>NC_138548.1:43891887-46661887 GCF_964273705.1 Natrix helvetica
AAATTAACCACTTCAGTATATTGTTAACATTAGAGCCTCTGTTCTCCTGTTGGTGAAAATTCCAGGAGTGCACAGAATTATTCACAATTTGATTTCCTTGGAATGAGATCCCAAAAGTGCTTTTTCAAAAGGCAACTGAACTTTCTTTGTTTTTTCTTAAAGATATTTCGCTTCTCATCCAAGAAGGTTTTCATCCAAGTTCTGAACTGAACTAGCTTCTTGGATGAGAAATGAAACATCTTTAAGGAAAAGCAAAGAAAGTCCAGTTGCCTTTTGAAAAAGTACCTTTGGGACAACCATGACCTGGATGACTGAGATCTCCATAGACACTTGGAATGATATACTAGAGGCACTGGGCATTTTCATTTTTATTCACACCATGGAACATTGAAACTTAAATATCTGAATCTAATTAGGTAGATATTTTCTGAAGATGTTTCCATAACAGGATTTGCATCTCCAGCAATCCTGTCCAAATCTTCAAAACAATGCATATTTACCACATTCCTTGTTGCACAGAAGTGGCAAATAATGCAGTATTTATTAACTATAAAAATAATTTATGGTGACCTAAGTAATATCTGCCAAATCAAATGTTGTAAACTGATCTATACAATTTTCTTAGTGAGGAAACTGTAGGGCACATTTGCAGCCAAATTAAATATGCTAGGTATTTTCTCACCTGAAAAATTCCCCCCCCCCCCGGGGGGGAGAGAGTACATGAGAAAAATCAATATCTGACTGCACATTAATGTATGGTCTCTTGGCTCTGACCCTCATCCCATATATGAATTGGTTGACTTTGCTTTCTGGATTGACATACTGGTTATTGTTCTCGTACATCTTTAGATATGTGTAGCTTTTTCTGGAATTAGATCTCTGATAGTACTTGCAGTTCATCATCCGTTCCTTCCTTTCACCCTGATAATCTCTTCCTCCTGCAAAGGAGGAAATTCTATATTTCATCATGGAATGCAGTTAAAAGCCAGAGTTCAGAATTCCTGCTGTTGTCCTTTTCTACTCTCACAAGGAGAACATGATGATGATGATGATGATGATGAGGAGGAGGAGGAGGAGGAGGAGGAGGAGGAGGAGGAGGAGGAGGAGGAGGAGGAGGAGGAGGAGGAGGAGGAGGAGGAGTATATGTGCAGAAAGGAATCAGTCACCATTTGTAAATAAATGTGTGTCTATTCATGTATTTATTTGGGGAAAAATGTATGTGAATGAGTAGATCTCCAAGCTACACCCAGAACCAGCTCTAGTCTTTCTTACTATGGCATATCTCTTACTATGGCATATCTCTTACTATGGCATATCTCTTAAGTATCCACCCACTAATGTATTGTGGCTTCCACCCAGTAAATGTAGAGCTATTGCAATCTGGAAATAACTGCATCTTAACTCTCTTAACAATTTCTGTAATCTTTTATAGTGAGACATTATGAGGTCAGCTCCACCTCCCTTGGAGGAGCTAATTGGACTATTAAAAAAGTCACGTCATCTAACTTTTCAGTCTTCAGACTTGAAAGCTAAGGAGCTGGTAGTTCTCTAATTTAGGGCATAGATAGATAATCTTGTAATGACTGTAGGATTGTAATGAACATAGATTGATTGATGAGGCAAAAACTGCTGTGGGTAGGGTAAAGAATGGGATATTTCCTGCCTCAAATGATGGTAAGCCAGGCCATTGATGTTTATCAATCATGTTTGAAAGAATCTACAGTGATTGCAACAGCAGCTTTCTATCAGAATAGAGCTGGAAGAAACCTTGGAGGTCGTCTAGTCCAACCCCCTGCTCAAGCAGGAGACCCTATATCATTTCAGACAGGTGGCTGCCAAGCCTTTTCTTAAAAACCTCCAGTGATGAAGCATCTATAGCATTTGAAGGCAAGCAACCACTGGTTAATTGTCCTTGATGTCAGGAAGTTTCTCCTTAATTCCAGGTTGCTTTTCTTCTTTATTAGTTTGTATCCATTGTTTCTTGTCCTGCCCTGTGGTGTTTTAGAAAATAAGTTGACCCCCTCTTCTTTGTGGCAGCTGGGCAAATACTGGAAAATTGTTATCATGTCCTCCCTAGTCCTTCTTCTCTCTAGACTGGCCATATCCAATTCCTGCAACCATTCTCCATATGCACGTTCTTCACCTATGAGCTTATAGCTTCCTCTTTCCGGAGGCCTCTGACTTTCCTTTTATCTTCAGCTCTCTTTATTTCAAGAGCTACTACTGCCTTGAGCTACTTGTGCTCCCTCTGTGATCCTTCACTTGGTTCCAGAATGGGACAATACCTGGGGTGGGTTGCTACCAGCATTACTTCCGGTTTGATGTGTAAAACTTTTTGCACATTTTTTGTTTTGCCAAAATGTGTGCACATTTGCACCTAAAAAGGTCTGCGCATGCGCACAACGTTAGAAATGGGGAAAATTACATTTTCGCAATGAAGATTGTTCTGTGCATGCGCAGAACAAAAAATCAAGATGGTGCCGACAACAATAGAACTGGTTTGGGGCGTGGCAGGCCGAGTTACTCGACCGAACCAGGGTGAACCTGTAGGAACCCACCTCTGGGCAATGCCATATCCATACAATGGTACTCTTAGTAAAATGTGACCCATTCCTGAGTTTTCTTCACTATTTTAAAATATAATTTCTTATATTATATATCAGATATCACTGCAATGATCATTCATATACAATAGCAGAGTTGGAAGGGACCTTGGAGGTCTTCTAGTCCAACCCCCTGCCTGGGCAGGAAACCCTATACCATTTCAGACAAATGGCTATTCAACATCTTCTTAAAGACTTCCAGTGTTGGAGCATTCACAACTTCTGGAGGCAAGTTGTTCCACTAATTAATTGTTCTAACTGTCAGGAAATTTCTCCTCAGTTCTAAGTTGCTTCTCTCCTTGATTAGTTCCCACCCATTGCTTTTTATTCTGCCCTCAGGTGCCTTGGAGAATAGGTTTAGGTTTAGGTTTTATTAAATTTATAGACCGCCCCCTCTCCCCGTAGGGACTCGGGGTGGTGTACAGACCGTTCGTGTATAAAACAACAAAACATAACATAAAACATCAGACAAAACAACGCACACATACCGTCTGTATATACAACCCAAACTAATTAAATAATTAAAAACAATTCTAAAACCAGTTTAAAACCCCAAAATTTAAAATTTAGAAAGCCATCTAGGAAGGTCAGTAGTAGATTTTCCCTGTAAGTACAATTACAATTTGGCCAGGCCGGCTAGTCAAAACAGGTGGGTCTTGAGTTTCTTGCGGAAGGAGCGGAGATCCGAGGTGGTTCTAATATCGGGGGGGAGGTCGTTCCAGAGGGTTGGGCCCATCACAGAGAAGGCCCTATTCCTAGGCACCGCCCGCCCGCACTGCTTAGCGGAAGGTACCCGGAGGAGACCCTCTCTGTGAGAGCGGATTGGTCACAGGGATGTGTGGGGTAGAATGCGATCCCGCAGGTAACTAGGTCCCGAGCCATGGAGCACTTTGAAGATGACAATCAGCACCTTGAAACGCACCCGAAAAGCCACAGGCAGCCAGTGCAGCTCACGCAGGAAAGGTGTTACATGGGAGTACCTAGTACTCCCCATAATAACCCGCGCCGCTGCATTCTGAACCAGCTGGAGCCTTCGGGTGCATCTCAAGGGGAGCCCCATGTAGAGAGCGTTGCAGTAATCAAGACGGGAAGTCACCAGGGCATGAGTGACTGTGTGAAGGGCGTCCCGCTCTAGTAGGGGGCGCAATTGGCGCACCAGGCAAACCTGGTGGAACGCCCCCCTAGCCACGGCTGTCACATGATCATCTAGCGACAGTCGGGAATCTAGGAGGACGCCCAAATTGCGTGCCCTATCCACCGGGGGCAGTTGTTCCCCCCCGATGGCCAGAGATGGCTATCGGCTAAAGCGGGGCGCCGGTAACCACAGCCACTCCGTCTTGGAAGGGTTGAGCTTGAGTCTGTTGTCACCCATCCAGAATAGTTTGACTCCCTCTTCTTTGTGGCAACCCCTGAGATATTGGAACACTGCTTCAATTCTATTGAACAAGGATGATATTTCCAGCAAATAAGGGAGTTGAAGACTCACATAGAAATTAATCTTAATAATAAACTTGTTTTCTAAAATTTCACATATGTACTGAGGGTTTTTTAAAAAATTAAAAACCCTTGATATGAATATTCCAATAGAATGAAAGTGCATGAGAAAAAAATTAATGCAGGTTAATTTTTCAATTTGATACTTATCACCAACTGGAATATTTCAGAAATATTTTTCCCATGTATGATCAATCAAACAAATAAATATGGCTGTTGTTTTTTTTCCTATATTTTTGTTCTAGAAGCTCCATGCTATAAATACAATCTTAGCATCAACTGAAAAGATGTGTTATGATGCACCTAAGCTTCCATGAAGCTTTATTGACATATTTAGGTACACCAAAAAGAATGTAGGTTCTTGACGGCTACCATAAATGATCAACCTTTGGAACATAATGTAAAAGTCAAGATCTGCTGTATCCAAGTAACCATTTTGTGTGCTTGTGTACAGAAGATATATGCAAAACTCAACTCATCTCCATCAAGGACAATTCATTTTCTAACAATCCTCAGTTTGACATTAATTTTCCCTCCTCTTTATCAAATTGCAACTGTGCTAAACTAATTAGTTTTCAATCGTCCTAGATGTTCCCCTCACCCACGCTCTGGTTTCATTTAGTTTATTGTGAATTTGTATGCATGAAACATAACCAAAGTGTTTTGTTAATGCGGGTGACCCTGAATGGACAAATTCAAATTGGAAGGGGAGAGACACAGTGAGAAAAAAACCCAACTCTATAAATTTAGGAAATGGGCTAATAAACTAGAAATATATCATTTTTGTCTACACCTGGCATAACAATAGGGAATAATACTTAACTGCTATTATTTCTTGCAGAGTTTGAGATGTGGGAAAAACCCTAAGTAGCTTAAAAATCAAGTAATAAACAACTACATGCAGAACCTTTTTAAGAAGTGTTGTCAGCATGCAACATAGGATATGAAAGAAGCATCATTTTGCTGCATAATATTGATAGGTGTATGCCTGGGTTTTCAAATGGCTGTGTGTGTGTGTGTGTGTGTGTGTGTGTGTGTGTGTGTGTGTGTGTGTGTAAGTCAATTTTAACCCAGGGTTACAATCTTCTTACCCTTCTCCCTACTGCTAACTGTTCTAAACTTTGTTGCAACTAAAATAAAGTGTACAACTACCTCAGTAGGAGGAGAACCTTTCTGCATTAAAATAATAACCACTTATCATTGGAATGATCTTGGATGGTTGCACTACTATCTTCTGCAGATTTTACCACCAATCAAGTAAGAATCAGAAATTTTCCACAAGGTTTATAAATCTGTATACAGTATTAAGCTATTGGGCATTTAATGCTATGCTGAAGATTACTCATATTTTATAATCTGGGATCGCAAATTACAAAGAATGCATTGAATTCCCTTTCTCCATTACATCTAATAAATCTATATCGAAATATGCATTGCCTGTTCCATCAATACAGCTGAAGAAGCTTCTTGAATGAAAAGCAAAACATCTACAAAGAAAACCAAAAAATCCAGTTGCCTCTTGGAAAAAAGCACCTTTGTGTAGCCCATCAATAATATGCATAGAGCAAATGGAACTGCCCTTTGTAATTCTATTAGGGGGAAAAACCCACATATTTTTACTGTTTTTCTTGACCTTGTGAGTCTTCAACTCCCTTTATTTTTATTTCTGTGCTTTACTTTTATAAGTTGTATCTCCCAACTGCCCAGTCATAGAAACGCAATCAATTCTCTCAATTTCTGTGGATTGTTTCCATTAAGTCTGGATTAGACTGAATATTGGTAGTTTTTTTAAAAAAAGACCCACAATACTGCCTCCCCAGGAGGTGTCATTTCAAACAACTTGAAGCTGTTGTTTATTAGGATTTGCACCTTCAAGGTGGTGAGATGCAACTCTCTTTTCTTGTCTTTTTTTAATTTGGTGGCCTCTTCATTCTAGATAGCATTGGATTACCAGAATGATTTTCCCATCAAATGTTGAGCAAATTCACCACACAGGGTCTTTGATGTACTTTTAACCATTCAAACAAGCTCTACTGAATCACACTGAGTAGATGGTATGGCTGATGAGGTATCATGTTCAGTCTCTAACCTAAAAAGTCACTTACGGGTTCTCTTTCTTTATTCAATGACAGTCGTGCTGGTGGCTGCACATTAAATGGCTTCATGAAAAACGTTCAAGATTCCCCCCCTCCACCCACTATCCTGATCTCTGAGGTTTGTATTTCTCTTTCACGGTCAACAAGAATTTAAATGGCAAATATAGCCTCATGCCTTCATGCTAATTGACCTTCACGATCCAGGGGAAAAAAAACACAAGGCAAGGCCTCTTTAACCAGCGCACTCTCTTTGCTAATGCATGCATTTTATGGCCTCTGATGTATATGGTTCTATTAGTGTCTATGAACATAGAACAATGAAGCTAGTTAATGTATTATTTATTTTATTACAGCTTTGTATCAACTTCCTTTTTCTAATTTGGAATGTTATATGCTTTTGTTCTGTAATGGTTTTATAATGTGCACACAGTCCAGTAATTAAAAATATATATCTTGGCCCTTCACCTCAAAAGCCAAGTTTATTTACCCTGGCTGAATGCAGTCAATCTTGGATCTGTAAAGGTCCATGGGCTTCTTGTGCCTTTTAAAGACTTCATTCTTGAGGCTGGGCTGGGCTAGGCCATTCCGTCAGTCAAAGACTATCTTAGCCTTGCAGATTAGACTCATCAGCCACTTGAGATAAAAAGGATTTCATCCATTCTGATTGCTTTTCAAGTGACTGGAGTCATCAGGGGTTATCAAGAACAAATAAAACCAAATCATGACTGCTTTTAAAATATAGTTATGAATTTAATTGACCGTCAGAAAGTAATAGGTATAATATACCTAAATTCATAGTCCCTTTTCAGCACAACTCCAGTTTTCTGAGATCCTGAGACAAAGCCACGCAACATGAATTTGAAAATGTAAAGAGGAGCCAAGGCACTGGTTGGATTCCAGTCTTTAATTGGTCAGCTGGAGATGACATTGGTTGGCTTATGATATTCTCAGCATTAGAGGGTCAAAGTCAATGAAGATGATTGCTAAATGGGTTAAAACTCTTTTTGGGAAATGAAATGTATGGTAATACCCCAACTATAAAGCTGTAAAGAATTGTCAGTTAAGCTTCATTGCAATGATGATAAGAAACCAATGCTTATTCCACACAATTATTATTATTATTATTATTATTATTATTATTATTATTATTATTATTATTATATGATTGTATCACAGCGGCCAGTTGTTTCTCTGGATGTGGCATTGATTACTAGTCGGACCCAGGGGCCTAGGATTAATTAAAAATTATTATTATTATTATTATTATTATTATTATTATTATTATTATTATTATTATTACTATTATCCTACTCATTTTCCTCTTAGCTATTTCCTTAGCTTCTTATGACTATAACGTTGTTTGTATCTTATGATTTTACATATTGATTGCTTTTATTAGTATCCTATTATGATATATGTTGATTGATGACTATCACTGAATGTTGTATCTTATAATTTATAATGATTGTATTTTGTAATTATGATCATGATTTTGTTGCTTGTTTATACACTGAGAGCTTCTGCACCAGACACAAATTCCTTGTGTGTCCAATCACACCTGGTCAATAAGGAATCCTTGTTCTGTTCTGTTCTGTTCTGTTCTGTTCTGCTCGGCTCGGCTCGGCTCTACTCTGTTTAAAAGCCTTTTTCCAGATCCACAGTTTTAACCCAGGCTTCCCTTAGTCATTTCATTGAGAAATGTAGAGATCTTAGTGTAATTCCAGTCCCTATCAATAGAAGTGATTAATAGTAAACTGCCATCATTTTACACTATCTTGTACAGACTGAGATAAATTCTTTGTAAACAATATACAAGGGAAAATAAAAGTTCTTCCATCAGTTATGCATTGGGGTAAGATGACTATAATTTTTCTTTGTGAATATTTCAGTTCAAAGTAGAATTCTTTATTCCCAGAAGCTCCTGTAATCATCATCAAGCAAGAAATTGTGGGGAAAAATGGGCACAGAAATAACAGAGATATTATAATAGCCAAGTTATGTATTGCCCATCCTTCAGCAGTGAAATTAAATAGAAACAATAACCAAACAACCGATTTAATATCTCAAGCAGAACAAAGAAACCTATTAAATCTTTCTGTCTATAGCTCACGTCCACTGTTCATGGATTGAGAAAATCAGAGAAACTTCAGTTAAATAATTTAGATACTATACTTCATGGTATTAATAAAAGTTTCTGTTTTCAGTTGTTTGGCAAAAGTTTGCATTTGAACATTATGCCTAGAGTTGTCTCACAATCATAGATGAGCTCCTTGTTTGTCTGATATTTACTGCATTTTTACTCAGTTGTTACATTAATTTGGTGTCGTAAAGTTGTCATGTCCCAGGAAGCAGGGACACTAGCCCTTCATTCCCTATTTTTTTATTTTTTTTCCTTTCTATTTCTGTAGTTAAAATAATCATTCCTCCCTGCTCCAACCCCCCAAATGGGCCAGAAACAAATTTAATGAATAAATAAAATTTTAAAAAATCATTGCTATCATCAAAGTACACCAGCTTAATGAAGCATAACTGTGCACAATCTGTGCTATTTCATCCAAAATAATAATGAAAAAAACATTATATAACAAATATCCAAACTATAAGCTGACAGGCAAAGGAGAAATGATGCTAATGTGGTAATATTCCATAGTAGACATGGAAAACTCAAGTGATTTTCTAAATTTCCAATACAGTAGCAATTTTTTTTCTATAATTCTCTAAATTCTTTCAGTTTATATTTTTTTCTCTACACATACACATTATAAACTGAAAATAAACAGAAATACAATAAATACAATATGTATTTAATAAATAAGCAAAAGGAGTTAGAGAATTTAACTGCGTGGTCAGCTGAATCTGATCAGATCAAAATTGCTTCTATTTGTGAGATCTATCGTCTATCTCTATATATTTATGTCTGTCTGTCTGTCTGTCTGTCTGTCTCTCTCTCTCTCTCTCTCTCTCTCTCTCTCCATTGTTTTCTGAGAGCTTGGTTATAGATAATGAGCTTGGTAGAAGCTAATTTGACCTGACAGATTCAACTGACCATGCAGCTCTAATACCTCCTTATTAAGTAAATCTATGTTTATGAACAGAAATCATTATTTTTTCATTGACATAAAGCTACAGTAATTTCTTGAGATAAGCACAGGTCCTGAGAAAATGTATCAGTTCACAGACAAATGTTGGCCCTTTTATTTATTTCCCATAGAAGGACCGAATTTTAGGTAGCACAAATTTAAATCTGCCTATTTTATTATGATATATGTAGATAACTGTTTGTCACTTTTTCATTGTCCATTTTCAACAGCACATTTTTAAAGGAACACTTTTAAAATATGTCGCCTCAAACCTGGACTAACCAAGTGTCTGAACTCTAGCCTTTGAAATGGCTGCTCATCAGGGAAATTAAGGGGTATGAAACTCGGTTTCATTGACCTCAGGGGGGCCAGGGTGGGTGTGGCCAGCTCAATGCCACTTCTGTCGGGGGCACAAATGGGCTTCCGAGCTCTACTTTCACCTGCAATGGCCTCCTGCAACCTTCTGCCAGTGAAAACAGAGCTCCATTTTTGCTGGCAGAAGCACCACGGGCCGGCCCTTCACTGTTTCCAGGGCAGCCCCATGGGCCAGATCTAAGCACCCCACAGCCTGGATCTGGCTCCCGGGCCTTGAGTTTGACACCCCTGGTGTAATGGAAAGACTGGATAATAATGGTTCTATGCAGTACTGGGATTCAGCCAGTTCGCACCTATTCAGGAGAACCGGTTGTTAACTTTCTAAGCAGTTTGGAGACCGGCTGTTGGAAGAAATCTCATTTTGTTTTTTTCCACTTTACAGGGCTAATCCTGTTAGGAAGGCAGGAAGGAAACATTCTGGTGTTGTTTCTAGGCTAATCTTTATTGCCCTGCTTACAGAAACTGCCTCTCTGGTTAACCCTTATTACACTGTAACAGCTAAGGCGAAGCGCCTGTCAACCTGAGTGACATTGAGTTGGCCACACCCACCCAGTCACATGACCACCAAGCCCCACCTACCCACCTGGTCATTAGGGCAGAGAACTGGTTGCTAAATTATTTGAATCCCACCACTAGTTCTTTGTGATCAAGATTCAACTTAAAAGATGAGGGTTTTTTTTTTTGAGATATACAAACTTATTTTACTTCAAGATTTTTCCTTCTTATTGCATTTATGCATGTTGCTATTTTTCCCTTTTGTTGTAGCTCTGCTAAAACAATTTATGTCTGCCATATATGAAAAGTTTGTTTAGTTAAAGAGATCAGCCAGCAAAAGTGGATTTTGTAGTTTCTTCAATAATTCTTTGGTGAGGCTGGGCCAGATTTACCATTAGGGAGAATGAGTGGGGCATTGTTCTGTCACAAACAATCATGAGTGTTAAATTTATCTCAGAACCTAGATATATAAGTGGAGAAGGGATAGAACTGCATGTACCATGGATTTGATTGTTACTGTTTTGATGATGAATCGGCAAATATTGTCAGGTTTTATTTATGTATCATAAAAAACATGTACAAGATTTGCACAATTCAAATAATTCTAATGTTTCTCTTCCACAATTTTTATGGCGGCTATAATGGGCCATAAAGGGCTTAGTTTTTTTCTTTCCCATTGTTGTGTCACTCTGTTCAATAGTATTAATTTCTTCATTAATTATCTTTTTATCTTGTTCTTACAGGAATTCTCTTATGTGCTATTTAAATAGGGGAGGGGGTAAGGTCAACTATTGTAATGAATAACACAGAGAGTGCTATTTCTTCCATCTTGGAAGACAGGTACATAAGGCCTGGACTGGACTAATAACACAAAATTCAGTCTGGGACAACGGAGGAAGGGACAGACTTCAAAGAAAAAGTGCATTGTCAGAAATGAATAAAAGTACAATAAGAATTTTTCAGGTTGTGTATATGCTGTTTTTTTAATAAATGGCTGTACTTAGTAAAAATTGCTATAATTCAGATTCAGTACTTCTTAGCATGGACAGTATCACCTAAGCCATTTGTTGGCTGCCTATAATCACAGCACTGCATGCAATCCTCAAAGATATCTCTGGTTATCATTTTTGAAAAGAATTTTTTACACAGGAAATATGAAAATACTAATGTAAGTGTCAGCCCTAAATTAAGCACATTAAAGTTAACAAAAATTTACAATCTCCCCAAATTCAACCCAAATGCAGTCTTGTCTAGAAATTCATCTGCCAGAGTCATTGAAGGAAAAGGGCTAATATCCAAACACCCATTTGTACTTGCAGAACCTCTGTCCAGGAGATATGTTGACTTTATCTGTTAGGGCTGTATGAAGCTTTGAAGGATGTTCTATATTGATCAAAGTTTTAATTGAAGTTCATCTTTTAAATGTCTTCAAAAACTGTTAAGGCACTTGTCAGAATCCTACCAATAGTTTTCTATGTGTTTGCTGAAATCTTGGAGACTGCTAAACTAAATGAGCAATTCCTATAGCCATTCTCTTTCCCTCATATCACTGTGACATGTAATATTTTGCTTCTTTCATAGAACATTATAAACTAAGTACAACTGTAAGGTAAAGGTTCCCCTCGCACATATGTGCTAGTCGTTCCCGAATCTAGGGAGCGGTGCTGAACTCCATTTCAAAGCCAAAGAGCCAGCACTGTCCAAAGATGTCTCCATGATCATGTGGCCGGCATGACTAAATGCTGATGGTGGACGGAACGCTATTACCTTCCCACCAAAGGTGGTCCCTATTTTTCTACTTGCATTTTTACATGCTTTCAAACTGCTAGGTTGGCAGAAGCTGGAACAAGTAATAGGAACTCACTCCGTTAGGTGACACTCGGGATTCAAACCGCCGAACTGCCGACCTTTCTGATCAACATGCTCAGCGTCTTAGCCACTGAGCCACATCCCTAAGTACAACTAAAAATAATAAATAATACAGCCTTTTTCACAGGCAACCCATGCTCTCAAAGTGAGAATGAAATCCATTAACAATTGTGGTAGTCATTCAAAATTCCAGTTGGGAAGGAGATTGTTCCAACTTTGACATGTGTCATTCTGAGAGTTTGGGGATTATCTGCTCTTGAAACTGCTTTTCAAATAAGAAATCATTAAAAGTGTCCCCAAAAATAGTCCCCAATCTAAGAGTAGCTCCTGAAATTGGAACATATCATTCCAAGGTCAAATACTCCATTATGGAATATTCTGCTTATACCTGTTTAATATATTTTGCTTCATTCAAAGTCTGTGAAGCTAGAACTCACTTCATGATAGATATTTTAATTTATAAGTTTAATTCTTTATTTAATATTTGAATTTGAATTTCAAGTAATATTCTACCCCAAGGGGGAAAAAATCTTGATCTGCTTTACTAATTTCTCTATCAATTTTTGACCCACTGAGAAAGATGGGGAGTGGGGGTGGCAAGGGATCTGAAAATATTCCCCCTATGAAAGGAAACAAATGCATCTGTTTCTGCTAAAGATATGAAGAACAAAGATTCTTAGTTTGTTGGTTTGAGCATATCTGCATTTTAAAGGATAATCTATCAGCAACTATAGTCTATATATAAATATAACTGATACTCTTATATCTCTAGATAAAAAGACTCTCTGAAAGTTGAAGTCACAGATATATAGCAATTAATAAGTGTTTTTTAATGCATTGTGGTTTCCAAGGCAAAGGGAAAAATCATGGAAATGAAATAAACGTGATAAAAGAGAAGTATTTCAAGTTTTGCTAGTTCACTCAAATCATTTTATTGTATCCAATTTTGGGGTTCTCCTAGTCATTTCTTTAACTTCCACTAATATAAATGGGTAGTAAGTATAGCCTAACCATGCTGAGACTTCTTGTTCGTTTATTCTGAAAACCCAAAGGGAATATCAACATTCTCTCATAGCTATTTTGAGAGGGCAAGAAATTACTAACAGCATATTTGGCCCAACTATGAAACCATGGTGCTAGAGAAGATTCCTGTGAGTCCCTTGGACTGCAAGACGATCAAACCAGTCAATCCTAGAGGAGACCAATCCTGACTGCTCTTTAGAAGGCCAGGTCCTGAAGATGAAATTCAAATACTTTGGCCACCTAATGGGAAGGAAGGACTCACTGGAGAAGAGCTGAATGCTGGGAACGAAGGGGATGACAGAGAATGAGGTGGCTGGATGGAGTCACTGAAGCAGTTGGCTTGAGCTTAAATGGACTCCAGAAGATGGTAGAGGACCGGAAGGCCTAGAGGAACATCGTCCATGGGTCGCAATGGGTCAGACACAACTTTGCAACTAAAAACAACAACAATAATGAAATAAACTCCTCTGTGAAGAGATTACTAAAATTGGAGGCTGCAATAATGCACTATTATTTTCTAAGGAAGAATCTTGTAAATAAAATATGCTAAAAGATGCCACCTAATTTTGCAGCAGTCTGGAATAGAGATAGTTTCTTTGGGCATGTTTTTTTTCCATTTGCCATAATTTGTACTGCAATTATGGGGCAGAATATAATGATATAAATTTGCCATTTTATGATGAATTATTTTCAATATAGTAATCTTAAGGATGTGAATATGATGTCTGGAGAGGTGAGGGAGACCATCAGCTTCTTCTTTGCTTGTCCTTTCTAATAAAATCAGCCAAGCTTGATGAATTACATTAATGAATGTCTCCCTGCAGGAGAGGATCTTTCCTCCTATATATGTTTTCTCTGGTTTAATAAAAGCTGTTCTACAAACAATATTAAAGACAATTTTCTACTCGTTTTGACTGACTTCAAATGTGTCACATCACAGATGCATCTGGAATACTGTATAATTATTATCTACACCCAATTCAGGCTTTTGGGAGTTGGGACTAAATTGGATCTGATTTAGAGCAGTGTTTGTCAAATCTGGAAAGTTTAAGATGTATAGATTTCAATTCCCAGAATTCCATGGCGGGCTGGATAATTCTGGGAGTTGAAATCCACACATCTTAAAGTTGCCAAGTTTGAAGAACACTGGTTTAGAATAATGTTTCTAGCATGTAGAAGGCAAATACAGTCTTTATTCTAAGAAAAGATGCACATATCTAGTTTAGCTGTTATAGGATCTCTACAGGAGCTGGAATTCTAACTCATTTCGCTAAGTTTGGATCTGGAAGAAACTCCAGTCTTTCCTCTTTAAGCAAGCACCACCAGAAGGATTTGTAGATGGCTAACCAACTTCAATCAGGGGTAGGATTCAGCTAGTTCAGACCAGTTCAGTTGAACCGGTAGCTCCGATGATCAGCTGAGATCAAACCGGTTCATTCCGATGATCAGATGGGCCTGCCCACCCGCCCTTATGCTATACTGACCTTTATTTTCTTTTTTTTCAAGCCCAGCTGATAGATACGGCAGAGTGGATTGCTACACCTCAGCTATTTTACACACCGGGGCAGTAGAAGGTGACTTTTTCAGCTGTTTTCAAACCCACTGCATGCAAACAACACACATGCTCAGCGAACCGGTTGTTACACCGGTTGAATCTCACCACTGACTTCAATTCTATTACATCTACATGGAAGGAAGCATGCAGTGGGATGTCTCCCCTATTATTATTATTATTATTATTATTATTATTATTATTATTATTATTATTATTATTATTATTATTATTATTATTATTATTAATAATAATAATAATAATAATAATAATAATAATAATAATAATAATAATAATAATAATAATAATAATAATAATAATTTTATTTGATTAGCCGCAACCCTCTCCCGAAGGACTCGGGGCGGCGTACAATCAAAACGGATAAAAATACACATAAGACAAACATATATACAAAAAGAACAGAGACATATACATATGTGCATGGAGGAGAGTTGACTTATAAGTGAAAGACACAATTAAAACACAATTAAACACAATTAAAAACACAATTAAAAACACAATTTAAAATCCCCTTAAATAAAATTACTAAATTAAAAAACCCATCAGGAGCGTTACAAAGTTATGGTTGAGCCAGGCCAGCTATTTGGAAAAGGTGGGTCTTGAGCTTAACACGGAAGAGGCGGAGGTCAGTAGTGGTCCTAATATCTGGGGGGAGGTCATTCCACAGGGCTGGGCCCGCCACAGAGAAGGCTCTGCTCCTAGGCGCCGCCCCATGGCACTGTCTGGTGGACGGCACCTGGAGAAGTCCCTCTCTGTGCGAGCGGATGGGTCATAGGGATGTATGGGGCAGAATACGATCCCGCAGGTAACTAGGTCCTGAGCCATGGAGCGCTTTAAAGATCGTAATCAAGACCTTGAAACGCACTCGATAGACCACAGGAAGCCAGTGCAGCTCGCGCAGGAGAGGTGTCACATGGGAGTACTTAGTACTCCCCATAATCACCCGCGCGGCCGCATTCTGGACCAACTGCAGTCTCTGAGTGCATTTCAAGGGAAGCCCCATGTAGAGAGCGTTACAGTAGTCCAGGCGAGATGTCACCAGCGCATGGGTGACTGTGCGTAGGGCGTCCCGGTCCAATAGGGGGCGCAATTGGCGCACCAGGCGAACCTGGTGGAATGCCCCCCTGGCCACGGCTGTCACATGTTCATCCATGGACAGCCTGGCATCCAGGAGGACGCCCAAATTGCGCGCCCGCTCCACGGGGGCGAGTTGAATGCCCCCAATGGCCAGAGATGGAATTATCTGGTTGAACCGGGGAGCCGGAACCCACAGCCACTCCGTCTTGGAAGGGTTGAGCCTGAGTCGGTTGTCATCCATCCAGACCCGTACGGCTTCCACACACCGGGACATCACTTCGACGGCCTCGTTGGGGTGGTTCGGGGTGGAAATGTACAGCTGAGTATCATCAGCGTACAGATGATATCCCACCCCGAAACCACGGATGATCTCACCCAGCGGCTTCATGTATGTGTTGAACAGGAGTGGCGAGAGGACCGACCCCTGTGGCACCCCACAAGTAAGGGGGCTTAGGGTCGACCTCTGCTCCCCTGCCAACACACGTTGCGTCCGGCCGGAGAGGTAGGAGCCGAACCACCGCAAAACGGTGCCCCGGACCCCCAACCCCTCCAGTCGGTGCAACAGGATACCATGGTCGATGGTATCAAAAGCCGCCGAGAGGTCTAATAGGACCAGGATAGAGGAACAACCCCTATCTCTGGCCCTCCAGAGATCATCTACCAACGCGACCAAGGCCGTCTCTGTGCTGTGCCCAGGGCGAAAGCCGGACTGGCACGGGTCTAGATAATCATTCTCCTCCAGATGTCGTGGAAACTGAGAAGCCACCACACTCTCTACAACCTTCGCCAAAAAGGGAAGGTTGGAGACAGGACGATAATTGGCCAGCTCCGTAGGGTCCAGGGAAGGCTTCTTGAGCAAGGGTCTCACCACCGCCTCTTTCAAGGCGGCCGGGAGAGACCCCTCACCCAATGAAGCGTTCACTAGGCCCAGGAGCCAGTCGCGTGTAACCTCCCAGGATGCCAGTACAAGCCAGGAGGGACACGGGTGCAGCAAACATGTGGTAGGTCGCAGTCGTCCACGCAATCTGTCCAAATCCTCGATGACAACCAAGTCAAACTCCTCCCAAAAAGGTTTCTCAAGACTCGCCACTGGCGTCTCGACTGGGCCACTGAAGGGGACCCAATCCTTCCGGATTTGAGCGACTTTATCCTGCAGATATTTCCCAAACTCCTCTGCCCTACCCTGTAAAGGAGCCTCCCGTGGCCTCTGAAACAGAAGGGAGCGGGACACCCGAAACAGGGCGGCAGGGCGGTTCTCTGCAGATGCAATGAGAGCGGCACAATATTGACGTTTGGCCGTTCTCAATGCCACTAGGTACATCCTTAAATGGGCTCGTACCTGTGCTCGGTCAAATTCGGATCGGGAGGATCTCCAACGACTCTCTAGGCATCTCTTGCGGCGCTTCATCACCCTTAGCTCCTCGGTGAACCAAGGAGCCAGGGTGGATCGTTGCCGCCGGAGGGGCCGCAAAGGCGCCACCTGGTTCAAGGCCCCGGTAGTCGCATTATTCCACGCGGCCACCAGGTCCTCTACCCGAGGGCGGGTCAGGGCTGCAGGAGGTGGCCCAAGCTCCGTCTGGAACCTGTCTGGTTCCATCAAGCGCCTGGGGCGGAACCATCTAGTGTTTTCCGGTTCCGCCTCCCCGCAGCGAGGGGTAGCACCAGGGAAGTTAAGTCGGAGGAGTAAGTGATCTGACCATGACAGAGGAGTGATGGTTAAATTCACTCCTCCCAGATCACTCAACCACTGGCGAGAGACAAAAACAAGGTCCAAGGTGTGACCTCCCTCGTGTGTCGGGCCCTGAATCATTTGAGTCAGGTCCATGGCTATCATGGAAGCCATGAACTCCCGAACCCCCTCTGATGCTTCTCCCACCGACGGCAGGTTAAAATCCCCCATCACTAAAAGTTTGGGGGTCTCAACCGCCACCGATGAGATCAGCTCGAGGAGCTCAGGCAGGGTCGCTGATGTATGGCGGGGAGCCAGGTATACTATCAGCAGGCCCATCTGCCTCCCAGGGCCCCATTTCACAACAAGGGATTCACATCCGGACATCTGTGGCACAGTGGACTCCCTCGGCTCTAAGTCCTCCCGGATAATCACTGCTACCCCACCGCCCCTTAATTATACTAACCTTGGAAGTCTTGATTAGAAAGATCAGACAAAACCCAGAAATAAAAGGTATGGAAATAAAAAAAAGAAAATTACAAATTATAGGCATTTGCGGATTATCTACAATACAATACAATAGTAGAGTTGGAAGGGACCTTGGAGGTCTTCTAGTCCAACCCCCTGCCTAGGCAGGAAACCCTATACCGTTTCAGACAGATGGCTATCCAACATCCTCTTAAAGACTTCCAATGTTGGGGCATTCACAACTTCTGGAGGCAAGCTGTTCCACTGATTAATTGTTCTCACTGTCAGGAAATTTCTCCTCAGTTCTAAGTTGCTTCTCTCCTTGATTAGTTTCCACCCATTGCTTCTTGTTCTACCCTCAGGTGCTTTGGAGAATAGTTTGACTCCCTCTTCTTTGTGGCAACCTCTGAGATATTGGAACAATGCTATCATGTCTCCCCTAGTCCTTCTTTCTCTTAAGCTAAACATACCCAGTTTCTGCAACCGTTCTTCATATGTTTTAGTCTCCAGTCCCCTAATCATCTTTGTTGCTCTTCTCTGCACTCTTTCTAGAGTCTCCACATCTTTTTTACATCGTGGCGACCAGAACTGAATGCAGTATTCCAAGTGTGGCCTTACCAAGGCATTATAAAGTGGTATTAACACTTCACGTGATCTTGATTCTATCCCTCTGTTGATGCAGCCTAGAACTGTGTTGGCTTTTTTGGCAGCTGCTGCACACTGCTGGCTCATATTTAAATGGTTGTCCACTAGGACTCCAAGATCCCTTTCACAGTTACTACTACTGAGCAAGGTATCACCTATACTGTACCTGTGCATTCCATTTTTGTTGCCTAAATGTAGAACCTTACTCTTTTCACCATTGAATTTCATTTTATTAGATAGTGCCCAATATAAATCTAGTATTTATCCTAGAAGAACCACTAGAAATGGGACCTAAATTAATTTTTAAAAAGGAAGATTTTGGTGAAGTAGCAGGATTAAAAATAAACAAAGAAAAGACTGTGACGTTGGTAAATAATCTTACAAATAAACGGAAAAATGAATTGATTGAAAAGATGGGCATTCAGATAATTTAAAAAGTAAAATATTTAGGAATTTGGTTAAGATGTGCAACCATTAAAGAAGATAATTATTTTAAATTAATACAACAAATGAAGATAGGCCTGGAAAAATGGAAAAACTTACAGCTGGTGATGGTTGGAAGAATAGCTACAAAAATATTAACATTTTGCCGAAGTTATTACTTCTGTTTCAAACAATTCAGATAAAACTAGAAAAAAGGTTTTGTGAGGATTGAAATACACTGAAGGTTCTTTTTTAAGCACGTTCTTCAATATCTTCATAAATTATCTAGATGAGTGGATACAAGCGTAATTCATCAAATTTTTAGATGACACCAAGCTGATAGGTATTGCTAACCCTTTGGAAGATAGAATTCGGATTCAGAAGGATGTTGACAGACTTGACAGCAATGTACCCTATCCAACAAGATGCAGTTCAGTGGTGAGAAGAAAGAGGTCCTACACTTAGGCAGGAAAAAAAATCAAATGCACAGGTAGAGAATAGGAAATACCTGGTTCAACAATAGTAATTGTGACAGGGATCTAGCTGTCCTGGTGAACTATCACTTAGTATGAGTCAATAGTATGCTGCAGTGCCAAAAAAGCCAATGCCGACTTACAGTATTCTTTAAAGCACCCGATGGCAGGAGAAGAAGTAATGGGAGAAGCTTGACCAAGGGAGATCTCCCTGGAACTAAGGAGAAATTTCCTAACAGTAAGAACAATTAATCAATGGAACAGCTTGCCTTCTGGAGCCATGGTTGCTCCATTACTGGAAATATTCAAGAAAACATTGGACTGCCACTTGTTTGAGATGGTATCAGATCTCCTGCCTTGGGTGAGGGTGGATTAGAAGACCTCCAAGGTCCCTTCCAGCCTTATGATTCTAAGACTTTTCAGTTTCATCTATAAGTTTTTCACAAATTGTTTTAGTTGGATTTTAGTTGTTTTAATTCTTTTGTTAGAGGCTATTACCTGCTTTCGGTAAGAATTTCAGTGAAAAGGAGGAAGATACAGATTGAAACAATACATTAGTAAGCAAGTGGACTACATTTGTGTTGCATTTTTGGAGTGTGTGTGTATGTGTGTGTGTGTGTGTGTGTGTATTGAAAGCTGTAACTGAATTAATTGGCCTGGATTAATTGGATACAAGATTAAGGCTTTTCTGCCTTAATCTTAAGGGGCTATTTATAGAATTGTCCAAGAATGCTAACATGGCTGCTGAATTGGGTGTAACATAACTTCTGATACTGTCACCCATTCAATTATTAGGTTTCCAAACGTGGGTAGATGAATGTTCCCTACTAAGTGAAGCTATTGTTTTGTTTTATGTCATTTGCTACAGAAGAGGGCTTAATTTCACAATTACTGAAGATTAAAAGAGACATTTCGGTAGCAACTTCATGTGTTAGAACAGAGAATACTATTGTAGTTAGTATTTATTAGCAATAATAACCTTATAGGAATCCTTCAATATACTGTAGAATAAAAGAAAATCTCTGAAAAGCTTACAGTGCTACAATCAATATGTATGAATATATAGATAAATATTATTCAATAAATTATTAATACTTATGTTTTAAATTAAATTAAAATGAAGTATATAAAATAGTTTATGCAGTCCCAATTCAGTCCATGTGTGGAAAGAGAGCTGTGCCTTTTGCACCATTGCAAAATTGATGGAGAATGAGCATTTGTGCCTAAGATGAGACTTGACTCCATAATGTCCCAATTCACATGGTTTCATCACCTGACTCCTAACAAAGTCCTCAATGGGAACTATTTTCTAAAATACAACATTAGATATAAAAGCCTTGTGGAAATGTTAGGACTTCAACCCCAGACTCCCTGCTGGCACAAGTTTGGATATAGCCTCCCTCACTTTACTGGAATGACCTTCATCCTCAATTGATGTTCTTGCCCATGTCATCATGCCAACTTGAGTAGAATTGTACTTCTTCATTTCCCTGCTCCAATCAATGAAGAGAGAGGGAAAACAATGGGAGCTGCTTGTGTAACATGGAGGTGGCACCAGGAGGGCATATAGTAACCTCTCAATTCGTGAAGCCATTGTCCACCTCCGGATAATGTACATATTGTGCTAGCCACAAGCCTGTCTCTCAATTTCAAAAAGCTCTTTATGCCTCGGCGTCTAGCGATATTTTAAAAGGTTCCTTTGTTAGTGGCAGAGCTGTTTGTACCAGTGCATATGTTCTCAGAGTAAACATTCTGTGGAAGTCAGGTACAAAGTTGTACGTTTCTCTGAAGCTGCCCACTTCAGTTTCCCCTTTATCAAATAAATTAAAGGTGTCTCATCTATACTTATAAGTACATCATTACTTCTAAGTGCTATATCATCATTATCAAAGTGTGCTTACACCATCACAGGAAGACCTTGACATGCTGTAAATAACTTTCCCTCTTGCTTTGATGCACCACAGACTCTTACAATTGTATTTATTGTTTGTAGGTATTATGGCTGTTTAATGTGGGAGAATTGGAGAGTGTGCACTCCAAATGAGTAGGTTTATATTCTTTTTCTATTCAAGTTGGATCTCTGCTTCAGATCATATTAGATATAGCTTTTAAGAAATATGGATGGGGTGGGGGGATAGAGCTGTGAGAGGAGGAAGGGCTTAACAAAACTTTAAGACACTTATACTTCTCATGGTATATTTCCCATTTATCCCTCAGTAAATGGGGAGATAACAGAGGGTTTATAGAATTAAAGTGGTGTTTGAACATGAATGGATGTGGAGCATTGCTTTTGGAGATTTCTTACGATTTCTTGATGAATTTAACACATCCATCTATCTCAAGTTGGCCACAGCAATTACATTTGCGGAGCAGTGATATAATTCTTTTTTTAAAAAAAAATTGGGAAATGACAAAAGGTTGATCAAGGTCAGACTTTTGCGTATGTATGATGTGGGTTCTGGCAACTCCTTCCTCACAAAAGTGTTTGCCTTAGAGGTCAGCAGGCTTTTCTGAGCCTTTCAAAACTCTGAAAGCAGAGCAATTATCTAACTTTTCTTTCTTGCGGGGAGGCGGAACCTGAAAACACTAGATGGTTCCGCCCCAGGCGCCTGATGGAACCAGATAGGTTCCAGACGGAGCTTGGGCCACCTCCTGCAACCCTGACCCGCCCCCGGGTAGAGGACCTGGTGGTCGCGTGGAATAATGCGACTACCGGGGCCTTGAACCGGGTGGCGCCTTTGCGGCCTCTCCGGCGGCAACGATCCACCCTGGCTCCTTGGTTTACCGAGGAGCTAAGGGTGATGAAGCGCCGCAAGAGATGCCTAGAGAGTCGTTGGAGATCCTCCCGATCCGAATTTGACCGAGCACAGGTACGAGCCCATTTAAGGACGTACCTAGTGGCATTGAGAACGGCCAAACGCCAATATTGTGCCGCTCTCATTGCATCAGCAGAGAACCGCCCTGCCGCCCTGTTTCGGGTGTCCCGCTCCCTTCTGTTTCAGAGGCCACGGGAGGCCCCTTTACAGGGTAGGGCAGAGGAGTTTGGGAAATATCTGCAGGATAAAATCGCTCAAATCCGGAAGGATTGGGTCCCCTTCAGTGGCCCAGTCGAGACGCCAGTGGCGAGTCTTGAGAAACCTTTTTGGGAGGAGTTTGACTTGGTTGTCATCGAGGATTTGGACAGATTGCGTGGACGACTGCGACCTACCACATGTTTACTGGACCCGTGTCCCTCCTGGCTTGTACTGGCATCCTGGGAGGTTACACGCGACTGGCTCCTGGGCCTAGTGAATGCTTCGTTGGGTGAGGGGTCTCTTCCGGCCGCCTTGAAAGAGGCAGTGGTGAGACCCTTGCTCAAGAAGCCTTCCCTGGACCCTACGGAGCTGGCCAATTATCGTCCTGTCTCCAACCTTCCCTTTTTGGCGAAGGTTGTAGAGAGTGTGGTGGCTTCTCAGTTCCCACGACATCTGGAGGAGAATGATTATCTAGACCCGCGCCAGTCGGGCTTTCGCCCCGGGTACCGCACAGAGACGGCCTTGGTCGCGTTGGTAGATGATCTCTGGAGGGCCAGAGATAGGGGTTGTTCCTCTATCCTGGTCCTATTAGACCTCTCGGCGGCTTTTGATACCATCGACCATGGTATCCTGTTGCACCGACTGGAGGGGTTAGGAGTCCGGGGCACCGTTTTGCGGTGGTTCGGCTCCTACCTCTCTGGCCGGACGCAACGTGTGTTGGCAGGGGAGCAGAGGTCGACCCTAAGCCCCCTTACCTGTGGGGTGCCACAGGGGTCGGTCCTCTCGCCACTCCTGTTCAACACATACATGAAGCCGCTGGGTGAGATCATCCGTGGTTTCGGGGTGGGATATCATCTGTACGCTGATGATACTCAGCTGTACATTTCCACCCCGAACCACCCCAACGAGGCCGTCGAAGTGATGTCCCGGTGTGTGGAAGCCGTACGGGTCTGGATGGATGACAACCGACTCAGGCTCAACCCTTCCAAGACGGAGTGGCTGTGGGTTCCGGCCCCCCGGTTCAACCAGTTAATTCCATCTCTGGCCATTGGGGGCATTCAACTCGCCCCCGTGGAGCGGGCGCGCAATTTGGGCGTCCTCCTGGATGCCAGGCTGTCCATGGATGACCATGTGACAGCCGTGGCCAGGGGGGCGTTCCACCAGGTTCGCCTGGTGCGCCAATTGCGCCCCCTATTGGACCGGGACGCCCTACGCACAGTCACCCATGCGCTGGTGACGTCTCGCCTGGACTACTGTAACGCTCACTACATGGGGCTTCCCTTGAAATGCACTCGGAGACTGCAGTTGGTCCAGAATGCGGCCGCACGGGTGATTATGGGGAGTACGAAGTACTCCCATGTGAACCTCTCCTGCGCGAGCTGCACTGGCTTCCTGTGGTCTATTGGGTGCGTTTCAAGGTTTTGATAACTATCTTTAAAGCGCTCCATGGCTCAGGACCTAGTTACATACTTATATGTATGTCCTTTCCAGATTTGTATTGTATTGTATTGTACTTTGTATTTTATTTGTTTTATTGTACGCCGCCCCGAGTCCTTCGGGAGAGGGTGCGGCTTAGAAATAAATATTCTATCTATCTATGTATCTTTCTCTCTCTCTCTCTCCCTCCCTCCCTCCCTTCTTATTGAAGCTTATCTTAATGTATTTTTTTTTATTTCATTCAGAACTGAAGAGTCATTACAGAGAAATATGTGGAAACCTCTACTCGATCAATCTTTATTACGGTCACAACCAGCAAACAAAAACCCTAAAATACTTAAATAACTTCTGGCATTAAATTTTACCTGGAGTGTTTTATTGCTTGAATGAAAAAGGCATTGATCCATCCAATAATTTTGAACACTGTACCTATCAGCTGCATATAAAAAGATTTACTTCATTGGTAGCTAAGTAGTTCCAATAACATGGTCTATTTTGATTATAGCATCCAAAGACATGAAACTGGTTTCTTTATACTTCATGTACCAAGCAAAAAACAAGATTACTTTTCTTGATGGTGGTCTATTCATATTCATACTTTTATTGCTTAAAATCTGATGCTATTGCTCCCATTACAATATTATCATATTTTAATTGTTGTTACTTTGGATTTTATATTTTTGATGCCTGGGTGATTGATTAGGAAGTAGGGAGGTATTATCATTATTATGCTTGGTCATAAAATCAGCCAGATGTTTAGACTGATTTTGTATTTTTGTCCACCTGTCCAGTCTTTATCAAGGACCTCGGATAGGCAGATACTGTTGTTTAATAATATTAAATATATCATTACAAGATATAAGCTATTCCAGGTAAAGCAGACAATTTTGTCAATGCTGATGGTGTTCAAACAGTGTTCCAGACGTTTTGGAATTGCACCCAAGGTGCCTAACTCTATTAGTGTTATCTTTTCTTTCTTTTGCAGTCATTGTACTTTTTACTGAAGGTCTTCCTATTTTGTGATTTTCTGCTGGCTCCAGGCACTGCAACATCCACTATCCAGACTTTTATGACTTTCTTATCAACAATTGTTAAGTCTGGGATATTGTATAACAGATGCTTTTCTATTTGAATTCTAAAGTTCCAGAGCACGTTTAGTTCTTTATTTTCTATTACTTTGTCTATTTTGTGGTCCCGCTAGTTCTTGCTTGCAGACAAATAGTATTTCTTACAGATATTCTAATGCACTATAATTGCTACTGTTAGATATTAACATATATCGTAGCAAGTCTCCTCACTGGTCCACCGCTACAGCGGGAAACAGGTATCGCTCTGATTGGGCGAGAGGCGTACCCGATTCCTATAAAAGGGGAACCCTCCGGCCACAGAGCAAGCTGGATCACTACTACTACTAATAAAGAGCTGATAAGTCACTACGTGTCCGCAGTCTGTTCTCTCGTTGCCCGAATCTAACATTGGCGACGAAGGTGGGATTGAGAGACAGATAGGACGAAGAGAGCTACTTCAGAATCTCAGGATTCGATCCAGCCCAGGAATTCAGCAGAAATTCCGGCAGCCATCTCAGGACACCGCAGCGGGGCAAATTCGACGAAGAGAAGATGGTGATGCACACACCACCCGCTCCATTCGACCCAACAAACGACGAATGGGAGGCTTTCATGATTCGTTTCAAGTGTTTTCTCGAAGCGAACGAATACACGGGGATAACAGATGCAAGAAAGAAAAATATTTTCCTCGGCTACTGTGGGCGAGAAGTCTTCAACACGGCCAGAGACCTCACCGCGCCTACTCCAATACAAGCGGTATCATGGGCGGCGTTGCAACAGACTCTACAGACTCATTACGCGCCAAAACCTTCCTGCCACGTTTGCCGCCAGGAATTCAACACGCGGAACCAGAAGGTGGGAGAATCAATCAACCAATATGTTGCAGCCCTACGTAAAGCAGCAACTCACTGCGAGTTCAGGGATCTGGACGAGCATATCCTGGCAAGATTTGTTTGTGGGTTAAGGGACATTTCGCTACAAAAAAGGCTGTTGGCCAACCCAAACTTAACCCTACAAATAGTGCTAAAAGAAGCAAGGGCATCCGAGTCAGCGGAAAGATCATCAGAAAGCATACAACGCGGATTCAACATAAGCCAGCCAGCACCCAGACAAACCAGAGTCCACTACGAGGACACCAACCCCGACTACGAGGATCCCGAGTTTGAGGACAGTCACCTGATGCGGAGCAGTCACATGAGGCCTGGGGGGAGACCCGGATTCCGTTTGCCGCCCTGCGCAAGTTGTGGAGGGAATCACCCCCGGTCTACCTGTCGGTTCAGGAACGTTGTTTGTTCACACTGCAACAAACTTGGGCACATCGCACGAGTGTGCCGGAGCGAAGCCCCTGCCTCACGGCAGCCGCCTACATACCACCAACAGAAGCCCAACCCAGGGGCTTGGCGAAATCAAAAAGGGCGCCCAGAGAGAAATCCACAAGTGTTTACCCAGAGAGACAATTCCCAAAGAGCTGAAAGGGCGTATTCCCAGAGAGATTATACACAAAGAGCTGAGAGAGCGTTCTACCAAGACGCTCAATGAGAGTATTTTCAGGATACAGATGCTGAGATAGAGTTGACCCGGAGAGAGGAATTGCGAACGTATCTCACCACAATAAGTCAGGTCCGCACCAAGCGGCCTAAAAAGCTGAAAGTCACAGTCCTCTTGGAGCGCTCTCCTTGCGAGCTGGAAGTTGACACAGGATCGTCCCTGACGATCATTTCATGGGCATCCATGAAACAGGCTATCCCTAGCCTCAAAAAGAGCCAACTACGTGCACCAGACATCCTGCTACGAGACTACCAGGGGAACCGAGTCCCCATCGTGGGCCAAGGCACATTCCAGATCCGTTTCAAGGACATCGTAGCCCAGCTGCCCGTGACCATCGCCAGCGCACCGTTATGGAACCTTCTAGGACTAGATTGGTTTGAAGCCCTGGGGCTAGAAGTCACCGGGATCAACGCCGTGGAGAACAGCAGCGCTGAGCAGATTTTTAAGGAGTTCGAGGATGTGTTCAGCCCCGGTCTTGGTAAGTATGTGGGTAAACCAATCTCATTCAATTTAGACCCCAAAGTGGCGCCAATCCAACTTAAACCGAGACGAGTGCCTTTTGCACTCCGCCCAAAAATAGATAAGGAGATAGATAAGTTAGTAGAGCAAGGAATCCTTGAGCCGGTGGATCACGCGCGCTGGGAAACTCCCATTGTGACCCCAGTCAAGCCAGACGGGTCAGTCCGCATCTGCGCGGACTATAAATGCACAATTAATGTCGCGCTACAACAAAGTGCATACCCTGTGCCCGTAGTACAACACTTATTGCACTCGTTGGGGCCAGGGAAGATATTTGCTAAGTTAGACATGGCACAAGCTTACCAGCAGTTGCCCGTGGATAGCGCCACAGCGGAGGCCCAAACTATAGTGACGCATAGAGGAGCATTCAAATGCAACCGGCTACAATTCGGTGTGAGTATTGCTCCAGGTCTGTTCCAGAGCGTCATGGAACGGCTTTTGCAAGGGATACCAGGAGTCGTCCCCTATTTCGACGACATCTTGGTGTCCGCTGCAAACGATGAGCAACTATTAAAAAGAGTCAGAACTGTTTTGGCCAGAATCAGAGAAAAGGGCCTCCGCCTCAAAAAGGAGAAATGCCAAATTAACGTGCCTAGCGTAGAATTCCTGGGATATAGAATCGATGGTCAGGGAATACACCCCACTTCAAAGAAAATTAAGGCAATCCAGGACGCCCCCACACCACGAAATCAGACCGAGTTGCAGGCCTTCCTCGGACTACTTAACTTCTACAGCGTTTTTCTGAGACAGAAGGCGACCGTTGCTGAGCCGTTACATCGACTACTCCAGAGAATCGCAGCATGGAGATGGGGACGATCCGAAGCAGCAGCTTTTGCCGCAGTCAAGCGCCTACTCACAACCGACTCGCTACTAGTCCAATACAGCCAGACGCTACCACTGGTATTGACCTGCGATGCATCCCCATTCGGCGTCGGCGCAGTCCTCAGCCACAGAATGCCAAACGGGAACGAAGCACCCATCGCCTTCTACTCCAGGACTCTTTCATCGGCCGAGAGGAACTACAGCCAGATGGACAGGGAAGTGTTAGCCGCTGTCGCTGGAGTTAAACGTTTTCATGAATACCTCTATGGGCGCGATTTCGAGCTGATTACGGATCACAAACCGCTGTTGGGACTCTTGGCGGGAAACCGCCCCACACCAGTCTCCCTTTTTCCACGCATGACCAGGTGGACTGTTTTCCTGGCTGCATATTCATACAAGCTGATACATCGACCGGGCTCCACTCTAGGACACGCAGACGCACTCAGCTGTTGCCCACTACCGGACCTTTTGCCAGACCCCACTCCCGAAGTACCGGTGCTGCTCATTGACTGTTTGGACTCAGGACCGGTTTCTTCCTGCGATGTTGCAAGGTTCTCTTCTAAAGACAATTTAATAAAGCAAGTTCAAACTTGGGTTTGGAGGGGGTGGCCGAAGGGAAACGTGGGCCCGGAATTCAAAATGTTTTGGTCAAAACGGGATGAACTCTCAGTGTTGCAAGGTTGTTTATTGTGGGGGGATCGAGTTGTTATTCCTTATGCATTACGTAGAAATGTGTTAAATGCGTTACATGTTGGGCATCCGGGGATCGTTAGGATGAAGGCGTTAGCAAGAAGTTACGTTTGGTGGCCAAACATGGACAAAGAGATAGAGGAATAGGTGGCCACTTGCGATCCATGCCAGGAATCGAGACCAGCACCCCCGGAAGCGCCCGCCACAGAATGGGAGAAGCCTAAAGCACCCTGGTCGCGAATACACATCGATTTCGCAGGGCCAGTCCAAGGTCAGACCTTCCTAATAGTTGTGGATGCATACTCCAAATGGCTAGAAGTAGTCCTAATGACTTCAACCACGGCAGAGGCAGTCATTAAGGTTCTACGGCGACTTTTCGCCACTCATGGCCTGCCGACCTCCTGGTCTCCGATAACGGGCCCCAGTTCACGGCCATGCAATTCAAAACGTACTTAGCAGGTCAGGGGATTCGGCATGCCCTCGTCGCGCCATTCCATCCGGCATCAAACGGACAGGCGGAGAGAATGGTGCGATCCGCAAAAGAGGCCCTCGCTAGGATGGGTCCAGGTGATTGGCAAACACGCATTGATCATTACTTATTAATTCAACACATTACCCCCAGCGCAACGACGGGTAGGAGCCCCGCTGAGCTACTCATGGGCCGCCGTCTACCGTCTCACCTGGACCGTCTTCACCCAAATTACTCTGCCACAGCGCCCCCAGACTCTACAAGCAAAATTCGGAGTTTTAGCATAGGGGATTCAGTATACGCCCACAACTATGCAGGGGGGACATTGTGGATGCCGGCAAGGGTCATTGGCATCACGGGTCCACGATCGTATCTGCTAGAACTGGAAGATGGGCGAAACTGGAAAAGGCACATCGATCAACTACGGGGTCGCCTGGAACACTCAGACCTACGAACTGAGAACGAGAGCTACCTGCCAATACAAAGTCAGCCGCTCGAGAGCCCCAACACAGAGAACCACGACACCTGCGAGCCCAGGATAGAACAAGAGGTCGAGTGCGAAACGGAACAACGCCAAAGCAACGAAAGCCTGCAGATCCCCGAACGCGAAACAGAGAAAGCAACCGATCCTGAAACCACTTCCGATCAACCCGAACTGCGACGTTCCACCCGCGTAAGGCAATCACCAACGTACCTTAAGGACTATGTAACTAACCGCAATGCTCCGTCTAAGAGGGGAGGGGTGTTAGATATTAACATATATCGTAGCAAGTCTCCTCTCTGGTCCGCCGCTACGGCGGGAAACAGGTATCGCTCTGATTGGTCGAGAGGCGTACCCGATTCCTATAAAAGGGGAACCCTCCGGCCACAGAGCAAGCTGGATCACTACTACTACTAATAAAGAGCTGATAAGTCACTACGTGTCCGCAGTCTGTTCTCTCGTTGCCCGAATCTAACAGCTACTTTGGCATGCTATCTTTTGTAAGCTTTTGTGAACTTCTTGCAGTCCCTAACTAGGTATATAGTTTCTGCAGCTTCTTTGCAGAGATGGCATTTGCTGTCTGCTGCTGTTTTCTCAATTCTGGCTTTGTATGATTTTGTGAAGCCAAAATTAGCTCTTTCATCAACATCCCAATGCTTAGCCATTGCCAATCCTCATTCTTATCTGTTTTACTTGGTAATTTGTTTTACATATTAGTCATGTAATACTTTGTCTTCCCATGTCTCTTTTCTATTCTTCATTTGGTCTTTCATAGGGCAGTTAGTATTGGTGTTGTTTTTGTTGTTGACCATACAGTTAGCTGGATTTTTAGATTGGATTAGATATTTTTATTCACTTGTTAAGTTCTCCCCAAGGATGATAGTGAGGAGGAGGGAGAGGAAGATTTGACAGCTAGTCACTCTCTCAACCCTAGGAAGGAAGCAATGGCAAACCACTTCTAACCGCTTTCCCAAAAATGCAGGGACTTGTCCAGACAGTCACGAGGAGTTGAAAAATTATTTTAAGTCCTACACAGAAACCACTACTGCTACTATTATCATCATCCATGTTCAGGGCAATACACAAAAACACATGTTTTTTTTAAAAAACAACATACAATTTAAAAATCAACAAAAGAAAAGGAAGGGACAGAGGTATGAGAGATTCTTTAGAAAGCCTATTGGTTGTGATATATATATATATATATATATATATATATATATATATATATATATATATATATATATATATATATATATATATATATATATATATATATATATATATATATATATATATATATATATATATATATATATATATATATATATATATATATATATATATATATATATATATATATATATATATATATATATATATATATATATATATATATATATATATATATATATATATATATATATATATATATATATATATATATATATATATATATATATATATATATATATATATATATATATATATATATATATATATATATATATATATATATATATATATATATATATATATATATATATATATATATATATATATATATATATATATATATATATATATATATATATATATATATGTCCGATACAAGACTTTTAAGATAAAGGACAAAGATGAAATCCCTGCAATTACTTTCAAACAATTATCTAAGTTGCCAGATGATCTTTACTAGGACTATTCACACAGCCAGTATTTAAAGTGCATTTAACATAGCCCAGCTGAGCTGGATATTTTCCTCTTTTTGAGATAAAAAAGAAACCAGTTTTCTGGTTTCATCAACCAGTTTTCATCAATAACCCGATAAGAAAGGGAGATATTACCATTCCTAACCAAGCTATCCATACTTTGAAACCCCGTTTTTTTTAAAAGGAAGTATTAGACTAGTAGATCTGGACTGAAAAAAGCCTGGATCACTACGAGTTAGAAGTAATGAGGATATAAAACACCCCGACCATCTAGTGCTCATCTAGATTTTTATAGCCCTACCAAAAATATAGCTGGCTACCATTTTTTACATTACCCGATATTTGCGGGGAGAAGGGGTCAGGTAGTTTTGTTTTCGTTTTTTTGTCAATAACTTCAGAGCTACCCAGATTCAAGTAGCAATGTCCTTGTACCTTTTCCTTTACTTCAGAAAATGGCTGTCTCCTTTAGCTCTGTAGCATGTTCCCATTAATGACTAATTGCTTTTAATAGACATGGCTGCAAACAAAAGAATGGCTCTGAAGTAGCATTCTCAGAGAGAGAAATAACAGTTATAATTTCATGTACCAAGTCACCCATCTCCTACAGCAAAGAGCTCTGGATTCTACAAAGCCATTGGAGAATGGAGGGCCTAATGATATGTTTTAGCAATTGCAGCAGCTATTCTAAAGCACGACTATAATAACAGTACCTTCCTACTCAATAGGTCTACTCCTCGGCTTCTTTCAATGTTACTTCACTACTGCTGAAATTCGATTTTAATTGCTTATTTCTGTCATGAAATGGAAGCACCGGCTATGGAAGAGTCACTCGAAAAGTAATGCAGCTTCTTTTTTCACTTTAAATAACAATGTTAGTTAAAGACTGTAACCTTCGAACTCTTTAATGGTGTTAATGTTTAATTTGTATTGGATTTCAAATAAGAGACGGCGTGTTTTAATGCTTTCTTCCATCATTGTGAAAAAATATGTTGGAGACTAGGATTCTCCAATAGCCTCTTCCAGGCATGTTATTTGTCCAGCGCAGAAATCTGTCTACATTTTCCAATATTCAGGAGTTTCAGGAGCTCCCTGGGATAAGTACTGTAGATCAGAGCAGGGGTGGGTTCCTGCCAGTTCTAACCTCTTCTATAGAAGAGGTTCCACAAATCTAAAGTGCCATTTAGAACCGGTTCCTGCTCCCTCCCCCCGCCCGTTCCCACATCATCAAGATGAAGAGCGAGAGGAGGAATTCTGGGAGTTGAAGTCCACAAGTCTTAAAGCTGTCAAGTTTGAACACCCCTGGGTTTTTTTTCTAAAGGGTTAGGGGTGCAAGGGTCTTGTAACTTGACAGCTTTAAGACTTGCACACTTCAATGCCAGAGTTCCTGAGCCAACATGACTGGAGGAGGAATTCTGGGAGTTGAACTCCACAAGTCTTAAAGTTGAACACCCCTGGGGGGGTTCTAAAGGGTGCAAGGGTCTTGTAACTTGACAACTTTAAGACTTACGTGCTTCAAATGCCAGAGTTTCTGAGCCAACATTTTGGTTGCTAAGCAAGAGCATTGTTAAGGGAGTTTCACCACATTTTACAAGTTGGCCACGCCCACCCAGTCACATGGCTGGCAAGCCATTCCCACCTGGCCACATGGCCAGCAAGCCATTCCCACCCGGTCACATGGTGGGCAAGCCACTCCCACAAAGCAGGCCACACCTACAGAAGTGGTTCTAAAAAGAATTAAAACCCACCACTGGATCAGAGGTGGTATTCAGCAGGTTCTGACCAGTTCTGGAGCACCAGTAGTGTAAATTTGGAGTAGTTTGGAGAACCGGTAAATACAACCTCTGACTGGCCCGGCCCCATCTATTCTCTGCCTCCTGAGTCCCAGTTGATCAGGAGGAAATAGGGATTTTACAGTATCCTTCCCCTGCCTCGCCCACCAAGCCACACCCACAGAACCAATAGTAAAAAAATTTGAATCCCACCACTGCTGTAGATATAAATTCAATGTAAAGCTACGTGACACTTCTACAATGATTCTTTAAATCTAAATTCAAATGATTTCCCAACAGTTTCATGTAAGTATTATAAAGCATAGGAACAAGCAAACTGTGCTACACACTATAGCCCAAAGAGCTTCTTTGGGGACTTGTTTTGCCAAAAAGAATCAGTCTCCAAAACCAGTCATGCCTCTCTATGTAAACCACAAAGAAAGTCCATAAGCTCATGATCAATGGAACTGACAGTCAAGGAGAAGCCCATGGTTGCATTTTCACTATCTATTCCTGGTGTATGTTACATCTAGATATCGAATAGCAACACTAAGCTAAAGCTGTCTGGTCTTTGGGGGCTGGTAGTATTTGGGTGGAAGATGCACCAGCAAATCCCAGGTGAAGTGCTAAAGTAGACAACCAATTCCATACTACTGCCAAGAAAACTGCATGGTTCCATCCATGTAATAACCAGGAGCAAGGCTAATCTCAAAACAGACTTTACATTTTTCAGTATGTTGTTCATGAGAGAAAACAGTTTATTTGTTGTGGAAAGTAAGGACTCAAAAGACCAGCTCTTTCCAATGCAAGAAAGTTTATTGCGCAGGTTCAAACATATAAATTGGGGTCTGAACCCCGAACAGTCCACTCCAGCAATCTTATATAGCCGAATTGACGTAAGCATTTACGTATACATACACATGCCAATTATGGTAAAAGGATAAATGGAAAAATACAGAAAAGACAAGAATAAAAATCCGTTAGTGGGCAGTTTATAAACCCCAGACATCTGCAAGAAAAATAAGGAACTGTCCCCTGTCCTTGACCGATAATAGGAAACACCCGACAAGCATGTCTGTGCCTAAAGATAAAAATACTAACGTCCTGCATCAGCAATTCAAACTGCAGCTGTCTGCACATTTTGCCTTGATCAAACATTGCACTTAGCATGAACCAAAGTTTGAGGCCTAGTTTTTCTCCTTCCTCATATTCCCAAAAAACATATCTCAAACTGAATTGATATGAAACTAAATAATCTAATATGGATTGCATTCCAACGGTGCTTTTTCAAGAGGCAACTGGCTTTCTGATTTTTCTTTGAAGACGTTTCGTTTCTCATCCAAGAAACTTCTTCAGCATCTTTTGGACAACTATGACCTTGCTTGGATGACTAAGAATTTCCATAGACATATGGGTTGCATGAACTGCTTTCAAGGTAATATCTCTAAATAATCCTATCAGATTTCAATACCTGGGATGAGGATGGGTTGGAGAACATGCTGTAGGCTTTCAACACCCAAACAGTTCTGACTAAACCAACTACAAACTGAAAATGTCTATAAAAACATAATTTGTCTACACTGCAGCACCATCTTTACAGTTGTGTCAAAATCATGAGAATTACATGGAACAGAGGAGGGGGGGCGGGTTTCCAATAAAATCAATGTTTGACCGATCATTTAGTGCCTTCAAAGTCTATCACTCTTTTGCTATCCAAAAATCCTCTCCTGGACAACACTGAGCAGAGACAATAAAGGTGAAATAAGATTAAAGAATAAGATCAGGCCACATTTGTGTGCCTTCCATCATTTGTGTTATAATCCTTTACGCTGTTGTCTCGTCCCCCTTTATCTCCTAGCTAAGCAAGCATGATCTTGCTAACTAGGTATGGGAGATATTCCAAAGGTTTCTAATGGTGTGTAGATAGGTTTTTATTTGAAAGAAGAAATGGAAAAAGAACCATCTCCCTTCCAAATTGCTTAGTGTTTATTTATAAAGTTACGTTGGTGTTCAACAAGCCTGGTTTGTTGGTTTGTTTATTGGAATTTGCCAAACAAAAGTGAGAACAAGAATAAGAGAATGAAAATACAATGACAGGGACGATAGTGCACTTATGCACGCCCCCTCTACTGGTTAACCCTTTTAATAAAGTAGCAGTGAACTTTTGCATATCTTCCTGGTTCCTCTACATTCAATCAAATTACAGGATGGAAAACATATGGTGTATGTCAAATATCTCAGATTTAAACCTTGGCACCTCCAGTTAAAGGTGAACAGGTCTTAGGTGGTGTGAAATATCTTTTTCATCCTTAACTACCAGTCAGAGAAAATAATATTAGCTTAAACTGATAAGTAGTTTGACTACATAAAAATAGTGCTCCATGTTCATCAGAATTGTTTCCTACAGGTAAAAAGCCTGAAAAACAATGGTCTATAAAGTTCCAGTATTATACAATATTTTTAAAACACTGGCAAGAGCCAATTACTAGTTATGTTTCTTTAAAAGCCAATCTAGGGTAATAAGAGACCTGGATGGCCCAGGTCAAAAGGTGAGGGGAAATTATTCTAAGTAGTCATGGAAGCCAGGCATGATACAAACAGAATGCCACCTAGGCTATGAAATTAGTTGCTATAGTAACTTGAGGGTCCATCTTCACTTTTTTAATACTGATTGTTGGAACAGTAATCTTGAAAGATGGAAAGCTAGAGAAAAGGAAAGGTTTGAGAGATCATGAGTAGCAATCAATGGGTTGAGTGTCTTTCATAATGCAGGAGAGAGAACTGGGAGACAATCAAGACAGGCTATGCAGCATAGACATCAAAAAGCATTTATGGATTTTCTCTTCTAGGATCAAGAGCATACAAATATGTATGATAAATATGATAAATATGAGGCACAAGAACATGTGAGGAGTTTTTTTTATATGCTGGGACTATTGGAGTTTGGGTTGTTGTTTCTTGGCTGCCTGTATTTTTAATTTTTATAATGTTATTGTTTTTATTCTATTTTAATTCTGTTTATCACACATTGTCCCATCCTGGACATAAATTGTTTCAACTTCTACTCTCAAAATGACGCTATACACTGCACATTGCACGCCAGAACAATGCTTTTTTTTCCCAAATGCCATCACTCTGTTAAACAACTAATTCTCACAACACTATCAAATAATGTACTAAGAGTGTATTACTATTATTCTTCTCATCCTTCCTAGTATCTATCTCTTCCCACTTATGACTATAACCACGTTGCTTGTATCTTTCAATTTATATTGTTTTATGTCTTTACTAGTAGGATTTGATTGCTTATTAGTCACCTATGATTATCACCAAGTGTTGTACCTTATGATTCTTGATGAATGTATTATAATTTATTTTTCTTTATGTACACTGAGAGCATATGCACCAAAGACAAAATTCCTTGTGTGTACAATCACACTTGGCCAATAAAGAATTCTATTCATTCTAATTCAGATGGGCAACCGTATTGATTGGATAATTAAATAAATATTGGTTATAATTTCATGAGACTTGGGTTCACAAATCACACATTAAATGATAATATGGTTTGGTTTTCACAGTGTGTAGTAAAATGAGCCGTTGTGGTTTGTCATGGATAATAAATTGCTTGGAGGTAATTATCTGTCAAGCCAAATTCACTTTTTTAAAACCTTTTTATATTCGTGAACAACTTCAAAACTTGTGGAAGGAAATTCTATTTTGTTGCCTAAAATTTATTTTTTTATAAAATTGGAAAAATTTGTCATCTTCATTTGCTTTCCGGTCTATATTTTATTCTAATCTTAAAATCATTTCATTTTATTTTTGCATTGGTTTATTCTTTTTTTTTTAAAGTTCACAAAGAAAAATACATGTTCCTAAAAATTGTTTCTGCTTTCAACATTTTTGTATGCAATGTTGTTCTATATCCACATTTTTTTATATATTTTCTCTCAAATAATGCAAAATTTGAACACTACTTTCCATTAAACATTTTCTGCCCTTTTCTCTCTCTCTCTCTCTCTATATATATATATATATGTATGTATGTATGTATGTATGTATGTATGTATGTATGTATGTATATATATATGTATATATGTATATATGTATATATGTGTATTTGTGTTACAACCCCTGGTATGCCTAAATATGGGAGGAAGGTCACTACTCCCTCATTTCTGTCCTTCGGCTCATCACAGAAGACCATGCAGGCAGAAAGCCATATTTTTATTTTTAATGTTGCCTTTTTATATTTGTGTTGTATTTGTGCTGATAAATAAATAAAGGGAGACTAGTATAGATCTATAGAGCTAATTAGCTCGAAATAGATCTATACTAGTCTCAAAATACAACATATTTCAATATTATATATATATATATATATATATATATATATATATATATATATATATATATATATATATATATATATATATATATATACATACTTATATATACTTATTGATTGGAGGAGTACCTTTCAACATTTGGAAAATTATGAATGTTTAACAAGAAACTTCGGGATGCATATAAAGCAATAAACCAGTTTACCATCATGCAGGGCTTTAACATTACACCTCATCATATAATACGTAATACCTGTAACAGTCCTACAAAAAAAAGCAGAAATGAACAAAAGGAGAGGTGAACAAAATGAAAAACATCCTGTGCCAGTATCCAAAGTGTTACAAATTATATATAAACTGGCAAAAAGGTATGTTAATCTCTGAAACAAGTCACACTAAGAATAAGTGCAGAATGGGCCAACTCGCCACAGCCAACTCGCCATAGTCAATACGTCACAGGTCAACTTGCCATGAACAATTCAACAATTCAATTTAATTATTTAAAATCACTTTTAAAATATTTTAATTTTTGTCATTCACATTTCATTTTGTCCCCCCTTTGGCAACCTGTCTTTAATGATTATATCCCACCATTTCTTCAATATTGGTGTAACTCTTCTCCTGCAGCAAATTGTCCCCCAGTATGTTGGCCATGGCAAGTTGTCCTATGGACAGTTGGCGATGGCAAGTTGGCGATGGCAAGTTGGCTGCAGAGAGTTGGTCGTGGTGAGTCTGCAAAAGATCAGCCAATGAATTACAAGGCTGAATGAGAATCTGAGACTGTTTCTATCCAGTGGGTATTCCAAGCATAAATACCGTTTCAATTATTCCCTTTTCCTATCGCTTTTTGACAAATTGCAATGCTTGGACAAGAAGTGTGGACAATCTTTTTGAATATCTCAGTTTGAACAACTCAATTATGTTTGCAGAGTACAGGAAATGTGATTGTTCACAGTTAAGGTAACTAACTGGAAAACATAAAGGTCACACTAACAGAGCAGAGGTGTCTGGCCTTTTATTTCCTTGATTTATCTTCTAGCACTTTCTGAACAAAGACTTTTCAGGAGCTGTAAGTCCTTTTTCTGTCTACTGTGCTATAATTGTCTTTCCACTATAATATATACCAAGACTGTAAAAATTGCATAACTTACTTTAGATGTTTTTCATCTCGTTCTGTCCAATGTAAAACCACTCCCAGGCATTGATATGTGTTTGTATGTATATTGTACAATACACTCACACAAGCATGGCTGGTTTTGCCATTGTATTTATCACTGATGTGCTAATTAATGCTTTCAGAGATTGTTTTCGTTAGTTGACCAACAAATGTATAATCAAAATTTTAATGTAAGGGCTAGACCCGCCCTGCTTATGTTCTTCAATTTCTAGTGGATTATGTAAATATACGATTTAAAATATTTGGTGGGACAAAGGATAATAGGGGATTACTTCATAATATTTCATGGTCCAGAGAGTATCAGTCAATAGGCATTATCTAGTCATAATCCTATAGTCTACTCTCTGCAAAGCATGGCTTGAACAGTATAAAGTTTTACAAACTTTTAAAATGGAGGATGCATTTTTCTATGCATGGTCACACCCATAATTTTTTCCTTGACTATGCAAAGTTAGAATCTATACTCTAGACTATGCAACTGTGTCATTGGTGGGATTGAATTTTTTTTACTACCGGTTATGTGGGTGTGGCTTGGTGGGTGGGGTGTGGCTTGGTGGGTGTGGCTTGGTGGGCATGGCATTGGAAGGATGCTGTAAAATCTCCATTCCTACCTCAGTCCAGGGGAAGGATACTGTAAAATCTCCATTCCCTCCTGATCAGCTGGGACTCGGGAGGCAGAAAATTGATGGGGCGGGGCCAGTCAGAAGTGGTATTTACCGGTTCTCCGAATACTCAAAATTTCTGCTACCAATTCTCCAGAACTGGTGAGAACCTGCTGAATATCACCTCTGAACTGTTTAGGTTGATATGAAAATGTAAGAATTTCTTAGTTTATAGTTTGAAATTTCCCGTTGGCCTTCCATTTAAGTGCTAATCAAATCTGATCCTGCTTAGTTTTATCATGTTCAACCTTTTTTCATAAAACATACATCCAAAGTAAACTGTGGCATGTTTAGCTGCATACCCTTTTGCTGTGCATGCCTATTCATGAAAAACAAAAGCCTTCCTATTTAGAATCTGACTAGACTCAATAAAGTTGATTTCTAAACATGAATCTGTACATTGGAGGTTTCATTATGGAGGATTAGAGAATAAATTTGCCACACAAATGGAGCAGTTATTTCAACCTTTTCCTTTCTGGCCTACATAAAACCATCTGTGGAGGTACTTCTAACTTCTGTATATTGATGAAATAAATTGCTATTGTGGTGTGCAATCTTACACGAGCCCATTCAGATGTGAGTCCAATTGAGTTAAATGAGGCTTGTTCCCAGGTAAGAGGATAATATAACTGCGTTCCTTTTAGACAAAATTAAACAATGCAAACAGAGTCATACACTGCTGACTGCATTTGGAGCAGCTTCTGGGGGGGGGGGAGACACATATTTCTCCACCTCCATCTTCCTTAGCTTTTACTATTATCCTATAAAATACAAACAAAGTATATTCAATAAATGAATTTCAGATGTGTGCCACATGTTGCCTGCATCAAAGATAACTAGGCTTGCTTACAAATTGCTCTACTTTGCTCCAAGCCATTGCTCAAAGAAGCAGCAATACCCAAGATCCTAATTCAAAATGGCGATGTACACCTGCAGCATACACTCCAGGACAACCTGGTCTAAGACAGAAGAGTGTCTCACTATAGCCTTGACAGAATATTGTGACTCACCTTACATTGGCATGGAAACATATGCTATAGGGTAGGATGTTATGGTAATTCCAAAATTCAGCCTCCACTTCAAAAGATTAGAAAACAACCAATTAACGTTAGACCTCATTGAAAGTCAGCCAGTTCTATGACATTCTAAAAGATCGTGACAAATTAACAAATGGTTGCAACTTTTTTTTAAACTTTCCTTTCTTTTTACTTGTTAACACATTTCAAAAGAGAATAAAGTTTGCCAGACTTTGGAGACCATAAGTATTGTAGTTTTTTATATAATGAGGTGAAGTTTGCCAATACAGTTTCCCCTTTCTTATACTGTGACAAATTTGCAGGCATTTATTGCTATTACTGTAAATTTGTCAAATTTCAAACAAATATATTGCATTCTCTCTCTCTCCTCTCTCTCTCTCTCTCTCTCTCTCTCTCCCTCCCTCCCTCCCTCCCTCCCTCCCCCCTCTCTCTCACACACACAAACACACGCACACTGTCTGTCTGTCTATCTTGTCTGTCTCTGTCTCTCTCTGTGTCTCTCTCACTCTCACTCTGTCTCTCTTTGTCTCTGACTCTGTGTGTGTGTGTCTGTCTCTGTGTTTGTGTATGTGTGTAAGAGAGAGAGAGAGTGCCAAGGAGTCTTTGCAGCTGGAATGAAAAACAAAAGCACAGCTGGATGTTCAGGTGGCAGCCTTTGCTTGGCTTGATGAGGTCAAGCTCGACCGCATGGAAAAGTGTCCTTGTTACTGCATGTAAATTAGATTTTAGAAATATAATTGTCCAGAATACCTTAGCAACTATGGTTGGTGGGTCCTTGCTTAGCAGCTTTGCTTGGTTGATAAAAGTCTATAATCATTATCAACTGTTGGTGAATATCTTTTCAATCCTAAGTAGTTCCGTTCCAACTACAGATAGTCCTCGACTTACAGCAGTTCATTTAGTGACCATTTGAAGTTACAATGGCACTGAAAACCTTATGACTATTTTTCACACTTATGACTGTGGCAGCATCCCCATGGTCACGTGATTTACATTTAGATGCAACTAGTTCATACATATGACGGTTGTAGTGTCCTGGGGTCGTGTTGATCACCTTTTACAACCTTCTGACAAGCAAAGTCAATGGGGAAGCCAGGCTCACTTCATAACCATGTTACTAATTTAACAACTTCAGTGATTCACTTAATAAATGTGGTGAAAAAAATCGTAAAATGGGGCAACACTCTTCTGGCTTGTTTAACAAACCATAGTTAAAGCAAACGTGGCTTACTCAAAAGGTTCAAATGAAAAAAAAAAAAGGAAGGTTGTTGGTTTTTTTGGTTAGGAAAAACACTACCATGTTTCTCCCAAAATAAGACAGGGTCTTATTTTCTTTTGACGTCCGAAATAAGTGCTTGGCCTTATTTTTGAGGAGGTATTATTATTTTTGAGATTCAGGAGGCGGTGAGCATGGTCACCTCATGGCTGCTGCTGTGTTGCAATATTGTCGGGGAGGGCTTATTTTGTGGGGAGGGCATATTGTAGCGCCTGCGCTCAAAAGCCCATTTGGGCTTATTATCTGGGGAGGTCTTATTTTCAGGGAAACGGGGTACAATAGCACTCTGTCTTAGTAGATTATTGCCTCATCTGTGTTACGGGTTTTTAAACAGAAGCTGAATGGCCAATCATCAGGTGTATTTTAGCATTTGGTAGATGACTAGGGGGTTAGAGTAGATGAGCTTGAAGATATTCCAACTCTACCAGTTTTGAATTTTTTACACCCATCACTTGGAAAACTCTTGGACATAGACCTGGTTGAGGGATTCATCTAAAGTAGACACTATTTCTGTTCCTACAGCCCTTATCTGTGAATAAAAGTGTTTTTCCTAGAGAACCAAAAGTATAAGGGAGTAAGACCTAATAACATGTATTAGCAGTCTCTGATATTAATAGCACAGATTGTCACATGATGCGACAGTGATTCAAGTGGGCATGGATGGAGGTCCCCTTTCTTCTGGGAGTCTCTGTTCCCCCCTGCAAACAGAAAATAAACACAGCCCTTCTAGAAGCGTAAATGCCAATAACTGTGAAATTTTGATTAAATAATAGATATGTGTTCTGAAGCACTTCTTTATAGCATGTGATTAAGAAAGATAACTAGACATCCTTACAGCTTTAATGATAATAATTACTACAACACATAAAGTGTAGAATATGACATTGGAAAGGCCATTATTAACCTTTCCAAGGTTTTTTTTTCTTGGTGTGGTTTTTTTTTTTTTTTTGACGTTACAGACAGCAGCTTCAAGAGAGCTAAATGCAACTTATGGCCATGGGATTATTATTTTTTTAATCACAGCGTCCTCTTTAATACTTTATGGGCACAAGATGAACCTTCCCTTTCAAGCAGATGTTTGTTTAAGATCTGACATCTGCGTAGTTCTTATAAAGCATTATTTTTATTAAGATTTCTGCAACTGCTAGTAATTAAGAGAAATGACACAATTCTTCCTTCTGTTTAAATGTTAGCTCTGAAAAAAATGTTATGCCCCAGATGCAGGCCTTTTGAACTCCAGCAAGAGGTATTTCAGTTTAATATGATTAATGTAGTTATCAGAGTGCTAGTGTGTGTGTGTGTGTGTGTGTGTGTGTGTGTGTGTGTGTGTATTTATAAAACTATGAATGATATAGTTATCGGAGCACTAGCAGTGATGGCACTTCTTTGGCTAACATTTAGAGTATAGATTGGAAAGAGAGAGAAATAGCACTCCCTCCTGTACAAAGGATAGTCTTCTTCTTGAAAAACTGTACTATCTCCAAAAGAAACATTGGAAGGAAGGGCAGGACTCATCCAATTGTTAATGTGGACAGCAGGGCAAAAAATTCCTCCCAACATCTGGTCACAGACTTACTCATTTTAGTGGATTGTTCCTTATGGGTTCTACTTAATTTACAGCATTAACTTCTAAATTTATATTTTTACATATTTCCTAATACAAACATTATTATCTTTCCTCTTTTTATGCCAAGAATTGCCCTTTAAATAAATGTATGCATGTCCGTCATATGTCACAGTGAAGGGGCAGGCAGAATGGCATACAAAAAGATGTTCTTGACAAAATAGCTGTGGCCAGGTACATTATCAAAAGGACTCAGAAGAAACAAGGTACAAGGAGAAAATCCCATTAATGAAAATATCAGTAGTTATAACATCACTTGTCTGGGCTCCAGAGGAGGCATAAATTATTCCCAAATCTCATAAACATATGTCATTTTGCCTCAAGTGTTATCTTGTGTAAGCAACCTTGGCCTCAGCCTTTGGAGACCACAATTTGGTTGTTTGTTTTTAAGAGACAAGAGGTTTTCCTCACATTCAGGATAGCCAATGTTATGGAGGAAAAACCTCCTCCTTAGCCAGAAATTACATGTTAGTACAAAGAATTCATCATGAAAGTAGTAAAGCATCATTCTCTGATATTAACAGCTGAAAGATTAACATAAGATGTGCAGAAAAGCCACAAATTATAGGTCAAGTCTATGTGCAATGTCCTCCTGTAAGTAACAAAAGAAAACCAAATAATGCAAGAGGCCAAGAACAGTGCTTTTAACAGTCTCTAATTAAGGCAGATTGAAGCCAACCCAAGAAAGTCAAGGTTTCTTCAACAATATATTATTGAAAACATAATTAGCTGCAGGCATTCAGAAACACTTTGTGAAAAATCAAAGCCACAACTTGAAGTAAATTTTCAAATGACCAATTCATTAATACCAGGGAAGATCTGTATGGCTAGAAGGCACTATGCTAGGGGAGGGAAGAAGGCATACCAAAAGATTGTGACTGAGTTGGGCCAAAATATAAATGATGAATAATCACAACACTAGCATTTGGCAGACTGCTGCATTCTGTAACCTTGTTCTTGGCTTACATACAGAGCAGGGTGAGATTTACCAGGATGTATCAGCATGGAAAGGTTATTGTGCTTATGCCTAATCCCAAAAACCACACTCTGCTCCCAGATGCTTTCATTTGCAGGAATCCAGTTTGGGGCAGTTTGCTCTTGGCTAGAAGTCAAATACTAGAGGCAAGAGTAAGAGAAAGATGCTCCCTTCCCCCATTATGATACAGAATGACCGACTGCCAGGAAAGGATGGTACATGTCAAGGCTCTTTGTCATAGTCTCTGAAGAAATACGGCATACAAGTACATGGCAAGATGTAATACATGTCTGGATTCCCCCTGTGTGGCTTTGGTCCCATCCATCGATAAAACAGATCCCTTCTGCCACCTTGAGGTTCAATAGCAGATTGATTCACAGCAGAATTTTAGGGCTTGAAAAGATTCTAAGAAGTTATCTAATCCAATCATTGCTTATGTTCTTTTTCTTAAAGCAAGCCAGGGGTGGGTTCCTGCCAGTTCTAACCTCTTCTATAGAAGAGGTTCCACAAATCTACAGTGCCGTTTAGAATTGGTTCCAGCTCCCTCCCCCCGCCCATTCCCATATCATCAAAATGAAGAGCGAGAGGAGGAATTTTGGGAGTTGAAGTCCACAAGTCTTAAAGCTGTCAAGTTTGAACACCCCTGGGTTTTTTTTTCTAAAGGGTTAGGGGTGCAAGGGTTTTGTAACTTGACAGCTTTAAGACTTGCGTGGTTCAAATGCCAGAGTTTCTGAGCCAACATTTTGGTTGCTAAGCAAGAGCATTGTTAAGTGAGTTTCACCACATTTTACAAGTTGGCCACGCCCACCGATCACATGGCCTGCAAGCTACTCCCACAAAACAGGCCACACCTACAGAAGAGGTTCTAAAAAATTTTGAAACCCACCACTGAACCAAGCAGAGCCCATAGAACTCAAGGCAGAATTAGCAATTGAGATATATGACATAGAGGCAAAGAAAGCATTAAGCAGATCAGGTAACAGAAGATTCTTGCCTTATATCCTGCAAGTGAGCTGAATGAAAAAGTCTGTATTATTCCACTGGTGAGTTGTTAGTCTAAGATTTCCAGAATGAACTAATTCTCCACATGCTGACTTTTTCTCAAGCTCCAGTTTGGAAGGCTTTTAGGTGACTAGGAGAAAAACAGGATGCAGAAGAAAGGTTAAAAGAAAAGGCCAATTTTACAAACTATAGAAGTATCAAAGGGTCATTGCACTATTATTATTTATATCCAGGGGAGCATCAGTTTGAGCTAAAAGCTGCACTTCTGAGTGAGGCAGAGTTTTGATTTGAAACCCCCCCCCCAAATATGACAACATTTCTCATGTACTGTAAGTGTTTATGTAAAATAGAAGTCCATTTATTGTATGTGCAATATTGCATGGTGTACCTCTTTCAATGGTACAATGTGGTCTGCTATTGTCAGGTAGATGACAATCACAATACTTTAAGAGCTCCAAGCAGGCAATAAAAAGAGCAAGTTCAAATGGTCATTAAATGTTAAGACTCAGTTGACATACAGCCTTCTGGCCTGTTGTTAAAGAAGCCATAGGTAAGAAGAGCTTTGAACATGCAAAAGTACCATACAAATGTTAAGGGTTGATTTTGATAGTATCAGAACTAATTAGTATTATTATTAGTTTTTAATAATTATTATTAATTTTATATAAGATGTAGCAGTGTCAATAATTAAGATGTTTTTTCATTATTTGGCCACTGTGAAGAGTCACTTTGGATAGTGAAGTAGACAATATATAAATTTAATAATAGGACTTCTAGGATCTTTTGGGGAATGTTGTTTCACAAGATTAGCACAGTCACAGAGAAAACACGACTCCAGCGTGCAACAACCTGGCAGTGTTTGATGGAGGGGACTTGAAGCATATCCTCTCTACTGGATGTACTATGGCTGTCAGAAGCAATGGAGGACAGTCAGTCCCACAAATAGCCTGGTCTTATGCCATGCATAGATTTGTAGATGACAACCAGCAGCTGAAATTTGATTCAAAAGCCTATTGGGAGCTCATGGAATTGTGGTGTTATATGAATTGAGAGGGGCCAAAAAACTGCTTGCAATGCTGCTTTCTGTGAGAGAGCCATGGTGGCACAGTGATTAGAATGCAGTACTGCAGGCTATTTCTGCTGATTGCCGTCTGCCAGAAGTTTGGCAGCTCGAATTTCACCAGCTCAAGGTTGACTCAGCCTTCCATCCTTCTGAGGTGGGTAAAATGAGGACCCAGATTGTTGGGGGAAATATGCTGATTCTGTAAACCACTTAGAGAGGGTTGTAAAGCATTTGAAAGTGGTATATAAGTCTACGTTCTATTGCTATTGCTATTTCTGAACCAGCTGACGGTTTTCAGAAATTTGAACTGAACTCTTTCTAAGGAAAGGCATGATGTATAGGGGCCCAACTGAGTTCCATATATATATTAAACAGAAAGGAGAGCTAGAATAGACTCCTGTCTTGCTCTCCTATTAACATTAATTTCTTTGGTACAGTGTCCATGGGCATTGTATCTGACCTTGATCTGGGAGTTCTCATATAGCTTATATATAAATAACAGTCGCTTTTGTCCATTGAAGGAGAGTTCAATTTCTTCCATAGTTTGGGTCTGGGGATGGAATCAAGCACAGACCTAAGGTCGATGAACATTGTGTAAAGTGATGAGCACACTCACAAAGAGTATTTCTCAATATAGAGGATATATAGATCAGGTCCAGAGGTGGTATTCAGCAGGTTCTGACTAGTTCTGGAGAACTGGTAGCTGAAATTTTGAGCTGTTCGGAGAACCGGTAAATACCACCTCTGACTGGCCCTGCCCCATCTATTCTCTGCCTCCTGAGTCCCAGCTGATCAGGAGGAAATGGGGATTTTGCAGTATCCTTGCCCTGGAGTGGGGAGGGAATCAAGATTTTACAGTATCCTTCCCCTGGAGTGGAGTAGGAATCAATGGTGGGTTCCTCCCGGTTCGGACTGGTTCAGCCAAACCGGTAGTGGTCACGTCCCTGAACCGGTTTTCCGGGTGGCAACACCATCTTGTTTTTTCTTCTGCGCATGCGCAGAACAATTTTTATTGCAACGTGCACAGCGTGCCCACGAGCAAACCAGCAGTAGTGCCTGCTGGAACCCACACTTGGTGGGAATGGAAATTTTACAGTATCCTTCCCCTGCCACACCCACCAAGCGACACCACGCCCACCAAGCAACGTCCATAGTACCGGTAGTAAAAAAAATTTGAATCCCATCACTGATCAGGTCCATGTAGTTAACAAGGCAAAACTATAATATTGCAATACTACAGTTATTATACTATAGTATTATTCTATAATATAATATAGTATTATACTATACTATAATAAAACAGTATTAACTTGATATCAGACTGAATACAGCTTCGTTCCGTGAATGAAAGGAAATTGTGTTTAAGGTGAAGTCCATTCCATGAGATTAATTTTCTTTCTGCATAAACACTTCTGTGTATGGTCTGAAGCAAACCACATAGGATCCAGACATCCACATACCATCCACCCAAATCTTGATTTCTACGTTCGGCATTCAGCATTTTACCATCATGTAGGTTTCCCCAGAGCTCATGCAGACAAATGTAAAGCAGTGATGGGAAAACCATCTAATGAAAGAATATCCAGATGTGTTAATTGTGGAAGAAGAAATTACAAAACTCTCTTCTCTTTCTCCTAGGTCCCTAAAAGATGAGAAGACTCCAAATGGTATAAAGCTCCAGACTTCCTCCATCAGGAAAACTGATCATTTTCACGCCGGAAGCAATTATTGTTTTTAAAAAAGGAGCAGCAACAGCAGAAGTCAATTCTTCTAGGAGAAGGCAAAGTCTTGCAGGGATGACTAAGTTGCATCCATTCTCCCAGAGGTATAATGTATACAAATCAAATCAAAATATAAATCATTCCTTCCTGTTGTGGGGTTTATGCACAGTTTCTTTTAATAAAACATGCAAATATTTTGCAGTAAATTGATTTCCCAGTTTCAGTTCTCTTATCTCCATATTTATTATTCATGATCTTTTTACTCCCTTACTCGAGCAGAAGGGGAAAAAATGAGGTGTGGATGGGAGTGGGAGAAGAATTCTGTGTAGAGTTCACTAAGCTTTTAGGAACTGGCTTTATTATTGTTATTATTAGCACAATTTCATACTCCTAGGAATAAAAGATAAATGTAGACATTACTTCTAATTTCAACCAAAGCTAAGAGGTAATACAATGACACCCTCTTTTAATGCAAATGGTTGCACTATGTGGCTTTGTAGCCAATGCACTCAGCTGCTTGGCAAATTGCAATGGGAGTTTGAATTGCTGGGCAAAATGACTGTTGTTTAACCTGTGACCAGGCTGGATATTATTAGTGTTGTTGTTAAAGGTGTATATACATCAGTGTTGCAGAGAGAGAAACAATCCAGGAACCTGCAATTGTTATGGTAAGACCTTGGTACTTTTTTTAAAAAAAAGTATGTATGCCAAATACTTAAGTATATTTTAACGGTTATTCTGATTATCTGCTTTTGCACAGGGCTTAATGTGGATTCCCCTTAATTTGCATTGATTCAGTCCTTTGATACACCCTGAAGACAACAGACCAAACCTGATTAACAACCTGGTAATTATGATTACTTACAGGACGTGATGCTTGGGTGCTTCCTAGCAAAATAATATCAATAGAAAGCGTTGGCATGTTTTTGAACAAGGAGATGAAATGCTCTGCTGTAGAGGAAGGAGAACCACAGCATTCCATCACCCAGAAAGGAGGCCTCTAGAACAGGGGTGTCAAACTCGATTTCATTGAGAGCCGCATCAGGGTTCTGTTTGACCTTGGAGGGTGCAGGGGGGGGGAGTGGGCAGGGTGGAAATGGCCAGCTCGACATCACTTGCGTTGGAGGTACTTGTGGTGGCCCAAGTGCTCTGCCAGCAAAAACGGGCTCCCAAGCCGGTCCTTTGCTGTTTCCAGGGTGGCCCATATCAAAGCACTTGATGAGCCATATCTGGCCCGGTAGGCCTTGAGTTTGACACCCCTGCTCTAGAGGAACCATGGGGCTGCATTTGCCAAAACAATGGGGTTTGCCATAGAAAGAAGATGAGAATAATCCTTTTTATAACCAGCTCTACCCAAAAATACAATCAGTTGAGTTTCTTCCTTTTTCTGAGCTACAATTCCAAAGCATGTCATTATAACTTTTTGCAGATTGGTTTTGCATGCAGACAACCCCCTCCCTTAAAAACAACAACCTTTAATCACCAGATATGACTTTTAAATATTTATTTTTAAAACTCTGAAATGAGCGGTTTTTGGTCGACGTAAAATAGCCTTTCCCAATCTTGGTGGCTCCTTAGACTTTGGTACCCATAATTCTCAGCCAATTGTGAATTTTTAGCACATCTGGAAGACAGCAATAGGGGAAGGCTGATGTAGGTAATATCAAGCGAATTGGATTATTAAATTGACTGGCCAATTCAGGCAAGTCTCTGCTCTAAAGGGAAAATGCTTTAACTATTAAGGGCAGTGTGCCAACAGCCCTTCTTGGGACTTATTGAGCATTGCCACACAATCACACAAGAGGTATTACAAACCCTCATTGGTAAGAAAAGCATGGTCAATGTGATTTTTTTCTCATGTTTCTAACTGGCAACCTAAGCTAATGGAACAAAATTAAGTTCATAAGAGGCCATCAATTGTGCTGCCGTAGCTACAGATCGATTCAGGGCCTGATTTTTTAAAAAGTTATTCTACTTCCTCATTCTAGTTGTTTGGAAGAAGCAAAATGATTTTGTACTTGTCTCTGTAGGTTTTAAGGATTTGTCAAATGTTGCTGTACAGGAGATATAAAAGAAATCAGCCACAAATCTCATTGGGAGTGAACTTCTGAAAACCTGACAAAATAGATTACATCTCATGGCATGGATGACAGCACTTAATGGGATCTGTTAGCTTCATTCATTCCCTGGTCAAAAATATGCATGTGTGTACACATACACGCACACGCACACACCTGTATGTTGGTAGAAAAATTAATCCAAGCTATATTGTTATTGCATGCAGAAAAGAATAGTTTTTCAAGTGGGTTCCTACCAGTTTGGACCAGTTTGGCCAAGTAGGTAGTAACTCGGCCCACCACATCACTAAACCGGTTCTGTCGGTGGCACCATAGGCGCCGCCATCCTGCTTTTTTTAGTACTGTGCATGTAGCACGCATCAAGGGTGCGCACAGCACATCCCTGAGCAAACTGGCAGTAGCAGCAGCTGGAACCCATGCCTGCCATACACATATATTCAGATACATAGAACATTTTAGTTAAATCCCCCAGTAGATCAAAATGCCAATAGCAGCTTAATTTATATATTGACCTGTACATTCTTAGGTGTTAATAGGCCACCATGTGAATCAAAATTGCTGCCATTTTAATGTACATCATAGTGCTCACATATAGTAAGTTATAACAATGGTTAAGAATAGCTACAGCAATCATCAGTCATGAAATGGAAGTAAATTTTGATTGGGGTCCTTACATTGGTGTTAGTCATCTTCCTAGCCGTCCATTACAAGGATCAGAGGCCCTCATGCTGCATTTTGCAAGATCCCATCCATCCTGAATGCTTCTTAGAGATGATGTATACAGAGCCCAAGAAAATCCCTTATTCATATGACCTTCATGTATTGTTATGTCATGCTGTTATGACATAAACTGAACAATTTATCACATCAGTAAATCTACCTCTGAAATACCCGAGTTAAATGGCCCAAAGATTTAAACATAATTGGATGCAAATATCACGTGCTTAAACAATTCTCTGATTGTCCAACTACTGTGTAGAGATGGTGGATGACACAGAAAGAAAGGAAAAGTGAAGGAAAAGAAAATGGATGGATAAGCACATTTAATAAGGGATAATTACTGATATGAATGTGAGCAGGTGGCAGTCATGGCCAAGAGGGCCTTTGTGCAACTGTGGATTGTGCTCCCTTTCCTGGATCAACAATCCCTATTCACTGTCACTCGTGCTCTAGTCTCCTCCTGTCTTGACTATTCCAACACACTCTACATGGGGCTGCCCTTGAAAAGCATCCAGAATTTTGGTTCAAAATGCAGTGGCCCACATGGTTTTGTGCAGACCTTGGTGTGCACATGTGTCAGCTCTGCTGTGGTTGCAGTGGTGGAATCCAAAACATTTTATTACCGGTTCTGTGGGCGTGTTGTGGCGTGGCTTGGTGGGTGTGGCAGGGGAAGGATGCTGCAAAATCCCCATGCCCACCCCACTCCTGGGGAAAGGATACTGCAAAATCTCCCTTCCCTTCCCACCCCACTCCAGGGGAAGGATACTGTAAAATCTTCATTTTCACTCCACTCCAGGGCAGGATACTGTAAAATCCCCATTCCCTCCCCACCCCACTAACCTGCTTTTCAGATCTGTTCTCCTGTGTGGGACGCTGATCAGCTGGGACTTGGGAGCCAGCAAATAGATGTGGGCAGAGCCAGCCAGAGGTGTTATTTGCCGGTTCTCAGGACTATTCACAATTTCCGTTACTAGTTCGTTCAGAATTGGCTGAATACCACCTCTGATTGGTTGCCAATTTGCTTCCAGGTGCAATAAAGGTGTTGGTTGTCACCTTTAAAGCCCTTCATGGCCTGGGACTAGATTATCCGAGGGACCGTCTCTTGCCGATCACATCCACAGGACACACTAGAGTGGGGAGGCAAAGAATGTTGTGAGTCCTGTCCCCAATGGAAGTACATCTGGTGGGACCCAGAAGAAAGGCCTTCTCAGTGGTTGGCTCCCTTCCTCGGCGCCTTCGGGATACCACTAGGCACTCTGTCCAGCTGGAGAGGAGAGTTGTCCAATGGGCTTATTTTGGGGGGAGGGCGTATATTTTTGCCCACACCAAAAATCTGCCATGGCCTTATTTTCAGGACATGTCATATTTTCAGGAAAACAGGGTATATACCACTTCACAGTGCTTTACAGCCCTCTCTAAGCGGTTTACGGAGTCAGCCTTTTGCCCCCAACAATCTGGGTCCTCATTTTACCAACCTTGGAAGGATGGAAAGCTGAGTCAACTTTGAGCCAGTGAGACCTGAAGTGCCAAACTGTTGGCAGCCAGTGATTAACAGAAATAGCCTGCAGTACTGCATTCAAACCATTGCGCCACCGCAGTGATGAGCTTCCATCTTCACCTTAGCTCCTGCCAAGTTAGCAGTTTGAAAGCATACAAATGCTTGTAGATAAACATGTACCACTTTCATGGGAAGGTATGCAATGTCATGACTGCAGAAATATTTTCGGACAGTGCTGGCTCAAATGGAAATGAGCATCGCCCTCTATAATCGGCAATGACTAGTGGAGTAAAATCTGCAGGGGCTACTTTACCTTTTACCTTTATCTCCAAGTACTGCAACATCTACTATCCATACTTTTTTTCTTTTTCTTAACAATTGTCAAGTCTGGGGTGTTATGTGACAGATGTTTGTCTGCTTGGATTCCAAAGTCTCAGTCTCACTTTTGCTTCTTCATTTTCTATTACTTTGTCTATTTTATGGTCTCACCAGTTCTTGCTTGTAGGCAAATGATATTTCTTGCAGACCTTCCAATATGCCATTGTTGCTACTGGTACTTGATAATGCCATTGTTTGTAGTCAGTCTGTGCAATCTTCTTGCAACACCTAATTAGAAGATCCAACTGTTTCTTCAGCTTCTTTGCAGAGACAACACTTACTGTCTCTTTTTGTCTTCTCAATTCTGGCTTCTCCAGAATTAGCCCCTTTGCTCCTGCATCATCATCATCATCATCATCATCATCATCATCATCATCATCATATCACTACCATTACAACCATTTCCAGTTCTTGCAACCTACAAAGTACGCATTTAATTGGAAATGATTGCTTCCTACTCCACTTCAGTTGCTGCTGTACCTTCTCCATGTTTGGAAGCAGTGGGGAAAGTATTTTTTAAAAAAGGGTGGCATATTATCATGCCATCTTTGCAATCCCCACTTGGATTATTAATGTAGAAGGAATGCCAGTAAGTTCATACTTTCACCCAAGTTGCAAACCAAGCAACTAGTCCTGCAGAAAATTCTCGGTGAAGATCTGAAACAAAAAAGGAGACATATGTACAGTGGAAAGAAGATCAGACCATGTCTATAGTTATAGTCTGAAATTATAGAGAAGATGTCACTAAGGTTAAACTTCAGAACAGTAAAAAAAAAGATTACCCCAGCTGTCTTCAAAATAAAAGGAAAATAAAAGGATCAGTATATCAGCTGCTAAGTGATAATGCTAAAAGGTAACAGATAACAATGAAAAGACAGAACTACTCTACTTTTATTTAGACTCATTCTTTACCAACAAGAAAGAATGTGTTCCATCAGACAATTTTTAAGAGCAGGATGAAAGGGCATGATTGAGACTTGAGTTTGATAGAAACATAGTAAAATCTTTTTACTTTGTTAAGTAAAATCTCATTTACTTCATATAGCCAGTAAAATCTCGTTTCTTTAAAATCTTTTTATTTTGAATAGGTTTAAATCTCCAAGGTCAGATGAAAACAATTTCTAATCCTTTTAAAGAGGTAGTCCTCATTTAGTGACCAAAATTGGGAATAGGCATTCAGTTGTTAAGCAAAGTAGTCACTAAATAAAACCGTAATTCTGCTTGTAATCTGATTTCGGCTTTCCTTTGTTTTTGTGGACTACAAAAAGTCATACATGAGAGGATTGGTCCTAAAGTTACTTTTTGAGCACCAATATTAAATGTGACAGTTGCTAAATGAGGACTGTCTGTATTGTTGTTAAGGAACCTGATTAAGTAAATCCATAAAGTCAGTAAGAATCAAACCTGACTTGGGGATGTCTATGCCTTAAAATTCAACATAACATCCATGAGAATTACCATTGCAATTAATGTGAACATTAGTTTTAGTGATAAATCCCATTAATTTCAGTGGGATTTGGTTTGCATAGTACCTATGAAAACATCTTATTTAGAAAGTCAGTATATTATATGAAATATTAAGTAAACACATCATAGAATATACTATTCAAATCCTAATAGATTTAATATGTAAATTCATTGAAGTTTTACATTAATTATTTCAGTGATCTTCAAGTAGTAAGCTTGTGGTAAGTTTGGGCTTGTTAATAGGATTCCAGACTGGAAAACTGGCCTCTTCTCTGCTGTTTTCTAGACGAGCAGTTAAGCCATTTTTATATCAGTAGGTTTTTATGTACAGTATTTTAAATTGGCTAATTATAATCTCACTTTATTTATTTTCTGCTCTGACACTGAACATTCTATTTAACCATATAAATATGACTAGGATCCATTTTAAAGTCAGAAGATAATCTACTGTACAAGTGTTTTAAATTTTTTTAAAAGAAAGACTTATTTTTGAGGTTTTTAATTGGAAGGTGTTTGAATTCCAGTCTTAAGTGAAAACAAGTTACAGATACAATATCATATGATTTTCTTTGAGTGCACTTAAAATGTGCTAAATGAAGGATAATTAAACCAGATCTCTGTTTCTATATGAAACAGAGGACCATATTCTGATTACACACCTTCTCCAAGTGTTATGCAGTAGTTTTTGATTCAAAAATATCTGTTTTGGGGAAAAATGTATACAAGAACACTAAATGATCAGACTAAAAGCTTATGTGGTCTAGATACACTGGAAAAGTGTACATATTCCTGTAGGAAGGAGTAATCCTCTTTTCCTTACTTGTTTTTTTTTTAATCTTATTGTATTCTAGTTGTGAAATAGTATCCACCAATAGACCGAGATGTTTAGTAGCCTTTGATTGTTTTTTATCAATGTGTCTCATCCTCCTATGAAGACTATCGCAACAGATAATCATACGCAAATATGTTAAAAGTGGATTCCATAAATTACCTAAAGCATTTCTCCTCGTCTTTCTAAATCTCCACACAAAGAGCTTCAGCGCATGACCTGACTTTGCCAAAAGGTAGTATCTATCTATCTACATTTTCCATTCAATGCATGAGTTTATGTATTTCTGTAATACCCCCCCCTCCTAAAATGCTTAATCCTTCTAGGGCTGTCAAACACACAGCCCACAGGCCAGATGTGCCACATGCTGGCTACGCCACACCCGGTTTAGTGAAGGGGGGGAAGTCCTGACATGTCACATGGTACCGCTGTGATGCTGCAGGTTTGACCCCCCTATTCTAGTCACTTTGATTGTCTTTGCCTTAACAGCCAGGTACAAATAAAATGATTACAGATGTGTGCGTATGTATATGAGCAATGTAAATATGAAATGGTTTATACTGTTTTAAATTTCAATATTGTCAGGCCCCACCAAACCAAAAAAAGAAACAGTTACTTCTAAATAGTTTCCTTTATTATTCTTCACGTGTAGACAGAAATCTGATCAAACCAAGGTAAACTACTTGCATCGTTAAAGATATACTCTAGAATTGTGTTTTTCAATCTAATCAACTTTAAGATAGATGAACTTCAACTCCCAGAATTCCTCAGCTTTGAAGTCCATCCATCTTACAGTTGATGAGGTTGAGAAACACTGCTCTACATGTTTTAGGGAGGAGCTGACGTGACTCTCTTCCTCCCAACCAAACTACCCAAACCAACCTTCGCTGTCTCTTAGTCCTCTGGAATCCACTGCCTTTCTCCTAGGAATCTAGATTACAATCTACCACAGCAGGGGTGGGCTGCTATGGGTTCGGGAGAACCTGTAGCTAACATTATGGCCGGTTTAGAGAACCTCCAAATCCCACTCTAGGCTGGCCCTCCCAAGAGTCTCCACGCAGCCCATTTTGGATGCATGGTAAGTGCAGGGCCTGCACGGATGCTCGGGGACAAGGGAAAAACAGACCTCCTGGAAGTTCCAGGAAGCCAGAAACAGTCCCATTTCCAGCCTCTGGAAGGCCTCTGGAACCCGGGGAAACTAGTTTTCACCCTCCCAGAGGTTCAAAGAAAGCCTCCAGAGCCTGGGAAACACCACCACTCCCGTCGTGGTGCAGGAGGCTGACTATGCCATGGCCACACTCACCCAGCAACCAGGCAGAGAACCCATTGCTGAAATTTTTGAAGCCCACCCCTGCACCACAATATGGAACAAACTGAACATGCACATTAAACACATACACATCTGATCCGTTGAGTGACATTTCTTTTTCCAGAGATGAGATTTTTAGAATCACAGATCCATGTCGTGTATTTTCCCCAAAACCTTGCATAGCAGACGATCCTTACTCTTCCATGTAAAAGAAACCACGAAATTAACATTTGTAAATACACTTCCATGTTCTTGTGTCCTCCTATAAGATTGCCAATACTTTGCTTCTGATAAAGCTCCTTATAAACAGCAGCGTTAATTTTAGCTTCTGGACTTTACAGTTTTACCAGGAGAGTTTTGTAGTGGGAAAGGTGTTTTAATTCCAAATGAGGAATTCATCTTGACTTGTTCTGAGCCTTCCTTCTCAGCCACATAAAGTTTTTGATTTCTACCCTAAATCTCACTTTCTTGACATACTATTTACTTATTTTTGATGAGCGGTTGACATAAAAAATTCAGCATGAAAAACATTTATTGGGGTGAAAATGTGAGGGCGAGGGGAAATCATTTAAATTCAGCCCATACATTTTCACCATGGCAATGGGAGTTCTCCATTTGAAAAGAAAAAGGCTTTTTTGAGCCTCAAAGCATTCAAGAGAAGGTTTTGGTAAAATACACTTGGTTGGAAAATGCATCTTGATCATAAAATCAGCTGTTATTCTGCAGTTTTGCCTATTTCTGTCTAGTACCTGGGATGTGTGTGTGTGTGTATGTGTGTATTTCCCCGCAAAGAAATATTTAAAAAAAATTACCCTCCCAAACAAAATCTGTTTTTTTTTTAAAAAAAGTTTGCTCGTGTTGCAAAACACTATCTGTTAAGTCCTCCAGCTAGGCTAAAATCCTATCCTACTGCTCCTCGGGAATTCTAGTGAATTAATAATGCCACTGATGAATATTCAAAAGTAGGCAGCTATTGTGCCTTCAAGCACATAATTAATTATTCATTACACATTTTTATTCACTGAATTAAAAAACCCAGGGTGCTCTGGGAAATGAAGTATACTTCACTGCAGGGGCATGAAATTCTACACTGTCCCTTTAAGGATTATTTTAGATTGGGTAATGGATAGGCACACACAGGCTTAACGGTAACAACGGCTCTTTATTAAGTACAACAAGTGAGAACAATCCAGCGAAGGTTGAGTCTGACAGCAGCCCTTTTATAGGGAGCTGTCAGACCCTTCAACCAATAGGATTAAACCTCTGTTCCTGCTGGAACAGAGGACCTTGGTGGAAACCACTGTAGTTAGAACAAATATCTAACACTCCTCCCCTCTTGGATGGAACAATCCTACTTGTTACGTAGTCACGCAGGTAGGCCGGCTTTTGGGTAGCTCTGCCTGACCTGTGCAGTTCAGTAGGAGGAGTTTCCTTAGACAGGTCGGACGGACTTGTTTGCTCCGCAGCTCCGCTTGGTGGAAGCTCCTGGAGCTTCTAGAGCTGGTTCGCTCGGAGCTCGCTGCGGGCCTGCAACCAAACCAGATAGGTTTCCTGGTACCCTCGGGCTTGAGCTGGCTGTGGACGGAGTGAGTGTTTGCTCCGTTTGGGTAGGGCTTTGGCTAACTCGTGCAGGAGTTACCTCTGGTTGTCTAAGAGTGGAGTTGGAGAGACGGCCACAGAGTTGGTCAATGTCACTGCGTTAAATGTTTGCTAGCCAGACTGAAACTGAATAGCTGAACTGAAAGAGTTACTGCGCAGGTCATAAGCCTTATCTGACAATGATTTATTGCGCTTGCTCATTACACATTCCAGAGACTTCTCTTCCCTTTTGATCTTTGTCCGTCTGCCAAGAAGCTGGTAGACAAATTGCTTCTGCCAAAATGTAACAATTAGATAGATTTGTTTATTTCTTTGTTTTATTATTTTTGTATTAAAGCTTGTTTTTAATTAGAATATGTTTTCCGGGATTTTATTTCTTTTTTCGCACCTTAAAGATAATGCTGTTTGGAAAAGCCGCGATCTAAGACCTCATCTAGTTCAGGGTGAAATATTTTCCCCTGACAGTCAATATGCCTTCTCCAATTCCTACCGTCCTCGAGCTCTAGGAGGTAAGAGCGTGATGCCTATCACTGTGGCAAGAATCCACAGAGTTCCCCCGGCGTAGTTGTGGGCATATACCAAATCCCCTACGCTAAATGTCCGAATCTTGCTTGTGGAGTCTGGGGGCGATGAGACAGAATAATTGGGGCATAGCCGGTCTAAGTGGGACGTTAGCCGGCGACCCATGAGAAGCTCGGAGGGGCTTCTCCCTGTAGTAGCACTGGGTGTGATGTGCTGAATTAGGAAATAGTGGTCAACCCGTGTCCAAGGAAACTCCTCCTACTGAACTGCACAGGTCAGGCAGAGCTACCTAAAAGCCCACCTACCTACGTAACTACGTAACAAGTAGGATTGTTCCATCCAAGAGGGGAGGGGTGTTAGATATTTATTCTAACTACAGTGGTTTCCACTAAGGTCCTCTGTTCCAGCGGGAACAGAGGTTTAATCCTATTGGTCGAAGGGTCTGGCAGCTCCCTATAAAAGGGCTGCTGTCAGACTCAACCTTCGCTGGATTGTTCTCACTTGTTGTACTTAATAAAGAGCTGTTGTTACCATTAAACCTGTGTGTGCCTATCCATTACCCAATCTAACAGGTAACAACAGCTCTTTATTAAGTACAACAAGTGAGAACAATCCAGCGAAGGTTGAGTCTGACAGCAGCCCTTTTATAGGGAGCTGCCAGACCCTTCGACCAATAGGATTAAACCTCTGTTCCTGCCGGAACAGAGGACCTTGGTGGAAACCACTGTAGTTAGAACAAATATCTAACAGAGTATTACTCTGTATTTATGGTTGCCAGGCAACATAAATGCTGGGCAATTAGATCACGGGTTGTCCCTGAAGACTGATGGGATAATAAGCAGTAGTCAAGTATTAAGTTGACCTAGTAAAGGTCCCATATGAATAAACCTGGGGTAGGACCACAGCTGGCATCTTTCAAATGCAACTTTTACATTTGTCTCCTGTAAAGGGGGAGTGCATTCAGACAGGAATTTCACATCTGGGAGAAAAAGTGAAAGGCTGCAGGCTTTGGATTAACATTGCTTAAGTGGAATGGATTTAATGTGATCAACACTCACTGCGATGTCATTTTCCAGCTGAAGTTAATCGAATATTGAGTTTAAAAGTACAGCATCGGTCCATCAGGAAATGGAGTCCAAAATATGGTTTTAGTAAATCTTTCTCTACTTGATCCCCATATTAAACTGCAACTTTCATAATTTCCAGTTGGCATAACTGGGAAACATAAGATTATAGTCAACATATTTGGAAGGGTGGGAAGGATGATTGATGCAATGTTATAAGCAGCAAAAGATTTCTTGCAAAAGTTAGGAAAAGAAAAGAGACGCAAGTTCTATTTTCTATGTCTTGCATTAGTTCTGTAATCTAATCTTTGCATTTACATACAGATTATATTGAACATACTAAGATTCCTTTTCTATAGTTGGGTCACAAGGGAGAAGTCAATTACAGAGGAGGAGGAGGGGGGGATTTAAAATATTGTGCCTCATTGAATACACAGTTGTTTCTTATGTACATCGTTGTATAAACAGCTATACTGTGTATAAACAGCCATCATATAAAAATATTCTGCTCTAGACACTATACAAGCACAGTCTCCAAATATGCGATGGATGTGTTCCAGAAAGTCATAGCCAATGCTAGCTCTTTGGCTCCCTTCCTCTTTGCATCTCTGAGCTTTCCTTCTACGTGGCCAAACACTGGTGGCCCCATGGTGCTGAGTAATTTATGAAAATAGCAACAACCCTGCCATTTCAGAAAGTAGGATGCAAATATGTTCCATGCTTGCATATGGTCTTTTATGGAAGTCACATACCTTGCATAATTTAACACACGCAGCTAGCTCCATCAATCCAGGCCACCAGCCCTATGTAAAATTACACAATCTAATATGTTGGATGGAAAAGAGTGCCAAGAACTGCCTTCCCGTGCAGCACAAAGCTCAGGGATATAAGACAAGCTTTTTATGTGCAAAAAGTCAGAAGTTTAGCATTCACTTTAAAGAGGATCAGGCCACTAGTAAGGGGAAAACCTTTGCAGAGATGTTGCAGAGGTCACAGTAGGGGGCTAGCTGGACAAGTACCCAAAGCCAGTAGAGATTCCTCTCTGCTTGATTTCAAGGATGTGCTCTGCATCCATATCAAGCCTGAATTCCACAGTGAAACAGGATCTTTTGCGTTAGTTATTTAAAGGAGGACCTTTCCTGACACAAGCAGCCATTTCAAAACTGGGTAGAAGGGCTTCCAATAAAAATGCCTTACAACCTTGGATTGCAGACTCCAAAATTCTTCTAGAGAGAGCATGTATAATTTGATGTTTGGGAGGGAGATGTTTCCTTTTTTAAAAAAGTGGCTTTTGTTCTACCACTTTCTAGGCCTATCCAAGAAAAAGTACAACAGGAGCAAAGCTCCCATCATTTTCTCATTTAAGGAAGAGAAGAAATCCACTCAAGCTGGGAATTTTTTTCTCAATACAAGGTAAACTTTCCCAGAGAAAATGGAGCTTTATTTTTTCCAAATCCTACTCTTGATCCAGATAATAAGTCAGATTAAGTCCCAAAGGTACTTTTTTCAGGAGGCAACTGGACTTTGTTTTTTTCTTTTGAAGATGTTTCATTTCTCATCCTAGAAGCTTCTTCAGCTCTCACAGGATTCTTCCATTCCTCACTATCCTGTCAGAGTTGAAGAAGTTTCTTGGATGAGAAATGAAACATCTTCAAAAGAAAAAAAAAAGTCCAGTTGCCTCCTAAAAAAGCACCTTTGGGACAACCATGACCTGGATGACTGAGAATCTCTACAGACTTTAAATCAGATTAAGGTGTTTCCGAAGCTCCAGATCCATCTTATAAAGTGAATCAGGCAGTTTTGTATATCTCAAGAAGGTGCCTGCCTTTGCATGGTGACAGTGGAGAATTGTCTGAGGTGATGACATAACTACACAGGGTACTAGCCGGATTTTAAAATTTAAAAAGTCTTTTAAAATTTTTGCTGTGAATAAAAGCTTAAACTTGTTCTTTGCTTTCTGTTCTCTTCCTGCAAAAAAATACCACCAATTCCTTCTACTTAGCTTCAGAACTGTCTTTTGTTCTCTCAGAATTATTTGTAAATTCAAACATATCTGTCGTAGGATATTCCTACTTCCACTACTACAAAAAAGGTAAAATCTGCTCTACTATCCCACTGATGATAAAGGGATAATGGTTTTGTTATACTTTTCTATTATTTATTTTACAGAGATAACTAAGAAACTGTGCCTTATCTCTGTCCACAGACATTTCCCTGTGATGCAGCATGAAACAGTTCACAGTTGGAGATGCAATGAAGATTTCTATACTTATGTAATATGAGGAGATTATGCATACACACACACACAACACACACACACATCCAAAAATAATGCTCTTATTAGAAAAAATCCTGATGCTTGTAGGTATATCCTGCACGCAGACTATTTAGTTACCCCATCCCTCTAATATAGCAAATATCCAAACATCGAAAAGATCCCAAATCAGTCCTGATTACAGCATCCTGACAATACGTTTATCAGTAGGCAGGGGTGGAAGAAGAAAAACATTAATTTAATTACTGTTACCTGAACTCAGTTGCTATAAATACTGTTGATTGATTTCTGCAGATATTAAATGATCATCAGGGCTCCTCTTAAAATTTTCAGGTCTTTCAATTATCGGTCTTTGCTTTAAAATTGTACCTGCTTATTTGTTTTGCTATTACATTTTAATCCACTACGATGCTCTGACTCTGTAGTTTATGGAAATAAAACAGCCACAATACAACAATAAAGTAAACATAAATTCCATAAATTTAAAATTAAAACAATATCTCAATTATAGCTTAATAACTCGTAACAGTTTAGTAACTTAATAACAGTAACAATAACTGCCCAGATTCACTTGGTAAAGAGATGGGCAGCATACCAATTTAATAAAACCAATAAATAAAATAAATGTAAATAAGGAGGATATCGGGATCAGAAGTTGGCAAATGTTTCAAAAGAATGATTACAGGTACCTATAGTAAACAGAGGTTCAGTGTTTTCAAACAATGCAAGTAACCTTCTCCTAATTCATCTAAGAAGAAAGGAACTATTATTAGACCTTTCCAGATTCCTCTCCTTTTCGGTATGTTGCTTAAGCTGTGAATAGTCACATACATCTCTATAAGATTTGAAGTGGCTCTCCAGATATTGCTAAACTATAACTGTCCAGCCACCATGACCAATAATAAAGTATGGTGAGGGTTATTACTTAGCAATATTTTAAGGACTGGGAGCACCAATAGGATTTATTCATGGCCTGAAAGAAACTTGAAAATGTAGATCAGTTCAAATGCTTCTTATGTTTCAAAGGATAAACAAGGAAGAACAAATTTATCATACAGGTAATAACAATAACAATATATTAGAAACCCCTATCAGGCAGGCAGTATTTATGCCATGAGATAATCGGTCAAATAGGATCACAAGTAACAATTGTTGCTTCCACAATGGAATACTCTTAAAATAGAAAACTAACCAATTTTTAGTTCACCAGTGGTCATTAAGTCTGATCTAAGTTTGATACACTGAATGGAAAGTCAACTTAGCTGGTGCTCATCAAACAGTGGTGGGTTCTGGATCCTGTTGCAACCGGTACTGTGCAACGGGACCGGCCATCCACCACGTGCATGCGCGGTGCATGGGTGCATGCATACTTACCGCCCATGACACTGCTCAGTGGAGCATTGTGCAGGCACCGTACGCTCCATGCGCGAAAGCCCCGATCGGCTCAAATACAGGTAAGGAGGGCAGGCGGGTGGGTAGGCCCTCTGGAGCACCATACCGGAATGGTACCTGGTGCTCCCAGCAGGCACTGGTACGCCTGTACCGGGGCGTACCAGTTGTATCCCACCACTGTCATCAAATATGATCCAGCCACAAGATTATCCAAGCATGCTGAGGCAGATGAATTCCCCAGAACAGCTCTTTTGAAATGAACCCTTAAGTGCTTCTTACTCTCTAAGTACTTGTCTGACTTTTGATACTCAACCTAATTCTCTGGCTACCAAACCTCAATAACAAAACTCTTTGTTGCCATGTAGTAGTCATCCAGAATTTCCATAGCCCATATCTGATTAGTCCTCGCTGTTAAAAGGAGTCAAATGGTTATATCAGTGAAATTAGAGCAGAATCCAAGGTCTTCGAGATGTATTATCAAACTTGGTGTGATCTATCATAGTACTACCAGACCTGGATGACAACTAAATAGAAGCAAATACATAGAAACTCTAACTAATAGTTATTTTGATATTTGTTATCCTGTGATCTCATGAGTCTAGTTTGGCAGTGGTTCTAAACAATGGTTCTAACTCTGATTAGGGAAGGAACAATAACTACTTTTTTAAAAAAAAAATTGGAAACCCTTTATGGACTTTTTGCTGAAAATGGACAAAAATGAATTGATGATTTTGGAAACTACTGAATGAAAGAGGTTGCTTCTTGGAAGAAAGAAGCCATGTGGTATAATTGGGGAGAATGGAAATGGTAGTAACTATATTTGTCACCATTGTAAAGAAAATTGGAAGATGCATCATTTGATCCCCCCCTCTTTTATTCCTTCTCTTTTCTTGATTTTTCACTGTTTCTCACTTTTTATCTTTCTTTTCACTTTTTTCTTAATTCTTTCCTTATGTATCTGTAGCTGTAAAATATTCTCAATAAAAATTATATCTTAAAAAAAAAGCAGAGAGAAAGAGAGAAACAAAGGTGGAATAGAAGAAGAAATGTACAAGCTAGCAAGATCTGAAACAGGGCGTCAAGAGAGATCATCATCAAAGAGTTAAGCTGGCTGCCAGTCAACACTCAGGGGCTAGTTTTCCAGATCCAAGATAATGGATGGTCAGTAATATAGGGATTGATGTTTTAGTTTTAAAGGTTGTCCTCTTCACGTTGCTCTACCTAGATATATGTCAGTGGTGAGTTCCGGCTCCCATTGCAACTGGTACGCTACAACGGGGCTGGGTGTCACCATGTGCACGCGCGGAGTGTGTGCATGCGTACCCATCACCCGCAACGCTCCAACTGCTCGGTGGAGCGTCATACAGGCGTTGTACGCCCCATGCTTATGCGCAAATGCCCCGGTCGGCTCAAATAGACGTAAGGAGAGTGGGCGGGTGGACAGGCGGGCAGGTGGGTGGGCCCTCCGGAGCACCATACTGGAACGGTACCTGGTGCTCCCAGCAGGCACCGGTACGCCCATACCGGGGCATACCGGTCATATCCCACCACTGATATGTGTGCAACAGAAATGATTCCAAACTGTTGAATCTATTTCTGTGGCTTTTGCTCATTTCTCAGTAGCATTCTCAGTCTGCCCGCCCGCTCTCCTTACCTCTATTTGAGCCGACCGGGGCATCTGACTGTTTTAATAAAACGTGACAGTTTTTATAAGGACAAGTAACTGATCTAAGCTTGAAGCTAGTCTAACCTTGAAGCCATTTGCTCAAATCATGCATACAACATAAACATGAACAGGACAAGAAGCAATGGATGGAAACTAATCATGGAGAGAAGCAATCTAGAACTAAGAAGAAATTTCCTGACAGTTAGAACAATTAATCAGTGAAACAACACGCCTCCAGAAATTGTGAATTCTCCAACACTGGAACATTTTAAGAAGAGATTGGACAACCATTTGTCTGAAATGGTGTAGGGTTTCCTGCCTGAGCAGGGGGTTGGAATAGAAGATCTCCAAGGTCCCTTCCAACTCTATTATTATATTATATTCTGTTCTGTTCTATTTTATTGCACAAATTTATCTCATCTGGCTGTGCAGTAGAATGGAATAGTAAGACCATAAATCTATTAATAATAGTTGTACAACTTTGCCTACATGATGACCAGATTCCATCAAAGTATTTTGCTTCAACTTTACCTTTAGGAATACTCCAAACCTTTCTTATCCTTTTAATGTTTTTAAAATTGGTTTTGTTTAAATTGTGTATACCGTACATGTGAGGTAGGCAGCTATATACATTTTATAAATAAATAAAGTCACTTAAAGCTTGAGAAAGTATTTTGTATTTAAAAAAATCATTTCTGCTTTTCTTATTAAGAAAGCTATGAGAGAAGATTATGGAAAACAGGGCTACCTCACCTGGGTTGTAAGGCTTTGAATAATCACTAGGTGGCAGAAAAGAGAAGATTCTATATCTCCTTTGCCATCTAGTGGTCAATCAGATTTTTGCTGCCCACATATAGTAACCTAAGGGAAATACTTTGGGCAAAAGCAATACTGCAGTGTCCACCATTTTTGAGGCCTCAAAGAAACCAAATGTTTTAAGCCTCCACAAAATTTCAGATGATCCAGAATGCAAAATGAAAACTTCTAAATCAAAAGTAAAAATGTAGTAGCATGACGTTGTAGGAAGTCAGCACCTACCCCTCTCCTAGAAGAATGAAATATCCTAGGAAATATTGAAAAGGCAGAATATTATATTTCCCTGGATAAGGAATGAGAAATGTGTTTTTAGACAGGAAACAGACTCACTCTTAATAGCCCCCATCTTTGTCAATGGGCCATTAAAATGCCTGAGGCAGTCTATTCTACATAACAAAGATCTCCCACCTTCAGCTGCAGGGTGATGAGATTAACGCATGATAGTATTAGCCCTTTACCCATCTCACCACAGGGCACCTGGGAAGAAGCAATGCTCAACCAAACTTGGACTCAAAACACAGCCTAGAGAGTTGCCTGCATGGCCCCATGGGAGTCTGACAACCAATCAGAATACATTTCTTACACAGGAAGAGGAAATAGAGATGGGGACGAACAGAGGGTATAAAAAACTCATGAACTTCAGCAAGCCTCTTCTTTTTCTTTTTCTTCTTCACTCAACATCTTGAAGCATGTGATCACGTTTTTCCCCAGGACCTCAAACCATGTGGTCCGGTCTACCATTAAAATCATCTTTCTAAGCAGCCTCCATGTTTCCAGTGTCTTTTTCCCCACTTAGAACTGAACCCAGAAGGACATTTACGTTCCATCAACGTAAAACCTTTAATTTCCAAAAGGGCTGCAGTAAAAGAAGCTATACCCATACCCACAAAAACATTCATGAAAAGGGACAAGAAATAGAAACGTCAGAGAAAGAAAGCTTAGATGCATAAACTAAGTTTCAGTCACAGGACAGGAAATGATATGAAAGGAACAGAATGGCTGCCAACTTCTTATTCTTGAACTGGCTGTATCACCATCAAATAAAGGAGAATATTTGTAGCTCAGGGTTAAAATGAGGGTTTGGGGGCGCTCTCTGAGCTGAGTTGTTTTGCAAAGGTTTCATTAGCCAAACTAGGAAACATTAATGCTAGTGAGGAATGGGGTTTTCTGTCACTTTATAGTCTACTGGGCTGCCCTATCAATGTTGGTGGGAATGGCCTTGGAAGTTCTTTGGCTGTGCTAGTTACTGTTGGCTTGTTTGGCAGCTCCTTGATTGGAGTATCGTTTACTTCTTGATTTTTGGTCTGATATTAATCTTGGAGTTAATATATGTTCACCTGGGTATAGATTACTGAAGGGAATGTGTTTTTGTCTTTTTGTTCCATTTTTGGCTCATTGATTGTCTCTTTTTTTGCACAGTATGTAGATATTGTTTATGTATATATGTCTATTGATTTGCTAACTTGCTAGGTCAGGTATGCTGTGGAGCAAGGTAGTCATAGATTCTTTGGCTAATTCTGGGTCTATGAAAAGGGCCGTGACCTCAAATGAGGCCATGTTTTCATTCTCATCTGTACTCATATTTCTGATAGTTTGAAGGCACTATAGTTGGGAATTGATGGAGTGTTTGCTTCCCCTTGTCAGGTGTTCAAACTTTGTTATTAATTCTTTTGTGATGTTTTAGGTAGTGGTTCCTGGTAATAACACAATTAGGTGAACGGGTATGTCTGGCTTATGTATTTTGGGGTGTATGTAGACGCATGGGAAGATGCTTTTCATCTGCCATGTTTCCTCTTTGGTAATTTGGCCTTTCTTGATGAAAGTTTGGAGAACTTTCTCAAAACCGAATGTTCTCTTGATCTAATTGTCTAATTTCTGTATTGTGTTGGTGTTCCCTGGGATGTAAGTTTCTTTGCCTTCTACTTTCACTTTTTGTATATATTGTAATCTGTCCATAATAACTGTGGTTTGCCCTTTGTCTCCCGATAGAATGATGATAGTTTGGTCCATTTTTTAGTTCTTCTGAGGGCTACTCTGTCCCCTGTTGTGAGTTAATTTTGTTCTTCTGGCCTGTGGTATGGTAGATAATCTGATGTTTTCTTGGACCTCTTTGGAAAGTCCAGTAGTTTTAAATACTCCTTTCTAAGGCTGCAAAGAATCCCAGGTGATTGGCATCATCTATGTTTCAGTTGAAGTCTTCTATCTCCTCCTTCCTATTATCATATTTGAAGGAATCCTTCTTGATGGATTTTGCCCCTCTTGCTGACTTTCTACCTCTGTCTTCCTGACCTCGTTTCTTCATTTTGGGATTAAAATTTTTAGACATATTTGGTCATAAGCCCTTCCTACCATGTTCAATAAGCATCCTCTTTAATCTCAACACTCTTGTGAGCTGCCTGTTCAAATCACATCAGCTTTAAATATTTCCTGGTTTACGCCTTCGCTAATATCATTTGAGAGTGCTGTTCTTAATTTTTTTCAAGGAACCACAGTTGGCTACAATACCAATATAATATGTGGTAGTATATAATATCAATATATGATGTTCTTCACATGGTAATGTCTTACAATTGTCCTTTGTTTATTACAATCAGGTCCCACAATTTGTATGTGACTGTATTATTATTTTTTTACCAAACTCTTAAAATCCACAATTCTAACAAACTGTTGTTACTTGAACTCAAAAGTTCTTACCGCTTTAAAATCTTCAAGCATCTCCTTCCTTCAATGATCAGATCCAAGATAGCAGATTCTGTAGTACCCACTTCCATATTTTGAAAGAGGAAATTATCCTCAATAAAAGTCAATAATTTTTCTAACGTCTTATTTTTGGAAGAATACTCGATTCCAGAAAATGTAGCAGTTGTTCAAATCTCTCACCGTAACCACTTCATGATATACTGAGGCTACAGTTATCTGCTTTAACAAATGAAATCCTTGTCCTGGCTGATTTTGGTGGTCTGTGGCAGAGTCCTTCTAAAGCATCTCCTCTGTCAGATCACTCTTATGATGTGTGCAGTTTACTGACACACATCCAGATGCTGTTCTCTCGGTCCTCCAAAAGTTCAGAATTCTTCTACTAAGAGAAACTAAAACGGATGTGTAGGAAATATATATGTCAGTCTCTCTCCCCCCTCCCCCCCCTACTTCTTTCTCTCTCTGTTTGTGTGATGTTTAACATCTCTGGAGGCTACAGGACAGCCTCGGCATCTGACACAGAGAAAAGTTGCTCTAAATTCCTTCAGGCAGGTTGGAAAGCAACACTGATTTGAATTGTGTGAAGGGCCTGTGGAGCATACATATGCCCTGTTTTCTGGAACATTTTTCTTTCTGGAAGTCTTGCCAACTTGGGTTTGGCAAACAGAACAGGAAACCAACCTCTCTATGTACGGCATTCTGTTTCCTTTGTATAAATGGGTTTATCTTCCAAAGTGAAGTTTTTATTGTTATTCAGGTGTATTTTTTTTTCTTCCCGAGTGGCGCTCTTCTTTCAGAGGCACATATGCTCTCCCTCACCCTTTCCCTTCTACTCTGTCTGTTTGCCTCTTTATCCCACACTGAAATTCCATTTTCATCTTCAAGGAAAGTAGTTGAAAGGCTAGGGCGGATGTTTCATTTTTATGTATAGGCTGTATATAAAGTCCTATAGGCTGTAACGACTTCACATATGAATAGAGATGCATAGATATTAGCACCCCTCGATGTGTTGTTTTCTTTTCAGTCATTTGAGAACAATAAAAACAAGGCAGGGTTCTTCCCTTTGCTCCTCTCTGAACTTCATTACCAAGGGAAATAGGCTCAATCAATGGATTCCCTATTTGGCATCCCAGGCAGAGGTGGCATTCAGCCAGTTTGGACCAGTTTGGGCAAACCAGTAGTGGAGACCTGGGAGTGGCCAGCCCCCACCCCTGCCCTGACTCTATGCCGTTCTATTTAACCATGTTTCCTAAGCCATGTTCATGCATGCAAGCCGCGCCCATGAGCAAAGTGCATGCGCTGAAGGCCACGCACATGGGCGGAAGGCGCACATGCTCACGAAGCGAGCGGGCACACACGTGGCAATCCGGTGGTAAACTTATGTGAAACCCACCTCTGATCCAAGGTTTGGTTCATGGCACTTCCACACCACAACTGTTTTTCCTCCACAAACCCTAGGAAACAAACTGAAAATCCCCTGTTGTTTATTTCCCACCACAGTCCACTTCAAATACTGTAGTGCACCTTCCAGATGACCATTTAGGGTGGTCTTTTTCAAACTTGCCAACTTTTACTATTTAGGTGTCAACTCCCAGAATTGTCCAGCTAACAGGTGAGCTGGAGAATTCCTAGGAGTTGATGTCTACTTGTCAATAAGTTGCCAAATTTGAAAAACACTGATTTAGAACATCAGGAAATGTTGATGAACCGGCCCTTTCCTACTCACACACACTGAGTGATATGTAAGTAATCACTGACAGAAGGGCCTATAAACCATAGTAATATAATCTTTTCCTCAGTTTGGGACAGGATACTCGTTGCAAGCTCCTGAAATGCTCCTGAAAGTAGGTATAGAAGTAGGTATGGAAAAGAGCCAAAAGACAGAAATTCCCACCAATGCAAAAATGGCCCACCTCCAAACTACATAGAGCTCTAACATCTCAAATAGAAAACTTCACACCATTCCACATCTTAGCTGGATGCTAATCCAGACAATATCCCTGGCACCATGCTGAAGTAATGCTAAAGGCCCAGGTGACATTTCCCTTGGTCTATGAATCCTCAAGAGGGAGTTGCTTTACAAATCGCAACATCAAAACCCACTCTAACAGTGAGCACAGTTAGAAAACTGAAGTGAAACAAAATTATCAGTCTTTGAGTTGGCAGAAAAAGAAGCCTGCATCAATTGCCCTCTCCTTACTGTTAATCCATATTCTGCTTTACTGATGAAGTGGGCAATCCATACTGTTATAACGCAAAACAAATGAAATACTACAATTGATGGATTTCGCTGGCTTCCTTCCTGCCTGCTAATAGTTACTTGCCAGTGGGAAAAACAACCAAATTGCTTTTCTGAATGTAGGATGTGAGGGTTGGAGAAATATAGATGGCCTTTTGGAATGGACAAGTCAGTTGCTTTGCAAGATCCCAGAAGATGTTCTGCAGCTGTGTCCTAACAGTTGAGCCATCTAGGAACATGAGTCTAGTGCTATTCTTGAAAAGTGCTAAATCTAGGTGAAAAATTAACCTATGCTGGCCAATCCAAAGCTTGGATGGAAAACTGGGATAATGATGGAGGATAATGGTTCTGCTTGTTGTACTCTTTCCTTCTTCATCGTGGCTCAGAAGCCTCATATCTTCTCCAGCTTTCTCTTCAGATGTGGTATTCAGCAGGTTCTGACCAGTTCTGGAGAACTGGTAGCAGAAATTTTGAGTAGTTCAGAGAATTGGTAAATACCACCTCTGACTGGCCCCATCTCCATCTATTCTCTGCCTCCTGAGTCCCAGCTGATCAGGAGGAAATGGAGATTTTACAGTAGCCTTCGCCTGGAGTGGGTGGGAATGGAGATTCCTTTCCCTTGCCATGCCCACCAAGCCACACCCACAGAACCGGTAGTAAAAAAAATTGAATCCCACCAGTGATTCTCTCCCTACTGGGCAAGAGGACCTCCAAACTAGGTCAGGTACTAGGAGTCAGAACTAGAAAAGGAGGAGCAAAAGAGCCCAGATAATAGTTACATGCATCAAAATCTATGGTGATGTTTGAACCAAAAGAGGGTTTCCTGCAATTGTACGGGCAACACAAGGATCCAGAGCCATCACTGGAACACCTTGCTTTCTTTGTAGAACAGGAGTATGGTTTAAAAAAAAGAAAGAAAGATGATAGCCACAATGGTGTGATCAAAGCTCTGTCCCTCCCTCCCTCCCTCCCTCCCTCCCTCCCTCCCTCTCTCTCCACTTCTCTCACTCGCCTTCTCTCACCTCCACCTCCCCCCTCTCTCTCCCCCAAAAGCAGCAAGAGAAAGGGAAATACCGAATTGTCCTATATTTGACAGAGAAGAAGAAGCAGGAGTCCTCCTAAAGATAAAGAGTATGCCTACTCTTCTCTTCTTAACCACAAATCATCTTTGTCTTCTTCGCTATCTCCCTGTTCTGATCCCCACAGTTCATTAGCTACCTGCCCAAATAAGCCCCATAATGATCTGAATCAATGGGAAATGCTCGTGTATGCCGTGTACACCAACAGATCAAACAGAACACATCAAAGGGAAGAAGAAGAAAGACAAGAGTGAAGCAGCCGGGTTTCATGGTCCCTCAATGCTGCAAAGCAGAGTCCCATTCCCTTCACATACAGCCGCTACTCTCATCCAGAGACGGAGGCAATGTAGTTGTGGTCTCTTCCCCAAAGCTCAGGGAGAAGGAGGAGGGGGAGTTTTGGGGGGGGGGAGGAAGGCAAGAAAAGACAGTCTCTAGTGACTACATGACCAGTTATTGCACTATTCGTGCTCAGACACACTGAGGGGCTAATTAGTACTTTTAATATGCAAATGAGAACTGGAACAGATTAAATCTAGGGGAAAAAAACCAGCTGGTGAATATGTTATTTTAATTATTGCTCCAAAGAAAATATGGACATATTAAGATGATGACAGAAAGGCCTGCTATTTTACCTGCATTTGCAAAGTTGCAGCACAGATTCTGGTAAAGGCACATATCAACAATAGGAAACCTACAACCAGGAGAGTATTAATAATTTGTGCAGACTACTTGCAACAACCTGAACTCAGGGCTCAAACTCATACCCTGTTTCCCTGAAAATAAGACCTCCCCGGATAATAAGCCAAATTGGGCTTTTGAGCGCATGCGCTAAAATAAGCCCTCCTCTGAAAATATGGCAACACAGCAGCAGCCATGAGGTGACCACGTTTGCTGCCTCCTGCACCTCAAAAATAATAAGATCTCCCCAAAAATAAGATCAAGTGTTTATTTCAGGGGGGAATCAAAGAAAATAAGACCCTGTCTTATTTTGGGGGGAAACACGATAGTTCCCTAACATGCCTCAGTAAATATTTTTTTATATAACAAATGCAAGAAAAGTCACCTCCTGACTGGATTACTGCAACATGCTCTTGATGGGCTACCCTTGAAGACCATCTTGAAATTTCAGCTGGTCCAGCATGCAGCATCATGCACAATTTTGGGTGCCCCAATGTTGGCTCTCACTACTGCTCTCTGAGCAGCACTGGTCCCATTTTTTTTCAACATGAACATGAAGGTGCTGGTTATCATTAAATCATTATCTTTAAAGCTCTGAATGACAAAGGCCACATTATTTGCAAGATTGCCGTCCCCCCCAAGAATATTAGTCCATTCCACTAGGTGAGACAGGGTGAGTGTAGTCCAGGTGCCTTCACGTAAAAATAGCTATCTAGTGGGACTTAGGTAATGTACTCTCTCTATAGCCGTGATGGCGAACCTATGGCACGTGTGCCACAAGTGGTACATGGAGCCATATTTGCTGGCACACAAGCCATCAACTCCGGCGTGCATGCGCGTACTGGTCAGCTGATTTTTCACCCTTCCGGAGGGCTGGGGGAAGCCATTTTCGCCCTCCAAAGCCTTCAGGAAAGCCTCCAGAGGCCCAGGAGGGCAAAAAATGGCCCCAACGGGCCAACCAGAAGTTGCATGTGCAATTTTGGCACGCCGTAAGGAAAAGGTTCACCATCACTGCTCTCCAGCAACCTGTGCCCTTTGGAACAACCTTTTCCCTAAGATTCAGCAGAACATATCCTCCTAACATTCCAGAAACCCTTGAAGATTTGCCTTTTCCTACAAGCATTGGGGTAGAGTGTGGCTGGAGCCAACAAAGTTGCTTGTTGACATGTGGAGATGTGTTGTTTTGGAAGACACTGGATTTTTAAATTTTTAATGGGTATTTTTTTACCATTTTTATTATCATTTGTAAGGCATCCAAAGTAATGGTACATGATGGGCAGCTATATGCCTTTTAAATAAATAAAAGAAGAAGGCATTGCCTTCGTCTCGTGTCTAGCACAGATATGCGTGGGTTGAAGATTGTTTTGAGAGAGTATTAAATCTGTTTTTAAACATGGGTTTAGCCCTTCTGTGCTGCACAGAAGGAAAATGCACTTCACTGCCAATATGGCCTTGATCAAAGCCCCCCCCCCCCCCCAAATGCAGTGGAATTTCTTGCTCTCCAAGATCTTGGTCTCTGATCCTCCCACATCTATGCTGAAAATTTTGCAATATTTAGGGTTGAGTAGAGGAAAGGATGATTTGCAGGGGTGAAATCCTACCGGTTCGGGCTGGTTTGCCCGAACCAATAGTAAAAACATGTTGTGCTGCGCGATTGTAGCAACTTTTTTTAAGCATTTAGGGTTCTTTTTTTCTCCCAGGAGGCTTCTCTGAGGCCTGCTAGGCCAAAAACAGGGGGTGGGGTGCTGTGGAAGGAAGGAAGGAAGGAAGGAAGGAAGGAAGGAAGGAAGGAAGGAAGGAAGGAGGGAGGGAGGGAGGGAGGGAGGGAGGGAGGGAGGGAGGGAGGGAGGGAGGGAGGGAGGGGGGAGGGAGGAAAAAAGGAGAGGGAGCGAGGACTACAAGCCTGGCACTAGGCACAGCTTCAGAGGATACCTTGAAAGAGCACAGCAATCCAGGGCTGGAAGGGACCTGGAGGTCATCTAGTCCAACCCCCTGCTCTAGCAGGACATTGTTAAATTGAGTTTCTGTATTTTGACCCCACAGTCACATGACTACATAGCCATGCCCACTCAGTCACATGACCCCACCAAGCCACACCCATAAAACCGGTAGGTAGGGGAAAAAATAGATTTCACCACTGAATGATTGTGGAGAGAGAGAACGATTTGCAAAGTGATGGCACACAGGCTGTAGGAGGATTCATTCATTTCTGTATTATTTTTGCAGGGATTCATTCAGGCAAGCAGCTAATGAACTGCAGGGATCAGAACAAGATCATAAAAAACTCTGCACTGGAGAAGATGGGAGGCAAAGATAATCCGTGATCAGAAAATAAGGTTGACCCTCTGTCCTTGAGAGGGCTTCAGTAACCTCCCACCTCCACCAATCCCTCACTGAAGATCCTTTCCCCAATATTGGCACAGCATTCATTATCCTTTTCTTTGTAGGTCAGTAAGGGAACAGGAAAGACAACTTCACCTTTTCAGTCATTATTTTGTTAAATCTAGCTGAAGAGATCATTTGACTGCCTTCATAAATCAACTTTGAAGCCACAGAATTAGTTCTGCTGCTGCTGTTTCTCAGTTTCTTGACATTGCTGGTGCTCCTCATACCGGAGTGGAATCTCAATTTTGTTTTCTCTAGTTAAGAGAAGTTGGTATCCTCTAATAGCCAAGAAGTAATGCTTATTCTCACAAGGGATGCAATGGCTAAGACGCTGAGCTTGTCGATCAGAAGGTCAGCAGTTCAATGGTTCGAATCCCTAGTGGTTTGTAACAGAGTGAGCTCCTGTTACTTGTCCCAGCTTCTGCCAACCTAGCAGTTCGAAAGCACGTAAAAATGCAAGTAGAAAAATAGGAACCACCTTTGGTGGGAAGGTGACAGCATTCCATGCGCCTTCATTGTTTAGTCATGCTGGCCACATGATCATGGAGACGTCTTTGGACAGCGCTGGCTCTTCGGCTTTGAAACAGAGATGAGCACCGCCCCCTAGAGTCGGGAATGACCAGCACGTATGTGTGACGCGAACCTTTACCTTTTTTAATGCCTATTCTGCTCTTAAATTCATTCAGATAAACAGGTTTTCACGTCTGGCTTTTTTTGCAAATGCAACATTTAGTTTCAAACATTGTACAAAGTTTTTGCATCACTGATATAGAAGAAGGTTACCAGGTTATTAATTCTCATGTTATAGTCTTTCCATAAAAGCGATACCATCCTGAAACATATACAATACAGTAATATTGGAGGTCTTCTAGTCCAACCCCCTACCTAGGCAGGAAACCCTATACCGTTCCAGACAAATGGCTATCCAACATCTTCTTAAAGACTTCCAGTGTTATTTAAATATGTGTTATTTAAAAGTTACTTAGGTATTCAAAGCAGAATTTTTAAAAAGTTTCATAGTTGTTTTTATTTGTAAAGAAGCAGATAATAGACTCTGATCAGAACTCCTTCAATGGGTGCTAGTATGAAGTAGTGATTAAGATATTGGAGTAAGACTAGGGAGATCCAAGTTCAAGTCCAACTTCAGCCATGGAAACTTACTGGATGAGTTTGACTGATTCAGTGAAACTCAGCTCAACCAACCTCAAAGAGGCTAGAATTAATGGCTCTCCTATCATAGCTCCATTTGGCTCTTGGGGGAAAGGAGGGAGAATCTAACAACTAAACACTGTTTATAAATTCTGGCAAAATTATGGGTCTAATCTATTCCATAGATTTTAGATCCATAAAATATATTTATGAAATTTATGAAATTATTAAACATGTGTATTTAAGCAAAATATGGATCTAGGTAATTAGATGTGCATGTATAGACATAAATGTAGACAAGGATGAATAGGTAATACTCAGTTAATGATGGTAATTGAACCAGGAGCTCTATTGCCAAGTGATGAGGTCATAAAGTGCAACATCATGTCTCTGAGTCAGAGACCCCTCAATATGGCGATTTCCAAAATTTGAAGAACAAATTCTAGCAGTGTAAACTTACCTCATTTGTTTCATTGGATAACTTTGTGGGAATGTTACAGATGTAAAATATTGATTGCAGAAAAACATTTAACATAATACCCCCTGTCATTTTGATTAGCAAGCCAGGTAATAGTGTGCTGGGTGGTATGACAACTGTAGATACATATTTTATTAAGTTAGTCAGATGTCATAGTCTTGTTCGACTCCACGTGATTCTGAGGGCAATTGCTCTCCAGTCATCTTAACTAGTTTTTAGGAGTACTTTTCCCAAGGACATTTCAGTAATCTCTTCAATCCTATGAAGAATATCTTTGGAGATTCTCAGTCATCCAGGTCATGGTTGTCCCGAGTTTGAAGAAGCTTCTTGGGTGAGAAGTGAAACATCTTCAAAGAAAAACTAGAAATTTCAAGTTGCCTCTTGAAAAAGCACCTTTGAAAATCCAATGAAGACTTCTTCATCAGCATTGCCAAGCATAATCATTTTTTCAACTCATCATCTGCTCATATCACAAGCCCATAGTACGTGAATTTCTCCTTGCAGATATTTATTGAACAATCAATCATTATTTATTCTTGTGTTGACTGAATGGTTCTGCTTGAGAGACATGATACTCTTAGTAAGTAGTCAATATCTCCAAATATATAATTCGGAGGCTTATATCTTTTCTATAAAAAATTCATTTCCTGATCAGAAACTTCATCTCCCAAACCACCAACTAGAGGCCAAGAGACCAATCCCTGTTTGCAGTAAGAACATGTTTTTAAAAAACTATACATGTCACAACTTCTTGGCATCTCCATAATTCAAATGCACATTTTCCTGAGATCTTATGGCTACCATGTGACTTGTTTAAGACAGTGCTGACAGGTGTGAAGGTGTCCAAGCTCATTTCAAAACAAATTTTCTACCTCAGATAAATTAGCTGCACCTTCCAGATGTTATCTTCTAGACAACTGCTGGCCCATCCATTCCTGAAATGGAATGGTCTGAAAGAGAAATGGAATGATTTGGAGGCCTTTGGAACAGTAGGTTTTCGTGTGCCTAGTTTCAGATAAAAATGGTGTGGCCTGCACACCACATAGCTTGCTGTTTTGATCTCCTTTTAATTTCAGCTGCCATCTGTTCTGAGGTTGCAAATTTTATAATAAAATTATTGGGAAACCTAAACAGACAGGGATATAACATAGACTTTTCTTTCATTTCCCTTCTCTCTTGAATCATTGTGTCAGGGAATTTGGAAGTAAGGAAATTTCTCAAGTAAAGGCCAGTGCTCTGTCTACATTTATGAAGAGAATGCAGATATTCTACATCCTATTTTGGTGGTTGCATGGTAAGAGTTTTAAAAAGTAGAACTGAATTGGCTGGAAAAAATGCAAGAAATGTGGTAGATGAGTTTGAATCTGCTTACATTCAGACAGTTATTCACTATCTATTAGACTTTCTCAATAGTTTGATCCTTAACCTGCTTCCAATGACACGTAAGTAGAGAAAGTCTAATAAGCAGATAGTAGTTGGTTCTTCATTACAAAAAAGATGTGTAGTGAAAGGATTTCTAAGACCTATAAACTCCCAATAATTGTTTCCTTTTAACAAAACAATTTTACTGCAGACAATTCTGAAAAACAGCACTAAAGTAACCGATTTCGAATCAGCTACAAATTATGGATCATTCAAAATATGTTTTTCTAGCTCCTCCCACTTATCCTGCAGTGATGACACTTCTTCATACATCTTACGTGAAAGGCCAAAAGGTATTGCAAACCCAATGCTGGAGAAGAAAGTTCAGATTGGGATGATCTTGTTAGGGGAGAAATCTTGCTTTCCTCATGCTCACTGATTGTCTAGCTAAAGAAAACATAGATCATTTTTATACAATAAGGTCAATAGCAACTTTGGATAACCTTCACCAAGTACACTGAGAAAAAAATTGACCTTCCTACCCATAAACCAGAGGTGGTATTCAGCAGGTTCTGACCATTTCTTTGAGAACCGGTAGCAGAAATTTTGAGTAATTTCGGAGAACCGGTAAATACCACTTCTGACTGGCCCTGCCCCTATCTATTCTCTGCCTCCCGAGTCCCAGCTGATCGGGAGGGAATGGAGATTTTACAGTATCCTTCCCCTGCCATGCCCACCAAGCCACCCCCACCAAGCCACCCCCACAGAATCAGTAGTAAAAAAATTTGAATCCCACCACTGCCATAAACCATGTGGTAAATAGTTCCTACCTGCTTTCTAATAATGCTTTCCCCATCTATTTTAAAACATGGGGGAAAGCCAAATCTTCCAGTGTTATATTGTTTGGCCTTGGGGATTTATTTACTTGTCCCTGTGTGATGGCTTGTTATTTGAACAAATTACTCTGGATTGAAGAGTACAGATGCTTTTCGGTGGAATCAGTTCAGGTATTTAACTGCAGGATCTGCCACCCTGATGTATACCAATGCTGCAGCCAAATTGTTTCATGTACTTGTGTTCAAGGTTTCCTGGAAACTTTATTACCTCATTTCGGCAACATCCTATAGTCAAAACTGGCTTCTTTTATCTGTTCTGTTGGCAAAACTCTTCAGAGGCTCTATAGATTCCCAATTGGGCCCCCCCCCACACACAGATTTAAGGACTGGAGAGAATATATGCTATGATGTATCATTACACTGCGGAATTTTCAGCTGTGGCTTTTAATCTTTGTAGAACTGACAGCTCCTCTTTCACTCAGTCTCTGGAGTGGAAGCAACCAGTTGCCATCTTGTATCCCGAGTTTTAGAATTGCTGCAGCTGCTAAGTACAGGTTAAGAAAACGCCTGAAACATCTTTTATCTCTTATGCACTGGGACCTTGGCTCAGCAGCAGGTAATAGGAGCCGTGACAATTTTATAGGCTTTGAAAGCTAACCTCTACTTCCTTAAGCAGGCCAAACCCCACTGTTCTGCCTCTTCAGTTGTAGAAAAGATGTTTTCTGAAAATAATTGGGCTTGGCAGCCTCACATTTGTTCACAAAAAATAAAACCAGTCGTTCCAACTCTCACTGAATATTTGTGCTCTGTAAAGCAGTCACAGGCTTCAATGTTGTTTCCAATGAATCTGGGTCTGTTTGGAGGAGCAGGGAAAACCATGAATTGCTCTGGGTTTATCTAAGGAAAGAAATCACTCTAGCCTTTCTTTTTACCAGATAAAAATTATTGCATTTATTATAGTCATCACTGGTGAAAGAATTATTTGTACATTTCTTCAATATCAAATAATATTGAATTGGAATGGAATGGAATGGAATGGAATGGAATGGAATGGAATGGAATGGAATGGAATGGAATGGAATAGAATAGAATAGAATAGAATAGAATAGAATAGAATAGAATAGAATAACAGAGTTGAAAGGGTCCTTGGAGGTCTTCTGGTCCAATCCCCTGCTTAGACAGGAAACCCTACACCATTTCAGTCAAATGGTTATCCAACATCTTAAAAACTTCCAAACATGTTGGAGCATTTACAACTTCTGGAGGCAAGCTGTTCCACTGATAAATTGTTCTGTCAGGAAATTTCTCCTTAGTTTTAGGTTGCTGCTCTCCTTGATTAGTTTCCACCCATTGCTTCTTGTTCTACCTTCAGGTGCCTTGGAGAATAGCTTGACTCCCTTTTCTTTGTGGCAGCACCTGAGATATTGGAACACTGCTATCATGTCACCCCTAGTCCTTCTTTTCATTAAACTAGACATGCCCAGTTCCTGCCACTGTTCTTCATATGTTTTAGCCTTGCTTACTGAATAGTATTATGAACAGTCCATTCGAATATGTGACATGCAGTTGTGTTCATGTTTTCTAATCAAATTGAGTAAGGAAGGTTCCGTCAGAATTAAGCAATTTACACATAAGATAGCAGAGCTTAACATTTCAGTGGACTCCCAGTCCAGAATGTTACACCTATAATTTGTAGGGGGAGAGTTAAAAAAAACTCTATTTGCTTCTGTGCTGAAAGAATTGAGAATTTGTTCTTGTCTCCTGGTTGATACATTCTCTAACTCTTCTATAGCATTTTCTTTCAGAAGAGGTTTTGGTTGTTTTAAAGAAATTAGAAAAAATACTGAAAAACTTTTTTTCGAACCAAGGCCTGCAGGCCAAAAATTAATGACTGTAGATTTTATTTTAGTTAAATGTTCAATGTTAATATAGTTAACCATCTGATATGATTATTCTTGAGCCCTCCTCTTCTTTGTATTAGGAATTTGAAGTTGGTAATGACTTTTAGAGACTTCTGCAAACCAGTGTCAGGGCTTTTGGAAGCCAGATGTCTTCCAATTTTGTTTCTGCTCTATTGCAATATATCAAGTTGTACTATGAAACTGTCAGCCTTCCCAAGTAGACAGACCTCGGAACATAATCACATGAGCTCATTCTACTTTTTTATAAAGATAAAAATAAAGGTTCCCCTTGCACATATGTGCTAGCCGTTCCTGACTCTAGGGGGCGGTGCTCATCTCCATTTCAAAGCCGAAGAGCCAGCGCTGTCTGAAGACGTCTCTGTGGTCATGTGGCTGGCATGACTAAATGCTGAAGGTGCACAGAATGCTGTTTCCTTCCCACCAAAGGTGGTTCCTATTTTTCTACTTGCATTTTTACATGCTTTTGAACTGCTAGGTTGGCAGAAGCTGGGACAAGTAATAGGAGCTCACTCTATTACACCCCGCTAGGGATCCTAACTGCTGAACTTAGCCTTGTCTTAGCCACTGAGCCACCGCATCCATTAAATGTAAATGTTAAATGTTCCAAATGTAGCATTTGTTATAATGTTACATTGACAAAACCTTGCAAGTCTAAAAATACAAATCTAGTGCTATCTTCTTTATAGTCTGAGAAGCTAGGGCTCCCTTCTAAGCCTCGTTCTCTACCCATTATGTAGCTGCTGGCTATGATCTCTCTTATCGAACAGTTTCCTAGGCAGCAATTCTTCCTCCTGTCTCTCAAGTTCTTTCTCACATACTATTACAGAAACTTTGAAAGCATGATGCAACCGTTTAAAACTTTCTTTATTATTTCTGCAGTAACCTCCAGTGTATTTGTCTTTTAAACTTATTATCAATAGAGAATATTTGTAGTCCAAAGTCCAAATGAGGGGCCCTTGGTGCTCTGTGAGCTTGGTTGTTTTTTTGCTCAGAGCAAACCACATTCCCTGCTAGCACCAATGATGTTACCTAGTTTGAGTAATAAAACATCGGCAAGAAAGCAACCAAGGAGCCCTCAAACTTATTATCTCTGTCATTGACGATCTCATGAACCCCATCCAATCATAACTTACTCTGTTCTCCCATTTTTCTTGATTTATTCATTCATCTTATACTTGTTTTTCAGTTCATTCTACATTAATTCTATTTGTATTTTCAGGTCACCTCAATGCACTTCCTTCAGACCTGTCACTTACTTCTCTACTCAATCCATATTCATTCAGCATCCATTCATTCTTTGCCCATCTTTTTCTTCTTTTGTCACAGAGACTCTTCAGTACCCTATTTCCACTGCATTTAATTACTTTTTGAATTTTTACCCAACTCTCACTTCCAAATAATAAAGGGAGTAGGAGCACAATATTGTACAGAGCCATTTTTGTGTGTTTTAACAATTACAATTTCATAACAGCAGACCATTCACTGCCCCACTCCTTGTCTACCAGCATTATATATCTTGAAATTACTCTATCCCCCTTTTTATATTTAGTAACCATTCTGCCAAAGTACACAAGTTCATCTACTTACTCTAATTTTTCACTATTTATGTATAACTTACTCTTATTCACCTTTTTCCCTGGGAATCCCAATAACCTTTTATACAATATTATTCAAATCCTTTCTGCATCACACACTCTAATATTCTCTACAAATCATCCAGGTTTTCAGTCAATAACAGACAACATGTGCATACAAAGTACACATATCTTTATGTCTGCAACCAGGCACATCTCTAATGTCTACACCAGCATTTCTTACACATTTATCTATAAATGCATTAAACAACCAAAAGGAATTCACCCCAAAAGGATTAAATCATTTACTAAGCATTGAATTTACTCTTGTGCCTTTGCTATTTTCATCTTATATCCATCTTACTTGATTTAGCAACCAACCATCCATATTTATGCAAATATTCCATACTTCAACTCTATTAACTTTAGCACATGCTTTCTCCAAATCAGTAAACATACAGTAAATGTTCTTGCTCACTTTCATATAGTTTTCATTGCCTTGAGGAAGAGCCAAAATATGATTGGTACGTAAAATCACACTTTCAGCATAAAGTCACACTGTACTTGCCAGATTCCCCCCCCCCCTCCATTGCTACCACTTGTATCCTTTGAATAAGAACTGTGCCAAACCCTTTACCAGGCACAGTTAACACACTAATCCCTATGTACTTTTTGCATTCATTCTTGTTTTCTATCCCTTTGTGTAATGGAACAATAATGGCATTCTTCCAATCATCAGACACAGATGCAATCTTGACAAACATGTTCAACAAACCAGATTCATATTTTAGCATTTCTCCAGTTACAACATTTACATATATCTGAAGAGTTACCATTTTTCAGCATTCTCATTACTTTTAGGACTTTCTTTTCAACAATTTTATTTCTTGAATGCTAACATTTATAAAATTCATTTTGCTTCCACTATTTGCAAATAGTGGAAAGTTGCTTTTCAGCATTATCTCACTTCAGTTCTATGTCTTTTATTTTTAAATCTGTCCCAATTCTATTCACTCTGTTGTTTAGTCCCCTTCACCTACTTTCACAAGAGCACTTTATTTCTTCCAGAGCCTCTTATAATCAATTTCTCTGTCTCTTTGACTGAATTATTTGCAATTTTCTTAAATGGTTAACACTTTTTTATCAAGAGACAGTGGACTTATTTTTTTTTTCATATGAACAAAAAAATAATTCAGGCTTGTTAAAGAGCAACATAGATACAATACAACAGCAGAGTTGGAAGGGATCTTGGAGGTCTTCTAGTCCAACCCCCTGCCTAGGCAGGAAACCTTGTCTGACAGCTCAGCTATAAAAGGGCTGTCAGACGGAGAGCCGTTAAGTTCGTTACTTTGTATCTTGAGCAGAATAAACCGTTACTGTTAACTCGGCTATTCAGTTACTGTTTCAGTAAAAGAGAAACATAAAAATACCATTCCAGACATATGGCTATCCAACATCTTCTTAAAGACTTCCAGTGTTGGGGCATTCACAACTTCTGGAGGCAAGCTGTTCCACTGATTAATTGTTCTAAGTGTCAGGAAGTTTCTCCTCAGTTCTAAGTTGCTTCTCTCCTTGATTAGTTTCCACCCATTGCTTCTTGTTCTACCCTCAGGTACCCTGGAGAATAGTTTGACTCCCTCTCCTTTGTGACAACCCCTGAGATATTGGAACATTGCTATCATGTCTCCCCTAGTCCTTCTTTTCATTAAGCTATTCCTGCCAGCTTGGTGTCACCTGCAAATTTGATGAGTTCCCCATTTATTCCCTCATCCAAATCATTGATGAAGATGTTGAAGAGTACTGGGCCTAAAACAGAGCCTTGGGGTACTCCACTGCATACTTCCCTCCGTGTAGATGCAGTTCCATTGAGGACTACACGTTGAGTGCGGTTGGTCAGCCAGTTACGAATCCATCGGGTGGTGATGCTGTCCAACCCACATTCTTCTACTTTATCTAGTAGTAGGTGAACAGGTACAATTGACTGGTGTTTTCCTTCAATCTGCATGAATGACCTTTGGGTTCAACTGCTGGTGACATCTCCAGTTTTCTTGGACACAATTAGAAAATTGTTCATCTTTGCCTTCTCCCAGGCTTGTTTTACTTCCCAGTTTAGCCTGTGGGGTTTATGTTTCCTGATGGGCTTCTATCCAATTACTGATCACACCCAACTCTGCTTATTTTCAAAACCCAGACAATGCTACTCATATGTTCCTAGTCACAATACCAAAGGTGGTATGTAGCCGGTTCTTACTGGTTTGAGCAAACCAGTACTGGCGGCTGCTGGAGGCTCCGCCCACCCACCCCGACGTAATGTGCAACCTGCTGCACATGCAAGGGCACTCACATTTGCAAATCATTAGCAAAGGTAAGTGAATCCCACCACTGCACAGTACCTGATGAGTAAACCTAGCACTCAGATAAATACTGTTTAATACCCAATGGAAATATCCTTTACATACCAATGGAAAGAGCCTCAGACTTTTCCTTTTTTTCTTAAAAAAATATTTCATTGTCTAAAGTCACAATGATAAATATGTTTGATCACTACATTCAGTATCTCATTCAAAGAGTGAGTAATGCTTGCAAGGACTAGAAGCTGAACATGCATTTGATTGGTCAGGCAAACAAGAGCTGCAAACTGATGGCAATGACTGTGTTTTCTATTACAAGTAAAAGCAAGGAGGGAATAACACGCTACCTCCTGGCACTCTGTCTTCATAGCGGTTTTAAAACACATTCTCTAGATCCATGTTTCTCAACCGTGGCAACCCCAAGATGCGCGGACCACAACTCTCAGAACTCCCCAGGGTTTGGCTGGGGAATTCTGGGAGTTTAAGTCTACACACCCCAAAGCCGCCACATACCTTTCTCGTATCTGGAAAAGTAGTCTTTTGTCTACTACTAAGAAAAAGTGATCCAACTAAACACTTGAGAAAACAAACCCAGTACTTTGAGAGAGAGAAACTGTTTGCAATGTCTTCACCCCACTCTTCCATTGATATATTAACAACTTTGGTGCATTACAAAGAATTCAGGGTGACTGAAAAGAGCCTGGGCTTAACCTGCACATTCATGGTCACTATCTTGAATTTATGAACCTCCTACAAACACCCCTAGCTTGATCAGTTCTGCTTCCTTGAAGAAAGGTAAGTAGACATGCTTGAAACATTTACCTAGTCTTATTGAAACTCTTCTGACTTCCCTTAAAGTTTCTTATGCCCCAAGCAAAAAGGTCTTCCAGACATGGGTGGGCTTCAAAAATTTAGAAAGGGGTTCTCTGCCCTGTTGCTGGATGGGTGTGACCATGGTGGGTCAGGCCTAGTCAGCCTCCTGCATTATGAGGGGGGGTTTCACCCTCCCCGAGCCTCCGTGCACACCCTGCACTTACCTGCATCCAAAACAGGCCATGTGGTGACTCCTGGGAGGGGTGGGCAGGGCCAGCCAGGAGTGGGATTTGGGGGTTCTCTGAACTGCACAGAATCTTAGCTAGAGGTTCTCCCGAACCCCCAGCAGCCTACCCCTGCTTCCAGATATGATCTGAATCTGCCTTATATGACATTTGTATGACAATTCTAGGTTGGCTTTGGTAGAAGCAATTTCATTCTTGCATTCTGCATTTGGTGTTTCCAGTAACTTGTTCAGTTGCCATGTTACCTTATAATCCTCCATCTCCCTGCCTTTACATTTTTCTTTTCTTTTTTGAGGATTATTATTTTACATTGCTCAAGTGCTGTCTTGTAATCAATATGTTGCCAACCATCTCTAGGAACAATGAAGAAAATTTGAGGTCACTGACAAAGGGCTATTGAGAGCGAGAAGATTGTTAAGAGACAGAGTTGTGATGTAGTGGAGCTGCAACAGAACAACAGAGGAGTAAAGGTTTTAGACTGTGGATTGAAAACAATCAAGCCACCTAGTTGATATTTTCCAGGATATTATAAGAAATGACATAGTAAAAAGTTGGGATTTAGTAGTAAGGAAAGGAAAGCAGTACAGGAGGAAGTGCTATAAAGCTGTAAAATAGTGCATAATGCATTAACTTATCATAGATATAAATCACTGAACAAATAGGAGCAAGCAATAAAATGTATATATAGGGTCAGAGATAGATAGCTGAGACAGAATATATGTTAAGAGATGCAAACACTTCTTCAAAAACCCTATTTTATTATATCACACTTTGTAGCCCATCCAATCTCCTCCACTTAATTCCCATAATGATATTCCTATAGCAAACTCCGTAGTATATCTTGAACATAGCATCTGAGCATCAGATATTGCTTCTATATTAGTTTCAGCAATGCTTTCATAATGAAGCAGGTTGGAAATCAGGGTCAGTAGTAAACCAACATAGCGAATTCCCAAATAAGAGAACTGTGCAAGATGCACATTTGAAAGGCCAGATATGCATCAGATGGCCAGTAAAGGAATACCTGATTTCCCTGAAAATTTTTTAAAACACCCTTCATTTTCTTCTCCATTTTCTTTGGGTTTGTCATAGTCTAATTTTTGTACAGTTGCCGGCATTTTAGAGCATTTATTGCAAGATTATTGGGCTATTTCCAGGGGTGCTACTGCTTCGCAAATGTGAGTGTGTGTGTGGTCGCTTCGCTCTCATTATCTTCCGTGCATGCGCAGAGCATCAAAAATGGGACATGATGACCACTCGCTGCCGCTGCTATAGGTTCTCCCGAACTGGATAGAACCGGCTAAATTGCATCATTGGTTATTTCTTATCACACCGATTTGTTCTGCAAAATAGTTCATTTTATTATGACCTGATACATCCATTCAGATTTTTGGTGCATCCATTGCTACCTTAGAATAACTATTTTTCTGTCAGACGCGTAAGTGCTTTGAAATCTTGAAGTTACGTTCAAATAACTGGCAAAAGTACCTCACAGGTACCTTAGCACGTCAAAAATTGAGCATGATAGTTCATGCAATCTAGAGTTGAGTAAAGGAAACGTGACTGAGGAACACATATGCTGCCACAAGATTTTCCATGTCCAAGAACATGGCAATCTTGAGAGGTGCACCAAGCTTTTTTTTTTAAACTTCTATAAAGTATAATTATATGGAAGCTGTAAAATAATTCATATGACTTTGGCAATGTAAATACATTTAGAGCAGGGGTGTCCAAACTTGGGAACTTTAAGACTTGTGGACTTCAACTCCCAGAATTCCCCAGCCTGGGGAATTCTGGGAGTTGAAGTCCACAAGTCTTAAAGTTCCCAAGTTTGGACACCCCTGATTTAGAGTAAATGTAAAGGTACATGCAAATGGTGAATTAAAAGCCTACTGTTATGTGGAGGGAGGTTTGGAGCTCAACTTGAAATAAATAATGACTCCAGCAAGAGTTAATACCTTATGCTTCAAGAGAAATTGGCAACTTAGGGGAAATGCAAACTTCTTCTTTTTTATTTTCCTGCTAGCTAATTTGCTTGAAAGAAGAACCTGCATTTAAACAATTGTCCAAGCACAGACGGCCAAGTTGCAGCTTTGGAAAGTTACCATCATTCTCTCACATCCTACATTTAAAAGCTTTGGAGCAGCCTCGTTTCCTTCCAATTCCGCTTCCCCCTCCCCACCCCTCCCTCCTTCGTTTCCAAGAGAGATGAAATCTGGAACAGTGGGCTTGCGTCTGTCTTTTGGCTTTAAGCCCCAGATTATGTGGAGTTCCCACCAACAGTAACATTGCAAGGTGTCATCTCCGTGTGCATCGTTACCAAAGCAGAACCGGGGGACTCTTGGGTTTCTTCTTTGTAGGGTTTTGAGAGAGCAGACCCATTTTTGAAAGAGCTGCATATGTATTCAGGGAACTATCTGTACAGGGCCTGTGGTGCCCCTCTTCACGCAACCCCCCTGCCCTTTCCACGCCCCACTTTGGAACAGCAACAGCAACAATCAACCCCCAAGGATAGCTCACATTTCTGACCAGATTGTGCGTAAAGGTTCCAACAGGCGCCTGGAAAGTCATTCCAGCAATTAAGCGTTTGCTAGTGATTTTTCTCCCCCCTTATGAAGGATATGCCCCACTGTGCAGGGTATTGCAGCCACCCTCCCTGTCAGGCCGTTTCACAGTAGCATTGTGGCGCCATGGAGAGTAGCTAATTGGATTTGTTGTCACCTCCCGAAGCTGCCAGGAGCTCACGTCTGCTCTGGTTACAGATGAAGACATCACGGTGACAGGCTTAGAGATGGCTCAGCTGGCATCCTACGGACACTAATAGAGCCATGTTGATTTAATGTCCGAGCGGAGTGGTGCGGACAAGCTGTTCAAGTTTTCTATTCCAAACAAAGCAAAGATCTGTTATATCAGTCATTTGAGGATCAGTAAATAAACTTCCATGTGGGTGCCTCTCGGTTCCCAGCACCTAACTGACTCTACAGAAGGATGACAAAGTATTTTAAACACTGAGATGGTACTTTCTTCCCCCTCAGCCCCCTTCATTGCATCTAACCAGAGAGAGCACTGTCTCTATGCTTTATATTGCCCTGAGGGAAATCAGTTAATCCCTTCATACATAAATTTTACTTAACTGTGTAATTATGGATGAATCCTATTAGTCTTTAAATTGCTCACTAGTTAAAAGGTATGTGGGTTTCTGAGGGATGTGTGTATGTGTGGAAAATTTACAGAACATTTGATTTAAGATTAAAAAGTTGATTTGTAGTCATCTGATTTCTTCTGATCATAGAAGAAAAACAGGACGGAGCCAAACATTTTAATATTCTCCCATATACACCAACTCTGTGTTATAATATTAATAATTTGGAAACATAAGCAACATTAACTCAGTCACTGTAAAATGTCTATGAATTAATGAATTCCTATTATTCTCACAATATAGACTGCAAAGTTGTGAAATCTGAGAGGACCTGTGCATGTACATAATGAGGGGTTTTTTTGTGCATAGGAAAGAGGGTTACACCCACTGGAAGGGAAATTAAAACTTTGCAGAAATACATGTGATGTGGAGTGCAACCAATAATTTTACTTCTCAAAGTAACTTCTTAAAAAGGATATCTGATCTTCAGGTGAGATCGGTGTCATGAATATGGAATGGAGAAGCTGAAAAATTCCAGAAAGCATGTTGTCAGGCTTGGAAGCCATCTTTGTATTGGGCCTCAAGCCTGCCACATATTCAAACATATTCTACTGTGGGAAACTGGGAGGGGGGAATTGTATGGAGCATGGGAGATATGTAACCAAAATAACATTCCTTCTCAGAGAGTCAAGGTCGTTTTGTCCCTGCACCTGGACTGACGTGGATATGAGGAATCTTCCTTCGTGACAGTGGCTGATTGGGCCATGTGATGGACATGTGGGTGCTGGGGCAGGGTCTTGAACTTTCAACTGGTGGGGAAAACCTGTGCCAATATGGCTTCTTTAATCAATTTGAACTTTGAGGAATCTCTAGCCTCGGATTCTTATTTGATTGAGAATGCTATTTGGAACCCATGACACATATGACATTCTGCATCAATACTTTGGTTCCTTCTTAGATGCAGCACTAACAATGAACACTGAATAAAGTTCTTAGATCGGCGAGAAGCAGCAGGAGAGAGGTGCGAGTGAGTTTCAGCACTTTTTGTTGCAAGAGTAAGTGACTGTGCTCTGCTGGCTGGGGTGCTGTAGCTCTCCTTTTAAGGAGCTCCGGCAGACCAGCCGGCCAATAACAGTAGTTTAAACTTCCTGGGGTTTGGGCAACCAATCCCCAGTGAGCATGTGAAAACATGTAAATTAAGGAGCTCCGCCAGACCAGCCGGCCAATGACAGTAGTTTAAACTTCCCAGGGTTTGGGCAACCAATCCCCAGTGAGCATGTGAAAACATGTAAATTTAACAATGTCCGTCCATATGTAACAAAAATTAATTACTTTAATTAGGAAGGGCAAGAAATTCTAGTCCTAAACTATCTGGAGGTACATAGGGAAACCTGAATCAAGATCAGCTGAGCTTATATTCACACTCTAGTACTAACAGTGAAGTTGAAACAAAGTAGGAAGACAATGTTTGTAGTTGACAACAAGAATTAGCTGGGGTCCTGGAGTTTTTTAGAAGGGCAGATGCTTATTTAGGATGAGTGATGTCTTCCTGATTATTCCTGCCTTTTTTCCAATTTGCTGTATTTATTCATATAAATATTTTTATTTGATTTCAATACACACACACACACACACACACCCCACTTTGAGACAAAAAACTGTTTTCTTACCAAACAGCTTGTAATAACATGAAAGTAAAACAGCAATGAAAACCAATAAAGCAGCACAACTAACAGGGTTTTTAATTTACTGAGTTTATATACCAGACTAATAATAAAACACTTTCTTGAGTAAAAATTAAAGGATAAATTATTACCTAGTGCATGCCTTAAACTTCAATCAATCCTGAAAAGTTCTCATTCCTGGAACTTCATTGGAAAACTGGGAAAGATGAAGTGGCAATGATGTGACTTGGTGGAATATACTACAAATACACTTTTTTATATTTTTGGGGGGAGGGGGAGATTATTTTAAATGATCAATAAAACCATGTCCAGGAATTTAATTAAGGCAATGTTTCAGTTCTAGAAAACCTAGATCAGAGTTTTTCAATCTCAGCAACTTTAAGATGTGTGGGTTTCACTTCCCAGAATGCTGGGTGGGGAATTCTGGGAATTGAAGTTCATACATCTTAAAGTTGCTGAAGCGCTGGTTTAAATGAACTTAATTTTAGCCTAAGGCTAAAGGTACAGATAGTCTTCAACTTGCAACAGTTCACTCAGTGACCATTCAGTGTCACAATGGCACTGAGAAAAGGGAGTTATGACCATTTTTCACCCTTATGATCGCTTCAGCATGGTCATGTCATTCACATTCAGACGTTTGACAACTGACTCACATTTATGACTGTTGCAGGGTCCTGGGATCATGTGATCCACTTTTGTGATCTTCTGACAAGCAAAGTCAATGGGGAAACGAGATTTACTTAACAACCATGTTATTAATTTAACAATTGCAGTGATTCACTAAACAAATGCTGCAATAAAAGTCATAAAAATGGGGCAAAACTTACTTAACAGATTTCTCACTTAGCAACATAATTTTTGGGCTCAATTGTAGTCATAGGTTGGGGACTACCTGTATATCTTTCCATACCACCTTTTCTGGCCACAAGAGATAAAATAGAAGCTCAGTATATAGATGACTTTAAACCAGCCACTGTCCCTCAAGCTATCCTATCTCACTGAATGTTTGTTTGGGAATGCATGAGAGAGAGAAAGCACTAAATATACCTCTTTGGGCTTGTAGAGGAAAAGAAGGATATAAATGAAATATTTTATTATTATTAAAAGCATTGCTTAAGTTAATTGTAAGACTTAGGATGCCTCTCAGTTGTACTTAATTGTCATTGTCAAAGCCTTTTTTTGTTATGTATATGATTTATACCATCTCACTGCAATAACTCTGCTCTCCTGGAATTTTCTGTATATGAATGGGAAGCTTAGAAAGTTAGAATAGAATAGAATGGAATTCTTTATTGGCCAAGTGTGATCGGATACACAAGGAATTTGTTATTGTGATAGTGTGCATCTTTTCTGCCACCTGAATGTCCTAGACTATTGTTTGGCAACTTTAAAATGTGTGGTCAAAACATCCTAAAGTTGTCAAGGTTGAAAAACGATGTCCTGGATGTTACATCCATCAAGCATCAGAAAGGGTTCCTCAGTTTCATACATCAGAAAGGTAATTTTGCCTCAAGATGGAACTGGGTAATTGCGTGAAAGCAATTGTCCACTGGCATCATAGCTTTACCTGAAGACCTTGAGGCTGATGAGGGGAACATACCTTGATAGGCTGAAACTTCACCAGGTATATCTGCAGAATTTGGTCAAAAAAGTTAAGATGGTGGCCACTATAGTGCCAATGAAGTGCCACTTGTTTATTTTTACTTTATTTTATATAACTATTATTATTATTATTATTATTATTATTATTATTATTATTATTATTATTATTATTATTATTATTATTATTATTACTTTACTTTACTTTTTTATTTCCAAGAATTATAAAAGTAAAAGTATTGGCATGAACTTAAATCAGAGATGCAGTGTGTATCTGGCAGCATGAATTCCATTCCAGATTAGGCCAGTTATTCAGAATTTTTCCTGCAAGATTGCTGAATCGACACTGTCTCTTTCTTTTCCTTTTCCTTTGGGTCAATAGTGTGGAGAAGCAATAGGCTTGGCCTGGAGAGAACCTATTTCAAGTCCACCAGTCATCTACGGCTACTGGATAACTGTTGACTAATGTCTGTCCTTCTGTCTCTCAGCCCAGTCTACTTCACAAGTTTAGAGGAGAATTGCCTTGAGCTCTTACCTGGAAAATGGGATATAAACCAAATTGATAAATAATCAAATATAGTTTGATTGATAAATAGTTTGGATACGTGGCAAGGGGAAATAATCTCCAGAAGCAGAATTGAGTTTACAGGGCTAATTCTTTGCTCTGGAATTCCTTTGAAAGGAATCAGAGGAGTTGTTTGCATCTGAAGCAGCCTTGTGAAAGGAAAAAAAATGAACTGAAGCCCCCACTTCATCTCTCAAAAGACCATGTGTGCATTAACTAGCCTTTTATCCTTTCATTTTCCTGACATAATTTCAATTCTCCCATGCACCATCACTTTTATCAGCCTGGGAAAAGATCTATGGACTGTCCATTGCTATCAAATAAATTCCTTGAGGAATTTAGAAAATTCTAGAAAACATTCTTGGTAGCAATGGTGTTCTGAAAAATCAGTTAAATGGGCATTATTCCGTTTTGAGGAAACTGTTAGCAGAATGTAACATTTCACTCATGTTTTATAGAGTTAGAGTTCCCAGTTTCATTCTGTTCTCTGTTTTGCCTCAATGTTGCTGGAAATAAATCAAGCCAGAAGGAATAAAATGAATCCAAAGTGTACCTGATGTTTCGCTGCCAAAATAGTCTATTGCCCTAGGCAGGGGAAATACTTTCTGCTAATAAAAGATGCTAATAAAATACTTTCTGCTAATAAAAATGCTAATAAAAGAGAGTTCTTTGAAAAGAATGTATATAACTCAGTAGATCAGGGGTGTCCAAACTTGCTGGCTGGGGAATTCTGGGAGTTGAAGTCCACAAGTCTTAAAGTTCCCAAGTGTGGACACCCCTGCAGTAGATCAATTGGTTACTTAGAAAGCTGAGTAGCGAAACAAATTATATAATGAATAAAGACACATTTCCGTCTCCTGAATGTTTTGAGTTTCTATCTTTCTTAATCAGAACAGAACTTCCATTATTCCTTTTTCTAACAGAAACATAAAAGAAAAAGTAGGAAAGCAAAACTTCTTTCTTCCATTTCTTCCTTTTCTTCTTTTTCTTCCAAGCCAAAGGAACAGGTTAATCTATTACGTTTAATCATATAGTAGCTTCTTTCATTGTGGTATGTAAACCATCTTCATACATTTCAGGTTTTGTGAACAGAACCCATTATAAGTTTTTTTTTCTTCATAAATCTTGGTTGTGTAGTCTTGGGTTAGCATGATGTGTGATGTAGCCCATGTTGTGCTTCCTAGTTCTCCCCTCCCCCTAAGATTTATATTTAACCATTGCTTTAAATCTACAATTAGTCTCCCCCTAATTGAGACTCATTAGATACACACAGCTATAGTAGTTATTGTAGATCAGGAGTGCCAAACTTGCGGCGTCATGTTGTTGTCACATGACAGATCATGACTTTTCCCCCCTTCCATAAACCAGGAGTGAGCATGGCCAATGTGTGACGCATGCAGCCCACAGGCCGCACGTTTGACAGCCCTGTTGTAGATCACATGTTTCAAGCCTCTCTTCTGGGAACTAAACTTGCAGACGACTGTGCTTCATACCATGCACCCAAGTTTATGAGCTTCAGGAAAGCCTTCGGAGCTTGGGGAGGGCGAAAAACGGCCTCAACAGGCCAACTGGAAGTTCAGGAATGAACTTCCGGTTGGGCCATTGGGCCTGTTTTTCACCCTCCCCAGACTCCAGAGGCTTTCCTGAAGCCTGGGGAGGGTGAAAATGGCCTCCCCTGGCCTTCCGGAAGGCTGAAAATCAGCTGGCTTCATGCGCATGTGTGCCGGAGCTGATTGCTGGCATGCCAGCAGACATGGCTCCATGTGCCATCTGAGGGACACGTGCCATAGGTTCACCATCATGGCACTAGTATATGTGGATGGTTTATAAATAGTTATGAATTCAGTATTGGCTGTCTGTATGCATTATGCTAAATCTCAATATGGTTTCTTTGGTTCTGGCTGAACAATTCATAAAGCAGAACATTGACATTGTTGTTCACCACAGTTGTTCAACCAACTGTGGTTCAAATTAACCATGGCTTGGTATAATTTCTCACTTTGCACAAGATGTTATTTCTTAATTTCCTTGGCTCTTTTCTTCAGGGCTGACTATACTTGCATGGAATGCTATTCTATAATTGGTTTTGTTGCATTTTCTATTTGATTTACACAATATATTTAATTATAACCTAACCATAGAAACTGAATTTGCACAATGCCCTAACCAGGCATCTGCAAAGGAGCCAACATCAAAATGGTTGGTGCAACTAGAAACATCAAGAGTGTTTATGCATGCCATTCATCTGGTGTATATTAGAAAGGAGGAGTGATTTGATAATATCCACTTTCCCTTCTTATTGATGTTATTGATCCTTACTGTCGATCCTTAGGCTAAAATAAAGTTCATTATTTTATTTTTGTGTATTTGGGGCACACAACCACTTTTGTTTTAGTGAAAAGTTTCACTATAGAAAATATTTTTAGAGTTTCACTATAGAAAATATTTTTTTCATGGGTTCAGCCACTATCACCTAAGTTGCTGCTTGCTATATGGTTGATATGCTACCCTCTCCTTATCTTTGCTATTTCTACCTTAAAAACATGCAAAAGAATTATTTCAAACATTTCTTGAAGTGAAACCCTTAAAGGTATCCAGCTGACTTGGCCAGGTCTGTGTTCTCTAAAGAGTTTATCACCCCTGCTATACTTATCCCATTCTACCAAAAAATGAAACTTCTGCAGGCATTGTGATACTTCTCCATTATAACCAATGGGGTAATCTTTCTTTTCTTTTTTTCAAATTGAATCTTTCTTCTTTTCAAATTGAATTCTAACTTCTAATAGTTAGAATAAATTCTCAAACCTCAGCTCTGAAATGTTGAAGTGCAAACTTAAATCGAATCATGTCCATCTGAATCTCAAAGTTCTGATTTGCACCGGCCTGTTGTGCATAAGAAAGCTTGCTCAATATCTCAACATACAATTCTTGATTGAAAAACTTCATTTCTTGAGATTGAACTTGCAAGGATGAAATCAGCACACTCTTAGTGATAGCAAGATCTAGCAATGACCCATTTAGGGCCATCTGGGTACCAGTGAACTAGGAATGTACTTAATTCCACCACAGTAGGTTTCCATAGAAAGAAAAAGGATAAGTCAGGAGGATAGAAGAAGAGAGCACTGATGCACAAAACTAGCTTATTTAAATTAAAGGATGTACCACAACAACTATATTCATATAAATAAAATATACATATTGTTTTGCACTTCCCAAATTTTAGAAATTACATGGAATTTTGATAAAATCTACTAAATTTGCTGAGCAGGTAACAAACACGTAGGCCTCCCAGTCATAACGTATTACACCCCAATGGAATTATGCCACCTGCATAGTAGATTTGAACTGTGATTAATCACAGAGTAATCAGAGATACATTTCCAGATTTGCCTCTGGTTTAATTTCCACTTCCTTACTCTCTCTTTTTGCTTATGAGAATCAGCATAGTGAACTGTTTAAGAAGTTGGACCAGAACGGGATCGAAATTTTATTATTGTTTTGCAACCTGTGATTCTGTCTTAGGCCAGTCAACCCTATCACAGGCTTCTGGAGAAATGATGAAAAAAAGAGAGACAGAGAGACAGAGGTGGTGGGGTGGTGGTGGTTATGCAGTGTGGAATGAGCCAGTTTCCATAATGAACAAACGTTCCAAGAGATTTACTATGGGTAAACAGCAGAATGTTCCCAATTGTCTGAAGTACAAAAGAAATCCCATTGTATTATGATATCATTGTACAAATAGAGCATGAAACATAGAATTAATAAAGTTGGGATGGATGTTAGAGGTCTTCTAGTCCCATCCCCTGTTCAATCTCTTCTTAAAAACCATCTTTTGATTGATTGTTCCCGCCTCTTCATTCTGCACATACATCCCAAAAACAGGCCTTCTTTACAAGTTGTGTTTTTTTCTCCACTGTCCCACACATGCCCCAGAGAGGATTGAATGGGAAATGAAATGAAAGGAGATAGGAAGAAATTGATTTTACCAACTCTGTGAGTGTTAGAGTCAACAGTTGGAGGGGGAGGGGTGGCGGGAAATGATAGCCTTTCAGGCAATATAGTGACAATTGGAAAGCTATCAAAGATGATTCTTCCTCATTTGGCTGAGGGCCTTGTGATCGTGCATTACAGCTAGTCCTCACTTATGATGGGGTAAAAAATACCTTTGCGATCAATCCTTGCATTTACAACTGCCACAGTATCCCATGGTCGTGACTGCCATTCATGTGCTTTGCAACTAGTTTACGAGAGTTAATAGAGGAGGCAAAAATAAAATTGTACGTCACAATGATGTGAAGTTTCACTTAAGATTTACAGAGCTTCACCTAACAGCCAAATGGAAAGTATGTTTGCTAGCCCATCATGGTCATGTGATTTTCCAATGACCACAGTGCTTTGCAACCTAGTTGTCAGTCCCAATTGTGGTCGATGAGCAAGGACCACCTGTATTGGGGTAGTAGCTAGTTCATCCATCCTGTATGAATAGATCCTCTGAGAGCTATTTTTTGCTTTACTTAAAAAGTGGGGACAGCATGATGGACAAGTATGTGATTGAAGAATTGTGTAGAAATGACTTGTATTAAAGCTTTGACTTACAACACAATTGAGACCAGAATTTTCATTGCTAAGCAAGGTAATTGTTAAGCAAATCACTGCAGTTAAATGAATGTCATGGTTGTTCAGTGAATTTCACTTCCTCCATTGACTTTACTCATTGGAAGCCGGCTGGGAAAGTCTCAAACATGTGCCCCCAGGTCCCTGCAATTCTCATTAATACATGCTAGTTGCAAAATGCCCAAATGTTTATCACATGATTATGAGAAGGCTTATGAGTGAGAGCAGGTCATAGTTCTTTTTTTGTTCATTGTCATAACTTTGCAGAGACATTAAAATGGTTGTGGGTCTGAGACTATTTGTAAATTATCCACTTTGAAGATTTATTGAAGATTTGATTATAATTTTTTTAAATGGTTATTAATATTACTTCTCACTTAACACCGATTATATTGGGAAGAATGGGTAGAACTGCACTTTTTGAAGTCTTCTCACTTGCATCTAGCCAAGGAATGTTCATAGGATGTCCAAAGTCACCCAACCAGCTTTCATGCCTAAGGCAAGATCAAAGCTCACAGATTTTTTCATTTATTTTATTTAGTTTGTCGAATATGTACAAGATAACAGGTATAAGTATAAACATAGACATGAACAAAGGAAATGTATACAAATAAATAGGGACAGTAGAAAAGGGACAGTAGGCATGCTGGTGCACTTATGCACGCCCCCTTATGGACCTTTTAAGACTGGGGTGAGGTCCACGGTAGACAGTTTGAGGTTGAAGCTGTGGGGGTTTGAGGATGTAACAAAAGAGTCAGGTAGGGCATTCCAGGCATTGACCACTCTGTTGCTGAAGTCGTATTTTCTGCAATTGAATTTGAGCGGTTTACCTTGAGTTTGTATCTATTGTTTGCTCGTGTATTATTGAGGTTGAAGCTATAGTAATCATCAACAAGTAGGACGTTGTAGCACAGTTTTGTGTACTGTGCTTAGGCCAGACCATAGGGGGCATAGTTCCAGGTTTTCCAAGCCCAAAATTTCAAGCCTGGTAGCATGAAGGATTCTGTTGTGATCACAGGAGTGGAGTACTCTTCTCGTGAAATACCTCTGGACTCATTCAATTGTATTAATGTCTGATATACAGTGTGGATTCCAGATGCTGTATTCGAGAATTGGTCTGGCAAAGTTTTTGTATGCCTTAGTTTGCAGTACAATGTTACTGGAGAAGAAGATTTGCAAAATTAGGTTAACAACTCTTAATGCCTTTTTGGCAATGCTGTTACAGTGAGTTCTAGGGCTTAGATCATTTGAAATGAGCACTCCTAGGTCCTTGACAGAGTGAGGGTCATCTACGAGGTTGTACCCATCCAGTTTGTATTTGGTGTTCAGATTTTTGTTGCCGTTGTGTAAGACAGAGCATTTGTTAGTTGAGATTTGGGGTTGGCAATTGTGCAACCATTCTGACACATGATTAAGGTCGTTTTGTAGGGCACAAACAGTCTCCTGGTTTCTAGTCTGGTGCCTTAGCCACTATACCAAACTGGATCTCAATGTTTTTCCCATAAAGGTGATAGAAATCCATGGCAATTTCAAGGAAAATAAAATTGTTGTACTTCTAAGGTAATAAGTAGAGCTCTCCACTTACAGGGAGATTTCTTTAGCTTTCTTCAGTTAAAACGATAGATGGATAGCACTTCAACTAAGCAGGGGAGAAAAACTCAGAGTCTAGACTTGCTTATCTGCAACTAAAGAGTTTCATTCTTCAAATCAGTGTTGCAATTTTTGAGTTCTCTTCAAGAATGGATTCACATAGAGCTCATTGTCATATCCAAATGGGAGGTTATTAAAACATGGTGCTGTAAACGGTTGTGTAAACCCAGTCAATCATTATTTGTTTAGTAGCCAAGATCAAGGGAATCATAAAGTGTGAACCCAGTCTGTCTAGTACTGGGTCAATGTGATCATATCATCAGTAGAGTACTTAACTTTGGGTAGCACAACAGAACTTGGATATTTTTTTTAATAAAAACTGTAAAACATGTAAAGCATATATTTTTAAAAGATAATAAAATTGTGTTTTAAAAATATTTCAGCAGCAAAAGAGATTTTTCTTTCCGAATTACATAGTACTTTGGCAAAGTTCTGCTCTCTTGGCTTTGCTGAACTCCTGAACACAGATGTCCCATTCGTGTTTCATTAGAACATCAGCTTCACAGAAGCTCCTGACCTCCACACTAGGCAATAATTACCTGGCTCAGACCCATTCTCTCGCCAGCTGGCTGGGGAGCTGGTCTGTTCAGGCCGGGGCCTTAATTCCATCAACCTTTTCCAGTCAACTGGACAGCTCAATCAGCTGAAAATATTTTAAAAATGGGACAGTGTGATACTCAGACAGTGTTGCTTTGGCCTCTTCTAACAATGCATTTTGCAAAAGTAAGAGAATGGAAAAGATAACCTTTCCAAAAAAGAAACTGAGAATGCTATCTATGGAGCTGAAGATTTGATGAGTTTTTTGTACCTACTTTGATTTTGTTTTAAAAAGAAATATTGCCTCTGAAGATTGGAAAATTATTTCCTTAGAATTAACTTAACAGAAAATGAATAAGCAATGGCTAGAGGTAAATGGAAATACACATGTTTTACATGCAAAAATAAAAGCTCTTTTCTGGCCTCTGCAGACAGGAGTGAGAAAGCAGCAGCACTAAAAATCTAGAAGAATATTTTTCAACATTAACATGGTGGCTAGGGAATTCTGGGAGTTGAAATCCACATATCTTAAAGTTGCTAAGATTGAGAAATACTGCTGTAGAGCAACTTGCTTTTCATTCTGAGGTCTTCAAATTCACAGTCAAAAAATAATCCTGGGAGCCTCATGATTTAAGATGGGAAGAGAACCCACTGTTCTTCCTGATGAATTCTCTAACACACCCATTCTCTCATGAGGAAGAATACTGTGATCTACTCTCTGAGGCCAGTCTAAAGCGATGCTATTGACTGATGATGATGTTATCTATTCAGTCGTGTCCAATTGTTGGCAATTCTATAGGCCAGGTTTCTCCACACTTTCTGATCTTCCACTGCTTCATTGACTATGTGATTGACTACCTATGCTAAAACCGGGTTTTAGGGCAATTCTGCACTGCGTGTTAAATGTTTCTTAAGTCAGGAATTATAATGTGAAGTGTGTTAGCAATGGAAACAGACGGGCATAGATGGTGTACCCTGCTTCTTGCCTTTACCACCTATGAAGGCAGACATAGTTGGCTTAGGTGGACCAATCTACCTGTTACTGCCTTCTCTTTTTGGTAAGGATTGTTCCATTCGTTCCAGCTCATGTGCCTCTCCTTTGCTTACTCAGTTGCTTGCAACATTTCACAGCCTTTCCTCACATCCACTTTAATACTGATACTTGCGTCTCTTTTTTTTCTTTCTTATAGTACCATCCTAGCACCAAAGCTAAAGTAATCAAAGCAATCGGGAAGAGCTTATTCTTCATTCTCTATATCAAGAAAGAAGTGATAATTAAGATCACAAAAATAATTTTATTTTTTTAATTTAATATTTACATTTTTAGACATAATTTTAGCATTTGAAAAGCTAGCTTTCTAGATGAATGTTGTGACAAAAGGAAAAAATCACAGATGCACAAACTGTGTACATATCATTCCCTAAGCCATAATGTGCTTTGTATGGTTTACATGCTTAGCTTCTTGAGTGACCCCAGTCATTGCGATTACACAATAAATCATGATTAAATTAACTATGATTTAATGTATAAGCTAAGCAATTAGTAGGTGATCTGTAGCTATATAGTTTTGCTGTCAACCTGCTAAGACTGAATAATTTTAATTTCTGTTTTGAACATAGGTGACACTTCAAAATGGAGACTGACCTACCAGGATCAACTGAAAATTGAATAACATGATTTTCAAAGTTTCAATTTTAGTACATGGGATTAAATGTAAGGTATATTAAACATAAACAATAGGGGCCAATATATTAATAGATTTGGCACTAGATGGTTGGTGAATGAATGTAATTTTTAAAGAACTGCAATGTTTTTTATTGTTTAACTGATTTTTTTTATCATATCATGTTTTATTTTGTTTGCGTCCCATAGATGCATCTTCCTGGTAGAGTGGTGGCTGTATAAGTTTATTAAATAAAGAAATAAATAAGCTATTTATTAAATAAGTTCAATTAAACCTGTACAAATTACACAGGAAATTAAACCCCTCCCCCCAAAAATATTCCATAAGGTAAATAGAAAAACATTAGATTGCATATGGCATGTTATGATAAGAAAAGGAAAGTGAATTAGAAGTAATGATGCATTTATAAGTTTTTTAAAAATGAAAACATCATTATGTTTATATAACCCGATTCTCACAATCATGATATATATGCACAATACTGGAAATCTCAGAATGTCTTAATTACATTTACCACTCAAAAGTCCAGGCAATAGTCCTTCAAAGAGTTAGCTGCAGTAACAGACCTTATCAGTTTCTTGCAATAATTGCCGTGAGCTCTCAGCCGAAAGGCTGCAAATTAACTTCCGGCAAGCAGTCTCTGTGGCACAAAACACAACGAGCAAAATCTTCAGAAATATGAACTGTTGTCTCCTATGACAACCACTCCCTTTTCCTTCTATTTATTCCCCAGCCAGGGAGGGGCCATTCAGCATCCACATGTGCTTTGCTTCCTGAGTCGACACCTTGTCCTCCGTTGTTCATCTCTCCTAACTGTTCTGCGCATATGTGTATCTGGAATAGGTCTCAGCTGTTCTTCCTCCTCCCTCATATCAGCCTCCAAAGGAAGCTACCTCTCCGGTGGCTGGGAAATGTTGAATGGCCCTGGCTCTATCTCTGCGTCTGATGCAGAGCATCCAGATACTATTGAATTATACTTCCCATTCCCATTTCCTGATGGGCCATGCCACAACATTCACGCTATAACCCTCAAGTTTTTTGTTTGAGAAGTGTAAGATTACTGTGGTTGATTTCTTTATTTAGCTAGCTAAGAAATTACAAAATTGAACATCTGAAATGCAATAAATGATTGCAAAACTTAAGAGAAACTAGTTTAAAAGAAAGGGAAGAGAAAGAGAATGTTAGTGAGAAGAGGGAACTAGGGCATAAGGAAATGTCTTTAGAGATGTTTCCAAGGTACAGGGGCTTGGTTAATTGTCCTCACTGTTAGGAAATTTCTCCTTAATTCAAAGTGGCTTCTCTCCTTGACTAGTTTCCATCCATTGTTTCTTGTCTTCCTACTTGACCGCCCTGCCCCCTTTGTGGCAGCCCCTCAAATACTGGAATACTGTTATCATTTCTTCAGACTAGCCATACCCAATTCCTGCAACTGTTCTTCATATGTTTTTGCCTCCAGGCCCTTAATCACCTCTTCTTTGCACATTTTCCAAAGTCTCAACATATTTTTTATAATGTGTTGACCAAAACAGGATGCAGTATTCCAAGTGTGGTCTTACTAAGACTTTATAAAGCAGTTACTCGTACTTCACGTGATTTTGATTCTTTTGGACTCTTTTGGAGTTGCAATTTCTAATTTCCTGTTAATGCTTTTATGTCATATTTCTCCTTATATAGGATTCTCTCATCTTCCTTTCCTACTTTTCCATTTATTGAACCGTGGGTCTTCGTACGGTACTAAATTCCAGTTTCTTGCTTCTTCTGGCAAATTAGCCATCTAGTATCAACTTTTCCTATAAAATCTAAAAAAGAAATGGGTGGGTGGGAAGACAAGTAAATAGATCTACACATAATCATTGAAGGCCGGGGATTGTATAACTTGAAGTTCAACTCATATGGTAGGGTTCTGAGTTGAGGAAAATAATGCACTAAGCTGTGTATTAAGTAGCCGCTTTGTCAAATAAACTGAGTTTATAAAAAGAGTTCCTTTCATGAATAACTCCATAATTTATTTTGCAGGATAAGCAGATTTCAGAACACATGCAAGCGAGACTCTCCATATTCTGCATTAATGGCAGGCAAAAATCAAAATTCCATTTCATGATGATTTCCATGCTGTGCTGGATTTAAACTGCTATCAACTATTGCTGTTTTTAGCTTTGATAATGATATTGCTTTTTCCTGTGTTTAAAAACAGTTGCTAATGGTAATGCTTGATAAATGTGGCTAGCACGGTGGAAAAATTCTTTGCATTCCCGTGAAAGAAGCATTGTTTTCTATGCTTCTTTCTTTCCCAGTGGAAGAATTTCTTTAAACATTTGCAATAAGGAAGAGGAGAAATTATATATTCCCCCTTATTAAGTGCTCAAGATGGCTAAAGGATCTGCCTCTCTCTTTTTACATTAAAGTGCTTCTCATTTCCATTAAAAAAAAATCTCTTGTTGCATATTTGCAGCAATGCGGGCAAGTATCCCTATAATTTTAAAATCAAAACAGATAAGCAGGCACGGGACATTGTAGTATGAAAAAGAGAGAAAACCGATTGCTGGGACACTTTGTGCCAGCAAAGAGATGTTCACCACCTCTCTTCCTTCCCCATTGCAAATTTCAGAGGAAATTTCCCCATTTCTTGACAATTTTGTTCCTTCTTCTCAATTCCACCCACCCTACAACAAGGAAATAATATAGGTATGTGCATTAATATGCACACACAATTATTTTATACTTTTCACTTTGTTTTGTAAGTTGTGTTTGGAAAGGTTTTATTCAGGAAACACCTCCCATGTATTTTAAGTACATCCACTGATGCCATAAAAATAGAAAGGGAATGACAGGGTCTTGTCACTTTCCTTTACTCAGACACTACTAAGGCTTTACAGTCTTGGCTATTCCCATTTCATTTGCAGAATTATTGCTGTAGCCATAACGGCTTTCCCCCCCCCTTCCCTAAAAAGAAAAGTGGGGTATTCACCTATCATTTCAGGCTTCATGCACTGAATTGCTGAAGCAAGAAAGAAGTGATGGAGCTATGTGATTGTGTGACTTTAGGTAGGTCCTGTCACAGGAGTCAGAAAAGATACAGGGACTCGAAACAGTACAGGATGCCCTTCTCTGCTAGGGTGATTAATCCAGATCAATGTACAAGAAAACACTCTGGTATGCGGTGGACAGGGAAATGAATATGTAATTTATTTATTTATTTATTTTTAGCAAAAGGCACGGAAGGAACCTCATGAAGGTTGATCTGAATATTCTGGCACAAAGAGAAATAAACCATCGGTAGTAGCAAGCACAGGCTTTTGTGTTATTCAATAAAACACAAAGAGAGAAAGGGGTGAGGGTGAGGTTCAAGGCAAGCGCAGAGTAACATAATTTCTCTCTGCACAATCACAAATAAAATGACTCTCAATTCGGCAGGATTAAATTAAAGACAGATCTTGTACTTGGTGATGGTTTGCTAGAAGTGAAGTTTGTAGTGCTTGTATCATGAACATAAGTGGGTGTCTCTAGTGGCTATCTAGTATTTTCTTTATGCTCAAGCATTTTCTATACAACACACAAATGCTAACTGGTTTTCTCACAGGTTCGTAATATATTTCCCCTCTGCTACTTTTTAAAATACTATTCAGGTAAGCCTTGCTACAAGAGGCTGATTTCAGTGTCTGCAAATCTCAGGTATAAAGGAGGTAGCTATTTATAACAATTACTGTTCAAGATTTTTATCCCCCCTTTAATAAACCATTCTGTAGAATACAATAGAACCTTTTTTTTTAATTCTCACATTTTAAAAGTTTCTCAGATCAGGGTTGAAAATAGCTATTTCAAATCATTCTCTGTTTTCAGATCACTCCTAGAGTTTTCACAAATACTCGCATTCAAGAGTGAAAGTTTAGCTGGAAGATTCAGGCTAGCTGACAAACACTGCAAGTTGGAAAGACTTTAAAATATATATGCAAACCCCAACCTCCCACCCACCCCCACACGTATGCATGAAAAGGACATCAATGCTAATTTGAAGATATTTCTTTTGGTGTAAATGAAAGAAAAGAAGGGGAAAAAACAAATTCTGCCTTGGTTTTCAAAGCAAACAGGTTTACTTAAGCTTTATTCCAACATAGAGATACTGTGCAGTCATACATTTAAAGCATGACTTAATCATTGGGCTTCTTCTCACGCTTACTAGTGAATATAACATTCAGAATCGGAAGAAGCCGTTCATTGAAAAGTTCCATGAATTGGTTTTTTTAAAATAATTGTTGAGCTAGCAATCCTACATCTATTTAACCTGAGCATTAGCCTCACTAAAAGCAGTGGGAATTACTTCTGAAGAAGGGATTTTGGCATCTGGGAGGTTAATTTTCTTTATCAAAAATGTACAAAAAAATTCCTAATTTTGCAGAGTAGCAATTTGGTTAAAAAAAATCAGCAATGGTGAAAAATATTGGTTATGCTGCAGTAGACATTCAGTACTCAGGGGATCAATTATAAAAACACTCGTTCAGCTATTTCTATTCAAATGAACACCTGAAGAGAAGGTCTCAAATGGTTTTAAAAGTGTGTGGATATTACTGGATAAATGTTAGCCCAATAAAAGAGATCATCATCTGCTATTTGTATGCATTTACATTGACACTAAAAAGATCTTTGTGAAGGATTGCTGCTGCCTCTTCTTCTTCCTTTTCTCTCCTTTTTTTTGTAAGCATGCATCTTTTATCTCCTATTCCCTTAACAATTGGGGATTAAAGAAAACATACCAGATGAGCTGTTCTTTAGGATTAAAGGGGCCGCATTTAGCCAAACACACCTGAAGAAGGAAAAAGCCTATTTCCTTCACCACTTATAAATATGGAATGATGTGCTTGGAGGTGAAGTTACAAATTCCTAGTAGATTTCATCAGTCAGTGCTTGAAAACAGAGATTTACATTTATCCTTTGGTCTCAGGGCATGGGCCATTTCAAGTCCAAATTGTACTGGTGTCCTCCTCCAGTTCCTTTTGGCCATTTTTCCCACCTCCCTTCCAATTTTTCTTTTCGGCTTATGCGAAAACCTCACCACCAGTACTGCCCTCCAGTACTACTATATTTAATTAGAAAGACTGAACAATTATTCAAAGAGGCTATACTTTGCAATATGTCGATCCAGATTGTCTATTCTTGGAATTGGAAGAGGCATGATGTCTCAGATGATGACAGCCTACCAAGAGTTGGGACTTCTGAAATGAACACCGGCATGGAATCAGACCAATATAGTTTTGGTGTTCAGGAGGAAAAAAGAGAGAAGTGGGGGGAGGGAGGAGGGAGGCGGAGAGAGAGATGCCAGTTAACAGCACCAGAAGCAGCATTACCATCTGGAAAGCAAACAAACAAACAGCTCTTAAATGTCAGTGAGGAATATGGTATAGTTATATATGTAAAGTATTTTCATTGATTTCTGTAAACTGCTATAGCAACCTTTTAGGTGAAGTGTGAGATTTAAAAAGTAAGAAAATAAATATCAGATTAATAACTTAAATGAATTATCCAGAAGTATGTATCTAGGGGCAGTGGAGAAAAATAAAGAGATAGCAAGTAATATTCACAATGAAAATATTTTATTCCTGTTGTAAGTTCCTTTTATGAAAAAGCTTTTGATGTGTGTTTTAGAAATACAAACATTAGAACAATTATATTACTTCCAATCTCTCATATAATTTCTTTTGCTTCCAACAAGGTAATTTTTTTTCTCTTTGGGATTTGAGATTTTTAACCAGGAAATGGAAGATTAAACTTCATTTTTAAAAAAGAAAATAAGTTTATTTGCATAATCAGAGTGTTTCTTTGTTAAGCATTTCACTGTAAAATGTAGCAATGATTTAAAAATGAAATAAAATATTCATGATTTTTATGCCCGTTGATAGATTTTAATCAAAGTGCAACTCTTTTTTTTTGTTTATTCCTATGTAGAAATGTCACTCCAAATAGCACAGTCCTGTGATGTTTTCATCATTCTATGATTACTTCACATCTATTTGCTTTTAAAAAGGGGGAGGAGGGAGAAAACCTAAAAATAAAAATAGATTTGTGAACATGCATTTGCAGTGACTGATTTTCTTAGAGAGTAAAAATAATTTCTGCGGTCCATAATCAAATGAATACATATATGTTTTAATCCATTCATTCTTAATTGCACATTGGTGAGGGGAGAGGAAGGAGATAGTACCACCTTTTAAGCAATTAGTACTTTGAAATATTTTTCATCAAAAGTAATGTCCTTTCTCTTCCTCTTTCTAGCTCCCAAATTCCAAATATATGGCCTGGGGTCAGAGATGGTTTATCATGCAAGCACACAACTGTACATCGAAAGCGTTTGTTATATATGACCACTTGATCCTTCTTTATCCCCGAACCTTTATTGTTGCTTTCATCACTGTGTTTTGAAGAAGGAAACAGAAATTACTCTGAAGGATAGCAACTGTCAAAAAGCAAGCTCTGATTCCAAATCTTACAGTGACACCTGCAGTCCAGTCCTACTCATTGATAATTTTATCCTGAGGCATAAATGTGTCTCTTGTGCCATCAGTAACTTGCCAACATTTATTGTGCTGGTCTATTGAGGTACAAAACTATATTGGACAATGCCCATCCCAAAGAAGGTATGAATGAAGCTTCAGTTTATCAGACAAATATTTACATTATTTGCATTAATGTAAAGCTGCCAGTCACTTGGAACTTAAAACTCTATTGCATGATATAAGAAAAACCTGGGCATATGGTCCATGGTGGTTCACCAGCAATTCACCTTATTAATCTAATTCATCTAGTATATACAAGAACAGTGAAGGACAATTCGGTAATACTATATAGTGTGTGAATTTAAGTTTCTCACCTTTCTGTCTCCAGTTAGAGAGATTTTTAGTCTCAGACTAAACAAAACATCTACTTGATGAAACTGTGTAAAAGCTGATCTAGATGAACCGGTCATCTATTTCAGTATAAGTCCATACTGCAAAGATTGTATGTTGATCCTGCTTCTGTGCTTTTAATAATATCCTTAAAATACTAGGGAAGCAACACACAGAAAAAGGCCACCAACTTTGTATATGCCAGAGTGAAAGACAGAATAATCTTAACCCACTGAGAAGCAAATGGTTTATTGGAAAATTAGGAAAAATATCTTTAAAAAAGGAACGGCTTGAGAAAATACTGTAAATTATCTGAAAAGTAGGAAGTCTCCCTTTCTTAAACACACCCAAACGGAAACAGATTGGCTATGAAAGGTTTAATTTACATTTCTGGATAGGGCAGAAAGTTCAACTAGTTTAAAGGTAAGCTTCTTTAAATATAAAATACTGTTTTTAAGATAACCTCTAAGATATTAAGCAGGGAAAACTTTTCTTTTCACTTTCTAACTCTGCAAAGATAAATTGTCTGTTTAATTTCTCAATGTCTTATTGCATTGCTATTTAGCATAGGATTTAATTAGCAAAAGGACAGAAAAAAAGAGGGAAAGAGACCATTATCTGGAATAAGCAATATTTAACACTGGTTGCTAACCTGGCATTGCCCAGATATTTATTTAAAGGGGGAAATGTCCTGACCAAATGTAATTTCTAATGTTGGATTTTCCCCCTAACCAGAGGGAGCCCACTTGTGCAGTACTGTGAAGCCATTACCATGGCAACCCCACTCCACAGTAGAAGCCATTTTATGGCAGTACAGTAGAATCCATTTTAAGGCACAACAGGCTGTACCTTAACAGAACACACACCCTGAGGAGTATAGGGGTGTTTTAGTCCCACAGTATTTGTTTCCAGAGAATAAGTCATCTATGCACCAGGTTTGGTTGAAATCGCTCAAGGCGTTCCAGAATTATGCTGGAACACACACAGTCATTTATAGAGAGAGAGAGATTAACAAACAAATCAGACCTGTGCAAGTAAGATTGAAGCCTCGCCAATTACCAAGAGAGGCACGTATAGATGCATTACTCAGTGCTGCATCTAAAGAGACTTCAGTTTTCTGAACCAATTCAGCAACTATGGACTTTTATGCTGCCAAACGGAAGAATTGTCCTTCCTTGGGTCAGCAGTAAACTATGCCAGCATAAAAAGTAAGATGCCCTATTTTGCATTTCTCTTACATCTTTTCAAGTTACTCCAGATACTAGAGTTCCCTCCAAGGTAGTTGGTGATTTTACACCCCTTGAGGCTATCCTTGGACTATGTCAGAATGAAGCAGGAGATACTACCTTAACACTGATACAGCCGAGAAAGCTTGTCAGTCTTGTGTGCTGGAGACAAGAAGGCAGCTTGGGTTTTTTTATCACATTTATAGCACATATAGGTGCAAGTAGGTAAGAACCAATTTGTTGTAGTAGTTAAGGTTCTGGCCTAGAAACCAAGAGACTATGAGCCTTAGCACAAAAGCTGGCTGGGTGACTTTGGGCAAGTTATTCTCTCAGCCTATAGGGTTGTTGTTGTCAGTGGGGGAATTATTACTAGGCACATCTGTATCCTTGAGAGGTGTGTAGGTGTGTATGGCAAGATGTTTTATATTCCCAGAAGAAGACTGGATGGAGATGAACATTTCTGGTTCCCACAGAGGCACCTTCTTCTGAAGGGTTTCCATAAAATACATATTTTTCTGGTCTGTATGACGCTCAAAGTGTCTTGCAACTCAATAATAATAATAATAATAATAATAATAATAATAATAATAATAATAATAATAATAATCTTTAATTTATAAACCGCACCCTTTCCTAAACAGGACTCGGGGCGGTGTACAGTCATATTAAAACAGTATGAATACAGAATATAAATATACTTAAATATATAAATAGGTAAACGGAGGAGGAAGGATATGCACTGTACAATATTTAAATTAAAATACAAATAAACATTAAAATTACCCTTAAAAACTAGCCAATAAGATGTTTGCCAGGAGGTTAAAAGTGGGACTATAAATCAGTTAAGCCAGCTAATTGGAACAGGTGGGTCTTAAGCTTCTGTCAGAAGGAGCGGAGGTCAGTAGTAGTTCTAATATCGGGGGGGAGGTCATTCCAGAGGGTTGGGCCCATCACAGAGAAGGCTCTGCTCCAGGGCGCCGCCCATTGACACTCTTAGTGGACGGCACCCGGAGGAGTCCCTCCCTGTGGGAGCGGATTGGTCGCAGGGATGTGTGAGGTGAGATGCGATCCCGCAGGTAACTAGGTCCCGTGCCAAGGGACCAAACTCAAACTCAAGACACTAAATTATCCAGAAATCATTTATTTCTCCAGATTAACAGATCAGATTTTTGCAGTTTCTATTGCTTCTAGCAGTATGTATCCGTCAACACATAGACAGGCACTGAAGGCTAGAACCTGAGAATCACAGATCTCTATGCTATTGGTTCAAATGGGAATCCACTATGGCTAAAGGTCAGAGACTAACTGCTCAATCTTAGGCATAATTATTTCTATTTGTAGCTTGGTCGAAAAGGAAGTCTTCACAACTTCCTTGAAAACAAGAAAAGGCCTATTCATATTTCATCCATGATCAATATAAAAATATTGCTTATTCTGAGTGAGTTGGAGTCCCTAGGAAGCCTATGCCCATTTGACCCTTCCATATCTTTATATTACAATTCTCAGAATTCTCAGGTAACATAAGAAATCTGGGACTCATCCTGATATCTGAAAGTACCAGGTTAGGGAAATTATGCATGATATTAGGTGGGATTCTACTTATTCATTTTTCCCTGCAGCAGACTAAATCTAGGAACTCCAGTATAAACTAAACAAACTAAAACAAACATTTCCTTCTTCGAATGAATGAGAAAATTACTCCAGATTTCATCTACTCCAGCCAGCCGTTGATTCTTTATGATCAGGAAGTCGCATAATGTCTTCCACATCAGTCCAGGTTACAATTAGGATACAGGCTAGGTCTAGAGTTACAGTTATGGTTCTACAGTTTATGATCCAGCAGTGTTACACCTGGATTGAATTCTTTTCATTCCCCGATAGTTCATCAATCCTTTGATAAAGGTCAATAGCCTAAAGTATACCGCTGCTCCTGCTTCAATGCAATCTTCTTAGGAAAAGGGAAATATTGCATGTTTATCTCTTTGAGTCACAAAATTTTATTCCCCTTTTATCAAATAAAACAGAAGAAAAAGTACATATTATGTTCTAATCTTCCTGTTTCTGATCATAGTCATATGTACACTATCACAAGCAGGACATTAAGAGATGTGTGTCTTGTAGCACCAATATTTTGAAATAATCAGTTTAAATAGAAAGGCTCCTCAATTCAAAAATAGCCCAACCCAACTTGCAGCAGCCTATGAATAATAGAGCCTGACTTATACTTGAATCTGGAATGAGAGAACCTTTGTTCTTCCATTATGCAGTTTTACTGTATCTTCAGCCACATTATGAGCTTAATAAATAAATGCCTTGACAATGGCATTTATTGTCACGAAAAAATTTAATTTGCAATTAAGTTAGAATTATATAAATGGTAAAGGCATGCCATATTTCTTTGAAATTGGTGTGTAAGGGATTGAGCTATGTGTCCTTCAGATCTGTATTTTAAATTGCCCACATCCAACACCTCTGCCTTTTGCTCTGAAGGGCTAAGTTTCAGAGAAATTACTCCAAGGATTTACCACACCTATCCTGATTATACATATAACTTTTTATTTAGAGAGAAAATGCACCTTGTACCAAAGGCTATCTAGAAATAGATTGAAAGTTTTTGTGCAAATCATTTTAGAAAAGAATAATTATGCTCCTTTCTGCACAGATTGGAGTTATTAGAGAGTAGAAGAGCTTAACTTATTTGACTTTTGCATAAAATAAAATGCAGTCCTCACCTCAGTCAGTTAAATAAAGCTACTACAAAGTGTCTTCTATTTATAAGGATAGGAGTAGTGAAGCATTAAGATGACCATAGTAAATGGTTAATCAAGAATATCCTCGAAAGTTGATCTCCAAGTCAATGTGAATTGGCAACAAGTTGCGGTCTGATTTCAAGGATCACTCTGTAGATCTATCACTCATTGAATCAGACTGTCTATCTTCCATCCCCACCAAAGTATTTGGTGTTAAATGTAGAAAAAATGTTTAAAACCAAAATTGTGTTTCTTCAAACAATAAAAATCAATTTTTCACATGGAAGAACTCTCGAATAATGTATCAGAAATGGAACATCACAGATGATTCATTTTTCCATTGAGTGAGGACCCCAATCCGTATGATCCATACATCCCATACATCCCAGCGGCCAATTCGCTCTCACAGAGAGGGGCTTCTCCTGGTGCCGTCTGCTAGGCAATGCCAGCGGGCGACGCCAAGGAGTAGGGCCTTCTCTGTGATGGGCCCAACCCTCTGGAATGACCTCCCCCCCTCCCGACATTAGAACCACCACCGACTCCCGCTCCTTCCGGCAGAAACTAAAGACTCACCTGTTTCGACTGGCTGGCCTGGCATAATTTCAACGCCTATCTCCTGGTATTTATATTTTACTGGTTTTTAAGGGTATTATTCTATAGTCTTAATTTTATTGGGTATTTGGGATCTTAATGTCTGTTTATTTTAATTATTTATTAGCAATACAGTCCTGCACATCTTTTATCCTCCTCTTATCCATCCATCCATTTTATATTTGTACATATATATTCTCCATGTAGTAATTTTAATTGTTTTAATTTTGTACTTTGACATGGACTGTACACCGCCCCGAGTCCCTTTCGGGAGAGGGGGCGGTCTATAAGCGCTAATAAATTGAAATTGAAATTGAAATTTTCGGTTGATGCTGTGTTGGAGCACAGCTCTAGTGCAAAGTAATATGTTCCAAAGGTGCGACATTGTTAATATCATAATAATAAGCTACAACTAGTTTCTGGTTATGGCACGCGGTGGCTCAGTGGCTAAGACACTGAGCTTGTCGATCAGAAAGGCCAGCAGTTTGACGGTTCGAATCCCATGCCGCGTAACGGAGTGAGCTCCCGTTACTTGACCCAGCTTCTGCCAACCTAGCAGTTTGAAAGCATGTAAAAAATGCAAGTAGAAAAATAGGAACCACCTTTGGTGTGAAGGTAACAGTGCTCCGTGCACCTTTGCCGTTTAGTCATGCCAGCCACGTGACCATGGAGACGTTTTCAGACAGCACTGACCCTTCAGCTTTGAAACGGAGATGCACACCGCCCCCTAGAGTCGGGAATGACTAACACATACATGCGAGGGGGACCTTTACCTTTATTAGTTTCTGGTTCCTTGGCAACCTTTGTGTTTAAAAACTGTTGTACATGGGTTTTATATGCCAGTGAGAATTGGTCCCCAGGAGTGCAGACCCAAAAGTTTTGTTGATCTTTCTCTCTGCATTACAGGTACTCCAGAATTGGGACCAGAATTTCCATTGCTAAGGTAGTTGTTATATGAGTTGTGAAGATAATCCAGCTCCCCTATTGACGTTGTCAGAAGCTGGCTGGAAATAATGCATATAGTGATCACATGACCCAGAGACACTGCAATTGCCCTAAATACATGTCAGTTGCCAAGCACCCAAATTCTGATCATGCAACTATGAGGATAGGTTGTACAGGTTTTTCTGTGCCACTGTAACTCCTAACAGTCCCTAAATGAATGGTTTATAAGTTGAGGACTACATGTACTATGAATAGGAGTCTTTCATATCATCTGAATATGAACTAACTGGGTAAAGAAGGGGACTCCCAAAATCTATTACTTGTTTTGCCATTTCACTATTGTTATCCTGCTTTACCATGCTGCTCGTAAAATAGATGAACCAGCTAGTCATAACATTATGAGGGAAGCACTGGGCTCAGGGGTAGGCTGCTGGGGATTCGCAGGGGTTCGGGATAACCTCTAGCTAAGATTCTGTGCAGTTCGGAGTGGGAACCACGTGGGGACCCCTGGGTGCCCCGGGGGTCCCCATGTGGCCCATTTTGGATGTAGGTAAGTGAAGGGTGCTTGCGGAGGCTCAGGGAGGGCAAACAATGTGTCTACGGAAATTTGGGGAAAAAACAGGCCCGTTTCCGTCCTCCAGAGCCTCTGGAGGGCAAAAACATGCCCCTCATCGTGGTGCAGGAGGCCAACTAGGCCATGCTCATGCCCACCCAGCAACCGGGCAGATCACCCCTTGCTAAAATTTTTGAAGCCCACCCCTTTATCTCTGATTTTGTGTTCTTGAATTTCACAGATCTACTCCCAGAGACAGAGAATGGGAAAGATCATTGCAAAGTTCAGATCTAGTATTTCTCCTCCCATTCCTCCACCAACCACTCCTTGAAAACTACATAACTGGCTGGTCTTCTCATGTATTTGAGCTGCAAATCTCTGATCTGATTCCTCCACTATGCAAATGTCCTTACTACAAATATGTGTGAGAGCGACTATATTCAAATGTGCAAAAAAAAAAAATCCTTTATAACTTTTCTCAATATTCTGCTGATTGCCAGCTCAGTAGCAGATGTGCTGTGCTTAATGGTGCATATACAAGAAGCGTTCCCTAATCCCTAAATGAACTTCTTATCTCTAAATATATACAGGATAAGCTATATAAACTCCATTTAGTTACTCTGCTATTAAATCTACCAGAACTGAAAAGGCAATGAATATTGTTAAAGCTAGCACCTGTTAATGAAAAAAAATATTATGCCCCCTCCCCAATACAAAACAACAATGCCAACAAATCAAAATTATCAAAACAGAAGTTAAGGCAAGCTAGGATTGTTTAGGCTCAGTGAGAGAGCATTTGGCACTTTCGCTAATGAAGAAAGATTTTCATCCCGTGTAGAAAAGCAAGAGGTATCAGCCCCTTACACGATCCTGTGTCCCCTCTGTGAATTTACCACATTTATTGGTAGATGGAGCTAATGTGGATAAAGGGAGATGTGTTCAGAATGAATATTTCATTAGGGTATTTCTTAATAAAGGTTTAGGAACTGCTAGAACAATTGGTACAAACTGAATTACTTTTCTGCTTCTTGTACAAGGGAAGATCCTCATGTACTCTACTTCATTCAGATTAGTAGTAACACCACCACATAGATCTCTGGAGTTAATTTTCTCTTTGAGAATGAGTATTCGGTTCAAACCAGTATAAAGCCCCAAAAATGAATAAAAACCCTATTTAGAAAGGAATAAAAGGGCCTTCAAGTTGTCTCTCAAAATTTGGCACCTGAATAATTTAAGCAGACAAAAGATCACCTTGGCCCATTTTCCCCCATAGTAAAAGGCACTTCTGTGCTGCTTTTCCATTAATTATTTGTGAGGTTTATAGTCAAAACACACAGCAATGATGCCAGAGTCAAGAAGACTGGCCTGGATATACAGGACCTGATAATGTCAGTCCTGCCAGACTTCCCACCAAGCTCAGCACTACATTTTGCCATATACTTAATCCTGCAAACAGAGACTTGATTACAGCAGAAGCTGATAAGAGATAATACTGCTAGATAAATTGCTTAACTGCAGGCAAAATAAAGCCATACCTATAGAGAAGAGCTGCCTCCTGCAGAATGGAGAAATCAGGCCGGTGTGTCTCTTCTGGAGTTTACGTCATCGAATTTTGTCTCCCACATTTTTGAGTGAAAAGCGGGGCCCTCTCTTATTAGGACTGGGTCTAACCTGCTCAATGTCTACGCAAGAACTTGGTCTGGCTAGAGAACCACTGCTTCTCAGCTGCCCCACTTCAGCCCAAACATTTCCCATGCTTAGGGTAGAGTAGACCATATAGCAATCGCAATAACATTTAGACTTCTATACCACCCCATAGTGCTTTACAGCACTCTCTCAGTAGTTTACAATGTAAGCATTATCTGCAACCCCCAACATTCTCATTTTACCAACTTTAGAAGGATGGAAGGCCGAGTCAACCTTGAGCCCCATCCGGATCAAACTCTGGACTGCGGGCAGAGTTTGCCTGGAATATTGCTCCTTAAACACTGTGTCACCAAATCCTCACTGTTGATCTTTCCCACTTATATTGTCTCTTACCAGTCATATCTTCTACATCTGCTGCGGTCGAGAGAGGCTAGACAAGTAAGATGGTGATGGCAAATGCTTCTGTTATTTTCATGTTTGTTGTTGCTTGTATTGGTCAGGGGGAAGAAGCTGGAGAACAGGAAGGCACTGTTCTGACCTAGGTTTCCCAAGAGCATGAAGCAAACTCCTTCTCCTGATAAAAAAAACCCTTTTCTTAATTTACTGTGAATTCTGCTCATTCACATCCAGCAAAGTCTTTCAAGGGAGGATTTACAGTCACATACCTTATCTGACTTGGAGAGCTGACAGGCCAATATCTGCAAAACTTGGCAAGGCGTCTCGGAGAGTCAGGAACCGATTTAGCGAACTAATTGTTTCCTGCAAACTCCACTCCCTTTTTGCTCCTCTTTTAGTTCCTCTGGGAGGGCCATTCATGTCCACCCGTGGCCTTACTCCCAATCCGCCCCCTATTCTTTAGCATGTTCCCTTCGTCTGGCAACTTTGCGTATGCGCACATTGGGAACAGGCTCCAGCTGTTCATCTGCCTCACTGATGTTTGACTATGAAGGCAACTGATAACTGGCATACAGCTCTGGCCCTCTCTCTGCCTCTGACACAGAGCCCTCATCAGAGCCCTCCCCAGACTCCAGGACTGGGCCATGTTCCTCCCCAGCCTCCTCACTGTCCAATCTGCTGCCAGCTCCACTGACTACTGGCAGGCTACAACAGGCACCAGTAACAAAAGCAACAACAGTGTGGGAGGAGTATCCCTTCCTTTAAAAAAAAAAGTAGCTTGAAGAATATCCAGTGGTTAACTTATGGTTGTAATGAACATGCAATGCATGCTACAATAAAAGCCACTGTAATACCAGTTGTGTCAGGTACATGTAGGCACAGCAAGTATGGATCTGTCTGCCCCATTATTATCCTTTTAAGGAGAACAGAGCAGTGGGATTCAGTGATCTGAGTGGTCCACTTGGGAGGCCAACAAGGACATCACCACAGCTTTTTTTTTCTACCTAGCTCCGGCAGATAAGCGGATCCTATTTATATTATTCTGTAAGACACCTAGAGCCGCCTTGATGAGATGGGTGGCATACAATTTTGGTAAATAAATAATTCTGCCCCTTTCACTTTTCAGTGTCCCAGTGGCAACATAATGGAAGTGGATCCTAAAATCAATTGCACTCCATTCAAGACAAAGCCTTTCTTCAGACTGGATGATCAAGCCCAGGGAGGGATGGGTGTGGGATAGTATAAACAGCAGCCTTGCAGAGATGCAGCTTTCAGCATTTAGTGCTTCAACTTGCAGCGCACCTGCCTACATTATGCTCAGATATGTCCAGGCAATTCTATTGTCACCTTGGATAAACATTAAAACATTTACCATGTTTATGATGGAAAACATGAGGAGGGAGGGAAATTCCTCCAAACAAAGAAAAACCAACATTTAAAAGAGAAATTGCTTATCCATATGCAAATGTTTTGCGATTATTCCATAGAAAAGCTGTGTCCTAGTTTTTGAAATATATATTTCACTTTATGTTGCACACAGCTGGGTTTATATTGGCACTCATGCTAATATGCAAAATACAAGTCTCTTGCATTCAGAAATGACTCTCTTTATAAAATGCCAGGAGGGCACCTGCTTTCTTTTGAAGGCTTGATCGTGCCAAACACTGAGCAGCCGTTTGTGGCCATTTTCCAGCTCTGACCACATAGCTTTCCTGGCTTCATGCCAACTCAAAACCAAAGAGTGTTTACTTCAATTGCTATGGCCTGGTCAAAAAGTTTCACACATTCCATGGGAAGGCTGCAATAATGAGATGCAGCGCATTGAAGAGAGAAGGATGTCAAAGTTGATTGTGCGCAATGTAATTACAGGGAAGCTTAGATGCACTCACACACTCACACAGTGTCCTGATCAGCTGGATGAACAGGAGTCTCATCTGCATAATACAAAATACTCCTCACATACAGAATATTAACCAGTCTTTGCAAAACTTAGATTGACATTCACACGGTTGCTGGGCTAATCAGGAGCTACAATTCACATTCATTTGGAAAGTGAAGAGTGATATCAACTGGAAGGGATGTGCTGTTGTATCACTACACAAAGAAGTCATTACTCTGCCAGAAACAAATCTGTTATTTGATGAAGTTTTAGTTTTCTGGAAAATGTTTGAGATCAACTTCCATGGACTTTACCAGCTCGTCTGATTCTTTTCCAAACCACTATTCTCTGTGACATCCCTGCATTTCATATGATAATTGCTAGAGAGGCAACATGTAAAACAATCACACAGCTAAAAAACTCTGCATGTGATTTCCCAGTTCAAATTTCAGTGAGGAGAGGGAAAGATGGCCAGGCAAGCTAGCCAGTTCAAAAAAAACCATGTTTTTGAAAATATTTATGAACAAATGAGGAGCTTCCATAGGTTCTAGCATTATCATTTCAAAGCCTCGCTTATAAGTCAATTCACCTCATCCAAAAGTTGTGCTCTCCCTTTGTGACTCCCAATAGAGCCAGTGCATCCCTTGGTTTGGGGAAGATATGTGAGGTTTGCTCTTCTCCATAGAAAAATGAATGAATTCTAAAGAAAAGAGCTTCATCAACATCATAGCTCTTGATGTTGTTCTATCAACAAGTCAGAGAAAAGCAAGATTATTTTTTTTGTTGAATCTCACTTGCTTTCCTTAATTATCAGGAATTATATAGATATTTTTGTTGCATTAACTACTTTGAGATTTGATTTCATGAGTGCGCTTTCAGGATTTATAGGATTGCTGCTAGAAGGTGTCTTGTTTCTCTATGGAACTGAATAACCCATAAATACATCTTCAGATGGCTGAGTGGAAGGACATATGCTTTGCATATAGAACCATACAGAATGCATGTTTTACACCCTGATTGAATTGCTACCATCTTCAGCAGAAGGGAATGTGAAAGTTCTCTATCAGGAATTCAATAGTAGTTCTGTCCAATTAGATCAGTACAGTCACTTAACTTCACAGCTTAATTTTTCATTCCTTTTAACTTTTTCTATATGATTTCAAATCCAGGTAGAATAAATTTAGATCCCTGCCCAAGATCACTGTTTAAGTCTTCCAGGTTTCTTTTTTTTTAAATTGCAGTTGCCCTGATGATGTCATTATCATTAATCAAAATCTCTCCTTCCCCTCCCCTTCAAATTTCTGTATTTAGTTAACAGTGTAATTAGAGGCAAGTGGGAAAACAGCACTGTCAAAGAACAGCCTGCATCAAGTGCTTTGTTATTCCCTTATGATTTTGAATAGAAACTGGAGAGAACATTTTAATTAGCATGTTAGGGCCATTTCACACATTAAACCCAGGTTTGCCATAGTGTTTGCAGTCAATACGAAATTGCCACTGACCTGATTCTCTAAGAATTCCTACAGATATGTGGGCTTTTTCACACAATTATTTTTTGCATTTTGGAAGCATAAACTTCACAATATTATATGCAAGGACTCCCATAACATGCAGTTCAGAACTGACTATAAAACAGATTGTTATATACAACGGAAAGTCTTGTTGGCTTAATTGTAAAACATATAAAATAAACAAAGGGAGTAAATACTATAAATATATAACAAGGAAAGAGCGGCAGGTCTCAAAGTAATAATGATTTTTCTGTGTTCACATACAACACATGCTAACATATTGTAATAAAACTATAGTAGAGAGTAAATTGTGATCCTACAGATTTGGTTGAGTTAAAGAATACAGGTCGCGTTCTTCATCCCTGATGACTTTTCATTGAATGGCAGCACCTTCTTTGCCTTCATTAAACTTAGTTTTCACTCACACAGGCCTTTGAGATATTAGACACTGTTATAGAACATCAACATCTTCTTGAGGAGTGAATTTCAGTCCTTCAGAAGCTTAAACCCCTATAAAAACAATATATTTGTTTAGGAAAGACGTTTACTGCTCATTCACTCCCTGAAAAAGGACCAAGCCTAATGTCTCAGCACCTGATTAGTTATGTCAGAGCTCAAAAGCAAAGGTTAATAAGAGATCCTCAGAGAATTCCTGGGCTGTAGCCTAGACTGAGAATACAGAAACCTTTTCAAAAAATGCTGGTGACAATCTAATCTGGTACTGCTGTCAAGCAAATTGCAGAACTGTGCCCATGTAGTCATCACCAGATGAGCTGAGATGAAATCAAATATTACATAATATACCTAGACATCAGGGACATCACCTGTTCACCAGATGTAGGTAATCATGGCCTTTGGTACTTTAAAAAAAAATTAAGCATACAACTAGGTAAAACATGCTTCTGAAAAAAACATGTGCAGGTCAAAAGAAAGAATGGAAAGAAGATCCACAAGGGACTACACCCTTAGTACTGTAAAGTACTAATAATATTCAGGAGTTATCAAATTGACAGTAAGGAAGAAAGAATGACATGGAGTATTATGGAGGAGTCCATGGCTGAATGATAGAATAGAAAGAGGGACAACTTGATACTGAAACAATAAGTTGCAGACCACATTTTTAAATACAATTTGGTTTTACTTTGATTAATTGTGTGGAAAAGAGAAGAAGCCAAAGGCTTGGAGGTTTTAACAATAAAAATGTAATTTAATAATACCTCAGCCTTCTGACATGACAGTTGATTTCCATTAACCTTTAAGTTTAATTATGCATGCCACAAACTTGCCAAATAAATATATTAAAAATATATTTAAAAAGTATATCAATCCCTGGCATTGCTTCCCAAAATACTTCTGTGATGCCATCTCCCACAAAATCCAGCTTTTCTGATATCTAATGGACACAACTCCCTAGTTCCAATATATATCTGCAAATAAGCTCATAATTAAAATAGGGTCTTAAATTTAATACTCTCCCATTTAACCCCCTCTGCAAACTATTGGTGATGTTATTTTACTCCATTTGTCTCTTATTCAAATTTTTGCACAACTTTATCATAATCACTCACACGCACCATCAAGAAACTGGGGACAGTGAGGGAAAAAGGGAGTCAAGAGAATTAGAGATTCTATGTCCATCACTATGCACCTTTCAGCCCTGCTGCTGACTCCCTGGGTGACCTTGCTTAAATTGCAACCTTTCTGTCTTCCTTTATCCATCTAATATGAATCTAACTTCTATGGCCCAATATTTGTTTAGCTTCTAGGTCTGTTATGAAGCTTAATTAATGTTTGCCAAAAGCTTTGAGATCAGATGATTGAAAGTGCTTATATAAAGTTCAAAATATGAAAAAGACAATGAAGGTGTTTTGGAGAGGCAGTGGATGGACATTTTGGCTAAGTGCCAGAAAGTTTAATTGGACCAAATAGCTTCTAGTATCAGGGCTGCCTCTATTTAGTTTCTAACTCATCAATTAAAAATATCCAAAGTTCTTTAAATAAGGACTCGAACATATTCTGCTGTATATAGATCCAGTTGCCTATATTTCTATAATTTGAAAACAGAGCTACCAAATTGGGGGGAATCAACTATCAAGCCTTAAGCATTGTGCTGTAAATAAAATCTGCTTTACATATCTTGCATCCTCTGTGGACAAACATCTAGCCCAAATTACAAGCACAACCTTTCAGGGTTGTTTTTTTTTACATATAACCTTTAGCAAACAGCTGAATGTGTTATATGTCAGAAATTTCTAATACTGCCATATTAAGTAGCAAAAAGGAAATTAAAACTAAAATATAAAGGAATTCAGGTTTTAAAAATCTTAAGTGTCTCCAAACCTTTCCCATTATTATAACTGGCACGGTAAAATTAAGGGATATCCATAAGTAAGGTGCCTTAAGTCTCCAAAGACAGGATATATATTTACTAAGGAATTAAATGTTCATTATACTTATCATTTAATTTCTTCCAACCCAAAAAGAAATGGAAATAAAATTATGTAAAGTGATCAAGCTTGTCCATTTGTCTGACACTTAGCAATACAACTTCCTGATAAACAAAACAGACTGGGGAGGAATATAGGGCAGCAGCAGCTGGACCAAAGCCCAATGTTATGACTCCTCCATACTAAGGCATCCTCCCCTCTACCTTACCCCAAGCATCAAAATGACAGAGACAGCATTCTACGGCTGTAATGTAAGCTCCACTCCATTTGTATGTGCAAGATCATAACACACAAAAGGGTTCTAGCCTGTACCTCATAGGCACAATGTTACTTTCATCATTTGTTCCACTTCCACGGATGGGATGCAATACTAACCAAAGCTCACCCAAAGAACTTCATGACCAAACAAGGGCATGAATCTGAATCTCACAACCAACTGCTTCCTCTCTTGAATCTGTCAAGCTATCGCAATCTTTGAGAAATCCTTTGAGTGGGGGGTGCCTCTCTCTCCTTTCTCCTTTTTTGTCAAATTAGGAATTGGGATAAGCAGCTTTCAGTGTTGATATTCAAAATTTGGAATGTATAATGCACAAACTGAATTGAATGATTTTCAGGCCTTTTTGGCATTGATTCTTTTAAAGGTTATTTTGACATGGCTGTTATTTTTGTTTTTTTATAACATGTATATTTATGTACTTTGTTCTTTTGAAATGCTTTCTTTTAAAAAAATACTTGGTGAAATTTAATTGCTTCTTAAAATACTTACAAAACATTCTGAAGATAAAATAATCCCTTTTTTATTAAGTGACAGTGAAAGAGCAATATTTCTATCCTATGAGAAAAACAGATTATTTCTAATTATGATTTAAGCAGTTCCTAATTTTTCAAAATTGTTTTTGTATGTAAAGGGAAAAATAATTTGAAAATAATTTTAATTCCTCATCCTAGAAATGTATTTCATCCAACTTCAGTCAATTAAAATAATCTATTAACTCATTAAAAGAATGAAAGAATTATACATAATAGCAATATTTTAGTGAAAAGAAAATGGATCTGACATTTTAGAACAAAATTTTGGTTTTTATATACAAGGAAACTAATCCTAATCCTAATCCACCATTAAAAACAAGTACCATCATAAAACAAAATTACAAACATTATTTTCTCAAATGTTAAGCATTTATTTTCCTAAATGTTAAACAGACATGTATTTTAGTTTAAAATGTTCATAAATGTTTAGGCCAGGGAATCTTTGAGTATTTAATAAATTTATTATGAATAGGCCACGAAGTTCATAATGAAACTCATATTTCCTTTCCCCTGGTTCAAGGAAGCTAATTCTAACCCAAATGCCAGCATAAAACAAAAATGACCAGCAATAACAAAAGATATTACTATTATAAAAGCTCTGAAAGTCTCCACATTACTGATAACTTTCACATAATATCTAAGCAAAGTCACTTCTCTATTGGAGGCAGTATTTTTGGCTGTGACAACAAAACATGCCCTTTGTTGCTGGTGGATAACTTTCCCAACTGTCTCTTTTTTACTACTTCAGTACCAGGTTTTTTTTAGTAACAATTCCAGCAGTGGACTGAATGTAGAGACAACTAAAATGGAAGATTCCAGGAAGTGCATATTACTCTAAGGCACCCACTGGGTGGGAATTAACATTGGATCACAATACATAAAAGGAAAGGGGCAAACTTTTCTAAGACAATTTTTCCGTCCAACATAAGACAAAGTGGCAATACAGAAATTCCAACTGATATAGAAATCTGAGAACTAAATATATAACCCCCACAAGTCCACTCTCACATGTGCTATGGTTTCGACCGTTTAAATTTTCATAGTTTCAAGTTTTTAAGGGTCCTAGCAAAGGTATAAGTGGGAACGCCAAAGATGCTTTCTACCTGGATGATTGCGAATCTCCATAGGCATACAAGTGTAAAGTGTATCTTGAGAGTATCCATTTGGTTATAGCGGTTAAGGCAACAGGTTAGAAACCCCGTGTTCTATTCCTGCCAAAGGCACAGAGCCAGCTGGGTGACCTTAGGCCAGATATTTTCAGCCCATAACATGAGCTAACCATTTCTGAAAATCTTGTCAAGAGAAGTATTTGGACCTGTGCAGGCAGTCACAAAGAATCAACATTGTCTTGAAACAAATAAAAGAAAATAAAAATAAAAGGCAACTTGAAGTACACTAGTTTTCCAGTATATTATACACACTCTTTCTAGGACTGAGCCTTAGATTTGTTTTTAAAAAATCTCAAACACTTCTACCAACCATAGCATTTGTAACACTCAGGTATTCTTGCATCCATTATGACTCCAAACTGTCGTTTTTATATGCATGCATATAATGTCTACATATAAAAACATGACTGCTATTATATAAAAACACTTTTATTATAAATGTGCATATAAAATGTGACTTTTATGTGAGTATTTAACTATTTTCTGTGGGATGTTCAATCTGGTGCCTGTCATGAACAAAGTAATACTGTTATTCATTACATAAAATACATATCTCTAAATTTAAAGGAAAATGGAATTTGAGGTCATATACTATTTGTCCTACAGAGCAATCATTGTAATAAAAAAAACCTAGACAGTGCTGTTGTGTTAGAAAATTATCTATCCATTTTTACTGGAAAAAAGCTCTTCTTTGGGTAGAAATACTTATTTAAAAGTGGCAATTTAATGTTATGCCTCTATAGACTAATTAATGCACAGTTTTTCAATTGGTTACTAAACAATTTTATTTGAATTCAGTTCCTCTGCATTTTGCTTTAGTTTATTTTGCTTTATCTTTATTGAAACAATGATGGGAATTCCTAATGTGCTTAAAGCAAATTAAAATCAGTTCCCTTTAGCATTATAAATATCATGAATGTGAACATGGGTTGAAAAAGGAATATAGACTGCTTGTCATGATTCAACCTCATCTAAATATGATCGCCAAACATTGTGGAATTTAGTACCAACAGTATGACATACTAAACATCACTTGAAAGCCATTAAGGTTCTAAGTATGAACCAAAACAGATGGAATATCCAGCAATGGTTCATTGTGATATCTTTTTTATAACAACACCCTGACTCGGAAGTTTGATAGCAAACTTAGCACTCTTTTGGTGATAATAGTGGCAGATGTTTGATGCCTATACATTTTAAATATTCATTTAACCCTTTCACATTGCATCTGCTCCCATCAACAAAATTTGTATACGCTGATTCTGTTGAATAATGAAGTAATGCTTTGAAGATTAAAGCAAACAAAAATAATTATTAATAAAAGTTCTGTTCTAGTACATGTGTATTTTTGCTTGCTTGTTTTTCATATCATTAAATTAGCAATAAAAAAGTCAGTTTTCTTAACTAGAATGTGTAGAAATCTCCAAATTTCTAAATATATAGAAATATAATAAAAATACAAAATAAAATTGATATGGGCATATCAAGGAATATATGAATATATATTTTCAGTTAAATAACTCATTTCATTAGTCATTAAAAGATACATTTATATACTCAAAATACCACATAGAAGTTTTCTGAAATATAGGGAGTTTCTACTTGCATTAAGATCCCTTTGACCTTTATTCTGCTTACTTAAGTTTCACAGTGACTTCTGATCCTACACAAACAGTGGCAGCTGGGCAAATTCTAAAATTTCTTGAAAATCAGTCTTATCTGAAACATAGTACTTTCTAACTAAAGATTAGAAGTTAATGCAACTCTTAATCACTTGCAATAAACTGTTATGTTTAATTTAAACTAACTACACTCCAAATAGATATGTATATCATCTTCTATTTAAGTCAAGACTGCTTTTCCAAATTTGAAATAAAAGTGAATAGATAACATTGAGACTTTTCAGTGGATTTGTTTTAACCACAAAGCTGGTGGAAAAATAATATTAAGTGGTACATGGATTTTGGTATGTCTTTGTTATTGTTGTGCAGGTTTTACTCACCGAAATGAAAGAAACAGTGCCATCTCCTGGCTGAACTACTAACATACACTTTTTTTCATGACATTCAATAACAAAAATAGAAACATCACTAGAAGTTTCACGTTTAAATTCCACTGTTCCCCAAGTGAATTAAATTCTCATTATTCCATAGTTCTATACTTAGATCAATATTATGCAACATTAAGCAATGGATGTAGTTTTTGGTCCTTTGAAAAATAAAGGTCAGCCAGTAATATTTCAGTTTTCTTAAATATAGATTATATATATATTTATTTTTATTTTTATTATTGGATCATTTTAAATCAGCGTATTTTATTCTCAGCAGTGTTGTATTCACATCAAAGTTTCTTGTTTAGACTAATTTAACAATTGTGGAATACCACTATTTATGCATTCAAAAGAAACCAAGCAACTGTGGGATTGTGCTGTTTTTTTTATTGTTTTCCATGGAGAAATACATCATCTGTTTACAAAATAGCTCTTGAAAAATACAAGGAGTACAGATACTATAAAACAAAGCAACTCCAGTCATGAGACACCTACGTACATCATGCGAAAGCAACAGTCTGATCTCCAGGTTATGAAAACTAGAATTAAAAAGTCACTATACAGGAAAGGTTCCAAGTTCCCAGCTTGGCAAAACTTGGGTGCAGATACATGAAACGTTTAATAAAATGAAGGGGGGGGGGGGAAACGATGTCCTGATGTGTAAACAAGACTAAATTTGTGCCTGGCAAGTTCGATCTAAACTCCATAGCTACACAAAATGCACAGATAGCTTGTACACTTCAACTGATACCCTTCTTGTTTGGGCAGCAGGGGAAAGAGGAGGAGCAAGGAGGGTGTGGGAAAATTTAAGGAGGTGGAAGCTGGATCACTGGAGGCAGAAGAGGGCAAGGGTAAGAATTTTTTATACTAGACTTCATAGACAAAATGGCAGAAAATAAAGATCTTGGTTACTGCATGGCTGAGGAGACAGGTAGGGAGTAAGCTACATTCTCTTGACTTTGGAAAATTAACTTATAGGGAAAAGGGAAAGAGCAATTAATTTTTCTTTTAATATGGAAATGCACATGTAGAAGGATTGAGCACAATGCAGGGAAGGAAGTTATTAAACATGCTGATCAGAAAAAATGGGAAGGGAAGTTTAACCATCCCACTTAATTTTGCTGAAATCAAGGTTATGTGTAGTTTGTTATCTCCATCTGATAATCACTGGCATTCCACACTTTCTGTTTAGTCATGAGAGATTTCCACTTTTAAACAAACTTGCTAATAATTTTATAGCTCTACAGAACAAAGCAAAAACAACTGGTTAAGGAGAGCTTTATCAGATAATTTAAGTGCCTGCTAGAAATGTGATTCTAAAAAAATTAAACATTCAGAATGTAAAGCTATTTTCAGATGAGCTATCTAAAAATAAAACTGTTAAAACCCTAGAGTAGGTAAGATCTGCCTTAAAATATGAAATCTTTGTAATGCAGACAGGACTCCTCTGGAGTATACAAAACTCTTATACTTAATGATGAAAAAGCCATCAAAACAGGACTATGCTTCACAGGCACACTTTATTTACTGTATTTTATTTCTGGGGGAAAGTAGCATCTGTACCTAAGGGCTACAGAGCTTAAAAGAAAAACTACCAGCATTTCACTGACAACAATAGTCCAATTTTGTGCATACAAAACTAAACATGAATTAAATGCAACCATTTCTTTTTCCTCTCCAAAAAATATGGTAATAGGAATGGGAAGGTAATAAGGAGAAGGCTTGATTAAACTGAAGAAAACAATTATTTCCTTTTTGATAGCTGATTTGTATGCACCATAAAATAACCCCCAAAATAAAAAATAGACAATTTCTTCATCATGTCCCATCAAATATTTTAAATGAATTTTACCAAACTTAGAACCTCAAGATTTGACATTTTCTTATAAGGGTTTGCATCCTAATGGTGACTGAGCTAGATACAGTGCATACTTTTACCTTCAGTATACAATATATCAAGCCATTTTCTAATTTGAAGGTCAAAGATTTTGAAGAATTTTTTTTAATAAAAATAAAATCTATCAAGCTGAAGCACTAAAATTAGTCATATTCCAATAAAAAAGTACATAAAAGTGCATTTAAGGAATTCTTTTGCCAGTTTTAGCTGAATTTCTTTTCTTCCAAACAATGCATCAACACAAACCCAATCAGTACATCAAATATGGCTACAAATAGTATTCCCATTCCTTTTTTTAGGCAGTAATCCTTTAAAGAATTCAATGTAACTGTTGCTAACACATTAATAGTACTCCTGGCTCCACAAATACGAACCTGGACTTCCAGATCAAGTGATTATAGCCCAGCAAGGGAAGTGCACAAAATATATCTAAATCCATCTGTGTTCACATTCTCGTCTTGCACCTTCTGTTCTCCTTTCCAGTATTAGAAGACAACAGGTTAAATTGGCAGATACTGTTTATGGACCCCTGAGGTTGGTTTTACCGATTCAATCTTAGTTTTATTGAATTTTTGATAACTGGAATAGGATTTGCAGGGAGAGCAGGGATATCTGAAAGATCGGTACTGGGCATTTTCTGGGTAGAGAAAAAAAGGAAGAAATATTAGATAAAATTTTGATTATACATTATTAAAAAGATTAAACTTGAGACTTTCCATTTGTTGTAATTGTTTCAAATCTTAGTTTCCCCCCAGTTTTACATTTTTTGCCAATTTATTTCAGAATGATGCTAATAAACTTAACATGGATTTTTGAACATTTATTCAGCTCAACAAATTCCTCTGCTTCTTCACCAACTGTTGTTTGGGTTATTCAATAACTCCCATTACAATCTGCTGTTTTCCAGAAATGTAATTAATGTTCAATAATGCCAAAGGCTGGTAGAATCCACTATACAGAATTTACTATGACGGCACAGAAAGCAAAGAAATCTATGTGAATCCACATATCAGAATGCAGACCACAGCTTTATACCTCAGGAGGTGGCAGTGTGTTGCCTACTTCGGCAATTAAGTAGGGTTGGTTGGCTAGACTGCAAAGTAATATCTAAGAGACAACACTACCACTTCTATTGTGCTCCCAAGAAAATGCAAAGATGCAGTTGTCAGGAATCAAGTTGAAGTTGAAGGCTTTTATTTCTACAAAACGCAGAAACAGATTCATTCTAGTACCTGAGGAGCTTGTAGAGATACTGTGGTCTGAAGAGTTTCCTGCTGAGAGGCCATATCTGATTCTGTATCAAAAAGTTCCTAAAAATAAGAAAAATATGCCAACATTTCTTAATAGATCACTGGAATTCAAGTATGAGTTCTTTGGATTCCTAACATTTTAATATTAAAAAGTTTATTAAATTTATTTGGAAAAAAAATATATAATCTGAAGTAGTTCAAACACAATTATATGATTCCCCTTCTAAAATCTATCTTCAGAGCCCTGAAAAATGATTTCATTTCCCCCCATTTGTGTCACTCCTCGAGGATGATTCTGTTGAAGTCACTGAGAATGAGGGGGTATTTCACCAAATCCACTTTTTCTTCTCTATAACTGTCCCATATTTCAAAGGACACTCAGGTTGCAAAGGAAGGGGTAAATTAATTGAATAGCTTCTGCTATTTTTTGGTGTGTTGAATTTGTCTTTTTGTGTTGCTCTGATGGATACTGGCCATCCAAAAATTGAAAAAGTCCTTTACAAAAGTAAGAATTGGATCCAAGCCACTGAGTTCCCTTTTGTAGGTTTTTTTTTCAGTGCTCTGCCAAGTAATAGCCAACAGATGCTTACCAGGAGAGACTTGTGTAAAGACTATGCTGTCGTCTTTTCAGCTGCAGCTAAAGAGCCTTTTATTGTCCTGGATCTTTCAAGACTAAAAAGTATTTCAATTTTAAACCATTGTAATTGTTCTGAGCTGCTGTTAATGTCATTTTAGAGTGTAAGACCTTTTTATTTTCTGCTATTGAGAAATGGTCATGATGTATTATCTATAATTGCATATAAAACTGTGTCCCAATGACAAAACACTACAGGAAACATCAGAAAAATCCCTGCGCCAAAGAACCTGGCACATCCCTGATTATCACTATTTCTCATCATTTCTCTTTTATTATTCTTTTTAAAACATTAAGCTATCAACAATATTAATCATCTAGAGCATACAGAAATTAAAAACAAATGGAAACTGTAGATTTCCTGTTGCTGTTTAAGTCCATTTCCAAGCAACACAAACTCCTATAACTAGTGGTCAGTGAGGAGTAGTTTGATACAAACTTTGGAGGCTGATTTTCTTAACTTTATCAGATCTCTCTTACTGAGAGGTGCCATATCTGTCAATACAGTTTGATGGGGCAGGAAGCAAACGAAGGAAATAGTTTATGACCTCATTGTTGATTCCCAAAGGTATGTGATTGGCCTTAGTGAAGGTGAATCTTCAAACAAGATGGACAATTAAATTGGTTTATTGGGCTTATGTGTATTAGAATGTCTTCAGTCAGAGTAGATTCTCAAAACATATGTAACAGGAATGAAAATGATACCTTTGTTTAAAAAATTGTAGGTATTCAATACACTATAGCTACTACACAGTATAAGAAAAGTACCTTAGTTTCCATCTTATCATGATCACTCATATCAATGCAACTAACATCTTCATTTATTTCGTCCTGTAATAAAGCAGAATAATCACAAGAAAATGGGATACCTGTCCCAAAAAACAAAAATAAAGTGTCTATCCAAAATTTAATTGCAACTAAGTTATATCTGTTAAGAGCACAAGGATCTATAAAACTTGGGCATAACAAATATGAACAAAAAGAAACTAGCCATAATGACTGTTCATCGGCATTCAATAACAGAAGTCATGGTTTTGCCTGCTCACATAATTGCATAAATAGCTAATCAACTGTATAAAGTTTATTTCAGGAATAGCTATATTGAGTTATGACTTTCCTCTACAAAGCATTGGTCTACTTTATAGCAATGGTACTTAGATTTATATATCACTTCATAGTGTTTTATAGCACTCTCTGAGCAGTTTACAGAGTCAGCATATTGCCTCCACCAGTCTGTGTCCTCATTTTACTGACCGGAAGGGTGAGACAATCTCGAGCCCATCAGGATCAAACGTCAAGCTGTCGGCAGAGTTAGCTTGAAAAACTCCATTTTGTGTTTGCATGATGCTTTTATGTAACAGGGTTTTCTGGATATTTTTGTGTTATTTTGAGAAAAGATATTTTGAGTAAATGTTGCGAGAGATATATATATATATGCTGGTCTTGTTGTATTCGGGTCTTTTCCCATGTAAGATTACACGGAAAAATCTCTCATTGTAGAAATACAGGAATTATGACTACGGTATTTTTCAGAGTATAAGACGCACCTTTTTCCCTCAAAAAAGAGGCTGAAAATCTGGGTACGTCTTATACAGCCCCCATGAGCACTCTATAAGCCTCTCAAAGGCTATGCATGTAATTTTTTTGACAAAAAAGGGGCCTGTTTTTTGCTAGTTTTTGGTCCCTACCCCCACCCCCCAGGAGCACTCTACAAACCTCCTAAAGGCTACTCATGCCTTTTGGGGGGGACGGACTAGTCCCTTTTTCATGAAAAACGGGCCATTTTTGGGAGGTTTGCAGAGTGCAAAAACTTTTTTTTAATTTGCCTCTTCAAAACCTTGGTGCGTCTTATACTCCGAAAAATACGGTAGTTATTAATAGTTTTTTAAAAACTTTAATGTACCTTTAAAAGCTTTCTGAAAGTATGTTATGCGTGATTAACTGTTTTAAATTCTTTATAATGTAAACATGCACTAAGGCAGGTCAAACTCGCGTCGTCACGGCAGCGTATCATGACTTTTTTCCCCCTTCGCTAAATCGGGCAGAGGTGGGGCCAGCACGTGATGCATCCGCCTCTCGGGCAGCAAATTTGACACCCCTGCACTAAGGTATTAGTGTTCCATTTAATATTTCTTTAACTTTTATTCATCACTCTCTCCCCTTCAGGAATGGGCAATTTTTTAGTGATCAAGACCTGAGAGAATTAAAATGAAAAAAAAATGTTGTGCTGTGCCAACAAGGAAATAGAAATACCTCATCAGTCTTTATTTTTTTAGGAGATTCTTCTTTATGGGGAGATGATGTCCTCTTCACACCTGCTACAGGGCTAGTTACTTTAGTTGCAGTGTTTCCTGAAGGTCTCTGTGGTTGGTTGACAACACGGGTTGAAGAAACTACTCTAGAGATGGTAGGCTTTGGTGGTGGAGAGATGGCTGGCTGTGTGGCAGTTTGAGGAATGCTTTCACTTGAAGTACCTATCGAAATATAATTTAATGTTTACAATCCAATTTTTAGTTTATTACTTCAAAGGCAAAAACAAATTTGAATTCTTTTCTTCAAACAAACCATATTCTTCACCAAGGGAGGTTACATTTTATGACTCATTTAATTGTAGTAAATTAAGCAAAATATATGATTTCTTCTTATTTGACATAATTTATTCTGCAGGGTTTACTATTAAAAATTGCATATCTTGTCTAGAGAATTAATTAACATATAGGGGAACTGCAAGTCTATGATGTTACCCAAGAGTGGCCTTGGTTTTTGTTCTAGATTTAAAAATTTGGAACACACATATCAGCACTACAATGCTGAACAAGACTTTAAAAACTGACAAAATAATAACTATATGCTAAGGCAGCTATGCTTTATAGTTCACATATTGTGTATTCTGTATAGAAATGTAGAAGGTAGAAAGCCTATATTAAGACTGAAAAAAATGGAGGCATTTGCAAAGCATATTCTGAATAAATTGAACTGAGTTGGGAAAACATCAACATGTTCCTGAATGAGCATACTCTATGTGAATTGAGTACAAGTGAGAAAGGGATATGGCCATACATAGATGCCCCTCCTCTAGTGTTCTCTTATATGCAAGTTCTACTTAGAATTAATCATGCAAAGAAAGACTAGTTTGTACTCCCTCATCCCTATTTCAGATTTCTAGGAACAAATTTGAAGATTCACGTGGGTTTCTTACCCCCTGAGCTTTCACTGGAATTTATTTGTGGCACAGTGACTTCAGAAGCTTGTATGTTGGTCACAGATGCTGCTGTCACAGCTGGAGCAGGACTGCTTCTGCTAAAATATTTTTTAAAAAGAGAGCATGAATTACAGGAAGGCATTACTACCAAGGCATCTTTCCCCTCTCCTCCACCTAAAGCTCTTGAAGTTTACTTCCTCTCAGAAAGACTAAGATGGAACCAGTGAAGTAGAACACAGTAACTTAGGTGGATTACTAGTTTCATGTCTAAATTAACAGTATTATGCTTGATTTAGTAGGCCCATGTGTCACTATAGCTTCATAACCTGAGCTGGTTACCAGTGAACTTCTAAATGCAATTCAAACTGCAGGAAATTACCTTTAAAGCCCTTCATGGCCTAGTCCCGTGATGGCAAACCTATGGCACGCATGCCAGAGGTGGCACACAGAGCCTTCTTTGCTAGCATATGTGCCGTCACCCCAGGTCAGATCTCCGTGGCGTTTCTTTCGTGAGCTTCTGTTTCCCTGCAAACGACGAAACAGAAGCTCACGAAAGAAAAAGATTTTACCTCTTGCCATGCTGCCAGTGTTGGGATGCCTCATCCCCCGCCCCACCCCAGCCAGCTGGTCTTCAGGTCTCTCCTGCACATGCGCTCATGTCCTTTCAGTTTGGGCATGCGTACGTGTGGAGTTTGGACACTCGGTGTCTAAAGGGTTCGCCATCACTGGCATAGTGTATGATATAGATTTCTGCCCATCTATTAAATAATATCATTTATCAGGATATGTATAATATTATGGTAGGGCTCCAGTACAATACAACGCAATACAATCTTTGTAAAGATCCAAGCGTGAAGGAAGAAATAAGATTACTTGCAAAATTATAGTGTTTAAAATCTCAAACAAACGATATATTATATAACATTAAAATATTCCCTGTGTACCTATTATAGTATTAATGATAGATACCAATAATGCTCTGAATATTAAGGTAAGTACTGGAGACAAATACCCCTGAGAGCTTCCAGAACTGTTCAAAGGACTTGTCTTCATAGCACTGGTAGGAGAAGGCACAGAAGTGCTGTTATCACTATCCATAGACAAGTCTAGGCTGCTGTCATTCAGCGCCGTCAACCTGACTCCTTCTGTTGAATGCTGCAACCAAGAAGACAAACAGAGAAGCAATTCAGAAGAAGTAAAAAAGACATTGTAAAATAAAAATTAAGCTCTATCATTTTATGGGCCTGTTCAACTATTAACATTTTATAATTTATTCAGGGACACTAGCAATTCCCATTCTCTCTGGACTTTCTAGACTACATGTACATATATGCACTACAAATATATTGCTTTCAAAATAAGCATACTAAATATATACTGACTGTTTTCTTACAATTATGTTATGAGGTATATAAGTGTTATAGAAAATCCTAAGCTTCTACAAGCTTTGCTTTTTGCAATTAACATCTAAACATTGCTAATGCTACATCCCTGTATTATTTGTACTTAGCTAGTCAGAAATTAGAGACACATAGAGTACCAATTTCAGAAAATAAAAATAACATGATCCATTTTTTTCTGTGCAGCTATGGACCTTATATACAGCTAGTCCTCAAATTACAACTGCAATTGGGACTGGGCTTGGTAAATGATGTAGTCGTGAAGAACAATTTCACAGGACTGCAATGCTTAGAGATGGCAATTGAGGCAGCTAATTGATGGCAATTAGCAGATGTGTGGGTCATAGCTCATTAAGCAGGAAGTGCAGGGAGTTGCCAGTAAGGAGAGTGGGGTGCAGCGTGGGCAGGGGGGGGGGGATTCTGGGAAGCCCAGTGTAGGTTGTGTGTGCATTGAGGGAGGATGGTGCTATGGTGTAAAACCAGAAACACCAGGGGAAGAGGGCTTTTTTTGGAGGGGGGGGATTGTTGTCATGTGAGCACAGGAAGGCTGGGGAAAGAAGACATGGACTGCATGCATGCAAATGCAGCGAGGTCAGAAAAAGAAGGAATTAAATATATGGGAGAACAGGGAAGTTATGAGTATGGGGAGAGAGAGTATGGGGTGCATGCAAATGCAGGATGCCAGGGAAAGGCATAAGGTATGTATGAGCACAAGTGGCTGGAGAAATAGGGCATGAGGTGCAGCAAGCAAGCATAGGGAGGCTAGGGAAAGAAGGTTCAGGGTGCATGCAAGCAAAGAGAGGCAGGAAAAGAGGGGGCAAAGGGGAGGAATAAGGACATGATGCATGTAACCGAACAAAGACGGTTGGGCAAAGAGACTTACCTGAACCACTTGTAACCATCCCTGACAGCTTCCCCATTGATTTTGCTTGTGGGAAACTGGTTGAGAAGATTGCAAATGGTGGCCACTTAACTCTGGGACAATGCAACCAGTCATATGTATGAGCTGGTTGTTAAGTGCCCACATTTTGTTGATGGCAATGGCCAGAAGTTCAAGGACCAGTCTATAAATCCCTTTGTTCAGCACCATCATAACTTTGGTCACTGAATGAATGATCATAACTTGAGGACTACCTGTACCTTTTTTCTCTCTCTCTTCTCCTCCATTACCTGCCTCCTGCTTTAGTAAGAAAGGGTGCAAAACCAAGGTGATGCTTTATACAAAACAAGATTGTAACAACTAATTTTCCATAATTTTGATAGTTTTAATACCGCAACATCTTTAACAAACTTTAAACTATTGTCTATTGCCTTGAGTACAATTGTTTAACATTACTCCTATTAACCAATGCAAAATATTTAAAATGTCAGTAATTACATCTGAACAAATATCATCCTAAACTAAAAGTTAAAGTTAAACCAGGAAGCCAGTAGGTGGGATAAATGTAAATGGGATTAATTTCTTATGCATGCATAAGAATACTTTGGGGGGGGGGGGGGGGAAGCAGTACCTACATGAAATAAATAATAACAAAAACAGAGCACTAAAACACACACACACATATTTTATCACAATATCAGTTAACGTTCAAATGTTACCTTTTTCTTTTTCTGAACGACATGACTAGGTAGTAATTGATGAAGTTGTTTTTTCCTAACATGCATTGCAGCAATTTTCATATCCATTTCAAACATCTTGCTGTTTATTGCTTGCCTATAAACTATGTAATCAGAATAAAATGAAGACCATTTATATTTCAGAAAGCTAAAATTCCCCTGAAATAAATTTCATTCTGCACACATACTGATTCAAGCAGGAAAATCATAATCCTCAGAAAATACAATAACATTGTTATTCCCAGTATCATTATCCTCCCTTTGCTGAGGTATGTATATTTTTATAATATTTATTTTTTAATCTGAATTTTTTATTTTTTATGTTTCCTGTTTCTATATTTGTTGTTCAATTGTTATATACCAACCAGTGTTACACATTGTGAGATGGCTAGCTAATACAAATTTGACTCTTAGATAATAGATAACAGATCATACTACTATTATAACTAAACCTGGAATTTAATCCAGTTTACCTATCCACAAAACAAAACGATTCTTTCTATCTGTGGAACGAACCAGAATACAGTAGAACCTTTTCAGATAAAAGAACAAATGGTTCAAACATTATTTCTCTACCTTCCAGTATGTATATGCTTCAAATAGAGTTGCCACGCTTCTAAAAAAAGCCATTCAGAGAAATAATGGAGAGGAATGCAAGATGAGCTTATAAAAATTACCATCTCTCCTTTTTGCAGCACTCATGGATTTAGATAACTCTGGACATACATGAAAGGAGACAATTTTTCAAAAAAACTACACAATATTTCTTTTTATGTAACTTGGTTATATCTATTATAGTAGAGTTATATCTATTATTTACACAAAAGGAAGATAGCAATGAGTATAGTAGATTAAAAATAAGAAGTATAGACAAAACCCTTTCCAGAGGATAGAGCCCAGTTTGCAAATTCGAATCCTAAAGATTTTTTCCCTTTCAGTCAATAAATTTGTGCATGACACAAGTATATGTGTATCCTTATATGTATGTGTGTATATACCTGTCAGGAGCCACATTCCAAAGAAATGCCAGAACTCAAAAAAATTATAATTAATTCAATTAATATCTAAAAATTAATTGTTTTAAAATAAATGTTACTTATTTAAAAAATAACCGATTTGCATTTACATAAATTAAAATTATCTTTCACATTATTATTATTCCTGTTCCTAGCAGAAAATAGAGAAGCAGGATAGAAATATGGCAAGATGGAAAATTGCATTGGGGGAATAAGATGAAGGGGAATAGGGAATCTAAAGCAAGATGAGAGAAAAGGCAATTGGACAAACAAGGAAAGAAAAGTTGGGCTGTGTAGTTATTACCTACAGAGCTAAATTCACCAGGCAAAATGCTTAAATCATTAAGCATAATTCAATGTTTCATTTAAATGGTTTTCTTGAAGAGAAAAGAAATCAAGGCCCTGTGGCACCTCTTGAGTAACAAATTTTAGTAAAAGATACAGCACTCCAATATCAGGTGTTCAGAGTTGCTAAAGTGATATAGGATTTATTTGGGAGAGGGAGGGGAAGGCTGGTTGGTTATAAGCTACAGTTTATATGCTAGTCAGATTGCAAGTACATAATCAATTAACAGCTGTAATGTTTAATAATCCATTGTGTCTGACTGAGACCTTCTGATTTTGCCTGAAATCTTTTGATGCATGTGAGTTCATATATTTGACTTCTGAGCTCCAGGCGATAATCAGTGGTATTATATTGTTCTGTTTCTGTTTCTATTGTTCTGTTTGTCTTTTAATAGATATTCCCTGGGACTTGATCTGGCTCTATAGATATCCTCATTTAATAGTTCAGCAACCATTCAAACTTGCAATGGCGTTGAACAAGAAGTATGATGTCCTTGAAGTTCTGGCCAGTGTAAGAACCTTCCCTGCCAGCTTTCCGCAAACAATATGGAAGCCAGCAGGAAGTCAGAAGTCACAACATGAGATCCTCATTTTATGACGTGTGTGATCCTTGTTTAACAATACAGGTAGTCCTCAACTTGCAACAGTTCATTTAATGACACTGAAAAAAGGGACTTATTACCATTTTTCACACTTATGACCATTGCAGCATCCCCATGATCACATGATTTACCATATTTTTTGGATTATAAGATGTACTAAGCTTTTGGCTTGGGGGGGGGGGGGGTGTCTGCCTGCCCTCCAGCAATTTGCCTCCTTGCAGCAAACAGCATGGTCAGCTTCAGCACAGCCTGATTTAGCACAAGCAGCTGATTGGTGGTTGGATCTTCTTCCCTGAACACTGATTATCAGCTGTTCCAGGCAGCGGGGATTGCTGCCCCCCCCATCGGTGCTGCCGCCACCTATCGCTGCCTCTGTGTGCCTCATTTTCGGCCTCCGCCTGGAATGACCCAAAATCAGGATGCGCAGACACCAAAAACGGGGGGCGCGGAGGTAGCAATAGGTGGCAGTGGCGATAGGCAGTGATGATCCCCACAGCCTGGAACAGCTGATCGATGATATTCCGGGAGACAGATCCAACCACCTATCAGCTGCTCATGCTAAATCAGGCTGTGCTGAAGCTTACCAGGCTGTTTGCTTGAAGGAGGCAAATTGCTGCAAGGCAGAGGCCGAAGGCTGGGGGCTGGAGGATGGGTGGAGCTTCTGCAACATTTGCTCTATAAGATGCAGACATTTCCACCCACTTTGGGAGGGGGGGGGGCGGGGAGTGCATCTTATAGTCTGAAAAATATGGTACATTTGGATGCTTGACAACTAATATTTATGATGGTTGCAGTGTCTCGGGCTCATGTGATCATTTTTAGTGAACTCCTGACAAGCACAGTCAATGGGGAAAACAAATTCACTTAACAACCGTGTTACTAATTTAACAACTGCAAAAATTCACTTTACAAATGTGCAAGAAAAGTTGTAAAATGGAGCAAGACTCACTTTACAAATTTCTCACTTAGCAACATACATTCTGGGCTTAATTGCCAGAACCACTATCGCTATGCAGCATGATCATGTGACACTGAACTGCACTGTTTAGCAACAAAAATTCCAATTCCAATTACTATTAACTGAGAACTACCTTGATTGATTTGATTGTTTATCTTGCAGCTCAGCCTCCTGAATGCCTGATTTAATTTCAATTGCACATGTATGTAAAATGGGTCTGAACAAATGGGATGGTACTTTAGAGCCTTTCTGAAGACGAAAGAGTTGGTGGTGCACTGGCAGCGTTGAAGTATATGCAGCAGAGCAATCTGTAAATTTTCTGCATAATAAGGCATTTATGGTAATTATATTTAAAACTTGGGGAGGGGCCAAATTATAAATATGAAGGCTAATACTTTGCTAACTGTTGCCAGTAGCACGAAAGTATATTTCTATAATCCAAAGAAAAAAAACAGTTGCCAAACTAATATAGCTTGGGGAACAGTTGGAAGAGAACAATTTCAGTCAGACAAACTTACCAGTATCAGTAAAAGACTGAATGTCAAATGTAAGATCTACACTCAGATTTTCAGAATTCTCTGTTTTCTTAAACACTAATCCAATCACCCACATTGTACGAAACTCTTCCCTGTGGAAAAATGATAATTAAAGTCACGAAGGACAATAGAAAGAATCCTAAATGTAACTTTTGGTAAACATTTCCAACATCGGCCATTTCTGTTAAATGTTATAAAATATTCAACAGAGCTAAGACAGTTCAGTGATTTTAGAATTATATAAAGGTCTTGGAATTCTTCTCAGAAACTATTGCTCAGTTGCAATAGGGCAAAACAGCCAGATACCTGTTTCCAAAACAGGATAAATAAAGTTGTGTATAGCCTGATTTCAACCACTTCATGATAGGCACAGGAAAATTATAGATTTTTATTATTAAGTTCCCATCAAATTAAATAAACATTAGCTCATATTAATTGCAACCTTCTTAACTCTGTGAGGTAGGCAAATCAAATCTAGTTTTCTCCCGTGCCTAGCCCATCTATCAAGTCTTTTTCAGTTCCCCTGAAAAGTAAGTAATAGCTTAACAGAAATGCATTTTTGCCAACACAGACCAATTTCACCCAAGTGCATCTCTGAATTAGGACTGCACTCTACCTGTTCAACATTTAATGTTAAATGCAACACATTTTGGGTTATAAATAATACCAAACAACTACTTCAACTACTTTGTCCCTTCATCAAGTAAGGACACATAAGCTGTTTAAGGTTGAGATCTTATTCCATGGTCTATTGCAGGTTGAGTAACTGTGAACTGAGAACTGTTTTTCTGCTTTAAAACATTAATATTTTCTAACAATGTAAAGGATAACAAATGGATAAACCTTTCTAAAACAACTATTTAAATAATGTTGGATGAGATAAACGTAATAATAAATGTTATCATTTACCATAATCCCACGAAAATTTGTTTTGTTTACTTTTGTTTACATTTTAGTCACTGAACAAGAGTTTGCACCCAGAAGTGCAGTTCTCTGCATAGAAGACTTTGTGCAAAAGCCTTCTGGGGATAATTCAAAAATATATGTCCATTTGTGCAGTCTCACAGAATATCTCAAAATGTATAACAATGGAAGGCAAAATTTTAGACATGATTTTGTGAACATCAGCATACAATATCTTCTGCTACCTCTCTTACACGAGTGTTTGTGGAATAAAGAAGATGCTAGAACATTTTTTGCAATTACACCTCCGGATCCACCTTCAGTTTTTGTGGTACAATAATGGTACTTTAAATCTTAATTGCGTCTGCATATATTATCCCAATTTTAATCTTTTTCTGTCAATTTTTCTACTGTCCTACATTTCCTGTGGGGAACAAGAAACTGATTTTCGTCCAAGGCATGACCTAAATTAAACTGTCAACCTTTTGACAAAGTTAATAGGAAAAGCTGCTTTTTTTCTTTTTAATAACATTTCTTCCAGTAGTTTTATTAAGTTTTAAGTGCCTTACTTGTCAGGATTTTCTTTGGGTGCTGGGAATGACTGAGGATTTACATGAGCCAGTGTAATGAATTCATTCTTCTCCAAGCTTCCAACCAAGATACGGATTTTTGACTCTACTAAGCCAACCCTAAAAGATAACAGGCAATATTGAATACAAGTAGTAAGTCAACTGAATAAGTTAAAAGTATAATTGCTTGTGAATGAAATCTCAGAGAATATTTCTGCCAATAACAATATTCCCCTTCATCCACTTTTTCTCAGGAGAATTGCTTAACCTTCCACAAATGCATAGGTGGCAAGATAGAGAAGATAAGCAAAAATAGTCTTCTTCATAAGAGAATCCAGTGAATAAAAGAGCTATCCGTAAACATTTATCTATTTCATCAATTCATTATTTTTAGAAAATGTTGATTTTTAGGTTAATGGCATCTAATTTTCCAGGCTAATCTCCCCATCATCAGTTAAAGATTTATTTCATCACGGGCGAGGTAAAGATTCTAGCTTTTTTTCTCCACTAGAGCCTCTTGCTGAATATCTTAATTCTTCATGGGAAAAATCTGTTATTTACAGAACCTAGCTGTTTCAGAAGTTTTTGGAAATTAATAATATGGTAATCTTTGTGGCTAGGGATGTGGTTCTCAGTGTGTTAATACCATAGTTAGGAATTTGGCTGTTTGGAATTTTAAATTTTATTTATTTATTTATATCCCACCTTTATTATGTTTACAAATAACTCAAGGTGATGAACATATCCAACCTACTTTCCACAGCCTACTTTCCCCACAATAACAACCCTGTGAGGTGAGTTGGGCTGAGAGTGACTGGCCTAAGGTCAGCTAGTTGGCTTTCATGGTCAAGATAGGAATTGAACTCACAGTCTCTTGATTTCTAGCCTGATGCCTTAGCCACTGGGCCAAATTTTATTTTGAATCTTTTCATTTTATTTTTCTATCATTTGTAAGGTGATCATAACCTTTTTAGAACTGAGTAGCGTTCAGATAAATGAATATAATAATCAAAGAAAAAAGTTATGCATACTTATGGAGCAATGCTTGTTTTCTGTGAATTTGCCTCAATATGATTGTGACATGTAGTCAGGTTGGTAGTCAAACATATTGATTATTTGCTTAAAAAGCTATCAAGTTCTGAATGAGGCATTATGTGGTAACACTACTTTTCTAAAGTTGATTTAGAGCCCTATCAAATAGAGAAAAGAATAAGTTGATTGGAATAAATTGATTAGAATAAGTTGTGTGAAGCCTGGCATTCAGACAAATCAACCATCAAGAGACACATAGAGATAAGCCACCTTTATATACCATTCAGAGACAGTAAAAAAAGCTAAGAAGAAAACTGAAAAATCAAAGCACATTTTCTCAGCAGCCAAAACCCAGATAAACAGGGATAAACACCAAGCAAACTCCAATCAAGCAGAAAATAATAGCTTACTCCCAATCGAAGAATTACCAAGCAGTAAGCCATACCCCCACCAATACTGGCAGGGCAAGCTTTATTAGCACTAATGATGTTACCTAGTCAAGTAATGAACATCTACTAGCAAACAAGTTCAGAGAGCATCAAGATTCCACAAAAAAGAGCATTGTGCTCTGGTTTTACATGGATTTTTTCTCGTTTTTCTTTTTAGTTGTAAGTATTTTCTGTTGTAAGTTTTAACTGAGCAAATTTGCTCTGATGGCAGCCTGAATAAAGTGGGGTAAGGATTTAAAATGAATATAATCCCACTTGTTGTACTTAGTTTTATTAACTCCGATCATTGAAAACAGAAGTAAAGGTAATTATCAAATGATCCCCCAGAATGATTTACCCAGTTTTACATAACACATTTTTAGAATATGTGCTTATCAGCCAAACAATAAAGAACTTTGTTGTTTCTGAATTTCACCTTTATTGATTATTCGCTCCCCAATAGGAGGAAAAATTAAGTCACAGATATGGGTTACCATGTTACGTATAGCATAGACATTTGCAGTGTTCTGCTTAGACCAAATTATCTGGCCATAATCACAGAAGGCTCACATTCAAATGCTAAAAGATGACAATATGGAGAATTTGACTCACCATTCTAATCGTTGTTTTTCTGTTGGTGCACTTGCTAGAAGTACAATATAATGCCTTTGAAAATAAAAAAATAATAATATACTAACTTTCTTTTGAAAATTTGATTTGTATCCTATTTTTCAACATTTATTGTATCTTCATATATTAACGTCTCCAGTTAACTCAGTATCTGCTATACCTATTTAACCTTAAAAATCTGCCCAGACCTTATAGTGGTTGATTTTTTCAGCCTAAGCAATATTAACAAAATCAAAACACAGCCCTACAAGTTGAAATAAAATGAGATTCAAATTATGTATTTAAAAACTTTACTAGAACAAAGAAATCTATCTTTAGTTGAAAGGATTATTAGTATTCTAGTAGTCCATTATTCTGAAACTGACTTCTAAAACAGAGCCAACCTCCCACATCAATGCTGATAGCATGGAGTATATTCAAGGTAATTCTGAAATATTTTACATTTATGAGTTAGCAAACCATTTGCACTTCTACAAAAAACTCTGCTAAATATAATGGCCTCAATCTAGAACTCACTATGTGCTTTGATGAGTATGCAGAACTGCTTCAGAAAACAAAAACAGTAATTGTGCCAAGAAAAGTTCACAGCATTATCTGTCTCTACTGAAGTGAATTAGTTTGTGGGCATCTTTCGGCCTGTCTATTGGAAGTTCTGTGATAAATGTGATTGTTTTAACATACTGTAAATTAACAATTTCTTGATGTGAATATCTACAGTCGGTGAGTGCATAGACATATAAAAGTAAAGGTTTCCCTGTCCAGTTGTTTCTGACTCTAGAGCGTGGTGCTCATCTCTGTTTCTTGAGCAAGGGAGCCAGTGTTGTCCTAAGACATTTTCCATGGTCAATGTGGCCAGTTAGGATCATTACAGCTACACACACACACACACAAAAGCCCCCACAAATCACGGCATTTCTGACTTCCAGAACAGTCTTAGAAAATTGTAGTGAGTGATATCGATTTTAATTATATTTATGATTATTTGTATGGTTTTTAATTTGGTACCTGTACACCGCCCCGAGTCCCTTCGGGGAGAGGGGGCGGTTTAGAAATCAAATAAAATAAGAATGGTATAATCTGCTACCTAACCGTCATCTCCAAACTCTATTCTTTATTATTACTTTGCTAGGCAAAATAAAACTAGAGGCATCATTTGTTCTTGATGGCCTGCAAATAATATTACAATGGACTTTCCCAAGCAAATGATAAGATTTGTTAAATTTCTTTTCCAGCAAAATGTACAGAGTAAATTCATTCATAAAGTTAGTCCAAGATAATCCTACTTTATAGATGTTTAGTTTTTTTACAATTCTTATAAATTTTAGGTTATAGTCTTTGATTTGTTAATAATAGTAAACTGAGCATCCAAGCTATTTCAAATGAAATGAAAATTCTTTTTAACAATTAGATGTATCCTAAGCTTGTGCTTTTTTCAGCATTTTCTTAGCATGAGATAATTTGTATCTGAGGGAATAGATGTTATTTTATGATGGATTATTGCTTTAATTAAATACTTTGTTATGAAGTATAATTAAGTTCTGAATTTACTGTGGCAAAATGTAGAAAACAAAACATTGGATCATTATTGCATCACTGTTAAATATTAATCAATCTGTACTTATAAAACTTGCACCTATCAATATTTGGAATTGGATCTTTTAATGTAGTATCCTCTAGTTACCATTGCAGTTACTGTTAAAACACGTTGTACAGTAAATTTCATGTGCAGAATGTACCTTGACTAAAATAATGTGTGGTTTCAGTATGAATAGAATCGTTGTAACTATATAAGCATTTTAGATCTGGGGAATCAACCTTTATCAAAACATCCTTGGGAACCTACAACATATGTTGTTGTAGATAACCCAGTTTTACGCAGAGATTTTCAGAAAATATAGTATGCTTGATTATTCAGGTAAGTCAATTGAAGATTTTTTCCTCCTCCAAAGTAAAATTATTATTCATTCTTTATTTGGGAAGCAGGGGGAGGGATATGCTTAAAGGAGGTCTCTGAATTGGCAACAGAGCACTCAAAGCTGTTAAGAAGTAAACCAATATATAAAATTCTGTGCAATATACGAAATTTTGTAGAATTCCATGAAATATTTTTTTATTTCTTTTCTACATCTTATATTTAATTTATATCTCGTTCATTAAATGTCTATAACAGATCCTACGACAACCAATAATATGTTCATAAGAGTATTGTTTTTACAAATGTCCATATTATGTTTTTGCAAAGTAGAATAAGAAGAACTTGCTTATCTTTCACTAACAAAAGTTAAGCAAATTTGTGCAATATTTTTGACACTAGAAACTTATGGCAATGAATTACAAAATATATGTGAAGTGAGATTTTTATGTTATTGCAACATATTGAAGGATTAAATGATAAATGCTCACTAAGAAAAATGTTGAACATCCCTTACATTATGGCAATTGGAAACACTTTCAGTATTAAGCAAAAAAAAAAAAAAATCAAGAACACGGGGAAGGAGTAACCTCAAACAGAAGTTTAAAAGTAGTATTAGAATTTATTCCTTCACAGAAAGAGTAGTGGAAGCTTGGAACCAACTGCCAGTGGAGGTAGTGGGTCAGTCATCAATAACTGGGTTTAAACATGCTTAGGATAACTGCATGTCCATCATCCGACAAAAAATTAAAAAATTAAATAAAAATTAATATCATATAATTAAAAGTAATTAATTAAAAAGAAAACAAAAAACAAATAAGTTCAAATGGCACACTCAATGGACTACTAGGTCTTTTTCTGCCATCATTTTTGTTTTTCTAATGAAATTATTAAATGTACCATGTTTCCCTGAAAATAAGATAGGGTCTTATTTTCTTTTGACCCCTGAAATAAGTGCTTCGCCTTATTTTTGGGGAGGTCTTATTATTTTTGAGGTGCAGGAGGCGGCGAGTGTGGTTCCTCAGGGCTGCTGCTATGTTGCAATATTTCCAGGGAGGGCTTATTTTTGGGGGAGGGCTTATTTTAGCACATGCGCTCAAAAGCTCAATTGGGCTTATAATCCGGAGAGGTCTTATTTTCAGGGAAACACGGTAGAATAGAAAATAATTGTATCTATTCCTATACAGAGGAATAACCAGCCCAATTTTCTTTAGTATTCTACAATTTATAATGCAAGAATTAGAATAAAAAAAAACTCAGACACATTATAATGGTGGCCAGTCTTCTTTTAATAGTGGGAGGGATTGCATTAAAGGATAGGTACCAAATTCAGACAAAAACAATAGTAAACTACTGCTGGGAGTGGACACCTGTAATTGTAATAGAGGGTACATAAAAATACAGACATTTTAAAAGATTTTTAATATATATTTTAAAAAATAAGCTATATCTTTTCTACAAAAATAGCTATAGCACTTAGATTTATATACCGCTCCATAGAGGTTTATAGCACTCTCTGAGTAGTTTACAATGTTGCCTCCAACTATCTGGGTCCAGGATCGAACTCCAGACTGTGGGTAGAGTTAGCTTGCAATACTGCATTCTAATCACTGTGCCATCAGGGCATCTGACTATTCAATTAATCCAACTATTTCCCATTATGCTACTTCAATCTTTAATAACTTATTTGCAAAGCCCCCAAAATCCCAAGAAAAGATTATAGAGGTGATTTGCTAATTATTAGAGCTCACATATACATTTCATACTCAGTTGAAATAATACAATTAATTCCTATTTCTCCTAGAATAAATTTAATGCAATCAACAGTGTATAATCAATTCAGCATTTGTCCATTACAGCAATGCCAGTCAATTTACCAGTTGAAATCATAGCACTAAGCATAAGAATGTTAAGCAATTAATATACTTAGAAAGCATCTTTCATACCATAAAATACATACTTGTATTTTTGAAAGAAGTTTGGAGCTTCAAAAAGTTTGGACCACTCTGCCTTACTCAGCAAAATTTCATCTGTGATAGCAAGACCTGAATTACAAAAACACATATTCAGCCTTTTACACATTTTACCTGTTTGAACATAAATTTTCAAATTACAAGGGCTAAGATTAATATTACAATTAAATATCTTCATTATGAGGGCTTTTTCAGTTTATTTAAACTTATCAACAAAGTATCAGAACTCTCTACTAACAAGCATATACTCTATTCAGTTTGCTGTGTAAGATTTCAACAAAAACTTATTTGCTTTGTCACTCAAGCTCTTGAAAATCAGAAAATCTAGGGATCAAATTTGGTGCTATTATGCTTTCATGTCATTAAGCTGTATAGAAGTTATATATGATCGGGTATTTACAAACCAAATTGTACTATGGCTAGAATAATTAACTGAAAGATGTACTGCCAGTTGAAAGTTTACTGTTCTTAGGATATATGTTGTGGTATATAATTACTACAGCGGTATATCTGAAAACATACCACCTGTAGGTAGGAGCTCCTGGAATATTTTAGAAAGCAAGAACTGGATAAAATACCATACTCAATTACTTTCCATTTGGGAAATGTTCTTCCTAAGTTTTAGTATTTGGGAAATCCGTAAAAACTTACTGTTTATTAAGTGCTTGGCTCTATTATCCATTTAGAGCAAGGGTGTCAAAGTCAAGGCCCGGGGATGGATCTAGCCCACGGGGGCTTAGATCTGGCCCACAAGGCCGCCCTGGAAACAGCAGACTGGCCTCCAGTGCCTTTACCAACGAAAACGGAGCTTGGAGGGCCACACATGACCCTCCCGAACTCCGTTTTCACTGGCAGAGGGTTGCAGGAGGCTGCTGCAGCCAAAAACAGAGCTTGGGAGCCTGTTTTTACTGGCAGAGTGCTCAGGCCACCAGAAGCACCCCTGACACAAGTGACATCAAACTGGCCATACCCAACTTAATCATGCCCACCCTGGCCCTCCGAAGTCAAGCACAGCCCTGATGCTGCCCTCAATTAAACTGAGTTTGATACCCTTGATTTAGAGCATATATGATGTAGGGCAGAATTTAAAACTTTCAGGAATAGATCTTCAGAATTGCTTACCTTGCTTAAATTCTTCAACCATGACCATACGTGTAGAAACAGACACATTGTAGGTAGAGTTCTGCTGGGGATATGCTGGTGTAATTATAGGCATAAGATGGTACCTATCACTGGGATTTACCTATACATAACAACAGCCAATCAGTTTTCTTCAATCACATTCAAGTAAAAAAAATTGGATCTGTCCATTGAAAAAAACTTCAAAATGATTATTCTGGTAAGAACTAGTAACTGTGAATCATATTAAATAAACAATTTCAAACATAAAAAATGGCCAACAAAATGTATTTTGCTTTTAGCAATTGAAAAAAATCCTGCTATATTATGATGATCATAAAACTGAATCACTACTTCAATAATACTGAGGAATGTTGAATTACCTGGTATTAATCCAGGCAGTACAATATTGATGAACCTGGTGGCACACATTACTACTTGGATCTGCTTTGTCATTTGTAGTCCAAATTTTATTGTAGTATAAATTAAGAAAAAGGCCAATTTTTTTAAAAAAAAAACACAAACAAAAAAAGACTAAGCACCCATAGGATCATATGTTTTTAACATATCTTTTATTTAGAAGAGTTTATTTGTTGAAGAAATAGCAAATGCATTTCAGTATTTTTAAAGTTTCATTTTTAGACTTGAAACCCTATTATTCCCTTACATTTGTTTTACTTATCTATTAGAGTACACATTGTTATTGTGCCAAAAGGTAACAAGGAATAGGAATGGTAAGCATAACATAACATTTAATAAGGGCTTTTATTAAACTATTTATTGTAAACCAAAACTGTACAGTCTTCACGTACACCCATTTTGCTTGTTTTGGTGAACCAAACGAGCTCCGATTCCATGTGCTCTGTAGACATAGGTCTTAAATCCAGCTGGGATTTCAACAAGTCCCAAATTCAAATAAGATAGCCACATACAACAGGGAGAAAAAATATTCTATTCTTTTTAACCTCTTATGTAAGCCGTACAGAAACCCAATAAATTGTCCAGGAGTACACCAGCCTACAGCACTGCTGAACTAAGGGGACGTGGAGCTGGTTAGGACGGAGTTAAAAAATAATAATCACTGGGAATCCCATGAAAGTCACTCTCTGAATTTTCTAATGGAATAATTGAGGAATAGAAAACCATGCTCACAACCATCCACAGAAAAAAAAGGTACTGTAAGCAACTGCTCATTAGCAGGCATATGTGACATACGTGTATAATACTGGGCCCTCATAGAACCATTATTTCTAATAAAACTATGGATCATTAACACTTAATTCTCAAATTGTACGGTGAATGAATGGATGTAACTTTAAACCTGAATCACAGTTACATTTTAAGGCTCATCACTGCTGAATTTTTACCAACTGAGGGCAGACTTTAGAGCAGACTTGAAATGTAATCCAGGACAAAAAGTAACCATAATCTATGTTACAAAGAGCAGGAAGTTCTGAAAAACTACTTAATGTTTGAATTTGTAATGAATATGTTCTCAGGGGTTTCATCACTTTGCTTTACTTTACAGTTTGAACTTATATGGGGAAAAAATAATACACTAACCCTTGGGTCCCATACAGGCAAATTAAGATTGCATTCTTCTGGCTGTTTCAATAGCACTGGATTTGGCCATTCCCTGTTTAGAGAGATTGTAGCACTGAGTAAGAAAAGCACTTATTAAAAAGCAAACAAGCATGTTTGAATGTGAGCTTTTATTTTATACAGATGCAGTATTAGTTGAATTTTTTTCCCAAAAGAAATCTCTCTACTTTTATTGATTAAGGAATGTTCTTCCCTTAATTAAAAAAATTATCAGGCCACCGAGTCAGCAAATGCCATTTTAAACAAATCACCCACCACCACCACCACCACCCCATTAATCTTCATATTTAAAGGGCTCCTGTGGGGGTATAGAGTTATACTATCTGTTTATGGAGAACATTATTTTAACATTTATAATCCATTTCTCATACCCGGATAGGAACTGCCATCAGCAAAGAATATGAATGGTAGGAACATTTTACATTACTAGGCAAATGAACACAGCATTTGTCTGTTAGTTGTATCCTCACAGAAGAGTGCCCTGATCATTTCAAAGTGAATTTAATATGTAAATTAACCAATATATTATTATGTTTAATGAGTTAACTAACCTTAATAATTTTATTATTCTACTCAGTCAAAAGGTGTTTCTTCTGAGAAACAAATTTCAATGCAAAACTGAAAAGCCACATATTTTATGCACACCATTCCATCCATCTTACTCAATATTTATAAAGTTCCCAGCATAAGACAATGGTGCATATGTGTAAAAGTACCACAATGTTTTACGTTTAATTCTGAACTATAGAAGTATTATTGGTCATTCCAGTTCAAATAATATTATAAAAATTAAACCCAACATTAAGAATGACCATGAAGAGAGTGATTATGTTTTTTTTATCATAGAGCATTATTTTTATGAAGAAATAATAAAATTGTTCCCTAGTGGTACCTGGAATTATTTCAGTCTCACCCACTTGTAAAATATCTTTGAGGGGAAGGCTTAAAAAGCATTCAAACCATGATTAAGAATCTCAATTATTCCATGAAATATGTAGCATGGAAATTACACCATGCCTGGTCATTGTGGACTAACTATCCTTCTTTAAGGGTCTTAATACCACTGCATCAAACCATTTAGGCTACATGTTTGTGTACCTCCTAATCAGTTAAAATTAAAATGGATGACATTATAAGCCAGGAGCTCCTAGGCTCATAAAGGCATGTTCGGTTGAGTTTGAATGTAAATAGAAGTTCTATACTGGCAGCTATAAAATAAAGTTTAGCAACTGTAAATTTCTGCTGCAATGTCTTGCAATTTCTTGGGAGAATAAATGCTCCTTTAAGTGAAACTCTTAACCTGACACCATCTGAATAAATGCCATAGAAACAACACTAAAATTCAGGGTCTATAATAATTTTTATTTTAGTGTAATCTAAAGAGACATACCATTTAGAAAATACCAAGAAAAATTTATGTACAAGAGTTGATGCTATTGCATTTGGATAAAGCTGGCAAGTTCTTGCTACTAGCATAGCCCAGGAAACTCCACCAAGGAAACCTAGTATATTGGAATAGATGTTGTGCCCTGTTGTTTAGAAGGGAAAAGAGATAGTTTAGTTAGTTTCATTCAATAGCACAGTATCCTTTTTTAAAATCTAATTTCATAAGACTCCACTTACGTTTGGCCCACAGTTTGATAGCTCTCAGTGTTAACCTGAAATTGTCAATGTTTGGTACTAGATGGAGAATTTCATCAGTTACTCTGCAACCTGAAACACAGAAGCAACCCCCCATCATAATCTTATTTTTCTTCCAAATACTTGGAAATTTAGTCAAAAGATAACACTCAACTCTAATATCTAGCTGTGATGTTTTATATTTGTAATCTAATGCACATATCGATAAAATAATACACAAATGAATACTCAATCACAAGTTTGAAATTCTTAAGTTGAGATGGAAGCCATTATGTACAAGCCCAAGTAATTTTCTTATCGAGCAGGCAAAAATTATAAGTAAAGCCTAAATAATAGTACTAGTCATAATACACAGAGATGCAGTAGTTGCAGCAACTTATTACTCAGAAGTATTTCTCCAAAATGTACTACTTCTTAACAGATAAGACAAATGTGCATTATTATGCAAGCTAATTAAAAACCAACATTCCAGCAGAGAGCTGCTACTCTTCAAAGGATTATTTACCATTTTTATACCCCAAGCCATGTCATCTAAAAAAAACATTTTTTTTTCCAAATTTGGCACAAATTGCTTAGTTAGATGGGGACAAAAAACAAATGGTCCCAACTTCTTAAATCCTCTGCCACATGGCTTTTTACAATAGGTTACACAACTGTTTTATATTTAAGGCAGGGGTGTCCAAACTTGGGAACTTTAAGACTTGTGGACTTCAACTCCCAGAATTCTGGGAGTTGAAGTCCACAAGTCTTAAAGTTCCCAAGTTTGGACACCCCTGATTTAAGGTAACTCTAATCTTCAGGAGAATGAGAAATAAGTTAATGTCCAATATGGCTAAAAAATGAATTATGAAAAACATTTACTGTATGCAATTAAGAGTAGAAATCATTATGAAAAGTCACTCACTTTCTTAAAAGCTAAGGTTCAACTTTTGCTTTGATTACACAAATCTGGTTAAAATAAACTCACCATTAAGACTTCGTATGCATCTAATGTCTAAATTTTTAAGTAGACTATCATCTCGAAGGTCTAGGTCTTCAGGAATAGTTTGCAGTGCTAACCTGGCAAACAAGATATCAATCTAAACAAAAGTAAGTAAGATAGAATAAGCTCTCAGTCATATTATCCCATTTGCTGACAAAAGATTACAAAGCTGCAGTTTTTAGGGACATTCTAATGTAATTTTATTACAAGGTTCTGTCAACCAGAATAATCAGTAATTTTCATAATGCATTCTGCAGCTTTGAATAAGGTAGAAATCTAAAAAGAAGATACTTTCATTATTTCCTAATAAAACCTGATACATGTAATCCTTGCTTAAGTTATCATTCATTCAATGACCCTCAAAATTTGCTACAAGTTATAGCCATTGCAGCGCCCCCATGTGATTACAATCTGGAATCTTGGCAATCAGCCTTACAACAGTTTATTCAATATACAGGGAGTCCTCAACTTACAACTATTCATTTAGTGACCGCTGGAAGTTACAGTAGCACTAAATGAAGAGAGTTACAACTAAGTGCCTGAAGTTGTAGCTGTTGCAATATACCCTGGTCACATCATCAACATTTGACCACTTAGCAGCCTGCCTGCATTTACAGCTGCAGGGACATGGTAAACACCCCACTCCCCACTGCACCCTGCCTAATATGCCCTTTTGGGTTCCTGCACTCTGACATCCCTGACTGATCTTTGCTGTCCTCTTGCTCCCACTGCTGACTAAGCATGCTCAGACTGGGCCTCCGAGAGGCAGCTGCTAGCACTTTTCTATTCTATCTTTCACTACCCTTTACTCTTTTACTTTTAAATCAGTCTTGTGACACGCCTTTCTTCTCTCATGTCCTCTGAATAGTGCATTCAGATATCGTAAGTGCTAAGTTCAAGAAGCTTTGCAGTTAATTTCACATGACGATTGCAAATAAAATTATGCATGAAGAAAGTCTTCAATGAAACAGATTTCATCCCTTACTACTTCAGTAAATAAACAGATCTCCTATTAAATGAGTTTATCCCATATTAAAGTATGTTTCTGACATTTTGATAGGTACTGCTTGTTGCTTTTAGAGCATTACATAGTATGGGACCAGGTGATTTAAAGGACTGCAGTAGCTTCTCCTCATCCCATCAGATCTGGCAGAACTGGCGTGTTCCAGATACTAGCAAGAAAACAATGTCATCTAGCAATTCCAAGGAAGTATGCATTCTTTGTCACATATCCTATGGAACAGCTTCCTTCTTCAAATACATTTGCAAGGCCATTACAATCTGGGCATTTGGAACTGAGATGTTAGTTTGGGAGCTTTGGTATGAGTGTATATATCCAATAGTTTGTTTTTAATGAATCTTGATGCAGTTTTAATTTGTGTTGTTTTAATGTAATTCTCTGCTGCCCAGTGTTTCTTGGACCAGTGGCCAGCCATTTAAATTGGATGGATTCTTATAACTGAAGCCACAATGTACTCTGCCCTACAGAAGCTCTATCCATAGGAATCTTACAAAAAACTAAAGCTTCTTGTGACAATATGTACCGTTGGAGGCTAAGGTCCCTCTTTCTGTCTTGAAGGCTTTGTTAAAGATCTTAGGGAAAAAAAGGAATTGGGATGATTAGCTACTAGTAACATCTCTCCCATTAATGGGTCTATTATGAGATCCATAACAGTGGAAGGTTCTGGTTCCTTGAGACCTAGGTCTTGTCTTCTAATACAATGATTCCTCTAAACTGGGAGCATTGAGAACAGCCAAGTGTGACTTTTATCTTTTCTAAGAAACAGATGTGTAACATAAAAGAAAAAAGATTTCACTTACCTCTATTCCATCAAAACACAATTTAATAACAGGAACAAATGCTTCTTCAACAGCCTGAAAAATAAGCATTTTGCAATGAGAACTATTCATTCTATGCCGAAACAAAGTTACAGATCGTCCTAGACTTACAACCCTTTGTTCAGTGACCGTTTCAAGTTATGGCACTGCTGAAGGGACTTACAACCAGTCTCCAAAGTTAGACTGTTGCAGTACCTCTGCAGTCATGTTCAGAACGTAGATACCTGTCCGCCCTTAGTACCACAGTGGTGCTTCAACTCTCCTCCTTCTGCCTATCTCTTTCCCATCTATGCTTTTTTGGTCCCCTGCACTCTGTGGCCCCTGATGCCCTAGATGATTTTTGTCATCTTCCTGCTCTGCCTGTTGACAAATCATGCCTAGCCTGGTCCTTTAGGAGGCAACTGCTGACCACACAAGACTTTCTTCCAAATATCATGCATGGTCATTTCCTCAGGAGACCTGGGGTAGATGGGTTCACATGGTTTCCTTCTGAAGAGCCAGGGCAGGCATGGATTGTCAGCAAGTGCAAGATGGAAAAGGTCAGCTGGGGATATGGAGTGCAGGACAGCAAGATTCTCAAAGCACAGGGTAGCAAAAGACTCGGCTGCAGCAGCTGGGGCTTCCCAGGACCCGGTGACTTTGTGCTCCTTGGTTCCTGGGGTATGACAAATCTGCACCATGCTACTGGGCCTTCACAGGACATGGCAACTTTGCACCATACTGCTAGGCTGGATTGTGACAGGCGAGCTTTCAGGGACAGCTATGTTTTTGCACTGTGTTATGGCTCAGAGACTTCTTGCATTCCCAGAGCCTCAGTGCACCAAGAAGCCATTGAACCAAAGTGTGGCAAGCAACCCCAGAGCCATGAAGTTCTGTGACCGCTTGCTGCACAAGGCAGGGTTCAGAGCAGCCAAAAGGGCAGAAATGTAGGAAACCTAGACAGAGGGGGGAGGAGAGGAGTTGGAACCAGTCCCTTATTTCACTAAGGCTCAAGGCTGAGAGGGACTAAGCCCAGAATGGCTTGGAGTGAGTCCTTAGCTAACAATTGGTGGAATTAGCTTCACAAAGCAATAGGGAGTATCAGAATTGTCACTGCTAAGTGATGCAGTGACATGATGTCACACTTTATGACTGCATCACTTAGTGATTGGAATTTTGGTCCCAACTGTGGCCCCAATCAAGGACTAGGATGTATAAGGTTGGTTTTCAGTCCTACTGTTTCTAATTCTATAATAAATATCGACAAAACAATTAAGCAATTGCAATAGAAACATAATTGCACTATTGGAAGATATTGCAAAACTAGCATTACTTCATCATACACTACAGAATCAAATTTTTGGATTGTTTGGTTTGGATTTATAAAGTTTATAAATTAAAAGAAAATATGCATACCCGTAAGTCTTTGACCTCTTCCTGTAATTTCAGTTTTTCATAAAATGAGGTGAAAAAATCACTTCTGTCAACATGCCTCGGCGCCACACATAATGCATCAATGTCTGCACCTAAAACCAGCATAAACTGTTTAATATCACATAAACTGCCAAAATGTCAAGGCTGAAATGTCTACTTTCAATAGCAATATTCTCTAGCTTAATATATTCAAGTATATTGGACAATAATCACCATGATGTTCTTGTTAATTTGAATGCATACTTTCAAATCTGCCATTTACAATCACCCCGAATAATCTACTGTCAGTTACATTTCAAATTTCCCCAATTTAAGTTATTCAAAATTGGTTATTTTGAATAACCAATTCAAAACATGGAATTTAAGATTCTCTATAATTTTGCACCTTATTTCTTCTAGTGAAGAACTGTTATTTTTAATTCAACATTTAAGCAAATATTTCATGATATGCATACCACATTGCCCAAATAGAAAGCTACTATTCAATGGGAACACTACCAGTCATTCCCATTGACTGGTAGTATTTAACTAAAATAACACGTATATTTTTCATTCTCCAAATACATAGCATTTTAAACAGAGTATGTTTTTAAATTAACGAAGTGTATAAATTTTATATAATTTAATGCTAGGTTCTATTTACTTACATAGAATTAACTGAGCAGAACCAAAAGTTTATATTAGGGCTACTTTTCACTGAAAGTGTGAAAAGCTGCTTCAGAGCTTCCTGAAGCTCTGGGCTGGCCACAGACTGCTACACTGACATCAAAGGAAGAAGGACTCAACTTTTGGGGATCTTCTTGTAGATTTTAAAGATGGGAATAGGAGAGCTCTTTGATTACGAGAAATCCTTAAGAAATCTCCAAAACACAAATAGTAATACAGAAATAGAGACTACAGTCACCAAGAAATGGAAGGATACTCATGCTGATTTTTGAAGCATTGTTCTAATGGCAAAAATACCAAAGACTAAAAACTACGTATACTTCATTGTAAGACATAATCACAGAGATTTGAGTTGAACAGAAAAGTTTTAGTTGGTTTAATTGAAATAGGAATTGTTAACATTAAAGGGTTCATCACAGTGAACCCATGAAAAATTTTCTGCCAATCTTCTCTAATAGCCAAGATCAGTTTAGAAGAGGTAACCAGATGACACTCCCTGAGGCAGCGAAGGGCCTTTCCTGCCATGAGTAAATGTATCTGAACATTTACTTGTCACAAGTGGGAAAGCTTCTGCTAGTTTTATTTCCAACAACATTGTTGTGAAAATTATGTGCATTTCTGAGAAGTTGTACTATTTTTTTATAATTGAACACAGATCTCTCTGTCTGTCCATCCATCCACCCACCCACCCATGATAAATTACCTTTTGTATGCACGCCTAATCGATATGAACCAAATGTAAAAATTTTCCCACCGACGTTTTCTATTACAGATTGTGGAAGATTCTGAAGAAATTAAAAATATGATTTGAGTTTTTTTTTCAATTTTGTAAACCATGCAGCCAATACAATATTGAAAGATTCAGAACAGAAGCTATCATGTATCCTGAGCTCCAATTAGCAGCTTATTGTTCAAACATAGAGAATATATTCATTTATATATAATAAAATCTACCAATTATAATGGCTTTTTCTAGCTCAACAGAACTATACTGAAATAATAAGTATAGTTCAACATGAACAACTATACATTTAATGTATCTAATTGGAAGTTATAAAAAGTTGTTTTCTTATATACTGAAAATCCACTTGTTGAACTAATGCACTGTAAGATCACAACAAGAAAGAGAAATGTAACAAATTGAGAATTGCAAAGAAAAAGATTACAAAGTTCAATCATCCTTGGTTACTTTCATTTTAGGGAATCCGTAATCTCTGTATAAGGGAAATGATAAGACTTGTAAGAGACTAAACAAACAAGTTTTTAAGTAAATCTGCAAGGACAAATGTCTGAAAGTCTACTTTTTTCCTCTTGAAACTTTTCACTATTCCCTGCTTTATTCATACTAAAACTATGAATATGTAATATTCCTCTCAAGATATCTTTTATCCATCTGATGGAGTTATCATCTACAAGTTTACACCGCAATACATATTATGATCTTTTAAATCTTTGTCATTTTTAAATGAATAAAAATATACATACCTTAATTTCACTGATTTCTCGTATCCATTCCTTTACTAAGTTATTTAGCTTTCCCAAAATTAGAATTCTGTTGATGAAATATATAATCATTAAACATACATAACTTGCTAATATTACTATCATCATCATCATCATCATCACAATGTTTTTGTATTTGATGTTTTTATTTGCTAGGCTGTTAGACTTCCACATGTTAAAAAAGGTCTTTAAATACTAAATAACATTACACTTGAACAGAAATACACATAAATACTCCTATTTGCTAACAATTCAGCATATATTTGATATTAATTTTATGCTGAAAAACTGTACAATAGATATAATTCCCATTTCACTCCTATATGTGATGAACATGCAAGAAAATACCTATATGATAGGAACAACTATACTGCAAAATAAGAATCAAACTATGAATGAAAGTTCCACAAAACCAAACTTTTTAAAATATAAAAAAAGTACTAAGATGTCGTTCAGAAATTTAAATTTTCAACCACTGGAGCCTGAGACAATTGGAAGAACATTTTTGTTCTATGTTGCTTCAGTTATGAATTTTCATTTTTCCTGAGAAAATTTCACACAAAAAAACTAAAAAGAGTTGTATTCACCTGCGTTGCAGTTCTTCCTCCTCTTCAAAGACACCAAAGGGTTTTAGGGTTTCAATTAGCTTCTGGGTAAGTATACAGTCATTCTCCTTAGGGGAAGCTAAACTGATTGGTGAGGTAATGCCATAATGTTTCTGCGGTTGTTGTGTTTGTTGTGATCCCTGGGTTGTAACTGGACTGCAAGCAAACAAAATAAAATTAAAATAAATAACATTTTAACAAGTAGTTACTGTACTCAACAGAAAAAAATAAACTGAAGCTAGAAATTTGTAAAGTGATTTAATGAAATATTTATTTATAAATTTGTAAAGTTATTAAATAAACATACTATTACACATGAAACCACCTCTATATTAAGTAACTTATTTCACCTAGTTCATCATCAACTCTTCTTTGTTTTCTTAAGGAAAATTATTAACATATGATAACATCAAAATAAACAAACCAACATACCACACTCAACGTGTAGTCCTTAAGGGAAGTATGTCTACATGGAGGCAACAAGTATGTAATGGGATACCTCAAGATTCAATCTTAGCGCCAATACTTTTTGACATCTTTACAAACAATGTAGATGAAAAAATAAAATGTGCACTCAACAAGCTGACTAGCCAATGCTTTACAAGACAGAGTAAAAATGCAGGATTTCGACAGACTTGAATACTATCCAACAAAATACAATTCAGTGGTAAGAAAAGTAAAGTTGTACAAGTATAGAATAGGTGGTACCTGTCTCAATGACAATAACTGTGAGAGGGATCTAGAAGTCCTAGGGAACAACCACTTAAATATGAGCCAGCTTGGTGCTTAGCTGCCCAAAAAAAGCCAGCATAGTCCTAGGCTACATCATCAGAGGAATAGAATCATGATCACAGGAAGTGTTAGCAACACTTTATAATACTTTGGCAAGACCACACTTGGAATACTGCATCCAGTTTTGATCACCACAATACAAAAAAGTTGTTGAGACTTTTAGAAAAGAGTGCAAAGAGCAACAAAGATGATTAAAGGACTGGAAGCTAAAAGTATATAGAAGGGTTGCAGTTCATTGAGATTTAATAGTCTGGAAATATGCCGAAACTGTATTGTTGACTTCATTCTGTAAATGAAAACATTTTGGGGAATCAAACACTTTCAGTGTGATTAACTGACTGGTATTTTTTTTTTGTTCTAAAGTTTCCTCCAAAAGTTTATGAGAAGCCTGAAACTAATTAGGCCACATTTCTTTTTTCCTAATTCTTGTATAGATGATGGAATTAGCACAATAGTTGATCAACATTTTAAAGTAATGTGATATAATTTAGTATTTCCGAAAATATTTCTTCTTCAAATTTTGTAATTCTGAGTATTGTGTTGCAGTTCTTAACTTAGCATCTGGATACAGCCATGTATTAGGATGATAGAAACAAAAAATAAAAACAAAATTCATAAAATATTACCAAATTTTCTAGAATAATAGCACAATACACGAGTCAATTTAGTAAGGCACCCAGATAAGGAGGAGACCATGAGTTCTAGTCCTGCCTTAGGTACAAAATCAGCTGGGTGACATCAGTGAGTTCTTCATTTTCAGTCATAAGGAGACAATGAATGGCATACTACTTCCAAAAATCCTGACGGGAAACTGAAGAGATTAGTTTAAGCAGTTGCCAAGACTCAACATTGACTGGAAGGCACATACCATACAAAACATAATGCATGCAAAACTGAAATTGACCAATTCAGAATGACCCATACATTCTTAATTTCCAAGGCAGTTAAAATAACAAGAGCTAAATCAGTAGTTTTAGAAACAAACTACAATTTATTTTTGATCTTCTGTTTTCACAAAAGATTTAAGTATATTTAATTAACATGCCAAACAACATAAACAAGACACTAAGGATGAATATTCCAAATTAAGCTTTGAATAACTTCAAATGTTAAGCATACTGCCAGGGCACACCCACTACAATAATTGCTATTAGTATCGGTCCAATGCTTTATTCAAGAACATCTTATTATCAGATTAATGTTAATGTAAACAAATCCTACTCTTGAGTTTTTCTAATCATCCTAACCATCATGCCATTTTGATTGTATCCAGCTGGATACTATATCATATTCTGACACAAGTCCATCTCAGTTATAATCAGCTTAAGACTTGGAAACAGGTATTTTATTTCGAAGATTTCCAACCTGTGAACTGTGAGATCTATCAATCCCTTGGGCGATTTCTCTTCCATAGACAGTCTTAGAAGACGCTTTGGGGGAAACAGGGAGAATGGCACTAAGATTTTATCACCCATATTTTGGAAACTAAAGCCATTGAAATTTGTTAGAATCTCTCTTACAGATATATACCCAAGAACTTTACATGCTTACTAATTGATACTTGTTAATGAAATGATTTGATGGAAAATAAAGTACAAGAATGTACTAAGAAATGGTAATTAATGTTGTTTCATTTGCCAATCAACTTATTCTTTCCATTATCTGTCAATCTTAAAACACTGTGTTGCATCCTACTAAATTATTCCTGCCATAATGATATTTAATATAGTTGAGATCTCAATGTCATGGATAGTTTAAAAGTTGTAGCTGCTTTACATAGATAAACCTTGCTTACTGATCACTTGTTCAGTGATTGGTAGCCATTTGTGATCTTGCCTGCCAACTTTCCAGAAGCAGTAAATGGGAAAGCAGGCAGGGAAAGACACACTCTGGTAAATGCCCCCAGGCTTCCTGCATTTGCCTGTCATCCACCATCCAGCTTTCCAGTGTTTGCATGCAGCCTGTCCAAGCACTTCCCTAAATCACACACAGCTAGCCCTCCCAAGGCCTTTCCCAATCCACTGTGGCATTTCCATGCTGCTTACCGGTACTTTTCCTGCTTTCTGTGGTACTTTTAACAACCTGCAAATCTTAGGTGCAACAGCAACTGGGACTACTGGGATTGTCATTGATGTGGTTATGTGGCATTGCTCTTTACAAATGCATTGGTTAACAATGGCAATCTCAGTTCCCAATATAGTACTATAGTAACCCAAAGACACCTGCATGTTATTTTATTTGGATGGAGATCGTCACGCTCTGAATCTGACCGATCACAGGTGAGAGCCCATTTACGGACTTACCTTGTGGCGTTAAGAGTGGCCAAGCGTCAGTATTGTGCCACCCTTATTGCGTCCGCAGATAACCGCCCTGCCGCCTTGTTTGGGGTAACCCGCTCCCTCCTTCAACAGAGGCCGCGGGAAGCCCCTTTGCAGGGTAGAGCAGAGGAATATGGGGAGTATCTGCAGGACAAAATCGCTCAGATTCGAAGCGAGTTGGTCTCTACTAGTGGTCTAGAGGGGACGTCGGAGGTGGGTCTTGAGGCTCCACTCTGGGAGGAGTTTGACTCTGTTACTGCCGACGATATGGACAGGCTGCGTAGGCGACTGCGAGCCACCACGTTTACTGGACCCGTGTCCCTCCTGGCTTGTACTGGCATCCTGGGAGGTCACACGAGGCTGGCTCCAGGAGTTAGTTAACGCTTCTTTGAGTGAGGGGTTCTTGCCGGCCGTCCTGAAAGAGGCGGTGGTGAGGCCCCTACTCAAGAAGCCTTCCCTGGACCCAGCTGTGTTAGCCAACTACCGTCCCGTCTCCAACCTTTGCTTTCTGGCGAAGGTTGTGGAGAGTGTGGTGGCACAACAGTTTCCATGCCACCTGGAGGAAACTGATTATCTGGACCCGCGCCAGTCTGGTTTCCGGCCCGGCCACAGCACGGAGACGACATTGGTCGCGTTGGTGGATGATCTCTGGAGGGCCAGAGATGGGGGTTGCTCCTCCATCCTGGTCCTACTACACCTCTCGGCGGCTTTTGATACCATCGACCATGGTATCCTATTGCATCGACTGGAGGGGCTGGGGGTGAGGGGCACCGTTCTGCGGTGGTTCTCCTCCTACCTCTCTGGCCGAGTGCAATTTGTATTGGCAGGGGGGCAGAGGTCGACCTCGAGGCCGCTCACTTGTGGGGTGCCATAGGGGTCGGTCCTCTCGCCTCTCCTGTTCAATGCATATATGAAGCCGCTGGGCGAGATCATTCGTGGGTTCGGGGTAGATTACCATCTGTACGCGGATGATACCCAGCTGTACATCTCTACCCCAAACCACCCCAACGATGCCGTCAAAGTGATGTCCCGGTGTCTGGAAGCCGTACGGATCTGGATGGGAAGTAACAGACTCAAGCTCAACCCGTCCAAGACGGAGTGGCTGTGGCTACCGGCACCCCGGTTCAACCAGCTGATTCCATCACTGGCCATTGGGGGCGAACATCTGGCCCCCGTGGATCGGGTACGCAATTTGGGCGTCCTCCTAGATGCCCGGCTGTCAATGGACGACCATGTGACAGCCGTGGCAAGGGGGGCGTTTCACCAGGTTCGCCTGGTGCGCCAATTGCATCCCCTATTGGACCGGAACGCCCTTCGCACAGTCACCCATGCGCTTGTGACGTCCCGGCTAGACTACTGTAACGCTCTCTACATGGGGCTCCCCTTGAGATGCACCCGAAGACTGCAGTTGGTTCAGAATGCGGCCGCGTGGGCAGTCGCGGGAGTCGCTAGATACTCCCACGTAACACCTCTCCTGCGCAGGCTGCACTGGCTACCTGTAGCTTTTCGGGTGCGTTTCAAGGTGCTGATTATCATCTTCAAAGCGCTCCATGGCACAGGGCCTAGTTATTTGCGGGATCGTATCCTGCCCCACACATCCCTTCGGCCGATTCGCTCACACAGAGGGACTCCTCCGGGTGCCGTCCACTAGGCTGTGCCAGCGGGCGGCGCCCAGGGGAAGGGCCTTCTCTGTAATGGGCCCGACCCTCTGGAATGACCTTCCCCCTGATATTAGAACAACCACGGACCTCCACTCCTTCCGTAAGAAGCTCAAAACCCACCTGTTTAATCTAGCCGGCTTGGCCTAATTCCAGCTCTCCCACCTCAGTCTGTATTTTTTAAATTTCACGGGTTGGTCTTAGGCTAAGTTTTAAATTTTTATAAATTTGTACAGGGGTTTAAAGTTTAATTCGATTTTAACTATATTTATGATTATTTGTATGGTTTTTAATTTGGTACCTGTACACCGCCCCGAGTCCCTTCGGGGAGAGGGGGCGGTCTAGAAATAAAATTAAATAAATAAATAAATATTTGGCAGTCTCCCTCAAATCTGCCCATGCAAGAAATACTTTTTTGTAATATCAAACTGGAAGTGATTGCTGTTGATCAAAAAGCACAAGCATTAAGAAAAAATTCAATCTGTGATACATCTCAATCTCATAAATTCATAAATAAGATTTCATGTTTTAAAAGAAATTCAAAGAACTTGTGCATTATAAAGAATAGTTTTCTGTTAAATTTAGAATAAATTTCTAAGTAAACAGCTATCCACCGGTTATATAAATTTAAGACAAAATAATTCATTGTTTATATTTAGAAATAATTGAGAATACACATTCAAAATCAAATAAATACACACACAATACTTTTGAAAGGAATCAAAATAAACTTAATTAAATTGCATGTTTGACTTAACTTTTAACTCTATAACTATAAAGGGATATCCAATAGTGGGTATTTTTCTACTACTTGATCTGTAAGCAGAACCACTGTTATTATTTTCTTTCTTATAGGTCTGATGGTTAGCTAATTAAGAGCATATTATTGCAGATAATATAATAAAGTCAGAAATTGCCTCATGGATTATAGAAACACCTTTGATTGCATGGATCACATCAAGCTCTGGAAAGTGCTCAGAAAAATTGGTATCTCTGAACATTTCATTGTCCTCATGAGAAACTTACAGAGCTCAGGACACTGTAGTATGGACAGAATATGGGGGAAATCACTGGTTCCAGATTTGCAAAGAAGGGTGATAAGACTGTGTATGCAAAGGATCTGCAAACCTTCATATAAAAATCAAAGAGCACAGTGAAAAAACTAAAATAAAAAAATAAAAAAGCAAACCAATGACAACAAGTAGAACAACCAGGCTTAGAATTGACAATGACTTGGTGGTAGCTTTTGCCATTTAGCATCTACCATTTACAGTAAAGAAACAAGCAGTCAAGAAATATGCCATAGACTAGCACTTGGTACAGCAGCTATGAAGACCTTGGAAAAAATACATTGTATTCCCTATGACTCTATGGAAGTGAAAGTTGGACTTGAAACAACCAGAATAGGAACAGCACTGATGTGTTTGAACATTGGTTTTGGAGAAGAGTCTTGAACACATTGGGAACAATTAATAAAACAAACTGATGGATCACTGAATCAAGGCACAAATGACAAGGCTGAAATTATCCTATTTAGGACACATTATGTGAAGACCAAGCTCTCAGGAAAACACTCTAATGCTGGGAAAGGTGAAAAGAAAAAGGGCATCCAGTTGCAAGGTGGATGGATTCCGTTACAATGCAATGAATATTGTAACTGAGTCCATGACCATTAGGAGAGCTGAAAGAACAGATTATAGAGACAGACCATCATGGACTAAGGTGGTCACCAGGAATTGAAAAATGTTTTGATAAGCTACACCCTATAGACTAGTAAAAATTGAAGTTTTGATCCATCTTGTGATGATGGCTAAAGAGACTATGTGACTCAAGGGCACTTCTTAGAAGAATACTAGATAGTCTGTGAGCATGAACTATCTAGATATGTTTTTTATTGTCCAGAATACATGTAACTTATCCATTCATTCTCCACCTTCCATTTGGCTCAAGTGACAAGAAAATACACTCTTGACTGTGGTGAACTATACCATTTTAAAAAATCTACTTATGTTATGCAGTAGAAGTTCCAATTTCCAAGACCAGTGACAGATATTATGAAGGCCACCTTCACCATTACCATTTTAAGGGTATGGTATATAAAGATTCAAGATGTGAGTATCGTAATGCCTTGACTAGGTTAAGTACAACATGGAAAAGCAATGCAACATCAGGATCATAAGTACAGGGACTTGCTAACTTGGATTATTATGCAAAAGTGGACCAAAACATGTCCTTTGCAATTGGGACTGATTGGGACTAAGAACCAGACTTTTTCTTAAGATGCTTGGTATAGGCTATACCAGCGATGGCAAACCTTTTTTGGCTCACGTGCCATAAGTGGGGGGTAGTGTGCGGGCGTGCTGCACCCATAATGCAATGCACGACCCCCCACAGTGCACATGCGAGCACTACAGGCGCGGCCCCCCATTTTCTGCAATGCTCTTTTTGCCCTCCCCGGGCTCCAGAGCCTTTATAAGGAGCCTGGGGAGAGCGAAAAGAGCCTCCCTGCCCCCCGGGAAGCCCTCCGGAGGCTTGAGGGGCCTTCAGGATGCTTACCTGAAGCTTCCGGAGCAGTCAAAACGACCCTCCGAGCAAAACGGAAGTGACTTCCGGTTTGCTAGGAGGGTCGTTTTGAGCGCTCCGAAGGCTTGAGGGACCTTCAGGACGCTTCCCTGAAGCCTCCGGAGCAGTCAAAACGACCTTCCGAGCAAACTGGAAGTCCATTCCTGAACTTCCGGTTTGCCCGTAGGGCGGGTTCTTTGCGCTCCGGAGGCTTCAGAGAAGCTCATGAAGCCTCTGGAGGGGCAGGGGAGGCTCTTTTCGCCCTCCCTAGGCTCCTACAAAGGCTGTGGAGCCTGGGGAGGGCGAAAAATGGCTTTTAAAAAGGGTGAACTTTTGCATCTCATTTGGAAACCAAGGACCCAGAGTATGGAGGAAGAATGGAGAAACCAATCAAGCACAGTTCAACGACCGTGGGATTACTGTGCTTGATTGGCCTCTCCATTCTTCCTCCATACTCTGGGCCCTTGGTTTCCAAATTAGATGCAAAAGTTGCTCTCATCAGAAAAGAGGACTTTGGACCACTGAGCAACAGGACTGTGCTTCATTAAGACCAGGGTCAACGCAGGGTCATCTATGGGGCATTGCCAAGAGAAAGATGAGAGACATGAGACCGAACAATGCAGAAGAGCTGAAGGCCGCTATTGAAGCATCCTGGTCTTCCATAACACCTCAGCAGTGCCACAGGCTGATAGCTTCCATGCCACGCCACATTGAGGCAGTAATTGCTGCAAAACCAAGTACTGAGTACATATGCATGCTTATACTTTTCAGAGGTCCGATATTGTTCTATGTACAATTCTTGTTTTATTGATTTCATGTAATATTCTAATTTTCTGAGATGGTGGATTTGGGGTTTTCATGAGCTGAACGCCATAATCATCACAATTATGACAAATCACAGCTTGAACTATCTTGCTTTGCATGTAATGAGTCTTATGTCATATATTAGTTTCACCTTTTAAGTTGCATTACTGAAATAAATGAACTTTTGCATATTCTAATTTTTTGAGTTTCACCTGTAGCAAGCATTTCACCTTGCAGTTGCCTATTTACTAGTAGGTTGTTTTCTGCCTTCTGAATGATGTAATACTGTGACTGGCAAGCACCTCTACAACTTACTGTAAGGCAGTGGAAGGGTAACAGTAACCACTGCAAGTGGTTATGACTGTACCTTGCCAACTAGGTGCTATTTATATACAATTATTATTATCAGGTGACTGGACTAAAGGGCTACCATAAACTAGATTTCCTTTATAAATTCACTTTCTGTTTTAGAATGGAACCTAAATGTTGCAGTCTGTACAATATGGTCAGTGGGATGTTTTGCTTCGTAAGAAGTACAAGCCCTGAAGGGTTCTGACCATCAATTGCATACTTCCATTTTGTGATAGAGACAGGAAATGAAATAGCAGTTTGCTCAGATATAGGAAGATACATATGCCTTGGAATCTGAACAAGCCACAATGGGCCAGGACTCATGGACTTGAAAGTTAGATCAAAAGGAATATTTATACTGGTAATATACTCTGTTTTTGAACTATGGAATTTTCTAAAGGCTGGATATATGGGGATATGTAAGTATGCCTCCTACAGGTTAGGGAATGCTAATTCATCTCATTTCTGGAGGCATCCTATGATGGATCTCAGTATCATCAGGCAGAATCAACAGTATTCTGTTTCAGTTTATAAACTTTAGGTGAAGGATAGCTGGTCCTTGTTTTTTTCAGAGCTATAGTTTGAATAGAAGCCCGAATACGTCTGAACTAATGACACTAGTGTACCTGCCTTCTTTTAAGGAAACATGCCTATGATCTGCAAGAGAAGGTGGCTGGTTTATTGGTGGGATGTAAGGGAAGAATTAAGGGAAGAATTTCAGGGGAAGCCTGGGGAACAAAAGAGAATCTGGACATTGGTTATCACTTCCTCAGCTATAGGCAGTGGAATTTAGGTTAAGATACTAGACCAAAACCCAGAATACGGTTAGTTCTCTCTTAAACATGGAAGCAAACTGGGTGATCTTGGAGCAATCACTCTCTAAATCCAACCCACAACTCAAGGTTATTGTGGTGAAAAAAATAAAAGCATGCATTGACTGAAGTATAAAATTAAGTGAAAATATAAATCTAATTAATAAATAAATAAGGGTGGGTGGGTGGGTGTTATGTGCTATGGCTATTACCAAAATTCACAAAGTGAAGAAAGGTAAATTAACATACCTGAAGGCCTCAACTACCAGATTGTTACTTCCTAGTATGGCAATAGCTTTTGATTTATCAAAGAACTTAGGATTCCCAACCTTGGAACAGATAGATCTGGAGTTTAAAATAAAAGTTTAAAAGGCTACAAAAAAGTTATGAAGCACTGTGTTCTCTGCAGCATCTGTACAGCAAGGCAAGCCAGGGCTGAAACTTGGGGACATGTTTTTTCTTCTCCCACAGTAAGTAAGATAACAAAATTGGATAAGTGAAAGAAGACTTTCAATACCGAATGACACAAAGAGACAGACATTCCCCTAACTGAATTTAGAGAAGCTTCAATAGGAAAAATGAAACCCCAAAGTTTTCTAATTTGATTGCTTATTCATGTAAAACAAGGCCGGGCAATTAATTTTCCCAAGGAGTCACATGAAAAACTGAGACTGTTGTGGAACACTGCCTCTGCTGCCCCCCACCCGCAATGCTGCCACCACCCTGCCCAACACTGATGCCATAAACTGGACAGGGACCATGCACAACCCCATAGGTCATTAAATGCCCAGGTCATTTTACACTGAAGTTTACAGAAAAGCCCCACATACAGATCAATATTTACATTTTGATTCCCACCATCCACTGGAGTACAAAATGGGAGTCATCAGCATCCTACACCACTGAGCTGAAGGCCTGCCTACCAACAAAGATGGGAAAGAAAAAGAATTAAAACACATCAAAAGCCTTCAGAACGTATGGCTATCCTAGGTGGGCCTTCATCAAATTTCAAAAAAGACCCTACAGGAGCTCCTCCATAACAGACAATGAGAATAATAAAAGAAGCAATGTTGTCATTCCATACGTTGCATGAGTATCGGAAAAGCTCAGGAAGATCTTCAACCAACATAACATACGTGCACTCTTTAAACCCAAGAATATACTAAGGCAGAAACTTGTCCACCCCAAGGATAAAATATCCAGACGCAAACTAAGCAACATGATATATTCAGTAGATTGCAGTGAGCCACGTGCAGATCTGTACATTGGGAGAAACAAAACAGCACACCTCATAAGCGCATGGCACAACATAGGAGAACAAACCCATCAGGACAAGATTCAGAGTCCATCTGCATTTAAAAGACAAAGGCCACTCTTTTGAACCAGCAAAGTCCACATTTTGAACAGAGAGGACCGCTGGTTTGAAAGAGGGGTTAAAGAGGCCATCTATGGCAAAACTGAACAGCCCTCTCTCAACAGAAGGGGAGGGATAGGACATCATCTGTCGGTAATAGCCTTCCAACAGTTCCAAGAAGGTTCCATACCCATTTGTATTACTCAGGTGACCCAGCTAAATCTCCAGGTGGTCTTAACAACTCACTAAAAGAATGCAAATGACCAGCTTTCTGCAAGGAATATAAATCCTTCCATTCCCCACCATCCAGTCAGAGCTGAAGAAGCTTCTTAGATGAGAAACAAAAGTCCTTCAAAGAAAAAAAGGAAGTTCCGTTTCTTTTTGAAAAAGCACCTTTGGGATGCCCAGGTCTCATGTAAAGAGTTAACTATGACATGGGCAGCAAATAAATTTGATAAAGAACCATGAGCAAAATATTCATTATCTCCACTTATTGAGATAAATTTCCCATTTACTAGAGAATAACCAGGTAAAAAAATAATCACACACCTCTGCAGAGAATGAAATATATTGGGGAATATTAAGAGGAGAATATATTTCCCCAAAGGAGAAATAGAGAAAAATGTTAACAAAGGCAGAAAGCAGCCCCAACAGATGCCAGAAGTCTTTAGAGATGGATATTTTGTGCCCATTAAGAAATCCAGGCAAGCCTATTCACAAACAAAACACCTTTAGGTCCAGATGATAAGATTAAGAATTTCCATTTCCCCACCCAAATTGTAAGAACAGGACATGACCTTTAGGGCATGATAGGATTAACCCACCACCATTATAATAGCAAAAGACATCAGACTTCATACATTGCACATTCCATTGCAGCATCTATGCAAAAAACCCTGCAGCATCTCGGAACCCTATAAAAATCCATGTACTCATCAAACCAATTTGTAAGCTGTCCCAGCACTCTATGCTGGTGTTGGTTCTGCTCATCAAAAAACAGTCTTTGTTTCCAAATCAGACTCCATTTTATTTCCAGCGCCTTTCTCTTGACTTGGAACTGGACTGGATTTTTCCTCCTTGCAACCACATACCCTATATGATTGAATGGAAGCATTGCATGTAACTCAAACCACAGAGGTTGGAAGTTCACTGGAATCTCTCCTTCTGCCATCCAGACAAAGAAATGGGAAAGAAGTAGCCCCGATATAGGCCACTCCAACTGCAGCATCTCTGCTATCCTGAGTGATACTGGGAAAGATTTCAGTTATCCCATTTCATATGGAATCATGATGGCCCATTAGCCTAAACAAAATTACCAAAACATTAAAAAAAATATAGAAGCTATCAGCCAACCTGCCAATATAAATATGACAATGATAAAAACCTACAGAAATGGTGACCTGTAACCTGTGGCTCACAATCATTTCCTTTTTAATTGACACAATGGTGAATAGTTGAGCATGTTATATTTCAGCTCTGATATATTTCACATATTATTATTATTCATTATTTGTTATATCCTTTTATACTTGGAAAAGTAGAAAGTTTTTGAACTCTCAGTAAGAAAAAGAAATGATATTAACAAATTATTGCACCTTTACAGACCAAGCTAATTTCAGTTACATTTTCAGTAAACCTTTTAGTCAGAACTGTGATACTTTCCTTAACTCAGTCTTCTGAATTTACTTCCAAAAAGATGCTTTGGAGTGCACAGGGACCCAAGCATAGCATTTATCTGCAACAACTTAAAGCTGCTTTAAGAAGCTGCAGACAGGTACTCAACCACAGGCATTCCAATGCTCCTTTTTGAAATTCAGTCTGAAATATTGAATTTAAACTGCAACTGCAATTTAAATCGTTGCAAAGTATTCGCACAAAAATCATAACAATTGTTTCCTGATGCTATTTTAACACAGGCTTTATGAGCATACTCGACCATAACAGTTCATACATTTTTCAAGTATGAAAGATAGCAAAGTAATCCTATATGATTCAGTAATACAATTAGAATGCAAAAGTTTCATGCTTGGAAACTACTTTTTAAAAAAAAGAAAATTCTAACATCAATCAACTCATTTAAGCTGTTGTGCTTTCAAATCTTAATATTCCTGAACGTACCAAAACATTATGGACATCACAACGGGCCGGGAGGAGGCCATACTAAGCAAATGACAAGCAGAAGTATAAGCGAGAAAGAAAGAATGGGCATGGAATAAGTTCGCCCTTCTTCAAGTCCACATACAATTCATGACAGGAAAAGCTGCACACGAACGTTCCTTAAAAGATATCAAATTAAAATTTCCCTTGCTGAACGCCTCTTGCACTAGGGGAGACGGATGGGTTGTAACCCGCGAGCAACTTTCATTAAGCAGCCGCGTTGGTGTCAAGCACCCGAGGAGTTGCACCGAGCATCTGATTTCAACCAAGGCAGCATGGATGCATGGAATCAGACCAGTCAAGCCGCCAAGAGCTTTGTGTACCCAGACGCCCTCCTCCTCCCGCCAGGCCCCACAGAGGCTTTAGGCATCACGTGAGCGGGGGGGGGGGGTCAAAAACCCGCCACTTGAATGCCACTAACGGCGCGGAGAACGGCTTTTGCCGAGGCTCGGCCAAGGGACTCGGAAACGCCGTCCCCCGACTCCCAAAGTTGTTCGGTTAAAGTCGCAAGAGGGAGAAAGGAGCTATTCAATGAAGACTCCCCGCCCCGATTCCATCTCTGGGCGAGAAGAAATAGATTCGGCTGAGGGAAGACGCTGTCCGGCCTAATAACGTGAAAGGAGGGGGGGGGGCGTGAGTTCACCAGCAAAGAAAAAAAAGGAGGGAGGGGGTTCTGAAATGTGGACACGAGAAGAAAGCCGGCCGGCCGGGCAAATGGCCGCGAACTCGCCACGGCCCGGAAGCGCTTACTCAGTTGCCTCCCAAGGCTCCTGCCAGGCCTCACGAGTATGCCCGAGACAGTCCCTCTCCCTCCTTTGGCGGCCCTCAACTTACAACGGCATCGTCTCTCCGGCTGTGGTTAAACGCCGTCTCTTCTCCGGAACAGTCACTCTTTCCGCCCCTGGAAAACGGGCCCCGTGAGCATGATATGGGCCTGGCTGGGGCCCTCTCAGAGAGGGTGAAGAACCTCTCACTAGGCCTGCTAGTTGCTGCTGTTGTTGCTGCCGCCGCTTCTAATTCTTCCTCTTCCCCTCCGGCCTCCTAACATGGCGCCGAGGCGCTACCACAGCAACGTTCTGGAGATGGGAAGGAGAAGGAGGGGCCGCGGTGCAGAGGCCAGTAGAACGTGCTGACGCAACGGCATTTCCCAACCCTCTGCGTCAAGTGACGAAAGAGGGCTCCGGGTAATGCGCTGAACTGTTGCCGCTTTACAATGGTTGGTGGGTAATGTAGTCCTCCAAAGCGATTCGAGCGTTTGAAGTGGGAACAAATAAATGATAACGGTTCCTGCACTGACTGAGCATGCGCCCCGGAAAGGCACGGAAGTTAGTCGTCTTGATTGGTGTTGGGAGAGATGTTTATGTATAGGGTAATTCTTTTCTCTTTTACGATTTGTCAAAGGGGCGACGGGAGGAGATTGAAAGAGAAATCTCCCATTTACACTTAGAGGTAAAGCTTGCACTTCATAGTAATCTGTTTTTCCTTAGAATGTTGTATAATTTGTCCTTTGGTAATTACCTCTCTTCTTTGGTTCATATATATTTGAGCCATTATTTTATTATCCATGGTTTGTGAATAAGTTAGGATTGGAAACAAGCTGTGCAATAGATACTAGTAGAGGTATTTATGCAACATACTAAGTTAAAACCAAACAAGCTAAGTGTATGGCTTAGCATATTTGAACCCAGTCTTGTGTAATTAAGGAAGGGGAAGATTTCATTCATAAGCTGCCCAAATAGAAGAATAAAAGCAGGCTATTTAAGTATACAGAAGCCAAGCTTTTCTAAGAAAAATCAAAATGTCTAATAATTATTGCCCATAATGCCCAAATGAAATACTTATATTTGACAATATTCTGAGGGATCAGAAGATATGAGACCTGGCCCATTGAATTGCCAAGAATTGGATGACTGAATGGATAATATCATCATCATCATCATTCTGTCCCGAGTATAAGATAAAAGAATGAGTTAGAGAGGCATACACTCATGTTTGAAATGTGTGCCAAAGGCTGTATTTCAATATTAGTGCAGAACCGAATGTTTGGTGTATAAATCTTATGGTTCATCAGGGAAGACTGGAAAAAAATACTGCTTGAAAGACTGAGTCTCAAAGTCTCATCATAGCTGCTGGTAGAAAAGTCTGGGATCTGTATTGTAGATCAGTAGTAGCAGGAGAGCTGCATGTTTTTAATCCTATTTTCTAGGTAAATCTGAACCCATTCAAATTGTGCCATTCTAAGTACAAGTATTGAATAGTGTAGCACATCAAAAATGCTGATATTTGAAATCAGGATTTTTGACACTATAAAGACATCTTAAACTATCAAAGAAAGAAATTTAAAATCCTCAGATATAAATCCTCTTTATATAAATCATAATTGTCCAATCCAAATAAGGTGGTCATACCACCGAAAACTCTAGAATATTTGTATTATACATGATTGATTCATAAAGTATTCACTTCATTATAAGGTATTTTTAATAATCAAACAGTGGGAATGCTCACATACCTTAATAATGGACTTTGTTATCCAAAGTGTGATTCCTATTTATTTAGGAAGTTATGCGAGTTTTATTTATTTTTGATGAGACAGATTCCCCAAAAATAGTCTTACCAGTGAAAACTATATGAGGTTTTCAGATCTGAATCAAGACTAAACCTGACTGAACACTCAGTTTACTATGGAACAATAAGGGCAGTACAACATTTTTCTGCCTTTATTGTGTCTACTGAGTGGTGGGCTTCTACTACTCTTGGGTGGTAACTATGGCTCACAGGAATGCTTGAGGCCCCCTATAAGAACCATTCTAGGCATCTGTTGTATGAAGTCACTTGGATTCAAAATCTGGCTTTATAGTCTATTGGAGTTGCTTAAGGTAAAATTTGGCCCAGTTATTCTGGAAGAGTTCAAGCCAGTCATCACTGGTGAAGTCAACAGTGTTGTCAGTGGTTTGAGTTCAGTTTCCTGTATTTTAGATTTCTATCACCTATTGAAATCTTCTGGGAAGTGATGCTTGGGTCAGGTAACAATGAATGTTTATCTGCAGAAGGGGGCGATTCTGTGTGCCTTGAAGGAGACCTGCGCCCTGACCCCAATGAACAGATGATTGCTATGACCACTTTTGTACTCAATGGATCTGGACAATTTTCATCCAATCTCCAGCTGAGAAGGTGGATTGTATACAGTTCCGGAAGAAGCAAATTATCTGAATTGTTCTTGGTTATAAACTGAGACAGCATTGAAAATGAGGATTATCTCTGAGAGACCCAATATGGTGGTAGAGTCCATCCTGCCTTCCTTGATTTCTCTTATCACCTTTGATAGCATCGACCATGGAACCATTCTGGCCCATAAAGAATTGGGAGGCACTTTGTTATAGCGGGTTTTCCTCCTTTGTTTGGATTTCAGTCCATTCAGTGTTGATAGGAGGAGGGATCAAATTCTACCTTGAGAGGTAGACTATTATCTTGGCACTCCTATTTAACATCTAAATTAAGCAGCTAATGAAGTCATTTGTCCATGTGGGTGTGGCATTATCAGTATCTCCATCCAGGATCAATTGATGCCACTGAGGTCCTTTTGTTTGGGCCTGGAAGCTGTTAGGGTCAAGATGTGGAGAAATGGACACTAGCTCAAAACACTGGCTAGACTGATTGGCTATGGATATTGATCCTCCTTCCTGACACCAGAAATTTCCCACATTTAATTCTGGCTGGAGGGGTGCATTTCGCCACTCAGAGTGTGCAATCTGGGAGTCCTCCTGGACTCGGGTTTCTGCTTGATGAGTAGATGGTAGCCATGGCTTTACACAGGTTTGCCTTGAGCACCAATTGCACCCATTCCTGAACTTTGTTCTTAGTGACTCATGTCATAGTCATAATAAGCTAATAAAATGATTACATTTGGATTACTTTTAACACATTCTGCATGAGACTACCATTGAAGAGTAGCTATCTAAAATGCATTTGCATGAGCAGTTTTTGGTTTTTCTCAATACATTCATGTAGCACTATTGCTCAGTGAGCAGCACTGGTTCCCAATTAGTTTATGGGGGTTATGGCTGATAACAGTTGTTTTAATCTTTTCACACTGTCTGGAGTCATTGGTGTGAGATGCGTGGCCATCTGCATCATTTTTGTTTCCAGATTCAGGGGCTAATAGGTGACCCACTACTACATCTTTGTGAGCTTCCCAAGAGCACTTTATCAATCGGTGTTAAAGGCAATGAAGGCTAAGGGCATTTCTCCATTAGTGACTGAGAATACATAATGAAGTAATGTAATGCTTCCACCTCCATAACTTGTTTAAATAGAGTTATTTTTATAATTGAAATGAAACTACAGACCTTTGGTCACCTTTGTTTATTTCTCCACATACAGTAATGGTTACCATTCTTAAGACCATCATGAAAGAAATGCCTGCTTTATCTCTTCAACCAGATTCTGGGTGTTGTTTTTATCTCTACATTTGAATCAAACATGTTTACTAAAGTATTCCTTTGGCTAGAAGAAAAGGTGGAAATCACATGACTCCTAGGATGACAGATAGGGTTAAGAAAGTGAAATCTAACAATAGCCTCTTAGATATGTCATTAGAATTGAGTCCTGGTGTTGTCAAAATGCAGCAGCATATCTTTCCTTCAGATTGTTGTTTCAGTATTGTTAAAAAGTAACACTTTGGATGGTAGTTTTTCCAGATTTAGATCATGTGAATAAATATCTGCATGCCAACGAACATCTACAGGCAGTTAATGACAAAAATTAGGATTGAAATTTCATCAAGTGATGCAGTTTAAAGCATGATGTCATGTGACCACATCATTTAATGACAACAATCATTAAGTGGCATGCCCCATTTCCATCATAAAGTTAGTCCAAGGCTGCTTGTACCTAGCTGGCAGGCAGGTAAGGCACAACGCAAGTGTAGTGCTGCCGGGAATGGGTGCTGCTAGTCAGGAGAAGAGTGCAAGCAGCTCAACAGAGTGACATGACCTCTCTCAGTTTCCCCATTATCTTTGCTTGTGGGAAGCTGGCAGAGAAGGTAAGGAATGGTGATCACATGGCTGCTGGATGCAGCAACTATTGTAAGTGTGAGCTGGTTACTCCAGATTGTTATCCTGTGACCATGGGAACTTTGAACGTTATTTGTAAGTGTCCTTCTATAGCACCATTGTAGCTTCAAATAGTTGCTAAATGAATGATCAGTAAATGAGGGTTGCCTGTAAGCATTTCCTGCCAAAACTTGGGTTTTGACAATAGAGGGCTGACAGTACTGAAAAATATTAATACTATCCAGACATTCCTGTGAAAAGCCAAACTTGACAGCAATTTTCTTTGACTTTATCGGTTTAACAACCTTTCTCATGTGAAAGTCCTCAGTTGCTGTGGTAAGTTGTCCACTTTGTTTTTGATATTATAAATCAACTCTTCTTGATTCATTGTTTCACAATTTTTTGCCCAGCTACTCAGTACTCACATAAACACAGTTATCACCAAACAAAAACCTGTATTTGGTGGTGAATTTCACAAGGGGAGTGGGGGAACATTCCATTAACAATCAAAAATTCAATCATTGAAGCACACTTAGTAGTTTTCACTTCACAAGCAATAGCAATATACCATATTTTTCAGAATATAAGATGCACTTTTTCCCTCTAAAAGAGGGTGAAAACTTGGGTGCGTCATATACATCAAATGTAGCCACGCCCACCTGCCGGCCCCCACCCTTTGGTTTCTGCCTCCCAGCAATTTGCCTCCTTGCAGCAAAAGCCTGCTTCAGCTTCAGCATAGCCTGATTAGCACAAGCAGCTGATTGTCAGTTGGATCAGCCTCCCGACCATCAGTTGTTTCAGGCTGCAAGGATTGCCTATTGCCTCCACGCGTCCCATTTTCAGCCTCCGCATCTCACTTTTTGCCTCTGCACGCCCCGTTTTTCTCCATGTGCCCCATTTTCCACCCGTTCCGATCCCCGCCACCTAGAATGGGCAGAAAATGGAGCACACAGAGGCCAACAACGGGATGCGGAGGCCAAAAATGGGGTGTGCGGAGGTGGCAATAGGCTATGGCAATCCCTGCAGCCTGAAACACCTGATTCTCAGGAGGCCTGACAATCAGCTGCTCGTGCTAATCAGACTTTGCTGAAATGAAAGTGGCTGTTTGCTCTAAGGAGGCAAATTGCTGGGAGGCAGATTTGTTTTTTCTGATGTTAATCAGGCTGTGCTGAAACTGAAACAGGCTGTTTACTGTTTGCTGCAAAGAGGCAAATTGCTGGGAGGCAGAGTCAGATTTTTTTTCTTGTTTTCCTCCCCAAAAGCCAGGTGCGTCTTATACTTCAGAGCATCTTATACTCCAAAAAATATGGTACATTTTGTTCACAGTAACTTCCCAACAATTGAAGTGGAAGAATAGATGCTAAAGGAGATGTGAAAGCTTCTAGCATGCCAGTACTGTCAATTTTTGGTCACTTGTACCATTGGAAGTATTGTTTTTTATTCAATCATATTATAGTGTCACCCAGCTATCAGGTGATGTAGTGCATGATCTCATTATTACTTTACATTACCTCAAGGACATCTTATTTGATGCTATGTCATGGGAGAAATGCTTTAAAGCTATAATTCTATTCTGCCAATATAACTGATTTAATTGAGGAGAAATGACTTTGAATAAACTGCCATATGGCTGCATTGTAAAAGGACTTTTGGTACAACTGAACAAGTACCAATATTCTTCTTTTCCTTTACTGCATAGCTTAAGTACATGTCATAAACTTGATAACCTATAGTTACTTTTCTAAGAACAATAATTTTGAAGCTTTTTCTTTAAATGTGTTCAAGGAATTTTCTGCAATTTACCAGATATTCTATAAATTGTCGTTCATTTTAGATAAATGTACATGTCCTCAAACTTTAGATTTCTATTTTTTTAAAAAATAAATTAGTGAATGTATATTTCACAAGAGTATTACACAACAATCATTAACATTAAATTTAACAAGACATAACAGGGCAGCTGTTTAGACTTCTTAGTCAAATTCCGGATTATTCTTGAAGAGATATTCTGCCTGTTGATTAAAAAAAATCCATGTAAAAAGATACATTCAGTTTCTCTAAGTTAAAGAAAGCATTTCATTTCCTAAAATTAATAGAAGTTGACTGAATTATTATTAGATAACCCTGGTATTGGTGAAGGATTAGATAGTATCTTGAACCAAAGCTATAATAGCAGCATCTGCTTGGTATTCACATTACAATTCCTGCTACAGGCAATCCCATTATGAAAGTGTGCCTCAGATGTGGAAGTGAATGTACAGTATATCTGGAATCCAAATCAAGGAAGAATGTAATCAACAGAGACAGAGAGCATATTGGAAAATTGTTGAGCTCAGGTTCCATTTCAGATGAGAACTTGCATTAGCCAAATCACCCACCATATTGAAATGACCTATTCATTAAAATCAAAATACAAACCAAAGCTACCTCCATAAAATTACACCAAGGAGGATCTATCTCAAAACAAGATAACCTGAGTTTATACCCTGAAAGATAAGGTATATTGTTATACAAATTAATGTTTAAGATAAAATTTCTTGAAATGTTTGTAAACTGTATGTCAGCTGAATAAACTTGTTCCCCTTCCCTTGTCATTCTATGTTGATTACCTAATAAACTAAATTAGACTAAATATTGCGTCTCAGCCCTACCCCCCTTTTCTTTACTGATAGTGTGCCCAGTGTGTGTTACGATGTGTCATTGTCTTATATATGCTAATGTCTGCTCATTTGATGTCCCCAAATAGAAATCTTATCCATATGTACCTGGACGTAAACAATCATTTACACGGGGAATGTAATTTTAAATAGATAGGACTGCACTGTCCATGGTAGAAGATAGTTACAAATTGAAGTGTATAGTAAAATCTGGGAGGAAAATATGTTGCTGCAAGAGAAACAATGTTCTATGCATACCAATAAGACTGACTCTAGAGCTAAAATCAATCAAATGTCTATTTTAGGACTGTATAAAAATGCTTATGACTATCCCTGATGGTTAGAAATCAGCTTATAGGGCAGTGGTGGCGAACCTATGGCACGCGTGCCACAAGTGGCACGCGGAGCCATTTGTCAGGGCACGCGAGGTGCTGCCCTGTCAGCTGGCCTGAGTTCACCTTTTTAAAAGCCATTTTTCGCCCTCCCCAGGCTCCAGAGGCTTTATAGGAGCCTGGGGAGGGCGAAAAGAGCCTCCCCCCCCGGTTTTAAGCATTCCGAAGGCTTCAGGGAAGCCTCTGGATGGTCCCTGAAGCCTCCGGGGGGGCGGGGGGGCTCTGGAAAGAGCAAAAAAAGCATGTAAAAATGGGGGGGTCACGCATTGTGTGCGCATGCGTATTGGGGCATCGTGCGTTGCATTATGGGTGCGGCACACCCGCACACGACCCCCCTGCGCTCCCACTTGTGGCACGCGAGCCAAAAAAGGTTCGCCATCGCTGTTATAGGGTAACAGCAGATGTATTATCTTTAGCATGATGAATAGAAATAAGAGGCCACATTAGAAAATTTTATGGGGTATTGTTGAGTTAGATGTACAACATGGTTTTTTTTTGTTTTTCTACACCGGGTAAAATAGAGCTTCAAAAAACAAGCCTTTTTTGAAGGAATTTTGCTAAGGGCACTGTAGATTGTATAGAGCAGTGGTCAGCAAGCCGCGGCTCGCGAGCCACACGTGGCTCTTTACACATTTTAATGCGGCTCTTCTGTGTGCCGGGCGCCCGCTCCCCTCCCTCCTCTCGGGCACTTCAAAACAAGCGCCCCTTTCCCTTTTTTCTTTTAGACCCACAATGATTAGGGAGGATCCTGAAGTCGGGCGGGGACGAGAAGCGAGGAGGCAGAAAAAGAAACGGAGGCTAAGGAGCTTCCCCCCCGCCCCCTCCCAGCAAAAATCTAACCGGGGAGCCGGGCGGGCAGTAGCAAATTAGCCTATCACGCCGCGTGATCGGCTAATTTGCTACTGCCCGCCCGGCTCCCCGGTTAGATTTTTGCTGGGAGGGGGCGGGGGGGAAGCTCCTTGGCCTCCGTCTCTTTTTCTCCCTCCTCACTTCTTGGGGCTCCACCAATGGGGGAGCAAGGCCCGCCCAGCGTCAGGCTTTGGGCTAACACAGAGGTCTGCAAAGTTGGCTGTTTTAAGACTGGTGGACTTCAATTCTCAGAATTCTGGGAGTTGAAGTCCACCAGTCTTAAGAGCCAATTTTGCAGATCCCTTGGCTAATATGATTGATGCCCTTGGTGGACTTCAATTCTCAGAATTCTGGGAGTTGAAGTCCACAAGTCTTCAAGCTGTCAGGTTTGAAGACCCCTTGGGGGTTTTTTTTCTAAAGGGTTAGGGGTGCAAGGGTCTTGCAACTTGACAGCTTTAAGACTTGCATGCTTCAATGCCAGAGTTCCTGAGCCAACATGACTGGAGGAGGAATTCTGGGAATTGAAGTCCACAAGTCTTAAAGCTGTCAGGTTTGAAGACCCCTTGGGGTTTTTTCCCTAAAGGGTTAGGGATGCAAGGATCTTGTAACTTGACAGCTTTAAGACTTGCGTGCTTCAAATGCCAGAGTTTATTGAAACTAAAAACAGTGTACCATCCTATGTATTTTCGGTTTTAAAAATGTGACTCTCAAAATAAATTTCAATCGTGGTTTTGGCGAGATTTGGCTCAGTTGAAAAAAAAGGTTGCCCACCACTGGTAGAGAGTAACTGATAGATGTATTGTAGGTGTCATATAAAGTTATAGTAATACTTTCCAGTATTGCTGCAACTAGATCTATAATAAATTGTAAAAGAAATAACTAAGGTTTATAAATAAGTAATAACACTATTTTTGTCTCCTACATAGGGATGGATGGATGGATGGATGGATAGATGGACGGACAGACAGATATTCCCTTACCAGAAAGTCAACCGGGTCATCTGGCCTAACCATGCAACATTGATTCAACCCCTGCATAAGTGTTGGCATTACATGCTTCATTAAGTAGTTTCTCAGTGGAATTGACTGGGCTTCCAGAAGTTCTTGTTCTTGCCGCTTCACTTCTTCTAAACGCTTATTCTAAACACAGACAATTAAATTGCATTTAGACATAACGAAGTCTAGAGCAATAATATTTTAAAAAATGATTTTTTTAAAACCTCTTTTCAGATCATACCTGACTTTAGTCTGGTGAATTCTACATCTACTCGTTATTAAAATGTAGCAAAGTTTGTATAGCCTACAGCATATATCATGCATATGCCCAAGAGAAAATGTCTACAGTGATGTTTCCTGTACGTATCTTTCTTTATAAATCATATCTAAACCAGCTGGGCATGTTTCAGATATACATGCATATATACTCGGTAGGGGGATGCAGTGGCTCAATGGCTAAGACTCTGAGTTTGTCGATCAGAAAGGTCACCAATTCGGCAGTTTGAATCCTTAGCGCCGCGTAACGGAGTGAGCTCCTGTTACTTGTCCCAGCTTCTGCCAACCTAGCACTTTGAAAGCACGTAAAAATGCAAGTAGAAAAATAGGAACCACCTTTGGTGGGAAGGTAACAGCATTCTGTGTGCCTTCGGGGTTTAGCCATGCTGGCACATGACCATGGAGATGTCTTTGGACAGTGCTGGCTCTTCGGCTTTGAAACAGATGAGCACCGCCCCTAGAGTCAGAAACGACTAGCACATATGTGCCAGAGGAACCTTTATTTTTAAAGCAATGGAAGTGATGCCAATCATGATTGTGATATCAGGTGACCCAAAAATTTGGCATGTAATTGCCCAGTGTAAATTTATTTCCCAAAAAACCCCAGAGGACATCATATTTCAGACCTCCTACTAGGAATGAAAATGCTGCAAGAATTTATTTCTTCAGATACAAAGACTCAACAAAAAGATCAAATGTAACAAAACAGTAAAGACATTATGAAAAGTATATAGCAACAATTATGTTCGGTATCAAATCCACACTGTTTATCCTACTATGAAAGTTGAAATCATCTAAAGGGCTAGAAGCAATTCTCTTATGCAGAAGTTTCCATTCATTCATTTTTTAATGATTTAATATCATTTTATTAATTTTTGAATGTATGAAGACTTCACATCACAAATTTTAACACAAGAAACATATTTATGGAGGTGATTTCTCCAAAGTTCAATATATCTACAGTATGTTAATTAACAATAGCTTCAACAGCTATTACAGTATGAGTGAGCCATGTTCCTTTCTTAAATCTATTTATTGTTTCTTACTAGCATGTCAAACTAACACAGATAATTTACCACTAAAACAGTATACCTAGTTTTGTTAATTCATTTGAGGCCAAAGTATGCTCAACTTGCATATTTGTACATTATCGTCAACAACATTCACAATATGCAAAGTTTTGTCAAAATATAGCCCAAATGATAACATCATGATGCATGCAGAAATGTGCCAAAAGTTATAAGCCGATAAGATAATGATGGTGCAGGGCTGCTTTCATCATATGCCCCTATAGTTTTTCCTGCAAATGCCTCTAGTTATAAAAGTTACATGATGAGTGGAAGTCTGATGACCTCACAGTAAGGTACGGAACGCACTCCAGTGACTCTTACTATTAATACCATAGAACAGGGGTGCCAAACGTGTCATGTGACATATTTGGACTTTTCCCCCCTTTGCTAAACCGGCCAGGGTGTGATGCATCCAGCCTGCAGGCCGCAGGCTTGATAGTACTGCCATAGAAGGTTCTTCTGAGGGAAGGAAATCTCCATATCCAAAAATAAATACAAAAAACAAAATCACACCTCCTTTAAGTTTTCTGTTTCCGCCATGCTTATAGACAAATGCTGGATTTCTCTACACTTTTTGTTACAAAAGCTTATTTCCATTGAGTGAAACTTTCTACTCTCTTTTTCTATAGAACAGTTATCAGAAGTTTTCTCAACAGGATCTAGAGTGCTGCCTGGTTATTGTTTGGTGTTAAGAGATATAGGAAGTAAATGGGATATAAGAGATATAGGAAAGTGGAAGATGAAAAATGTAATGGAAGTAAACACTGGCATATAGAGCATTAGAGGGAAATGTGGCAACTTCCTCTTTGGGCTAAACTATGGGATCTTATACAATCTCTTTATTTAATATTAAAAAGTATTTATTTGCAGCTGAAGTAGACCTTTCATTTGGTAATTTACTAGTTATAGTTAATCTGGTTATAAAGACTTAAAATCCATTCATATTATTCAACTGCTTCCTAACTACTACTTGTCTGGGATTGCTACTCTCTCATGGAAATTGTTCTGATTCAGTTGATTGAAAACGGTTTTGTTTGGAAGAGGGGAAATAGAAGCAAAGCAGGAATTGAAGATTTCTGTCTAGGTTTTGACATGTGTTACTATCCATCCTTTTCAATATGTTACTATCCATCCTTCCCATAACCCTTAATTTTGACAAGAGCTAAAAGTCCTTTTTATTGATGTTTCCCTTATAAAACCAGTCCTTTGCTATTCTAGTATGCCTGAATTTCTAAAGGTATTAGCTACTTGCTCTTATCTTGGTGAGTCACCAATCTTAGATTACTTATGCATCAAATGGTAAAAGATCCTTTTACTAAGTAATTAACACTCTGATCAGCATAGATTAACTCCAAGGTCAACTTCAGACTAACAATCAAGTAAGCAATACCCCAATCAAGAAACTGCCGAAGAGCCATTAGTTAACAGCCAAAACAAAGAACCCCTAAGACCACCCACACAGACAGACAAGATAACAGAATATAAACTGATAGCAAACAGCACTCCTTACTAGCACTGATGATATTACCTATTTAGGGTAATGAAAACAAGCAAGTTCAGAGAGCATCAAGGACTTCTAAAAGGGTCCTTCTCCATTCAAAGTGTCTTCTTAAGCTATCCCCTTGCTTAATTCTCAGTGGAATAATGTACGATTAAACTTCTCATTTGTTTCTCAAAATTCCCATCCTCTTATGCTCCTTTTGACCTGAATGTTTTTTCCAGGGGATTCTGTCTAGTAGTTCATTGTTGAAATTGGATGTCAAAAAATCTATTGTGCCTATATGACTATATCCCAATTTCCTTTTATATAGTGTCTTGAATCCCAAGAATGTGTTTTTGTTACCTGTAAAATTATCACTACTTTTCTCTCTTCAACTGGTTCCTTTCTGTTAATTAGGATCAGATTTAGTAGTGCTCTAGCAGAAATAGGTAAGACTATGTAAGATGACATAAAATAAAGACTATGGCAAGATTTGCGCAGAGGGATAGAGATTATAATAGGAGGTAAAATTGACATGTCCATTCCTGTCCTCAAAAATTGTTTCCTGTCTCTTTTTGATAATAGGACAACTAGGTAATGCACGAGAACAGGCAAACTGTTGAATGATTTGAGGGCAAATGTCCTGTTTTCAAAAGGTCTGGAAGATAACATAAATATGGGAGTATTACAACAATATGGGTGAAGATTCTAGAGATTTTCAAATATTTTTTTAAAAAGCAATGATTATCAGGGGCCAGCTTGGACAGGCAAAGATATAGGTTTGCTCTCCCTAATTGCATTTCTCTCTCTCTTTTTAATTAACTTCCAAAGTAGTGAGAATGCTCTAAATAAAAAAATCGATACTATTTTGCTACTTTGATACTAACAAAAGAATTTTTTAAAAGTACTCCATAACACCTTGATTAGCACATGTGTGCTAGCATAATGATTAACATGATATAGCAGGTATGAAAACTACACAAAGAATATTGCATCCAACTTTGCTCCTCCCTAGAAGGCACATTCCCCAAGAAAGTGGGGAAAGTTTAATGTGCTGTCAAAGAACACATGTCATAAAAAGAACATTTTACTCTATCGCAGGAGACATACGTAAAACAATGAATTAACTTTCATGAATAAAATTTTTGGTGAAGTTTCCTAACAGCAGTTCTACAATTAAATCTATTGCCAGGAAATGCTGGATGCTTGTTCACTAAATGTCTGAAGTAGGGGTTGGGCAACCGTTTGTCTGGGGTGCTTCAGGGTGAGTTCCTGCATTGAGGAGTGAGCTCAATGGTAATATCCAACTCTTTTAACTGTGCTCAATTCAGCTCTTATCACTGCTCCTGAGAATATTTATTAGAGTTTCAATATAAAGTATCTAAAACTCTTAGCGGCATTTGCTTTCAAACAAACTAAATAGAAAAATCAGGTTCAGATAGTCCTCAACTTACAACCACAATTGAGGCCAATATTTATGTTGCTAACTGAGACATTTGTTAAGTGAGCTTTGCTTCATTTTATGACACAATTGTTAAGTTAGTGACACAGTTGTTAAGTGAATCTGACTTTCCCATTGACTTTGCTTGCCAAAAGATTGCAAAAGTTGATCACATGAGCCAGGACATTGCAACCATCATAAATATGAACCAATTGCCAAGCATCCGAATCTTTTTCAATCTTTTTAAATTTTTAAATTTTATTTTATTTTACATATACCTATATTTGTGTGAACCGTGTGGCACCTGGGTGTCATACATTCTAACCAAGCATCTGAATCTTGATCATATGACCAGGGAGATGCTGCAACACATAAGTGTAAAAATTGTCATAAATAACTTTTTTCATGTTGTAACTTTGTACGGTCACTAAAGAACTCTTGTAAGTCAAGGACTACCTGTATAGTGCTTTCTGAAAGATATTTTTTTTTAATCTTTCCTCCTCCTTTGGTAAGAAATCTGTAAATATGCTAAAATTTTCTTATATTTAGGATTAACTCACCCATTCTTCCCAGTTTGTTATTTTCTTGGCCCTTTCTTCCAACTCCTGTTTCTCCAAGTCCGCTTTTTCTTTAGCTTCTCTAGCAAGGCGTTCTTCTGCTAGTTTCCGTTCAAATTCTTCCTTTTCTTCATCTGTCATACCATAATTTCTAGGTTCACCAATGTTTTTGATTATTTCTTTTGTTATAACTCTGTTTTCCAGGCCCTCAAATTTTGAAACATCTTTCAAGTATAAAAAGGCAGGATAGAAAAAAAAAACAAGTTACATAAAATTAGATTCAACGTTATTACTTTTTAATTGTTATAAACAAGCCAGTTGCTTTCACCATTAAAAATGTTGCCTTGCAAATTTAGCAAAAATTGTTCCAAATGAATGGCACCAAAGTGATATTATATATACAGGTGAAACTCAAAAAATTAGAATATCGTGCAAAAGTTCATTTATTTCAGTAATGCAACTTAAAAGGTGAAACTAATATATGAGATAAGACTCATTACATGCAAAGCAAGATAGTTCAAGCTGTGATTTGTCATAATTGTGATGATTATGGCGTTCAGCTCATGAAAACCCCAAATCCACCATCTCAGAAAATTAGAATATTACATGCAATCAATAAAACAAGGATTGTACATAGAACAATATCGGACCTCTGAAAAGTATAAGCATGCATATGTACTCAGCCAAAAGCACCAAAAACTGGTTCAATGGCCATGGGATTACTGTGCTTGATTGGCCTCTCCATTCTTCCTCCATACTCTGGGTCCTTGGTTTCCAAATTAGATGCAAAAGTTGCTCTCATCAGAAAAGAGGACTTTGGACCACTGAACGACAGGACTTTGGATCACTGTGCTTCATTAAGACCAGGGTCAACACAGCCGTCTACCAGGAGATTTTGGAGCACATCATGCTTCCTTCTGCAGACAAGCTGTATGGGGATGCTGACTTCATTTTCCAGCTGCCCACACTGCCAAAAGCACCAAAACCTGGTTCAATGACTGTTGGATTACTGTGCTTGATTGGCCAGCAAACTCGCCTGACCTGAACCCCATAGAGAATCTATGGGGCACTGCCAAGAGAAAGATGAGAGACATGAGACCGAACAATGCAGAAGAGTTGAAGGCCGCTATTGAAGCATCCTGGTCTTCCATAACACATCAGCAGTACCACAGGCTGATAGCTTCCATGCCATGCCGCATTGAGGCAGTAATTGCTGCAAAACCAAGTACTGAGTACATATGCATGCTTATACTTTTCAGAGGTCCGATATTGTTCTATGTACAATCCTTGTTTTATTGATTGCATGTAATATTCTAATTTTCTGAGATGGTGGATTTGGGGTTTTCATGAGCTGAACGCCATAATCATCACAATTATGACAAATCACAGCTTGAACTATCTTGCTTTGCATGTAATGAGTCTTATCTCATATATTAGTTTCATCTTTTAAGTTGCATTACTGAAATAAATGAACTTTTGCACGATATTCTAATTTTTCAAGTTTCACGTGTGTGTGTATGGTATAACTCAGAATAATGTATGTGTGAGCAAAAGTAATGAAATTTGTCAAATGTACAAAATTGTTCATTAATTTCTCATTAAAACCTTTGCCATATGCAAACATTTCCTTCTGTGTTTTGAGCTACATGTTCTTTTCTCTTTTTCCTATAGTAGGTTAGCATGGGAAGGCCCTGACCGAGCATTAAACTTTACTTTACTTTACTTTATTTCATATTTCTAGACCGCCCCCTCTCCCAAAAGGGACTCGGGGCGGTGTACAGTCAATGGAATACATAAAAAATAATACATAAATACACAAATACTTAAATATTTAAATACTTAAATAATTAAATGCTTAAATGGAGGAGGTTATAAAAACTGTACATTCAAGTAAAGCATTTAAAATACAATATTTAAAAAACAACCCCTAAAAATACCCCAAAGAATTAAATTTAAAATAGTTACCCCAAAAATTCCCAATTAAAAATATCTGCCAGGAGGTAAAATAAAACTATGAGTGGGCCAAGCCGGCTAAAGAATTCAGGATGGACAATTAAGGTACATTAGGAGGTCCAACTTGATTAGTGGTATCCCATCATAAATATGAGTAGGTGGAAGCAATTTGCCAGCGAAACTGTATTATTCCCACTATCACTGAAAAGAGGTAGTTTGGACTGAGAGGCTGTTATTTGTACCACACATTGAGTGCCATCTGTATGCAGATGACACTCAGCTATATATCTCTACCCCGAACCACCCCAACGAAGCCGTCGAGGTGATGTCCCGGTGTCTGGAAGCCGTCCAGGTCTGGATGGGTGACAACAGATTCAGGCTCAACCCTTCCAAGACGGAGTGGCTGTGGCTACCGGCGCCCCGCTTTAGCCAGTGTGTTCCATCTCTGGCTATCAAGGGGGAACAACTGCCCCCGGTGGATAGGGCACGCAATTTGGGCGTCCTCCTAGATTCCCGGCTGTCGCTAGATGATCATGTGACGGCCGTGGCTAGGGGGGCGTTCCACCAGGTTCGCCTGGTGCGCCAATTGCGCCCCCTACTAGAGCGGGACGCCCTTCGCACAGTCACTCAGGCCCTGGTGACTTCCCGTCTTGATTACTGCAATGCTCTCTACATGGGGCTCCCCTTGAGATGCACCCGAAGGCTCCAGCTGGTTCAGAATGCAGCCGCGCGGGATATTTTGGGGAGTACTAGGTACTCCCATGTAACACCACTCCTGCGCGAGCTGCACTGGCTGCCTGTGGCTTTTCGGGTGTGTTTCAAGGTGCTGATTGTCATCTTTAAAGCGCTCCATGGCTCGGGACCTAGTTACCTGCGGGATTGCATTCTACCCCACACATCCCTGCGACCAATCCGCTCTCACAGAGAGGGGCTCCTCCGGGTACCTTCCGCTAAGCAGTGCGGGCGGGCGGTGCCTAGGAGTAGGGCCTTCTCTGTGATGGGCCCAACCCTCTGGAACGACCTCCCCCCCGATATTAGAACTACCTCGGACCTCCGCTCCTTCCGTAAGAAACTCAAGACCCACCTGTTTCGACTAGCCGGCCTGGCCTAATTGTAACTACAAGTAATACTCATTACTGACCTTCCTGGATGGCTTTTTAAATTTTAAATCTTGGGATTTTAAATTGGTTTTAGCATTGTTTTAATTATTTAAATCAGTTTGGGTTATATATACAGACTGTATGTTTGCGTGGTTCTGTCTGGTGTTTTATGTCATGTTTTGTTGTTTTTATATATGAACGGTCTGTACACCGCCCCGAGTCCCTGCGGGGAGAGGCGGCGGTCTATAAATTTAATAAAACCTAAAACCTAAACCTAAAACATTGAGACTGCATAATTGGGGACGGATTTGAATCTGGGCCCACCCTTCTCTTGCTTACCACTTTTGTCAATAAACAAGTAGCCTCTGAATACAGGTAGTCCTTGACTTACAACCATCTGTTTAGTGACCATTCGAGGTTACAATGCCGCTGAGAAAAGTGACTGATGAACATTTCTCACATGACTGTTACAGCAGCCCCATGGTCATGTGATCAAAATTCGGCTGCTTGGCAACTCTATGATTGTTGCAGTGTCATGTGATCAACTTTTGTGATCTATCAAGCAAAGTCAATTGGGAAGTCAGATTCACTTAACAATTATGTTACTATCTTAACAAGTGCAGTGATTCATTTAACAACTATGACAAGAAAGATTGTAAAATAGGACAAAACTCATTTAACCACTGCCTTGCTTAGCAATGGAAATTTCGGGTTCAATTGTGGTCATAAGTTGAGGACAATGTGTAGTAAAAGAAATAAGTATATTTATAACTTAAAATAATTAACTGTCATATATCTGAAGTGTTTAGCAGCATATAATTAGTTCATTTAGAAAGACTACCTGAACTGTATTTGATTTTGTGAGAAGATTCTTCAAAGAGAGCTCACACATTCACTTGACAAGGGTGAATAGGGTATGTTGTGTGCAAAAATGTATGAATAGGCAGGGTATAAAGTAGATGCCAGTCTGGAGCCTATTCCCATTGTTACTTCATCTTTTGCTGGTCTCCCCAGTCATAACCAAAAACTTCTCCAATCATCATTGGGGCCTTTCATATGAAAAAAAAGTCACCCAAATTTATCTCATTGCTATTAATAACATATCATATCATTTGATCTGATGCTATTTTATTTTCATGATTTAGTGATTATTGTTGTGGTAACAGAGGCTGTCTGGATTTTGTAGAAGAAGTGTTGATTTCTTTAATTACCACACAATGCAGCTGAGGTTACATATGCTGGCTGTGGAGGGCAAAAAAACCCTTTTTATATTTTAATTTTCTTTTATGACTTCTTTTTCACATATTGAGAAAATTGGCTCGGTATGAGAAATTGAGACCGGAAGGCATAATTAAAATAATTAAGCTATTTTCTTGTTTCCCTTTATTTACTGTTTTCAAGTTGGCCTAACAAAATTTGATGTATAATACTATGCGTGTTGTAATTTTAATCATTTGTTATCTATTGATAGTACATGAAAATGACACAAAAGATCATAATAGTAGTTAAAATGAAATGGAATTAAATGTATCTTATATCTTACCAATATATTGTGGATGTATTTCTATTTCATCAAAATAGTTAAGAACAGTTTCATCCTCAGTGTTTAAGTCCCTAAAAAGACTGAGGGCTCTTAAATATCGATCCTGGGCATAATGCGTTCCAGCAACAACACTTTCGGGGAGATTCATGATTCGGTTTTTCAAGAATTCATCAGAAGCATTCAAAGAAATAACATAGTCTACAAAGGAAAAAAAACATTCCAGATATTAGAATGGCATTAGAGTGACCTGCTTAGTTCATCTTTTGAATTACCTTTCTGTACACAATTATGAATCAGTGGTATTGAGATCCTGTTTAAAACAATATATAAAGGGTATATAAAGATTACAAGAATGCTGAAATGTAAATGGCTTACATGGAGACAAAATTGGATTTGAAACTACCAAGCAGACATCCAACTTTACATAATTGAAGATATCTTTCCTATTCTTTCATTCAAGGTATCTTACATATCCATAGACAAAATATCAATGTGAATAAATAATTTTTGAAGGACTGAATTCACATATTGTGCTGATTCAAAATATGATTTACTCAGTTGTAGTTTGTTGCATAGCATTAACAGGATGACATGGAATAGTATTTCATCACTTAAATACTATAATTTACATATTTTAGGACACAATTATATAATTAGCGGTTGCATGATGACATTGTGTGTCTGTTACTTTGGCATCATTGCAGTTTATTACATATGGTGCTGTGTGTCTTGAAGAATCCAGAATTAGCTAGAATTACGCATGATATTCTACAAAGCATGTTTTACAAACCATGCTGGCTAGATTCAAATATAAATAACCAACCATTATATTTAGTGCAATAAGTGGATTAGTGAAATCTCTTTGTGATTTATTTACCATTAGATGTATAATCCACCTCTTTTATTTATTTGAATATCAAGATATTTACTGCAGTTGAATTGTTAACTATAATTAATCACTTGTATTTTTGTAAATTATTGTTGTATTTACTGTAAATGCAAACCATGCACATGTCTTAAATTTTTCAGTAACAAATGATAACTGCCACAATGTTGCAACATAAACATACCTATCTTAGTGTTAATTAGTCATATCTTTTCCCATTTTATTCCCCATTGAATGTTCAGCATTTTCTGGCTGAATATTCTGGATTTATGAGAAATCCAGTCTCACATGAAGGAAATGACTTAATAGGTATACAATAAACTAATATTGAATTTAAGAAGTGTTTAACCAAGTTATTTGATTTATTTAGTATTTTATATATTCTATAGCTCTTGTCCATTGATTACGGAAATTGGCTAATAATGAGCTTTACATTTGGTTGCCAATATCTTTTTTAGGATAGATATTGTCCTGATTATATTGAAGGTAGAGGCATTTAAGACTATTGAAAAGATATTTTGACCCTTTCATTTGAACAATTTAAAATTTATCAATGTCCAGTTAGCAATTCTGGGATTAGTTTTGGAGTATGAAGTAGCTTCTCCTTAGGCATTTTTACTCTATTTCCCACCTGGTTTTCATGCCCCTTTATCTTGCAGGACAATTTTTCAATGAGTAGTGGATTCATGACTGCCTTGGCTGGATAAGTCTGTATTTCTCTCCAACTTTTTATATTGATCAGTATTCAAAATAATATCTCACAGATGGGATTTGAGGTTGTGAAATCATTATGCTTGCAGTTATTTTTAAAGAAATTGTGTAGGAAAATGTGCTTCTGTAAACTATGAATGAGGGAAGGTCAAAGGCAATATATAAACATTCTTCCCCTCAAATACTTGCATCTTCAGCTTGTATCTTTTTACACGATAAATGTCATGGATGAAAAATATGTTTTAACTGAAGAGGATGTGGGAAAATAGAAAGCAAAGAGCCTTTAGTTTTCAGCAGTATGTCACTTACATTTTTATTATGAATGCTTATCTACATTTTCTAAATCCCATATGACTACAACCAATCTGTTTAAATATATAGAAGTGAAATAAATATTACAAGTACACTTACCAGGAGTTATTAATTTGTCATAGCGATTCATTTTGCCTCTCAGATCATCATCTTCTTCCTCCTCTTCAACTATTTTTTTTAAAAAATTAATTAACATGGTTCTAATAACAACTGGTATTTTGCAGTTTGCAGTAGAGGTCTAGTATTAATGAGTATATTTTGGGCTATTCCAAATATAATTATTGCTCTTGCTATTAAATTGCCAGATTATACACCTTTCTTTAGTCTTAGTCTTACTCTTGCTAACCCTTACATTTTTGTAGATAATCATGCTATAACATTATGTATATTACTGACATTTTCATAAACAACATTTCTTATCTAGGCTAAAAAAATACATCCATTAGAAGGCAGGACAGAGATTTTTCTGTGTTTTTATTCTAACACTGTATTTGTCTAAATTTGTCATATACAGTATCATTAATTTATAATGGCTAGAAACCTTAAAAGAGATACATAAAATTAGGGTCTTAGATAACCAGTTACAATGATCTAATTCCATTCCATTATGAGTTTCAAAAATTAAAAGGGGATGGGGAAATGATAGGATGAAAAACTTTATGAGGCTATGGGTCTCACAGTTTCATAAACACTATATGGTTAGAAAACTTCTCTTCTAATATGTTTTTACCTAACATTTCAGTAAGTTTTACATTAAATATTAGGCTGATATTTTTGATATTATTGATTGCATATTATATTTTGATTAAATAATTCCATTTCATCTGAAGAAGCTTCTTGTAGGAGAAGTGAAACGTCTTCAAAGAAGAACCAGAAAGTCCAGTTGCCTCTTGAAAAAGCATCTTTGGGACAACCATGGCTGAAAATCTCCATAGAGAATTTTTCACTATGTCATCAGCCTGCCTTTTAGAATTTCTCAGCAGCAGTCTTTCTTATCATTTGCCATGTTCTGGGCATGTTAGCTATCCATGATTGTCACTAGAACATAGATGCTATAAGATGAATACTGTATTTTAGCACAATTTACAAGGTATGAGAAATCTGTTATTGTGAAACTGGCCACAGGTAAGTAGCTGCAATGCAATGCACTGTACTGTACATTAATATCTAATAGAGCAGTATACAAATACTTACTGCTAAAAAGATCTTTTGCCAGGTCATAGACTTTTGGAAACCCATCCAAAACATATCCTTGGTTTTTACAAGGCATAGATATTAGCATTTCCTTCATGAACCGAATCACATAGTTATCATCTACACGACCTAATTTTAATAGGAGATGTATTAGTTGAGGCAGAGTTGAGTAGTCCAAACTAAAAATTATGTTATCTGGACACATACTTATACCTGTAGTGTATTAGAATTACATAGCCGTGAATTAGCCCATTTAAACTGATCCATAAACTGCAAAGATTGGCAATTCACAACACGCTACACTAAAACATGGTTTGCTAGTTTGTTAAACAAATCAGTCACTTTTTTTAGTGCCGTCGTAACTTTGAACAGTCACTAAACAAACTTTTTTAAGTTGAGGACTACTTATATTTCTCTTTAGAGCAGCTGAAGAGATGTTCAAAAATCATTGATCATTAGATCTACCAAATCTTCAACTGCAATGTTCAATATCATCATCATTTTAAACATCTATCCACAGCGAGATGAAGACGTCTATATAGTGAGGTGCTAATACAATACATGTGTAACAACCAGCTCTGTCAGTTTCATTGCTGCCAACTATGCTGCAAGCTGCCAAAGAACTGATCTGCATGGTACACAGTTCAGCTTTGCACTCAAGCAGCTTGCAAAATTCCTGAAAATCTTAATACAGGTAGTCTTGGACTTAGGATCACAATTGTGCCCAAAAATTCTGTTGCTAAGTTAGATATTTGCTAAATGAATTTTGCCCCATTTTACGACCTTTCTTGCCACAGTTGTTAAGGGAATCATTGCAGTTAAGTTAGTAACGTAATTCTTAAGTGAATCTGTCTTCCCTACTGGTTTTGTCAGAAGGCTGCAAAAGGTGATCACATGACACCAGGACACTGCAGCAGTCATAAGTTGCCAAGCATCTGAATTTTGATCATGTGACCATGGGAATGTCACAATGATTTTAAGTGTGAAAAATGGTCATAAATCACTTTTTTCAGTTATGTTGTGACTTTGAATGGTCACTAAATGAACTGTTGTTAAGTTGTAGACTGTCTGTAATTGGCTCTTGTGAACTGGTATGAACGGATTCTATCACACCACTCATTCCGTATTTTATATTGTCTAGATTTTTGTAGTCAAGATCTGGTGACTGTCCATTACAACAATACTATTTCCAGCTATTTCTATCATTTCTTTCCTGCTCACCATTTCTTATTCATATTTTATCTATGTTTATGTCCTGATTTTCCTCTGAAACGTTCACCGTAATCTAGATGAGATTGATGAAGTTGGGAGATTATGACTGGATTCATATATTGTATCATCTAAAGGCATGGGAAATTGAATCAACCATAAATGGTTGAGATTACAAAATATTCAAAGCTATAAACCATTGTTTGCAAACCACAAAATATAGGCTTACACAAAATCAATAAAACCAGGTTATAGTTCCATATTTTTGTGAATCCAATCAAGAAAGTTAAATAGAAGAAACACTATAAGAAAACCATTGCATTTACTGTTGAAGAGTTAATTTTTGGTAATTTTTCATTTACCTGAATTTTGCTCCATGTTTTCTTTAACTGCATCTAACAATTCCTGTGCTTCTTCTACATTATCTGCTGGTTCTTCTTCTTCCTCCTCTTCTTCTTCTTCAGCTTCATCTACAGATTCTGCTTCCTCTCGAGGAGCAACTATTTTTTCCTGCAGTTAAAATTAAAATAAAATGCCAAGAAAATTTGGACTAAATTTTAATTCATCTGGGGGAAAATTAAAGCAACTTTGCCCTATTTTTTCTACAATCTATGACAGAGTTTCCCAACATTTCTGGCTTTGCGGGCCAGAGGAGGTGGAGGGAGGAGGGAATGGTTTCATGCAAGTGGCCGGCAAGTGCACGCCTGTGAACAGCTCCATTTGCGTGAGTGGCATGCAAATTCCATGGCCTGGTTGCAATCCCCTCATGGCCCACAGATTAGGGACCCCTGGTCTATTATATATTTGAGTGAAAGCTACAAGAAAGTAGGCACTATAAGAAATATTAAACAACTTTTGTTTTCAAAAAGATATATCCTTCTGAAAATATTCCAGTTTGTCTCTTCTTTACTGAGGACACTCCCAGTTGGCATTACTCTTTTTTAAACATTGGCCAGCGTTCCTAAACCACTGTAAAACAGCCCATAATTTACAGACGAGGTCTGCCCCGTCCTTTGCAGCCAGTAAGATATCATCAAAATACGGGACCACTCCGTCAAGCCCCTGGAGAAGTCGTTCCATTAAACATTGAAAAATACCTGGAGCCACACAGACTCCGAATTGGAGCCTGTGGCATCGGAAGGCCCCCTTGTGTGTCACAATCGTTTGGGCATTGTCGGTAGCTTTGTCAACAGGCAGCTGTTGATAAGCCTGCGCCATGTCCAATTTAGCAAAGATCCGTCCCTGTCCCAAAAAGTGCAGTAAGTGTTGCACCACTGGAACAGGATACAGATTGGATTGCAAGGCTTTATTCAAAGTATTTTTATAATCCATCACAATACGGTACAAGTCCACCCTCGTTTTAGCAAAGGGGGGAATTTGTGATACATCACTGAGCAGCAGAGAATGGAATAAACCTAAATTATAAAGCACATGTTTTGCATGCAAAATGAATTATTTCAGACATGATGGAAACCATAAAATGCATAATCTGATGACCTACAATGCAGGACATTTTTGTGTTTAAGTATATTACTGTAAAATTTATTTTTAATTCTACTCATACTCCTATAATTTTTTATAATAGCCCAAACATCGATGATCTGCTTACCAGATCTTCTATGGCTTTAGTGATCACTTCCTTTATTTTAATGTGGTGCACTTTGTAATATTTGCATAGCTCTTCTGCAATTGAAGTTTTCCCTACTCCAGGAGGACCAAGTATACAAATTTTAACTGGCTAAAAGAGAAGGATTTAAAAATGCATATTAATAATTCTTCATGCACCATAAACAAAATGAAAATGAAAAAATATACTATCTTTTACTCAGGTTCACAATGGCTGAAGCATACAGGGTTTGGAAAAGTTCTTTTATGGTTCAATTCTAGGCTTGCTGCCATCATAGAAGACTGGCTGGCAAAACACTATTGCTATACTTCTGCCAATTAAGACATAATGGCACAATGATTGAAACATAGCAATGGTTAACAGGATGAAGGGCATTGCAAAGGAGACTACTGCTTATGGTGCATTGCATATCCCCATTAGGTCATGGCTGTAAAATAGCTTAGGATATAGTATAATTGAGGAACTTTTGCCCAAGGACCACATGTAGCCCTTAGAGGACTTTCTTGGTGGCTGATTCCTGCTGAAAATCTTTTTCCCAGTGGGGGTAGGAAACACAAAAAGGTACAGTGGTAACCTTAGAACAGGCTTTTCATGGTTAAAAGAAGTGGGGGAAACCAACCACAGCCAGTCCTACTGACACGTGGTAGAATCCCACTCAATTTCTGTTGATAAATAAAATCCTGTCTCAGACATAGTTGAAAAACTATATAGAAAGATCAAAATATCATGGGATTATATTTATATGATTTAACATTACACAAATATATAACTAAAACAGAGAATTTGAGTTAACAGAAGGCAGGGACAAAAAGCATTCCTATCTGCATAAAAAGGAAACTCTTAATGCAAATAGGAAGTATTTAACTATGTTCCTCACAATTTAAATCAAGACCGTGGATTAAAAGAAATATTTTTAAAAGGCAACCATAATAGACAATGCAACTGTTGTTTCCCTTATTTACATAATTTTGATAGATGTGGAAATATATCGCACTCAATTTACAGCTGGGGGAGAGGAAGGTCTGAGAAGCTATTTATTTGAGCAAAATGGTATAAATATTAGAGGTTGGTTACACAAATTACCAGAAACAGTGGTGATCTTCAATGGACCAGTTAATCCATAGAGGGCCTACACAATTGATTCACACAATGTTCTTGAATCAAACATATTTAGGTGTTAAGGAACATCTTTCTGCCTTCCCTTGTGTGAAGTTGGATTTGAATGTAAGCAGGGGTGGGCTTCAAAAATTTCCGCAATAGGTTATCTGCCTGCTTGCTGGTTGGGCATGGCCTAGTTAGCCTCCTGCACCATGGCAGGGGGGAGCATTTTTGCCGTCCCCAGGCTTTGGAGGCTTTCCTTGAGCATCTGGGAGGATGAAAACTGCCCCCCCGGGCTCTAGAGGCCCCCCGGAACTTCCAGGAGGCAATTTTTGCCCTCCCCGAGCCTCCATGCGGGCCCTGCACTTACCTCGCATGCAAAACAGGCTGCGTGGAGACTCCTGGGAGGGGAGGGGTGGGAACGGCAGGGTGGGGTGGGAGAGGCAAGGCAGGGTAGGCAGGGCCAGCCAGGTGTGGGATTTGGAGGTTCTCCAAACCAGCCATAACATTAGCTACAGGTTCTCCCGAACCTGGGTGAACCCGTAGGAGCCCACCCCTGAATGTAAGCCTTTAGACTCATACTTAGTCTGGACAAACGCAAACTGCTCTATGATAGTAATAGTTCCTGTCTGTCCTTTTTGTCTGTCTACATGGTCAACAGCTAAAAAGGTCATTGTTTGTTTCTTTTGCAGATGGCTTTAAATATTGGCAAGTCTCTTCTGATTCACTTTGGCTATGTTTCTAGGGGTACTTTGTGTGAGAGGGGTGGGGTACTCACATTTATATTGTGTTTAAATTATTATTATTATTTGAGCTGTCATTTCTTACTTCATCCCAGAGCTCAGCAAATCTAGAATAGGATGATTGTTCTGTTAATATACTGTATGGGAGTACTATATTTTCTCCAGTGTATTGGAATATGGGATTTGAACACTAATGAGATATCTTTATAGGCAATCAGTTGAACAATGCAATCTTAAGCAGGTGTACTCAGAAGTAATTCAGAGAAGCATACTCCCATGTTAATATAGTGCAAATTGCAGCTAACAACTGATATATAAATATACACGTTTATTTACATAAATAATTTTTTCTCCAAATTGTACAGGAAATAATAGTTCACAGTCCACTCATGCATTGCAAATATGGATTTCCATTATTATTACCAATAATCCACGAGTTTGTTTATATTCATTGACAACTTGTTCAATGTTCTCAACTATCCCTCCTTGAGCAACCCATTTTATATTGAAGTTCTCCTTCAAGAACACAGCTTCCATTCGTAGATTCACAAACAATTCATCCAAGTAGGTTTGCTGCAGAAAGTGTAAGAAACTATTATTAGCAGTATTTATAAGCAACCTTTCTGCATAGTACAATATAGCAGCGTACTTCATAACAGAAATTAAACATTAAACTACAAATGAATAACAGAAAAGGTAAAAAAAAACTTTTCTAAATGTCCAATGAATTATAAATATGTTAATCTGGGGATCAGGGAAAAAACCAGCTGTCTCTAGCCTTTAACTGATAAAGTATTACTAAGTACAGGGGTCTCTTTCTTCATAGCAGGATGGAACTTATGCAAGATGTCAGAAGCAGTTCTTAAACCCATGCATGGTAGGATGCAATAGCGAATAATACAAAAAACAATAATTGCTTCTGACATTTGGGCTTCAGAATTTTAGCTAGAGTACAAGTAGTCCTCGACTTACAACAGTTCATTTAGTGACTGTTCAAAGTTACAACGTCACTGAAAAATGTGACTTATGACCGTTTTTCATAGTTACAACCTCTGCAGCATTCCCATGATCGTGTGATCAAAATTCAGATGTTTGGCAGCTGCTTCATATTTATGACCTTTGCTGTGTCTCAGGGTCATGTGATCCCCTTTTGTGACCTTCTGATAAGCAAAGTCAATGGGGAAGCCAGATTCACTTAATCATCAGGTTACCAATTGCAATGATTCACTTAACAACTGTTGCAAGAGAAGCCGTACAATGGGCCAAAACTCACTTAACCGATGTCTCACTTAACAACATAAATTTTGGGTTTCATTATTTATTTATTTATTTATTTATTTATTTATTTATTTATTTATTTATTTATTTATTTATTTATTTATTTATTTTATTCAATTTATAAGTCGCTCCCTCTCCACAAAGGGACTCGGGGCGGCGTACAATCAAATATACAAGCATATGGCATGGAGGAGGTATACATAAAAACATTTTTACAATTCATAAATAATAATAATAGCCACAAGGTTAAAAAAGCAGTAACAATAAAATTAACATCAATTAAAATACCCTAAAATTTAAAATTTATAGTTTAAAATTGCCAGGGGGATTAGACAGTAAGGTTCTAATTAAGCCAGGCCGGCTAGTTGGAACAGGTGGGTCTTGAGTTTCTTGTGGAAGGAGCGGAGATCGGTAGTTGTCCTAATGTTGGGGGGGAGGTCATTCCAGAGGGCTGGGCCCATCACAGAGAAGGCCCTACTCCTGGGTGCCGCCCTCTGGCACTGCTTAGTGGACGGCACCCGGAGGAGTCCCTCTCTGTGAGAGCGAATCGGTCGCAGGGATGTATGGGGCAGGATGAGATCCCGCAGGTAGCTAGGTCCTGTGCCTATGGTCATAAGTTGAGAACTACCTGTATATGGATTTTTAAAAAGAAATTTCAACTGAATCCAATGAATATTTTACAGTAGGGTATTTTCTCTGTAACTCACATTAGACAAACAATCTTATTGATGTACTAGTTTAAGCTTACAAACCATATCCATGCACACATTCATTTGGGTTTTTGGCAACAGTACAGAAGTGGTTTATTATTGCTTTTGCCCAGAGTGTTTTTTCAACTTTTCAATCTATCCTAAACCCCTGGAAACTCCTGCTGATTTTTTTCTTCTATTGAATAATTTAAAACTAATCTAGAGACCCTTCAAACTCAGCTGGGAATTGCACCTGCTGTGACAAAATCCATTACAATATATCAACATGAGCATTACCAAGGTATGACTGATACTTAGGTTTATCTTTTGGAGTTTGTAATACAGTAAATGAATAAATGGAATATCAGTATGAAAGATGGAAAGTGTTGCTTAATTATTTAACTGATTACTCAAATTTTCTCATATTGATCCCCCCGCCCCCGGTTCCTTTTCTGTTAGTTAGAAGTCTGAGATTTTGACCACATTGGATACCCTAAGCATCAGCAAATCTTATTTTTAAATGGCAATACACTTCTTCTTTCCTCTTATTGTAAATACCAGTTGCAATCCTTCCACCTTGATCAACCTCTGCCCAAACCTGGTATATGATATGGGAAGGAAACTGCAACCAGTTGAATTTTATCAAATTTACAAGGCTGCCCAACTCCATGTCAATTCTTGACCAGGTAATATATTTTAAAAAAATTGAAATAGATATGCAATGAGAAAAAATATGAATACCCAGAATAGAACAACAGACACCTGATCTGATATAATAACATTCCCACAAGCTAACCCAGCATTTAAGGCCTTATTTAAGTAAAGTCAATCTAAGGGCAATACAAATCTCTTCTTCAAATGATCTATTGTTAGATAATATCCCTTCTAGTAGAAAATATTCAGAAAGATAATAGTACCGTTAATTCTTTGCTTAGGAAAGCATTTTCTCTTGGAATCTTCTGTATTTTTCCTGGGCCCACATTTTTGCTGATGCACTTGAGAAAAACAACAATTGAGTTTCAAATCTACCACAAATAACCAAACATTAAAAATGCAAAGTGTATTGCTTATTACCTTTTAATCCATAAAACTATAACATCAACACTTAATATTGAATCGGTGATGTTAAGAAACAAAGCACAATCCACCACCTTTTTGCTCAGTACTACCCATGCACTTCCATATAGAACTGCTGCAGATTGTAGAGGCTGTAAACTACGCAACTTCTTTGTAATAAATGTTTTATGATGCAGAGATGTTAATTTGCAAAATTCTACATTTTTAGTTAAGAGATATAATCCAGAGAGACATCCTTAAATTATATATCTGGTTTTTGGACAGGCATAACTCCATTCAGGAGATTTATCATCTTTCAATGATCGTGATCCTGGGACAATAATAATATTTTTCTTGTTTCAGGTTTAATATATTCTTTTAATCTATTACTCATTTCAGACAGGGGAGAATTGGAAAGGGTAGGTGAAACCCAGTGGTGGGATTCAATTTTTTTTACTACCGGTTCTGTGGACGTGGCTTGGTGGGCATGGCTTGGTGAGCGTGGCAGGGGAAGGATACTGTAAAATCTCCATTCCCTCCCCACTCCAGGGGAAGGTTACTGCAAAATCCCCATTTCCTCCCAATCAGCTGGGACTCGGGAGGTAGAGAATAGATGGGGGCGGGGCAGTCAGAGGTGGTATTTACAGGTTCTCCGAACTACTCAAAATTTCCGCTACCGGTTCTTCAGAACTGGTCAGAGCATGCTGAATACTACCTCTGGTCTAACCTTCCAATGATTCTGATTCCTCAAACAATAGCAAATGCCAGAGTATTCTAACCCTTAGCTCCATAAATCACACATTTATTGTATATTTCATTTATCTTCTATGTGCCACATCTTTTTAATTGTGCCTAGAACAGAGATTTTGAAAATCTGTTGCGTACCATGAAAATAAATCTGACAGTTAAAAGTCTTCAACCATTTTACCTTCACAATTTCACCCAGGGTTTGTGTCGAGTCATCCACTGCAAGTAAGTAATTGGTCCTTGGTCTGTGATCTGCTATATTCTGCAACACTCTAATGTGAATGGGTACATAGAAAGTACAGTGAATACATAGTATATAATAAATATATAAAAGGGAGGAAATAATAACTTAGTTTCTTCCACAAAACTCCTGAAACATTGATTCAGTAGGGTTTGTAGATTTAAAAGGGTAATGGTGGAGTGTTGGGAGTAGAAGTTGATATCTGGCCCAAGAAATTAGAGATATCCCTTCCATCAGAGGTTTTCAAACTTGGCCACTTTAAGACTTGTGGACTTCAACTTTAAGACTTGTGTAATTCTGGGAGCTGAAATCCACAAGTCTTAAAGTTGCCAAGTTTGGAGACTCCTGATATTAGCACTCTATTGCTTTTTTTTTGGTAGTTCAATTAAATCCAATTTTCAAAGACTGCCTCGCCAAATTCCTCAGATTTCTTGACAAGGCTTTTCAGAATTGCTTGCTATTGCCTTTTTCCTAAGGCTGAGAGCAAGTAACTAGCCCAATGTCTCTCAGCTGTCTTCGTGCTGAAAGCAGGACTAGAAGAGCTCAGAGTCTTTAGTTTTCTACTCTGGTACCTTAATCACTGCTCCAGACTGGTTGTTTATATCAAACTGGCACTCTAACTATTGCTCACAGATAATTAAATCAGATAATCAATTGCATCATTTCGTGCACAGTTGGGTCTTAATCAAAGACATCAAAGTTTTACTTTCTTCAGGCACTTGGCATTAGGCAACATTCCTTTTCATATGCAGGATTTTGTAAATTAAAGTGCAGGAATTTGTAAATTAAAAATTAATTTGGAAACCTACAAAAAAGGCTTAAAGCTGGTTGATGTATTTGTATCTCTCCTTTATTATTTTACACATAACTAAAGGCAAAGAACATATTAACTGATTCACTGTCATGAGCATGAATGGAACATACTATTAGTTTCAACAAGACTACAGGGAAGACATCAGCAAAGTTCTGAAGTTCTGGGATATAGGTAGTTCTCGATTTATGGCCATAATTGAGCCCAAATTTTTTGTTGCTAAGCAAATCAGTAATTAAATGACTCATGCCCTGTTCTATGACTTTTTTTGCAATTGTTTTTAAGTGAATCACTGCAGTTGTTAAGTAAATCATACAGTTATTGCGCAAATCTGGCTTCTCCCATTGATTTTGCTTGACAGAAGCCAACTGGGAAAGTTTCAAATAATGATCATTGGACCCAACGGCTCAAACTTTGATCACAAGACCAGGGTGATGCTGCAATGGTTGTAAGTGGGAAAAACAGTCATAACTCACTTTTTTCAATGCCATTGTATCTCTGAACTGTCACTAAATGAATGGTTGTAAGCCAATAATTACTTGTACCACAAAAAAAAAACAGAATTATACTTACGCTGCTAAGTCAGTAATGTGAATGGTTGGAACCACATTTCGTCCATCTCCAAAACATGGTATTAAAGGAGTCTCACCAAGCCAAGATAGCTGCAAATATTTACCAAGTAGCTTAATCTAGCATATATTCAATAGAATGCTTTTGCATCATTCCCTTAAGAAAATAGCTTACCAATTAAAAGGACCACATTAATTACATGCTTTATGGGACTTGAATACTACATCTGGCTTTAAGTTTATAAACAGCCATTAAATGACAAGAATTTACAACTACATGCATGATTGCAACATGTATCATGGTTTTTTTTGTGGTGACAGAAGTAGTTTAGGAACCATGAGTGCAAACACCTTAAACAATGAGTACAGTAATACAATAGCAGAGTTGGAAGGGACCTTGGAGGTCTTCTAATCCAACTCCCTGCCTAGGCAGGAAACCTTATACCGTCTCAAACAAATGGCTATCCAACATCTTCTTAAAGACTTCTAATGTTGGGGCATTCACAACTTCTGGAGGCAAGCTGTTCCACAGATTAATTGTTCTAACTGTCAGGAAGTTTCTCCTCAGTTCTAAGTTGCTTCTCTCCTTGATTAGTTTCCACCCATTGCTTCTTGTTGTATCCTCAGGTGCTTTGGAGAATAGTTTGACTCCATCTTCTTTGTGGCAACCCCTAAGATATTGGAACACTGCTATCATGTCTCCCCTAGTCCTTCTTTTTATTAAATTAGACATACCCAGTTCCTGCAACCGTTCTTCATGTTTTAGTCTCCAGTCCCCTAATCATCTTTGTTGCTCTTCTCTGCACTCTTTCTAGAGTCTCCACATCTTTTCTACATCGTGGTGACCAAAACTGAATGCAGTATTCCAAGTGTAGCCTTACCAAGGCATTATAAAGTGGTATTAACACTTCACGTGATCTTGATTCTATCCCTCTACGAAACTGTTTTGGGTTGAAGGCAGCACTTCAGTACTGAATGATTTGTCATGGATCATATTTCAGAAATAGGGAAGCCAACATAAATAAGTTGCACCAGGACATAAATACATGTTTTAATGTGCTTAAAACTACCTGTAATGTATAGTAATCATAAATACACCCTGATCAGTAGCAACTTCTGAAAGCCTCTAGGGTTCTTTTTTAAAATAGTTTTTATTAAACATTTTAATCTTTAAAAACAGAAAGAAAAACACACGAAAAAACAAAAAAACAAAACAAAGCATACATAATAATATAAATAATATAAAGTAATTATACAGCTTTCTGTATTGGCTATGTTTAGCCTTTTTAGTTCTCCATTCTGCATTGCCTTCTTATTGATTTTACCTTGCCCATAATATAATAACAGTAGTACTAACACTTATAATAGTATGGTGTTCCTATCACCATTATATTTACATTCTCTATTTTCTGTTTTGGTTTCTGTTTTCTAGCCACTTATAAATTCTATTCCATATTTTATAGAAATCCGATTCTTCTCTTTCTTTTAGTTCTATAGTCATTTTGTCCATCTCTGCACAGTCAAGTACTTTTCTAATTATTGTTTTGTCTGCGGGTATATTGATTTCCCCCCCCCCCCATTTCGTGCGAAATCAATTCTAGCTGTAGTGAGTATGTATAGTATTATGTATTGAAATTGTTTGTCCATTTTTGGGTCTAATAGTCCTAATAAGAATGCTTCTGGTTTGAGTTCTATTTTTTGCTCCGTAGTTTCTCTAGGGTTCTAGTTAATGATGAGGGAGGCTGCAATTTCAGGCGATGCACTCTACAGCTATTGCCATCTGCAGGTTTGAAGAAGCTCTATTAGAAGGCTTTGCTGTGATTACTTAGCCTTTCTAATGTTAGGTTAGATATGTTTTTTTCTGGATAAGTTGTACAATATTAATTTTGTAGTACATTACCTTAAAAAAGTAGTGGAAAAGTCTTTCTTCAGCTCCATACTGAACACCTGAAGCAACAACGTATGTGCCAAATTTGTTTTTGCTCTGGGGAGAGATTTTTAAAAGTCTTTGTTCAAAAAAAATTCAAAACTTAATTGATTTCATTTCTACTGTAACAACCTATATATTGAGATAGAAAAGAATAATTTAGAACAGCAAACTGGATGTAGATAAAATAAGTAACTGGGCTGAGAAGGGAAAAAACTCCTGTTTAGATATTATTTAAAATGTTAAATTTAATAGGCAAATAAAAACTTCTAAGTAAAGGTGAATTGTCAGGCTAATCTTCAAAATAAGGAGACATTTTAGTAGGTAACTTCAATCATTTTTACTTCTTGACAATTCCTTACTTTCAATAGCCTGTGTTCTTGTTAGCCAAAGAAAGGATGGTGCTATCACTGCACAGTATTATTATTATTTTTTGCAGGGTGGAGGAAACTCTTCAATTTTTTTAGAGGTTCTCAGATTCTTGGTCCCAATCTTGGAGAGAGTTGTGAACATCACAGGGGGCTTGCAAAACTAAATCCTTTGTCAGCACTTCTGTCTTGTAGTTTGCAAGGATGACTTTGAAAATTATGCATGCATGAGGGTAAATGGATAGTTCTTACTACCAGAAAGTTTGGGAACTATTGTGATATAGAGTGCTATAGATATATTTAATTGTTAAAAGCTAAATACTTATTAATTAATTCTAGTGAAATCAGTAGTTTTATTCATGAAGATCACATCCATTTACCATTTTAGAGGATCATGATACTGCAAAGTTTGAACCTTACTTGCTGAAGATAAAATATTCATACAATTTATTCTTTCTAGGTGAAAGAATCAGAAAGAGCCTCATGTTGGCCATGCCCACGCCTGGTTTAGCAAAGGGGAAAAAAGTTGCAACATGTCATGTGATGCTGCCGTGATGCCACGAGTTTGACACCTCTTCTCTAGAGGCAATATAATCTTTGGCACTTTGTGGGAGAGAGATGAAGTATACGACCTTTTGTGAATACTTACTGTTTTCCCAAGTTTGATAATAGTTTTTTCAGCATTGATGTGTTCCATAAAATTAAGGTGAGGTTTTCTTCTACGATAGTCTTCTTCAGTGAAAGGTATTTCCGGATCTTCCTGGATAGAATAGATAGGCAGAGGATGATTTTCTTAATGTGAACATTGTAAATTTCCTATGTTTTTAATATATTTCATTTGAAGGCTATTCAAGTCTTAATGGGAAGGAACAGGTTTAAGCTCAGTACTACCAAGATTGGTTATCTCTCAGTGGCTTATCTGAAAGATGGTATGAGATAACAATAATTAGTCTCCGTTTTCAGGCTGGTATAAAACTAGTCAATAAAATTAATTATATTGTATTATTTGTTTGTTTCGTCCATCACTCACCGGATCAAGAGGCTTGCTTCGTCCCCATGTCATTATTGTTGATAGAAGAATGAATAATTTCTGCTTTTCAAAGTGTTTTGATTCTGCCTGTAATGCTGTAGTTTATACTTTATAGGTTATAAATGGAAAATGTTTCAATTTATACTTTATCACAAATATTGGGCTTTATCTTTCTCCAATACTACACAGAGAATAGCATTACTAAATAGTGCATTGTAAAATTCTTATAATGCCCACTTATCACCTGTGGGTGGGGTTGATACAGCTACATAGCCCATATAGATAGTGCTTAGTTGGAAAAGACAAAAATCAGATATCATAATCCATTCACAAAGATTGTGATACTATATACACATATCAGGGTTTCACACTTTTTCACTGCCTCTCCTTGACTGCTTTCTGCTTATGTATATGATTATACAGCATGGGGTGTCAAATTTGATCGCATCACATGACATCATGTGACGTATCGTGATGTTTTTTGCCTTTGTGGAGCCAGGGTGAGCGTGGCCTACATGTGATGCATCCAGCCTATGGGCCGCCAGTTTGACACCCCCATATACAGAATAATTTTGAAGCTGGAGTGAGTTTGAAAACATATGACTTAACTAGTGTATGATTATCCTCTGTCGCATCACAAGAAGCATATCCTATGCATTCCAAATTAAGCATTTTGATAAGCACTGCTCAAGTTCACCTGTGCACTTGGATCAAGCCACTTGATCCAGCATTGTCACTGGACAAATAGTCACTCAGTATGAATATCTTAAGATCCTTTATATTTAGCACAAATTAAAAAATAAGAAAACTACAGCAAGATATGCCCAATTGAATCTCTGAAGGATTTGAGAAAATTATTTATAATTTAATGCTAAACTAGATTTACCGTCTAAAATTTGGTAATACAAGGTTATTGCATTCTCCATACTATTTAAAGAACAAATTTGACTGACCTGTTGCTGCCCAGGTTGCCTCATCAATTTGTTTGATGTCTTCAGTGATGTTATAAATAATGACATCACATTCTAACAAATGAACTAGCAACTCATCTCGAGAAGTTGTCTAAAAACAAGCAATTTATCTTAGGTTATTGTGGGTTTTCCCCATTGATATTCATCTGATATAAATCTCTCACTGCCTAGCTAAATTTAGTCACCAAAGATAAAATTTGGCATGATTATGACACAGCTAGCTTTAAAACCATAGTGTTTTTTTCAGTGATTTATCATTCAACCAGTATGAAATATCAAATGGAATGCAACTAGGAAAGCACTGCAGAGGTATGGGATACAAAATATAGGGGTTTGAATAAGCTGTATATGAATCAACTTCTGAAAAGACATATGCTGTCTGAACCTGTATAAATGCAATATAGTTTCCAAATAACAGAAAATAATACTTCCACTATGTTTTTGCACAGGGAGACCTTATTTGTTGGTTTGTTGGTTTGTTTCCCACCTTTTAATATATATTTTATATAAAATTCAAGGCACCAGGCATCCTTCTCCTAAGAGCAAAGAGCATTAAAAATAATATGAAAACTCAAAACTGGTTTCCATTGGCATGTAATATTGAAGTATATGTAGAAAATGGCTGGAATTTGCATTATTACAATGCACACTTTATGATTTGTTACTCCTTTCCCTACCCAAGAATGCCTATATCCACAATATACTTCCTTTTTCTGCTTTATATTGTAAGTTCCTGCAATTTAAAAAAGTATATGTCAATCAAATGCACATCAAGGATTTTATTCTATAAAATGAATACTTACTGTATATACTTCCATGGCAAAATCTGGTTTTGTATTCTCTGCCTGTAAAAGAGTTCCCACTATTTGATATATTCCTTCTTTTGGTTTAGGGGGCCCAGCTTCAACAACTGATCTTGCTTCATCATCTTCTTCCTCTTCCTCTGCTATTTCTTCCAAGGAGGCTCCAACTGTACAACTGGCCAGATACTTACAATGTACAATAAATGATAAGATGGGGAAAGGTAATTCAGTGTTATTAATTACAGTTATTCATTATTCTCTCTCTCTCTCTCCCCCCCAACTTTCTACCTGGTGTTCAAGCAACATTCGGTATTTCATGTAGAGCAGACAAGAAGCACAACCAAAAGTACTAGCTCTATCTGTATTGTAAGGCTTATTAACAGAATTTTGCAACACTGGAAGTTTTGATTTTACTCTCTAGAAAACTTGGAAGGGTCTCTTCTCAAATGCTTCCACCATTCCCTCCCTCTTATTGAACTGACGTATCTTTTACACATGGATTAGCCAGTCTGCAGCTTTTCTTCCTGTCTCACAAGATCATTCCCACATACCAATATGTCCATACAACCCGCTTAAATTTCTGTTCAGCTACACAATAACAAATAGATTTAACAAATCTTAAGAACAAGCATTGTGAAATGAACAAATTGATATGAGATCTTATGCACTTTTTTCTTTTTTTTTGCTATCTATTCATAGTCTGCTAAAGTTTGCAGATGATACAACAGTGATTGGTCTCATTTGAAACAACAATGAAACTGCATACAGATGGGAGGTTGAACAACTAGCCACATGGTGCGACCAGAAAAATTTGGAATTGAACACACTCAAAACCGTAGAAATGGTGGTAGACTTTAGGAATAACCCTCCCATACTACCACCTCTTACAAGCACTAGACAACATAGTACAGTATCAATAGTAGAGACCTTCAAATTTCTAGGTTTTATCATATCTCAAGACTTAAAATGGACTCCTAACATTAAAAAAGCACAACAAAGAATGTTCTTTCTGCATCAACTCAGGAAGCTCAAACTGCCCAAAGAGCTGCTAATACAGTTCTACAGAAGAATTATTGAGTCGGCAACCGAATAAGACAGACTTCAGAGGATAATTAGAACTGCAGAAAAAACTATTACAACCAATCTGCCTTCCATTGAGGACCTGTAGACTGCATGAGTCAAAAAAAGAGCCATGAAAATATTTACAGACCCTTGAATCCTGGACATAAATTGTTTCAACTCCTACACTTAAAATGAAGCTATAGAGCACTGCACACCAAGACAACTAGACACCAGAAGTTTCCCCCCCCCCCCATCACTCTGCTAAACAAATAATTCCCTCACCACTGTCAAACTATTCACTAAGGCTGCATTACTATTACTACAAGAAACAAAGTTACAGTCCTGTAACTTTGTTGCTTGTATCTTTACAATTTATATTGATATTGTTTCCTGATTGCTTATTTGTACCCTATGACTATCATTAGGTGTTGTACCTTATGATTCTTGATGAATGTATGTTGTCTTTTTATGTATACTGAGAGCATATGCACCAAAGACAAATTCCTTGTGTGTCCAATCACACTTGGCCAATAAAGAATTATATTCTATTCTATTCCAATTTAAAAAAACATAAACTTTTCACCCATAATTTGTTACAAACCCAGTTTCCTATTTTGTCCAAATTTAAAACATATGCTATTTATTGATCACACCTCTACCCTGTTGCATTCAATTTTTCTTGGTGACATACTATAGAGAAAATAAGATGTGTAAATACCACAATCTGATTAAAATCAAATTATTATTACAACTGTGCTCAAAATAGCTCAGTCTTCAACATTTTCCTAAAGTAAAGAAGATAAGCCTGACCTCAATTGAGAGGCTGTTCCAAAGCATTGTAACTGCCCCAGAAAAGTGACATATTCTATTTACATTCTCCCAAAGATCTGACAAATATGTCACTATATATAGCTTCTCCCTGGATGTTCTGATAGGCTAGGCCAAAGCTGTTTGGAGTAAGCATACTCTAGTTATTGTTTCTGGTTTTTCATTTCCTGAAGGCCTCAGTGAATATAAGTATCAATCAGAACTGGACCCAAAAAAGAAGCCATTTGAAGGCAATAATGCCCAGATCTTGATTGTTCACCAAAAATTTGAGAAAAACTCCAAGCAGCCCTTTGAAGATTAAATGGATATATTAGGGGTACACCATCTGAATAGGTACCATTGCTTTGTGAAAGTCACAGATAAGTAGAAAATGATCAGGATGTAAATGGGATGACAGACAATCTTTCTAGATGATACAACTATTCACAGGGGAAAAAAATTATGCAGTACTCCATGACCACTACATATGATAGGCCTGACATTATCCGAGACAAGTTCATGGAAGACATGAACATCTAAGAACCAACCTCTAGGGCAGGAAGGATGGAATTCCCAAACAATGGAAATTCTCTATTATCAGCCCAAATATCCCAAGCTAAATATCCCAATTCAATGAATAGATACACCAGTGTCTCAATCACAAAATTCCTGATTAAAGATAAGCCCTCCTTACAATCAACCTCAACCTTCCAACCGTGGTGTTGCAGCAATGCAAGAGACTGAATAACCTGCCTTTCACTGTACAATTATATCTTCAGTAACTTGCAGCTATATACACTGCCACATTCAGTTATGTATATTGCTAAGGGGGAGTTTGAGTCCTGGCTATGACAAAGTATTGGAGAATATATAGAATAGGTATGTTTGCATGAGAAACTAGACAACCACATTTTAGCCTACAATCTTGTGCAATCTCATGTATTTAGTCAATGGGTGTGGACTAAAATGAGAACTTTTGATGAATTGAATTAACTGAATAAACCATTGCAAAGTATGTTATACATTGAGACACATGGGCAATTCAAAAATGTGAAAAACAAATAAAAGATACAAAATAATCAAAATCCTGTCCCAGAAGGGGGGAAATACAAAGATAAAGATATGAAGATGAAGAAGCAGCAAGGTTTAATCTCCTTCACAAAATATGGTTGGCAGAGTTCAAGAGGAGAGCCTTTTCTGCCCTGGCTCTCATCCTTTGGAATATTGTACCCCTTGAGGTAAGATCTATGCCCACCTTCTTTAGCCTTTCAAAAAGGGCTTAAAACATTTCTTGAGGATTGTTCTGGAGCCTGGATAGGGGTGTGCGATTTTAGAAGTGGTTATTGGATTAAATAGAAGGTTCCACTTTTAACTCATTGTTCTGACTTGTTGTGTTAATTCTGTTTTTATACTTACTGTTTTAATATTTTGTAGTACTGTTTTTATTATGTTGTAAGCAGCTCAGAGTTGTGTGACAGCAAGATGCCAGCATATAAATTTAATAAATACATTTTAAAGACTGAAATAAGATCTAGGGCAGGAGGTAAAAGAAAAAGGCATGAAAATACTTTATTTAGTTAAAAGCAACACAGGGGAAAAGCCTAATTTGGGCATTAAATATGATGTTGTCTGAAGTCAAGTTGATTTTTTCTTTTCATGCCTCTTTTTGTATTCATGTCAAATAACTACAATCTTCATAATCATTATTTATCGCCTAGGACAGAATATACTGAGTTCATGATGACCGGCTTCCTGCAGGTAAATATCAGAAGGAGGACTCCCAAAATACGTAAAACTGTAATTGACATATAATCGCTTTGTAAACTGTTTTGAAGATCAAACATTTTACTTCAAATACAGAGACAGTGGGGTTTAGAGATCAAAACATTGGGAAGACCCTTGAATGCTCTCATTCCAACCCCTGGATCTTATTACTACAGATGATCTCACTGAATATTGGGGATTGGAAAAATTGGCTGTTTTGAATGGCTGTAGGAAAAGTGGGATATCTTGCATTAAATTTATACCATCAACTACCAAATATTCAGACATACCTCATTTCCTTTCTCACCCCTTCCCATGCCATTAATCAGTTGAAAGTTAAAATTTAGCTATGCTATTGGGATGAACACCCTTTGAATGGTGTGGGATTATGAATGGATTTCCAGAAAAACAAAGAATGCAGACTGCAGGAACCCTTAGCACTATTCAGGTAACTCTGAGAACACAGATAAACCTCAGAGTGCTTCAAGGACTCTAAAAGGATGCAAGGAATATAAATCCTTCCATTCCCCACCATCCAGTCAGAGTTGAATAAGTTGTTTGGATGAGAAGCGAAACATCTTCGAAGAAAAAACAAGAAAGTCCAATTGCCTCCTGAAAAAAAAAGCACCTTTGGGACAAGACCCGGATGACTGAGAATCTCTACAGATTTTTATAATTTATATATCACGACTGGAGAAAAAAAAAAAGCGGTGTCGACTCCTTCCCAAATGCTTCCCCTCCTTTCCAACCCTCTCTACAAGTGACAGCGATGTCATCCATTCAGTCGTGCCCGACTTTCCCGTAACTTTGCTGCGATGGAGATGCATCTGGCGGGGCCGCGGCGTGCCCCGAAGCGGACGACCACCCTCCCTCCCGGTTCTGAGCAGTGCAGCCTTGCGTCCCCACCTTCCCAATGTTTCTGCCGCAATAGCTGTCCAAATGGTTGAGGAAGATCCTCTGGCTGCGAATGATCTCTTCTGCCTCCGCCACTGCCTCCTCTTCGTCCGACATGGTTGCAGTTGACAAAAACGCCCGGAGGTTGCTGGGCAACCGATCCACGCGCTTGGCACGGAGTGGGGGGGGGGGGTTGAGGAAATGGGAGGAGGAGCCAAAAGGGCGAGCAGCCAAAGACCGGGAGGGGGCGGGGCTTCAGACTGAAGGGAAACCTCCCGTCCTCCTCTACGCCAGCCTCTAAAGAGCGCCTGCTCCGTAACGAGTCGGAGTTAGTTGGGGAATCGGGTGACGATCACACCCCGATGGACCGCACAGCTCCTCCATCGCAGCCGGAACACCCAGTGCTGGAAAGCCGCAGTCCAACCACTCTGGAGCGCTAAGAGCATGCTTCTGAAGCATACATTTATCAACCCAACTTGGTGTTGGGTGCAGATTTCAGCATGTACGACAGGGGTCCCCAAACTTGGCAACTTTTAAGACTTGTGGACTTGAAGTCCACAAGTCTTAAAGTTGCCAAGTTTGGAGACCTCTGATATAGGGGAAACAGAGGGATAATTGAGAGGAAACGAACTTCCATCTGTACAATTCGTGTTTACTTCTAATGAGAAACACTGGGTACATTTACTTATTATTTACTTATTACTCTATATCATTTTTTCTTAATCATAGCACCCTTCTCACAGGTCCTCAAAATCAAAATTGCGTGCTGGCCTATTTTGAAAAAAATTCAGTATTAAAATCCCTTCAAACTATTATGAGAAACAATAGAGGCAGTGAATGCATCAATTATAATTTTTAATAAAGTAAATATTGATAAATGTAACCCATACAAACAAAAGCTCCATTTTTTAAAAGTGAGATGGGGTCCTAGGAGTATAAGACCCATTGTACAGATCATTTATGTGCCTTTATTTAAATGTACAACCTCTAACATAAATTAGTAAACAATAAACATGGCTAGGTTATTCACAAAGGAGTACGAAGTCAATTACGTAAAGTATATTTCCTCTTATAGGTCTAAATGTGTGCATACATCTTAATTGTTTGTGCACTTTATATTTTTAAATAAATGTACAAAATGAAATACGGCATTATAACAGTTTAAAAGTGTAAATTCTTGGACTAAATTCTCAGCTTTGATAAAACTATCACCCAAATAAATTCAAAGGCGCAAGACATATTTAAGTCTTTCAAATTTTAAGTTCATTTGTCGGAGAACTAGGAATGTTATCACTATATAGCAAAAAGTATCACTGTACAGTGCTATTATGACTGCTGTACATAAACTTTCATTTAAAAACACGCCCTTTTTGTAAGCAGTAAAAACAAAAAACAGCACCACTGTTAGCAAGTTTTATATTTAGGTATATAATTGTTCAAATCCAACTTGACTCTTTGGTTTTGAATTAAAATTGTGTTGAACATTAATTTAAAACAATGGCTAAAATACTTAAGGGTAATATAGAAATATTTAGTAACTGGGAATATATTAATTAAGGCGTGCAAAATACTTTCCAATATATTGTACATTGTGTAAACATTTAAACTGTAAATAACCCTTTACAGAATATGCATTCCATTTTAGCAAAAACTGTAAGAAAGATGGGGCTTTATGAAGAATTCAAAGATTCCTTATCTTTGTGCTTATACCATTTGTATTTCAATTGATGAATACATTCATTATGCCAACAATTCATCTTCTGTTCAGTATTCAAAGTTTGCAACCCATACAATAAACACTGCTTTTTACTGCTCATCAGTGTGGAGCTTAAAATGTTTGTGAGTATTCATTATGATTTCCTAGAGAATGCACAACAATTGCAGATACATATTGTAAATGAAAAATCTATTTTACTAAGCTTCGCAAGGCAATTTTCTGTTCTTCATAAAATTCCAAGTTACTCTTGGAAAACATGACTGAATTGTGCAAATTTTGAACAAGCATTATCTTGTTACAAACATTTAATGCCAACTGCAGCATTGCTAAAACTAAGCACTGAGTTAATACAGATTAAAACAGAAACATTATTCAATCACTTGAAAGAAAATTAACCAAGACTATAACTTTGTTTGGAATTTTGAGAACAAATTGAGTTATTTACTGAGAACAGCTTCAGTTATGAAGGTTATAGATAGTGCCACTACAATTAGTACAGTAACTAATGTTAAAAGCAAGGAATGCAAGTTAAACAAAGTATTCCTTTGCAGGTTCTCAGCATAAGCGGCTCAAAATTCTCAGCTGCAACATTTTTGGAGCTCTCTCTTGGTTGTGGATTCAATCAGGACTGCCCATCGTTTTTCAAATCTTCTAGTCTTTGTAGTAATGCATTTCCAAAAGCTTCTCGATATGCTGGACTAACTGAGTCTAACAAAGAGTAAACAGTCTCATGGTAGGGATTCTGTAAAGTGTCATCCATCTGGTCAAAATCATAAGCAACCACCTACAAAAGAAAATATATATATTTGAAAAGTAAGAAAGGATCCAGTGCAATATAAACACATGGATTAAGTAAGACAATACAACATGTTCTGCAGACTGTCCCCCCACCTTTGGATATTTAAAAGACAATCAATAACACAGAATTCTCAAGAACTGACCAATAGGTACAGTAAATGGGGTAATTATGAAGCATTTACTGCATCAAATTACTGATTCCTGGAAAATTATTTTCTATATAAAATATTTGGAACTTAAAGAAAAGGAAGTAGACTGCTTTAGTAACCATGTACTGTTGTTTACTAAATAGTCTGTAGTAAATACTTAAAAATACATACAAAAAAGGAACATTACCCTGAGTCCTGCTTCTGTTAGCTCTAGGCAATATCTGTTCTTCTCCCTAGTTTCCACATTTATGTATGCTACCTCTTCAACACATGGGAGATTTTTGGAGACAAACATGTTGCTCACAGCAAACAAAACATCATTCACAACAGCTTCTGCTTCAATTCTCATGTCTTTCACATCTGTTCCTTCAAAATGGTTCTCAGTTCCACTGTTACTGGATTCATCCATGGAATTATAATCAATTTCCATCCTGCACATAAAAATATATGTATAATATTTAGTACATATCCAAAGACCTTTTGTGTTTATTCAGCCAGAACTTTTAATACATTTCTGAATGTGATGTGAATTTTCAGAAAATCTAGAACTATATTACAATTTATAACAACATTAAGCAATGGGAAATTCCAAATGGAACACAGACTTAAAAAAAAACAACCCTGGATTTTTAAATTTTGATATAATCACTTAAACGTTTATTTCAGGATTTCAAAGTGGAAGCTTTTGGTGCCCTGAAGAAATTGATCAGCCAACACTGTATTCAACACAGAGTACGGTGTCTCTTCTTTCTTTTACTTAACCTCATTGTTTATTACGATTTCCAGTCTGGGCATGTTTCTTGGTAGCTTCCTTCCCATTTGCTGCCAGTTTCAATTTTATAGGTCACTCCTTTCTTATCACGCGCCAAGAGCCTCTGAGATCCTACAATCTAGAGGCCCATATTTCTCATCAATCCCACAACCCTTTCTCAGCATTTCTTCTGTGACACAACTCCCACTCCCCATGCAATCTGAGAACAATGGAATATATGTAACTCAAGGTTGAACTGGAGGCTGAGCTTGGTTCTGGGTAATACTATCAGTGAAATGTTGGCAAACTAAACAAGAATGCAGGTAGTCCTCGACATACAACAGTTCATTTAGTGACCATTACAACAGCACTGAAAAAAAGTGACTTATGACCATTTTTCAGTTATGACCATTGCAGCATCCCTACAGTGATGTCATCAAAATTCAGATACTTGGCAATTGGTTCACATTTATGACCCTTGCTGTGTCCCAAGGTTCAGGGATTGCCTTTTGTGACCTTGTGACAAAGTCAATGAGGAAGCCAAATTCATTTAACAACCGAGTTACTAACTTATCAACTGCAGGATTCACTTAACAACTGTGGCAAGAAAGGTTGGGGCAAAATGCACTCAACAACAGAAATTTTGGGCTCCTTTGTGGTTGAGGACTATCTGTGTATTCATATATTGGGGACAAACAGTTGCAAAGCATCTGTACAAAGGCATACAGGATACTCTCTGGCCAACACATCACAGTTGAGACGCAGAAGCTTCCCTGTTTCTCTAGAAACCATGGAAGTTGTAGTCCCAACGCTAGAAGATCCCAGGTGGAGAATGCATACACATGTATCACCTCTCCTGCGAGAACTGCTTTGGTTGCCGATTTGCTTCCTGGTGCAATTCAAGGTGCTGGTTGTCACCTTTAAAGCCCTTCTGGCTTGGGACCAAGTTATCTGAAGGACCATTTCTTGCTGGTCACGTCTACCTGACCCACTAGAGCAGGAAGTCAAGCTATGTTGTGGGTCCCATCCCCTAAGGAGATACATCTGGAGGTGCCCAGATGAAGGGCCTTTTCCGTGGTGGCTCCCTCTCTCTTAAATGGACTCCAGGGGATGTAGAGGACAGGAAGGCCTGGAGGAACATTGTCCATGGGGTCGTGATGGGTCAGACACAACTTCAGAACTGCAGAAAAAACAATTACTGCCAACCTGCCTTCCATTGAGGACCCGTAGACTGCACAAGTCAAAAAGAGGACAGTGGAAATATTTACAGACTCCTCGCATTCTGGACATAAATTGTTTCAACTCCTACCCTCAAAACGACACTATACAGCACTGCACAAGACAACTAGACACAAGAACAGTTTTTCCCCGGAACACCATCACTCTACTAAACAAATAATTCCCTCACCACTGTCAAACTATTCACTAAAGCTGCATTACTATTAGTCTTACTATTACTATTAGTCTTCTCATCATTCCTATCACCCATCTCCTCCCACTTATGACTGCATGACTGTAACTTTATTGTTTGTATCCTTACGATTTATATTCATAGTGATTGTTTCCTGATTACTTATTTGTACCCTATGACTATCATTAAGTGTTGTACCTTATGATTCTTGATGAATGTATCTCGTCTTTTTATGTACACCGAGAGCATATGCACCAAAGACAAATTCCTTGTATGTCCGATCACACTTGGCCAATAAAGAATTCTATTCTATTTCCTATTTCTAATTCTATTCTATTCGCGACTAACAACAACAAAGCCGCCTTGAGTCGTTATGTGCGAGCAGGCGGCAATATACGTTTTTTAAATAAATAAAAATAAAATAAATAACTCGGGGCAGATGCCAGCAGCGGATGCTCCTTTCTGTCCAACGTTGCACTGAACAGTCCCATCGCCACCCCCGCGGTCTCCCGTTCAAATCCCCCCCCCTCGCCCTCCCCCAAACGATTTCGCCCTCCGGTCGCGACGGCATTTATCTACCCGTATCCATTCTCCTTCGGCGTCTGCTCGTCGAATAGGTCTTGCATGAGAATTGCTCCCGGCCCCTTCACTAACCGAGAGGATAAGAACCCCCCCTTCCCCCCCCCCGTTCGCTCTCTCTTTGCTCCCAGCAACGAAACCGCTCGCTCGCCTCTTCTCACTTTCCAAGGCAGGATCACCAACGACCGGCGGCCTGGGGAAAAAAAACAAGTGGCGCCACTTCCGCTTGCCGATGGAGCTTGCACGTGGTTTAAGGGAGAGGGAGGAACCGTGGGACTGAGGATCCGAAAGGAGCTGACCCAGGGATGCATTTCATTAAGGACAAACCTCTCTAAGGGCACCGTGATTTCATTGCGGATTTCAGCGCATTGCGAAAGCACAAATAGTTTACCCTTAAAGGCAAAAAAAAAAAAAAAAAAAACCCTCACACAAATAGCCGTTATTAACTAACATTTGCATCAGGACGGGATGATTTCATTGCATTGCAAAACCGCGAGTAGTTTAGGCTTAAATAAATAGCCCAGCTCAATTATCAAGGGTTAACAGGTCTTCAAACTTGGCCACTTTAAGACTTGTGAACTTCAACTAAGTGGCCAAGTTTGGGGACCCTTGATCAAGAGTCTCTTGCCTGAGCAGGGGGTTAGACTAGATGGCCTCCAAAGGTATCTTCCAATGCTGTCATTCTGTTAAAACCTTGCATTCATCTTTCCTTCGGATTTAGTTTTGTCTTTTATGCGTATTTCCACCAAACGAAAAGGACATCTTTTAAAAAAATAAAACACAACAGCTGTAAAGGGAAGCCTTCGAATAATCTCCCTGCAGGCGCTTGTGAATTTTTTTTTACGCCAACCTAGACTTGCAAGCTAAGAACCCCCGCCATTCTTCTTTTTTCGTATCTCTACATTCCAAAGGCGTGCGGTCGCGTGACTTCCCCGGGCCTCCTCCTCCTCCTCCTCCTTCTCCTCTCCCTTCCGCTGCCCCAGAAGATGACGAGGCTTCCTCGCAAGACTTGACGTCCTCCGAAGCGTGTCTACGCGACCCAAGCTCTGAGCGGCGCAACGACTTCAGCCTCGCCGCCCACAAGACAGTGGGGCGGGGAAAGGGGGCGGAGAGAGGGAGAGAGAAAGGGAAAAAAACAACCTCGCGGCGAGGGACGGCGAGAGAGGTTTTGGGGAGAGGGAAGGAGCCGAAGACTCTCGTGGGCCGTGAAAACCTCCCACACCTGGCCCTTTAAATTTCCCGGGGGGGGGGGCAGGCCTCGGAGAAGATGGCGCCGGTTTGAGAGGCGAGATGGAACCGTCTGCTGTCGTCGTCGCGGCGGTGCTCTTGCGACGTGAAGCCGCCTCGGGCAGGACTGGGTAGACGAGCCGGGAGGCTCTTTCTGACCACTAACCGAGACCCCCGGACGGGTCCCCTTTCCCTCAAGTAGGCTTATTGCCCCGGTCTACCGCCCCCCCCCCCCCGCTTTCAACTCTAGTTGACATTCAGTGACAGCCTCGGCACACGCCTCTTTCTGGAGTTCCTGACTGGTAGAGCTGTCAATTCCCTCTTCTCCCCCCCCCCCACCCGTTTTCGTCCTCTTGAACAGACCCCCGTCTGGCAACTCCCGAAGATCCGTTTTTGTGGGTTCCTGGTTCCCGTCCTCCATCTCATTCCTTTTAATTTCCCTGCACTTCCCATCTCTCTCCCCCCCTCTCTAGACTTTTTCTCTCTCCCTCTCTCTCCTTGCCACCATGCCTTGGCCCTTCTCGGAGTCGATCAAAAAAAGGGCCTGCAGGTATCTGCTGCAGAGGTACCTGGGCCACTTTCTCCAGGAGAAGCTCAGCTTGGAGCAGCTCACGCTGGATCTTTACCAAGGCACAGGCTGCTTGGCACAGGTGCCTCTAGACAAATGGGTAAGTGAGCCAGTTCCAGCTGGCAAAATGAGGAATTGTCTTTTGACAGGTGTTTGTTTCAGTTTCCTGCCCTTTTTCTTATTATTGTTCTGATTATCATTCCCTTGACAAAAATGTTGGAGAGCGCTAGAGCGTATTGAGTAGGGCTGAAATTCAGCAGGTTCTGGAGAACCGGAGTGGAAATTTCGAGTAGTCCGGAGAACCGGCAAATACCACCTCTGGCTGGCTCCAGAATGTGGTGGGAATGGAGATTTTGCAATAGCCTTCTCCCAGGAGTGGGGGGGGGGAGGGGGAATTGGAATTTCACACTATCCTTACCCTGGAGTGGGGAGGGAATGGAGATTTTGCACTATCCTTCCACCAAGCCACGCCCACAGAACTGGTAATAAAAGAAATTGAATTTCACCACCGGTATTGAGGCTGTTTGGAGTAATCCAGGTTTGGTAAAATGTAAAAACAGATTTACCTGTGAGTGATGTGTCATTCCCAAATAATTTGGATCATAATCCAAGTATTTATTTCTATCCTTTTGAAATGAAGCCGTCATGATGGCATTGAAATCAAAATTTATTTTATACTTAAGGAGAGGGAAAAAAAGGGAATGATAAAAGAAGTGGAAAATGGTTGCCTCATTCAGGTTGTTTTCACTTGGAAGAAGTGCAAATTCATGTTAGAGTTAACTTTTGAATCAACTCACGTTTTGGTACATTATATTTGGTCCTGCTGAACAATAATAGTTTCAAAACGAGGCCAGATAAGGAAAAAATATCTAGATTATGGAAATTCTAGTACTGGATATAGTATTTGACCATTGAAAATATATTTTGCGTTATGATTTGAATTGTGAGATAAATGGATTAGTAGGATTACTAGGTGCCTAATTCCATTATTTGCATGATCCTGTGAAAGTGTAATACACAACTCATAGCTATGGTAGGTATTTGATCAAATCCATATTTGACAGCATTATAATTTAGGGATAAAGATGAGTTTTAAAAACAATTATGTCTATGTAGAGAAGTGCAAATCATGCCTTTATATTTTAATATAAACATCAAGGGTCTTTGTAAGCAGAAACACTTTTGTGATATTATGTCTCAGTTTAGCTTTTATAGATCAAGTGTGTTTTTACAGAAATTTAGAAGGTATTTAGAAATTTTAGAAAATGTTTTTTTTACTAAACTTTTATTTTGTAGAATAGTATCTTTCTCTATTTTTATATTTTAATTGATATAGAAAATATTATAATTCAGCCCCAGCAAGACAAAGTGGCTGTAGGTATTTGGACTTTCTGAAGACAAAGTACTTCCATCTTTCTGTCTGTGGTTGCACTACCTCAGACAGACCTAGTATACAATCTGGGGGTCCTTCTGGACTTCCGGCTCCTGCTTTTGGTGATGCATCAGTTGAACCCATACCTGTACCTGAATACTGCTCACAGTAACTCAGGCTAATTCAAGATGGTGGTGGTTACCTTTAAAGCCTTACATAGCTGGAACTGAAGTACTTGAAGGATTGCAAGACTGCCTTTTCCCAAAGCCTCTGCCTGCCCAACCAGATCTAGCAGAACGGGCATGCTGCAGATTCTGTCTGCCAGAGTATCTGCAAGCAGGGACTAAAAGATGGCATTTTTTGCAATGCCCCCTCCTCTATGGAACATTGTCCCTTCGGATATTAGAATGGCCCAACCTTGTTAACCTTTCTTAAGGCCTAAAAACCTGACTATGTTGCCAACCCTGGGGCGCTGAATTTTATTTTGTGCTGCCCATCTCCTCTACAAGGTGGCTTTGGACAGCTGTGTGAATGTGTTAAGGGCCCTATTTCCTGACTGTATTTCTAACTAGCCAAATATCATGGCTGCTATGTATATTTATTTTGTTTCTATTTGTGTGTGTGTGTGTGTGTGTGTGTGTGTATGTGTGTAGGTATGCTGGTCTTGTTGTATTCGGGTCTTTTCCCGTGTAAGATTGAGATTGTCTTGGCAATGTTTCAGCGAGGTCTCACCATCTTCAGGCTAGGTTTTGGGCTTAAAGTGTGATCGGAGCTGCTGTCTTTCTATAAATCTTGGTGAGGGTGTGTGGAGTGCTGGCTTTGTTTCAGTAAGTGCAATGATTGGTTGTGTGGTTGTATCATGATTGGTAGATTGGTGCTCATTGGTGCTGGCTGTGTGTCTATTGTTGTTTTGTGTTGTAACGGCCTGAGTGGTGGGTGGGGCTCATTTGTTGACTAGTTGACTTGTTTGTTCAACAAGAGAATAATTATAGAAGCTATCAAAATAGAGAAACATCCCCACAACATGAATAAACGTGATGATACTTCCCGCCTACCAGACATCTGGAAACCAGCCCTAGTCAACAAACAAGCCCCACCCACCACCCAGACCGTTACAACACGAAACAACAATAGACACATGAATATATATATATATATATACATGAATTGTAAACTGCCCAGAGTCATTGACTGAGATGGGCATCTATACAAATTGAAAGAATAAATAAAATTACTTGAAATAAAATGTTTAGTTTTAATATAAGTATTTATAAATTTTGTTTTTTTAGAAAATTTGCTTTAAAGAATCTTATGATTTAGGAATCATAACTATCTTTAGAACATCTCAATCAGAAACCTTGCAGCTGAGAAAAATGTGAATTAAGTTATGGCTACTCACTGATTGCCTTCATTCAGTGATTGTCTTTCTTATCTGCTGCAGCATGAATTTTCCTTCCCATAGCTTCAGTCTGGCATTTCAGCTGCTAAATGTTCTCTTTGGGAAAACTTCATGGTGGTATCTCTTGAATGTTAGAGTTGTTTCCTTTTTAGCTTTTCTTCTCCCTTTTAAAAATTTTAGGCTGTTAACATTGGTCTTTAATGCATTATGATAACATTGCTTTGAGTCAGGTTACCAGAAGAGGTCATTGTTAGCAGCAACCACCAATGACTTGTTGAGGATTTCATGTTGGATACAATTAGTAAGCAAAGCCTTTTTGTTCCTTCTATTTAGCATTAAACATCCTCAGTAAATCTACCTATTAAAGCTTTTTATTTAATTCTCTAATTTAATACTCCAAATAGATAATAAATGTAGACATTAAACGAGAATGCTCTTTTTAAAACAATTATAATCAATACTTTCTGTGTTATGATAAAATATGAAATTGATAATGATAATGTTGGTAGATGCAAGATAAGCTTCATAAAATTTGTTAAAGTTCATATTACTAGGATTTGATAACATTTCTGTTCATATAATATCAACAGGTAGAATTCTGGAGCAGGTTCCCTGTCTTTGCTTATTCTACCTTTTAATAAAATACAGAATATTACAAAGAAAGTTTCTCTTGTGGCTTAAATATTTTGATGTATAGTAAGGTAATTATGAAGGTAACGGCAATTGGATTGATTTGTAAGTAAGATACAGTAAGTGTACTATGAATGTACTTTATTGCCCAACAGTTGTGGATCTGAAATGTTCAGTCCACATGTATGAAACTGATTAATCAAACTGGATTTTAGCAGCTTATTGAAAATTGGTAGTACTTTCTCTCTACATGGGGCTCCCCTTGAGATGCACCCGAAAACTGCAGTTGGTTCAGAATGCGGCCGCGCGAGTAGTTTCGGGAGTCTTTAGATACTCCCACGTAACACCTCTCCTGCACGAGCTACACTGGCTGCCTGTGGCTTTTCGGGTGCGTTTCAAGGTGTTGATTATCATCTTCAAAGCGCTCCATGGCACAGGACCTAGCTATTTGCGGGATCGTATCCTGCCCCATACATCCCTTCAACCGATTCGCTCACACAGAGAGGGACTCCTCCGGGTGCTGTCCACTAGGCTGTGCCAGCGGGCGACACCCAGGGGAAGGGCCTTCTCTGTGGTGGGCCCGACCCTCTGGAATGACCTTCCCCCTGACATTAGAACGACTACGGACCTCCGCTCCTTCCGCCAGAAACTCAAAACCCACCTGTTTCATCTAACCGACCTGGCCTAATTTGAGCTTTCCCACCTCAGTTTGTATTTTTAAAATTTTATGGTCTGGTTTTAAGGTTTAAGTTTTTAATTTTTATAAATTTATAAATTTAATTTTTATAAATTTGTACAGGGGATATTTAATTCAATTTTAGTTATGTATATTATCGAGTGTATGGTTTTTAAAATTTGTACCTGTACACCGCCCCGAGTCTCTTCGGGGAGAGGGGGCGGTCTAGAAATTTAATAAATTATTATTATTATTATTTCTATTTTCTCAATTCTGTAGTTTGATTCTCTGGAATATTGCAGTCATTTTGATGGTTTTCTGATTAAAGCAAATAACCTATGTGACTTTAGGGTTTTTTGAATGAATGTTTTGGGAGTGCAAAATAAAACACAAAAGTTTTTCTCCTTGTGGCAAACCAATTAGTGGATCTAATTCTGCCTAAAGCCAATTCATATTCTGATTCATATGTAGCAAAGAAGGTCCACTTACATTGTAAAATGTCATTATTCTAAATGGCAAGAACCCTTCTTCATTTGAGGCTATTGGATTTTTGATAAATGTAGTATGAGTCTATTCTTTGCATAGCCATATTTGCTTATTTCAGTTACTATAGCCTAAGGATGTAGAGAGAGTTCTTGGAGAGGTACAGTTTATCACATACACTCTTGTCTGTTTGGGCACTAATGTTAAGACTAAGTTGCTGAAAGAGAAATTTTTCAGTGTCCTTAGTTTTATAAGGTCTCTAAATGTATCTCCTGATAATTTCCTGGATATCTCAGTCATATTCAGTACCATTTTATGGAGTCTGGCTTCATTGGACACAATCCTACTTATTAAGCACTCAAAGAACCAACTTTTCCCTGCCCCCATGACTACCAGGTAGAACCTCCCACTCAGGAGGGAACAGAATTACTTTGGTACAGTTCTTCCAACTCAATTAGGTGCTCCTGAAGGATACTTATTAAATTTCTTGGAGGCTTCTGATATTGATTGTAAGGCAAAGGTGATCATAATCTTGAGGGGCTTCATTAGAGCCCCTCTGGATCATCCATGAAGGAAACCAGCTTGGTTTTAGTCTCATGCCAAGGCCTCAGTCTTGATTGTCACAGGTCTAGAGGGAAACAATATTGACTGTGTCAAGGTTATGAGATTACAGGAATATGAAATTGAGAACATCTGTAATGATAGAATGTCTGAGCTATAAACTGAATTCTTCACGAAATATTGTATGTTCTTAAATGAACACCATTTTCTCTTATGTCCACATTTATGGGATTGTTTTTAATTAACTTTTCAGTGTTTCAGCATTTGAAAGCATTTGCCTTGTTTCAGTATGTTAAAATGTCATTATCAATGTATTACTATTGATACTTTCCCACAGCTTTTTATTACTGATTAACACACTACATGTGCTTACATAAGCACAAATAGTTGTTGGCAAGTATGGCAAGCATTTTGCTAAAAATAACAATATCTTAATTGTGGCAAAGCTTTTACAATCTGCTTTTAACTGTTCTGTTAGGTATGTTTATCTGTGACTATGAAATTAAATTTTGTAATACTTAAAATGGTAGTGATAGCTAATTGGATTTGTTGACAAGGGATATATGAAGCAAAATGTATTATTTTATTGCAGCATAGAAGTTATAGAAATGGGTGTATCCAACCATATTCAGTAGGTGCATTTCTATGAATGCATATCCGATTTGCATTAAAATTACAGATTGCCGAGGAGAAGGAAATAGGATTAAGGGATTTGTTTTTTGTATTATATAATAAGAGTTATGATGCATCATATGAGAAACCTAGGTATATACAGTATTCTACCATATTTTTTTGCACAATGGCTAACCAGATGTCAGTAATTACCGTATTTTTCGCCCTATAAGACGCTCCGGAATATAAGACGCACCCAATTTTAAAGAAGGAAAATCTAGAAAAAAAAGATTCTGAACCAAATACTATAGTAAAATATTTTATATCAACTGTATAAAGTTAACAGCAGTTTAAGAACAATTTTATGTCAACCATGTAACACAGGGGTGTCCAAACTTTTTTCAAAGAGGGCCAGATTGGATGAAGTGAACATGCTGGAGGGCCGAACATTTTTCCGAACATTCTTTGAACAATAACAATTAAATGCAAATGAATTGTTTTATGCCAAGTTAATTGCAAATGGCATACTTTTCATTTCATAACATTAAGATCAACTGACAGCTGAGTTTTCACAATGTATCCATCTTTTCCCTGAAGACTCGTGTTTAGTACATTCAGATGCTTTCTTTCCTCTTTCCCTCTTACTTGTCTATCCTTCCTTCCACCCTCCCTTCCTCCTTCCCTTCCTTCCTGCCTCCCTTCCAGTTCCCTCCTTCCTCTTTCCTCCTGCCTTCCTGCCTTCTTTCCCTCCTGCTTATCTATGCTTCCTTCCTTCCTTGCACCTCCCTCCCTTCTGCCTGCCTGCCTTCTTTCCTCTTACCCTATCCTCCTATCCTTCCTTTCTCCCTCCCTCCTTCCTTCCCTGCCTCCCTTCCAGTTCCATCCTTCCCTCCTTCCTTCTGCCTCCTTCCTGCCTGCTTGCCTTCTTTCTTCTTTCCCTATCCTCCTATCCTTCCTTTCTCCCTCCCTCCTTCGATCTCAGGAGCGAAAGCCTTTGAATGAAGTTTGATTGTGTCCCACCTAGCGTTCTCCACCCCCACCCCCAAATCTCTCCGGATCCGGAGAGATTTGGGGGTGGGGGTGGAGAACGCTAGATGGGACACAATCAAACTTCATTCAAAGGCTTCGATTTGATTGTGTCCCATCTAGCGTTCTCCACCCCCACCCCCAAATCTCTCCGGATCCGGAGAGATTTGGGGGTGGGGGTGGAGAACGCTAGATGGGACACAATCAAACTTGATTCAAAGGCTTCGATTTGATTGTGTCCCATCTAGCGTTCTCCACCCCCACCCCCAAATCTCTCCGGATCCGGAGAGATTTGAGGGTGGGGGTGGAGAACGCTAGATGGGACACAATCAAACTTGATTCAAAGGCTTCGAATTGATTGTGTCCCATCTAGCGTTCTCCACCCCCACCCCCAAATCTCTCCGGATCTGGAGAGATTTGGGGGTGGGGGTGGGGGTGGAGAACGCTAGATGGGACACAATCAAACTTGATTCAAAGGCTTTGGCTCCTGAGATGGTGCGCTGCCATCCAAAATGCTATTACTACGATCTCTGCTGCCTGGAACTGCCCGAGAAGCGGCAGGTAAAGCGGGCGCTGCAGTGATCGTGGTACCAGCATTTTGGATGGCAGCGCACCGATCTCAGGAGCCAATGCCTTGAGGCACCTTTCATTTGCAGGAGGAGGGCAGCTTAAAGCAGCGCCCCAGCAATGTGAGGAGCCGCTGCCACCGCCACCACCGCCTAAGCCCTCTCGGGAGCCCAGCCGAGCGGGAGCTCTGAAAGCGAAACCTCTCTCCTTTCCAGCCATCACGATCTCTGCAGCCCCCTCTTTGCCTGCCCCATTTTCAGATGACCCAGTGGCTACATTCGGCTTACAAGACGCACTCAGATTTTTACCCTCTTTTTGGGAGTAAAAAAGTGCGTCTTATAAGGCGAAAAATATGGTAGATTACAAGCCGGACATGAGGCCATTAATATTTTTCATGTATGTTTTGCACATACCAGAACCATTGTATATTCATTGTGACTAGTACCAGACTTTGGTAATTTTAACCTGTATGGATTGGCCTAATCATCTCCCAAAGGCATCCAACTTGACAATCATCTTTTTTATTTTAAACACACAGGGATTTTTAAAAATTGTTTTTGGTGTGTGTTTCAGCTTCAGTCTTCAAAAAGAGTTTTAAAGCACACAAAAGTATGAAAATAAGATCTGCCAGCAACATGTTTTTCTACCCACCTATGTTCCCCTAATTATGGGGCAGCTTTGAAGGCAGCCACAAGGTGGGATCCAATAACCACATACCAAATACCAAAAAGTATTAATCTAAAAATACCATATTCACATTTCCACATATCAAAAAAACACCTTTTGAAGATTGAACCTTAAGCATTGTACTACCCTAACTGTAACTTGTATTTTTGTAGGCAGTTAAATCTAATTTGTCCTAGATGCACAAGAGAAATTACCCATATTTATATTAAAAATTGTAATTAATATTACACATTCTAATAAATACTACAAATTCTATATTCTTCTTCTATATGCTTAGAGCCTGAATGAGATTCTGGAATCAGCAGATGCTCCATTGGAAGTTACTGAAGGATTTATTCAGTCAATATCTCTGTCCATTCCTTGGGGCTCTTTGCTTCAAGATAACTGTGCACTTGAAGTAAAGGGCTTAGAGATGGTCTTCAAACCAAGGCCATGTCTAGGTAAGTTAATAAACAACAGTTGCTTGTTATTACATATTCTATATTTTTTTGCATGTTAGAAGGTAAGTGGATTAATGTAAATGATCTAGTATCACAATACAGGTAGTTCTTACTTAATTATCTTAATTGGGATTGGCAACTCCATCGCTGAGTAAACATCATGTGATTGCCCCACATCGCAATAGAAGTACTAGCAGTCCTGCTTCCATTTAAGCGAATCACCCATGGTCTCTAAGCAAGATATTGCATGATGGCATCACATGACTTCCTGCTGGCTTCTCTATTGACTTTGCCAACTGAGAAGGTTGCAAATGGTGCTCACATAACCACAGAGACACTATGATAAATGTGAGGCCTGATGATATGCCACCTTTTCAGCACTGTTGTAACTTTGAACTGCAATAAACAAATAGTTGTTTAACAAGCACTACTTTTATCCACTTAATTTTTGCTAGGTGGAATATTTGAATATCAAATAGGTATAGTATCATGAGGCAATGTGTATATTTATCCATGTCTAATCAGATAATAAGGAAATAATAAATTACCGCAGATAATCAAAGGATTGTTTGACAAAGGATATTGGTCATTGTACAAATATATGCATTTTTGGCTCAAATACTTCATTTCAAAACTATGATATCCTTTGCCTTATAAACAGGTTTATGTTACTTTATAAACACAGTGGTAGGCTATTGAGATGTATGTAGATTCACTGTGTTTACAACTTGATATTTTTAAGAAGAGATTGGACAGCCACTTGTTTGAAATGGTAGATATCTCCTGCTTGAACTGGGGATTGGTCTGGAAGACCACCAAGGTCCCTTCCAACTCTCTTTTATTCTGTATATTATAAACTCACATCTGACTTAAAGTTTCTTCGTAAAATAATAGTCTTCATACCGCTTTTCTTTGTTCAGAATCTTTACTGTAACTACATAATTAGATCTACTGTCTGAATCCTGATTATATGGGGAAACCAGTCTTATTTTATAACGAGGACTCAGATTGTTGAGGGCAATATGCTGATTCTGTAAACTGTTTAGAGAGGGCTACAAAGCACTGTGAAGTGGTATATAAGTCTAAGTGCTATTGCTATTATGTAGCCGTATAATTTTCATATATCATATTCATACTTGGAGAGGTCCTGCTTTTCATTCACAGGTAATATAGGTTTGTTTATTGGCATCTCGGAGCAGTTGGAAATAACCCCAGAATGCTTAAGACCAAACTTATTACACTTAATGGACATTTGTAATATAATTATCCATACTTTCATGTTCTGCTGTAGAAGTCTACCATTTTGATTTCTACAGCAGAAGAATAATTTTGTGTATTCTATTGATCTTGCAATATTTGGGCAGAACATTTATTCTCCATACATGAATGATATAAAAACAGACATATCCTACAATTTACTCCTCAATATTCTTTCTCTAGTTTTTACTTTGCTATCTTTAATGTTACTAGTGAAAAGTTTCTATATGAATAAGTATAAACTTTGAGAGGCTTCTTTTCTTGTTTACTACATAGGAAATCACTGCTGTGTAAATAGAAAGTATTAGTCAGCAATGTTTTTTTTGATTGAGTTCATGATTTACTATTACTGACTCATCCTCATGATTTAATATTAATAGTGGCTGAAGTTGACTAAAAATAAAGCATGTTTGACTTCTTTTGGTAGCTTCTAGTTCAGAACCAATGTATTGGTCAAGCTTTATGACGAGTAGCATGCAGCTTGCAAAGGAATGCCTTAGTCAAAAACTGACAGATGAACAAGGAGAAGGGTCCCAGCCTTTTGAAGGACTTGAGAAATTTGCTGAAACAATTGAAACAGGTACTGTTTGCTTCATAAACTGCAAAGCAAATTACCGTGTTTCCCCGAAAATACGCCAGGGGCTTATTTTCTTTTGCCCCACGAAATATGCCCTTGGGTTTATTATCAGGGAGGGCTTATTGTTTTGGGGCTGCCGGGCGGCTGCTCCCTTGTGAGCTGGCTCCCGAGGAGCCGGGCGCGGCCTCGGCAGCGAGGCAGCCATGGGGTGGCTATGCTCACGAGCGGCCGCCCGGCGGGTCCTCTCTCCAGCCGGGAGGAGCGCCGTTCACTGACCTGGGGGTTGGTCCCTAGGGTGCCAGGCCTTGTGGCGCTCTGCCCGCCCTCCAGCTCCCGCGGCTTTGCACATTCGAGATGCCCCCTGGGTCAGTGCATGGAGCTCTGCCCGGCTGGAGAGGTGGGTTGCGCGAGCTCCTGTTCCGCCTACGGCTTCGCCGGGCACTTGCGCGGCTCTCCTGGGCCGCCGCCGCTGGCTGTTGCCCGCCACCGCTGGCTGCTGCTGCCCGCCGCCGCCCCATTCCGCTCTGCGCGTAGCTTCCGGGTCCAGAACTCGGGGCCGAGTGTTCTGGCGTCGGCCGCTCTGGGAGTGCTCTCTGTGGTGGGCTGGCTGCCGGACAGAGTCTTCCGGACAGAGTCTTCCGGCGGCCGGCCCACCATGGAGAGCAGTCCTGGAGCGGCCGATGCTGGAACGCTCGGCCCCGATTTTTGGATTTGGAGGTTGTGCACGGGGCGGCGGCGGCCGGCGGCGGCGGCCTGGGAGAGCTGCGCAGGTGCTTGATGGGGCTGCGGGCGGAGCGGGCGCTCGCGTGGCCCGCTTCTCCGGCCGGGCAGAGCTCCATGCGCTGACCTGGGGGGTGTCCCGGGTGTGCGGAGCCGCGGGGGCTGGAGGGCAGGCGGAGCGCCGCGTGGCTTGGCACCTTGGGGATTGCCCCCTGGGTCGGTGGGTGGCGCTCTTTCCGGCTGGGGAGGGGATTTGCCGGGCGGCTGCTCGTGGGCATGGTTGCCTCGTGGCTGCTTCGCCGCTGGGGCTGTGCCCGGCTCTTCGGGAGCCAGTTCACAGGGGAGCAGCCGCCCGGCAACTCTTCCCTTCGGCCGGGCAGAGCGCCGCTCCCCGGCCTAGCGGTATCCCGAAGGCGGCAAGCAACCCCCCCCGGCTCCTGCGACTTGGCGCTTTCGGAATAACGCTAGGTCGGTGAGCGGTGCTCTGCCTGGCCGGAGGGGGGGTTTATTTTCGGGGGTGGGCTTATATTTTTGCCCACGCGAAAAATGTGGCATGGGTTTAGTTTCGGGACAGGTTGTATTTTCGGGGAAACACGGTATCAATTAACCAAAAGTATATTTTGTTAATTAAGTCACAATAATTGTCTAGTTTTAAAATGTGGCATTATTTAGTAGCATATAGGTGCTGCTGTGCTGTGATGGGATAGGTTTGCATGCATAAACCACTTTCACGATAGCTAGAAAAGGGAGGCCAGTGACAATGTTCCACATGTTCATTGAGCAGTCTATCCTGCCTAATATTTTAGTCATTAAATGTTTTCTACCCAGATGGTGTCTGAATTGTTAGAAGAAATGCATATACCAACTGTGTTTCTTACATAGTGATGAGTGCATTGTAATTTGATTTTACTTGGATGGGTGGGGGGACTGAAAGAGTTCATTTGCCTGTATAATTAAAAGGAGTAGTAGCAGCATCATTACTTCAATTTTTTTATCCAGCATTTCTAGCTGTCAGGTGTAAAAACAACCAGGAGTCAGGATAGAATTAAAAAGCACTATACATTTATTTCATGCTAATCTATATGCAAGAATTTGATCTAGTAACAATCAAGGCAAATTGGTGCCAAATAAGAGTCAAGGGGCTTAAAGGATAACTGGACTTAAGTCTCTTTTAGGGTTGTAGCAGTTCCAAACTGATGATGTGTTTAATTCCACCCTCAGGCTCAGTCTGGTCAATTCTACATCAGCCAGCAGATGCTTGGAAATAGTAATATCTACTTAGCTGATGCAAGATTATATAGGTTTTTAAGTATTTATTTCCGTCTGGTTTAATATACTATGTGATCAGTTATGATTTATAAACTATGGTTTATTGCTCAGTGTGATATGTATTGGATTTGTCTTGGTGATATGATTATTTCTGCCTAAACTGAATCTAGCAGGTACAACGCTTATTTCTTATCTTGATACTTTTACTATAGTTTTAAGAAGAGTGAAAATCAATTTTTTAGACACTGTTCTGAGAATTGAACATGTGCCAGATAATTCTAAAAGCGGAACAGCACTGGAAATTCATATTGAGAAGTAAGTAGATTTTGTTTTTTGTTTTTATTTTAAGTGATGGCTGGAATAGAATCAGTACTTTATGAGAATTTAAAATAAAAGTTCTATTGTATTCCTCAATAATAGAACTTGACATTGATTATGTCTGTAGCAGTAATGATTTGGATTTTAAACATATAAGAAGATATAGGAATTTTGTAACTAAATTAGTGCATTAATGTTACTAGAGGCTAAGTTGCATATGCTTCTGTGCCCATTGATACAGTAATGCTTTGCTAGATTTTTATGGAGATTCTCAATCATCCAGGTCATGGTTGTTCCAAAGGTGCTTTTTCCAAAAGGCAACTGGATTTTTTTTTTTCTATGAAGCTATTCATGTGATAAAAGCAAGAACATTGTAAATTTATATTCTATCCTTATTTCATTATTGATTTCACTGCTTACAGAACGGTGTACTGTGATGAAACTGCTGATGAATGTTCTGGAAACGTGCATCAGCCCACGGCTTTTGCTCACAAATTATTACAGCTCTCAGGTGTCTCTTTTTTCTGGGATGAATTTCCGGCATCAGCAAAATCCTCTCCGGTCTGTTCCACTACACAGTTGGTAAAATTCTGTTTATTTTTTATTGTATTTCTATAGCACCAGAAATTCAAATTTCAAAATATGAATCTTGCTAGGTTACACTATAAAAGCAAAGCAGATTGAGACCATAATATTGATTCAATAAAAGCAAAAAATAATAATACCATGATACAGATATATAAAATGCTAATGTGTTGTAGCAACCATTTATTTTGCAAATGCCCTCCACCGATCAGTCATAGGTGTTTTTAGAAGGAGAGCAAAGCTGCTAGCCTACCTTCAATGGGAGAGTTTGGTGTTATTTGACGACAAAATTAAAAAAAATCATTGTCTTTACCTCTGACTTCAGAGTTTGTTCAGCAGGGTTCTTCCATATGGAGAAGCCCCCAATTCCAGTTGAACTTCCAGTGAAGAAAGATGGCAATCTCATGACCAAAACTACAGCTGGGTTATCATTCAGCAGAGACAGTAACCTTCCATCTATTGAGATTAGATAGCTGTTCTCCTGCCACCATCAGTATTCCAAGAACTTATATACTATTTGTCATTATGAAGACTGAAAAATATACATAAATGTATACAGGTAGCCCTTGCTTAACATCCACTTGTTTAGTGATGCATTTGAAGTTATGATGATGCTAAAGAAGGGACACAGTGGTCCTTGCAGTTGCAGCTGATGTAGCATCCTTGAGGTCATGTGGTTATTACCTTCAACTTTCACTACCAGCTTCCATGAAGCAAAGTCAGTGCAGAAATTGACATGATAATCAAACATCCCTACAATTGGGTGGAATTTGCCTAACACCTGGGACAATTAAAACTGCTGTCATAAGTTGGTGTGGTTATGTGACATTGTGCTTTGTGACTTTCTCACTAAGCAACAGAGCTTCCTCTGCCAGTTACCATCAAGAAGCGAGGGCTATCCGTATAAGTGTCTGTATGTATCGTACAAATTACATATTTAAGGCATAAGCATTCCTGCCCGTTTTCTCTCCCAATTTTCATATATTCTCTCCCAAGCATTTGCAGTTTTGAATGTCTATTTCTGTAAAAGCTAAATTGAGCAATTTAGCATTTACCAAAATTTTGTTAACTTCATCCATACAGATTACCATGCAGGTTTGTTTGTAAACTGTAGCAGTAGAATATTCTGAATTAAATATTCAATGTTGCTTCGTGGTCAGTTATAAGACCACTTTATCGCAAAGTCAAGTAGCCCTTCTAAATTGTTCAATATTATTTCAGCTTACCATTGCCTTTTTTTTTCCTGGGCATTTCCTGTAAAGCACTATAACCACCAACCATGTTATTATTTAAAATGCCTCTGTTTGTTAGGTTGGTGGTTAGCTTTGTATTAAAAAGAAGTGAAGTGGGAAGGGGTACTTCTGAGTTAGCATTCTTTCCAAGCAAGTTATCTTGCTACAAACTAGAACAATAAAACAAGGAGTTTGTATAACAATTTGGCATATGCTAATCGCAAAAGCTCCAGCTCATAATTTAAGTGACCCATATCACGTTCTAGTCAGAATATTAGGCACTCTTATTTATTTATCAAACTAAGCACCACCCATCCGACTAAGTGTCTCTGCTTTTATAGATAAAAATCATAGGACCATACAAAAAGATAGAATTAAAATAGACTAAACAGGATGATAAACAAGTAAAAATAAAGAAAAATGATAAGTTAAAAGGCAGAAACCCTCAAGGTTGCATAGTGCCCTTGGATCCCCATACAAGTTGGCAGAGTCAGATCTTCATGCTCTTGTAGAAGGCCAGGACATAGGGAGACGACAATTGCAAAGACATTTTGCTGAAACACCATAATTAAATTTGTAATTTTAACAATGCTTTTATCCTGTTATTGCAGTGTTTCTAGTTTTGTGTTCGTACTGAAAAATTATGTACTGTAGTTTTCTAATGGTTTGAATACATGTATTTCTGCCCACACCCAAGAAAGTGTGCTTATCTATATTTTTATTTATGTATTTTGTAGTTAACAGAACCAAAGCTTTCACCTAGCTGGAATCCAAAAATTATGTACGAGCCACACCCTCAACTACCACGAAACCTACCTGAAGTTTCTCCCTCAGATCCTGTGCAAATATGTAAGCTGATTGGAAGGATGGAACTGAGTCTTACATTAAAACAAAATGAAGTGCTTCCAGGAGCAAAGGTTAGTTGTTGATTTTAGTCAGGTTTTTTTTTTCGCCCTTGGTATATGTTATTCAAGTCTTGATATAAGCTTATTTCTCTTTATTCTACATTCAATTTTTCCTTGATAAAGCTTTTTTGTAGATAGTTGAACTCTGCTTAGTCTACTGTGTAAAAGTGAAGGATAAGCATGTCGTAATTATTAGGCTGCTGCATGTCCATTCTTTAAAATCAGTGCAGATAATCTGAAGTGTGTCACTAACTGCTGCATTCTTGCTGTCTAGGGTTTGATCTTTTTTTCTATTTTAAGGCAAAGAATGACAAAAGAATCAGAAGAAATTAATACAACTAAATAAGAATACATGCAATTAAAACAGCGGTGTTTCAGTTATATACCCAGACAAGAAGAAAAAATCAAGTTAAATTAGTACAATGTCATTTATAACATTTTAAAATCAAATTATTTAAGTAGTAGTCACCACTTGTCAGGTTTAACTCAAAGGCAAGAAAAAAGTACATCAACAAGAGCAAAACAATAATAGCCTTTCTTTTAGTTTTTGCAGAACTAAAACTTGTATTAGATAGATAAACTATTGACAGCAGAAAACAGGAACAAATACATCTTTGAAATAATCCCAAAGTGTCAGGTGTCCACTCCCACCCTGCTCTGCTTGCTCTTCTTCTATACAAAGATCTTTTTAAAACATGAGAGTCAGAGGTGAGGTTTGTATCTCTTTAATTAAATCAGTGATATATGGAGGCTCAGTTTTATTCAGGATATAGAGTACTGGTTGGTATATATACAGTAAAACCTCCCTAAGCCGACCACCTCCTTAAGTTGACTGATGAATTGTATATAAAGCTTTCCAAGTATATATTTCCTAGGTTTTACGTGACTTGTATGTTGTAAGTGTGCGGTCCTTGGCGTTTCTAAGCTTGGTTGTTTTCTTGCAGATCAGACTGATGATGTTACCTAGTTGGGTAATTAAATGTCTGCAAGAAAACAACCAAGGTCAGAGGGAGGCAAAGTCTTCCCAGTTCAACCCTGATCCACAAATATTTTTTTCTATTGATACCATATATTTCAGGTGTTTAAGTATGTCTGTACACAATAATAAAGCCTTGGAGTGCCACCTGCTAATTTCTATGTATGTAAAAAGAGACGGTTCAGTTTGGAGATAACAAAGAATGTTTATAAAGAATTAAGCTAAAACATACAAATGCTAATCAAAAATAATGTGCAAGCTGGATTCCAATAAATCATTATATTTCACAGACAATCCACAGTATATTTCATAAGATAAAGGATTAAAATCAGAGATGAAAGTTCTGTTTTTGTTCAATGGCAAGATTGATAACAGAGAAAACTGGTTCTTATCAAATGTATTAAATCTTTTTTTTAAAGTTGGACGTAGATGGACAGATAGATTCCATACACCTGTTCCTGTCACCCAGACAGGTACATCTTTTATTGGATATGTTTGCAGCCATTGCCAGACCAGGTAAGTTGTTGTTTAATATCATTGAAATAAGGGGAGCAGTCTTGAGTTTTGCATGTTTGCACAGCTTTAAATATTTGCTAGGCAACTTTTATGTAGTTACAGGAAGAGTACAGCTTTTAATGGGGAAGCATGGCTGATAATGTTATGCCATCACTGGAACAATCGGACAGAATTATTTCAAATATAGGCTTTGAAGCTAAGGTGGGGAAAATTGTCTTTCATGGGACTTTGGAATTAGATACCATATTTTTCTATTTTTTGTTTTGCAGAGAATCCTGGCAGAATAGAATTATCTAATAAAGACAGAAAAAATCGGCCAATGCAGCAGGAAGATGAGTATCGGATTCAGATGGAGCTCAATCGTTACTTGAGAAAAGAAACTTTGCCAGTAGGCACACAGTCGGATCTGAGTTTTTATGAAGCTGGGGCAGCTAGAACTCCTTCAAGTCGCGGTGAGCAAACAACCCAAGCTTCATAGTATGGGGGCATATTGCTATTTATATGGGTTTGCACATAACACTAACTTATGACTTTTAAATCATGATTTGTGGATTTGAGTTTATGGAATTAAACATTGCATTTAGCCAAAACCAAACAAGCCACATAATAGTTTAGCATGAATCAGGGACTGAAGAATAGGTGTAAGAAGTTCAACATTATTTATTTTCTTCATTTCTACTCCTCCACAATCCAGAAGGGCTGACAGCTTGCATTAAAAACTCATTAAATATCCACAATACAACCCTTGTACAATCAGCAAAACAACACCACTCAAATGGAAGTATTTTTATGAGTAAAAGCCTGAGTATCATCAGTTCATACATTTTAAAGTCATTGAATAATGTTAAATATAACATTTATTTCAAACTTCTCAGAGTGAAAGAAAAGGACTTAAAGTAAGCTAAACACTTAAATATTAGATTTAATTTTGAATATGGTACATTTTTACTGTCTAACAGCAATCCCAATGTCACTCTTGTGACATAGCAAGAAACAATGAGACAAAAGTAATAACAAGCATATATAATAGTATTCAAATTCCACCTTTAAAACATTTGCATTCCAACATATGATGCAACTATATAAGTTGTGATATTTGGATTATGATGCCTATTTTGTTACTTGCACATTATTTCACTTGTGAAAATTGATAAGTATCTAGTGAATTTTGTTGATGTATTATTAATAGTTAACCAGTATTGAATATGTATAGTTTATTTTTATGCATTAGATAATATACTTCTCAATTACCATGATAGACTGAGAAATTAAGATTGGGGAAGTTGGTATAGAAGAAATTCCAGATAATCTTAAATTATGTAGTGGCTTTTAGGGAAATATATATGGCTCAATACACAGTACATATATATTGTTTTCTTATTTCTCTATGTGTGACATAATGTATTATTCAATGTTTGTGCTTCTTTTTAAAATTGTGGTTTTCTTTCATATAAGAGATTGCATAAACTCTGTCATAGTGCTGTTTTTGAGACCTACAGCTTTGTGCTTTTCCTTAAATTGTGATTGATCTTTTTATATTGAATGTTACAAATGATATTTACTCTTTTATTTTAGAAGAAGAAGTTTTTTTCTCAATGGCTGACATGGAGATGTCTCACAGTCTTTCTTCGTTGCCACCTCTAGGAGAACCACCAACTATGGATTTAGATCTTTCTTTAACTAGTACATATACTGCTACCCCAGCAGGATCTCCACTTGGTGCTGCAGTGGTATGTAATATTTAACTCTTTGCATCTGAGTAAAGGAACTTTGTGTGTTTGGGGGTGATTGTGTTTATAGACCATACTAAGCTAAATTTAGTGATAACCATGGCCAAAAGCATGCATGCCTCCAACATACAATCACATTTACTACCCCAGTATGATCCTGCCTTCTGTGGGTCCGAAATCACTTATTGCAACATGTTTTGTGCTGGTTAATTGTCTGGGTTTTTAATATATATTTGTAAATAGTAAAGTCTGTAATGGCCTGATAGGCTTTGGAACCAAACTGCATGAATTGTGGACAAGCTAATACTCAGCCTGCATCAGCTCATTTGTTTCTGAAAATATTTGTTTGTTTGTGTTACTACATCTTGTATGCTGTTATATTTCTAGAGACACTGAATCAGTGATGGGATTCAAAAAAATTTATTACCGCTTCTGTGGGCATGGCTTGGTGGGCGTGGCTTGGTGGGTGGCAAGGGAAGGATACTGCAAAATCCCCATTCCCTCCCGATCAGCTGGGACCCTGGAGGCAGAGAATAGATGGGGTGGGGCCAATCAGAGGTGGTATTTACTGGTTTTTGGAACTACTCAAAATTTCCACTACCAGTTCTCCAGAACTTGTCAGAACCTGCTGAATATCACCTCTGCACTGAATCTGTTATGATATTTGTATACTGATTCAAAACAAATAGTACAGTTAAAAACAATGAAAATTGTGGGTCACTGTTCACATATAGAATAATTTTACTTCTCTCCAGATCCCTTCTGAAGAGTTACGTTTCTTATAGTTGTCCAAAAAACCAAGACAAAAAACCCCCACCAATAAGATATCTGGGGGCATACTTTCTAAAGGAGGGGAGCCATTGCTGATAAGACTTAATCCCCGGTCCTTGAAGCTGGCATTCCACTAGTGAGGGGGCTCACAACAAACTCTTTCTCCTGGATCTTACTGGACAGTCAAAATCACCTTGGACAATATGGTCACATATATACAGTGCCTGAGCTGTTAGAGCTTTAAAGGTATAAATCAGCACTTTGAATTGCATCCAAAAGCTATCTGGCAGCTATTACAATTCCCATACTAGTGGTATTACATTGGTGAACCTTGATATGATCATAACTACAGAGATTATGGTATATTTTACAGCTGAAACTTTTGGATGGCATTCAAGAGCAGCTGCACTTACCTCATAGCTATAATCAAGATGTGAGGTGGCAAGAACATTAATGATTGGTAATAAGAGATCTAGGAAAGCCTGCAATAGGCACACAAGTAATTGTGCATAGGTACTTCCGGTTATATTGTACCATCTGGAAAAACAAGAGTCATAAGTTCAAATTGCAGTAGCTCCATCTTTGACTAAATCAGCTTCTCAATTCACAGCTACTGTCTTGGTAGGATTCAATTTAAACCAGCTCTGCCATTTAGCATCCAACAACTTTCAGTGGTAATCAGGACCTTCATCCCATTTCCGCATCAGCGCTGGGTAGACATACTTAATTGGGTATCATCAGCATATTTTTATACTTCACATTGTACTGATGGCTAGTTCCTATGGGTTTGTGTTTAGTTCAGAAGTAGTGGGGAAGAGAGTAAGCCTTCCAAGGACCATAACAGAGTGGCTGAGGGCTTGACTTCTCTTTGTCCACCATATCTGGAAATCCCACTCATGAATGAAAACCAATGAAGAAAAGAGTACCCACCTTCCAGCTTTTTCAGTCAATCCAGAATAATGTTATCAAAGGTCATCAAATGTTGGACAGAATGGAACCATGATGGTTGTAATCCTTATATCCAGATCCTGCAATAATCATCAGCAAAAGTGATTACTACAGTCTTAAGTGCATGTCCAGGCTTGAGTCCTGATTGAAAAGAGTCCAAATCATACATTTCATCCAGGGCTCTCCATAAGTGTAGTCAAACCACCTTCTTAGTAATCATAGCTAAAAAAAAATGGTTGGAGACCATTGACATTTGTCTATATTAATAATTTTTTGAATAGGGAATACTTTGGTCTATAATGAAATTCAATTACTCTTCCAAGGTGTGGAGAAGCAACTCTTGAGTTCATGACTTGTATTGGCAGACCCAACCCACAACACAGGCATTACATTACATTTGGTTGTGTTGTTGTTTGTAACTGCTGGGAGGGTTGGGAACATTTCTATCATTTATTATTAATAATAAGCTTACAGAGTGCTGAAAAGTTATATAATGGAAGAATAATAACATTTATGTTCTTATTTTAATAGCAGTCAACATGGGGAGAATTTGATCAAAACAAGCAGGAACTTCCACAGTTAAGAAGTGCATCATTTACATCTAACACTGATCATTCAGTTCCACTACGAAGGACTTGTAAGTGAAAACTGGGGAATAGCATACCTCATTATTCAAAATCAACATAGCATATTTTTCAACATGGTGCAACAGAATCTTTTTGTTTCTTTTAGTGCTGTGAATAACACCATGTATATTGTTACATATAGTTTTAGTTTAAAAATTAAGTTATGTTAGGATACTATGTTTGAAATTGTAGTTTAAACTAGAAGTCAATCTTATTCTCACCTGCTCTTCTGTGTTGTTATTGTTAGTCTCCCGGTTTGAAATCTCAATCAAGATTTCAAATATTTACAGTGTAAGGTGTCACAGCAATCTATTTCTTTACCTGGTCAAGAGACTTACTGATACTGGTAGTCCTCGACTTAACAACCACAATTCAGTCCAGCATTTCTGTTGCTAAGCAAGACAGTTGTTGTGAGTTTTGCCTATTTTATGATCTTTTTTTGCCACTGTTGTTAACTGAATGTGGCTTCCCCAATGACTTTGCTTGTCAGAAGGTTGTAAAAGGTAAACACGTGACTCCAGAGATACTGCAACCGTCATAAATATGTAAATTCATACGCTAAGCATCTGAATTTTAGTCACATGACCATGGGGATGCTGCAGTGGTCACAAGTCACTTTTTTCAGTGGCATTATAACTTTGAATGGTCACTATATGAATGATTGTAAGTTGAGGACTACCTTTTTTTGCATAGTTAGTATTGGATCCAAAGTAACTACTAATTTTGGGGTATTTCAAAAAATTCGAGCTGAATATTTTATTTGGCTTTTTATATATGAACTCCTATTAATTTTATCTGGCGATTGCTTCAGAAGATGTGGATAGTTGTATTTTCATAACTGTAAGAATGTTAAAAATGCAAGAATGTAGCTATGTTACTACCATATAATATATTGCTAAGTGTGAATTTGAATATGATATACCATATGTTTTTTTAAAAAATATTGTTTGAGTGTATTTTTATTATTGATATGCACAAATAAGGTATCTAGATACCTTCTTATTTATGTAGAGTATTGAGCCATATCAGAAATTCTGTTTACTTAGGAAAGTAAGTATATTAAATATCTAATGATGTAAAAATGTAATCAATACAAATGCTACTTTTTAAATCTAAGCAGCATTTCAAATATACCACAACTACACAGATAAGGAGGTATCTAGCTTCTGTATATATTATTTGATTAATAATGCATTACAGTAATAATATATCACAGTTGTAGCAATTTAATATTTAATGCTGATGTTGTAGTAATTAAAAGTAGTGTTGAATTGTGAAGACACATTATTGAAGATTATTTTTAAGCAGAATAATTTTTATTTCATTCCAGCTCTTCCATCCAGATCTGTTTCAGTGGATGAGTCAAAACCTGAACTTCTTTTTAGACTAGTAGTGGGTGCTTTCTCGGTGTCCGTGCTCCATATTGATCCTTTACCACCACCTGAAACTTCACTAAACATTAGCCCGCTAACATCAATGGCACAGGATTTTTTTACCCAGATAGAAAAAGTTGATCCAGCTCAGATTCCCACAGAAGATTTTTTGTTGCTCCGAAAAGTATTTGCAAAGGCTTGTTCACATGACCATCTTCGGTACATTTTTTTTCTCTTATTTATCTAGTAGTGTAACAAACAGAGCCCAGCAGTCTATATGAATGATGATAGATTAACATTAATTTATCATTTAGTTAATATATCAATTGACATTAAAGTGTAATAGCTTTCAAGCATAAAAGAGAATCCTGTGAATAGAAATACCATACATTTTGACTCCCTCCTGAATGTAGTAAGAAAGTGGTTGCTTCAAATCCGCAGTAATTTATTCCATAATATGGGGCCTCATTGTTGATACAGTTGAATTTGATTTTGATGGGAAACATATTATGATAGAACCTGTTTAAAGTGCCTGGTTGATGGTATGGAGACAAATTGTATAGGAGTATTTTTTTAAAAAAAATGTTTTTGTTTATTTGTATCCAGCCTTTATTATTTTTTTTATAAATAATTCAAGGCAGTGAACATATCCATCCTTTCTCTTCCTGTTTTCCCTACAACAACAATCTTGTGAGGTGGGTTGGGCTGAGAGAGAATGGCACAAAGTCACCCAGCTTTCATGCCTCAGGCAGGATTTGAACTCATGGTCTCCCGCTTTCTAACCTGGTGCCTTAACCACTAGCTCAAACGGGCCAAATTATTCCATTTCCTGTATTTGCAAGAAGTTCCAACGTTCTCGGTCACACAGTAGGCAGTTGGATGTGTTTGGGATGCTCATAAACTTGGACTATAGATCAGGGTTTGCCATTATTATTATTTTTTTTAAAAAAAATCTTGACCAATTTTTCTCTTTAGTGGCAGATAGCACTTGGAGTGGATCAGTTTTTCTTGTATTTGAGATACTGTTTCATATTTGAAAAAGTTTTATTTTGGCAGTTAAAATTATGTATTTTCACAACTTTATAACAATCAGTAAAGAGCAATTACATGTGTGTTTGTTGATTAATAGTTTGTTCTCTTATTTCTCATGCTAGCTTTATAGGTTCAGGCCTCAAAGTGTCCTATGAGCAGCGACAAAGATCATCTTCTCATTGTTTGAATACAGACTTATCTATTGGACAGATGGAACTTCTGGAATGCCTATTTTCTACAGACTCCCATTCCCAAATTCCTCACTATACAGAGGTAAATTATATGTAGGCAGTTAGTATTAGTAGCTGGAATACACCAAGAAAAGTATGAAATTGTACTTATACTTTTACTTATACATAAATTGCATTCATTGGGTAAATGTGTAAACATGATTGCTTTATGACAATTGACTTATGGTAGCTAGATGTTTGGATTGGAAATACCTATTTAGAAAAAGTTGCTCCAGGCAGAAATCATTCTTTTCCAATGGGGAAAATTAAGACTGTAATATAATATAAAAAGTCTACACACCCATGTTAAAAAAAAATGCCAGATTTTTGAGATGTAAAAAAAAATCAGATCAAGATAATCACTTCAGAATTTTTTCTACCTTTAACATATAAGTAAAACAAACTGAAATATTGTATTTCAGTTATAGTATGGCATTTTAAAAGTTGTATAGACTTTCTACATCCACTATAGAAATTCATGCCAGCCAGGGCTTTTATAATCCAGCAATCAGAAAACAGTCCAAAATGTTTAACTATATTTTTCCTCTCTAAAACTTTTGGGGCTGTATTTTCTCTAATCTCTCAGGGTGTTGCAAAAAGCATAATCATCATCATCATCATCATCATCATCATCATCATCATCATCATCATCATCATCTAAAATCTATTAGATTGCTCTAGATAACCTAAAAAAGCAAGAAAAATATGAACATGCTGGGTTGCTTGGTAATGAAATGAGGTGAACAATAACATTCTTATTTCCCCCCCAAATATTTTGATCATTCTGATAATCTGCTGATAGAGTGGTAACTACTCAAAGAGCAGATTAATTTCCTGTTTCATCACTCCATACCTTCACCTCCTCTCTAGTGTTTTAGAAGGCTGAGGCTGAAAGAAGAATAAGAGTGAGGGATTTCACAGTGGACATGTGGAAACCCATTCACAAAATGGTAGACTGGGTTTTTGGTTTTTCTAAGCTGTGTCTTAATTAGAATTATTACCAATTTTGTTGTCTTTCTTTTAAAGCTCCTTAGGTTTAACTCTGAAAAGCAAGAAAACAAATTACATTCCTCCTCATGCCTTCAACTTCATTACAAGCACTTGGACAACAAAGGACCTCAGGTAAAGTTGATAAAAAAAATCTTTGAGTTTTGAAATATATAAATATAAATTTATACAATTGTGTAGAAATTGTATTTTACATTTGTAATAGGTCTGTAGTGTTTTATTAACAGGGTAGCCAGGGGAGGCTGAGCTCTGTTCCCCAGAAAGCAGATTTACAAATCAAGCTGAGTCCAGCATTCTGTGAATTGGATATTAGCATCGTAGACAGACTAAATTCATTGCTTCAACCACAAAAGCTAACCACAGTGGAAACTATGGCATCCCACATGTACACTTCTTACAACAAACATATTAGCCTGGTAAGTAGAAAACCATTCTGCTTTACTTGTGTACAGGTTACATTTTGATTATTTATGGAAAACATTTGGTTTGTTGGAAATTTGATGTACTGACATTTTTTCTTATAATTAATTTATTTACTTATTGGTCATATACTGTAACTGTCCCCTAGATAACTCAGACCAGTGCACAATAAAAAGACAGAAAACAAAAATAAATTGTGGTAAGATACAAAACAGAGTAAAAACTAATACAAAAATTTTACCAAGGCAATTCAGCAATAATATCAGACAGAATTGCAAATCCTTCTGATTAAATCCCTGAGAGGAAAGCCAGGCATTATGAAAAACATCAGCCTTAAAAGGTCTTTTAGTGTAGTGATTTTTACATATGAGAAGAGCTGAAGGTATTTCTTGGTTGGGAGCCTCCTAGAGTTTAATATAAGATGGGTGGCTATATAAAATATTTAAATAAATAAATACATAAATGCAAACAATAATTTGTAGTGGTAATGGTATATATATTTCAATTAAGCTTTTCCCCCTCCCATGCTTTAAAAACAGTTTATTTTTTATTATTATGCACTGTTTTAGCACAAGGCATTTGCTGAAGTTTTTCTGGATGATTCACGTACTCCCACTAATTGCAAAGTATCAGTTGAAGTGACTGCACCAGCCCTGAAGCTTTCAGTTCGCTTCCCAATACCTGACCTACGATCAGATCCAGAACGAGGACCATGGTTTAAGAAATCACTTCAGAAAGAAATTCTTCAATTAGAATTCTCAGACACAGAACTTAAAACAGAATTTATTGGAGGGCCATCTTCAGAGGAAATTCAAATAGAGCTCACTTTTAAAGAACTAACTGGTAAGATAAAGAATAATAGTTTATAATAGTTGCTGTCATGAAGTACAAGTCATTGGATAACAATAGCCTATTTACTATTCCCTTTAAGAAGGGAAACGGAAATAATGTTATACATTTGGCATATAAGTGAAAATAATTAATTATAACTTTACATAAAGCCCTTATGTTTTTTTAAAAATATTTTTTTATTTTTTATTTTCAAAACAAACACAAGACATCCTTCTTTACATACTGTAGAAAGTGTATTAGTTGGTTACAAAAAGGCTTTCGTGCATCTCTTCCACAGACAACAAACATAATTCATATTAACTCAAGTATTTTAACTCAGATATTTATGCATGTTACCATCATCATACCTCCATTTTCATTTGACTATAATTGTTTAAACGTCCTTCATCATAAAATATACCAAGATTTAATACATAACCACATACTGCCATTTCATTTACTATTTCTAAAATCCTCCAATAGCACTGAATCCTTATGTCCTATTCTGGCCAAACATCCATAATATTTAACAACAAAGTTTTCTAATCCTCCTTTCCAAACCACTGTTTACAATTTACATCCAGTTTCCTTATGTTGTACCCATACCTGTATATACGTTGTTATCATTATCCCTCCTTTATTTAACTATATCCTGCATCATAACATTTCCCCCCTAATAATCAAGACTTAACTGTACCTAACTTAGTTCTTTTTTATTAACCTTTAGGATTTCTAATCTTCCTTTCACGGGTACCATTCAATATTCATATCCAATTATTACTTATCATAACACTATACATTGTATACATTATTATCATTATCAGTTATTTATTTAACTATATCTATTGTCACTAAATTTCACTAAGTTTAACTAGTTTTAAATTATACTTTTCCATCTATCAACCTATATCTTTCCAGTAGCAAAACAGTCTCACATCTTCTGCCATTTGTGGTGTCAGTCCTCTAATCATCTCCTTAATCAACTTTGTATGGACTCCTCTTAGCAACTCCTTGCTTATAAAATCTCTCATGTAATTTCGATGCCTTTCTTCTGTTTCCTTAATCAGCTTATCTTTGATTGTCAGTAGTGTTATCAATGATATTGCTAATAAAATTTCTCTCTTTAAATCCATAAATTCTTTTGTTTTTTCTTCTTCTGTATCTTGCCATCTGGGGTAGATTTCACCTCTATTTAATTCCTCTTTCAGTATTCCACTCTTTCCATTTTCAGAGACAGACCAATCACCATAAATATCAGCAATTTTAATTTCTTTATATTCATTTTCCTCTTCAATTTTTAGGATTTTAACAACCACTTTTTCCACTTGATAAACATCTCCAACTCCTTCATCATATTTTGCTGTTAGATGCTCTACGTCTTCCAACTTCTTCTCTATCCTCTCATATATGTTGGATAATTTCTAATTTTGCAGACTTAAAATTTCTTTCTGCTGTTGAAATTGTGCCATTATCTCCAGCTAACAAACACTGCTGCTCTAGATTGGAAGGTTTTAACAAGATTAAGCATAGATTCACAATAACGTTTTATTTTCACCTTTCTCTGGTTAAAGATATACTTCAAAGGGACATCTGTATGCTTTTCTTCTTATCACACTCTATAAACAAGCAGTGAGACTTTGGAGTGCCAAGCCAGAATAATCAGTGAGAAAGGTGTTTCGTTTCCAATACACAAACCTCCAGCCTCCGAATAGCAGTGTTATTGTTGCAATTTTCTTTGTTTCTTTTTGTATCTTTTTTGTATTTCAAGTTTTTTTAAAAAGTCTGATTCTTGAATGAGTTAGAAGAACACCCACAGTAATGAAAGAGGAGAATTTTAGTCCATAGGTTACAAAGAATAATGAAAGAAAAAAAATAGAAGAAGAAAACTTAATCCATTCGTTTCAAAAGGCTTGCATAAATTCCATCCATGAAGATAGCATTTAAAAAGTAAGATAACCCACTGTTCAAAACCATTCCAAATTTAATTCCGCCGCTTATTTCTTCTGTTCTCCAATTTAAATTAATTTTAAGTTTTTTATAGGCATTCTCTTTTAAAACGGTAAAAATTCCTCACCAGCTGGAAATACTTTCTCTTTCTGTATCCTCCCATTTTGGAGCCGCCCCGACATCATCAGCCTAAAGGCTGGATTTTTTGTCGTCAGCTTGAAGAACTTCTCTTGGATCGATCAGGGACTTTGTGATGTCCCTGAGATCAGCAAGGCATATTCTTCCTGTTCATCGTCTCTGCGGGACGGTTTAGGTTCGTTTGGACCACCCAGCGGCAAAAGTATCGACGGCGATCTCAGAGCATTGAGATCGCACGTCGTCTCGTCGTGACATTGGCTCCTCCTCTTCCTTATGTTTTTGTTATCATAAGACAGGAGTAGGGAAATATGGCTCTTTTATGACGTGGACTTCAACTCCCAGTATTCAAAAAAAAAAAGTTGAACTCCAGAAATAATAAAGGGGTAATAGTTCCCCACCTTAAGAAGACGTAGTCTGCAACTTACAGGATAGGTACTTCTCTCTCCAATTGAGAATCATGGTTACAAAAAACTATTTTCTTGTTTCTGATGAATGTAAATTTTACATTTACAAAACAATTCTACTAAGTTTCCTGTATGATTTGTTAATGCTTCACTACTATTCATAGGAACATATGTACTAATTATTTTCTCTGTTTTTGTCGCAGGATCATTTGAAGAGAACAAAGACCAATCTGCTACACAGTTTTTTAAAGTTTCCAGTGGTGTTCTTGGAGAAATGGTTTCATCAGACAATTTTGACTGGCCACGGTAAAACAAGATATTTCATCTTCTTCCTGCATTCTTAAAATGTTGATACAGTCACACAATGCCTGTTAACATTTATTCCCTTTGTAAATCTTGGGTTTACCTACCCAAAAACCATATTATTAAAGCCAAATTAATTATACTCTGACAAATTTGCAAAAACAGTTGAATGCGATTCTAAAAGTTGGATATTGTATTTTTTAATTTATATTTATAAATTGGATGTGTCCCCTATTGTTGTTGAGTTGCTTTACCATAGCCCCAGGTTAAACATTTCTCAAGTCAAGGATGGAGCTCTATGCTTCTATGGCTCTCTCTAACTAGATGGCTCTCTTGGCAATAATGCAAGTGATTTGCCATTGTTTCTGCTAGAATATATTTACATTTCCTACTTTAATTTACATTATTTTCTGGTGGCCTCCTATCCGATTACTAATAAGATCTGACCCTGCTAAGCCTTTTCCAGATTTGTCCCATCATCTCAATCAATCATAATTGCTCTAAGATATATATGTATAATCATTTAAAATAAGGGTTCCCAACCTGTGGGCCGTGGGCCACTACCACACTATGGTCTGTTGGTCACCGGACTGAGTGAGTGACTGGCCAGTGTGTGTGCGCGAACCCCCTCACTTGTGCTACATCTCTATGAGTGTGAGACAGGTGCTAGTGGTTTTTTTTTTTTTTGCCAAAAACCTTTTTATTTATTTTTAATTTTTAAAACAAACTTAAAAATCCTCCTTCTTTACATCCTATAGAAAGTGTATCAGTTGGTTACAAACGGTTTTTGTGCATCTCTTCTACCGTCATCAAGTATAATTCATATTAAATCTAGTATCTTAACTCAAATGTTTATACATATTACCATCATCATACCTCCACTTTTATTTGACTATAATTGTTTAAACATCCTTCATCATGAAATATAGCAAAATTTAATACGTAACCACATACTGCCATTTCATTTACTTATTTATAAAATCCTCCATTAACATTAAATCTTTATATCCTATTCTAGCTAAACATCCATAATATTTAATAACAGTTTTCTAATCCTCCTTTCCAGATCGCTATTTACAATTTACATCCAATTTCCTTATATTATGCCCATACATATATATAGATTATTATTATTATCCTTTCTTTATTTGGCTATATTCTATGTCACAACATTTCCCCCCTAATAATCAAAACTTAACTGTGTCTAATTTAGTTCTCTTTTTTATTGTTATTATTATTATTAACCTTTATATATAATCTCGGGTATCATTCAATGTTCATATCCAATTATTGCTTATCATAACACTACACATTGTACCTATTATCACAAGAGTTTCACTAGGTTTAGCTAGTAGTTTTAAATTATACTCTTCCATCTATCAACCTGTTTCTTTCCAATAACAAAACAATCTTATGTCCTCTGCCATTTGTGGTATCAATCTTCTAAGCTTCTTCTTAATGAGCTTTGTATCGATTGGTCCTAGCAACTCCTTGCTTGTAAGATCTCCCATATAATCCCAATGCCCTCTTTCTGCTTCCTTATTCCACTTGTCTTTAGTTGTCAGCAGTGTTATCCATATTTTCATTAATAAAGTTTCATAGTCCATAAATTCTTTACTTTTTTCTTCTTCTATGTCTTGCCCTTTGAAATAGGTTTCCTCTCCATTTATTTCCTCTTTCAGTATTCCATACTTTGCATTTTCAAAAACAAACCGATTACCATAAATGTCAGCAAGTTTAATCGCTTTATATTCATTTTCCACTTTAATTCTTTGAGTTTTAATCTCCGCATTTTGCATTTGGTGAACATCATCAAATTTTCGATCACGTCTTTCTGTTAACTGTTCCAAAAGTTCCAGTTTTTGTTCAATCTTCTCATATGTATTTGTTAATTTTAGTAATTCTAAAAATATTGTCTCCAGGCTTACAATCTCTCCATTTTCCTGACACTCCGCCATCTTAAACAAAGAGCTCTCACTTGGAAGGTTTTTTTAAGTTAAAACATGGATTCACAAAAGCCATTTTTCCCCCTCTTCTCTGGTTGAAAACATGCTTCAAAGGGACATTTGGCTTACCCCTATCGCTCTGTAATGAGCCGTCAAAACAAACCGCGAAGAAAGGGAAAAGTTCCGCTTGAATACACAAAGCTCCAATCAACAAAACATCCTGGCACGTAGCACTTTTAAGATATTTCTTTTTTATATCTCTTTTGTATTTCAAATTAGAAAAAGAGGTCCAGTCTTTAAATGAATTAAAAAATAATAATACTCACAGTGATGAAAGAGGAAAGCTTTGGTTTATAAATCACCGAGAGTCACAGAAAAAAAAGATAGAAACAGAAGACTTAATCTGTCCATTTTAAAAAGCTTGTAAAGGTTTCATCCATGAAGATAGCATATAAGAAAATGGGATAGTCACTGTCCAGAACCGTTGCAAGATTAATTTCGCCGCTTGAATCTTCTATTCTTCAATTTAAATCAATGTTAAATTTTTATAGGCAGTCTCTCTTTTATAACAATTAAGGTTCCTCACCAGCTGGAAACACTTTCACTTTCCATTCCTTCCGTTTTGGGGTCGCCCCGACTTCATCAGCCTTGGCTGGATTTTTTGTCACCTCTTGCTTCTTTCGGGGATTTTGCGATATCCCCGAGTTCAGCATTGAGATCGCACATCGTATTGTTGTGACTTCGGCCCCGCCCCTCCGAGACAGGTGTTACTGTTGATGCAAGTGTCACACACATGCACACGTAAAGGCATCTCCCCCCACCCTCCGGACTGCCAACCTAGAAAGATTAGAGAACTCTGATTTAAAGCATCAAGGATAAAAATATGATTGAGACACTTTACAATTTAGCACATCATGTTGTGGGCTTATAAAGATATTAAAAAATACGTGAAGCATAAAAAATGAAATGAGAACACTCGGCAATACAAGGTAAAAAGGGGTACTATAGGAAAAGGAGTGAAAAGGATGTATGATGTTTCCTGCTTACCTTTCATAACAATATAATACATTTAACTTTTTGGGGAATTTGCTGTGTTAATTTGCTTGTTTGGAAAACAGGATTGTACTGAAAGTAAACCCACTTGCTGTACACTCCATTTTGGAAAGAATGGCTCCAGAGGAAGAAGAGGAAATTGATGGTCATTTTCATGAGGAAGAAGAAGGAGGATGTCAATCCCTGAAGGAGCTGTGCGATCTTAGAAGACCAGAACCATCTCCCTTTTCCTCTCGTAGAGTAATGTTTGAGAATGAAGAGGTAGGATGAAGATTCATGCTTAGAGATCATTTACATGATTTTGAGAATTTACATGGTGTGTTTATTAAAGCGTATTTGTATCATAATCTCAAAATGTAGTAGCATAACTAATGAAACTAACAAAAATAATAATGCCAAGTAAGCACAGCCTAATTTCAATTTAGGAACTTAGAATTAATTCTGTGCTGCTTAATTTACAATTATATCTTGAAGTTGTTGATAGTAAAATACTGCAAAATACAGTATTTGTCCTTTCATCCATAACATTTCTAGCCTACAGAACAGCTGTACTCAGTTTGATTTGTTTTTCTCATCATGTACACGTATACATCCAAACTAGACTGTATTGTTTCTCCTTGGCATATAATATATATGTGTATATGCATATTTTGCATGTATGTATGCGTGCATGTATGTATGTATGTTTGTTTGTTTTGTCATGTTTAGGTAATGTATGTTGGAGGTCGAGAGCCTTTGAGAGCTGTGTGCAACAAAATTGCATTTTAATGTATGCCAGCTAGCGTACATTCAAAGTGATAATAAAGCTATTCTAAGTCTAACTCTAACTATGGATGGCTTTACAGTCAAAAATATAAAACAATAAAATATAAGAAAAATACGGCAATAGCTTGAAGGAAGCAGATAGAAAGAAAAACAGTCATCCTACCTGTCTTAAAGCAGCCTGAGCACTGATGACGTAAAGCTTGGAGAAATAGCCAAGTTTTTAAAGTTCATTTAAAGGAGAGTAGAGTAAGGGCTTTGTGGATCTCCAGGGGTATGCTATTCCAGAGGACAGGTAGAGCAGCAGAAAAGACTCACTTCCTGCATCCAATTAGATTATACTGCTTAATTGAAGGTACCCTAAGCAAGCTGATTCTGTTGGCGCATACAGGACAGGAAGACATTACTGAAGGGTAGACAATTCCTCAAATACCGTATTTTTTGGAGTATAAGACGCACCAGAGTATAAGACGCAGCAAGGTTTTTTGGGGGGGGGGGAGTTTTTGCACTCTGCAAACCTCCCCAAAACAGCCCTTTTTTCGTGAAAACGGGCCCGTTCCCCCCCCCCCCAAAAGGCATGAATAGCCTTTAGGGAGCTTGCAGAGTACTCCAGGGTGGGGGGGGGACTAGCATTTTTTGCTAGTCCCCCCCCCCTTTTTTGTAAAAGCAGGTCTGTTTTTCATTTAAAAAGGGTGTGGATAGCCTTTAGGAAGCTTGTAGAGTGCTGCTGGGGGGGGGGGGAAATTGAACAAAAAATGGCCCATTTTTCATTCATTTTTGCCCTCCCCGGCCCCTAGGAGCTTTCTAAAAGCTTCCTAGAGGCTATGCACGGCCATTTTGGTGAAGGGGCCGGGGTTTCGGGAGGCTGTATTCAGTGTATAAGATGCACCCAGATTTTCAGCCTCTTTTTTGAGGGAAAAGGGTGTGTCTTATACTCTAAAAATATGGTAATTAGGCTCTATGTATTACAGGATTTAAAAAATAATCACAATCTTGAATTGTACCCAGAAGTTAATAATTAGTGCAACTCAGAGAACAGGGGTGTTATATAGGCATAACTGTCCCAGAATGCCGCAGCACAAACAGTGATGATTGTACACCACTGTGCTGCAGCATTCTGGCCCAGCTTCATCTCTTGGTGATTTTCAAAGGTAGCCTCATGTAGAGCTTATTACAGTAGCTCACCTGCAAAGTAAGAGAGCCATTGTGGTTGTAAGGAGGATTTCTTGGTTCAGGAATGAACACAACTGATGTACAAACTGAACTTGTAGAAAAGCCTTCCTAGCCAGATCTCTTCCTAGTCATTGAAAAGAGTTGTGAGTTCAGGATAATCCCTAGATTGCATACGGGACATTGTAACTCTATTTAGGACCAAAAGTGGAAGATCCTCAGATCCAGGTAGTCTAAGACTCCACAACCACTTGGACTTGCTAGGATTAAACTTCGGTTGTTCCTAATCGAAACTCCAACATCCTTTAGGCACAACATCATTGATTAATTTGCCAGAGATAAATATATTCAACTGAGTATTATCACCATACTGATGATATCTTACTTCATTTTGATTGACAACCTCCCCTAGGAGCTTCATGTAGACAAGCAGCATGTGGACTAAAAGTATAGAGCCCTGAAATACTCCACAAAGTTTTTGGAATTGACCCTCTGTCCCTCTAACAACACCTAGAACTAGCCAAGGAAGACAGAAGAAGAACCACCATAATACAATACATTCCCACTCCATACATTTTTTTTTGAAAATATTTTTTGGACGTGGGTTCTCTAGGGCTAAAAGTGATTAGCTCAAAGTTGCCCAACTGGCTTTATGCTTTTTAATATTGGATAGGAAATAATTATGCATGGAGATAATCTGTGTTCAGTTTTGCTTTTGAAAGAGCTGCTCTAAAAGTTTACAGGAGACGATCATGTTGCCATAAATCTTTTTTGCTTAGTAGAAAGGTTTTATGTAGGCCAGTGTTTTTTAAATGTTCCTCAGCTCAAATTATTTGAGGATGGATCAGCTGATACTATCTGCTGTACACAGGATGTAATAAGCCATACCCTTCCACACATAGAATTAATCTTCCTAAGCACCCAACAGTTCTTCTCAACTAGAAAGGGGTTTCATCCCTATCTAGATATATATTGTGAGGTGGAAGATCTAATAAACAGTATTACTGTGCCCAGTAAGCATGTTTTTGAGAAATTGCTTGTACTCATTAGTGTACTGGGCCTTTCCATTGATTAATTATCATAAGCTGTTTAGCTAACATGAAAGCTCAATTTAGGGTGATTAGTTAGCATGATTACAAACTATTTCCCTAAAACAGATCTGTACAGATCTGTACTTAGAATTGTCAAAAGTTTAATTATGAACTGTATTATATACTTAGGAATGTAAGACAGTGGCCTCAGTTGAAGAAACAACAGAATTGGGACAAATATTTTAACCATTTTAATTTTTAAGTTGAATTAAATTTAAGGTTTATTTGAAAGCCCATTTTTTTCTGGAAAGAGGATATGCTAAAATTGATACTAGAGCTTGCATTTCTGTTTTTACTTCTGGTTTTATTATTTCTGTCTCTGTTTTATTTTCCCCATTTGTTTCATTTCTAGATGGTGATGCCAGGAGATGCAGTGGAGATGACAGAGTTTCAAGATAAAGCAATCAGCAATTCCCATTATGTGCTAGAACTCATGTTGCCAAATGTTTATTTAACATTACCAAACAAGAGTTTTTATGAGAAACTTTACAATAGGTAAGAATAAAATTAAAGGTCTTTGGAATACATCAGAGACATTTTGAAATAAAAACCTGGGAAGGTAACTTTCTTCCCCTGCAGCCCATTATGACATCTTCCACATGATCCTCAGAATTTCTCAGCACGCTGAGAGAGATTTTCAGCAATTAGAGGGGAGTCCAGGATACTTAGTTTTTCAAAGAAAAAGCATAAGGTGTTTTGCAGCACCAGCCTATAAATTGATTTCTGATTTCTGGCAAATATTTGAACCCTATACATATGTTTGTGCGTATCTCTGCTATTTCTAAAGAAGTACCATATTTATAAGACACATCTTTTTCTCTCAAAAAGGAGGCTGAAAATATGGGTGCGTCTTATACACTGAATACAGCATTTTTTTGCCTCCCAAAACCCCAGCCCCTTCACCAAAATGGCCATGCAGAACCTGTAGGAGGCTTTCAGAGAACTCCTGGGGGCTGGGGAGGGCAGAAATGAGTGAAAAATGGGCCATTTTTTGTTCAATTTTGCCCCCCCCCAGCCCCCAGGAGCACTCTATAAGCCTCCTAAAGGCTATCCGTGCAATTTTATTTTACAAAAAACGGGCCCGTTTTCACAAAAAAATGGCCTTTTCTGCTCAGTCTCCCTCCCCCCCGGAGTACTCGACAAGCCTCCTAAAGGCTATTCATGCCTCTCTTTTTTTGAAAAAAAAACGGGCCCATTTTCGCGAAAAACAGGCTGTTTTTGGGAGGTCTGCAGAGTGCAAAACCTTTTTTTAAAAAAATTGCCTCTTCAAAATTTTGGTGCGTCTTACACTCTGGTGGGTCTTACACTCCGAAAAATATGGTATATTACTGGTAGTCCTTTACTTATAACAGTTCATTTATTGACCATTTAAAGTTATAACAGCACTGAAAAAAGTGACATAACCATTTTTCACATTTACAATAATTGCAGCATTCCTAGGGTCATGTGATCAAAATTCAGATGCTTGCAGCTGGTTCATATTTGTGATCATTGCAGTGTCCTGAGATCATGTGATCACCTTTTGCGACCTTCTTACAAGCAAAGTCAATGGGGAAGCTAGGTTCATTTAACAACTGTGTTACTAACTTAACAACTGAAATAATTCATTTAACAACTGTGGTAAGAAAGATTGTAAAATGAAGCAAAACTCACTTAACAAATGTCTCATTTGCCAGCATAAATTTGGGGTCAATTGTGATCATAGGTTGAGGATTAACAGTACACATTCACATGTTGAGTTGCAAGGGAGTCATCCTTTTTGTCTTATCTTAATATTTCTTCCAAATACGTTTGACAAACATAGCAAGTAAGAGAAGGAAATATAAATTACCAACCTATATTTATCTGATGTACAGGTGTTTCTGTTTCTCTATACTAACTCATCTGCTAGTATATATTATTGATTTTCATATCGATAATCATTTTAAAAATATTTTTCCATAACATAGATTTGTTGTTATTCATTTTATTCCCATATTCACTTTAATAATATCAATGTTTTTTCTTTCTTTCTAGGATTAGCAATGATCTACTATTATGGGAACCCACAGCTCCCTCTCCTGTAGAAACATTTGAGAATATTTCATACGGTGTTGGGATTTCAGTCGCTAGCCAGCTGATCAACACATTTAGTAAAGACAGTTTTAGCCAGTTCAAATCTGCTATTCATTATGGTAATGTATTGCATAATATATATATCTAGTGTTATTATGTTAAACAAAAATAAGTGTACGTATTTACTGTAATCTATTTAAAATAATTTAAGAATTAACACTGGGAAAATCTGTGCATAAATATTCTTGACCTAGGTATATTGTCCACCTAAATAACCAGTTATTTTGATTAGTTTCACTAATTACATATTTAATTGGTTTTATAGATGATGAGAGTGGATCTGAGGAGGAAACATTACAATATTTCTCCACTCTTGATTCTAATTATTGTTCCCGGAGAAGGAAAAAAACTGAATTGCAAAACAGAAGCACACAGAATTTTCTTTCACTTCTTTTAAATATAAACCATGGATTATTGTCAATATTCACAGATATTAAGGTGAGATACCTAAGCAGGAATGACTAGTGGGATTTTATGTGTAAAACACTATTTTGGTATGCTGACATTTGGCCAAAAAAAGACCATTTTTCCTTTTAAAAACAAAAACAAAAAGAAAACTAGCTGTTAGTACAGCTGTTAAGGGAGCACCTGGGAAGTCCAGGGCAACTGACTAACCTGTTTCCCTGAAAATAAGACCTCTCTGGATAATAAGCCCAATCAGGCTTTTGAACGCATGCACGAAAGCTGTCCCCCGAAAATAAGTCCTCCCTGAATATATGGCAACACAGCAGCAGCCATGAGGTGACCACGCTCACTGCCTCCTGCATCTCAAAAATAATAAGACCTCCCCGAAAATAAGGCCAAGTGCTTATTTCGTGGGTCAAAAGAAAAGAAGACCCTGTCTTATTTTTGGGAAAACACAGTCCATTGAGAAGAAAAAAATTCTTCAGAAGGTAGCAGAGACCATTTCAATAATATTGTTAAGAAAACTGCATATTATAGACAGCACCAGGTGTCAGTATCAGATCAAGGATGTCTTTATCTTTGTGTATTAAGCAGCATAATATTCTTATGAATATTCATTCTAAAACAAAGATTCAACCAGCAAATGATGTTAATGTACCTTTTTCACTATTTCTGTAGCAGGATGATGGAAGAGTATTTGAAGACAAACATGGAGAATTTTGGTTTGAATTTTGTAACGGTTCTTTATTTTGTGTAACCAAGTATGAAGGTTTTGAAGACAAACACTATATATGTCTCCATTCTAATAGTCTCAACTTATATCATCAAGGTATGAAATTGAAATATTAGTTTATATAATGAATTTGTGTTCAGATTTTTGATAAGATGGGTTAGTGAAAATCATAAAAAGTATAATAATTTTAGGGGGACAATGCAAATGCAACATTTTTTGATAGTATTAAAAGATTCAGTTTGTACTGTATTGCTTAAAATAGAATTATACTTAATTATACTTCATTCAGAAAATTGGAGCTAGGAGTTTTTAAGAATATAGCATGACTTTAATTTTGCTTATGGGACAAAAATTAAAAGGTCAATAGTTGATGTATTTATTCATCCATCCCCATTTGTATGATGCCTGATCTCACAACTCATCTTTTGATATAAATAATTTACATTTAATTAGAATTTTAGTGGTTTATAAAGCTATGTATACAGAGAAGGATGGAAATAATTTGGAATAATTATATCAAAAGTAGATAGTATAATACTTTGGATTGGATTATAAGAGGTGCTTTGGAATAGCAATAGCAGACTTACAGACTGCTCCATAGTGCAGTCTCTCTCTGAGTAGTTTAAAAATGTCTGCATATTGTCCCCAACAATCTGGATCCTCATTTGACCAATCTTGGAAGAATGGAGGACTGAGTCAACCTTGAGCTGGTCAGGATCAAACTCCTGGCTGTGGGCAGAGGTTGCCTGCAATACTGCATTTTAACCGGTGTGCATGTCATATCTGGAAATGCCAGAGAGATCCTGCATACATACTCCTGCTTGTTCCATAGAACTTTTTTCAAAGACTTTTGAAGCATTGCCCCATCTAAATAAACACTAAGATTAAATAGTATTATACTTTTAAAGTATATGCAGCCTGCTACGTGAAAGTAATAGGAATGAATTCCTCAGTTTTAGTTCCATTTGAATCATTGAATCATTTTATCAGTTTTCCTGATAGAAGTGTATTCTGGCATGCATGTCCATGCACAAAAGTAAAAAAAGAAATATATTGTAGATTTTTTAAATATATATATATATACTAAGAAAAGGTGTGCTTTTAAAAAATGCTGCAGACAAACGCCACATTTGTGTTCCCAAGCACCTTTTGTTTTTGAATACAAAGCATTCACGTAGTCATTATGAATATTACCAGACTTTGTCTATCTTCATTTATTCTGAAAGATAGAATGTGTGTTTTCATTCTACAAGTAATAAGCAAATCATCCTTTTGCAGGAGTGGTAGAAGAGACAGTGTCTCTGTCCGAAATAAAGCTGCCAAGTGCAACACATCCACCTTGGCTAGAACCTACTGTTTATTTTTCGGAAGAAGAAGGTCCTAATCCAGCTTTTTCGGATGGTGTAGGAGCAGAATGCTTAAGCATGTTGTCAGTTGCCGTTAAAATACAGTCAAATAAATCAGAAACAAATACAAAGGTTTGTATTTAGAATTAACTTATTTGGTTGACTATCAATGCATTTATATTTTGTCTTTTCTGGGAGAGCTTAGGATAGCATATAGAAATATCACACACACCCCTCCGCCACCCCATTTTCTCCTCACAGTAAATTCATTGGATAAGATTGAATTACAGGAAAATGGCTGGTAAATAGAGTCAGGTAGGCATTTGAACCCATAATTCTATACATTTGACCCTGCTTGATAGGGCTACCTGGACCTGTAGTCCAACAATTCTGGATGACACTACTTCATCATTGCACTATAAACTCTTTGAATTTCCAGTCAAATAGTAACTTATCATACTGTTTACATAGTTCTTGTTATGTTAGTAACATTATTAGCATTGTTAGTGTCAAAGGAAGGATAGGTTATTATGTTCATTTAATTCCAAACATTTCAAACCATTACACTAACTAGATATACTTTGTTTTCTAGGAGTTTTTAGTTGCAGTTGGGTTAAGAGGAGCCACTCTGCAGCATAGAGTACTTCCGTCTGGTTTAAGCTGGCATGAACAGGTATATCACTCTGCTAATTGTTTTTTTGTTTTCAATTATTCATCACTCAGTCTAATGGCCTCATGGCCAAATGAACCACTGAGAAACATTATAGATATTCTCAGATATTAACAGAAAAATTCGTAACTAGATAAAAATGCCTAATGACAACTTAAATATACTCCATAGAATGTAGAGCATACGTATATTGCTAAAGAAAAAGTTGGCTGGGAGAATGACATAACTTACTTGAAAGAAAGTCTACATCCTGAACAATAGCATCATTTTATGGTCATCCTTGTCTTACGACCATTCGTTCAGCGACCATTCAAAATTACAAAGATGCTGAACAAGAGGACTTATCACCTGAAGTGATGGCCATTGCAACACCCCAATAGTCACGATTGTGACTCTTGCTACACTTTTGTACTTAGTTAGTTGCCAAGTGCCCCACGATTATGAGATCACCACTTGCAATCTTCCCTGCCAGCTTCCCCAGAAAGTCAAATGCCTCTGTCCCCTGCTCAGAAGAGTCCCTCTAGTTTCAGAGGACTGACGAAAAAGGTCCATGCTGAAATCCAAGCAGGATTTTTAGCCACTGAGGAGTTTCAGTTTTGGATCAGAGAAACTTATATCTCCACTCAGTGCTAAAAATCCTGCTTGGGTTTTGACAGGGAAGATTTTCAACTCTGGATCAGAGAGACTTGCGGTGTTTCCATAGCTTCATTCTCCAAACTGCACAAGGCTTGCAGAATGATGCATAGTGGCTTGCGGAAAGAAGGTCTGGCATGAGTACGAGCTGTCTCAGATATGTTGCCCAGGCCTTTCAGCAGGAGGAGAAAAATAGATGAAGGTGAGTGGTGTAAGGCAGATCAGAGGAGCGGGGATTAGGTAGCCAGGGCAATCACACTTCCCCTCAGGCTTGTACACCTTGAAGAACAGCTCACAACATTTGTCAGTGGCAGCAGTAGTGCTTAGAGGTGAAGATGAGGCCTGGAGGAATGACAACTGGCTGAGACTACTAATGGCCCCGGGTCTCTGTTTTAAGCTCAGCCCCAGCATTACAGCCAAATGCTGCAGGGCACCTAGTCTAGGTCACAAAGGAAATAGGTGGGTGTGGGGTATCGGGCAGCATTTCTCAGTGGCAGCAAAGGGGCTAGGGCTGAAGTCACGGCCTGGGAGCAGAGGCAAACGGCAGAGACTGTTGAAGGCCTACAAGCCTCTGCATCAACATTGCTGCCACCAAGTGCAGCCCTTCATTCTGGAACTTGTGCACTGCCTCTACTGTGCCTCCCAGGGCTGCCCCCACTCATCTGAGGTACTTCATTGCTCCTTGGGACTGAATCTGCTTAACATCCTACGAGTTCACTTAACCACCATAACTAGGATTGCGGTAGTTGAGCAAATTGGTCAAGTGACATCTTGCTTAACCAACACTTTACTGAGCCATCGAGATTCCAGCCCCAGTCATGAGCATATGTTGAGAACTACTTGTAATATGGGATAAAATAAAAATTTATAAAAATATATCTTAAAAGCATTGCAACACTTTAATGTTGCAGCTATTTTTCACCATCCCCATTTTCTCACTTCTTTATTAGTATTAAAATGTATTTTTAAAAATGCTCTGCAACCTCAGTAAGTTTTTATAAGCACAAATGAAAGATTCTATCCAATAACAGCTTAGCAGAGCTCTGTATGCGCCTCAAAGCATATTCTATTTTCCCCCCATCCCTTAGGCCTGGGTGCCTCCTAGAAACCTACACTCAAAGGTTTTGCTGTAGCATAGTAAGGAACAAAATTTGAATGACCAAAGCTGCAGCAGGATAGTAAAACTATGCAAGCTACTACTGGGTCTAATATTTCAGTTTTTAATATATGTTGTGAAGTAGCCTTAAGTTGTGGATAATTGGAAATCAATGGGTCTACTTTTATGCTTTTGTAATTGTAGATTTTGTATTTTTTGAATATTTCTGATGAACCTGTATTGGGATATAATCCTCCAGCCTCCGTTACAACATTTCACGTCCATCTCTGGAGTTGTGCTCTGAATTACAAGTAAGTTAAATGAGAAGATTGTTGTCAGTCTTAAATCTTATAAATACTTGGTCCAAACTTTTGAAAATAACAATATTGGTGGGATTTTTTTTTTTTTTTTGGCAGGCCTTTATTTTTACCAACTAGATGTCTTCTTATTGTTGAAACATTTAGCATTTCAAGTAGCATGGCACTGGATAAATCATCTTCTACTCTCAGGTAACATTTAAAAGGCCAACAGCCTCATTTTTACCTTTACATTTTATTTTAGGTGTTATGAAAATATAAAAAACATATATGAGGATGAACATGAACTTTTCATGAAATTCAATGTTTGAATTTTTCATAAGTAACAAAAATCCATTGTAAATCTATAATTGTTAACGTTGAATCACCCACTTCTGTTTTTAAAACATGAATTTGGAATTGACATTGAAACGAAATAGGACAAAACGTGTTATGCATATAGTCTTGTTTTGAAATATTTGTAAGATTTTCAACAACAATTTAAACTTTAAAAAAATAATTCCCTACGTGTTGTCCTTCCCTTGATTTCTGGCCTATAGGATTATTGTTCGAAGACATAAATATGTAGTTTTATTGGAAGCTTTGACTCCAATAAAACTTAAATTGGTATTTGAACAATCCCATATTTTTTTCCTCTACCATAACTCGTATTTAAAAGTTCATTCTTGTAGTTTTTCACTTTTTCCTGACAACCAAAGACTGCTTGTATGTAGTTTATTGTGATCTTCCCAGTTGCGATTCAATGAACATTGCATGTCAATTTTGTTTCCACTTTGAGAATCTATTCCTAATTGTAGTTAAACTGCCTTACCAGAACAAATTCAATAACAGTGCAAAGTTAAGATGATGATCACATTTGTATTCTTTAGATAAGTTGTTAAATGCATCATTTATTTGTATACCAAATACACAATTTAGGGTTTTTTGGCTGTAGGATAATCTTGGATGAGGCTGCTTTGCATTTATCTGACAAAAGTAATGCTACTGTGAATCTCCAAAAAGGTAAGTGCATTTTGCATTGAAAAGAACCCAGAGAATCAAACGTAGCCAGTTAGGATATTGAAAAGTGGTACAATATTAAGCATATAGGATTGGTTAGGCAAATGTCAATTGGATCTCTAGCTTTTTTGAGTATATTAAGACACTATAGCCGTCGTCTAATCTTAAAAGACATCTGTGGTGGCAACTAATCTTTCTAGCTGAAGCCAGAAATGCAAATAGTGATACACTTTGGAGCTAAAACTCATGAAAGTCTAAAAATGAGCAGGGCCAACTCAGATTTAAGGTACTCTTTTACTCAGTGCTTCATTTGCTTATTTTTGTCTACAATAACAGGCCATTGAAACAGATTTCAAAGATCTATTCCGTCTTCATCTTTCTATCCTTGCACATACACATTCAATTATTTTCCTCATTTCCTTATTTTTTTTTCTGTTCTCACTTTCCTATCCTTTACTTTACTTTACTTTATTTAGATTTATAAACCGCTCCCTCTCCCCGAAGGGACTCGGGGCGGTGTACAGTCAGAGTTAAAAACCATATACATACATATACATAGAGGAGGCGATATACAGACTGTACAGTAATGATAAAATTAGAAACAACATTAAAATCTACCCGAAAATCTACCCCAAAATTAAAAATAACTGCCAGGAGGATAAGGAATAGGACTATAAATGGGCCAGGCCAGCTAATTGGAACAGGTGGGTCTTGAGTTTCTTGCGGAAGGAGCAGAGATCAGTGGTGGTTCTAATATCGGGGGGAGAGGTCATTCCAGAGGGTTGGGCCCATCACAGAGAAGGCCCTACTCCTGGGCGCCGCCCGCTGGCTTTGCTTAGTGGACGGCACCTGGAGGAGTCCCTCCCTGTGAGATCGAATTGGTCGCAGGGATGTATGGGGGAGGATGCGATCCCGCAGGTAACTAGGTCCTGTGCCATGGAGCGCTTTAAAGATGGTAATCAACACCTTGAAACGCACCCGAAAAACCACAGGTAGCCAGTGCAGCTCGCGCAGGAGAGGTGTTATGTGGGAGTATCTAGTACTCCCCATGATAGCCCGCGCGGCCGCATTCTGGACCAGCTGCAGTCTTCGGGTGCATCTCAAGGGGAGCCCCGTGTAGAGAGCGTTGCAGTAGTCCAATTTGCCCAGTTTCCTTCTCGCTATTTGCAGACTTAGTTCCATGTATACATCCATTTACCTTCTCTTCTACTCTTTATTCTTGCGTGCTGAGTCAGGATGAAAATGTTTATTGTTTCCCAGCCAAGCAGGAAAGGAATAGTAGCAAGCAAACAGAATATTTGATAGAAAAAAAAACAAGAAATGTGGGAGGTGAGAGTAGCTTGGACCCTGATTGTTGGACACAGTAATGGCCATATATGTATATGCTGATTAAATTCATTCCCAATCAGATGTGAAATAACACCCCTTAAAGATGAACACGGTATCTGTTGATTTATCTGCTGATGTTCTCTAGATTAAAATGGATTTAAATATTAATTGTAATACTATTTTGTATTAAGCGGGAAGTGCATAATAAGCCGATGGCTTGGACAAATAAAGCTAAAAGGTTGTTAAATAGGAGGAAATTACATTACGGTATAACCTCAATTTAACTGACCCCCATTTAACAGTCATTGGATGCAACTGAGCAAACAACTATTTAGGATTCACCCTGGAAATAAAGAAATCTGTTCTTACTGAAGTATATTTGGCAGTTTACTTCATGCAAATGATGTAAATTGCTACTGTACAAATCACATTAAACTATGTATTGTATAATAGAGGAAATGACAAAAGTTGAAAATGGTTAGGGGGTTTACTATACATTAATATGGAAACTGAATTTAAAATGTGTGAAGACTTAATTAGTTTTCTTTAAAAATAAAAAAGCCAAAGAAGCAGTATTAAAGCATATATTTTTATTCTTTTTTTCCAGATTACGTTCAAGTTATGGATATGGGACTATTGGAACTGACCATAAAGACAGTGAAATCTGAATCTGGTGAAGAGAGGGTGAGTTAAAACATTAAGAACTAAATTATTTATTTATAATTTTGACAAAATAAGGCTAATTTTGAATATAAAACGCACACATACACATGCACACATACCAAAACATAAATAAATAAATAATAAATAAATAAAATATCTTTAGGGGACTTATTTACAAAGAAAATTAAAATCAGTTAGGAGGACTAGAATTGTACTGGATTCCTGAACATACACTTTTTTAGTTTTTCTTATCTGTGTTTTTTATTTTTTATCAAAAGGTGGTAAGTATATCTTAATACTTCTTCCTCCTCCTGTTTTTACCCCACAGTAGTAACTTTGTTAGGTAAATTGGACTGAGAGAGAGACTTACCCAAGCTGGCTTTCATGCCGAAGGTGGAATTATAGCTCACTATCTCCTAATTTCTAGCCTGATGCCTTAACCACTACACTGGGGGGTGGGGTGGGGGGGTGTGTCTTCTAAGTGTACATGTTTTGTTTGTTGGTAAATATGAGTGTGTTACTTTTCATAGGGATCAAAAATGTTTTACTTGTTTTACTTTCTGTTGCCCAGAGCAATCCATATTTTGAACTACATTGTTCTAGTGATGTTATCCACATTCGAACATGCTCAGATTCGTGTGCTGCATTGATGAATCTTATACAATATATTGCAAGTTATGGTGATTTGAATCCTCCTGCTAAAATGGAGTGTACTTCTGGAGTGACCAAACAGAATGTGAAGGTATGAATATATATTTCTCTTAACTGTAAATAAGTGAGAACAGTCAGACTTTAAAATCAGCAAGGAAGGTTGCGGCATCTTAAAGTATATCACATTTATTGTGAAATAATCTTTCATCATTGACATATTGTCTGTTTTTTCTGAGATACTGAATGATAGTTCATGAAAACTTAGATTACTATAAATGTGTTAGCCTGTTGTAATAAAAAAAGTTAAGGATTTGCATTATATGATAGACTAACCTCTTTGAAAATAACCAATGGTTCATTTCATTTACTTAAAAAAATAATGGTACTCATGTTCATATATATATATATATATATGTGTTTTAAATAAGACAGCTAAATCAAACAAAGATGGAGGTATTTGGACACTAGATCACCAAGATCATTTAAACAACTTTAAATGTCTAGGTTCCCTTATAATATATGGAGCAGTAGCCTTAAGATACCTTTGGATGTTCAGGAGTAACATCTGAAGACGTTTGTTAGGTGTCCATTTCAAATTTGGTTCTGTATAATTTTCTTATTTAGACAGATCCTTCTACTTGGCCACCTTCCCAAGGCCCAGTTCTTGCTGAAGCTGATCAACAAATTTTACGTGATTTAATGAGTGATGCTATGGAAGAGATCGAAACCCAGCAGCTGCTTTCCCCCTCTAATCTACAAGCTAATGGTAAAATCTATTTGGACTTTATTTTTAATTAAAAGCTATTTAAGTTTCATTTTTTTAAATTAAAAGCTATTTAAGTTTCATTTTTAGAAAACACATTGTATTATACTTATAATTTGCACACCTATGAGTATTAAATGGTTTATTAACATTTTAAGAAGATTGAAAATTCATAGAAACTTATTCTATATTAAGACAAAAGAAATCATGAAAAAAGCTAAAGCAAAGGAAGAAAGAAAATAGAAGTAGCTTTTGATTTTCTTTACAACAGTTATAAGTGCAATTATAAATTTACCTCTTGTTCCATGTTAGAATGCAACTTATTTTTTTCTATAATTATTTTTTCTAATCTTCAAATCCATAAATCATAACTCTGTTTTTCCGTTTCATGCAATAAATCTTTAAGGGGTTTCTAATCAGTCATAAAGATAGATATTGTTTTTTTTCTCTGATCAAAGAATTTTGCCATTTCTTCAAGTTCATCATTTTCGCCAATCATTGCTCCATTGTGGATGATACTGAATCCTTCCATCTTTCTGTATATAATAATATTGCTGCAATGATCATATATATATATAAAAAGTAACATGTCTTTTTCCAATTGTTTGTCCATCAGTCTCAAAAGAAAACCCTCCAGTTTTAGTTGTATATTAGTCTTTAAAATCCTGGGAATTAGTGTATTGAATCTAAAATTTTCTGGCTTTTAACATATCCATGATAAACAACAAAAAATATTCTTTCTCGTTCACATTTCCAATGTAAATTTGAGGTACTTTTAAACATTCTAGACTTTCTCATTTCTTGGGTGACGTATACCAATGATACATCTTTTTATAAAAATTCTCCTTAAGATCATAACACAATGTAAATTTCAGCCACATATTTTCCTATTATTCCATCTGTACATTATAGCCAAAGTTTTTAACCTACTTTATCCTTCTTTTATCCCACACCATTCTTAAATTAATGTCTTTATCTTTAAAAAAGACTTTTAATTTTGTTTTAAAGTCCTCCATTATAGCTTTTTTCTGTAACAATGTCTGGCATATTTCAACAAAAAACAGTAAAGATTTGACACAGTTTAAGAGTTTGGGTGACATGCTAAAGTATGATTAATTTCTATTCTTCCCATACCCATATTAGAAAAGTAAAGATGTAGTCAGTCTATCCTGGTAATCTCTTGATTACATGGAAAAGTTGAAACTTTTTCAACTTTTTCTGTTCTCTTCTAGGAAGCATGGATGAAAAGAGTCAAACACCAACACCAGCATGTTCAGATCTTTTTCTGTTTCCTGATGAAAGTGGGAATCTTTCCCAAGAGCCGAGTCCCACCTATACATCATTTACTCCCAACATGATTAATGAAGTTATAGGAGATGCACCTTCCGAAAGTGATGACTTCTGTATTCTTTTTGCACCAAAGGCAGTTATTTCTGTAAGAAACGCCCAATGTTATTGAAAAATCAGAAATTTAAAAATGGAAAGTAGATTTTGGGATACGTAGATTAAATTATGGCTATTAAAATACTGTAAAATTACCATCTGGAAAGTCATTAACATTAATGTTAACAATTTGTACATTTGTAATATTCTTAATATTAGAATCCTTGTTGGAGTGATTGAAGTTCATTTAGCAATATTTATTAATCCAGCCAGCCATTTAGAGCAGGGGTGTCAAACTCGATTTCATTGAGGGCCACATCGGTTGCATGGCCAGTTCGGCATCATTCGTGTCAGGGTGCCTGTGGTGGCCTGAGCATTGTGCCAGTGAAAACAGGCTCCTGAGCTCCGTTTTGGGCTGTGACGGCCTCCTGCAAGCCTCTGCCAACAAAAAGAGAGAGTTCTGTTTTTGCTGGCAGAGGCACTGTAGACCAGTCCTTCACTGTCTCCAGGTCGGCCCAGTGGGCCAGATGTAAGCACCCAAGGGCCTTGAGTTTGACCCCGCTGATTTAGAGAAACCTGGCCTAAATTGAAAATTTTCAGACTTTTAGCCAAGTTTTTTTGCTTGCATTAATAATGACTTCAGTTGCTTTTCGTATACATTAAGTGAGTTTTAAGTATTTTGTTTTGTCATTATTTTTGGTCCATTAGCTATTTTAGAAAGTAATTGTCCATTGCGAATTTGAGTTGTCTCGGATTAAGGAAATAAGATAAATTAGTTCTTTTTGTTTTATTTTTTTAAATTTTATGTCTGGATAAAAATAAAACCTAAATCATAGAAAATACTAATTCCAAATTTTACCTCCCTTTTTGCAGAATATTTTGGATGTGCTTGATATCATATTTATTTTACTTTTAATCAGTTTGAATAAAACAATTCACTGTTTCATTGTACATTAACATTCTGGATAATTTGTACTGTTACTGTCCTTTTGAAAATATGTATCATATTTCTATAAATTTATAACTTCTTTATTTTTCTCAGTTCTGATTTTACACTTGACATTATTTAATTTGAGTAATATATAATTATATTTCTAATGCAAAACACGTTTCAAATTATAGAACCACTTCTGGAAGTATGAAAATGGGAAAAAATGGGAAAAGAAAAAAATACGCATTAGAAAGTAATTGTCAATTGTGCTAATAGTCTTTAATCTTTCAGGATAAGGAAGAAGAGCCAGTAGTGAAAACAATGGTTGAAGATGCTATAATAATAAAAGAAAACCATTTTAGTTTACCAGTGAAAAAGGCAGATACAAGCAAGACACCACTTCATTTTCCTGTTCCCCTCATGCGCTATGTTGTGAAAGAAATTTCACTCATTTGGCATCTTTATGGAGGAAAAGATTTTGGGAACATAGCACCTACATCTCCAGCTAAAACTTATATGTAAGTATTTCAGCACCAGTCCCTTCTGTTTTTACACAAGAGCTGAGAATTAGACTTCTACAAATTAGAAATTCACTTAAAGAATTCCAGTTATTCAGAAAAATATGCATCCTCTCCGTCATTTTCTTTTGTAACTGCAGCAGCAGCAATGAAGGAGACGATATGGTCTACCAGCCATGACTGAGCTCCCTGAATGCATATGGTTGACCATTATAGATCATGGAGTACTGGCCTGATAATTAGCATTATATTAAGCAAGAAATGATTGCTTCTTAAATTGTAATTTGTTAAACAAAACATAATAAAAATGTCTTAGCTTGATGTGTGATTCTAGCCAAAATCTTACTTCATTCATGATTGGAAATGTTTTAGTTATGTTTTAGTTATATGTTCCTGATGACAAGGTAGTACATTCAGTTTCTTTTCTTGTTCACAAAACTCAAATTGTGCACTGAAAGAATTTGAGATTTGAATGAGTTGTTGTGAGGTAAATTTCTAATTTAAAGAGAAAAATTATTTTTCTCTTCTTATCCAGTAGTCCTCAGAGTTCTCCTTCTCACACACCAACAAGACATGGACGTAGTGTTGCCTGTGGAGGAAAAGGAAGGAACCCTGACTTTTTGATAGAAATACAGTTAAGCAAGGTAAGAGGGGAAATGACATTATTTGTTTTATTTCTCTAAAACTTTAACCCATCAAATTTGCCCTTTTTCCTGTCTCATTTTTTCAAAAGGTGAAATTCCAACATGAGATATATCCCTCAGGTGAACCAGAGTGTGAACTCAGCATATCGGAACAACCTGTATCTCGTCAAATATTTATGGTTCAAGATCTTGAAATCAGAGATCGCTTGGCTACATCTCAAATGAATAAATTTCTTCATCTTTACTGTAGTAAGGAGATGCCTAGAAAGGCGCATTCTAACATGGTAAGAGTTGCTGAATATTTTAATTCTGAAAATTACAAAGGAAGGTAATAGAAAAGCTATTTGACTTCTTTAGATCTGTTTTGGGCATTTAAGGCATACATATCAACTTTTTAGGCCCGTGATGGCGAACCTATGTCACGCATGCCACAAGGCTCTGCCCTGTCAGCTTGTCAACTTGCATGCGTGTGCTGGCCAGTTGACTTCATCCTTCTTTTGAGGCCATTTTTCGCGAAAAACTGGCCCTATGGGCAAACCGTAAGTTCGGTAACAGACTTCCGGGTTGCTCGTTGGACCATTTTTCATTCCGGAGGGCGAAAAATGGCCCTACGGCCAAACCGGAAGTCGCTTCTAGTTTTGCCGTACTGCCGTTTTTCACCCTCCGGAGCTTTAAAAAAACAGCTCTACGAACAAACCGGAAGTTATAATTCCTGAAATTCTGGGTTCCCCATAGAGCCATTTTTCACCCTACAGAGTCTTCAGGGGCTTTCAGGAGGCCTTCCTGAAGGCTCCGGAGAGCAAAAACCAGCCCTATGAGCAAACTGGAAGCCACAATTCCCGAACTTCTGGGTTCCCCATCAGGCTGTTTTTCGCCCTCCAGAGCCTTCAGGGAAACTCCTGAGGTCTCCGGAGGGCGTTGGGGGGCGTTGGAGGCTGTTTTCGCCCTTCCCAGGCTCCTAGAAAGCCCCTGGAGCCTGGGGAGGGTGAAAAGACTGCTCCAAAAGCGAAGGGGGTGTCGCTAGTCGCGCGTGCATGCGTACGGAGTGTGTGTGTCGTGCATAGCATTAGGGCTGTGACACGCTCATGCACGACCCCCCTGCGCTTCCCCTGTTTTTGGCTGGGAGCCAAAAAAGGTTCGCCATCACTTTTTAGGGTCTTGACTATCCCATTTAGAGAATGTATCAAACATGGAATAAGTGTCCACCCTCAGATGGACACTTATTTATTTTATTTAGAAGAAAGGCTCTTAATTGACTTTTCAATCTCTTTCCACTATCTCTGTCATCTGCAGAACATGGAAGCTGATTTTGGAATACCTCTTGTGGAAAATAGACATATTTATTCAGAATGACTGGTATACTAAGTTATCCAAATGATTGATAATTCAAATCTAGTCTGATAATGTTTTAGCCAGTATTTGTATCCTGATCTTAGCAGCTTCTTGCAGAATTACTATAACATGCTGACAAAAATTAATATCCACAGCCCTGATACCACACACATTTGATAGTGAAGAACTTCCTTTTTAACAAGAGATTGCTAAATCTAATGGCTAAATAGTGTCTCTTGAAAAAGCACCTTTGGAATCTAATGGCTAATTCATTATAATGAACATTGCACTAAACAGTAGCAAACTTTATTACATTCTTAGGTAAAAATTTAAACATAACAACTGTTACACAAAATCATTAAATACCACAATCTTTACCTCCAAGAAATCTAGAATTTGCCACATATAATGTTATTGATTTAAAAGCTACAATTTATTTTTATATTTATAATTTAAAAGCTACCACACACACTGTGAATGTGAAACTGGCTTTGTTCATGTTTCCCTTGTAATGCAGAAAAAGAAATTGTGATTATCCAAAGAGATGACATATTTATATGAATCCTCTGTTGATTATTTATTTAAGCAATTTATATGGGTGCCCATCTGACCAAAGTGACTTTATGTAGCATACAACAATGTTACATCTCAATAAAGCAGCTATAACGCCAGGGTCACAAATGATCCCAACTGGTAAAAGGACAACATTAACCAATATATGTTTCATTTAACAGTTGACAGTTAAGGCATTGCATGTTCGTCCTGAGTCTGGCAGATCACCACAAGAATGTTGCTTACGGGTATCTTTAATGCCACTTCGTCTCAACGTTGACCAGGTTAGTTAAGAAGACACCATGTTGGGGAGATGGGTAGACCAATTGCCCCATTGTTTTCTCTTTGAAGAAAAATATTACTCATTTGGTTACCCTAGCTTATTATTATTATATTCTTTTAATCTTTTTATACATCAGTCAATGCAGCAAACGTGTCTAATGCTCCTGCCTCCCATTTTCTCACAACAACAACCCTCTGAGGTGAATCGTGCCAAGAGTGACTAGCCCAAGGTCACCCAGCTGGTTTTTCATGCTTAAAGCAAACCTAGAACTCACAGTCTCCTGATTTCTAGGCCAGCACATTACCCATTATTTCAGCTCTTCATATTTGATACTCTTTCATTAATTTTGAAAGTACTATGAATGTCTCTTTACTTTATGAATATTTTTTTTAAAATATTCACTGTGGAGAAATTAAAACTTGTTTTGGAACCTAGCCAGTTTTGTGTTTTATTATTTTTATTATTATATTTTTCTTTTAGGAAAACAAAGTATGAGTAGTTACCGTATTTATCGGTGTATAACACGCACAGGCGTATAACACGCACCTTCATTTTAAGAGGGAAATTTCAGGAAAAAAATTTAAATTTCAAATAAAGAACTTTGAAGCAAAATAAGGGTAGCTCAGAACTTTTTTTTAATTAATATTATTACCACTTATAAGGTAAATAATGTAAAAGGACAGTAAAAGCAACTATGAACACTGCTGCTTTCACTGCTACTATCTTCCACCCTCCCTTCCTCCTTCCCTTCCTTCCTGCCTCCCTTCCAGTTCCCTCCTTCCTCTTTCCTCCTGCCTGCCTGCCTTCTTTCCCTCCTGCTTATCTATGCTTCCTTCCTTCCTTGTACCTTCCTCCCTTCTGCCTGCCTGCCTTCTTTCCTCTTTCCCTATCCTCCTATCCTTCCTTTCTCCCTCCCTCCTTCCCTGCCTCCCTTCCAGTTCCATCCTTCCCTCCTTCCTTTTTTTTATTAACTTTTAGTCGGGAGTCCGGGGAGAGGAGAGACGGCTCATCCATTCTCTCCTCCTCTCACCCACACCCCGCTGTCTAAAGCGCTTCCTTTCGCCCGCCCGAGCTCTTCCGCGGGCGAAAGAAAGTGTTTTAGTCGGGTGTCTGGGAGAGGAGAGACGGCTCATCCATTCTCTCCTCCTCTCGCCCACACCCCGCTGAGTAGCGCTCCGTGATCCTTTTCTGTGCGCCTGGTGTTTAGATAGATAGCCGGATGTTTAAAACGCCAGGCGCACAGAAAAGCAGCTGCTTTTGGGGCGAAGCGCTCCGCAATCCTTTTCTGTGCGCCTGGCGTTTAAAACATCCGGCTATCTATCTAAACGCCAGGCGCACAGAAAAGGATCACAGAGCGCTTCGCCCCAACAGCAGCTGCTTTTCTGTGTGCCTGGCGTTTAAAACATCCGGCTATCTATCTAAACGCCAGGCGCACAGAAAAGGATCGCGGAGCACTTTGCCCCAACAGCAGCTGCTTTTCTGTGCGCCTGGCGTTTAAAACATCCGGCTATCTATCTAAACGGCTGCTTTTGGGGCGAAGCGCTCTGCGATCCTTTTCTGTGCACCTGGCATATATCGCCTGGCGTATATCGGCGTATAACACGCATACATCATTTGCCCCCTATTTTTCGGGGGGGAAAGTGCGTGTTATACGCCGATAAATACGGTATGTATTGAGCGTGTTTGGTGTGTCACATATACATAGATGTGTATTTATGTAATTCAAATACATATGATTGTAAGATAAACTTCATTGTTAATAATACAGTATTTTGGGTTTTATATTCAAAAATTCCAGCTGACAAATGATTAATTAGTCAAATATTAGTGTTTAGTATACTATTTAGTATTATACTAATTAGTAATAGTACTAATGTTGTTAATACTATGTATTACTATAGCTAGTAAATATTATTATTATTATTTTCCATCTCTACATATGAACACTAATGAACAATGTAATAATTTCCTTTTCTTAGTAAATACTGCTTTTTATTTTGTAGGATGCCTTGTTTTTCTTGAAGGATTTTTTCACTAGCCTATCAACAGAAGTAGAAGTCCTAATGACTCCAGATCCTGAGGGTAAATATTCTGATGTAAAATCATATTATACAGCATAGACATTTAAAATAAATTATATGAATTATATAAATATATAGTTAATTTGAAAACCTATGTAGAAATAATGACTATTTATTTTAATATCAATTATTTTATTTGCAGTTAAAAAGCCTCCTGGTCCTGAAGTAACATGTATTTTGCCCAGGCATCAGAGTGGTTTTAAAGAACCAAATCCAGTCATTTCTTTTTCATTACATAAGCAATCAAGTCAGAATGGAAGTGTTGATTCTGTGGATATGCTCAATGGGGATGACCATAATCTCTCACATGAAGAGGCATCATTCAGTGATCAGCCAGTCTTTTTCAGGTACATTTTGGACACCTGCTAAAAATATTTGTTTTCTGAATTTTGGCTGTTTGATCTGCAGGGTGCTGCAAAAAGGAAGGACAGTGGGTGGTTGCTTACCCCTACTCTAAAATGTCTGTCTCTTCTCATGTTACTTTTTCAAAAGCTCCATTTTGGCACTTTTGCCTGTAAAATCAAGCGACTTCTTTCAGATGCTTGTAGTAATGAATTCACTATAGATAGTTTTGTTAAATATAATCACAGCTAAATATTTCCCTTCAATAGAGTGGACAATTTACTCCTCTGTGATAATATTTTCATTTTTTATTCAGGTGTATTATAATAGGAAATTTAAATGAAAATAAAGATCAGAAAAGAAAGGGAAATGAGAGGAGGAGAAAGAAATGCAAGGATATAGAAAGAAAAGAAAAAAGCAGTGACTTCTGTTTTTTTTTCACTGCAGTAAAGTACAGAGTAAAGTTACAACCAACTTCTTGCTTTACATTTCTAGTAGATACAAGCCACTTCTGTAACAGTTAATCTAATAATCTAACCCTCAGATTACTTAGATAATAATAATAAAGGCTGGAGATAGGCCCTATGTTTAAAAAAAGCCCCTTGATTCTGCTGAAGCAATGCTGATTCTAACACCATCCAGAGATTAAGATACTGTAAATATTGTTTTTATTTTCCATTCTCAATTTTCCCCTGAGGTTTTTTCTGTGTATCATCTTACCACTTCTCTTTCTTTTCAGAGAGTTTCGATTTACTTCAGAAGTCCCGATACGTCTTGATTATCATGGTAAACATGTGTCTATGGATCAGGTTTGTTAAACCTTATGCTGTCAGATAAAGTATCTTCTTTCCATTAATCGTGGGTGGGTTCATATCTGCTTTAGTAATACCAAATCGTTTTTCAGATCTGGAGATAATACAAAGCTGAATTAGAATAATTCCACACCAAGTTAGAAATTTAATGACACACGAAGAATTCAACCAACCATTTTTGAAAACTTGTATTTTTAAAGAATGAATCTCCTGATTTTGTTTTGTTTTTTTAAATAAAGGATTCATGTTATTCACTGGAATATTTGCCCTGTTTGCCAAGCTGAAATAAACAGTGATACCCTTTCAAATCAATTGCTTTCCCCCCAGTTTATTCATTAGCTTTTTAGGCCACTGATCTTAGGAACATAGTCAGTTTGCAGAAAAAAAAGCATCTATACTGGGATAATACTATATAGCAATAACAGACTTATATGCCATTTCACACTGCTTTACAGCCATCTCTTAAGTGGTTTACAGCGTCAGCATATTGCTCCCAACAATATGGGTCCTCATTTTACCGATCTCGGAAGGATGGAAGGCTGAGTCAACCTTGAGCTGGTGAGATTTGAACTGCCGAACTGCTGGCATAACAGTCAGCAGAAGTAATCTGCAGTATTGCATTCTAACGACCGCGCCACCATGTCACAATATATCAATTGATATAACGCTATTCTATTTCATTTTAAAAACGCCCTCTTGGAAAAGCTCTATTTTGGTCAACTTCCAGAAAGCCAATAAAGTTGAAGCAAGCCTAACTTCCTTTAGAAAGTGGTTGTTCCATAGGAGGATAATACATACGGAATTTGGGAGCAATATCTGAAAAGTAATCATATAGAAAACAGTTACTATATTAAAAAAAAGTTGGGCTTATTGTGGATTTCCATTACAGATAGTCCTCAAGGTACAACAACTCATTCAGCAAATGTTCAGAGTTACAATAGGGCTGAAAGAGGGGACTGATCTGCAAAATTACGCCCATTACAACATCCCACAGTTATGTAATTGTCATTTGCAACCTTCCCTGCCTTCTTCCAACAAGCAAAGTCAATGGGAAAGACAGGAAGAAGTTGCAAATCACTGCTGCTACCATCTTTTTTTTTTTGCCTGTCCATTTACAGGATCTGTGCACGTGTCCACTCCTCATAGCATCCACCCACATTTCTTACCCACAGTTAACTATTAAATGAAAATAGGCATAATATGTTAAAGGCAGACTGAAGGATTTCTTTTTCTCTTAGTTTCTGATGAATTTATAGATGAACTAAATATATTTAATTTTCAGGGTACATTGGCTGGGATTCTGATTGGTCTCGCTCAGTTAAATTGCTCAGAATTAAAACTGAAGAGACTTTGTTATCGACATGGGTAAGCTTATTTAATTATCGTATTTATTTGAATAGTTAATCTCTACCAATGGAACAAAACAAAGCAGTTTAATTCTCATATCTTTTCTTTTTCTTAATTTTCAAATATCAGTAGAGTGTGTGTGTGTGTGTGTGTGTGTGTGTGTGTGTGTATTAATAATACTATTTATTATAGGTTGCTGGGTGTGGATAAGCTGTTTTCTTACGCCTTATCTGAATGGCTTAATGACATCAGAAAGAATCAACTACCAGGTATTCTTGGAGGCGTTGGGCCAATTCATTCATTCATTCAACTAGGTAAGGCTGTGAAATGTTCTTGACATTTTTTCAAAATTATTATTATTTGTATTATTAAGAGCATTTCAGTTGAAATATATATGTAAATGTGTTTTCCATATCTGCTTAAAGAAGAAATACTTGGCCATATTGGTTATTTGTAATATTCTCTCTCCCTCCAGTTCAGGGCCTAAAGGATTTGGTGTGGTTACCAATAGAGCAATACCGAAAAGATGGCCGTATTGTGAGAGGCTTCCAGAGAGGAGCAGCTTCTTTTGGTACATGTACTGCAATGGCAGCATTAGAACTGACAAACAGAATGGTTCAGACGATACAGGTATATTTTCCATTTATGCTTGCTGACAATTGAAGACTATTTTTTGATTAATTTTGAAGCACATAAAATATTAGAACACACATGAACATACAAGTCTTCCGCTAAATAAACTAAGGTGTCTGTCACCTACTTAATTTGGATAAGGGAAGTGCTAGTCTGTAATGAAGAATAACTTCAAGGGTTTGGAACAATGTACAAATGGTTTAGATTTTTGTTATATTGACTTTATTAAAACTAGACAAATACCCATTGATCTGATAGGCAACATGGAAGATAGTAGAACAGGGGTATCAAACTCAATTTCATTGAGGGCCACATCAGGGTTGTGTTTGACCTTGGGAAAGGGGAGGGGCTGGGCTGGGCCTGGCCAACTTGATGTCACTCGTGTCCGTGCCTGTGGTGGCCTGAATGCTCTGCCAGAAAAAATGGGCTCCTGGGCTCAGTTTTTGGCTGCAACGGCCTCCTGCAATTCTCTGCCAATGACATCAGAGCTCGGCCCCTCCTGAGCTCTGTTTTCGCTGGCAGAGGGTTGTTGGAGGCCATTACACCCAAAAATGGAGCTTGGAAGCCTGTTTTCCCTGGCAGAGGCACCATGGGCTGATCCTATTTCCAAGGCAGCCCTGCGGGCCAGATCTAAGCACCCAACCGGTCGGATCCAGACTCCCGGCCTTGAGTTTGACACCTCTGTAGTAGAGAAAGGAGGGAACCTTCATGTTGTCACTGCTACATGGGATGCATGTTATATCAACTCCATGTTGACAAAGGCCAGATATCTAAGCAGAAAGCTGGTTTTGGCCTCTATCTTCCAACAGGCTCTGAGAGTTACATTTATGTATGATTTTCTAAGCACTAGCAATAGTGTAATTCATCTGATTTTTTCCTTCTAGCATAGTTCTAGCAGGACTGTAACTTAGTTGCTTGTATCCTTACGATTTATATTGATATTGATTGTTTCCCAATTGCTTATTTGTACCCTATGACTATCATTAGGTGTTGTGCCTTATGATTCTTGACGAATGTATCTTGTCTTTTTATGTACACTGAGAGCATATGCACCAAAGACAAATTCCTTGGGTGTGCAATCACACTTGGCCAATAAAGAATTATATTCTATTCTAGTTATTTTTAATGGTTTTAAAATTGTTTTAACTCTCTAGAAGCAAGCAATTTTAAAAATCAGTTAAATACATAAAAATTCCCACATGATATTTCATCCCTTTAAGACTTCATAACAGCTATCTAGATTGTGCAGTAAATAAAATGTATTTTGAACAACTGTCTTGTAACTGGCATCCTTAATAAATAAGATTCAAATATAATTCATTTCTGTGAAAACAGTTGTTCCCTTTAAATTTCAAAACCCAATCTTGAACTTTTACAAATAACTTTTGTAAGCATAGCTTATAAATGTTCTATTATGTTATATGAAATGTTATATGATGTGTTACATTAAGATACATCTTAAGTCCTGAGGCATTGACGGGGGATGTTAGGGATGAAACATAGTTATAATTCATAAATCATTGGTTTATTCTCTGTTCTATTAATGATATATTGTTATTTTTATTGAAATTGAAAACTAGGCAGCTGCCGAAACAGCTTATGACATGGTTTCCCCTGGGCCTAGCTTAAATGACACAAAGAAGATCAAACGCCTTTCTCGTCGTCTAGCTTACCAGCCTGTAGATCTTCGTGAGGGTGTGGCAAAAGCATACAGTGTTGTAAAAGAGGTAAAGTTTAAATTAATTAATTACTAAAAAAATCTCCTCTTTTGTTGGCAGATTATATCTTTCTTGTTGTTTGCTATAATATGAGATATATTTATATTCGCCTCCTAAGCATTAAATTGAAATCAATATTAAAAATAATAAAAACATGAGAGGAATGGAAAATAAAAGCTGAAATAAACATTTTCATCCAACATTTAGATTAGCAGTATACCTTCATGGCCAGAATGACTCTGGGAGCCATTCCCAAACTGCATACATGCGCTAACAGAATGCAGGCTGATAGAGAAAAACCTCTCAAATCCATTTTCAGAAATCCCATCAACAAAGTCTTACTTGTCAGGATTCAATCTCAATTTGCAGGTCTAAGATTATCATCCCAGTATACATATTTATTCTTTAGTATTTTTGAGTATCAACATCTTTCAGGATACTCCAGAGACATGAATTATCTAGCATAAACATAATTCTGGGATTTTTTTGCTGTATTTAGATCATTTCCTATCATATTACAAAAATGTCAAAAATGCATAACATTTCTCATTATTTTGTATAATAATGTCACTGTACTAATCAGCTTTTTAAGATCAGAAAAGTTTGATAACATATTTTCCCTTACACCAAATTTGATTTGAATATTCTAGTAACTTTAGTCAGCAAACGAGTATTATTAACTTCTTCATCCCCAAAATGAGAAATGTCATCAATATATATGCCATAAAATATGGGATTTGAGATCTTTCCAGTCCAAGTTGAAAGCAGCTAACAATATTCACATATCCATCAGTCATTAGTCACTAGCTTCAGTCATTAATTTCTGTTTATTTGTCTATTCTGTACTTCTTTCATTTTTGTATATTTTAATGAAATAACATAATTAAAAAAAGAAAACATAAATCCAAGGGAGATAGAAATTACAGTGTAAACATAATTGAATATTTTTGTGAAAGAGCTTTATAGAATTTTTAGTCTTCCCAAAAATATATATCATGGAGTGATTGGGATCTTTGAATGAATGAATGAATATGAATGAATGAATGAATGAATAAAATAATTGATATGTGACATTCAAATGGTTTGTGTACTGTGATCTATTAAACAGCAGCTGTTTTTTTTACTCTAATCTTTTGGAAAGATACTTCTGTATCCCAATGTAGGTTCTGACTATTGTAAGATAACCTTATTTTTCATAATCTGCATTGATTGATTAAAGTCACATTCAGTATTTTGTATCTCTGCAAAAGAGTTGCTGCAAAAATATATTCTATTTTTCATTTCTATTTTAATTCATTCCCTCTGAAAACTCTTGAATCTAGAGTGCTCAAAAACAATCAATAGTGTTGCAGAATCTTGATTCATTGTATTACCTCCATATGGGAAGGCAGCGCCATGTCTCAGGTGAAACAGAGGTTTTGTTGAACGAGCCTAGAAAACTGCTGATCTAAATCTCTGAAATGGTTTTTGGAGAAGTGACTTTATTAGACAAGACTGTTCAACTCCACTTATGTTGTTTTGTATGTTTGTAATTTTCTCAGGGGATTACAGATACGGCACATACAATTTATGAAACTGCTACACGTGAACATGAAAACAGAGGGGTAACTGGAGCAGTAGGAGGAGTTCTCCGCCAGATTCCGCCAACTGTAGTAAAACCGCTAATAGTTGCAACAGAAGCAACATCAAATGTTTTAGGAGGCATGAGGAATCAGATAAGGCCTGATGTACGTCAGGAGGAATCTCAGAAGTGGCGTCTTGAAGATGATTAATATGTTAAATATATTTGATATGCAGAGATTGGGAATCTGGAAGAAACAATTTCCTCATGGTAATTTAGGATGGGGACATATCTTTTCCATATGCTCATCTCAGGAATTTAAAAAGCGCATAAACATATTTGATGTCAAAAACTGGATTATTCATAGAGAAAAGCAAGTTTGGTATTTTAGTCATTGGCATAATGCATGTTCCCAGTACCTGCTGGTCAGTGCCAAACAAGGTCATCATGTGTTGCCAAATCCATAGTGGGTTGATTTGTGACCAGGTACCATATTTTCCTCAATGTTTTGTGTTGGAATCTTTAATTTTTCCTTTGAAACAACGTCCCATCAGCTACTCTGAGTGTACATGTAAGTTTTAAAAGATTCCCAAGCTTAGGGGTGTATCAGTTCCCTTCTGTAACAGGGTAGAATTTGACACGAGAGGTCATTTCAGGATATTAAAAATTGAATTTTCAAATATTTTTGGATTGTTACTTTGCCTTTCATGCAGCACTTAAAAAAGAGGACAATCTGTCATGATACCTAATCAGAATGTCATTTTCATATAATTGTGAAGATTAATTATGTTGACTACATACTGAATTCCTCCTTTTGTGGAGATCCGAGCAATCTGAACGTTGCAGACATGTTCTGTTGTTTTGCACTTTAAAGAATTTAGCCTGTACATTGCTTTTTTTAAATAGTTAATAAAATGAACTTTGTGGTTTATCTTAATATGAGTTCAGCATTTATGCAAGTTATTATTTATAAGACAAAATGCTACATGATTGTCAATGACAATAAAAATGGATTATGGTGCTTAAAAGTATTCAGGTTTGCTGTGTAGCAACAAAGATTGCAAGATATGTGCACTTGCACATACACACAAATAGCAACTATAAAAGAAGAGTGGTTTCTTGAAATAAAAGTACTGGTAATTGTATAAGTTAGTATGGATTTTTGTTTCAACTTAAAAACCTTTGCGTGTTGCATGTTTACCCTATATTTTCCTTCAATTTTCTCTATAAGAATATTAATTTCATATGATTTTAAAATATACTGCTTCTTTCCTAATAGTTTCTTTAATGGTTTTGTCTTCAAATGCTACTTATTTCTAAGTCCATCCCAATAAGACAGCCAATTTGTGCAGAGTTCAGTAATAATATATATGCAGAAAAGATGCAGCTATAGATTCCTGATAACAAAAAACAGAAAAACCACCCAAACCTTTGCTTTGATGAAAAAATGCAGCTATCTCTTCCCAACAAAATTTCCACTATTTATTAATGTAAGTATTTGGAAAATAAATAAGCTGTGTTCAAACAAGCTTTTTGTAAGTTTAATGAACTTTAAAAAACCTACTAGCTGGAGGTAGCCAAACAGTATGTTTTTATGCATGTACTATAGAGAGAAATTGTCAGTATCTTGCAATTCTGGTGGATTTAGATGCTAATAGAATAAAGAATGCCATGAAATCTTAGTGCTTGAGTAAATTTAGCAAAACAGTAATATAAAAGTCAAGTGTGTTAATAGGAAAATTGCATACTAACCTGCTATCCTCTTCATCCAATATTTATATTTATGACATTAGTCATAATAACTAATCCTAAGACATTTGGCACCTGCCCTTAGATGAATTCTTATGAGTTCAAAATATTGCCTGATAGTCATACAAGGTTGTGATAATCTAAGTTGGATGCTAAAAGTCCTTTATAAAATTATTTAATATCAATTGATAATTCTCTTTCCATAGTGATTGTAAGATCAGCAAAAACACCATACTGCTATAAAGCAGTATGTTTTATTGAGTTAGGATATAAACACTATATGTGCACTAAGTGTATTGCAGAGAGCATCTACTATTAATAGCAATTTAGCTAGATGGCCATGACCTATTGCAACTTAAGATGAAATGTAAAGAAAGATGAGTTAACTAACTTTAACTAGGAATAAATCAAAACCTTAATGATTATTTCAAAAAAAGCATTTTTCTTGGTGAATTTCCAAAACCACATTGTAACTACTAATTATTCTTTTATAATAAAAATAATGATGTCCTATTTGTTAATTGCCCTTTAAGAATTTTATCCATTAGGACTAAATCACATTATATTTGCTGAATGAGTGAGATGAACCAGGTCAGAATAATCCTGACTTCCTGATGTTGCACTTTTGGGGACCTGGAGGCGTCTGCTTATAGTCAAGAAAGCAGTTATGTTCTTCTTGTTCAGCACTGGCTGTCCAGAAATTTAAATACAGGACAAGTAGACGTGCTTTTGTCCCCTTTATTTTCTGTGCATTGGCACTTCCTTTTCCAATTTTTATTAGCTCTTTATTTGGCTTCTTAGTTCCAGTATTAAACAAGCAAACAAAACAATCCAAACTTTACTTTTTAAATATGTATGCTATATAGAAATTTCTCACTATTGTGCAGTGGTCAAATCTCTAAAAGTGACAATACAAATAAGGGTATGGTATGCTTTTGATTGCTTTGTTCACTCTGAGTCATTCATGATTGTTGTAGATTATTTCATTAAATTTATTATAGGTGCCCAGTTCAATAGACACTGGTGGTTTACAAACATGTAGCACTGATTAAAATAATCAAAACACAGACAAAAAACAGCCTGGACTAAAAACATCCATTGAAGCACCCATGACAGTCCATTCCCATGACAGTCCATTCCCTCAAACCCATTGATTGCAGGCCTGGGACTAAAGCCAGGTTTGATCTCTTGTAAGGACACTATTCCTTAAAAAAATACATCAAAACTCTTGATGTAGATTAGGAGTGTCCAAACATGGCAACTGTAAGACCTATAGATTTCAACTCTCAGAATTCCCCAGTCAGCATAGAGTTGAAGTCCACAATCTTAAAGTTGCCAAGGTTGGATGCCCCAATGTAGATGATAATAGAAGTATTAGTTGTACAAATCATTAGTTCTTTTTATAACCACCCTTCATATTTAAAATATCTTATGGGAATAACTGCCTGTATAGGTCTTTTTCTTTAAAAAAAAAGCTGCTAACAACTCCTAATCTCTGGTTTTGAAACAATATATCTCTAGTTCATAAGAATTGAACAATTCGTTTTCCTCTCAAAGATTTATTTGTTGATAGTTTAGTTTTAAAACAGGTGGGCTCATTAGCATACAATTAGCAAGTGAATAGAATTGTCTATGGAAAGTGATTCAAACTATAGGGGTTTCATGTATTTATCTAATGAAAGCACTTAGGAAAAAAAATAAATCCCCTACAAACATGAAGCTTAACAGCCATAGAATATCCATGTGTCATAATTGATAAGGCATTTACTGTGTATTTTGTTCTTTGCTTTAGAACCATATTTAGTTTGTATTAACGTCATTTTATTTAACATTGTTTAGTGATCTATACCATAAAAAGAATTTTCGGAATTTTGTACCTCATATCAGCTGCAGATGTAAAGAAAGAAACTGGGTCTATTTCAGATGAAGCATTTAGTCAACCTGTAAATGTGATAACTATTTTTATTTGTATCATACATGTAAAATATTAATAGCAGTTAACTAAGGCTAAATATATATTACAAAATAGCTTCATAGCAATAGAATATAGTTTTCAACACTAAAAACAGGTGGGTGTTTGCGTTCCTGGATTATTTATTATTTCACCTCATCTATCACCAGCTAATAGAATTTATGCTTTTGAGAGCAACTTTTATGTGCTGAAAAAGCTGAATCATGTTTACATTTTGAAATCAAGTTAGGTCATTACTACTAATGATTCACTTCTTCTGGATTTCTCATACAAAAAAAAACATTGCTCAAGTTGATTACTTTTTGTGGTATCATTTGTATATAATTACTAATGCAAAGCAACTGTATAATCATATGAAAAGCAGAAACTTCTCTGAAAATAGAAAATAGTTGTACTCTATTTTTCCATAGACTTCTAAATTACTGTAATGTTTCCCTCCTCCAAGCTACATTTGAGCATAGCTCATTTATCACTAGTTTTGATGCATATTCAATAATAGAGACTTTATATTAACAAGGTATTCTGTCCATAACTTTTTCAACTGGTGTCATTATTGAAATAAACATAAACTGTTTCACGTGAATGTTCTTGTATGAGTGTATTAGCACTTGGTTTACTTTTTTGTTATAATCTTCCAGGACAGAAGTAAAATTAAAACTTCTGCATTCTGCAGAACACAGCATGGCCCATCTCATTTGTAGAATGCAACACATTAAATTGGAATCTAAAGGACAGTGCACCTAAAAGCAAGAATATCTTCACTACAGCACTGAATAGTGAGATGGGACATGGATTAGTAAACAAGCCAGTATAGATCAAATACTATTGTCATCTGATCCTGCCTTAAACATTGCTTACAAACATTGTTTACTGTCAACAGTCAATGAGAAATCAAAGGATATGTACATATGTATATATGAAGTATTAGTAAAATACTATTGGAAAAACCCTTCAGTATACCCTTCTTGGGGAATTGAGATAGATATGTCTTAGCCTGGTCCTTCAGCTATTCCAACGTGTACCCATCACCGCTGTAACTTAGTGCATCCATCTTGCTGCTGGTCATCATCATCTCATCCTTTCCATCTTTCTCAACAATAGAATTTTCTGAGAGTTAGGACTTCATATACTGTGCCCAAAATAGAATAGTTTGAGCCTGGTCATTTGTGCTTTGAATGAGAATCGTAGCTTGATTGGTTCAATAATCTATTAGTTTGCTTTCTTGGCTACCCATGAAGTTTTCAGGAGCAATTTCAAGGAAATGCAATATTTCTTGAGGCAGAAATGGCTGGCATACCATTGTTGTCCTTTCATGTTTGAGTAGACAATGCTAGAGTGTTATTTTTTAAAAAACCGATCTCTGCATTAATGACCTCCTTCCAGTGCTCCATCCAAAGTCTTTCCTATTAGTGTGAGGTATAGCAAATGAAATTATGTGATAAAAGTATTTCATCAAAATTAAGTTCTTTTTTTTTAAACGAAGTTCAAATGAACTCAACTACAACAAAATAGGAAAACAGTCATTTCGCACATTTAATCTATACACCAGTTTTAATGAGAGGAATGTTATTATTGTAGTAACAATTTCAACAATTTATGTTAATTCTTCAAAATAAAATATTAATAGTTTATCAGACATATATCCTGCAATCACCCAAAAATTCCCTCTGACTCACAAATAATGAAACACAACAATACAGATGGTTTTTAAAAAAAAAAAAAAATCTCAAGAATGCATCATGCCAGACGTCCAAAGCCCTCTAAAACTGACTGCTTGCAAACATCTTCTGGAAGGTAGGTTATTCTGGAGACAAAAGCTTCATCACAAAAAATTCTTCCAATCTTCATCCCTTCACCAATGTCCTGCAAATGAGGGACAACTGGCTGCTTTTCCTGATACCATGGAAATGATTGGTTCAATTCTATTGGGGAAGTGCAATCTTGCAGGAAACACAGCATCAAGCAGTGAAGAACTTTATAAAGGACTATATAATGACCAGTAGTGTAAAGTGCACCTAGTATTTAATAGGAAGCCAGGGCAGGGCCTGCAAAAGACATGTAATATAGTGCCCAGTGGTAAGCACCCCTGAGAACCTAGGCCACTGCATTTTGCATCGACTGAAATTTCCAAGGGTCTTTAAACTCAGCTCCATATAGTGTGCATTGCACTAAGCTACTGTAATTGGGTGGTGATGAGGTCAGGTCCTCACATCCCAAATGAGGCCACAACTGGCATTTCAGTTGAAGCTGGGCTAAAGACTCCTGACCTGGGTCTCCATGTGCTGAACCAGGAGGTCCCTCAACTTGCTTGAGAGGCAGTGTAACCCCATCCAGAGGGGGAAGATGGGGATTATAAGAACCTTAATGTGCAAATAGTTCCATAGGTAATAGTACTGAGGGCCAGAAAGAGGCCATTGCAATATCCCTATGGTCCTGTGATCAAAATCCAGATGCTTGGTAACTGACTCATATTTATGACAGTTAACAGTGTCCTGGGGTCAGGTAATTTCCTTTTGTTATCTTCTGACAGGCAAAATCAATAGGGAAGCCAGATTCACTTAACAAGTATGACAAGAAAGGTCTTTAAAACGGGCCAAACATAACAAACGTTTCACTACCTGCATTATTGGTCTCTTCCCATTGTTTTTTTCTGCATTAGTATATATAACTGAATGTGGCTGAATAGTGTATGTTTCCTAATTTTGGATGATATTTCATACATCTGATGAATGGACATTGACTTATAATAAGCATGTTAGGTTTCATATATTACATTTCCTATTAACACAGGGTATTGTACCAATCACTTAAATCCCCTTGTCTTGGATTCAATTTTAATTTTGCACTTTGATTGGATATCTAACACATGAAAGACTGTCATATAGAACTGACTTAAAATGCTCACTTTTGTATTCATTTATTGAGATATAATGGTTGAACAGTAGAGGAAACGCAATAAATATCTATTTGGTTTTTCTTTGTTCAGCTGTTTAAGACTACAGAATAGCTTGATTCATTTTTTTTTTAAAAAAACAAAGTTTTATTGGTTTTTTTAAAAATTTACAAGGAAAAAGGTAGTGGAAAGGTGTACAAATTTTGGCAGTTGCAAAGTGCGGTAGGCGCCCCCTCCCTCCAAACTCATAGTATACATCTGAGTATAAATCATTAATACATAGTCATATATAATCAGCATATTGGTTCTATTCGTACTTTCAATCAATTTAATACATAGTAATATATGATCCACATGTTAATTCCATTACTACTTTCGGTCAGTTTATATCAACGAGATTTTCTTATTCATTTTTTGTGATCTGAGCTTTCTTGGTATTGCCCCTTCTCCCCCCGCTGGCAGAGCTCCGGCCCCTCCCGTGTCCTGCATATCCGTTGTAGGATCTTCTGTTTTTTCTAGGTGTATTTTGTTTTTTTCCATAAAGGCCTGTGCCTCTATGGGTGTATTAATTCTAATTCTTGTCTCCTCCCAGAATATCAACATACCTTCAGGCATCAACCATCTAAACCACACCCCCTTCTGGTATAATTTATTCGCTAGTTGCGAATAATTTTTTCTTTTTTCCCTAATTTTCTTGGGGATCTGCTTCAAGATAGTTATTTCCCTATCATGGTATGTCAGGGCCTGCCCCCTTTGTATACCCAGAATTTCGTCTCTTGTGCTTTTTCTAAGAAATTTAATATGTACCTCCCTGGGTACATTGTGTGTTCTGGCATAGGCTGAATTCACTCTATAAACCAGATCTATCTCCCATTCCATCTGTTGTTTTTCTTTGTGTGTATATTCAGCCAAAATGTTTATCATAATGTCCCTTATGTTTTCGTCATCTGCTTCTATCACGTTTTGAAATCTAAGATAAAAGGACATTCTCTCAAATTCTGTTTTCATTTGTTGGGTATCAAGTTCTTTGTTTCCCCTCTGCACTGCCTCTACCCCCCCCCCTCACCTCTGCCACCCCACCCTCCACAAGGTCCAGTCTCTGTGAGTTCTTATAAATTTGGACTTGGTTCTCTTTAATTTCTTCTTTCATTTCCTTTAATTGTTTCTTAATTTCCTCTTGTCCCTGTAAAAGTTGTTGAAACATTTGTTGCCAATCCATCTCTGTACTTTTAGGTTGCATCAGGTCTGTAATCTTTGATTGTGTAGCAGGACTGGATGTTTCTGTTGTCGGGGCAGAGGTAGCAAAGCCAGGCTTTCCAGGGGGTGGTCTTTTAGGAGACATAGTTTATAGAATAAAGAGTTCAGTCAGTATAGAGAATGGACAGCTGGAGCAGCAGAGCAGCCAGATGAGTCCAGGAGGCAAAAGGTCAAAGCAGGAGAGAATTTCTCTAGTCAGCCTGGCAATAGAGTAAATTTTTTCACCCCAGAGAGTTCAAAGAATAACAATCCACAAGAGATTCTTCTGGGTAACACGGAGACAAAGACCGGAAGCCTGAATTTTTAAAGGTGGAGTCAGGTTTCACAGTTCATGAAGACAACGGAAGTGTGCCATCTTGCCCTGCCAGCTTCAGGCTCAGAGGCATAACAAAGTTTTCAAAGTTCCCAAAGTCCTCAGATCATCAGTAGATTATGGAGTTAAATTCAATGAAAATCACTTTAAGCAAGGGTGTGGCATCATTAGTTGGCTCTCCCCCCTCCTCTTTCCCCTGGGGCTGAGAGCAAAATTGTTCCAAGCCGCCTGTCCGAGGGGGGGGGAATCCCCCTCCCTCCAGCCGCGCCTCCAAAGTTAACCGAAAGTAAAAGTTTTAAAATGCTGAAAAGTTCTTCAAATCAACAAAGGGAGTGAAGGGGGGTATGCGCCTCACCACACCGCCACTGCTTCCTTCTGCTTTTTCATTCTCCGATCAGCCTGTTGCGAAGACGCTTTACGCACCCTCCGATACTGCTCCCCGGTGCCTGGAGCAAGGCGGGGGGCCCCGCACCAGCCGCCGCCGATGCAGGGATCCCCTGCGATGCCGCCCCTCCAGCAGGACACCTCTTCGGGGCGTCCTGTGCCCCCCAAGGAGTGGGGAAGCCCACCGGGGAGCCGGAGCGAGTAAACCAGTTGCCCGTCGCCGTCAGCCGCCAGAACCGGAAGTCAGCTCGATTCATTTTTGTTATTGGCTTATATCTAAAAAAAAATCAATTTGTAAAAGTTGTGCTTTTAAGTTGCACCTTGTGAAATACATGCCAGACTAGGAGGTGGAAAGTTATCTTCTATCACTGCTCTGTTTGTTTTAAAATTGTAACTACTTATGATTGTAGCAGGGGTGGGTTTCAGTTGGTACGGACTAGTACGGGCGTACCAATTGGTGAAATTTAGCGTGCTTTAGTGCACCGGTTCTTCCGGAGGCCCCTGACAAGCCCACGTGGCATGCGCTGTCCTCTTCTCTCTAATAGCCATTTCATTTCCAATGAAGGTGGTGGGAAATTCATGCAGAGGAAGGAAATCGCATGGGTTCCTCACCCCCTTCATTGGAAATGAAGCGACTGTCAGAGGAGAGAGCAGCACGGGCCCGTGGGTTTCTCCAATGAATCCTCCCTTCCTGTTCCTCCTTCTGCTGTTTGAACAAGCCACGCGGGGCGCGCTCCCTTGTCTTTCACAGCCACCTCATTTCCAATTGGGGGGCAAGAGAAATCCATTTTTCCCTCCCACTCCATGGATCCCCACCCCAATTGGAAATGAGGTGGCTGTGAAAGACAAGGGAGCATGCACCACGTAGCTTGTGCAAACAGCAGAAGAAGGAACAGGAGGGGAGTTCCAGGCGGGACTTTTCAAATAGCCGCACTCCCCTCCTGTTCCTCAGGCAGGCCGGATCAGGAGCGCATGCCATGTTGTTGCTCCTCCTGCTGCCGCCGCTGTCAGCGCAACTCTTGTGAGGGTAAGGGAAAAAAATAATGAAAGGCTCCGCGGCGGTGGGACTGGCCTGCCATGGAGTGACCCACCCCGCTCCCCTGCCCAGCAGAGCGTTCCCCCCCTCTCAGCTCGGCTCTTCTTCCTTCCTTCAGCCCCCATCAAAGCACTGCCCCTGCTCAGCTGCCCTCACTTCCGCTGTGCCCCCTCTGCGTGCCTGGCCGCCGGCCTGAGTGGAAACGAGTGATGGCAGCAAGGGGCTGCTAGCAGCGGTGGCGCCTACTGCTCCTGGGCTGGCTTTGGGTTGCACTGCTTGGTGGGCAGTGCCCCGACTCTTCCGCCGCCACCGTCACTGCCACGCCACCTCAGCAGCAGCACCTCCCACCCGCAATCCCTTCCTTCCCTCAGCGCCCACCAAAGCGCTGCCCCTACATGGCTGCCCTCACTGCTGCTGTGCCTCCTCTGTGTGTCTGGCCACCGGGCTGAGGGGGGGAGCAATGGCGGCAAAGGCGGCTGGTGGAAGGGCGGCTACTGCTCCTGGGCTTGCTGTTGGTCGCGCTGCTCAGCGGGCAGTGCCCCGACTCCCCTGCCACCGTCGACACTGCCCCGCCATCTCAGCAGCAGCACCTCCCACCCGCAGAACCGAGCGGGGAAGAAGATCGGGAGACATGGAGCCACAGACTCCCCCCTTTCCCCTGCCCCACACCTTGCCTCCTTGGGTGGGACCAGTGCGTGTGCAGGGTGAGTGGAGTTTGCGACTAACTTTAAAGTGAATGGGGCTGTTTGTGACTAAATGGGACAGAGAACATAGAGCAGCGATGGCGAACCTTTTTTGGCTCGTGTGCATGGGGATCGTGTGCAGGCATGCCACACCCATAATGCAATGCGCGACCCCCCAGTTTGCATGCGCACACTACAGGCGCGACCCCCCATTTTTGCATGCTTTTTTTTGCCTTCCCCAGGCTCCAGAGGCTTTATATGAGCATGGGGAGGCCGAAAACAGCCTCCCCCGCCCCCCGGAAGCCCTCCGGAGGCTTTAGGGACCTTCAGGAGGCTTCCCTGAAGCCTCCGAAGCAGTCAAAACGACCCTCCGAGCAAAGTGACTTCTGGTTTGCTCGGAGGGTCGTTTTAAGCACTCCGATGGCTTCAGGAACCTTCAAGAGGCTTCCCTTGCAGCGCCTTGCGTGCCGTGACAAATGGCTCTGCGTGCCAACTGTGGCACGCATGCCATAGGTTCACCATCACTGACATTGAGGGATGCAAGGTAACATGGAGGTAATCTAGTCCAACCCCTTCCCAAGGCAGGGGTCCTTCCTTCTCTTTGAGAGCTGTCAGTGGCAGACATGAGGGAAGTGGTGTGTGTGTGTATGAGAGAGAGAGAGAGAAAGAAAGAATGAGAAAGAGAAAGAAGGAAAGAGAAAGAAAAAGTTGGAGAGAGAGACATGAAAGAAGAAAGAACAGAAAGAAAGAAAATAAGTGGGGGGGAGAGACACAAGAAAGAAGGAAGGAGGGAAGAGAAAGAAAAGAAAGAAAGAAAGAAGGAGAACTTATGATAACAATTAAGCCCGAAATTTTGGTTGCTATGCAAGAGCGTTGTTAAATGAGCTTCACCACATTTTCCAACTTGGCCACACCCACCCTGTCACATGACTGCCAAGCCACTCCCACCCGGTCACACAACTGCCAAGCCACTCCCACAAAATAGGCCACACCTACAGAATAGGTTCTAAAAATTTTTTGAAACCCACCATTGTAGCTACAGTTTCAGAGCATGTGGTCAGTGAGCTTCCACTTCTTGTAAATTTTGCTTGCTTATTTTGATCTGACGCCACCTCACACAAAAAGAAGAGACAAAATAAGCAATGTTTTTTGTTCCTTTGTGTTCTTCATGTCTGCTAACTTTGAAGGTTAAGTAAACACTCATGAACAGCAAGGCGTCCACATTGCTACTTAATCTACCCCCACCGACTCATAGCAGGAGTCCAACATTACTGGCTCATACTGGTTGCCAACATGAAAAAGCAATTTTCTTTAAAAAATACTAATTATTAGCCATTATCCATAATATGCAAAATATCATCATGCAAATATGCTGCATTATTGTTATTATTTCTTACAAAGCTGTTATTTTAAAATATGTTAAGTGCTGCATTTTTCAAGATTATCTTTAGGGCAGTGTAAATAGGTTAAAATGTCTTTGCAGAATTACTAGTCTCTGCACCTTATAATTGCATTGTAACAAGGATGGTGACAGAAAAGATTCCCCAGAGCTATTTAAACAATTGGTAATACCTGGCTTGAGGTGACTCTTAAGAAGCAGTGAAACGTCTCACATGCTGTATCCTAGTATTCCTCTTAAAAATTTAGAAAATAAAAATGGTAGGGCTCTTTTCCAACATTTTAGTGGGCTAATGGCTGTATTGCTAAGGAAAGTTATCAGCCAAGAGGAACATCAGCCCAAAGAGATAAATTGTACCCCTTCATAATACAAAATACCTGATCAAGGTGAGTTCAAGCTGTCTCACCCAGGCTAACAAACAATGTTGAACTATTTCCACTAATGGTCTTTAATACAATATTAGGTAACTTCCTCTGTTAATGAGTAGGCTGAGTATCAAAGTCACATCTTGAAAGATTTCAGAAACTGTCTTGAGATAGTAATACCTCAAATTTCCTGCTAATCTAGAGTTCAGAAAGGTGTTATCTAGTTGTGGTTTAAAAAAAAGCTTCCTCATTTGGGTAGTATTTCAGCTGCACCACTTTGGCCACCCATTTTAACATTGGAAATTGATTTCAGTGATATTTCTAATAGTTCCTCTGATTTCTCTACAGTACTTTTGATAATTAAATCTTAGATAACCCAGGATGTCTATTTGTTCCATTGTCACATCCTAGTACTCTATAAACCTGACTTTTCAATTTTTCAGGTTCAGAATCTTGACTTTTATATTGCTGTAATAGGACTTGCAGTGGGCTTCCACACAAAAGCCAGCACCTGTCATATTTGTTTCTTCTAAATGTTTGCATGCAAAGCATTTTTCCTAAAAAGGCTTTTTGCAGACAGAGCAACAAAATGTATTTATTTATTTATTTATTTATTTATTTTATTAGACTTATAAGCCGCTCCCTCTCCTCGAAGGGACTCGGGGCGGCGTACAATAAAAAACACATCATATGTTGCACGGAGGAGGTATAAAAAACTCACAACATCAGTTAATACAATTCATAAAATAACACAGTAACAATAGAGTTAAAAAACATTAAAATACCCTAAAATTTAAAATTGCCAGGGGGATTAGAAGATAGAGCTATAGTTGAGCCAGGCCGGCTAGTTGGAACAGGTGGGTCTTGAGTTTCTTGCGGAAGGAGCGGAGCTCAGTAGTAGTCCTAATGTCGGGGGGGGGGAGGTCATTCCAGAGGGCTGGGCCCATCACAGAGAAGGCCCTGCTCCTGGGCGCCGCCCTCTGGCACTGCTTCGTGGACGGCACCGGGAGGAGTCCCTCTCTGTGAGAGCGAATTGGTCGCAGGGATGTATGGGGCAGGATGCGATCCCGCAAGTGTAATAATTATTGAGTCTGTCATCTGCAGCTCCATAACTGTCTCGTTTGGTTCCAAAACCAAACAAGACAAACATAGTCTTCAACAGATAATTAGAACTGCAGAAAAAAACAATTGCTACCAACCTGGCTTTGAGGACCTGTATACTACAAAGAAGGCTGTGAAAATATCTACAGACCCCTCATATCCTGGACATAAATTGTTTCAACTTGTACCCTATGATGCCATAGGGCACTGCACACCAGAACAACTAGACAAAAGGACAGTTTTCCCCCCCAAAATGCCATCACTCTGCTAAACAGCTAATTCCCACAACACTGTCAAATTATTTGCTAAGACTATATTACTATTATTCTTCTCTTCCTTCCTAATACCTATCTCTTCCCACTTACGACTATAACCATGTTGCTTGTATCTTTACAATTTATGTTGTTTTGTTTCCTAGTATGATTTGTTTGCTTATTAGTAACCTATGACTATCACTAAGTGTTGTATCTTATGATTCTTGAGGAATGTATCTTGTCTTTTTATGTACACTGAGAGCATATGCACCAAAGACAAATTCCTTGTGTGCCCAATCACACTTGGCCAATAAAGAATTCTGTTCTGTTCTGTTCTATTCTATTCTATTCTTTCAGTTAAAAAAGGCTGACACTGTTTCCTATACCACACTTAGAGTTAAGTATTTTATATGAGGCTTCAACAGACTTCAACAGAATGTGGGATTGCTTTACAATTGTTTGGAAGTTACAGCTACTGGTGCATCCAAAGGACTTTCTGTTTAGATTCTTCTATTTCTTTCCAGAAGCAATTCCATTCCCCATGTATAAATTACAAAATACATGCAAATTTCTTATATATTAACCTTTTGTATTACATTTTCATCACAGCCCATTAAATCTGGATTTAGAACCTGACTTGACATAACTCTGGTATATGTAGTTATTGAGTCATATCAAGGCCAGCATGCAGGAAAATTTATTGGTTAATCATCTGCTGAACTTTTCTGATATACAGCTAGAAGGATTTAAATTATTTAAAAGAAATAGACCAAATAAAAGAGGAGGTGGAGTTGCACTATATATAAGAAATAACTATGTCTCTACAGAAATAGAGCACAACAATAATGAGAACTATCTTGAATGCATTTGGGTCAATATTAAAGGTTGTGGGGGAAATGACATTGCCATAGGTCTATACTACAGGCCACCCAACCAAGCAGAGGAAGAAGATGAACTTTTTGCTAGTCAGCTAACTAAGGTATGTAGGAAGCACACCACAATAGTAATGGGAGATTTTAACTACCCTGACATCAACTGGGAAACAAACTCTGCACCAAGTGGAAGATCCAACAGGTTCCTAACAAACCTAGCAGACAACTTTGTTTTCCAAAAAGTAGAGAAGGAAACAAGGGGATCAGCCATACTGGACTTAATTCTCACTAACAGAGAGGAAATGATAGAAGGTGTTGAAGTCATAGGAACCCTGGGGGCAAGTGACCATGCAATATTAGAATTCAACATTATCCAAACACAAGTAGTAGAACAAAGTCAAACTAGAGTCTTGGACTTTAAGAAAGCTAATTTCAATAAACTTAGAGAGAGCTTGGGAAAAATTCCATGGATGAGAATCCTCGAGGGGAAAACAACTCAAGAAGCTTGGGAAATTTTGAAAAATGAGATTAGAAAAGCCCAGTCTAACACAATACCAATGAAGAAGAAAAACAACAGCTCCCAAAAGAAACCAGCATGGCTGCATAAACAACTATCTGACAAACTGAAAGACAAAAAAAGTAAGTATAAAAAGTGGAAGGAGGGGGACATAACTAAGGCAGAATATCAGCAAATAGCCCGAGCCTGTAAAGATGAAGTGAGGAAAGCTAAGGCTCACAATGAAGAAAGGCTTGCCACAAAAGTAAAAATTAACAAAAAAAGCTTCTTCCAACATGTTAAAAACAAGAAAAAAGTTAAGGAAACAATTGGTCCATTGCTAGGAGAAAGTGGCAAGAAGGTGACAAGCAACAGGGAGAAAGCAGAACTATTTAACTCATGTTTTGCATCTGTCTTTACACAAAGGGATAAAACAGTCCAACCTATCAAAAGCAGCACCACAAAATTAGGAACACAAATTGAAATAGGGAAGAAAATGGTAAGTGAGCACCTGTCTACCCTAGATGAGTTCAAATCACCAGGACCGGATGGATTACACCCCAGAGTTCTGAAGGAACTAGCAGACGAGATCTCAGAACCACTGAATTATATCTTTCAGAGATCCTGGAACACCGGGGAACTACCAGAGGACTGGAAAAGAGCTGATGTGGTTCCCATCTTCAAAAAAGGGAAAAAATTAGATCCAGGAAACTACAGACCTATCAGCCTAACCTCAATACCAGGAAAGATTCTGGAAAAAATAAGCAACGAATTTGCGAACACCTAGAAGCAAACAAAGTAATAGCCAAAAGCCAACATGGATTTGTCAAAAACAGATCATGCCAGACTAATCTTATTGCATTCTTTGATAATGTGACAAAATTAGTGGACCAGAGGAATGCCGTTGATATAGTTTACTTGGACTTCAGTAAGGCTTTTGATAAGGTAGACCATAACCTACTACTAGATAAAGTAGAAGAATGTGGGTTAGACAGCATCACCACCAGATGGATTGGTAACTGGCTGACCAACCGCACTCAACGTGTAGTTCTCAATGGAACTGCATCTACATGGAGGGAAGTATGCAGTGGAGTACCCCAAGGCTCTGTTTTAGGCCCAGTACTCTTCAACATCTTCATCAATGACTTGGATGAGGGAATAAATGGGGAACTCATCAAATTTGCAGATGATACCAAGCTGGCAGGAATAGCCAACACTCCAGAAGATAGGCTTAAGATACAGAAGGATCTTGACAAACTTGAACATTGGGCACTATCTAATAAAATGAAATTCAATGGTGAAAAGAGTAAGGTTCTACATTTAGGCAACAAAAACGGAATGCACAGGTACAGTATAGGTGATACCTTACTCAGTAGTAGTAACTGTGAAAGGGATCTTGGAGTCCTAGTGGACAACCATTTAAATATGAGCCAGCAGTGTGCAGCAGCTGCCAAAAAAGCCAACACAGTTCTAGGCTGCATCAACAGAGGGATAGAATCAAGATCACGTGAAGTGTTAATACCACTTTATAATGCCTTGGTAAGGCCACACTTGGAATACTGCATTCAGTTCTGGTCGCCACGATGTAAAAAAGATGTGGAGACTCTAGAAAGAGTGCAGAGAAGAGCAACAAAGATGATTAGGGGACTGGAGACTAAAACATATGAAGAACGGTTGCAGGAACTGGGTATGTTTAGCTTAAGAGAAAGAAGGACTAGGGGAGACATGATAGCATTATTCCAATATCTCAGAGGTTGCCACAAAGAAGAGGGAGTCAAACTATTCTCCAAAGCACCTGAGGGTAGAACAAGAAGCAATGGGTGGAAACTAATCAAGGAGAGAAGCAACTTAGAACTGAGGAGAAATTTCCTGACAGTGAGAACAATTAATCAGTGGAACAGCTTGCCTCCAGAAGTTGTGAATGCCCCAACACTGGAAGTCTTTAAGAAGATGTTGGATAGCTATTTGTCTGAAACGGTATAGGGTTTCCTGCCTAGGCAGGGGGTTGGACTAGAAGACCTCCAAGGTCCCTTCCAACTCTACTATTGTATTGTATTGTATTGTATTGATGAATGAAATTGTATTCATAATGTTGCCCTTTGCCCTTCAAAGTAACAGATGCAGGTACAGGTGCAGACAATATGTTGCAATGAACACTGCTAATATTCCTCTTGTGAATCAATCTTTATGCCACACCAGCTAAAGGGCCCATTTTGTGCTAATTTCTGCCCTCCCCAGCCCCCAGGAGCTCTCTAAAAGCCTCCATAACGGTATGCACGGCTATTTTGGTGAAGGGGCGGGGCTTCAGGAGGCAAAAAATGCTGTATTCTATGTATAAGACACACCCAGATTTTCAGCCTTTGGGGAAAAAAGGTGCATTGTATACTCCGAAAAATACGGTATATAAGAAACCTAGGATGCTTAGGAGCCAGCAAATGTTGAGTTCACCTGGAAGGGAAAAATGGGGCTAGTTAGCAGGAGTAATTGAGATGAAGTGCTAAGAAAGTATCTCATGGACAGCTTTGGAAAAAACCCAGAAGTGACTGAAGAAAAAAAAATGCTGCTGGACTCACAATGACATTTTTTACTTGGTAGAAAAACTTATTTCATGGTACAATATTGTTTACATGTTACTGTACACATATCCATGTTTAAGAGAAATGGGCTCGCAGTGTTTAGAATTCCATATTTTGTTTTGAATTTATGAATACTCAATCAAATATTCAAAGATAATTTTTCTTTCAAATGTATTCAAATTGCAAAAATACTGTGCATTTGTTGGGACTTAGCTAGACAACTGACAAGGCTTACCAGCTGAGCTGTCCAAGCAATCTGCTTGAGATGGCGCATTGGTTAGAATGCAGTACTGCAGGCTACGTCTGCTGCCTGCCGGCTGCCTGAAATTTGGCAGTTCAAATCTCACCAGGCTCAAGACTGACTCAGCCTTCCAGACTTCCAAGATGGCTAAAATGAGGATCCAATATTGGGGGCAATATTCTGACTCTGTAAACCACTTAGAATGGGCTATAAAGCTCTGTGAAGGGGTATATAAGTTTAAGTGTTATTGCTATTATAAATACAAAGGAGGGTGCCTTTGTCCATATTTTGAAGGTCAGAAGTTCCTTTTAGTACTATCATTAAGCTAAACTCATGTTACTTTTGCCTCAAGTTCATAGAAGTAAAAAGTTAGCAGATGTATTTAGTAAGTCATAGCACTGTTTGCTTTGACTGTGCAAATATACTTATGATAGCTTGTGTGCAAATCAGCCATTGTGATTTATTTGACAAATCTTGATTAAAAATATTTGACTCACTAGTATATGTATGTGCACAGCTATTTTGTTAAGTATTTGAGAGTTAGAGCACCTTCCTGACATACAGTGGCTCTCCTAGCTATACTATTCAACATACTTTCAGGCTACCAATGTTAAGATAGAAGATTATATAATGTGAACCACCATCCATCTGAATGACTCCAGATTAGGCAAGTCTGTTTAAAATGTTTATATCTTTATACCTGAAAACAGGTACAATAATACAATAGTAGAGTTGGAAGGGACCTTGGAGGTCTTCTAGTCCAACCCCCTGCCTAGGCAGGAAACCCTATACCGTTTCAGACAAATAGCTATCCAACATCTTCTTAAAGACTTCCAGTGTTGGGGCATTCACAACTTCTGGAGGCAAGCTGTTCCACTGATTAACAATGAAGGTTATAAATTAGGAGTTAGTGTGGATCTTCGGTGTGGTTGAGCTATAATTCCTACCATAATCACCAGGAAAGAAAGATGCTGGGAGATAATACAGCAACTCTTGCAGTGCTCTATCATAGTGTCAACAGATTATCATCCTGAATTTCAATCCATTCTTTTGAATATTTCACGAAATACTTTTGAGTATTTCAGAATAAATACTGTTTCAATGTAGCTAACATGATTATGTGGAGAGATGAAGTTGTAATGCCCAAACACTATGTGGTTCTACTGAATAGATGTGTCCATCCCATTACTTTTCTGGAATCTACATGGAGAATACTAGAAAATACAAAATTCTAGAATTAGTAACATCTGATTAAATAAAATAGAATTTTAGAATATATTAATTTTATGTAACATGTGCTAAGCACAGTTCAAGACCTTTATTACAAAATAATATTGTTACAAAATAACAATTTTGGAATTTGGAGAACTGATTGATTCCTACATAAGCAAGATACAACATAGTAGTTCCACAGGAGAAAGTCTTTTCTACAAGAAAACTGTTTTCAAAGCAATAGACCATTAAAAATATTACATGTGTTCATGTGAATTTATGAGTATTTGTTTTACAAACATATGTATACAAATCAAGTAAAGCAATAGAAACAACACAAATGTGCATAATTTATAGTTTCAGTGGAAAACAAATCCACTCAAAGAAATACAGATTTACAACTTAGTTGGTCTCTGACAAAATATAGCTACCATGTTTCCCTGAAAATAATACAGGGTCTTATTTTCTTTTGACCCCTGAAATAAGCGCTTGGCCTTATTTTGGGGGAGCTCTTATTATTTTTGAGGTGCAGGAGGCAATGTGTGTGGTCACCTTATGGCTGCTGCTGTGTTGCAATATTTTCGGGGAGGGTATATTTTGGGGGGAGAACTTATTTTAGCGCATGCACTCAAACTCCCAATTGGGCTTATTATCTGGGGAGGTTTATTTTCAGGGAAACAAGGTATCTCGCTCTGCCTTCCACTCACCTTACAGTAAGGTGGAACAATTAATTATATGTATATTGCCAATGCAATAGCATTCAGATGAAAAGAATCGCTGCTTTTAGACTTTTCTCTAGATGATAGTGGTTCACTGAGGAAAAAAAATGGGTAATCTGGCATTTCACACTTTTACAACATTCAGGGCTACCCACCCCAGTAAAAGGAGTTCTGTTGGTTTCAGCTGGCTGATGTCATGGAACAATAGGGCCAGTACTTTCAGAGCCTTTCTTATGCCCCATAACTATCTCCCTGCTGCTATCCCCATTAGCTGCCAGACCCATTAACTTCTATAGACAGAGTAATTGGATGTTTATCAGTTTATTAGACTAAATAACTGAAGCAACTCTAGATGTCTATTACAGGTAGTCCTCAATTTGCAACAGTTCATTTAGTGACTGTTCGAAGTTACAACAGCACTAAAAAAATGTCTTATGATCGTTTCCCCAGATTTATGACCATTGCAGCATTTCTATGGCATGTGATTTGCATTCAAATGCTGGACAACTGGTTCATATTTATGATGGTTGCATTGTCTTGGGGTCATGAGATCATTTTTCGTGACCTTTCTGACAAGCAAAGTTAATGGGGAAGCCAGATTCACTCAACAACCATGTTGCTAACCATGTCACTTAACAAATGTAGCAAGAAAATGGGAAAAATTCACTTAACAAATGTCTCACTTAGCAACATAAATTTTGTTAGAGTTTGTTGCAGAAAAATCAAATTCAGAAAGCACACACAGATAACTGATTCATCTGGATTCATTAACTTCTTTATATACATAATAACAGATGAATAAATGTACAGTACCAATAGTGGATTTGTTCAACGTGTTAGAAGTTACAAGCAGAACACAAGCAGGAGAGAACAGTTTCATCTCAGAGTTCAGAGCAGACAGTGTCTTAAGTTTCTGTTTCAATTCTTTGCACAGACCCAGAAGGTTGCAGACTAAACCACACACTGGCCCCTAGCTGTTTCAGCTCTCATTGGCTGACCTTGCTGCTATGCCTAGTCATTGGCTGACCTTGTTATCATGTCTTTCCCAGTCATGAATATTCTAACAAATTTGGGAGTCAGTCATGGTCATACATTAAGGATTACATATATAGCTTTAGCTCACAAACATGGTGAATATGAACTGAACATGAGTCTGAAGTATTCATCATGGCAGGCAGGGCTGCTTCCTGAATACCAGACATTGTTAAAAGGGCCTTATGGGTAAACAGTTGCACAACTGATTACCCTTATCTGGCAGGAACATAAATGCTTGGAGCTGACACAAAATGTGTTGTAACTTGGAGCTTTTGGAATGGAAGTCACAGCAGGAGCAGTCATCTTCTCCTTTTTATATATTCAATGGGCAATCTGGATAGGATTTGGGCTAATTCTCATGTTCAAGCTAAAAAGAGGCTCTATAATGGCTCTTCTTCCTATGGCAGAAGAGCAGGAATACCAGAGCAAAGATTTCCCAAGTATTTGAGCATTTTTGAATTCCCTATTAAAATACCATAGAAGATATACATGATTTTTCTTCGCAGAAAGATTTTGGTTTTTGACAAGGATCTTCAGAATCCAATATCTGATGCAGATATTTGATAAACACATACACATATATACAGGCAAATATGTACAAGCATACTAACTGAGCCCCATTCATTGACTGGAGCTGGCGTCCTATGCAAACCAATGTCAGCTTCTACAAACTTTAATTAGTAATACATTAGTCTTTATCACTGAAGATGAGGTTCCACATAAAACCATAATTTTACTTAATCTCTTATCTTTTTTTCATGAAATAAGCAAATTATGCTTTGGGGATAAACTAACAGCAGATTTTTTCCTTTCATTATTTACTGAAAAGGAAGTATGGAGAATTTCCATCGTTGTCATTGATGGTGCTGAGCTAGGTCTTCGAAGAACTCTGCCAAAGTAGACTTCCTTGCATTTCCTTCGGAAATGTTTACCTACAATGACGTAGACTATTGGATTAAGACAACTATTGATGAAACCGCAATAGGTAGCAATCTGGCTAGCCACAACTATGCCTTGATCTACATCACAACCAACAATGATATCTATTTGAAATAACATATCTATGAACGTGGTGACCTGGAATGGAAGCCAACAGATGATAAACAGGAGGAGGACTGTAAGAACCAGTATGGTGGCTTTTTTCTCAGTCTGAATGGTTTTGATCTTTTGAATGTCACGGTTTTGTAAAACTTGGATGATTTGAACAGAACAGAAGGTAATGATGCAGACTGGTATCAGAAAGCCCACGGTGTTCAGCAAAATGGCTGTGGTAATTTTCCACTGCAAACCAGGAGGATATTCCAAAAGACAGGCCACACCCTCATATCCATTCACGCTCTCTAATTTCCTGAATGCCAGAGTAGGAAAGCAAAGGAAAAGGGCAGAAACCCAAATCACAAAGCAGTTCCATTTGGCACACTTTGGCTGGCGCATGCGTCCCAGAGACATTGTTTTCACCAAGACCAAGTAGCGATCAATGCTCACCATGACCACAAAATAAATGCTGGAATATAAGTTGATAACAAGGAATGAGTTGATGGTTTTGCAAAGGATGAGCCCAAATGGCCAGTGGAAGTCATTGGCTATGTTGATAGCCCAGAAAGGCAACCCACAGAGTAGCAGAAGGTCAGCTGCTGCTAAATTTGCCAGGTAAATTTCAGCCACAGTGGAGCGGCTCTTATGGAAGCACCAGATACTGAGAACAAATACATTCCCCAGCATTCCCACTATAGTAAGAAACCAGAGAAAGGCAGGCTGGATACGTAACAACCATGTCCAGTCTTCTGGCCAAGGGCAAGGTGTGGGTTGTGTTGTATTCCAGCTGACTGTACCATTAGGAAGGGCTGTACCATGCTCAACCATAATAGTTGTTGCTTCAGTGCTGAAAAATAAAAAAGAGGATTAGATCCCTATTCAGTACAATATTTAAACATCAAATCTTAAATGAAAACTAAGGATGGAATTCAGTTCTATTAGAAGAAACTGGGGCAAGTAAAACAATTAAATGTCCCAGGATTTTAGACATAGACCTACAACTTAGAATAATTTTATTGTCACTTTACATGTACACTAATCGGCATACATTAGAATAAAATTTTGTTGCATACAGCTCTCAAAGGGTCACCAGCGCCAATATACACTACATAATCATGACAAAATATATAAATACAAAATTATGCATATACCCACATATATTATATGACGCAGAGAGGCAATATGGTGTAGTTTGTATGTATACATGCACATGACGAGAAAAATGAATCTTGCAAGTTTACCAGAAAGATGGCAACACTGCAAGATACTAAAGAAAATATTACAGAGAAGTGTTCTTGCTAACAGCAATTCCTACATTGATAGTATATCAGTGAAGCCAAAGGTGCAATGTAGATGTAGGCTGAAATTTAAAAAAATCATTCTATCCACTTGCAAAATCTCAGTAACACTGACATAATGTTGTGTTTGGCTGCTCCAAATTACTGTTGAGGCTTTATTATTGAATAGAAACGTAAGAATTGCCAGGTGCTTTGAAACTGATAAAATACTGCTGAATGGCTGAATGAATTGGGGATGTCTTGTAGACGTTTGTAGTCACCCTGGAAATATTCACATCAGTAGTGTCCTACCTTGGCAACTTTAAGATATGTGGACTTCAACTCCCAGAATTCCTCTGCCACCATGTGTCTTAAAGTTGCCAAAGTTGGACACCCCTGATCTACATCATCATAAATAAATTATTCTTTGAAGATAAGTACAAGTTTATTCATGTGTTCATATTTTCATATGCACACACACATACCACTATTACGTTTTGGGGTAGTCATGGAATTTTTGGCAATAGTTTAGTATTCTTTCAGAAGACCACAAGACTCGTATTCAGATATAGTTTGACAGGTACGTTGCATTGAGTAAGGACTCAATAAAACAGAAGTACTGGAAATGTTCCCTTCTCCTTCACTCTCTTCTCTATCTCCATTAATGGAATCTGTTAGCCGGGCAGCTTAACCGATGAATAAACATATCATTCTCTGTGTATGATTACATTTGCCCAAACCTGTCCCACATTACAGAAAATGATGCTAGTTGGTGGAACGTGGAGGAATGAAAGCTGGGGAATAATCCACTAGTCATTTTTTTGTAAATTGTCCTGTCTTAATGATCATCTGTTTTTAATTTGATGAAATAAGGCTGGATAATTGGCTTGGATATTTCATGCAGATGTACTTTCAGGGACTGGTGAATCGTGGTCAGTGTAACATATTTGGGAATGAGTTAACTCAGTTCAATCATTGTGAATTGGTACTTAAAGACTTATAAGGAGAAAATGGATAGTAAGTGTGCAGCCATAAAAAAATGTGCAGATACCTTGCACGTTGCATACTGCTTTGAAGTCTGAGTTGCCTTGTTCTGGGGGACATAAACCAGAGGCATACCTCTTGTATAATGTGTTATTTGTGGAGTGAGGGAGAGAGATTATGAATTGAAACTATCCCAGCTGCTATAAACCAATTGGGGGGGGGGTGTTTCTAATTTAGAATGTTTGTTTGGCTTACATTTAGAAAGGAAAATGTAAGCCAAATAAGCATGCTAAGTTCTTGATTTTACATGTTGCATAATAAATAAATGTTTAAATTAGTTGAATGGAAATATTTAACTACAGAAAATAAGTCTAGTAAAATGCACTGAAATCATGCTTTCCTGTTACTTCACTTAAATGAATCTTAGATAGATTATATAGATATATAGATGTAGATATCCCAGCACCATATCTCCAATGTACATGGTGCTGAGTTAATCCAAGTAGCATGGATGGGACTGAAGTCTTAGCTTGAAATCTGAACTCATGAGATTTTTTTTTGCAGCAGATACAAATAAAAAATGTACCATGAAGTCCTGTAGGATTTTACCATGTGATAAAATCCTACAGGACTTCAACTGGCCATACCCTCTGCAAGAATGTTCCATTTCATGCCCACCTAATCATGCAGCCAAAATAGCAGCATAGAAGATTATGAAGAGGCTTAGATCAAGCCCACATTGTAAAGAACTGCAGAAAATCAAGTGAGATGACATAGTAAGAATTGGAATATGGATTATAATATAGAATCTGGATTTATCAGTTAGAAAAAAGTGACAGGTGGATTGAGGAGAAGAAAGGAGTTAAGCATCCTTGACAAACAGCTGTGGGATTCAATTTTTTCTTACTACTGGTTCTGTGGGCATGGCATGGTCGGCGTGGCATGGCTTGGTGGGCATGACTTAGTGGGCATGGCAGGGGAAGGATACTGTAAAATCTCCATTCTCTCCCCACCCCAGGGGAAGGTTACTTCAAAATCCCCATTCCCTCTCAATCAGCTGGGACTCAGGAGGCAGAGAATAGATGTGGGCGGGGCCAGCCAGAGGTGGTATTTACCGGTTCTCCAAACTACTCAAAATTTCCACTAATGGTTCTCCAGAACTAGTCAAAACCTGCTGAATAACACCTCTGTTGACAAGGGTAAGATTCCAACCAGTGGTGGGTTCCAGATCCCGTTCCAACTGGTATGGTTCGAATGGGCTAGGCGTTGCCCACATGGATGCGTGCAGCATGCGCACACATGCGCATGGCATGCGCACATGTCATACCTGCCTACGACAGCTCCGCAGGCCTCCGCGATGCTCCAGGTGCTCAGCAGAGCATCACACAGGTGCCGTACATGCCATGCGCATGCACAGAAGCGGCAAAGGCTTAAAAGACAGGTAAGGGGCTCAGGAGGGGGCAGGTGGGCCTCCAGAGCACCGTACCGGAACAGTATCTGGTGCTCCGGGCAGGCTCCGGTAGGCTCGTACCGGGACGTACCGCCTGCAACCCACCACTGATTCCAACCCTAAGCAAATGCATAACCCTGCAATGTTTTGTGGCAAACTCTGCTAGTAAGTGACAATGTACAAGGAGGTCAGCTTTGGGGATTCATAGGTTACTACAGGAAGCCATTCTTTCTCATATATTTATAGCCACAGAACAATAGAAAAGGAAATGGAGATCATGGTTAGATTTCCTGCCACTGTCGCTGCATAAGAATGTTATGACTTCACACAAGATATTCAGACGTAGGAAAGGGATTTTCCCCTAATCCAGTCAAACAAACTTTAACCTGCTGCAGAACAGTATAGATTTTCCAATTGTGCCCTGATCACCTGTCCTTGTGTTAGGAAATCATATTCCAAGGAATTTTTCCTGATTTATGATTAATAAGGAGTGCAGTTTGTTTCTTTTTAATTAAATTTTAAAGGATTTTTTAAAATCTTGTTATAAGTGTAATTTGTCTGAGAAAACCCCTTCATTTTACTTTCCTTCTGTCTGTGATATCACTACTATCTAGCATTGCTGTTTTAATGCTGTCATTTTTTTATTATTATGAAGTCGCGTTCCATTTACACTACTCAAGACAACTTCCCATGGCATCTGTGAGAAAATTACAGGTAATTAAAATGTAAACATAAATTCCATGAATTAAATAGAATATACTCAGAATGATACCCATAAGTTCTAGAAACATTCATTAGTGAGACAACACATAGGTATAATAAATTCATGCCTTTAGTATATTACAAATTCTTCAGGTTTTATCTGAATTCCTAACAACAGAAGACAAGGCACATACATTAATATGCCCTATTCTTTCTGATTTGTGGAAAATAGAATCTCCTCCCCCCCCCCGTCCTGCCTCCTCCCCCTCTCTTTCCGCCTTTCTAAGAGCAGAACCCAACCTGAGTAAGGAGCAATACGGTAGGTTTTATTGAACAGAAATTAGATTTATTTACAGGAAATACATTGAAACAGAGGGCACCGTTTCTCAGTCTTGGCAATTCTAAACTGTGTGGATTTTAACTCCCAGAATTCCTCAGCAAGCCAAATCCTGTTCACATTCTGGTACATGAAATGTATTATTCTATTAAAGGTGGAGTATGCTCAGTAATGGTTTTCTCTTACCTTTGCTCCCAGTTCAGAACCGAGAGCGTGCATGCTCTGAATGGAGAACTAGGCAGGCAGGAGCTGAGGTGAGGCAGGTTGAATGCTAAAACAACCTTTACTGTAATAGCTAACAGTGCAAAGTGCAAGGCAACTCCTGAACTGGCAACAACAACATTGGCTGTCTGACAGCTCTTTATATAGTAGCTGTCAGACGGCTGAACCAATCAGAAGGCTGCGTTTTCTCACTGAAAGGCTGCTAGCGTCTTGGCCAATCAGGGGAGTTCTGCAGCCGGCAATGCTTTTGACAGCGTCGTAAGACCAAGGACTTAACACTGTGTGTGTGTGCGCACGCATTTGCTTCGTTCACATGCGGCGCTTCAGTGCATGAGCAGAACCTTCTTTGCATGTGCAGAGCATCCATGATGACATCTGGGTGGGTGGACAGAACCTCCCACCACTGCCACTACAGAATACCACCTCTGAGTATGCTCCACTTTGGAATACATTGGCGCAAGATCACCACGTTTTAGAGTGTCAGATTTGAAACATTGATCAGCCCAATTTTGGTTTAAAAATAAATAATCATCAAAAAGAACCAAGAACCTTGACAATCAAACTTTAACCTGTTTCAGAACAGTACAGATTTTCCAATTGTGCCATGATCATCTGGCTTTGGGTTAGGGAATCATGTTCCAAGGATTTTTTTCTGATTTATGATTAATAAGGAGTGTAGTTTGTTTCTTTTTAATTACATTTTAAAGGATTTTTTTTCTTAATCTTGTTATAAGCGTAATTTACCTGAGATATTACTGAACACTTGAAAACCAAGGCAGAAGATTTACAGCAAAATGTCACACAATAGCCTGAATCTACTTAAAACCTTATACAAAATAACGGTATCCATTGATCCATTTTATAGTTCTTACTTGAAAATTTAATTACAGGGTATTGACTGAGACTACAAGAGCTTTTAATAAACAACTTGAGTCCAAAACAAAACAAATTATTCTACAACCAAGTGGGCCAGAGGAAATTCATTTAGAAAAGTAAATAGGACAATGTTACACTTGTATTGGAGAAGCTGCATGACTGTTGAGTTCTTGAAGATCAACAGGAAAAGAAAAACTTTATTTCATTTGATTTCATTCTCTTTTAAAATTAAAATTACCCTTAATTTAATTGAATTAATTATCCTTAATATGCTTATTCTCAGGTGATTCTTGCATCTTTAAATTTGATTTTTTTGGCAGGTCACGTACTTAATATATTTCTTGCTATAACTTTAACAGGTGTAGTTTGTTAATCATTTGTATTGACCACCAGGGAGCGATATCTGACTGGTTTCATCTTACGTGGGACTCATGGTTCATAGTAATTACCATTTGAGTTTGAAGCTCATAGAAAAATCTGTAGCTATATATGCCTGATGAGTCCCAAATAGGTTAAAATGTATTGCATACTGCCTCCTGGTGGTCAATGTAAAAAAAAAATCCACCAAGCATATATTTTTATTTGATTATTTGTATCTCACCTTGATTATTTTTATATGTACTGTGTAAAATGTCCATCATTACTCAGGTTTCAATGGTGGGTTGCAGGTGGTACGCCCCGGTATGGGCATACCAGTGCCTGCTGGGAGCACCAGGTACTGTTCCGGTACGGTGCTCTGGAAGGTCCACCCACCCGCCCGGACTCCTTATCTGTATTTGAGCTGTTTGGGGCTTCTGCACATGAAGCGTACAGCGCCTGCGTGATGCTCCGCCGAGCAGCTGGAGCGTCACGGAGGCGTTGTGGAGCATCACAAGTGGTAAGTATGCATGCATGCTCTGCGTGTGTATGAACATGTTCATGTGGTGGACGCCCGGCCCCATTGCACCGTACCAGTTGCAATGGGATCTGGAACCCACCACAGTCAGGGTTGTAAAGTGAGAATGGAAAAGAAGCAAAGTCTCATCTATGGGGGCAAGATGTAACGTAACAGCGCCTTCTTTCTGGTATGAGACCTTTAAAAAATGATACTGTATCAGTATCTAAACCATCCAGAGTCCCTTGGATAGTGAGGTGGGTGGCATCTAAATTTCATAAATGAAATAAACACCATCCTGAAGATAGAATTTGTTAATTATTTTTGTGGTCAAAAGTCCATGCAAAAGGGCTGCTGGTGACCTAAGCCTGATTTTGCACATGTAGTTCTGTGTTGTTCATTTTATTGATTGTACTTTTATTGGTCAATGAAGTTCTGCATGTTTGTCTACATTTTGTTTGAAGCACAGCATAATCTTCATTCCATTAGGAGTGTTCTGGTTATCTCTAATTTTAGTTATTGTAGAGAAATAATTGGGGGGAAATCTACATGGCAGTTCATCCTTACCAGGAGTTAGAGAAACCAGAGCTAATCAAACGAGAGATGGGTTGCTCCCGGTTCGGCCCACATTGGGCAAACCGGTAGTGGCGGTGGTGGGAGGCTCCGCCAGGGGTGGATTCCTACCAATTCTAACCTCTTCTATAGAAGAGGTTCCACAAATCTACCGTGCCATTTAGAACCGGTTCTACTCCCTCCCCCCGCCCGTCTGCACCACACTTGCCCCGCCTGCCGCTCACTGATTGGCTGGCTCACCAATCGCCCCGCCCACCTTTAAGAGTCCTATCTAAACCTTAAAGTCTTAAAGCTGTCAAGTTTGAACATCCCTGGGGGTCTTTTCCCTAAAGGGTTAGGGGTGCAAGGGTCTTGTAACTTGACAGCTTTAAGACTTGCATGCTTCAAATGCCAGAGTTTCTGAGCCAACATTTTGGTTGCTAAGCAAGAGCGTTGTTAAGTGAGTTTCACCACATTTTACAAGTTGGCCATGCCCACCCAGTCACATGACAAACCACTCCCACCCAGTCACATGGCTGGCAAGCTACTCCCACCCAGTCACATGGCCGGCAAGCCACTCCCACAAAGCAGGCCACACTTACAGAAGAGGTTCTAAAAAATTTTGAAACCCACCACTGGGCTCTGCCTACATACTTGGACGCTTCTGCGCATGCACAGAAGTGTCATGTGTGTACGCGCGCATGCGCATGAGTGAATCAGTAATAAAAATAATGGAAACCCTCCACTGAATCAAACCTTTACTGATACCCAAAGCAAAAAGGAAAAAGACAAAAAGCTGCACGTTGAATTCTTATAATTCTAATTGTAATGCTGAAGCACTTGAAATTCGTTACTCAATCATCCAGTACTAACCACGAAGAATATTTCTGAGAGGATAAAGAACATTATTTTGTCAAAATACATTTGGCAATGTTATTGTTACATTATCCTGCATTTATGAATACCTTAAGCTTGCTTTTTAAAATTAATTTTGTTTTACACAAATTATAATTTACCAGAAAGTGCTAGCAAGTAGCGATTTTATTACTTTTTGTTGCCTGTAAAATTTGAGGTTATGTTCTCACCATGCAATTGGGAAGAAGGATCATACAATATTCCGAATTGTCTGAAAGTGCTTGCATGCCAGAAACTGGAAAAGAGCTCTGCAGGAAAAACAGGAAATGACATTCAAGCCCAATTCTATCCTGGTCAATTTAAAATGATTTCTCCATATTATTTATGAGAAGAACTAAGTAGCTGGAAATCACCTTCCTGCACAAGTGGATGTAGACTCAGCTCGTTACAACTGGAATAGTTTTAGTTTAGTTCTTCTGGGCACGCAATCTGCTTCCTTACCTCAGGAATTTTTATTTTCAGTCACTACCTTATTAGATTAATATCAGAATCCTTTGTCCAATTTCCCATTCAGTGGTAGAGTAATTCTCATTTCAATTGATAGTTTTCCTCTGTCCAAGACTCAGGAACAAAACCACAACTTTATTTGAGCCAATCTTTTCGAATTGCTATAATCACTAAATAATTCAAATTTTAATAATTCTAATTCTACTTCTTCTACTACAGCAGAACCTCTTGGTCACAACCATAATTCATTCCATAACTTTGGTTGCAACGCAATTTGGTTATGACCGGAACCAAACCAAATTTAATGCAAAATTAATGGAATGGCCACACGTGAATCTCTATTCAACAGGAAATTTGGCACTTACAAAAAACCCAATTTGATTGTGGTCAGAATGTTTGTGACCAGAGGTTCTGCTGTACTAATAATAGCTAGATTTTTTTAAAAAAAAATCACACATAGATAAGAATACTATGTTTTCCCCCAAATAAGACACGGTTTTATTTTATTTTCATCCCCCGAAATGTGCTCGGCCTTGTTTTCAGGGAGGTCTTATTGTTTTTGAGGTGCAGGAGGCCCCTTAACCTCAGCTCGTGGCCTTTGGATCAGCTGATCCAGAGAGTTCTGGAAGTTCTGTCTCTGGCACATTCTTGCCAGCCCTTGTGTCTCTGGGCCTGCCGCTCTTTTTGTGACCGCCAACTAAAAGAAGGGGCATGGTAGCTAGGATTTGCAGGAGCGGCCTCTGCGAGGCTGTTCCATGTGGCTGGCAGGTGCGTGTGGGACACGTGGGACGTGTCCCCCCCCAGGAAATGATGGGGACTGGTTGCATTTAAATATTTTAGGGGAGGGCTTATTTTAGTACTTGTGCGCAAAAGCCCAATTGGATCTTATTATCCGGGGAGATCTTATTTTGGGGGAAACAAGGTATATGAATAATCATCAAAATCAAGACAGTAAGATTTGGGAATGAAAAGACCATAGTCTAAAGTAGATCAAGAATTTTAAAATTAATTACCCTTTTATTTTTTTATAAATACCTGAATATATATTTGAACTTATATGATTTTTATAGGTACCCATCCCACACAAGTGATACTGGGCAGCTTCAAAGATTAAAGCACAGAAAGCACATTACATATAATCTGATATCCCCAAGGATAAACTATAATCATAGCAGCAAAGTCCTGGTACCTTGACTTCTCCCTGAAACTAGTGGCACAAGAAGGTGCCAATTCAGGGATATAACAAATCTGAAAGTGCAGTTACATACAGTACACTTGGACATAATAGAGCAGTAATGGCGAACCTATGGCATGTGTGCCACAGGTGGTGCGTGGAGCCATTTGTCAGGGTGCGCGAGGCGTTGCCCTGTCAGCTGGCCAGCGCGCAGGCATGCGCTGGCCAGCTGAGTTCACCTTTTTAAAAGCCATTTTTTGCCCTCCTCAGGCTCCAGAGGCTTTATAGGAGCCTGGGGAGGGCGAAAAGAGCCTCCCCCGCCCCCCCGGAGGCCCTCCGGAGGCTTCAGGGACCGTCTAGAGGCTTCCCAGATGCCTTCGGAGTGCTTAAAACGACCCTCCGAGCAAACCAGAAGTCACTTCCAGTTTGCTCGGAGGATGGTTTTAAGCGTTCCAAAGGCTTCAGGGAAGCCTCCGGATGGTCCCTGAAGCCTCCGGAGGGCCTCGGGGGGGGGAAGGCTCTTTTCGCCCTCCCCAGGCTCCTATAAAGCCTCTGGAGCCTGGGGAGGGCGAAAAAAGCATGTCAAAATGGGGGGGGTGTCGTGCGTTGTGCGCGCATGCACACTGGGGGGGGGCGCATTGCATTATGGGTGTGGCACGCCCGCACACAACTCCCCTGCACTCCCCCCACTCGTGGCACGCGAGCCAAAAAAGGTTTGCCATCGCTGTAATAGTGGAAATGACAATAATTTTTTCCCTAATGTTCATTTATTGTTTAATATTTTAATCTATTCCCTCCCTTTCTGCCTATTGGGTGCTCAAGGAAGCTACCGTATTTTTTGGACTATAAGACGCACCGGAGTATAAAACGCACCATGATTTTGAAGAGGTAAATGAAAAAAAAGTATTTGGACTCTGAAGGCTTCCCAAACCTTCTGTGTGCCTCATTTAAAAAAAATGGCATGCAGGGTTTTGGGAGGCTTGTAGAGTGCTCCTGGGGGCTGCCCCGCCTCAAAACCAGCAAAAACCAGCATGCAGAGCTTTGGGAGGCTTGTAGAGGGGCCTGGGATGGGGGCAGAAATGAGCAAAAATTGGCTGTTTATTGTACAAAAAGAAGGGCACACAGAGGGTTTGGGAGGCTTATAGAGTGCTCCTGGGGGCTGAGGGGGGGGGGAAATGAGCAAAAATGGCATTTTTAAAATTCATTTTCACCCTCCCCAGCCCCCAGGAGCACTTTGCAAGCCTCCCAAACTCTCTGCACATCCATTTTTGCAAAGGGGGTGGGGTTTCAGTAGGCCAAAATGCTGTATGCAGTGTATAAGATGCACCCAGATTTTCACCCTCTTTTTGGGGGGAAATTGGAGTTGGGAGGGGATGGAGATTTTAAAGTATCCTTCCTCTGCCACACACACCAAGCCACGTCCAGAGAACCGGCAGTAAACAAATTTGAATCCCACCACTGAGGGCGGCGGCGGGGGGGGGGGGGGGGATGGGACATACAATTCTAAATCTCAGTTTATTACTTGTGCAATATATGGAAAAGTATGAGGAACGTCTCCTGTTGATGAGAGGTTTTTCACATAACACATAAATTCAAGTTTAGAATTTGCTGTGATGAGATACAACGCTGGTTTCAAAACAAGGTTTGTCCAATACATGAAAATCTTGGAGATCAACGGCTATTAGCCTTGATCAGGGGTGGGTTCGGGCTGCTGCTACTTCTGGTTTGTTCTGGGATGCGCTGCATGCGTGCTTGCTTGATGCATGTTACGCGTGCATGTGCAGTACTAAAAAAGTGCTCCTGCGCATACGCAGCCAGAAGCAAAAAACAAGATGGTGCCGCCTATGGCGCCGCCGAGAGAACCACTTCGGGAGTATGGCAGACCAAGTTACTATCTACTCAGCCGAACCGATCCGAACTGGTAGCAACCTACCTCTGGTCTTGATGCCTCTGAATGAAACGTCTGCAAAAAACCAGGCAATCTCAGAGAGCACCAAAGACCCCTCATTTCAACCCTGAGCTAGAAATGTTCTCCTTTATTGGTTGCCTTGATGCCTTTGAAGGCCATCTGCAGAGATATTAGTGGACTTCCTTGTGCAATTGGTTGGCCACCGTGAGAACAGGATATGACAACAGAAGGGGCAGTGGCCCGATCCAATAAAGGAATTGTTTCTTGGTAAAACAGAAATGAAACGCTAACATATTATTTCCATAGGAAATTCAAAAGTGAGCAAACAGGTAGATGACAGAGCAAAGAAACGTTACGTTTCCCAGTTGCAGGGTATGTCTTTTTATTAGAAACAATAAAATTTGTGGCATAAAATCAAAACAAATAAATATTTTAAAATTATTTTTTGCCCTGAGTCACAAAGTCCCATAGAATCCCAGGATGCTAATTCTCTAATCCCATCACTTTCATAGCTGGCTGTAGCAGCTCAGTTGGCAGAATCTTTTACAAAAATTAAGTTTTTGTTCTTTCATGTTCTGCATTTGTCAGAATAAATAAAGGGTTACTCTTCAAACTACATCAGCATCAGAAACCCACCCTGTTCCGTTTCTCCTCACCCGACTGTGGCCACTGATGACATTACAATGATCACTGGATTATTTTGGGGCTACCCACACATCTCTAGAATTGCCCTGAAGTCTTTAAAAAAAAGAACTTCTGCAAAGCATAAGACTCACAGAGCATAAAGAATATCTGAACCACACAATTCCCATTTAAATCATCCTCAACAAGGTATAAGCCCCAAAAGAATGTAATTTATTTTCAATCCACAATTCAAACCTGAAGTTTTGGCACATCTTTAATTTGAATAGATCTTTATTGGACCGGTAAGGATAATTTCTGGGAGTGGTTCTGAATCTTTGTTATACATTCGATATGAAGCTATTATCAAATCAGAACGTTTACATGTATATTGTAAAACAATTTTTACCTGGTTGACTATCCCATGCTACCCATAAATTGAGTTACAAAAGGGCTTAATAGATATATGCTATATAATAATTCCAAAATAAAATTGTAAAAAGGCTATTAAAATAGAAATCATTCTATGTTTTAGCTTAAACTGTCTTCTTATTGATTCTATGCCAATCTTAAAAGCTTTCTCATTCTCTTTCAAAAGTTTGCCAGTAAAATAACAATAACAAAGCACCCTGTTTAGTTTTGCAGATTCTCACAAAGAAAACAAAGCTTATCTATTTAAGTTATTTGCTGCTCATAGAAATCATATAATGGGTTTAAAAACAAGCTTTCTTTTCCAATTATTTCTCTAGATCAGGGGTGTCCAAACTTGGGAACTTTAAGACTTGTGGACTTCAACTCCCAGAATTCTGGGAGTTGAATTCCCAAGTCTTAAAGTTCCCTAGTTTGGACACCCCTGCTCTAGATCAATTGGTATCTCTTTTCTTGCTTTCTAGCAATTGCATCCGGCTAGCTTAATTCATTCATTCATTTCATGAATCAAGATCACTTCTTGGAGTTCTAGTGGACAACCATTTAAATATGAGCCAGCAGTGTGCAGCAGCTGCCAAAAAAGCCAACACAGTTCTAGGCTGCATCAACAGAGGGATAGAATCAAGATCCTGTGAAGTGTTAATACCATTTATAATGCCTTGGTAAGGCCACACTTGGAATACTGCATTCAGTTCTGGTCGCCATGATGTAGAAAAGATGTGGAGACTCTAGAAAGAGTGCAGAGAAGAGCAACAAAGATGATTAGGGGACTGGAGATAAAACATATGAAGAACAGTTGCAGGATCTGGGTATGTTTAGCTTAAGAGAAAGAAGGACTAGGGGAGACATGATAGCAGTGTTCCAATATCTCAGGGGTTGCCACAAAGAAGAGGGAGTCAAACTATTCTCCAAGGCACCTGAGGGTAGAACAAGAAGCAATGGGTGGAAACTAATCAAGGAGAGAAGCAACTTAGAACTGAGGAGAAACTTCCTGACAGTTAGAACAATTAATCAGGTTGAACTAGAAGACCTCCAAGGTCCCTTCCAACTCTACTATTGTATTATTGTATTATTATTCTGCATTAGTAATTTTTCAAAGGAGGGATTACAGTACTTAGAGATTCATAGAGATTTTATGATCTCATTTATGCTACTAATTCAAAGAACTAAAATGGCTAGAGTGGATATGAGCATTTTAGCTTCATTCTAGTGAATATGTTCTTTTAAAAACATCTCTTACACTTTGATATCATTTCGGCAGAGAATATTGCCCCAAATACCTAGTAAACAATATATTAGAAGAGGAACTGCATGTCAGCTTCAGTGAAGGAAGATTATGAAGTGTATTAGTAGGTCTCTAATGACCTAGAGAGCAGAGGTTCAACAACTTGATTTCATTTTTCTTGGCTCCAGATTACTAGATTATATCTGTGACATGTAGGATGAAAGTATCGGTAATTGGATTCACACATACACCAAGTGCAGTACATTATGTGCTTGTACAACATTTCATTCGTTCACTAAGAGGGAAGTTTGAATAAGTTCAGAGGATTTCCTTCTTAGTAAACAGGCAATTGGACTGTAGCCCAACCTAATCTCCAATATTTTCTACATCCAGGCTATTGCATTAAGAAAGGCAAGCACATGGTAGACTCTGGATGTTATGGACCCACAAATCCGACAGTCCTTTGCCCTGAGGAACACCGATGAGAACTGAAGTCCAAATCATTAGGGGGGAATCAAACTATTTCCCCTGCTGTAGGGAAATTGAGAACGGCTGTCCCTAGTATATTATCCTGTTCATAATAGTGGCTTCATCTAGCAATTTCCATTTCATTTTTTTGAATGCAGGACAACTTTTTAATTCTGTTGCTAATGCATCTTCCTTCATCTTTCTGGTTTTCTTCTCTTCCCCTTATTTTTTTAAAAATCAAAACAGTAAAAAGATCATCAAGTTACAAGTAAATCTCATCTTGACTGAAGGCCTGACCTCTTCATAGTGGTTCTGACTAGCAGGTTTACTGTCATCAACATAAATAAAATCACTCTACAACTGCTTGCACCATTACCATCAGCCGCTCCCAAAAAAGAAGTTTGACTTGTTGAGCAATACTTATATTTTAACAACCTTCCTCAGCTTGTAGTTGTCCTCGCATGTTAAAATGTGTCTCCCATAGTTTCCAGCCATCAGGGCCACAGTGCATTTTATTCAGTTGTGCTTCAAAATAGCCAAGAAAAATGAATATTCAAGCACATACAGAACAAAGCAATCACACTGTTCAGGAAAACGACAGCAGTTGATTTCAGTCCATCTGGAGAGCACCAAGGGAAAATTCATTTATAACTTTCAGCTTCTCTGTTTTTGTTTCATGCTTTTTAAAAAAAGTCTCACTGCATCCTCTCTAGCTCCTCAGTGTGTTCCAGAGCTTTTGTGTCCAATGTTTCTTATGTTCTAATCTGCCTTGAAAGCACTTATTGCAGGACACTATAGTCAAAACCACACACACACACACAAACACACACACATATCTATCTGTTATCTATGAATGCTAAGTAGTTTTTAGTTTGTGCCAGGACATTAATTGAATTAATCATTGTATTCAGCAATAAAAATAGGGATTAGAATTGCAAGAAAGAAAGTTAGAAAGTTTTACGTTTAACAATCTACTCAAAGAAAAACAGACGTACCGTACATATTCCATTCCGGCAAGAGATTCTGGCTTTGGATGTTCACTCAAATTGTAGCTGCCTTTAAGAATCACTTTGTGCTGCTGCTGTGGCTTTTCTGGAAAGAATTGAAGCAGCTCCTCCCACTTTAGATGAAACTGATTTATGTTTCTACACCCATCTCTTCTAGACTTCCCTAAGTAGCTGCTTTTGGCTTTATGAAATTGTGGCCTTTTGATGAGCAGCTGAGAATAAAACATAAACCATCCAGACACAGATAATTTCAGTGACACACACCTTTTCTGGATGCAGATATGAAGCTACCTTACATTTCATCAATCTAGCAGGCTTAAATGATTTGCCTCCTCTTCTTCTTTTTCATTTGTCAGTTGGTGATCCCTCCCCTTTCCTTTTTTTGGATGGCACCTTGAGTCACATTGTTTGAGTTGGGTGCCCTCTAAATGCTTCAATAAATAATCTGCTTCTGGTCTTCAGTTTATTCCTGTTCAGCCTGTACATTTGTAATAGAATTGATATACATGAATGACAATTTGAGATTATGTCACAATGTAACACCTGGAGGAAGGCTGTGTATCAATGGGACACCAGGGCTTGTACAATTATATGGAGATTAGAGTGGAAGAAAGGAAAATAATATTTTGAGGGTTTTGTGCCTGTGTCTGGTCTGTGTTTGGTTGGAGGGTATGGTCAGCTGTTATAGGTAAGTGCCATTATACATACCTACATATAAGGCCACTGCTCCATAGGCTGTATTGTTTACCTTTGGGTGCAATTTTTGATGACAGTTATCACACAGAGAGCCCTACATGCAGAGGTGGTATTCAGGAGTTCTGACCAGTTCTGGAGAACCGGTAGCAGAAACTTTGAGTAGTTCAGAGAACCAGTAAATACCACTTCTGACTGTCTCTGCCCCCATCTATTTTCTGCCTCCTGAGTCCCAGCTGATCAGGAGGGAATGGAGATTTTACAGTATCCTTCCCCTGCCACGCCCACCAAGCCCCACCCCACCCACCAAGCCACACCCACAGAACTGATAGTAAAAATGTTTGAATCCCATCACTGCCTACATGGTGTAAAACTTAATAAATTCTGGCCATGATCTCATTGAGTAAGCAGTGCCCTCTAGTGGTACCCATGAATGTGCCTTCTCGGTCACAGCACCAGCCTTCTGGAGCAGATTGCCCAGAGATGCAAACTACCCCATGGTTTGCCTCCCTTTAAACAAGCCCTGAAACTTGGCTCTTTCTCTAGTCCTTGGAATAGGGTGGCAGTTGCGCCCCTTTAAGTTATGTGTTGTAAGGAAAACAGGGTTTGTATTCTTCTATCTGAGTAACTATCATCTTTCTTTCTTGATATTGTGATGTTTCTTCCTTTTAAATTGCCAGGGCCTTAGAAATGTGCTTTATAAAAAAAACGATGGTATTTTTGTGGTGTGGGGTATAATGATTCTCCAAATAGCAGTTTTTGACTTAATGACTGCTGGCCTTTTCCCAACAATATATCTAACCAAAGTTTCCTAATTGCTTATTTGTACCCTATGACTATCATTAAGTGTTGTACCTTATGATTCTTGATGAATGTATCTTTTCTTTTTATGTACACTGAGAGCATACTCACCAAAGACAAATTCCTTGTGGGTCCAATCACACTTGGCCAATAAAGAATTCCATTCCATTCCATTCCATTCTATTCTATTCTTTGTTTTTTTTCCCTGGAAATTAACAGTCACCATTTAGCAAACAGACTCTCCATCTAAGCTCAACCACCAGGAGCTGCTTACATCCCACAAAGCTTTATATTGAGAGAATACTGGCAAATCTCACTAGTTTTTTCTCAAATCGGCAGCTAGGCTCTTGTAGACACTATAGTTATTTGGTGCAGAGAAATTCTGTTCTGGTAGATTTCAGCAATAAGGTCTGTAATAGTGAGCCCTATATTTTTAGCCATTCTTTCTTTCCGTGTCCTTCAATAACATTGACTAGATTTAGCTGTTCCCATAACGTGATTGACTGGGTAAATTTAATTTAATCCTATATATGACTAAATTTGGTTTCTGGGTAAATTTGACCCCCTGGTTTGACTGATGAATATAACTGTGTTTTGCTACAACATCATCATTAACCTAAGACAGCAAGGTTATTATGAGGTGGGCATTAATTTCAATGTTAAATTGCCACATGATGGCATAAACGGCACATTTGGTGGCACATGAAGTTTGGACATGCAATGATAAACAGTAGGATAGGAAATCTCCTTGCTCCTTGAAAGATTTCTCTAATGATGTAAGTTCTTCCATTCTATCATCATTTGCCAGTAGCTCTGTTTTGCATAATGGTAGTGATCTTTGCACAAAGCTTCTGATATCTTTACTGATTCCTATTATTTCTAAGTATTTGAATTACCCAGTCATGTGGCAAGGAGTCCAGTGTCTTCTTGTAATCATTCCAGGCTACATTCAAGTCAGTAGTGGGTTGCCAAATTTTTTATTATTGGTTCGGGTGTGCTCGCAAAATGCTTCTGTGCATGCGCAGAAACGTCCAGGCGAGTGGACGGAGCATTCTGCCACTACTACCGGTTTGCCCGATCCAGGCTGAACCAAGAGCAACCCACCTCTGATTCAACTTGATCTTCCTTGTCTTGTGGTTCTCCAAAAGCATCTTGTTAATTAGGAGCTGATATTTTGTCCCTCTGCTATTTAGGCTCAGATCCTTTATGCTCAGATTTTCCACTTTATGCTATTGTACTACATTGGCTATCACACCAGTTAGCAATTTTAAAGTTGTTGGTAACCAGGTAATTGCCCTTTAGTTGTCTGGTGCTGCCCCTTTCATTGGATCTTTCATTATCATTTGGATTTTGCCAGATGTTAACCAATCTTCAGTTTCACCTCCTTAAAGTATGTGGTTAAATTGCTTGGTGATAAGTGGGTACAGACTTGTCAGATGCTGCAAACAAAATCTAAGCAGTTCAAAATGTATTCATGAATACATTTTGGTGCTGATCAATTCTTGATCTTCCTTGCCTTTTCCCACACCATTTCTGCTGTTATTACAACTTCTTTCTTTCTTTTTTATTCTTATCCATCTCCTTCAACCAAACAATGTTCTTGTTGTATTTCTTTGGGCTATCCTATATATGCGTCCAAAGCTGCACTGCTTCTTCCTTGTCAGGTGTTGACTGATTCACTGCAGTTTCTCCACTAATGGATTGGTAGAAACATTTCTGATGGATTGAAATTGGAGAATCTGCCTATAATTTGCAATTTAAGCTTTGTATCTGTGGATTTCCTAGGCTATAGCTGTTATTTGCTGCTTTACTATCTCCAGTTCTTCCTTGATCTTCCTTGTTTCTAAGTGATATTGTTTGTTAAGGGGTATTGTTTGATCTTCTTGTTCTTGAACTTTTTTTTCACCTGTTTTAGCTTGCTTGCATCTGATCTTAGCCTACTGACCTTATTTTCCACTCTGATCCTCCATTTTGGTGGTGTACTGTTTGGTTTTTTTTTCTTTGTTTACTTTGCATCCAACGTACTGTACATGCTTCGCCCCCCCCCCCTTGCACTGGGTTGGTGCTTATATTTGATATTACAGTGTTGACATTTTAGTATTTGTGCTAGTTTTTTATTTCTTGTAACAACCTCCAAGTCAGGCAACCTTATTCTGTTGCTTTTGTAGTGTTTTAGATGCTCAGTGATTCTTTGTTTCAATTCTTCTGATTTCCAAAGAGAGGCCATTCCAGAGCACTACCACAGAAGTGACATCTCATTTTGGTTTCCCAAATCTCCCAGAAGTGTGGAACCACCAGAAGCGTCAAGGAGGTTCTGGTTGAGAGGGCAGTCCTGCCAAATGTGAATTCATTTGTTTCTGACTTTGGATGATTTGCAAGCCTGCTATAATGGTTAACCTTTTTTGGGGGGTGGCTACTTACTATATTCAATACAGTCTAGATCAGGGGTGTCCAAACTTGGGAACTTTAAGACTTGTGGACTTCAACTCCCAGAATTCCCCAGGCTGGGGAATTCTGGGAGTTGAAGTCCACAAGTCTTAAAGTTCCCAAGTTTGGACACCCCTGGTGTAGATAAATCTCCTGATTTAGCCGTAAGTGTAAATGCAGAATGTTACCTTTGAATTGAAAGGGAACCCTTTCCTTTTTTGATTGTGTTGATCAGGATTCTGATAACTCTCATGCTTGCTCTAAAGATTTTTATGTTGAAATGACAGAAATAAAATCCAGGCCTTAGCAGTCTTCAGGGTTGTAGAAACCGCTGATAAGAAGTCATAGGCACGCAGCTGAACATGTGATGATAACCACAATGTGATGATTTCTGCTTACTTACTTAGTGGTGACATAATAGCAGTACTCCAATATCGCAGGGGCTGCCACAAAGAAGAGGGGTCAACCTACATAATCTACAAAGCATCTTCAGACAGGACAAGAAACAATGGGTGGAAACTAATTGAGGAGAAAAGCAACCTAGAATGGAGGAGAAATTTCCTGACAGTTAGAACAATTAATCCGTGGAACAACTTGCCTCCAGAAGTTGTGAATGCTCCAGCACTGGAAGTTTCAAAGACGAAATTTGGATAACCATTTGTCTGAAGTGGTGTAGGGTTTCCTTCCTGAGCAGAAGGTTGAATTAAAAGACTTCCAAAGTGCCTTCCAACTCTGTTATTCTGTTACTCCATCAGGGTACATTCAGCAGCTGTTGATGATGGCTGGGAGACAAAAGAAAGGATAAGGGCTTATCTTTTCCAAGAAATTATGTAGTTGAAGCCCTGGATTTATGCAATGATGTAGACATGTTTTGACTGCAACACATTTCATTGTTTGTTTGAGTTAATTTGGTTAACAGAACCCTTTTTACTTCCTGTTGCTCACTCAGTTTTCTAAAACTCACAAAGCTTTCATTATACATGGGGCCCTAACATTGCAACAATAGGAAGCTCTTAGTTTATACATCAAATGGAAAAGACATTCCTCATATCCTCCCTTTATGATTTTACATGGTTGGTAGCAGCATAAAACTTCCAAAATCAGGAAATTATTTCTGGCCATAGGAACCATAAAAGTTTCCCCCGTCACCAGCTCATTGCTCACCTCTACCCACCTACTCCCCTGGGTAATTCTTACTTAGTGCACAATATTCTGATCTCTGGGAAAAATATTAGTGGCTAAAAAGCTTTTGAATACATCTTGTTTCTCTGAAAATCAGCCAAAGCTATGACATTCTTTCTGAATCCTACTAAAATATTTTTGTGAGCACTTTCCAGTGCTTTGAGAGAGCGGCTTTTTGTGTTTGTTGTTAGTTACCCAAGGAATGGTTTCTTTACCACCCGGATCTTCCATTTTTCACTGAAAAGCTTTCCAGAGGTTTTGGGTAAGAAGTATCAGCAAGTCTGAGGGATTACAGAGTTGTAGAGGGTTAGATTCAGGGGTGAAATCCTTCCGGTTCAGCTGAACTGGTAGGGACAATTGTCCCTGGTTCTGCAAACTGGTAGTAAAAAAAAAAAGATTCTGAGGATTGTGCAGCTCAGGTGTGACCTGCGTGATCGTCAGAGGCTTCCCCCCCCCCCCGCTGCTTTTTAAAGCATAGCTGATCCGTGCGATCGTCAGAAGCTTGTTTTTCACTTTTTAAAGCATTTTTTTCCTCCCTATTTGCCTGAACCAGCAGGAAAAAATGCTTTAAAAAGTGAAAAAAAAGAGGTTCCAACGATTGCTCGGCTAACAGCTAATCCATGCGATCATTGGTAGTTTCCCCCCCCCCCCCCCCCACTTTTTAAAGCAATTTTTTCCTGCCGGTTCGGGTGAATAGACAGGAAAAAATGCTTTAAAAAGTGAAAAAAAAAGTTGGCACCCAGTCACATGACCCACCCACTAAGCCACGCCCACACAACCGGTGGCAAACAAAATAGATTTCACCACTGGTTGTTGTAATCGGTGAAATTTAAGGTCTCTTGGCCCTCATCCTGACACATGTCCAAATTTTAATAATGTGGAGAAATAGCAAATTATAATATACAGATTGAGGCAACAGGTTTAGTTCTAGCTATGAAGAATAATATTGAACCTCTATGAACAGTGTTTGGGACTGTCTCCCCTACTTCTAAAGATAACCTTTTAAATTTATTTTTAATTAATTTATCACATTTAGATATGGCCCATCTCCTTCACAGAGCAACGCTGGGCAGTGTACAAATAAGACATAAAAACTTATACATCACCCTATAAGTATTGCAATACAAATGCAGATTAAAACAAGAATAAAATATTTAAAATTCAGAATTAAAAGATGGGGGAAAGGGCCTTCAGGTGACCAACTGCCCAATTGCTTCATGCATTTCTGTGGAGCCCAAGTGAGTCAGAAGAGTCGCCTTCAGAAATTTCCAGAAGGCCAGGAGAATGGTTGCCTTTTTTTTTGTCTCTCTGTGTGTGTTTGTTTGTTTATCTTTTATGATGCCCTTCACGAGGATGCCACAAAGTGGCTTTGGGTGAATGTTCCACAGGATGGGGGCAACCATAGCGAAAGTTCTCTTCTTGGATCCCACCTGTCAAAATTATTTAACTGACAGAGCATACCTTTCCTATCTGACCAAGTGGGAGGGGCTGGTGTAATGGGCACAGATGGTAACCTGTCCCCACGTCATTTAGGGCTTTAAAGGTCATAATCACCAACTTGAATTGGACCTGGAAGCAAACTGGCATTCAATACAACTAGTGCAGCAGAGGTGTTACATGCGCCATCCTTGGAAAATCGAGGATTCTTTGTGTGGTGGCATTCTATACTGTAGTTTTCTCCTCAAGCACTTTTCTGCTGTCCCCCATGATCTGCAACTTGAGGGGACTGCTTCATTTGCTTAACAAAAGAGCCAGTCAGTCTAGTTTGAAGATTACATTAGATTTCCATCCCCAGTTTCTAAAACAGAGCCAGGATTTGCCTACCAAATAACAGCAAAAAATATACAGGGAAGTTGCTTTTTAGCAATAAGAAACTGGCTTATTTTCCAGACTTACCTGAAATCTAAACCTTTATATTTCTTCATTCAATGCTGGGAGCTAAGTGTTCTAACCTAGGCTTCACCAAATCATGAAACAGACTCCTTGTCCTGAAAAAAAACCCCTATTCTTTTGGCTAATGAGAATTCCTAGCATTCACATCCAGTAAAGTCCTGGCAAACAGTCTTTCAAGGGTGAATTGCAACAAAAGACCTTATCAGTCTTTGGATAGTTGCCAGGCCGATAGCTTCCAGGCTGCAAAACAACGCTGCAAAATGAAATACTTGGCAAGGAGTCTCTGTAAGGCAAGGACTCAAATAAGCACATTTTCACATTAATAAGTGAACTAATTGTCTCCTGCAAACACCACTCCTTTTTGCTCCTATTTATTCCCTATGGGAGGGGCCATTCAGTGTCCACTTGTGCCTTTACTCCTGAGTCAACCTCTGTTCCTTATTTGTTCCCTTCTCCTGACAGCTCTGTGCATGTGCATATCGTGAACAGGCTCCAGCTGTTCTTCTGCTCCACTTATCTCTGACTCTGAAGGTAGCTGATAACTATCAGATGGCCCTGGCCCCATCTCTGCCTCTGATGCAGAGCACTCACCAGAGCCTTCCTCAGACTCCAGGACTCGCCCATGTTCCTCCCCCAACCTCCTCAGTGTCCGAGTCTGCTGCCAGCTCCTCTGGCCACTGGCAGGCCACAACACTAAGTGACAAAATTGGATTAGGGAGAAGCAGAATCAAATGCCAGCTGACCATGAATCATGCAGGTATTTTGGGGCAGTCACTTCTTCAAGCCAGTCTGCATTTACAGTTATTGTTGAGAGAATAAAGTTAGGTCAAATGTCTCTGGAAAAAAAGAAAGAAAAAGAAACAGGAAGCTCTTATTGTTCTTATTAATGTATCACTTCTAGCCACATTCACACATTACCGAAATCTCCCTTATTTTGGAACATAGGATATTTTTGATCCAAGGACAGTTGTATTTTCCTGACCAGAACATGGCTTAGAGAAGGAATGCTCTAAAATATATATAACTAAAGAGCAAGGTCAATAAGAAAAGAAGCCTTATTTTCTTATTTCCCATAGTAATAAAGGGAAACTGAGTGGATTAGCAAAGACAGTAATCCTCAGGCGAGGCTCATGTTAATTTTACTCATCTGGTGTTGCAGATTAAGGTAGCATCTTCCATAATCTCATTTAGATAAAATGACACTGTGCGTAGCAATAGGCACAGGGAAAGGAAGAGACAGGAAGCAGATTGGTTTTCATCAGAATATTACCAGGGACTGTGGGTAATAAAATGACGGGGATGGGGGTGGGAGATTCAATTATTGCAATGCTTGTTAAGCATCTGTTTGTACATGCGCCACTTATTGAGTGAATCGAGCAATCTTTATTTTAGCAAAAAGATGGCTTAATGACTTTGGACTGCCAAGGAGGAAATGAAAGAAACCAGGGAGGAAATGTCAGCATTCTCATCCCATCAATTATGAATCAAATCAGACTTTTGAACTACACCCCCCCTCCCCAAGTAAATCAGTTAGAAGATAAAGGTCCAAAAGAAGCGTCATAAACAAATGAATCCAAGTAATCGCTTCACTATAGAAAAAGGAAGATGGATAATAAAATGGAGTAATATAGACGTTAAGTACAAGGCGACCATAGCAGTAGCAATAGCATTTAGACTTATATACAGTGCTTTACAGCCCTCTTCAAGTGTTTTATAGAGTCAGCATATTGCTCCCAACAATCTGGGTCCTCATTTTACTGACCTTGGAAGGATGGAAGGCTGAGTCAACCTTGAGCCTAGTGGGATTTGATTTGCCAAATTGCAGGCACCAGCAGTCAGCAGAAGTAGCCTGCAGTACTGTACTCTAACCACTGCACCACCAAGGTTCAAGAACCATGTTGTAAAGAAGACTAAACTTCCAAAGGGGATTTGGGCAAAACAAGTTTTGTGGGCCTGTATTAAGACTACTAGACTGAGGCTATCTAAGCATTTTTGGCCCAAAACTTTCAATTCATCCTAAATCCCTTCTCAAAGTACATAAACACCTGATTCTTAAAGGTTTGTGGAGAAATCGATTAAAAAATTAACTGATTATACTACTCTATTTTTGTACCCGGCCATATTATTTGCTTTTAGTTGAATTTCTTCTAAGTATGGGATCTTATATCTGTGAGAATCAGCTGTTGTGTCAGCTCCAGCCAGCTCAGAGGCCTGGAGCTGCCATTCACGGGAGAAGATTGAGCCAGCTGCCAAGACTCACCATCCCACCTACACAAACTGAAGAAATTCATGCTAACAACCCATGATTAATTGCCGGGTGGTTTCGCTCTGGGTCACAAGGTGATAGGTGGTTGCACGCACGGGATGCGGCTTATCTTAATTACCAATGTAGCTATAAAAGGTGGTGGGAAGCACAGAGTGGCAGCTCTGACAAACTGTCAGATTCCGAAGGGTTAATGAAAACAGCCAAACACAGAAACGGTTTGTAATGCAGTTTGCATTCTTCCTTCGGCACCAACAAAGCACTAAGCCTTTGTTATACATTAAATTGTCTAAATGTGAATTCCACAGGATTCAATTGGATTACCTTGGGTTCTGTATTTCACCTAAAGGGGTGGAGATGGACCCTGCGAAGGTAACAGGCGGTATTGGACTGGCAGGCCCCTAAAACCCACAAGCAGTTACAGAGTTTTTTAGGGTTTGCCAATTTCTATCACCAGTTCATCCTGTCCTTTGCCCAAGTGGCCCTTCCACTAACCGACCTCTTACCCACCAAATATCTCATGACAAATCCTCGTCCGGGAAGCCCAGTTGTGTGGATAACAGCATGTCAGCAAGTGTTTGAGCGTCTGAAGTCCTTGTTTGCACAAGAGCCGGTATTGAAACATCCAGAGCCCGCTAAGCCAATATGTGGTTCAGGCAGGTGCCAGTGACGTGGCAGTGGCTGCAGTCCTCTTACAAAAGAACAATGAAGGAGTCCTACAACCATGTGCCTACACCTTGAGGAAGTTGACAGGGACCGAACGAAACTGGCCCATTTGGGAGAAGGAGGTGTTTGTGGTCCGGTGGGCCCTGTTGACGTGGTGCCATTTACTAGAAAGGGGAGAGATACCCTTTGAGGTCTGGATGGATCACAAGAATTTGGAGGCCCTCCAGACCCCGTGAAGATTGTTGCCAAAACAAGTTAGATGGGCTTTGTATTTTCAGCGATTCAACTTCCAATTAAAATATATACCAGGGGGCAAGAACTTCTTAGCTGAAGCCCTCTCCCGCAAACCACAGTATCATAATAAAAGGGAGTATCTAGTACAAGCTATCATCCCAACCTCACAGCCTAGGGTGTTAGCCACTCAACAGGCCCCATCGGCACCAAACCTGTATGCCCAGGGGAAGGACCTCTCCAGAGCAATCAAAGCAGCACTCCCAATGGACCAGTGGTATCAGGAAAATCAAACTTTATTAACACTGTGGGAGGGCTTTGCCTGGAAGGGGTCAAAGTTATATGTACCCAAGTGTGGTACGGGTGGCCGTGCTGCAGCGCTGCCACGACATTTGCTCGGCTGGACATTTTGGGTTCCTCAAGACTCTGCATTTAGTAAATTGCCAGTTCTGGTGGCCCCACATGAAGAGGGACATAGAGGAATATATAAGGGGTTGTGTTGTTTGCACTACCATGAAGGCCTGGCCTGGCCGGCCTCCTGGACTTTTACAGAAGGTGGCAGATCCAATTTGGCCATGGGAACAGATAGCCATGGACTTCATCGTGGATTTACAGGACAGCCAAGGGAACGAGGTCATTTGGACGATAATAGACCTGTTCTCCAAACAGGCTCATTTTGTAGCATGTACCGGCCTTCCATCTGCTAGGAAGCTGGCCGAACTGTTTATCACCCATATATATAGACTCCATGCATCCCCAAAAAGATAATTTCAGGCAGGGGAGTGCAATTCACTGCCCGGTTCTGGCGTAGATTCATGGCAATGATTGGGTCTTCACAGGGACTTAGTACAGCCTTCCACCCCATGACAAATGGTGCAGCAGAGAGGACAAACGTGATGGTGGAGTGCTACTTGAGATGTTATGTCCAGTACCAACATACCGATTGGGCTGAACTCCTCCCCTTTGCAGAAGTTGCATATAACAATGCAGTGCACAAAAGTACGGGGTTTACCCCATTCCATGTTGGCCACAGGGCAGGAGTTTGTCCCAATTCCGGAGTGTCCTCAAGTGCGTCCAGATGACACAACCTCGCAGGAGTGGATAGCCTGGATGCAAAAAATTTGGAAAATGGTGTGGGATGCGTTATGTCACTCTTTTGCCACATATAAAAAGAGTGCTGATAAAAGATGGAAGGCGCAAGGACCTTTCCATGTAGGCCAGAGGGTATATCTCTCCACTAAATATCTCAGTCTGCCATTGCCATGTAAGAAACTTGGGCCCAAATTCATTGGGCCTTTCCCAATCGTGCGAGTTATTAACCCGGTCACAGTGCAACTAAGACTCTCCCCTCTACTGGGGAAAACACATCCAGTCTTCCACTGCAGCCTGCTACATTCTGCAGCCTGCTACATTCTGCAGCCTGCTACATTCTGCAGCCTGCTACATTCAGGCCTCTGGTATCAGAGGAGACCTGCTACGGCCACCAGCCCCGGTTACTGTAGATGGGGAACAGCACTATATAGTGCAAGATATACTAGATTCCAGGTGGCACAGTTACAATACCTTATTTTATGGAAAGGTTATCCCTTGTCCAAGGCATCTTGGGTTCATAGCAAGAACTGTAGGGCACCCCACCTGGTAGCGAGATTCCACTGCAGACTTCCCATAAAACCAGGGGAAAGGGGTCCTTCAACTCTTAACTGTAATTCGTAGCTCCCCAGATGCTGTCTCCATGGTAGGGGGCCGCATGTCAGCTCTGAGGTCTGAAGCTGAGGTGTTCAAATTGGTGTGGAGCCTTCTTGGAACTGTTGAAAGGACTGTGTTTCAGATTAGAGATAAATGATGTCATATCCCCCCCCCCCCCCGTTAAGAGAAGGCTGTTCAATTTTAACATAGGTGGCCTCTTTAACCCAGTGGTGGGCTGCAGGCTGTTTGCACTGGATGTTAAGATTCTGCTTAGTTTAGCAAACTGGCAAATCCAATCACTGGCTGGCCTCACCCCACCCTGTACATCACACAAATTTGCTTCCACTTTAAGTTGGCTGAAATGAAAGGACATATTGAGAGTACCATATGAAGTGGTTATCTGCTGCTATTAGTTTTGATGTTGTTGTCTTTTCCTATCCTATCAGGAGCATCTTTAATTGTTTACTAACATCCGACAAAACTCCATTAACACAAAGTGTTTGCAATTGTAGCAGACATTGTGCTGTGGCTCTAAAGTAATGCAGTATTTAATAAACATTTCCAAATGTCTTCCATAGTAATCCCCTGGGTTTTCATCAGTATGGTGGTGGCACACTGAAATCTTACACCAGCCTTGCTTTATGGGATACACCATTTTATAGCTCCCCAGAGACAGGCTTTTGCATCCTAAAACTCATAGACAGTCACATTACATCCCATGTCATTGGTTATACTGTTTAGTATTACAATACAACTTAATAAAGATTTATGTTACTTGAGGTGGGAAGGTTCATCCCAGAGTTTTCACTCAAATCACAAATAACTAGGCTCTGATTATTTAACTTTGGACGCATTATGGAAGACCCAGCTTCGGGAAAAGCTTCTAATGCTGGGAAAGGTGGAAGGAAAGAGATGAAGAGAATGACTAGTAGCCAGGTGGATGGACCAATTACAGTGGCAATGAATACACTGTTGGGAGAGTTGAAGGAACAGGTTGGGATTGATTGCCATGGAAAATCATGGTTATTAGGATTTGAAAACGATGTCACAGGATCAATCCATCAAAGGTCAGGTGGTATCTTTGGAACCAATACCTAATGAACATAGCAGAATAAAACCTATAATCAATATTATTCATCAACAAGCTATTCTTTTAAGCATCATATTCCAAGATGCAGATGTTAATTTTTTAAAGTTTGACCTAATCCTTTTTGCCAGAAAAAGCACCTTTGGTATATACCTTTCATATATATGGAAACTAAGATAGCCAAAAAGAGGCTGTCATAATTAGATCATGTCATGAGAGTTGACTCACTTGAAAAGTTAATCATACTGGGAGTGATCAGTGGAAAAAAAGGAGAAGGGTGTTGTGCTCCCCCTCCAGCGGCCAGCAGAGCTGACAGCAGAGTCGGACAGTGAGGAGGTTGGGGAGGAACATGGGCCAGTCATGGGGGGCTGAGGAAAGTTCAGCTGAGGGCTCTGCATTGGAGGCAGAGAGGGAGCCAGACAGCAGTGAGGCAGAGGAATAGCTGGAGCCTGTTCCCAGTGTGCGCATGCGTAGAGCTGCCAGAAGACAAGAGCAACTAAGAAAGCAGGGTCAATTTGGGAGTAAAGCCACACCTTAGAGGTGATTGGCCCCTCCCATAAAAAACAAAAGAGGAGCGAATGGGGAGGGGGCTTTTGCAGGAAACAATTTGTTCCTTCGGTTATTTTGAAAGTGGAATGTTCTGTTTGTGACTATAAGAGACTCTGTGCCAAGTATTGCCTTGCCCTGCATTTGGAAACTAATGATCTGGCAGCTCTCCGAGCGAGATAAGGTTTGTGTTGATAAATATTGCTCTGAAAGACTGTTTGCCAAGCCTTGCTGATTGTGAATGAAAGGAATTCACAATCGTGCAAATAAAAGAGGTTTTGCTGGCACCAAGACTTTGCTTCCTGCTTTTTATGGAATCCTAGGTCAGAACAAAGGGGCTGAAAGATGACCATGGTGGATCTGAAGGAGGCAGTGCAAGATAGAGGGGCATGGAGAGTGCTGACCCATAGAATGGCCGAAGGTAGGACATGTCAGACATGACTGGATAGCTGATGACAACGAGAGAGAGAGAGGCTACAACAAAATCCTCATATCATAGCACTAATCACTTGATATATGCCTATGATGGGATTCATATGCTGTCTGAAATGGGTGAATAAGAATATATGGAAGATGTCAATGGAAATAAGTTTTAGAGCTGTAAAATGCTTTCAGATACTGTATTTTCCCAAAAAGTGCCTCAGAGCATGCAAATCTAAGAGAAGATCCAGCTGCTTTAAAAAGTGGCAGGTAGAGGATGTAGTCATACTCTTCGTGACACTCTTTGTGGATTCATATCAAAAGCCCAGATAAGCTTATTGAATGCTGCTCCTACAGAACAGTCATATTTCCCTCCAAAATTAAAAGCAATTTTTAATGTGATATTTTAAAGTTTGACAACTGCCTCACTCCCTTAGGAAACATTAATCAAATGCACACTTGGCAAATACACCATGGCACCATACAATATTTGTGATGAATCAGACATTTATTTAAAAATATATTAATTTTGGAAAATCTCACATAAGAACAGAAGGGAAAAAAATATCCATGACTAGAAATTGTTTTAGCATTATGTATCCTTGGAGTTTGCATTGCCAAATATGGAGTCTTTGAAGCTTTTTTATGTTTATAAAAACAATCATTACAAGTTTTTGATGTTTATAAAGCAATCATTAGAAGGCATTTGACTGATGTGGAAAAAAAAACACCCGTTATAATTACTCTAAATATTCTGCATTAAAAAAAAAAGGCCACACGTTTGCAGGAACAGGACTATAAAGACAGTAGAAAACATTATAATTTAACACTAAGAAAAAGCAGAAGGAAAAAGAAGGAAAGGTTTCAGAATTTCTTCTCTCACTAACATTCTTTGAACTCCTTCCCACTTTTCTCAGGAGAGCTGCCAACAAGTTGTATTGCATGGAAACAAAATAGCGTGTCAGGGTTCCAATTTACACCCCTAAGGAAAGAAGGCTCCGAGGCTTGAGTTTCCTCAAAGTTCCATTTTATTAGAGATGTCACATTGGCACATCTGGGAAAACCCAAATCTGAAAGTTTCCAGATTTTCCCCACCCAAACAAAAGTCAAAGCCCCTGCCCAGCACCCACATGTCCATCACATGATCCAATCAGGCACCGTCCCACCTGGAGATGCCTCCCAGTCACGCCCCTCCAGGAGCAGAGCAAGTTGTCCTTGACTCTCTGAGAAAGGAATGCTATTTTGACTATATCTACCCCACTCCCTATAATCCCCACTTCCAGTTTCCCACAGCAATAAATGTGGCAGGCCTGAAGGCCCAATGCAAAAGATGGCTTCCAGGCCTGACATAATGTTTACTAGGAAGATGTAGTTCTTTGAGTAAGTATTGTGACAAAACTGCAAGTGCATTTCTTGATCATTAAATTTTATACGCTGCACAGTTTGAACAAATGTAGATAATAATATGATATGAAACAGTCCCTTTGCAAATGTTGATGTTCCTTTTGCCTAAAATTAGTTGATTCACACTGTTTACTCCAAGTAAAATTACTTCTATCTCAAACACAATGTTCTTAATAATGCAGCTGACTCCCATACCGCTCTGTACATCATTTTATGATTATAGTAACCTCTAGGGTAAAGTTAATCAAGTTAGAGAAATCTAGAGTAGGGTAGAAGACATTAGAACATTATCTTTAAATGGTAAAAAATTCAACGAAGTATTAAAGTGATAAGCATGCATTCAAGAAGCACAAGCCTAATATAGTGATAGAATAAATAACAAGCTAGTGGGATTTTCCAGATATCCAGTATGAGCTAAAGACAGATGGGAGCTAAAAAAACCAAAACAGCAAGAAAGAATGGGACTGGCAAATTTCACCCAAGCAAAACCTTTATGAATATTAATTATATTAACTATTGGAAAAGAAAAAAAAATTAGAAAATGTCTTTCGTACCAGATGGCTGAACATTTCCTTAAACTACAGTTGGTGAAAATATGAGAAGCATCTTATTTGCAATATATATATAAAGTATGCAATATTTATGAATAAGAAAGTTCTTTAAAAGAAAGACGTGCTGTAAAATTGGTTAAAAAACAGTTACATATAGATAAACAGATACATATAGATAGCAATTTACATATAGGTTGATGCCAAACAGGAAAAAGTGTACAACTCAAGACACAATGAAAATTATGATATTGGGATGTAAGGAAACATTTAAAATAAGGCATTTTCATTTCTGATCTGTGATAGGGAAAATCATGCAAAGCTAGGGAAATTCTTCTTGATGGGTCTTTTTAAAGAGGCGACTGCTTCTTAATTCTAAATCTATTCTGTATATAATATGCATGTTTGCTTTAATAATTTAAAGTTTGTGTTATCATTTGAACCTGTTTATGAAATTTTATCTAGAGGTTACAAGGTCTGAAAGATCAGACAGATTAATAAAAAAAAGCTATAGGTCCAACAATATCTAGTACATACTATGACTTAAGACATTTTTAGACTCAGGCATGCTATAAAATTCTCCTGCAGAAAAAAATTATGACAAATTGGTCTGACAACTCAAAATATTTCTGAATAATAATACATTATATGGATAGATATCATTTCGGGTTTAAACTCTCCCAGGAGAAGATAAAGTCCTTGATTACATAACAAGAACGGAAAAATGGAAACATTTTCTTGTTAATTTTTACTGGGCAACCTGTGATGCATATTACCTTATCAGATTCTTCAATGCCTTCCACAGAACTTCTGATGTAATGCCTTTACTGGAAAAGGTGGGATACATTCAGAGATCTTGACAATATTGAACTACATAGCACAGTCAATTATCAGCACAGGAAATGTTTTGTCACACTTGTATGATAAAACAGCACAGGAAATGTTTGCATTATGACATAGACTATTTTATAAGAATTTGTATGCCATAAAATGGTTCCTAAAATGTGCCAAATTTCAATTTCACTGGGGTTATGGGTCCCAAATTTTGGATGAATTTTATAAGTTAGTCCATTTGAGGTAGGTGCCTTGGTTCAGAAAGAGAAACAGAATAACAGATGGGCAAAAAAGCAGTGGGAGCAGGAATGACTTCTGACTTCCTGTCACTGAATTTTTTTGGTGGGAAACTGACAGAGAGCATCAGAAATTCAATTCCCTTCCCTTCCCCCTTCCCTCTTCCCTTCCCCCTTCCCCCTTCCCTTTTCCCTTCCCTTGCTGCTGCTGAATGAGAGAATAAGTAAAGGGAAATTGTCATCGAAACACTGAAATGACGATCACATAACTGCAGTAGCAACAGCAGCAGCAACAACCTATAGCATTGAAGCAGCCACAACTTCCCCAAATTTCACTTGCTCCAGAGTCCTGGATTTAGGATGCATTGTATAAGTTAGCCAATTTGAGGTACCTTTGTTCCAAAATTGCTGCCCTCTGATGAACTATTTTGCCCAGGCGAGAGTTTTAGAAGTATATAGTCTTCTCTACTTTAGTCTACCACTTTAATTATGGTATCCATTTGGAGTGCCTGAATAGAAGAAGACTTGGAAGTACATTTTACAGGGGTAATTCGGAAAGTATGTTGGGAAACAAACTTTTTGGAAGAGCCCAGAAGACCATGTCCAGGGTCACCTAAAGCCTTAGAAGATGAGCTTTATGTCTGTGATTTATGTTAGATCTCATCCTCCACATAGACTCTGTTAATTTAACGAGAGTTGCTTTTCAGTTGATATGCCTATGATTGCTCTGCCAGTATTGGAAGTAGAGGAAGTAAGTCTTTCGAGCAGTGGTTCTCAACCTTTTCTCCACCACAGACCTTTAAACATCTTTTGTGACCACAGACCAATGCCATGGACCACCAAGACTTAATTCCAGATTTAAATCATAACATTTCTTCAAGCCTTTGTGGACCCCCTGTGACAACATCGCGCCCCAACCTCCAGGGGTCTGCAGATCACAGGTTGAGAACCACTGCTTTGCTTTAGAGCAGGGGTGTCCAAACTTTAAGACTTGTGGACTTCAACTCCCAGAATTCCCCAGCCAGCCATGGGAGTTGAAGTCCACAAGTCTTAAAGTTCCCAAGTTTGGACACCCCTGCTTTAGAGGGACATTATTAAGTAATAGTTCAAAAAACAGCCTAAGAACAATCATAGCTAGAATTTTTTTTGGGGGGAAAAAGTGATCTCATTGATCTTTAACATATATATTATAGCCAGATATCAGCAGACTACTGGTAATTATTTCTGTCAGATTAAAGTAGGAAATGTTGCCCTGGAAAATCTCCTTCAATTGCCTCAATAAGAGCTCTTGCATAGTTGTATATTGGCATTAGGAAGAACAAGGCACCACAAATATTCACCTCATGGTTGCGTGTAAAACTAAAACAGAGAGTAGGGAAAGTAGAGAGGAAGAATTAGCAAGTCAAGTGGATGACTCAAACTGAGGGGGCAACAACCAGGAAGTGATTCAGCACAAGGGGTGGGGGAGTAAAGACAGCAATGAGAAATTTGTTTAACGTGATTATTATTTATAAATAAAAATCACTGTAAATCCTGTGGTGTGTTGTTCTGGTTTTGATAATCCTCTCCTGCACCCTATTCTGGTTTTGCTCCCCAGGATTCTGTGGCCCAAACTGCTCTTAACATTGGCGTAAGAGTAGTTGTTCCTGAGGAGAGAATGTAGTTTTACAAAGCCTTGAGGTTTTCCCCAAATTTTCTGATTTCTATCTCTTTTTGTATTTGCGGTGCTATTTTTTTTTTTTTTTTGGCCAGATAAGGAAGTGCACTCCCCTAAATACCAGAAATAGAGGGAGTCATGATCATTCCCACCATCATTATTTTATATAACTCTTTATTGTTTACTAAACTATATCAAACTTGCAAAGTACAGAAGGTCAACCTATCCGTCAGAGATAGCTCTGCCTTGTGTGTTTGGAAGACTGTGGATAACAGATTCTTTCCTGGCCTTTCTGAACATATCAATTTTTCTTTGATATGGAGTAACAAGAATGTCATGTGTAAATGCCTTTTTATAGAAAGTGACAACAGACCTTCAGTTGTTTTCCTCAACTTAGGCTGGCCTGGCATAATAAAATGTATGGTTTTCTCAGCCTCTCTTCAGAAGTTGTACAGTAGATTTCTAGTTGTGGAAATGTTTAGGCTTACAACATTTATATAATAGTAATAGGACATAGTTTGAAATATATTAAAATGAAACTGTTGTGACTTGAACCTACGAAGTTCTTTACATATAACCTCATGACCTAGTTTGTTTTAATCACATTGACTGAAAACAGCTACTGGTCTGTTTCCAAAATTCTGTACCACAACCTATGGTTTACAAAGCTTGGTGGTTAGGTTTCTATGTAATCTAAAGCAAAATTAAAGAAAGCAACAAAGACAATTAGGGGATTGAAGGCTAAAACATATAAAGAATGGTTGCTGGAATTGGGCATGTCTAGTTTAAAGAAAAGAAGGATTAGGGGTGACAGGATACCATAGCAGTGTTCCATATCTCAGGGGTTGCCACAAAAAAGAAGGAGTCAAGCTATTCTCCAAGGCACCTGACGGCAGGACAAGAAGCAATGGGTGTAAACTAATCAAGGAGAGAAGCAACCTAGAACTCAGGAGAAATTTTCTGACAGTTAGAATAATTAATCAATGGAACAACTTGCCTCCAGAAGTTGTAAATGTTCCAACACTGGAAGTTTTTAAGAAGAGATTGGACAACCATTTGTCTGAAATAGTATAGGGTTTCCCAGAGGTGGGTTGCCAATTTCTTTACTACTGTTTCAGGCACGCTTGCACACATACCTCAACTCCACAAGGTGGGTGGGCGGAGCCTCCTGCCACCGCTACTACCTGTTTGGCCGATCTGGGCCGAACTGGCAGCAACCCACCTCTGAGATTTCCAGAGCAATCAGGGCATTGGACTAGAAGACCCCCCCAAGGTCCCTTCCAACTCTGTTAATCTGTTAACTGATAAACTGGTTTATCAGTTAAAATCTCTGTGCATAATTCCAGATAGGATGGATGTACACGATTACAAGAACAGTTTTTCTTTGTTATTGCCCTGTTTAATGGTTGAATTCTAATGTGTGAAGTATAGGGTTTAAGGATATGTCTTTGTAAGTCCCAGACAGCTCCACCTTTGGAGAAAGCAACTTGTTTGCAAGAGGGTATATGCTATGGATATCTTGAGCTCTCAGGATAAATGATTTATTACTGCTTTTTGCAGTTTGCTTTTCAAAACAAAATGTCATTTCTGACTCAAGGAAAATTGATTACTTTTACATGGTAGGGGGGAAAAAAGAGCCTGATTGCTAATAATTATCCTGGCCAAAAATTTCATCTGCACCCTATTTAGTTTTTCTGCTAACAATTACAACATAGAAATAGATAGATTTGCATAAATTATGATTGTTGTCCACAGCCTAGACAAAGAAAGGCTTACTGAATATTCGTTAGTAGTAATAGAATCTCATTTTATTTCCACTGTATCAGTCTTATAGAAACAGAAAACAAGTGAACTGAAATCTCTGCACACAGAGAAATGAAGCTGTAAGCATCTGAAACAAACTTAGTGCTACATTTCCCCTTGTATATACTAAAGTTGGTAGGATTTATGTCAAGAAAAAAATTCCTCAAGCCAAAAATGTTTTTGGATGTTCTATGCTTGGTTAATGGCTCTACGTACCCAATAAATAAACTGTGCTTGCTTAGATTTTGCTAATAGTTGGGTGCTGAACTGAAAAGGCAACTCTGCTTTAACTGCTATGTCTAATTACTACTCTTTGAAAAGAATCCTGAATCTGATTCCACAACTCAGCCTCCCCCATAGCTGCAAGAGCATAAAACCATGATTGCCTCTATTAACCGAAGTTCATCTTCTTAATAGCCTTGCTGAATTCCTGATCCTTAGATGTATGGTCTTAAAAACGTGGAAGCAGTGTTTTGCATTCTTTGGAAAAGTAATATTTATTCTGAATAGTTTAAGATTAATGGTTGAAGAACATAAAACATTGAATCGTAGGGCTAGAATCAGAATATCAGATATCAGAATCACCACTGACTTCCGCTCCTTCCGACAAAAACTGAAGACTCACCTGTTTCGTTTAGCCGGCTTGGCCCATTCATAGTCTTATCCTACCTCCTGGCAGATATTTTTAATTGGGTATTTTTAGGGGTTATTTTAAACATTGTTTTAATTGCTTTACTTTAAGTACAGTTTTTACAGCCTCCTCTTTTAAGTATTTAGTATTTATTTATGTTTGTATTTATTCCCATGTATTTATGTGTTTTAATCTGACTGTACACCGCCCCGAGTCCCTTTTGGGAGAGGGGGTGGTATAAAAGTTTGAAATAAAGTAAAGTAAGTAAAGTAGAAGGGATCTTAGAGATCTTCTGGTCCAACCCCTTGCTCAAGGCAGGAGCCCCATTCCATCCTGGTCAAATGGTTTCCCAGTCTATTTTTGAAAACCTCCATTGAGGGAGCACCTGCAACTCTGGAAGGCGAGCTATTTCATTGATTAATTGTTCCCACTGTCAGAACAAGCAGCAAGTGATAAATCAAACAATGGAAATAGTTTTGCAATAGTGGAGAATATCTGTAGCTTGGGTGTAGGATGAGAGTGAAGGTTCTTTCTCTGAGCTTGTGGCTTGGTTTCTGAACATTTCATTATCAGGCTGGGTAACACCTTCAGCAGAGTTTAGGGGATGTCAGTGTCAGTGTCCTTCTGTTTATAAGGGCTTCAGGTGTGGGTATGTCAAGTGAAGGTCTTGTGATGGGTCAGCTGTGAATCATCAGTGAGTCTTGTGATAGGTCTTGTGATAAGGAGATCATCACCCGCCCTGCTTGTGAGTTCATTAAAGCTTGGCACTCCATAAGCAATTCCATCAACAGAAACATTGACCTACAACCAGCCTAAGAACACCTCAGAATCCAAATCAACCACACAACCAACCAGAGACAGTAGCGATGCACAACCAACCCATGCAAACCTCCCACATTAGCAGTTCACCTCCCTGTCGGATCGGTCGCAGTTCGTATTGACTGGAGGGCAGGGATCGACCCCCAGGTGCGTCACTTGTGGGGTGCCCCAGGGGTTGGTTCTCTCACCCCTCCTGTTCAACATATATATGAAACCACTGGGCGAGATCATCCGTGGTTTTGGGGTACGGTATCATCAATATGCTGATGATACCCAACTTTTCATCTCTACCCCAAACCACCCAAACGATGCCCTCGAATAGTCAGGTAGGGGGAGAAATTTTAGCCTCCTCAGAGAGGGCCCGCAATCTGGGAGTCCTCCTGGATACGCAGCTTAGTTTAGAAGAACACCTGATGGCCGTGACCAGGGGGGCCTTTTACCAGGTTCGCCTGGTACGTCAGTTGCGCCCCTTCCTGGATCGGGATGCTCTGTGCACAGTCACTCATGCCCTCATCCTTTCTCGCCTGGACTACTGCAACGCTCTCTACATGGGGCTGCCCTTGAAGAGCACCCGGAGGCTTCAGCTGGTCCAGAATGCGGCCGCGTGGGTTATCATGGGGGTACCTAGGTACTCCCATGTTACACCCCTTTTAGGGGGTCGGCACTGGTTGCCGGTTGTTTTCCAGGTGCGATTCAAGGTATTAATTATGACCTTTAAAGCACTCCATGGCTTAGGCCCAGGGTACCTGCGAGACCACCTACTGCCACCAGTAGCCTCCCACCGTCCAGTACGATCCCATAGAGTTGGCCTCCTCAGGTGCCGTCGGCCAGACAGTGTCAGCTGGTGACCCCCAGGGGGAAAGCCTTCTCTGTGGGAGCACCTTCCCTCTGGAATGAGCTGCCCCCGGAGCTTCGCATAATCCCTGACCTCCGGTCCTTCCGACGTGCCCTAAAAAGTTGGCTTTTTCAGCAAGCCGGCCTGGCCTGTTAATTTTAACTTATTTTAAATGTATTGTCTTTTAAATTTGGTTTGTTTTTTTGGATATGTATTTAATTTTTAAAAAACTTTTGGGATGTATGTTTTTTAATGTTGTATGCCGCCCTGAGTCCTTTGGGAGAAGGGCGCCATATAAATCCAATAAAACAAACAAAACAAATAAACAAACAAACAAACCAATGACCCTGACCTGATGTAATTTCCTTATCACAAGACCCATTGCAAGACCCTCACTTGACATACCCCCACTTGAAGCCCTTATAAGCAGAAGAACACTGAAATCCCCTAATCTCCGCTGAAGATGTTTCTGGGAAAACACGAATCTGAAAACTTCCTGGTTTTCCCCACCTAGTTGAAAGTTCAAGTCCACAAGTCCATCGCACAGTCCAATCTCTCACTGCCATGCTGGCAGTTCCACCCATCCAATTCTGGTCAGGTGCAGAGATGCAGAGACAAAGGATGACCTTGGCTTTCTAGAAGGAATTTTGTTATGGCTACATAGTATGTAACCCCTTACAATCCCCCCTCCCATTTTCCTACAATAGAAAAATGCATAGTAGAATAATAGAAAGTGTGGCAGGCCAAAGATCCAAAAGAAAAGATGGCTGCAGGCCTGACAATGTTCTCATCACATAGTAAGTATTATCTGAAAATAACATTGATTTTTTTTTTCCTGGGCTGTTCAGCACTAGTAGTACAAAAATATTCTTCAAGACTGAGTCCCACGCCATCTTTCTCAAACCAACCCATAACAATAATGTTTATTTGGAGTTCAGGTACTCTGTCTCAGTTGCAGAATGAGACTGAAAATATGGCTTTGTGGCCCTCACAAGCCTGGTGGGCATAATTCAAAGAAGGGAACACCCCCCTCATGGCCCAACCAGGTCTCCGTAATGCATGCCAGGTCCTCTCTCCCCTCTAGTATGAGGTCGTAAATGAGAGGAGCCTTATGTACCACGGACCTGGCATTAAGTGATACCAGCTGGAGACCTGGGTCCTATAATCCCAAGCACCCAGGGGTGCGAGAGGGGCAATGAGGGTCAGAGCGTGCGATCACTCTTAAACAGCAATCCCGTGTCCCTGGACATAATTTGGCCCTAGGCCCCCACCGTATCTGCCCCTTCCACATACAGTAGAGATGGCAAACCCCCCAATGGAATGTTTTAATGTCTCCCCCGGAATCCCAACCCTTTCCAGCACTCCTGACCTGCACCCATTAGTTAGCTTTGGCCTGTGTCCTGGCAGACTCCCCCCGAAGTCTGTCTGAGCCATCCGAATCAACACCTGCCCTCCCCTTAAAAATTGATTTTAAAAAACCCTGTAAACCCCCCCCCCCCCAAGAAGCCTCTTCTTCGCATGCCACCTCTCGGGATCCCAAGATCCATCATTAAGGAAGTGTCTTGATAAGCAAGAAGGCCTCTCTGGGAAAGGGGGAGTTCCCAAAGGGAGTAAAGTTCTATCGCAGTATAATATAGAGGAAGTGTGTCATCAACCAAAACGGGTGACATCACAGGAGATGGAATGGGAAAATGACATATCCAGGGGGGGCAGCCAACAGTGTTCAAGGGGGTAGCGGGAGGCTTATGTCCATCACAGCCATGGTCGATTTTGAAGACAATATATAAAGGTAACGGTCAGATATCAAAATAGCAGCTGATGATAAATTGCAGGTTGGTGAAGCGGCCAATGATGGCGGTGGTGAGGACAGCTGCGGCAGCAGTGGCTGCTCCAACAACTGAGCTCCATCCATGCAACCGCACTCATATCCGTCACCGGGGTCGCACTCCGTTAACCCAGTCCATAGTGTCACAATGGGAGGGGCCAAATGGCCAAATGGCACAGTACGGTGGCCCAGGCAATGGCGTTGATACTGGTGGGGGCCACAACACAGGAGCCCCCCCCACTCCAAGCACGCCCACGCCAACTACTGAAGCCTCTGCTGGCATCAATACCCATGGCAGCTGCCTCAGCCATTCCCTGCTAATCCAGTCTATCACGTCCATAAGCAGGGGGGAGCTACCGGGATAATACCACGGTGTGGGTAGCGGCAGCGATGGCGGCAGAAACCCCAGGCAGGGAGCCCCGCTGCCACTGCTGACCACACCCACGCTGGCAGCAGAAAAACACTCTCCATTCTTCATTCACCGCCAACCGCCCAGTTTCACTCACAACATTCCGGCTACAGGGCAAGAAATCGCAGGCCAAGGGTACCCCCAGAGGTCCCAGGAAGTTCCCATAGCTGGACCTGGAACCGACGATGGGATAGGGTACCCCCTGCATATCCCGAGAAGGAAAACCATCTCCCCGAAGTTCTCCTCAAACGCGACAGGACACCATCTTGGGCATGCACATTTTCACTTAGAAATAAGCTCTTTTTCATTGCTTCAATATTTATGAATGGTAGACATTTTCTTCAGGTTGACATCCAACTTTTTTTCTTAGAAGTAAAATACAGTATTTGCTCACCTATCCACATAATCAGACTCAGTTGTGAGTGAATACTTTTGGCAATATAGTGTAAGTGGCAACCAAAGTGGTTGCATGAAACATACTTGAGCATTTATTTTAAATGAAGAGCAATGAATATTTTGAAATGACTGACAAGGAATGTGCTGTTTTCCTCTCTATTCACCAGGATTGTCGTATCATCCTCCTCTTGTAAGAATTACTGGGGGAAGGGAAAAAAGGGTGTGTATGGATACCACAAAATAAGTGTAAATGTTCTTTTGTCTTTATTTGTTGTACCAGAAATAGAGCACTATACTCCTGAAACAAAAAGTTTTTTTTTTTTAAAAAAAAGACAACTAAAGCAATGGAATAATATTGTCATTGGAATTAATGGAAAAAGTTAGTTTGAGTACTCAAAATTAAATGCTCAATAGGCATATTTCATGGACATTTGTTATAGCTAACTTCTCTTTATATGCCTAGTTATTATGATGGTAATATTCATTATTTTGTTGTTGAGCAAAACGGTGTTTGTTCCTGACATAGCAATATTACTTAGACTTATATACTGCTTTACAGCCCTCTCTAAGCAGTTTATAAAGGCAGCATATTGCCCCCAACAATCTGGGTCTTCCCAGCAAACTATGATCTGTCTCAGGATTTATTATTATTTAGCACATGGCTGCCCTAGGATTGACACGAATAAACATGACATACAACTCAGAGGTTTGGATCACTTCCTGATTAACCAAGTAACTGTCTGTCAATTTGTTGGGAAGTTCCCCAAACATCCCTAACCTTAACCCTAACCATGAAGCTTGAACCCTCAAACTTCTAGGATGCACGCTTTTTAATGGGTTCTACACTGCAGAGGTGCTGCCTAGCTATTATTCTGGATGGGACCAGAAATGATTAGCCAAAGCAATGCACATTATATTTAAATTGCCACACATCTTTTCCAAGATGTACAGAAGGCCAAACATGTGAGCAGCAGGACATGCTGGACCAGAGATTGTAGGGAGTCATTAAGATCTTGATGATAAAACAACTGTAATTGACATGATTGCCTTAATTCAAAATAGTCAGAAGAAGGCAAGCATAATTTCTTTGGATGCAATGAAAGTTTTTGTTCTGGTTTCTTCTAAAGTGAGTCTTGAGTTACTATATATTAGTACTATATTATATATAGATTAGATTAGATTTTGATTTATAGACCGCTCCCTCTCCCCGAAGGGATAATATAATATATCAGTAGTTCAAATATTTTGTATAAATATGCATATTTTATTATTTTTGTAAAGACATATTTTATTTAAGACGTAGGTTGCACGTAATCACATATGGTATGGTTTCTGTTTGGAAAATGTAGTATTTATGAAAGATGACACTTTTTGTCTGTTTTTTAAAAATACGGCTCAAGAACTCTTATCTGTGCCTTGAGAAATTCTGAAAATATTTAAGAATTGCACTAAGTAAGGCAAGATATAAAATTATAACCTTGACATGTTTAGAGACGGGAACTATACATTTTTAATTGCTGATTTTTTTAATGCTAATACAAGGATTTCTGTAAGATTTCTCCAATGGTAAATTTTAACTTGACACAACAGAAATTTTTTGGGGGGATAATCTAGATTTATTCATCTAGCTAATGTAAATGTGTTTTCAATTAATTTAATTGAGAGGCTTATTTAATTCACTGTTATTTATATGTTATGTGTTCTTCCTAATTTGACCCCTTCGGGCTATTTCCAATGATCTGATCTGTCATTAAATAATTTCCTTTGACAGGAGCAATCTTCAAGCTTTTCACTGCATGAATGACAATTGCATGACAAAATTAGTGGACCAGAGGAATGCCATCAATTTAGTTTACTTGGACTTCAGTAAGGAATTTGATAAGGTAGACTATAACCTACTACTAGGTAAAGTGGAAGAATGTGGGTTGGACAGCATCACCACCAGATGGATTCGTAACTGGGTGACCAACCGCACTCAACGTGTAGTCCTCAATGGAACTGTATCTACATGGAGGGAGGTATGCAGTGGAGTACCCCAAGGCTCTGTTTTGGGCCTAGTACTCTTCAACATCTTCATCAATTATTTGGATGAGGGAATAAATGGGGAACTCATCAGATTTGCAAATGACACCAAGCTGGCAGGAATAGCCAACACTCCAGAAGATAGGCTAAAGATACAGAAGGATCTTGACAAACTTGAACATTGGGCACTATCTAATAAAATGAGATTCAATGGTGTAAAGAGTAACTTTCTACATTTAGGCAATAAAAACGAAATGCACAGGTACAGTATAGGTGGTACCTGGCTCAACAGTAGTAACTGTGAAAGAGATCTTGGAGTCTAGTGGACAACCATTTAAATATGAGCCAGCAATGCCAAAAAAGCCAACACAGTTCTAGGCTGCATCAACAGAGGGATAAAATCAAGATCACGTCAAGTGTTAATACCATTTTATAATGCCTTGGTAAGGCCACACTTGGAATGCTGCATTCAGTTTTGGTCGCCACGATGTAGACAAGATGTGGAGACTCTAGAAAGAGTGCAGAGAAGAGCAACAAAGATGATTAGGGGACTGGAGACTAAAACATATGAAGAACGGTTGCAGGAACTAGGTATGTCTAGTTTAATAGAAAGAAGGACTAGGGGAGACAAGATAGCAGTGTTCCAATATCACAGGGGTTGCCACAAAGAAGAGGGAGTCAAACTATTTTCCAAGGCACCTGAGGGTAGAACAAGAAGCAATGGGTGGAAACTAATCAAGGAGAGAAGCAACTTAGAACTGAGGAGAAATTTCCTGACAGTTAGAACAATTAATCAGTGGAACCGCTTGCCTCCAGAAGTTGTGAATGCCCCAACACTGGAAGTCTTTAAGAAGATGTTGGATAGCCATTTGTCTGAAACAGTATAGGGTTTCCTGCCTAGGCAGTGGGTTGGACTAGAAGACCTCCAAGGTCCCTTCCAACTCTGCTATTGTATTGTATTAAATGTTTAGAAGGAGTCTGCTAAGGGCATATATATTTTAAATATATCAAATCCTGGATGAAACTACGAATAGCAAGATTCATTTTTGAGTTCAGGCTGAAAGCTACTAATTAACCTCACTAAATTTGGAACAAATATCCTCATTTGTTCACTGTTCAATGCTGCACTTAATTCTATTAACTTTTATTTTTCAAATTGGAATAGTAGTGGCTTCTGAATGGTCCTCTAGTCCAGGGGTGGTATAAACCTATCTTCCCTACCAGTTCGCAAATGTGAGTGCATGGCCATCTCCACGCATGCGCAGATCCTTCCGCGGGTGAGCCAGGCATGGGTGGGCGGAGCCACCCGCTATTTCTGCTACCGGTTCAGGCGATCCAATCCGAATCAGTAGAATACTGTCATGTTAGCTTGTTGCTGTTAAGGAATAAACTTGTTAGCCTTTATTCCTGTCTCCGCCTCAGTTATTCTGGCAGCCATCCATTGTTCTCAGTACAGAACAAATACCACCTCTGCTCTAGTCCTAATTTTTAACCTAATACCATTATCCCAAAAATTATCATTTTGCAAAGATTTGTTTTTATTTTTCAATGATTTTACATTTCTTGTTCCACCTTTATCCTTTTTACAAATAGCTCAAGGCGGAGAACATATCTACCACACCTTTCTCCTCCCGTTTCCCCACAACAACAACCTTGTGAGGTGAATTGGACTGAGAGAGAGTGATTGGCCCAAGGTCACCCAGATGGCTTTCATGCCTAAAACAGGAATAGAGCTCACAATCCCTGACAATTTAAAAGGAGAAATAGGCATGCCTTTCTTTCCAAAGTTTCCTGCTCATATTCCTGCTTTTTAATTGGAATTGTCATTGTGTTTGTGTATATGAAAACAAGCCTTCACGGTTTGCATATGATCAGTAGACTATGAGTAATCCAACCTTTTTTTTTTAAAGGTGGAATTTGTTCTCTTTTGACCCACAAAATCTAATTATCCTATTGGATTCCATATCAAGAGGATCCCGATTGGTATCTATAAAATAAATGTGTAACCTTTTAGGAATGATATGGACTTTCTTAGCTTTTCCTTCGCTTGGGAGTTCACAAGAACTCTGGCAACAGTGGGGAAGCAGCTTGTTAGATCTGGGCAACGAGAGAACAGACTGCGGACACGAAGTGACTTAACAGCTCTTTATTAGTAGTAGTAGTGATCCAGCTTGCTCTGTGGCCGGAGGGTTCCCCTTTTATAGTACTCGGGTACGCCTCTCGACCAATCAGAGCGATACCTGTTTCCCGCTGTAGCAGCGGACCAGAGAGGAGACTTCCTCCGATATATGTTAATATCTAACACCCCTCCCCTCCTAGACGGAACGTTGCGGTTAGTAACATAGTCTTTTAGGTATGTTGGAGTTTGCCTTACTCGGGAGGAGCGTTGCAGTTCGGGTTGGTTAGAAGTGGTTGCAGGATCGGATGCTTTTTCTGTTTCTCGTTCGGGTGGTTTCGTGCCTTCGTTGCTAGGGCGTTCCGGAGTCTGCTCGGTTACGTTGCTTGGGGGTTGCTCTGCTTCGTGCTCGATCTCTTGTTCAGACCTGGGCTCGCAGGTGTCGTAGTTCTCTGTATTGGGGCTCTCGAGTGGCTGACTTTGCGTTGGTAGGTAGCTCTGGTCCTCGGTTCGAAGGTCTGAGTGTGCTAGGCGACCTCGAAGTTGATCGATGTGCCTTTTCCAGTTCCGCCCATCTTCCAGTTCCAACAGATACGATCGTGGACCCGTGATGCCAATGACCTTTGCCGGCATCCACAATGTTCCCCCTGCATAGTTGTGGGCGTATACTGAATCCCCTATGCTAAAAGTCCGAATTTTGCTTGTGGAGTCTGGGGGTGCTGTGGCAGAGTAATTTGGGTGAAGACGGTCCAGGTGAGACTGTAGACGGCGGCCCATGAGTAGTTCAGCGGGGCTCCTACCCGTCGTTGCGCTTGGGGTAATATGCTGAATTAGGAGGTAATGGTCAATGCGTGTTTGCCAATCACCTGGACCCATCCTAGCGAGGGCCTCTTTTGCGAATCGCACCATTCTCTCCGCCTGTCCATTTGACGCCGGATGGAATGGCGCGACGAGGGCGTGCCGAATTCCCTGACCTGCTAGATATGTCTCAAATTGCATGGCCGTGAACTGGGGCCCGTTATCGGAGACCAGGAGGTCGGGCAGGCCATGAGTAGCGAAAAGTTGCCTTAATGACTGCCTCTGCCATGGTTGAAGTCATTAGGACTACTTCTAGCCATTTTGAGTATGCATCCACAACTATAAGGAAAGTCTGACCTTGGAATGGCCCTGCGAAGTCGATGTGTATTCGCGACCAGGGTGCTTTAGGCTTCTCCCATTCTGTGGCGGGCGCTTCCGGGGGTGCTGGTCTCGATTCCTGGCATGGGTCGCAAGTGGCCACCCATTCCTCTATTTCTTTGTCCATGTTTGGCCACCAAACGTAACTTCTTGCTAATGCCTTCATCCTAACAATCCCCGGATGACCCACATGTAAAGCATCTAATACATTCCTACGTAAAGCATACGGAATAACAACTCGATCCCCCCACAATAAGCAACCTTGTAACACTGAGAGTTTGTCCCGTTTTGACCAAAACACTTTGAATTCCGGGCCCACGTTTCCCTTCGGCCACCCCCTCCAAACCCAAGTTTGAACTTTATTAACATGTCTTTAGAAGAAAACCTTGCAACATCGTAGGAAGAAACCGGTCCTGAGTCCAAACAATCAATGAGCAGCACCGGTACTTCGGGAATGGGGTCTGGCAAAAGGTCCGGTAGTGGGCAACGGCTGAGTGCGTCTGCGTGTCCTAGAGTGGAACCCGGTCGATGAATTAATTTGTACGAGTACGCAGCCAGGAAAACAGTCCACCTGGTCATGCGTGGAGAAAGGGAGACTGGAGTGGGGCGGTTTCCCGCCAAAAGTCCCAACAGCGGTTTGTGATCTGTAATCAGTTCAAAATCGCGGCCGTAGAGGGATTCGTGGAAACGTTTTACTCCAGCTACAGCAGCCAGCGCTTCCCTGTCCATCTGGCTGTAATTCCTCTCGGCCGATGAAAGAGTCCTGGAGTAGAAGGCGATGGGTGCTTCTTTTCCGTCGGGCATCCGGTGGCTGAGGACTGCGCTGACTCCAAAAGGTGATGCGTCGCAGGTCAATACCAGCGGTAGCGTCTGGCTATATTGGACTAACAACGAGTCAGTGGTGAGCAGGCGCTTTACTGCGGCAAAAGCTGCTGCTTCGGATCGTCCCCATTTCCATGGTGTGTTCCTCTGGAGTAGACGGTGTAGTGGCTCAGCAACGGTCGCCTTCTGTCTCAGAAAAACGCTGTAGAAGTTAAGTAGTCCGAGGAAGGCCTGCAACTCGGTCTGATTTCGTGGTGTGGGGGCGTCCTGGATCGCCTTAATTTTCTTTGAAGTGGGGTCTATTCCCTGACCATCAATTCTATAACCCAGGAATTCTACGCTAGGCACATTAATTTGGCATTTTTCCTTTTTGAGGCGGAGACCCTTTTCTCTGATTCTGGCCAAAACAGTTCTGACTCTTTTATTTAATTGCTCCCCGTTTGCAGCGGACACCAAGATGTCGTCAAAATAGGGGACGACTCCCGGTATCCCTTGCAAAAGTCGTTCCATGACGCTCTGGAACAATCCTGGAGCAATACTCACGCCGAATTGTAGCCGGTTGCATTTGAATGCTCCTCTATGCGTCACTATAGTTTGGGCCTCCGCTGTGGCGCTATCAACGGGCAGCTGCTGGTAAGCTTGTGCCATGTCTAATTTTGCAAATACCTTTCCTGGCCCCAACGAGTGCAATAAGTGCTGTACTACAGGCACAGGATATGCGCTTTGTTGTAGCGCGACATTAATTGTGCATTTATAGTCCGCGCAGATGCGGACTGATCCGTCTGGTTTGACTGGGGTCACGATGGGCGTTTCCCAGTGCGCGTGATCCACCAGCTCAAGGATTCCTTGCTCCACTAACTTATCTATTTCCTTATCTATTTTTGGGCGGAGTGCAAAAGGCACTCGTCTCGGTTTAAGTCGGATTGGCGCCACTTTGGGGTCTAAATTGAATGAAATCGGTTTACCCACATACTTACCCAGACCAGGGCTGAACACATCCTTGAACTCCTTAAAAATCTGCTCAGCGCTGCTGTTTTCCACGGCGTTGATTCCGGTGACTTCTAGCCCCAAGGATTCAAACCAATCCAGTCCTAGGAGGTTTTGTAATGGTGCGCTGGCGATGGTCACGGGCAGCTGGGCTACGATGTCCTTGAAACGGATCTGGAACGTGCCTTGGCCTACGATGGGGACTCGGTTCCCTTGGTAGTCTCGTAGCAGTATGTCTGGAACGCGTAGTTGGCTCTTTTTGAGGCTAGGGATAGCCTGTTTCATGGATGCCCATGAAATGATCGTCAGGGACGATCCTGTGTCAACTTCCAGCTCGCAAGGTGAGCCCTCCAAGAGGACTGTGACTTTCAGCTTTTTAGGCCGCTTGGTGCGGACCTGGCTTATTGTGGTGAGATACGTTCGCAATTCCTCTCTCTGGGTCAACTCTATCTCACCATCTGTATCCTGAAAATACTCTCGTTGAGCGTCTTGATAGAACGCTGTCTCAGCTCTTTGTGTGTAGTCTCTCTGGGAATACGCTCGCTCAGCTCCTTGTGTGTAATCTCTCTGGGGATACGCTCGCTCAGCTCTTTGGGAATTTTCTCTCTGGGTAAACACTTGTGGATTTCTCTCTGGGCGCCCTTTTTGATTTCGCCAAGCCCCTGGGTTGGGCTTCTGTTGGCGGTACATGGGTGATTGCCTTGAGGCAGGGGCTTCGCTCCGGCACACTCGTGCGATGTGCCCCAGTTTGTCGCAGTGCGAACAAACAACGTTCCTGAACCGACAGGTAGACCGGGGGTGATTCCCTCCACAGTTTGCGCAGGGCGGCAAACGGGATCTGGGTCTCCCCCCAGGTTTCACGTGACTGCTCCGCATCAGGTGACTTTCCTCGAGCTCGGGATTCCCGAAATCTGGAATGGTGTCCTCGTAGTGGACACTGGTGTGTCTTGGCGCTGGCTGGCCTGTGTTGAATCCCCGTTGAATGGTCTCCGCTGATCTGTCTGCTGCTTCTGAAGCTCTTGCCTCGTCGAGTACAATTTGTAGGCTTAAATTGGTTTTGGCTAACAGCCGTTTTTGTAGGGAAATGTCTCTCAGCCCGCTAACGAGTCGATCCATAATCTGCTCATCCAGGTCTCGGAATCCACAATGTGTGGCTGCTTTTCGTAGGGCTGCAACGTACTGGTTGATAGATTCTCCCGCCTTCTGGTTCCTCGTGTTGAATGCTTGGCGGCAAACATGGCGGGAAGGTTTTGGCGCGTAATGAGTCTGTAGGGCTTGTTGCAACGCCGCCCATGATACTGCCTGTATCGGAGTAGGCACGGTGAGGTCTCTGGCCGTGTTGAAGACTTCTTTTCCGCAGTAGCCGAGGAAGAAGTTTTTCTTCCGGGCGTCAGTGATCCCCGTGTATTCGTTCGCTTCGAGAAAACACTCGAAACGAATCATGAAGGCTTCCCATTCGTCGTTCTCTGGGTCGAATGGAGCGGGGGGAGTGTGCATCGCCATCTTCTCTCGCTTGAATTTGCCGCGCTGTGGTGACCTGAGATGGCTGCCGGAATTTCTGCCGAATTCCTAGGCTGGATCAAATCCGGAGATTCTGGAGTAGCGTTCTTCGTCCTATCTGCCTCTCGATCCCATCCTCGTCGCCAATGTTAGATCTGGGCAACGAGAGAACAGACTGCGGACACGAAGTGACTTAACAGCTCTTTATTAGTAGTAGTAGTGATCCAGCTTGCTCTGTGGCCGGAGGGTTCCCCTTTTATAGTACTCGGGTACGCCTCTCGACCAATCAGAGGGATACCTGTTTCCCGCTGTAGCAGCGGACCAGAGAGGAGACTTCCTCCGATATATGTTAATATCTAACACAGCTTATATAGTAATGCCACAATCTTAGTCAGATAATCATGTCCTGAAGCTAGAAAACTCTTCCTTTGGCGACCCAGAGCCCCAGTTGGCTTATTCCATAGAAGCAGATGCAGTGTCAGCAAGTGTCCCCCCCCCCACTGTTCCTTGAGGTTTCACTTCTCTTTTATTGAGCTGAAAAAGCTGTTCCTATATTTGTGCTTCTTTGCACCAGGTCAGTGCTTTTTAACAAGCAGAAACTATTTTACTAACCAAGCTGCCACTTGGGTTAAGTTTTAAGTCCTTCAATAACAGGACTGTCTTATCAAAAACAGAAATGGAGTGGCGCATGAAGACATCAACCCATTTTCAAGCCATTATATTTATTGTTATGGTTTGTCACATAGTCAGCCAGAGGTTCAGAATGTCATTTGGCATTTTTGAAGACCTACCAAGTCCTCCTCAAGGACTTGAGATAGACAGATGTTGATGATTTGTAGTCTTAAAGGTATAATTGCAGGTTGTAAGCTGTTCAGAGCAAAACTGCCTTTTGCAATTCACTGGTGGGGATTTTGTCAATGACAATGGTGTTCAAGAAGTCCTCCAGTTATTTTGGGATTGTATCCAAGGCATCAGAAAAGGAGAAGCTCAGGATAAGTGAGAGGTTAGCATTTTTACTTCTGCCCTTTAAAAGTACTAAACGATTCATTCGGAAGCTTCTAAATGTCTGGCACTCCCCTCCTGTGTTTTTCCTAAGGCTCCTTTTAGCAACAGGAATGCACACATCTTGATCTTAGCGCTATTCCTTTTCCAAGATATCTAAATTATATTCTGTGCAAAGGGACACTCTAGGTTCCATATAGGACAAATGTTACAAACTTTGTGCAAGTTTGTACATCAAGACTCAAAACAAGGACAAATTAATATCAGAACATTTTAACCTCTCAGGATATTCTTTGGTAGATCTCAAAGCAACTGTTTTTTGGGGAAAATGGGCGTTGGTCCTTACCTGATACGCTCATTTTCTGGTAGAGTAGAGACAGCAGCCAGACTGGGTATGCACTTATGATGTCATCGGGATCTTGTGGCTCCTCCCCAGTTTCAGATGAAGGAAAACTGTAGACTCAAGTGAGAATTGTGAGCAAAAAGTGAAAGTCCAAAGTCACTGTATCTCTCTCTCTCTCCTCCGCACAAGGAATTCCCTCGCATGACCCATACCAGGGTGGGGCTGGTTGCTGTCTCTACTCTACCAGAAAATGAGTGTATCAGGTAAGGACCAATGCCCATTTTCCTGTTATCGTAGAGACAACAGCCAGACTGGGACGTACCAAAGACTGAGCTGTCCACTAGAGTGGGAAATTGTAAAAAAGGTCCATTAGGGCACAAGCACTTGTTGCAGCACTGTGCGCCCAAAGGCCGCGTCAGCCGATGCATACTTGTCCAATTTGTAATGACATATGAAGACCATGGGAGACGCCCAGGTGGCCGCCCGGCAGACTTCTTCCAAGGTGGCTTGAGTGGACCAAACTGCAGATGTCGCAGTGCTGCGTGTAGAGTGAGCTGTAATGTTTGCAGGGACCTGTATGGATTGAAGTTCGTAGGACAGTTTAATACAGGCTCTGATCCAGCGCCCCAGACTAGACAATGAAGCCTTGGTACCCAAGGAGGCCTGGCGAAAGGAGATAAAGAGAGCTTCTGAGTGGCGGAATGAGGCAGTGCTGTCGATGTAGATCTTGAGGGCATGACGTACGTCAAGAGTGTGCCACTTGCACTCCCTCTCGTGACGGGGAGACAGACAGAAATCAGGTAAGGTCAACTCCTGACCTCGGTGGAAACAGCTATTGACCTTCGGTATGAATGTCGGGTCCAGTCTTAAGACAACTTGGTCTGGATGGAAAATGCACAAGTCAGGTCTGACAGAAAGAGCAGCCAAATCAGAAATACGTCTGACTGAGGATACAGCCACCAAAAACAGCATTTTAAAGGACAACAGTTTCAAAGAAGTGGATCTCATAGGTTCAAAAGGTGCGGAAGTCAAAGCCTCTAGGACACGAGGCAAGTCCCAAGTCGGATATCTATGTATGGCAGGGGGACGCAGGTTGGACGCTCCACAGAGAAATCTCTGGATCAAGGGGTGAGAAGGCAGATGTTCAGATGCCAGGCCGCCCAGAACAGAGGCCAGAGCGGCCACCTGTTGGCGTAGCATGTTAGGGGTAAGTCCCTGATCAAGCCCCCTCTGCAGGAAGTCCAATATCTGTGGAATGGATGCCCTAAGTGGGTCAACAGTCTGGTTGGAACACCACAGAGCAAAAGTCCACCACGTGGCATCATAAATGCAGTTAGTAGAGCTTCTGCGTGATGCCTGAATGGTAGCAATGACGTTGAGGGAGATGTTATCGGCTGTTAAGGCTTGCCGCTCAATCGCCATGTGGTTAACTGCAGCCACTGGGGGTCAGGATGACAAACTGACCCTTGGTGTAGAGACAGGAGAGACCAAGGGATGTGCCATGGGGTGGAAATTGACAGAGTCACTAGGTCGCCATACCAAGGCTGGCGTGGCCAATTTGGCAGTAGCAGGAACAATTCTGCCTCCTGCTCCAACATTTTTTGAATTACCCTCTGAATGAGGGTAAGAGGAGGAAATGCGTACATGAGCCCCTGGGCCACTGGCATGTGAGAGCGTCTACTCCTTCTGCCATGGGGTCCATGAACCTCGAGTAATACCTGGGTACCTGGTTGTTGACTGCCGTCGCGAACAGGTCTAGGTCTGGGAGGCCGAACTGTAGTGTCAGTCAATGGAAGATATTCGGATGGATGCTCCACTCCGTTGATCTATCATTGTCCGGCTCAGCCAGTCTGCTTGGACATTGGAGACCCCTGAGATGTGTTCTGTCCTGAGAGATGACAGGTGAGATTCCACCCACTGGCACAACAGGTTGGATTCCTGCATCAAGGACCAGGAACGGGTTCTCCCCTGTCTGTTTATGTGTGCCTTGGTTGTGGTATTGTCTGTGAGGACTAATATGTGTTGGGCCTGAACTCTGTGGTAGAAGTGTCTGAGGGTGAGGCGAACCACCTGCAATTCTAGCCAATGTATGCTGTTTTGGCTCTCTTTGAGGGACCACTGACCCTGAGCCACTAGGTCCTGCATGTGTGCTCCCCATCCTGTCAGACTTGCATCCGTCGTAAATGTGAGACAGCATGGCTCTCTGAACAAGGTCCCTTGCAAAATCGCCGGGGACTGCCACCATTTGAGAGAGTGTAATACCTGTCTGGGAAGGGGGACCCTGTCGGCCTTTTGATGTGGAAGCATGAACCATTGAAGGCTCCTGCTATGAAACCTGGCCCACGAGACAATCCCGAAGCAGGATACCATCTTGCCCAAGACTTGGGAGGGAAGAAGAAGGGAAGCCTTGCTTAGAGGTAGCACCTTTCTGACAAGTTCCGTCAGACTGAGAATGCAGTTGTTGAATAGGAACACCCTCTCTGCCATGGTGTCTATCAAGACCCCGAGGTGGTGAAGGTGAGTGCTGGGAACGAGGTGACTCTTTTTGAGATTCACCCCAAACCCTTGATTCCACAAGGTGTGAATGGTGAGGGTGAGATCTCTTTCTGCCTGAACCGGAGACCTGGACAACAAGAGGATGTCATCCAGGTAACAGAGAATCCGACTGGGGATGACCTGATGTGGCCAATGCTGCCAGTACTTTTGTGAATACCCTGGGGGCAGAGGATATACCAAATGGAAGAGCTCGGTACTGGAAGTGCCTCCCCCCATAGGAGAAGCGGAGATATTTTCGGTGGTCTATGAAGATGGGGATATGAAGGTAAGCTTCAGTCAAGTCTACCAACGTGAGGAAGTTGCCTTTCCTGACCGCCTGGAGGACGGTGTGCAGAGAATGCATTTTGAACCACCGATAGACAATGTGGCGGTTCAATGTTTTTAGATCTAATATTGCTCTCCATCCCCCGGAATTCTTCGGTACCACAAACAGGCGGGAATAAAAACCCTGCCCTTCCTGATGGGGAGGAACCGGTTGGATGGCCCGGATCTCCAACATGTGCTGAATGGCCTATTCCATCAATGCCCTCTTGCGAGGACACCGAGAGACTGGGCATGGCACAAAGTGTTCCTGGGGGATGGAGAGGAATTCTAGCATGAGATCAAATTTGACAGTTTTGAGTACCCAATTGTCTGTTGTGATCTCCTCCCACTGGTGGGCAAAGAACGCCAGGCGGCCTCCGATCGGAAGAGAGTCCAGATAGTCAATTCCTATGTGAAAATTGGCAATTGCCTCCTCCACGGTAAGATTTCTTGGAGGGGAAACACTGTGTGTTTCTATTGGACTTGTCCTGATGAGATCCCTGTCTGCAAGTGTAGGGTTGGCATTGTGGATGGGGGAAGGAAGGTCCCCCGTCCGCTGGCTGAAAGGGCGACCTCCTATAGAAGGGAGCGGGCCGACTGTCCTGTTTCTTGTAGATGGATGAAAGGACCTTGCGCTTGTCTTTAGATTCCGTGAGGTACGGGTCTAAGGGATTATCAATTGGCTGCGACTGAATGGGGAGGCTGCTAGGCGCCACTTGGTATGGACATCCGCCTGCCATGGCTTGAGCCAAAGCAGATGCCTGGCCGTGACTGTAGAGGCCATGGCTTTAGAAGCGAATCTAGCAGCATTAAGGGAAGAATCAGCCGCAAATTCAACCGCTGCCCTGATCTTATTGAGATCCCTATATAATCTAGTGTCAGTAGGAGCGATGTGCTCCTGAAACTGTTCAATCCAAACCAGGACCGCCCTGGGGAAGAAGGAAATGGCCGGAGAGGCCCTAATAGCCCAGGCCCCAGCCTAATAGTTTTTGACTAAGTTTGATCTGACCTTTTCTCCTCAGGCTTGAGAACCTCCTCAGGGGCTCCAGAGACCACAGTAGGTGAAGACAGGGCTGTCATTCACTGGGGGAATCTCGAAGAACTTGGTGAGGTCTGGTGCAATGTTGTCAAGGTTGGTTGGCTGTGGGCCCATGCCTGGAGACTCCCACTGCTTCTGGATGAGGTTCAGGAATAGCTTGGGAATAGGGATCACCTCTTTTTCCACCGTGGGTTCGGTGAATGGGGTACTGAGACCCCCAGTTGAAGCCGGTTCTGCCGGTTTATCCTGTGAAGTAGAAGTTCAATGGCCTTAAGAAGAAGGGACTTGAATCGATCAGCTTTGAATAATCCAGTAAAGGCAGGGGTATCTGGGGTGACCACCTCATCATCAGATAGGTCTGAGTCCCGCAGGTTATCTTGCTCCCTGCCAATTGAGGCCTGAGAAGTAAAGGCAAAGGGATCAGGTTGCTGAGCCACAGCAGAACATTTATGCTTATGGCCATGTGATGAACCAGGTTGGGGTTGCTGTTGTAGGTGTTAGGGTTCTAAATACCATGCAGAAATAAATCATTGTCCAAGGCAAAACATCCTTAAAGGTGCAATTTATTCCGCAGGCATGTTAGGACGGCTATGGAAATTTCAACTCTGAATTACATCCTGTAAGTTCACCTAGTTGAAAGTTCATGATCTCTCCCCACACCCACAAATCCATCACATGTTCCAATCATCATCTTCCACACTGGCATGTACACCCATCTTCTTCCGGCCAGGTGTCGAGATGCGAAGACAAAAGATGACCTTGGCTTCTACAAAAGAATGTCAACAATCCATTCTACAATCCTACTCCTTTCTATTCCCCCCTCCCAACTACTACACTAATGAAACAGCATAGAGAATTATTAAAAAGTGTGGCAGGCCAAAGATCCTAAAAAGAATATAATTACAGGCCTGACAGGCGGCCTCTCCTCAAAAGAAAAACGTTTCCTGCAAAGAGAATAACATAAAAGTTAACATAACAAAATTAACCACCTCTTCTCCACCCAGGGGAACCCCTTGACTTCTCAGGAAACTTCCCATTGAATTGCTTTACTAACTTCTCCACTTTCAGGTTCCCACTGTTTACCCAATTAGCTTCAGACCAAGGGTAACCCTTCCAATGCACTAAGTACTGTAAGCAACCCCTATTCAGCCTGAAATCTACAATTTTTTCCACCTCAGATTGTGTTTCCCCTTCTATCACTACAGGAGGAAATTGAGCTTGGGTGGATGCTCTTCTGTTAGACCCAATTACTGGTTTCAACAAGCTACAATGAAATTCTGGGTCAATATCCCCTAGACTTCTGGGTAGACTGAGTTGAACTGTAACTGAGTTAACTATCTTCACTATTGGGAATGGACCTAGAAATTTTGGACCCAATTCCTTGCTAAGCATTTCTAATCTTATGTATTTGGTAGATACAAAAACATTGTCCCCCACACGGTAGGGGTTTAGGAGTGAGCGACGTTGATCATCTTGCTTCTGGTAGGCTTCTGCCGCAACTGCTAGAGCCTTCTTCGTATTCTCCCATCCTTTCTTTAGCATGTCCATCCATTCACTCAAAGACATGAAAGAAGGAGATTCTCTAGGCAACTCAGGCATGGCAACAACTTCCATGCCACTGGTAATCTGGAAACCCGCTAATCCTCTGCTGCTGTGGACCGCATCGTTGTACGCCACCTCGGCGAAGGGTAGCAAGTCCGACCAGTTGTCGTGCTGATAGTCCACAAAACACCGGATGTATTGTTCCACCACCGCATTGGCTCCCTCTGCTGCGCCGTTCATGCTGGGATGAACCTCTGAGCTCAATTCTTGTGTGGACCCAATGGATCTCAGGACCTCTCTCCAGAACTTGGTTGTGAACTGGACTCCGCGGTCTGAAATGATCCTCTTGGGTACTCCGTGCAGGCGATAAATGTGTTTCACAAACATTTTCGCTAATTCGTTTGCGGATGGCAATCCTGAGCAAGCAATGAAGTGTGCCTGCTTAGAAAACAAATCAATAACAGTCCAAATTACTTTATGCCCACTGCTGTCTGGGAGTTCCAGGATGAAGTCCATTGCGACCTCTTCCCATGGCCGTTTAGGGCTCTCTGCTGCAGGTGCTGTAGGTTCTGGGCTCTTGGATTCAATCATCCACGGCTGGCCTTGTTCCTCCTCCGAGGCTTCCCCCTTGGTAGGACTCTTCGTCACCTGAAGTTGAGGGTCCTCTTCCAGAGGTCGGTTGGGCATTTCCCCCTCCGAGGCCTCCCCCTTAGTTGGACTCTTTGTCACCTTCAGTTGGGGATCCTCCTCCGGAGATTGTTTGCCCTTTTCCTCTTCCAAGGCCTCCCCCTTGGTAGGACCTTTCATCACTTTAAGTTGGGGATCCTCTTCCAGAGGCTGTTGGCCCAGATGACTTTTCTGTGCAGGCATCTGGGGCCCTTTCTTAACCACCGTGGCAATTGGTACACACGTTTGTTCTTCGGCAATTCCCTCCTCCGAGGCCTCCCCCTTGGTAGGACTCTTCATCACCATAAGTTGGGGATCCTCTTCCAGAGGTCGTTTAGGCTTTTCCCCCTCCGAGGCCTCCCCCTTAGTTGGACTCTTTGTCACCTTAAGTTGGGGATCCTCCTCCGGAGAATGTCTGCCCTTTTCCTCTTCCAAGGCCTCCCCCTTGGTAGGACACTTCCTCACCTTAAGTTGGGGATCCTCTTCCAGAGGTTGTTGGCCCAGATGACTCTTCTGTGGTGGCATCTGGGACCCTCTCTTTACCGCCGTGGTGGTTGGTGCGCACGTTTGTGGCATTGGGGCTGGAGCCAAGCACTCTGACGCTCTGTGGCCAAGTTGACAACAATGGTGGCATTTAATTGGGCCCCACGAGGAATGGAACCTAGTTACATCTCTAAACTCAGGAACCGTTTCATCACACTGCCTTGCTCTCCAACTTGCAGCTGCCCCCTTGGTAAACCCTTCTTCCATGGGGGAGATTGCTTCTCTGTAGGAAGGTGGAGTAAGAACCTTTTGGGGCATTGCAGATGCACCTTGTCCCGCTTCCCATCTTGCAGGCCTGGCTTTGGTAATCCCTTCTTCCATGGAGATTTCTTCTCTGTAGGAAGGTCTGGTAAGAACCCTTTTTGGCCTTGCAGGGGAGACTGGAACCGGTGGGGAGGTCAATCCCTCGGTTGGCCACTGCCCAGCTTTCTGCCATGGTGCCATCTGCTGAGGGAGGGCAGGTGCCCGCTGGCATCCCTCTCATCCATGACCTGGGGTTAAGACCCATCCCGGGGTTGCCTGCTTCACAGGTTGCAGCTCAACCAATGATGGCTGGCTAAGGGGTTTTACGTGCCAAGGACCCTCCTGCTGGCTTGGAGGAGTTATGGGCCAAGTAGGTGCCCTTTGCTGGCTTGGATGAGTTATGGGCCAAGTAGGTGCCCTCTGCTGGCTTGGAGCATTTCCCCATGCTGATGGCAAAGGAGTTGATAAGTAGCATCTCTTCCATCCAAGTCCTGGGAGGAAAGCCCAATTTACTGCCCAATTTGCTTCATTTACTGGTTGCAGCCCCATTTGTGGTGGCTTGCAAGTGACAGATGCTGGAAAAATTCCTTCTTCCTGCCTCCTTTGAAATTCCCATTTTGAAAGGGAATCTTTCTTCCAGCTAGTTGCATGGTGATAAGCCATTTTATTTATTGCCGTCTGGAAGGAGCCCAAACCTCCGTTCTAAGGGTGTTTTTTTCCCCCCAATCTTGCTTCTAAGCTGGGGGGGAAGGAGGGGGAGCATGTACTCACAGTTTGCTGAAGAAGTTTTCTGAGATTTCCTTCGTCTTGTCGCGTCTTCTCCTGCATTCCTCCAGATGCAATTAAACTGGAAACAGCATTCCATTGCCTTTGAAGTTCCGTACTCAGCTTCTTATCACCAAAAGCTTCTCATTTATTCTTCGCTGATATTTACGCTGTCCCGGTCAGCATTGGGAATGCCGAGACCCCATCACCAGATCTTCCATCACCAGCCCTTCCCCCTTGATAGGGGGAGGGAGCTAGTGAAATATTTTTAAAGTAGAGAGTTGAAATAATGTTAGGGTTCTAAATACCATGCAGAAATAAATCATTGTCCAAGGCAAAACATCCTTAAAGGTGCAATTTATTCCGCAGGCATGTTAGGACGGCTATGGAAATTTCAACTCTGAATTACATCCTGTAAGTTCACCTAGTTGAAAGTTCATGATCTCTCCCCACACCCACAAATCCATCACATGTTCCAATCATCATCTTCCACACTGGCATGTACACCCATCTTCTTCCGGCCAGGTGTCGAGATGCGAAGACAAAAGATGACCTTGGCTTCTACAAAAGAATGTCAACAATCCATTCTACAATCCTACTCCTTTCTATTCTCCCCTCCCAACTACTACACTAATGAAACAGCATAGAGAATTATTAAAAAGTGTGGCAGGCCAAAGATCCTAAAAAGAATATAATTACAGGCCTGACAGTAGGCCAGCAGCCATGACCTGTTTAATGGTTTCAGCAATGATGGTTGCCATATCAGCAGGAGAGGTGTACATGGTGTGTGTGGGGGGCAGAGCCATGTGTAACGGGGAAGGGAGGCTGTTCAAAGGTGAGCTCCCTATTGAGAGGGACATCAAAGAAATTGCCTCTGTTGTCAGGTTCCACCGAAGACGAGGACTCTGAAGAAGACAATTCCCCTTCTGAATAGGCCAGGAGGAGTCAGGGCCCATGGGAGGCAAGACAGGTGGAGCTGAGGATGCCACTTGGTGATCCTCAGAGGGAGGGTGGGAGGACTGGGCAGTTAGACTATGTTATTGTTTTTCGGCCCTCTGAAATTCAAGGGCCTTCTGCCTGCGCTCTTCTGCCCTGGTAGTCGCTTTAGAGACCTTGGGGTTTACTCCTGAGGAAGGGGCCTCTTTGGCTTGCCTTTTCCTGCTGCTCTTTGCCCCTGATGGCCCTGCCTCCTCTAATCCTGCATTCGTATCCATAGCTGGATCAGCCATTTCCCCAAACATAAATCAACACCCCAATAAGATAGGCAATGATCTCACCCATTTGCTGGCCAGGCGCTCCTGATCCGGTCCACCTGGGGTGATCCCGCATTGCTGGGCACTCCAAATGGCTGCTGTAGAGTTCACGCCTTTTTTAAAGTATCCAAAATGGCCGACCTTTTTTCCTCTGAGGCTTTTCCGAGCCTCAAAATGGCCATCACTATCTTCGCAGGCTTTTCCGACCCGCAAAATGTCCACCGATACTAAGTGTGGCCAGGCAATCTGCAGAATGGCCACCGGACTCACCTGGAACTGCTGCACGCGAAACAGCTGGTTGTGCATCCCTCTGAGTGCCCAGAATGAAGGATCGCTGCGGGGAAATAGCCGTGGAGCAATAGCTTGTGAACTGGCCGATCTGATTGCAAGGCAGGCTTCCTGAATGAACTCGTGGCCGCAGGCAATAAGATGGCTGAGGAGAGGCAGCCAAAGATCAGTTTCAAATTTCCCACCAATTTGTAGAATAAAGGATTATTTAAGGACCCAATTTAAAGGAACAACAAATTGCTGTCCAGCTAGGCAGGACAGACAGGGCTGCAGCCGGCGGGCCACAGGGGTGGTGGTGGTGAGCGGTAAGTGAAGAGAGACCCGGCCAGCATAGCTACTTCCTTTTTGTGTCAGCCGCGGCAACGGAGAAATAGAGGCTTCTTTTTTGCCAGCTTCCCAGCTGATCCAGTCCCCCATACACATGCAAGGTGTGTGTGTGTGTGTGTGTGTGTGTGTGTGTGTGTGTGTGAGAGAGAGAGAGAGAGAGAGAGAGAGAGAGAGAGAGAGAGAGAGAGAGAGAGAGAGAGAGAGAGAGAGAGAGGAGAGACCTGGTTTCCAATGGAGGGGAGGAGAAATCCATGCAGAGGGAAGAAAAATGCATGGATTTCTCCCCCCCCCCCCATTGGAAACTAGGCAGCTGTGAAAGAGAAGGGATCTCGCACCACGTGGGCTATCCCCCAACAGCCGAATCCTCCCCTCCTGTTCCTTCTTCAACTGTTGGGGGATAACCCACCTGGTGCGCACTGCTCCCTTCTCTTTGACAGCTGCCTGGTTTCCAATGGGGGGGGGGGGGAGAGAAAAATCCATGCATTTTTCCTCTCTCTCTAACACATGGATTTCTCCCCCCCCCCCCATTGGAAATGAGGCGGCTGTCAAAGCAAGGGAGCATGCCCTGCATGGCTTGTTCAAACAGAAGAATTAACTGGAGGGGAGTTTGGCTGTTTAAAAAGCCCCACGTGGAACTCCTCTCCTGTTCCTTCTTTTGCTGCTTGAACAGCCACGCGGGGCGCGCTGCCTTGTCTTTCACAGCCCCCTCGTTTCCAATTCGGAGGGATCCATAGAGAGGGACAGAAAAGATGAATTTCTTCCCCACCCCAATTGGAAACGAGGTGGTTGTCAAAGCAAGGGGCTGCCCTGCCGCCCTGTGCTTTGCTGGGCCAGTCTGGGGAGGTGCTTTGCTAGCGGCCAGGCCACGCCACACAAGCTACTGCCACCCCGTGCTTTGCTGGGCAAGTCCGGGGACCTTGCAAAGACCTTGCGAGGTCCCCAAACTTATCAAAGATGCCAGCCACGCCGCGTAATCTCCTGCCGCCATCCCCACCCCCATGCCCATACTTGCTGATGGCCAGGCATCTTAGGCAAGTCCGGGGACAGGTGGGGGGAGCAAGTGAGTAGCGACCGGAGGGGCAGGGGGAGCGAGCGACAGGGCTGGTGCCGGTTCCTAGGGCCCAGAAGTTACTTCCAGGTTCGGTTCGCGCGGACCAGTGAGGACCGGCTGAAACCCACTACTGGAGCATACCCAGTCTGGCTGCTGTCTCTACGATAACAGGAAAATGAGTGTAAATGCAACATTGAGCAAGAAATTTCTAAGCTCGTGTATATCAAAAAAATTCAGGCAATTTCAGGAAGTCCCCACAAATAACACACTTGTTAATTGACAAGCGACTTGCAATCTGCCTCACATGTAACCTGCAACAGCATAATCTCCCTGCCTCTTCCGCTTTTATCCCAATTTTTATCCTACATCTGCCTAGCCACTCTGTATTTCTGATGAAGTAAGATGCATCTTATGAAAGCTTATATCTTTTAATAGAAATTGTTGCTGCAATGACAAAAGGTGCTACCAATCTCCTTCTGATTTTCTTTGGAACAAATGCATCTTAAAACATTTTCTCTCTTATCCTTTCTGTCAACATTATTTGATCACTACTTCGGTTTCAACCGATATTTTGAAAAACACTTCTTCTAGTAGCATTCTATATTCTAGTGGAATATTATTTACATATGCACTTTATGTAACTGTGAATATTTTCACAGAAGAGCTGTATATCAAACATTTTAAACCAAGAACCTTCTCCTCACCAACTGTCAAGTTTTAGGAACAATTTTATTTCATATTGCGTCAGTATTCCAATGACTAGGTTTTTAAATGTAAAGGCATTTAGATTTCAAAGACGTTGAGAAACATTTTGTTGAAAAGCAACAGCAAAAAAGACTTTTTCCTTCTCTGCTTATACAACCATCTGCTTGAATCAAGACATAAGACGATATCTAATAAAAGTGGCACTTTCCCATGTAATTTGAAAAGTCCATTGTAATGTGATGTGCAGCTGACATTGGACAAACTCTGTTGGGACAATACTAGGAGCTCAGTTTAATTTTTAGACCAATCAGTTGACTTATGATTTTTAGTGACTCTCCAACTCCATTGACTGAACTCTTCCTCTATGACAGTGATGGCGAACCTTTTTTGGCTCGCGTGCCACTAGTGGGGGGAGCGCAGGGGGGTCGTGTGCGGGCATGCCGCACCCATAATGCAATGCTCAACCCCCCCAGTGCGCATGCACGCACAATGCGCGACAACCCCCCATTTTTACATGCCTTTTTTGCCCTCCCCAGGCTCCAGGGGCTTTATAGGAGCCTGGGGAGGGCGAAAGGAGCCTCCCCCGACCCCCAGAGGCCCTCCTGAGGCTTCAGGGACCATCCGGAGGCTTCCCTGAAGCCTTCGGAACACTTAAAACCACCCTCCGAGCAAACTGGAAGTGACTTCCGGTTTGCTCAGAGGGTCGTTTTAAGCGCTCCGAAGGCTTCAGGAAAGCCTCCGGACGGCCCTGAAGCTTCCAGAGGGCCTCTGGGGGGCTCTTTTCACCCTCCCCAGGCTCCTATAAAGCCTCTGGAGCCTGGGGAAGGCGGAAAATGGCTTTTAAAAAGGTGAACTCATCTGGCCAGCACGCACATGCGATCTGGCCAGCTGACAGGGCAGCGCCTTGCGTGCCCTGACAAATGGCTCCGCATGCCACCTGTGGCACCCGTGCCATAGGTTCGCCATCACTGCTCTATGATATATTTTAATAAGGACCAATGAGAATTAAAATATCAGGACTTTTTGCATGCTGGAAAAAGCATGTACATTGCAAATAAACTAAGCAGCCTGCCCTGAAATTGGTACTATATCGTCTCATCTTGTGTACTGTGAACTTCTCTCAATATCCCCAGCCTATACAACTCAGACAAACCTTTGGCACAAGGGTTTTAGCAACAGAGTTTTAGGAACATAACATATAGGTAGACTCACACAAATTTCTCGCAGATAGGCCTCTGCTAGAAATGGGGTTGCACTTTCCTTCACTGACATGCTTTATCCTGTACAGGTAACATTATTCACCTCCAATTCCTATGCATGAGCTCAAAGATTTTGTTCATGCACAAGGTATGAGGAGAAATCTCTTTCAGCTTCTGGAACAAAACTCCCTTCTGACATTTTGCATAACTTTTGCCCACATGAGTCTCTCCTTCAAACAACCTTCTCCCATGCACCTGTAGATGCACAGAAACACACCTAAATACATAGATGCCTGTATAGTGATGCCTATATATATATATATATATATATATATATATATATATATATATATATATATATATATATATATATATATATATATATATATATATATATATATATATATATATATATATACATACATACATACATACATACATACATACATATATTTATAGTTCTATTTATATTTGTATTTTATCTGTGATTTATTGTGGACTGTACACCGCCCCGAGTCCCTTTTTGGGAGACGGTTTAGAAATGTGAATAAATAAAATAAATAAATATTTCAACTTTCAATGAAAGGAGCGAGGTAGCTCATAATCATACCTTTATTTTTACAAGAAAGCTAGCTTTTTTAAAAAAAAAATCCATGTTTGTTTTCATTGCTAGTGTAAATGGAAGCTGCCTGAGACAGATTTCTAGATCACCCTTTCTGCTAGCTGTTCACTCTTGTTTTTGGGCAGAGATCACAGGTGGAAGGTATGAGTGCTTGTTTAGCAACTGCCTCATTTAACGACTGTTTGCATTTACTATGGTGATGAAAATGTAAGTTTACAACCAATCCTTACATTTATGATTTTCGCAGGTTTGTAAAACAAAGGGAAGCTGAAATCGGATCTTAAGCACAATTATGGCTTCACTTAACAACTATTTTGCTTTACGACCAAGTTGCAAATCCCAAGTGGTCACTAAAGGAGGACTGTCTATATTTGTTGCCTTGAGGTATTACTAGTATTAACACTGACAGAGAAATACAGTAGAAATAACTTTTATTCAAGTTGTATGATTTCTAAAAATAACTTATTTTTGGTCTTAGGTCTAAGCAAAGCTTACCCATATACCCCCATGGCATATGATCACCAATAGAGATGCTTGCATGTTCAGGACAAAACATTTATCCTTTGGACTAGGAGAATCAAACTCTGTTTAAATATTCATTTTTTATTCTCTTAAATATTACCAAACAGAACCCTAAATCTTCAAGGTAGTAGAACATTCCATTTAGAGAGAAAGCTAACTTTCCTAAAGCCAAGAATTTAATCCAGGTGGCAGCCATCAGTAAAATATCCATATACAAACAAACTGTACTTATACTGTAAACTTTGCATGCCATTGAGACAAGTGAGAAGTTGCATCCAACATAGAACAAAGCAAAAAAAAAAAAGTAGCTCGATTAAAATCATAATGGATAAAATAAGTATAGCTCTGTAGGGGACACACAAGAAGGCAAAGACAAGGAAGTGGAAATTTGGGGAACCAGATCATTAAGGGTAAAAAAAAAAAGAAGAGAGAGAAATGGAGCACGTATCAATAGCCTAATGAATAAATATGGCCTCTACCAAAGAAATTTAAAAAGTGGTCTTGAGCATCAAGCACAGAGCATCAACCAACACTGAGTTTAGTACAGCCTCCTAGAGATGAGCACCGCCCCCTAGAGTCAGGAACGATTAGCACATATATGCGAGGGGAAATTTTACCTTTGCCTTTAATGATCAGAGACTGAGGGGATTATAATATAGTTGACTCATCACTGCAAAGAAACATTGCTAAGAATATTTTTGCAAATATTGAGTTTGCACTTACAGGAGTGCACAGTTTACAGATTAATCCAAAGACTAAATAATTATGTTGGCTATTTGGGGAAGGGAACAAGAGGAGAGAATATTTGGCAAACTAGACTAAATAAAGCCTGTAGAGAAAGAATTGCACTGTAGGCTGAAGGAACCTTTCTGGGCATCAAATACAAATTACCGGTAACAGATTTTGAAAACAGAATTTGTCGTGCATGCCAAATAGATAAGGAACAAAACGAGTTAAAATGTCAGAAACATTTTAAGCTTCTCAGATGAGGCACCATAAAAAATTGTATGTGTCAAAGCTCTATGAACGTGAAAATGTTTGTGGCTTTTACAACATTAAATAATAGATGGTGGATACTAAAATCTCCATTTAGTCCATTCTATTTTTATATGATTATTACTGTTTCCATTTCCTTCTGGTTAATCAGAATGTCATTACAAGAGAATAATGATGATAATGATGATGTACACAGAATATAATAGTTCATCATTGAATGAAAAAAAATATTTTTGGGAATGCTATTCTGTACCAAATTAAAATATAACACTCATGCCTCACTCACTCATATTTGTATATTGCACAAAAGGAGAGTTGGCTAGAGACATAAACACCCTTCGTTTGAGCCTAAGCAGAAATAGGTAGAATCTGGTTGATAACAACTTTTCTTACTAAAAGTATATCCAGAATAAATTTCAAAACTGTGTATGATGTTGGTCTTGGATTAGCTTAATACCAAATTTCAAGAAAATTACTGGTGTGTGTGTGTGTGTGTGTGTATTAAAAAAGTTCATTGGTAGTGATATGACACTCTTGCTTTTAAAAACTGATAAAATTTTAACCTGCATGTTATAATATAACATGTAATTTTGCTTGTTACCATTGTGGGGAGGCACAATGGCTCAGTGGTTAAAGACACTGAGCTTGACAGCTGGAAAGCTAACAGCTTGGGTTTGAGATCCAAGCATCATGTAATAGTGTGAGCTCCTTTTACTTGCCTGAGCCCAACTAGCAATTCAAAAGCATGCAAATGTGAGTACATAAATAGGTACCACTTTGGTGGAAAGGTAACAGCATTCTGTACTCGGTGTATAGGCATGCTGGCCACATGGCCACAGAAGTTTCTTGATATAATGCTGGCTCTTTGGGTAGGAAATGGAGATGAGCACTCCCTCCCCTCCCCAGAGTCAGACTTGATTGGACAGGCTTTCTTGCATTTCTATCCCTCCCCTGAAAAAAAAACCCTACCCCCAAACAAACGGTGCCTCTTACTTGGGCTTCATTTGTGGTGATTACATAGGCAAATGTTCCCTATCTCAGCCTGCATTTCTTTTAGATGTCCCAAAGTGTGTGTGTGTGTGTATAATCCCTTTCATCCACCTATCTTTTCTTTCTGCTTCCTTCATCCTTGCTAGGCATAGCGCTCTCTCTCTCTCTCTCTCTCTCTCTCTCTCTCTCTCTCTCTCTCTCTCTCTCTCTCTCTCTCTCTCTCTCTCTCTCTCTCTCTCTCTCTCTCTCATAATCCCTCACCTGCTGGAATCAGATGTTTGAAGTATGAGTGTTTCCTCTGCTGATCACATCACTTCAAGAAAACAGTCAGTCATTACTGGGTTCAAAACTGAGTGATGGTTTGCCTCTGGCAGCCTAGAGACTCATTGTAGCTGCCTTCGAATGCATAAGTAGAAACTGATTGACTCCCTATTCTTACCCTTTCCAGATATTCAGTTCCACAGCTACATAAGACAATGTCAAAGAAACTTGGTTCTTTCTTTCTGTAATTGGCAATGCAGAAATTAGCACTTTTGCAGTGATGCTATATCTGATAGTAAATCAATAAAGTAATCTTCCTCCAGCTATCTAGGACTTTTGGGGGAGAAGAAGGTGGAGAAGGAGTTATATTCATTTGAACCAAACATTGATTTATTTATTTCTATAGAAGAGGTTCCACAAATCTACAGTGCCATTTAGAACTGGTTCCAGCTCCCTCCCCCTCGCCCATAATCCGCACATCATTAAGATGAAGAGCGAGAGAAGGAATTCTGGGAGTTGAAGTCCACAAATCTTAAAGCTGTCAAGTTTGAACACCCCTGGGTTTTTTTTTCTAAAGGGTTAGAGTGCAAGGGTCTTGTAACTTGACAGCTTTAAGACTTGCGTGCTTCAAATGCCAGAGTTTCTGAGCCAACATTTTGGTTGCTAAGCAAGCGCGTTGTTAAGTGAGTTTCACATTTTATAAGTTGGCCATGCCCACCCAGTCACATGACTGGCAAGCCACTCCTACTCAGTCACATGGCTGGCAAGCCACTCCCACCCAGTCACATGACTGGCAAGTCACTCCCACAAAGCAGGCCACACCTACAGAAGAGGTTCTAAAAAATTTTGAAACCCACCACTGCTAGTAAGTGAGAGTATCAAGCATGACAAACTGGGGGGGAGGGGGGAGGAGTTACTTAAATCAGTTTAACTTTGTCATGGTTGCTGCATATGGCAAAATGTGGCACTATTAAGAAGACAGCTACTGTAAATATAGTTCCTTTATTGGCCAGGAGAACGTAGATATTCTCAGCATGTATCTTCTTTACCAGACTTAGGAGAAGCAATTGTATGCTTCAAATCATATACAAAGGCAGATTTAAACAATAATTATGTCCAAAATGACCCACAGCAAAGGATCTTTATTTTCTTAATATAGATTAAAGCATGAAAACACATAAGAGATAGGTAAATGGATGGAAAATAAGGTAACAACAAGATAACAGAGTAACAACGTTGGAAGGGACCTTGGAGTCTTCTAGTGCAGCCCTCTGCTCAAGCAGCAAACCTTATATTATTTCAGACGAGTGGCTATCCAACATCTTAAAAACTTCCAGTTTTGCAGCATTCACAACTTCTGGAGGTAAGTTGTTCCATGGATTAATTGTTCTAACTGTCAGAAAATTTCTCCTTAGTTCTAGATTGCTTCTCTTCTTGATTAGTTTCCATCCTTTGTTTCTTGACTTTCCTTATGGTGCTCTGAAAAACAGGTTGACCCCCTCTTCTTTGTGGCAGCTCCTTAGATATTGAAAGAACACTGCTATCGAGTTCTAAAATGAATGCATCATAAGGACAGCAGACCTGGAGTCTTGTGTACATATTTCTCTAGGTAACAACAACAACAACAACAAACAAGGAGGAAAGACCTCATTTGTTATGAATATCAGTTTTAGAGGTACATTTTAAAAAGAACTTTACAACATATACATTTATTTATGTCTAAATGACTTGAGATAAATGGGAAAATATATGTAAAAAGAATGACCACAGAAATATTTGCACTTTCAAATGAGCTTCTTGGGTAATTTATATGAACAGTTTCATACACAGGCAGTCCTCGAGTTACAATCAACCATTTAGCGAGTGGTTGAAGTCACAGAGGTGCTGTAAAAAAGTAATTTATGACTATCACAGCATCCACGCAGTCATGTGATCAACATTTGGACACTTGGCAAATGTGTGTCAGTATTTATGATGGTTCTAGGGCTCTGAGGTCCTATGGAAGCTCACCATTTGTGACCTTCCTAGAGGGCTTCCAATAAGAAGAGACAATAGGGGGAAACCTCCCTTACTGATTGTGTGATTGCACTGCAAACAAGGTTGTGAAATTAGGCGCAACTCACTTAATGACCACATCACTTAGCAGTGGAAGTTGTCTATCTGTGGTCATAAATTGAAGAGTGTCATAAAGCATTATATCCATATTAAGAATTTTGCAACTATATTTGAAAAAGATCTACACCTTTTCCCTTAAAATGGGTAGACTGTTTTAACTCAAGATAAAAATGAGCGAGATTTCTATGAATTTGGTGAGTTCAATGCAAATATTTCTATCTTGAGTTGTTGATCTTTTATTGGTTATTTTGCTTTTTTTGGGGTGGTGACAGAGGAAAACATACATCCCCCCCCCACAATTTTTTTCAGTTTCAAAGGAACTGAAAGCTGGAGTCATTTTTTTTGTTTTTGATGTGGATTTGGAAAGAAACATTGATAAATTTTGTTTTAATATTTTAAGATTTTGCCGATATCACATCATTTTATATTTCATTCTTATTTTTTAGTAAAATATGCTATACTTTCTATATATGGAAATTCTGCAGCTTTTCAGTTTTTCTCTAAACGCCTGTATCACAGTCCAATGCTGATGATTAATTGTAGCAGAGGGGGAAAAAACCTGGAAACAAACGTTGTCCAAATATTTAGCGCACTATTATGAAATCCACCCACTATTTGGCTGAAAACCGTATGTATCTGCATACTTAGCAGACAATATTTATTCAAGAAAGTGTTTATGTGCAAGTGAGGAATAACATATTTTTAAACATATTTAAGAAAGTGTTCATATATAATGCATTGTATGTTGCATAATACATTTCATGTGTAATATATAATGACGTTTGCAGTCTCCTTTCTTGTAAAAGAGGGAAATAATTTTCTCAGTTATAGAGCCAGCATTTTTTAATTTCCCCCCCAAGATCTGCTTCCTGAATTGAGCATTTTAATTTGATCTGGCTTAACTCAATTTGACCAAGCTTGGACCAAATTTAGAATCATAATTGCAATTGCTTTAGGCTGAAGCAGAAAGAACATCAGTTTGGATGGGGTGATTTAGACTCAGTCCAGGGATCCAAATTAAAGTATCTGTGATAGATAGCTGTCCTCTTTCAAAAGATCGATGTAATCAGGTTAGGTTTCTCTTGAACACAGTCAGTGAAGGGAGAGTAGTGGTTCTACTGGCAAATTTCACTTAGTATCAGATAATTATTTGTGGTAATTTGCTTTGTTTTTATTAAGGGGGTGATTCTTCTCATTCATTAGAACTAATAAACATATGACTAATCTTTAGTTAAATCCAATGAGAAACTACATGTCTTCAAAGGAAGGATGCAGATAGTTGAAAGGAAGTTCCTAACTCTAGAATAGGTCTTGTTGCTATGCCAGTTTTTCTTTCTTCATCTATTGAACATGATGATGAAAGCATAAATGTCTTATTTTAAACAGCAGACACACATGTTGTATTCCTAGAGAATATCAGCTGAGCAACACTGTTCTAATTTTGACTTTGTATGCTCTCACAAGATGGTGAGCCCTCCATCTCCCTGCATTTGCGCAGAGCAGAATGAAAGTACAGAAGTGTGCACTTATTAGAAACTTGGTTTGAAGATTTGAACTCTTGTCCTCAAGTCTTGTCTGGAGTACTAAAGATGGTTCAACCCAACCTTATGTAATATTTTTGAGAAAGGATGGTGTCACCTGCTAGGTGACTGGAGGAAGTCCAGTATATTCATAAAGACAAGAAGGAAAATCTAGAGATAAAAGACCATCTTAATATCAGTAGGATAGGAGATATTTGGCTTGGTTTGTTAGATCTTCTTTCCTCTTCCTTTTTCTCCTGAAAACTGTTAAACTACAGGGTATATTCTGCCTCCACATAGAGATAAATCACACTGTCAGGTTTTAGCACACACACAAACACACACCACTCCCTGAAGCTCTGGGTCTATCTGTAGCCCTGGAGGCCCAGATTGTTTTTCCCTGATGTGTAGGAGGTTTTGATGTCGTGTTTCTTCCTCCTGGCATAAAAAAAATATAAGTGCATGAATTTTCTGCCTGGATGCAGAAAATTTATTTGGAGGCAAGCACCATTGAGGATGAAGGAAGTAACCGTCAGGTAAATATTTGAAGGCTGCCCAAAGAGTCCTACTTGCTAGGAAAAAAACGGTAATATCTGCTGCCACATTCTATTTACTCTTGCATGGACCAATAGAAACTGACATTTAGTAAATAATGCAATATAAATTGTTATGTGACTCTTGTATTTCTTCCTTCCTAGGGCAAGATGTAGGGCAACAGCATTTTGGCTTTCAAACTGAAAGCTTTTAGCCAAAATAATAGGAATTGTTAAGTAATTAAGCTCCCAGTTAAAAGAGCGAGTATGCAGAGAAGCGTAATGAGAGTGATATGGAACAACACGCACAAACCAGCATACAGAGACACTGAATAGTATAAAAATATAGTAGTTTACTATGTAGAAATATAGAGGTATTCAGAGTCCGGTTAACAATCCAAGTCATACACGGTTCAGTAATTCAGTTATCAAAATAGTTAGTCTAACACACAAAGTATAGCTAAACAGTAGCAAACCACAATACCTCAGTATACACCAATCAGCTTCTAACAAAACAGAGATCTAATAGCCATTCGGGCTCCCTCTTATAGCTGCTTGAGGTAACAAACCAATTACATCTCTTAAGCATTTAAAGTAACAGATACATTTGTTACAATCATGGCTTATATACATTGCCAAGCCAAGCCTAGGGTTACATCCCTAACAGGAATTATTCCAGATCTGTGAAGGGAAGTTTATATGTAAAGGGATTTTTTTAGCAAATGATTTTTCTTTTCTGTCTGATGTCCACTTATAAAGCATGGCATAGGGCCATGATGGCGAACCTATGGCACGCATGCCAAAGGTGGCACACAGAGCCCTCTCTGTGGGCATGTCAGCTGTCACCCCAGCCCAGCTCTATTGTGCATGCATGCGTGCCTCCCACCAGCCAACTGGTCTTTGCGTCTCTGCTGCACATGCTTGTGGCTTGGGGTGCATGTTGGTGACATGCGAGTGAATGCACGGGGGGTGGGGTGCATGCACAGGAGGTGCTCACATTGGATTTTGGAGCCTCACGCAGTGCCCCCACGCCCCATTTTGGCTTCCAGGTTGGTGTAGGAGGCTTTCAAGGCCCAAAATGGGGCATGGGAGGTCCATGCGCATGCACGGTGTATGTGTCTGTGTGTGCACAGGGCGCAGGTGCATTGCATTATGGGTGTGGGTGCACACACTTTTGGCATACAATGACAAAAAGGTTGCCCATCATTGGCATAGAGCCAGTGTATTTAAGGGACAGTCGTCCCATTGTTCCTACTCATCCCATCAGGTATGGCAGAAGGAACATGGTCCAGATTCTGATGATTAGTGAACACTATCTAGCAGGATCCAGGAAGCAGAATTTTTGGTCACAATGTTGTATCACCTGAGGTTAGATTGGTTAAAACCCTGTTAGCTCTTTGGAAAGTCCGTGGCTGTTTTCCTGAATGTGGGATTCAGGAGGGGAATTGAGGCCATATGTGTTGGTTGCAATGGTTTCCTTGGTGGCTATTTTATTCTTCTTTTGTTTATTGCCCTATTAACATATTGTTTTCATTTTTTTTCATTGTCCAAAGTCACATTTAGCAAGATGGACAGCCATATAAATTGATATAAACAAACAAAGAAATAATTTTTACTTCCCAAAATATCTTTGGACCCCGAACAATCCCAGAAACACCCAATGTTGGTATTTTTAGAAAACCCTGTACTGGAATTGGGGTCTAACAGATTTGCAGAGAAAGACCTGTAGTTGGAGAACTTGAGAGAAAGAAATAATTAAACAAAGATTCTTCTTTTCAGATTACCCTGTTTCCCCCAAAATAAGCCCTCCCCGGATAATAAGCCCTCCCCAAAAATATTGCATGCAGCAGCAGCCATGAGGTGGCCACTCTCACCACTTCCTGCACCTCAAAAATAATAAGACCTCCCCAAAAATAAGGCCAAAGGCTTATTTCAGGAGTCAAAAGAAAATAAGTCCCTGTCTTATTTTCAGGGAAACACAGTAGTTGGTATAATGTTTTGATGACCATTGTTAAGATCTACCTGAGGGAATTTGACTAGTGACTGGAAAAATTAATTCAAACCTGGAAAGTGATAGGAAACAAGAGGGGTGGAGGGAGGAACTAGGAAGAGCAAATGTCTTCTACAGTAAACAAAACAGATTCAGAGAAGTTGGCAATACCCATCAAAGAGTCCTTGAGGGCTATAAAATAAGTGGCTACTTCTGAATCTACAGAATTGACATGACTAAGGAACACAAGCAGCAGAAGTCTTCATCAGGGATTTCCAGGAATAATTAAAGTTAAATGAAAGGATGGTAGTTGACTTAATGATCTGCTGGCCCTCAGCATATCTATCTTCCATCTCCCTTTCATTGAATCTCTTATTGAGAAGGCTAATAATTATTTACTTTTGCTTTTCTGTCTAAAATTATTGGAGGAATAAACAGAGGTGAAAGCAATCGATACAAGTAACCTTACTTTAATGGCTTTATTTGTGCAAAAGGAACATTTGTTATTCCCAAATGTCTTCTAAATTTAAAAAAGTCCAATATTTGTACCAATTTACATCATTTGCTTAATGTCATTACACAAATATAATAATATGGATGTCAGAAAATTAAGATAAAGTTCATTTAAATTTATTTGCCTTGTCTGGATTGTTTGGATGCAATGAATCTCTCTCTTTGTTATTTCACAGGGATGTCCAGATGGATGTTTGTCTCTGATATTTAATGTCTGCTAAGTATTCATTGTTAAAGTAAGATTTCCTTGCAAAAGGGAAATATTAAGTGTTCCGGTTCTTTTAGCATCTTCTAAATTTATTTTAATCTCATAAAATCCAGGGAGTTTCTAATTTTTAAGCAGAAATAACTGAGCTTTTTTCGGGTGACTCTTAAATGCTTTCATTGTAATTTGAGAAACGAGAGGGATTAAAGCTTGATTGAAGAGCAGCTACTTCTCAGAAGAAAATCCAGGTTCAAACAAACTCTAGTTAAAAGGATCAGTCAGCATGTGATAAGACCAGTCAGCGAGGAGAGGAGAAGCCTCACCAGTCAGAATTAATAATGTCACATAAGATGCGGAAATAGCTTCATACAAGAAGATCATTCTTATTGCTGAATACATCAATATGCGTGTGTATTTGTGTATGTAGATTTGCTGTGCCTCTGTAAAATGAAAGCTTAGGACATAAAATGGCTTCCTGTTTGTAAGCAGATAGCTGTAGCTAATGCTAACCATTCCAAGAAACATTTTTTTAAAAATCAATTCATTGGTTTGCTTGTCTGAGTCAGGGGTGGGTTGCTCCCTGTATTACTGCCAGTTCAGCGCATGCAAAAACTCATGTCATGAGCATGAGCATTTGCACAAAAATAGGTCTGCGCATGCGCAAAATGTTAAAAAAAGAAAAAAATTAAATTGGTGCAATTACAATTGTTCTGCGCATGTGCGGACTGAAAAGCAAGATGGTGACACTGTAGGAGAACCAGTTCGGGAGCGTGGCAGGCCTGGGTCACTGCCGGTTCCAGGGACCCAGGCCCCCAAACCACTACCGGTTCGCCCAAACCAGTCCGAACTGGTAGGAACCCACCACTGGTCTGAATATATAGTCAATGCTTGGCATAGGAAATGATTTATGTATTAATCACATTTATATTCCCACCTATCTCACAAGAAGCAACTCTGGGTGGTGTACAACATCTCTCTAAATCAGCAATATTCCTTTAGAATATCCAGGGAATTGCATCAGGCTTCCAAACTCTTTCTTTATAATGCATGCTCAATTAACAGATGTGTCAACTCTGAAGCTGACCTGACTGAGGCCATTTTGGGGATTGGCTGTTTTGCCACAACTTGGGTTAAGAAATAGGGAGGGGAGGGAGGGGAGATAGCTGGGATTTGTAGCCAAAACAAAATACTTTCTCTTGGGAATCAAGGACATTTCAGCAGGCGCTTGGAAGGAGGGGACTGAGGTCACCTAGCAACTGGACTGTATCCTGATTGGGCCATGTGACTGATTGTTTTGAGAAAGTAAAAAACTACTTTTAATTAGGTGAAAACCACAGGAACACTTAGAGTTGGTTTTCGCCAACCCATACCAATATGGCATATCCAATAAAGCTATTCTTTGAGGAATCAATGTGCCTCAGAGTTTTGTTTGCAGTGGGCATGTTACTTGGAACCCTGACAAGATGGTCCTTGACTTACAAGAGTTTGTTTAGTGGCAGTTCATTACAACGGCATTGAAAAAAGTGACTTCTGACCTGTTTTCACATGACCATTGCAGCATCTCCAAGGTCATGTGATCAAAATTCAGGCGCTTGGCAATTGACTCATATTTATGACAGTCTCAGTAACGTGATCACCTTTTGCGACCTTCTGAGAAGCAAACTCAATGGGGGTACCAGATTCACTAAACAACCGTGTTACTAATTTAACAACTGCAATGGTTCACTTAACAACTGTGGCAAGTAAGGTTGCATAAGGGTACAAAATTCACTTAACAGCGGTCTCACTTAGCAACATAGATTTTGGGCTCAAAGCTAAGCTGAGGACTACTTGTACATGCATGCATCACATTAATTATCCCTGAACCACAGAAAGACTACTGGCTAAAGGATAGGAGTGTCCTTGTAACAGCTATGAGTTACAGGAGAAAGGCAAAGGTGATGAATATTTGTCCTTAAAGTATATGGTAGTCCTTATTCACTGCTGTGCCATTCATCTGTGGACACAGAGGGGCCCTGCAGTCCCAGCCTGGAAGATAATTCTGGTACAGTTTTGGGCCACCTTTTCTGGAGGTAGTTCCATGTCATACACAAATAAAATTATTAGACTCTCAACATCATTTTATTATTTTGTGAGGTAATATTAAGGGGGGAAAATGGGATAGCAAACCGAGAACTTGTGAAGCTACAAAGATGCAACATTTTATCATTCTGTTATTTTATTCATTCTACTTATTTCCAGAGAGTCTTTTGGATGAGAAAAGGGGTGTATTAGAAAGTCGAAAGGGCAATGAACAAACCACTTACAAAGACATAAAGAAGGCAGAAACAACTCTTTTACTAATGCATAGGTATGGCTGAGTGTGCATAACAACAGCTCACTTGGCTTGGCTATTATAGGGTCCTTAAGATTCCCATTCCTAAACATTCATCTGGTAGTAATCAAACCAATGAATTTCATCCTTAAGGAAATCAAATCCTGTTTTCAGCATAAAAACTAACTCTATGTGCCATTTTCTATCCTCAGAAAAATGCAGTGAATAATTATAATACAGTCTTTTCCACCAAAACCTTATTCCTGTGTGCATAGAATAAACCATGGTTCAGAAGAAAAATGAATAAATTAGTCTGATATTTTAATGATGAAAGAATTCCCTTGTCTGGTCTTTGGCCCATATGAATTGCATACAAAATGTGTGTTTTTATTCCCCCCCCCTTTAAATCTTATACCTTCCTTCTTTGCCTCAAACATTTCTGGGTTTTTTTTATTTTTAGAATGCATACAAATGCCTCTAGACAGTTCTGTTTAGGAAATCTGCTTCTTACCCACAGCTGCTTAACATCTGAGCAACATATTTTGTTGTCTGAAAATTCTCACATTGAGAGGGATAGGGAGAAGGAGGTGGGCGGGAGGGATGGAGGTAGAGACGGGGAGGGAGGGATAGACAGAAAAGAGAGGGAGAAAGAGAGAGAGTCATTTTTAATAAATATTGAAGCCTAGCTAGCAAGAGACTACTAGACTTACTTTACATTTACGTATTAATGATTTTCTTCCCCATAATTTCATTGTTTAGCATCAAAACGATGTGATGGCATAGTAACAATACTAAAGACATTTCCTATTTCAGTAAAGTGAACAAATTACTTTGAATGTTGATGTAGAACAACACCACATACTGCCCTGAGGGAGTTACACAACGTGGAAACCGTGATAGCATATTGAAGTGAAAGAGAGCAAATTAGAAAATGTTAACTCTAACTCTGAGGTATTCCAGCAAAGTGTTGGTGGTGTCTCAAGTCAGGACTTCTTGCAGTCAGGTTCTTCTAACTTATCTCCTGCACCGTTACCACACTTCCTCTCACAGGACTTGCATATTGAGCTGTGTCCAGTTCTGGATCTCTGCTGCTGAGCCAGCCCATAAAAGATTCATACAAACCCATCTAGGATTCACAGATTCGGGCAGCAGATTCAAAAACATATGAGGGTCACATTAACACTGGCTGTAGTAACTGAAGTGGCATTTGAATCTTACTACACCTGGCAATAGGATGACCTTGTGCACTGTATCTCAGGCCAGAAGGATAGCTTAAGGATACAGAACAAATTCCTAAGGCTTAGTTGCCTTCCAGGATCAGTACAGACAGATACACAAAAACGAAGAAGGATCTTGTTTCACATGAATATTTGCTCTTGGTGCTCCTAGGCTACATAATAATTCAAATGGAAAACAGAAAAGATATGGATACTTTCAGTTTTACAATTCAATCTGAATAGAAAAGAAAACCGTTTGTATTGTCTTTACATAGTTCATAAACAAGATAATTTACATTATTCAAAATAAAATTGGAACAATTCTGTAAATATCTGTCTGTCTATCTATCTATCTATCTATCTATCTATCTATCTATCTATCATCTATCTATCTATCTATCTATCTATCTATCTATCTATCTATCTATCTATCATCTATCTCTTCACCACCACCATCATCATTTTATCCATTGTCTATCTATTTATATAAATTTCCAAGTTTCTTGAAGAGTTGTGTCTTCCATCACATTAGCACCTGCCATTTTGATTTTTTTGACCTTCCCTTTGTGGTAAGGCTTGGGACCCACACCTTCAGTTTTGGCCCCTCTGATTTGGGATTGTAGTCCTACAGCTAGGGGAGTCCCCAAGCCCAGAGCTGCTCTGATTGAGATTCTAACAAAATCAGCCTTAATACATCATCTTGATTACTTAGCTTGGGGCAGGAATCAGCTGTGACCTGCAGGTGTATTTTTTTCTTTAGATCAAATGATTCCTTTCTAGTTACCACTTTTCGAATGTTTATTAGGATTTTTCCCCCTGCAGATAATTACTTCACAAATAACCCTAACCAAGCAATAAGATGAAGCAAGACGAGGGAGATGCTCACAGCTCTTGTCACAAAGGGTGGGTCTGGCTACATTTGGGTGCTCGATGGAGAACCGGTAAGTTAAAAAATGCTTTAAAAAGTAAAAAAAGAGTTGGCCACGCCCATCCAGTCACATGACCCTCACCCCCAAGCCACATCCACCAAGCCACACCCCCAGAATCTGTAGGGAAAAAAATTGAATTTCACCACTGGTTTCTGTGCTCCACTCATAAAAAATGAAAACCAGCTTTTGAAAGGTAGTTTATGAAAGTGAAGTGTCAATATTATGGTTTATTTTATAAAGAAAATGTGTGAAAACATGTCCCCTTACATTGTTTATTCTGGTAGATGTGTGGCCCCGTTGTGGCTTTTAATCAAATTCACTAGATCTGTAGATTTTTCTTTGATGTATGTGGTGTGAGGCGTCATCCCTTTGTGTCTAAGGAAGGCAATATTCTAAGGGATTTCCTGTTTGGTTATTCTTTCCTTGAATTAATCAGTTCTAACAAGCCTGGCAACTTTATATTATCTTTCAACCTTGTCTCATCTTTGTAGCCTTGTTTCTTCCGGCTACTGGCAAGTCCATTTTAATGTTTTTAAAGGGAATGTACAATATGAATAAGGGGACGCAGTGGCTCAGTGGCTAAGACGCTGAGTTGTCGATCAGAACAGTTAGCAGTTCAGCGGTTCTAATCCAAAGTGCTGCATAACTGAGTGAGCTCCCGTTACTTGTCCCAGCTTCTGCCAACCTAGCAGTTCGAAACCATGTAAAAAATGCAAGTAGAAAAATAGGGACCACCTTTGGTGGGAAGGTAACAGCATTCCATGCGCCTTTGGTGTTTAGTTCATGCCAGCCACATGACCGTGGAGACATTTTTGGACAGCACTGTTGAATGTTGAAAAATGTTGTTCAATTTTGACCTAATCTGGTTTGGTCACGGGGACCAGAGGTTTAGTTTTCCGAGCTTTCAGACAGGTGCTGGAGCTCATTATTAGGGAACTTCTCTCTAGCAGAGTTCAATCCTAAAGGGGGGAAATTGTATTATCATCCCTAAGCCTGCTATATTAGTGACAATACATTTCCCCCCTTTAGGATTGAAAACCTTGCTTTTCAAGGTTTGTAAATAAGGCAGAACACGCTGCCGTAGAGAGACATACTTTAGGGTGATCTCAGGTATCCTACAGCTTTTATTAATATTACCAATTATTTCTCAGCTCTGCCTCTTGCACTTTTTATCAGATCCGCTGCCCCATTTTTCATTCACAGTTCACACTGCAGTTTATCAATTCTGATATGGCAAGAATAGAAACTGCCAAGTTCAGGCTGTTTGGGGACCTCCACATTATGTGGAGAACTACGGCCTATTTAAGATTCTTTGCATGTGGGGAAAGGAGTGGAAGATACATCTCTCTCTCTCTCATACATACTATAAAAATAACATGATTAGGACAGATCACTATTTTCATTTCCTTTTTTAAACTTGTTCATTTGTATGCAAGCCCATTTTTTTTATATTGATCCTTCATCCACAGAAAGTAACCCTACTTGATCATGAATCTAAAATAAGTGAAAACGCAGAAAATAGAGATGTTCCTGAATAACAACCACTGGGATTCTTAAGAAATATCTCTCTCTCTCTCTCTCTCTCTCTCTCTCTCTCTCTCTCTCTCTCTCTCTCTCTCTCTCTCTCTCTCTCTCTCTCTCTCTCTCTCTCTCTCTCTCTCTCTCTCTCCCTCCCTCCCTCCCTCCCTCCCTCCCTCTCTCTCTCTCCCCCTCCCTCCCTCCCTCTCCTTCCTCCCCTCCTCTCTCCTGCTGCCATTCTCTCTTAATGTTGTCAGAGTCATGTCCCGAAGTCAACTGTTAGGACTGCAAACCAGTCCTAAGTGGAATAGAGCAATGACACCAGCAAAGTAGGACACTGAGGCAGTGAGGCTGTTCATCATAATATCCCTAGATATTTTGCACAAATAGGACCTGTTGCTATAACAACGTAGGAAGAAGGCTGAAGCTTTTCCACACTCTCCTTCGGCTCAGATAAGATATCTGGCTGCAATGTCATTAGCACACTTTCCATGTTCTGCTCACTTTGCTGGAAGCTTTTTTTTTGGGAGGGGGAAGGGGGAACAAGAGACATTTTAATCTCACCCTTGTGACACAACCTGACAGTGAAAACACTGCTAACTAAATTTATGCTGTAGGAAATGCCTTGCAATGACCTTATGGTATAAATCAAAGTTAGGAAAAAGAGATTTAATTGGTTTGATGATTGGAAGTTCCTAATGGGAAACGGAAGGGGAAAAAAAAACTTTATTGCACAGAAGACAGAAATGCTTTTAGAAGGGGTTTAGCATTTTTTCTGCCTGTTTTATGAAGTGAGAGATTAGAAGTCTCTGGGTAAGGAATTGAAAATTTATTTAAAGTTCATTTTTATTTTCTGCCCTTAATGCTTTCTTAGAAATGCATAATCTGTTTTGCTAGTGTGGGGGGGAATTGTACCACAAAGGAAAACGAGGAGCAAAAATAAATTTAATTCTGAGGAAGATTCATTTGAATAACTGGTTACAATACATTAGGAAAGTCTTAGTGAATGGAGCAAAAAACATAGGTGTTTAGACCTTATTCCCACTAGACATTCCCACAAGCTTATCAGAAGCATAGTAAATGGGAGTTTGGAAACCAAAGTTGAGGCACTTTTGGTCCTTCCTCTCTTTTTCCCCCTTTGCTCTTTCCTCCATATTTTCTTTTCTCGCCCAGAAAGCTTCTGGTAGTTTGCAACCAAAGGAAACAAACAGGGAAGGTTTCCATGGAAGTTTTGACTATGAAGAAGAGTTATCAGGGAGAGCTCCAAGCAACATAGAAAATGAGGGAAACATCACCATGATCTGCAAAGTATATGCAATGTTTGTCTTCAACATTCTTGTCTTCAAGGTCCCAAATTACTACTCCTGTAAAGGAAAGCTTGTTTTCTTACTGACAGAGAAAGTGAAGAGTTCCAGAAGATATGTGGTTGGACTTGGACTGTGGAGTTCTTGGTGCTTTCTGAGCTTGCTTGCTTGCTTGCAGGTGTTTCGTTATGCAACTAGATAACATCATCACTGCTAGGGAATATGGGATTTTCTCCGTTTATAGAGAGTAGTTTGCCTTGCTAGTGTTGGTGGAGACTGTTTCTTGATTAGGGTATTTTCTACTTGATTGTTTGTCTGGTGTTAACCCCTGCTTATCTAGGTATAGGCTCCTGGAAAGGATGCATTCTGCTCTTTTTGTTTCCTTCTTAGCTTTTTTGTCTTTTTTTGCATGTGTAAATATGTAAATACATTTGCAAAATGTGTAAATCATTTGTACTTGTGTAAACATTTGTACTTGTGTAAACATTTGTAAATGTGTAAACATTTGTAAAATATATGTGTAAATCATTTGTACGTGTGTAAACATTTGTAAATGTGTAAACATTTGTAACATGTGTACACATTTATAAAATGTGCAAATATGTAAACACATAAGAGATATTTACACACCATGCAGATCATGTAGTCCACCTCCCTCCCCAATGCAGGATTGTACTACAATAGCAGGTACCTATCCAAACTTCATTTAAACACATCCAGTAAAGAAAATACTATTACTATTGAAGGCAGTCTATTCTACTGTTAAAAGCTCTGTACGTAGAATTTTTTATGTTCAAAGAAGTATATATCCTCAAAATTTAAGCCCATTATTTCTTGGTTTGTCGTAAGCAATTTGCATGTAATCTCTTTGCTCTGGATAGTCAAAAATCTCTTTTTTACCTTCACTAATTCTCTCAACCTTGCTTCATAAATAATTGAATCAAAATATTTTTGATATGGATTGATTTCTTTATGAATAATCTTTTGTATAAGTCATGTAACTGAAACAAATCTCTTTCTGAATAGATAATTACTAGTCACCGGTCCAATTCACTCTGCAGCCTCCACGTAGCCCAATTAGTTTCTGTGTACGTTCATCTCATTCATATCTCATTCATAATGTTGCCTAGCAGAACAAATCTTTTTCTCGAATCACTTAGCTCAGAACGCTGCACTCTCTTTCCTCCCAAATATCTGGTTCTTCTTAATCACTGTTAAACGGAGCGTAATAGGCAGCTATTATCAACTGAAGCTTCCTACTTCCTTGCACATCCAAAACCACCGAGGTGATACGAATTTATTCTTTCTGACATAGTTTTTAGCCCTTTTATTCATAATTAAACCTACCCTTTCACTTCACTGCACGTGTTCACCAACTGCAATGAGTCCAGTTTGGATTTCTGAATTGGTGCCACACGTGGCATTGTCCTTGAAAAACATTTGGAAGCTCAAAGTTTGTCAGGACCAAGGAATCTAAAACGACACAAGGAGTTACTTCTGAGTAGTTTATTGTTGGTTGCCTATGAACAGAAATCTGGCTAAAGCAACCATCCGCACAACTGTTAGGCCACTGCCATCACCACTCCACAATTCATAGAGCTTCTGGATGTTCTTCAGGAGCAGCCCCATTGCACTGGTCTCCAATCTGGTTTTACTTGATTTTTAAATATTCCCTTCATCGCTAAGAATAGTTACTGTGAAATGGACGACTATATAAACTGCTTAAATCAACACTCCATTAAGAATTTTGAAAACCGATCACAAAAGTCAAGACTTGTATTAAGAATCATGACATTTCCATATTTGACATAGTATTTCTTGGAGTACTAAATGTTATAAACAAGGGATTACTGAGGATTCCATCATCATTTTTGGGAAAGCTTTTATTCAAATTCCATCTATCCAAATGCAACATTCTATACAAGATTGTGCAAGAAATTTCTGCTCAGATGATGAAAATCCTCATTCATTTTCTCCTTCTTACAAACACTTGAATCGTTCCAAAATGTTTTGAAAAAGCTTGAAGTTGAAATAAGCCAATACTTTTTTTCAATGGATATTTTTTCTGCTGATGGACACGGCATAGAATACAGAACCTATGGCTGTTAGTGGAATGCAATATAAGGATTGTGGATAGTAAAACAAAGAAAGATCAGGTCATGATGAATGGATGGTGAATGTGTGAATGAAAGTAAAATAAATACAACAATGTATTTGGTCATAGAAACTGAATTAAAGCGAAGCTGCAAAAGAAATACATGAAGAAGAATGAATGGGTCAAATGTGATTGAAGATAATGGGCTGGATTCTCAGGAGTACATTCCAGAGGAGTAAGAGCCAACTCAGTTCAGTCAGTTTGTGTGGTAGAAAGAGGGTGAAGACAGTCCCTCCCTAGTAGTTATCGGAATATATGCTTGATTTAGATAAGAGTGCTAGTTTGGCAAGGCTTTGTCTATAGATGTGGAATAATAAAGAAATCTGCTTGGAAGAATCACCATGTCTGTTTCTTGATTTTTGGGATCTGATAAGAAGAGATTGAGACAGTTATGTAGAATGAGATTAACGAGATCCTGAAAAAGGTAGCAGTGAGAAGTTTAAAGAACAAAAGGCAATACATGAAGTAGAACGTGGACTTCGTCACAGAAGAGTTTGAAAGGATATCAAGTTACGAAGAGGTAGAATGAATGATTGGGCATAAACCCGATTTAAATTCATTATTTCCCCTTATCTTTCATCATTTCTTATTCTCTTTCAAAGATATACGTAACATTGAGTGTGCTACATTTATATGTACTTATGTGAAAAATCTGGCTTGCCACAAATCCCTTTCAATAGATTTCATAGTGTAGAAGATCCATCTTTGATCTGGGAATAAATCAGTTAAATAAATTCTTTTCTGGATCCACAACAATATGATAAGTATTTTTCTGTTCATATGGGAGATAAGGGATTCATGAGAAAAAAACTTCCATCAAAGACACTGTTTGATATTGTGGAAGATCCATTTTTTTTGCAAGAATCTTTTATTTTTATCAAACAAACACCACAAAAAAAATCATAATCTTACATTACATCTTGTAGAAAGTGTGTCAATTGGTTACAATTAGCTTTCATGCGTCTCTTCCACAGTCATTACTTATATTCATATCAAATGTCAAAGATTCTTAATAAGTCTTACTATCAACATAGCATAGTTCTCATTTGACTGAAGTTGTTTTAGTGTCCTTTTGCCTAAAATAATCTATAGTTAAAAACACAACCACCTGATGGCATTTCATTAATTATTACAAAATCATCCAATAGCCTTAAGCCTTTATAACATATTCTAAATAAAGATTACTTGACAAAGTTTCTAAGCCTTTTTTCCCCAAGTCACTGTTTACAATTTGTGTCCAGGTTCCTTTTGTAATGGTAGTACATATATATATATTATTAACTGTATCCCTTATCCTTATCATTCCATTATTAGTTGTTATAATTAATATTGGTTAACAGAAGATCCTTTACTGTTTATATCCATTTTCTTCTCATCAAACCAACACATATGTGTGCCTTATTGCCTTTATCGATTATTTATTTAACATAACAATCTAAAAGTTACTAAACTATTACTTAAACATTGTAGTACCATTTGCTTAACTCAGTCATAAATATACAAGTTGTTTTGCAAAACCCAAGTAAAAAGAAAACATCTGGATTTTTCTCCCCTATTCAGAACCCCCATCTAACAAGACTATCTTATAGGAATAAAAGTATCAGTAGACCAAATGTACAATTGATGATGTTTCCCAAAGAACAAACTAGTATAAGAAAGTGTTTAAAGCAAGAATATATCAAGTATTTCATCAAAGATTATGAGTTTATCATAATCTTATCAATGAAGATGATAATTATTCTAATTATCAATATGTAAACTTCATCTTTACTTCATTCTGTAGCTTCTCATATCTTTTTCCTACTGTCATGCAAGCATACAATTTACCTGAGCTAAGACATGTTTAGAATAGAACGTAATTGATGACCTTCATTATTTTCAGTTCTGACCATTCCATTCTCAGTCTTTGAATGAGACAGATTTAAAACCAAGTGTCTTGGTTAAAGACAACAGAATTCACTTATACGAGGGTTTCTCAACCATGGGAACTTTTAAGAAACATGGACTTCAACTTCTAGAATTTCCCAGCCAGTCATGCTGGCTGGCTGAATTCTGGGAGTTGAAGTCCACATGCCTTAAAGATGCCAAGGGAAACTCTATTCTACACAATCAGGAACTATACAAAATAACCTTTTCCTCAGATAAAATGTTAAAAACCACTTCCAAGTTAACCTGGGAAGCTTGACATTTGTGTTACGTTATGTTAGCAACATAGAACTTATTTGGACTTAATTTTCATTCTTTGTTACATCCCTCTGTTTTTCTTATCCTGGATAATTTCTACACCTATCCAGGGATAATATGTCACCCAATTTCACCTGTGATTTATTCACAGTGATGGATATCTTCCTATTTGCTTTACCTCCAGATCAGTAATAAGGCTTGAACCAATGGCAAATATAAGGAGACTGATTTGGTCCTGTTGTTGGGCTTATATTTGACAATGGCAGTGCAATTGTCAGTGCAGTGCAGATAAACTCCTGATGGGCTTATTTGACAATGGCAGTGCAGTGCTCCAATTAGATGGAACGTAGAGATACCATTTTAATTAAATATATAGTACCTTGGTGTAACACTCATAAAATTTTCAAATGGCAGTTTCAGTCCCCAGTTCCTTGTTTCTTAATGGACATTCTTAAAAATTATTAAAGGCAAAATATTTAACATTAGTCCCATGAAAATACCAGGTTTCTAACAAAACCAGTGTCAGAATTTTCATTTTGGCACGCCCTACAGTATACATTTTAGGATTACTCTACTTGCCTGAATGGCTGCTGCCTTAAAATGCTTAAGAAAAGCAAGGAGGGTATGTTTTGCAAAACAGTGGCATGTTGTGCAAAGCTTCATAAACATGTGAACGATTATCACCAGGTTGCAAAAGAACAGCAAGAGAGAATACACACAGTCTTGCAAAATAGTTTTAGTATAAATAAATGATCTATCCACCTACTATAGAACTACCCACATTATAAATTTACATCAAAATTGTTAACACAGAACGTTGCAACTTTGTATACAAGATGCATTTTTATAAACAGCTTTGATTCTAAAGTTGTTGTCAAGACGGATTAGAAAATGCAAAGCAGCAACAGTTTATTACATCATACACCACCTGTTCACAGTTATCAAAACAAATGTTTCTCATTTATATTACTGAGGTTTCCAACATGATGTATGATATTTTCCCTTCTATTTAAAATGAATTCACATCGTTTTATAAAAAAGATTTAAGTTTGTAATTATCAGGAATGTCTGAAGAAGGCAGTGACCTAGCCTCAGTTGGCAAGGGCAAAAATACTTCTGTGTTGTTGCCAAAAAATACTAAGATATCCCCATGAAGCCACCTGGTGTCAAACTCAGCTGAAGAAAGAATGCACTTTTACTGATTACAGTCTTAATGCACAAGAGGACACCGTGATTTTAAAATGTTTGAGAAAAATGGGATCATCCAGGTGATGTAGAGAGCAGAACAAAATTAATGCAGGGTATAGGATTTGAATTAAGCTCCTTCATTACAGAAACTAAACAGTCTGTTTTAAGAAATGATGGACTATTCCTTACTAGAGGTATTTAAGCAGAAGTTAAATGACTATTTATTTGGGTACTGTTAATAGCAAGATTCTTGACTGAGCTAGGGGTTACAAAAGATGGCATCCCTTTCATCTCCATAGTTTGGTGAGAATGAGAAATGACAGAAAATCTGATCACTATGATTCATATTAAAAAATGGGTCCTTCTTGAACAATAATTAGTACAAGAGAAATAATCACATACCTGCAGTAACAATTTTGGTTTCCTCACAGTAAAGTATATTACAATGGTGTCATCTTTCCATTCGGTACTGTGGAATTATGAACAATTATATATTTATTTTTTTAAAAAACCTGACCTGTGGTAATTACCAGGTCAGCTTGGATTTCTCAAGAAAAAAGCCTTGTCAATCAGGAAACTTCCTGGCTATACCGTATTTCCTCCTCTGCCTCAATTCATCCAATCTAGCTGGACTGATGACTCTCAAAGTAAGTGTAGTCAGGAAGAGAAAGGATAAGAAAATTTCTACTCTCTTCCACAAACAGATCTTGCGTTCAGACATTTTTGGAGGAGCAACTAACATTCACAGAATGAGAATCAGCAATTCATGAGACAATGTGGAGATGGAATCTTGTTTTCCATGATAATTACACATGTTCCACAAGGTTACTTTTTATCTCTCTTTCTAAAATATTGTCAATTCTATGCTAGCTTTCTAGTTAATTCTAGTCTTTTCTTTATCCATAGAGGATATTTCAAACTTTTAAAGAGAAAAAGAAAGTACAGGTAGTTCTCTACTTATAACCATTCATTTAGCGACTGTCCGAGGTTGCAATGACACTGAAAAAAGGGACTTATGACTATGTTTCACACTTATGATCATTGCAGCATCCCCGTGGTCATTTGGTCAAGATTTGGATGCTTGACAACTGGCATATATTTAGTGTCCAATGGTCCTGGGATGACCTTTTGTAACCTTCTGACAAGCAAAGTCAGTGGGGAAGCCAGATTCATTTAATAACTATGTTACTAACTTAACAACTTCACTTAACAACTGTTGCAAAACGGTCATGTGTTGTAAGTAGAAGACTACTCATGCTGCTGACTTGGATAAAACCTCCATAAATTAATCTGAGTGAAACATTCTGCTAGCAAAATCAGAATGAGCAGCTGCGAGGGGGAAAAGGAGTATAATTTGCTGTATTCCATGAAGAAATTATTTGCTGTTTCATAGTATATGGAAAAATAGGTCTGCATTGTAAGATATGGCAGAACTGTGGGACGTTTTATATGGGATTATATGAAGGGAAAGGAGAAAAGTTTGGTACATCAGACGATGACAGCCAGTGTCATATGATGGTTTAGATATTGGAGTAGGAGCAGGGTCAAGTCCTTCTTCAATAGCCTTAAGCTAGTATTTCTTAGCAATCCAAGTAAAAAGTTCTTAGTTAACTTATTTCTCAGGGCTGTAGTAGTAAAAACTTGGAAAAGGAGTTTCCTTAAATTTCTGGAGGAAAAAAGATTATAAATGAATTAGATAAACAAAAAAAATCCATTATGTTATAAAGGAAACCAAGCAACCAAATTACACATAAATATGTGTGATTAAAAAATTTCTGAAAAGGATCAAAAATAGCCATTTTAAAATACATCTCCATAAAATTGGCAAAAGGAGAACAGATTTTATGGCATACAGTTACAGAATATTTCCGATAAGGTTCTTGGTCTTAAGAAAGATTGGTGCACCCTAATTTGCACCATAAACTTGAGGTGAGATAACTTTTGGAGTTGCAATTGGTTACCTCTAAATTTCTTTTCTCAAGCCCTCCAAGCCTATTCCAATTGGATAGTTAAAATTCAAGAAAATTATAACACTCTCAAAAGGAAAGATTCTTAATCCATCCTGTCCAATCAGTCTCCCCCAAATGAGAACTTCTAACTCCTAGGGCTGTTTTCAAACTCAGACATGTGGATATTTTTAGGACTCCTCGCATTTTTTTTTCTCCCAGAGAGAAAGCTTTGAAAAATTAAATCTGGCCTACAATAGGAATCTATCCATCTGTGAAATTTCTGTGAATAATGTACATTTCACTGGCGAGGCTCTGCACTACTTAACAGTAAACACCCTGACCTTTTTTCCCTAGCAGACTTCAACACGAATTGAAATTTCATTTGCTCTGTGTCTTTAGAGAGCACTAGAATTACACTGGTGTCTGCCGCAGAATATAACAACTCGGGGGGGGGGGGGGTTACAACAACAAAACAAAAAAAACAACTATGGAAAAAAAAGGTATCCAATGTTTAATCCAAAGGTTATTTAGATACCTTATAGATTCACAATAGAGGCCTTGATGAACAAATCTGCTTTTCCATTTATATACATTGACCTTTCATGTTAGATCCATATTTAATTGGCTATGATGTAAATTATGTTTACTCTCCACATAATATAGAAAAGTCTTTTTTTGTAAAGGGTATTTTGGTGATTTTGCTTGCCACTTGCTGTTAATTGGGACCTTAGATAAGAAATTACATCTACCTACCAATATGTATAAAGATTTACATTTTATATAGGTATGTGCACATAATGTTACATACATACACATACATACATCTGCTCTTAGGAACAATGGCAAAACAACTCTTGTCTCCCGGAGTTGTCTTCTTTACTTCTCAGAACGTAAATGCATACACAACTCCAACAACTACAATGTTCCCAATTGTGGCTATAATTGCAATCCATAACAAAATGGCATCATTTGAAGAACGAGATGTCTCTTCTGGCTGGTTTGGCAATGAGGCAGCAGGGTAGACATTGGCAGATGAATTAAACAAAGAATATTCTGTGCTGAATTCTTCATTGGGCGAGTCCATAAACACTCCTCCCATAACTGGAAGCTGCAGAACACAAATTTAAAACATAAAAGTTAATGTCCATGTGGAAGATGACTATATAGATACATATTGCATACAAAAAAGTAGCTAAACTCCACTGGTCAGCCAAGCTGCCGACTATGCTTTAGATAAGGTTACCTGTTTTTAAAAATAAGTTTTGTCTAAGCAGATGTACTGCATGAAATAAATATGTTTTGCATTCAAGTTACAGCAACATCTCCTTTCAAAGGATATCAAAATTTCATGAGCCCTACTCTTCCATGAAAAGCATGAAAGATTAAGGGAGGTGTCCAACAGTGGGTGATGAAAGTAAAATGCCCTTACAAGTAGAATATGACTATATGGTCCTCCAAAATAACACAGCCAGGCGCATCCTTGCTATGGATGCTTCAGAACGCACAATACTTTTATTGGGTTGATGGGCTGCAATTAGGCAACATAGTTAGAGGAGTCGGATATGATTTAGGACCTCCTCACCTCCTCCCCCTAATGGAGTCACTTCCCCTACCAGACTAGAATAAACATAGTTTATCATATTATCTTAATCAAAGAAATTATGTTTAGAATGTCATCCAAGCCAGCTGGCTGGGGAACTCCGAGAGTTTAAAGTTTTCATGTTTGAAAAACAATTTTTGAAGGAAACCCCTACTTGGAATGAGAGTTGATTAGAAGTAGGAAAGGGGTTTTGAATTGGCAACTTAAGCCAATTTATTTTAACCTTTCAAAGGCTCATTTTTTTTCTTTCCTGGCTATTGATTCTGTTCTCTCTTCACTCTTCCACTACCACCACCAACCTGCATTGGGTAAATAAATAGGAAAATGTTGTCAACTCTAAAACCATTGCTTTGGCATCTCCACATTTGCAAGCAGTTCATGATAAATACAAGTCAAAGATTTCCAGCTTTTGTTAGTATTGTCCAAGTGCTATTAGGAAGGAGAAGGAAAATAGGATTCACATAAATATCAATTATTCAAATGAAAGTATGGTTCAAAATATGAAAAAGGCTTTAAATCAAGATGTGCAATGAGCATTTTTAACTTTTATTAGAAACTTTCAATATAATAAAATATAGAAAATAAACAAGACCAAAGATAGAAAATAAGAAACACAGAAAAAATAAATTGACAAGAAACCTACAATTGTGCTTTCTATTCATCTTTTTATTAATTAATTGTCATAAACCCTTCCCAACTTCTTGTCTCATTTTCAACCTCAATGAAATTAGCATTTTAGAAAGCCCTTCATTTTATACAGATTATGTTCAATCCATTATCTTCATTTCATATAACTTTTCTCATTTGTTTAATGAAAAAGAATGATGGTCCTTACCTGAACGTTTCTTTACAGTAGACGAGAGGGAGGGGTGATTCCTAGGATATTCTCATAGCCTGATTGGTCCAGAAGACTGAGGAAAATCTCTTTTAACCTCCTTCTTTCCCTATGGTTCCCAGTTCCTCAAAACCGCATGAGCAAAAACATGCTGTCAAACAGACAACAGACAAGGGGACAACCTTCCCCCAGCCCCTCACCCCGACTGACTACCAATTACGTCTTAACAGGGGTGGGATGTCGCCCCTCCCTCTCATCTACCGAAAAGAAACGTTCAGGTAAGGATCAATGTTCTTTTTTAGACTCGAAGGAGGGGCGACTCCTGGGACGTACCCAAGCTCAGTCCCTGGGAGGGAAACTAAGACTCGGGGAGAGGGGCGGCCGCTAACTGCTGTAGGACCCTACGGCCAAAACACCCCTCAGTCGATGCAAAGGCATCCAGCTGGTAGTGGCGAATAAATGGAGTTGGGGAGGCCCGGCAAATGTCTTCGAATGGAGCCCTCATGGCCCAAGCTGCTGTAGTAGCGGCACTCCGTGTGGAATGGGCCATGATCCCCGAGGGGGGAGGCTGGCCCGAGGACTCGTAGGCCATAGAGATGGCCTGTCGTAACCACCTGCCAATGGTGGCTGAGGAAACTCTGGCTCCTAGAGAGCCGAGTTGGAATGAAATGAAGAGGGTCTCAGTTCTACAGAAGGAAGACGTGCGTTGAAGATAAATGCGCAAAGTGCAACGCACGTACAGCCTGTGCCAAAGTTGCTCCCTTTCATGGGAGGGAGTCAGACAAAAATTGGGGAGGATGACTTCCTGAGCTCGATGGAAGGGCGAAAGGTAGGATCCAACCTCAGGACCACTCTATCCTGGTGAAACTGGCAGAAGACATCCTTAGATAACAGAGCCCCTAACTTGGAAATGCGCCTGACCGAAGTCACGGCGACAAGGAACGCCATCTTGAGAGATAGAAATCTAAAGTGGATTGTGCGCAAGGGCTCAAAGGGAGCCCTTGTCAGGGCCCTAATTACAAGCGGCAGGTCCCAAGTCGGGAAACTATGAACGGGGGGTGTCCGTAAATTAGCAGGGCCCCTTAGGAACCTCTTGACAAAGGGGTGGTGAGCCAAGGACGAGCGATCTTCCCCTGGCAGGATCGAGGCCAGGGCCTCTACCTGATGCTGTAGGGTATTAAGGGAGACCCCCTCATCCAGGCCTTTTTGTAGAAATTCCAGAATTTGAGTGATTGAAGCCTCAGTCGGACAAATTCTGAGTGGGCTGCACCACTTAACAAACGCAGCCCACATGGAGTTGTAAATCCAAGTGGAGGGGCGCCTAGATGCCTCGATGGTTGCTATAACTCGGGAGGACAAGTTGGCACTTCTCAGGAGGCTCCGGTCAAGCGCCAGGCGGTCAAGTGGAGCCACTGGGGCTCCAGATGGATTAAGACCCCCTGGCACAGAGAAAGCTCCTCCCGGGAGATCCATCACGGGGGGTAGATGGAGACTGGACGAGGTCCGCAAACCAAGGCCAGTAAGGGGAGATCAGAATGATGTCTGCCCTCTCTACCACTACCTTCCTCAGAGTCCCCGGGATCAGAGGGAGAGGGGGGAAGGCATACAACAGGTCCGGAGGCCATTTGCTCTGGAGAGCGTCCGTCCCTTATGCAGCCTGGGCTGGAAAACGGGAGAAGAATTTCGGGAGCTGGGCATTCGTTGGGGTCATGAACAAGTCCACCAATGGATCGCTGAACATCTGACAAATCTTCTGGAAGAGTTCTGGTAGAATCTGCCACTCCCCATGGTCTACAGTCGCACAGCTCAACCAATCGGCCTGGTGGTTGGCTGTGCCCGAGATGTGCACTGACACCACTGACGCAAGATGTCTCTCCGCCCAGGAGCTAAGTTTCAGTGCCTCCAGCCAAAGGACTGTGGAGTGAGTCCCCCCTTGGTGGTTTATGTGGGCCTTTGTGGCCACATTGTCTGTCAACAGAAGAACGTGACGGCCCTCTATCGTGTCTCTGAACTGTTGGAGAGCCAGCCTGGCGGCCTTCAGCTTCAGCTAGTTTATATTGCGGCAAAGGTCCGACCGGGTCCAACGGCCCTGCGCCATCTCGGAGTCCATGAGCGCTCCCCAACCAAACAGGTTCGCGTCTGTAGTGATTGTCACTCGATCCAGCTCCCAGAACCCCAATCCACGTTGAAGAGCCAGAGACAGCCACCACCACAGAGATAGACGCACATTCACTGGCAGATGGATGAGTTGTTGGGAGTTGCTCAGGCATTTTTGCTGGAACGGGATGAGGGCCCACTGCAGAGTCCATGAATGAAGCCATGCCCAGGGAACAATCCCTATGCATGACACCATCTTGCCCAATAGGCGGGACAAGGTCAGGATGGAAGCTGACTGCCTTGCCAGGGCCCGGAGGTTGACCAGCTGGTCTGAGGATAGATGAACTGTGCCCTATATGGAATCTATCACCACCCCCAGATGTAAGATCCTTGTGGGCGAGAGGTGGCTTTTGGGAAAGTTGACCAAAAACCCCAGGGTCTGCAAGGTTCGGATGGTTAGATGGAGGTCGAGAATGGCCTGAGCATAAGAGGGGCCCTGCAAGAGAACATCGTCAAGATAGCATTGTAGTCTCACCGGGACCGAGCACAGATGAGCCAACAATGCCGCCAGGACCATTGTGAATGTGCGTGGGGCTTAGGTCAACCCAAAGGGGAGGGCCCTATATTGGAAGTGGAGCTTGTTGTGGGAGAAGTGGAAGAACCTGTGATGAGCAGGAAGGATTGGGATGTTGAGATAGGCTTCTGTCAGGTCCACTGATGCTAGGAAATCCCTCTGTCTGATACCCTGCAGAATGGACCTGAGGGAGGACATCTTGAAGTGCCTGTACACCAGATAATGGTTGAGGCACTTGAGGTCCAGTATCGCTCTCCAGCCCCCCGAGCTCTTCAGAACGAGAAAAAGGTTGGAGTAGTGCCCCCAGCCCGTATTCCATCTCCAGGACTGGATCTACCGCCTGGATGTCCAGCAGATGTTGAATGGCTAGGGACATCTGACGACGGCATTCCTTTTTTTTTTTCCAGAAAATTTTATTGGTTTTTTAAAACATTTATAAGGAAAAGGGTAGGTGGAATGGTATACAAATTTTGGCAGTTGCAAGTATGGCAGACGCCCCCTCCCTCCAAACTCATAAGATACATCTATGTATAAAACATTAATACAAAATCGTATAAAATCAGCAATTAATTCTATAAAAAATTTTCAATCAGCTTATATGTTATGATATATAGTCTAGATATAATTTCATTATTACTTTCGGTCTGTTTATAACAATGTGATTTTCTTATTCATTTTTGTGATCTGAGCTTTCTTAGTGTTGCCCCTTCTCCCCCCGCTGGCAGAGCTCCGGCCCCTCCCATGTCCTGTGTGACCGTTGAAGAGTCTTCTGTTTTTTCTAGGTTCGCTTTATTTTTTTCCATAAAGGCCTGAGCCTCTATGGGTGTATTGATTCTGATTCTTGTCTCCTCCCAGAATATCAGCATCCCTTCAGGCATCAACCATCTAAACCACACCCCTTTCTGGTATAATTTATTCGCCAATTGCGAATAATTTTTCCTTTTCTCCCTAATTTTTTTTGGGATCTGCTTCAAGATGGTTATCTCCCTGTCGTGATATGTCAATGCTTGCCCCCTTTCTACACCCAGAATTATGTCTCTTGTGCATTTCCTAAGAAATTTGATATGGACCTCCCTGGGTACATTGTGTGTTCTGGCATATGCTGAATTCACTCTATAGACCAGGTCTATCTCCCATTCCATCTGTTGTTTATCTTTGTGTATATATTCAGCTAGGATATTAGTCATGATGTCCCTTATATTTTCCCCATCTGCTTCTATAACATTTTGAAATCTAAGATAAAAGGACATTCTCTCAAATTCTGTTTTCATTTGTTGGATATCAAGTTCTTTGTTACCCTTCTGCAAAGCTTCTACTCCCCCCCCTCGCCTCCGCCACCCCACCCTCCACAAGGTCCAGTCTCTGTGAGTTCTTATAAATTTGGACTTGATTCTCTTTAATTTCTTCCTTCATTTCCTTTAATTGTTTCTTAATTTCTTCCTGGCCCTGTATGAGTTGCTGAAGCATTTTTTGCAAATCCATCTCTGTACTCTTAGGTTGCATCAGTTCTGTAATCTTTGACTGTGTGGCAGGACTGGATGTTGCAGATGTCGGTGCAGAGGTAGCAAAGCCAGGTTTTCCAGGTGGTGGTCTTTTTGGAGACATAGTTTATAAAGCAGAGAAATCAGTCAGAGTAGAGACTGGACAGCTGAAGAAGTAGAGCAGGCAGATGAGTTCAGGAGGCAGAAGATCCAAGCAGCTGGGAGTTTCTTTAGTCAGTCTAGCAATAGAGAAAAATTTTCTCTCCAGAGAGTTCAGGAAATAGCAATCCACAAGAGATTCTTCTGGGTGACACGGAGACAAAGACCGGAAGCCTGAATTTTAAAGGTGGAGTCAGGTTTCACAGTTCATGAAGACAACGGAAGTGTGCCATCTTGCCCTGCCAGCTTTGGGCACAGAGGCATAGCAAAATTTTAAAAGTTCAGGAAATTCTCAGTTCACCCATAAGTTCTGGAACTAAATCCAATGAAAGTCACTTTTACAGGGGTGAGGCATCATTAGTTGGCTCTCCCCCCTCCTCCTTCCCCTGGGGGCGAAAGCAAAATCTTCTCAAGCCGTTTGTCCAAGGGGGGGGGGGGAAACTCCCCCTCCCTCTAGCCGCACCTCCAGCAAGAATCCGAAAGTTTAACTTTTAAAAAAACGCTGAAAGTTCCATCAATTCAAAAGAGAGGGAATGAAGAAAGGAAGCCTCTCACCATACCGCCGCTGCTTCCTTCAGAAGTACGTTGTCCGATCGGCATGGAGCGAGACGCATGCGCGCCCTCCGAAACTGCTCCCCGGTGCCTAGAGCGAAGCGGAGAAGCCTCCACCAGCCGCCGCCGATGCCAGGGCCCTCCGCGAGCCACTCCCTTGGCAGGACGCCTCTCCAGGGCGTCCTGTGCCCCCCCAGAAGCGGGGGAAGCCCATCGGGAGAGCGGGAGCAGGCAAAGGCTTTCCCGTCGCCGTAGCCGCCGGAACCGGAAGTCCTGACGACGGCATTCCTGATCCCAGGATGGCGGAAAGGTTCTGAAGAAGGTCGGGGGCATGGAGAGGAAAGGTGAAGTCCGTTCCTGATCATGGACCGAACCCAGGCATCTGAAGTCACGCGATCCCACTGATCCGCAAACAGTTTCAGGCAGTCTCCTATGGGAATGCTTGGGTTGGAGTCATTTCCCTTTGTGGAAGGGGCACCCCCCCCCCTACGAAAGGACCATCTGAACTGGCCCTGGAACCTGCCTGTGTTCTGGTAGTAGGGCCTCTGGAAATACCTATTGGACCTATAAGGGGTGTATCTGTTGCTGGTTCTCCAGTTCAGGGGCCCTGTGCCTGTGGCACGAGGACAGGCAATTGTCCATGTTCTTGGTGTTGGTTGGCAAGACCTTCTTTTTGTCCTTATTTCCTATGAGAAGGGGATCTAAACATTCACCAAAAATATTGGGTTCAGAGTAGGGTGCAGCTGCCAAGCCCCACTTGGACTTATTGTCCATCTGCCAATTGCGCAACCATAACAGCCGCCTAGAAGTCACCGAGGTGGCCAGGGCTTGGGATGAGTACTTTACAGCATCTAGGGTGGCATCCGCAGAAAACTGCATGGCAGCAATGATTTTTGTAATATCCTGATGAAGTCTCTTGGATTGGAGTGCGATCCTGTAACTGACAAAGCCACATAATGGCTGATCGGTTGAAATAGGAGGCAGCTGCAGTGGACTTTATTGCCCACGCAGAGGCGTGAAATTTTATGTAGTGTAAGTTCCGCCCGCTTGTCCTCCGGTTTTAACTTATCAGCCACATCCCCTGTCACTACAGAAGCAGCATTAGCAAGGGAGGCTACTCGAGGGTCGAAGTTAGGCAATTGGAGAGCCTGGGAAAAGGCCTTCTCCATATTGTAGAAGCGGCGGTCGTTGTTCCCGGGATTGGGAAAGGTAGAAAGGTGAGCCTACTTATTCTTTACCAACTCTAGAAAAAGGGGAGGAGCAGGAACCTCCTCCATATTGGCTGCTGTATTAGAGAACATGACCAAGTTAGGGTCTCTGGGAGGGAGAAATGACAGGATCCCCTGTACCGACCTTAGTGGTCTTTCTCGCTTTGTGCAATAAAGGTTTAAACATGGGGGGAGCAAGGAGATTGGGAAAGGCTGGAGGATCTGGGAGAACCATCTCCTCATCCTTCGAGAACCCCATGTCCTGGCGCGGATCTTCCCTTAACACTGAGCCCTTGCTAACTACTGAGGGAGAAGGGGGCCTCGCAGAATGAAGTCTAAGATCAGAGGAGGCCCCTGGCTCCCTATAAGATTGCTGATCCCTCAAGGAAACTGCAGAGGCAACTCCCTTTGAAATGGCAGAGGAAATAAGCCTCTTAATGCTCTCAGGGAGTAATTCCAGATCCTATTCTCAGAGTGTCCCGGATCAGGGCCCTGTGGAGCTAGGATGCAGGGAGGAAGGAATCCCCTAGATGAACCCTCCGATAGGTCCTCAACCACCTCCCTTGAGCCATGAGGAGAGACAGGAGGGGAAGGAGAAATTTCCAGGCCTGATTGCCTGCATGCCCCAACAGGAGAGATAGAAGGGGAAGAGGTACTGAATCCCCTGGGGGGGACAAGCTGAATGAGCAGATTCCGGCCTTAAAGAGGACCTAGATCTGGAAGGAGAAGAATGCTTGTTGGCTTGGGCCTGCTGTTCTGCCCTAGCAATCACTTTTTCTAGAGCCTTCTGGCACCTGGTCTCATCCCTCTGGGTTGCGCTGGAGGGCCGCTGGGCCGCTGTAGGATTGACTGCTGCTGCCCTGGTTCTGGGCCCCTCCCTCTCCTCGGACACATTCTGGGCACCCCCTGGGGCCATTGAAGTGGACTGCCTGCTCTCCACCATTGGAGCTACTCACGTGTCCTGAGGGTGCTGCTGCATAAAGTCACCAGCCAGTGCAAGGGCCTTGTGGGAGGAAGGATTGGGCTACCGAGGCTAAGCTTGCTGGCCCTACATTGGCCGCGATGCAAACAGTAATTTTGGGGGCTTGCAAATGGCCGCTTCCACATGCGTGCCTCCAAAATGGCAGCCCCCACATGTGTGTGGTCAAGATGGTCGCCGTAAGGCTCCGCGCGCTGCAAATGGCTTTTTTTCTTCAGCCGCGGCTCGAAAAGGCTTGCTGCGGCTCGTTGCGACCAGGCGCGGCTTGTAGAGCTGAATTAACAGCCTGCAGCCTGATCGCAGCCTCTGGCAGGCAGCCCTTCCCGTGAAGCTGCGAAAAAATGCGCCTGATACCCTCTGCATTCCAGGGATCAGTCAGAGCTACCGAAGAACACAGGAAGGGAGCGGAGCCAATTTGCTCTCCCCCCCGGCTTGCTGCGAGATGGAGGACCCTGTCTCTGCAAGATAGCAGCTCAGACAATTTGGAATTTAGAATAGCCAATATATACAATCTAATCAATTTCAAATTTTACTCACTCATTCTGGGAACTCAAACACAGTGCTTGGACCAAAAGACTGAGAGGAACTGGGAGCCATAGGGAAAGAAGAAGGTTAAAAGAGATTTCCCTCAGTCTTCTGGACCAATCAGGCTGTGAGAATATTCCAGGAGTCACCCCTCCCTTGAGTCTACCAGAAAAAAATAGCATTCCCGAATTTTTAAAATATGTAAAAAATGTTTCTAACACGATTTCTGGCTATATCATAGCTTTAAAGGCTAGATTATTTGCATCTTCCTCCTAGAAGATGACCACCTTGATATTGTTGGATACTTCGGTGGCTCCAATGATCTTAAGAACTCTGCTGGTGGATGTGGAAACATCTCATAGGATTTCCTCTAGTGATAAAATAGAAACAGGAGAGTAGAAATTAAGGGTAATCCATAATGGGGAAAGAAAATGTGAGGCTTTGTACACATTAGGATTCCCTAAGAGATGCAACCCCTAGCATTAGACCTGAAATAAGGCAACAAAAAAAACCATGTTTCTATTAATGGCACAAAAGCAATGTGGGTTTAGCGGAAACATTTAAACAAGTTTGAGTGTCAAATGATATGATCCCAGGTTGAAAAGCATTGGGACCAGTATTATTAAAGTAATAAACTTCCAGATGAGGACTGATGGTGGATTAAGCAACACTGAGTACTCTGTGAGTAGGGACAAGACTGTGGTGGAATTGAAGCCAGGAGCTACTCTCTGGTTGACAAAAGTCCCTCTGGAGGCAAAGAGAGATGTTTGGGATTACCAAATTGCACTCTTGGAAGGAGACCATAGAAACCGAGCTTCTTGTGTTCTGTTGCAAGTTAAAGTTTGGGAACGAGGGGATTTACAATGTGCCTTCAACCATTGCGAAGCCTTAATGGATATTTGACCAACACATATGCCACTTTCTTAGACACCTCTGGACTTGTATTCTGAATTTCAATACAGAATATTCTGTATTCTGAATGACAGTGGAGATCAAAGACTTTCGGGAAGTACCAACTTCTTGAAATTAAGAAAAAAAACTATTTCAGTGGATTGGCACACTAAATGAAAAAATGGAATGGAATGTGTAAATCAGTGATCCATGTGAAAATATGGAATTGGTGTGTGCTTAGCTATAAATCTATAAACTACAGAAACCTATCTGTCAGCATTCCTTCCGTAAGAAACTCAAGACCCACCTGTTCCGGCTAGCTGGCCTAGCCTAATCGTAATCATAAGTACAATCTACTACTGACCTTCCTGGATGGCTTTTTAAGGGGCGGGGCCAGAACGTACTTCCGGGTTCAGCGCCGAAAGGGAGCGCGCGATCCGGTGCGATCCGGCAGGAACCCACCACTGGTCTGGTGATATTTGATGTGCTACTTTATAGTACCAGGCTGGGTTATATTAGCTGAATATTGTAGATACGTCAAAATACTTCGAGACAATTACTTTGAGGGGTGGGGGGCAGAGGCAGAATTGCAAAGAAATCTGAATTATAGTTCCTTAGACTTTAAATCTAGCAACATCAAGTGGAGAGTAATCAAATATAAATGAAACTGAAACGTAAATCATGATGAAGTCCCAGTTCACTTTCTGGTAATTCTGGTTAAAAAAAGGCTTGTCTAAGACACTGATGTCAGTTAGAGAAATTAGACTGCGTAGGTAATAGCGTGACCTGATACGCAAGGAAGCTTCTTGACTTATTAATAATTTTTTTCGTCTGTAAAAATGTTTTACCCATCATGAAAATATTTCTAGCCTTTCCAAAGGTTAAATAACTCTCATGCAAGCAGAAAGGGATTAAATCAAGTATATTTTCATTTTCCAACTAAAGCTTTACTTAGAAAGGTCCCATGTCTTTGACAGCTGAGAAATTGTTGGGAAATGCTATACTACCAAAAGAACTCTCCATAATAAATGTGCAGAAAGCAAACAATCTAATCACCTAGCATTCATTTTGGAAATCCAGTCCTGATGATTTTGACAGTCAAAACAAACACAGATTAGATTTTAAAGGAAATGATGCATCAGGGGTATGGAAAAGGACAATGAAACTTTGCCAAGAAATTTAAATGAACAAAGAAGTTTAAAATGGGCCAGTTTATTCTTACTAAATAATAGATAGAATGGCTTTTGAGGAGTACTCAGAATCTACAAAAGCAATTCTTCTTAGTGTAGCCTTTGAATTATAGAAAGCAGCCACTTCTGCATGTGTGTGTGTCTGTGTATACACGCTAACATAATCACAAACACACACCATGTTTGTATGAGGTGTAGCTTTCACCAATCTTGTACTTTCAAACATACCACTCCACCCAGTTGATGATGACAATGATGGTGAATATTCTACGCTTCTTCCCAAAGGATTTCCGACTGATGGAACGTGTCACTCATGCTCCTAATGGCAAAGAGATTCATACCCTGGAGGCTATAGCCTGAAGCCAGGAAAAAATAAAATTGGGGAAGAGGCTAATGCCAGTAAGCTGACAGCATCCAACTATATACCATCAAAATCTAAGTACAGGTATTCCTCATTTACGGTATTTTTTGGAGTATAAGATGCACTCCCACCTCCCCACATGTGGGTGAAAATGTCTGTGCGTCTTATACTCCAAATATTGCAGTGGGGGAGGGGGGCTGGTGCAGCGCCAATTAGTTGTTCTAGAATGGACCACGGGGGCGAACGTGCCATGGTGGCAGCAACGAATGGGCGATGGTGAATGAGCTGGGGCGAATGGGCAGTGGCAAAGGTGAACAGACGCCGGCAACAGGCCACGCCAAACGGGCCATGCCGGTGGCAAACAGGCCAGATGAATACCAGATGGATGCTGGGAGGCAGATCCTCTCCCCAAAAGCTAGGTGTGTCTTATAGTCCGGAAAATACGGTAGTATAACAATTGGGACTGGCAGGTCTGTCGTTAAGCAAAGCAGTCACTAACTGGGAAATCACATGACTGTGACTATGTTTGCAGTTTTATTTTGCCTTTCCTTTTCCCCCCACACTCCCATCCTTGGTAATGTTTATTCCAGCCCTGGAATAATTAGAAGTTAATTATTGTTTGTATTTACAGTCATTGGAGAGGAAAGGATTATAAGCAGGCTCACAATGGGGAATATATCAGGGTTCTTGAAGCTCCCAGACTGAGTGTACTTAGGGCTTCCAAGCTACCACATTCCTTCTAACGTGTATTCCCCACTGTGCGCCTGCTTATTCTCTTATAATCCCTTCCCCTTCAATCACTCCTCTCTGCAAGGGGTGGGGGAAGAAAAGAAATCTTAAATGAAAGTTCAGATATCTCTCTTTAAGGTGTTTAGCCAAGTCTCAACAGAGAAAGACTATTCTCAAGAAAAAAGAAAGACTTTTGTGGTATATCAATATTAAAAAACATTAAAAAAACAAATAAAATACAGTTCTATATGTTTTGTACATTTTATAATATGGTACAGTTGTACAGATGCTTACTCAGAAATAAATCCCACTTATTTCAATTGGACTTCTTCCCAGTTAATTGTGAAGTAGACTCCAATTTAATTAATCTGTTTATTTCGATTATCACTACCAGGACACAAATAAGGCATACTAGTCTTTGCCAGAAGCCTGGTTATGTTTCCTGCCATTTTTGATTGGTGAATTAAGATGGATGAAATGTGCTTTACAGTTGGAACCAAGCATGGAAGGAACTCTTAAAATCTCTCCAATGCATACAATCAACCATCTAATGCCAAATGGCCATAGGATGGTCATTTTTCCCAACATCTTGAACTATGTGATTGTGTAAATATATTTCCAAGCTTTATGCATCAAACTATTAAATTCTCCCTAGGAAAACCTGAATTAACTTTAAAGATCCCCAAAATTTGGAAAGCTGGCTTATTAAAGAGTTTACGTTTTTTTCATATGCAATTCTTTTCTAAAGTTGATGCAAAACAAAAGTATGACAGTATATTTACATTACCTTATTATTTTCTCCATTTCTGAAAATACAGGATAAACAAGAGTTAAGCCCATGACACGAATCTGGCAACCTTCAGAGGTATGGAAGTATAATTCTCAGAAATCTTCACCATGTGCTGGCAAGTATTTTGGGGAGTTTAAGGTCTTTAAAGGTCATGAGGCTATAAACACTGCTAGCCACAGGGTTATTTTGGGAAGAAGATAAACAATAGCCGGATATCAAAAGCTGACATTTTATATTAAAAAGATGGCAAAGCAGCATTTCAATTGCCTCTTGGGTGGGAAAGCCAACGTAAACTAAGAAGTTATCTAATTCAGGAAGAAGTCTTTCTAGAGGGCAAGAATCAAGTTTTTAATGATTGTTAAATAAAGTTAATGAAGATAAAAATAGGTATATAGGTAGAGATTAATATGGAACAAAAATGCAGGACAGACACAAGAGGAATAAAGAAATTATTCCAAAATATTTATGTAGAGATGGTTATAAGTCATCATTCTGACCATTGATGAACGGAATTATAGTAGAACAAATGAAAGTGACATGGAATGGAAAAGACTGATTTAGATAATTTAATATAAACTGTAATGCTAACTAAAGGCTTATATGAGTTCGACTAAGAGTATGGCAAACTATGGAGGGAGAGTCTAAAGTACCTGTGGTTGCAAAATCACAAAAATTTATAATGTTCTGGGTGTGGAAACAGACAAGCACAGTTAGGCTTTGCAGGCAACAAGATGTAGGACGAAGTAGACCTTTGGTACCATTTGGCAGGGTTCCTCTTACACCAGCATTGTACTGGTACTCAGAATGGGGGATAACTTAATTTAAATTATAGGCTGTTTATTTATAACTGCCAATGGAGGAGGAGGAAAATGCAGGATGCAGTTGAAGGGGATCAAAGGCAGAGAGTAGAGACAAAAGATTTAAGAAGAGAAGGCAGAGGTAAATATTGGTAAAAGAAGGAACGGGGGCAAAGCAAAGGATCCTGGGAAGTGGTGGATAACATGGGGGAAGAAAACAGTGAACATCCTGGGTAGGACATGAAGGCCCCACAGTTGGAAGACATTTTGAGAAAAAAACGTATCTATATTTATAGGAAGAAATATCTGCAAATAGTAGCATCTGGATACATATTTATATTATACAAACTCCCATACCTTATTTCTTCACATATACTGTTATCTACTAGATTCCCCAAATCATCCTTACTGATTCATGATTAGTCTGCATAAGCTAGATCACTGTATTCATAAATTTTAATGTACCTCAAGGTAGAACAGTTAAATTGATGCACCTACAATGATAATAGAATAGTATTTCAATTCTCATTTAAATAGTGAAGCTATTGCTATACAATCTTGAAGAAACATGCATTCAAATTCCTTTATCCTGGAGAAAGGAAGAAAAAAACTACTCACAACATGTGACATGTAGTTATTTTCAATATATCACACATTTGCACAGCCTGATGTACAAAATACTGAAAGTTTGAATAATGCTAACTTGGAAGTCTGAAGTTTACCAACTAGCAATTAAAATGTTATTTTCAAAAGCATTAGTACATGTAATATCCTTATTTTGAAATTCCTTTTATTTTTCTTCATGTACCATTTTGACATTTTAATGGGGGTTAAAATGCACATTTCTAGACTGATGGTTCCTAATACGAGTAGCCATTTCCCATATTGTGTTATTGTGTAGATTTATAAATTATTTGTAAAAACCAGTTATTAGTCTAGATGTCTTCTGTAGCTAATAGATAAATTAACAGAGAATACAAATGCCATAGCTGTTACTCATAATATTATAGCCCGGACGTCTTCATCCATTTGTTCTAGTGGACATCAACTCTTATAATTTCCAGATATGCTGTCTTGGAATCATGGAATATGAGGTCTAACACATCTGAAGGGTTTCAGGTTATAGAAGAAGAAACAAAATGAAAAGACTATTTTCTTGTTCAAGGCTACCTATAGGCAGGTTAGGATTTTGGCCAAAAAAAAAAAAAAAAAGATGGTATATTAGATGGATCTTTGTTCTGATCTTGCAGTTACATTATTTCTCGGAATAGCAAGTCATTCAAAAGAGAAAGAACGTTGGTCTTACCTGAACGTTTTTTTTCAGTTGAGTGGAGGGAGGGGTCACGCAAGGGTTAACATAGCCTGATTGGTCCATTTGACTGAGAGAAAACTTCTTAGCCTTCGGCTTCTCCCGTTGGTTCCCAGTTTCCGCGATGTCACGGTCTGCGTCTGTATAATGAAAGAAACAAGGACAAGCCCCCCAGGGCCTCCCAATCCTACCCCACCCAGGACCCTGTCTAACTAACTAGGGTGGGAACATGACCCCTCCCTCCACTCAACCGAAAAAAATGTTCAGGTAAGACCAACGTTCTTTTTCCAGTAGAGTGGAGGGAGGGGTCACGCGAGGGACATACCCACGCTAAGTCCCAGGGGGGGTAGACTGGGTCCCAGGGGAAGGATCGGCCGCCACCCTCTGGAGAACCCTCCGCCCAAAGGACGCCTCAGCCGAGGCATAAGCCTCCAGGCGGTAGTGCCTAATAAAAGGCGTGGGAGAAGCCCAGGTAGCCGCTTGGCAGATATCCTCGAAGGGCGCCCTGGTAGCCCAGGCCGCAGTGGTGGCTGCACTACGGGTGGAGTGAGCAGTTATCCCCGAGGGGGGGGGATTTCCCCAAGGCTCCGTATGCCTCAACTATGGCCAGCCTAATCCATCTCCCAATAGTGGAGGAGGACACCTTTTTCCCAAGCGAACCCGGTTGAAAAGAGACGAATAACGCCTCAGTCTGTCGAACGCCCTCCATCCGCTTCAGATAAATGCGAACGGCACGACGAACATCTAACCGGTGCCACACTTGCTCTCTCTCCCTTGATGGATTGGGGCAAAAGTTTGGTAGCACAATCTCCTGGGCCCTGTGAAAATGCGAATTCACTTTCGGGATGAACGGAGGGTCCAAACGCAGGACAACCCTGTCCTGATGAATAATACAAAGGTCACTGCGGGAAGAAAGGGCCCCCAACTCCGATATGCGTCTGGCTGATGTAATGGCCACTAGAAAAACCACCTTGAGAGTGAGAAGACGCATGTGCACCGTCCTAAGTGGCTCGAATGGGTAACCCGTCAGTGCCTTCAGAACGAGGGTAAGATCCCAGGTTGGAAACCTATGTACTGGGGGCGGACGGATGTTAGCCGCCCCTTTTAGAAAACGCTTTATCAACGGGGAATGGGAAAGGGTAGAGGACCCCTCCCCCCCTAAGATGGTGGATAAGGCCGCCACCTGCCGTCGAAGGGTATTGTGGGACAAGCCAACCTCCAGTCCCTTTTGCAGGAACTCGAGCACGTCCGGAACCGTGGCCCTAGAAGGATCCATCCCAATGGGAACACACCACTTCGCAAAGGCCGCCCAGGTGGCATTGTAAATTCTAGTCGTGGACGGCCTCCTAGATGCCTCTAAGGTAGCTATAACCCCCGAGGACAGCCTCTTTCCCCTTAGGATCCCCTGCTCATGAGCCAAGCGGTCAGATGAAGCCACTGCGGCTCTGGGTGATGTAAGACTCCCTGGCAAAGGGCGACCTCCTCTGGGGGTATCCTCTAAGGATCTGTTACCGAAAGCTGGACCAGGTCTGCGAACCAAGGTCTCCTCGGCCAGTACGGGGCTAACAGGATGACAAGGGCCCTCTCTGTTACTACCTTCCTTATGGTTCTGGGAATGAGGGGAAGAGGAGGAAAGGCATAAAGAAGGCCCGGAGGCCACCGGCTCCTGAGGGCATCTGCTCCTTCCGCTGACGGAGTCTGGAACCGGGCAAAGAATCTTGGCAGTTGGGCGTTGTAGGGGGAGGCGAACAGGTCCACTAGTGGCGTGCCGAATCTGCGACAGATCTTCTGAAACAACTCTGGGGACAGCTGCCACTCACCATTGTCCAGAGTTGCTCGGCTCAGCCAGTCCGCCTGGTGATTGGACACCCCCAAGATATGTTCTGCCACAATCGAGGCCAAGTGTCTCTCTGCCCACAAGCCCAACGTCTGCGCCTCCCGCCATAGGGCGCGGGAGTGGGTCCCTTCTTGACGGTTGACATGAGCTTTTGTTGCTACATTGTCCGTGAGCAGGAGGACGTGGCGCCCTTGCAGATGTCAATGAAAGGTCCGGAGGGCCAGTCTCGCGGCCTTCAGTTCCAGCCAGTTGATATTGTGGCTGAGATCTGAGGCAGTCCAGCGTCCTTGGGCCATGTCGGTGCCCATCACGGCCCCCCAGCCAAAGAGACTCGCGTCCGTCGTGATGGTTACTCTCTCCGGTTCCCAAAATGACGCCCCTTGCCGTAGCGCTGGGGACATCCACCACCGGAGGGAGAGTCTCACCTCTGCTGTCAGACGAATCGGGCGCAAAGAGTTGCTCATCATCCGTTTCTGGGCCGGAATCAAGGCCCACTGAAGAGGTCGCAGGTGCAGCCGAGCCCAGGGAACTATCCCTATACAGGACACCATCTTCCCCAGGAGCTGAGATAAGATCAGGATGGAATCAGACCTTTTTCTTCTGATGGAAGCAACCAGCTGTCACAGACTGGTCAGGCGGTCCGGGGATAGGCGAACCCTCCCTGACTTGGAATTGATCACTGTCCCTAGATGGAGAATCTGTTTGGAAGGGGACAGGTGGCTCTTGGGGAAATTCACCGAAAACCCCAACATCTGGAGCCAACGGATCGTCAGTCGGAGATCCGACATGGCTCTGGGGAGGGACTCTGCCTGGACAAGGACATCGTCCAAGTAGCACTGGAGCCTCACCGGAAGGGATTGCAGGTGAGCCGCCAGTGCTGCCAGAACCTTGGTGAATGTTCGTGGCGCCGAGGCCAGGCCGAATGGGAGGGCCCGGTACTGGTAATGCCTGCCCCCGTGGGAGAACCGGAGGTAACGACGGTGAGCCTGAAGGATGGGGATGTGAAGGTAGGCCTCTGTCAGGTCTACTGAGGCCATATAATCCCCCTTCCGTATGCCCTGCAAGATTGACTTCAGGGACGCCATTTGGAACCGCCTGTAGACTAGGTAGCGGTTCAGGCGCTTCAGGTCGAGGATTGCCCTCCAACCCCCCGAGGCCTTCGGGACTACAAACAGGTTTGAGTAGTAGCCCTGTCCCCTCTCTGGGTCCGGAACGACCTCTACCGCCCTGATTTCCAGAAGATGGGAGACGGCGAGGTCCATGAGACGACGGCGTTCCGGATCCCGTGCTGGGGGAAACACCCTGAAGAATCTCGGGGGTTTGGAGAGGAACTCTAACCTTAGTCCGTGGCGAACTGTCGCCTGGACCCACCTGTCTGACGTGACCTGGTCCCACTTGTCCGCGTACAGGGCCAGGCGGCCGCCGATGGGATGACTCGGGTTCGAGTCATTTCCCTCTGTGGAAAGGGCGGCCGCCCCCCCTCGAAAGGGCCGCTTGGACTGTGGTTGGTACCTGGAGCGGTCCTGATAGTTTTGCCTATTGAACTGCCTGTCCTGCCTGTACGGTTGGTAGCGCTGTTCCTGATCCCTGTCATAGGTTCTAAAGGAATTCCTGCGATACGGGTGACTACGGGACTCAGACTTCTTGGTGGAGGTAGGCATGACCTTTTTCTTATCATTGTTCTCCACCAATATCGGATCTAAGGCAGACCCAAACAGGTTAGGACCTGTAAAGGGGGCAGCTATCAGGTCCCATTTTGCTTTGTTATCGATTTGCCAGTTCCTGAGCCAAAGGAGCCAGCAGGAGGCCACAGACGTGGCTAGGGCGCTGGAATCGAATCTCACAGCGTCCAGGGTCGCATCAGCCGAATACTGACACGCCGCCATGATCTTTGTTAAGTCTTGGTGGATACGGTCATCCTGGATCGGGATACGATCCTGGAGCTGGCGGAGCCACATCACCGTCATGCGGTTAAAATACGAGGCTGCGGCCGCCGCCCACACTGCCCATGCAGAGGCCTTGTAATTTTTCCGCAAAGTGAGCTCCGCCCTCTTATCCTCCGGCTTAAGTTTGTCTGCCGCATCCCCCGAGACCGCCGGGGAAGAGGAGACCAGGGCTGCGATAGGTTGATCTATAACCGGGAGCTGGAGGGCCTGCACAAAGGACTTCTCCATATTGTAGGCGTGACGGTCGTTGCTGCCCGGAGGAGAGAAGTTCGAGGGGTGAGCCCACTGACTAGTGGCTACCTCCAAGAATAAAGGAGGGGCTGGGATCTCTTCCTTATTCGTGGCCGTATTTGAGAACATGGCCATGTCCGGATCCCTGGGTGGTGGTACCGTGGGGTCCCCTGTCCCCACCTTGGTGGTCCTCCTAGCCTTCCTGAGTAAGGGCTTAAACATAGCCGGGAGAAAAAGGTTGGAAGAGGGAGGCGGCTCGGGGGCCGCATCCTCATCCTCAGAGAACCCCCAATCGTCCTGGCGACGTGCCTCCCCCCTGGAGAAGACCTCACTCATGAGCGAGGGCGAGGAAGCCCTAGACCTGCTAAATGGGGTGACCCTACTATGATGGGAGGACCTGTCTCTTTGAGCTATACCCCTAGAGATGGCTGCAGAGATTAAACGCTTCAGGTTTTCTGGAAGGTGTTCCAGATCTTCCTCATCACACTCAGAATCATAGTCCGGTGGAACCGAACCCCTAATAGGCCTCCTACTCCTGGAAGGGCCTGCAGAGGGGCCTTCCAATAGGTCAGCCCTATCCATTTCCCTTGCCCCAGGGGAAGCAGTTGGGGAGGGTGAATCCCCCTGCCCCTCGCTATCTGACCTGGATGGGGAAGCAGAGGGTGAGGAAGGGCTAAATCCCCTGTTAATGGATGGAGAAGGACAAGAAGCCTCAGGTCGGGGAGATCTGGATCTAGGCCTGGGATCCCGGGCCTTCTTCTTCTCGGCCCTCTCAATGGCTTTTTCAATCGCCCTGGAACGCCTGAGCTCATCCCTTTGCAGAGCTCTGGAGGGCCTGTCCTCTGCAGAAGGCCTGGAAACTCGAGGCCTAGTTGGGGCTGTGGGGCCTGCCTTATCTTCCTGTGCCTGGGAAGGCGCGGTTTGTGGCGCCTCGGATCTCGCCGCCATCGCCCCACTCACGTGCCTCAGAGGATTGCAGGTAGCCTCGGCCCTTGTGCTGGTGGGAATTGCCCGCTCCAGGCCTCCTACTGGCCTGTCCTGGCACCTAGGCTGCTTCGGGCCTTGTTGTGCTGCAGGCCCGTTCCACGTGGCCAAAATGGCCGCCGGCTTCGCCCGTTATCTTCTTCAGGCGGTCGCTTCAACAACGCGCCGCCTCGATCCTCCCCAGTAAGCCTCAGAAGCTGGATCTCTGTTAAAAAGGGCACGCGCCGCTGCTGCGGGCTGTAACCGGCCCGAGAGAAAGGCGCGGTGAGAATAAAGGCGATCTGCCGCTTTTGCGCCGAAAAACCCCAGCGCGCTGCGGCTGCTTACCAGAAGTGTATTCAGTCTCGATGCGGGCAGATGGGGGAGGCTTGGAGAGCTGCGAGATCGCCCGGCACGCCCAAGGCTCCAGGAGTCAGTCCGGAGCGATCAGCCCGCAGGGAGGGAGAGGGGAGTAACGGCCCCACTGGGCTCTCCTAGCCTCCCGAGGACAGTAATAGACTGTCTTGCTGGGCGCAGCTAACAACTACTAATATTTTGTTAATTTGGAATACTCAATTAGTCAAATTTATCTGAAATAGTTTAAACTAAGCACTAAACTCTCTCACTAGGAACCAAACCTTAGTCTTTGGACCAGACTGAGAGGAAACTGGGAACCAACGGGAGAAGCCGAAGGCTAAGAAGTTTTCTCTCAGTCAAATGGACCAATCAGGCTATGTTAACCCTCGCGTGACCCCTCCCTTCACTCTACTGGAAAATCTACAGATTTCACTGTCATTTTGGACATGGCACATTTCATAAACCTCGGGCCCTCTTTGAATGAAAACATATCCATAAAATAGGATCGATATAATCAGGGGTAGGTTCTGCCCGGCTTTACTGCCCTTTCGCTCTCTCACGCACATGCACAGTTTAATTAAAATTGTTCTGCGCATGCACAGAACTAAAAAACAAGATGGCGATGACGACAACAAAGGAACCAATTCGGGGGCATGGCAGGCCTGGGTTACTACCGGTTCCTGCGACCCAGGCTGTCATAACACTAGCGGTTTGGCTGAAGTGGGCTGAACCGGTAGGAACCCACCACTGAATATAATTAACTATCATTAAGTGCTGTACCTTATGATTCTTGATTAATGTATCTTGTCTTTTTATGTACATTGAGAGCATATGCACCAAAGACAATTCCTTGTGTGTCCAATCACACTTGGCCAATAAAGAATTCTATTCTATTCATGTCAAATCCCACTTTTCTGTGTCATTGTGATGTGTGTATGTGCCTATTCCTTTGTGGGATATTTAAAGAACCCTGGGAGTGTATGCCAAGAATACATAATCCCAACAGGGTCAGCCAAAGCATGAAGGCATGCCAGCTACCCAGCTAAAACAAACAGGGATCTATATTAGGTGGTAACATTACAGGAAGATGTTGTAAGCGAATGTTCACTTTAGTGACAAGTGTAAAGGCATCATTTCATACTGTGTGGGAGAAAGCAACTTGGTAAACCACACTGATACTTTAACAAGAAAACCATATAGATATACAGTGTAACTGGATGATGGGCCCCTTGGGTCAACTGGCACTTAACATGCTGAGGAAAAGCTAAGAATCTTTCAGAGTAGAAATTGTGGTTATGACATGACTAGATTAAAACCTTTGGGACATCTACTTCCTGATATTGCCTTGCAGGAAAATAAGATCTGAAACTGCAAAGACAGAGAAACGTAAACATAGGAAAACTCAACACAGTGGAAGATTAATGAATAACTTACACAGGCATTAGCAAATTAAAATGGACAGGAACTGGACTCCTTCAGTCAAAATATATTATTTACTACTTAGAACATGAACAACAATGAAGGGACAGTGTTGTTTCCATAATAAGGAAAAATATAATAAGGACACTACTTGGTGCAATGTAGTCAATGATCAAGTAATATCAATTAGATTTTAATATGATGAGTATCTAATTTATACTCCAACCATGCATGCATAAGGGAGGTTTATGAGTTTTATGATCAACATCAGGCTGAAATTCACATAACATGGAAGCAAGTTATTCTGCTTATGGTTGGAGGCAGCAATGTTTATGCTTTAGCAAAAAATAAAAAAATAAAAAAAAAATCCAAGAACTTTAAATTGTGTTCATGTTCAAACTCCAACTAGTATACAGAAAAACAGAATGGCTATAGTTGGCAAAGAAATTAGACAAAATTTATATACTGTACTACGATATGGGCATACAGCATGTGTTCTACATTGGCGAAATCGGACAAAAGCACTCCACAGAGCATGCCCTGAATAATCAGGTATTGACTCCGAAGCAGTTAACTCTAGCAGGGGCAGTTCAGGGTGGTGGCGGTTGTGCCGGACAGACCGGGGGGGGGGACGGGACACCAGCGTACTAACCAGTAGCTAGACGTCCGTAGGCACAATGTCAGCGAGGGATTGGAAGCCGAGCTCTGCACTGTGGCTATACCGCCGCTTTATCATTCTAGACTGGCTCTGGAGTTTGGAAGTTAGAGGAACTGTTCTACATTGGATTTTTTTTTTCTGGGGCTAGTTCTAGTTAGTGTTAGTGTGTGTACGAGGGGGAGATCTAGCTCTAGGTTCCCCTTATGTGGGTTATCTCCCCAGATATTGTTGGATTTCAGTTAACATCAGCTTCAACCAATAAAAAGAAATATAAGAATTTGGAATGTTACAAATTCCTCTTCCCCGATTTATAAAAAGACTACAATTACTGGGCAACTTAGAAAAATTAGAAACATAAATGAAGCCATATAATTTAAATATTAATGTTTCATGAATAATAATGATTTCCAGATTTATGGGTCATTTCAGATAACTGCATTCAGCAAGCATTAATTATAGTGGAATTCCTCTCTTTCCAATCTCAAATGTATATTTATAGACAAAAATATAAGTATTTTCAAAAGGCTGTATTGCGTAGTCCTTGACTTACAACCACAACTGAGCCCAAAATTTATATTGTTGAGACATGTGTTCAGTGAGTTTTGTCCCCTTTTATGACCTTTCTTGCCACAGTTATATGAATCACTGCAGTTGTTAAGTTAGTAATAATAATAATAATAATAATAATTTTATTTGATTAGCCGCAACCCTCTCCCGAAGGACTCGGGGCGGCGTACAATCAAACAGATAAAAATACACATAAGACAAACATATATACAAAAGAACAGAGACATATACATATGTGCATGGAGGAGGATGGACTTAAGTGAAAGACAGTTAAAAATACAATTTAAAATCCCCTAATAAAATTACCAAATTAAAAAACCCATCAGGAGCGTTACTAAGTTATGGTCGAGCCAGGCCAGCTATTTGGAAAAGGTGGGTCTTGAGCTTGACACGGAAGGAGCGGAGGTCAGTAGTAGTCCTAATATCCGGGGGGAGGTCATTCCACAGGGCTGGGCCCGCCACAGAGAAGGCTCTGCTCCTAGGCGCCGCCCCATGGCACTGTCTGGTAGACGGCACCTGGAGAAGTCCCCCTCTGTGCGAGCGGATGGGTCGTAGGGATGTATGGGGCAGAATACGATCCCGCAGGTAACTAGGTCCTGAGCCATGGAGCGCTTTAAAGATCGTAATCAAAACCTTGAAACGCACTCGATAGACCACAGGAAGCCAGTGCAGCTCGCGCAGGAGAGGTTTCACATGGGAGTACTTGGTACTCCCCATAATCACCCGCGCGGCCGCATTCTGGACCAACTGCAGTCTCCGAGTGCATTTCAAGGGAAGCCCCATGTAGAGAGCGTTACAATAGTCCAGGCGAGACGTCACCAGCGCATGGGTGACTGTGCGTAAGGCGTCCCGGTCCAATAGGGGGCGCAATTGGCGCACCAGGCGAACCTGGTGGAACGCCCCCCTGGCCACGGCTGTCACATGTTCATCCATGGACAGCCTGGCATCCAGGAGGATGCCCAAATTGCGCGCCCGCTCCACGGGGGCAAGTTGAATGCCCCCAATGGCCAGAGATGGAATTATCTGGTTGAACCGGGGGGCCGGAACCCACAGCCACTCCGTCTTGGAAGGGTTGAGCCTGAGTCGGTTGTCATCCATCCAGACCCGTACGGCTTCCACACACCGGGACATCACTTCGATGGCCTCGTTGGGGTGGTTCGGGGTGGAAATATACAGCTGAGTATCATCAGCGTACAGATGATATCCCACCCCGAAACCACGGATGATCTCACCCAGCGGCTTCATGTATGTGTTGAACAGGAGCGGCGAGAGGACCGACCCCTGTGGCACCCCACAAGTAAGGGGGCTTAGGGTCGACCTCTGCCCCCCTGCCAACACACGTTGCGTCTGGCCGGAGAGGTAGGAGCCGAACCACCGCAAAACGGTGCCCCGGACCCCCAACCCCTCCAGTCGGTGCAACAGGATACCATGGTCGATGGTATCAAAAGCCGCCGAGAGGTCTAATAGGACCAGGATAGAGGAACAACCCCTATCTCTGGCCCTCCAGAGATCGTCTACCAACGCGACCAAGGCCGTCTCAGTGCTGTGCCCAGGGCGAAAGCCGGACTGGCGCGGGTCTAGATAATCATTCTCCTCCAGATGTCGTGGGAACTGAGAAGCCACCACACTCTCTACAACCTTCGCCAAAAAGGGAAGATTGGAGACAGGACGATAATTGGCCAGCTCCATAGGGTCCAGGGAAGGCTTCTTGAGCAAGGGTCTCACCACCGCCTCTTTCAAGGCGGCCGGGAGAGACCCCTCACCCAACGAAGCGTTCACTAGGCCCAGGAGCCAGTCGCGTGTAACCTCCCAGGAAGCCAGTACAAGCCAGGAGGGACACGGGTCCAGCAAACATGTGGTAGGTCGCAGTCGTCCACGCAATCTGTCCAAATCCTCGATGGCAACCAAGTCAAACTCCTCCCAAAAAGGTTTCTCAAGACTCGCCACTGGCGTCTCGACAGGGCCACTGAAGGGGACCCAATCCTTCCGGATTTGAGCGACTTTATCCAGCAGATATTTCCCAAACTCCTCTGCTCTACCCTGTAGAGGGGCCTCCCGCGGCCTCTGAAACAGAAGGGAGCGGGACACCCGAAACAGGGCGGCAGGGCGGTTCTCTGCGGATGCAATGAGAGCGGCACAGTAACGTGGTTGTTAACTGAAGCTGGCTTTCCCATTGACTATGTGTGTCAGAAGGTCACAAAAATCGATCACATGACCCAGGGCACTGTAATCATTATATGAGTCAGTTGCCAAGCATCTAAATTTTAATCAGGACCATGGACATGCTTCGACGTTCGTAAATGTAATAGTCATAAGTCACTTTTTTCAGTGCCATTGTAACTTTGAACAATCACTGAATGAATGGTTGTAAATTGAAGACTACCTGTAGTTAAATCTAGAGGCTGATTCTTTCATGAATGTACAGGTCTAAGATCAAACTGTAAACTGCAAGTTTAAAAAACTTGCGAAGTCTGCAAATAAAATACCATAATTATATTTTGTATATTGTCAATTCCGTTGCAGCTGTTTCTTGCTTTTAACTGGTACATTTGGGGAAAGAAATTGTAGATTACAACAGCTGCCATTGTTAGTTTAGAAATAAAAATCTGACTCCAGTCTATTGTAGGAAAAAGAAAATAGCAACAGCAGAGAGCTCTATTATTATGTTACTGTTGTACTAAAGAGTCAACTATAAACTATAAAATAGATTCCTTACAGGAATACTATTATGCATAAATGCTTTGGATATAAATTAGATTCCACATTTGAAAAATTTAGAAATGCCTCAATAGTTTATCATTCACAAATGTTTTCAAATCAAGGACTAGGTAGTTTAAGCGTATGCAAATTTTTGCCTGAATAAAAACAGCTACCATCATATCTGCTCCTACTCCCTCTGCAGAGGGACACTGGCATTGTCACCAGTGCCTATATAGGTTCTGAGAAGACATGATCAGAGCTCCTCCTGCTGGTTTATTATTCACATTTTACATGTGCTGCAGCAGGGGGGAAAATGGGGGACACCTCGGCTCATCAATCCTTTACAAGGAGAAAAGCAATTTTAAATATTACACAATGCTATATCAGCACTGAACTGAGTATATAATCAAACTGATAAATATGATTAAAGTTTGACAGTGACATTTACCTCCAAAGGAAGGGCAAATTATAGATTCTCTAAGAATTAGAAATGAGTAGAACTCACGTGATCATCTAGAAAAAGTACATACAGTGTTTGACTGATTATGTGCCATCAAATCAATGTTGATTCTTATCAACCACATAGACAGGCCTTCCCCAAAACAATTGGTCTCTACCAAAGTCTTCTAAGAGTATAGACATCTAATTCTTTTGCTGGTTGCCTTTTTAAATATATATATATATCTCCTTCCATATTTCCCACCATTACAGACTTCTGAAGGGAGTATATATAATATAACCAAAATATAATTTAAGCCTGGTCAAAGTTCACAAGATTTGTTTGTTCAACAACCCATTTATTCAACAACTCATTTATTGGTTTTCTTGGCTGATCATAATATTTTCTGGAGTCTTTACTAGTAGAAAGTTATCCTGTAAGCATCAGCAATAATGTTGATGTGTCTTGGACTTTTCTAAAAGCAGGTTGAAAAGCAACTTTTCCATGTTGGGCTCCAATCTGCTTCGGAGGATTCTAAATATTACTACAGTATCATGTGAAGTAAACTACAGTATCATGTGAAGTAATGTTATATGATGATTTGCACACACTTTTATATTTTAATTCTTTACTACTGGCACAAAGACTGACCTCTACATGTCAAGGTATATTTATTTGATAAGTTCAAGAATTTTGCGATTGGTAAAATCAAGATTGATATTATCTGATAACACATAATCAATGTTTAGTTTATGGTATTGTGGGATACAAGTTATGTGGAATCAAGGCAACATGATATGGCCTAATTTTGGGTAATGTGCATTACATGAATATAGCAACTGTATTTTCTTAAGTTAGATTTAATGTATGTACTGCACCGTTCCTTCTCCATTTGAATTTTCCATGTATTCAGCCAAGTGATCAATGATTTAAGAGAGATTTGCAGAGTAGTATGCTAATATTACCCTAAATGGGAACAACTCAGTAAATTACTTACTGCTACAGAAATAAATTCACTAGAGATTTTATTTTACTTGTGCAAGAAAACTTTTTTCTCTGATAAGACTAGATGGACTATTTAGAGGTATGCAAAGTATGTATATGTAAACATTTGTCTGCTACAATCTGTTGATAATTCTGTATAGAGAGATTAAAAACCTTAATGTATTTTTTCATTGCACAGCATGATGTATTTATCTTGACATCTAACTATGTACATTGGTTGTATTCTGAATGAAAATTATAACATTCTCATTTTGCAGCAGCACCAGCAAAAGAAGAACCACCATGAATGACTGTAGCTGTCAAGAGGAGGAAAAATGAGTATCTCTAAAATACTCAAAAATTAAAAATGTACTGCTGTTCTATGAACAAAGTATTAGGAGGCTTAAATGAAACTAAATGAAAAGGTGTGAAAGGATATACATACAAATAAGAGTTACATCTGGTAAACATGCTACTGATGTTAGAATTATTCATCTCAGCACCACTGAGTTGTTTACAAATGAGAGAGCAAAATCACTAAAACGTACATAGATATATCTTTGTAAAACCTACTATCACTTTAAAAAAACATCTGAACACTATACTAAGATATAGTTTGGTTGACAAATGTTGGGAGATTCACAAAATGAGTTTTTCTGCACAGCAATCCCTATTAGGAAAGAGGAGAAGCACAATTTATGCTTTAACAAAAATGTATTGGTTTTTCAAGAATACAGCTAAAGAGTTTTACAGAGAGTTATCAAATATATTTTCTATGGGTTTGTAGAGATGAAAATAATGACATCCACCTATCACTCAAAAACTCAGGATAAAATGCTTAATAAAAATCACAATTGAAATCCCCCTTAGGAATGAAAAGTATTAAAACAACATAATATAAAGGAAGGAAGAAGGACAGCTAATAATATCCTGATAAATCCTAATTGGTAATAAATTAAGCATATACAGTAAGTTGAACATCTATGTAGAGAAAAGGTGCTATCATTTGATTAACTTATCACTGATTTATCAATATTTTAAAAGAAGTTCCAGAACTAACCCCCAAAGGATATAAACCTGTCAACAAAACAACTGAGAAGGTAAGGTGGTTACAAAAATCTTGTATTTCAACTAGAGCTCTGCAAAAGATAAAAGTGACAGTGCTTATAAGCAAGAAATACAGGCTTAATTTTTATTCAATTCTATATAAGCTGAATTTGTGTTACATTTGCAAAGACAAAATGTATGTCGTTTTTATCTACCTATATACTACTAAAACTTGCTATCATGATCTTAACTGGGGAAAACAATACATCATTGGGCAAGAAAGTATCCAAAATCTGGGACCCATAATTCCTGATGGAATGAAATTTGGGGAAATTGTGGCTCCTTCAGTGCCATTGGCGCTGCTGCATTGCTGTTGGGGCCACTTGATCTTAATTTTCAATGTTTCTCAGAAGGGGATTTCTGAAGTTCCCTGCCAGATACAAGACAATTCAATGGGGAAGATGGCAGGAAGTCAGTAGTTGCTTTTTTTCAATTGCTTTTTTGCCCACCCTTGGTCATTCTGTTTCTCTGTTTGTTGTTGTTAATTGCGAAGTCATATCCGACCCATTGCGACCCCATGGACAACATTCCTCCAGGCTTTTCTGTCCTCCGCCATCCCCCGGAGTCCATTTAAGCTCAAGCCAACTGCTTCAGTAACTCCATCCAGCCACCTCATTCTCTGCCATCTCCTTCTTCTTTTGCCCTCAATCGTTCCCAGCATGAGGCTCTTCTCCAATGAGTCCTTCCTTCTCATTAGGTGGCCAAAGTATTTGAGTTTCATCTTCAGGATCTGGCCTTCTAAAGAGCAGTCAGGGTTGATCTCTTCTAGGACTGACCAGTTTGATCGCCTTGCAGTCCAAGGGACTCTCAGCAGTCTTCTCCAGAACCATAGTTCAAAGTTCATAGTTTCTCTGTTTAGTTTAAGGAAATATCTATTTAATGGTGATCCTCCAGGGCACAAGTTGTCTCGTTTACTTATAAATATAAGTTGCCATTCTTAAATCAGGAACCCAAACAGCACTTAAGACTCATATACAGTTTTACAGCCCTCTATAAGTGGTTTACAGAATCAGCATATTGCCCCCAGCAATATACTGTAGGTCCTCATTTTATTGACTTTGGAAGGCTGAGTCAACCTTGAGCTGGTGAAATGTGATCTGCCAAATTGCAGGCAGCTGGCAGTCACCTGCGGTACTGCATTCTAACCACCGTGCCACCAAATGCAATAAAGAGGATGTGTAAAATGGTCACATGCCCAACAATAATTCACTTTACATGGCAGAGTTGACATGCACCATTAGGTGAAGCACGAAGGACGAATTAATTCACTTTGACTTGCAGCCTTGCCTTGAAGAAAGAAGCTTGTAAGCCACCAATATACTACCAGCCAAAGATAATTTGGCTGGCTGAATCAAAGGAATAACAGTGGTCTTCTCTATTCCTGAGAAGTTGGGAGATGCCTTGTGCCTTTTTTGTTTTACTTTTTTTTTAAATGAAGGCAAGATTTGTTTTAATATTTTTTTAAACAAATTTTTTTATTGTTTTTACAGAAAATTCTAGGAAAGGGGATAATGGGTGAATTTACAAATTTTGACAGCTACATTATGCAGGAAATGGCACTCCCCCCAATTCTCATAACTTTCACTTATTAATACATTATATAATTACTACTTAGCAATATTTTGACAGCATATTTTTACCTTATATCTTCAAGTAATTTCAATCTATTTTACATCAAACAAAAGAAATTCCCTGTATTAGCAATTGCATTATTTTTCTAATTCACTTTTGTGATCTAAGTTTTCTCAGTGTTGCCTCTTCTCCCCCCACCGGCAAGGCTCCGGCACCTCCCGTGTCTTGTGTATCCCGTGTAATGTCATCGGTTTTATCTGGGAGCACTTTGTTTTTTTCCATGAAGGCCTCAGCCTCCATAGTTGTATTAATTCTAACTCTAGTTTCCTCCCAGAATATCAGCATACCTTCTGGGAGAAGCCATCTAAACCAAATTCCTTTCTGGTATAATTTCTTCGCTAAAAGCGATTTTTTTTCCTTTTATCTCTAACTTTCTTTGGGATTTGTTTCAGGATGACTATCTCTCTATCCTTGTATTTTAACACTTTCCCCCTTTGTGCACTCAGAATCTCATCTCTTGTAGTCTTTCTAAGAAATTTAATGTGAACCTCCCTTGGAACATTGTGTGTTCTAGCGTAGGCTGAATTGACTCTATAGACCAGGTCAATATCCCATCCCATCTGTTGTCTGTCTTTTTTAATATATTCAGCCAATAACTTTGTCATAATTTCCCTCAAATCTTCACCATCAGCCTCAATTACATTTTGAAATCTAAGAAAAAAAGACATCCTTTCAAACTCCATTTTTATCTGATGGTTCTCAAGTTCTTGGTTTCGTCTCTGGACCTCCCTCACCTCCCCCCTCATCCCGGCCGTCCCCTCCTCCAAAACTTCCAGTCTTTGCGTATTTTGAGCCGTTCGGTTTTGATTTTCTCTGAGCTGTTCGTTCATTTCTTTCAGTTGGTTCTTCAGTTCCTCCTGCCCCTTTAAGATCTTTTGAAGCATCTGTTGAGTTAAGTCCTCCTCCGGGGCCTTGGGCTGCAACAGGGATGTTAATGTCTGTTGCCCACTGGGGCTGGACGTTGAAGATGTAGGAGCAGAACCAGCAAAGCCTGGTTTCCCAGGTGGTGGTCTTTTCGGTGCCATTTTAATAGAAAAAGCTCAGAGATGGCTCTGTCCATACAGTAAGAAGACAGCTGACAAAGTGGACAGCCAAGAGAGATCACGAGGCAGGCAGTCCAGACAGATAAAGACCTTTTCTATAGATCAAATCCAAACAGTAAAGTCCATTGATCCAAGTCCAGGATATAGTATATCAAGAGATATCTCTGGGTGTCACGGAGACAAAGACAAAATGCCAGCAGTTTCTGTGGGTGGAGTCAAATTTCAAAGTACATGAAGACAACGGAAGTGTGCCATCTTGCCTTGCCAGCACCGGGATCAGAAGGCAACAAACCAAAAGTTTTTAAAGTTTTCAAAAAAGTCAGATCATCACCTCATTTCCACAATTGCAGCAAAGTATTTATCTGCTGTTTGCTATGAGTGTGATTTCATTCCAAAGCTCCCCCCCTCCTCCTCCGGGGGCAGAGAGCAGTTTAAAGCCGCTTTTCCAAGGGGGGGGGAATCCCCCTCCCTCCAGTCACACTTCCCAGGAGCAGATTGAGTGCTTTAAAAAGCTGGCAATCCTTTTTTTTTTTTTGCAGTCAGAAGAGGGAATGGGGGGGGGGAGAATTTCACCTCACCACATTGCAGCTGCAGTCTTCCAATCATCAATTTCGCCCAGCTGCCTCGACGCGAAAGCGCGAAGGAGCATAGAAGCTCCTCGCACCTCCCCTTTTGCCTCCTGGTGCCTAGGGCAATGCAGGGGGGGCCCCCGTGGCTGCCGCTGAGACAGAGAACCCCCCACTAGCCGCCCCCTCAGCAGGGGCCCCTATGAGGCTCCCTGTGCCCCCCCTGATCAGGGGGGAGCCCACCAAGAGCGTGTGGGGCGAGCGAAGCACGCCCGTCGCGATCCACAGCCGGAACCGGCAGTCGATTTGTTTTAATATTTTGTCAGCTTAACTTTTGATTTCACAGCCTTCCAAATTTGGGCACAGTTCTTTGATGAACAAAAACACAATTTTGTATGCATATACAGACATGAAAAATACATACACATTCTTAAAAATGTCATGAAAAAATAGGATGGATGGATTAAATACTGAATGCTTGGTAAAGGGCCTGGCTGATTTGAAGCTAATGGACAGTGCATGTCTCTATGAAAAATGTTGGAATGCAGTTAGGAGTCCTGATGCATATCAGCATGAATGACACAAAATTATAAGCATTCCTGAGTGGTCTTGAGGGGCAAATGTAAGTTAAGAGATAGGACCTCTAAATTAACCTTCTATAAAATGTTGCCTCTTTTACTTCAAGACAAGATGATAAATTTTGGGGGTGTGGATAAAATGATGTTTTAGGAATTATCGGTTTAGATTTATCAGGCATTAAATGACCATTCTGAGAAAAAAGAAACTTACACTAAAGGAATGTTTTCCAGACTTTGGGCACTTCAATTTAAAATGTGAAACAGTGTAGGAGGATTTTTGGGGAAAGCGAATAGATGCTTCGAAGCATCTGGCTTAGGAAAACTAATTGCCCAAATGGGAGCAGATATAAACATATGAACCCGGATAGGAAGCCAAAGCAGATAAATAGCCATATAAGAAAATATTAACATCGAAGACAATAGGCCAGTGATGGCGAACCATTTTTGGCTCACGTGCCACAAGTGGGGGGAGCGCAGGGGGGTCGAGTGCGGGCGTGCTGCACCCATAATGTAACACACGACTCCCCCAGTGCGCATGCACGCACAACGCACGACCCCCCCATTTTTACATTTTTTTTGCCCTTCCCAGGCTCCAGGAGCTTTATAGGAGCCTGGGAAGGGCGAAAAGAGCCTCCCCCGACCCTCTGGAGGCTTCAGGGACTGTCTGGAGGCTTCCTTGAAGCCTTCGGAGCGCTTAAAACCACCCTCCGAGCAAACCGGAAGTGACTTCCGGGTTGCTCGGAGGGTCGTTTTAAGTGCTCCGAAGGCATCAGGGAAGCCTCAGACGGTCCCTGAAGCCTTCAGAACGCTTAAAACCACCCTCCGAGCAAACCAGAAGTGACTTCCGGGTTGCTCGGAGGGTCGTTTTAAGCGCTCCGAAGGCATCATGGAAGCCTCGGACGGTCCCTGAAGCCTTCGGAGCGCTTAAAACCACCCTCCAAGCAAACCCCGAAGGCTTCAGGGACAGTCCCTGAAGCCTCCCGGGGGGGGCGGAGGAGGCTCTTTTTGCCCTCCCCAGGCTCCTGTAAAGCCTCTGGAGCCTGGGGAAGGCGAAAAATAGCTTTTAAAAAGGTGAACTCAGCTGGCCAGCGCGCGCATGCGCGCTGGCCAGCTGACAGGGCAGCGCCTCGCGTCCCCTGACAAATGGCTCCGCGTGCCACTTGTGGCACGCGTGCCATAGATTCGCCATCACGGCAATAGGCGATAGAGAACTCTTTGAGGGAGATGGTTCAGAAATGTGAAATATAAACATGCACCTGTGTTTTTATATTTCAAACATGACTTTAAAGTAGAACCTGAGGTTATCAGAAATCTACTAGAACGCAAATAATCTGTTGGATATGGTTTTCCATAGAAATCAGTTCTACAGAGAAGACAATATAGGGGACATCATAATAAACAAGCTAGAAATGTCAGACAGACAGACCAACCATAAATTTTGGAACTGTAAGAAATAACAGTAAAAAAAAAGATCAACACAATCTTAAAAAGAATAAAATCAGAAAGATACAAAAAGAAGGAAGAAATTTAGTAATGCTTAACTGTATAAAATACATATTCTTATAGCAAAAAGAGGCAATATTTACACCCGCAAGTTAGTCTCAAAATTCCAGATGTGTCTAACATCCCGAAAAGATTGGAAATCGCTAAAGCATGCAGATACCTATGTAAGTTGATGTTGTTTCTGCCATGAATAACCTCTGCCAGAAATCCAGATTTCCTTTCATTTCATTTCTACTTGCTTCACTACATTCTTTGAACATGATTACTGTATGTTCTTATATAAGAGGTCACTGACTGTTTAGATAAACAGCATCAGTTTTACTAATTAAAAATAAACTGTCTAAATAATTAATTTTTATTAAAGCACAATTTCACTATTTATTATCGCCAAAGTACTTTGCATTTTGGTAGCATCTACAATTCCCTCTTTTAGGGCTATTGATAATTAATCAAGATAAACATTGACAGGTATTTAGACAGATCTTTTCATATCAAAGGTTATGATATGATTTCTTATTCCTGAAGGTATTTCATGTCATGAAGCATTTCGTCCGAAGACCAAACTGTACTAACACATTTTATCATCAATGAATTTCTTGATGCACTCATCCTAATTTTCCACATCATTGCATTTCACTTCAATCTAAGGAAGAGTTTTTACAGGGCTCTGAATCTTGCCAATGTAGCAATGATAAGTTAGAAAAGTATTCAACATTTCATCTGAATAGCTTCTATAGTTTTAATTGGAGGACGCATATCGTAAAAGAATTGCAAGAGATAAATTACTAAGAAATAAGCCATCTAGAATTTAAAAGTCAGGCCTCATTAGTTGCAGCTGGCATGCTTGTTTTGAAAGAGATAATATTCTCTTCAACGACATCTACATAACTTTTCAGTTCCTTTATGAAAATCACTCTGAATTATTTTTGTTTCATCCAGCAGAGATATAATTTTCATTATATAAGAAAATCTTTATTAGAAATAAAGAACTTCCTCTAATTGGGCATATATTTTTATTACAGCATGCCTTATTGGGACTATGGGTTGGATAAAGGCTTAGACATATTGAAAAATAGCTCCATTGAAAAAGTATACATAACGTATTTCACTATCTTAAATTATTTCTACACCAATTAACCAATTTTTGGTATTCTTAGCCATGGAACCTCTTCAGAAAGTTCCTGATTAAAATATATAAACTACATTTGCACTGCATGATTAATCTTTGTTTCTTGGCTGATTAAGTAATCCACTTTTCTGGGTTCAATATTCACACACTGAATCATACACAGGCTACATTTGTGCAACACGAGGCTAAAATATGATTAATGGATTTGCATTGTAAAGACATAAAGTGATGTAGCAGCTTTTGAACTGGATTACCAATAAATCCTCTGCCTGAGAGTAATGCTGTTTCTGGTTATATTATTTTTTTGATTGTTTTAATATAAACACTAAAGAGAAGAAAAAAAGAAAAAGGAGAGGGAGTGCACATGCAAACAGACAAAAGGGTGGGGGGGAGGAAATAACAAAAAGTTATATTACACACAAGAAATCATTTAGCCTAGTTTTTTTAACATTAGACCTCGGCTGTAAAGAATAATGTTCAATCATCTACTGAGGAGGGGAAAATGTTACCCTGTTTCCCTAAAAATAAGACCTCCCCGAATAATAAGCCCAATTGGGCTTTTGAGTGTATGCACCAAAATAAGCCCTCCCCCCAAAATAAGCCTTCCTCAAAAATATTGCAAAACAGCAGCAGCCATGAGTTGACCATGCTTGCTGCCTCCTGCACCTCAAAAATAATAAGACCTCCCCAAAAATAAGGCCAAGTGCTTATTTCTGAGGTAAAAAGAAAATAAGACCCTGGCTTATTTCGGGGAAACATGGTAGATTACTTTCATAAGAAAGATACCCTTTATTCAAGAGGTTGTCATCCAGTTGAATATTAGCTAAGAAGTATTGAGCCAGACAGCAAAAGAATTGGTGAGATCATTTCACTGGATTCCTTTAAGTGGAAGATGGACAACTGCCTATTAAGAATGCTTCAATCTGGATTTTTCCCCAAAAAATCAATTGCAAAATTTCCTGTAAGTTTGGAGTGCAAAACATGATAAAGCTTATTATAATCACCATAGTAAGTGTCATGTTTAAAAAAACCTGCCCTAAAGTACATGATGCAGCTCCAGCCACTCTGGGTTCTTCCTTAACTAAAACTTCATGCAAGCCACATCTACCCCAAAATTGCCTTTGAAAAGTAACTCGCTCTTCTCCAGATGCTTTCCATGATCTCTTCCCATTGCACATGTGAGATAATCAAAACTGAAGTCCAAGATATCTAACAATGTTGCTCGTAAGCAATCAACATAACTGAGACTATTCACAGGTTGGAAATAGAGAGAAGCTTTCACGTCAAAGAGGAATAGTATTCTTTCTCCCACATTCCTCCCAAATAACCAAACTATAAGAAACTCAATAATGATCTCAACTTACAGTGTAAGATTTACTGGTGATAAGAACTATATATTGCTATGATCAACACAATTTATAATTCACTCCAATCTTGGTAGACTTAGAATGGTGAAGAAATTATGATGAACAACGAAGAAAATGAAAATTACTTAACAAAACACATAATGCTAACAAAATCCTATGCTGACTCCCAAAATCTTATTGGAATAAATGACCAATTTAACTAGACTAATTTAAATTACTTGCAAGATTCAAAAAGGATTTTATGTGCAAACTGCTAAAGGGGAATAAGTTTTAAAGAGTTTACTTATTAAATTTACAATATATCCCACTTATTTATTTATGTTATTTATTCCATGTCAAAAATTAGACTAGAACTCAGTTTCCTGGTTTCTAGCTTGTGCCTTAACCACTAGTCCACACTGGTATACTCTTTTCTTCCATTTTTCTCCATAACAACCCTGGGAAGTAGGATGACTGGACCAAAATCCCTCATTGAGCTTCTGTGGATTAAGACTTGGTTTACCACAATCCTACTCTAACGTTTTAATTAATGCATCACATTGACTCTCAGTTTACAATGTTTATGTTGCTAAAACACTTTACCAGAAGTAAGACAGATTTATTAGCTGACTTGATAAAATTTCAAGGTTTGCAGAACAAAGAAAATCTACAGGGAAAACAACCAACAGCATACTGATGGTCTTCATGTTATGACAATTTGCCTTTTACGGTTGCAAGTTGTGAGGATCATAAATCTGATCATTCATATGACCAATCTGATTTTATGACCATTTTTGCAGTGATCATTAAACACAGTGGTTAGAAAGCAAACAAGGCAATCATTAACTGAATCAATAGTTTGCTATGGGCTCGTTTAGCCAAAAACGGAAACAAAATGCCGGTTTTCAGTGAAATTGTGGTAAAACATGGTCATGTGACCACGGAATATTGTAAATAGCTTTAAATGGAGGTCGGCTGCTGAGTGTCTGATGTGTGGTCACATGACTCAGGGGGTGGGGGAGAGACTTTGAATCTGGATTCTAAATAATCCCAGAGAAATCCATCATAACTTTTAATAGTCACTAATAAGAACAAAGATTGCTCAACAATTATGGAATTCTGACTGGCTGTTACACAGGGAATGAAATGTAATTTTAAAAAGAGGATCACTGAATGGAAATAGCTTACTGTATAGTATTTTACTCAACACAGTTAAATACCTTGACAGAAACAACATAACACCTATGATCAAACTATGCCAACTTGTTAACTCTTATTTCGTTAATTCACCTCATATAATTGTTATCTGAAAATAGAACTGTTCAAGTTTGTATCAAATTTTGAAATCCATCTTTTTCTAAAATAAAACAAAAACATCCTTTTTACACAAAAATGACATTTTAATAACCATTAAAAAATAAAGGCAGAAGCCGTATCAGATTCATGTTACATTTCAAGACTGCGTCTCATACCTTTCAGAAAATACAAAGAATTTATACTTATTTATTACTATTTAAAGTGATCTAGCTATAAAAGTATTTGAAAATGGAAATGTCAATATTTGAGTATATGATAGAAAAGAAACTGAAATATTTAAACGTGAACATTCATGGTGAAGACATTTATCTCAGGACAAAATTCATACTGTGTTCTGGATAAAATCCTTTCTGCTCTCATCGTTAGTAAAATTTATACTTATAAATTAAAAACTGCCTGCTCAAGTGGATGCCATTTTCATGACTTTTAATAAAACAAGTTAATGTATTTTTCAAGCCTGATGCCTCATCACAAGAAAAGTATTACATCCATCTGTAAGGCAATCTAATTTGAATTAACACGAAATCACCCAGCAGAAATTTGAAGCTTTGCAAACTAAAAATAATCCAACCAGCAGTATTTTCAGCCCTATTGCTACTATCCTATTTTTAAAAACAAAGAAACCTTGCTTGAAATGTCCAATTACACAACTTCTGTTTGCTGCAATTCCCAATTAAGCTTTCAAACACATTTTTGAAATAAATTCTAAAGGCTCATTTTGCCTGGAAACAGAGTAGGGAGGAACGGAACAAAACAAAACAAAAATTGATTAGATCTTTTTTCTTTGTTGCTGTTAAATTGATTTTTTCCCTCTCCTTCAACTAAAGAGGATGCTGGGAAATATACACAAGGCCTTTTCAAGAGGGCACCTACACTCATTTATTTGGTCTTTGGTCTTTACCAAACTTTCTTTGGTAAGAAACAAATATGTCTGTTCCCAATCTGATGCCCTGTAGATAGGATGGAACTATTACTGCCTTCGCTAACCTCCAGCCATTCTAGCTGGGAAAATAAAAGGAGCTGTAGTGCAACCGATCTGGAAGATAGCAAGGAAATGCTAGATGGTGACCATAGGAGAGCAAGCACAGCATGCCTGAGATGTACCATATTGGGAAGACTAGAATAGGAAATTATTCTTCAGTCAGTAGGCATTGAGGTCAACCAGCAGACCATCTGGTGAAATATATAATTAATTAACATATGGTTATTTTTCTCTTTTGCCTAAGAAAATTAAGCGTTAATCCTTTACTTATGCTTTACTCTTTTGCGTAAGACAGGGAAGTAAGATAGTAGTTTTACTTCTCAAAAATGGTCAGTGCTCCGAATTCAGACTACACTTGCCAGGATTTCACATTCACTACATGTTGATATACATTTTCATATTTCTAGTGACAAGAGACATTTAGAAAGTTTAGGATATTTTCCCCCTCCCTAAAGGTGGATTGATTGTGTTGTTGATTAAATTGCTGTCAACTATTACTGACCAGGTAGATTTTTCTTCCAGATGATCTGTCCCGCAAAAGGTTACTCAATACACTCTATCCAAGTTATCCATGCTACCAAAGATAATCAAAGTATTCTATATTTATCAGGCTTTCAGCGGTACCAAACAATAGTATAGTAGTAGCAGCGTAATTTATTTGAACAGCTAAGACACCCATTTATACCCTTCTGCAGGCGAAGTATTTTAAAAGGGACATTTTTCATTCAAAACCCACCTGTCTTTTTGTTCCCCACACCATCTCCTCCCACATTCAGTGATTTAACCTAATTAACATAACTTAATTAACAGGTTTTTTTTTAAAAAATTACGGGACCCCGTTTTTTCCAGAAAAGGACACACAATCCCTGAGTCTGAAATATGCAGAAGCCATCACTGGCATCCGAAACATCCAGCCTTGTGCAATTGCTTGCTTTCTTTCCCACCCGAAGGCATCCTCGCCTGGAACCGAGTCAAAGCTCGGGCAGCTCCTCTCCTCTTTCGCTACCCTGCCAAACATCCACGAAGGGCGGGAGGAAGAGCGAGCCCGAAGCAGACCCGGGTCTGAGCCCAAGGAAGCGCCCTTCGGCCGACCGACGGAGGCCACTAATCGCGCCACGGCGGTCCAATTACCTGCGCGGCCATGAAGGAGAGGTCCATGGTGCTGTGGGACTCAGAGCTGCTGCTGCTGCTACTGGTGGTGGTCGAGACGAGGGTAAAGGTGGTAGCGAGGCCACTATCGCCGCCGCCCGGCCCGGACGCCTCTCTGGGTTGCTGGGGAGCGGCCTCCCGCAGGACCAACTTGGGGCGCGTTACCAATTCCAGCTCACTGGGATGGCGGCGGCAGTGCCGTCGCGACCGCCCGGCTGCAATCAGCTTTCTGGGAACATGGTCGGCCGGCAAGCTGGCCAGGCGACGGCACCAGCGCCCGCAGGACCGACGCCAAGGCTCCAGTCTCGGCGAGGGGAAAAAGCCGCGCGTGGAGTCCTGCCTGCCTGCGCGCCCCGAGTTCGTCACGCCCCTCCCCGCGGAGGCTCAGAGTGCAGAAGAGCCGAGAGAAGCTAGCGAGCGGCCGCTCCTTCCAGGGAGGCTGCGAGGAAGAGAATGGGAGGGGGGGGGGCTTGTGCCCACCACCTACTGACTGATGTAGTCGCGAGTCTCCCCCGCCCCCGGAAGCAGGCTTCCTTTCTGGCAGCAGACGGCTCGTCTGGGACGCCCGAGTCAAATTATCTATGGTCGGCGGATACAAGAGCGTGTTTGTTTTGATCTAATAAGCGGTTTAGTCAACTGAAAGGCAGGCATATTACCTTCCACAGGTGTCAGCCGCTGCTACTTGTTCGAGCGGGTAGCATCTTTACTGGGAATAAAGTTCACACTTAGGGAACTGCTGCTCACCCTGGTATGGGAAGAAGAGTACGTTTTCTTCTGGTTGAGCAAACTTGACAGATTTAATCCAAGTGAAGAGGTCAATGCTTTGATATACTCAAGTGGAACGAATGATGTAGGAAACTTAGGCATCCAATTGAGGAATGAGGTACCCAGTTCTACACTAGAAAGAAATAGCGGTTGTGGTCATTAACCAGCATAAGGGAATTGATATTCAAATGTCCAAAACCAAATTGACAATATCAGGATAATTAGGAAAGAATACCAACAAAGAATTTTGGCTAAAATACAATACACATTCAATGAAAATATGGTATGAGATGTGCTTAGGCTACAAAAGGGAGCAAAGGAGAAAATATATGAACGTTAGCAAGCCAATTAATATAAACATTGAAATAGCAATAGAAAATACAAATATATTGTAGATAACAATAAAATTACCCCAAATGATCTTACAGATTCCTGTAAAATATGAAAAAAATGTAGTATAATAATGGATGGCATGTACACACCAAAGCATAAAAGTTAAAAAATAGCCAATGCTCCAATTCTGACCCTGAGCTGTTTCTGATTATCTATACTCAATTAGGCTCAATTGTTCCTAATTATTCTTTGCCTGATTTTGCATCTGCCATGCAAAATCTGTCTACTTCATGTGTCATTTCAGGGTTTAGTTTAGTTTAGTTTATTAAATTTATAAACCGCCCCCTCTCCCCGAAGGGACTCGGGGCGGTGTACAGACAATAAATATACAATAAAAACAACAAAGCAAAACAGCAGACCCAAACAAACCAACTTAGACACACAGTCCGTACAATAACCAAACTAACAATAGTTTAAATAGTTCCAATTAAAACCAATTAAAACCCCAAAATTTAAAAATTTAAAATGCCATCCAGGAGGGTCAGGATTAGATTATACTGTATTTCTCATTTACAATTACAATTGCCAGCTAATTTGAACAAGTGGGTCTTGAGTTTCTTACGGAAGGAGCGGAGATCAACAGTAGTTCTAATATCGGGGGGGGGGGGAGGTCGTTCCAGAGGGTTGGGCCCATCACAGAGAAGGCCCTACTCCTGGGCACCGCCCACCCGCATTGCTTAGCGGATGGTACCCGGAGGAGTCCCTCTCTGTGAGAGCGGATTGGCCGCAGGGATGATGTTGGAAAGCAGAAGTTGTTTACAGTGTTGATTGTTGTATCCTGTTTTGCTGGTCAGGAGTGCAGCATTTTGGGCATCTCGAGATTTTAACATAAAATTGACAATACAGAACCATCATACAGGTGTTTGATGGTTTCTACCTGTCCTGAATCACAAGAACATACACATAATGAATATAGCATCTTTTTGTATCTTCCAGCCAGATGTCCTGAATGAAGAGTATTTCCAAAGCACCAGAAGGCACGACAAGAAGCAAAGGATGGAATCTAATCAAGGAGAGAACCAACCTGAACTAAGGGGAAATTTCTTGACAGTGAGAACAATTAACCAGTGTGAGGGGTCTGTAAATATTTTCACGACCCTCTTTTTGACTCTTGCAGTGTACAGGTCCACAATGGAAGGCAGGTTGGCAGTAATTTTTTTTTTCTGCAGTTCTGATTATCCTCTGAAGTCTGTGTCTGTCTTGTTGGGTTGCAGGACCTAACCAGACAGTTATAGAGGTGCAGATGACAGACTCAAAGTGCCTTCCAACTCTGTTATGCTGTTATATATTAGCCTGCTTTCATTTTTGTAATGTAGCTCTTGAGGTTTAATGTTCCTTCTCTTCTAGATCATCTATAAGCAGTTTCTGAGTGTTTGGTGACCCCTTTCTCATTTTATGATTAGCTTCATCCGTGCTGAGAGCATCAACGGGTATGTAGAGATTGATTAGGAAGGTCTAGGTCAGTGATGACTAACCTTTTTGCCATCGTGTGCTAAAAGCAGGGGGAGCCCGAAGGTGGGGTCGTGCGTGTGCCTGGCCACACCCATAATTTTATGCGCCCTCTCCCGCGCATGTACGTGTGATCCCCCTATGTTCTCCCCACTTTTTTATTTTTTTTATTTTAATTAGATTTCTAGACCTCCCACTCTCCCCGGAGGGACTCGGGGCGGTGTACAGGTATAAATTTAAAAAACCCATCCAAACAATAATATACATCGTTAAAATTAGATTAAATAACCCCTGTACAATTTATAAAAATTAAAACTAACCCATAAAACCAATCATAAAATTTAAAAACCAAAGCTGAGGTGGGAAGGCTGGGATTAGGCCAGGCCAGCTAGCTGGAACAGGTGGGTTTTAAGTTTCTGATGGAAGGAGCGGAGATCCGTAGTCAATCTAATGTCAGGGGGAAGGTGATTCCAAAGGGTCGGGCCCATCACAGAGAAGGCTCTTCCCCTAGGCTTCGCCCGCTGGCACAGCCTAGTGGACGGCACCCGGAGGAGTCCCTCTCTGTGTGAGCGGATAGGCCCCACTTTTGCCACGTGATGGCACGGTAGACCCATTTTTTGCAAAAAAGGACTCCTCCCCCCCTCCCGGAGGCTCTCTGGAGGCAGGAAATGGCCCATTTGCTGACTTCCGGTCAGACCAGAAAGCCCGTTATTCGCTTTCCCGAGGCTCCAGAGGGTTTCTAGGAGCTTGGGGAGGGGGAAAACGGCCTTCCCTGCCCACCCGGAAGCCCTCCAGAAATGACCCATTTGTCAAATTCAGGGTTGCCCATTGGGCCATTTTTCTCCCTCTGGAGGGTTCAGAAGGCTTCCCTGAAGCTTCCAGAGAGTGAAAACGGCCCAACGCGCAAACCGGAAGTTCAGGAACAGACTTCCGGTTTGCCCGTTGGGCAGTTTTTTGCTCGCCGGAGGATGAAAAACAGCCGAAAATAAGCTGGCGTTAACAGGGCAATGCCTCGCGTGCCCTCAGAAATGGCTCCGAGTGCCATCTGTGGCACATGTGCCATAGGTTCGCCATCACAGGTCTACATTTTGTCAGTCTTTTAAATAAATTTTAAGAATTAAAACAGAGAAGTGAATTAGTAGCTTTCCTCTAAATAGAGGGAGTGATAGTTCATTATTATATAACAAATTAGTTTGTATATCAGAATCCAAATCTAGGTCAATATCAGATGTGAGAGAAATTCTATACTGGTTAAATTCTTGAATCTTGTTGTAGGTGTGAGCCTATAGGGATAATTTCATCTTCTTGGAACTGCATTGAACATGAAAGTTGGGAAGTTATACTCTCCTCTAAGTTGTTGTCCAGTAGGTCTAAGCGATGTCAATGGAGATGTTTGTTTTAAAATCAGGAATCTATTCTGAAGATCTGTTAACTGAGCATAACAATGAGTCATTGGAGGGGAGAAAAATTATCTCTACACTGAAGCATTGGTTTCTGTAGTCATTATCTTCTAGATAGAAGGCTGTAGCCTCAAGCAAGTGGGGAGAGTTCAGCTGAATCAGGCTGGATTGGAGCATCTTTAAAATTCTGGAAGAGAAAACATTATTTTTGTTGAGTAGTCTGCCATTCTAAACATCATCTGTGCATTGCATGATTTATGAACAAGATTCTTTTAAACCCTAGTAAACTAGGCAGAAATGAAATGTATCCAGATCTATGAGCTTGGGATGACAGTTTAGAAGCTTGCTTGGCAGATTTATGACCGCTTTCTTATGCGCAGAATTCCTGGCCAACAAGCTATTTAAAGGGATAAACAGCAGAGCCTATCCTTTGAAGCACTCAAGTTTTATTTCCAGACTGTTTTTAGTAGAACATTTCCCATTGTTAGATGTGATATGGCAACTACTAGCACCAGGCATTGTTAGAGCTTGAATGAGCTTATCAAGTTTAAACTGAATGTCATTTAGAGAAAAGAATTTTTGTGGGGCAAAACTTTCCTTTCTGTTCCCTGCAAAATAGTATGGCTGATGGCAACTAGAGTTATATCAAACCTTGTTGGGCAATATGGAATTGGCAAGTGTTGTCATTTCTCAACCTACTTTGGAGAGGATGTAGAGCAGGGGTGTCCAAACTTGGGAACTCTGGGAGTTGAAGTCCACAAGTCTTAAAGTTCCCAAGTTTGGACACCCCTGATGTAGAATCTTCTTTTTCAAGACAGCAAGCTTGTTTTTAGGTAAAGGGGTACTTACAGCTCTGTGAGAAATAGGATGGGCTAGGAAATATATAATTTGTTTATTCCTACCTTGGTTTGCTGTTTCCCCACCTTTTTGTGCCTTGTTGAATACTATCTGGGCTTTTTATCCATCTTTTCTTCTTAGTTCTAGGTTGTTTCCTTGATTTTCTTTGGTGGTCATTTCCAAAGTAATCTATTTTAATTTTTAGCTTGGATTTTTTCCCCTTTATATAGATACAATTGCCACCTCTCAAGAAACTTTATATTTCCATGCACTACATGCTACATTAGCTTTAGAGGCCTCACCCATACTACATCGCCCATATATAGTTAACTTAAGGTTGCCAATGGCTCCCTTGAAAATGAGATTTTAAAACTTTATATTCAAGGTAGGATACCAACAAAATTTGAACTAAAAATCAAAGAAGTGTCTAGGAGAAGCATGCTAACACAAGTCATTGCACTGTAAAATTGTGAACAACCCCATTGCCACTATCTGTGGGCTAATATGAAGTTGGGTTAACCTATAAAGTAGGCCTGTCTACCCAGATATTTGAAGAGACAAAGGAGAACAAGGACAATTGGAAAGGAGAACAAAGGAGGGAAAAGGAGGATACACTGATTCTTTAATATTTGCTCTACATTTATTGGAGGGGAAGGGATTACAAGTGAGTAAACAGTCACACAATGGGAATACACTGAGAAGAAAGTGCTAGCCTCAATTGTTTGCCTATGGTGTTCCTGGTTAGGAGGTAAAAGCTTTCAGTTGGTGACTAATTAAGGTCCTGTCAATTTCAGGCAGCAATGCAAGCCACCCTGAAGGTAATAATTAATTAGGGTCACTGCTCAGAGCTTGTTAACTCACAATTAGCACTTATTAGGAAAGTGCTGCCTAATAGAAAAAAAAGCTGCTTGAGGAGAGAGAGATGCTCAAAAAGCCAGACAATACTTGATTTTAAGACTGCCTACTAGCCTTTGAGTAAAATTGTCTACCCACCGCCTGTATCTAGGGCCAAACAAACATTCTTTTGGGCCAAAGTGATACATTAAGTTTCAGAGCAGAATTTGGCAATAACTGTCAACTTTTCAGAAACTTCACTTATTCAGGAATTGGTTTACTCAGCAGAAGACTCACAAACACAACTCAGTTGGACTCTAGACAAAAATTATACCATCTAATGGATCATTTGCTACTATATTGCATTTGTGCCCCTGAAGTTAAACTCTAAGTAGGCTTTTTCCATAACAGAGTTAATAGACGCTTCAACAGTCTCTTGATGGCTGTAGGAGGTAGAGGGGAAAATGTTACATAGCAATTCTGTATAGCTTGCCCCCTTCAGTACTTATTCACAATCTCTTTACTTTTGTGCTTTCTTTCGCAACTCTGCTTCAGGCTACCATTTTGCCTAAGGCACCTCTACTTGTCTTAGTGTAGTGTCCTCCATTTCTGTTATCCTAAATGAACCTGTTGAAAGCCTATCTAGCCCAGTTTCTTTTTCCTTGAGCAGCCAAGTGAACTTCAGTTTAAAAATGCAAGCAGGAGATTTGTACAAGAGCCTCCAGGTTTGGGAGAACTAAATTTATTTTTTTCAAAACAGGAAATATAATTTATACAATTAATACGTGAAGACTTGTTCATTTAAAAGAAATCATAGGGCAGGTGTGTTAGTGCTATTTACACGCATGAAACATTAATTTTAAAGTTTTCATAAAACGAATTATTAGACTGGAATGTGCATTCAGTTTTCCTCTCAGATCGTCTTCCACATTTGCATTCGTATAAAAGAAAAAAAAATACCCCCAGGCTATCACTGTGCTAAACAACTAATTTCCACATCGTCTTATGCCCTGAGATGTCAAACCACCTAGTAGGGCTGTATTACTATTACTATTATCCTTCTCATCTTTCCTATTACCTATTTCCTTAGCTTCTTATGACTATAACTTTGTTATTTCTATCTCATGATTTATGTTGATTGCTTTTATTAGTATCTTATTATGATGTATGTTGATTAATTATTTAGTATCCTATGACTATCACTGAGTGTTGTATCTTATTATTTATGATGATTGTACTTTATGATTATGATAACGATTTATCAGTTGTTGCTTGTATGTACGCTTATGTATCAGAAACAAATTCCTTGTGTGTCTAATTACATTTGGCCAAATAAAGTTATTCTATTCTATTCTATTCTATTCTATTCTATTCTATTCTATTCTATTCTATTCTATTCTATTCTATTCCATTCCATTCCATTCCATTCCATTTCCCACTCTCCACTCCGCAAAATTACTGTACTATCTAGGGAAAGGGGGAACTATAGGATTAGTAGTAAATTAATATATTTTACCACTCAATTCTGGAAATTAGTGGGTGAGATTTTTTTCATTCTCTAAAACTTCTTTTCCTGCTAGATAGTTGGGTAAAGAAAAACTGGACGGGGGAAAGTGAAATATCAAGACATAATGGAAGAGTTTTTTGCAAAAGCTGAGCATAGCTTTTGCAAAGCTGGTTCTGAGCATATATTTAAAATACAATGAAGTAAGTAGAATAATAAATCCACATGCAAAATTGCAATTTTCAATACTAAATTACTTTCTTCATAGGGTAGCTTGGGTACAGTCTGACTCAGAAAGTTTGTTAAGTCTTAGGTTGCAAGTGATTGGAAATACAGACCCTGAGAAAGAAGAGGATATATCGAGCGATCTGATTTAGGAGAAGGCCTGCAGAAACTTGAAAATCATCTTTATTCCTATGCTTAGAGGCTAGAAAAAAAATCCATTCAGGTGCCAAACCATGTGATGGTCATCCAAGAATGATAATAACATACTAAGTTACTTTAAAGCAAGGCTGTCCAACCTCAGGGAGACTTCTCCAGCCAAACAAGTCATAAAGTGGCCAAGATTGGATACCTTGCTTTAAAGAGTCCACTGGAGTTGGGTGGCTTACAAATCCAAACAAAGAAACAAATGCAGTCAGGGCAAATTGCACCCCCTCTTCCCCCACCAGCCCAGCACAGATTACCTTAAACCTCTTTTATCCTTAGAATTATCCCAACATTCACTGAAGCACTTGTCAGAAACTTAATGGGATGATTTCCCATCATTTTGAAGTGGGAAAACAAAAGAAAATCAAAACAATTGAAAGTGCACTGTTTTTAATGAAAATATTACCTCTCTCTTTAAAATATTACCTTTCTCTTTAAATATTACCTTTCTCTTTTCCATAGACAACCTTTCTTTGGCACATGGCAGTGATAAAGGATATTATGCCAGAATGTGGCCTTTTTTTTTACATTTTACATTACATTTTGTACGTTATCAACCATCATTTATATCCATGATGGCGAACCTATGGCACGTGTGCCAGAGGTGGCACGCAGAGGCCTCTCTGGGCATGCTCACCGTCACCAGCTGCTCTTCTGGTTTCCAGCATGCCAGTTGATCTTCAGGCATGCCGGAGCACCGAAAATCTGAAGAACAGCTGGCCAGCTGCTCTTTTGGTTTCCGGTGCGCCACAGGTCTTCGCGCATGCTGGAGCTCTGGAAAACCAAAGACCAGGGGGCCAGTGCACACATGCACACCAGCCAGCTGGTCTTTGGGTTTCCAGCATTCCATCACACATGTTCCTGTTGGGCATTCAGTGCCAAAAAAGTTCACCATCACTGATTTATATCTTAGTTTAGGTGAATCCCTACACACTAAGTGTCTAATGTTTATAATCTATGTTTAACAAACAAAGCATTTCCTTCCTTCAAAAATGGAAGAAAAGAAAATTCAGTCTCATCCTCAGGCCTATTTTACTTTATTCCCATAGCATGATAGCCTTTACTTTCCCTCAACTATAAAACATAGTTCCCAACCACAAAAAGGTAGCCAACGACTTATTATAATAACATTTGGGATACATATGATCAGGCATTTGTCATGATTTTCTCAGTTTGAACATTATGGACCACTTAATTAGAAGCATCTAAAGATCTTTGCCTTAAAAATATAAAATCGCTATTAATTAATTTAATTAATGCTCTTCGTTGCTGACATTTAGTATGTAAGATTAGTGGATTGATGTAACTGATGTTTAATTTGGGTTCAGCACATTTTTGTTAAATAAATTACATTTGTGATGTTTCCATGGGAACAAAATAATTGGCGGGTTGCATATTGCTACAGGATTGTTCCAAGTAATATTGTGTTTTGTGGAAATTCAGATGGCATATCATCCTCCTCATCTAAGTGTATTGAAATTCAAGTATCTTTTTGTGAAGAGAAGACTACAGCTTAGAATAAACTGAAAAAATCAGGCTTCAGATCCTTAAGTTATCAGTATTTGGAGTAGTTGTTGTCTCCTTGGCAACCTGATTTAGAAGCAGCAGATTCAACAGTGTAAGAGCTGCCATGGATCATCTCAAAGATCTGTTTAATCCAACATACTCTTCTAACAGTGGCCAATAAGAACCTGTGTTGCCCAGTTATGTTTTTTCAGTATTAGTCTAATATTAGTCCAAGTTAGGAACAATCACTATATCTTGTAGCAGCAAACTCTATGCACCCTATGAAAACTACTGTATAACTGTCCTAAATTTAATTTCCTGGGTCAATTCAGTATTTTATTGTAATCAGAAGGTCTACACCTTTCATCAATCAACAAGAAGGATTGCAAAAGGTGTTCATCAATTTGCAAAGAACAGCAAAACTTCCAGTCCAGGCCACATACTACATTTTGTTGAGCCCAAAAATTAGTATTTGGAATAACCTGTAAAGGATGATATCAGAAGCCAGATTAATATCCTCCAATCTTCAGAATGTTGTAGCTTGTAAATACATTATAGTGTGTGTGTGTGTGGGGGGGAACAATTAGTGATGGATGGTTAGAGAAACTGACTGATCCCTTCCCCATCCTAGAATATGCCGACATGAATACGAATTTACAACTTTAGCTTCCTTGTACATATTCTGTCCATATAGAGATAACGGAAAAGGGCCTTTGTATGATCCTACATAGGAATATTCAGCTATTTCTACATAATGTGCATAAGTTTCATTTTGATGATGATTTTAACACTGTCTTCATTTCTTATTCCAGTTACAATGATGAGTTGATGTAGTTGCATAAAGTTGTATTCTAAGTGTAGTTTGACCAAAAAGCCTATGTTTTAAATAGTAAAAAGTTATTTTGTTTAAATTGTGGTTGAAGACACAAAGCCTAGCTGCCCTTGTGTATCCTTGCCTTCTCATTCTTTCCCTAATATATAAATGTGGGATTAAATATACACATGAACGACATGAAAAACCAAAACACTGAATAAATGGCAATGCTAAACCAGTTCACAGAACATTGTTACTTTTATGATTGTGGCCAATATTATTTTCCGTACCTACGTGCAACTTGTATTGGTGTGAGGGCACCGTCTTGTCAAAATCATGCAAAATCTGGTTGATCTTTGAGAGAGAGGTTAATTTGTACTTGATGGATGAAGTATGAAAGGCAAACAACATCCCAATTGCTTTTGATATGATACCAAATGTGATATGATCATATTCTTTTACTATCTATTTTATCACTCAAATATGGGGATATAAAACACGAGAAACACTGTTAGAACTCCTTATCTGATATTTATTTGCCCAATATGTGCAAAAAAAAAAAAGGGGGGGGGGAAGCAAAATCATACATTAATTAAAATTGATCTTGCAATACATGCTTTCGTAGCATATGACAAAATTATTAACATTTAAAATAACATTCATATATGAAATAAAATAGTAAATATATTAAACCCAAATTTCTAAACAATTTTATATCTGGCATCACAGCTTAGCAGAACACTGATTGTTCAAATATAAAAGGTGACCTCAGTTTCTGCAAATCACTATATAAATGGTTTTCTGTTATTGTAGTATCATTTTTGTTTGTTTGTTGCAATAATGGATAATTTTCATCAGCCTCTGGAGAGTTGCTGATTCCATACTGTGTAGACCCTCAAGCCATTATAAATCAGAAATAGAGGTCGCAGGATACCTCATTGCTTGACTACAAATCCAATTTCACATTTCTGGATCTAATCTAATGTTTTTCACCTTCAGCAATGTACTGTACTGTGTACTGGTTTTAAAAGGGCCACCGAAATATCACTGACAATTGCCATCTGCCATACTAGCTTTTGAATGAATACATCTGGATAGTGCTACTTGAAAAAGTAAAAGCCAGCTGTACAATTATATAGTTCTTTCATCACTCAGAAAAATGGTTGCTTGCTAGTAAAAAGGTTAGAGATTCATTACTATTATTTTCATTGCAAAGAAATGTATGGTATTTTAATGAATATCAGATTTCTTGTGGCACAGTAGGAAATCTTGTGATGCTGAATGGGAAGATAAGCTCAACTTTTGCTTTATAAAGGCCATCTAACAGTATTTGAAAATCAAATCTGACTTTGAAAAGGGTTTTCAAAAAGCACTGTATACATATGTGCATTTGCATTTATAGAAGGTCATGTTTTACTCCCCAAGGATTTCCATTTCTTCAGTTCATGGTTTATTTAATAGAAGACTGAAATTACTTTCTTTGGTTACATTTGAAAAAGAAAATGCATCAAAAAGGAAACAACAATGTACATGGTATTTGCATAGGATAATACAGAATATTTTACCACAGTGTGGAAAACTGATCAGTCAACTTTTGTATTTGATTCAGTTGCTATCCAAACCTTCCTTCCTCCCTCCCTTCCTCCCTCCCTCCCTCCCTCCCTCCCTCCCTCCCTTCCTTCCTTCCTTCCTTCCTTCTTCTTTTTTGCCTGTCTGTCTGTCTGTCTTTCCTCCCTCCCTCCCTCCCCCCTCCCATCCATCCATCCATCCATCCATCTCTATTTATTTTTGCAATTTAATTCTTTAATCAGTTTTGGATTGTACAATCTTTAAGTAAAGTACCACCCTCTGTAAGGGTTCTAACTTTCAAAATATCATTTTTTCTAGACATTTTCCATTTTAGGCTGATACAGTTTAATAATCTGTGATGGATTAATCCTCCACGGGTTTTGTCTAATAATTTATCTCAAATGACCTGTATTTATAGCCACAGGGTGTTCTCAGCTCTTTTGCTCCATTTATGAAGTGCGGTCCCTGGAGAGCTTTACCTGGTGCCTGCTTTAATCTAATTTCAGCATTCAGAGCACTTTTTCATTTTCCTAGGATTGTTTGGACTCGAGCTCTTTTCATGTGCAATGAGTTTTCCTGTTCTCTTTTTCCTGATTTATTTGTGATCTGAGACATTATTTCTCCCCAGTAGGTTGGATAATGAGCTTCTCTGGAAGTGCTTCTGTATTAAAGGGCAGGTTAATTCTGTGTACATGTAAACAGAAAGAAAAACCTCATCTTTGGATGCATCCATGAATATATAAATACACCACATACTATTTTTTTTTATTCTGCCATCTTCCCTCCTGCACTGGTTTTTTAGTGGAGGGAATTGGCAGCTTATTGCCTTCGGCAAACATCATCCAAGTGAATGTGGAATCCTGCTTGGAGATCAAGTGCTTTATGCTTATCAGACCCTGGCTGTTTTTCTTGCCCAACGGCTTAAAGCAGGCAAAGGATGTTGAATTATTTATAAAGAAAAGACTGGCTGGGCTGCATCACCAAATGGCAGAAGACTGTTCATTCATACTTCAGTCCTAGATCAGGGCTACTTATAAAATGGAATGAATAGCCAATACTTTGTTAAAACCCCATCGATTTAATTTGAGAACGTTGTGCCTGAGTAAATATCTTAGAGAATGATTGGGCAAGTAGTCCTAGATGAATTTTAAATGCTCTGCCAAGGAACATTCTGAGAGAGGCTGATATTCTCCACTTTTTCTCTCCCTTATATAACCCAAAGGCCCTTTATGGTTTAATGTATGTGGTCAATCTTTGTCTACAGAATGTCTGCACCTCTCAGTGCTTAGACCAAAGAGTTACATGAAAGCATATAAATTGTCTTGTATCATTACATGCAAAGAGATAAGGGGAGAGGGAGAGAGGGGGAGGGAGGGAGAGAGAGGCAGAGAGCATTCTGAGATACTTTGCAGACATTTTAACTGCCACCCCATTTCAGTTCATATTAATGGTACTGTATATCCTAGGTACTAGTGACTGTGACACTAAGGGATGGCATGACTTCTGCAATTAGGGAGGTTTTAATATAATCCCTGCACAAGTGAAATCAAGTACCTGGAAAAATAGTGTTGTTTATCAGAATCACTAATAAAGCCAGGGAGTCCACAGACTGTTAGGGAAATGATTATATAACAAAAGGTAAGATATACACTGTTCTATAGGGAGAACGAGGCAGACAGGAACTGAGGCAAGGCAGGTTGAAGCTAACACAACCTTTATTAACAGTAACAACAGCTCAGAAGTAAGGCAAACACGAACCAGCAAACAGCGAAGCAAAAGACAGCTGACAGCTCTTTTATACTCGAGCTGTCAGGTGCTTAACCAATCTGGTGGCTGGATTCTCCCGCCAGCAGGTTGCTTGCATCTTAGCCAATCAGGAGCTAGCAATGTAAGTCTATGTAAGTCTATGGCAGGAAAGCTCAGTACATAACACCCCTCCCCTCCCAGTTGGCACATGCGTAGTCCTCCAAGTACGCTGGCCAACGTCGGATCCGCCCTGATCGTCGTAGTTCAGGGGTGGCGGCCATAGGAGGCGTCTCTGCTGGCTGGGCCTGTGGAACTGCTGGAGACTGAGCGGCCGAGACGGCGGGAAGAGGAGCCATCGCTGGATCAACTGGACTTCCAGGTAGTGTTGGCGACGAGAATGCATTGGAGATGGGCGCGGAAGTGGCTTCTGGCGGCGTTAGTTCTCCAGGGTAGGATTGGGCCTGCCCTGGTTGGAGGTCTGAAGCACCGGTCGTTCTTCGTCGAAGTTGGTTAATGTGTCGGCGCCACTCTCTTCCATCGTTGAACTGGACCCTATAAGAGTAGGGTCCAGTTAACTGTATTATTTGTCCAGGGAGCCACCTTGGTTTAGCCCCATAGTTCTGGGCGTAGATTAGGTCTCCCAAATTAAAGGCTCGAGCCGCGTTGTCTGTGTTGGGGCTTTTATCAGACACATAGCCGGGGTGTAGCCGGTCCAGGGTCGTCCGGAGCCAGCGTCCTATCAGCTGTTCTGCTGGGCTCTGGTTGGTGACCGGGCACGGCATTGTATGCTGTGCCAGGAGATATTGGGACAATTTGTTATGCCAATTTCCTGGCCCAGGCGACCCAATGCCTCCTTAGCAGACTGGACGGTCCGTTCAGCCAGGCCGTTGCCGGCTGGGTGAAACAGAGCCGTGGTTGCATGTCGGATGCCTAGATGCCCTAGGAACATTTGGAAGGGTGCCGACGTGAACTGGGGTCCGTTGTCGGACACCACCACATCAGGCAGCCCATGGGTTGCGAAAAGCCTCTCCAACACCCTTATGACAGCCTCTGAAGTGGTGGATGGCATGAGTGCCAGCTCCACCCACTTCGAGTAGGCATCCACTATAATTAAAAAGTTCTTCCCTAAGAATGGACCAGCGAAGTCTAAATGGACTCGTGCCCATGGAGCCCGGGGCATGTCCCACTCTCTGACGGGCACTGACGGGGGAGCTGGCCTGGACTGCTGGCACTGTTGGCAGGCAGCCATCCAGTCCTCAATCTGCTGGTCAATTTTGGGCCACCACACGTAGCTCCTACCCAGTGCTTTCATGCGCATGATTCCTGGGTGAGCAGTGTGCAGACAATTCAAAATTGGCGCCCTAAGCTTGGGGGGAGGTACTACCCAGTTTCCCCACAGCAAGCATCCATTGAGAACGGATAGCTCATGCTGATGTACGGAAAAAGACTGGAACTCCTGATCAACTGGCCCTTGCGGCCACCCCCTGCGCACCCAGTCCAGCACCTAGGAGAGAACAGGGTCTTTGGCAGAAAGCCTGGCAATATCCTAGGCGGATATTGGCATGGCTAATTCCTCAACTAGGAGGACAGAGGCAGCGAGAGCAGGGTCAACCACAGGTGCTGGCAGGGGGCAGCGGCTGAGGGCATCAGCATGCCCCAAGTTCTTCCCTGGCCTGTAAAGCAGCTGGTAATTGTAGGCAGCCAGGAAGACTGTCCACCTGGACATTCTAGGGGACAGGATCTGAAGGGTCTGACGGTCCCCTGCCAAAAGACCCAAACGGAGTTTGTGGTCAGTGACCAATTGAAAAAAACGACTGTAGACGTAGTCGTGAAAACATTTGACCCCTGCTATAGCAGCTAGGGCCCCTTTGTCCAGCTGACTGTAGTTTCTTTCCGCAGACGAGAGTGTGCGGGAATAATAGGCAATTGGGGCTTCTGAGCCATTAGGAAGAACATGGCCCAGAACAGCCCCATGCCAAAAGGTGATGCATCACACACCAAAATCAGAGGGAGGCGATCGCTGTATTGGACCAGCAGTGACTGGGATGTGAGGATGTCCTTAACTGCCCTGAAGGCATGGGCTTCCTTAGGACCCCAATGCCAGGAGGTCTTAGAGTCCAAGAGCCTGTGCAGGGGCTCAGCCAAAGAAGCCTTATGCTGCAAAAATATGGCGTAAAAATTGAGGAGCCCAAGAAAGGCTTGGAGCTCCACTTTAGATGTGGGTGTGGGGGCTTTTTTGATTGCCTCTATCTTGGACGGGGTAGGGTGGATGCCTTTGGCATCCACGAGGTACCCCAAAAATTCTATGCTGGGAACTCCTAATTTGCATTTTCCTCGCTTAAGTTTTAGCCCCGCCTGGCTAAGTTTGATGATGAGGTCGGCTTGATCCTTGGCAGAGACAAGCACATCATCGAAATAAGGCACTACCCCAGGCAGCCTTTGGAGCAATTGCTCCATTAGGCTCTGAAAAATGCCTCAGGCTATGCTAACCCCAAACTGCAGCCTCTTGCACTTAAAAGTTCCCCGGTGGGTTACGATGGTCTGGGCCATGGCAGTGCTGATAGGTTTGTGTCAAGTCTAACTTGGCAAACACATTTCCCCGCCCCAGGGAGTGGAGCAGGTGCTGCACCACAGGTACAGGGTAAGGATTGGCTTGCAATCCTCTATTGATGGTACATTTAAAGTCACCACAAATCCTAATGATCCCATCCTGTTTGATGGGTATCACAATGGGGGTCTCCCAGGGGGAGTGGTCCACTGCCTCTAGCACCCCTTGAGTGATTAATTTGTCCAATTCTAAGTCTACCTTGGAACGTAGGGCAAATGGCACTCTCCTAGGCTTAAGGTGGATTGGTGCCACCTGGAGGTCCAAGCTAAAAGAAATAGGTGTCCCCGTATATTTACTGAGCCGGTCATCAAAGACGTCTGCAAGCTCGCTGGTCAGCGCGGTGAAGGGGTCTGGAACCACGGAGTGGATGCTGGAAACGTTGAGCCCCAGCGCGGAGAACCAGTCCAGCCCTAGGAGGCTGGGCAGCTGGCCGTCGACTATAACGAGGGAAAGAGGCCCTTGGAAGTTGTGGGTGGCGACCTCGAATGTGCCACAGCCCACAATAGGAATTAGTTGCCCCTGATAGTTCCTGAGGTGAATCGGGCACTGCCGGAGGGTATCCTTAGCAAGGCTGGGCACTATTCGCTTGATGGTGGCCCAAGAAACAAGGGATTTAGAGGAGCCAGTGTCCACCTCCATTTTACAGGGTTTCCCCTCAATTTGGACAGTCAGATAGATTTTGTGGGCTGGCTTTGAGAGCAATGCGTGACTGATAGCCCATTCAGAGTGCTGCTGGTCACCCGAGATGGTGAAATAGTCACGGCGGTGACTAGGCGCCTGTCTTGTGGACTGCTTTGGCAAGGTGTGTTCAGGAGGCCGAAGAGCAAGTGGCATGGCCGCCCTGCACACCTTGGCCAAATGTCCCTTTCTGTCACCACTGACAGGTGGCAGCTTTGAACCTGCAATTTGCCCTTGCATGGTTTCCCGCCACAGCTGAGGCAACCCGGCTGAGGCAAAAAGTCTCTCTGTGTCCGTTTTTTTCGGGTTGTCAAGTTGAGGCGGCTGATGTCCTCTTCAATGTATGAGAGATCGTCTGCTTCAACCTTGTCATAGTGGACAGCGTGGCCCCTGCTGGCATGAGTGGCTGGTGGCAGAAATTTTTTAATTTCTGCGGTAGACTTATCGGACATTTCGTATGCCGTGGCTTCATCCACGGCTGCCTGAAGGTTCAGCTCTTTTCGCGCCAGCAAACGTCGCTGGAGTCTGAGGTCTCTAATGCCACAGACCAGCTGTTCTAACAGGGCATCGTCCAGCACAGGGAAGTTGTAGAGCCGCTGTCCTGAGGGAAGCCATGTAGTCCGACATGGATTCCTCTTCTCCCTGGATCCTCTGTTGGAACGCATAGCGTCTCGCCATATGTGAGGGAGTTGGAGAATAATGGTTCTTTAGCTTCTCCAAAAGCATCTCCCAGGGCATTGAGTGCACTGACTGAGGGGCTGCTAAGGCCCTGGCTGTGCCGAACATCTCGTTGCCACAGGCGCTGAGGAAATAGCCTCTTTTACGGCCACTAGACAAACCAGTGAAGTCGTTTGCCTCCAGGAAGCACTCAAACTGTTCGAGGTAAGAGTCCCATGTCTCAGTGGCCAGGCTGAATGCTGTGAATGCCGGTTGGGTAGCCATCCTGAGAAGGACGGGCAGGAAAAAATCAGCTCCGAGTGACCTCTCGTCGCTTAGTGACTTTAGTCAGCTCAAACAGTGGCTTTGCTCTTGTCCTTTACCTCAGACCTGATCCCACCTTCGTCGCCAGTGTTCTATAGGGAGAACGAGGCAGACAGGAACTGAGGCAAGGCAGGTTGAAGCTAACACAACCTTTATTAACAGTAACAACAGCTCAGAAGTAAGGCAAACATGAACCGGCAACAGCGAAGCAAAAGACAGCTGACAGCTCTTTTATACTCGAGCTGTCAGGTGTTTAACCAATTGGGTGGCTGGATTCTCCTACCGGCAGGCTGCTTGCGTCTTAGCCAATCAGGAGCTAGCAATGTAAGTCTATGGCAGGAAAGTTCAGTATATAACATACACAATACCTTGGGTATTCCAAAACTAAACAAGACTAATAACCTCAATATTTTCGGCTTGATTTTTCAACTTTCTGAGCAAATTTTATGTCATCTCTCTACGATTACAATCTTTCTTTTCTCTTCATCTGGGATAACTTTTATCTGAAAAGAAAAGGCTGTTTTCCTCTGGTGTAGTGAATTGGATATTTATTTAGAACTGTTCAATAATCATGAGTCCTTAATTCAGGTGAGTCTCTCCTGCCACCATGTGATCATGCATCTTTTCTTGAGAAATTTCATTGCTACAGAAACTGTACACTAAATAATCTGCTTCTAGTAAAAAAATATTTGATCAATTCTTCTCCGATACCACTTTTGAAATTTTCACATCTTGGATCTTTGCTGTGATATCCAGGGGCAACAACATATTGGTTTTTTGATCATTTTTTATATGCATTGTTTTTTCTGTTCCCCCTAATTTTATTTTCTTAATTTCCTTAAATAAGAAAAGGTCTGTGAAACTAGCATGCTGCAGAGCAAAAAGAGAGATAAAGAAATGGATAGAAACTGAAGTATGATCTATATTTCTAATAGTGCCTCTGTAAAAGCCAAAGGCATTTGTAGAAAATAAAATAGTGTGTGGTTCAGAGGTGGTATTCAGCAGATTCTGACCAGTTCTGGAGAACTGGTAGCAGAAATTTTGAGTAGTTTAGAGAACCGGTAAACAACACCTCTGACTTGCCCCGCCCCCATCTATTCTCTGTCTCCCAAGTCCCAGCTGATTGGGAGGAAATGAGGATTTTACACTATCCTTCCCCTGGAGTGGGGTGGGAATGGAGATTTTACAATATCTTTCCCCTGTCACGCCCATCAAGCCATGCTCACCAAGCCATACCCACAGAACCAGTAGTAAAAAAAAATGGTGTGGTCGCAATCAAATGCTTTGTTTGTCTTATGGTACATAAATGTTCGTAAATGATCACATAAAACACAAACATTTTGTGAGAGTGTCCATTGGCCTCAAGGGTGGGTTCCTGCCAGTTCTAACCTCTTCTATAGAAGAGGTTCCACAAATCTACAGTGCCATTTAGAACCGGTTCCAGCTCCCTCCCCCCGCCTGTTCCCACATCATCAAGATGAAGAGCGAGAGGAGGAATTCTGGGAGTTGAAGTCCACAAGTCTTAAAGCTGTCAAGTTTGAACACCCCTGGGGTTTTTTTCTAAAGGGCTGGGGGTGCAAGAGTCTTGTAATTTGACAGCTTTAAGACTTGCACACTTCAATGCCAGAGTTCCTGAGCCAACATGACTGGAGGAGGAATTCTGGGAGTTGAAGTCCACAAGTCTTAAAGCTGTCAAGTTGAACACCCCTGGGTTTTTTTTTCTAAAGGGTTAGGGATACAAGGATCTTGTAGTTTGACAGCTTTAAGACTTGCGTGCTTCAAATGCCAGAGTTTCTGAGCCAACATTTTGGTTGCTAAGCAAGAGCGTTGTTAAGTGAGTTTCACCACATTTTACAAGTTGGCCACGCCCACCCAGTCACATGACTGGCAAGCCACTCCTACCCAGTCACATGACCGGCAAGCCACTCCCACAAAGCAGGTCACACCTACAGAAGAGGTTCTAAAAAATTTTAAAACCCACCACTGATTGGCCTGGAAGATTGGGGATCCTTACTCCAAGTTATTTGTCTCCATAAAGTCTATTAAAAGCTGCAGTATGTGATTTGTGTTACTAATGATTAGGAAGCAACAACTCACTAAGGTTTAAATCAGACTTTTTATTTGAGACCATGCTGATATCTAGACTGACAGCTACCTTAATACAACTGAAATTTTGCACGTGTGCTCATCTTCACATGGGTTGTTGTAGTCAACATGATAGACAACATCTTAATTATGTACAGGATTGCTGCTCATATTAGGAGGCCCCCTGATATGGAAAGCATTATGAACTGATTCTATTGTCTTAGGCTAAATTATCACTAATGTTTATATCAACTGTTGACCAACTGCTGCCCCATTGGTTCCTAAGGGCAAATGAAAAAAATTAAATGATGACAGCAACTTAGCAGACAACCATTTCTTCAAAACTTTTAAAATTGTAATAATGAAAACTCCTCTATACATTTAAGACAAAAGCTTTGTTATTGATGAAGGTGGAAGAATTTGTGGTTATGAGCATTCCTGAAAGCAGAATGAAGCAGAAGAGTGAAATCTCACACAAAGACTAGATAGAATGATTTACCAAAAGAGAACACAAAGTAAATTCTTAGCTCTCTATTTATAGTCTATGTTTTCTTTTGGTCGGTAGGTTGTAAGATTCTGAAGACTTCACATTAATGAAATCATATTTCCAGTTATAATGTGGCCAGATTGCAAATGTCCTGTTTTTCCTCTAATCATTCCAGTAGAAATGTGCAGATTAATAAAATAGGTCAGTCTCATATGAAGTATGTACAGAAAATTATCAATTGTTAAATTATCAATTATTAAACTGACTCGAATTACAGTTGATAAATAGAGAAAGCTACAAAAAGAAAGGAAAACTAATATTTTTCTTCTCTTCTTCTCTATTTTTATGTAACTTGGAAGAAGACTTTCAGAAAAAAAAGGAAGAAAGGGAGGCTGTTCTATATTTATTTATGCAACAATATGTGCTTATTAACTTTTTAAAAAAATATTTTTAATTTTCAAAACAAACACAACACAAAGAATCCTCCTTTTTTACATACTATAGAAAGTGTATCAGTTGGTTACAAAAAACTTTTGTGTATCTCTTCCACAGTCATCAATCATAATTCATATTAACTCAAGTATTTTAACTCAGATATTTATACATATTACCCTCATCATATCTCCCTTTTCATTTGACTACAATTGTTTAAACATCCTTCATCATAAAATATATCATGATTTAAAACATAACCACATACTGTCATTTCATTTGCTATTTCTAAGATCCTCCAATAGCACTGAATCCTTATGGCCTATTCTAGCTAAACATCCATAATATCTAGTAACAAAAATTTCTAATCCTCCTTACCAAATCACTGTTTACCATTTACATCCAATTTCCTTTGTTGTACCCATACATATATATATTTTCCTTTGTATCATTATCCCTCCTTTATTTGACTGTATCCTGTATCATAACAATTTCCCCCGTTATAATCAAAATTTAACTAAATTTAACTTAGTTCTTTTTTATTAGCCTTTATATATAACCAAAAAGATTTCTAATCTTCCTTTCATGGGTACCATTCAAATATTCATATCCGATTATTACTTATCATTATAATACATATGTATATATCATTATCATTATCAATTATTTATTTGACTATATCTATTGTCACTAAATTTCACTAAGTTTAACTAGCTTTAAATTATGCACTTCCATCTATCAACCTGTATCTTTCCAGTAGCAAAACAGTCTCATATCTTCTGCCATTTGTGGTATCAGTCCTCTAATCATCTCCTTTATCAAATTTGTATGGACTCCTCTTAGCAACTTATTGCTTATTAAGTCTCTCATGTGATTTCGATGCCCTTCTTCTGTTTCCTTAATCAGCTTATCTTTAATTGTTGGTGGTGTTATCAATGATGTTGCTAATAAGATTTCTCTCTTTAAATCCATAAATTCTTTTGTTTTTTCTTCTTCTGTATCTTGCCATCTGGGTAGAGTTCCCCTCCATTTAATTCCTCTTTCAGTGTTCAACTGTTTCCATTTCCAGACACAAACCAATCACCATAAATATCAGCAATTTTAATATCTTTATATTCATTTTCCTCTTCAATTTTTAGGATTTTAACCACCACTTTTTCCACTTGATAAACAGCTCCAACTCCTTCATCATATTTTGCCGTTAGATGCTCTAAGTCTTCCAACTTCTTCTCTATCCTCTCATATGTTTTGGATAATTTCTGTATTTCTGAGAATATCTTTTGCAGGCTTAAAATTTCTTTCTGCTGTTGAAGTTGTGCCATTATCTCCAGCTGACAAACATGGCTGCTCTGGCTTAGAAGGTTTTTACAGGATTAAACATAGATTCACAATAAGGTCTTATTTTCACTTTTCTCTGGTTAAAGATATACTTCAAAAGAACATCTGTATGCTTTTCTTCTTATCATTCTCTATAAACAAACAGTGAGACCTTGAAGTACCAAGCCAGAATAATCAGTGAGGAAAGTAACAGTGCTTTGTTTCCAATACACAAACTCCAGCCTCTTTCTCTCTGTTGTAACAATTTTCTTTATTCCTTTTGTATCTTTTTTATATTTCAAGTTAAACAAAAGTCAAATTTTTGAATGAGTTATAGAAGAAAAGGGGGAAAACACCCACAGTAGTGAAGAAGTAGAATTTTAGTCCATAGATTACAAAGAATAATAACAGAAGAAGAAAAAATAGAAGAAGAAAATTTAATCCATTTGTTTTTCCATCCATGAACATAGCATTTAAAAAGGAAGATAACCCACTGTCCAAAACCATTCAAAGCTTAATTTTGCAACTTGTTTCTTCTGTTCTCAAATTTAAATTAACTTTAAGTTTTTTACAGGCAATCTCTTTTAAAACGGCAAAAATTTCTCACCAGCTGGAAACACTTTCTCTTTCCATATCCTTCTATTTTGGAGGCACCCTGACTTCATCAGACTAATGGCTGGATTTTTTTGTTGCCGGCTTGAAGAACTTCTCTTGGATCCATCAGGGACTTTGTGATGTCCCTGAGATCAGCAAGATGTAGTCTTCCTGTTCACAGTCTCTGCGGGATGGTTTAGGTCCAATTGGGTCACCCACGGCAAAAGTATCGGCTGCGGTCTCGGTGCATCGAGACCGCATGTCTGTATCGTCACGACGTTGGGTCCTCCTCCGTGCTTATTAATTTTTGATTACTGCAATAAATATTCTGGACAGTCCACAATCAGGTCTATAAACATTATCATATAAAATCACAAAACAGAATTTAACCACAGGATTGAGAGACAATACAGCACCCCAGAAAAGCTTGGGCAAAGAACAACATTTGAACTGCTTTCTGCAAAATTAAAAGGGATAGTAGATGAACTTCATCATGTGGGACAAGCTATTTCATAAGCTGGGACATCTACTGAGAACTCTGGCATGTTATAGTTAAGGGTACGTCTTCCAATGTTTGAATTCCTTTGAAATTATAGAAGAAATATTGGAACCTGGGTTTTTTTTTTTGGGGGGGGGACATACTGTAAACCTTTGCTTCACACATGGGTCTTCCTCTTTTTTTTCGTTTATCTGTCAAAAGTTGGGGTTGAATCTCTTTGCCATCTGCAGGCACTTTAAAAGAAGTATTTGTCTTGGAATTAGAATGCATCCTTTAAATCAGATTTTGTGCACATAGTTTGGGATCTTTATCCCAATACAAACAATTTGCGAGTTTCAGCTCTTAATTACCTTGTGAATAGGATGCCCTGATGTCAGGTTTTCTGGGGAATTTTATCCAAGAGTTTAGAAGGTATGAAATTGGTTGAACAAGCAGCAACAGCCATTGCTATATTGCTAAACACCCTGCGTTTCTCTTTTTGTACAAAAGATGGCCCTCAGTGTTTAAGAATTGGGAGCATCCTCAGAAGTAAAGTCTATCCTTTTTAGTGTGAATGCATAACCAAGATATTCTCCTTCTATTAATGTATTATCTTTGGAAACAACATGAGCTGCCTTTCCAGGGAGAAGGTATAAGAAACAATGCCAACATAAACAATTCTGGCATGCTTTTGGGATTGGCAAAGAAAACCCAGAAAAGAATATACAGTTGTATTGGTGTATATTCACCTGAATATATATAGACAGTCAATGCGAACACTGAATATATTTTCAATAGGTTCTTTCGGTTCTGAATTTCAGTTTAAGTTGCTGTTCTTTCAGTAGAGTTACTTGTTGTGCAGGCATGTATGTGTGTGTTTGTATGTATAATGATTGATTTATTGATTATGTGTTTGATTGATCATAAAAGAGTGCAGAGAAAAGCTAAACAAGGGATGGGCCTCAAAAATTTCAGCAACGGGTTCTCTGTCCGGTTGCTGGGTGGGCTTGGCCATGGTGAGCATGGCCTAGCCAGCCTCCTGCACCACAGTGGGGGGCTGTTTTCGCATTCCCAGGCTCTGGAGGCTTTCCTCAAGCCTCTGGGAGGACGAAAACCTCCTCCCCGGGCTCTGGAGGCCCTCCAGAGGCTGGAAACGGTCTCTAGGAGGCCCATTTTCTCCCCTCCCCGAGTCTCCGCACTGGCCGTGCACTTACCTTGCATCCAAAATGGGCCACATGGAGACTCCTTTGAGGGACGGGGAGGGGTGGGAGGAGAGTGGTGGGCAGGGCCAAGCAGGAGTGGGATTTGGAAGTTCTCTGAACCGGCCATAAAGTTAGCTACTAGTTTTCCCGAACCCAGGCGAACCCATAGCAGCCCACCACGAGCTAAACCACAGGATGAATGGTTGTGGGAACTAGGTACAGTATGTCTAGTCTAACAAAGAGAAGAACTAGGTAATCTGATAGCAGTCTTCCCATACTTGAGGGCCTGTCACAGAGAAGAGTTAAATGATTTGTAGCTCTATTTCTTTGTTGCTACCTACTGTTGCTATCTTTTTTGCTACCTCTATTACCAATGCTTCAATGCTGCTAATCTTTTGGATTTTGAAAACTGGTGAGAGGTGTTTCAGAGTCATTGAAGATATCAGCAGTGTTTAAGAAGGCTGGCTGGTAAGACATAACATCTGACAAATAATGAATAAATCCATAGAGAGTTTCCAAGGTTCCATTTCCCAACAATATGCTTGAAAGAAAAAAAGGCAAAACCAGAATCCACTTGAGATCCATAAAGTAGCCCCTTATGACTCTGGAACATTCATTGTTGATCTGACATCAAGATTCAAATGATTGGCTTACATTAGATAGCATCTTGAATTATATTTGTCTTCTTGTTGATGAAAAGAATTGTCAGATCTGGAAGCCATATTTTATGTTGGGCCTTCAGACCTGCCACATTTTCGACTGTGGGAAAATGGGAGGGGGGATTATATGGCGTATGGGTGATATATAGTCAAAATAACACTTTTCTCAGAGAGTTCAAGTCCACCTTGCCCTGCAGCTGCAATGATGTACGTTTTGGACGGTGCCTGATTGGATCATGTGATGGACATGTGTGTGCTGGGCAGGGACTTGAACCTTCTTTTGGGTGGGGAAAACCTGGAAACTTTCAGATTCGGGTTTTCCCAGATGCGCCAATATGACATCTCTAATAAAATGGAACTTTGAGGAAACTCAAGCCTCGGAGTCTTCTTTTGTTGGGGGTGTTACTTGAAACCCTGACAGAAGTAAGGTTTGGTTCTAAATAACATTGCCTGTTGCAGCTACCCAATTCTAACCAAACCTTATCAAAAACTTCTGATTCAGCATTAACTTGGAAGTGTTACATTAGGCACCTTCATGAGCCATATGGAGCTGTGTCCGCGTAGACCTCTAAGCCCACCTTCAAGTTTCTGCAGAAAAAGTAATTTATTTTTGCAACAAATATAATAACATGCCAAGGACAATCAATACCAGGAAAGTCTGAGTGAGAGTGAAACAATACATATTGTCTATCTTTTCTGGGGCTTGTAGCTTATTTGTTAAGAGTTTTTTACCCAGTGTTTCAGTCAATGTATATAACACTACTTCTCCCATTTCCCTCACACCACCACTGTGAAGTAGGTTGGGCTGAGAGAGAATAACTGCCCAAAGTTATCTGCTGAACTTCTGTGGCTCAGAATAGACTTGGGTCTTCTGGTACAAGTCCAAACCGGAACCAATAAACCACAGCATCTCTGTTAGGGTTAAATAAGATAATGGGGACATGCTTACGAACATGAATATTAAAATACCAAGGACATATGCCAAATACACAGGACACATTATCTTGCTGGGACAATTACAGTAAATTTGCAGAAATGGTTTGTTCATTAGAGACTTGGAATCAGTAATAAGCATTATATGCTTGAAATTCAGAGATGTTATTAAAAAGTGATAAATTGAAAGAGGGACATACTTTTATGTGAAAATCTCTTGTCAGCTAGTTCACAACAAAGGAAGTTGATTGAAGGCAAAGGAGGCAGCTTATGGAATCTGAAGCTTTTCACAAGTTTAATAGTATATTAGAATTAAAAAAGAATTCTCAATCCATGCACATATACTTGAGCAATGAAAGGTAATGTTAAATAAATGAGCCGGTATTAGGCTTTCATATCTACAGATCTAATAAGGGTAAGGGAACCTGTTTTGAACATAGTTTAGTTTAGACCTAAAAATGTTAATTTTCTTCACAAATGTCAGTTGCAAAATGACATAATTGCCCTACTTTACCTTTTACCTTCACCCATGTAGTATAGCTGCATTATTATTATTATTATTATTATTATTATTATTATTATTATTATTATTATTATTATTATTATTATCATCATCATCATCATCATCATCATCATCATCATCATCATCATTATTATTATTATTATTATAAACTTTTATTAGTTAAACATGAAACTCAGTCAACTGAACATTTAAAAAATGTATATCCTGGAATTCTTTATATATTTCCGCTGGCAACCCATCTGGCCCTGCAGCTTTATTATTCTTTTGTCTTTGTATGGCCTCGGTTATCTCTGATGTTTTAATGTCTTCATTGAGCATGTCCTTAATCTCCTCTGGTACCTTTGGGAACTGCCCATGTACTAATGGCTTTAATTATGTTTCCAGCATTCAGTTTTGATTTTAATATTTGCGGACCTAGTGTATTCCTTTTGCGTTGACTTTTTGACTTTTCCATTCAATATGTTATCTGCTTCCAATATGCCTAGGGATTTGTAGCTGTCATCCTTTGTTAATGCTTTCACGATGCTTCCATTTCCAAATTCTATTCCTTCTATTTTTTTCCATTTTTCCTTGCTGCATAGATGATATAGCATTTTTCAAGTCCAAAGTTCATTCTGATGTCGCTGCTGAACAATTGAACTTGTTCTGACCTAGGCTTCACCAAATCATGAAACAGATTCCTTGTCCCGAAAAAAAAAACCCTTCTAGCATTCACATTCAGCAAAGCAAACAGTCTTTCAAGGGTGAATTGCAACAACAGACCTTATCAGTATTGGATAGTTGCCAGGCCGATAGCTTCCAGGTGCAACCAGGGGTGGATCCAACTGGTTTAATAACCAGTTCACTGAGCACGCTGTGTGCGCCGTTTATTTTTGATGCTGTTAGCCATAGTACTTGGACTATTACTGAAGGTCGGGATTTCTAGGTATGGTGTTAAAGTGTTGTACTCCTACCTGAGCGGGCATGCCAGGTATAATTGTAGGAATGGTCAGACCTCCAGACAATTCATTACAGAGTGCCCCATGTAACCAAATAGAGGAATCCTTTTTGTTACACCTGCACTTATTGTTGAACATCTTCACTCCTAATCTGGTGGGAGATATGGTGGAAATCTTGACTCAATGTCTGAAGACTGTCAGGGTCTAGATGAGGGAAAAGAGGCTCAGAGCAAAATAGAAGGGTGGTTGATTCAGAGCATGATTGCTTACAGGATTGTGTAATATTTGACTCTTGATGGGATTATGATCAAATAGAAAAAGCAGGATCACAATTTGGAAGTCTCTTGGATACATGTCTCCTGCTTGAAGAGCAGGTAATGCTCATAGCCTTGTAGGGGTTTTGCACAGCTTTGGCTGGTGCACCAATTGCAAATTTATCTGGAACAGAATGTACCACATACATTCGTACCCTTTACATCTAAATTAGATTGTTGTAATTCATTCTATATTGTATCGGGCTGCTATTCAAGACCACTGGAGACATTAACTGGTCCAGGACATAATAACATGTGAGTTTAGTGGTTAATCACAATACTGTCACATTAGGTGTCTGTTATGGGAGTTGTACTGATTCCCAGTAGACTTCTGGGTACCATTTAAGGTACTGGTTGCTACCTATAATGCCCTATATCCATGATGGCGAAACTATGGCACACGTGCCACAGGTGGCACATGAAGCCATTTCTTAGGGCACATGAGGCATTGCCCTGGCAGCTCCAGCATACTGATTTCTGTCTTCATTTTCTGACATTTTTCACCCTCCGGTGGCTTCCCTGAAGCATCCAGAGGGTGAAAAATGGCCCAACGTGCAAACCAGAAGCAAGAAAACGGGCCATTTCTGGCCTCCGGAGGGTCTCGGTGGGGGGGAGGCAATTTTTGCCAGGCTCTTATAAAGGGTCTGGAGCCTGGGGAGGGCAAAAAACAGGTCCACCGTGCCATCATATGGCAAAAGCAGGGGTGTGTGGGGATGGGGGTTTGAGTCTGTGCGAGGGCGCATAGAATTGTGGGTGTGGGCCCACGTGCACATAACCCCCCATGCTCCCCCCACTTTTGGCACGCGATGGCAAAAAGGCTAGCCATCACCGCCCTATATAATAGTTTCTGCTTGCCTTACTGAAGAGGTACAGAGCTCATGGTAAGAATCTCACTTAGTAGGAGGTATAACAGGAAGAGTGGGCATTCTCTGCAATAACTCACTTCTTTTCAAGAAGCTTTCTCCCTGTAGCAAAGATAGCACCTACTTGGATGGCCTTCTGAAAATATTAGAAATCCTGGCTCTTCTGGAAAAACACTGGGGATTAATCATAAACAGTATTGACATATCAAACAAATCTTTAGTTTATTAGTTTTAGTGCCTAAATTGTAAGATTGGATTTTGGAAGATATGATCATAATTAATTATAATATAATATTTCAGCCCATTCACCCTCCCACCCTCCATATCCAATGCACCTGGTAAGAGGCAGAATTCTTTGGTAGTCAAGCACAACTAATGAAATAGATGAACTACTTGGCCTATTTCAATGACTATGCCATAAAGAAATTGTCAGGGGTACAGAACATCAATTAACCATGAAAAAAAAAATAGGCCAGCCTCTTTTATTTTATTTGTGGTAGCAGTCACAGTCACAATAGAACTATTTTGCCAATGAGCCAGTTCAAAGCAGTGCAGAAGGAATACACCATCTGTAAAATGTATTGTTTAGAAGGGAGAGGAAGAAACCCTGTTATTTAGTATGTGTGCTTGTAAAAAGGTCTACTTATGAAAGGAAGCCATTTAATTTCTCACTGGTCTCATTCTGAACTTGCTCAGTGATGCCCAGAAGACCAAGATATATGCTTTATCCATTTCCACTTCTGTGAGGGAACCATCTTCTCTCTTTGGACCTAACCCAGTTTTCTTTGTTTCTGCTTGTAAGAGACACAAAACAATACAATCACCAGAATATCATCTGACAACAGTAAACAAGCACCAGCTTTCAACTGCTTTCTAAGGCACAAGACAAACAACTGAATGAGATCTTTAATTACTTGGCTTATTCAGAGCATTTCTAGTTTGTCTTTCCTCAGGAGAATTCAAGGTGGCAACAGCAAAGATAAACAAATGGATTTTATATGTCCAACTCTTATAGTATAGCAGCACAATAAACAGCAGCGAAAAATATCAGCTGTAAGAAACAGCTCAATTTTCATACAGCTGTACATTTTTATCATTTAAATCTGATTGGAGTTCTTTCCACATTCTGGTTATTCATTTTGGAGAAGGAAAATGTTTTTCTTGGCTGGAGATTCTAAATGTCTTAGTTCAGCTTAGACATTACAATCTCTTTCTCTGGTCATAGGTAAAAGGCAAGATGCTAATTAATGTTCGAGCCAGTGTTTTACAAACTTGGCAACTTTAAGATGTGTGGACTGCAACTTGCAGATTTCCCCAGCCAGCATGGGGTTTAAATTGATCAAGCAATAATGGATTTTCCAGATTGGGGTGATATGATGATGATGTTATTCATTCAATTGTGTTCCAATTCTTGGCGATTCTATGGGCCAGGTGCTGCCAGGTATTCCAATCCTGCACTACTTCTTTGGGTTGTTCTGTTTTGGCTGGTGTCAGCTTTGATGGTGTCCAACCACCATGTCTTTTACTGCTAACTCTCTTAAACACAGATTGTGGTAGGGCTAACATTTCTGTAGCAAAAGTAATATTCTTTTTAAAATTACCGTATATTTTCAACCATCAAACATAGAAATGTCACTGTTTTTTTCCTGTTCTCAATTTTTCTTTTACAGTATTCTCAGTGTGGTGGCTTCTAAATAAGTAAGATCAATAATGCCATCTAACTGGATGACTTCAGAACGGGGTGAAATTCAGCAGGTTCTGACAGGTTCTGGAGAACTAGTAGCAGAAATTTTGAATAGTTCGGAGAACCGGCAAATACCACCCCTGTCTGGCCCCAGAGTGGTTTGGGAATGGAGATTTTGCAGTATCCTTCCCCTGCCACGTCCACCAAGCCACGCCCACAGAACCAGTAGTAAAAAAAATGAATTTCACCACTGCTTCAGAAGCTGTATAAAAAAAAGGCTCTTGGGCCACGTCTGGCTAGCAGCCCGCATTTCATTGCTCTCCAATTCTGCCTATATCCTAAGGACAAAAAAGAAAATCTGTCCAAATTCATTTAGTATCTCACGTTTTCTATTATGTGTTATTTAGCCCATTACCACTTCAATTTGTGAAATCTTCTTTACAAACATAGACATCAAAAAGAAGGCGTGTGCATCTTTATAAGTGTTTGTCCCAAAATGTGTATATTTGTGCATACTTTCCCCTGATACATAAGTCCAGGAAAAGGTAGATTTTATCATATGAGATGAGCTATTTCATACTTCTGGAAACCAAATGATGCCTGGGGATGCTGATTAAAAAAGGTCAAGCTGGTGGTTTCAGTCATGAGCTCATGGCTAGCACCTGGATTTTTGGGGAGACTAGTCTCCATTTACCTTGGGCATTCCCAAACTCTTCGGCTTTAATATTACTACAAATAATTATGATTTTCATTTTTAGATTTTTATCCCTCCTTTTAAAACATGTATTTTCATCAGCTCAAAGTAGTGAACATACCAAATACTCCTGACTCCTATTTTTTTCCAAAACAGCAACCCTGGCTAAGAACGACTGACTGCCCAAAGTCACCCAACCAGTTTTCACCCTAAGAGAGGTCTAGAACTCACAATCTCCTGGTTTCTAGGCTAGCACCTGAATCATTAGACCAAAGTAGCTCTTAATAACAATCATGATGAGTCCCATTGTCCCTTGGGGAGAGGTCAATGTTGACCTTTTTGGAAAGCCCTACTTTAACCCCTGTTCACTGCCTGTGCCACTGGTGCCCATCACCAGCTGTAGGATGGGTACCTGCACATATCTTCTGTTCTACTTAAATGATTCTCCACTTGAATTTAGAATTAAGAAAATTCAGGTTCCAACTTGTCCACAGAGCTGTTGAGCTACAGTGTTGACATTCATTTTTCAACTTCTGGAATTCAATTTATTTTGTACTTATCACATTCTGGAACTGCCCAGCTCCCTTACAGTGAGACAAGGGTCATAAATGGGGCAGAACCATCATGCCCTGTCCTACTTTGCCTCCCATATTTTCCTTCTCTGACCTTGGGGACTACAAAGAAGAAGAATTTGCCAGATATAATTTCTTTCTTTCTTTCTTTCTATGCTGGCAGAGATACAATCAGATTTATGTTCAGGGAATTCCCCACTGACAGAGATTGGATCCATCCCATCTTTATTAATCAGACTGCATCTCTCATTTGAAATATTCAGTACTTTGATACCTAATTACAGTAAATTATTTAGCAATCGTTTAAAGGATAGAATCCAAACCAAGCCACCAATTTCAGCAGTATCTTTAATCACACTGTACAGCCAGAGAACTCTGAGCAAATATTAACACAATTAATCAATGTCAACATGTCAGTCACATACTAAGCATCTTCATTTAATTATTCAGGCATTCCTTTTCTCCTGCCAGAATGTGGGGGCTCAGCTGAATGGTAGTTGTGTGAAGGTCACCCTCTGATATCAAGACATTTCCCTTTAGGGCAGGAGTTCAAACCTACTTTGATTACTCCTGTAGGAGTTCTTCTCTCCATTTCAGTTGCCACTGTCAATGAATGAAATGATATCTTACTATCTCTGTGGAGCAGTTTAAACATAACATTTGAATAACCTCCAGTAATTGGATTATAATTGACTTTCATGCAAGTGTTTATAGATAGTGATAGAATTACTTTGACAATGTGCTGGATTTTCATTGGAAGCAATTCTTTTTGGTAAAGGTTTTGTGGATTGCTTTTTTCTATCAAGAGTTACATCCTGCTTTATTGATGGATCCTCAAAAGAGCTAAAACAGTGCAGACATAATCCAAAACATAGTGAAAAACTAAGTAGACAAGCAGACCATTGAAACAATGAGCAATTTCAGAATGTCTGAATGTGTAGAAGACCTCCAAGGTCCCTTCCAACTCTGTTATTTTGAATTGGCTGATAAGTGCAACACCTTGTGTAAAAATAAGAGAAGCTACTGTTGGAATTCTCTCGCCTATGTATTTACACTGTATTCTTACAAGCTGCAATGCCAATTTTTGATTTTTATTTACCAGGTTCTATGAACTCATCCAGAGTAATTTGTAAATTGTGATTATATATTTTGGAGCATTCTACAAACCCTATTCAATAAAACTTAGTGTGCTGCATAAACCCAGACTTAATGATAGACCTCCAAAACATAATCTTCCTTTTCATTACTCCCCACTAGATCAGCTTCTGAATTTTCTGCAATCATAATGAACTTATTTATTTGTGGTTTGAATTCTTCTGAACAGAACTTTGTGAAAGGAGCAACAGATACATTTGTTTGAGGTACTTTTTCCTAGGAAAGTAAGACAGTGACCTGACACCTGCTCTACATTAGTGATGGACTCATGATAAATGGATGTAGTCTTAGCTAGCTAATAACTCCCCAAACAGGTGCAGTTAGATTAGTTCTAAATCACATTGAGAACAATGGAAAACTGAACTCGGTAGCTAGCTAGCAAAAGTATCTCCTGGGAGGGCAACACTTAAATTACTCAAGATGACAGAATTGGAGACATTGTTTGCAGTGCTCTCTGGAAGGGGATAGGAAAGATGGAAGTTTTCAATACATTTCCATTCTGGGAAAATAAGAGCAAAGGAGGATTTATAGGTTATGAATGTTAAGGTACACTCTAAAACAAAGATAACAACAGAGAAGGAAATTTCTCTATTGCACAGAGGAAAGCAAATGAAAAACGTTCAAGGCACTCTTTTAGCTTTTGTCTAGATTCCTGAATTATGATCTATGATCTGTGATGTTGCCATGGAAGGAATAGAGAAAAGAATCTGAATGCTAGGACACCGCCCAGCTATATTTTCCTCCTCCTCCTCCTCCTGATTTTTTATTTGAAGGATACATTTTAAATGTAAATTTGTAAACTGTGAGTGAGTAGTATAGCCTTTATTGTCATTGTACAAAATAAATATAATAAAATTGGTGAGACAAAAAAGTGAAACAGAGATGCTCTTGAAAATAGATATATAGCCAATGTTATTGTCAGAAAGATGGCTGTGAATTATGGCTGCCTGAGCTGTGAGTAGCTGTCTACATATTTGATAGTAAAGACATCTCCTAGTCACATTCAAGTCCTAAAAATTGGTTATTGTTTTTGTTACTATCACATGCTCTGTAATAGCAGATTTGTGATGCACTTAGAAGGTCAAATTATTCATCATCTAGCTGATGTGAACCAAATATTGTACACTAAGGTATCAAATGCAGTATTTAGTCTAATCTTATGCAATCGCTTTCAGTTTTTGTGGATATGGATTTCTCATACTTGTAGCTGTCTAGTCTACTATGTGCTATCTTGATCCCTGTTCATCTTGGCTTCTTCAAGTTAGTCAATGGGGATGGATTCAGTGAATCTATCATGAGGTGAACACATTTTTGTATGATGGAAAGTTACCTCTGGCCTGAAGGGAAATAATCTGCTCATTCCTGAACAAACTCTCCCTTAAGCCAGAAGACTTAAATTGCAAATACTGTCTAATCAAAAAGATGCTTGAGAAGATCATCATTGAGCCAGTTGCAGAACTTCATGGAGGAGACAAATTTTCTATTTTTTTCAGCTTGTTTTCAGCCTATCTTTGGGACAGAAACAGGGAAAGTCATTTTGATGGATCACCTGCTGCAGGAGAGAACCAATGGAAATGTAACTATTTTGACTCTGCTTGATTTCTCAGCAGCTTTTGATAAAAATAACCAGTATGGTTTCTTCCTGGATTGTCTCCATGAATTGTGTTACGGTTGTTCTGCTCCCATTTGCTTGGATCGTCCCAGACATTTCTGCAGCATTCCAGTGAATCTTGCTCAGCACAACTTTTCAGAAATAGGGACCACCTTGGAGGATTTATAGTCTGGTGGATTTTTTTTTTTTTTTTGATGCTGAGGAAGTATTTTTGTGATGCAAGGTGAAACCTACTGTGGCACTGATCTCCCTAAGATACTCCTGAGCCTCCCTAAGATATGCCTAAGCCTGGAGTATCCCAGCTAAAACTATGTAGAGAAGACTCCATTGAAGCAGCCATTGGGAGATAGCCAGGGGTGGGATTCAGCCAGTTCGGATTGGTCCACGCGAACTGGTACTTCCAGTGAGCATTTAGCCCTGCCCACCTGCCCCTGCGCTTTCCTGTCCTGTATTTCCTTGTCTTTTAGCTCAGCTGATTCACACGGCAGAGCGGATTGCCGCCTGTCAGCTGTTTTATTCACAGGTGCTAACATAGAAGGTAAGTTTTTAAGTTTTTTAAAAGGCAATTTTTTGAATGCTGCACACGTGCACTCACCAAACCGGTTGTTAAACTGGTTGCATCCCACCACTGGGAATAGGTCTTGGGTCTAGGCTGCCCGTTCTTTCTAGCTACCTGGGAGAATAAAAAAGTAATCTAAAATACATTTATTATTTACTTCAGAGGTGTCCAACCTTGGCAAATTTGCAGACTTCAACTTCCAGCATTCAGAATGCTGGCTGGTGAATTCTGGGAGTTGAAATTCAGAAAATCTAAGTTGCTAAGGTTAGACACCCCTGATTTACTTGTAATTTCTTCTGTTGTTTTGTTTTAACTCTACTATATTTTAATATGCAGGGCTTGAGAGAAAAGCCAGGATGGGGATTAAGATGAAGAGTGGGGTGGGTGGGTGGGTGGGTGTGCCTTCCATTTTGAGAAACAACAGCTATAAATAAATGTGTATGGTTTCAGAACTAGTGTTTTTATGGTTACATGCATTTCAAATCTCAGTCACCCTAGAGCTGAGTGATGGAAAAATACTTGCTTATTGATTGTTTTTTTATTTAGTTTCTAGACAGTGGAATCCCGGCACTAGAATTCATTGTTTCCAGTGAGTTATAAAATTATGAAGCTAAACAAAAGCATGAGTGAAACTTCGGGAGAGTGACAGGCTGGTATGTGGGGTGCATGGAAGAACTGAAAATGAATCTGGTTTTTACTAGGAAGAGAGATTGCATCTAAGCTCATGTGAGTTAAACTTATGGATGCATGAGGAGCTTGCACAGCAGACCTTGGACTTCATTTAGACTTGGCTTCCCACTATACTTACTTTGATTAATAAATCATTATTTCTTTTTACCTCCGCTTGCCACTTAATGTAGGTAGGTTTGAATACAAAATACAATAAAATGTGCATAAAATACTTGAAATATTACCTAATTACTGATTTAAAGTCTTTCATTCCCCCTCCTCAATGATATATCTATTTTGATTTTTTTAAAAATTGAAATTATGTTTTGGATCTAGAAAAAACAGAGTTTGCGTATGTTGGATATCTCAGAAGGGTTAGGGTTTCTCTAGTTTCTTTGGCTATAGAGGTGACAAGGGAGAAATGTACTTTCAGTCTTGCAAGATTCAGATATGGTAATGTTAAATGAAATAGAATTTGTTCATCTTGTCTGCACTACCTTGTAAGGTTGAGAGTATTATTGCTTGACCTATATAGATATCCTCACATTAAATTGTGCTATCAAGGAAGAGTGTATTATTAGATGAAAATAAGTCCAGAGAAAGATTAATTATCAAAGATTGGTGAGAAATAACAAATACGGTTATTTCCATCTGATACTACTTTTTAGTTTTTGTCACTGATTTATTTAGATTCATTATGGTCAAAGTTCTGGACCTTTGGTCTGATCCAGGGAGGCTATTTTCATTCTGTTCCACTATGTGTCAAGAGAGAAAAACCAGCAACTTTAAACATATTTAGTGGGTATGGATCAAATTTGGGGAGATTCCTTTTGAAAACAATGTTTGAGCCTATTGAGACTCTGGGAAAAGGCAAACCCTAGCAGAATTGCCTAGCAGAAATTGTCTGCTACAACATTCTACCTGTCAATGACTTCTTCAGCTTCAACCACAATAATACACGGGAAAGCAATAGGTAAAAACTCAAGGTAAACTGCTCCAAACTCGATTGCCGAAAATACGACTTCAGCAACAGAGTGGTCGCCTGAAATGCATTACCTGACTCTTGTTATTATAGCCTCAAACCAGTGGTGAAATTCATTTTTTTTACTACCGGTTCTGTGGGCATAGCATCATGGTGTGGCTTGGTGGGGTTGGCTTGGTGGGCGTGGCAGAGGAAGGATACTGCAAAATCTCCATTCCCACCCCACTCCAGGGGAAGAAAACTGCAAAATCTCCATTCCCACCCCACTCCAGGGGAAGGATATTGCAAAATCTCCATTCCCACCCCACTCCAGGGGAAGGAAACTGCAAAATCTCCATTCCCACCCCACTCCAGGGGAAGGATATTGCAAAATCTCCATTCCCACCCCACTCCAGGGGAAGGAAACTGCAAAATCTCCATTCCCACCCCACTCCAGGGGAAGGATATTGCAAAATCTCCATTCCCACCCCACTCCAGGGGAAGGATATTGCAAAATCTCCATTCCCACCCCACTCCAAGGGAAGGAAACTGCAAAATCTCCATTCTCACCCCACTCCAGGGGAAGGATATTGCAAAATCTCCATTCCCACCCCACTCCAGGGGAAGGAAACTGCAAAATCTCCATTCCCACCCCACTCCAGGGGAAGGAAACTGCAAAATCCCCATTCCCACCCCACTCCAAGGGAAGGATATTGCAAAATCTCCATTCCCACCCCACTCCAGGGGAAGGAAACTGCAAAATCTCCATTCCCACCCCACTCCAGGGGAAGGAAACTGCAAAATCCCCATTCCCACCCCACTCCAGGGGAAGGATATTGCAAAATCTCCATTCCCACCCCACTCAGGGGCCAGTCAGAGATAGCATTTGCCAGTTCTCTGAACTACTCAAAGTTTCTGCTCCCGGTTCTCCAGAACTTGTCAGAATCTGGATTTCACCGCTGCCTCAAACCCCCATAACTTTAACCTTAAACTGTCTAGTGTCGACCTCATCCCATTCCTAAGAGGTCTGTAAGGAGGCGTGCATAAGCACACCAGCATGCCTACTGTCGCTGTCCTACTATCCCCATTTATTCGTACCCATTTCCTGTGTTCATGTCCATGTTTATACTTATACCTGTTATCTCATACATGTTTGACAAACTAAATAAAATAAAATAAAATAAAATAAATAAATAGAATCCAGAAAATTATCCAGCAAAGTCTGGCAATAAGGTCAAAAAGCTTGATAAAAAGTGACATGTCATGAATGGTGCTGGAGCAGAAACTAATATAAGAAGAATAGAAGGTGGAACGTGGCATCTGCAAAAGGCATCTTTGAGTGGGCAGGTTTGATTATGGTTAGGTTGAAATTTTCAATTCTCAAAGATGATTTAGTGAAAAGATGATTTTTGTGGATTACTGCAGTGTACTTTATAAGGGGATGCCTTACAGAAGCTACATGAGGCACCCATACCAACAGTTATGGGTGCATCTTGCTATGCCCAAACATTATTTCTGGTATGAGAATTTCACTGTTATTAGTGACCTTCAAGTGTTAGTAGCTCCTATAAAGTCCTTCATAGAACAGGGCTTGGCTAGCTGTGGGATTACATCTCTTGCATCATTTCAGAAGGTTCGAACTGTGTGGCTGTGTTTTATGTTCCATTCATTAAACAATAACATCTGATAGGACCTACAAAATATATGTTCTCTGTCATGGTATCTGCTGCTTGGAATAATACCATCCAGGAGTTCTAGCTCACCCACCCTTGCTCACTTTTAAATTAGTTTTGAAAATTAGAGTCAAGTTCTGGAATGAGTTCATCCGGTGTGCCCATCTAGTGTATTGTGTATGTTTCGGTTAAAGTGTGCTTGTCTCCCCCTACCCCTCTCCAATTAGTTACTGTTATGCTATTCTTTGTTTTTAGATATATATTTGCTTTTTATCTGGATATCTCCAGATCCGGAATTAAACAGGGAGGCTCCAATCAATCAATAATCAATCAAATAATTATCTTTCTCAATTAAATTCCACATGTAAGGATAAAATATGTCTCTAGAAAAGAGGATTAATGATAATACGATCTCTGGGGCTATTTAATCTGCTGTCTAGGTGGTCACTTGGTATAGACAACAGTGGCTTCTGATGGTGCTTTATCTAACTCTAACCCTAATTCAAATGCATTAGGAGAATGTCATCTTGGGAAAGACTGACCATAGTTTCTGTACATTAAAATTAACTTCTTGGCCATTTTCAACATAGTGACCCCATATGTTAGACAGATCTGATTATTCATAGACTAGACTGTCCTAGGAATGGCAGCCATAAGGAGATTTCAACAAAAGCATAGATATTTGCTTGGGGCTGTATGCAAGATAGGAGTGATACAATGGAGCCTGATCATCAGCTTAAACTGAATCCAGATTGTGCCATCTGCTTCAGGCGTCCCAAAAAATTCTATCACATTTTAATATTGAAATATGGGCTAGGAAGCCAGGTTTTAGGGATCCATATTTCAAAGATTTAAATTTACTGCAGAGTACTCAATTCTCCACCCATCAGGGTGGGATCATTTGTTATAGCGCATTTGCCAATTATTTGCTAAAAATTCCACCCAAATTTATGAGAAGTCTTGATTTGATTTTTCAGCCTCAGGCTTGTTCTTTCATTCTGTGTGTTTTCAATTTCTTCCTCTGCCTCCTGCTAGACAGACAGACAGACAGACACACACACACACACACACACACACACAAACCTGTATGTATAAGCATACACAAATCACATCAACTACAACTACAAACAAAGAGAACTCCCTAAAAATGGTGGAAAAGTGTCTCTTATTTCAGAAGAAAAAATAGATGTTTCACACTGATTTCAGCTTAAAAATATAGCTCCAATGAAGGTTAGTAAATAAAAGTAAAATTAAAAGAGACTGGGATTAATATTCAAGTGGTGCAGTTCGAGACTGATTTGTTTTTTTCTTGTACTTATTCGGTATCAGCAATACATAAATAGATGAGATGCAAATGCACACAGAGTCCCAGATTCTCTTTTACAATGAAGAACAAAAATTGAGATCAGGAAGTACAGAAAGAATAGTATGCTTTATGGTGAATAACATTGGTTAGATCTCAGTTGGAGGTCAGACATATTGGCTGAGAGAATTAGGGGCACACAGAGAAGTTCCCTTGCATTTTGTTCTATTAGCTTTCATTCAATTTGCTAAACCGGGGTGGTGGGGTGGTGGTTTCAAACTCAATTTCATTGAGGGCCACATCATGGTTGTGTTTGACTTTGGGGGGCTGGGGTGGGCATGGGTAGGGTGGGTGTGGCCAGTTCTATGTCACTCATGTTGGGGGCACCTATGGTGGCCCGAGTGCTCTGCCAACAAAAACAGGCTCCCAAGCTCTGTTTTCGGCTGAGATGGCCTCCTGCAACCCTCTGCCATCAAAAATGGAGCTTGGGAGGGCCACCCATGGTCCTCGTGAGCTCTGTTTTTGGCTGTGATGGTCACCTGCAACCTACTGCCAGCAAAAATCGATCTCGGGAGGGCCACACGCATCCCTCCTGAGCTCCATTTTTGCTGGCAGAGGCACCACAGGCTGATCCTTTGCTGTTTTCAGGGCAGCTTCACTGCCTGTATCTAAGCACCCTACTGCATCTGGCCTCCGGGCCTTGAGTTTGTCACCCCTGTGCTAAACAGACTTTGTTTTTGGAAATTATCTCAAAGCATAAGAGAATTTTAATAAAATTAATATGGGTAAAGTATTGCGTGGTTATCTTTAGTATGTGACAAGATGACCAAGGAATGTCTTTCCTTTGGCATATTGTCATTTGTTTGTTTGTTTGTATCCTACCTTTGTTATTTTTACAAATAAGTCAAGGCAGCAAACATACCTAACACACCTTCCTCCTTTTATTTTCTCCACAACTCTGTGAGCTGGGTTGGGCTGAGAGCAAGTGACTGGCCCAAAGTCGCACCACCATCTCTCTAGCAGTACAAAGTTCCCCTGGTTTTCTGCATTTTCCTAACACTTCAAAGAAAGACATCAAGAGAGAACTTCTCCCACTGGGCTTTTTCTACCGCATTTTCGATATAAAAGGTTTCCGGGTGATTCCCCAAAGGAAAACTTCACAAGGGAGCTTCTGTTTTCATTTTCACCTCCGCCTGGAGAAGGTCTTCAGTCCAAGTAGTACAAAGTGAGGATGGAGGTAAATAAAATAGCAAAAGTCTTTTCCCCCCTGGGGTTCCCGAGTTTTTACAAAATCACAAGGAAAGTAATGGAATAAAATCTATTGGTGTCACTTGACCTGTTTTGTGGGGGAAGTTTGCTAGTTGCCTTTGACCAAACAGTACAATATTAGTATCTCACATTTCAGATCCCATTGCAACTCTATTTCTTATCACAGGTATATTACAAGACAAAATATATGACAATATAATGATTTAGGAGAAGGGTTTTCAACATTTTCATATATTTCATATATATGATTCGATAGTCTCTGAAGAGTAAATTTACTGACAAAGCTGTGTATGGTTTGTTTGTTTGTTTGTTTGGCAAATAAATAAAGTGATAATGGAAGACTCTTTCCTCCCTCCATTCTTTATTCATACTCCCCACTCTCCATTCAAAATATGTGGGGAAATTTGCAACATTATCTAGCTAGCAACATTATCTAGGAGCAAGCCTGCCATTCCTTGCTTATCTGTTTGTGGGGCTATAACTGTAATAGTCCATTCATTGTGTGACAATGCAGCCATCCCATGATGAATGTACCAGCACTAGTCCTTTTGTGGGGCAAAACTAGTTCCTTTTATGTGTGGGAGAACCTGGGCTGGCTAAGATAGTCTTCCTTTGTCATGTTGTGCATTTTGTATTGCAGCATGCTTGGAATCACAAAATAAGCAAACAAAGCCACACAGTCATCAGATTGTATCCTTTGATACAATCCCCCCATGCTTGGTTGGCAAAGTGCTTTTTCAACATTAAGCTTCTTAACACCCCACTGAGAAAAAGATGCATTCTTATCCAAACTGAAGAGAGGTTAACTGCCTTTCCCTCGGCATGCAGAGAACAAAAGGTAAACACAAACCAAATTATAATATTTTTGTTGTTGCTTTTCAGCTCTAAAATGTAACCAAAGTTTGTACCTGTCAGAGGGACAGGTTCCAAAACAACTAATTATCTCCAATTAGCAGAGTATTTTCCATGGATATGAACTTTGACAAACTGTAATTTCTGTGGAATAGAAATCAATCTTACCCATTTTATAAAGTTCTCTTGAAAATTTATATTTTCCAGAACTTTGAACAGGAAAGCCCAATTGCAAAAGGCCTTTTCTGCATTTAAAAAAATCAATGTGGCTAGTTTTTCATTATGTTGCTCCAACTATTTCAAAATATTTCAAAAGACATTTTTAAGATTGTTCTTTTGCTGTCTTTTAAATAAAATCTGAGATGGATCTTCATCAATAAATTCCTACCTAATTATTTTCAGTCTATCAGCCAGAATCATTGTAAAATAACTTAAAATTCAATAATGATATCAGCCTATAATTTCTTGTTACAGTCAAATCTTGCCCCTCTTTAGGTTTTAGTGCTTTATTTTGGGCTCTTTCCAACTTACTGGCATCTTCCCTGTCTGTTGATTAAAGTTCATTGTATTTTATAAAGATTGTAAAAGTCAATTTTCAAAACATTTAAATAAGTACCTAATCATCACTCCTGGTTTTATGTTTTTATAGCTTCAGAATCTTCTTTTAATGTCATAGGTCCACTTAAAATCTTTCTCTGTAATCCTTAACAAATTGTATTTCTTTTGAAAGCATCTATTTTTTCAAGAGAGATGTCACTTGCTTTATACCAGTTAGAATAATAATGATAAAATGCTTTTTGCATCCATTAATACAATACAATACAATAGCAGAGTTGAAAGGGATCTTAGAGGTCTTCTAGTCCAACCCCCTGCCTAGGCAGGAAACCCTATACTGTTTCAGACAAATGGCTATCCAACAATACATCTCCTTCTTGTAGCTTTAATATCATTTTCTTTTCTTTTCATAATTCATATGGCAACCATTTTCCTTGTTTGTTTGAAAACTCCAAGTGTTTTTGCTTGATATAATTCATTTTTATTTCCATTTTTTTACTGTCAGCATCGATAACTGTTGTTGTAAAAGCTTAATTTATTGAGAAATACTTGTCTTCTCTGGAAATGTCTTTAATTCATATTTTCTCTTTCTCTCATTCAAAATATTTAGCATTGTCTCTTGATTCTTCTTTTTGAGTTCACTTTTATATTGTATAAAATAACCTTTATTAAATGCTGTAAATTTTTTGGTAATGTCTCTGTTTTAGTAACCTCAATAGCCAAATTCTTTAAACTCCACATCATGTCTATTTTTGAAAAGGATTTGTGCTTTTCAGAAAAATAGGTATACTCTCTTGAATTTCCATTTACCCATCTCTATATATCTATAAGGGATGCAGTAGCTCAGTGGCTAAGATGCTGAGCTTGTTGATCAGAAAGGTTGGCAGTTTGACGGTTCGAATCCGTAGCACCACATAACGGAATGAGCTCCCATTACTTGTTGCAGCTTCTGCCAACCTAGCAGTTCGAAAGCATGTAAAAATGCAAGTAGAAACATAGGAACCACCTTTGGTGGGAAGGTAACAGCATTTAGTCATGGCAGCCACATGACAATGGAGACGTCTTCGGACAGTGCTGGCTCTTCAGCTTTGAAATGGAGATGAGCGCCGCCCCCTAGAGTTGGGAATGACTAGCATTCGGGTCGGGATATTTACGAGGGGAACTTTTACCTTTTTATATATCTATAAGCCATAAACTATCCATGAAATCAAAGAAAGCATTTCTTATTCTTGCAAATCTTCTATTTAGTCTGTATACCTTATTTATTTCTACTTCTGTATTCTTCTCAACCCAATCCATATAATTTGCCAAAGCTGTAACAACTGTTTCTGTATGTCTTCACTAGACTCTTCTGGAATTGCTCTAAAATCAATCTCAAATAAAAATTCCTTCTTTCTCAATTCCAGTAATAGCAAATTTTCTCTTTATCTTTCTAGCTCTCTGTCCATAACTTCTGTCTTACTCTCCAAAATTTACACTTTATCATCAATTTGTCTCTCCCGATCCCCGCTTTGTCTTCTTGTGTCCTTAGCACTTTTATCTCAAATGGCACACTCTACTTATAGTCAGCATCACAGTCTGTCTCACATCAACCAAGATCCACCAATTGTCTTCATTAGTAAACAGCAAACATTCCCACAAAGGTCAGGTTCATTTCTCTATTTTAATTCCAATACAAAGCATTCTGCCCCTTCCCCAAAAAAGTTTCAGAATAATTATCCCCTTTATCCTTTTTAAACTTCTCCCTCTTCTACTCCTTCTTAAGCTTTTTGCCAAAAGTTTTTAAACCTTTGAACTTTTTTCCCCCTTTCACTTACCAAGTGGAAGGCTCCTATTCTTCTGCTCAGAAAACCTCTCTTTAGCTGTAATTTAATTACATTAAAAAGCATTTAAGAAATTGACGCTTGTGTGAACCTTGTCTTCATATTGGCTGCATTACAGCTGTAAGCTTGACTGAAATCCTTCAATTCTCAGCCATTCAACTCACAAATCAACTGCAAAAATCATAGCTCCTGCAGTCTCCTCATGAGCAGCTACTGACTTGAGGGCAAGTGGGCGATCTCACAATCTCTTCTTCACCTAAAAAGGTTGTGCTGGCCAGAATTTGCCATCTGGTCACCTGTCTCTGCCATAAGGCCATCACTGCTCCTTCGGGGATGTGTAATCAGCTATAGAGTCTCACCTGGAAGCCAAAGTGGTTTCCAAAGGCAGGGAAGCAATATGATTCCTAGTTCGACACACGTTTACGCCAGATTACAGAATCGTGTACAGTGCTTACTGTAGGCATGATTTCCCCAAAAATAAAATATACCAATGGGGATATCACCAAAGAAAATAGTTGCTCAAAGGGGTTATATACTGTCCCTCAGTCAAAACAGAAAATAAAACCTAGTAAACAAATGGAAGAGAAAAGACCTATTGCAGGCCAGTTAGAGTCCTGCAGCTTATTAACCTTCAATGTTTTCACACATTTTCTCTATTTTTCATGCCAGAAACTGTAAGATCATCTTCCCAGCACACGCATGCGCACTGGGAGGCTGATCTCTTGGTTTGCAGCATGCATGCGCATGCATGCTCCCGTTTTGACATGGTGTCGAAAAGGTTCGCCAACATTGACATAGAGGCTCTTCTTTGAAAATTAATGCTCTTAAAATACTCTGTAGTTTTGAATTGGAGTAAAGTTGATGTACAGAAGAACATGTTAGAACCTCATCCGTTAGCTGAAATAGGAGGATCTTTCAATTTGCATTGACTTGACACAAGAAATAAAGTTGAAATATGTTCTTTCTTGGTAGAAGCTTTTCAATCTTGTTCTATGCTTCATTTAGGGCTCCCAAACCCAAGACAGTAATGAGAAGAAAGTAAATAGATACACCACAGGTCCAATTCTTGTCAAGCCATTCACAGTGTGGCATGATTAAGAAGCAAATAATACAAAGAATTTGATGAGGTGTTTTAATGCAAAAGTTATAGAGTACAGAACTTTGGAAACTGTAGTAGGAATCTTTGGTATTCATTTATTAGTAAATTCATTAAGGCAGCAAGTGTTTGAACATTTAATACTCTTCTTCCCAAGGTTTTTGCAGCCCATCCTCAGCTGTACTTGAGATAAGTGCTATGAATTTATTTTCTATTTACTGGTTTTTTAAATCTAATAGAAAGTAATGCTTCAATCTGCTTTCCATATCTAGGTTCTCTTCAGAAATGTTAGATTTCAGCTCTCAGAATTCTTAGCCACCTTTGTCGAAGACTTGGAGAGGAGTTATGAAACTTAAATGAAGAACACAAGGAAGGAAAAATCTGATGCCTTTCTTCTCTCCAGCTTGGGCAGTCATTATTGTTATTATTCACTGCACAGTCAGCCAGATGTTTAGATTGACCTTGGCACTTTAGGTACCTATTAAGTCCTTCTCAAGGACCTAAGATAGGCAGATGTTGTTGTTTGATGTATTAAAGGTATTTCAGGATGTAAGCTACTACTAATATTATTATTAGGGTTAATCTCCAATTTGATTCACAGTCTGGGACTGGCAAAAATGTAAGAGGTTAAGTGCTAACCAAGGACCTAAAAGCTGTTAAGGTAGCTTCTGGGTATATAGGCAGTTCTGAGTAGGGTGGTTTTTTTTTTTCAAGGTCAGGAAATTCAAGTCTAATAAGTTCAAAATTGCCATGTATCTAGGCAGCCCTTTTTGGTATTGCTCCAAGGGCTCCTATTACTATTGGTACAACAACCATTGATTTCTTCCTCCACAATCGTCAACTTCAATTTGCAAATCATGATATTTGGTTATTTTTTCTAGCTCATTTTGTGCATTGGTATTGCAATATCAATGAACCAGCATTATTTTATTTTTCACAATAGTGATGTCAGGTGTATTGTGGGCCAGGTGTCTGTCTGTTTGCATTCGAAAGTCCCATTTAAACTCATTGCCTACCTAATTCTAGTAGACTCTTTAATAGTATGATTATTTATTAACAATTTTAATTTACTTGAAATAGTATACATTATATTGCTTTATTTTAGTATAATAAATACTATTAGAATGATGGACTTTTGTCAATCCAGTTTTGGGGCCTCAAAGATTGATTTCCTTTGGATAGGTCTTTGGCATACACGGGCATCACCAAGAAGCCCAGAATATCAGGGTCAGGAGATATATTTCAAATTACTGTATATACTCAGGTATAATTCCATCTGCTGATAAACTGACCCTCAATTTTTTCATTAAAACATAAAAAATGTGTCACCCACAGTTAAATCATGAAAATTAAAATATGGAAAAAATTGAGGGTTTCCTTATTTGCCAATGGGCTTATACAGACAAAGTACAGACAGGATATATTGGTTCTTTTAAAAACCTGAGGGAGGAACCTACTATATATTCATAGATAAGCTTCCCTTCCCTTTACTTTCCAAAGAGCTGGGGAGGATTCCTTCCAAGATGCTTTCTCCACCCACATTCTTTCTGTGGGCTGAAATATCTCTTGTCTGACTATTGTCTAGTCCTGTGATGGTGAACCTATGGCATGCATGCCAGAAGTGGCACGCAGAGTCACCTCTCCGGGCACGTGAGCCATTGCCCATTGTTCTTCTGAGTTCCAGCGCATCGGCCAGCTGGTCTTCACGGGTGTGGGAGCACTGGAAACCAGAAGAGCAGCCGCTGGTGCACATACATGCATCGTACACTGCTCTTCCGATTTTTGGCATATGCATGTGCACCAATCAGCTGGTCTTTGTGCACGCATGTGTGCCAGAAACCGGAAGATCAGATGGCACATGTGTGCACTGGAAATTGGAAACTGGAAGAGCAGCCGCCTGGAGTGCACATGCCCACTGGGCAGCTGTTCTTATGGTTTCTGGTATGCATGCACATGTTCCCGTTTTGGCACTTGGTGCTGAAAAGGTTCACCAACTCTGCAACTCCACTTCCTCCCAAGGTCATTCTAACACCCCATTACAGTATTCTGAAACTGTAGGGTAGTTATCAGAAACCAGCATGATTTCAAAGTACTGGAAAATCTCTTTTGTCTTGTAACTACTTCAATGGATTAAGAGAAAGCCATAGATACACTATATCTTGATTTCAGTAAAACATTTGCAAGAGTACACCATGCCATTTTGATTAGTAACTTAATTAAAATGCCGGATAGATGTGTCTAAGACTAGGATTTTAACAAGTTAATGGCATGACAGCTCAATAATTTCTATGATTTCTTATCAATTTAAAGAACAGAAATGAATGAATGGGCTGCCACAAAGTTGAGTTTGACTCTTCAGTGTTTTTATTAAAGACTTGGATGGAGTGATGAAGGAAATGTTTGTCAGATTTGCAGATGACACAAAACTGATTATGATATATACTGAACTCAAAACGATCTTGATGGAGTGAAGTTATATTCTGAATATAACAGGATGAAATTTAATAGACACAAATTCAAAGTTCATCCCTTAGGAAAAAAAGCAATTAAATGAACAGGAATAATGTGGAGGATACTTGGCTTAGCAATAGTGCACCTGAAAAAGATAGAAACCGACAGCATATAAATATGAATCAGAACTGTGATGTAGTTGCAAAAAGAGCAAATGTTATTTAGGTAGTATCAACAAAAATATTGATTCCCGATCAAAAGAAGTAATCATTTCACTGCATTCTGCATTGGTCAGCCTCAAACTATTGCATCCTATTCTAGGCATCACATTTGCAGAATGATTCAGAGAAACTGGAACAAGTTCAGTAAACCGTAGTGAGAATAATCAGGGGATTATAAACTAAAATGAAGAGACATTGAAGGAACTAGATATACTTAATCCCGAAAAGACAAAACAGAGGAGTACGTGATGGCCCTCTTTCAAAGAGTCAAATGATGCCCCACAGATGAAAGGAAACCATGCCCTCTATTTTTTGAGTGCAGAGGATGGATAATAGATTTAAGTTAGGAAGGCAGATTCGAACTTTTTAATATTATGTTTGACAGTGGATCCTATTAAATACGGGACATAGTGTTTTCTTGTTCTTTAAATTTGCTCAAGCAATGGATAGAGACCCATCTGCTGGGATGCTTGAATAAGCAACAGTGTTTTCAAGATGAGGTCAAAATAGGCAAGAGGAAGGACGTGGTGTTCAGATCCAACCCCAACCCCTTTGGAATGTGCAGGTTTTCAGCATCCAAAAAAGCAGCAAGGCTTGGAGCACAATTCCACATCTAACATATTTCCTATCTGATTTCCCTACTGTGTGGACATCATTTGCTAGAGCTCAGTAATCGTAATTTGCTATTTCAAATGTATAGTTCTATAGTATAATCTGTCTAAAACTGACTGTGACAAACAAAAAGTTCTAATTTACAGACTTAGATAGCAAAGGATAGGAAATTTGTCCTTTTCAGTCTCTGAAAAGCTATTATCTTTTGGAAACAATAGTATTGGAAAAAGATTCTGAGATGAAAACCACTGAAAAGTTTGGACAAAATGTCTTCCTAATTTCTCACCATTGGTTATGCTGGTTGAAGGGAACTGAACTTCAACAATATCTGAATACTCAACTGACCATTCAAATGGAAATAGGGCTTTGCATAACTGGTCCAAAATATGACCATTTGAACGTAGCCATTTGCCTCAAGTGAGAATTCTGATTTGTTCTTATGATCCATTTGCTTCCTTGGCTACCATTTCATTTATTAATTTATAACATTTATAGACCACCCATTTTACCTCAAGGTAACTCTGGACATCTTACAATCATGAAAAATAAAAACTCTATATATGCTAAAAACATATATAAAAACATAAATAGATTAGTACAAAATCCATGGTATTGTCAGGAATCCTCTCCTATGCCAAAGTTCAAAAAATGTCAATGTGCTTTTCATCTTGCTTCTCCAAAGTCCAACTTCTGCTTCCATAGAATGTCATAGGGAACATAATTGCTTTCATGGTTCTGATCTTTGTTGATATAGACCCACCTTGGTATCTGAATATCTTTTGCAAGGCCTTCATGGCTACTCAATTGAATGCTAGTCTATAGCAAGGGTCCCCAAACTTGGCAACTTTAAGACTTGTGGACTATGCATTGCTGGCTGGAGAATTCTGGGAGTTGAAATCCACAAGTCTTAAAGTTGCCGAGTTTGAAGACCTTGGGTCTACAGCATATTAAGGTAAATTTTCATTGCACTCCTTGATTTCCATTAGCATGAGATAAAGGACATTACACATGCGGTTTTGAAAAATGTGTGGTGGAAGGGATCGCAGTTATTTCATGGGATAGATTGAGGTTGATCAAATAATGTAAGCCTGGCCAATGAGTTTACTTCATGCTAAAAATATAACACATTTATTAAAAATATACGTATATTTATAAACATTGGTATGAATGGATACCCATGTCAAGATAATAAGAGAAAATGAAAAAGAAGGGATGCTACTTACTTTGTTCAAAAGTTTATCTTTTGTTTGCTCAGGTAACTCAGCAGAATCCATCTTTCCCTCCCTGTTTATCATTTCTGATTGCACCATACAAGTTCACTTGAAGCTAAAAAGCCCACTTGTCACAACCCAACTAGAACCACAAAGAGATGAAACATGAAAGAAAGCTATCTAGCTATCTGTGGTACACATTTTGGCATAGAAATGCTATACATTTGTCACTATTATGGTAGTGTCCAGTCTTTGGCTGAATTGAAATGCTGCTTCCCAAATCAGATATTTATATATTTGCAGACATTTCTCTAGAATGAATGAAAATAGAGAAAGAGAAAAAAGTAAGTTTCTTTTTAACTATAGGGAGCAGAAATCTGGCTCAGTTAATGTGCTTCAGCCATCACTCTGCACACAATCCTTTTGCTACTATTTCATATACTGAAGAGTCAGTTCTCATTAAGTGGTTTGCCAAGGTCTCTTCTCAGATGTCATCAGCAGTTTGCATCAGCAACTCACAATGTTGTATAGATGTACACAAAAATGATTACAATAAGGTTTAGAATTGTTCCAATAATCCCCAGCAGGGCGAGAATGGATTCCTCCTTGCTCTCCTTCTCTTGATTTCCTTTTTCTTCTTCATTTCCATTAGTAATTACCATCTTGTTCACCAGTTTCTCAAACGTTCTTCTCAGAGTAACCTACAATTTAGAGAAAAAGAGAGTGAAGGCTAATTGACCATTTGCAATCAGAATTTGTGATAAGATGGCAACACATTTCCCCACCCTGATGCTTTCCAGACAAACTAGAATCACACTCTTAGATCTGATTATCTTCTGCACCCAGATTAAATGGATTTCTTACTGCTTATCTGAGTAAGCATCTGTAGTTCTTGCTACAGATTAGATTTAAATGCATGGAGAAGGCAGAAGTGATACACAGGCAGGGATGTTTGAAACTAGAACAGAGGCTCAGGTTATCTGCCTCTGTTTTAAATACAAATGCTAAGCCCTTTGTGGCTCACTGGCTAAGACACTGAGTTGTTGATTGGAAAGGTCAGCAGTTCGGCGGTTCAAATCCCTAGCGCCGCGTAACGGAGTGAGCTCCCGTTACTTGTTGCAGCTTCTGCCAACCTACCAGTTTGAAAGCATGTAAAAATACAAGTAGAAAAATAGGGACCACTTTGGTGGGAAGGTAACAGCGTTCCGTGTGCCTTCGGTGTTTAGTCATGCCGGCCACATAACCACTCAGACATCTTCGGACAGCACTGGCTCTTTGGCTTTGAAACAGAGATGAGCACCCCCCCCCCCAGAGTTGGGAATGACTACCTCATATGTGCGAGGGGAATCTTTATTTTTACCTAAGTCCTTTGAGCCAATTAAGGGTATATTGCCAGCTCCGGTCAGATACCTGAACTGCTATTTTCTGTATCAACAGTCATTTCAAAATGCTTTTCAAATGTAGCCCCACTTTTCCATTTCAAAAATGTGTATCCTGTAAAGCTCTAGCACAGCGGTTCTCAACCTGTGGGTCACCGATGCCTTAGGGGTCGCCTAAGACCATTGTAAAACACATATTTTCAATAGTCTTAGGAACCGAGACACCAATTTTATGGTTGGGGGTCACCACAACATGAGGAACTATATTAAAGGGTTGTGGCATTGGGAAAGTTGAGAACCACTGCTCTAGCAGAACAGGTGGTGGACACCTCCACCAAACAAACAAACTTGGAAGCTTGTACTCCCACTGTAGAGGTTTGCCTTCAGCCAAGGAAAAAACGAGCTATTTCTAGCAGGACTACCAGATTCTGTAACAGCTTTGTTCCCTATGCCATCTGTCTGCTGAACTTGCAACATTCATTTTTCTTGCCATGTAAATGTATACCTCCGAACTAGACCATGTTGTTTCTCTGTGTCATATAATATATGTGGATATATGCATCATTTTATATTTATTTATTTATTTATTCTGTCATGTTTATGTAGTGTATATTGGAGGTGGTGACCCTTTCAGAGCTGCATGCAATGAAATTTCATTTTAATGTATGCCGATTCAAAGTGACAATAAAGTTATTCTATCTTCTAGCTAGCTAGCTAGCTAGTCATGGTTTGGCTTATTTCTTCTGTTGGACTTGCAAGTCAATTGTTTTTAAGATAATTTCTCCTTTTTTTGCATCATCAGGGTGATGATGGGAAATCATGACAATACCAGAACAATTGATACCCATAAAAAGGGGAAAGTCTTCAGTTGTGTGGTTGTAGCTGGCATATTAAGTTTTTAAACCTCCCTGAAGACATTCCTCTATGAATACATTGGTCCAGGGATGATAGATATATGTATTTAAAAAATGAACTTTTAAAATGAAAATATTTAAAATAGCAGCTTTAAAGTTAAAGGTAAAAGTTCCCCTCGCACATATGTGGTAGTTGTTCCACCAACTCTAGGGGACAGTGTTCATCTCCATTTCAAAGCCGAAGAGCCAGCCAGACGTCTCCATGGTCATGTGGCCGGCATGACTAAATGCTGAAGGTGCACGGAACGCTGTTACCTTCCCACCAAAGGTGGTTCCTATTTTTCTACTTGCATTTTTACGTGCTTTCGAACTGCTAGATTGGCAGAGCTGGGACAAGTAATGGGAGCTCACTCCGTTGTGCAGTGCTAGGGATTCAAACCGTCAAACTGCCAATCTTTCTGATCGACAAGCTCAGTGTTTTAGCCACTGAGCCATCACGTCCCTTGTGCAGCTTTAAAAAGGGACAGACAATAAATAGAAAGTCAAATCCACAAGCTAAACAGCTAGACTTTGCAAACAGGAAAAATTAAGCTTGAAGACTTTCCTGAAATAACCGACTGTTCTGTTAGCATTTCCCTAGAGAAGCACATTGTTAGGGAAGATAGTCTACCTTCTCAGCACCACACTTTACAAATCTGGGCTTCAAATCCTTGTCTCAGAGCCCATAGGTAGAACCATGGATGTAATTTGTGAGGCAATGTTGTCATGAGCTTTGCCAATATTAGGTCAAAGCAGACTGACGAGGATTTGTTTCAATGAGATGCTTTGTCTTATGGACGTTCATCTTTGCATAATCAAGAAAGGATGAGATATAAGCCATATTCCCCAATAACTAATTTTGCGTCAGTGTCAGAAGCATCTATAGAAGGAAGCGGACATGCAAAAAGGTGGGACGGTCTTGGTTATTCTTTGCACAGTATTCTCTTCCTAGAATTTCTGGAGCTGTAGACTTGGAACTTGAAAAAAAAGTACTCTCGCATTTATGTGCTGCCCACTTGAATTGAGTCTGAGAGGCAGAGACATAAAAAACATAAGAAGCTGAAACAACAATCAAAATTGTAAAAAAAAAAAAAGATAGCTGAGCAATCAACAAACAACAAACACAATGAAAGCAAAACCAGCCCATAAAAGGTTGCCTTTAGGTGCATCTAAAAGAAAGTAGAATTGCAGCTCATTAGATATCTTGAAGGATGCTGTTCCAGAGAGCAGATGTCATGACAGAGAAGGCTTGTCTCCTCAGTCCAAGCAAAAGCTGTTGCTTGATAAATGAGACTCAAATCATGTGAACTCTGTTAGATCTTACAGCAGGAGTGACAGATGAAAACAGTCTTCTATAAATTGATCTGGTGTTTAGCAGCAACAGCTGGAGAGTAGGACAACTGAGGACCCAGCCACCAAATACATTTACTGAGAGCTAGCAAATGGAATCAGTCTCAAAAATAAGTTTTATCTGCTCCATGAGTGACCTGCCTCCAGATTCTCATTGTTTTTCCCTCTGCTCATCACAAGTTCTTACTCCCTCTGCCATAACAAAACTCCCACAAATCTTGCCCTGCTTCCCAAGTCATCTGCTCTATCTAGCACAGTGGTTCTCAACCTTTGGGTCGGGACCCCTTTGTGGGTCAAACGACCCTTTCACAGGGGTCGCCTAAGACCATCAGAAAACGCATATTTTCGATGGTCTTAAGAACCAAAACACCAATTTTATGGTTGGGGGTCACCACAACATGAGGAACTGTATTAAAGGGTCGCTGCATTGGGAAGGTTGAGAACCACTGATCTAGCATGTGCTCAACTCCAAAATGAATCATGTACACCTGGAAAACAGCTGTGGCAAACCATTCCTTGGACAGTGCATGGATTTCACACCAGAATTCCATACAGACACACAGACATACACAGGCACAATAAAAACAGGATCATTAACTGATTTTCTCTTTTATTATCTACCCTGAATATCAAGTAAAACATGTGTAGCCTGGACAGTTTGATAAATGGCAAGAAGTCATTGTTTTCAGGAAATTCTTTTGATCACAGTAAAATGATTTTTTTAATCATATGACCAGCAATGATATCTGAAATGCAGGCATTCAGCCTACATCCCAAGGTACTAGGTTAAATATTTATTGTGACACTGTGCTGGGATGCCAGATTTTATCACGCCAAAATACTTAGCCTCAGCCAGAGAACTAATATTTTTCAAAATCAGAAGTTGGATACTTTTTGTAGATATTTTCTATATAATTATTATATTTATTTTTTTGAAATCCTAGAACGGGAATGGTCCATCTCTTTGCTGTTTACTATATAACTGAAAAATATTTTGGCTGTCTCCCAAAATCAGTAATATAGAAGCATTAGATTCTCGATGTTTCCTCGAGAATTTTAAGTTATGTCCTAATTATGTTCACAAGTATATCTGGAAAAAAACCAAGTACTGAAAGAACCACCCTGGCTAAAGCTGAACTTCACACCACCAAAGGAATAAAAGTAGATGTAATAATGTTATACACATTGCTATGTTTTCAAAAAATTCACAATGGGAAGAGTCATGTACAATACCTGTGCACTAAGAATAAACAAATACAAGTTTATGCCCAATTCAAACTCAAAGCAAAGGTTTTCATTCCAAAACTTTTATGCTGGCTATAGCTTAACAGAAACAAAGGTTGAAATATAATTTGGGCTGTCCCAAAGAAGAGGGGATAAACCTATTTTCCAAAGAATCTGAAGGCAGGGCAAGAAACAATGGATGGAAACTAATCAAGGAGAGAAGCAACCTAGAACTTAGGAGAAATTCCCTCACAGTGAGAACAATTGGAAAGATTCAGTGGGAAGATTTGCCTTCACAAATGGTGAGTGCTCCAACATTGGAGGTTTTAAAAGATTGGACAACCATTTATCTGAAATAATATAGGGAGTCCTGCTTGAGCAGAGGGTTGGACTAGAAGACCTCCAAGGTCCCTTCCAAGTTTGTTATTCTGTTTTTAGTCTCGGTGAAACCAAAACTTAAAATAGATATTTTGGCTGAAGGAAGGAAACAGTGGGATTCAGAACAAGGGTCTTGGGCTGCAAAACACTAAACTCTTATAGATCCAGTAGCATTAACTAATTAATAATCTTACCTAAATATAAAGCAACCATTCGCCCTAGTTTTATAGGTATTTTAACTGAAAGGAATGTGAGGACAGAGCTGCTAATTCTATATTTTTGATCTGATATACAAACAGCAAATCACCTTCTGCAAAGAAGAAGGACATCTTGGCAACACATAGACATTTCATTTCATTTCATTGTTTATTAAATGGAGAGAGGAACATGTAACATCTACCATCAACCTAATATTTAAAGTTCATTTGAAAATTTACATTTATTTATTGGCAGGGAGGCAGGCAGGGAGGTAGGAATGCTGCTGTCGAGAAGACAGCCCACATCCTGAGAAACACAAACATTCCCGTCTGGCTGTCATTATTTGTATCTTAAGTACCAATTGCATTAACAACTTCAGAATTCAGTAGTAACTGTGAATCCTTCATTTACCCTTGCTTTGCAAAATTCTTTTAAACTTGAAAAAAATGACAATAAACAGGCTAAACTAATAACTTTAGTTAGAGCTTTGTAGCAAAAATTTTTTTTATTTTTTTTATTTTTTATTTTTGGATTTATTAGCCGCTCCCTTTCCGGGCAGGACTCGGAAATTCACTGTCAACTACATGCACAAGATATCAAGGCGTGACTAGCATAAGGTAAAGGTTCCCCTCGCACATATGTGCTAATCGTTCCTGACTCTAGGGGGCGGTGCTCATCTCCGTTTCTAAGCTGAAGGGCCAGCGCTTTCCGAAGATGTCTCCGTGGTCATGTGGCTGGCATGACTAAATGCTGAAGATGCACGGAACATTGTTACCTTCCCACCAAAGGTGGCCCCTATTTTTCTACTTGCATTTTTACATGCTTTCGAACTGCTAGGTGGGCAGAAGCTGGGAAAAGTAACAGGAGCTCACTCCGGTACGTGGCACTAGGGATTCGAACCTCCGAACTGCTGACCTTTCTGATCCACAAGCTCAGCATCTTAGCCACTGAGCCACCGTGTCCCTTATGAATAGCATACATATTCCTATATTTAAGCCTAGTAGGCAACCAGTGAGTCATATTTTGCATTTTTAATTGTACTCCGAGGTCTCCACAACAAGCCTGGTAAAACAGGGTGAAATACAGATGGCAAAGAGGAACAAAAAAGTTTAAAACTCCGAAAGAGTTAATCAAACCAAAACAAACCATCATTATAACATTTGGGAGCTGGGTGGGGGATATATGATGGTTTCCTGAATTATAGCTTATGCTCTTATGCTCCACATAAGAACTTATGCTCTTGGTTGTGGAACTTTCAGAGTGTCTTTGAAGTTGACACAACCATATATAAAAGCATCCTGAAACTCAACATTTAAAAAATCTAATTATTGCACAGGATGGACATAAGCAGCTGATTAACAAAATCAAAGTGCATTACTACTTCCTGCAGTTATGTCACTTGTACGTGAAATAAGCACAAATGCATACCCTTCAAATGCCACTTGCAATAGTCATGATGCTTTTCTTTGGAAAACTTCTGCTTTCCCCTTGGAATCTTCACAAAAGATTCCCAAGATTCCAATTCATAGCAGTAATTTACTTTTCAGCTAGCCAGGAAGTGGCACAATGAGTGACAAAGAATTGTCATCTGTTTTCTTCTGGCTAGGCTCTGTGGTTTGCTAGCCAGTGAATTTCTTGTATCCTGCACATGCATGCTGTGAAGTGCCAGCCCCCTCTGTTTGACCAAACCAGATGAGAGCTGAGACCCAGCAACATCGACCAACTCAGCCATGTATGAAGATAAATAGGGCTGAAGCAGTGATGAGAGAGAGTAGAGCAGGAGCAAGAGTGAATGAATCTCAATACAATTCATGTATTGCACTGAGTAGATAAATTCACCTGGAGTCTTTTCCAGTATAAGCCTCACTCAGTGGAGTGGTTGAAGAACAGAATGGTAGTTAGGTGACCCATGCAATGCCTCTTCTACTCTTAACCTTCCCTTTCAATTGCTAGGAGACTGAAAGGGACAGCCAGGGGAAACCACATAAGTCTTATCCAATGTGCCTCTCAGAAGCCAGGAACTTCTCTCAAAATGATTTGCTCTAATGAGAGCAATGTGACTCAACTACAGTATTTATCCTTCACTATTGGCCATTTCTGAGCAAATGAATACATTGCTGCTATGGGGTTGGTTTAGAGAAAGGGTAAAGGGTTAACCATTAATCCTCTTCCAGTAAGTCAGGAAAGTCCAGCAGAAAGGCACTCATTAAAAGAAAAACAAGTAGCTCTACCAGATCAGCAGTTAAGCATGATTAATAGCAATAGCAATAACACTTAGACTTATATACCACTTCATACTGCTTTACAGCACTCTCTAAGTGGTTTACAGAGTCAGCATATTGCCCCCAACAATCTGGATTCTCATTTTATTGATCTTGGAAGGATGGAAGGCTGAGTCAACCTTGAGCCTCATCAGGATTGAACTCCTGGCAGTGGAAGGCAGAGTTAGCATGCAATACTGCATTTGGACAATACAATAATACAATACAATAGCAGAGTTGGAAGGGACCTTGGAGGTCTTCTAGTCCAACCCCCTGCCTAGGCAGGAAACCTTACACCATTTCAGACAAATGGCTATCCAACATCTTCTTAAAGACTTCCAGTGTTGGGGCATTCACAACTTCTGGAGGCAAGCTGTTCCACTGATTAATTATTCTAACTGTCAGGAAATTTTTCCTCAGTTCTAAGTTGTTTCTCTCCTTGATCAGTTTCCACCCATTGCTTCTTGTTCTACCACTTGAACCACTTTGCCACCACGGTTCTTATGATACTGGTTATCCTCTCAGGATACTGGTTGGTAGACAAGAGACTGGACAACCAAATATGATGAGACCACACTTTGGCCCTGGGTACCCAAAATGGGAGTGGTCCTAGCTCCTCATTTTTTTCTAACTCAGGCAGAAAAACCAGAACATATTGCACTGTTGGCCAAACCAAACCAAAAAACAAAAAAAACTAGAACCTCTTCTCCATGGCAAAGTGCCAAGCATTCTACCTTAATTTGAGATAGGTATCTTTGGCCTGATAAAGAGAATCTTATGATAAAAGTAAGATCCTGGGTGCAGCTTAATTTGGTATCCTCCAACTGGGCAGCTATCCAACTATCCTCCAACAGTTTGAAGCTCTGGTCCTGGGAGGTATTGTCAGCATAGAAAATCAGTTCTTTGAACAATAGATGCATGGAATTAGGTGGAATGGTGAAGTTGGTTCATGAGAAAACTCAGCTTCCTCCACCAGGCTAAACATCCAAAGTAATCATCTGCACATTATTTGATGCCTTTGGAGCATCTGACAGCTACTTCAATCACTTCATAGGCATCCTCAACCCAGGCATCTTTAGAACAAGCTGGCAATATAGGTTGCCAGGTTTTGCCAGAAGTGTGAAAGACATGTGACTCACAGCAGCTGAAACAGAATTGAAAAGTTTAACATACTTTTATCTGGAATATCCATATTTCAGATCCTATCTAAAACCACCCAGCTCTGTTTCGATCTATGTCCTGACCAAACATCAGAAAAAATCATGCTGTGGTTTGGGCAGAGATCATTTGAAACCAGAAGTTTATGTCTAGAAGGCTTCAAACATCCCCACAACTGTGCTTTTTGAGCTCAACTTTGAGTGTGATTCAACCTTTTGTTACTTAGAAAATCTCAAATCACGTCAAATTAGAACAATTCCTCAGAACAGGTCAACTGATAAAAAATTTGCCAGGCATCCTTTTTTTAAAAAAGAAGAGGTGGTGTTAGGGGCAGTTGGGAAATAAGAAACATTATAAGGGAACAAAATCAAATTTGTAAGAGAGGGAGTAAGATTAATAGCAACCAACCAGAATGAACATGAGGATTGGTAAATGATGTGTGTGTGAGAAAATTGCCTGTCCAAGTTAAATGTGGGAGATCTTGGATTTGTGACAATTTTTACTTCTTCTCTTATATCAGATCTGTATTTCTTCTTTGTTAATCTGTCAGGCAATAACACACTGCTTCATTAGCAAAACTATGAGAAAGGAGGGTACCAATTTGAATTGCCCATATTAATTTACAGGTAGTGATAGACATTGAGAAAAGATTATTATAATTTAGATAGGAAATAATGCATGTCCCCACTCAATGCAATTATGGCTGAATAAGCTATATATCTGCTCAGTTTGCTTTCTAGAACCAACTATTAGTTAGCAACTTCAAGCCCCTAACTTCAAGCCCAATTCTTCTAAGTGGAGTGCTCCATTGTTTCACATCTATAGATAAAATCTTGCAAGACTGAGAACAATACTATCTGCATTAATAATATACCCTGAGAATTATTAAGGAGGGACAGTCTTCACCCTATTTCTCTCACACTAAACATCTGGGCTAAGTTGTCTCTTACTCCTCTGGAATGCACCCCCTCCCTTCAGGGAATCCACCTCCTAACTACATTCCATTGCATCCAAGTTTGAAATAGAAATAGCAATAGCACTTAGACTTATATACCGCTTTACAGTGCTTTACAGCCCTCTCTAAGTGGTTTTACAGAGTCAGCATATTGCCCCCAACAAGTTGGGTCCTCATTTTACCCACTTCAGAAGGATGGAAGGCTGAGTCAACCTTGAGCCTGGTGACATTTCAACTGCCAAATTGCAGTCACCCGGCAGTCAGCAGGAGTAGCCTGAAGTACGTCACTCTAACCACTACGCCACCACGAAAGTTAAAAAGAACTTTCATGAAAGTTCAAAGCTCATGAAAGTTAAAAAGAACTGGACTGATACTGGATAGTTTTTCAATTTATTTCATTTGCTTTTTAATACAAGACAATATAATTCATAATTCTTGAACTAAAATGTGAACAAAACTTTCCTTTAAAGGTTTTGCTCTTCTCAGAATGTGGGGATGGAATCCTCCAATTTAAAAAGATGTACAAAGTTTTTTTGTGTATTTGGGAGAATTATGCATAAAATGCATATTCTAGTGACAATTGCACACAAAATTGTGTACATAAGTGAAAATGTACATAAAATACATGTTAGCACTAAGCAAAATTACCCACAAAATGAACACATAGGAGAATAATTCATAGCATTATACATGTGGGGAAACATAAATGAAAATATGGAATTTGCATAAAGCTTATTTTAAAAAAAAAAAAACTCAGAACCTACAAATTGATGTAGGACTAGCATTTTTAACAAAATTAAAATTCCTTACTAATTGTCTTCCAAATATTAGCACAATCCACTTTGATGTATATCAATTATTATTTTCAATATTTTGATTTATTACTTTTGTGTGTTGTGAGCTGTTTTGTATCCCATATTAATTCATTTTAGAATAATATTTTAATGATTTAACATGACTATCTGGAACAGTGTTTCTTAATCTCAGCAACATTAAGCGGTGTAGACTTCAACATCCAGAATTGCTTGCTGGGAAATTCTAGTAGTTGAAGTGCATCTTAATATCTCTGAGGTTGAGAAACATTGATCTAAAATAATGAGGAAAATAAGCTGTGATAACAGTGAAGTGGTAGAAAGTGAAACAAAACTATGGCCAGGGGGTTTTCAAGGCTAATGTATTACATGGTTGGTATCCTTTCTGCTATGTGCTCTGTTTACTGAATAAAGCATTTGCTTTCTAAATTAACTATCATAAGCATGCCTTTAATGGGTGATAATAGTATTTCTTCCCACCATCATTTTTTTTTCTGGTACAAGGACCACTCACACCATTTTTAATTGGTTGGCTTCACTAGTCCTCTATTATCTGTTACTTACTCTTTTTTTTGTAATTAGTATCCTGTTTTCCTGAAAATAAGACCTCCCTGGATAATAAGCCCAATTGGGTTTTTGAGCGCATGCGCTAAAATAAGCCCTCTCCCAAAAATAAGCCCTCCTGAAAATACTGCAACCCAGCAGCAGCCCTGAGGTGACCACACCTGCCGCCTCCTGCACCTCAAAAATAATAAGACCTCCCTGAAAATAAGGCCAAGCGCTTATTTCAGGGGTCAAAAGAAAATAAGGCCCTGTCTTATTTTCGGGGAAACATGGTAATTTTTGTTGTCCATCAGCTGCTATGCTTTTAAAAGTGCATAACAACTAGAAAATAAACATCTCCCACAGGGAGATTAGTTTACAATAAATACTTCATTTGTTGAATTTATATTTTTCAGTGAGGCTTTTACATGTACAAAGAGGTTTTCAAGAGAACAACACACAATGACAATATAGTGTACACATAGTATAGTCACCGATAGCTCAAATTCTAGAAAATGATATGTTTCTTCAGCAACACAGACTTCTACACAATCCAAGACCCTAATCAATAGCTTTCCAGACAGTTATGAACTTGTAGTATCTTCAGACTTGCCACTGGATATTTGGTGGCCAGGGAGAAAAAGTGGCAGAAGCCACAAACATGCCTTGTAATCCCCACACTTTGTAGCTCTTCACAAGTACAACTAAATGTCCGAAGAAGGTAAATGTTGCTGCCAGACATATGAATGAGGTCAGGAGGGTGAAAGAGACCAAGATATTTTTAATTTATGAACATGGAGCAAAACTAGTATATCCTGCCATTTTATTTTGATGACTCTTACCTTTCTAATTCCAAATTCTGCTTAGTCTTGATGCTTAAAAACTTGGGAAAGTAAGCTCCACTAATAATTGTATAGTATTATGATCAAATTTTAAAATTAGCTCAATCAATTCATTCTCAATTAAATGCACATCTTGCATGTGGTGTAATGGGAACTACCATTTTCAGAATGCAAACCAGGAGTGGGTTCCTGCCAGTTCTAACCTCTTGGCTGCTAAGCAAGAGCGTTATTAAGTGAGTTTCACCACATTTTACAAGTTGGCCATGCCCACCCAGTCACATGGCTGGCAAGCCACTCCCACCCAGTCACATGGTTGGCAAGCCACTTCCACAAAGCAGGCCACACCTACAGAAGAGGTTTTAAAAAAATTTGAAACCCACCACTGATGCAAACCTCACACTACTAGCACTGATAGTGTTACCTAGTTAGGTAATGTAATGACTACAAGCAGACAACCAAATTCAGAGACCACAAAGGACTCCATAGATATGAGAGGTATGAATTCTGTACCAGATTTCCAAGCCCATTCAGTAATAGTCAATTACGTTTAATGGTAACAATTGTTAATTTAAAATAAATATTTAATGCCTACTGAGGTGTTTTGGTGTCTCTGGGAAATCCCTATTCTTGTTGGCCCTTATTGTGGGGACACTGATAGCAACAGCATAAAGGCTAATTTATTAGATTTGTACATCTCCTGACTCCTGTGATTCTGGATAGTTAGCCACTGTTTCTTCCTTGATACTTTTTGAATTTTCAGTCTAGCCTACAGTTCTGATATTCCCTTTAGGTCTCCCATTGTGCAGGCTTAACTCAGCTTCACTTCACTTCCCAATGCAGACAAATTCAGTCAGGTATTATTCTCTGTTGTCTAGAGTTCATTGGACTTGTGAAATTCATAGTCTTCCAGATACAATGAAAATCACGCTCCAACCTCTGCCCAATCACATTCATATATGAGTAGCAATTTTAAGATAGAGTTCTAGGTGTCACAGAATGGATAAAAGACCAGAAGGGATTGTAAAGTAAGGAAAAAGAATCTAGAGAAGACATGAAAGCAATTGTGATCTCATAAGGTGATTTCCTGTAAAGTATCTCTGTCACAAGACTTTTCTGAAGGATTTAAGGCAATGGTGGGTTCCAGTCTAAATGATATATTTTAAGAAACTGTATAAGACAACATGTAAACCATGTCATCTCAAGATTATACAGGTAGTCCTCAATTTACAACCACAATTAAGCCCAGAATTTATGTTGCTAAGTGAGAAATTTGTTAAGTTTTGCCCCATTTGAGTTTTGCTCCATTTTATGACTTTTCTTGCCGCATTTGTTAAGTGAATCACTGCAGTTGTTAAATTAGTAACATGGTTGTTAAGTGAATCTGGCTTCCCCATTGACTTTGCTTGTCAGAAGGTTGTAAAAGGGGATCACATGACCCCAGGATATTGCAACAGTCATAAATGTGAGCCAAGCATTTGAATCTTGATCATGTCATCATGGGGATGCTGCAATAGTCATGTGTGAAAAATGGTTATAAGTTACATTTTTCAGTGCCATTGTAACTTTGAACAAATTGTTGTAAGTTGAGAAGTACCTGTAATAGGTTGTATCACCATATCCTGTGCAAAACAGAAAGAAAACCAATTAGTACAGATGGTTACCTGCTATTAGCATTTCTACAATCCTGGTCTCACTACCATAAACGTTTTGTGTTTGAGTGATGTAAAAACTGAATTTACGTTTGATGTAGAATGTTTGCTTTATATTAGCAATTCAAAATTTGATGCTCCTTTTAAAGTAAAGGTAAAGGTTCCTCTCGCACATATATGCTAATCGATCCCGATTCTAGGGGGCAGTGCTCATCTCCATTTCAAAGCCAAAGAGCCAGCGCTGTCCGAAGACATCTCTGTGGTCTTGTGGCCAGCTTGACTAAATGCCGAAGGTGCACGGAATGCTGTTACCTTCCCACCAAAGGTGGTTCCTATTTTTCTACTTGCATTTTTTACGTGCTTTCGAACTGCTAGGTTGGCAGAAGCTGGGACAAGTTATGGGAGCTCACTCCGTTATGCGGCGCTAGGGATTCGAACTGCCAAACTGCTGACCTTTCTGATCGACAAGCTCAGCATCTTAGCCACTGAGCCACCACGTCCCACCAATGCTCCTTTTAGGCATGACTCAATTGCTCTAGTTTCCCTTGATTGCAATTGGTAGGCTGATGAGTATAAAGTCTACAGCTGTGACTATACATAAAACAAAAAGTATCACAATTTGTTTCTTTTGGAAAGGTTGGCATGGTCTCTGTCACCTTAGATTATTTACAACTTAATGCCACGTATGCATGATGCAGTGACTCAGACGCTCTCTTAAGCAGAAGGTCATGAAACGTTAACCCTTTATACCTGGCCTTTGAAACATTCGGAAGGATATCATAATGTGCTGTATTTTAAAGGAAAATCTTGGTTTGTTTTCATGATTTCTTGAATGCAGACTTCATTCCATTGCTTCCTCACTTTTTTTTTTAAATGCAGGGTTTTGTATTTTTAAAAAATTAAGACTTCAGGGCTTGTTGTTAGTAGTTACTCCTAAGCAAAGTTGTATAGAAGATGCAGAAGTGAAACCTGCCTCTCTTTATTTGGAAATAACTGCCACAGAGTTCACTGCCATTTGTTGCCAAATATAACTGCATAAGACTGCAGTGTGGCTGGAGGCTTTTTTTCTCTGTCAGAAGAAAGGAGGGGGAAAAAAAACCCCTACTGACAGAGGAATTCAGGCATTAAATGTCTTGATTTGCAGAACAGCTCTATTAAAAGGACTAAGCAGCATATAAGAGGAGGGGGGGGAATCTCCCAACTTAGTCTTTAGATAAAAAAAAAATTAGGGCATGGGCCAAACAAACTCATTTAAAATCACAGCAGGGCTGAAATTTAGTTTGAAGACATTTTTTTCCCCTAAAAAATATTTGTCCACTGAATTGAGCAATTCAATTTTAAATATTTGTTTGTCTGTTGAATCCAGCAATGAGCTCTCCTTTCGCAGGCCTCCAATATATATTGCTTTTGTTTCATGAAGGCTTCTCTTGGGATACATAAGACCACTCTGTGCTGTAATTAGATGGGCTGCCTTGTTATAGGTTCTGTGCGCAGAGTGAAGAGGGAAAAAGTCGTTGCAAACATACTTCAGCCTTTCTGTGAGGAGGCCAGGTTTAGAACCATCTGCTATTGTCAAGGATCTATCCGCTCCCTACTCTCCGCAGGGATGTGCAATATTGGCTTGTCTATTCCTTGTCTAATTGCTGTTTGAGCACCTTCGCCCTAAAAACAGTGGCTTCTTTCCTGCATGAACACACAAATTAAGCTGATTTTCCAGTGGAAATCAGAATTTAGTTTAACATTCGCCAATCAATGGCTTTCTAGTTATGTTAGATTTGATCTCCCTCATGCCCAGCCAACAAGCTTTTAGAATACCTTGAGCTTCACATTTCTTTGCAGACATTTCATTACCTTCTAGGGTAGCTTCTTAAACATTATAAGCTAGCATTGAAGATATTACTTAGGTCTGTGATGGCGAACCTATGGTATGCATGAGGGGTGGGTTCCTGCCAGTTCTAACCTCTTCTATAGAAGAGGTTCCACAAATCTACAGTGCCGTTTAGAACCAGTTCCAGCTCCCGCTCCCCGCCCGTCCACTCATCATCAAGATGAAGAGCCAGAGGAGGAATTCTGGGAGTTGAAGTTCACAAGTCTTAAAGCTGTCAAGCTTGAACACCACTGGTTTTTTTTTTGTCTAAAGGGTTAGGGGTGCAAAGGTCTTGTAACTAAATGCCAGAATTTCTGAGCCAGCATTTTGGTTGCTAAACAAGAGCGTTGTTAAGTGAGTTTCACCACATTTTACAAGTTGGCCATGCTCACCCAGTCAAATGGCTGGCAAGCCACTCCCACAAAGCAGGCCACACCTACAGAAGAGGTTCTAAAAAAAATTGAAACCCACCACTGGTATGCGTGCCCGAAGTGGCACCCAGAGACATCTCTCTGGGCACACCAGTTGTTGCCTGTTGCTCTTCTGAGTTCTGGCATGCATGCAGTCTTAATGCATGCAGGAGCACTGGAAACTGGAAGAACAACTCCCTGGCACGCATGCATGTGCTGAGAAGCTGAGCTTCCGGTTTCTGGCACGCACATGCGCACCAGCCAGCTGGTCTTTGTGCACCCATGCATGCCAGAAATGGAAGAGCAGGTGACCAGTGTGCATGTGCATGCCTGGAGCTTGGCTTCCCAATGGCGTACATGCATGCCGGGAACCTGCACTTCTGGTTTCCGGTGCTCCCCTGCCCACTCCCATTTCAGCACTCAGTACCAAAAAGTTTGCCAGCACTGACTTAGATGAATAATGAAATGCCTATAAATGAAAAATCAAACTCAGAAAACTGTCACAACCCAACACCAGAAACTTGTGATAGATCAATTCACTTCTACCTTGGTTATTTTCCAGTTTGGACAATCCAAAGGATTGTTTGTCAACAAATTAGAGTTTATATTTCCCAAATGACCATTATGGTTGGGGATTATGAAAATGATATTTCATTGTGTCTGGATGACACAAAGACAGGGGAATCTGCTGTGGTTTGTGGAAATGGGCTATTAGATGCCTGCTTCTGGAACTGTTGTGTATACAGGATTTCAAATCTGGAATCTGAACACATTTTAGGAAACTACCTGTAAAACCCCAGTACAAAACTTGAAGCAGTTAACCTAAAGGAGATACAAATATAATAAAAAAATATCACTCACAACTATGTCCATTTATTTGAGGCATATGGTATACAATATAAACATTGTAAATATTAATGGTAATATTAATAATTTATGATGTAATTTATAAAGTGTTATGTTTATTACTTAAACATTTATTATTGGCAGATGAAATATGAAGTAATTTTTAAGTATATAAGTAAATGTTATACAAATAATCAATTCAATGGAACAAACTCATTCAGCATAGGAAAATCTCTTTAGATACATGGTTAAAGAAGTTTGTTTGTCGCTCATCTCCTGTCTCTGCCTTTTTCTTTTCTGTCGCAAAAAGTTTCAGAATGGCACTTAAGTGAAAAGGATTTTGCAAGATGCAATTACAGGCATACAAAACATTTGTTCCTTACCTTTACCTCAAAATTAAGCATTTATTCTACAATTGAAGCTACCTTGCCAGGTGAGAAAGCCAAAAAGAATAGAGGGAAAATAGTTTTTTTCCTCTTCCCACTTTTAGAAAGATGATACTAAGTTTTCTAGTAAAGCTGACTGTCAGAGGGTATGATTTGAGCAAATGGTGTAAGGATCAGAGGTGATATTCAGCTGGTTCAGACTGATTCACTTGAACTATTAGCGGAAATCGTGGGTGGGGGTGGGCCTCCCCACCCACTTACCCTGGCTCCATGCCATCCTATTTAGGCACATTTTTGAGGCCGGGCACATGCACCGAAAGCACACATGAAAGCCAAGCACATAACCAGAAGGCCGGGCGCATGCATGGAATGGGCACGTGCACCTGCGAAGTGGGCGCACACGTGTGCGCACATTTTGTTACTGGTGGTAACAAAATGTGAAACCCACCACTGGTAAAGTTCCTCTTAAAGTTAAAGCGATTTACAAAGCACCACCGCCTCTCTTTTTTCAGGCTTGAGCAGCAGGGACGTGCGGTCAGGGGAGGCAGGGGAGGCAGAGCCTCACCTCTCATCATGAAATAATAATATATAATAATAATATCCACAAGGGAGTTTCATACATATAAAAGGAAGAGGAGGGAGGAGGAGGAGCGTGCGTGTGGGGGGGTGTGCCAGCTGGGCAACCGGTGGAGGCAGGAGGGTTCTCGGAAGCGCCAATAACCTTCCTGCCTCCGCTGTACTTTGCGCGCTCCTCGTGACTGCAATAGACGTCCAGAAGTGGCAGGGGCTTGATGACGTTGCCGCAGCTGCCGTGCGCGGACGGACGGAAGTAGCCAGAGTGGCGCCGAGGCAGTCCGGTGGACGAGCAACCGAGGATCAGGCTGCCTGATCCTCCATCGCTTGCTCGCTCTTTCATCCGCCTGGACCCCTCGGCAGGACTCTGGTTACTTCCGTCGGGCCGCGCCCAGCAGCAACGTCGGCAACGTCATCAAGACGAAGTGGCTTGGAGGCAAAGTGCTTTTCAGTGCTTTTCTGTGCGTCTGGCGTTTAGGTAGATAGCCGGATGTCCTAAACGCCAGACGCACAGAAAAACAGCTGCTGTTGGAGATCGCGGAGCGTGAGCCGGCGGAGCGCGCTCAGGAAGGCGGGGAATGGGATCACGATCCCATTCCCCGCCTTCCTGAGCGCGCTCCGCCAGCTCGCGCTTCGCGATCCTTTTCTGTGCGTCTGGCGTTTAGGTAGATAGCCGGATGTCCTAAACGCCAGATGCACAGAAAAGCAGCTGCTGTTGGGGATCGCGGAGCGCGAGCCAGCGGAGCACGCTCAGGAAGGCGGGGAATGGGATCACGTGTGCTGGAGGCTGAGGCAGCCTCAGCCTCCAGCACTCGTGGTCCCATTCCCCGCCTTCCTGATGACGTCATTAACCTCACCAGCCATAAACCTCACCACACGTCACTGTTGAGCAAAGAGTTCAAAATACTGTATCTCAACCAGCTGATAATCTGACTCACACCTTAGCTCTATGACACTGGCAGTATGATCTGAAATTGAGGGATATTATCATCAGACTCTTGTTAAAGATGGAGCAGTCCTGTTAGCCTTGGGGTTTTCCTTGGATTTCTGAATCAGCAAAAAATAAATATTGATAATATTTCATTGTTTGAATGTCTTCTAAATTAGAAATAAAACTACAGCCTTGGAACTTTTGGGTTTCATTTGATTTTATATTGGTAATGAAAGGCTATCAGCAACTGATCTAAACAATCCTTTTTTCTTTTGCTTAGGAAACAGTAATATAAACATTTGTTTTTGAGAAATCCACTGAGTTTTATGAGATTTAGTTCATAAAGTGTGTAAACGCACCTGCGTGCCTAACAACCCCGTCCCCATTTATTTATGCTCATTTTCCATGTTCTTATTCATGTTTATTCTTATTCCTGTTGTCTTGTACATGGGTGACATTCTAAATAAATAAATATATGATTGGGCAGTATTCATCTGCATTTGCATTCTACCAAATATCAGATTGTAAATTAGCAGGAAAAAGGTAAAACAACTTGTAATTTAATCAACAAAACCTTTTATTTATTGTTTTAAAAAACAGCCATCTTAGTCTTTTCTTTTCTTTTACAGTTTGTGCCAGAAACAAAATAGTTTTTATATTAGAGTGCTCTTAATTCTCAATCCCACAATTTAAATGTGCCCTTATACTGACCTCCAATGATTAAGATTAAATAGCCAGATGCATCAACCAATTAAGGCTATAACTCTATATATTCTTATCTGAGGGTTAATATAGTTTACTAAAATAGAATTGAATTCCAGGTAAACACATGAAGTATTGGAATGTTCAAATGCAATCTTAAACTTAGTAGGGAGTATGTCCTGAAAGAAATAATCTTCCAAAGATTAATTGACCAACTAAACTGATTAAAGTTTGCAGCTCTCAGGTTTGAATCAATGGAGGTTAAATTAGGTACCCAATGTGTTTCCTTTTTAAAGTACTATTTCCATTTGCATTCAAAGAGAAATTGTCAACTATTTAAAAACCTGTATTAATTAACAGGCTATCATAGCTGCAAATATCGGGGAGGTCATTAGATGACAGCAAAGAGTTTTTTAATCTCTTGGTTGCCTTCTCATTGTACCCAGATAAGATTTACACCCCCCCCCCACACACACACACATCATAGACTCAAGAACTCATTAATATACATGCTTTATTCTTTTCAATTTTGAACATCTGTCTCTAGATATAGGGTATTAGTTCTGTTCACACATGGACCAACGAAAAACTGAACTATCTTCACTCCCCTTGCAGAACTAATTTAAATTCTCCATCATCTCTTATACTACAGCAAAATTATGTAACAGCTTTGTAATTTGCCAGTTGCATTACAATATAGTGAGTAGAATCATCTCAGCTTTTATTGAGATGTATACCTATGCAGCCACATAGGCAGACTCCTGTTGTCTACTTCTGGATCAACTATGTTGCCTGACTTTCATAATATTCCATGGAGAGATGCTCACACATAATGAAGCCTCATCAGGCTTACAAACAGCCCCAATATTTTGCATGGGAAAGTAAAAAATAAAATAAAACAGCTGAGGATTACTTGGAGATTCTTTTGTAGGGAGATGTGAGTTACTTTGTAATAGTTGAAGAAGGTTTAACAGTCAGTGCTAAATCATGGTCTACATTAAAGAACACACAACAATATAAAGATCTTATGAATTGTGAATAATAGATTAAATGTGCAGAGATCATAGGTGTCCAGTACAAACTAGAATGAAGAAAAAAATGGTAAAATGTAAATCATAATATCACAACGTAAATCTTGGCTTTCATATCTGTGTCCCAATGTTCATGTACATACAATTAGATGGTTTGTGCCACAATGTACATTTCATAATTTGTCCCTCTTTGCTCCCTGCCACCCTGGGAAAATGGCTATAGTTGGAATTCTGTGAGTTGTGTTCCAATTCTGAGAGTACAGGAAATTGAAATCAATGACAATCTTTAAATGAGACATTTGACTGCGTCATTTGAGCTTTTTATATTTCTTTGTAATATAAATGTGTTTATTGGTATTATGATCCCAAGGGTATTTTTTCATGGTTCCTGGAATTACAGTTAGCCCCTTCCAGAGGTGGGTTTCCACCGGTTCGGACCAGTTTGGGGGAATAGGTAGTAACTTGGCCTGCCACGCCCTCGAACCAGTTGTCTCGGCGGTGCCATAGGCACCACCATCTTGTTTTTTAAGTACTGTGCATGCGCATGTGTGCGCAAAGCATGCAGGCGCACGGGGCGCATCCCTGAGTGAACCAGCAGTAGCAGCATCCGGTACCCACCCCTGGCCCCTTCCCATAATAAATACCTCAATAAAGAGATAAGGAGGAATCTGTGTTTTATTTCACTGTGGAACAGAGAAAATAACCTTCTGCAAATCTCTTAAATCAGTAACATCATATCAAGGCTAGAAGAAGAAAACAAGAATTTATATTTTCATTCTTTCAAGTCCTGATTATATATCAGGTATAGAGATATACCCAAGAACAATGTATTTAATTAATGTGTCTTCTAATAATTTCATATCTGGTTATATTCAACTGGAGTCTGGAGCCATCATTTAAATTGTCAATGAGCAGTATTTGCAATTCATGTAGAGAGCAGCTTCAAACTGCTAATTATGTTCATGTGCAGTATAAAATTATGTTTCTGAAAAGGTAGGACTCCTGATAAAAATTGTCTATCTCTCATCTAAGAAAAATGTTTTGATTTATATTGGGAAACCTTTCCTATCACTATCAAACTTTTTTCCCCAATCCTTTCAATTCTTTCAAAATATAGAAGGCTTAGTTTCCTTATTAAAGACATCAGTTATCCACCCATGCCACATCTTCTCAGTTTGTGCACAAATAATGCTATTAATATTCTGTACCAGTTTCATAAAATAAATAGCTTTTCTTTAATATTTCTCAGCAGGATAGTTTTTCATTATCACATTGACTTTATTTATTAGTATTCTCAAATACCTGCATAAATACAAAATAAGTATGATTAACTCTCCTTTGAGTTTAGCTCAACTCCTAGTAACTCTTTGGGGGGAGGAGTAGAAGGCATGCTTATCAAATTTGCGGATGACACCCAAGTTCACCAGCACTTTATACAATAAAACCTTTATTCAGAAAAACCTATCCAGTTTTATCAATGGGGCAAAGGCAATAGGATGATGCTCAATATAGATACAGAGATATAGGTTGGGGGCCCTGATTGAGAGGAGAATCTAGGACAGTGGTTCTCCACCTTCCCAACCTTCCCTTTAATACAGTTCCTCATGTTGTGGTGACCCCCAGCCATAAAATTATTTTCGTTGCTACTTCATAACTGTAATTTTGCTACTGTTATGAATCGTAATGTAAATATCTGATATGCAGGATGTATTTTCATTATTACAAATTGAACATAATTAAAGCATAGTGATTAATCTGCCAATCTTGGTTTGGGAGAAGATTAGCCAGGCTGGGATTTTCCAGGATAAAACGACCTCCCTGCCTGCCTCCAGCAACAGTTCGTGGTTTACATGAGTTTCACTTTATTAAGTTTACTTTTTTTACATTCCATTCCCCCCCCACGCAGTTTTCTTTCTTTCTTTCTTTTTCTTTCTTTCTTTCTTTCTCTTTCTTTCTTTCTTTCTTTCTTTCTTTCTTTCTTTCCATCCCTCCTTTTTCTTTCTTTCCATTCCTCCCTCCCTTTTCTAATTTTTCTTTCTTTCTTTCTTTCCATTCCTCCATCCCTCTTCTTCTTTCTTTCTTTCTCTCTTTCTTTCTTTCCATTCCTTCCTCCCTTTTCTTCTTTCTTTCTTTCTTTCCATTCCTCCCTCCCTTTTCTTCTTTCTTTCTTTCCATTCCCCCCTCCCCTTTCTTCTTTCTTTCATTCCATTCTTCCCTCCTTCCTTCCTTTTTCTTTCTTTCTTCTTTCTTTCTTTCTTTCTTTCTTTCTTTCTTTCTTTCTTTCTTTTTTGCCTTCTTTCCATTCCACCCTCCCTTTTCTTCTTTCTTTCTTTCCATTCCTCCCTCCCTCCTTCCTCTTTCTTTCTTTCTTTCTTTTCCTCCCTATCTTTTCTTCTTTCTTTCTTTCTTTCTTTCTTTCTTTCTTTCTTTCTTTCTTTCTTCTTTTTTGCCTTCTTTCCATTCCTCTCTCCTTTTTCTTCTTTCTTTCTTTCCATTCCTCCCTCCCTTTTCTTCTTTCTTTCTTCTTTTCATTCATCCCTCCCTTTTCTTCTTTCTTTCCATTCCTTCCTATCTTCCTTCCTTCCTTCCTTCCTTCCTTCCTTCCTTCCTTTCTTTCTTTCTTTCTTTCTTTCTTTCTCAAGAATCGTTACAACCAGACGTGGGAGCGCGTAGCGGTTAATTTGTGCGAGCAATCGATTTAACACAGATTAAGAAGTTGCCCTTTAAATGGGATTTTAAACAGAGGCTTAAGCTACATAGAACTGTGCTTCCATCCTGAGTGGAATTCCTCGGGACAGAAGGAATGGGTGGGCGAGGCCTGTCCTCCCCTCCAACCTCTCCTGCCAGTCCTTCCCAGGAGCCAAAAAGCCTCCGAGCTCAGTTTAGCCCACAGGACAGGACTGGTTATGCCCAGAGCAGGGATGCGACTGCTTCACCACCCGGTGCTCTTCATGCACCTTCAGGAGGTGGACGGAGGTGGATGGTCTTAGGTGACCCCTGTGAAAGGGTCATTCAACCCCCAAAGGAGTCGTGACCCACAGGTTGAGAACTGCTGATCTAAACAATCTATAATTCTATGATTTTATAGTAATTGATTTCTATCTACTCTATCTCTGCATTCAATTAGTCCTGTCTAAACCAATAAGACAACGAATAAATGAGAAAGAATAAAAACCAACTTATTTTTTATGCTATAAACCTCTTAAAAACCCACTTCAATCCTATATTACCAAGATAATCAGTGTCAGTTATGTATTTACATTAAGGCAAAAGGCTGTTTATTATAATTAATCTGACATTAACTTTGGGCAGGGAAGAGGCTTAAAAAGAAGTAAAAATTATTCACTACATTTAAAGTGACAATTGCAGAATCCATAGCATAATACATCCAAAATAGGTTGGTCTAATCTTCTAGTGGAACTGAGATGCTTCTCCAGCAGGAGCTGGGAAGTTCTCCCCTCATAAATATATCTATAAAATAAGAGCAGTTGGTGAAGGCCTGTTCCCTAAATCATTGTAGACAGTGGTGGGATTCAAATTTGTTTACTACCGATTCTGTGGCCATGGTGTGGCTTGGTGAGCATGGCATGATGGGCTTGGCATGGCTTGGTGGGCATGACAAGGAAAGGATACTGCAAAATCTCCATTCCTTCTCCACTCCAGGGGAAGGTTACTGCAAAATCCCCATTTCTTCCCAATCAGCTGGGACTCGGGAGGCAGAGAATAGATAGAGGTGGGGCCAGTCAGAGGTGGTATTTACCGGTTCTCCAAACTACTCAAAATTTCCGCTACTGGTTCTCCAGAACTGGTCAGAACCTGCTGAATACCATCTCTAATTGTAGATTTTTAATCTATTTTTTCCCCCTTCTAGGATTGGCACCAAGAGGGAAAGGAAGAAAAGGAGAGAACCTTTGTCTAATAAGTGGTTACAGTTGCATACAGTACAGGAAAATTGCATCATCACATTAGCACTTCATGTGCAGTGGGGTTTTCTCCTCTATTTCTTTATCTCCAACTTCTTATACCTGCCTTTAGGGCAGTGTTTCTCAACCTTGCCAACTTTAAGACGTGTGGACTTCAACTCCCAGAATTCACTAGACAGTCAGTTCAAGTCTATACATCTTAAAATTGGCAATATTGAGAAACACTGATTTAGGTAGATTTTCAACCTTTTGCATTTCATTTTGAAACCACAAGTGAAATCATGGGAAATATTCCCTAGATATCAAAGATAATGAAAGGCATATTTTTTTTCTTTTTAAATTAAATTTATATTCTACCGTTGCACCAAGGTACAAGTTTTTTAACAAAGTTAAGAAACCCCTGAAACAATAAATTAAACTGAAAGCTGAACAATAAATTGTAGCATAACACAAGCAATATTAGAAGCTCAAAGAAAGCAGCCCATTAAAAACAATACAGCAGTAGTAAGCAATAAATAAATCAATACAAAGAACGAAACATAATGATCGCACTATTAAGACACTGATAGCATCCTCCCTCCTGAGGTTTTTTACATCACAGGCCTTCTTAGGTAAAAATGCTTTGGGGCCTGTCAGCAAAATGTTCTAAAGAGGAACCGTGGTGACGCATGGTTAGAGTGCAGTGCTGCAGACTACTTCTGCTGATTGCCGACTGCCAGCAGTTCGGCAGTTCGATTCTCACCGGTTCAAGGTTGACTCAGCCTTCCTTCTTTCCGAGGTCAGTAAAAAGAGGACCTGGATTATTCGGGGCAATGCACTGACTCTGTAAACTGTTTAGAGATGTCTGTAAAGCACTATGAAGGGGTATCAGTGGTGGAATTCAGCCAGTTCGCACCTATTTGGGAAAAAATATTGTTAACTTTCTAAGCAGTTTGGAGAACCGGTTGTTGGAAGAAATCTCATTTTGGTTTTTTTCCCACATTAGAGGCCTAATCCTGTAAGGAAGGCAGGAAGGAAACATTCTGGTGTTGTTTCTAGCCTAATCTTTATTGCCCTGCTTACAGAAACTGCCTTTCCAGTTAACCCTTTTTACATTGTAACAGCTAAGGTGAAGCGCCCATCAACGTGAGTGACGTTGAGTGATGCCCACCCAGTCACATGACCACCAAGCTGGTTATTAGGACAGAGAACCGGTTGTTAAATTATTTGAATCCCACCACTGAGCGGTATATAAGTCTAAGTGTTATTGTTACTGCTAAAGAAAGGAGCTGCTCTGGCTGCTTTTGAAGTCTGCTGAGTCCTTAACTCAGCCCTCTGCATAGCAAAGCAGCTTCACTACTAAATCACAAAATACTTCTAACATTCTGCTGTAATTAAACAATGATCCACTCTGGTAATTTTGAATTTGGGAAACTCACAGTAATCCATTCCAACTTAGATCCTCTTCCTTTGTATCAATATATATAAGGAAGAGAACCCGTGGCTTAGTGGTTAAGACTCCTGCCTAAGATATATACAGCCCGGGTTCTAATCCCAGTAAGGGTATAGCTAGCTGATGAGAGCTAATTAGCTCGAAATAGATCTATCCTAGTCTCCCTTTATTTATTTATCAGTACAATTACAACACACACACACACACACACACACACACACACATATATATATATTACCATTTATACAATTTATTAAGATTTACTGAAATTTATTTGCATATGCCATTGATCCTGTGTTAGCAGCAAGCTCTTCAGTGTGAAAATTGACTCCTGCTAAAAATGCTTTTTCTAGAACTTAAAAATACTGAGATATCCATTATTGACCTAGTTTGCTTATTGTAATCATATAGTAAAGAAGATTTATATGAGCAAAAATAATGTTATTAAAGTGAACTACTTTGGAAGAGAGGAAACAGAATTATGCCCCAAGCTTTAATGACTCTGCTGCCATGACAATCAAAGAGCTTGATTTGACAAAACTTTTATCCACATGAGTTGTTTTTATTCACTTCTTAGCTTCCCTTCCGTTCTCTTTTAAATAGGTGCCATAAGTCACTGTGCCTCAGTGTTAAGGTCAGTCAACAAGAATTACATTAAAAAAAGGTGGAAGGAAGAATATGCTATGTTGTATATGGCGAAAATTTTATGAGATCTTATTTCCTACAGTGGTGCTTAAATGTTTGTGAACTTTTTTTTGACTTTTCAAGTGACTTCCAGTTTGCTCAGAGGGTCATTTTGCATGCTCCGAAGGCTTCAGGGAAGCCTCTTGATGGTCCCTGAAGCCTTTGGAGCGCTTAAAACGACCCTCTGAGCAAACCATAAGTGACTTCCTGTTTGCTCGGAGGGTCGTTTTGACTGCTTTGGAGGCTTCAGGGAAGCCTCCTGAAGGTCCCTGAAGCCTCCGGAGGGCTTCCCGGGGGGCGGGGGAGGCTGTTTTCGCCCTCCCCATGCTCCTATAAAGCCTCTGGAGTCTGGGGAGGGAAAAAAAGCATGCAAAAATGGGGGGGTCGTGCATTGCATTATGGGCATGGCATGCCTGCACACGACCCCCCTGCACTCCCCCCACTTATGGCACGTGAGCCAAAAAAAGGTTCGCCATCGCTGGACTAGGCCATTCTAAAACATGACCACTTTCACATTCTTTGGTTGCTTTTTTGCATTATCATGCTTCATGACCCACTTTCTCTTGTGTTTTAGTTCACAGAGAACTTCTTTTTGTAGAATTTGCTGGTACAATTCAGAATTCCTAGTTCCATCAAGATCTGGGTGAGCATGATGAGCTAAAAGAAGTGAAGAGGACAACACAACTAAGACTGAAATATCAAGGGGTCCTTGGTGCTCTTTGAGCTTGGTTATTTTTCATTACCCAAACTAGATAACCTGATCATGATGTTGATGATGATGTTACCTAGTTTGGGTAATGAAACATCTTCAAAAAAACAACCAAGCTCGGAGAAAACAAAGGACCGTTCATTTCAGGCTTGAGCTACAAATATTATCCTCTATCACTGACCCAGGGGTGAAATGCTACCAGTTTGGACCAGTTTACCCAAACTGGTAGTAAAAAAAATGGTACCAGCTTGGGTGAACTGGTATTTTCAATGATTGGCTGTGACATGCGATTTATATCTTATCTTTTCAGAGGTTTTACCTGTATATAAGGAACAAAAAGGGAAGGGCCAGCGTGTAGCAGAGTTTAATGTTTGGCTAAAGGAGTGGTGTAAAAGGGAAGGCTTTGGTTTTATTAGTCATGAAGCCTGTAGCTGGTCCAATGAAAAACTGTACAAAAGAGATGGGTTGCACCCATCCAAGAAAGGAACTGAGTTACTTGGCATTAAATTCACAGATTTTCTTGATAAACATTTAAACTGAAGAGCGGGGACAGAGAATTAATAGATACAGAACATCTCTGTCCCCAGCAAACTAAAATTCATAGGGTTATAAATGCATGTAACATAGATGTGTGTGTGGGTAAGATTATCACTCCTGCTGTCAAGCAAAACCAAGCATGTAATAGTGATTGTCATACCATGTGCACGAATCACACAAGTGGCAAGAAAATAGGGGCAGTCAGGCATAATACAGGTTATGTAGACAGTAAACACAAGGTCAATGAAAATGGACTCAAATGTCTATATACCAATGCACAGAGCATGAGGAATAAACAGGGAGAATTAGAAATTCAAGTAAAAGAGGGCAGATATGATATTATTGCCATTACAGAAACTTGGTGGGATGAAACTGACAAATGGAACATACAGCTAGAAGGATTTAAATTATTTAAAAGAAATAGACCAAATAAAAGAGGAGGTGGAGTTGCACTATATATAAGAAATAACTATGTCTCTACAGAAATAGAGCACAACAATAATGAGAACTATCTTGAATGCATTTGGGTCAATATTAAAGGTTGTGGGGGAAATGACATTGCCATAGGTCTATACTACAGGCCACCCAACCAAGCAGAGGAAGAAGATGAACTTTTTGCTAGTCAGCTAACTAAGGTATGTAGGAAGCACACCACAATAGTAATGGGAGATTTTAACTACCCTGACATCAACTGGGAAACAAACTCTGCACCAAGTGGAAGATCCAACAGGTTCCTAACAAACCTAGCAGACAACTTTGTTTTCCAAAAAGTAGAGAAGGAAACAAGGGGATCAGCCATACTGGACTTAATTCTCACTAACAGAGAGGAAATGATAGAAGGTGTTGAAGTCATAGGAACCCTGGGGGCAAGTGACCATGCAATATTGGAATTCAACATTATCCAAACACAAGTAGTAGAACAAAGTCAAACTAGAGTCTTGGACTTTAAGAAAGCTAATTTCAATAAACTTAGAGAGAGCTTGGGAAAAATTCCATGGATGAGAATCCTCGAGGGGAAAACAACTCAAGAAGCTTGGGAAATTTTGAAAAATGAGATTAGAAAAGCCCAGTCTAACACAATACCAATGAAGAAGAAAAACAACAGCTCCCAAAAGAAACCAGCATGGCTGCATAAACAACTATCTGACAAACTGAAAGACAAAAAAAGTAAGTATAAAAAGTGGAAGGAGGGGGACATAACTAAGGCAGAATATCAGCAAATAGCCCGAGCCTGTAAAGATGAAGTGAGGAAAGCTAAGGCTCACAATGAAGAAAGGCTTGCCACAAAAGTAAAAATTAACAAAAAAAGCTTCTTCCAACATGTTAAAAACAAGAAAAAAGTTAAGGAAACAATTGGTCCATTGCTAGGAGAAAGTGGCAAGAAGGTGACAAGCAACAGGGAGAAAGCAGAACTATTTAACTCATGTTTTGCATCTGTCTTTACACAAAGGGATAAAACAGTCCAACCTATCAAAAGCAGCACCACAAAATTAGGAACACAAATTGAAATAGGGAAGAAAATGGTAAGTGAGCACCTGTCTACCCTAGATGAGTTCAAATCACCAGGACCGGATGGATTACACCCCAGAGTTCTGAAGGAACTAGCAGACGAGATCTCAGAACCACTGAATTATATCTTTCAGAGATCCTGGAACACCGGGGAACTACCAGAGGACTGGAAAAGAGCTGATGTGGTTCCCATCTTCAAAAAAGGGAAAAAATTAGATCCAGGAAACTACAGACCTATCAGCCTAACCTCAATACCAGGAAAGATTCTGGAAAAAATAATCAAGCAGCGAATTTGCGAACACCTAGAAGCAAACAAAGTAATAGCCAAAAGCCAACATGGATTTGTCAAAAACAGATCATGCCAGACTAATCTTATTGCATTCTTTGATAATGTGACAAAATTAGTGGACCAGAGGAATGCCGTTGATATAGTTTACTTGGACTTCAGTAAGGCTTTTGATAAGGTAGACCATAACCTACTACTAGATAAAGTAGAAGAATGTGGGTTAGACAGCATCACCACCAGATGGATTGGTAACTGGCTGACCAACCGCACTCAACGTGTAGTTCTCAATGGAACTGCATCTACATGGAGGGAAGTATGCAGTGGAGTACCCCAAGGCTCTGTTTTAGGCCCAGTACTCTTCAACATCTTCATCAATGATTTGGATGAGGGAATAAATGGGGAACTCATCAAATTTGCAGATGATACCAAGCTGGCAGGAATAGCCAACACTCCAGAAGATAGGCTTAAGATACAGAAGGATCTTGACAAACTTGAACATTGGGCACTATCTAATAAAATGAAATTCAATGGTGAAAAGAGTAAGGTTCTACATTTAGGCAACAAAAACGGAATGCACAGGTACAGTATAGGTGATACCTTACTCAGTAGTAGTAACTGTGAAAGGGATCTTGGAGTCCTAGTGGACAACCATTTAAATATGAGCCAGCAGTGTGCAGCAGCTGCCAAAAAAGCCAACACAGTTCTAGGCTGCATCAACAGAGGGATAGAATCAAGATCACGTGAAGTGTTAATACCACTTTATAATGCCTTGGTAAGGCCACACTTGGAATACTGCATTCAGTTCTGGTCGCCACGATGTAAAAAAGATGTGGAGACTCTAGAAAGAGTGCAGAGAAGAGCAACAAAGATGATTAGGGGACTGGAGACTAAAACATATGAAGAACGGTTGCAGGAACTGGGTATGTTTAGCTTAAGAGAAAGAAGGACTAGGGGAGACATGATAGCATTATTCCAATATCTCAGAGGTTGCCACAAAGAAGAGGGAGTCAAACTATTCTCCAAAGCACCTGAGGGTAGAACAAGAAGCAATGGGTGGAAACTAATCAAGGAGAGAAGCAACTTAGAACTGAGGAGAAATTTCCTGACAGTGAGAACAATTAATCAGTGGAACAGCTTGCCTCCAGAAGTTGTGAATGCCCCAACACTGGAAGTCTTTAAGAAGATGTTGGATAGCTATTTGTCTGAAACGGTATAGGGTTTCCTGCCTAGGCAGGGGGTTGGACTAGAAGACCTCCAAGGTCCCTTCCAACTCTACTATTGTATTATTGTATTATTGTATTATTGTATTATTGTATATTAGCTAGAAAGCAGGATTTCCTGCTTTCTAGCCAATCTAAGTTGGGTGGCACAGCAGATTTCCCCCCTCGCTGTTCTACTTACCTTTGCAGGCATGCTTGGTAGCAGGCTCTGCCCACCTGCCTGAATGTCATCACATCCATTTTTGTTGCTTTGTGCATTCATGGAAGGTCCTGTGCATGTGCGCATGCTTACATTTGCAAACCGATAGCAAATGTAAGTAGATTTCACCCCTGCACTGGACCTAAGTGTCACGCCTAGTCCAAGGGAACCTCTTCATATAAGCTTAAAACATTTAAAGAATATAATAAATGGCAAAAAGCTAAATTAAGAATTTAATTTTAAAAAGTTTTAAACAAATCAAGGGGCCAGAAGATTTAGGAATATTAGTGCTCTTGCTAAGATTTTTGAAATAACTAAAATAATATTTGTGGGACCATAAATAGTTCAGTCTATTAAGAAAGAGATGATTCGTTGAACGTTTCCTGACAGGAAGTCAGCAAAGCAAAGGCTCAGAATGAACAAAGACTTGCAAAAGTAGTCAAAGATAATAAAAGTTTCTTTCAGCATATAAATAACAAGATAACAGTCAAGAAAACAGTCGGTCCACTAAAGAGAGAAGATGGCAAGGATGTAACAGGCAGTAGAAAGAAAGCAGAGCTGCTTAACCCATTCTTTGCATCAGTCTTCACGGAAAAAGAAACTATAGCCCAACCTACCAAAAATGTAACTGTAAAAGACAGACTAGAAATAAAAATTAAAATAAGCAAGAAAATTGTAAGAAAACATCTGCCTGATCTTGATGAATATAAATCACCAGGACCTGATGGATTACAACTCAAAGTTCTGAAAGAGCTGGCAGATGTTATCTCAGAACCATTGTACCATATCTTTAAAAGTCCTGGAGCATCTGGAAACTACCAGAGGATTGGAAAAGAGCTGATGTGGTGCCCATCTTAAAAAAAATGGGAGGGGGACCAGACCCAGGAAACTACAGACTAATCAGCCTAATACACCTGGGAAGATAGAAGAAAAAAAATATGAAAAAAGCAGATCTGTGAACATCTAGAAACAGATAAAGTTATAACTAGTAGCCACCATGGGTTTGTTAAAAACAGATCAGACTTGTTTGATCAGGCTTTAAATATGAAATACTTGTATAAGATTCTGAAAATCCTTCATGGGTTTTTTGCCAATACTTGGACATAAGTAACAGCATTTTTTTGGATTTGTGAATGGATGGAGGAATTATGGGAAGAAATGAATTATGCATATAAACTTAGAGGGAGTCTGGAAATATTAAATTTGACTGCATGTGTTGCAAAGAGGATCAGGAGTCATTTTAAAAAATATTCTTATTTTTACATATATTTTCTGTTCCTTTTTTCTACTTTTTATTTTTCCTTTCTATTTTCTTTTCTCTCTCTGATTTCAGTTTTTATTAACTTTTAATGTTGTTAATCTCATCCATAAAAAGCATTTTAAAAAAAGAAAGAAAATATCCTGATGGTATGTAGTTTTCCGGGCTGTAGCACAAAAATAGCTGATCACAATCTTCCTGTGGGATTTTATTTTTAATTTTCCAGTTTGGCACAAAACACAAGAGATTTCCTAGTAGTTCCCATCTAAGAACTTACCTATTGTTAACATATAGAAAGTTAAATGACCTTGTTTGACTTTCTTCATGATCCACATGGTTCCTAATGCTAATGACACATGCCAATTATTTATGTGTGTACTCTATATTCTAAGACAACCTTCAGAGGAGCACGAAAAACTGCATCCATACCTATGTTTCTGTGTGTCCTAATATACACAGTATTGTTTACTATTGGAAGAGAAGGGTCTCCATTGTGAAGCAGCCTAACCTGCTATATTAAATCTTCTTACTTCATTGACTAGATCTGTGCAAAGCCCAAGCATGTGCTTGATTCTGTCCCCACTAGATTCCACAGAGGTTGAAAAGAAGAGAAATATTTCACTTAGGTAGGGCGTGAGGGATAGACTATCTCAATGTTTGCATGAAGCTCCAAAATGCTCCTGTGTTCCACAGAGCACTGTCTTCTCCTTTGACTTGGCTCAAAACTTCATCTGTATGCTACTAAGACTCTCATTGTTATGATCTTTAACCGGGTTAAAAACAATGCATTGCAGGGCAACGAATTTTGAACCAAGGTACCTCAAATGGGCTAACTTCCAGAGTGTGTTCCAAATCCAGGACCCATGATTTCCAAGGGAATGAAATCTGGGGATGTTGTAGTTGCTTTAGTGCTATTAGCTCTACTTCACTTTGCTTGCGGTTGCTGCCGCTGCCACCACATAACGCTCCTTTTGAGTATTGCATTTCCCAGCCACTCTCACAATCTCTTTCTCCCTTCCCCGCCCAGCAATATCCGTTTACCTGCCTGCTTGGAAAGGAAAGGAAGGGAAGGGAGGAATAGAAAAGGAGGAATAGGAAGGGTAGAAGTAAGGAGGGAGGCAGCCCCACATACTCTTCTCAGCCAATGCTGCTTCCTGTGTGCTCCCTTGGTCTGCATCATACACATGCACCTTCCCTGACCTATGCAGCATGTCATGTGCACTTCCACGCACTCTCCATAACCCACCCCTTCTTTTGTGTCTTCCATGTTCTTTGTGACTTCCCTTAGGCACCCCCATTCACCCTTCTCAATCTATGCTCAATCCCCCCTCACACACACACTACACTGCAAGGTGCCTCTTTTGTACTCCCAAGCACTCCCAGGTATCTTTCCCAACCTCTGCTTGCCTAAAAGGAAGCCCTCCTCATCCTGTTTGGCATCTTTTAGGAACACCCACACTTCCTTCTCAAACAATATGACACCTATCACACAGCCCCATGTCCCTTTTCTAATCCATACCCCCACAAGCCCTTTCTCATTCTCCCACCCAGCAGCAAACACTTACCTGCCTTCTGAACTGGAACCTGATGCTTTTTTTGCTGGCTTCCCTACTGATTTTCTCCCAGAAAAGCTTCCCACAATTAAAGTAAATGGGGAAGCTGATGGGAAATTTTGGACAGAGACAAAGGCAGGAAGGCTGGAAGGCCAGAAAGCCAGAAGAAAGGGAGGAAGAGACAGAATAATAGGGAGAGAGGGAGAAAGGAAAGAATGAATGAAGGTGGAGGGAGACACCGTGTGAAGGAATAAACGAGTAGGGAAGAAAGGAAGGAGGAAGGAAAAGGGAGAAGGGAGATGGGAAAAGAGATGGAACAGGAATGAACAAAAAGGGAGGGAGAGGGGAAGGAAGAGGGAGAACCAGTGAGGAAGAAAGGAAGGGAAGAAGGAAAAAAGGAAGAGGGGTTGGTGGAAGGGAAGGGCAGGAGGAGGGAAGGAAAGAGGGAGGGGGGAGGGGGAGGAAGGAAAGAGGGAGGGGGAAGGAAGGAAGGACGATTTCTGATGCTTCCTGCCAGCTTCCCAAAAGGAAACTCAATGGGGAACCTGGCAGGAAGTCAGAAGTTGTTCCCATTACCACTGCTTTCTTCCTCACATGTGGTCATTCTGTTTCTCTATTTAAGTAAGGAAATAACTCTAACAATGACTCAATGAGACACGGGTTGTCTAGTCAACCTTATGGAGTTTTGATTTTAAAGAATATTGCCCTGAATGACATCAAAGGGGTCTACTTTTCAAGAGTTCCTCGGAGAGGCCTTAGTTCTTAAAGCATTTTTCGTATTCTATTTCTGAATATTCATGTTTATGTATATCACAAATAGGTACAGTTTTTGATGGAGGAAATTGGGCTGCTGCTTTTATTGGAACTTAATAAGAGAAGAATCAGAAGTTAAGGAACAGTAAAGGATGGAAAAGTGTCTGGGAAAGAGTGTTGAAGTAATAAAGGGCAGGGGGAGATAGGATAGGAGGCTGCAACAGTCATTGTTGGGAAAGCAGGACTGAAAGCTGTATGGTCTTACTTCCTTTCTAACCAAGGGAGTTAAGATGATAACCAAAATGGCTCTTCCAACCTATTCAATGCCAGATCAACTGCTGCTAAACCATAAACCATAAATTGAGGAGTGGTGAGGCAGTGGTTAGAATAAAGTATTGCAGCCTAATTCTAGCAACTCCCAGCAATTTGATTCTGATTTACTTAAGGTTGACTTAGCCTTCCATCCTTCTGAGGTTGGAAAAATGAGGATCCAGATTGTTGGGGGCAATATGCTGATGCTTAGAGAGGGCTGTAAATCACTATGGAGTAGTATTTATTTATTTATTGAATTTATATTGCTGTTCTGACCTAGACTTCACAAAATCACAAAGCAGATTCCTTGTCCCGACAAACCCCCCTTTTATTAAGCTAATGTGAATTTCTCTCATTCACATCCAGCAAAGTCCCGGCAAACAGTCTTTCAAGAGTGAATTTATAACCACAGACTTTATCCGGCTCGGAGAGTTGCCAGGCCGATATCTTCCAAATGCAATGCTGTATACAAGAAAATACTTGCCAAGGAGTCTCTGAGGCTACAAACAAATCTTCACACTAATTAAGCAAACTAATTGTCTCCTGCAAACTCCACTCTTCTTTTGCTCCTCTTTATTCCCTATGGGAGGGGCCATTCACTGTCCACCTGTGCCTTTACTCCCAAGTCGGCCCTTGTCCCTTAACTGTTCCCTTCTTTTGGCAACTCTGCTCATACGCACATCGGGAACAGGCTCCAGCTGCTATTCTGCCCCACTGATCTCTGACTCCAAAGGCAGCTGATAACTGTCGGATGGCCCTGGCCCTATCTCTGCCTCTGACGCAGAGCACTCATCAGAGCCTTCCTCAGATTCCAGAACTGGCCCATGTTCCTCTGCCAACAGCTCTGTTGGCCATTGGCGGGCCACAACACTTGCCGCCTATTTGCCCATGGTGACTCAAGGCAGCTTACAGAATATAAAACATCATTTGAAACTAATAAAAAATAATAAAAAAATAATATAATAAAATAAAATCTTAAAACTGGAAGGCAAAGAGAGATGAGATTCCTGGCACATGGAAATTCCACTAACTAGATGCTCTAATCAATACATTCCAAAATTTTGAGTGTGTGCTATTGTCCAGGAAGTTCCTAGGTTAGAGAAGGTATATAGTCATCATATTGTCCACTCTGCTGGCTAGCTGTCTCCTGAGCTAGTTAGATTAATCTCAGGAATGATATAAATTACCCATCTTCGCCTTCGGGGGATTTCAGTGTTCACACTGAGGTTGCCTTGTCATAGCTGGCTCAGAATTTCCTGCCTACAGTGATTAATTATAGATCTACCCCAGCTGGTTCCTGGCATCAGCATGTAGTGGAACACACGCTGAGATTAGTATTTTAACCAGATGGAGTTGGTGATCTGAAGACTGTGAAGATGAACGAGACATTATTGAAATAGATTGGGTACTTGATATTATCAGCCTTAAGTGCCCTTTTATTTCTGGTGGAGCCAGATCATCACTTTGGTTTTGTAGGGAGCTGAGAGTGATATTCTTATGAACATCTTCTGTTGTGGACGGGAGCTTTGGACACTCCTCCCTAGTTGTTCTGCTCCTTGCTGGTTATGCCAGAAAATTTTGCTGGAGAACACTTAGTGCATTGACCAACTTGATATGTTGACACAAAACATATAAATTGGTAAGATTATGTCAGGCTTATGCCCCATGGTGGGATTCAACCGGTGTAACAACCAGTTCGCTTTGTGCATGTTTTGCCGATCAGCTGGGCTTCAAACAAAGGAAATATAGGAGGGAATAGAGCAGGGGCAGGTGGGTAGGGCCAACTGATCGCCAGAACTGTTTGCCAGAACTGGTCCAAACCGGCTGAATCCCACCCCTGCTTATGTCTAAACCATTCAGCACTGAAGTTAGGAAGGGAAAGATTCAACTTCAAATGGCTGCAAATTTATATTGGGCTAAAACACCTTCAGCAGATCTGCTATGTTGCATAAATACCATATGGTAGCCTTGTCCAAATAACACACTTGCCTTACACCACCTGCTCTGCCTGCCTACCCAGAAACGAATTAGAGAGAAACAGCAACAGGAAAAGCCAGGCTCTCTGTTATAGAGCTCATTACCATAGTCCTGGTAGACAATGAACACAGCTTCCTTCCTAACCCTGATTGGCTGCAGGGGCAACTAAATCAGGTCTTCTGCAAGTTCTTATAACAGATAATGACTGTAAAAAAAAAATTCTTGGCAGAACCTCTTGCACCTGAGCTCTGAATATATTGACAGACGCTACAGCAAACATCGTTGTTCCTATTTGGGAGCACTGTGTGCATCCCTGGTGTCAGCTGTCTTGTTTTCCAGTCCTTGCCAGCCCTCCCAGCATACAAGGAAAATGCTCATACATGTGTTCTCTTTCTTTCCCTTCTTGGCAACCTTATGAAGGGTTTGTTATGGAAAGGGATGTCTATCTCTTCTGCAGCTATTTTTCTCCTTCATTAAAAGCCTTGCTTTTCCTACAAGGAGGTTGGATGTGTTTTTTTCTTCTGGAGACCCCATTTATGAAGAGTGGCTAGGTGGTGGGAGTTGGGGGGAGTCTTCTCCTTTCTGTCAAGTAATGCTGGGAAGATACTGTATGGTGGAAACTGGGGGAGAAAGGGCATTCCTGAAAGGGAGGCAGCCAGAATGTGTCTGTGTGTAGGGCAGTGGTGGGTTCTGGGCAGTACGGCCCAGTAGGGGCATACCAGTAGCCACTGGGAGCAGCGGCCACTGTACCGGAATGGTGGTTCATTGGGCCCACCCACCCGCCCATGTTCCTTGCTGGTTTTTGAGGGAAACAGGCCAATTGTGCATACGTGCACAGCTTACGGTGCCTGCGTAACCTTGTTGAGCAGCTGGGGCATCGCAGGGTGGTGGCATCTGCATGTGTGCACAGTGTGAATACCTGAGGTGGACGTCCAGCCCCGTTGCAGCGTACCAGTTGTGATGGGATCCGGAACCCACCACTGGTGTAGGGATATACAGGAGATCCCCCCCCCCTTTTGACTTCTTTTTGAAGTCCCGAGTCCTAAGCATGAATCAGTGCAACTTTTCTAGAACAAAAATATTTTACAGTACTGTTATGAAATCTGGTACAAGGACTGTCTTTCCTAGAAAAAATATGGATTGGCTTAGTTTGTGGTTGTATGTGTTGTAGAAAATCTAGCTGTTGTCTTAGTTTGCTATGCACACCAGGCCACCATGTAGTATTTATAAAGAGCATTTCACACAAGTGCAAGCACTGCAATTTGTTAACCCAGACACGACTTTCTGATTGAAGTTTTATCTCTTCAAAATTTGTGTCTTTTATAAGTCTATAGTGTTCATGTCTCTTGTTCCATGTCATCTGTTCATTTTTTTCCCTCCATCTTTTGAACAATCCAGAAATTAATTTTGCTAAATAAACTCTTTTCTGACCGTATGCTTTATGCTGTGCATTTTCAGGGTTTCAACTTAGAGCAAAACTCAGGGTTTTTAAAGGGTTTCAACTTACCAGAAAATATTTGAAGCTCAAGGTTGAATTGTGGGCTCTTTGGTGCTCTCTGCGCTTGGTTGTTTTCTTGCAGATGTTTCATTACCAAATTGGGTAACATCAGTGCTAGTTTGATAATGAAACATGTGTGAGAAAATAGCTCAGAGAGCGTCAAGGACACTGCGGTTTTAACTTACTACCTTTCTCTCTTGTGCTTACATTGTAGTTCCTCATTAATAGTAAATAATGCCAATGACCAGGATTAATTTATCCTACATTTTCTGAAGGCAAACTCTTTGAAAAAGGCTCTGCCAATGGGAAAAGCAGAAGGAAAGAGAAGAAGGGTACCAGCCAAAAGGTGGAGGGACTTTGTTACAGTGATGATGAATTCACTTTTTGGAGATTTCAAAGACCAGATTGAGAAAAGAAAATCTATCTGTGTGGTTGGTAGGAGTTGAAAACAACTTGATGGTGCATAATTAATCAATCAATCATATTAACTAACATGGATCCTCTGAATCAAGCTTACGATGAAATTTGAAATTCCTTAAAAAGTGGCAGAAATGAAATGCCTCTCAACACCCATCCTTTAGTATTATCAGGGAAATATGTTTATGAAATCCTTCACCGAGGTCTTTTTAATTAAAGAATGATTCACACATATCATATTTTCTTATATTTAAAATTATATTCTCGCCATCTTTTTATCTGACTAATCTAGTTGCCAATGTTTGCTAATTCAAAAATATGCAGACCCAAAGTCATCTACCAAAGCATAAGATATGTTTCTTTATCAAAAGGAAGCCTTCAGTTTGACGCCAAACAAATTTACTTAACTTCTGTGGCATTCAGCCTCTTTGTAGGTTTGCTTAACATTCTAGTACTAGGTAAGAAAAATCTTACACTTTTCTCAGCTGTGAGAAAAAGGTGTAAAGTTCATATTTTACTACAGAACAGACCGCAGTTACTTTTGCTTCATTGTGACATTTTTAACATGTACCTTACTGAACAGAGGAACATCTAGTGAAAATACAGCTCTTCCAGAAACTGAAGATGCTATGTGATTTCTGTTATAAGAAACTTATGGTGCAATTGTGGAAATTGCTGGAAAAGAGCATCTGTGTGAGTCAAACATTTCGTTATATCTTGCCACCTAAATAATAAGTAACTTTATTATAGTTTTAGACCAGTTTTTATCTAGTTATCTATATTTTCCTACTCATAGGGCATTTGTGGGCATATCATTTATTATATGCAAGAGAATGAGACTTGTAGAAGACTGTTTTGAAAGTACCATGCTAGACTGACAGTAGACTTAAAAAAAAACATTCTATGCCCCGTTTTTCATTTATGGACTTAGTTGAAATCAGTTAGCAACTCACAAATAAATGCATAGTAGGGTTACAATCTCATCACCTGAAATCTCAAACTACTGCAAAACACCACATTGAAACTACTTTAAAATCAGTGTCATAAACATTTGATTGATAATGGTAAGCATTGATTCCCATCAGAAGAATAATGGAAGGACACATTTTTACATGTGTTTTAGAATTAAAATGGAAACAACAATAACAACATTTGGTGTATCCCAAACAGCATTCTGTGTGAGCAAGGAACCAGGCCTTACCATGCAGTAGTGCATCAGGAGGAGAAAATCTGCCAGCATGCCACAGTGATTAAACTCAGCATAGAAACTAAATTCCCTTTGGAAGGCGTGAAGATTATCCAACTCATCTTTCTCTGCCAAGTGGGCAGGTTTTCTCTAGGCTTCAATCTTTCACCAGTAGTCAAAGCATTAGCGTGCATCCTACTTCAGTCAGTGGGAGGAATATTTCCTCCAGCTTTGCAATGCCATTTCTCATCAGCCTGGAGAAGTTCTTCATTCCTCTGCTGGCATCAGAGAGACTCCAAGAGAAACAAATAAAGATGGGGAGGGGAGAGGGGGAGAAAAGGCAAGAGAGAGAAAAAGATCTTAGTAATGTATATTGAAGCACTGTCAGCTCTCTGAAAAGGAAAGAGGCATTCTATTTTCATACTCCGAGCAATCCAATTTTATCCATTTTACCTGCAGAGAGGCAATTATTTTGTAATGAACAAACATTCACAATTCCCACTTGGCACACATTGTGCAAATACAATTCAGTTTTGTATCGCCAATGAATATTCTCCCAGCCATCAACAAAGAAATGGAAAGATACCTCTAAACTTGCCCTTGCTTAGACAGACAAAAATTGTACATTGGTATTGGAAAGCAGCTGGGGAAAACAGGCATAAGACTTAGTAAAATCTTCCTAGCAAGAGGGGGGGGGGAAGACTACAATTCACATATCTCAACCACCCTAGATAAGGTTTTAATTCTGATTTCAAAAGGGTTAGGTGTCAAAAATAGGAGTGGGGGAAGGACATCTAGAGACGGGTGGATTCTTTGGGCTGCTCTCTTCCCATTACTACCCTGTTTCCCTGAAAATAAGACCTTCCCGGATAATAAGCCCAATTGAGCTTTTGAGTGCATGTGCTGAAATAAGCCCTCCCCTGAAAATAAGCCCTCCATGAAAATATTGCAACACAGCAGCAGCAGCCATGAAGTGACCATGCTCGCCATCTCCTGTACCTCGAAAATAATAAGACCTCCCCAAAAATAAGGCCAAGTGCTTATTTCGGGGCTCAAAAGAAAGTAAAGGCTCTGTCTTATTTTCGGGGAAACACGGTAGTAACTTTGACTTTCCCAGATCTTTTTGCAGGGCTTGTTAACTGATTGTGATTGTTGAACAGTTAATTTCACCACAGTCAGAATACCTCCAAGAGGAACATGCCAAGTGTATAAGAGAGGTTTCTTTCTCTGATCTTCAACTATGAAGATGTATTAATGTTAATCCCCTTTCTGCCTGCTGTCTGTATATATCTATGCCTGTCTTAAGAATGAAAGAATTTTGACATTCACATAACTTAATACATGCATACCCAATCCCCTTGCATCTAATTATCCCTGCAGTAGGCACAGCTAAGAAGCTCTTGTGGGGTTAGGCAAATAGTAAGGCTGCTGTCATTCAACTGGAGTTTTTCAGTTTTCATCAATTTCCATATAGTTGATTCTAATTTTACAGTTAGAACCCCATCCTTATAGATGTAGGTATGGTATCCTGTAATTAACCTGCATTTTGAGGCTGTTTAATCAAGCTGACTCTTCCCATTTATTCTCTCAAGTTGTGAAATAACATTTTTGCTCCAGTCCTAGATCCTGTAACTGTTTCCCTCTTTTATTGTACAAAGTGCCCTGTGCCTACTAGATGTTTAATTCTCATTAATATATAACCTTCTCTTTCTGCTGTCTGAACCAAACAAGGTTTAGAGGGAGAGAAAGAGGTGGCAGGACTATAAAATTTGCCCAGTGAAATCAACCCCTTCATCAGTTAAATTCTGAGGCCCACTGTTAGATACTCCCCCCTCTAGCTGTTGCAAGGACAATAGTAGTTTCCAGTCAGGTCCTCTCTTTTCAAGCGGGAACAGACCTGATTGGCTGAAGCACTGACCAGTTCCCCTTTAAAAAGGGAGCTGCCAGACCTCTCACTCAGTGGATGCCTGTACTTGACCAAAGAAAGAGCTGTTGTTATCTTAGCCCAGTGATGGCGAACCTATGGCACGCGTGCCACAAGTGGCACGCAGAGCCATTTGTCAGGGCACGCGAGTTCACCTTTTTAAAAGCTATTTTTCGCCTTCCCCAGGCTCCAGAGGATTTATAGGAGCCTGGGGAGGGCAAAAAGAGCCCCCCGCCCCTCGGAGGCTTCAGGGATCGTCCGGAGGCTTCCCTGAAGCCTTCGGAACGCTTAAAACCACCCTCCGAGCAAACCGGAAGTGACTTCTGGGTTGCTCGGAGGGTCGTTTTAAGCATTCCAAAGGCTTCAGGGACCGTCCGGAGACTTCCCTGACGCTTTCGGAGCGCTTAAAACGACCCTCCGAGCAAACCGGAAGTCACTTCCGGTTTGCTCGGAGGGTGGTTTTAAGCGTTCTGAAGGCTTCAGGGAAGCCTCCGGATGGTCCCTGAATCCTCTGGAGGGCCTCCAGGGGGGTGGGGGAGGCTCTTTTTGCCCTCCCCAGGCTCCTATAAAGCCTCTGGAGCCTGGGGAGGGCGAAAAAAGCATGTAAAAATGGGGGCTCGCGCGTTGCTTTATGGGTGCAGCATGCCCGCATACTACCCCCCTGCGCTCCCAAATCGGTTCTATCAGCAGCACTGTAGGTGCGTTATCTTGTTTTTTTACTACTCACATGCGCGCGCACCTGAAGCATGTCCCTGAGTGAACCGGCAGTAACAGAAGCCGGAACTCACCCCTAGTGGGTTGGGGGCAATTTCAATAAACATGAAGCTGTTTGTTTCAATCCTGGCACTTCCTTTAATATTGTCCAGCCTTGGTATCCATCCTGCAAATTCTAAATTAGCCAGCAACACAAGAATTTCAGAAAACATGTGCAGATGGATAGGTCAGAGGGGGAAAACACAGTATAAAATTTGCAAGGGCAAATACATAGTGCGCATTTTAAGCACAGAAATGTGCATTCCCCTCTGTAACTCACTACAGCATTCGTCAATAGCAACCCATTATTTAAATGGTAAACTGGGTCAGGATTACAATTACAGAAGGAAGGTCTCAGCCTCTAGTGATTAAATTGCTCCTGTCCTTAAAAATGGAGCCTGCTCTTCTCTGCAGAAATGGATCATTTAAAATATTAAGAAATGTCCTCTTAAAAAAGTAAAGAAAAACTACTCATATTAGTACTAGGTTGGATATACTTTCATCTGAAACTTTTAATTGTGGCTCATATTTCATTATGAAGCCACTTCCTTCATAAAAGCAATAGAAGAACTTGCTTTTAGGTAGAATGGGACTCATACTTTATCTAAATGAGTACTGCCTAACATTACTGTGGTTCTCTAGAATCTCTGGTATAAAGCCTTTAGCTGGGGATGTGTAGGACTTTTTCTCATTTTCTTTTCCTTTCCTCATTTCTTGTATAATTCACTGACACTTGACCTTTAGATTACTTTCTGCCTGCAATTTCCCTTTTTTCTGTTCAATCATACTTTCATTGGGTGTATTTGGACCCTTGTGCCATATTTGTACGGCAGACTAAGCTGAAAAGCTTGGTAATTAGCATTTGTCACACATCTCCCTCAATTGCATATGAATTAAGAATGTTCTGTGCCTTGCTGTGAACTTAAACTAGCTACTATCTGGGATTTATGGAAACTGAATTGTATAATCTAGGGAAATCTTGGATATGATGGAGGTGTTGGGCCAATGATACTGATACTTCAGTATCTTGTATCCTGTATCCAGTATCTTGTATCCAAGGGAGAAGGAGAAAGTACATTCAGAGTTAAGTATTTATCCTTTGTTCCTGTCCTTTGTCTAGCACAGGGGTGTCAAACTGTGCTAACTGTGCCAATAGGGATACGGCCTTCATTGAGGGTCGATCAGGGTTGTGTTTGACCTCGGGTGTGTGGCCAGGAGGGGCATGGCCAGCTCAATGTCTCTTGTGTTGGTGCCTGTGGTAGCCTGAGCACTCTGCCAGCGATAACAGGCTCCCAAGCTGTATTTTCAGCTGTGACGGCCTCCTGCAACCCTCTGCCAGTGAAAACAGAGCTCAAGAGGGCCGCGTGCAGCCTTCCTGAGCTGTGCTCTCACTTGCAGAGGTTGCAGGAGGCCGTCACAGCTGAAAATACAGCTTGGGAGCCTGTTATCGCTGGCAGAGGTACTGTGGGCTGGTCCTTCACTGTTTCCAGGGTGGCCCCATGGGCCAGATTTAAGTATCCCCACAGGCTGGATCCGGCCCCCAGGCCTTGAGTTTAGTACCCCTGGTCTAGCAGATTGTCACTTCTTTTTAACCTTACTTCTTAAGCAAATGGGGTACACGGTGTTGATTTTTCTTCCTGATAGGCTGTAGTTACCTAGCCTCTGGACTTTGCCTATAATGTGTTCCCTCAAATAAATAACTTGTTATACTCATAAATCCTGCCTCAGTAATTAGTCATGAGATCATATTCTCAAACTTTCAGGAACATTCCCATGCTGCAGAACAGTTTGATCACCAACAGTGTAAAGGTGACAATTCCTAGAACTCTGAAAAATACTTCTATTTATTTATAATAATAAACAAGCTGGCGCTTCCTTTGCTCCAAACAACTTTAAGTCACTATTTTAATGACTCTCCCCCAGTGAATCTTTGGAGGAGGAACGTTTATTTTCCCACAATGCTTCGGAAGGTAATTAAAATGGCACCTGCAGGCTTTCCAGGAAAAGGCTGCAGTGCTGCTTTGTGACAGTGTTTTAATATTCTGGTTGCCGGGCAAGCCAACAGGTCTCACAATTTTAGGAACCAATCAAAGGAGGCATTTTATCCAGGGCCCTCACTGACAAACTGGAGCCAATTCTATTGGGAAACACTGACACTAAGCATCCTTTAGCCTTCCATTCAGAACTGATGTTTCAGCAAAATGTTTTCTGCATTTTCTACATTTCTGCTGTTCTATTTTAGCAGGAGTCTTATATGGTATGGGAGGAGGGAAAGACTGGGGGGGGGGGGGAATCCAGTTTTGTTTTCATCCACATATTGCAGTCTTAATTTCAATTCAAGATGTTTCTTTTTTTATAGATTGAATTTGACTGCCTACTTTGCAGTCCTTTATAAAAATAACTTCTCAGCTTACCGCCACACTCTGTATCCCTGACTCAGAATCTATGTTTGTAAAAATACCACACACTGCAGTATATAAAAGAGTACCTAAATACCTTCTCACAAAAGTGACAATTTTTTATTCAAAAACAGAGCTGTAATCTGTCTCTAAGCTCAAAGTGTCTCTTAGGGTTGAGAAAGTGGAGATAAAATGAAGGGAAAGCCCCTTAAGGGAATATTGGGTTCTCATAAAAAAGGACAGGAACAGGATATAAATGAAGATAAGCAATGGAATTTGTGAGTTGCTTTGTATTCGTGTCCCTAAAGAGGTGCTTTGAAGCACAGAAGGGTACAAAGGTAGTCCTTTAGCAATGTTTTGATACAACAGCATCATTTTCAGAAGCACACAAAACCTCTTGAAAGACATTGCTGTGTTTTAACATAGCTTTCAAAAATAGCCCCATATACAATGTATGGGAATTACAGAATCTAATATTGCACGAAGAATTGAATTATCATCACTGTGCAGAATAAATATCTCCAGGCTATCTCTGTCTTGGAGTGTCATTATAACTGAAGAGTCAGTCTCATGAATGGTTTTATACCATGGCATCTCTTAGACTTTTAAAATCAGACCAAGATTTATCTTCAAATTGTGAATCAGATATTTCAGGAGAAAATATAGATTCATTCAGAACCAAGCACATATCAAAAATCATCTTCTAAAAATTTCCTTTCAGAGTACTATTCAGCCAGCTTTTAATTCTAATCAGTTCAATTAGCCATTTCCCTACCATCTAGATTGTGTTGTTTAGATCTTGTCTCCTAATCATATTTCAACCAAAATGTTGATGCCTTCTTTTAAAAAATTCTTCTCTGCGGTTAAATCAATTCTGATTTTTATCAATGGCTTACTGAATGGAGTGGAATTTGTGTTAAATTGGCGCTAAACTAAGGAGGTTGTCTAACATCTTACCGAATCAAAGCATAATTCAAAATGACATCGACAGACAGTTCAAATACCACAGGATGATGTTTAACTATAACAAATATAAAGAGGTACATCATGGTTGGGAAAATCGAATGCATAGGTTCAGGTTTGGCATGAGTAAATATTAGAAGAATATAGACATCCCAGTGGACCATTAGCAGTATATGAGCGAAAATTTGGTACCTCAGTTGCACTTGAAATATTGTGTTCGGTTCTTGGGACCACAGATTAAAAGGAAAATATGTGGAGCACATTTAGAGAATTAGGATAATCAGGGGGAGAAGGCCTATGAAGAATCATCAACAGAATTGGGCATGTTTGACTAAAAAGAAGACCAAAGAGGAAGGTTTTTCAGTTTAATGACTAAATAATTGCTCCAGAAAAGAGGAAAACTGTTTTTGTAGGGGAAAAGATCAATAGATTAAATTTAAAAGAAAGGCGAAACATTAAAAAGAATTTTCTAACAATCATGCTGTTATGTGATGGATATCCTATTTAGAAGTTTTCAAATGGTGGCTGGGGATGATTTAGTAGATTCTTTTATTGAACAAAGAGATGGATTTGGCAACCGATAAGGCTATATGATTGTTTCCCATTATAAGATTCTTCATTGTGTTATTGGTTATGTCCATGCCTCCCAGAACTGATAATAGCAAATCATCAAAACATAGGCCAATTTTTCCAAATATTAAAGGCTGCTTGGCTTAACTAAGATTCACTCTTAACTTTCTCCGGATACGAAATAATGACTGATTTTATTGTAATAGAGAATTAAGTGATAGTTTTTTTTAAAAAAAATACGTTAAAAAGAAAATCAGCCAGATGAATTAAGGAAGAGAAATGTTGGATTTTTATAAAATTAGCCCACAATGATAAGCTTGAGGACTTGGAAATAATATATTTTTAAAATTAAACTGTCATGAAAGAGTCATATTTGTTCTTCATTGATGATGTAGCAATAAAACCAGATTTGTTGCCAGATATGCATTCGCTGAAATTTGCATTGAAACCCTCTCCTCCGATGAGCATTCCTGCATATTTTCAAAAAGTATTTGTCACAGAATACTTTACATCTCTAAGTATATATATGAATATACAAAGTGGGTGCTACTTCAGCAGAACAGATTTATGAGAAGAAAATCAAATGCAAGTCTGACGTGGAAAAAAAAAAGCTGAGAAAGGATTCCAGAGAAGGAAAAGGAGAAGCAAAGAAGTTTGCAGATGATTAAGCCATAAAGTAGAGAGAGACTTCTCTAGTACTAGACAGAAAATAATAAACCTGCGACTTCCGGTCCCGGCGGCTGACGGCGACGGGCAGAGACTGCTCGCCCCGCGCATCCCCGGTGGGCTCCCCACTCCTTGGGGGGCACAGGACGCCCCGAAAAGGTGTTCTGCCGGAGGAGCAGCGCGGCGGGAGGACCCCTGCATCGGCGGCGGCCGTCGGGGGCTCTCGCTTTGCTCCATGCACCAGGGAGCGCGAAGGGGAGGTGCGCTGAAGCGCCTTCGCTGTGAGGCTGTCCGGAAGAAAAAAAAGATACTTGAAGGATGCAGCGGTGGTGCGGTGAGCACTTGCTGGAGTGAAAAACGTCTGTTCCCTGCCAGGGTGATTAGAGAGTTCCCTTTTGCCTGGTCTCTCTACCCCCCGAACTCTCTTGGCTGCTCTACCATTCTGACTGATTTTTCTCTATACTGACTGGACTCTTTATTACTAACAATGACATCCAAAAGACCACCTCCTGGAAAGTCCGGCTTTGCTGCCTCTGCCCCGACATCTGCAACCTCAAGTCCGAGTACGCAATCAACATTGACAGCTTTTAAACAAGTTAAAACTACGGACTTGGAGTTTCATCAAATGTTTCAGCAAATTCTACAGGGACAAGAGGAAATTAAGAAACAGCTGAAGGAGATGAAAGAAGAAATTAGAGGGAACCAGGAAAAAATTGACAAGAACTCACAGAGACTGGATCTCTTGGAGCAGGGGGCGGCTGAGATGAGGGGGGGGGGGTGGAGGGCGTGCAAAAGGGAAACAAAGAGCTTGATACCCAACAAATGAAAATAGAGTTTGAGAGAATGTCCTTTTATCTTAGATTTCAAAATGTGATGGAGACAGATGATGAAAATATTAGGGACATCATGACAACTATCTTGGCTGAGTATACCCAGAAAGAAAAGCAACAGATGGGGTGGGAAATAGACCTGGTCTATAGAGTGAACTCCGCATATGCTAGAACACACAATGTCCCCAGGGAGGTGCACATTAAATTTCTTAGGAAAAGCACAAGAGATGAAATTCTGAATACACAAAGGGGACAAGCCCTGATATACAAAGATAAGGAGATAACCATACTGAAACAGATCCCCAAGAAAGTGAGGGAGAAAAGAAAATATTATTCGCAATTGGTGAATAAATTATACCAGAAGGGGGTGTGGTTTCATTGGTTGCTGCCTGAAGGTATGTTAATATTCTGGGAGGAGACAAGGGTCAGAATTAACACACCCATAGAGGTGCAGGCCTTTATGGAAAAAAATAAACTACTCCTAGAAAAGCCAGAAGACATCCCAGTAGATACACAAGACACGGGAGGGGCCGGAGCACTGCCAACGGGGGGAGATGGGGCGACATCAAGAAAGCTTAGATCACACAAATAAGTAAGAAAATCCACATCATATAAATTGATTGAAATTATTTTTGAATTTACCACACTGACTATATGTTATTATGTAATATTTGAATGCTATGCAAATGTACACCATGAGTCTGGAGGGGGCGTATTCCTACCGCAGTTTGCGGCTGCCACAATTTGTAACCATCCCCATACTTTTTCCTTTTGTAAAACATCAAAAAACCAATAAAACTTTGTTTTAATAAAAAAAGAAAATAATAAACCTGCATTTCCCCCCTATCAGATCTCACTCAGTTTGATTAAAAGGCCTTTGCTCTTGAAATTTTCTCTGTGAAATTTTCTCAGTGGAGAGTGATCTTGGACTTACTTCAATGCTTGGTGACTCATAGGTGGGTCTGAATGGTATCTCTTTCATTATATAATAATCTCTCCAGCAATTTGCATCCTCCCTGACTTCTCCCAATTCATTGGAATTTTTTCCCAAGCTGAGTATTGAGGACAGCCAGAGAAGCTCTATGGTAGCAGAATAATGTGGAACACCAATAGCATGGTAAAATAAGTTAAAAATGCTGGTAAAAGAAAAATAATTTCTTATTTTCTTTGAAAATAAGGCCAAAAAAAGGGACTTTTTTTAAAAAAGAAAACTTCTGACAAATGGCAAAGCAGACTTTGGGCCCTCGTTAGCTTTAGCACTTCAAATGGCTAGAATTGCTTGCAAGAAAACACTAGTTAAAAATGTCATTGTATCCATTATACTGTATTTCTGGGTGAAATACAGTGTGAATAAATGATTAAAATATTCAACATTAAATTAAAGCCAGACTGTAATACCAATGGACAAGAGTATTTCTTGCATTATCTTAACTCTTCTATAATTTTTTAATTAAAGTCAAACCAACTAACAACCCTGGTGTCAGGCCTGCAGTCATCTTTTCTTTTGGGTCTTTGGCCTGCCACACTTTCTATTATTTTGCTATGCATTTTCTATTGTGGGAAAATGGGAGGAGGGCTTGTAAGGAGTCACATAGTATGTAGCCATAACAAAATTCTTTCTAGAAAGCCAAGGTCATCCTTTGTCTTTGCACCTCTGCACCTGACCAGAATTGGATGGGTGGAACTGCCAGCATGGCAGTGGGAGATTGGACCATGTGATGGACTTGTGGGTATGGGGCAAGATCTTGAACTTTCAACCAGGTGGGGAAAACCAAGGAGCTTTCATATTTGGGTTTTCCAAAATGTGCCAACATGGCTCTCTTAATAGATTGGAACTTTGAGCAATACCTTGCCTTGGACTCTGATTTAGTTTTGGGTGCTATTTGGAACACTGACACCTGGGCAGGATAACTTTCCAAGAAGCTAGAAAGTTACCCCATAGTTTAAAAATTATTGACTGTAGGAAATATATATACCATGTGTACTTTTCAGCAAGTTAACATTGTAATGTCCTATACAATGGCTGCTTTATGGGAAAAAAATTAGTTCAGTCTCCCAACAATATATGAAAAAGGAGATTGGCTGTAGAGATACCTTGGATACACCAGAGAGAAGTTACTGATATACAGCATCATCTGTGAAATTCCACTCTCAAGCCATCTGTTATACTATAATATAAACTATGAAAATATGATATATTATATTATAATGTAATACACACTATGGAAAAAGCAAATAATTGTATATGTTTTACTGCAATTGACAGATGAGTAGATTGAACTGAAATATTTGCAAAGCGGTTCTGACCTATTTTTTTTAAAAATTATCATCTAAATCAACTGTGTTTTAATGACATTTACTGAACCACCAAATTTAATATTGTTTCAGGATGCTCAGATAAAGACTTGTAAAAGCACCTGAAATTTTGAGAGTTTCTCAAAATTTCTCCTTCAGCTCACCAACCAATTCAGGTTCTGCGGATTTGTATTTCATTCTGTTTCTGCAATGTTTCAACACATTGTCTGTACTACTTATGGCAACCTGTTTCTGACCTGGAACGCTCTCTCAGCGGCGATCTGGGATGTTAAATTGCTATTAAAATTACGTCTGGATATGTAGCTGGACCTGGGTTTGAACACTATTCTACTGCTTTGTGAGTCAGTGTGAGTAAAAATAGTGGTAATGGTGAGGCCAGTTTTTTTTTAAATCAAGATACTTGGTTTTATTTCTGTTTTTTAAAACTAAAATAATCAGTAAAACAATGAACTTAACCAATGTAGTTAATGTTGCATGAATTCATGGCTAAAGTAAAACACATTTCCAATGTGGGTATCAAAATGGAGCTATTTTTTCCATTCTGTGTACAAAAACTGATTTGATTGACAGTTGAATCTTGGTTCAACATCATCCCAGATATCTTCACTATCCTAATAAGCAACATCCTTGTGTCTAGGGGACACAAGGAAAGCTGAATGGCATGCAGTTTTTTTCCTCTAGCGTTTTTTTTATACAAACAAACTGATTGCCTCCACTTGTTTATTGGTGAAACTAGGCTTCCATGGCTGGATCTAATTCATCCCTACAAAAGAGTTGCTATTTACATAAAATGGGAAAAGTCATTAAAAGTTTACATGATGCCTCTAGTTTCCTTTTGAGCAATAAATAGCAATTCTTAGTGTCAGAGCTTCCATTTAGAACTGATGCATGGGGAAATAGATTAATCCCATTCCGCTTGCACCATAAAACAATCCAGTTTGGGTCTTATATCCATATAACACTGTATTTAATTTTTACTGGATAGCTGTTATTTCTATGATGGACTATTCTTTATCAGTCAAGGGAAGCAGATGGCTTCTGCTATCAGATCTCCAACAACATCTCCAGGAAACGGGCTTCAGATCATATCCTAAAATTTGCAGGTGAGGTTTCGGAGTGGAGGGATGTGTCCTAAACAAATGATTTCTTAATCTGCCTAGCTGAAATCTATGGCACATTTGCAATCAGCTACCTAAAGCAGCACCCAAAACAAAAAGTAAGCTCAAAAACCCCTTGCTGAAGTGAGAGGTGTCTCTTCTTAGATTTTATACAGCAGCCTCTCAGAGGCAAAACAAGCAAAAGTGATATTTTCATCAGTTTGGTTTTAAAATGCTCATTTCCTTCATTGCCATTAGAGGTCTCCAAGTCTTCTGCTATATGCCCACTTTCCTGCCACATGCACAGAACTTTTCTCTACTAATGGTACTCCACTTTAGGGGCAGAGGAAGGACTATGTTATAGGGCTGAAATGCAATCACAGGGATCACCCAAATGGTATGTCATCGTCGTCGTCATCATCATCATCATCATCATCATCATCATCATCATCATCATCATCCATTTATTTATAACAAAAAGGACACGCAGAACTGCAAGAATAATCTAGTTGAATTTGCAGGATTACCATATAGAAACCTCCAAAGTGGATCAAACTATTCTAAATTTGACAGGTGCATTTTCTTTGTTTCTGAAGCTCATGACAGAAACAATAATCCTCCTGTTTATAATAATCATGTAATGACATGACACGCAGGATGTGAATTTCCTGAATTCAAGAGTGATTGTTTGCCTCAAATCCTTTTAAACGTAAGCCAATTTACACTTTGAAAGGATGTTTTAATAACTTCAGCAAACTAATAGTTATATTTGTTACATAAATGCCACACATTAAATTTGATTACCACATATACCTAAAAGAAAAAGCAGAGGAAATTATATCAGTTTACTAAAGGATAAGACCACATTGTAGTGAATTAGTATTATAAGAGTCTGTTATCACTTGTTTGCATTAGTAGGCATTATTGCTTTCATATTATAAAGAGGAAAATCTGCTTCCGTGCACTGCAATTTGTACAGATGAAACATTTTCTAAAGAATTGGGGCCATTTTTTTCTGCATTGAATTAGCCTCCCGGAAAATAAAAAGGAAATTCTGCTTCAAATTGAGAAATCAGTTTATATAGTGCCCCTCCCCCCACCGAAATCAGAAATTATTGTAAAAACTGAGATTGTGAGACAAGTATTTTGCATCCCTCTTTATAATCCTAAATAATCTTACTTAGACTTTCAATGCAGATAATCTCAATACTTGGAATTATTTGACTGTACATTAGAAGTAGGCGCGGAAAACTGAATTTTAAAGGTTACTTTTAAAGAACCCACTCTCATTAACAACATTAAATGGTTTGTCTTTTCTATGGAACTATTTTCATTTTCAGTTAAATTTTCAACCCTATTTTTAATGAACTCATATGTATCAATTCTCTTAATAATGTTTGCAGAAAGGATGCAAAAGTTGCAAGCCACAGCACACTGAGTATGCCAGAGTAAACATGCTCAATCTGTGATGCAACTCCCTCAAGCACCATCTCTTGAAAATAAATATGTTCCACTGGTTGTCTATGAATTTACTTCCAGGGAAATGTGATTAGAGTTCAACATGCATTAGAAAATTGAGAGAACTAAACAAATTTCATTTTCATATTCTTTTATTTAATTAGGAAAAAGGACTAATATCAAATAAATTCCTGCAGAACTCTCATATTGTAGTGTCACATTGATAAAGAGCAATATTATATTTTTTTCTGTTTGCTTCATACAAACAAAGACACTCTTTCACTTCTGGATTCTTATTTCTCTCTATCATTCTAAATTCTTTTAAATCTTTATGTTTTAATATCTCACCTCTTTTCTTTGACTGCTCATAAGTTACTTTTGAATTGTAAACATGTATAAGCAGAGGTGCTAAATCATTATCCAATGGAGAAAATGTAATATTGTATCTGCTGTTAATTAAGCATACAGCTAATCACAAACTTCAATTATAATTTTCCACTGTTGGTAGGCTGGTGTTCACATTTCATAAGATTTCAAATATAAATATAATATAATATAAGCTAATTTTTAAAATGTTGCTTTTTATAAGCAAATATAGTTTTCCATTTGGTAATGATACAGTTAACATTTATCTTCAACATTGCCTCTTACTTATTAGCCATTCCCTTGAAGTCAGTCTTAAAATGATATTTTAAGCCTATAGTAACTTTGTTTTATAATAATTTTATGACAAAAGGTACTGAAATGAAAATTGAATTAAAATACAAATATTATTTTTTTATATATTGAAAATAGCTCTCATGATCAAAACTACAGTATAAACAACCTTTTAAAAGCAATATGTGTATTTAAAAAAAATCTAATGATCTTTTTATTTAAAAGTATGAACTCTTAAAATATGGACCTTTAGTCTTTCAGTAGTTTCGGAGATGAATCAAATAACACAGATTAACTATAAATCCCATTCACAAACTTCATTTTAATCTGGGGCTTCTATTCCCCTTGTCCACATTCAAAATAATGGAATGTTGAAATGAATGGAATTCTGATTTGTGTGAAAACCCAGTGACGTAAAAGCTTTGGTATAACAAAGATTGAGAAAGAAAATGAAAATATACATTTTGGAATCATGCAGCTCAGCCCATGTATTTTTACCTAAAAACAGGTACACATCAAGTAAGATTTATTTCAGAAGAGAAGAGTCTAATGTCCTAGCATCCAAACTTATTCAGCTTAATAACACCTTTGCTTAGCCTGGCTAAGATACAATAGCAAAAAAGTACCACTCTGGCAACAGTAATCTATTCAGAAATAATTACCAAAGTGTTATCATAGTGGATTGTTAAGAGTGAATATCATGCCTTTTTCCTCTTGCAAATTAAAAGAAGCCTTAAGACTCACCCATTCCACTAACAAAGCGTTTTAAAAGTTTAATCCATCAGAATGTTCAGGTCTTATCCTTTCCAGGATATCAGCTCTTCAAATTAATCAGATGTGGAAAGAATAACATTCTCTCCAGCGCTTATCCCGCCTGGTTAGTGACAGCTCTTTATGGATATCAGCAGCCTTGCTGAAGTATTATTGTAATCCACCCAAGCTTCCCAAGATTGCTCAGGAGATTGAGTCTGAAATATACATCATCTTTCATTTTGGAAGCTGCTCGATGCTCTCCCTGCTGTATGTCTCGCTTCTGAGATGCTTGGATTATCTCAAACTGGAGGTAGTACAGACTTGGCTATTTATACAGCTTCTGCGTTGCCTGCCTGGAAAAAGAAGGAAGAGGAACAAATGGATCTGAACTCTTCAGAGATGCAAAATGCTTTCACAGGCGTAGGCATTTCCCAAATCAAACAGTTTTGTATTCATCAAACTGGAAGGCAGCCCCTGGGTTTGAAGAAGGCAAGAAAGCAGGCAAAGATACACATGGCTGTGTGGAGATTCAATTCAGAACAACAAGGAAAAGGAACAAGTAGCAGCAGAAGAAAACAGCGGGAGAGGTTGAGCATCTTGTGATTGCCTTGAATTACACTCCTTAGGGAGGGGGGGATTTAAAACAAAACAAAACTGTTGAAATACAGCAAGGAAAATAATCAGTTGGATCAGCTAAGCTTATACAACACATGTTTTCATTTGGCTGATGTTTAAGCCTCACAGTTTTAGTGCAGAAAGAACAAGATTAGCCTGTGAGTAATATCCTTTCTCAGTGTTTCAATACACCCTGATATCTACGGGGTTTATCCTGAGATGAAATGATTAAAATAATTAGACTAGTAAACATCAAAGTTTACATTCATGAGAAGACCTTTTGAAATATCAAATGAAGGGATAATTAATATTATATGATTTCTGATAAAATGATGTGGTTTTCTCTCTCTCTCTCTCTTTGATAGCGATTGTTTGCACTACCGCCTTCTAATTGGTAGAGCTAACAACCTTTCTGGCCACAGCAGGGCTGGCCTGGAAGGGGTATTGCAATCAAACTGGTTGCTAAGTCTTACTTCAACATTGGCCTCTGCAATATCAGAGGGCAGCAGCGGGGGAGAGAGGCCAGATTGAACACAGCTTTGCCCTTTATCAAAATTAAATTGAAGAGGGGCTGAGAGAGAAAGCTGTAGAAACTGCCCCTCCCATCCTTTGGGAACTTTCACCCAAGACTACTATTTCATCCTGTGTAGAAGAGTGGAAGAAGAGGAGGAGGAGGAGAAAAAAGAAAGTAACCTGATCCTCTTCAAGCACACAAAGCAGTGGTGCTATTCAACCGGTTTTATCCGGTTCAAGCAAACCGGTAGCGGTGGCGGCAGAACATTCCGCCCACCTGCCCAGATGTCATCACACTCTGTTTTTGATGCTCTGCACATGCACAGAAAGTCCTGCGCCTGCACGGAGGTGGCACGTGAGAGTGAGGTGAGCGTGTGTACGCTCTCACATTTGTGAACCAGTAGCGAAGGTAAGTTGATTTTACCCCTGACACAAAGTCTTGTGCCAATAGGATTCTACGGATCAGTGCTACAAATGTACAAATTGGCTTTTCTAATTTTCACATCTATGAAAATGATTGTAATATTCAAACAGAATTTCCATATATTCAATATATATAATATATATATTATAAGGTAAGTTAACAAAGCAGTGAACACAGCTGAAAAAATTCTTTCTTAAGCACTAACACTTGATAATTTTCTTGTTGTTTTTATCTGGTAGAATTAACAAAATTATTAGGGGAGATAATTTTTATCTGAGTACATCTTTATGACATGCATGAATGGAAAACCATATAATATATCTGTTCCATAACTATAAAATATCCAGATAGACTGAAATTGATCAAGAAATTCTAAATCCCACCATGTTAGCAGCCTGAAAACATCAGACTACAAGATTGCCCTTTTGCTGTCTGAAATACAAGCTAAAACAGAGCAGTCCCAATATAATCAAGAAAAGATGGCCAATTTACTTATTTGATTTCTCAGTTATCTATTCATAGTTTCAATTAATCCTTTATCATACCAGTTTGATAATATTGTAAAATCAAATTAATTTTTTTTAAAGCCACCTGGATTCACCTATGTGTGAGTTCGGCAGTTTTGTAAATAATAATTAAAATATGTATGTTGCATATTTCTCCTACTATGCAAGTATTTGTCATATTATATGTATTCACTTTTCACAAATTTTAACACAACACATTTTGCAGATTATTTTGTATAAATGCATATATTTTGTGCAGCATTTTCCTAATATACTTTCCTTTTAATTGACAAATTAGCTTTTAAAATTCAGAGAGGTATAAAAGGTGCTGCAGCCGCCAAAAAAGCCAGCACAGTTCTAGGCTGCATTAACCAAGGGATAGAATCAAGATCACATGAAGTGTTAATACCACTCAATGATGCCTTGGTAAGGCCACACTTAGAATACTGCATTCAGTTTTGGTTGCCACAATGTAAAAAAGATGTTGAGACTCTAGAAGAGCAACAAAGCTGGTTAGGAGACTGAAGGCTAAAACATATACAGAGATATACAGAGATAAAATGTATATGGAGATATATAAAACATATAGAGATGGGCAGTGGCAGCAACTGCTTGGCATGGTCTTCTCGCTTGTGGCCCTTGGCTGCCTCCACTGCTCCTCGCTTCTCACCTGCCGCCGCAGCCACTTCCTCTTTTTCCGCCTCCAGTTGCTGCTACTGTGTAGCGATGCTGTAAGGCCACCGCGGTGCCTGCAGCAGAAGCCGCGATGGTAACACTGTGGCCTGCCCAGGTCTGAGTGTGAATCGCAGCCGGGCCCTGCCTTTCTGGATGGGGAGAGCGAAACCCTCCTGGGCTGCCCTTTAAGGAGGGGGAAGCCGAAGAGCTTGCCTCCCCCCTCCCCAGTCATTCATTTCATTGCCTCCTTCACCTGGGAGGGAGTTCTTGCCCATTTGACCTTCTCTCTTCCTCCCTCCCTCCGTGTCTGTAGCGGAAGAAAGCCTGGCACCCCTCTAGCTGAAGAAGAGGAAGAATAAGCTGGGGGGGGGGCAGGTTGGTACTTTGAGGACCATGAAGAAATTTTTTTACTCTCGTTGGGAGCAGGGAGGATCCGGCGCTGGTTCAGGCACCCTAGGAGGGGGTAGTGGTGGTAGCATGGGGCCTCGCAATGGATACATTGGCCAGGTCTTCAACGTGGGGAGGCAGCAGGTGATGGTGGAGGAGGTAGTGGCAGAAGGTGGCTTCACCATTTCTGGTGAAGACCAGCAATGGGATGAAATGTGCCCTCAAATGAATGTATGTAAACAACTAATATAGAGAACAGTTGCTGGAATTGGGCATGTCTAGTTTAATAAAAACTAGGATTAGGAGTGACATAATAGCAGTGTTCCAACATCTAAGGGATTGCCAAATATTACTGCCACAAAGATGAGGGAGTCAACCTATTCTCCAAAGGACCTAAAGGCAAGACAAGAAGCAATGGATGGAAACTAATAAAGGAGAGAAGCAACTTAGAACTAAGGAGAAATTTCCTTATGGTTAGAACAATTAATCAGTGAAACAACTTGCCTCCAGATGTTGGGGATGCTCCAACACTGGAAGTTTTTAAGAAGATGTTGGACATTACAATTCAACTGAAATTGTATAGGGTTTTCTACCTGAGCAGGGGATTGGACGATAAAACCTAGAAAGGTCCATTCCAATCCTGTTGTTCTGTTCTGTTATATTCTGCCTGTCCTGTCATGTTCTGTCCCGTCCCATCCCACCCTGCCCCGTCCCAATCCATCATGATCCATCCCGTCCCATCCCATCCAGAGGTGGTATTTAGCATGTTCTGACCAGTTCTGGAGAACCGGTAGTGGAAATTTTGAGTAGTTCGGACAACTGGAAAATACCACCACTGACTGACCCCACCTCCATCTATTCTCTGCCTCCAAGTCCCAGCTGATCAGGAGGAAATGGAGATTTTACAGTGTCCTTCCCCTGCCACCAAGCAATTCCACACCCATCAAGCCATGCCCACAGAACCAGTAGTTAAAACATTTGAATCCCACCACTGGTCCTGTCCTGTTCAAGTGGGATTCAGCAGATGTAATGGCTTGACCCTAAAACAGAACAATGCCCCTTCTGTGGATAATAAAATCAAGTCTACTCTCAACTATGGAAACTCACTTAATAAATTTGGGTCAGTGAGTCTCTCAGGCACCTCACAGGCCTATTGTAGGGAAAATCTTGCAGGAGAGACTACTACAGCTTGACATCTTGAAGGAAAACTAAGACATAATCTAAGTAATAAACAATCATTTCCTGAACTGACTGTAAGACAAAAGAAAAACAGGCTTCCTATTTTACAAATACCAATGGTACGACTCATTAATGTTTGCAACTACAGATAGTCCTCAATGTACAATCATTTGTTTAGCAACCATTCGAAGTTATGAGCATGCTGAAAAAAGGGGCTTACGACTGGTCCTTGCACTTACAACCATTGCAGCATTACTGTGTTCATATGACCAATTCAGGTGTTTGGCATGTATTTATGATGGTGGCAGTATTCTGAGGTCAAACGATCATCATTTACAACCTTCTCAGATGAATTCTAGCAAGCAAAATCAATGAGAAAGGGTGTTTCATTTAGCAACCATTACAAAAAGGCTGTAAAATCCAGCATGAATCACTTAACGACCACATCTCCTAGCAACAGAAGTTCCAGTCTCAATTGTGGTTGTAAGTTAAGGACTATTTGCATTAGTAATTATATCTCAGAAACTAGATATTTAGGAATGTGAGTTGAACATGCATATAATATGTGTGTTCTGAGAGATCATCATTGACTAGAATATTAGTGGCATGAGTTAGTTTTGCATGTCTCTAATAATTGTGTCTAGCTTGAGTCAGTGTGCAATTGTTTAGAAATGAATATTAAAGCTAACATTTATTTCTATCCACGGGTTTCCCTATTTTGTATACATCTTTTTTCTAATATGCAAATATTTATATGCAGTTTTTTCATATTTTTCTACATGGCTTTTGAACTAAGAGTGTCATATATGCAGTCTGAAGAAAAACTTAATTCCAAACCATGTACTAATATATTATGAATTAAGTCAATTTTCTTAAAATTTGGATCTGATATCATTTTCCTGTAAATTTCTCTGAAAGTAATTGGTGTGCATCTTTAGGTGCAAGAGAGACAGAAAGACACTATTCATACAGTATATGTCAGTATCAAAGCTATACTTATTTTGGAGAAAAAAAAATCTAAGAAAAAAATGCAGAAATATAAATAACTGCCTTTCAGATCAGGCTATGAATTCATCTGGTCTAATATTCCATTTTCAATTGTATTGTTGGGAAAAGCAGGGGGAGGCTTCAAAGTTGGAACTAGCTTCAGGTCCTTGCGCAACCTCAAGATATCCAGGACTAAACCCCTTGGGCTCTATAGAGTCGCATCTATCTATACCCAGGCTAGGTCTGAAAGACTGGGGAGATTCCTGTATAATAGGCAGAAAGGAATAAAGAATAAGCTTGAATAAGTTTTCTTTGAAGAAAAACCAGAAAGTCCAATTGCCTCTTGAAAAAGCACCTTTGGCACAACCATGATGACTGCACGACTCTCCATAGACATCTACACATATGGGTCTGTTGTTTGTGCCTGACAGGTATGCAGGCAAAGATGATGTTGGTAATATGTGGTGTTAGTGTCTAGCATCTGGTTTTTGCAAGTACATTCTCACTAAACATTGAATCTGAATCATATGAAAATTGATTAGAAAAGTTGATCTTTTTCAGAGAGGAGAAGTTTTGAAATATCTGTGCGATTGTGATATACAATAGAAGGTGTTGAACCAAACACATATTCTGTTGCTTCAGATAGCAGAGTTAAAACCAGTGGTATAAATTGTGGGACATCAAATGTCAGATTCTATGCTAACAATAAGAGCAATTTTATGGCAGGAAATGAGAGTGGGTGGTAACTGAGGTATTTTCTCCCTTGGAACTACTTAACTATGTAAGCCATCTTTTGGGGATAGCAATAGCACTTAAACTTATAAGCCGCTTCACAGTGCTTTTACAGCTATCTCTAAGTGGTTTACAGAGTCAGCCTATTGCCCCAACCATCTGGGTTCTCATTTTAACCTCCTTGGAAGAATGGAAGGCTGAGTCAACCTTGAGCCTGGTGAGATTCGATCTGCCAAATTGCAGTCAGCCAGCAGTCGGCAGACGTAGCCTGCAGTACTGCATTGTAACCACTGCGCCACCATGGCTCCTATGTAGTTGTAGTTTTCCCCCCACATTACCCAGAACAGCTCCACTACATAATCCCCAGGTTCCCTACAGATGCTACAGTTTTATAGATGATTTAAGTGGCTATCATTAGATATTGAAAAACACTCAGGGGGGGGGGGTGCAATTGTGAGGAGCACCACATAATTCATCTTGTTTTGAGAAGCACCTGCTTTCAAATGACATGGTCTTTCATATTCCTGAAAGAGAGGAAAAAAACTGTTTGGAAGCCTTCAGTTCTTATGGTTGCTGAAAGGTCCAGAAGGAGCAGCAGTCAGACTTAATTTACTAATTCCCAGATAGTCTTCATCCTTGATGTCATTAATTGCTTTTCCAGAATCGCCTGGAATTGAGAAATCATATCTCACAGTCACTTTGCCTGACCATTGACGTTTCAATACTGTCCTAGTTCTGCCTATCTCAGAAAAATCCAACATAGGCTTCTTAAAAAGAAATCCAATACTTGCCTTTTTAAAACAAAAGGGCCTGCCTTTTCTCAAGAAGGCACTTATTAACTACATGAAATGCTGCTAATAGCGTGTGTGTGTGTGTGTGTGTGTGTGTGTTGTATTTGTGCGGATAAATACATAAAGGGAGACTAGTATAGATCTATTTCAAGCTATTTAGCTCTCATCAGCTAGCCATACCCTTACTGGGAATCTAACCAGGGCTGTATTGCATATTAGGCCTATGTAATTGCCACTAAGCCACAGGCTCTCTTCCTTATCAGCTAGGCCAGGGAAATAGGTATGTATTTGTGTTACAACCCCTGGTATGCCCAAATATATGTGCCAGTTTGTCCCATTAGAGGTACAGGGAGAGCCTGTTCTCCACTTACCACACCCATTTTGGGGAGGAGGTGTATTAGGGTACATGTTCCAGTCCAGTTGGAAGGTAAGCATAGATATGCATTTTTCCCACATAAAAAAGAAGACTCCATTTTCTCCTACACATACGCCTATGTTCATGGAGAAGGGATGGGCTCGGAAGTTCCTTTCATTAGTCCAGACTTGTAAGGTTCCTGCCCGGAACATACCAGTCAGAGGCCTGCCAGAACCCACCCCTGGTCTGGGTCAATATATCTTACACACAGTAATTATAATAGTAATATTGTTTATATTTACATAATCACAATCTTTCAACTTCTAACATTTCTGTACACATAGTAATTATAGTGTATTCTTAGATTAAATAAATGTGATGTAAGGAGTTACAAGATCCCAAGGGAGAAGCATGAAAAATTTACCAAAGTCAATCAGAGTTAAAATTGTAAAAAGGGCAAGAGATGATGGATAGATATAGAATACGTCTTAATATGGTGACTACTTTATTAAGAGTTAGAAAAAAGAGATAGAAGTCAGAAATTGGGAAACTAGTATTATGTATACTAATAGCGGGAATGAGGTGACTCAGTGGCTAAGATGCTGAGCTTTTTGATCAGAAGGTCAGCAGTTCAGCAGTTCCAATCTCTAGTGCCGCGTAAGGGAGTGAGCTCTGATTACTAGTCCCAGCTTCTGCCAGCCTAGCAGTTTGAAAGCACGTAAAAAATGCAAGTAGAAAAATAGGGACCACCTTGGTGGGAAGGTAATAGTGCTCCATGTGCCTTCAGCATTTAGTCATGCCGGCCATGGAGACGTCTTCGGACAGCACTGGCTCTTCAGCTTAGAAATGGAGAGGAGCATCACCCCTAGAGCTGGAAACGATTAGCACGCATGTGAGGGGGACCTTTACCTTATACTAATAGCTTTCTGATCAGAAATTACAAACCATATTTGACTAGAGTCTAGAGGTTAATGGGATGTACCTCTCCAAATAGCATGTCCCAAGCAGGTTACAATCTGACATTGATCCAGCTTTTTTGTTAGGTGTAGTCTCCTAAAAGTAATGGTGATTTTAGTTTTATATGATGTTCTATTTCAGGGCCCAATCTACTGGTGACATCTTCCTGGCCAGGTTTTCTGCAGTGTGGTAAATAGTGAATTGGTTAACTTAAGTAAATGTGGCATTAAGTCAATTTTCTGGCTCCTGCCCATTCATTTTAATAATTTTGACATACAGTATTTGTCAGTATTCAAACGTTAACACAAGTTCCGTGTCAATGGGTTGTTCTAACTCCTACTTAACCTGCTACACTTGTAATGGTTCCAACTACTTTTTAGACTGCTACTTTGTGAGCTGAAAGCACAACTGTCACTGAATTTACTTAATGAAGTTTTTCAAGGATTTATCACAGTTCTTTTCCATGATGGAGGAGAAGCTTGATTGACTATCTTTTGACTCATGCTTCTGCACGCTGAAATGAACATGGAAGAGCAGTTGGACTTCCTGCATAGCAAAGAGATATTGATGACAAAAGAGTGGCTCAGTTCTTGCTGTTGAATGTAGAATATTGTACAGAGGAGCTGCAGAGGTAGTTGAGCAGCACTTAATTTTTTTTTCTTCTAAAATGACAGAGCTGTCAGCTCCCTTCTCAGTATTGTTGCGATTTAATGTGAAATCTGACGTTTGGATGATGTCTAGTCAAATGAGGACGTGCATATTCATGTAAAGGGAATTCCAAGCTTTTCTTAATGAAACATCCTTTTGGAAACCTGAGGAACTGCAGGAGCTGAACTGCAGGTGATTTCTGATGTACCTGAAAAAACCTCTTTAGATAGATGGTTTACAACTGCCCACAGACTATCAAGATGATATTAGAGGGCCTCCATTCCTTGAATTTCTTCTAATGGAACCACGGTAATTCAGTTTCTGAATTCTAGAATAGAAAGATTGTTATTAATAACTAAAAATTTAAATTCTTCAAATTATTATTTTACTGTGCTTTTAACTGCGTGCAGGATGCCTTGGTCTTGGCATATCAATGCTTCTACCTTGGATAATTCCAATGTTAATCCTAATCTCTTTTCCAAATAAAGTGTTTCAGATAATTGGCTCTCCTGAGCAATAGATTCAATAGATCTATTGCTACAGATTTTTTGTAACCTTGATAACTAGAGGTTCAGCATTCCTTCGATGCAGCTTTGCCTATCAATTTAAGAATTTGCTATTCCAGATAATTTATGAAAATATAAGAGTTGAAAGATCAGTGTAAATGTAAACTGATTTGAGCCACTCCCATGGAACACATTAAGTTAACCTTAGAGAAATGTACCTATTGTCCAAAACTGTGGAGGTGTTCTTTCAGTTTTTGTTTTAAAAGTTAAGGTAGAAAAAATTCTATATATTATTGCTGATTTTTGAGGATGGAAAATGCTAGTAAACTGACTCAAATCATCCCTACATTGATCTGTTTACTGAAATATTATTATGTACATGTCAACTCAGGATTATACCTCATAAATTAATGTACCAATACATACATTAGTGTCAGTGGTGGGATTCAATTTCTTTTACTACCTGTTTTGTGGGTGTGGCTTGGTGGGCATGGCTTGGTGGATGTGACAGGGGAAGGATACTGTAAAATCTCCATTCGCTCCCCACTCCAGGGGAAGGTTACTGCAAAATCCCCATTTCTTCCCAATCAGCAGTGACTCAGGAGGTAGAGAATAAATGGGGGCAAGGCCAGTCAGAGGTGGTATTTACCGGTTCTCTGAACTGCTCAAAATTTCTGCTACCGATTCTCCAGAACTGGTCAGAACTTGCTGAATACCACCTCTGATTAGTGTTTATAGACTCTTTGTTTCTGTTTCTCTCTCTCTTTCTCCCTCTCTTTCTGTCTCTCTCTCACACACACATACACACAGATCACACTTTATTTGACAACCTTAATAGGGCTACTTCATTGGGAATTATGATGCTTAATCACTCCTACTAGCTGTTCTTCTTACCTGCTTCTTCACAAGATTTCCAGCATTCATAGTTCTTCTTATGTTAAATATCCCCCCTGTATTTGACATTTGAAAGCTTAAGGATACCAGTTAAATTGGGAAATTTAGAAAGAAGTGGGTTTTTTGTAGCATCTTTTGGGCAAGTAATGAGGAAATAAATTTTACAGGTAGTTCTTGATTAATGACCAATCATTTTACAACTGTTCAAAGTACAATAGTCTTGGAAGGGGTGTTTACAGCATGTAAAGCACTTCCTACCACTGTAAAATGTCATGCTGCTCCTCCCAATGGTCACACAACAGCATTCCAGGTGCTTGGTAATGAGCTCACATTTTGATTTGGTGGCAGTATCCTGCAGTCATATGACATAATGCAGAATACGTAATATAGAATAGTGGAGTTGCAAGGAACCTTGGAGGTCTTCTATTCCAACCCCCTACTCATTCTGGACAAATGACTGCCCAATGACTGTCTTCTTTAAACTCTCCAGTGATGGAACATCTACAACTTTTGAAAACAGCTGATCCATTGACAAATTGTTCCCAGTGTTACAAATTTGCTTCTTAGTTCTAGATTGGATCTCTCTTTGATAAGTTTCTGTTACTTTTTGTCCTTGTGCTTTGGAGAATAGGTTGTCCTCTTCCTTGTGACAGCCCTTCAAATATAAGACTGCTATCATGTCATCCATAGTCCTTCTCTTCATTAGACTAGACACATCCAGTTCCTGCAACCATTCATCATGTGTTTTAGCCTCCAGCCCTTTAATCATCTTTGTTTCTCTTTTCTGCACACTTCCAGAGTCTATATATATCACATTAATCAAAATTAGATGCAGTATTCCAAGTGTGGTCTTAACAAAGTAGCATATAGTAATATTAATATTTCACTTGAGCTTGAGACTATTCCTCTGATGATGTAGCCTAGGACTGCATTGGCTTTTTTGGCAGTTGCAACACACTGCTGACTGCATTTTGGATATCCTTAACAACCACATAGTTTGCTTAACAAAAATGTGGTTCACTTAAAAGTATGGCAATTTACTTTTAATCTTGAAAATTGGATCAGGGCACATGGCAGCCTGTTTAACAATTGCCCTGACTTACAACCAAAATCCTGAGCTCAATTTTGGTCATAAATCGAGGACTGCCTGTACTGGCATTCTTGGAAAAGACTAGAAAATTGTCTGCTATAGGCAGTAGCCACATTGCAATGTGAATCTCCACTCAGTTTTACATCCTATTAAATTTTTCAGTGTGAATTTGGAAGGTCTGTTTTACATATATAAAGATTGATGATAGAGATAGTCAGAAAGACAATATATAGAATCAAGATCACTAGAAGTTATACATTTTATAATGCCTTAGTAAGCCCACACTCGGAATACTGCATCCAGTTGTGGTCACCACAATATAAAAAAGACATTGAGATTCTGGAAAGAGTGCAGAGAAGAGCAACAAAGAGGATTAGGGGACTGGAGGCCAAAACATATGAAGAACGGTTGCAGGAACTGGGTATGTCTAGTGAAAAAAAGAACTAGGGGAGACAGGATAGCAGTGTTCCAATATTTGAGGGGCTGCCACAAAGAACAGTGGATTGACCTATTCTCCAAAGCACCTGAAAGCAGGACAAGAAACAATGGGGGAAACTAACCAAGGAGAGAACCAACCTAGAACTAAGGAGAAATTTACTGACAATGAGAACAATTAATCAGTGGAAGGACTTGTCTACAGAAGTTGTGGGTGCTCCATCATTAGAGGCTTTTAAACAGAGCCATGTGTCTGGAATTGTATATGCATAGGGTCTCTTGCCTGACCAGGGGGTTGGACTAGAAGACCTCCAAGGTCCCTTCCATCTGTTATTCTGTTACAAAACTACAATCACCTAAAAAGCTAAAAGTAAAGAAGATCGTAATAATAACACTGTCACAATTTCAGGAGATAGAATCCAAATATGCACAATATGACAAATTTTATTTTATTTTTTAACTTAAGTCAGAAAGTAAATTTAGATAATTCTCTTTCTGCCAAATATCTGTGGAACTTGTAGAAAAGCCAGAAGATGAATCTTATAGAACTTTCCCAAGAATATCTAAATCTGGGCATTTAGTGCATAAAGCATTTTGGTAACAGTAATTTGTCCAGGGAGCAATTTTTCATGAATATGCTTAGAAAGCATTACTCCTATGTTTGGAAAGCATTGAGCTATCAATTTGTTAGAAAGAATCCAGCTAGACCTGGAAGCTAGAGATGTTCTGCATGCATTCTAGGCATCCGCGGAGGCTTTTGGAACAATTATGTCATAGTTTGGCTAAATCAGCTCATTCCAACTCAGGAAATGTAGCTTAAAAGTTCAGAAGCTCTTACAATGTGGAAGAAATGAGAAGTGTCGTGTGTAATTTATTATTGAATATTTGCATAGTGTCAGGAAGAGAGAAGGTCAAGTGAAGTAGGCCTGTGGCATTGCCAAGTAAGTCCATTATTTATCAGGGAGAAAAATTTGTTAAGAGGTTGATTTCATGGTTGCAGAACTTCAGTGATATGTTCTATTTTCTCTGGTGAAAATGGCAAATTAATGATGGATGGACAATATTTAGAAGAAGATAGAAAGAGTAAGTAGTGGGCGTATCTCTGTTGATCATAGATTTGATATGAGCATATTTTTCGTCTCTGTCCTGAATCTACAGATTCAGTTAAACTTTTCCAAAGGAGAAAGCTGTACTCACATAGCTGTATGTCTAAATATGCTCCTTTTCAAGCATTATGACAGACATAGAGACATTGGAGAGTAATTGGAAGATGCTTGAAATTTTGGGCTTGGACAACATAGAACTATGCCGATTAAGTTCTGACCTAAGCATAGTACACAAAATTGTCTGCTACAACGTCCTACCTGTCAATGGCTACTTCAACTTCAACCGCAATAATACACAGGCAAACAATAGATACAAACTCAAGGTAAACTGCTCCAAACTTGATTGCAGAAAATACGACTTCAGCAACAGAGTAGTCAATGCCTGGAATGCTCTACCCAACTCTGTTGTTACATCCTCAAACCCTCACAGCTTCAACCTTAAACTGTCTAGCATGGAGCTCACCCCATTCCTAAGAGGTCTGTAAAGGGGCCATGCATAAGCGCATCAGCATGCCTACCCTCCCTGTCCTATTGTTCCCATTTATTCCTACCCATTTCCTGTGTTCATGTCCATTTTTATACTTATACCTGTTATCTCATACATGTTTGACAAACTAACTAACTAAATAAAATAAAATAAATACAGTGCTGGTTACTGGCTAGCACAGTGATGGTGAACCTTTTTTGGCTCGTGTGCCATAAGTGGGGGGAGCGCATGGGGGACCCCCCATTTTTACATGCTTTTTTCGCCCTCCCCAGGCTCCAGAGGCTTTATAGGAGCCTGGGGAGGGCAAAAACAGCCTCCCCCACCCCCCGGACGCCCTCCGGAGGCATCAGGGAACCCTCCGGACGGTCCCTGAAGCCTTTGGAACGCTCAAAACAACCCTCTGAACAAACCAGAAGTCACCTGTTTGCTCGGAGGGTCATTTAAGTGTTACGAAGGCTTCAGGGACCGTCCGGAGGCTTCCCTGATGCCTTTGGAGTGCTCAAAACGACCCCCCGAGCAAACCGGAAGTCACTTCCGGTTTGTTTGGAGGGTCATTTTAAGCGCTCTGAAGGCTTCAGGGACCGTCTGGAGGCTTCCCTGACACCTCCGGAGGGTGTCCGGGGGGGCAGGGGAGGCTGTTTTCACCCTCCCCAGGCTCCTATAAAGCCTCTGGAGCCTGGGGAGAGCAAAAAATGGCTTTAAAAAAGGGTGAACTCAGCTGGCCAGCGCACACATGCACGCTGGCCAGCTGACAGGGCAGCGCCTCATGTGCCCTGACAAATGTCTCCGCGTGCCACCTGTGGCACGCGTGCCATAGGTTCGCCATCACTGGGCTAGCAAATCAGCACAGTCCTACAGTATATCCACCTACAGCAAGATTGTGTGAACAATAGGAGGTATTAATAAGAACATTCTTTACACAAAGTATTCTAAAATGAGTTGCAGTGTCACAGTGCTTAGAATGCAGTACTGCAGGCTGCTTCTGCTGATCACTGGCTGCCAACAGTTTGGCAGTTCAGGTCTCACTGGCTCAAAGTTGACTCAGCCTTCCATCCTTCTGAGGTCGGTAAAATGAGAACTCATATTGTTGTGGGCAATATGCTGACTCTGTAAACTACTTAGAGAGGACTGTAAAGCACTGTAAAGTGGTATATAAGTCTAAGTGCTATTGCTAAAAGAAGCTGTATATCAAAACTGACAGGTAGTCTCTTTATCATTAATAAGGAATGGTGCATGCAAAATGGCCGCATTAAGGCTAGTTGGATCATCTATGCCTTATCTATCTTACTAAAAAGCATTATGCAGAACTTTCAATTCATTTTTCCATGAGCTTATCTGTTAAAAAACATGGCATAAGGGGGACTATGACTGGGAATGTGAGAGGAGAGAAATAAGAATATGTTGTTGTATCTATGAAAATAAGAGAAAAGAGGGACATAGAATATTTGGTCTCATCTACTTAAGTGGAGTTGCTGACTACATTCAAGGAATTGAAGGTATCGATTTAATCATGAATGCAAGTGCTAAGTATGAGTCAGAAGGTAGAATTTGTATCAACTCGATTGTTGTGGGTGTGTATGAAATAAATATACATACTTGGATTATGCTAAGTGCATATCACACTAGTGAATAGTGATAAAAGAAAGATGAATCTTGGAAAACTGTGCAAGATTCTGAATGAATGTAATTCATGGGAAATACTAGGAGAACATGAACAGGTGGTGATAAATGAGAAGATAGTGCAGAAAAGGAATAACTAGTGATACTCCTTACTCTAGGAATACAGATTTTCAATACATGTTTTGAGAGTGATTGTTTATCTGTATCACAGCAAAAGAATGAGCATAACTTTTACAAATAATTGACTTGATTGTTTATGATATAAGATAAGGATAACTGGAGAATATAAGGATAATAAGATATTCTGAATATAGAACAGATCAGTTTAAAGTGGTGTCAATAGTGAATTTTGTAAAAAAAAATGGGAATGGAAGAAAAAGAAAAAAATGAAAATGAAAATCACAAGAATAAAACTAGAATGACTACATCAATGCCTGAAGATTGGAAGAATGCCATTATTGTTTCCTTATATAAATGTAAAGGTAGCAGGACTGAATGCTGAAAGCTACATAGCAGTGACAACACTTTGGCTGAAATGTTTTGAGATTAGATAAGGAGCAAGATATGGCAATGGTCATACAGCATTATGCCAAGTAGAATATATACAGACCACATTCTTGCTGTTTAACAAGTCACTGAGAAATGTGTGTATTTTAGAAGGTTTCTGAGATGTTTATTGATTATGAATGAGGATCAGATCACACATGTTATCTATTTAGGGAGAAGAAGAGGAAGATCACAGTCATTGTAGTATGGACTTGATGAGAACAATCATACTGTTGTATTGTTGTATTGCTCATTTAAAATAAAAACCTATGTGATTGCAGAGATATGCAATAAAGCATGTACTTTTATTGGAATGCACTATGGTAATCATTAGGCTTCTTGCCAAAAGACAGTGGGATGGAGAGCCTGGAGTGAGACATTTCTACAGATTACATACATTTGGTGATTTACATTGGAAACAGAAAGATAAAAGAAATAATACAATAACATTATGATCCTTTAGCTGGAATGCTTTGATAAACTAATAAAATAACTTTTGTATTGTATTGTATTGTATTGTATTGTATTGTATTTATTCAGCCATCTTACCGTAGGATAATTCTGGGCGGCTTACAGTTACATATAAGTTAAAACATAAAAAGTTAAAAATCAAATATTGAAACCGAAGACACATGGGGAGAATGGAGGTGAAATGGGGGAAAGGTGGGATTATACCACATTTCATACTTGTAGGAGGATAAAATCCTTCCTGCTACTGTGAACATGTACAATAAACACCACTGATTATGTTGCAATTTCCTTTAATATTATTTTACTCGGTCTCCCCACAAAGGACCGCTATCTGGCTTTTCTGTCTCCAATCCAGGGTCACAGTACTAGGTATCAAGCCACACATATATAAGGCTGACAATTATAATAAGTTTAAAGCAATGTGAAAATCAAGTGAGCGGGTTCAGCTAAGAATCCTTCATCTTGATATAATAATAGGTACATAACCAAAAATGTCAGAGGTTATGTCTTATACTTCGGAGGAGCAATAAAAAAGATTACTCTCGTTTATAGTTTCTCTTTTATGTTTTCTTTTGTATTCTCTATATAGCTGACTTTATTTGCAGCATGCTTATAGTCTCTTGATCTATTTCCTTCATTTGAACCCTTCTTACATCCCCCCCCCCTGGAATTCTGGGATGGTGTTCATCTCAGTTTTTTCTTCTGTCTAGCAAAGTCAATTGTGCCACTGAGATTAATCTATTGTACAGTGCATCTGTCTTCTTGGAGAAAATCTGACTGAACCCTGATGGGTTTACTTTTGGTGAAATTTATTTAAGATTAGATCAATTCTTCTTGTACTCAGTGAAAAAAATAAGCACTGAGTTCCTTTGTTCACATCTAATACTTTTGGCAATGAAACTATCCCAGTTTCTAGCCCAAAAAGTCAAAACAAGAGCAAAACATAGCTCAAAGATTAAAAATTCTCCATACTCCTATCTAGATGTCTGATTGCTTTTAATTTATGTTTTTGCATGCTTGTGAGAGGTCTGTAGCATTTTCTTTCAGAATCAGCCCCCAGGATTATTGCGTCAATCAAATTTGTTTAAGCACCATTCAGATACCTTGAGCAGATGTGATTTTTATTAGCAAGATGTCTTCTCTTTTGAATTCTTCTCTAATTTCATGCCTGGAAGAAAGAAGCGGGGAAAAACCTGGATTCTTATATGAATATAAAATTGGTATGAGAAAGTGGCTGAAACTTGAAGTTAAAACCTAACAGATTTATTTTTTAGCATGTCTTGAACCAACGTTCAGAATTTTTCTGCTTGTTTAAACAAGTGGAATTAAAGATTAAATGAGCATAAAAGATGGGATTCAACCTTAACAGCTGTTAAACCCTTCTGAAATAAGTGGACAAAATTTTCTTTTATGTTTTTTTAATTAAATATTATTTCATATTCATTTTGTGAAAAGCACTAAGCACTTATTTCTTAATGCCTTAAGTAAGAGAAAACTAAAATTAATTGTGAGATTCAGATCCCTAAAAACTAGACATTACAAGAGAATAACGATTAGTGGGTGAATGTGTGTATATGGAATTGAATTACTGACATGATTTTAGCTAGGCAAAGAAGATTTTTTTTAAAAAAAGATAAATTAAATCATCCTGGTTTATTTTATAAATCTTATTGCAGATTATGTATAGCTCACCTCAATCGAAGGGCCTATATGCTGTGAACAATCAGCTGTGTTCATCAGGAACGTTAAGGTTACATAAAGCTATTCCATAAGAGGATAATGTAAAGAACTGACAGTAAACAAATTCCTTTTGTTGCTTATTGATAGATTTGTAGGTCCACTTTTTTCTCCCACGGCTTCCAGAATCATTATATATTGGTTTTGCCCTGAAGTTCCAAGATGAAAAAGAATGTTAAATTTTGGCCTAGAGGTAATCATTGTAAAAGTGGAATGAGCAAGGCAAGAAAAGAAGAAAAACAACAATACTGGAGGCTGTAAATTCCTGGTAAAGGTAAAAGTTTCTCCTGTCCAATTGTGTCTGACTGTAGGGAGTGGTGCTCATCTCCATGTCTTAACTGAGAGAGCTAATGTTGTCTACTCATGTTTCCATGCTTTTGAATTGCTAGATGGTCAGTTCAAAAATTGACCTAAAAATTGCTAGATGGGCAGGAGCTGGGACAAGATTGGGAACTCACCCTGTTGCAAGGTGCTTGGGTCTTTCCAGCTGACAAACTGTGTCTTTAACCACAGGGCCATCACATCCCCTTAAAGGTCTTGTAAAGAGCTGCTTTGGTGCAGTGATTAAAATATCAGACTAGAAACTAGTAAACTGTAAGTTTTAGTCCTGCCTTAGGTACAATGCCAGTTGGGTGACTTTGGGTCTGTCATTCTTTCTCAGCCCTAGGAAGTAAGTAATGGCAGATCACCTCAGAAACACTTTCCCAACACAAGTCAAGACAGTTCCCAGGAGCCATAATCTGATTCAAAGGCATGGATACATGCATACATACATACATCTGTACTTCTGGATCTCATCCAGACAATCTGTTTACAGTAGACAGATTTGCATTCTAGCAAGTTAGTAATCTGGTTTGTTACACAAAACATGGATCTCCCCACTTTGACATCCAGATTTGCGGGGGAAGATACTGGAAACAAATGTATTACAGTTATTTCTCATTATTTGCATCCCTCAACCTTTCAAAAGATGGCACCTGAAAAATTCTAAGCAAGATTCCCATGCACTATTTATTACTTTTTTAAAAATATGCCTTGGCTGTTTGGGCAGCAAAAAACAGACTATGATAAACATTGCACCTACTCAGTTGTCCTGCCCATATGTAAGTAATGAACACAATCCACAAAATCAGCCAGCAACTATTGACCATGAGTGTCTGAGGAGCTGTGAAGTTAGTGACATAAGTATAAAGGGCATGAAATCATCATGCATTTGACATGAATTATATCATTTTGGTGGGTATTGGGTAGGCAACCTTTTTTATTTGGGTAAGCTCAGTACATGGATTTACTTTAAAAAGTAGACAGGAACAGGATAACATTAAATTTTATTTTCCTTACATTAAATGAATTTTATATAGGATCTAATTAACGCAATTACTTCCCAATGGTTTTTCCTCCTTCGGTCATTTTAAAATTTGGTGACAAATTTGGAGGAAATTTTAGGGGCTGAAACATGGAAATTGCAGATCCGGTAGCCTATTCTAAGATATGCAGTGCTATATATCAAGATACACCACCATGTTTGATTATGAATTTTGAAACATTCCATGCATAGATCATCACCAAAATAACAATTTCTTCCATACAGAATGTCCCCTTATCAGTCAGGTGAAGGGTATTAAATCTGGTGCCTCTTTTCAACCATAACTATTATGACGAAGTCAGGAAAGGTAAGACTCAGAATGGACTAAGACTTACCTCAAATGCCAAAAATAGTAATAAAAAGATTTATTTCAACATATTTAACAAAAAACCAGAAAAAAGTCAAGGAAACGATTGGTTCACAAATGGAAGAAGATAGCAAGAAGGTGAAAGGTTGCAGTGAGAAAGCAGAACTACTGAGGGTAGAACAAGAAGCAATGGGTGGAAACTAATCAAGGAGAGAAGCAATTTAGAACTGAGGAGGAATTTCCTGACAGTGAGAACAATTAATCAGTGGAACAGCTTGCCTCCAGAAGTTGTGAATGCCCCAACACTGGAAGTCTTTAAGAAGATGTTGGATAGCTATTTGTCTGAAACGGTATAGGGTTTCCTGCCTAGGCAGGGGGTTGGACTAGAAGACCTCCAAGGTCCCTTCCAACTCTACTATTGTATTGTATTGTATTGTACTTACTTCATTCTTTGCATCTGTCTTTATAAGTAAAGGTAAAGGTTCCCATCGCACATATGTGCGAGTTGTTCTCGACTATAGGGGGCGAAGCACATCTCTGTTTCAAAGCCGAAGAGCCAGTGCTGTCCAAAGGCATCTTCATGGTCATCTGGCTGGCATGACTAAATGCTAAAGGTGGATAGAACGCTGTTACTTTCCTACCAAAGGTGGTTCCTATTTTTTCCACTTGCATTTTAAGTGCTTTTGAACTGCTAGGTTGGCAGAAGCTAGGACAAGTAACAGAAGCTCACGCCGTTATGTGGCACTAGGGATTCGAACTGCTGAACTGCCAACCTTTCTGATTGACAAGCTCAGCATCTTAGCCACTGAGCCAACACATCCCTTTCTGTCTTTATACAAAAGGGTAAAATGTCTCAACCTACCAAAAGCAGTACCATAGAAGACAGAGTAGGAATGCAAGTCAAAATAGGCAAGATAAGACATCTATCCACACTAGACAAGTTCAAATCTGAGGACCAGATGAATTACATCCCAGGGTTATAAATGAACTGGTAGCCATGATCTCAAAATCACTGAACAAAATCTTTCAAAGCTCCTGGAGCATCAGGGACTTACTAGAGGGCTGGGGGGGGAGGGGGAAGAGATGCTGTCGTTCCAATTTTCAAAAAATGGGGGGAAAGTGGAGCTAGGAAACTACAGACCAATCAGCTGATATAAATAACTGGAAAAATCCTGGAAAAGATAATCAAGCAGTCATTTTGTGAGTACCTAGAAACAAGCAAAGCTATTACTAGAAGCCAACATGGGTTTGTTAAAAACAGAACATACCAGAGAAACCTTATTGCCTGCTATGACAAAGTGACTAAATTAGTGCATCAACAAAATGCTGTGGACATAGTTTATTCAGTAAGGCATTTGTCTAAGTTAACCACAATCTACTTGGTAAGATACAAAAATGTGGGATAGACAGCATCACTACCAGCAGTTCACAAATGGCTGACCAACTCACTCAACATATAGTTCTCAGTGAAACTATATCTACATGGATCATGGGTGGGCCATTAATTTCCCCAAGGGGTTACATGAGAATCTGGGACTGTTGTGGAGCACTAACGCTATCACCCACCCCCTGCCATAGCCCCATTCCAATGCCACAGTACCTCCTGCCCTGTGGGCTGTAAAATTTCCAGGTCTGACATGGAGGGAAACATGCAGTAGGTATCTCAAAGGTTAGGGTTAGATCCAGCACATTTATGAAATTCTTCATAAATGATTTAGATGAGGGACAGAAGTGGAACTCATCAAATTTGAAGAGGATACCAAGCTGGATAGAATAGCCAGCATTTTGGAAAATAGACTCAAGATACCAAAGGTTATTGACAGACTTGAACACTGGGCCCTATTCAACAAAATGCAATTCAGTAATGAGAAAAGTAAGGTCTTACATTTAGGCAAAAAGAAAAAAGAAATAAAAAGAAAATGCACAATTGTAGAATAGGTGGTACCTGGCTCAATGGCAGTACCTGCAAGAAGAATCTAGGAGTCTTAGTGGATGATGAATTAAGTATCAGCCAGAAGTGTGTTGCAGCTACCAAAAATGTCAATGCAGTCCTAGGATGCATCAACAGAGGGATAGAATCAAGATCATGTGAAGTGATGGTACAGCTTTATGCTGCGCCAGTAAGACACACTTGGAATACTATATCCAGTTTTGGTCACCATGATATCAAATAGATGCAGAGACTTTAGAAACAGCACAGAGAAGAACAACGAAGGTGGTATGGAGGCTAAACTTCGCAATGAATGGTTGCGGGAATTAAGTATGTCTAGTCTAACAAAGAGGAGAATTAAGGGTGACATGATAGCAGTCTTCCAATACTTGAAAGGCTGTCAAAAACAACAACAAAGGGGGTTGATCTATCCCCCTGGAGGGCGGGGCAAGAAGTAACAGATGGAAGTTCATTAAAGAGAGATCTAATCTAGAATTGAGGAGTGCCTGACATTGAGAACGATCAATTAGTGGAACAGCTTGTTTCCAGAAGTTATTATTTATTTATTTATTATTTATTTATTTCTTCGCACTTCTAGACCGCCCCCTCTCCCAAAAGGGACTCGCGCTCTGTTACTGGAAGTTTCCAAGGAGCAGGGGTGAGCTGCTCCAGGTTTGCCTGGATTCAGGTGATCCTCTAGTGAAGATTCTGCATGGCTCGGTGAACCCCTAAATCCCACTCCTGCCTGACCCCCGTCCCATCCACTCTGCTCCTCCCAGATCTCCAGGCAGCCCGTTTTGGATGCAGGGCCCATGCAGAGGCTTTGGGATGGCAAAAATGGGCCTCCCAGAGGCTGGAAATGGGTCCATTTTTGGCTACCAGAAAGCCTCCGGATCCCAGGGAGGCTGTTTTCACCTCCTGGAGGCTCGAGGAAAGCTTCTTGAGTCTGGGGAGGGTGAAAACACCACACACACACACCAGGGTACAGGAGTCCAACTAGGCCATGGCCATGCCCACCCAGCAACCAGGCAGAGAACCTGTTGCTAAAATTTTTGAAGCCCACCCCCGCCAAGGAGATATTGGACAATTATTTGTTTGGAATGGTGTAGGGTCTCTTGCTGAAACAGGAGATTGGACTAGAAGATTTCCAAGGTCTCTTCCAATCCTGTTATTTTATGTTCTACATAAAATACATTTTATGGTTTGCCTGATAAAAGTTGCCATTCCCATGGTCAAAATGCTCCAGTGCATTCCTTTCTCTGTTTGGCTGAAAAAGCTGTTCTGTTTGAAAGTTGACCACATGGTACTAACCAAACTAGAATTTTGGATTGTTTGCTCTGAAAGGATTGTCTTCAACTTAAATATTTTTATTTTAAGAAATTAGCCCATAGGCTTTTAAATTCTTCACTCTTTGCTCTTCTCACAGTACATAGGCTTGGGTTTTATAGCAATTATCTCCACTTTTTCAAAGTAAATATCAAAAAGTAGATATTTGATCCATTTTCTCAGCTATATTTTTGGAATTCTTCTTAGGATGGAGCCATTAGCATTAGCCTTCCCCACCCAATGGTAGAGCATAAAGCGTAGTCATGCATACAGCACAGAACCTGATGACGTTAAAAGGTTTAGTTGCAAGTTCATTCTTAGCATTGGCTGTAACATTGTTATGTAGAGGTCACTGTCCAATTTATCTCTTAATGCACATACAAGCCCTAGACTGAGGAGTGAGATTAACCAATGCAGCAGAAAAATACACAATGATTCATCATAGCAACAAAGCAAAACAAATTTATCAGGGATTTCAGCTGGTTGAATCCTTTGTAAAATAACATGGAAACAAATTGTTTGGCCTGCTCCATTTGTGATGAAGGAATGTGATGCAGATAAGAAGAAAGCCATAGTTCTCAGCCATTGCAATGTACACAAATTATTCTTTTGTGGTACAAGAAAATGTAATTTCTTTTTCATATTGGGTGGGATTAGCTTTAGAGTTTCTATTATCTTTTCAAGTAGCTGTTTTTTTTGTGATAAGAAGCATATTTCACAAAATATTTTGTAAGGCAAAAAAAGAAAGCAAAAAGAATATGATCTCAATCAATTGGGAATAGATGGATGGATTTTGTCATGGGATTTGTTGAAGAAGCAACTATAAATTTGTCTAAATTTACATCATTCTTTGATATAGCTGGCTAAAAAATCTTACCTTATCAGGATCTATTTGATAAACTCTATCTCCTCTATTTCTTCTCCTATATTCTCCAAATGTTTGGAATATTGTCCAGGACAGGGGTGTCAAACTCAAGGCCCACAGGCAGGATCTGGCCCATTGGGTGCTTAGATCTGGCCCACGGGGCTGCCTTGGAAATAGTGAAGGACTGGCCTATCTTCCTGGGCTTCGTTTTCTCTGGCAGAGGGCTGCAGGAGGATACCCTCAAGCCTACCGGGCCACCACAGGTGCCAATATGAGTGGCATTGAGGTGGCCATGCCACCCTGGCCACGTCCACCACAGCCACTCCCCCCCAAGATCAAACACAACCCTGATGCAGCCCTCAATGCAACTCAGTTTGACACCCCTGGTCTAGGATGACAATTTTAGAATTTTCTCTCTAAGGACACCTCTTTGTTGATAATTAAGGCTATAAGATGCCTGTAGAAGTTTTCTTCACTGTTTTCAGAAATGTTCATGATCAGCACATACAGTATTTATGTAATAATACTGTAAGGAAACATAGTAGACAAGAACATAATGGACTACATAAAGACTGTAACAGCCGTTATGTAGGACGGACAGGGAGAAGACTAACAGAGTAATATTTGCTATGTAATGAATTCTATGTCACTTTTTTCATCTAGTAATAACATTTGGTGTTCTGTGGCTTTGTTTCAGTGCACAGAAGCATTTGGATTACCTAGTCTGTGCTCAGAATTTCATCACCATCAAATTTAATTAGTATTTACATGGGATACCTTCAGCAACAGCTAAGACTGTAGGATCTCTCTCTCTCTCTCTCTCTCTCTCTCTCTCTCCCTCCTTCCCTCCCTCCTTCTCCTTCTCCATCTCCCTAACCCTTCCATTGCTATTAAGAAATCTTTGAAGTTTAACAGATTAACAGAGTTGGAAGGGTCCAACTCTTCTAGTCCATTTCATATAATTGGCAGCCCAATCTCTTCTTGAAAGCCTACTGTGATGAAGCTCCCATAACATCGAAGGCAAGCTGTTCCATTGGTTGATTGTTCTCACTGTCAGAAAGTTCCTCCTTATTTCTAGGTTGAATCTCTCCTTGGTCAGTTTCCATCCATTATTCCTCGTCTCGCCTTTAGGTGCCTTGGAAAACAGCTTGACCCCTTCCTCTTTGTGGTAGCCCCTCAAATATTATTACACTGCTATCATGTCTCCCCTGGTCCTTCTCTTCTCTAGACTAGCCAAGTCCAGTTCCTGTAACTGTTCTTCATATGTTTTAGTCTCCAGTCCCCTAATCATTCTGGTTGCACTTTTTCTAGAGTGTCAACATCTTTTTTATAGTGTGGTGACCAAAACTGGATGTGGTATTCTGAGTGTGGTCTTACTAAGGCTTTATACAGTGGCATTCCTTGATCTTGATTGTATCCCTCTGTTAATGCAATTTAGGATTACATTGGCTTTTTTTGCTGCCACTGCACACTGTTGACTCATCTACATAGATGAGTCCATCAAGTCAATAGGATTTTAATTCAGTGATGACTTCTATTCAGTTCCTTAAGACTTACTTGATGACCCTTCCATACAGAAGTTGCCATAAGGTTTCCACACATGTAACTTGATTCATAAATCTTTAGTTATTTGGTATGACCCCACACCTCCCCCCCAATAATTAGCTGACTATAGAATCTTCACGGACCCAACATGGTTGGATCAACATTTTGCTTACACAGAAAATCAGCTATTACAAAATGCTTTTATTTTTCCTAGCCTTTTATAACTTTCTTCCTTTTTTCCCCACACATGTGTCTGAAGGACACCACCATCATTTTAAACAATGGTGTTGTCTGCGCTACATCTCTTTGCTTTCTGTTTTTCCAGTTTCGGGATTCCTGGTTCCTATCTTGAGGTACTTGAGAAAAATAACAAGCAAGGTTCAAGATATTCTGCCAGGAAGATGGAGAATATAAAAAATTTAAAAATGGATTCCTTATGATTCAGTATTGTGAGTGATCCAGTGCACAACAGGTATCCAAGTTAGACATGCCTGGATCAGTCTAAAATTATCCATACCAGTGTGACAAATATTATTATATGATATGAAGATGTTTTTAAATAAAAATCTTTTAAAAATATAAAATCCACATGTCTTTTTATACTTAATTTTATAATTTAGAGACTTTTCTTTATTTCATGCATGAACTATGAAAATATAGCTTACTTTCAGGAAATACTGGGCTGCAGATTTGATTGATTAAAAAAAAAACTTTAAAAAACCCATTTCCATATTGCTGCCAAGAAACCTACATGGGCATGTCAGTGAAGTCAGCAGCAGCAAACCAATTAGAACGGCACTTTACTGTAGGTTACTTTATACATTACATAGAGAGCAAGACAGAGTTGGAGCTAAAATGACAAAACCTGATGCATAATTCCATCATTAGGAATATAGATTAAGAGATGCCAGGCAAATCTGTATGGCTGCTTATTCATGCTGCAACTAACTGTGTCTTGGCAGATCATTCTATTTTATTTTCAGATAAATCCATGATGGATTTCTTTTAAATCTGCATTAATAGGAATGCATTACTAAACTATTCACAATAGAGAAAATAGGAGCAAAAGATAAATCCTGCCAGAACCAAGTAATGGTTTATCTAATCTGATATTCCCTAAGCAACAACCCCCCAAACACTAATAATTCATAGGCTGTGAAACTTGGAGCCTTGATAAAGTTGTAATGACTGATACCCATGTATAACTTTGCACTCCTCTGTAACCTCCTTTTAAAATAATCTTGAAGGAGTGTTTATTTTTTAAGCTATCAATACATCTTGAAATATTTTATCAGTTGAGTGTATATGAATTATTTTACCCAAAATAATTTGGTAAAATATTTGGTATTTTTCTTGAAGAATAATTTGCTTTCAAAAAAAATTCAAAGAAAGAGAAAATGTCGACGACATTCTCCCAGATAATATGCACTAATATAATAAAATAATGTCCAAAGGGTTTGTGAAAATATTCTACCAGTCAGTTACAGTATATCTTCTGCAGCCTTCCTGGCTTTGCTTATATCAATTAAATATATTGAGGTTGAGGCTGGTTTGGACAAAGAAGCAAAGGGCCAGGTGAGATCAAATTGGGCTGTTAAAACAATGCGCAGGTATACATATACTAGGTAATATATATTCACAAACCAGACAACTTGTGCCCCATTGCTTCATCCTTTCAAGGTATTTCCTTACCAAATTTCTCAATGCCTTCAGCAATGACAGGACTTCCAAATTATTGCGTTCACTGGAAAAGTTGGGATACATTCAGAAATCTCAAAAGAAGTTTTAGAAAATGCCCCCCCAAAAAGTTTCTTTCAACAAGTAGAAAACAAGAAAAAAGCCAAGGAAATGATTGGTCCATTAATGGGAAAAAATGGCAAGAGGGTGACAAGGAGCAGGGAGAATGTAAAACTACTCAACACATTTCAAGTGATCCTTAGAATATGAAACAAAATAATTCAATGGAAATGCCAAAGTGAATAGAAATTGGCATTACAATTTCTGGAAAAATGAACAACAACCTTAGATATGTTGATGTTACCACTTTGATTGCTAGAAGTGAGTTTTAACAAAATTGAAGATGAAACAAAAGAGTTCAAAAGTTGGCCCTTTGTTCAATACTCTATTTATTTTATTTTCAAAGGGCAATGCTAACCCAATGAAAATATGTGAAGAAAAAGTCTAAGTGATACCAGATATTATTTTCCTAGTTTCAAACGTTCATAGGGATGGTGATTGTAATCATGAAATCATGAAGAGATGTTTGCTACTTGGGAGAAATACTGTGACAAATCTAGACAGGATATTAACATGCAAAAACATTACACTGGCTACTAAGATATGTATTTAAAACTCATGCAATTGTCAGTGGTAGTCTGTGATTGTGACACCACGATTATCAAAAATGCTAAATGAATGGAGATGTTGAATGCAATTGTTGATTGTATACTGGTGTATAAGAAGAAATAAATAATAAAGTAAAAACTGCCCCCTAGAAAATAACATAATGAAGCTAAAAGTTGGATTTCATTTGTCATGGGTAGGAAATTTAATGCATTTGGAAGAGAGGATAACTAAAGACAAGGTGAGTAAATGCTACCACTGATATCACAACCATGAGTTTCCTGGAATTCAAACGGGTAATGACTGATAGATAATCCTCACAAAATAATGGTTATCAGGTCAGAAAAAATAGAAGCAAGTAAACAAGCGAATAACACCCAAAAACTGAATATAATTGAAGTGGTATTTTGGGTTTTAAGAAAAGCAAATTTTAATTAACTCTGAGCAGTGATAATTGCAATTCATGACAGGAGAAGCTAATTAAAAAAGAAACTAAAGATGAGTGGGAATTCTAAAAATGGAGATAGGAGAAGCACAACGGCAAATGGTTCCAATAAATATAAAAATGGAGCACTGCAGAAGAAGCACAAAATCTTTTATAGAAGATATTAAAAACAAATGGTCACATATGTGATCTTTATTAAAAAAAGAAGAGAGAGAGAGATGAAGTCAGAAAAGCTACAGTTTAAAATAAACAGGTTGGAGAAAGATGCTAACAAAAATAACTTTTGATACATTCAAAATATTACGAAAAAAAATCCAGTTGCCATTCTATTTCAATTCTCCCTAAAAAGGGTCATATTTTCCATCACACAGTTGGATGAAGAGGTAGGATATAGGGTTAGGTTTCATAGACATGTAGGATTAGGCTTCATGGAAACTTAAGCTTAAGTATCTATTTATCCTAAATGAGTTTATATATTGAGGGCCAGAAGAATTTCAACCCAGGGTATTAATTATCTTTGCGAATATACTATAGAAATTGATGACTGAAAGAGGAAAAAGAAAAAAAAAAGAAGGGTCCAAGAAACGACTGAGTCCAATATGGTATCAGTATCTGGGAAAATTTCAGAGCAGATCAAATGTAGTCATTTTGAATATTAATGATACTCACCTGGATTGCCTTCACAAGCTAGGAGTGGGAGTATTGTGTTGCAATGGCTCTTCTCCTTCTTCTCGGTGGCACAGTGGTGACTGATGCCTGCCTGCAATTTGGCAGTTCAAATCTCACCAGGCTCAAGGTTGACTCAGCCTTCCATCCTTCTGAGGTGGGTAAAATGAGAACCCAGATTGTTGGAGGCAATATGCTGACTCTGTCAACCACATAGAGAGGGCTGTAAAGCACTATAAATCAGTATATAAATTCAAGTGCTATTGCTAAGTGCTATTCTGGAGGAATCCCAATCTAATAGTAGGGGAGATGGCCTTTCTTTGCGGTGTTCCTCAAGACTCCACACTCTCCTTTTTCCTAATCAACCTGTGAGGTAATTTGGAGGCATGGGGTAAGGTATCATAAGTATGCTGATGGTCTTCAGTTACACCTCTCTACTGTGGGTTGACCCAGAAATGTCATTGATGTTCTTTCCCACCATCTGGAGGCTGCGGAAATCTGAATGAGGAATAATAAGCTTAACACAAGAATAAATATTCCATAGAATTCCAATCAGTTGGCTAGATAAATGTTGGCTGGCAGGCATAGCAATTGATTAAATCATGCAAATCATACCTCAGTTTAATTTACCAAATATTAGTAAATAGTAAATTGAAGAAAAACATCAAGTCGAGTCCCACATGGATCAGACCAGAGTCCTAAACAAGTAGATGGAGGGAATGCGAATCAAGTTTTCCCTTGGTGTAAACCTGGATGGTATAGTTAATAATCCAAAGGACAGAAATACTTCAAAATTATCTTGACAGGTTAGAGAAATGAGCTGAATGCAGTTTAAGAGAAAAAGTTATCCCAATGCATACCTGCTCATTTTGATTTCTGTTAATTTTCTCTTAGCAATGCCAGCGGGCGGCGCCCAGGAGTAGGGCCTTCTCTGTGATGGGCCCGACCCTCTAGAATGACCTCCCCTCCGACATTAGAACTACCACCGATCTCCGCTCCTTCCGCAAGAAACTCAAGACCCACCTGTTCCAATTAGCAGGCCTGGCCCAATCGTAGTTTTTAATCTTCAATCCTCCTGGCCGGTATTGTAAATTCCTGGGGGTAGATTTTTTAAGCTGTTTTTTAATTTTTACTATTATGGTACAGACTCTATATTTAATTTGTTTTTAAGGGGTTTCTATTATATTTTTTATTGTGTATACGGTATTTTAGCTTCTGTCTGTACACCGCCCCGAGTCCCTTCGGGGAGAGGGGGCGGTCTATAAATTTAATAAAATAAATAAATAAATAAATGCATTGGGAGAACTTTTGCTTGGAAACAGTCTTTGTGAAAAAGAGATGGGAAAAGTAGTTGATTGAAAAGTGAATCTAAGTCAATGGGGGTGAGGTTGCAAATAGAGTTCTTCCCTGGTTATTTTCAAAATGGTGGGAGCTCAGTTCTTCAATCTGCATGGCCAGAATGCCTCACAAGTACTGTTTCCATTCCATTCCATTCCATTCTAGACATAGCTGACTGACCACAGTTTAGAGGTATTAAAAAAGATTGGGGTACCTTCAGGCCCAGGAGTAAAATACTGGAAAGAGAGCCTACATACCACCGGAGAGAGCTATATTTCAAAACAGATTGGCATTATTTCCAAATATACTTGCTTAGATGCCTAAACTTGAAATCTAAATGTACAGCAAACATAATTCACAGTCATTTATGTACTTAGAGTCCTTTCACATTTGTTCTTTCAGTTATTGTCTTCATACACCACAAATTTTTTGGAAGTCACATATTCTGGCTTTGGGTGATGAAAATGAAACTCTATCTTGATTTATGGCCAGGTAGTCCTTTACATAACCAACTATTCCTGTTATGTGGGCTAAGAAGAGATTAGTGGATATCAGGAAACACAACATCTGAGCAGATGAGAAAAGCAAACCTAACTTCAACAGAGGGGTGTGTGTGTGTGTGTGTGTGTGTGTGTGTATCCAACAGATAATCTGATGGAACCTCAATGCCACATCCAGTCTTGTTTTCTATACCTTGTAAAGTGAGAAAAAGAGGGAAATATAAATTTGAGAAAAGGGTTATACCAGAACACCATGTTAAACAAACAAAACCGATCTGGTTCTGTATAAGAGAGTAAATCACTTACATATCAATGAAACCTACAATTATTTTGAGTGTTGGCTGATGATTCCTATTAACAAGGCACAGCAGATAATCTAAAGTCTCAATTATTAACACATTCTTCAGAATTATACCATGTGAATATCACTGACTGAGTTTTTGGAGAGAAATGAAACATCTCAAGGCACAACCCACTTGAAACAAAAATTAAAATAAAGCATGCTTATTTAGCAATGCTGAACTTAAATAACCTACCCAAGGAATTAGGTTTTGCCTCCCAAACCAGAAGGATTTGCCAAGAAGTAGACAGTGGTCTCAGAAGTTATTTGCTATAAAGATTTGTTAATTAATTCTTGTGCTATTTAATTGTTTAGAATACTTGCAATAACAATGAGAGGTTAGTGCCAGGTTGGCTTTGTTTGAATTAAATTGTCCTTGAAATGAAAACTCTTGCTTATCAATCAATCAGAGTAGAGCTGGAAGTGACTTTGAAGGTCTTCTAATCCAACCCCATGTTCAAGCAGGAGACCCTATCCCATTCCAGTCTTTCCTATAAAACTTCCAGTTTTTATTACATCCATCAACTTTTACTAAACATGAAACAAGGTAGCATGCTATACAGTTGATTCAGACTTTCTGAATTGTGCTTCATGTTTTTAACATCTTGATGTGTTACTTTATCTCTGAAGTACTGTTAATGCTGCTTTTTAAGTAGTTTTGAAAGGTTAGGATTATCAGATTAAGTTGCAAAAATTGGGATGACCACTAGATGGCAGAAAAGAATTAAAAGGGTCTTGGTTATTAATGCTCTTATCCAAGAACCACTGGAAATGTTGATTTGATAGTCTTATGAACAGTTATACTCAAATGCTTTGACAAAACATCCTAAACAAATGCTAATATACATATATGTGACATTTGTCTGCTTTCAATCAGGAACTCAGCAAAAATGAATTCCCGCAATTAATTCCGTAGTGCCTCTACAGCTATTACTCTAGTAAAGGCTAATTGCCTAAATTAAGATTGAATTTTCAGTATTTGAAGGACTGTTTCTAAGCATCCTTCGCTAATACTTTAATAGTACTTCTAACTCCCTTCCTACCAAATCAACACATAATATCCAGAGGTGGGTTCCTACCGGTTCGGACCGGTTTGACTAAACTGGTAGTGGTTTGATGGCATGTGTCACCATAATGTTTTTGTCCCCATTTTTATGGGCCAATGCACATGCATACGGAGCGCACTCAAAATTGTGCATGCACCGAACTGGAAGTAATGCCGGCAGCAACCCACTCCTGATAATATCCCTGCCAGGAACCAAGTTTTAAGATGATTTTTGGCTAAATTAGAGAATGTGTTTCCAGGCGGAGCATCTTTAATATCTAATACCACCACTATATCAACCTAGTATAATGCATGTTAGATGGGAAAAGTTCACTTACAGATGACATTAGAATAAATTAGGAAGTGAGACAAAGCTGCATCCTGGGCCCTAGGTTATTTAACATTTCTGTGATCTGGAGAGCACACTACTTCAGCTTGAGGGGCATTGTCCATCATTAGTTAGAAGGAAAATTTGTGTCTTATTACATGTGGATGATGATTTCTTTTTACATGTACTAGACTGGTGTTAAATCACTTATTTGAGGCATTAGTTAAGTATTGCCTAGAAAATCAATTACAAATTAACTATGATAAAAAAATAAGACTTTGGTTTTGAGGGCGGATTTAATAACAAGAATAACACTTAGTAAGACACTAAAAGAACAACAAAAACAATCATAAAATACTTGCTATACACAAGTACATTTGAGATAGCAATACCGTTTCACAAGTATCGTGCAATGGACTCTTAGTCAATTCTCTTGGATTGAGAATTGGATCTGGTGCCATTTCAGACACTCTTCAGTAGGAAATAGGTAGCTTTGCATTTATGTTTCTGTTGAGTAATTGAGTATTGCCACCATAACTGAGTCCATCTTCTTCTCCTGTTCTCTTTCCTTACACTTTCTCTCTTTCCCTAGAGAGCTAGGTCTTTGCATAATGTATCTGAAGCAGAGGTGAAATTCATCAGGTTCTGACCAGTTCTGGAGAACCGGTAGCAGAACTTTTGAGTAGTTCGGAGAACCAGTAAATGCCCCCTCTGACTGCCCCTGCCCCCATCTATTCTCTGCCTCCCTGGTCTCAGCTGATTGGGAGGGAATGGGGATTTTGAAGTAACCTTCCCCTGGAGTGGGGTGGGAATGGAGATATTACAGTATCCTTCCCCTGCCATACCTACCAAGCCACGCCACCCCCACCAAGCCACACCCCACATAACCTGTAGTAAAAAATTTTTGAATCCCACCACTGATCTGAAGTAGGGTGTCTACCAAGCTGGCTAAGGCAAGTTGTCTCATTCCGCCTCCTTTTTGCAGAAAAAAAATTTGCTAGACAGAATTCTCATTCTGGCCTCCAATCCTCACCACAATGCCACCTCCATTCCCTCAGAGATAATTCTCCATGAATCCTTACCAGAAATTCAGGATGGGCAATGTTTCTCAAGCTTGACAATTTTAAAATGTGCTGGCTTTAACCTTCAGGTAGCTGGGGAATTCTGGGAGTTGAAGTCTACACACGTCAAGGTTGAGGAACATGGAGCCAAGGTACTATTATAGGAACTCATTCTATTATTTTATTATCTATTATTATTATTATTATTATTATTATTATTATTATTATTATTATTATTATTATTATTATTATATTGTATTATTATTTGTGTTTGTGTTTGTTTGTCTTGATATTTTTTGGAGTTTGATGTTCATCACACAGACTCCATCAGAATTGATAAGATGATACGTGCTTTTTTAAATAAATAATCACCATAGCATAACGATTTCACTCCCTTTTGATAGTCAAAAGTCAGGTGAGATGTGTCAAGCCTGGAAGCCATCTTTTGCGTTGGGCCTTCAGGCCTGCCACATTTATTGCTGTGGGGAAACTGGGAATGGGGTAGATATAATCCTAATAACATTCCTTTCTGAGAGAGTCAAGGACATCTTGCCCTGCACCTGAAGTGACATGACTGGGAGGCATTTCCAGTTCTGGTGGTGTTTGATCGGACCATGTGATGGACATGTGGGTGTTGGGCAGGGGTTTGCACTTTCACTTGGGTCGGGAAAACCTGGGAGCTTTCAGATTCGTCTTTTCCCAGATGTGCCAATATGACATAAACAAACAAAAACAAACAAACAAACAAATAAATGGAACTTTGAGGAATCTCAAGCCTTGGAGACTTCTTTTGTTGGGAGTGTTACTTGGAACCCTGACATTAACCTGAATCTGAAAGTCGTTTTTTTTAAAAAAACTATCTAAAAAATATAATTGCCAGGGATGGACAAAGAGGATCAGAATATTTCTCAGATGTGCACTGATGTGCCTGAAACTGCTTCCAAGCCACATCAATATAAATATGCATATATCTTTATAAAGTGGTCTTCAATAGCCTTTATTTGATTCTGAATCTGCTGAACAGGATGGTTCACCTAGAAGATCCAGATTCCTCCACTGTCATCACTATTAACTCTAGGAAGAGCTAAGTAGGAATGAACTTTGCTTTCCCCTTCAGGCTCTTAATTGCTGGTACTGCTATTTTCTGAGATGGCAGCTTCTATGACCTATAAAGATAGAAGGATGCTGAACACTGAATTCAGAAATGAAGAAATACAATCTTTTGCACAGAGCACAGGTCAGAACTACAGAAATGGGTGGGACAAAAAATCTGAACAAAAAAATGTTTACTGTGCTTCATATTCCTGAGACATAGTCATGTGACAAGTGCTCTGTCAATGCTAATACCTAAAGGCAGATGGCAGATATATTTGATACGCTGCAGAGATGTTGCTGGGAGCTTTCACTTCATTATTCATAAGAGAAACTGGATGTTATAACTTGGTTTGGATTGAGACTCATGGTTTGGTTTTCTGGAAGGTGAATGAACTGTACGAAGACCGACCTTAGGGAATCTCAGTTTTAGCGTTCTAAAGATGCTGGGCTTCTATTCCTGGGCAAGGAGAACATGTAGGATAGGGTTACTGAAAATGTTTAGCATAACAAATATCAGGTTCATAGGATTGAGTATAGGTTCATGGCAACAAATTTAAAAGTAAGGAAATCAATGGTTCCTTTTTCAGTCCATCTAAGGCCAACTAAATACAGATATCAGAATATCAGCAACCCTTTGCTTTGAGTTCTTTCTGGGTGTTCTAATATCTATTTTGGAATTACAATAGTGCTAAATAGGTACTTTAATGGAATGGGACAACCCGCCTCAGCCAACTCACCATGGCCAACTCGCCACAGGGACTATAAGATTGCTCATTTGCACTCCAGACAGTTGCTCCTCATGAAATACTGCAGGAATGGAGGTTTTTACAATTGGTTCAAGAATAGAGTACTTGGAGTCAAAGGATTTCAACCAATTTTACAACTATAATGTTGTAAAGAAATATTTATTGGGCCTCGGGATACATTTCTATTTGGTGAATTGTCATATTTTCTGGATTCAAAGGAATATAGAAGGAAAAATTATAAAGCTTTTATAAAAAATAAAATGTTATTAACATTTTCTAGCAAAATATTGGGATCAATTATGTCTTTTGATCCAGAAAATTTTAAAAGTGACTATACAATTGAAACCAGAGGTTTTTCTTTTGGGTTTAATGGACAAAAGGAAATAAATGTAAACATGTTATGGAACATTGGTTTTATATGTGCTATGATTGTCACCGCCCCGAGTCCCTTTTGGGAGAGGGGGCGGTATAAAAGTTTGAAATAAAGTAAAGTAAAGTAAAGTTATATGCACAAAAGTGGAAGGATCTCCAAATGAAAAAAGAAATGGATGGCGAAACTGATGGAATTGAAGGAGATGGTGAAATTCACAGGTTGATTAAATAAAAGACTTAATAAATTTGTACTTGGAAGCCATTTTGGATTTTGTGTTTGTGTGAGAAACTGAAAGAAATGAAATGTTGATTTTGGGATTTGATGCTTAGATGTACATGCGATTATGGAAATAATGTAGACAAATGTTAACCTTAGAGTAAGAGTTTGATGTATGTTTTTAATTGATATCTGTGTCAAAGAAAGTTGGAAGTCATTCTTTTTCTATTTTGTTTATTTTTATTTCTCCAATCTTTATTTCTCGTCTGTTTATCTTTTACTTTTGTTTTATTATTTAAACACAGGAAAACAATGATGTAGATGCTCTAAGGAATGAAAAGTCACAAAACTTTTTTTGTAAAAAAAAACAGAACTTGATTTTTAAAACATTCTTCCTGTGCTTCTATTCTAAATTGACAACATGTGAAATGATCATCAGACATGTGTCCTTCTAAATTAAACCCTGCTGGGGAAGCATCTCAAACACATGTTTAGATATATTTTAAAAAGTGTACCTTGGATGCAAACTGAATGTGTTATGAAGCTGAGAAAGGAATATACAGACCCACAAGGCCTGGGAAGAGTTGCCAATTTCTGCACTCGGAGGAATTTCCATATGTAGGTAGAATTTTTTTCCTTCCAAAATTGCAAATGACAATGCACTTCACTTAGTAAGGTCCTGAATTCCATTATCCCTTTTCTCCTAGTCCATTTGGAATATGACACATGAAAGGGTTTCAAAAAATTACAAGGTGATGTACAATAAATAACAAATGAACCGATGCTAAATTTGCTTCAACCTTGCTATTATTCAGAAGTCATTTAGGTCTATTACATCCTCTGCATTGCTGCCATTGTCATCAGCTATTTAGTGGATAATTCATCTGAGTAGCTGTGTGTGCATGTACACATGCAAATCATACTGAAGTATCTACCCACATCAGTAAACCTAATCCAGTGTTAGTGGGTTAAAAGACAAACAGAAATTTGTCTCAATAAGCTGCCCCTGTATTCACTATTAAAAACTGCTTGCCACTACAGTGTTCTGGAGCAGGGGTTGTCAACCCCCGGTCTATGGATTGGCATCGGTCCTCAACATGCCAGAAACTGGGCCACCCTAAACAATGAAAGCCCCATCTGCGGAATGCAGACAGCATGTACTGTAAATCCATGCCCCCTACGGTCCACAGAAAAACCTTTCTGCACAGAATTGGTCCCTAGTATCCAAAAGGTTGGGGCCCACTCTTCTAGAACCATAAATGTATGTTAAAAAAAATGAAACATTTCTGTTAGATACTTGCTTTAACTACAGTGGTTTCCACCAAGGTCCTCTGTTCTGGCAGGAACAGAGGTTTAATCCTATTGGTCGAGGGGTCTGACAGCTCCTTATAAAAGGGCTGCTGTCAGACTCAACCTTCGCTGGATTGTTCTCACTTGTTGTACTTAATAAAGAGCTGTTGTTACTGTTAAGCCTGTGTGTGCCTATCCATTACCCAATCTAACACTGGTGACGAAGGTGGGATTGGAAGACAACTAGGCAAACCGAAGAGTGTAGCAATCCAGCAAGTACATCCAGCCCCGAGCGCAGCGTGGCTTCGAGCAGCCATTTTTGAGCGGCAAACTCAAAATGCCCTCTGAACACAAAATGGCCATGCACACCCCACTGACTCTGTATGACCCAGTCACCAAGCACTGGGACTCATACATGCTATGATTTGACTGCTTCCTTGAGGCAAATTACCTCATGGGCCTTTCTGAAGGCCTCAGGAAGAATATATTCCTCGGGTACTGCGGTCGGGAAGTGTTTGAGATGGCGAAAGACCTCTCTGAGCTGACACTGCTACAATCAGTCACCTGGTCCATGCTTCAGCAGACGCTGAGGACCCACTATGCGCCCAAGCCGTGGAAGCACGTTTGCCAGCATGAATTTAACATCAGAAACCTGAAGGAGGGCGAGTCAATTAATGACTACATTGCAGCACTCTGCAAGGCCACAGCATACTGCGAATTCCGAGACCTGGACGAGCTGATTCTGGAACGCATAATTTGCGGCGTACGGGACATTAACCTACAGAGGAGGTTACTCGCTAAATCTAACCTCACTCTGCAGATCGCCTTGGACGAAGCCAGGGCATCTGAATCAGCTGTCAAATCTACTGAGACTCTGCAGCACCAAAGCGCTCCACAAGGCACGCGAAAGAGTACACGCGTACATCGCAAGGCTGCAGAGCCCGAGAGCTCAGAAGGTGAAGAAGATGACAGCTGTTGCATTTGCAGTAGCCACGCCCAGCCGGTGCGCAAATTCAAGCTGCATTTCCCGCCTTGTGCTAGCTGTGGAGGAGACCATGCCAGATCAGCTTGCTGTTTCTGCGATGCAACCTGCCAGTGCTGCAAGCAAAAGGGGCACATCGCCAAGGTGTGCCGGAGCGAATTCCCTGCCACTGCCTGGCAGCTAGAAGCACACCAAACCGCCAACAGAGGCCCAGCCAAGCGGCCTGGCAGAAGCCACCAAGGTGCTCAGAGGGCAACAATAGAGTCACCTACCACACGTCAATCGTCCAAGTCCGCACCAGGTGGCCAAAAAAGCTGAAGGTTACAGTCCTCATCGAGGACTCTCCATGTGAGATAGAGATCGACACCGGGTCATCACTGACCATCATACCGTGGTCTACCCTAAAGCAGGCTATCCCTAGCCTAAAGAAGCAGTATCTTCGCACCCCTGACATCCGCCTACGCGATTACCAGGGAAACCTGGTCCCCATCATGGGCCAAGGCATCTTCCAGGTGAAGTTCAAGGAGTTCAGTGGGAAACTCCCAGTGACAGTGGTCAGCGGCAACCTGCAGAGCCTCCTATGGCTAAATTGGTTCCAAGCCCTAGGCCTAGAGGCGACTGGTATCAAAGCCTTGAAAGACGACGACGCTTAAGCCATTTTAAAGGAGTTTGAGGACGTCTTCGGCACTGGTCTGGGTATGTGGGGATTCCAATTTCCTTTAGTTTGGACCCCAACATGGCCCCAATAAGGCTAAAACCCAGGACAGTACCTTTTGCTCTCCGCCCCAAAATTGACAGGGAAATTGACAAGCTCGTAGGCTAGGGAATCCTAGAGCCAGTCAATCACGCATGCTGGGAAACCCCTATAGTGACACCTGTCAAATCTGATGGGTCTGTCCGCATCTGCGTGGACTACAAGTGCACAATAAATAAAGTGCTACAACAAAGTGCCTACCCTGTCCCCATTGTACAGCACCTCCTTCATTCATTAGGCCCCGGAACATTTTTTGCTAAATTGGACATGGTGCAGGCATGCCAACAATTGCCTGTATATGGTGCTACAGCAGAGGGCCAAACCATTGTGACGCACAGGGGGCATTCAAATGTCACCACCTGCAATTCGGCATTAGTATCACCCCTGGACTGTTCCAAAGTGTCATGGAATGGCTTTTGCACAGGATTCCAGGAGTCATCCCCTATTTTGACGACATCTTGGTATCGGCTGCAAACGAGGCACAATTTTTAAAATGTATACGAACAGTTTTGGCTCGAATTAGAGACAAAGGCCTCCATCTCAAAAAAGAGAAATACCAAATTAACATGCCAAGGGTTGAATTCTTAGGGTACCTAATTGATGGCTCTGGGATTCACCCAACCACACAAAAGATCAAAGCAATTCAGGACGCTCCCACACCTTGCAATCAAACTGAACTGCAGGTGTTCCTCGGGCTCCTTAATTTCTACAGCATCTTTCTGAAACAGAAAGCCAGAGTTGCTGAGCCCTTACACTGTCTCCTGGCTAAGAATGTGAAGTGGTCCTGGAGCAAAGCCAAGGCTGCCGCATTTGCCGCAGTAAAGTGACTACTGTTGGCGGATTCCTTCCTGGTACAGTACAGCCAGACCCTGCCATTGGTGCTGACCTGCGAAGCTTTCCTGTTCGGCATCGGCGCCATCCTCAGCCATTGCATGCCCAACGGAACCGAAGCCCCTATTGCATTTTACTCCAGGAGCTTGTCTGCCGCAGAGCGGAACTACAGCCAGCTGAACCGTGAGGCTTTGGCTGCAGTGGCCAGAGTAAAGAGGTTCCATGAGTATCTATATGGCCGGGACTTCGAACTGGTTATGGACCACAAGCCGTTGTTGGGCTTACTGATTGGGGACCGACCTACCCCAGTGTCATTATCACCCCGCATGACCAGATGTACCATCTTCCTAGGTGCCTACTCCTACCGTCTCATCTACCGACCAGGCTCCACTTTGGGGCATGCTGACACTCTCAGCCACTGCCCGCTGTCGGAACTTCTTGCTGACCCTACCCCAAGATGCCAGTCCCCCTCATTGACTGCCTTGAGACTGGGCCTATCTCATCCAGTGATGTTGCCCGTCACTCTGCAAAGGACTCCACCATCAAGCAAATTTTGAACTGGGTGTGGAGGGGGTGGCCCAAGGGGCCTGTTGGGGCTGATTTCAAAATGTATTTTGCCAAACATGATGAGTTATCGGTTGCAAATGGCTGTTTACTGTGGTGGGACCAGGCTGTTGTTCCACCCAAACTGCGCATTGCAGTATTAGAGGCTTTACATGTAGGGCATTCTGGAATGGTCAGGATGAAGTCTTTGGCTAGGAGTTACGTGTGGTGCCCTAACATGGACAGGGAGAACGAAGAATGGGTGGCTACCTGCACACCGTGCCAGAAGTCCAGATCAGCTCCCCCAGAGGCGCCCACTAAGCAATGGGAGCGACCTCAAGCACACGTGATAGACAATTGTGATATGTGATCACACCCACCATCTTGATTGTTTTTACAATTGCCATGGTCACCTATCTTTATTTATTTATCATACTTAGCAACTGTCCATCTCCGTCACTGAGCAAGATTCATGTCATATAAATTTGCCTTGGAGCCAAAATTACTACCAAACTTTGGTATCCATATTGAAGAAAAATAATGGGGTGATAATTTGCACTTTCCATGTATCTTTTATTTCAAAATAATAGAGATAAAAATATTCTTATAGGAGAAGGATCAGTGGTGGGTTCCTGCCGGATCGCACCGGATCGCGTGCTCCCTTTCGGCGCTAAACCCGGAAGTATGTTCTGGCCCCGCCCCTGGCGACGCGACGACGCTTGCCTGCGCTCCACCAGCTCGGCTGGGAACGGAGACGTTTCTCTGCTCAGCAATGTCTTCAGTGGAGTGGTGGCAGCCTGGCAGGCTGAGCCTGCATCCCTTTCAGGCGCTCCGCTCCGCTGAGGAAACGTCTCCGTTCCCAGCCGAGCTGGTGGAGCGCAGGCAAGCGTCGTCGCGTCGCCAGGGGCGGGGCAAGACCGTACTTCCGGGTTTAGCGCCGAAAGGGAGCGCGCGATCCGGTGCGATCCGGCAGGAACCCACCACTGAGAAGGATGCTTATGTTCCCCTCATGGACAGTACTGGAGAAGTGCTTGACCCTTTAGAAGGAAGTTGAGAAGCAATTTTAAAAACAGTCCTGTTCTTAATTCAAAAGAGCTCTTTAAGAATCAAGAAACTCCATGGTGATGGAGGAAGAACAGGTAAAATATGAATGTCAAGTGACACTCCAAGTATTAAATGGTAATAACCAAAAATACCCAAGCTAATCAATGCAGAAAAACAGATCTGAGATGGCCTATAAACAAGGGAAGGATGGGATTTTCATAGAGGAAAGCTGGGATGAAAATGTTAGCCCTTATAGGCAGTGACTTCTAAGTAATTCTTCCATTGTGAAGAAGAGAAGAGACAAAATAATCTTCTTTTATCATATCTATTCCTCTTACCACATTACTCACTTATCAGAGAATATCTGATAAGTGAAATAGCACTTTCTGCTCTCTTATAATTCTCCTTTCACTATATCACAGATAGTAGTTGAGATCATCTACAGTGGTTATTACACAATACTTTTAACCAAGTCAGTTAAATTAACTTAGTACCTGCAGTCACAAAACATACTAAGCTAAAGTAAGTCTAACTCTGGTTTATTTTAGGAATAGTTAGCATGCTATGTGACTCCAGCCTTTTCAGTTAATTTATATTTCAGTGAATTGTATTGATCCCAAAACTGGGCCAGCTTACTAAGCAAGTTAAACATGGCGTGTCACCCCAATCAATGCACTTTATCTTCTCTCACAAATATTTTAGCACAATACATGAATCCATAAATCTAAAAGCAGTTACTTACATTTGGCAAAAAAGGAAAACATTTTTATTAGCAAAGGCATCCTAAGTTTTCATATCAAAGACAACCAGATTTGTCCTAATGATAATAGTTCACCACCAAAAAACGTTTTCCTGAAATAATTTCCCAGTAACTTATTTCATTCCTTCTATTGATTAGTTGCATAATGCTTTTAGTTTCCAAGTTCCTACCAGTCCAAGCATACTATTATTGTTCCCCATTATAAATCCTGAAACCTAAAGCTCTTAGCTGTTAGTTAATATATGTTACAGAGCTGTTTTAGGTCGCAGTATTAGATTTTTAACAAGTCACACTCTATTGATAAACATCTTTTGCAATGAGCTATGGCACTGCAGGGTATATATGAAACAATCCTGAAAATAGAAAGCTAGGAATGTCAGGCACCATGGATAAAATCTGGACAAGGAAGGTGGGAAGAAAGAGAGAAGTTACATGCTGCAAAGTTCATTAACACCAACTTTTTAGTAACATAATTAAATGAGGGTGGGGGAGAGATAGCTGTATTTATAATGGAAGGAAGGGATGTTATGATCCATTTTAAGGACATGGCTGTCTTCCTTGTGGGTGCATTATGCATGTAGCTGAGAATGACCTGTATGAGACTTTCCAGCTAACTGATCAAGTCAGTTGATTACAAAAAGCTTATACTCATTAGGACTTTGTTTACACAATGCAACTGTTTAAGTAAGTCTCTTGGCTCTCAAGGTAAGTATTTAGTGTCCACAATTTAGGAATACACAATCACTGATGTCCCAGTCAAAAGAGGATATTTCTTTTTAGACTATTCTCATGTGCCACAGGGGAGGGTGGCATTTTGATGTGTGCATATATTTGTGTGTGATTTATAAAATGGGAGATAACAGAACACAAAGGCCCAATTGCTGTTGGTGCCACTCCAGACAGAGACGCAGGATGCACAAATATTCATCCCTTTCTGATGTTCATCTCAACCACCTCCCTGTATGTTCATGGAGGGAGTAAAATAAAATGTAGTTTGACAGCAAAGTTGCCCAGAACAAAGCTATTCTATGCTTTCTTTCCATTTCAGAAGCTGGATAGAGAAGTTAATTTGCCACCAATGCTCTTATACTACAAAGCTGAGCAAAGGAGGCCATCAATTAAAGAGGTGTGGCAGGCCAGGCTATACTTAATTCCTCCTAGTATCCTTCACCAGCCTCTTTGATTTAGTTACATGTGTCATGCGAAACAGTATTTTGTCTATTAACTAGCAGCAGTGTTGAGATCTCAAGCAGAGAGGTCTTTGGATCGTTTGCCATTTGAACCCTGAGAAAGAAGAAGGTTGTTAACTTATTAAGGGGTGATTCCAACTGGATATCCAAAAGCAGGACTTAGCCCATAAGTTGTATATTCTCAACACTTTTGATCTAAAGACTTTAGAAGAATCTGAGCAGGTTAGAGGCTGTACCAATGCCTGGGACTCCTATATGATCTTTTTTGAGTTTTATTGTGATGTCTAAAATATAGAAAAAGTATCTCATTCAGTAAGATGAATGACGATGTCCACTTTTTTATTAGTCCCATAGAAACTAAAAATGTACAATTGACTTGCTGTATTGCTGCTTCTGCTCATTCAATTTTTTATTATTTCATCCATTTATTATACAATACAATACAATACAATACAATACAATACAATACAATACAATACAATAGCAGAGTTGGAAGGGACCTTGGAGGTCTTCTGTTGAAGAGTACTGGGCCCAAAACAGAGCCTTGGGGTACTCCACTGCATACCTCCCTCCATGTAGATGCAGTTCCATTGAGGGCTACACGTTGAGTGCGGTTGGTTAGCCAGTTATGAATGCATCTGGTGGTGATGCTGTCTAACCCACATTCTTCTACTTTATCTAGTAGTAGGTTATGGTTAACCTAGTAGTAGGTTATGGTCTACCTTATCAAATGCCTTATTGAAGTCCAAGTAAACTATTACTCCAAGTAAACTATTACTCCATCATTGTCTCTGCATTTCTTGACTACAGAAGATAAAGCATAGAGGCCCAAAGACCAGAATAAATGCAAGGATATTTGAATTCCTGGGCGAAAAAAAACCTGAGATTCATCTTTCCTACTCACCCATCATTGTAATTTCATAAATTAATTGTAATTTCTTGGCAGGTTCTGTTTGCTCATCATCTCTGCAAAAGCATCTGACTCACTATTACCTTTCAGAAAATTCTAATATCCACATTGTTTACTTTTACCATGTTGCCTCAGCTCCAATAGACATCGATAATAAAAAATTACTTATTTCGATTCCCTTGAAAAATATTAGGAAGACTTTAAAAGCATAAAACAATTGTAGTATTATAAACAGATTTTCTTCACCCTTAAGAAACTCCTACAATGTGAGTTCCTTATCTATTCCTATTCTAGTTAATAAAAGTTAGTGACATTTGTCTGCAATTATTGTCTAGCAAATTAAGAGGGTGCTTCTTATCTTAATTTGTAGCTTATTAGATTCTAAATCACACACAGAACCTTTGTCAAGTTTAATATATTTGCACGTCTCAACTGAAATGGCAATCGGTAAAGTGCCACCCACCAAAATGGTGCCAAAACCATTTTGAAAATATGGTTTCCTACTGTAACTATGCTACCATCTGAGACGAAGAATGGATCCTTTCATTTGAGAAAATGTGTTCCCCAGCAAGTTCATTTATTTATTTAGAAAATCTATATGCTGCTCATTTGTATTTCTCTGGAATAATCAGAAGTATTTATAGTGCTTTCCCCCCAATATTTATTTTCCACCGGGATGGGCTAATAATAACTGAGAAAAGATTATTTATATTTGCTAAAAGTAGTATGGTGACAGAAAAAACTACCCTGCCTAACATTTCATGCTAATTTTGAATCTCCCTGCCGCAAATAAAGAATAAGATGTAGAATTTCACATAAGACAAAACATAATTGCAATTAACTTGTGAAATTTGATGGAGTTCGTCCATAAGCTATTTTTAAAAAAAGCTTCTAAACAGGTAGCAGCGAATCAGATGATTTGGAGATTCTCAAAGTTTTAAAAAAAGATAATAAATGGTTTTGTGATCCCTCTCGTGCATAAAACTGAACCAATAAATACATTGCTATGATTGGTGTTTATATGGCAGGTGGCAGTTTTAGCCATTTGTCTAAACTGATCCCAGGCTCAGGCTCCACTTCACCTGAGCCATTGCTGCTGGCTTATTCAGGCAAGTGGGATTACATTTTGTATACTTTTCCACCACAAACTAACCACCTTTGGAGCAAATATAAGGAAAACAAAGTACTCCACTTCCCACTCCATAATTTTCTTGTGATTCCCAATAAGAAAGGTCAATTTAGAAAGGAAGAACAATAGTAGATAAAAAGCAGTCACCCTGTCCAGCTTCTGTAGATGTCCAAATATACACAAACCCAACATATTACTTCATTCAATTGTATCATCACTAGAAAACCCAACTTATAACATAGCCCAAGAACCCACAAAGAGAGTTGGACATCTCATGGAGGAGAGTGAACATTCTATCAATCATTTCTATAATGACTCCAGAAAATAGAAAGACATAAGAATGGAAGATGAATTTATGGTTTCATTCGATGTCACAACATAGATCCAGAACTAGTAGAAGAATCCACTACTAGTGCGTACTACACAACCTAATCAATAGACTGAAGTTGAAAAATACCAGATACATGGAACTCTTCGATCTTTGCCCACTATCTACTTTCAGTTAAATCAACAATTCTACTACCAGAGGAACATCTGTGAAAGGAGGAGGAGGTGGTGGTGGTGGAGGAGGAGGAGACAGAGAAGGATTTTAATGTATGAAGATACACATCATTGGGATTCATCATGAACACTGCCCAGAGTTCTTCCGGGCATACTCTCACACAAATAAAAGAAACCATTCTACAAGTATTAATCTAGATTAACTTTTATGTGTATGGTTTACAAATTCAAAATAAAAAAGCTGTAAATATAACAGCTAGAGAAGTTTGGATTCCTTTTCAGTCGGAACTCTGTAATACTGTACCTCCCTTGGCAGAAAAAAGTGCTTTCAAACATTTCCTATGGCCAGCTAAGCGTCTTTCTATTTTTGTTTTTGGATTTTCCCCCAGTCTTTCTTACAAAAACTTGTCAAGCTCAGAAATATTCCAAGGTGTCTTTGTATGCACTATACATGTTAGCTCTCCACACTGATTCTCAAAAATATTCATGTCTGGAAACTCTGAAGACCATTCCAAAACCTTTTATCCATTTTTTTTTTGCTGTAATGCATAGTTTATGTTGGATGTATGTTTTGGATTGTTGTCTTGCTGATATTGCATATCCAACCTATTTTCAGCTTTGTTTTCTTCACTGATTTTGGGACACTAGCTCTTAGTATAGGTTGATATTTAATTCTGTATTTCCTTTCACCCACATATTCCCTGTGCCACTGCAACCTCAAAGTATAATAGGACAACCTCCATGCCTAACTTGTTGACAAGATACTCTTTTCTTCAAATATTTCATCTTTCTTTAAAAAAAAATAATCCAGATATATCTTGTGTGTTTGTGGCTGATTAGCTTGATTTTCTTTGATGGATAGAAAGCACTTCATTCCAGAATGGTTTTATTTTGCATATTTCAAATGTTGTATTTATGATGAGAACGGGGGTGGGGGTAGGATTTCATTCTCATGCCTCTCTCATGCAGAACGTGCCTTGTGTGGACCTGAGGCAATTACTCTAGTGGTGTCATTTTTTTTTTCATTTGCAGTAATCTGTTGTTCTGTTTTACAGATCTGATCAGTTTTTCTACAGCCACAGCCGAATTTCTTTTGGTTTTCCAAATCATCTCTTTATGTAATAGACTAGAAAGTGAAAAATTTTCAAACCAGCTAGGTGACCTTGGGTCAATCATTCTCTTACAGTCCAACTTACTTCATACGGTAGGGAAAATATAAGGAAAGAGTGCTAAATTTTAATTTATTTTAATTTTAAAATTTAATTTTTTAATTTTAATTTTAATTTATTTTAAATGTATTGTTTCTTTTTTTAAAAAATCAGTTTGGTCTTTTTGGAAATGGGTTTAATCTTTTTTTAACTTTTGTGATGTCTGTTTTTAATGTTGTATGCCGCCCTGAGTCCTTTTGGAGAAGGGCAGCATATAAATCCAAATAAACCTAAACCTAAACCTAAATATGATATATTTTGTTTTACAAGAAAGGTAGGTACTCTCTCTTTCTCTCACACACACTCATCTTGCCTTGAGTTCAACAATTTTAAGCAATTTCCATTTCTTCACAATTTTTCATTATTTTTCATTATTGAAACTGCTAGGTAGAAATATTTAGATCATTGTTTAGAATTGTAGGAGATGACCAGATTGATCCCGAGGAAGGAGTTAAATCAGTCATGAGTCCCTTCATACCCACAAAAGATTCAAGTCCAACCCACCTCAAATTCCTTCTCTTATCTCCCGCTAATTTCTTTTGGCTATTTTAATTCAGATTCTTGTAGAGTGCTTAAGCTTACAAAAAACCTTTATACCCCTTTGAATTGTCTGGATCTCTTGATTTTCCTGTCATTTGACTATCTTTCCCTCTTTTCCAAGAGTAAACTAGCTTCATTTTAAAATGTTCAATGCCTGGGGTTATTGGTAATAGACATATCACTCACAACCATAAATGTTAAAAGGACAGAGTAATTATCTTACCTGGCTAATTGTAGTAGGTGAGGTAGTCCCTCAGCTTTTGGAGTCTGATTAACAATTGTGTAATAAAAAAATAAAAAGTAACACTGAGTCAACTGGAATGGTATCCAAAATTCTGAATTTGCCATATTTACAGTTTCTTTATTTTGATGTTATGCTTAATTCTCCTACCACCACCACCACCATAAATAGAATGTGCTAGTTACTGTTTATTTAGGCACTTGTTGTAACATACAATTTGACTGGCCAGCTTAAAATTGGTCATTGAAGAGTTGTGCTGCATTTGTATTTACATTATAATGATGAATTCTAGCTTTACAACCATTGATATTCATTGACACATGTAAATCTGTGAATTATATAACCTTCTGAGGTGATATAGTTTACCATATTAACATTACGTAAGTCATCACTCTATACTTTTATGAACTTCTATGCTATCTCAATCACCAAAGTAACTCTAGGTGACTTGATTAAAAACAGCTAAATGGCTGCCCATCTCACTAAATGTGACACTGGCCACCCTAAAACTAATATCACAACTATTAAAATAAACTATAAAAACTATTAAAGTAAATAAAGCAACATAAAAATAAATAAATAAAAACAGATTACAGGAGAGCATTCATCTAAATACACCAATTTAAACACAATACAATAGATGTATACTTTATGTACAAGTATCTAGAAGATATTATCTTATGTATCTTTTTTTCTGAATAGATGCTTTTTTGGCAAATGGTTTTCTCTTATACCTTGCATAAACATACATACACATTTTGCATGAATTTTTAACCAGAGAATTTTTAATCTAACATGTTACAAGTTTCAGTTCATATTTGACTTGGGTGACATGATTTCTAGGGAAAAAATAAGGAAAAGGAATACATTTTAAATGTTTAAGTTAAATGATTTTTACAAGGAACAATAAGCAGGTCTCTTCAGAGCTTGGTAAATATTAGTTGACAATAATATTTTTACAATTAGGTAAAGGTAAAGGTTCAATTCGCACACTTGTGCTAATTGTTCCCGACTCTAGGGGGCGGTGATCATCTCCTTCTCAAAGCCAAAGAGCCAGCACTGTCCGAAGGCTTCTCCGTGGTCATGTGGCCGGCATGACTAAGTGCCAAAGGCACATGGAACGCTGTTCTCTTCCCACCAAAGTTCATTCCTATTTTTCTACTTGCATTTTTACATCCTTTCGAACTGCTAGGTTGGCAGAAGCTGGGACAAGTAATTTTTACAATTACCAAATGTCTTACTGTTGTTTAACTATCACAGAGCTTCCTTTAAACGATATAAACCTAACTCTGTTTATTATGGACAAGAATGCTGAACTCAAAGCATTCCCTTTCCTGCTCCAAGGCTTTGCTCACATCCTCCGCTCTGTTGAAAGTGGAAGAGAATTAAGCCCTATTCTCTCTTCTAATATGCCAGCTTGTAAGATGAGCAAGTGAATGAAACCAAAATGGACAGATTTCCTATTCCTCATAGTAATGTGCTTTAGTGAAAGCCAAGGGACTTCTACGTATGGTTTGATGCTCTCCAGACAGGTTGGGCTATAATTTCTATCAACTCCAGACATTCCCACAAGTCTAAATCCTTGAGAATGAAGGAATATATCTTTTGCATGGCATTAATAGCACTGCATTGCTTTTATGAGAGGGGAAGAGGGCAGATCTATAGATGCTACTCTGAGATATAAAAATTTAGAGGGGTCAAAAATAGGGTAAGAAAAGGTTTTTTTAAAGGGAGGGAGGGAAGGAAGGAAGGAAGGAAGGAAGGAAGGAAGGAAGGAAGGAAGGAAAAGAAACCTTGCTGAGAATTTCAGAAAAATCTGAAGATATGGACCAAACATTCATGAGTTCAGTTGCCTCATGAGTTTAATCACATAATTTGAATACTGTGTCTCCAGTATGGAGATACTCTTCTCAGATATGATCCAGGCTATTGAAAATGGTAACAATGAGCAAGAAACATACCAAACTTTTTGAAGTCTGAGAACTTTCCTCTGAAAAATTCTGTGATTTTAAAAAACCTTCCTCATCTTTTACCTTGAGCTCCAACTATTCTTGACTATTAGAGTCCTTCCCACTTAGCTTCTCCTTGTTCCTGATAGGTCGTTGCTCTTCCTTTTGCCTTTTCGGGAGAAGGAAACCGCATTAAAATGTTTTAGTATGCATTGCTAGTCTTGTCATTTTATAGATTCAGCTCAAGACTTAAAACTAGTTGGTAACATTAAACCTCTGACTCATAAGGTGCTTGGACCCTGCTGAATCACTCCTCTCCCTTTCTTCCTAGCAGTGGAGTGAAATTTAAAACTGATATATTATATTCCCAAAGCAACAAAAACTATTTGAGTGCCTTGGAGATTTAACAGAAACTATTTTTTGTACCATAAAGGTAAAAGTGCATAGGTATACAACTTTGGGACAGTGCCCTCTGCTAAATGAATCCCATTGGGGAATTAATACAGCAGAAACAGACTTTTTTAAAAAATAAACATGCTTAAATAGGAAAAAGCCTGTCACCTGGTTATGTTACTTTGCTATTTCCACTGACATCCATTTAGCTAAGCTAAGTTTTAACCTATTATAATATTTTAAGAATACTTTACTGAACAATAAAAATACCCTTCTGTCTTCAATTTAGTCATAAGTTTAATTTAGAACCAAAGAAGGTTATATTAAAGTACTATTAACAAATGTTTCTGTATCTGACCAGATCTGTCCCTTGCAAAAATATCCAACATAGACCATGATTACTGTGTAAAAAAGCCTTTTGATAAGGTGACCAACTTTTTTACAATGAAAAGGAGGACAAAACACGTTCTATTGTCCAAAATGCTAAGGTGACCAACTTTTTTACAATGAAAAGGAGGACAAATAAATTGGAAAAAATATATCGTAAATAAAAGAAATATTTTATTCATTGCAACAATAATACACTAAAATATGATATATGCATAATAAAAACATTTGCAACATTTTATATTGTAATTATGCTTACATGCCTGTTAATTATTATTTAAATGAATACTTTTCCATTGAATTAATATTTTTTGTCAATGTATCATCTTCTAACAATAGATTGGAAATATCTGAACAAGAAATATCCTTCATATTGAATTTTACGGCAAGTGCTGCAGCTAGAGTATCAACATTCAATCTCGATTTCTCACTTGTCGAAAAATCATTGGCAATTGAAAAAACTCTTTCAACTGCTGCATTAGTTCCAGGGCAGCACAATGTAAATTGAACAGGTATAAATAAATGTTCACATGGAATATGTTCATTTTTGAAATGGCTGAAAATATCCACCCATCTTTTATCAATTTCAACATGTTGATTTTCCCATCGTATTAATTTTTCAGAATTTAAATATACATTCAGACTTCTAATTTCTTCAAAGAGACAATTGTCGTCTATTTTAATGTCTAGCATTTCTTTAGATAAAAATTCAACACAAGATTCAATATCTGTTCAATATACTTGTGATGAAGTAAAAAAAACACAATTAAAAACTGTTTAATAAAACGTGAATTGTACTTACCTCTGTATAATTGAATATTCACTGAGAAAGAAATAATTACCGTGAGTCATTCAATTGCCGACGTGCCGTGAGTCTACTGCGTGCGTATGTGCCGTGTTGTGTTTTGGCAAGAAGTAAACAAAGCCACTTGCACACGGCACTCTCTCTCAAGGTCTCCCGTGCAGAGCGCATGCGTCTCATAATCGCGTCTTATACCGCACTATACCGAGTCTTTACGAATTGTCATGTCAAATACAAATACGTCACATAACGTGCAACAGATTAGTCTTCAAATATCGAAAAGGAGGACATGTAGGAGGACACTTTTCGAGGGAGGACAGAACTTACAAAAGAAGGACTGTCCTCCCTAAAGGAGGACGGTTGGTCACCTTACTTTTGAACAATGTCTTGACAAACATCCAATCTGCTGTTATTTGCCCCTGAAGTGCCATTGGCAAACTGCTAACTTTTTCACGAAGAGACTCTGTAACCAAAAAGTAATGGGTTGCAACAAGAGCCACCACTATTGTTAGTGGTGTTAATTTTCATTGGGGGGGGATATCAATAAAAAATCAAGTTACAAAGAAATAAAACAAATGTGGAGAAAAGCAAAGATAAATACAAGTATGGAGTAAAATAGCATTGTAGTTTCTTGGTAGAGTAGTTGCTCTGCATAAGGAAGATGCTCTTTGAGCAAAAAAATGGGGGTGGGGAAGGTGCCTGAAGATCACTATAGACACAAAGAACAATTCCCAACTTGAGTAAAACTATATTGGCTATAATAGACAAATAATCAGCTAAAGGTTCTTATAAGTCTTTAGATTTAGGAAGGGTTGTAGTGCAATGAGACAGGGTATTTGCATACACATGTGTATGTCTTTGAGTTAATGTTGACTCCTGGTGAATGCCTGGAGAAGTCCCCATGATTTTCTTGGCAAGATTTTGGAAGTGATTTGCCAATGCTTCTTTCTTAGGACAGAGAGAAGGTAACTGGCCCAAGGTCATTTAGCTGATTTACTGCCTACGGTGGAACTCACCGTTTCTACCTTGATGCTTTAACAACTTCACCAAACAGGCTCCTTTGGGAAAGTTTTTGACCTAAATAAAACAGCTACCAGGTTCAATCCACGCAACTCTAGGCAAAGTTGAAAAAGAGAGGCTGTCATTATTAAGCTGAAAGAGCTAATGGACTAAATCAATATAAGGCAATTTGATTATTCTATTTATTGTTCAAGGTTACAGGATCAGATTTTTGGAAAAAGTGTTCCTTGGAAGTGTTGTTGATGCAATTAATTCCACAAGAGTCGCTTACTAAGAAACAAGATTCTTTCCAGATAAGAATAAGAAGAAGGCTGTGAAATTATGGAATTATGGAAGATATATTTCTTGACATTATTGAAGAAAGGAAAAAAAGGCTCTTCAAGCTAAGTAAGAAGATACCTGCATCAGTCATTGCATTGCTCCCTATGGTGAATTAAGTGGCTGTATATCACCAAAGTTTCCTTTAGATTATTGTATATCTAGGGAAGAATAAAGAACAGAGAGGAGGAATTTGGCAATGGGTTCTGTATCCTACACTCGTGTTTTTCATTCTTCTAAAGAAAGTCCATACCCATGCACTCCCATTTTGTCAACATAATTGTGGTGCATATTTCTCCAGAATCCTTGCACACGAACTCTTAAAAACATAAGACAACTGCTTTGGGTTCAGACAAACAAAAATATCATCTAACACTCAACTAGTTTAATATTAGAAAATCCATTAAAAAAAACCAATAGTATAGTAGCCATTTCCTATTATCTCCTACTTCTAATTATTTCTGACAATGCTACCTGTATATTGATATATGAACCACTGGTCTAAATTAATGTAAGCACCTTATTTTAAAATTCTTCAGCGTCCTATAAATAAGCAACCAGATCCCCAACCAGATATTCATATTGTATAGGAAGTTGCAATCCAGCTTTCAGTCAAGGACCAAAATAGAAATAACTTTGATTGCACCAGTGGAAATTGAGGATTTATTTATTTAAATAGAAACTGTGTAGATGGGAGTGAGATCCAGATCAGAAATCCATATTTATTATTTACTGCTGTTAAAAATTCCATTTCTGATGCATCTGTGAGTGGAAATTAAAAAAAAAACAGTTTGCAATGAGGCAAAGCATTTAAACAGTCCCTATCTGGCCCATTTATTAGATGTACATACATTATGCCCAAATAGACTCAGAGATATTTTTAAGAACCATAAAATACATGGTAATATCAAGGAATTCATCTTGAACCTTCTAACATGCAACACAAGAGTTCCACCACTGAGCCAAAACTTTGATAGGAATCAATAGAAAAACTCTTATTTTTTCATGGATAAGAAATATCTAACAGAATGAACAGCATTGTTGGATACAAATCACCAATTGACATCAATTTGCAGTAAATAAACTAGTTGTGTGATGTGTTGTGATTCCACAAAACTTTGCAAAAAATCAAGGCTTCTCTAGATGGCCAAATGCATAGCCAAATGCTCACTGCATTTTAAAATAGTTTGCAACAATTGATTTGAATAAAATAAATAAAATATTTGAAAAACAATTACAGTAAACTTACTGTAATTGTTTTTCTTACAATATAGTAAGACTGATCAACTCTCTCTGTGTGTGTTCACTTATTTATCTTATCTATTAACAGGCAGATTGTAATATTTCTACTTGTGAGTGAAAAATAGAACATGCTGTACTATGAAAATGCAGCAGTTTTAAAGCATGGAATTGACTGGTGCTGGGCGACAGAGAGAAAAAGGTGTGTATTTCACATTTAAGCAACACATTTGCTTACTAACTTCCATTAATAAAGCTATTACATGAGTACACTTAGCTGGAGCGAGTCAGATTGAGTTATATGGGAGTTTTCAGTGCATTAACATGCATAGGATTGGATTTTATGTTAACTGAATAGCAGTGACGTGCGGTGAGGTTTATGGCTGGTGAGGCTGGTGACGTCATCAGGAAGGCGGGGAATGGGACCACGTGTGCTGGAGGCTCAGGCTGCCTCAGCCTCCAGCACACGTGATCCCATTCCCTGCCTTCCTGAGCGTGCTCCACTAGCTCGCGCTCCGCAGTCCTCGAAAGCGACTGGGGAACGATGAGACTGCATATTGCAGTCGCGAGGAGCGCGCAAAATCCAGCAGAGGCAGGAAGGTTCTCATTGTTCCCCAGTTGCTTTCATGCCTTCGTCATCCGGGAGCGCCGACAACATTTCTTCCTCCGCCCTCCACAGCTCCCGGGCGCGCCCGGACAGAGGTAGCCAGAATGGCGCCGAGGCAGTCCAGCGGGCGAGCGACCAAGGATCAGGCTGCCTCGTTCACTCTTTTGTCAGCCCGGACTGCCTCGGCGTCACTGTGGCTACATCCGTCCGTCTGCGCCCGAGAGCTGCTGAGGGCGGAGGCAGAAATGTTGTCGGCGCTCCTGGATGACGAAGGCATGAAAGTGACGAAGGCATGAAAGTGACGAAGGCACGAAAGAACCCAGTCGCGTTCGTGCCTTCGTCATCCGGGAGCGCCGACAACATTTCTGCCTCCGCAGCTCCCGAATATATATTTGTGTTACAACCCCTGGTATGCCTAAATATCCCTTTATTTATTTATCAGTACAAATACAACATATATACATATATACATATATACATATATACATATATACATATATACATATATACATATATACATATATACATATATACATATATACATATATACATATATACATATATACATATATACATATATACATATATACATATATACATATATACATATATACATATATACATATATACATATATACATATATACATATATACATATATACATATATACATATATACATATATACATATATACATATATACATATATACATATATACATATATACATATATACATATATACATATATATATATATATATATATATATATATATATATATATATCTGCCTCCCCTGCCTCCCCTGACCGCACGTCCCTGCTGAATAGTGATACACAGAGTAAAGCAACTGATGGTCAAAATGATCAGAACCAAGAAAACTGAAGTTATTCTTTAATTAATTATATAGGCTGCCTCAGTCACAACATGATTTACAATAATTAAAATAAAATACCGTAAAACCAGAAACCAAAAGAAAAAAATAGTTAAAGCAAAGCACTACCGTATATTATACAAACTTTTTCATTACATAAGCATTAAAATTTATTATACAACCATATCGAGCTCTTTGAATACTCTGGATATTAGTAAATTTCACCTTAAATCCCATTATTCAATTTTAGTGGCCTTTATTCAAGTGACTTCAACTGGATTTATACTGAAAATACTTTTTGTGGATTAGAGAAATTGGATTTTAATTCTGCCTCAGGAAGAGATTAAACATAAACTCTAAAAAAGAAGAGATATGTGCCAATTTCTAAATTGATTATTTTCAAATCTAAAACTGCATAAGGAGGCAACTTGGAGTGCTACATCTGCCATGGACAAAATAGGTTGCTACATTTACCTCAACAGCTTAAAGAAAGATGGGCTAATAGCTGTAACATGCTTAAGAAATCTTTTTGCATGGTGATTTGTTATATTTTTCCTTGCAAAAGTTGTAAAATGCTAATTATTCTACGATTAATTTTGCTTTGATTCGTATATTTCTTAATTAGTGTCCTACACCAGACCAGATGGCTGTCTTCATTAAATCATGATATATTCCACTCAGATGGAAGCAGCTGGATTTTTGGATTTACTGTAATTTATTTTAAACATGTCAGAGAAGAATTGAGAAATGACATTTGCATGAATATTTGGATTATGATCAGATTTTTTTCTTTGCTGTTTTCTTTCTCCATTAATTTAGGGAAAAGAAATCAGGTGCTCGGCTCCAGAGTAAAAGATAATAATACTAATGGAAAGGATTTGATTGCTTAGAAGATGAGTCTGAGTCAACAACATGATGCTGAAGCAAAAAAGTGAAACACAAAGAAGTGTGTATTTTTATAAATTAAACAAAATTAGATTAGAAGGCAAATCTGTCTGAAATCAAGTTGCTTATTCAAAAGAAAAGATTTCAATATTTTATAAAGGACAGCTACTCAGTGGTGAAATTCAATTTTTTTTACTGCTAGTTCTGTGGGTGTGGCTTGGTGGGTGTGGCAGAGGAAGGATACTGCAAAATCTCCATTCCCACCCCACTCTGGGGCCAGCCAGAGGTGGTATTTGCTGGTTCTCTGAAGTACTCAAAATTTCCGCTACCGGTTCTCCAGATCCTGTCAGAACCTGTTGAATTTCATCCCTGCAGCTACTACTGAGTCAGCTAAAAATATTCTACTGATAGCAGTTGGTTAAATGGTATGCATTCCAAATTTCACAATGTTTCATGCAATATTTCCTCTAGAATAATGTTCTCTTGCCTACCATGCCTACCAGTTCTACTATGCTGCTGGATAGGAATAGAAAAGAACATTTTTCAACAGAGCATTCTTCAGGGATAAGAGGGGTTATTTTGCATGGCAAGTGGTGCCAGGCATCTCCAATCTGTAATCCCAGAAAACTAGTAATAGATACAATTGAAAATACTGAAGCAAAATCAGGAACTCAAGTATCTACATTGTACAGTGTGAATTTTTGAGTCAAACCAACAACAAGCAAGCCAAAATATTTTGTTTATTCTTCCATTCTTCTTTACAAAACAGGAGTTGTAATCCCCCTGTCTCAGTACAGGTGAACAAACTCTCTCTCCTTTGACCCTTTATGTTTATGTATTCTTCCCTTAGGTTAGTCAGATTGGAAAGAAGAATCATGGGGGAGTGATCAGTCAGACAAATGGCTATGTCTTCTCTAGTTGATTACATTTGCTGCACATTTGCAATGGAAGAGTCTTTATATTTATTGTTGCAATCTTAATGGAACATGAGACAATAGGGGAAGTCACTTAATCAAGCCCACCTTGGAAGCTTAGCAGCATAGCAAGGATAAGTGTCCAAATGTATTAATATCTGGCTTGCAAACACATACACACACACACACACACACACACACACACACACACACAGAGTAAGTTACGTCTTCAAGTCTAGGGCTTCAAAATATCTGCTTATCTAAGTCTGGTCAGAATGTACTAACTAAAGGAAGAGTATCCTGTATACCAGTGATGGCTAACCTTTCCCAGACTGAGTGCCCAAAGTCGGCATGTGCCTGAACCTCCAAAATGGAATGCGTTCCCCTCCTGCACATGCACACCCCCCCGCAGGTGTGCATGACCCCCACATGTGCCCTGTCCCCCCATACATACATGCATGTCCCCCTGCACCCGTCCCTTCCCCCCACGCATGCGCAGCAGAGACCCGAAGGCCAGTGGGAGGCGCGCACGCATGTGCAGTGGAGCTGAACTGGAGCAACAGCTCGTGTGCCATCAGAGATGGTGCTGCGTGCCACCTCTGGCACACGTGCCATAGGTTTGCCATCACGGCTATATACTAATAGAAAACTTATTCATTCTCCAGGTTCATAACGTAGTGTGATATCTTTATTACCCATTTGTAATTTTGTAGGCATTTCTCAAGTGTACATAATCACTCCCATTTAAAAAGGGAGGAGATGATTTTCAGGAAGTAGCTCTATCACCACAATCCCAAAACAGAGTGACAACATAGTGTCTTCTAGGAACAAAATGGACAATAAATGGTAGAGTGGACATAGTTAATTTAAACTTTGAGTAAAAATACTGATTTTCATATTGGCCCAACTTTTGTATTAAGGAAATAAGTATAAGTATAATCTTTATTGTCATTGTACTTAAATACAATGAAATTGGTTTTAGCCTCACTGGTGCAAAATTATAGCAGAAACGAAAAAGAAAGAAAAGAAAAAAACTAGTAATACGTTTCCGCGTGTGCATGGAATTATTGTGGTTGTATTTAAACCTATTTGTTCGACTGGCTATACTTTTATGTCTTCTGCTCGATGGTAGAAGTTCAAAGAGACACTGACAGGGTGTGAATCATCTCTGAGTATCTTCCTTACTCTGCTAAGGCAGCGAGATCTGGTGATGTCATCCAGTGGTGTCAGAGGGCAACCAATGGTTTCTTGTGCCCAATTGATCGCTCTCTATAGGGCCTTCCTGTCCGCAGCTGTTAAACCAGCATATCTTACTGTAACGCAATATGTGAGGACACTTTCTATGGTGGACCGATAGAAAGAGGTCATCAGCCGTTGTTCCACCTGATTTTTTCCGCAGGACTCTAAGGAAATGAAGTCTCTGTTGGGCCTTTCCAATCACCAGAGACGTGTTGTTTTTCCAGGTGAGATCTTGACTAATAAGCACTCCCAATAATTTAAAAGAAGAAACCCTCTTCACACAGGCCCCCTCGATATACAATGGGGCAGGCTCCTCTCTGTGCTTCCAGAAATCTAGCACCATATCCTTTGTCTTACTAGTATTTAGTTGTAAGTTGTTTTGTAGGAAGTTATCACCTAGCCCTCTCCCAGAAAAATGAAATATCCTAGGAAATATTGATAAGGCAGAATATTATATTTCCCTGGATGTGAAAAAAGGGAGAAACACATTTTAAACACAAAGTAAATTCCTGCGGCTTCCAGCCCATCCCCATTTTGTCAATGGGCCATTAAGAAGGCCAAGCTAGTCCACTTTACATAATAAAGAGTTCAGCTCCAGGGGGATGGATGTAGAGTTCTGGCAGTGACAATGAAGGCATGATAATATAAGCCTTTACTCAACTGACCACATGGCATCTGAACTCAATCAAACCTGGATTCAAAACTCAGCAGCCTAGAGGGTTGCCCTTGCATGGGCCCATGTGAGTCTGACAGCCAATCAGAATACATTTCTTACACAGGAACAGGAAACAGATAGGTGGGGCCGAACAGATTATAAAAATCCCTGCAAGCCCTTCTTCAGCCCTTCTCTTCCCTTCTCTTCTTCTCCACCAACATTGAAGCATGTGATCACCTTTTCTGTTCAGGGCTCAAGCCATGTGGTCCTGTCCACCATTAAACCATCTTTCCAAGCAGCCTCCATGTCTCCAGTGTCTTTTTCCCCACTTGGAGCCGAACCCAGAAGGACATTTCTTCCAACAGTTTCTTGAGCACCATGCGGATACATTCTGGTCTTCTTTCCTGTATGCTGATTAGTCTCCTTTAGTTATGAGACCCAGCCAGCACCATTGTGTCGTCTGCAAACTTTATTATGATATTGGATGGATCAGAGGATATGAGTCATATGTATACAGCGAGTGCAGGTAGGGACTGAGCACATGGCCCTGAGGGAAGCCTGTGCTGAGCTTTAGCATGGAAGATGTAAAGGACCCAGCTTTTACTGTTTGTGGACGATCCATCAGGAAGTCTTTCATCCATTCACAAGTAAGGAGAGGGGAATTCAGGTCAGTCAACTTTTCAATGAGAATGCCTGGTAATATGGTGTTAAAGGCAGAGCTATAGTTTACAAAAAGCATTCTGACATAATTCCCAGATTTCTCAAGGTGGCTCAGTGCAATATATATAGCAGTGGTGACGGCGTCCCCTGTCAACCTGTTGCTTCTATAAGCAAACTGGTATTGATCAAAATTTGGTGGAAGACAGGACCTAAGGTGTTGTAGAATGTCTCTCAAAGCACTTCATCACTATAGATGTCAGTGCAATGGGTCCATAGTCATTCAGGCTATTTATGGCTGCTTTCTTCGGAACTGGGATAATTGTGGCTGCTTTCAAGCATGATGGGGCTCTAGCCTGTTGTAGGGAGTTGTTAAAAATCCTTGTCAGGACCCCTGTTATTTGGTAAATATGATGTTTACAAAAAAGAAAATCTAATTAAAGTGAAATTTAATGGAACCACCTTTTAAAATAAAAATCTGAATATCCAAAACCATTTTAAAATATCCAGAACCACTTCAAGTTGCTTCTGAGAGATTCAGAAGTGATTTGGAGATTCAACAAGTCATGGGTGTTTCTAGATTTGAAATCTCAAACTTAAAACTTCAACATTTTTTTATATGAAGAAATTCCATGTGAGTAGCTGGTTAATTATTATTAACAGAGTAGCAGAATTGGAAGGGATCTTGAAGGTCCTCAAGTCCAACCTCCTGCTCAAGCAGGAAGATTATATCTACAAATTATGTCAGTTGGGGAAAATATTGCTGTGCTGCTCTTTCTTTAATTTGACCTTTCCATCTGTGTGTTCTTCAAGCTGTCACCAAATCCATAATGTTTTATGCTTAACTTCCTTGACTTTCAACCTATTTATCTTACCAGTAATATAGTCACTGCTAGTCTCCCTGTCTAGCCTATTGGCAATTTATTAGACCAATCAGTTTCCACTTTCATTCTGATTTCTATCTCTCTGTCCCTTCCAAAATAACATTTCAAATATCTTGCTTTTTATTCTGATACTTCCCTGACTTATATACCAATAGCACTTAGACTTACCACTCTAAGTAGTTTTACAGAGTCATCATATTGTCCCCACCAATCTGGGTCCTCATTTTACTGACTTCAAAAGGATGGAAGATTGAGTTAATCTGGAGTTGGTGAGAATTGAACTCCTGAACTGCTGGTAGTCAGCAGTCAGCAGAAGTAGCCTGCAGTACTGCATGCTAACCACTGTGCTGCCATGGCTCTTGAATAATTTGAGGATTTCTTCTTTTTTTTTAATTTCATGAATGGATCTCAGACTGAGCTTGCTGTTAGATTCTTCCATAAAAGAACATTCATTTATTTCATAGTGTGATGTGCATACACATCAGTGGTGGGATTCATTTTTTTTAAATTACCGGTTCTGTGGGCATGACTAGGTGGGCAAGGTTAGGTGGTCACGTGACTGGTGGGCATGACTAGGTGACCATGTGATTGGGTGGGTATGGCTAGGTAGTCAAGATCCCCCTACAAGGATTTCCTCATCCGGACCTTTTGAAATCCCTCAAAGGGTCAAAGGAAACCAGATTCCATACAGCTCTGAACCCTTAAGGCAGGCATGTCCAAAGTCCGGTCCGTGGGCCATTTGCGGCCCGGGAGGCGGTTAAATACGGCCCTTTAACAGCCCTCCCTGCTCTATGTAAATGTGGCCCGCCCACAGCCCTCCCTTCTGATTGAGGGCGGCAAGCAGAAGACCTTTCAAATTTCTCTCCCACCACCTCTTTTTCTCGCGCCGCTCACACTTCGCCTCCGTCAAACAAAAGGAAAGGAAAGAGCCACAAAGGAAAGAGCCCGCCTCAAGTCTCTCTGCTGGTTGAGCAGCGAGACCGAGTGCAATGCCCGCCTATTCTGCGGAGATGGGGCACATGCGCCGCTCTGTCCGCTCACTCGGCAAGGGACGGCTCCGGAAGTCAACAAAGCTTTCCCAAGGACCGACTTATTTCCCCGCGCCTCCCGCCGCCCTCTTGCTGCGCCGGACCCAAAATGTCCGTGTGGATGCGTGCGCGGACCCGCTTTGACGACTTTCTTTTGAGATGGCTCTGCTCCGGGGTTGCCTGTTCGGTCCCCGCCAGCCTTTTTCCTCTCTTCCAGGAGTGTGTGCGTGTATTTTCCCCTCTGTGTTTTGTCTCTCCCCCCCCCACCGCCCCAATTCCTTCAAAGCAAAGAGGGAGGCAAGGCTATCATTGAGGAAGGGAAAAGAGATGCCGGATTGACTAAACTCCTCGTCTGAAGGGAAAAGGATTTACTCCCACCCCCACCCCCCCCAAAAAAACCCGGAGCTCTTCTGCCGGAATGAGAGAGAAGCTGCTCTTCCCGGGTGTTTGAATGGGGTGAGGGGGTAAAGGGGGGGGGAGAGCTTCCTGTAAGTTTCAAAGAATCGTAAATTGTCAAGACTTGCTCAGCTGTCAAGACAGTTTCACCCTTCACATTAGTGCAGGTTATTTTTTTAAAATTTATTTAAAATACATTGTGAAAACTCAGCTGTCAGTTGATCTTAACATATGAAATGAAAAGTATGCCATTTGCAATTAACTTGGCATAAAATAATTCATTTGCATTTAATTGTAATTGTTCAAAGAATGTTCGGAAAAATGTTCGGCCCTCCAGCATGTTCACTTCATCCAATCTGGCCCTCTTTGAAAAAAGTTTGGACACCCCTGCCTTAAGGTAAACCAAATATAAGTGGTCCTCGCTTAATTGCCAGTTGCTTAGCAAATGTTCTCATTTACAACTGACCTCCACAGAGCTACTTGACCTGTTTTGGGGGCTTTGACAGACAGACAGACAGACAGACAGACAGACAGACAATATTGGTCACACACACTTTTCTGCCTTTAAGAGAAAAAAATGTTCCAAAAGAGACCAATTTTATTTGGCAACCCAAAAGGTTAGAAGGTGGCAAATTCTTCAAACTTTACTAAAAGCTTTAGGTTTAGTTTTAGACTGTTTGTTTTGCTTGCTTTTTTGTTTTTAATGCAGCAAGATATTTTCTGTAGATCCTTTCTAAAAGCTCTATGCTGAGCAATTTGGAGGCTGTTCATTCATTTCTTCATTTCTGTCTTAGAAGAGGCATTTCAAAAATTATTGAAGTGAAACTGTTCAAACCATCTTACTGAAATTTGGCAAGATTGATATCCCCTAAAGGGTATACCACATTGGAAAATGAGTAATCTCTAGTTTACTTTTGCATCCTGCATACTCTCAGGTCAGTTCCTATATTCAGATCAGAACACGGGTAGACATAATTGAATTCAGCTGGCAAAAGCAGCTTAGTGTTTATGATCAGTCAAATGTCAAAACACTTAACGGGCAAAGCAGAACAGAAAACAAATGAAAGAAAGGATCTTAAACTACAGGGTGGGGGAGGAGATGTGGAGAATGTCAGAGTTTGTTGCATAAATTCAAATCGAGAAGCACACACAGATAACTGATGTTTTATTTTTATTTATTTATTATTCACACTTATAGACCGCCCCCTCTCCCGGAGAGGACTCGGGGCGGTGTACAGTCACTAAAATACGTTGTAAAATACATACATAAACAGTTAAATAATTAAATACGTAGGTGAAGGAGGTTGTGAGACTGTAATAGAATAATAAATATAATACGTTAAAAGCCTATTAAAACCCCAAACCCAATTAAAATAAATGAATCCCGGGAGGTAAAACTAAGAAAGTGCCAGGCCAGCTGATTGAAATAGGTGAGTCTTTAACTTTTGCTGGAAGGAACGGAGGTCGGTGGTAGTTCGAATGTCTGGGGGGAGGTCATTCCAGAGGGTTGGGCCCATCACAGAGAAGGATCTACTCCTAGGTGTCGCCCGCTGGCATTGCCTAGCAGACGGCACCAGGAGGAGCCCCTCCCTGTGTGAGCGGATAGGTCGCAGGGACGTGTGTGGTAGGATGCGATCCTGCAGATAACTAGGTCCTCTGCCATGGCAAAAGCAGGATGCATTAACTTCTTTATGTACATAAGAATAGATGAATAAATGTACAGTACCAACAGGTGGTTCTTCCAAGTAAACACAAGGCTGGAGAGTTACAGGCAAACACAAGCAGTTAGTTTCATATCAGCAGACAAGCCCAGACAGACTGCTAGTTTACTTCTCAGAGTAGCAAACTGCTTAAGTTTCTGTTTCAATTCTTTACACAGACTCAGATCTGTTTAAGCTTCCATTGGCTGACTTACTTGCTATGCCTATTCATTGGCTGACCTTGTTTCCACGTCTCTCCCAGTCATGAATATTTTAACACTTAATAAATTCAGAATTGTGCAGACCAACTAGAAACAGTGTTGTGAATAATTAGTATGGACAGTCACAAAGAGCTTTGATATGTTCATCTTTAACTGTTTCAGGTATATAAAAGCAGCAGAAAAGAGATGGAAAGTAAAAGTCTTTTCTTCTGAATTAAAAAAAGGAATCACTTGGTGAATGAATATGATATATCCAACATAGCTAACCCTGCTATTTCATCTTATCTGACAACAAATGAAGTAAAGGCATATATTTTGATGCTTCCAGAATTAAATATTGAATAAATTAAAACTGAATTATACTTTGGTCAGATCTTCAGTGTCAATCTTCAGTTGAATCCTTTCATCTCTGATCTCATCTTTGATCTCGTCTTTGAATTTAATCTTGGCTGAATTGAAATGCCATATATGGTCCGCTTCTCTGATTGGGCCAGAAAAATTATCTTGCCTTTTGAAGAACATATTATCTAGCTAAAGCATAGGATTCCTAATCTTTAAATCCATAATTCTTTTTTTTTTCATTCATTTCTTCTGATCATCCACAAGTCTGGACTGAATTATTTCTGGTCAAGATAAATTTGTGAGCTCTGTAATTACTAAGATCTCAGTGAGTTTCAAAAAGTGACAGTGGTCTCCATGGTAAAATATTTGTGTAGGGATTTTTCTTGAAGAGAAAGAATAATAAAACATATTACTGCTAATAACAATAATAAGTTTAAACCATTGTTTTAAATTCTGCTCAAGTGCTCAATTCACACTGCTTGCTTTGACACTTTGTTGCTTTGAATACTCCCCATGTCAAATTGATTATTTTCCATTTCTTTTTGCAAAAAAAATTGAATGGTAAATGCCTGAAGTTGATTAGCATAAACAAAAATGGAAATTAAATGGAAATTAAATCAATAAACAAAGAAATAGTATGGGTGGGGTTTGTTTTTGGTTTTTTTTGCAGTATCAGGAAAGGAATCATAGCTTAAATTTTCTTCTTATTTTTCTTCTAGTAAATATGTTTGTATAACTTGAAAACCTTGAAAGTTGTATTTGATCAAATCGATCAATCAAATTTTAATTATAGTCTAAGACAAAACTTAAAAAGACCCATCAATACAATAACTTTTAAAAGATATTTTACAAATGACACAAAAAAGCCTAAAACGATTGGTAGCCATCACTTAGTAACAAAGGAGGAACCAGACTGCTGTAGCTATTGAAAAGAATTTTGCAATTTTTGAGAAGTTTCTCAAAATGAAATGATCAGCAAGGAGAAGGTTAATGATCCTCTGGTCACATTGGCAATTAGTTTGGTTCAAAGTAAATAGTCTTCTATGTGGAATGTATAAAATGTTAAAGAAATATTTAGAGATAATTTAGATCAAATCAATGAGAGAGTTTGGTTCTGGGATCTATAGATACCAAATCTTCTGCTTTAATTCAGCCAGATGTTTTAATCAAGCCCCAAAGCAAGTAGTGATGACAGGTTCAGATCACAATATGGCAAATCATTAATTTGCTGATTAGACCAAAATTGAATGTGAAAAAAAAAGAAATATGAACATCATTCAAATGATGTCTCTCTTGTAAGGATACATCCAATTTTCTTGGGTGCCTGCCAATCACCCAACATACACTGAAGTTGTCAACTCTGTTGGCATGTTGGGATGATGACTGGCAACAGCACTGCAGTATCATATTCTGCAATGAACACTATGAGTCACTTTGCTATTGATGTCCCCAATAGGTCCCAAGGTAGTGTTGTTCTTAATTGCTTGTTACTCCCATATCAAAGTTCAAATTTAAGGGCAAAGTTATGAGGGAGAAAGAACCAACAGACACTGAAGTTGTCAACTCTGTCAAACAGTAGGTCTCGTTTCTAACTCTATGTGCACCCTGGAGAAAGCAGTTTGGTGAATGGAGACAAGGCACCCATGGGGGGGCGTGTATAAGTGCACTGACGTGCCTATCATCCCTGTCATTGTATTTTTTTCTTTTATTCTTGTTCTCGCTTTTGTTTGACAAATTATAATACATACATACATGCATACATACATACATACATACATACATACATACATACATACATACTTTTAATAGGCTCAGTGAATGAATGCAGTTAATTTAAATAATCCTACTTGATTACTTTTCTTTTTCTTTTCTTTCTCAGTGGACCAATTTTGGCACTTTTGTGTTATAGAATCTATTACCCACGTAGAATACTGTTGTTGTTTGTCTTTCAAAATCAATTCCTACTGTCTTCTTCAACTTCAAAAACACCTATGAAGGTCCATTTCTCATGGTTGAGGAGTCCTCTGTGTATGAATAGTTACTTTTCAATTGTTACTCTTTAATTCCATTTTTTTCTCAGCTTCCTAAACTTCTCTTTCTATAAGGAAATGAAATCTCCATGGGTGATTATATCATTTTGTTTTTGGGGGAATGGTGCTTCCTTCTTCAAAAGAAAAGCAAATCAAATCCACTTGGGATGATCTCAAGTCTATATATGGTACCACGATTTTAAAGGTGTAACATAGTTGGAGAAAAGGATCATTACCTCTACAATATTTATTACACCAATGGTTACTCCCCCTGCCTTTTTTCTTCCACTGTATGAGCTTTGTGTAAATTAACCATGCACGAACTGTCAATCATCCAACAGTTCAACAGAACACAGGGACTATCACAAATGGAAAATGCCTAATTTAAAATGTGCTAGCTAAGGTCTTGTTGCACCTCTGCTGCTCTGGGAATGCAATTGCTTCAAATTAGTTTCCAGAGAAGCCCTACAATAAAGCAGGAGTCATCATGTTTATAGCTTTGCTTTGCTGAAGCTTTGTTCTTACTGCAATGCTTACAAAATATGCCATGTGGTTTTACTGAACCCCTGAACCATAAACTGGCAGGAATTTCCTCCATTTCTCCTCTGAGGATTTCCAGGTTGGTAAGAATTGGGAAGTATTTATTTTCTCAGGAAATCCCATGTTCTTTTGGATTCCCTCTCATCTTCTTTTTCTTCAGATGTCAACTAATTGAACCTTGCAACTTTGCTGAACATTTTCTGGAGCCCACCATATGTTTTGAAAATTCTGGAATCAGTTTGCTCTGGAAAACTCAATTTAGGCTCATCGTGCAAGACAATCGTGAAGAGCTGCAGTTATCAGGCTGTGAAATAGATTGGTTCTTCTTAGTCAGCAATCCCTTTCTCTTTAGAAAAAAGAGCCAGGAAAAGGCATTAACAGAACCATCAGATTGAAAGAGCTGTAATTAATAGCATAGGTGGTGGAATCTTCACAGGTAGTAGAACAATGCCTTCAAAAATCTTCTATCCTGTCCACTTAATAAAGGTTCAGGGAACCTTTATATCTGGTCATCAAAACAATCAATAACAATAATTGTAAATTACTATAGTCCATGGTGGATATAATTATGAGCAGTTGATCTGAGTTTGCTCCTCCTCCTTGTTTGAGTTCTAAATTGTAGGGAAACTGGGTTACCACAGCAGCATGAGAACATCATCTATTTCAACTAATTTCAACTAATTTTCCAGGTTGAATAGGCCATTTATAGCAAAAGCTCTTCAAGTAGTTACTAGTTACTTGTGGGATCGCATCCTCCCACACACATCCCTGCAGCCAATTCGCTCTCACAGGGAGGGGCTTCTCCTGGTGCCGTCCACTAGGCAATGCCAACGGGCGACACCGAGGAGTAGGGCCTTCTCTGTGATGGGACCAACCCTCTGGAATGACCTCCCCCCCGACATTAGAACCACTACTGACCTCCGCTCCTTCCGACAGAAATTGAAGACTCACCTGTTCCGACTGGCTGGTCTGGCATAATTATAATGTTTTCCTCCTGGCATACACACTTTTATTGGTTTTTAGAGGGATTGTCTCTTTTAAACTTAATTTTACAGGATATTGGGATTTTAAATTTTGTATATCCTGATTTATTTATTTAGCTGTACAGTTTGGCATATCTTTTATCCTCCTCACATATCTATTTATTTAATAATTTTAACTTGTTGTATTTTTGCTACGGACTGTACACCGCCCCGAGTCCCTTTTGGGAGAGGGGGCGGTCTATAAGCGCTAATAAATAATAATAAATAATAATAATAAGTAGCATACAATAATATCCTGCTTAAATTTACTTCTGAATTAGATTCCAATTTAACTGATTGGTAAAGCAATCAGTTAAAGCTATCAGTTAAGGCAATTGCTCAAACATCAAGGATAACATTAATCAAAAGACTGCTTGTAGCACAAGAACATTTAAAAGAAAGAGAGAAAGAAAGAGAGAAAGAAAGAAAGAAAGAAAGAAAGTAAAAAGAAGGAAGGAAGGGAAGAAAGAAAGAAGGAAGGAAGGGAAAAAGAAAAAAGAAAGAGAGAAAGAGAGAAAGAGAGAGAGAGAGAGAGAGAGAGAGAGAAAGAAAGAAAGAAAGAAAGAAAGAAAGAAAGAAAGAAAGAAAGAAAGAAAGAAAGAAAGAAAGAAAGAACAAGCTGTTTCTTTCTGGAGTGGTATCCCAAAGTTTATAGGTAGCAATTGAGCCCTCTTAAAGTCCCCTCAGAAATGATCTTATAATTTGGATATTCACAGACAGATAGACACAATAGACAGAAGCAATTGGAAGAGTATGTGAACTTCTCTATACACATATGAATTGCCATCTGTCTCTGTTGAACATCGAATAAAAAGGAAATACATGTTCTAGGTCATCCATCCCCCTAAAATGCAATTCAGCTCAGGAAAGGTATATGATAAAAAGAAGACAAGTGCAAAAAAATGAATTTATTGCTGGGTAAGCACATGCATCCAGCAGTACCAAGAAATTGCCTTTTATACTAGGCAAAGGAAGTTCACATATTACATTAATAACAAGATAATAGCACATATTTGCTTGAATATGTGAAATTCCTTGTATAAGTTATCACATAGTGAGTCAACACAGATTATTATTGCTTATTACATTTGGAAAATACCTTCTTACCACCATCCACACAATCATTTAAATTAAGGGGTAGTTGAAAAGACCCTGTGTTTTGCTGTTTTTCAGTAGCCTCAGTTGTTGACCAATTTTGTTGATCAAAGCACTGGCCTCATGCAAGGACCACTGACACAAAATGTAATTTTTACATGTTTCATTCCCCCAAACCAATTTGCAGTTCAAGGTTCTTCAGTGCAACGGATATAAACAGACCATAAAACATGTGAAATGTTTGCTTTATTTTGCAGTAATGCAGAAGAAAGGTCATTCAAATCAGGACCCAATGTCAATGTTAGTTTAAAAATCTGAATCTTCATATCTAGTACTACCAAATCTAGACTAGAAATCCAAAGGAAATCCAAAGGATCACTAGAAAACTAACATAACAATAACATTTCTCCCTCCTCAGGAACATTAATTAATGTGATGTATTTTGATCTGAATTTTCAAGTTGAGGGTTTCTTATTTTAATGTGAATCTGGGATTTTTTTTAAACTCTGTGATTTTTCTGATCCAAATAACTCAAGTCTCTCCTCCACCTCTTGAAAATTCTGTTCACCTTGTCTACCATGGTTTTTATCTAAAACAATCAGAATTTCTCTCTGTGCTACTTTCTTTTGTGGGTCAGGAATACATGCAACTCCCAACTGTTCTTCAGTTCTGGGAAGTTTCTTCCTGAGGTGAGCCTAGTTTTCTTTGCCCTCTTATAAGACCCATAACTTATCCCAAACAGCAGTTTTAGAGGAAAAAAGACAAACATTTTCCCCTTACCAATTAAGCAATAAAACCATCAAAAATAAGGATAGATTAATCATAACCTGTTTTGTGGAATAAGAATATAAATTTATTATATCAACCAGAAAAGTCTCAATTTCAGTATAGATAAAATAAATCTGTACCAATATTTTCAAAATCAGTTAAGTTCAAATGTTTTTAAGCATGTTTTTGAAGGGCATCCAAATATTTCTTTATATACCATGTACTCCACAAAAATTGCAAAGGAATTAACAAATAGAGGGATGAAATGAAAGGACAAGAAATTGACAAAATAATAACTTTAAAATGTTATCATGCATCAGATTGAACCATTCATGGGACTCTGCTGAGACTTTCTCTCCTAGAATTTTTCTTCATTTCTCTGTTTATAAATGCTTAGGCCTATTGTGTTTGTGAGGTGTCTCTTCAGCTACACAAGTTCAACCATTTTCACAATTCAAATATCTGAAGTAGATGGCGAGCCGCCAAGAGGACAGGTCAATTTCCTAAACCTAATCATTTGGATGATATCTTTGAGGTAAAATTAAGCCATACTTAAACTTGAAAAGAGTTGTAGTGTAACAAGAAGAAATATTTTCCATGGGAGAGGGAGAGGAATAACAGATAGATAGATAGATAGATAGATAGATAGATAGATAGATAGATAGATAGAAAGATAGATAGATGATAGATAGATAGAAAGATAGATAGATAGATAGATAGATAGATAGATAGATAGATAGATAGATAGATAGAAAGAAAGATATAGGCAGAATAGATATAATTATTTTGCAACACACTTCTGCTTGTTAACCTAATCTCTCTGGTAATATTGTACTGCTAACCAGAGCATACAAAACATTTGCTAGACCAATTCTCAAATACAGCTCATCTGTCTGGAACCCGCACTGCATATTGGACATTAATATTATCAAGCGAGTTCAGAGATATTTGAGAAGAGTCCTCCACTCCTCTGCAACAGAATACGTTATGCCACCAGACTTGAAATTTTGGGCTTAGACAACTTAGAATTACACCGCCTTCGGTCTGACCTAAGCGTAGTACAAAAAATTATCTGCTACAATGTCCTACCTGTCAATGACTACTTCAATTTCAACCACAATAATATACCAGCACACAATAGATGCAAACTTAAGATAAACTGCACCAAACTCGACTGCAGAAAATATGACTTCTGCAACAGAGAGGTCAATGCCTGGAATGTACTACCTGACTCTGTGGTTTCTTCCCCAAACCCCCAAAACTTTAACCCTAGACTGTCTACTTAGCCCTCACACCATTCCTAAGAGGTCTGTAAGGGGCATGCATAAGAGCATCAACGTTCCTACCGTCCCTCTCCTAATGTTTCTTTTTATTCGTATCCATTTCATGTATCCAAAATCATGTTTATACATATCTATGTTGTCTAATACGTGCTTGACTAAATAAATAAAGATATAAATATAAAATTGCTGATATTCCTTGTTAAATAAGTGGACAATATAATTCAATTCCTTTGCCAAGGAGAAACCACTTTCCATCATCTATGGATAGAAAGGCGAAGAAGCATGAGGGGAGAGTGGGGGTAAAAGGTCCCTCCTTTCTGTACACATGTAACCTCCACTCATTGCCAGATCTCTGAGATGTCAACCTCCCCCCGCCCAGCCCCCAAAACATATGAACTGCTTAAAGTGCCCTTGTAAGAAAACATTCACAGCAGGCTGAATTGACCCTGAGTAACAATAGGAAAAGGACGCAGTCAGGAACTTGTCACCCAGCAAACTAAATTATTTTCTATTCATTGACCATATCTCAAAGAGAGTAAGGACTAGCATGCTGATCTAGTAGGAAGGGACAAACAATAAGGTCACACAAATTGGACACCACAGGAGGCAGATAAAATATCTAGCAACTTTTGCAAGTGATATGTCTCTAAGAGCAAAAATGATCCTTGGTGCTGCATGTAGTACACAAACCAACCCTTGCAAGCATTTTTAGCCTATAAATGCGGTTGCTTCCACATTGAACTCTCCAATGTTAAAAGTGACTTATCCCAGGCAAAGGAAATGAATTATGTTGCCTCCTTATCAATACAATAGGAATATTAGCAATTTGGTGCAATAGACTCATAGGATGGAGCTTCCTTCCTAGTGACAGAATTCCAGCTTCAAGTACTGCTGAACAGAAGGTAACAGCTGTAGAACCTGAGATCTAATAGGCTGATGGGAAACCTGTAGTCTTCATTATAGTCCATCCTATTCCTTAAATACAGGATTCCTTGTAAACCTCATTTCTTCTTTGCATAACTAACACAGAACACAAGAGAAAGACTGGCAACAACTTGCAATGTGTTCTCAGAGTGGTTTGTGGCTAGTTTTATAGAGTAAATTGCATGCGCGCGCACAAACACACAAAGTGATTTGAAACATTTATTGTAATACTTTTAATCAAACTTTCCCAAACTTGCCTTTTCCATATATACTTTCAAATTCATAGAATTCTAAACTAACATGGTTAATAATCATAGTTTTGTAATTGTGTCCATCATGTATCAGAAGAGTTTATAGGAGCTTCTCAGTAATAGTAATACGGTATGTAGCCTAAAACATTTGACAGTGGAGTTAAGTGTATGCCATCTTTGCCCTTTCTTACTGATGGATATGCTCATTTTCCAGGTGGGATTTTCTTAAATACTTGATCCAGCACTGAGGTATCATAAAACAGAGGCGTACTGGGAAATGAGTACAACAAGTGTCTCATTTTTCATTCCCCACTTTGGCAAGTAAGCACCAGACATATTATGAGTTTAACAATTCTACTTGCCATCAAACAAAGCTTAGGTGGTAGGGGGTGGGTGGGAGCTTGAGCAAAAGAACAATAGCCTAAGCCAGCAAACACTCAGCTGCTGAGGGAACTGCTTGTAAGCCCTCAGCATTTGCATGAAAATTACTTGTAACATTGAGCTGAAAAAGTTCATTACGCAACAGGAAGCATCTGTTGCAGGGGTGGGTTGGTCCCGGTTCGCACCAGTACGCCAGAAGGAGTTCGTCAAATTTATTATACCTTTTTAGAACCTGTTCATCCAGTGAGACAATACTGGAACGCTCCCTCCTGCCTGCCCCCACTTACTCACTCCCCCTGCCATCCGGTCACTGCTCGCTTGCCCCGCCCATCCGCACCATGCTTTCCCTGCCCGCTGCTCACTGATTGGCTGGCTCATCAATTGCCCCACCTCTGAGAGGCAGGGGGGGCTTCCTCACATGCCTTCTTTCTTTCTCCGAAGGCATGCGAGAAAGCCCACCACCACCACCAATTGCCCGAACATGTGAACTGTGAAGGAAGGAAGCTGCAGGCTCATTTGCCTTGTCTACATGATCTCCTTTCATTCTCTGTCTGCCTCATTCACTCATTCGGGTAGCAGAGAACAAAAGGAGGTCACATAGCCGAGGGCAAAGGAGCCTGCCGCCTCCTTCATTCACATGTTCAGGCAGTGGGGGGGGGGCTTTCTCGCACGCCATCTTTCTTTCTTTGAAGGCATGCGAGAAAGCCCCCCCCCATTGCCCAAATGTGTGAACTGTGAAGGAAGGAGGCTGCAGGCTCCTTTGCCTCAGCTATAAGATCTCCTTTCATTCTCCGTCTGCCTCCTTCACTCATTCAGGCAGCAGAGAACGAAAGGAGGTCATGTAGCCGAGGGCAAATGAGCCTGCAGCCTCTTTCACTCCTTCCTTCCCTCCATCAGTGCCCACCAAAGTGCTGCTGCTGCTCGGCTGCTGTCTCTGCTGCCACACTCCCTCTGCGTGCCCAGTCTCCAGCCTGAGTGGTAGCGAGTGATGGCGGTGCGGGGCAGCTGGCAGCAGCGGCTACTGCTCCTGGGCTAGCTGTGGGTCACGCTGCTTGGCGGGCAGTGCCCCGACTCCCCCGCCGCTACCACCACTGCTGCGCCACCTCAGCAGCAGCACCTCTCGCCCGCAGAACTGAGGCAGGGAAGAAGATCGAGAGACATGGAGCCACAGACTCCTCCCTTTCCCCCACTCCACAACTCGCCTCCTTGGGTGGGACCAGAGTGCGTAGAGGGTGAGTGGAGTTTGCGACCAGCTTTAAAGTGAATGGGGCTGTTTGTGACCAAATGGGACAGAGAACATAGAGGGATGCAAGGCAACATGGAGGTAATCTAGTCCAACCCTTCCCAAGGCAGGAGTCCTTCATTCTCTTTGAGAGCTGTCAGTGGCAGACATCAGGGAAATTGTGTGTGTCTGTGTGTGTGTGTGTGTGTGTGTGTGTGTGTATGAGAGAGAGAGAAATAAGAAAGAAGGAAGGAAGGAAGGAAGGAAGGAAGGGAAAGAAAGAAAATAAGTGGGAGAAAGAGACACAAGAAGGAAGGAAGGGAGGGAGGGAGGGAGGGAGGGAGAGAACCTATGATCACAATTGAGCCCAAAATTTTGGTTTGTAAACAAGAGTGTTGTTAAGTGAGTTTCACCACATTTTCCAACTTGGCCACGCCTTCCAGGTCACACAATCACCAAGCCACTCTCACCCGGTCACATGACCGCCGAGCCACTGCCACAAAACAGGCACACCTACAGAATAGGTTCTAAAAATTTTTGAAACCCACCACTGATCTGTTCCCAAATAAGGCATGGTCACAAATGGCTGAAATTATTCCCAGATGTAGCATGTAAGTCTTCTGTTTTAACTATTGCAAATAAAATAATTTGAAATGATGGTGCTTTGCAAAAGAGACTTCTAAAAATACATCTAAATCTACCCTCTAAAAATACCTGGATGTATAGTACTTGATTAAACCAGGACTTCTCACTACCTTTATTTAGCTGTGTTTTTTTAAAACCTTTCTTATGAGTAGTGATCACATTACTAAGACTGACATGGGATTTCAAGCATCCAGCTTATTTCTGTAGAGTGGAATGATCTGGGACTAAATCCCACTTCAATCCTTTTGTTCACCTTGACTAGCAGTAGTTCTGAAAGAGCTTTTCCTACCCTGACACCTATATTCCCCCTTATTTGAAAGGGAAAGTGAGATGTAGGATCCAAAAAGAAGATTAGAGAACTTTGCATTCGCTAAACTATCCACAGAGTTGCTATTGAGGAAAAGTGCTCTGATTTTTTCCAAAAACATAAAATAATGGGAACAGAATACATGTTTTTTTTACCTGGAATATCCCAAGTTCAATCTTGAAGACCTCAAGGTAGCACTGAGAAAACTCTTTCTGAAATCCCAGGGAATGATTGCCATGTCAATGTTGAGTCTGACCAAGAGTATTTCTAGGTCCCACAGCTAGTAGTAGCATCTAATCAACTTTGGCTGAGGTTGAAAAGGTTAAACAGGATTCACTTTGGTAAAATATTTGATGAGAGCACCAGGAAATTATAGGAAAGATAGATACTCTCTCACTTATTCAATTACTTATTCACTTATTTAATTACTTACAGTATACTCCCTTTTCACCAAGGGAGGTATAAGTGTCCTATCTCTTATTATGCAACTTGTTTTCTACCTTATACTTTAATTATCTACCAAGAGAAAACATCATAAAGGCACTTCTCCCATTGAATGTTCCTTGATTGAAAGGAATAGGCAGACAGGAAAAGGTAAGCCTGATGGAATATGAATAACAGAAAACAGCAGCCTCCTTTACCTTCAAAAGTGAAGTCACCCCCTCAAGAGAATTTCAAAATAAATTCTTAAACATTCTGAAAATAAGGTCCAAAAGGGGAAAAAAAGAGGATTCTTGGAGAAGAGGAAAATGTGAGACATTGCTGAGCAGATTTCAGGACATTATTGTGAAAAGGATCAAAAGAAAACCAAAATTGTGCAATCTGGCAGATAGTGAAAAGAACAAGCTGAACCTGACTCAATGTACTTCATTATATGATCATAGATTTAGAAAGGAGGAATCTTGATGATGAGGAAAGTTTAGTGCTAAGACAAAATATATAATCTAGATTTTGATGAGGTATCTTTATAGGGAAAGGCAATGTCCTGAAAATTGTATAATTCTGCAAAATATATCAAAATGAATGAAATTTTGGGACAGTAGAGGTCTCTATAAAATATAATTTCAAAAAAAGAAGTGTGTGTGTGAGAGAGAGAGAGAGAGGGAGAGAGAGATCATCTTAAAAATTTTCCTACATTTTATACTGTCCCATCCATTGTTATCCTGCAATAAATCCTTTCCTTCAGAACCAATATAGTCTTCAGCAGACATCAAAAATCCAGGCAGACATCAGCACACTCAGTACAAATACAATTTAATAATTTAACTTCTATTCTCTTCCAAATCCTCTGGTTTTCTTTTTCACTGTGACTTTTTCCATATATATATGGAAACATATATATATCCATCCATCATTTTATATAGGAGATTTGGTGTGTTACTTGGAATTCAGTGCCATCACCTGCATTTTCTTTCAACTATATAAATTTTAGTTGCTCAGAATCACGAACTAGAAACTGGAATCCCTAAGCCTGGGTCAGTAGTAAATAAATGACAGAAAAAGTAATTATGTATTATTTCCTAATTGTTAGGTTCTATTTTTAAAGGGGAAATGCCCCTGAATAACTTTTTGCAAAGAAAATAAGCATATGTGGAATTTTGATGGGTGGATTATGTTCTACTTTTACAAGGTGGAAATAGCAGGCGTGAGTGAATGTCCTGTGGGTCCCTGTGTAGATCCCTTGGCTCCTCACCCTTCAATTAAATCTTAAGAATGGTACTATGTAGTGATGTGATGCCTAAATATCCCTATAGCCCTGTAGAAGATCACCTAAACTCAAATAATCTGCCATTCAGCTATTAAAATCTTACAAGATTTTGTTGAAATTTCACAATATATTACAATGTTGAGATATATTTCAAAGATTTCTTGGAGGAGAGCTTCCAGCAAATATCTTGATGGGTATGGATGCTACACAGCCAACTGTTAAATTGTGATTGAAAGGAGCTTTGGCTTAATTCTGTTTGGATGCTTACAGATAGGGGGGCAGGAAAGGGAGAGAGAGAAATGGACATTGTCAAAGACGTCCAGCACAGACCAGTATTGCAAAACATAACACATCTATACAAATATCCCAACTCAAATGTTGGCTTTTCAAACTTGAATGCTGAGTCCAATCCTGTAATCCAAAAGATAGCCTGATCTTAGTATACATTCTGTAAAACTACACAAAACAATAGTTACTAGGTATAAAGCAATTTAGAGTGATCCTAATCTCATTTTAAAATCTAATAGCACAAGAGCAGCATAAAAGAAATAAAGAGAAGCCCAGAGAGAGGAAGGAAATAGACAAAAATTATCTTGAATCAGCAAGTTGCTTTAGAAACATGACAAATGCTTTCACAAATAATTACAAAGATATTTTGTCCAAACTACAGTCTTCTTTTCAATATTTTGACTGAACTTTTAAGAATGCGATATCTAAAATAAGTCTAGCTTGGAGCTTATTAAATTGCTTGCATTTCAGTGCCAGAACATCCCAAGAGAAAACTAAACTTGGAAGAAGCATTGCTAGATTTTTTAAATTATTTGTTTCATTTACAATACAATACAATACAATACAATACAATACAATACAATACAATAGTAGAGTTGGAAGGGACCTTGGAGGTCTTCTAGTCCAACCCCCTGCCTAGGCAGGAAACCCTATACCGTTTCAGACAAATAGCTATCCAACATCTTCTTAAAGACTTCCAGTGTTGGGGCATTCACAACTTCTGGAGGCAAGCTGTTCCACTGATTAATTGTTCTAACTGTCAGGAAATTTCTCCTCAGTTCTAAGTTGCTTCTCTCCTTGATTAGTTTCCACCCATTGCTTCTTGTTCTACCCTCAGGTGCCTTGGAGAATGACTCCCTCTTCTTTGTGGCAACCCCTGAGATATTGGAACACTGCTATCATGTCTCCCCTAGTCCTTCTTTCTCTTAAGCTAGACATACCCAGTTCCTGCAACCGTTCTTCATATGTTTTAGTCTCCAGTCCCCTAATCATCTTTGTTGCTCTTCTCTGCACTCTTTCTAGACTCTCCACATCTTTTTTACATCGTGGCGACCAGAACTGAATGCAGTATTCCAAGTGTGGCCTTACCAAGGCATTATAAAGTGGTATTAACACTTCACGTGATCTTGATTCTATCCCTCTGTTGATGCAGCCTAGAACTGTGTTGGCTTTTTTGGCAGCTGCTGCACACTGCTGGCTCATATTTAAATGGTTGTCCACTAGAACTCCAAGATCCCTCTCACAGTTACTACTATTGAGCACGGTACCACCTATACTGTACCTGTGCATTCCGTTTTTGTTGCCTAAATGTAGAACCTTACTCTTTTCACCATTGAATTTCATTTTATTAGATAGTGCCCAATGTTCAAGTTTGTCAAGATCCTTCTGTATCTTAAGCCTATCTTCTGGAGTGTTGGCTATTCCTGCCAGCTTGGTGTCATCTGCAAATTTGATGAGTTCCCCATTTATTCCCTCATCCAAATCATTGATGAAGATGTTGAAGAGTACTGGGCCTAAAACAGAGCCTTGGGGTACTCCACTGCATACTTCCCTCCATGTATATGCAGTTCCATTGAGGACTACACGTTGAGTGCGGTTGGTCAGCCAGTTACGTATCCATCTGGTGGTGATGCTGTCTAACCCACATTCTTCTACTTTATCTAGTAGTAGGTTATGGTCTACCTTATCAAAAGCCTTACTGAAGTCCAAGTAAACAATATCAATGGCATTCCTCTGGTCCACTAATTTTGTCACATTATCAAAGAATGTAATAAGATTAGTCTGGCATGATCTGTTTTTGACAAATCCATGTTGACTTTTGGCTATTACTTTGTTTGCTTCTAGGTGTTCGCAAATTCGTTGCTTGATTATTTTTTTCCAGAATCTTTCCTGGTATTGAGGTCAGGCTTATAGGTCTGTAGTTTCCTGGATCTATTAATTAATTAATTAATTAATTAATTTATCTACTTATATTTAATAGGACTTCCAAGAGCTTAGTAAGATTAAATTCTAATTGTAACATACTATAATTTTAACAAATTAGATAAATGGAGTGGAGTTTTAAAAATAGCACAGAAGGATTTAATAAAAATTGGAGACATGTTTATGCAAACATTAGTAGAATTCAATTAAGCACATATTGGTACCATTGATAGAACATTAGAAAGTCATGTGCAAAGTATTAATGTCTGCATCACCAGAGACAATATTAGTTTCAGAAACCATCATTTGAAATTAAAAACATCCCCAAAACACATAATTTACTAGAAGACAGTAAAGGGAGCAGAAAGCAGAGGGAATATAGTTTCTAAGACCAGTTATTTTCTTTACTGAGGTCTCTTATCATTCATTTTGCAAGATCTTTTCTATATATTTTACACTGGGATTTTACAGTGGGTTGCTAAAATATTTATAACCCTGGGTGGTATGAGAAAGATTAGTATTTTTATGAGAATGTGCTAAAATTCACAGATTATAATGAAAGCATTCAAAAATTCATCTTTTCTCCCATAAAGACAGAAAGACCTTGACATTTTAAACAAGTGGAAATAAAAAAAATGAAACGACCCTTATCTAGCAGGGGAGTGTGAAACTTTAGCACACAGGGGATCAAAATTGCATTTCTTTAGGGGTATGTTTGGAATCCTGAACCTTGTTTATTCATCTCTTTTTTCTTAAATTCCTTCTCTTCCTGAACGGCTTTTTTATGGATACAGGGCAAGCAACTAAGATATGGTTTGCTTAATGCTCAGGATCTCATCCAGTAAAACATTTTATTTTGTTTTATATTTATTGTACCAACATTCAAACATTTATTCATACACAGACAAAAATTAAATTGTAATTCTTTTAAAATGGGGGGAGTGAACCAACAGATCTGTTTATCTGTGGTTAACTGTAGGGATTTAGCACAAGATATGATGGTAATCATTTAGATCTGATGGGTTTACAGCAGGATACAGCTGTATTGTAGTAAATAGCTCTGTGGATGGAGTTAATGATCACTAGTGGCCATAGCTGCAGGAAATTCTGGCAGTTATAGGCCAATATATTTGGATAGTGTCAGACTAGAATAAGCTGCCGAAAATCAGGACTTCCAGGGAAAATGAGAACTGAAGATGGTTCTTCTGAAAGCAGAGCAGACAATGACAGTGGAATGAAGTGCCAATGAGCAGTCTGATTTTTCATACTTTCTCTCTGGACAAGGAGAGGTTAAAACACACAGGCTCCTGTTCAGGAGATTTCTATACAGTGATGCTGAGCTTGTCGATCAGAAAGGTCGGCAGTTCACCGGTTCGAATCCCTAGTGTCACGTAACGGAGAGAGCTCCCATTACTTGTCCTAATTTCTGCCAACCTAGCAGTTCGAAAGCATGTAAAAATGCAAGTAGAAAAATAGGCACCACCTTGGTGGGAAGTTAACAGCATTCATGTGGGCCACATGACCACGGAGACGTCTTCGGACAGTGCTGGCTCTTTGGCTTTGAAACAGAGATGATCCCCTAGAGTCAGGAACGACTAGCACAGATGTGTGAGGGTAATGTTTACCTTTACTTTACTTCCTCTGAGGCAAATAGATGGGGAAGAAATGGAGATAGTGACAGATTTTATTTTCCTGGGTTCCAAGATCACTGCACGTGGGGACTACAGCCAAGAAATTAAAAGACGCTTACTCCTGTGGAGGAAAGCTAAGGCAAATCTAGACAGCATACTAAAAAGCAGAAACATCACCTTGCCAACAAAAGTGCATATAGTCAAGGCTATGGTTTTCCCAGTTGCAATGTATGGCTGTGAAAGTTGGACCATAAGAAAGGCTGAGCACCAAAGAATTGAGGCCTTTGAACTATGGTGCTGGAGAAGACTTCTGCGAGTCCCTTCAACAACAAGGCGATCAAACTGGTCAGTCCTAAAGGAGATCAAACCTGACTGCTCTTTAGAAGGCCAGATCCTGAAGATGAAACGCAAATACTTTGGCCACCTAATGAGAAGGAAGGAGTCACTGGAGAAGAGTCTAATGCTGGCAACGATTGAGGGCAAAAGAAGAAGGGGACAACAGAGAATAAAGTGGCTGGATGGAGTCACTAAAGCAGTCGGTGTGAGCTTAAATGGACTCTGCGGGATGGTAGAGGACAGAAAGGCCTGGAGGAACATTGTCCATGGGGGTCATAATGGGTCAGACATGACTTCGCAACTAACAACAAGAACTTCCACTAATCACTTTTTAAAATGTTTATTAATTGGTTTTACAGATATTAGGAACCTTTGGAATGACAACTTTTACCAAATCTCCTTCCATTCTTTACAAAAGAAATTTTAAATATGCATTTAAGGCCTTTAAAAAAAATTTCTTTGGAATAAACAGCAAAAGGGCAATTAGAATATCAATTTTAGAAAGTTACAAATGGACTAATGGTCCAGATGGATTTGAAATAAGATTTTGAAATTAATGATAGGAATCTTTAAGAAACTTTCTTATTAGAAAATACTGCTGTTTTGGATTCAATCATGAACTGAAAACAAAACAGATGATATTTGGAAGGTTGGACACTAGAGGAAAGCAGAAGGAAGTAAAAATTACAGTTAAAGGGGGGGCACCACATAAATTTGATTTACTAATAAGAATGGAGCAAACTACTTTGGGATACATGTGAGCAATGGACCCAGAAATTGCTATTAGGGACAGTGTACAAGAAAATGATGCTATAATGTGTTGTGTGTTTGTGTATGTTTGTTTGAATGAATGAATGAATGAAACTGCAGATATCTTAATAATTAAGAGGGATATACAAATAACAAATTAAAAGAGTGAATTGGACAATTTTTTTATATTGGATTTACAAAAAGAATTGCTTGTTAATTTTTTGAAGAATTGGGTAAGAAAGTTTTTAAAAAACCAAAAAGAAATCAAGTTAAAGGGATTAAAGATCAAGAAAGCAAAAAAAATTGGTTTATATGAACAAGGTTAAAATAGATATGTTACTTCTGGTAATCCTTAACGGATGTTTACTGACTAGGACTGAACAACAAGGTTTTATGGTATCGTTTGTAGGTAAGAGATGAGAAATCAGAAGAAGATATCATTCGTTGTATTTTAATAAAAAGTGATAAGCTATCAAAATTGTTTACACTTTTAGGATGAAGGGGGAAGTGTGTGTGTGTGTGTGTGTTGTATTTGTGCTGATAAATAAATAAAGGGAGACTAGTATAGATCTATTTCAAGCTATTTAGCTCCCAACAGCTAGCCATACCCTTACTGGGATTAGAACCTGGGCTGTATTATATATTAGGCAGATGTATTAGCCACTAAGCCACAGGCTCTCCTCCTTATCAGCTAGGCCAGGGAAATAGGTATGTATTTGTGTTACAACCCCTGGTATGCCCAAATATGGGAGGGAGCTCATGATTCCCCCTTTCTGTCCTTCGGCTCATTACAGAGACAACATTAAAAATAAAAATATGGTTTTCTGCCTGGATGGTCCTCTGTAATGAGCAGAAGGACAGAAAGGGGGAGTAGTGAGCTCCCTCCCATATTTGGGCATACCAGGGGTTGTAACACACACATACATACATACATACATACATACATACATACATATATGGATTTTTAAAAAATATATCATTTCCTTTCTTTTTTATTTTTCTTTCTATATTTTTACACTTTTTTATTCTTTTATTTTTCTTTGTATTATATTTTTTATCTTTTTAAATGTAAAGTTTAATAAAATGACAATGAAAAAAGAATGCTGCTGAGAACCATGCCATGGGCCTTGGCGGATATATGATAACAACCAGGGGTTGGTTCCAGCAGGCACTACTGCTGATTCACTCGTGTGCGCGCTGTGCATGTGCTTGATGTGCACACATGCGCAGTGCAATGAAAATTGTTCTGTGCATGCTCAGAACCAAAAAGTAAGATGGCGGCACCTACAGCGCCACCCAGAGAACCGGTTCGAGGGCATGGCAGGCCTGGGTCGCTGCCGGTTCCAGTGACCCAGTCGCCAAACCACTACCGGTTAGACTGAACCGGTCTGAATCGGTAGGAACCCACCACTGATGATGACAAAATTTCAGAATATTTGGAGGCTGTGAGAGAGCCACAAATACTCCTTATTTCCTTTTTTCCACCCACACATATTAGTATACCAAACAACATGCAACATTGATGAACGCCAGCAGCAGCTCTGAGGTCTGCGGAGGATCATTTGCTTAGGTGCTTTCCTCTGTGTCTGTGTTTACAGCTGGTGCATTTTTAAAAAGGTCAGCCTGTGTTTGGGAGATTCCACTGGGACCCCTGTTGTAATTACACGGAACATCAAGAATCCACACACTGATAGCATGTGCTGAATTCCAAGTGAAAGGTGATAATAAAAGACAAACTGTTGTGGGACTATATTGACTTGTAGCTGGCCGATATATCAAGGTAGCAGCACCATCAGGACTGGACTGCTAGGTGTAAATATGCACCTCCGTAACACAAAGACCATAGCACCAACATGTCTGGTTTTTTTTTAGATGAAGATTCAGAGGTTCCCTTTTCTTCTTCCTACTTCATGCCCTAGACAAACTCTGGGGAAATTAAAAAACAAATAAAGGTGTCAGAAAGTGTTTTTTTTTTAAAAAAAAGCAGAGACAAAGTGAGGGTGACACATCACTCAGAGTAGACCTGCGGGTTTCAAGAAAGGCAGTTTGGGCGTGAGCAACGTGAAATCTGATTTAAGAGAGAGGGGGCGGGGGGAAAAGCAAGCATCTATGGGGAAGCATTAAAATGTTTCACTTTGGGAAGATGGGGATGAAAATAACAGGGATAGTAAACTTGATTAAATCTGCCATGTTTCAGTTGGATGCACTGAAGGGTTTCCATACAAATAAGGTTTGCAATACTTGTTCTGTACCTCTTTTAAGGCAGAAGCAGCAGGAATGGGAAATGGTGTATGGTGGTCCTTCAGGTTTAAGGAAGACACTGTTGTGTAATTCGTCTGCAGACATGGAGAAGGCTCTGCAGATCCAGTCCGGAAGTGCCAATTCTAGCACAATCGGGGCACTGGAAGTGCAAATACCCTAAACCAGTGGTCGGCAACTTTAAACACTCAAAGAACCACAAAGGTCCTAACCGGAAGACCTTCAATTGTGGAGCCGACCGGAAACCCGGTTTCCCCACCATAGAGTCTCCTCCTAGCGCAGTGTCCTTTTTCTCCTACCTGTCCTAACCGAAAGCCCTATCAATTGTGAAGCTGACTGGAAAACATGCCCCTTGCCAAAGAGTCTTCTCTTGGCACACCCTGCTTTTCCCCTCCCCTAACCGGAAGCTCCTCTCAAAATTGTGGTGCTGACAGCAGAAGAATGAAAGAGCACATGCAGCTCCAGAGCCGTGGGTTGCTGACCCCTGCCCTAAACTATCTAGTGACAAAAAGTGTTCTACTCCAGCATAAAAATTAAAAACTTCCAAAGTATGAAATAAAAGTGGGATATAAATGTCACAGCAAATAGTAATAATTTTAGAATTGAAACGGACAAGCACTTGTCATGTAATACTCCAGACTTAACAATTGTCAATGACACCCACCCACTGAGGATCCTAGACTTCTGTCCATGAGCTCATGCTCACCGGGGACCATTTTATGCCCACTTGGGACCATATAGGGCTTTCACCCACTTTTGTCATCTTTTGTCATCTTTTATCATCGTTTATCATCGTTTATCATCTTTGCCACCTCTATTCTGCCTGCACCATCTGGACATTTGGACTTCTATCTGCCCCCCCCCCTCTATCCTCATCCAAATACGAACAGGATTCTGCCTCTTACCCCCCCCCCCTACTGACTTTGTTACCATCTGCAGCACCTTAACCCCACTGGATTTTTATATCAATTTACCTGAGGTCAGAACTGCTCCGCCTGCGGGAGGCCCCTCTCTCGCAGGCTTGGCCCTTGGCTCTTTAAAGGGCCCGCCTCGAGGACGGGTTCGTGGACCCCGAGAGGTGCAGGAACCGGAAGCTAAGGGGATTTTTAGTAAAATGTTTTTTATCTTTTTTAGGGGGTTCCAGAGTGGGGGGGAGGGCTAATCAAACCGGGAGGAGAGCCAGTGCCGGACAGACAGGTGAGTCCAGGAAGGACGGGGATGCGGTGGAGGGGGGGAATATAAAGGTCACTAAAGCAGAGGGTTGTCCTATTATAACGGTCGCGGGGAGGAGGGGATGCGAGGACAGGATAAGATCCAAAGGTCGGTTGGGAGGCCGCGGCTGCTGGTTACGCCCGGTCGCTTGTACCAACCCCTGCAGTCTAGGTGGACAGGTGCTACAGAGCCAGGGCCTGCGGCTGATGCTTTGCAATGCAAGGTCTGTCACCAACAAGGCCCCCCTCATTAATGAGTTGATCTCAGAGGGGGAGCTAGACCTTGCAGGGATAACGGAGACCTGGTTGGGCCACGAGGGTGGTTTACCCCTCGTGGAAATGTGCCCACCGGGTTTTCGTGCATTTCATCAGCCTCGGGCCCTGGGTAAGGGTGGTGGGGTGGCGGTGGTTATGCGGGAATGTTTAGAGCCGAGGGAGTTCACTGTCCCTCAGATACCCGGGTGTTGGTCCCTTGGTGTGAGTTGGGGCCCAGGGAGGCAGTGGGGCTTGCTGATTGTATACTTGGCTCCTCGCTATGCATCAGCAGCCCTGCCCGAGCTCCTCGAGCTAATCGCAGCGACGGCAGTTGAGACTCCCAGACTTCTGGTCATGGGGGACTTCAACTTGCCGTCAACGGGAGCGGCTTCCGAGGTGGCTCGGGAGTTCATGGCTTCCATGACGGCCATGGACCTGACCCAATTAGTGCAGGGCCCCACTCACGAAGGGGGCCACACACTGGACCTCATTTTTGTATCTGAACAGTGGACGAGTGATCTGGGAATAGGGGATTTAGTTATCACGCCCCTGTCATGGTCAGACCACTCAGCCCTCCGGCTGGACTTCCCTGGCGCTATCCCCCACCGCGAGGAGGCGGAACCAGACTCTATAAACTGGTACCGCCCCAGGCACCTGATGGAATCTGACAGATTCCTGACGGAGCTTGGGCCAATACCTGTAGCCTTGTCCCGCTCCCATTCCGAGGACCTAGTGACTGCCTGGAATAGGGCGACGACTGGGGCCTTGGACCGGGTTGCGCCTTTGCGACCTCTCCTGCGGCATCGACCCACCCGGGCTCCTTGGTTTACTGAGGAGCTTAGGGTGATGAAGCGCCACAGGAGACGTCTAGAGAGCAGGTGGAGGTCCTCACGCTCCGAATCTGACCGAACACAGGTAAGAGCCTATTTGCGGACTTACCTTGTGGCAATAAGAGCGGCCAAACGTAGATATTGTGCTGCTCTTATTGCGTCCGCGGATAACCGCCCGGCCGCCCTGTTTAGGGTGACTCGCTCCCTTTTATCGCAGGGGGCGCGGGAGACACCCTTACAGGGTAGAGCAGAGGAGTTTGGGGAATATCTTCAGGACAAAATCGATCAGATCCGGAGCGGGTGGACCTCCGTCAGTGGACCAGACGAGCCGCCAACAGCGAGTCTTGAGAGACCATTCTGGGAGGAGTTTGACTCTGTTGCCCCCGAGGATTTGGACAGGTTGCGTGGACGGCTGCGACCCACCACTTGTTTAACGGACCCGTGCCCCTCCTGGCTGGTACTGGCAGCCTGGGAGGTGACACGAGGCTGGCTCCTGGGCCTGGTGAGCGCCTCACTGGGTGAGGGATACTTACCAACCGCCTTGAAAGAGGCGGTGGTGAGACCCTTGCTCAAGGGGCCTTCGCTCGACCCAATGGAGCTAGCTAACTATCGTCCAGTCTCCAACCTCCCCTTCTTGGCGAAGGTTGTTGAGAATGTGGTGGCGCAGCAGTTCCCACGACACCTAGACGAATCCGACTATCTAGACCCACGCCAGTCCGGCTTCCGACCCGGGCACAGCACTGAGACAGCCTTGGTCGCGTTGGTTGATGATCTCTGGAGGGCCAGAGATAGGGGTTGCTCCTCTATCCTGGTCCTATTAGACCTCTCGGCGGCTTTTGATACCATCGACCATGGTATCCTATTGCGCCGGTTGGAGGGGATGGGAGTCGGAGGCACCGTTTTGCGGTGGTTCGGCTCCTACCTCCCCGACCGGAAGCAATGTGTGTTGACAGGGGGGCAGAGGTCGTCCCTGAGGCCACTCACTTGTGGGGTGCCGCAGGGGTCGGTCCTCTCGCCTCTCCTGTTCAACGCATATGTGAAGCCGTTGGGTGAGATCATCCGTGGTTTTGGGGTTGAGTACCATCTCTACGCTGATGATACTCAGCTGTATATTTCAACCCCAAACCACCCCAACGAGGCTGTCGAAGTGATGTCCCGGTGTTTGGAAGCCGTCGGGGTCTGGATGGGGGACAACAGACTCAAACTCAACCCCTCCAAGACCGAGTGGCTGTGGTTACCGGCACCTCGGTTCAGCCAGCTGACCCCATCGCTGGCCATAGGGGGCGAACAACTGTCCCCTGTGGAGCGGGCGCGCAATTTGGGCGTCCTCCTTGATGCCCGGCTGTCAATGGAGGACCATGTGGCAGCCGTGGCAAGGGGGGCATTCCACCAGGTTCGCCTGGTGCGCCAATTGCGCCCCCTACTGGACTGGAGTGCCCTGCGCACGGTCACTCATGCGCTGGTGACGTCTCGCCTGGACTACTGCAATGCCCTCTACATGGGGCTTCCCTTGGGACGCATCCGGAGACTGCAGCTAGTTCAGAACGCAGCCGCGCGGGTTATTATGGGAAGTACACGTTACTCCCACGTAACACCTCTCCTGCGCGAGCTGCACTGGCTACCTGTGGCCTTTCGGGTGCGTTTCAAGGTATTGATCACCATCTTTAAAGCGCTCCATGGCAGAGGACCTAGTTATCTGCAGGATCGCATCCTTCCACATACGTCCCTGCGACCTATCCGCTCACACAGGGAGGGGCTCCTCCTGGTGCCGTCTGCTAGGCAATGCCAGCGGGCGACACCTAGGAGTAGATCCTTCTCTGTGATGGGCTCAACCCTCTGGAATGACCTCCCCCCAGACATTCGAACTACCACCGACCTCCGTTCCTTCCGGCAAAAGTTAAAGACTCACCTGTTTCAATCAGCTGGCCTGGCACTTTCTTAGTTTTACCTCCCAGGGATTTATTTTATTTTAGGGTTTGGGGTTTTAATTGTGATGTTTTTAGGATTAGAATTATTTATTTCTTAGTACAGCCTATCTCCCCTCCAAATGTATCTTAAATGTAGCTTAAATGTATTTAATTTTATGACTGGTTTTATTGTATTGACTGTACACCGCCCCGAGTCCCTTTTTGGGAGAGGGGCTGTCTAAAAATCTAAGAAATAAATAAATAAAATAAATAAATGAGAAAGGGGAAAAAGTCTGGATAGTGGACAGTCAGTACCTGGAGACAACAGAATACAGGTAGTGTTTGACTTACGACCACAAGCGAGCCCCAAATTTACGTTGCTATGTGTGAAATTTGTTACCTAAATTTTGCCCCGTTTTATCACTTCTCTTGCCACATTTGTTCAGTGAATCACTGCAGTTGTTAAATTAACAACACGGTTATTAAGTGAACCTGGTTTCCCCACTGACTTTGCTTGTCAGAAGGTTGCAAAAGGTGATCACATGACCACAGGACACTGCAACGGTCATAAATGTGAGTCAGTTATCAAGCATCTGAATGAAAATCACGTGACCATGGGGAAGCTGCAATGGTCGTAAGTATGAAAAATGACCATAAACCACTTTTTTCAGTGCTGTTGTAACTTTAAATGGTCACTAAATGAACTGTTGTAACTCGAGGATTGCCTGTAGAGGAAAAAGAACTGGAAAAAATCACAACATGCAAAACCGTGAAAATAGAAGTGGCAAAAGAAACAACTGTGAAACAAAAGAAAGCAAAAATAGTACCAATAATGATAAGCACCTTGGGGGCACTCCCAAAACATCTTGGGGGCAATCTTAATCCCTGAATACTACCAGCATTGACAAAATCACCATCCATCGATTGCAAAAGGCAGCTTTACTTGAAACTGCTTACATCTTGAGACAATACCATCAAACAACATCTGTCTATTCTGGGACCTTGGGAATAACAGGTGAATGAAAATGCCAAATCCAGTCTAAACATGTGACTGTAAAACAATTAATCATAATAATGATAATAAGATTCTTGAATCTTGATGCAACTTGATGAGAACTTGATGCAACACTAGCTAAAGAACTTGCAGTGATTTCACACTTTTGTGTATATAACTACTACTACTACTACTACTACTACTACTACTACTACTACTACTACTCCTCTACTACTTACTTGTCTACTTGTTTTTCTGCAATGCCATTTACTTATTGTTGAGAAAATTGAACATGCCATAATCATTCAGACGTTCAACATTTGACTTAAGAGTGTTATTGGATTGGTCAGCCTAAGACCCACATACAAAGATTTGACCGGTATTGTCAAAAACAGCACAGAAATACAGCACATATTTAGCACAAGGGAAAACAAAATTAAAGCTTATGACTGATCACATTATAGAAGCCGAGAGTTGAAGAAACAAATGAAGCCCAAAATAATATTAGACTTGTCAACCAAAAGAGTTTTGAAAGGTCCGGTATTGAATGAGATGATCAAACTCATTGGCCAATTATTCATATAAACATCAACAATAGCAATAGTACTTAGACCTATATACTGCTTTACAGTGCTTTACAGCCCTCTCTAAGTGGTTTACAGTCAGCATATTTCCCCCAACAATCTGGATCCTCATTTTACTGACCTTGGATGTAAAAAAGATGTGGAGACTCTAGAAAGAGTGCAGAGAAGAGCAACAAAGATGATTAGGGGACTGGAGACTAAAACATATGAAGAACGGTTGCAGGAACTGGGTATGTTTAGCTTAAGAGAAAGAAGGACTAGGGGAGACATGATAGCAGTGTTCCAATATCTCAGGGGTTGCCACAAAGAAGAGGGAGTCAAACTATTCTCCAAAGCACCTGAGGGTAGAACAAGAAGCAATGGGTGGAAACTAATCAAGGAGTGAAGCAACTTAGAACTGAGGAGAAATTTCCTGACAGTTAGAACAATTAATCAGTGGAACAGAAATTGCCTCCAGAAGTTGTGAATGCCCCAACACTGGAAGTCTTTAAGAAGATGTTGGATAGCTATTTGTCTGAAATGGTATAGGGTTTCCTGCCTAGGCAGGGGGTTGGACTAGAAGACCTCCAAGGTACCTTCCAACTCTACTATTGTTTTGTATTGTATTGTATTGTATTGTATTGTATTGTATTGTATTGTATTGTATTGTATTGTATTGTATTATTGTATTGGAAGGAGGGAATGTTGAGTCAACCTTGAGCCTGGTGAAATTCAAACTGTCAAACTGCTAGCAGCTGCTGATCAGTAGAGGTAGCCTACAATACTGCATTCTAACCACTGCGCCACCCCAGCTCTTGTCACATTCCTCTGTCAGGGTTTTCTAGGTATGGTGAAGTTGCAACATTGTACATTGTCTACAACAGGGGTGTCAAACTGGCAGCCCATGGGCTGGATGCATCAGGAACAAGCCACACCTACCCCAGCTCCACAAATGGGAAAAACATCGCAAAACATCATGTGACAGCAACATGATGTGGCGAGTTTGACACCGGTGATCTACAACAATCTCAGAAGCAAAGAAAAGCCACTGAGTCGCAAAATGCTACAAAAAAGATCTATATTCAAAGCAGCTGACTTTTCAGCACTTCATAGGAGGTAGGGTGTAAGCAAAGAACAATTTAGTCTTTCTCCCTGCTTTGTCTATTGCTCTGCCTGCTCTGTTCAATAATATTGCTAGTCTTACACCACTTCCTTCATACTTTTTCTTCTTTGTATGTTTTACGGGTTCTTTGACTCTTTAATCCTACCAGAAGATGGATTTTGCCTACCCATATAATGAATTTCTTGTAACTAAATCTCCCTTCTCTTAGTTGCAAGAGAACTAACCCTTCTTCAGGATAAATTCTTGCTGTCAGAAATGGTCACATGCACACACACAACACTTCAGCATTCAGCAAAAGACTACGAATTACTTTGAACCACATGATTTAATTAGCTGCCATGAAGAGGCAATTTGTGGATCTACTTTGATGGTGTTATTCAGTCAAAACACCATGGAACCAAAGTACTTCTCAAAACTCTAATAGTCTCATTGGAAAAGCAACTAAATTTAGTGTAGGAAGGAATGGTTTTAGAGAGGATGAAGCAAAACAGATTTTGGAAACTTAAAAGCAAAAGAAATTGATTCAGAAAGAATGTAAGAGAGGCAGAAATACATTATAAGGTTTATATAAGTGGTGTGTGCATGCTTTCTTTGGGTAGAAAAACAGAAGCTACCATGGAATTATTTTTATAGGAAATACTCTTGGGTAGGCTTCTCAGATGCAGCTAGGCTTCTCTCAGCAGGCCAAGTTCACTCTGGGACACTGCCCTTGGTGGTGTTTTCCTCCTATTTCTCCAATCTTTCCCCTCCTTTTCCTTCCTCCACTTTTTTTTCTTTCTCCATGATTTATTCCATGATTTATCTTTCCTTCTCCACCTGTCTTCCTATCATTTATCCTAGTTTAATAGCAACTTTTCTCTTCTTTAATTCCCTGCGATGTAACTACGTTTCCTACGTTGCCGCCATCTTCTAATGCTCTTAAGTGCTTAAATGGTGCTTAAGCAGACGGTACCAACAGATTCTGCAGCTGTCTGTTGATGTTTGCTTGAAACATCTATAAAACAACATTTATTTGTGTAGAAAAATGAGTCTATATATGATTTAGATAAAATTACTTCCCTGAACTATATACTTGAGGGCTAGTTACATTTAAAATGTACAAATATTAAGAAATGTTGAGTAGAATATAGTTACAAATTTAATTATAGGTATACATGTTTTTGTTACTAGTTGGGTAATTGTGGTTGTACAGCCAAAGGGAAAACTAAATACAGTGGCACCTCAGTTACTTATCTGGGATTTATTCTGAGAGGTGGGACCAAAACAACAGGAACCAAGCAGACCATATGACTTACCATGTGACCCATTATTTAGGCCAGAAGAAGTACCATAGCTAGTCACAAGGCAACCAATACCAGCAAGTTCTTATCTGCAATAGTCCCATATGCACAGTTTTGCATCTTATGTTCTAACCCTTTTATTTTAATCACTAGTCCAACAGTTTCATTTCTAATGTATTATTCAAAACAACTGGTTGCACTTTCAAAATCTATTCCTTCCAATGGTTCATCATTTCATATTTCAATCATCATTTCAATGAGTAACCAACTCCTGGCTAGGCCTGAAACCAGAAGATTGACAAGAAGATTTTGAGGCTGTGCGTTCTTGCAGCAACTTCACTGCAAATTATCTGTCTGAATCTCTAGCAAAAGATATTTGTCCTCACTCCAGCAGGTTAGTGATGAGGAGGAGATGAGATGGACAAAGAGTGAGAAAAGATCTAAGAGTGAGAAAAAGAAAGGCATAAACAAAGAAATGATATCTAGGCTTTAGTCCTGCCTGTTTTTGATCCTGGCTCATCAACTGCCTAAAATGGCCTAATAACATCATCCCTGAGGAAAATAGCCTTTGAGGGAACAGATTTTCTTATCCCTAGTTTATACAATCCTGACACCACCTTCATTTTTCATCTACAGTGGAAAGGAAAAGCATCTAACAATTCAACTATATTTATTTAAACTATAGGGATAGAAAATCCCCATATTACAAATTCACATTTGGTTGTTACTTCTGTTGAAACAAGTTAGTAGCCTCTTCAGTGGCTTTGGAGATGATAAAATGTATCTATGTACTGCATAAAGACTTAATGCAGTCAGACATGCATGAAATCTTCAAGGAGTAGTTTCAAATCCCCCTAAAACAAAAGAAATTCAGGCATACCATATCAGTTCATCCCTTTGTTCTTCTACAGCAAAAACCAGCCCTTGTAAGCCCATTGTTACGGTAAAGAAAATCTGCATGACATAATTTGCTACACTTTATTTATTCATTTATTTAAGAATTAGGATATACAAATAACTACGGAAGTTATTGTAGTTAAAATGTAACAGTATTATTTTCAGACAGGCCTGGCCTTAAATCAACTGAATACAAAATCACTTCCTAATTCCCTAAAATGCTTAAACATTTAGATTTTCTTATCTAAACAGAGAAATGACCATAGGAGTGGGGAGAATAGTGGGAGTGGGAGCAAATTGCAACTTCCTGCTGGCTTTCCTATTGAGTTTCCTTGTAGAAAACTAGCAGGGAGATCAGAAACCATCCTTCCTTCCTTCCTTCCTTCCTTCCTTCCTTCCTTCCTTCCTTCCTTCCTTCCTTCCTTCCTTCCTTCCTTCCCCTTCCTTCCATTCCTGCCAGCTTCCTCGTTTACTTTATTTGTGGGGAACTTGCAGAGAGAAAGTCAATGAGGAAACTGACAGGATGTTGCAAGTCTAAGGCCAGCAGGTAGGTAAGTAGCTGCTGCTATGTGGGGGGAGAGAGAACGAGAACAACTGTGGCTTAGAGGTGGAGCTCTCACCTCAGAATCAGCAGGTTGTGAGTTCAATCCTAGGTAGAGGCAGATGTAGGGTCTCCTGCTTAGACAGGGGGGTGGACTAGATGACTTGCAAGGCCCCTTCCAACTCTGTTAAATCTGTTAATAAAGAGGAAACTCATCACATTTGCAAATGACACCATGCTGGCAGGAATCTAATACTCCAGAAGATAGGCTCAAGATGAGGACCCCAGATTGTTGGGGGCAATATGCTGACTCTGTAAACTGCTTAGAAAGGGCTGTGAAGCAGTATATAAGTCTAAGTGCTATTGTTATTACTTTCTTGACAACATTGAACACAAGACCCTATCTAACAAAGTGAAATTCAATGAAGAGAAAAAAGCAAGGTTTTACATTTAGGCAAAAAAAAAAAAAAACCCCAAATGCACAAATATGTGGTACCTTGTTCAATAGTAGTAACTGTGAGAGGGATATTGGAGTCCTAGTGAACAATCACTTAAATATGAGCCAGCAGTGTGCAGCAGCTGCCAAAAGAGCCAACGCAATTCTAGGCTGCATTAAAAGAGGGCTAGAATCAAGATCACATGAAGTGTTAATACCACTTAATAAGCCTTGATAAGACTCCACTTGGAATATTGCATATACCGTAGGATTGGTCACCATGATATAAAAAAAGATCTTGAGACTCTAAAAAGAGTGCAGAGAAGAGCAACAGAGATGATTAGGGGATGGAACGCTAAAACATATGAGAACAGTTGCAGGAGTAGGGAATAGGTAGACCATAAAGTAGGTAGTCCACAACATAATGTTTGGTAAGCTAGAAAAATGTGAGATAGACAGCATTACCACGATGGACTTGTAAGTGGTGACAAACCATACTATGTTGTTTTCGTTGAAGACTCCGTCCACCTCTGCTCTCCCGCTTCAGCTCCAAACTGTGTCAACTTGAATTCATGTGAGAATAAGCCATGATAGAAACAACCCCACAGCCCGCTTGGATTCAGGCTTGACAGCATCCTTATTTTCAATGAACTTTTTCTAGACATGTGAACGTAGGGCTCATTTTTTACAAACACTTTCTCTTCACTATACTCTTCTGGCAATTTATCTCTTAAGGAAGAATGACAAGACTGGGGCTAACAGCTGTTTACAATTCTGGAAATCTCCCAGAATATCTGTAACAGGTGTGTGAAGAATATGGGAATAAAGCAATAGGTGGGGACATGTTGGTTTGCAGGAGTCAGTAAGGGAGATAGGAAAAGAAGAGCTGAACTAAACAGAAAGTGTCTTGCTGATTGCAGCAGAGATGGGAAAACAGCTTTCACAAAAGCTTGAGGTTGTCTTGCAAATTAATCCCTTGGAACCACTTTTCTCTTTCTGATAAAGGAATTCCAACATAAATTTGTCCTTCTGTGCACTTAGCAAAGCTAAAGGGAAAGGGTCAGCACAAGCTGCACACATCCTACAATAGGTTTTCTTAAGTCTGGTCCTGTTAATGAATAAAAGTTGTGTGGCTTGACAAATTGCTTAGGAAAATCACAATCTTTAGTATTTTAAAATAATAAGCATGCAAGGAAGCAATTATCCACTTCCCCCCTTCAAACTCCAGACAAATCTGGTGCCCAGAAGGTATAAATGTGATGTTCCTTGAACGGGTGGAAAACCTGAGATCCACCAGTAACTTCTCCAGTCTATCTGTCCTTGCACTCTATCCATTTATATGAATAATGATTGCCACTGAAATGTTCACAATGGAGGAATGGCTGGTGAAGGCAAAGAATTAGAAGAGATGGCAAACTGACTTGTTTGATTAAAGAAAGTTCAATAACTACATTTATTAGTGAATAGAAACCCTTTATGGATTTTTTTTTCTGAAAAAAAGAGAAAACAATAAGTTTCCTGGGTTTGAGGATTACAAAAAAGCAGATTATAGAAAGAAGGAAATGATCTTGTAACTTTAAAGATAGGCATTATGGAGATTTTCAATCATCCAGGTCATGGTTGTTCCCACAGTGCTTGTCAAAAGGCATCTGGACCTTCTTGGGTATTTTTTGTTTTAAAAACCAATCATACTCCTGAAAGAGAGAGAATAAAATACAAATGTATTTATAATTTATGTTAAGAAGACTGAAAGCTGCTTCTTATGGTTGCTAAAGGTAAAAAAATAGAAGCAGCATCCTTTTACATTTCCCCAACCAGAGCTGCCAGAGCTGTTTCAGGCACCAAGCAACGAGGCGCCAAAATTAAAAATACTTGCAAAATACATGATATGAGTATAAAATCTGGTAATCCTTCTTTGTTGCTTTAGAGTTTTGGAAGACACTTACCCACAAAGTTGGTTGAGATGTAATTAACAGCACACCATCCAAACATTACATATAACAAAGAATAAATAATTATTGCAATTATGGATCTTGGGAAGATGATACTATTCTCAACCTGTGGTCCACAAACCTGGGGTGGGTAGGTTGCAACGTCCTCACGGGGGTTCTGAGAAAGCTTAAAGAAATATTATAATTGAAATCTTGGGCTATGTCTTGGTGGTCTGTGATCCACGGCCACAAAATTAGGGAGCTAGAGGCTAAAACATATGAAGAACAGTTGCAGGAATTGGGTATGTCTACTTTAATGAAAAAAAGGACTAGGGAAGACATGGTAGCAGTGTTCCAATATCTCAGGGGCTGCCACAAAGAAGAGGGAGTCAAGCTATTTTGCAAAGCACCTGAGGGCAGAACAAGAAGCAATGGGTGGGAAATAATCAAGGAGAGAAGCAACTTAGAACTGAGGAGAAATTTCCTGTCAGTTAGAACAATTAATCAGTGGAACAATTTGCCTCCAGAAGTTGTGAATGCTCAAACACTAGAAGTTTTTAAGAAGATGTTGGATAACCATTTGTCTGAAGTGATGTAGGGTTTCCTGCCTGTAATACAATACAATACAATAGTAGAGTTGGAAGGGACCTTGGAGGTCTTCTAGCCCAACCCCCTGCCTAGACAGGAAACCCTATACCGTTTCAGGCAAATAGCTATCCAACATCTTCTTAAAGACTTCCAGTGTTGGGACATTCACAACTTCTGGAGGCAAGCTGTTTCACTGATTAATTGTTCTGTCAGGAAATTTCTCCTCAATTCTAAGTTGCTTCTCTCCTTGATTAGTTTCCACCCATTGCTTCTTGTTCTACCCTCAGGTGCCTTGGAGAATAGTTTGACTCCCTCTTCTTTGTGGAAACCCCTGAGATATTGGAATAATGCTATCATGTCTCCCCTAGTCCTTCTTTCTCTTAAGCTAAACATACCAAGTTCCTGCAACCGTTCTTCATATGTTTTAGTCTCCAGTCCCCTAATCATCTTTGTTGCTCTTCTCTGCACTCTTTCTAGAGTCTCCACATCTTTTTTACATTGTGGCGACCAGAACTGAATGCAGTATTCCAAGTGTGGTCTTACCAAGGCATTATAAAGTGGTATTAAGCAGGGGGTTGGACTAGAAGACCTCCCAAGGTCCCTTCCAAATCTTTTATTCTATTCCAGTTGTATAAAAGGGTATTTAAAAGGGGTCTGTGGTGAAGAAAAATCATTTCCACATGGCTACTGCAATTCTCCCTCCTTCCCTCCCTCCCACATTAAATTTACTTTGAGTCACGTGCCTCTTGAAGAAGAGAAAAAATCTGAAATTTCTAGCAGAAATATACTGCGCTGGGTAGGCTACTATAAGTTCATTTAGCTTACCATAAGTGGAAATTTAGGATCTTTCTAACATTTCAGCTGTACATTTTCCATTTAACCAAGTGTCAATTTTAGCAGCTCAGGATGTAGAAAATATGACTCACCCTTCTACAAAACATGCACTGATATGGGCAGGGCAAAAAAAAAGAAGTGGGTGTGGGAATGACTTCCAAATTCCTGCTAATTTCCCCATTATCTTTCCTTGTAGAAAGTTGCTAGGGAATGCTGGAAATGACAGTCATGTGACTGAGTAGCAAGACAGCATGGCAACACTGAAATAGCCAAAACTTTACCAATGAATTTTGGGTGCCTTCTGTAAGTTAGCCCATTTGACGTTCGTTGATTTGAAGGATAATGCACTATTTCACCCAAATGCAAGTTACAAACACAGGATTTTTTGGGGGGGATTGTTTTTATTTTTGTAATATGTAGATTGCTCAGACCTGGTTCTATTCATACCCATTCCATGTTCTGTGCCCATTTCTGGTCACCACATGTTAAAGATATTTAGGTTTATGGAACAGATAAAAAAAAGTTTAATCTATCATTATGAGGTACAGCAAAAAGATATAGAAAATACTAAGTATCCATAGTTCTGCAGCTCTAATATAATAGCCCTGATGATTTATGGAGTTGGAGAAACATTTTAACAACTTTGGTGCTGAAGAACAGTCTCAAGTTCTGCAAAGGGATGGATCTTAACTTGTACAACATATCATGATAATTTAGTGCATTATTCTATTCAATGGAAGAAAAACGAGAAGTTTAGGAAGTAGCAATTTGGTTTGATAAAGGAAAGATGAAGCAGGAACTCAAACAGTGGCCATAAGGAAGGTTTTCAGGAGTTACCTTCTGTCCAGAGTGTTCAGCTACAAGACTGGAAGTGAAATAGTCTTTTGCCACAATAAAGTAAGGCAGACACTTGGAGGCCCCTGCCAAAGCAAGACAGGAATGTATTAGATGTAGCATTCTCTTTGGGAACAATGGGGTATGGGAAGGAAGGAAGGAAGGTAGATAGGTAGGTTCAGCCAGGTAATTTGTTGTAGTTATCCTGGGCTGAACAAAAACATTGGCCAAAATTGATGATTCTGAAAAGATTTTCCAGACTCCTTTTGATCAACAACAGAGGTTCCAAGGAAGAGAAATTAGTCTCTGAAAAACATATGCCTCATGCTCTGACTAACAATGGAATGGCCCAGGAAGAATTCATGCTCCTAACTACATTGCCTTGTGCAGATACCCTTTTTGCTACATCTGTCAATGTTTACCAAGATCCAGCAATCAATGTTCAAATGGAAGAGGTGAGGGCTGATGTCTGCACAATCTTACTTTGCAAAATTCACTCTTGGGCCCCTTTTAGTATCATTTGTATTCCCCAGAACTGTTGAAATCAGGGTCATGGAAAAGGTGGAAAACACCTGGCATTCTTCAAACTGAAGGTTTTTTTTTCCCAAATAGAAAAGCTAGCCAGATCCCTCCTAGTGCATAAGGATACTAGTTTTAACATATAATGAAACTGTTCCCTGCAATCAACCTTATGAACCTTTTGTTGAATAAACCCTGAACTAAATGGAGAGGGGGAGTTGCAATTTAACTGTCACTATTTCTTTTTTAATAACACCATAGTTTGTGTCAGGAAAGCAAACATTTGGAATGAAGTGAGAGCAATGACAAAAAGGACATTTCTTAGTTAAGTTCAAAAGGAAAGGAAAGGAAAAGAATTGATGTACCAGCTGCTTGGTAAAAATAATAACAGGCAACAGAAAGGGTACAGCTACTCAACTCCCTTCTTAGTTCAGTCTAATAACAACAGCAACACAAGTTCCATCAGGAAATTATGAATATCAGGATGAAGGATGAGGCTGAACAAATAAAATCAGGGAATACTATTTTCTCTAAAGAAATTTCAGTTTTCAAGAACAGATGAACTTCTAGGATATTGCGGTAACTAATTGATAGTCTGACTAAACCTTTATGTATTTTCTTAGATGACTCCTAGAGAATCTGCAAAGTGCCATATGAGTGGAAGAGAGTAAATATATCCATCCTCAGAAAAGAAAAAAAAGGAAGATCCAGAAATTATAAATCAACCAGTCTGACGTCTATACCTGGGAAGCTCATTGATTATATTATAAAAATATCATTTAAAATAACCTTGAAAACAGTTTAATACTTAATAGAAGTCAGCATGGAGGTCCCTAAAACAAATGTCTGTCTGTCTGTCTTTCTTTCTTTCTTCTGATAACTTTCTATGCCTTTTAAGTATTGTAGACATAATTTACTTTGATGAGTAAAGCTTTTGAGAAAGTAGCCCATACAGTGCAGATTAGAAAGCTAAGTAAAGGTAAAGGTAAAGGTTCCCCTCGCACATATGTGCTAGTCGTTCCTGACTCTAGGAGGCGGTGCTCATCTCCGTTTCAAAGCCGAAGAGCCAAAGATGTCCCAAGATGTCTCCGTGGTCATGTGGCCAGCATGACTAAATGCCAAAGGCTCACAGAACGCTGTTACCTTCCCACCAAAGGTAGTTCCTATTTTTCTACTTGCATTTTTACATGCTTTCGAGCTGCTAGGTTGGCAGAAGCTGGGACAGAAGCTCACTCCGTTATGTGGCGCTAGGGATTCAAACTGCCGATCCTCTGACTGATAAGCTCAGTATCTTAGCCACTGCGGCATTGTGTCCCTTAGAAAGCTAATTACAATTAAAATAATACAAACGATACAAATAATACAAACTGGTAGTATGACTCACCTAGCTCAGAATAATACTCAAAGACAAATAACAACAATTCTTCTAATATTGAAGAGAGGTATTGAAACTGGTGGCCTAAGATTTGGTCAGTATTTTCATCTATGAATTGAATGAAAATGAGGAGTGAATGTTTATCAAATGTAGAGGTGAAATAAAATTCAGTAGGATGATTAATACTCTTGAAGACCAAAATATAATTTAAAATGATTTTGATGGCATAAAGATATGAACTGAAAGTAATAGAATGAAATTTAATACAAAAAAATGCAGAGGTTTTCACTCAGAAAACAAAAAACTAATATAGGGTAATTGGTTATATTACAGTATTTGTGGAAAATGTGGAATTGCATTTGGTTCAGCAGTATGACGAGGCTACAAAAAAAAAGGGAAAAGCAATGTTAGGTTGTATCAGTAGAAGCACAATATGCAGATTACAAGAAGCAATGACTCAACTTTATTCTGCATTTATATATAACCCAACTAGGGTAGGGTGCAGATTTCTGGGCTTCATATTTAGATTTGCTGGTAGCTAGATATGTAAGGACATGCTTACCCTTGAGAAAAGGTGACTTAGAATAGTTATGATTGTACTTTGTAAATCCCTGAAACATTGTCAACAGAAAAAGGTTAAGGCCTATTTTCTATTCCAGACTGTAGGACATGGAGCAACAAATTTAAGTTACAGGAAAACTGTTTCTAATTTAATGCTTAAGTAAGAGTAGTCTATCACTTGAATCAGTTTCCTCCAGTGGCTTAATTGAACGTGTTCAAGCATAGGCTTTACAGTCATTTATCTAAGCAGTGTCAAACTGGCGGCCCATGGGGCCGATGCGTCACATGCCGGCCATGACCACCCCAGCTCCGTGAAGGGGAAAAACATCATGATACATCATGTGATGGCAATCTGACACCAGGAGTTTGACACCTCTGGTCTAAGAGGTGAGGTGAGGTGAGGTGAGGCTAGGCTCTGCACTTCTCCCTCCCTCAAAAGGTAGGTGCTAGCAGTCAAATTAAGTTCAGTCTATTGGTTCAGTCCTCCACAACAATCCTAGTTTCTCATGTAGTCCCTTGGGGAAATTAATTGCCCACCCCTGGTCTATGGGGAGAGAATTCTATTCAGCAGTGACCTTGGATGAGCCTCAGAAGTCATTTTTTTGTGGGACTTCTGTGGGATATATGATGAATTGAACACATCTTTGGGAAAGCAGAGCCAAAGACAGTGGCAAAAACCAAGGAACTGGTGACTTGCAAGATTGATGTTGAACTTCCTGGGTAAACCAGATAGGAAGATGGTCTAAATGTAAGCTATTGTGAGGATACCTTAATAGAATCTTGCAAATCTGAAAGTACAAACTCAACTGCTTGCTCCATTAGGGTGGGTTCTTCCTTAATTTCTTTCTCTGGCTGTTAACTGACTTCAGCCTCCTACCCCTCTTGTCTAATTGTTTCCTAAGCAGCATCTCTTCTCCTCTTTCCTCAAGTTCCCCCACAAGTTCCCCCACATTCTATTATGAACATTGACTTCTACTATAAGATTTTGGAATTATCTATAACAATTATGTAACTTCTCATGGGAAACAGATTTATTCTGGCTCTCCTGGCTGTTGTAAGCCAACACAAAGATAAGCTACTTTATGATTTTAGAAACTGAACACTAGAAGGGACTAAAGGTTCTAACCAGAACAACAACTACTACTACTACAAAAGCCTGTTTTTGAAGTCAGTTAATGCTGCAACTTTAAAAAATGACGCAACATGTTATAAAATCAGAAACATGAAATGGCATCTTTGAAGAATGGCCAGAAATTAGCAAGTTACAATACAACCTCAGTGGGAAATGGGCATTTAAGAAATATGAAATATAAATACATACATGCAAACATACTATCAGAAGTTATGTTAGGTACACTTCATGTCTATGGTATTTGATGTATCATACTGTGGTTCAGCATTCTTGGATTCTAGACTCATATCATTGTACCTGGCTCTAGTTGAAGGATATTATTATTTTACTACCAAAAATGAAGTAGATCATTCAAATCTGAAGTTGGTCCCTCTGTAACGTTGGTATTGACCTACATGGGACAATAATCTTACACAATATCAGGCACTTTTCTATGTTCTTTCTTAACAAAGAATATCCATGCTGACTTTTTAAAACTATTCTTTTTCCTGTTAAAGATCTGACTATTCTTTCAAGGTTTGGGGCTGGCAGTGCACACATGCAATTTGTAGATGACCTAAACTTTGCATGTGTATTCATAAATAAATATCCTCAGGAATACTTCATATCTGTTTGTTACACATAATGTCATTCAAAATAGAACCTTGAATAAATCAAAGCCTGTCACTTAAATCACACATAAGAATTGGGGATAGAACTAACAATTCAAATATATTGGCCCATTCTAGATGTACTTCTCAGACTGTATTCTAAAAATCTTGTTTGTAGAAGGCATTTTGATCCTTCTCTTGGCCAGTAATTAGTAATACTTTATGCAAAGACATAATGAAAGCCATATATTAAAGCTCCATGAATTTCATTTCAGATAATCCTACTTCAGGGCATTGAGCTAGTCTCTTCAAATGATAGGGTAACTTGTACAACTCACTTACACCCAGTGGAAACCTAATAAACTTTTTAAAACACCTTCCTTGGGAATTATAAATGTATATTATTTTATCATTGTCATCATCACATCAATCTGAATATTTAGTTTCTGGCTGGTGTTGCCTCTGCAGCCATGGTCTTGTTTTTCCCCCCAAACTAGTTCAAATATTCAGCCTTGTATTTTCAGCTTATAAAGTATTTAATTTACCTCTGAGCTATATGTCCCCATGATCATCCTAATTCATTGTTCTTTATGTACTATTGAGAATCCTTCTCTTTTATTTCTTGTGCATTCCCAGTGCTTATGCAGAGAACGTAAAGCTTGTTTACTTCTTTTCCTTGGAATCGCTGAGTTGAGGAGCTTCATCTAACTATTGAAGCCTGTCCTTAAGAGTTCTATTATGTAGACTTAATTGATCTAATATAGAGAATCTATTTTTAAATGTTATACGCTTACATGTCTGTACATCATCCTGGCAGGGATGACATTATTTAAATTGCCTTAGATGAATTGTTGGTCTTAAGTCACTGACAATCGACTCCACTATGTAACACCAGGTTATAATAGAATCGAATAAAATAGAATAGAATAGAATTCTTTATTGGCCAAGCGTGATTGGACACACAAGAAATTTGTCTTTGGTGCATATGCTCTCAGTGTACATAAAGAAAAAGAAAAATAGAATACATTCATCAATAATCATAAGATACAACACTTAGTGATAGCCATAGGTGTTGTGGCCCAGCCGGTGCCGCTGTCACCAGACTCCGAGAGTGATACTCCATACGAGTCAGCTACAGAAGAGATGTGCGATCTTGGACAGGATTCGGAGGCTGAGCAGGAATCCGAGAGTCTGGTCGGCCACCAGGTGGCGCCAGAGGCATGGAGCAGCGGTGAGAGCGAGAGGAGGAGGACTCCCGTTGCCCTGCCTTGGAGCAGCGGAGAGGATAGTGACTCAGGACTTAGTAGGGCGTTTCGGGATGCTCGTTTCCGGCGCGCCCACAAACGCAAGGAGCGTGGGCGTAATTATAGGCAGTAAAGAGCTCTCAGGTGCTGTTGGGAGACGCCCTTTTTAGGTTATAAAAGGGTTGACTCTGGACAGGCTCTGCGTAGCAATCAACAAAGGACTTTGGACAGCAACTCTAGTCTGGGATCCTGGCAAGCTGGATTGCTGCTTTTGTGTGTTCTGTCTTTGTGAGTTCTGTCTTGGTGGCTTGCTGCCACAAAGCCTCTTGTCTGTTGGTGTAATAAACCTTGTTCCCTTGTACTGTTCCGGAGTGTGTGTACTGTGTGGGCAACGGAGGAAGGGGGGGGGGGGGGTCAGAACACATAGGTTACTAATAAGCAATCAAATTATACTAGGAAACAAATAAAACAATATAAATTTTAAAGATATAAGCACATGGTTGTAGTCATAAGTGAGAAGAGATAGGTACTAGGAAGGAAGAGAAGAATAATAGTAATACAGTCTTAGTAGATAATTTGACCGTGTTGTGGGGATTAATTGTTTAGCAGAGTGGTAGAGTTTGGGGAAAAAACTGTCCTTGTGTCTAGTTGGTTCTGGTGTGCAGTGCCAGTAGTGAAATATTTTTTTTGCCCAACAGTTCTGTGGGTGTGGCTTGGAGGGGGTTCATGTGACTGGGTGTGCATGGCCAACTTTTTTCACTTTTTAAAGCATTTTTTTCCTGCCTATTCGCCTGAACCAGCAGGGGAAGAAATGTTTTAAAAAGCAAAAAAAAAAGAGCTTTTAATTATCACGCGGCTCACAGCTGAGCCGTGCGATCCTTGAAAGCTTTTTTTTACTACCAGTTCACAGAACCAGAGACAATCAAACTGGGCCAAACCGGAAGGATTTCACCCCTATAGCGTCATTTTGAGGAAGGAGAAAGATTTCTCTTCTTTGGTATCCTTTATCATTTTATCAAATGTGAACATGAAACTGGACAGCTTGGGGTGGGTTTCCAAGGACCCCAAAACCAGACTTGAGGAGTTTATCAGTCATAAAGGCATCTCCATCAAAAGTTCAAGGCAACATTGGGTGGGGGAGAGAAGGAGATAGAACTCTTGCCTTTCAGGCAGGGTTTTACAAGAGTTCATCATTCTATTTATAACTCAGTGTGCCATGTTAGATTATCTCACACTTCAGGAGATGTGTATTGCAGATGCCACAAAATGCATTAGAAACACTAGGGGTTATCTCCAAAACAACTATCTCTGAACCTCAGATTTCTGCAGCATTTTGCAGATACATTATTTAACCAGCAAGCTGTGTAAGATCCTCTGGCAACAATCCGTTTGCAGCCGGGGTGGCTGTCCAAATGTGGGATCAATATCGTTTTCATCCAGCCACACTAACAACTTTAAAGACTTCTTGTCAAGGAATAAAAATACCCAAACAGCTGATCCTCATGGTCTGATCACCATAGAAAGATTCTGCCAAGCCAGCACTTCTATATATAAGCACAATGGAACTTTTGCCTGAAGGGCAAAGGATGATGTGATTTCAATCGATTGGTTCCAACAGAATCAAAGACTCCACTTATACATTTATTTTTATTTTATTTGGTTTGTCAAACATGTAGGTAACAGGTATAAGTATAAACATGGACATGAACACAGGAAATGGGGACGAATAAATGGGGACAGTAGGACAGGGATGGTAGGCACGCTGGTGCGCTTATGCACGCCGCCTTACAGACCCTTTAGAAATGGGGTGAGGTTCACGCTAGACAGTTTAAGGTTAAAGTTATGGGGATTTGAAGATGTAACAACAGAGTCAGGTAGTGCATTCCAGGTGTTATCCACTCTTGCTGAAGTCATATTTTCTGCAATGATGATGATGATGATGCACTGATGATGGGGTTTTAAGCTTTACAACCATCACAAAGGAATTCAGAAAATTTTGACTCAAGCATACCCAACCTGGTAATTAATATCTGTTTTGACATGGTAACTGAGAATTGTGAAATTGTGTAGCTCCTACAAGATCACATGTTGGGAATTTCGTTCTGCCATTTCCCAATAAATACAAAGTATTATTTTGTAAAGTTATAGTTTGCAAGAGCTTTCTAATGGTTCCTGCATCATTTCTTGAGAGTTTCCTCTTTTTTCACTTATATCCACCTCTATTAGTGGTGTATATTCTAAGTTCTGATGCTTAAATCCTAAATACTGTGAAAAAATTTTTCTCACTGGGCATTTTCAAATGGGGAAGGATGGGCAACCAGGGTACTTCCGATTGATAGAAAAATAAAGGAGAATATGTGTTGCTCAGGGTTGAAATGGGTCCTTGGTGCTCTCTGATCTTGCTAGCACTGATGATATTACCTAGTTAGAAACATCTGCATGAAAACAAGTTCAGAGAGCACCAAGGACCCCTGTTAGAAAAATACATAATGCAAAATACAGTAGCAACCTACACCACCTCTAACAATAAAGTGAGTTCAAAATACCACTAGAAAAATTCAAAAGGAATTCTAAAACACCCCAAGAATAAAAATGGAAACCCAGATATTAGCACAGAAATTCCCACCGCAGCCTTAACATTAAAGATAAGCTCAAGGACTTTGCTGCTCAGTAGAAAGTCCAAGGGAATGAGATCCATTCTCGGAACAAACAATCTTCTGTAAGCCACACATAGCAGCCATTCACATGTTTTCATGATTCACCCACACGTATCTCATAACCACCCATCCAAATAATGAACCTCAGTGAATGCATTGAAAATTGCCATTCTAATAATAAATATAATGCTTCTGTAATTAAAAAGAAAATGGAACGATATGTTTACTAATCCTTTGACACCCGGAAACCTGTCTGGGACAGCCTTTTGTGAAGCAACTATACGATAAGTGCTATAAAAATAAATAAATGTCCAAAAGACACAAGAGAATTTTTCTTCTCATCTGTGAAATGCTGGAGATGTGGCAGGGAGAGTTAACATGAGAAAATTATATAATTTATTTCTCCTTCCTTCATTTGTGTTTTTATGGATTTTTCTTCCCCCCTGGTTACAATGCATAATGTATAACTTCTTTCAGGTTTCTATGAATTCTCAATGATTGCAGAGTATTTAAACTGCACAAATTTCCCATAATAGTCTGCTTGGCAAATTTAATGCCTAAAGCATTGTAATAACAACATTTTAAAATAGGAACTTCTGAAAAATTAATCAAACGGTTGATTATTCTTTCACACAGCCACTGTTTAACTTTTTTTCTTTTGCCTTCAAATGTTCTTAACTTCAACCCTTATGCATGGGTAGCTTCAGCTATCCATCCACTCCCTGAACAATTCATACTTCCGTGAAGCCTCTGCGTTTTTGGCTCCGTTTTGTTCTTCAGAGACAATTTACAATACAATACAATACAATAGTAGAGTTGGAAGGGACCTTGGAGGTCTTCTAGTCCAACCCCCTGCCTAGGCAGGAAAACCTATACCGTTTCAGACAAATGGCTATCCAACATCTTCTTAAAGACTTCCAGTGTTTGGGGCATTCACAACTTCTGGAGGCAAGCTGTTCCACTGATTAATTGTTCTAACTGTCAGGAAATTTCTCCTCAGTTCTAAGTTGCTTCTCTCCTTGATTAGTTTCCACCCATTGCTTCTCGTCCTACCCTCAGGTGCCTTGGAGAATAGTTTGACTCCCTATTCTTTGTGGCAACCCCTGAGATATTGGAACACTGCTTTTCAGCATTTCATCATTTCACTTCTTATCATTTGTGGGCATTTTTGTTCATTTCATTTTATTGTTTCCTTCCTCCAAAATACATGTTTTGTTTGTTATTCTCAAGAGTGCCTTGCAAGGTAAGTAGGTAGGCAAGACCACTAAAGGATTCCCTAGTTAGTTAGACACTTCATTTCCCTGATCCAGGTCTAGTGCTCTTCCCAATCTATATAGCTTCAATTTTAGCAAGAACCCTGTCTTTTGGATGATTTTGGCTGCTGCTCAATATGATGTTACTTGATTAAATTTCTGACAAGGAGAATTAAAGTTCAACCTCAATCAGAAAGGATTGATGAAGGAGGCTAAGATGTCTTCATTTGGCAACTCTTCATTTGTTGCAGTTTTCTCCAGCAATGGGGGCAGATGTTCCATCAGATAAGGGCAGAATGATGGGGAAGAATGGAATCCTGAGGATGATTAAAACATGCTGGTCAATACCTTTTTATTTTGAATGAGTCCAAATCTCCAGGACCAGATGGTTTACATTCCCTGGGTTACTGAAGGTATTTCAAAGGGGTTAGGCTGATCTTTTAAATATAATTTTTGAAAACTCCTGGAGACAGGGTGAAGTGCCAAATGACTGAAAGAGAATGAAGATTGCTTCGATTTTCAAAAAGAGAAAAATGAATACCTGGCCACTATAGACCACTCAGTTTCACATCCATACATGGGGGAATTCTATTGCAGAACAACAAACATCTTGAAAAAGTTGTAATGATTGCCAAGATCTGTTAAGTACAAGTCCTGCATATGAACCTTATTTCTTTTTTACTGGGTAACTTACTTGTGTTTTTAACACATTGGTCTGTAGTTTCTCCTTTTATATACTATTTTGAAGATTGTGGGAATTTAATAAACGTAATATATTTTGAGCTCAGCAAAGTATTTGGCACATTACTCCTTGACACAGTACTTAGGCAGCTAGTTAATTGTAGACTATGTGATAACTGAGTGTAGGCATGTATACATTAGCTTTAAAAGCTAATTGAAAAGGGAAATTAGCAATATAGGTTTTGCATAATGGGAACGAATAATTCCATGTCGTTCTGCCTCGGTGTAACCCCTCCTTGAGCCCAGTTCTGAGCACCATTCTGGAATATGTTCTAGTAGAGGTGTAACTCCTGTTTTAACACAGAAGGTGTCCAGGGTTTAAGATGTTGGCTCTTCTAAGGCTCTAGTTTATTTGCAATTTTACTTAAAATAATAATAATAATCTTGTGCCAAGTTTGTAACCAGCAAGACGGGAAATTTCACTCCTCCCCCCAAAACATCCAATAAACTCTATCAAGCTTTGACTTGTACATAGAGAAAAAGAGCTTCATTACTTGCAATAAAGAAACAGTAGCCTTATACAAATGTTACATGCCTGCAAGAACGCCTTTAAATATTAAAGTATTGAATTTGGGATAAATCCTTTGCCTTACAAAGAACCTTGCTGAGAGTTAGCAATTCTTCCATTCTCTCTTCCAGTATATTTTAAAGGTACAGTGCTTATTTAAACAAGTGAATTCTTTTCTCTCAGTTGGCAAATGCCCAAAGCAAGACAGTGATTTTCTCTCTCTTCTACACCTGCTCCTGAATTCACTGTCTTCCACCCATCCCTCTGAATATGTTTCTTTCCTTGCTGGTACAAACCTTGTTCCTTCTCCTATAAATCCATTGCATAATCCCCTCACTATTGATATTACCAGTTTCTCTCTCTTCCATTGGCCACAAACCATACTTGGTATTCCTTTGCAGACACATCCCTTGCTACATTTTCCCCTGTTAGCTAAAGGGCAAAGCCTCAGAAGGATAGACAGTTGCAGGGGGTGAAAACTCCATGCTTCCTTCCTTTGATGTCTTGCTTATTTTTTCTTGTTGGTTGTTTAGGTAAAGGTAAAGGTTCTCCTTGCACATATGTGCTAGTTGTTCCCGACTCTAGGAGGCAGTGCTCATCTCCGTTTCAAAGCTGAAGAGCCAGTGCTATCCAGAGACTTCCCCATGGTCATGTGGCCAGGATGACTAAACCCCGAAGGCAAACAGAATGCTGTTACCTTCCCACCAAGGGTGGTTCCTATTTTTCTACTTCCATTTTTACATGCTTTCAAACTGCTAGGTTGGCAGAAGCTGGGACAAGTAATGGGAGATCACTCCGTTGCGCGGTGCTAGGGATTCGAGCTGTTTAACTGCCGATTTTCTGATTGACAAGTTCAGCATCTTAGCCACTGAGCCACCGCGTCCCTGTGCTGGTTGTTTAGTAGTTTTTTTAAAACCCAACTTTATTATATATTTCTTATCTCTCAGGATGCTGATTTTTTTTTACATTCCCCCCCATTTTTTACATGTTTCTTGGCATGACATAATACCAAATTTCTTCTGCTTCCCTCCTTCCCCTTACCCCACAGCACCTCCCTCTTGCATCTGATTCTACAACTCTTGTTGTATCATATATCCTATATCGTTCCTAATAATTTTGAGTTATGATTTTTGCTGTTCTATTTCTGGGGCCAAGCTCTCCCTGTGTGAGGGTCCCTCGTTTTATTTTATTTTATTTTACTATCTCCGAGCTGTCAAGCAGCATACACCTTATCATTCCCTTAAACTTCCCCTCAGTTTGTTGTCTTCAGAGATTCCTATTCCCCCAGCCGTTTTTCTCAATTCTTGATTACCAAATCAGTTCTTTGACAATCAGGTTTTAACTCCCTTACCTCTCTTGGCAAACTCCTTTCAGTTTGCATCAGACTTTCACTCCAATGTAATCATCCTAGACAGCAGTTGGTTAGGAATGATTTCATTTGGATTTGTGTACCAAACACATGGTTGGGGTCAGCAGCTCGCACAATCTTTTTTAACGCTATGATTCCTTATGTGTCGATGAATCTGCTTTTGTGCACTGTTTCTAATTTAACACTGATGTAGAGGTGTGGTATGGGCTTCAAAATGGTTTTACTGTTTCTTGTCTTGCACAAGAGATCTAATTACCAGGAAGTAATGTTGATTCTATCTTCCGGAACCTTTAAACAACACATTTGTTTTTTCCAGTTCTGTTTCTGCATAATCCCAACATTTTTTTCAGTGCCATGTCATGGATTACTTTTCAGATTGCAATAAATTCAGTAAGTGGTAGCCATGAGGTTTTCTGAGGTTTAATTTCTGACCAGCTTCCTAATGGATGTGAGCAAAGCAAACTACCCAACTCTAGAAGAATAATGTTTCTATGTTAAATGTTAATATATACCTCTGTTTTCTCTTCTGGATGCAACCATGTGTACTGACCCCACTCACTAGTCCTTGGGTATCTATTCATTACTTAAAATTACAATGGGTAACTTAATTAATGAAGAAGAAAAAATCATCACCAGTGCTAGAAAATTATATACTTGGAAGATTTACTTGAGTAGATTTGTATAGAGAATGCCGAGGTATTAGCAAGCATCATCCCGTACTGAAGTCTCAGCCATGGAAAATATAACACTATCCAGAGTGTCAAAAGCAATTGCAGCATTGTAACTGAAGAGGTCAAAAAGGACTTGTCATTGTGAACAGCTTGAATTATGTACACCAGGTTGAGAAACAACTTTCCAAAAGCATGTTGATCTGACCAACAATCTTAAATAATTCTGAGAAATACCTGAAGGAACTCTGTAACCTGGTTCAGTTGGGCAAATCAATTTGTTAGTCATGACTGGTTATTTTCTGAACATGTCACTTTGGATGACAACAGTTTGAGAAAATAGGTTATAGTGCACTTTAGATGCCATAGTATATGTGTTAGGTTTTTTAAGGTGCTGTGTTCTCTACTTGACATAGATTGCATTGCAATAACCTGATGTATTTTTAATAAAGAGTAACTGTGAGCCCTCCCAGCTGAAACAGAAAGAAAACATGGCTGGATGAACTAATTCTACACTATTGTAAAGCTATATTAACAGAACCTTGCAAATCTGAAAGTACAAACTTCCCACCACCATATTTAATTATTTGATTCTTTAGGGTGAGTCCTTCCTTTCTTTCTCTAACCCATAAGTCACTGGCAACACATGCCTCTCTTGTCTGATTGTTTCATAAGCGGCATCACTTCCCCACATTCCTCAAAGTTATTCACGTGTTCCATTACAGTAACCCATTTTACTGAATGTTTATAAAGCAATGAACCTCAAGCTGTCTCAACTCATAAAGGGACTTGAGACACATTTGAGACACATGTTTATGTGTGTATGTATCTATATTTATAATTCCATTCATTCTCTTTTACTGAAGATAAAGTACAGTACCATGTTTCAGGATGTTCTAGTTTTAGATTACATTTAACAGGTAGTATTTTTCTAAGCTCCATCCTCCTCAAAATATATTTTCAGTTCCTCATCTGCTTAATTGGAACTATATTTTAAATATATTATTTTTAAAGAGCTCTGTTTTCTAAATTTACTAACTCCTCTGTTCTAAAGTAATTTGACCAGAAATTATAAAGACTAAGGGGCTTTGTACCATCATCAGATCAGAGGTACAAGGTGATTTCATCTTCAGATTTTAGGCATCCTGTTGTTGACCTTTTTTCCTTGTTATTTGGTCCTAGACAGAAGAAGAACAAATTAGAAAACAAAGTCAAAAGTTATATGAAAATTTCATTAGGTAAAGGTTCCACTCGCACATATGTCCTAGTCATTCTTGGCTCTAGGGGCAATGTTCATCTCCATTTCAAAGCCAAAGAGCCAGTGCTATCCAAAGACATCTCTGCGGTCATGTGGCCAGCATGACTAAACACTGAAGGCACATGGAACACTGTTACCTTCCCACTAAAGTGTTCCCTATTTTTCTACTTGCATTTTTTACATGCTTTCGAACTGCTAGGTTGGCAGAAGCTGGGACAAGTAACAGGAGCTCACTCCATTACGCTGCACTAGGGATTCAAAGCATCGAACTGCCGACCTTCTGATCGACAAGCTCAGTGTCTTAGCCATTGAGCCCTTGAAAATTTCATTAGCCACATTCAAATTTTCAATTGCAAGTGAACTGAAAAGTGTTTTAAGCAGAGATGGGAAATAGTTATGCCAGGGCACAACTCAGTCTGCTGACATTTTTTAGACCTGAAGGTGCCATTTGATGAAGCTGTCATATCCCTAGAAGGAATGTGGCTGAATTTTTGGCACTTCTGTCCGTCTTTCTCCTTCTCATCCTTTTTATTTTGAGGTGTGTGTGAGGGGGAGAGGCTTTAATGGAAGGAATGGGAGGCCTCTCCCAAATCAATACCTCTATCTGTTAAAGCCACACTGCCAATGTTAACCATTTTGCCTGTAGGTTTTGGCAGCACAAGCTTGGGGTTTTATCTTCCTATTTATCCACCATACTACAGTTTCATCATTGTTACTATTTTGCATTCATATTTTTCATTACAATGTAGAAGAAAATGCAGAAATAGCGGTTGAAGCAGAAGGAATTATACAGATTTATGGAGTGGGGGATGGGAGAGATAGAAGATCAAATTGTTCATTTAATAGTTCTGGACACAGGCAATCCAGTTCAGTTTTTTTCCCCTATTTCAGTCAGCAATTACCTAAGACCTTATCTCATTTATATGGTAATATCTTGTCTCATGTCAACTCAGGAAAGAGGTAGCAAGCTAAGCAGAGCTGCCTCCTCTGACAGGCCCCTTGAATGTTCTGGCTGGCTGAAAACCTATGCTATTCTTTGATGTAGAAGTCTAGATAGGTTGATGCTCTTCCCAAAGCACCCATTAGGCTTGCCAATGAGGCATGCTCAGTGATACTGTGAGACACATAATAAGCTCCGGAATCTATTACTTCTATAAATTTGACTTAACTCTGTGTAACTTTCTGCTTTCTGAACCCAGAAACTTAATTTGAAAGAATAACTGCTCAAATCCTGCCTGGTGCTGTGATAATGTGCTTTATTTGAAACCTTCACCAACTTTACCTAGCAACTGTGTAATTTATATTTGGCTTTCCAAAACACCCTTTTATTGAAAGCTCTCATCTGACATCTAGAATAAATTAAGTTTGCTTCTTCTTCATCCGACTCATCACTGTCTCCCAGCAGAAGTCAGAATTTCAACCATCTCCAGTAGAATGAAAAGATATAGAAATCGGTATTAACAGCAAACTGAGGAAATGCTATCAACGTCCTTGGAAAGACTTCACCTGTCATTTTTCATCTTATTTATTAGAATAATGGGATATGAGGTCAATTTCATGAGGGTTAAGAATATGCTAACTTCTAAAGTTAGTTACTTATCCAAGTAAATTCCAATAACTTTTTATGGGCCAGGGCCACACTTGTTCTTTGAATCAATTAATTAAAACCTTTCGTATAGCGCTGTCATGTATTTAATAGTTGTCTGTGCCTGTCATATTAAAGGAATAAGAGCACATCACCTCTATTCTAAACTGAGCTGCAAGATAGAAGAGTTCAGAGATTTTCAGAGTCAATCCTTTCCACTGACATATTCTGGTTAGTCCATCCAAAAGGTCATCATGGTGAAAGCTATAAAAAGTTGCAGAGAACCAAAAGATACGTATTCATTTCTCAGCACGGATAACCGGATAATGTAACCGAAATGTTTCTGTCCCAGCATGAGGCCTAAAAGCAGATTCAAATAAGCAGTTAAATATTTTCCTCCAGTAAAACATGGAGTTTATTTATTTGTCTATAAAATTTATTGGCGGCTCATCTTACCACAGGGTAACTCTGGGCGGGGTTCCTATTTCATGTTTAATTTCATGTTCTCAAATATAAACTACTACCTGGTACCTGTGCTTCGTGACGAGACTATGTGATCGGGTTATGCAGGAGAAATTTGGTTCATAATCTGTTGGCTCAGTGGTGGTCGATGATTGAAACCCATAAAGAAATATTGCTCCCACCGCCTTCAGTCCGGAAGCAGTTCCATAGGTGGAAGGCTTAGACATTTTGGTGAGGTACCAATGTTTAGTACTGTAAGGAGCCCCAGACTGCTCCTGAGTGAGGGAGTGAAATGTCTGCCAGTTTGAATTGAGGTAACAGAATGTGAGGTAACTGGCAGTTGGAACAGAGTTCTTTTCAGGTGGGGAGGGGAGTAGAATGTCTAATTCCTTAGCATCAGAGTGTGTTAATATAAGGCAACTGGCAAAAAACGGCCCAATGCACCCCCCAGAAGTCCGGAGGCTTCAGTGAGGCCTGCGAGCATGTGCAGGGTGTATGTGTGTGCGCACATGCATGGGGGGAGGGCATTGCATTATGGGTGTGGGCACGCATGTGCGTGATCCCCCCCACTCTCCCCATTTTGGCACACCTTGACAAAAAGCTTAGCCATCACTGCAGTAGGGGATATCTAGGTATGGTTTTTGAAGAAGGAGGTGGACCAGCACCTCCTTAAAAGGTCCTACAGATCCCTCCTCCAATGAATTTATTATTGCCTGAATGCACCTGGTGATCACCATTTGGAGGCTTATACCAGTCAGAAGGGACAGGTGTTTAATTGGCAGAGAGCTGCACTGATAGAACTTAAGGACTTTATCAAGTCCAAGAGGATTAGCTATTCCTAGATAACTGGGTCAGACTGTTCCCCAGGCATCTTCTGGACCTGTGGCAATTGTTTGATAAGGAGAAAGAGGTCATGGCCACAGAACCTTTACCAAGTTTGGCTGGTATACCTTGGCCATTTCAGACTCAGAATGTTCATCAGCTGAATCGGTTGCCTAGCAACCAGGATAGGCAACTATGGCTGGCCTCAGAAGACAAGGAGAAACTAATATCTCCCCTCAATGCAATGGCCTACTGCAAGGAGATGAGGATTAAATAAAGATGCTCAGGAAGACTATTCCCCAGAAAAAATCCATGCCTCATCAAGGAAACAAATCCAGGCCACATTACTCAAATATAGGAACCAGGACGCACTGTTGTCAGCCACATATGTGGTCTAGATGTTCACAGGTGTGGATCATTGGTCATATTTTACATTACACTGCATTGCCTAATAGTTTAGGGGGCAATTTAAAGTGCTGGTCTTAGCCTACAAAGTCCTTTATGGCTTGGCAGCTGGTTACCTGGAGTATCACATCTCTTGATTAAAGTCAGGTATTCCACATTAATCCTATCAGGATAAGCATTTACAGTAAGTTGTCTCCCACTTTCAGGAGATCAGGGGGGCAGCTGCCCAGAAATGCTGCTTTTTGATGGTGGAGTTAGCCCTCTGGAATGGCTTGCCATTGGAGATTCATTTGTCCTCAAATTGTTAACCTTCCAGAAAAAGCAGAAGACTAAGCTTTTCTAAATGGCCAACATGGGTTTGTCAAAAACAGATCATGCCAGACTAATCTTATTGCTTTCTTTGATAATGTGACAAAATTAGTGGACCAGAGGAATGCCATCGATATAGTTTACTTGGACTTCAGTAAGGCATTTGATAAGGTAGACCATAACCTACTACTAGATAAAGTAGAAGAATGTGGGTTAGAGAGCATCACCACCAGATGGATTTGTAACTGGCTGACTAACCTCACTCAACATGTAGTCCTCAATGGAACTGCATCTTCATGGAAGGAAGTATGCAGTGGAGTACCCCAAGGCTCTGTTTTAGGCCCAGTACTCTTCAACATCTTCATCAATGATTTGGATGAGGGAAAAAATGGGGAACTCATCAAATTGTCCCTTTTGGGAGAGGGGGCGGTCTAGAAGTGCTAATTAAATTAAATTAAATTAAAAAAATTTGCTGATGACACCAAGCTGGCAAGAATAGCCAACACTCCAGAAGATAGGCTAAAGATACAGAAGGATCTTGACAAACTTGAACATTGGGCACTATCTAATAAAATGAAATTCAATGGTGAAAAGAGTAATGTTCTACATTTAGGCAAGAAAAACGAAATGCACAGGTACAGTATAGGTGGTACCTTACTCAATAGTAGTAACTGTGAGAGGGATCTTGGAATTCTAGTGGACAACCATTTAAATATGAGCCAGCAGTGTGTAGCAGCTGCCAAAAAAGCCAACACAGTTCTAGGCTACATAAACAGAGGAATAGAATCAAGATCACGTGAAGTGTTAATACCACTTTATAATGCCTTGGTAAGGCCACACTTGGAATACCGCATTCAGTTTTGGTCGCCACAATGTAAAAAAGATGTGGAAACTCTAGAAAGAGTGCAGAGAAGAGCAGATGATTAGGGGACTGGAGACTAAAACATATGAAGAACGGTTGCAGGAACTGGGTATGTCTAGTTTAATAGAAAGAAGGACTAGGGGAGACAGGATAGCAATGTTCCAATATCTCAGGGGTTGCCACAAAGACAGGATAGCAGTGTTCCAATATCTCAGGGGTTGCCACAAAGAAGAGGGAGTCATTCTCCAAGGCACCTGAGGGTAGGACAAGAAGCAATGGGTGGAAACTAATCAAGGAGAGAAGCAACTTAGAACTGAGGAGAAATTTCCTGACAGTTAGAACAATTAATCAGTGGAACAGCTTGCCTCCAGAAGTTGTGAATGCCCCAACACTGGAAATCTTTAAGAAGATGTTGGATAGCCATTTGTCTGAAATGGTATAGGGTTTCCTGGCTAGGCAGGGGGTTGGACTAGAAGACCTCCAAGGTCCCTTCCAACTCTGCTATTGTATTGTATTATAAATGATTTTAGAAGCCTGATGCCATCTACTGTGCTGGATTTCATTGCCTTTTTCTATGTTATTTTATGTTATTGTATTTCTCTGTCTTCTGAACCTCTAAGATTATTGTGACTGCAGCAACATACAAATTGAATGAATAAAATAATTCATCTTTATTCAGGACTAAAATGAAACAGTGACATAATGTAATTGCAGAGCATAAATGTGGTCAGGAAATCTGAAGGCAAGTCTTCTGATCCTAAGAGCTGCCTAAATGAGGACAGATGAATGTATCTTTCAGGTTCGCAGGCATTTCCCATTGGCTTCCATGCTTATGAATTCAAATGACACAATAAGGCATCCATTTTGAATATTTTTTCTCAAGAATGTTAAGCAATTCTCCCTACTTAATTAATAATAAGAAGAAAAACTTTCTCCAAGCACGTTTAATTTTTGGAGACTAATGGACACATCAATGATTTTTTTTTAGCAATCATGTGGAAATGGATTATGACTATCTCTTTCTGAGAGGATTTTCAACTTCAATTCCAGGCTACATCTTTGGGATTTTCTGGAGCTCCCTTATACAAGTATTAATCTCATCTGATCTTGTTTACCTTTTTAAAGGTAAACCAATTGCTTAATTACTAGGTCTATATGATCATGCTTCCTCAGTTCTCTGGGATTGCATCACTCAGGAGGCCCATGAAACAGAGAAAGAAACAAGGGAAACCTTTGAAGGGAAAAGTTTTATAGTAATGGAATTATTTTTATTTTATTTACAAACATGTAAAATACACATATACAAAACTTAGACGTACACCACGTTTACACAATACAATACGAACAGGAGCTTCCTGTTCTTTCTAATAACAATTGCCAATCGATATAACTCACCTTATATTGTTTCCCCTTCTATTAAATTTCATTTGTATTTCACCATTCTTAACCCTCTTATCTTACTCCTCTGTCTGCTTTATTGACTGATTACCTCTAGTAAGTTTAAACCACTTGGATACATATATATGCAATTGTGGGCAAGGATAAATAGGGGGATAAGAATGGCAACTTCAGTAAAGTTAGTGAAAAAAACAACACCCAATCTGACTTCAGTAACACCCTCCCCCTAAAATCAAAGATCAATTGAGAGCTCATTGGGGCTGAAGAAAGTTGGAACGATGGCAGGAACAACAGAACCAGCATCAACAATGCAGAGTATGCAATTGATGCTCCAGATGATACAAGAGACATTGACGAAAAACCAAGAAGTGACGGCTACAAATCCTGAAGAGACAAGGAGGAATCATGAAGAAATGAAAAATGAAATGGGAGAATTGAAAGGAAATATCAAAAATGTGGATGACAGAATTGAAAGGATACAGAATGCCTTAGCAATCAATGAATAGAAAATCCAGAACATCGAAACAAAAATAGAATAAACAGATCAGAAGATGGAAAAAATGAAGCTGAAATATAGACAAGTTAATAAAGAATTAGATTTATCAATAATCCGACTTGAAAATGAAAGAGCTTCATTCTATCTAAGATTCCAAAACATGCCAGAAGAGAAGGAGGAAGACCTGAAAGGAAAAATGATTGAAATCTTCACCGAAATTCTACAGAGAAAAGAACAAGAGTTGAGAGGGGACATTGATGAAGCTTACCGCGTGCATACTAATTATGCCAGAAGACATAGGCTCCCGAGAGAAGTGCACGTAAGATTTGCCAAAAAAACAACTAGAGATGAAATGTACAAAAAACCAGAGAAGTGACTATTACATTCCAGGGAAAAGAGTTGATCACACTTAAACAGATTCCAATGTTCTAGAAGATCCATTAGAATCCAGTCTGAAATTAATTAAAAAATTAGAAGAATATGGCGAAGTGGCAGGATTAAAAATCAATAAAGGCAAAACAAAAATGATAACCAAGAATATGACAAAAAAGCAAGAAGAGGAACTGGAATTAGCAACTAGAATGCAAACAACTAAGAAAGTGAAATATTTGAGGATCTGGGCATCTGCAAAATGTTCCACAATTAAGGATGATAATTATAATAAATTAGTGACACAAATAATGAAAGATTTAGAAAGCTGAAAAAATATTCAGCTATCACTAATGGGACGTATAGCCACAGTCAAAATGAATATTTTACCAAGAATCTTATTCTTGTTGCAAGCCGCACCTATTAACCCAGGTAAAACTTTCTTTCAAGAATTAAACAAAATAACTGCTAGGTTCATTTGGCAAGGACGAAAAGCGAGGATTAAACTAAAGTCAATGCAAGATAGCAAGGAGAGGGGAGGCTTAGCCAAATTGGGAATTATACACATTAGCAGTAACAATAACATGGGTGAAAGATTGGATAGAGCTAAAGAATAAAATAATTTTGACCTTAGAAGGCCATGATTTTCAAGCAGGTTGACATACATTCCTATGGGATGATAAAAATAAAACACACAAATACTTTCAAAAACATTTAATTAGAAGAGCGTTATTGCAAAACTGGCTCAAAATCAAAAAAAATCTACTGTGTGAAAATCCTGAATTGGCTATCACCGACAGAAAGGACAATCCATCCAAATTTTATAGATATGAATAAAATACAGAGACATAATTGACGGACAGGGAAATTTAAAAACAATTGGAGAATTGGCAGAACAAAACATGAAAGTTAACTGGCTAACCTACTTGCAAATCAAAACTAAACATAATAATGATACTAAAATATATGACATTGAAACAGAACCACATGAATTGGATAAAATAATTCATAGCTCGGATAGAAAGATGATAGGGAGAATATATAAATTTCTCCTGAAGCATAAAATGGAATAGGAAATTGTGAAAGAATAAATGATAAAATGGGCACAGAACTTTGGCTATAATATTGAATTGGATAAATGGGAAAAAATTGGGGAACAAACTTAAAAATGACACTATCAGTTGCATACAAGGAAAATCAGTACAAAATGTTTTACAGATGGCACCTGGCACCAACAAGGTTAGCTAAAATCTCAACAAATACCTCCCCAAAATGCTGGAAATGTGAATCAATACATGGAACATACTACCACTTATGGGAGACTTGTGAGGAGGTTAAAATTTTTTGGAAAAAGATCAAAAAGTGGCTAGAGGTAATAACAGGTGTTAAAATAGAATGGAAACCTGAAGTTTTTTATTAGGAATAATGACTGTGAAATATAAAAAAGAAATTCAATATTTAATATTACATATAATTATGGCGGCAAGGATTGCCTTTGCCCAAAAATGGAAAAACAAATTAATTCTAAGCGAAAATGAAATAATAAGAAAGGTTATGGACTGTGCTGAAATGGACAAATTAACAAAAGAAAACCAGGGAAAAGAAGAAACAGAATACTACCAGATATGGGAGAAATGGTATAGGATGGAGGAAAGAAACAAGGATCAATGAAGGAAGACAAAAAAAGCCCAAAAATAGTAGTTAAGAAGAATTAACGCAGTAATGGAATTCTTTAATTACCCTCATTTTTGACTAGGTTCCAGTTGCAATGTATAACTGTGAAGGTTGGACCATAAGAAAGGCTGAGTGCCAAAGAATTATTATTATTATTATTATTTATTCACATTTCTAAACTGCCCCCTCTCCCAAAAAGGGACTCGGGGCGGTGTACAGTCCACAATAAATCACAGATAAAATACAAATATAAATAGGGCTATAAATATATGTATGTATGTATGTGGAGGAGGTTAAAATTAAGAGTCCTGTACAGAAGAATAAATAAATATGAGGCTAAAAGCCCTAAAAACAATTAAAACTAAAACATTACCCTTAAAATAACCAGATGAGAATATACTACCAGGAGTTCATAGATGTAACATTTATAATCATGCCAGGCCAGCTAGTCGGAACAGGTGAGTCTTCAATTTTTGACGTAAGGAGCGGAAGTCCGAGGTGGTTCTAATGTCAGGGGGGAGGTCATTCCAGAGGGTTGGGCCCATCACAGAGAAGGCTCTACTCCTTGGCGCCGCCCGCTGGCATTGCCTAGTGGACGGCACCTGGAGAAGGCCCTCTCTGTGAGAGCGGATTGGCCGCAGGGATGTATGTGGGAGAATTGAGACCTTTGAACTATGGTGCTGGAGAAGACTCCTGCGAGTCCCTTTGACAACAAGGCAATCAAACTGGTCAGTCCTAGAGGAGAACAACCCTGACTGCTCTTTAGAAGGCCAGATCCTAAAGATGAAACTCAAATACTTTGGCCACTTAATGAGAAGGAAGGACTCACTGGAGAAGAGCCTAATGCTGTGAATGATTGAGGGCAAATGAAGAAGGGGACAACAGAGAACGAAGTGGCTGGATGGAGTCACCGAAGCAGTAGATGTGATCTTAAATGGACTCCAGAGGATCGTAGAGGACAGGAAGACCTGGAGGAACATTATCCATGGGGTCGCAATGGGTCGGACACAGCAACTAACAAGAACAAAATGCATATTTACCTTATACTAATGATTTTAACTAAGTAAAAATACCAAAAAACAATTAGTAAAAAAAAATGACAGTATCTTAATTGGCAGCTTCCAGTAACAAGTTAGAAATGCAAATTACAGCAGGTGGTCAGTAAAACATTATTGGAAACGCCTGAGAGAATTTAATTCCTGGCATTGGTGACTACTTGAGTTTTAGTACAAAGTGTGTGGAATGTTTTTCCCCTTCGTTTATATTTATTTATATATCTGTTGAAACTTATGAAAATCAGGCAAAGCTTCCAAGTCCAGTGACACCAGGCTGCAAATGGAGGTTATCAAAGAAAAACACAAAGAGATTATCTAGCAATTACAATAGAACAATATTCTATTTTGCCACAGTGGTGGGTTGCAGGAGGTACCCCCTAGTACGGGCGTACCAGAGCCTGCCCGGAGCACTGGATACCATTCTGGTACGGTGCTCCGGAGGGCCCACCTACCCACCTGAGCGCCTTACCTGTCTTTTAAGGCTTCCATGCTTCTGCACATGCGCATGGCGCATACAGCACCTGTGTGGCACTCCGTGGAGCAGCTGGAGTGTCGGGGAGGCTTGGGGAGGCATTAAGATGCATGCGCGCATGCTTCACGTGTCCATGTTGACACCGCCGGGCCCATTCCAACCATACTGGTTGGAAAGGGATCCAGAACCCACCACTGTCTTGCCATCTGTGAATTAATATAAGAAAAAGATTCCTTCCCACTGGATATTAAACTGAATCATTGCTCTATAGAAAACAATGACTACATCTTTTTTTAAAAACAAACTTAACGAGTTCCTGAATATGGCTTTTAGTAATATTCTTTCTCTGTATGTCTCTCTCCCCCTCCCTCCCTCCCCCCTCTCTCCTCCCATATACACACATTTTTCCCAACAATAGGGGGACCAATGGATTTTTTTCACTATTTGTTGCATACCAATTCATCCAAGAGTAACATTTCCTTCCTCGAATTAATCTTAACTTTTTATGATCTTCATGGAAACCACCATTTTTTGGCATTAATCCAAGATCATCTTCTAGGTTGGATTTTTAAATTTGGTTTTTGTAATTGCTTGATCTGTTTTATTGGGGATCTCTAAAACCAAAAAAAAATAACAAAATCCAGCCCTGCTTAATTTTTTGAGCTCAACTAAAATAGGTTAGGAGCTGCCATCTAAGCAAGCAATTCATCTAGAAACTGAATAATTATTTATACCTAGTCCTTTCCAATAATAACACCATTAAGATATTCATTCATTCATTCATTCATTCATGCAAGTGGCTGTGGGAACATCTGGGACCTTACTTAAATCCATAATTTAAGTAAGGTCCAAGCCATGGCAACTCCATAAAACCCACACTACCCTGTTTCCCCGAAAATAAGACCTTCCCAGATAATAAGCCCAATTGGACTTTTGAGCGCATGCACTAAAATAAGCCCTCCCCTGAAAATAAGCCCTCTCCGAAAATACTGCAACCCAGCAGCAGCCCTGAGGTGACCACACTTGCCGCCTCCTGCACCTCAAAAACAGTAACACCTCCCTGAAAATAAGGCCAAGTGATTATTTCAGGGGTCAAAAGAAAATAAGATCCTGTCTTATTTTCAGGGAAACACGGTAGCTATTGAAGCACTCAGTAAATGGGACCAACTTCATACTTCTAGACCAGGGCTGTCAAATTTGTGGCAACACGTCCAGTTGAGCAAAGGGGAAAAAAGTTGTGATACATCACGTGATGATGCTGTGATGATGTGAATTTGACACCCCTGTTCTAGATTTTAGAAATGGGGTTAAGTACCCTAGTCGGTCAAGAGTAACTAATGCATAATGGCAATCATTAAATAATTATTAAACAATTACCATTAAACAGTTACTAGAATTTAGAAAATCATCCCCTATTCGTTATCAAATAATGGCCAATGTTAACTCTCAAATGATGTAGGAATAATACAATATTTAGTGTATGATGAGAACATGACAGAAGAGAAGTAAACATATACACACAATCCATATAATTGTATACAAAACCTTTATGGGGTATTTTCTTTTTGATAGATAAATTTATTGGGAAATTATGAGGAAATTACTTTCACAGAAATGGTGTTTCACAAACTAAATTTCATGAAAATGTTAATTATAAAAGATAATCTCTTAATATGCAGTTTATTTTCAATATGTACTTTCATTTTTGAAACAACCAGCCAAGGGATCAAATTAGTTTTGGAAGGATGCTCTAATTACTCATGAACAAACACTGCTTTGGAAATGAAACCTTGCTTACTGCATAATTGAAATAATTTATTTTTATTTGTAATCTTTTATAGATATTTATGTGCTAGGATTTTAATGTTTTAATGCTGGAGACTGCCAAGAGTCATTTGCTACAAGATGGGTGGTAAACAAACAAACAAACAAATAACAAAACCATATACTCATATACTATCTTTTACTATCTCAAATTCTTAATTTAAAATGGAAGGAAGAAATATAGTTAGTTAAAGAATAATTGACCTTTACCGATCCATAGCTATTACTATTACAAAATAAGTAGACTTTTCTTCTGTGTCATTATCTCTGAAGGAAGAAATGCAACAGCAAAGATGAGAACAGATCCCAAGCTACTTTGGACATGTAGAACTAATCCCACAGTTTTTGGATCCAGTTCTACAAAATTAAGATGAGTTTCATGTGCTAACAAAATAACCAACAAAATAACTTCATTGTAGTAACTTTGGCACTTTAGACTGAGATTGTATTTTAGTTGGTTCTAAAATGGCACTTGGTTTCATTTCATTCACTTAGTAGCATCCCCTTCTTCTTATCATACTGTACATTGCCATCAAATTGGCATTTTTGTTATGAAATTATTAAGTACACAAGTAGCATCCATGTGTGTTAATTTTATTAATTTTAATTAAGTTTGAATTATACTAAATCAATGTCCTAATTCCTTGCATTATTTTAAATGTATACTATTCAGCCTTTCAAATACTAGTACCACCGACTACAACAGAATAATCAGTAAATCACAAAGCTACCACATTTTCTTGGAAGGGAATGACATATTGAAGTGTATATTTCTATTTTTGAGAGGTTGCTACATTTAAGACAAGGGCAATATTTAATGTCTGTGTTTTAAAGTTGTCCTATTTATGCTATGGTTTTTGAACAATTTGCATTAGAGAATTGTTTCTAGGTAATGTTTTTCCTGTCATAGCAATTCCTTGTGTATGAGCAGCTTGGAAAAATATCATGCAGGAAAGGATTCTCACACCTCTTCAGACCATTAGGCAGAAAGAAGCAGCTGATCTGAGCAGTTCCTTGGAATTATGAAACAGAAGCAGACTATTAATTATTTAACTATTACTAAATACTAACTGCAAGGATGCTCAGTTAAAATCCTGCATTTTCTGCTTCAGATGTAAAAAAAAAAAGAATTTAACCAGCTTTAAATGATACATGCTTTGCTTGTATGACCTAGGCAGCAAAATATTATAGATTGTTATGCCTCTGTCAGAGTCTGAATCTGCAGGGGAAGATGAGCTGGAACAAGGGCCGACAGAGACTGAGAGGGTGGCTCCGTTGGCCTTGGAGGAAACTGGGGAAGGGCGGAGTCAATCCAGGCAAGGCTTTTCAGGATCAGAATGGCTTGCTGAGAGGGAGGAGCAGGAGAGACAGAGCTCAGAGGAAGAGCAAGGACCACCTCCTCCTGATCCTAAAGCATGGAGAGAAGAGAGAAGGAGAGACCAATGTAAAGACTGAGCCAGCTACGAGGGAGGAGAGTGCCCCATCCCCTTCACAAGGCACACCTGGGAACTGAGATGTAAGGAGGTGCCAATGGGAGGGGTATTTGTGGGGAATAAGCATTGAATCTGTGGAACTTCGTGTGCATTTGCCAACGCCTGGAGATTACTGTGCTCCGTCTTGTGGGGTTTGCCCGGTTTGCCTGCTTCACTGAACTTGCTCTGGTGACTGTTTGGCTAACCTACTGGACTACTCGCAGCCAGAGGCTGCTGAAGGTGCATGTGAGAGCTTTGCTCCAGGACTTAGAGTAAACATGAGGATGTTTGGGGGAAAGTTGGAGCAATAAAGGGTCGTTCGACCTGTTATCTGGCTGTGTTGTTTTCATGCCATGCCCATGGGCATCACATAGATACACCTGCAGATTCACAGCTGCTGTGGCTCCAATGTTATATAGGTACAAAGAAGTTATACAATCTAAAAATGTTGTCCGTAGGGTTAAGTTTTGAAATGGTCATGAATATCATTTAAGTTGTGGAGCATACAACTAACATTTTTCTCTCTTTCTACAACTAGCATTTAGTTTTCATTTGCTTTTATGTTTCTGATATGTTTGAGAAAAACTAAAAAGAAAAACTTTCAGGACAAAAACAGATGATGTATTTTAAAAAAATAAAGTGAACATCCGAAGCAATTGACACCCTTAACTAGACGATGCTTTATTTTCAAATATGAAGAATATGCTACTGGTAAGCAATTTTCAATGAGGATAGATCCTGATTTTTCCATGTCAATTTACTCCTTTATTTATGATTATTCTGTTGGAGATTATTTGAGGCCTTGGGATCTAGATTTCAGTTCTGGAATCCAACTTTTGTTGTGCCACTGGTCCTCATCAGATTCAGTTCAACCCAATTCATATACACTTCTCTGTATCACTGACTTCTCTAAAGAGAAAGAAAAGTTACTATCTTTAGCAAAGGGAAAGGAACTAATTCTCTCCATCTCCGCTGATGAATACATTGGCAGAAGAGCTCCTTAGAGGGGACTGCTTCTGTCTCAGTGGGTGTTGGGTTGTGTTCCTTGCAAGGACAGCCAGAGCTGCAGTATTTTACAGAGCTTAAGCTCACAAGTCCTAGCAGACTGTCAGCATTAACTAAATAAGCCCTGAGCATGAACTGAGGTGGCATTAAGAGTAACAACTTGTCTTCCTAAGAGGAGTTGTTTGCCTAACTACAATATATTCCATCCCCATTACTACTGGAGAATGCTGATGTCAAGCTGCTCAGGTGTCACACGCTAGCAGCCTTCCTTCCTTTTAGACATTAATCCCCACTTTGGGATCTGCCACTGAATACTCCAAACTGTCATTCTTGGAAGGACGTTGGTTGTGTAATCAGTCAGAGGGAATCGTTAAACAGAAGACAACAGAAGTAAACTTTAAATGAGATACTAAATGAAGGGAAGGGAAAGAATCCATCAAAGTGTCAGGGTTAATGTTTTCATAAAATCAACCAGGGGCTTAGAACTATTAAACTAAACAAAGAAACAAACTTTTAAATTGTTCGCACCAAGTTTTACCCTAGATAATAAGGAAGCAGCCTGCTGGGTTACATTCTCAAAGTCTTAGATATTCGATCAAGCAGCAACAATCTTATATCAGGTAGTCATTTGATGTAATGCAGATTCAGAAACACAACGTGATGTGAATCTGTGCCATGCTTTGCTTACTAATGTGGGATGCAATTGTCCCATAAGAAAAGAAAATAGAGAAAGCTGGAGGAACGGAATAATCCTTTTATTGCTGAAATGGAGATAGCCACAAAAGGACATGATATGAGAATTTTATTAAAGCATGACCTAAAAATACAGAAGTGTCACGAGTGTGTGATTCTTTCTCAAAGAGGTCATTGAAAATGTATAGTGTTCTGCATTCCGTGACACAAATAAAAAACTTCCCTTCTCACCCCTATGTGTCTTCCTTAGTCTCAGATCCTCTACCAGAGGCTTAGGTGTTTGAAGGTTCTGTGCAGTAGCTGTTTTTAGCACTGTATTATTCTTTACCTTTACCTTTATTTTCGATTTTTATACTGCCCCCTCTCCCCAAAGGGACTCGGGGCGGTGTACAGTAAAAAACAGATAAAATAGAATACAAACATACAAACATAAAAACATAAAAACATAGAAGAGGAGGCAATACGACACTGTACAGGTAAAGCAAATAAAAACAGTATATCAGCAATCCTAAAAAATACCCAATTAAAATTTCCCAGTTAAAATATATCTGCCAGGAGGTATAATAAGGTTATGAATGGTCCAGGCCGGCTAAACGGAACAGGTGAGTCTTCAGTTTTCGTCGAAAGGAGGGAAGGTCGGTGGTGGTTCTGATATCGGGGGGGAGGTCGTTCCAGAGGGTTGGGCCCATCACAGAGAAGGCTCTACTCCTAGGTGCCGCCCGTTGGCACTGCTTAGTGGACGGCACCCGGAGAAGCCCCTCCCTGGGCTATTCTGGGCTAGAAAGCTCTAATATTTTTCCTGAGATCATTGGCGCCATTTTCCCAGCTTAGGAGTCACAGCCCTGAGGGCAGGGGTGGGAGTCTACCAGTTCAGACTGGTCCGGGCGAACCGGTAGCTCCAAATATTAGCTGGGAGCGAACCGGTTCGCTCCGACGAGCAAGTAGGCCCACCCACCCACCCCTAGGCTCTTCTCAGCTGTGTCGCACAGCAGAGTGGATTGCTGCACCTCAGCTGTTTTTGTCACCAGCAGTAATCCAGAAGGTAAGTCTTCTCTGAACTGTGCATGCACACTCAGCAAACCAGTTGTTAAACCAGTAGGATCCCACCCCTCCCCAAGGACTATATGATATAGCTTTATATATGAAGAAGAATTGCAGCATTAACATCCCAGCTTCCCATAAGATATCTAGAATTTCCTGAAGAAAACAAAGTGACTTGTCTCCTTTTCTTCTCTCTTCCCATCAAGTCTGTCTTCTGGATACATTAACGTCTCCTTCGCCTTTCCTTTTTCCCATCTTCATGGAAGGAAGAAGAAAGAAAAATGCAGATTTTTCTTCTTTCGAACTACCGCACTAGGCCTGCCCATATAGGTAGTCCTCGACTTTTTCATAGATATAAATCTGCATTCAATACAATACAATACAATAGCAGAGTTGGAAGGGACCTTGGAGGTCTTCCAGTCTGACTTATGACCACAATTGAGCCCAAAATTTATCTTGCTAAGTGAGAAACTTTTAAAGTAAGTTTTGCCCCATTTCACGACCTTCCTTGCCACATTTGTTGAATGAATCACTGCAGCTGTTAAATTAATAACACAGTTGTTAAGTGAATCTGGTTTCTCCACTGACTTTGCTTGTCAGAAGGTCACAAAAGAGAATCACATAACCCTGGGACACTACAACCATCATACATGTGAGTCAGTTGTCAAGCATCCAAATGTAAATCACATGACCACAGGGATGCTGCAATGGTCATAAGTGGGGAAAGTGATTATAAGTCACTTTTTTCAATGCAATTGTAACTTTGAATGGTCAATAAATGAACTGTTGTAAGTCAAGGACCGCTTGTGTTTCAGAGGCTTTGCTAGAAAGTTGCCTGTCATCAGCTGCAATTGTCAGCCATAGAGCTGCGCTCACAACTATCTTTTTTTCAGGCCCTGAATTGCTACCTCAGAGCAAGTCCATCGCTATTGCAAATAGTTCTGTGTTTTTATGCATTTTCTTACCATTCCTATTTAATATGGAAGGCAATCAGTCCTCAGTTCTTTCACAAGAGAAAAAAAAAGCAGTGAAATTGTCTTAGAAATTAGTGAGGAATCAAGATATATACGTATTGTGTCTTTCATTATACAGTTATAATGAAATATAACTCTCTATCTATCTATCTATCTATCTATCTCTATCTCTCTATTTCTATCTCTTTCTCTATCCATCCTTCCACCCACCCACCCACCCACCCACCCACCCACCCACCCATCTATCTATCTATCTATCTATCTATCTATCTATCTATCTATCTATCTATCTATCTATCTATCTATCGTTATAACTATATCTATATCTATCATCAGAAGCTGAAAATTAAAAGTATGCTACATTTAATAGCTGTTAGTATATCATTTGTGCAGATCTATCACTTATGATTCATTATGTTTTCTGATGTGGTAACTGATAACTCTAACAGCAGAGGGGATTTTTTTGAGGGGAGGGAGGACAAACAGTTCTACCTATAGACAAAGTTAGGATTATATTGAATTGTAGGCCCTTCCACACATATAATTTGGTACACCGCAAATGGTTCATTTAGGGACTGAGTTGCCCTTTTTAACTCAACTTATTTGAAACGAGCAACGTTTTTCGCAATATTAGGGCTTTGGGACAATTTGTATTTCTACCAACTTTGTTCTAAGATCTCCCAGTTGTTAGGAATAGACAGGCCTCTGGTCACCCAACACTAGAGTTCAGCTATATTAAGAAAGAAATACAGAACACCTTATCAACAAATCCAGTCTTAATCCTTCTTGTCAGTTCCATAATAGTGTAAAAAACTGTCCCTGTTTATCAGCTCCATTAGTCAGTGAACTTACCTTAATTCTTCTAGTTAGTTGTACAGTCCCTATAAGAATCACCGGATTTGAGTTTTCCCTCTTATATAAGAAGTGGCTCACAGTACCTGTGTATTTTAATATGCAGTATTATTTTAATACCAGTAATATCTGGTATTACTGAATTGCTTTCAGTGCATTTACCAACTGATTTATATATGATCTGCTCTGAAATATTCCCAGGCAAAAATGTCAAACTGAGTGGTCCTTAATTCCCTGGGGCCTCTTTCTAAAGTTAAGAACAACAGCCTTCATTTTTTCAGTGAACCAGCACTTGGCCCATTTTTCAATATTCTGCAAAAGCTCAACTTCATATCCCACTTACCATGGTGCAAAGATGCTGTGATAATCATTTTTAAAAGACACATCTTGTCTCCTGCCATCCACATCCCATTGTGGAGGAAGCTTGAAGTTATACTTAGTTGTTCCATTGTTAAAGTCATATTTTCTCTCTTTCCTACAATTCTTGTCATATGAAGACTCTACAGTGCTTTGATAACAAAGTTGATAATGATGCATCAGGATTAGGGATCTGTCCAGATCCTCTTGGCCACCCCATTCTTTAGCTAGGACTATTTTTCTTTTTTGGACTGTGAAAGAGATTGGACACTCAGCTTGACCAACCTTTTTGTTATTATGTCATGGAAATATCAAACTTCTGGAAAACTAACATGTTCTAAGTCATATATTAAATCTGTAATAAGAGGACCTCTTGCCTGCCCTGTGAATGGCAGTAAAGCTTAGCCACAGACAGCATGAATTCAATCAACATACTTTTAGGCCAACTTTAGGTTAGGGGGAATGCTTTGTAAGGTGTTCATAAGGAAACATCCTTTGCACAACGCATAAGGATTCATTCACTATAATCCCTACAGTTGTCTGAGATGCAAGCCACATGAGCCTGATGATCTGAACTCATTCAATTTAAATAAGAAACATGTAACCTCTTTTTGGAGAAGAGTGGGACACATTGTTCTGACCTAGGCTTCCAAGAGCATGAAGCAAGCACCTTGTCCCGACAAAAAACCTTTTTATTAATTTACTATGAATTCTGCTCATTCACATCCAACAAAGTCTTTCAAGGGAGGATTTACAGTCACAGACCTTATCTGGCTTGGAGAGTTACCAGGCCTATATCTGCAAAACTTGGCAAGGAGTCTTGGAGAGTCACGAACCAATTAAGCGAACTAATTGTTTCCTGCAAACTCCACTCCCCTTCTGCTCCTCTTTTATTTCCTCTGGGAGGGGCCATTCATCATCCACCTGTAGCAGAGGTGGGTTCCTATTGGTTTGGACCGGTTCAACCAAATAGATAGTAACATGGCCTGCCACGTCCCCAAACTGGTTCTCTCGGCGCCGCCATAGGCAGTGCCATCTTGTTTTTGGCTTTTGCACATGTGCAGAAGCATTTTTTAGTACTGTGCATGTGCACGTAGTGTGCATCAAGCAAGCCCACATGCAAAGCATACGCATGAAGCGCATCCCTGAGCAAACTGGCAGTAGCAGCAGTTGGAACCCACCCATGACCTGTGGCCTTACTCTCAAGGAACTCTGTGCATGCTCACACTGGGAACAGGCTCCAGCTGTTCCTCTGTCTCACTGATGTCTGACTCTGAAGGCAGATGATAACTGGCATAGAGCTCTCTGCTTCCGACACAGAGCCCTCATCAGAGCCTTCCCCAGACTCCAGGACTGGCCCTTATTCCTCCCAAAACTCCTCTGTCTGAATCTGCTGCCAGCTCTGCTTGCGAGCCACAACACACGTACTATAGGAGCCAAGCTGTTTTTCTTCTCTTTTTCATTTGTTGGATGTTTAGGGATTAAAGACTGAAATGTTTGATGCTTATATGTGGTTTATTCTCAGCTACTGGCTTTTTAAATGCCCTCTTTAGATTGTGTCTGCTCCTTTGTGGATTTCTTCACTGTTTATCATTCTGCAAGCTTTTCCTAGTGGACGTTTTTTGATCAGTGTAAAATCATTGAAAAAGAAATACTGGTAAGTTTCTAAAAAACTCTGGATGGCTTTTGCCTCCAATTGTATTTAGAACAACCCTGATTTAACTAAGTCATGTGAAATATAGAAGGGGACAAGATAAGGATGTCCTTGGTCCCGTTTGCTTTTTATTTCAGAATTAAAAAAAAACAAAAAAGAGTCTTATAAATTAAGGGCTTTTGATGATGATCTAGCTTTGAGTTTTCAAGAGCCAAATAATGGCACTGAATACTTAATGAAGAAACTGAAGAACTTTGATGCATTAGCCAGTTTTAAAATTCATAAACAAAAAGACAAAGATGTTGATTGGAATATGGCTATAGAAGATGAAGAGGCTTTGATGAAAATGTCTACTTTCAAAATTGAAAAGAAAGTTAAATATCTGGGGGCTACATTGACTAATATGAACTATACAATGTTTCAAAATGACTGCGTTAAGACCTAGAATGATATTAAAAAGGATTTGTCGAAGTGGGATAAATTACAATTGTCATTAATAGTAGAATTTCAATGATTATGAAGAATGTTTACCTAGGATATGAACCACTTCTGGGTTTTTACTTGAGACCAAAAGAAGTGCTGTACTAATTTTGGGATTTGATTATTAGAATTGTTTATGATTATAGAATTACTGTGTATTATTGAATTTCAGTTCAAAAGATAAATGTATTTTATATGTGTAATTGCATCCAAGAAAGTTGGAAGTTTTCTCTATCCCCTTCACGTGCCTCCCTATTTTTTCATTTTTATTATTATTTATTATTAAATAATAAAATTTAATAAACCACATTTTTTTTTAAAAAAAAAGAACAACCGAATAACAATTAAGAAACAGTGGAGCAGGGATTTTGTTATTAAGTGTGCATGTTCTCATAGAAAGGTGGATCTCTTATGCCAGAAATATGGTTGGACTATTACTTGCTACCATAATACTTTTTAAAATATCTGGTATTCGTGAAGTGACATTTTTAGAAAGCAAATAAAAATATTTCATGTCCTTGCTAGGATATTATATGCAAGTTGAACTCTCCACCAAATGGGAATAATAGTGTTACTAAGACCTTGAAAGTTAATGAAAGGTAATCTTTGCAGACATCAAAGACATTATCAACATGCTATGATAACAAGCGATGGGAGCGTGGGAGCAGCACTGATCTCACATTTGGTCTGAGTGCACTCCTGTTAATATGATCGGGAGAGGACATGCAGCTTACACAGTAATAATGCCCAATGAGACCAAGAATGTGGTGACCTGCAAACACTGGTCTCATTAGCAAAGGTGCCTATTGACAGGAAAAGTCCACAAAACCTGACTTGCTTTTCGGGCTCAGCTAATTAAATAAGTTGGAAAAAAGTCAAGTTTTAGGTTGTCAGAGTTGGAGCATACCTGGAACAGTGCCTTTTCTAATAAACACTTTTTAGATATGGAAGATAGGAACAGGGCCTTAATCAAGGCAATTAAAAAGCTGATATTTCTGTTCTAAGTTTCATCCAAACCCTGCTAAAGCAACTTCATTTTCTCTACCAGTTTCCTTTTTATCATTTTTTTCCAAGCTACGCCTTTTAGGAATATTAACAATATTTTTATCAGTTGTTATATAAAGGTGTTATATAAAATTATAATAAATACATGGATAGACTAATAAGGGCATTCTGTTTTATCCTCTTCAAGTACAACAGTGAAAGAGATGGGTTTGTTCATAAGAGCCGATATTTAATTAGGTGACACAATTTTGTTTTGCTTTTTAAAAGCAACTCGATCAAAGAATGGAAGATTGATTCTTCTTTCTACGCAAAATTTATATTTCCAGAATGGCTATTTGCCCCTGAAAGTGCCATTATCTATCTTTTACCCAATGTAATAACTTTTGCAAGAGTTAGGGAGAATGTAGGCAGGTAGAGATAGAATTTTACAGTCCTTTCACACAAAATTCATGACTGGTTTCCTAAGCTCTCTTCACTTGCAGCAATCAGATTTAAATAAAAGTGATTTTTGTTGATCAAAATGTGTATGCATTGTCTAAGAAGCTGAGGATGATGGATATTTGATAGTTCACTATAAAATTCTATTTGTAGATTTTGGAGTTTGTAATATTTTCATTTCAATCTGGATTTATTGGGACTGTTATATCATTGTTCTGTAATATTGCCAATCAAGAAAGTGATTAAAAATCCCATGAATATTTATAATTAAAAATAAATAAATAAGTCTCTCACCATATCCATTAAATGGAACAAGTGGTGCCCTATCTGTTGATGCATGAAATTTCTTGAATGTATCGTCACCTGGTCCAAAAACGCTATGCAGTTTATACCAGGTAAAGTGCTCTAGAAATGGCAATCCAGAAATTGGATACTATGATTAAAAAGGACTATTTTCTGCTCACCAGCCACCTAAATTCAGGTGGTTGGAAAAATATGGTAAACACTCTTTTGTCTGAGGCACTAATGTGTAGAAGAGGCATCTTTGAGTACCCAGCTCCCATGTTACAATAGCTTAAGGCATCTTCTACTCAGAAGCTGGCAAACAAAGAAATAATTTCACTAAACATAGTTTACTTCATTTCTGTGGATATCTTAAACTAATTTACTAGAACCTGGATGAAGAAACAGCAATAGTGGGGACTTGCTTGAATCAGTCAGTGAAGAAGATTTCTGTGTCAGATGTACCAAAGTGCATTTGATAAAAAAATATATATTAGTCATGCTTGTCTTGAAGATAATGAAAAATCATATGGAAACTATCAAATAATTTCCTATTAGATTTACTGTGAGCACAGCTATTCAATGTGATCAAAGACTCAGTCTTTGGGTATGGACTCGTGTTAGATGGAGAGAGCCAGTTCTACATCTGCAGAATGTTAGGGTTCTAAATACCATGCAGAAATAAATCATTGTCCAAGGCAAAACATCCTTTAAGGTGCAATTTATTCCGCAGGCATGTTAGTACTGCTATGGAAATTTCAACTCTGGAAGTACATGCTCTGGGTTCACCCAGTTAAAGTTCATGATCTCTCCCCACACCCACAAATCCATCACATGTTCCAATCATCATCTTCCACGCTGGCATGTACACCCATCTTCTTCCGGCCAGGTGTCGAGGTGCTGAGACAAAAGATGACCTTGGCTTCTACAAAAGAATGTCAACAATCCATGCTACAATCCTACTCCTTTCTATTCCCCCCTCCCAACTACTACACTATTGAAACAGCATAGAAAATTATAAGAAAGTGTGGCAGGCCAAAGATCCTAAAAAGAATATAATTACAGGCCTGACAGGCGGCCTCTCCTCAAAAGAAAAACGCTTCCTGCAAAGAGAATAACATAAAAGTTAACATAACAAAATTAACCACCTCTTCTCCACCCAGGGGAACCCCTTGACTTCTCGGAAAACTTCCCATTGAATTGCTTTACTAACTTCTCCACTTTCAGGTTCCCACTGTTCACCCAATTAGCTTCAGACCAAGGGTAACCCTTCCAATGCACTAAGTACTGTAAGCAACCCCTATTCAGCCTGAAATCTACAATTTTTTCCACCTCAGATTGTGTTTCCCCTTCCATCACTAAAGGAGGAGATTGAGCTTGGGTGGATGCTCTTCTGTTAGACCCAATTACTGGTTTCAACAAGCTACAATGAAATTCTGGGTCAATTTCCCCTAGACTTCTGGGTAGACTGAGTTGAACTGTAACTGAGTTAACTATCTTCACTATTGGGAATGGACCTAGAAATTTTGGACCCAATTCCTTGCTAAGCATTTCTAATCTTATGTATTTGGTAGATACAAAAACATTGTCCCCCACACGGTAGGGGTTTAGGAATGAGCGACGTTGATCATCTTGCTTCTGGTAGGCTTCTGCCGCAACTGCTAGAGCCTTCTTCGTATTCTCCCATCCTTTCTTTAGCATGTCCATCCATTCACTCAAAGACATGAAAGAAGGAGGTTCTCTAGGCAACTCAGGCATGGCACCAACTTCCATGCCACTGGTAATCTGGAAACCCGCTAATCCTCTGCTGCTGTGAACCGCATCGTTGTACGCCACTTCGGCGAAGGGTAGCAAGTCCGACCAGTTGTCGTGCTGATAGTCCACAAAACACCTGATGTATTGTTCCACCACCGCATTGGCTCCCTCTGCTGCACCGTTCATGCTGGGATGAACCTCTGAGCTCAGTTCTTGTGTGGACCCAATAGATCTCAGGACCTCTCTCCAGAACTTGGCTGTGAACTGGACTCCGCGGTCTGAAATGATCTTCTTGGGTACTCCATGCAGGCGATAAATGTGTTTCACAACCATTTTCGCTAATTCATTTGCGGATGGCAATCCTGAGCAAGCAATGAAGTGTGCCTGCTTAGAAACCAAATCAATAACAGTCCAAATTACTTTATGCCCACTGCTGTCTGGGAGTTCCATGATGAAGTCCATTGCGATCTCTTCCCATTGCCGTTTCGGGCTCTCTGCTGCAGGTGCTGTAGGTTCTGGGCTCTTGGATCCAATCATCCACGGTTGGCCTTGTTCCTCCTCCGAGGCCTCCCCCTTGGTAGGACTCTTCGTCACCTGAAGTTGGGGGTCCTCTTCCAGAGGTCGGTTGGGCATTTCCCCCTCCGAGGCCTCCCCCTTAGTTGGACTCTTTGTCACCTTCAGTTGGGGATCCTCCTCCGGAGATTGTTTGCCCTTTTCCTCTTCTGAGGCCTCCCTCTTGGTAGGACACTTCGTCACTTTAAGTTGGGGATCCTCTTCCAGAGGTTGTTGGCCCAGATGACTTTTCTGTGCAGGCATCTGGGGCCCTCTCTTAACCACTGTGGCAATTGGTACACACGTTTGTTCTTCGGCAATTCCCTCCTCCGAGGCCTCCCCCTTGGTAGGACTCTTTGTCACCTTAAGTTGGGGATCCTCTTCCAGAGGTCGTTTAGGCTTTTCCCCCTCCGAGGCCTCCCCCTTAGTTGGACTCTTTGTCACCTTAAGTTGGGGATCCTCCTCCGGAGATTGTCTGCCCTTTTCCTCTTCCGAGGCCTCCCCCTTGGTAGGACACTTCCTCACCTTAAGTTGGGGATCCTCTTCCAGAGGTTGTTGGCCCAGATGACTCTTCTGTGGTGGCATCTGGGACCCTCTCTTTACCGCCGTGGTGGTTGGTGCACACGTTTGTGGCATTGGGGCTGGAGCCAAGCACTCTGACGCTCTGTGGCCAAGTTGACAACAATGGTGGCATTTAATTGGCCCCCACGAGGAATGGAACCTAGTTACATCTCTAAACTCAGGAACCGTTTCATCACACTGCCTTGCTCTCCAACTTGCAGCTGCCCCCTTGGTAAACCCTTCTTCCATGGTGGAGATTGCTTCTCTGTAGGAAGGGGGAGTAAGAATCTTTTGGGGCATTGCAGATGCACCTTGTTCCGCTTCCCATCTTGCAGGCCTGGCTTTGGTAATCCCTCCTTCCATGTTGGTGATTGCTACTCTGTAGGAAGGTGGGGTAAGAACCACTTGGGGCCTTACAGGCGCACAATTTCCCGCCATCCATCCCGCAGGCCTCCCTTTGATAATACCTTCTTCCATGGAGATTTCTTCTCTGTAGGAAGGTCTGGTAAGAACCTTTTGGGGCCTTGCAGGGGAGACTGGAACCGGTGGGGAGGTCAATCCCTCGGTTGGCCACTGCCCAGCTTTCTGCCATGGTGCCATCTGCTGAGGGAGGGCAGGTGCCCACTGGCATCCCTCCCATCCATGACCTGGGGTTAAGACCCATCCCGGGGTTGCCTGCTTCACAGGTTGCAGCTCAACCAATGATGGCTGGCTAGGGGGTTTTACGTGCCAAGGACCCTCCTGCTGGCTTGGAGGAGTTATGGGCCAAGTAGGTGCCCTTTGCTGGCTTGGATGAGTTATGGGCCAAGTAGGTGCCCTCTGCTGGCTTGGAGCATTTCCCCATGCTGATGGCAAAGGAGTTTGTAAGTAGCATCTTTTCCATCCAAGTCCTGGGAGGAAAGCCCAATTTACTGCCCAATTTGCTTCATTTACTGGTTGCAGCCCCATTTGTGGTGGCTTGCAAGTGACAGATGCTGGAAAAATTCCTTCTTCCTGCCTCCTTTGAAATTCCCATTTTGAAAGGGAATCTCTCTCCCATCTAGTTGCAGGGTGATATGCCATTTCATTTATTGCCGTCTGGAAGGAGCCCAAACCTCCGTTCTAAGGGTGTTTTTTTTTTCCAATCTTGCTTCTAAGCTGGGGGGGAAGGAGGGGGAGCATGCACTCACAATTTTGCTGAAGAAGTCCGTCTGAGATTTCCTTCGTCTTGTCGCGTCTCCTCCTGCATTCCTCCAGATGCAATTAAACTGGAAACAGCATTCCATTGCCTTTGAAGTTCCGTACTCCTCTTCTTATCACCAAAAGCTTCTCATTAATTCTTCGCTGATATTTACGCTGTCCCGGTCAGCATTGGGAATGCCGAGACCCACATCACCAGATCTTCCATCACCAGCCCTTCCCCCTTGATAGGGGGAGGGAGCTAGTGAAATATTTTTAAAGTAGAGAGTTGAAATAATGTTAGGGTTCTAAATACCATGCAGAAATAAATCATTGTCCAAGGCAAAACATCCTTTAAGGTGCAATTTATTCCGCAGGCATGTTAGTACTGCTATGGAAATTTCAACTCTGGAAGTACATGCTCTGGGTTCACCCAGTTAAAGTTCATGATCTCTCCCCACACCCACAAATCCATCACATGTTCCAATCATCATCTTCCACGCTGGCATGTACACCCATCTTCTTCCGGCCAGGTGTCGAGGTGCTGAGACAAAAGATGACCTTGGCTTCTACAAAAGAATGTCAACAATCCATGCTACAATCCTACTCCTTTCTATTCCCCCCTCCCAACTACTACACTATTGAAACAGCATAGAAAATTATAAGAAAGTGTGGCAGGCCAAAGATCCTAAAAAGAATATAATTACAGGCCTGACACAGGCTCTTTCTAGGTTTCTCCAAAGCTCCAAGTGATGAAATGAGTAAAAATATGACCAAGCATCCATGATGTAAGATTTACCTTAAAGCTGATTATGTATACCCTGATGCATTCAGTCACGGCAATTTCATGGAAGTGCAGTAGACAAGTTAAGCTTCATTTGTGGCTTCCATTGCATTCACATGTAGCAGTCCAGTACAAATCTTAAAAGTAGCCAGACTGAGAAAATGCATTGCTATGATAGCATTCGTAACCTGAGAAAGAGAACAAGATGCTGCTGAAACCCCAGCATTAATTAAAGGTAATTGGGGGAAATTAATTGTTGCATCCAGGGACTACTGAACATACCCTTATCTGATGGAGTACTTCCACTGGTATTAATGGAGGCAATGATTTAGTCACCTCTGCTGTCAGTCCCGGACTGACAGATGGCCCGGAGCCACCATTTGGGTGGGGAAGGAGTGGACAGCTGGGACGCACACGCAGGGGCATCAACGGCCATGCTGCACTGCCATCCTGATGGGGAGGAGCCGCCACTTGAGACACCATTCCAGACACATGCCCATGGCCTGCATCGCATCACTCCTGCCTTCCCAGGGCTGCTGCCTGGCTAGCAGGGCCCAGACTGTTACCGGCTGATTGTGCAGGGAAACATCTGATCGTCGGATCATGGGTGGAAGCAGGAAACTGAGTGGGAAAAGCCGGGATGAGCAGCTAGGGGAGTGGCTGGACTGCGGCGGCCATATTAGTGGCAAGCAATCGGTAGGAGGGTAGGGGTGCACGCACAAGGGAGCTGGAGCACAATATTAGGGGTGGGTGAACTAACCACAGTAGCACAAACTTTAATTCCTTTTGGATGGTTGTTTCATGCCGGGTCCGCGTTTCAAGATAAAAAATTTAACATCAACCTATGTTGCTGGCTTTTCTTACATGGGACACCAAAACGTGACATCTGCGTCCCTATATTCAGCTGATTTTGCTAATTATTTCCTAATCAGTAATACAGACCTACCAAATCCTAAAGACAGTTGAGAAGCTTGGTTCAGTTGCAGATATTCTTTGAGGAGACCAATTATCTCGGTTCGTTCCAAGAATCACAGTTATCCTTTTGTCCCCTCACCAATAAGCTGCATGCAAGAATTTTGCTCCATATCTATGAGAATGTCTTCAACAATTGCTCTCCCTTAAAGAGAAAATAACAAGAATGGCTGTGAAAAATGCAGAACATTTTAAAGGTTATCTAGTCAAAGGTTCTATGGTTTAAATTTATGAGATACTAGCTTATAACCTGGCGCTGCCCAGGTATTTATTCATCCCAACCTTTCTTCCATGAACGCTGCCGCAATTTCTAATGTTGGATTTTTCCCCTTACCAGAGGGAGCCTCCTTGTGGAGTACTATGAAGCCATTACCATGGCAACTCCACAGCGCTGTATAGTAGAAGTCACTTTAAGGCTGTACAGTAGAAGCCATTTTAAGGCACAACAGGCTGCATCTTAACAGAACACCCCCTGATGGGTGCTAGGGGTGACTTACCTCCACAGTATTTGTTTCCAGAGATTAAGTTATCTGTATACCAAGTTTGGTTGAAATTGTTTGAGGTGTTCCAGAGTTATGCTGGAACATACACACACACACACACACACACACACACACACAGCCATTTATGTATGTATGTATGTATGTATGTATGTATGTATGTATGTATGTATGTATGTGTATATATATCACCACATATCATTCCTGTTAAACAGAAATTGCTGTTTGTAGAATCTTCTGAGATTAGCTTGGGCTCCTGTATCAGTCAGAAATGCTCCTCTTTCCCCCACTTTAACATAACTTTTTTTAGAAGTCAAAACTGGTGGGACCCAACCCAATCATAATAGCAGACTCATTTAAGCAGGACCCATATTATAATGATAAAATTTCAGAATCAGATTACTAGGGAAATAATATATTTTTCTCTTCTGCCTATGATTACATCTGTAAATCTCAAACTGCCTCATTGACAATACCTTCACAACATGGAAAGTTTTTATGTATTTTTGAATAAAATTTAAAAATAAATCTAAAGAAACCCCAAATAGACAAATCCCTGTTGGCATCTTTTGCATCAATTTTGCTGCCATAGAGAAATCAGGAAACATGAGATGGTGAATTTCAGCACAGGAACTTTACCCAATGGCACAAAGCAACTGCAGGGGGTAAGACTGGTAGCTGTAAAAAAAAGTATCTTCAGTTGCTCTAAACCTCTATTAGCAAACAATTGGCTCTAAAAAGGACAAAAACATTCTTGTATTGGTGAACTGATCTTGAGAAATAAGGTTCAATCGTCTAAGTGACAATACCAATTTTTGCTTAAGGATTTTATTTCTGAGTTAGATTTCGGTCCATTTCTTCTTTTGTTTAATTTGCTCTATGTGGAGAGCAACAGGGCATGGCTAATACATAGTATATTTCTATCAGCCCCATAGTCTCATTTGATAGGCTAGGAGCACAAGTCCAAATATCTGCTATCTCATAAAAACTCTGCAAGAGTTCATGAAAGGCCAACCAAATCAGCCAGGCTTCGGTGTGTTTACATGTTATCTCACAAGATTTTCAGCATGATCAGGCAAGATTTTATGAGATATTATACAAGAGCTCATAAATGTCAATATCTTGCAAGGTTTTGGAGGGATTATTATTTTCAACCCAACAGAATGTTGGAACAAACCAATGTAAGGAGGTTGCATACAGTATATCTGCTTTTACTATTTATACTGCTCCTGTCTTATGTAAATGGTGGCTTAACTCTAAATCACCTTAAGGAAATCCTGCCAGGACTGAAGACACCTTCCTGTCCAGCCTATTAACTCTCAAAATTCTCTCCCAGCATAGAAAGATTCTAGGGCAACTCACCGCAACCAATTCAATATGGCCAACTTGCCACAGCCAACTTGCTGGAGGTCAATTCGCCGTGGCCAACTTGGCATGGGACAACTCACCATGGAACAATTCAACCCTGTATTAATCATTTCAGTCAGATACTTTTATTATTGGTGACCACATTTTCAGTGAAAGTATTAACTCTTGTATTTCTGGATTGTCTGTCCTTGTTTTATTGTTATTGGCCGCAGTTATGTCAAAATTAATTTAACTTTTTGTATAATTGTTCTGCAGCATGGTGTCCCACAGGGAGTTGGCTGTGGCAAGTTGACCGTGGTGAGTTGTTCTGCAGCAAGTTAGCTACAATGAGTTGACCATGGTAAGTTGTCCCATTTCAGCAAAGGAACTCCAATTCCAACAGTTGAGACTACATCCTTAAATTAGAAAAAGCTCATTGAAGAAGATGGAGCTAGAATTTCACTTGCTTTGAGGCTGGTTTTCCTTGTTTTCATAGGGCAGGTATCCAATTGTTTGATGTCTGTGCAGAGAACATGAAGGCTTTGATCTCGTCCTTCTTGTAGCTAACTTCTTTTCTTTAACATAAAACAACCTTGATATCCTCATTAGTCCAAATAACTTTTCATAATTCAGCCCCCTCTTTCCCCACTATTCGCTTCTCTCTGTCACAAAGTTTATTCAACATCAAAGAGAAAAGTCTTTTCATCTTTCTTCAAGGAGACAAGTCAATACCAAGAATTCTTTATTAAGGTAAGACATTGCTTACCTTAAGGGAAGGGAGGTAAGATACATTATTCCCACAAAGGCTGTATATCCTATATCAGTGATGGTGAACCCATGGCACGCATGCCACAGATGGCACACAGAGCCATTTGTCATGGCATGCGAGGTGCTGGCTTGTCAGCTGGCCAGTGCGCATGCGCGCACTGGCCAGCTGAGTTCACCCTTTCTTAAAGCCATTTTTTGCCCTCCCCAGTCTCCAGAGGCTTCATAGGAGCCTGGGGAGGGCAAAAAGAGCCACCCTGCCCCTCCCGGAGGCTTCATGAGCTTCCCTGAACCTCTTGAGCACAAAAAAATGGCCCTACAGGCAAACCGGAAGTTCGAGAACTGACTTCCGGTTTGCTCGGAGGGTCATTTTGACTGCTCTGGAGGCTTCAGGGAAGCCTCCTGAAGGTCCATGAAGCCTCCGGAGGGCTTCCGGGGGGGGCGGGCGAGGCTGTTTTTGCCCTCCCCAGGCTCCTATAAAGCCTCTGGAGCCTGGGGAGGGCGAAAAAAGCATGCAAAAATGGGGGGGGTTCGCACCTGTAGTGCGCACATGCGCACTGGTGGTGGTGGTCACGCATTGCATTATGGGTGCAGCACGCCTGCACATGACCCCCCCTACGCTCCCCCCACTTATGGCACGCGAGCCAAAAAAGGTTCGCCATCGCTGCCCTATATTCTCCTTAGGCCCATACTAAATGTGCAAATTGTCAATGGCCAAAGGCTATGCATAATAGCATAGCCCCACACACAAGGGTGGTCACACACTGGACCTTGTTTTTGTATCTGAACAGTGGACGAGTGATCTGGGAATAGGGGACCTAGTTATCACTCCCCTGTCATGGTCAGATCACTCATGTCTCCGGCTCGACTTCCCTGTCGCTACCCCTCACCGCGAGGAGGCGGAGCCAGCTCGTCCAAGCTGGTACCGCCCCAAGCACCTGATGGAGCCGGAGAGGTTCCAGACGGAGCTTGGGCCGCTACCTGTAGCCCTGACCCGCGCTCGGTCGGAGGACCTAGTGGCCGCCTGGAATATGGCGGTGGCTGGGGCCTTGGACCGGGTTGCGCCTTTGCGACCTCTCCTGCGGCAGCGATCCGCCCGAGCCCCTTGGTACACTGAGGAGCTGAGGGCGATGAAGCGCCATAGGAGACGTCTAGAGAGCAGGTGGAGGTCCTCACGCTCCGAGTCTGATTGAACACAGGTAAGATCCTATTTACGGACCTACCTTGTGGCATTGAGAGCGGCCAAACGTAGACATTGTGCCGCTCTTATTGTGTCCGCGGATAACCGCCCTGCCGCCCTGTTTAGGGTGACCCGCTCTCTCCTATCACAGAGGGCGCGGGTGGCGCCCTTGCAGGGTAGAGCAGAGGAGTTTGGAGAATATCTGCAGGACAAAGTCACTCAGATCCGGAGCGGATGGGCCCCCTCCAGTGGCCCGGAAGAGCCGTCAACAGTGAGTCTTGTAAGACCACTCTGGGAGGAGTTTGACTCTGCTGCCCCCGAGGATTTGGACAGGTTGCGTGGACGGCTGTGGCCCACCACATGTTTAATGGACCCGTGTCCCTCCTGGCTGGTACTGGCATCCTGGGAGGTGACACAAGGCTGGCTTCTGGGCCTGGTGAACGCTTCATTGGGTGAGGGATCCTTACCAACTGCCTTGAAAGAGGCGGTGGTGAGGCCCTTACTCAAGAGGCCTTCACTGGACCCAATGGAGCTGGCTAATTATCGTCCAGTCTCCAACCTTCCTTTTTTAGCGAAGGTTGTTGAGAATGTGGTGGCACAGCAATTTCCGCAACACCTTGACGAATCCGAATATCTAGACCCACGCCAGTCCGGCTTCCGATCCGGACACAGCACAGAGACAGCCTTGGTCGCACTGGTCGATGATCTCTGGAGGGCCAGAGATAGAGGTTGCTCCTCTATCCTGGTCCTATTAGATCTCTCAGCGGCTTTTGATACCATCGACCATGGTATCCTATTGCGCCGGCTGGAGGGGATGGGAGTCGGAGGCACCGTTTTACGGTGGTTCGGCTCCTACCTCTCCGACCGGTCGCAATGTGTGTTGACGGGGGGGCAGAGGTCGACCCTGAGGTCACTCACTTGTGGGGTGCCACAGGGGTCGGTCCTCTCGCCTCTCCTGTTCAACACATATGTGAAGCCGCTGGGTGAGATCATCCGTGGTTTTGGGGTTGAGTACCACCTCTACGCTGATGATACTCAGCTGTACGTTTCAACCCCAAACCACCCCAGTGAGGCTGTCGAAGTGATGTCCCGGTGTTTGGAAGCCGTCGGGGTCTGGATGGGGGACAACAGACTCAAACTCAACCCCTCCAAGACTGAGTGGCTGTGGCTACCGGCACCTCGGTTCAGTCAGCTAATTCCAACGCTGGCCATAGGGGGCGAGCAGTTGCCCCCTGTGGAACGGGCGCGCAATTTGGGCGTCCTCCTAGATGCCCAGCTGTCAATGGATGATCATGTGGCAGCCGTGGCAAGGGGGGCGTTCCACCAGGTTCGCCTAGTGCGCCAATTGCGCCCCCTCCTGGACCGGGATGCCCTACGCAGGGTCACTCATGCACTGGTGACGTCTCGCCTGGACTACTGTAATGCTCTCTACATGGCGCTTCCCTTGGGACGCGCCCGAAGACTGCAGCTAGTCCAGAACGCAGCCGCGCGGGCGGTCATGGGGAGTACCAGGTACTCCCATGTGACACCGCTCTTGCGTGAGCTGCACTGGCTACCTGTGGTCTTTCGGGTGCGTTTCAAGGTTTTGACCACCATCTTTAAAGCGCTCCATGGCATAGGGCCCAGTTACCTACGGGATCGCATCCTCCCACATACATCCCTGCGGCCAATTCGCTCTCACAGAGAGGGGCTTCTCCTGGTGCCGTCCGCTAGGCAATGTCAGCGGGCGACGCCAAGGAGTAGGGCCTTCTCTGTGATGGGCCCAACCCTCTGGAATGACCTCCCCCCCGACATTAGAACCACCACCGACTTCCGCTCCTTCCGGCAGAAACTAAAGACTCACCTGTTTCGACTGGCTGGTTTGGCATAATTTCAACGCCTATCTCCTGGCATTTATATTTTACTGGTTTTTAAGGGTATTATTCTATAGTCTTAATTTTATTGGGTATTGGGATCTTAATGTCTGTTTATTTTAATTATTTATTAGCAATACAGTCCTGCACATCTTTTATCCTCCTCTTATCCATCCATCCATTTTATATTTGTATATATATATTCCCCATGTAGTAATGTTAACTGTTTTAATTTTGTTCTTTGACATGGACTGTACACCGCCCCGAGTCCCTTTCGGGAGAGGGGGCGGTCTATAAGCGCTAATAAATTGAAATTGAAATTGAAGTGAGGGGATGAGTCAAAAAATAGGTGGAGCCATATTATACACTAGCTGGATACTTGTGCTTCATGACGAAACTATGTGATTGGGCTATGCAGGAGAAATTCAGTTCACAATCCATTGGCTCAGTGGTGGTCGGTGATTGAAACATATAAGGGAATATTGCTCCCACCGCCTTCAATCTAGAAGCAGTTCCATAGATGGAAGGTATAGACATTTTGGTGAGGTACTGATGTTTAGTACTGTAAGGAGCCATAGGCCACTCCTGAGTGAAGGAGTGGAACGTTTGCCAGTTTGAACTGAGGTAACAGAATGTGAGGCAACTGGCAGTTGGAACAGAGTTCTTTTCAGGTGGGGAGGGGGAGTAGAATGTCTAATCAGAGTGTGTTAATTATTGTATAAGAAATACTAATGATCTGATGGTCATTTCAAAAAATCCTTTCTTAGTGAGCACCTAGAAGCCAAGAGGAACATATGTGCCAAATTTCAAGTTTGCAGACTTTATGGTTCTAAAGATTTCATGATGAGTGGGTGGTATTTGGCTTTTTTATATATATAGACACAGGCAAGATATTTTTCTGATTTTTTTAAAAGAAATTGCACCCTTCCTTCCTTCCTTCCACTGTGATATGCCTATTTTGGGGCTTATGGTTTAGCTTTCCTGTACAGAACTTGCTCAGATGGCAAGAAGTTCCAGGGACATTTATTTAGATTGAATTTCCTTTAATGAGATTTTTATATCATTGTACATTATTTGAGTTTCTTTACAGAAATATGCAGATTTCTCTCTCTCTTCTCAATCAGTTCAGACTTGGAAGTGCCATGTATTAGTTCTCTTGCCTCCTCTTCCTAACTCGGAGAATAAAAAGATTCATGAGTCACCTACAATCCACTAATAGCCGTCTTGGATCAATTTTGCAATAGATTTTCACAGAATTTTTGCAAGCATTCAACTCAATCAGCTCTTTCCTATCCATATTCCCAACCTTGCATTTATATTTTTACCTACCCATATCTATGACAGAATTTAGTGACTCAGTAGATCTTAATAGTTAATAGAAATAATCTTAATAGTAAAACTGATAACTATACTTTAAAAAATTAAAGGCACAAACAAAATTTAAATAGGGAAGTGGTTGATTTTTTTTGTTATTATATTTATATGTAAAATCCTCAGAACTTGTAGTGAACTCTTTATTCATTTTTCTTTCTTTCCTCCAAAACATGATGCAAAGTAAGGCATGTGCTTCCACAACAGAGGTGTTAGCTGTTCCTCTGTGCTTCCTACTTTTAGATATAACTGAATAAATGTCTGCATTGCTGGTGACCCAGTTTGAGTTATCGAGCCAAGAGTAATTTCTACAGCCTGAAAGACACCTCAAAGATGCACAAAAACACTAACCTCTTTAGCAGCAAGGGTGATGCTGCACCAGGGGAAGAATACCAATCAGATTGAGATAAAAATGAGGAAGGAAAAAAAGGAAGTCTATGAGAAAAGTGAGATTATCGCTTTGAGAATGAGAAACCTAATTCAAGTATTAATGGAAAGCCCAACAATGAGAAAAGACGTGACAATAAAGTAAAATAGTTTGCTATTAATAAAAAAAACTTTAGTGTGAATCATATATATTTGAAGATGTAGCCAAACTCATATACAATGATATATACTATTGATATGATTATAAATTATGGTTTACTTGTATATTAATCAATGTTAGGAATTGCTAAGTACCAGAACAAACGTTTATAATGGTGTAAAAGAATGGTTAAATGTTTGCTACTCCCTTCATATCAAGAATATAATGGTAATATCTTCATACATTGAAGGATACCTTCAAGGGATACCTTTGTTCCTTATCACATAGTGGTATCAGTTGAAATTCAGAATTACTTTCAATATGCATTTGCTTTGAAACAACATCCAGTATAGGACCTTTAGGATCCTTAAATACTTATTCTTGTCTATTTGCGTGCAGGAGACTGGCAACTCATTGAAACCACCTAGTTTTAGGATCAAATGATTTTTGTATCATAATAGACAAGATACTGTTTTGATATCTTTGCCATGTTCTCTTTTGTAAGAAAAATCCATTCTTTTTGGCTTGTGGAGTTCCCAATGTTCTCTGAGCTTAGTTGTTTTCCTGCAGAGAATTCATTATCAACATCTTCAGTGCTAGTGGGGAGTGTGGTTTGCTCTCTGTTCATATACTTTGGCTTGCCCAGTCAATGTTGGTGGGGGGGTGTTGTTTTGTCCTTGGTGGCTCCTTGATTGGGCAGTTGTTTACTGCTTGCTTGTTTCTTTGAGTTGGTAGTTCCTTGATTAGGGTATTGTTTACGATTTGTTTCTCTGGTGCTACTCCTGGTGTTAAATCCCTGCTTATCTCAGTGTGATTACTGGTGAGGAGTTTTGTTGTTCTGATCATTTTGTTTTCTTTTTAGCTTTTTTATTGTCTGTTCTAAATGGTGTGCAAATGTGTGTAATCTCTATGTACCTGTTGATGGCTGATTGTCTCAGACTCAAGGTTCCAGGAATTCCCTAGCATTTTTGGATTTAGTTTGTTCTAAGATGCTCACAGTTTTCCACTTGAAACTATGGTTAAGTCTATTCATGTATTGTGAAATGAAGGAGCTTTGCATTGTATCTCCTAACTGCCATTTGGTGTGCATGGGTACCCTCTGCTAATCTTCTGCCTTTCCCACATAGTGGCTGTTACAGTCCTTACACTGTATGTTTTTAAATGACTTCTGTTTCCTTCTTCTTCTAGGGCAGTGTTTCTCAACCTTGGTGACTTTAAGTCCTGTGGACTTCAACTCCCAGCATTCCCCAGCCATTCTGGGAGTTGAAGTCCACAGGACTTAAAGTCGTCAAGGTTGAGAAACACTGTTCTAGGGGTACTGGGGCTTTTGGCTTATATAAGATCTTTGGAGAACATTTGTTGGTTTGTGTGCTACAGGGATGCTGTGTGGGCATAATAGTCTTGGTTGTTTCTGAATTGTTTTTGACATATGAAAGTATTATCTTTTCCAAAAGTTGTATTGGTTGTGTTGTAGCAAGTTGATGGTCAAGCATTTTTTGATAAAGTTGTTTGAGTATTCATTTTGTTGGAAAATGTTGTATAGATTGTCTGTTTTCTTTTTCTGGTTTTCTGGGTTGCTAAATTGTGTTTGCAGTTGAATTACTACTTTGGTGGTGGAGCACTAGTGTAGATAGTTTTTACAATATTGTGTTTTTAAGTTGAACCACTTGTTCTGTTGATGAGAATATCCAGGAAGAATAGTATGTTATTTTTTTTTCCTTATAAATTTTATTCCTTTGAAGATGTTGATGGTGTCATGTATCTTTCTTAGCTGTTCCTCTCTTTTTTATGACAAAGGTATCCACTGCATGCTGAATCCATAATTTTGGTTGTATTTTCTGGCTTGCAGAAGAGATCTCAGGAGATCTAATCCACAGGCTGCTATTTGATGAGTCCCTTCCAGTTCGACAACTCTAAAGAAGTGCCAAAGACATAAACATTGTTTCACTACATCACAAGCCAAACTTTCCCTAATCATTAGATTGTAATTCGAATTGACTGCCAAAGCTCAGAAGCAGGACATTCTTTGTGATTTGTGATTCATTGTTATCTGAAGTGTTTACAGTATTTTCATAGAAAGATTCCAATATTCCAAAATCCAAAAAAGGCCAAATAGCCAGTGACAGACCAGTTCTGCAAACAGTTGCAAATATTTCAAAGTCACAACGTTTTTTTTTTTGTTGGAATTTAGGTTAGGGTTAGGTAACACTGTATTGTGTTATAAGAATGTTGGTGTACCAAAACAAATTCGGTTTGGTTTTTTTGGGATATGGATTTAAATTTTTTTTTAATTTTTGGGATATGTGTTTTTTAATGTTGTACGCCGCCCTGAGTCCTTTTGGAGAAGGGCGGCATATAAATCCAAATAAACAAACTAACTAACTAACTAACTAACTAACAGTGTGATGTAAAGGTATAAATTAACTTTCTTTTCAGTTGCATTGACCCAAAGAGCTTTTCAGCCAAACTTTAATGCATAAACAAGTGGAGTAAGTACCGGTAGATAAAAATGTATTAAATTTGAGCCTATAATCATTCCATAGACTACCAAAGGAATACTGACAGGAGAATCTTAATATATAGCAGGAACAAGGGCTATTTAATCTCATGAGCCAATCTAAATGTAAGTAGAGTGGAACTTTGAGCTCTACTCTTCTAATAAGAAAAATAAATCAATTCTGAGAAACCAATTACCATACAGCTATATAACCGCAGGGATGATAATCTGAGTACCTAGGAAGTAAACCCCTGGAATTCGATGTTAAGATGTTTTAGGAAAGGGCATTGGGCATTCATGAATATAGAATGGTTTGGAGAAGTCCAAATTTTGGTACAATATACTGACGGGACAAATAACATCCAGAAAAAAAGAGCATAAATAAAATTGCAAATGCAGTTCATTTGGGAGGACCAAATTTACCTTAGACATTTTTAATGGAAAAGATTGGAATATAAGCCAATCTTTATACTCCAACTAATAGTGAGAAATACTGGGACCTTAGTTCAGCAACATCTACAGCAGAGTTGGGGACTACGGCATGGCTGGCTAAAGGATTCTGAGAGTTGAAGTCTACAAGTCATAAAAGGGCCATAATTCCCTGCCCCTGATCTAGACAATAAAACCAGGACATTCCTAGTTTATATCATAATATTCAGGCCCTTGATGTTGACAATGATGGTGATTCAGTCACACTACAAAATATGGACCAAAACGTTGAATATCTCGTGAAGAGCAGCAGAGACAATGAAGTGAAGGACAGTAGGGTGGCCGGGCTGGCAGAGTGCCAGATGGCAGGGGTGGTTGAGGTCAAGATGGAAGTGGCAGTGGAGGGCCAAACAGAAGGTGCCATAGAGATGAAAGGCAGGACAGTCAAAGGGGCAGAGATGGGGAGGAGATAGATGGGTGAAGAGAACCAAAGTACACCCTGCAGTTGTAAATGTGTGCAAAGTGCAAAGTGCCCAAATTTGGTCAGGTAACCAGGGGAGTGTTGCAATGGTCATAACTTTGAAGATTCCTAAGTATCATTCGTTCAGCTTCATCATAACTATAAATGACCACTGAATGAACGGTGGTTAAGCAAGTTAAGCACCCATAATATGAAACAGACCTCCTGCTTTAACATCTCCCTTTACTAACTGAGACTAATGCAGCCGATTACCAATATTAGCTTTCATGGCTTTTTCCCTTTACTGCTCCTTGTTCTTACCGGTGGGAATCTCTGTGTGTCTGGCCACAGTGTTTGGACTGAATGTGGATGTACAAAAAAAAAAATCATAGCTTTAAAGCCTGATGATAATTAGCTGAAAACTTGGGTTCCTATTTCAACCATCTCACCAGGGGTCCACAATCCGTGGCCCATGGACCGACACCGGTCCATAGCATGCTAGAAACGGGTCCACACAAACAAACTTAGTCCTATCTGCAGGATACAGACAGCACCACGCCCCCCTCTGGTCGGCAGAAAAAAACTCTCTCCAAAAGGTTGGGGGCCACTGATCTTGACCTCTTGCTTTAAAAATATTGTATGGATTCAAGTAATAGGAAAGGGTTAGATATCTATACTCTTCTTTATTCTGAGTGAGGTCTCATTGTCTGCCTTGGCTGAGAGTCTCCATATCTAGCCCATGTACTTACAGCTAAACTGATTTAATAAAAAAAGATAAATTTATTTATGGAAATGAATTATTCTTATTGATAAAATATTCAACTATAAACAGTGGTGGGTTCCTACTGGTTCGGACCGGTTTGGCCAAACTGGTAGTGGTTTGGGGGCCTGGGTCATGGGAACCGGCAGCAACGCAGGCTTGCCACGCCCCTGAACTGGTTCTCCGGGGAGAGCCAAAGACACCGCCATCTTGTCTTTCACTTCTGGCATGCACAGAACACTTTTTATTGCATTGCGCACGTGCATACAGCACACATCAAGCGAACCGGCAGTAGTGCCTGCTGGAATCCACCCCCGACTATAAACTTATTCGTCTCCCCCAACCCTTTCTATTTAAATACAAACTATTTAAACCAGTGACGTGCGGTGAGGTTTATGGCTGGTGAGGCTAGTGACGTCATCAGGAAGGCGGGGAATGGGACCACGTGTGCTGGAGGCTCAGGCTGCCTCACCCTCCAGCACACGTGATCCCATTCCCCGCCTTCCTGAGCGTGCTCCGCCAGCTCACGCTCTGCAGTCCTCGAAAGCGACTGGGGAACGACGAGAACTTTGCTGCCTCTGCTGGACTTTGTGCGCTCCTCGCGACTGCATATTGCAGTCGCGAGGAGCACGCAAAATCCAGCAGAGGCAGGAAGGTTCTCATTGTTCCCCAGTCGCTTTCGTGCCTTCGTCATCCGGGAGCGCCGACAACATTTCTGCCTTCGCAGCTCCCGGGCGCGGCCGGACGGATGTATATAATATTATAATATTATATATATATATAGTATATAATATTATATACTATTATTTCATGAAGAGAGGTGAGGCTCTGCCTCCCCTGCCTCCCCTGACCGTACGTCCCTGATTTAATCAAATTTGAACAGATTTTGTTTTAAATTAAATGTACCATATCTAGGTAAGGTAATTCTCAACTAACAAACATTCAGTGATTGTTTGAAGTTACAATGGCATTAAGAAAAAGTGACTTATGACCATCTTCCACACTTGAAACATTTGAACCCCCCCCCCCCCGTGGTCATGTGATCAAAATTTGGATGCTGGGTTACTGGCCTGTATTTATGTTGTCTTGGAATCATGTGACTATCTTTTGCAACCCTCTGACAAGCAAAGTCAATGGGGAAGCCCAGATTCACTTAACAATCATGCTCCTAACTTAACAAATGCAGTGATTCACTTAACAACTGTGACAGGAAAGGTCATAAAACGGGACGGAACTTACTTAACAACTGTCTTGCTTGCCAAGGGAATTTTGGGCTCAGTTGTGGTCCTAAAGGGAGGGCTACCTGCACACACATTTACTAGCTCTGCTTGAGAAAACCCTTTAACTTCTATACAGCAATTTTGTGCCAGTTTAAAACTAATCTCATTATTTCTGGCTCAGCTCTGGTACATTTGAAAACAACAATAAAGCTTACTACGGCAGCTCTGTGCTGCTTATGAGCAATCTGTTTCCCCATCTTATCTATCAGCATTTCAAAGGTTTTCATAGAGAGGGTGGTATGCAGAGGTGGTATTCAGCAGGTTCTGACCAGTTCTGGAGAACCAGTAGTGGAAATTTTGAGTAGTTTGGAGAACCGGTAAATGCCAACTTTGACTGGCCCCGCCCTCATCTATTCTCTGCCTCCCGAGTCCCAGCTGATTGGGAGGGAATGGAGATTTTACAGTATCTTTCCCCTGCCACACCCACCAAGCCATACCACGCCCACCAAGCCATGCCCACAGAACCAGTAGTAAAAATGTTTGAATCCCACCACTGGTGGTATGATATCCATTTATTTTCAGGCATAAGAGGATTGGGACTTTTTGGGGAACGCCATGGCACAGAGGCTTAATAATGCTGGGTGTGCTGTGCAATTGACAGCATTCCAGTGGTTTGAGTCCAGTTCTATGGAACAGGGTGAGCTCCCGTCTCTTGTCCCTAGCTCCTGCTCACCTAGCAATTCAAAAACTTTGTGAATAGATAGATAGGTACCACCATTTCAGTGGTGGGAAAGTGCTAACTGCTTTCTGCATGGGGAACTAGAACCGGCACTGAATCTGCCCGGATGCTATCAGAAGAGGAACGGTGGAGGAAAGTCCTGTGTGAGCGGACGTCCTCTAAAGACGCTGCAGGACAAGCTGGTGTGAAGCTAGTTCACTCTCTTGTGGTACACCAGTGCAACAAATGGAGTAACAACTGTTGGCTGCCAGGACTTCTACATATGCATAGCTTTGTAGCTTCCCTGACCTTGTATGCCATATGAGAAAGAAAGAAAGAAAGAAAGAAAGAAAGAAAGAAAGAAAGAAAGAAAGAAAGAGAGAGAGAGAGAGAGAGAGAGAGAGAGAAAGAAAGAAAGAAAGAAAGAACACCTTTTTCATACATACATATTATATTTTTGATATCTAGAGATAGATAGAAAGAAAGACCTTTTTCATATACATATTATATATATTTTAATATCTAGAGATCAGACTGAGGCAATATATAGTTTAATAAATGAATATGAAGACCTAATTGGGGTTCAATAGAGTTCTATGTAAGCATGTATACTTTACTTTTCATCATATAACCTCTGGCAACAATTGAGGCAAGGAAATGCTAGCAGATACCTGGCTCAACCAGGGCAATCTAGCTGTCCTGATGGATCACCGCTGAAGTATGGGTCAGCAATGGGCAGCAGCTTTCAAAAAAAGCCAACACAGTTCTAGGCTGCATCAACAGGCGATAGCATCAAGATCACAGAAGTGATAGCATTGCTTTGTACTGCACTAGTGAGCTCACATTTGGAATATTGCATCCTCTTAAGGTCACCAAAGAAGCTGAGGCCCTAGAAAGAGTGCAGAGAAGAGCAACAAAGATGATAAGTGGTTTGGAGGCTAAACCATACAACGAACAGCTAAGAGAACTAGGTATGTTTAGCCTAATGAAGAGAAGGCTCAGGGGAGACATGATAGCAGCCTTCCCATACTTGAAAGGCTGTCACAGGGAAGAGGGTGTCAATTTGTTCTCCATAGCACCTGAGGACAAGAAAAGAAGCAATGGGCGGAAGCTATTCAGAGGAAGGTTCAACCCAGGGGTGAAATTCAGCAGGTTCTGACAGGTTCCGGAGAACCGGTAGCAGAAATTTTGAGTAGTTCAGAGAACTGGCAAATACCACCTCTGACCGGCCCCAAAGTAGGGAGATTTTGCAGTATCTTTCCCCTGCCATGCCCACCAAGCCACACCCACAGAACCGGTAATAAAAAAAATTGAATTTCACCATTGGTTTAACCTGGAAATAAGGAGGAATTATGACATTAAAATAATTAATCAATTGAATATCTTGTCTCCCAGAGTTGGGAGTGCTCCATCACTGCAGGTTTTCAAGAAAAGATTGGACAACCAGTTGTCCAGAATAATATAAGGGCTCCTGTCTTGGGCTGGGAGTTGGACTAGAAGACCTCCAAGGTTCTTGTCAGTTCTATGATTCTGTGAGCCATTTAATGGTCTCCAGACTTTTCAGGCCAGATACAGTAGTCCTAATCATATGATTGTAGGGAAATATGCCTAGCTGGAATCCTCCAGGTCATTCACTTTGATCAGCCTTTAGCTAAGCAGAAAATGGACACCAGCCTGCTAACCATATCTAGAAACAGACCTTTAAAGTCCAAAAGGACAAATAAAGCTTACTAAGGAAGTTATCAGCTCTAACACAAAGCTGCCTCTCAGCGATTTCTCTCCTCGTGGTAGGGTAAAGAAGATGAAAGATGCCACTTTATCCTTCTAATAGGAAGACAAGTGAAGGGGAAATCTAAAAATATCAGTTTTCTAATAAGGGAAAGAAGAAAAACAAAATTCCTGGCTTGTATCTCTACCCTTGTGGTTCCTACTGAATAGAAGATGCAAAGAGGTGATGTTTCTTGAGCTGCAGTTCCAACAGTGCTAGCTTTCTGGTGGCAGGGCATAGGGAGGAGAACACAGTGCATTTTCTTAACGGTTGTGCAAGGCACATGTAAGGTTTTAAAAGGTAAAGGTTCCCATCGCACATATGTGCTAGCCATTCCCGACTCTAGGGGGGGTGCTCACCTCCTTTTCAAATCCAAAAAGCCAGCACTGTCTGAAGACGTCTCTGTGGCCATGTGGCTGGCATGACTAAACACCGAAGGCACACAGAACACTATTACTTTCCTACCAAAGGTGGTTCCTATTTTTCTACTTGCATTGTTATATGCTCTCGAACTGCTAGGTTGGCAGAAGCTGGGACAAGTAACAGGAGCTCACTCCGTTATGCGGCGCTAAGGATTCGAGCCACCAAATTGCTGACCTTTCTGATCAACAAGCTCAGCATCTTATTCGCTGAGCCACCTCGTCCCTTAGCTCCTAAGACTTAAGTTTTATTTTGGAGAAAACGCCTATGGAGTTTTTTCTTCATCGAGACGTGTTTTCCTTTTCTGTGTTGCCATTGAAACTTGTTTTTGTAGCCGATAGAGCAATTGGCCTCTGCATAGATTTGGCATTGCTTTGGCTAGTATAGTGCTAAAAATAGTTCGGAGGAAAACACACTGTTCCCTATTCAAATGCACGCAACAACACAGCTTCTCCCAGGGCAATAGCCAGGCATTCATTTTTTCAGCTCAGTAGCACCATCTACTGTTGGTCATCAGGCATTTTGATGGGGAAAAAATTAAGATTACTGTACAATGAAAAACATAAACATTGGATCGTGTGTGTTCCGTTGTGCAAAGATACAAACACTACAACCCTGCTTTTTAATATAGAAGTGAAATGTGTGTGTGTCAGGAAAAACATAAAAGTAACAATGAATATGGACAAGATTGAGCGGGTATGGAATAGAACCGAATAGAAATAGGAGGGGTCTGTATGAAAACAGTCTGTTCATAACAGATAGGATTGAATGAAAATTGGCTCATGCAACAAATATATGAAGAAAGAGTGAAAGGTGGCACAGGAAGAAGAAAAGCAAAAAATTCATGTTTGGATGGAGTTCACATGACTCTCAAGACGAGTCAAGTGAGAAGCTTAAAGTACAGAGGGCAGTGTCTGAATTCCCATCTGGATCTGGTATAATGACTGTATGACTGTAATTTTGTTGCTTGTATCCGTATGATTTATATTGATTGTTTCCCAATGTGATTTGATTGCTTATTTGTACCCTATGACTATCATTAAGTGTTGTATCTCATAATTCTTGACGAATGTATCTTGTCTTTTTATGTACACTGAGAGCATATGCACCAAAGACAAATTCCTTGTGTGTCCAATCACACTTGGCCAATAAAGAATTCTATTCTGTTCTGTTCTGTTCTGTTCTGTTCTATTCTATTCTATTCTATTCTATTCTATTCTATTCTATTATTCTGTTCTATTCTATTCTATAAGCAAAGATGATTTGCAAGGATAGAAAAGCACGGAGAGGTATATGTGAATGGTGTGATGCAAACTGGTTCCAATTGGACTTCCTTTTTCTTATCTCCAGTTTTTTATATGCTTGCTGCTTCCCATTCCTTTTCAAGCTGCCATAATGTTGCTTATTCCAAAAGAGATTAGCATGCTAGGGATGGATATGTATCTACAGTATGTAGCAATAGCAGTAACACTGACTTATATACCACTTCACAGCCCTCTCTAAGTGATTTACTGAGTCAGAGTATTGCCCCCAACAATCTGGGTCCTCATTTTACTGACCTTAGAAGGATGGAAGGCCGGGTCAACCTTGAGCCAGTGAGAATCGAACTGCCGAACTGCTGGTTGGCAGTCAGCAGAATTAGTCTGCAATACTGCATTCTAACCACTATACCTCCACAGCTTAATTTTAGAGGGCTAGTTAGTAGCACAGATTAACTCATTCATTTCTGGGCACAAAACACTCCTTTTTTTCTGTTTAGAAATAAGAATCTTAAATAGAGATGTTTTTGAAAGGCTGCCTGTTCTTATGGCAGGAAACTTGGAAGCCTCACCATAACCTTGAGAGGACATTTAAACTACTGTGTCTGTCATCTGAGTCCATGCCTAATTCTAAGAAGCAACATCACATAAGCAATGAATATGCAATTACATTTGCAGAACAATTGTGTTTCACTTCATATCACATTGAGGTTGTTGCAACTCCCACTCATTTTGGAATTAAGTGAAACATACAGCTTGATTGGGGGTCCTTAAACTTTTGCAGTCAGCTGTATGGTACCTTCTGTGCAGTGGTGGGTCCGGATCCCATTGCAACTGGTATGGTACAACGGGGCCCAGTGTCTCCCATATGCAGATGTGCAGCGCACATGCACACATGTGCAGCGCGCGCATGCGTCCTTACTTCCACGATGATTCTGCGACACTCCAGCTGCTTGGTGCATGGAAGCGCCAAAGAGCTCAAATACAGGTAAGGAGCTCAGGTGGGTGGATGGGCCCACCGGATCACTGTACCGGAACTGTACCAGGTGCTCCCGGCAGGCACCGGTACGCCCATACCAGGGCCTACCGCCTGCAACTCACCACTGCTTCTGTGCATTCCTCTTCACTTAGTGTTAATCAGCTAATTTATTTTCTTCTAGACACTAAGAATATGTTTGAAGACAGATACTGTAGAGTGCATTTGCTCTTTCCTTAAATCAAGTTCTCTCATAAATCTACATTAAAGAGGGACTAAATGGATATATTACGTAGGCTGGTTTCCTTCAAAATACTAGTCCATAAACTTTGATTTATAAAGCCCCATGTCCAGATTTGCATTATATGCTATGCTTTTCTATAATAGCAAATTGCTACATTGCTGGCACATTGCTCACAAGAACAAAATGTGCTGCAATAGTGATGGCAGTAAGTATAACTCTTTTCCTGCACTCTTGTAAAGTCTTGCTTAGAGATGATAATTTACATTATTGCAGTGACAAGATTGCTCTGGCTACTGACTAAAATAAACAGACAGTTACACAAAAGAATAAAAGTATTTTAGTTATCAAAAGTAAATAAAATGAAAAACTGAAAATAATCAATTTCTGAAATTACTTTAGTTTTAGCAATGATTTTATTATTTGAATATGAGGAAACCAAGTTGTACAAATGGGTAAATGAATTAATAGGTTATACAACATTAAAATTACAGGAGAAAAGGGACAAAAATGACCATTTAATAAATCCTAGAACAGGGACAAGAAAACAAATAAATAAACAGTCATGTATGTTTTGATCCTAAGAAGACAGCCTTTTTTTTCTGAATCCAGCCAATTATGTTTTATTCAACAAATGATAAGTAATCAAACTTTATTTTACCGTAACAAGTGAACCAAAGTGCTGCCTGGATACCTCATGTAAACTATCAATCATGATCAGTAGTGGGTTACAGGCGGTACACCCTGGTACGGGCATACTGGTGCATGCCGGGAGCACAGGGTACCGTCCCAGTATGGTGCTCCAGAGGCCCCCTGCCTGCCCGCCCCCACTATCCTTACCTAAATTTGAGCTCTTAGGCGCTTCCACGGACGCACACGGAGCGTATGGCGCCTGCGCAAAGCTCCACCGAGCAGCTGGAGCATCGTGGAGGCATCGCAGAGCATTGCAGGAGCCGCGCGTGCTACGCACATTCATGTGGTGGACGCCGGGCCGCGTTGCACTGTACCGGTTGCAATGGGATCCAGAACCCACCACTGATCATGATATATGACATGAAAATATGAATATAATAGCAGTCTTCCATTGCTTGAGGGGCTGTCACAGAGAAGAGGGGGTCAACTTATTCTCCAAGGCATCTGAGAGCAGGACAAGAAGTAATGGGTGGAAGATCGTTAAAGAGAGATCCAAAAACTGGGAGAAGAAATTTCCTGACAGTGGGAACAATGAATCGGTGAAAGTGGCCGCCAGGGGGAGCTGCAATCCAGGACAATTAGAAGATAGCAAGTTTTCAAGTCCTCTGCTAGAAAGAGGAACAGAACGGAGACATTGTTTGGCTGTTGAATGCTAGGAATTAGAAGCGTCTGTAGAACTATTCGTTCTTTTATGTTTTTGTTTACAGTTTCCAATGCCACTTGATAGCAACTCCTCTGCATATTATGCAGACAAAACAGAGAGTCATAAAATGTAAACAGATACAAGGGAACACAAACCTTAAAGTCCTGGGAAAGCATCAGAATGAAATCAACAAAAACAGTCTTCAAGGTCTAAAGTACGCTAAGTGTCTTAGCATACTTTATTATTTACTTTTTATTATTATTTATTATATAAATCATTTATTTATTATTATATTATTATTATATTTTTTATTATTATAAAATTATTAAAATGTTCTTCCCACCATTGTCAAGTCTTCAGAACATCTAAAATCAACAGATACCATTGATCACAAGCCTAAAAGAATGGGAAAAGAGATCCTGGAAAAGTAAAGCTAAAAATTGGACACTTCTAATACAGTGTTGTTGTTGTTGTTGTTGTTTTCTATTACTAAAACCAAGTCCCGTCTGCATCATTAAGCTCCATCGGCTGCATGAATCTAGAACTTCTCCAGAAGTCCTAATCAGCTGAATTATTAATGATTGGGTTCACAAGTTCTGTCAAAATATTATATGGTATCTTGGGGTTTGGCATACTGTGAGATATGTAAAGGTAGTCCTCAAGTTACAACAGTCATTGGGGACCATAATTTTCCATCTCTAAGCAAGGTGGTTGTAAAATGTGAAGTCATATGACCATTTTAATTAATGACAGCAATCCTGGCACTCCGTGCTGCCGTCATTAACTGAATTCCGCTGGTCATTAGCGGAGGACTACACCAATCTCAGCAGGGGTGGTATTCACTTACCTTCCCTACCAGTTCGCAAATGTGAACGTGCGTGTATGCATTCCACCTTCTATGCACGTGCTTTGCCTAAAAAGGGCCTAAATGGGATGCCATAGAGCCGGGTCAGTGGGCGGGGCCACCCACGATTTCCGCTACTGGTTCGGGCAAACCAGTCAGAACTGGCACAATACCACCTCTGACTCCCAGGCGTTGTGGGCTTGGTCCCTCCCACCCTTAAACTCCAGTTCTTCCAAGGTAAGGGACAGCCTCCCCTTCAACTCCAATTGTCTATTTTCCCTATTTCTACCCTTATAGCCACCTGCACTCTGCTTTGTGGAGTGGCAAGCAGCCCTAAAACTATGTTGCTCAGGGGCAGCACACCACACAGAAGCTCAAGGCTTCTTGGCATGCCCCTGGTAGCCAAAAAGGGTGGCTATGACTACAGAATGCAGGGGGCCAAAGGGACATAGATTGGGGAGATAGGCAGTTGGGGAAATTGAAGTGCCCTACACTCGTAAGTACAAATGGACTGACAGGTGCCCACATTTTGACTACAATGGCCATAACTTCAGAGACCAGTTGTAAGTCCCTTTGAATGATCATTAAATGAAGGCTAGCTATCTCAATTATTGATGCTTGTAATGCATGGCTTATGGCTTAGCATTATTTATTTATTAAATTTGTTTGCTGCCCATCTCATCGCAGGTTTGTTCAACAAACAAAGGTGGAAAGAAATCAAGGCATGATACGATGTATACTAAATATGTACAGTAAGTATGAACAATATTGTTTAAACAATCACAGTTACAGACCAAATACTTAAAAAGTATCATACATTAACTTCGGTTTTTAGAATTCATTCTTGCATGTATTTGCACAGATCCTGCTTTCTTCAGTGAACAAGAGTTTCTCCAGAATAACAATCTGTCTTGGTTTTACTTTAAGTCTAAATGCCCTCAACATCCTACATGCAAATCAGGTTGCTCCCGGTTGGGCCCAGATTGGGTGAAACAGTAGTAGCGGCAGAGGGAGGCCTCTGCCCACCCACCCAGATGCAGAAGTGTCGTGCATGCATGAGCGAACCAGTAGTAAAAAAAAAATGGAAACCCACCATTCATGCAAATCCCTCATTAATTTTTAAATCTTAGTTTGTCTTGGTTGATCTTTCCAAGATTCATTTCCTTCCTTCCTCCATCCAGTTATTAACAAAATAATATACGGTAATCAAAATAACAGGAGTCCCCACAAAAAGAAGACATAAAAGGTTTGGAAAATTATTTCAAAAACAAACACACCCAAGAATGTTTACCAGTTTTCTTAAAGATACTCTTGCTTGTTCCTGTACCACAAAATAGTCTCATCCTTTCCATCCAATCCATCTCCTAAAAATAGGATGCTATGCTTCTGACAGCTGTTGCTTCATAAGTATTTGTTACAACAAGCAATTATGACATCTTGATATTATCATAGAAATGAAGTTACTTTAGTAAGCAATAGGTGTGGGACCAGTTTCATTGCAATGGTTAATAAAAATATTAACTTCAAATCCTATTAGTTCCTTGAGTGTGAGTGCTTGTGAATGTATTACTTTAACATTTATCATTATTAGTGAATTTTCCTCATCATTTTCAGTTTTAGATTGTAGACTGAATCCCCACCTATTATACAGAAAGGAGAGTGAATGAGGAACAGAGAACAAGAGGAAGAAAGAATGAGGGAGTGAAGAATGGACAGAATGACTTGCTGTAACAATGAAAATCTACAAGATTTGGTGTAAAGTTTTGTTAAACCAATAAAAGTTATATCTGAATGTAGATTGAGAACATAATAAAAAGTGCCTATTTTAAAGACTACTGTCCTGCTTCCAAACATTACATTGTACCCAAACAACTGTTAACATTTTTCTGCCAGCTATTGTTTGGTCATTTTTACTACTCTCTTGGGCATCTTATCAGAGGAAATGCATGAAATTGTTCCAGAGAAGCCTGCCAGTGGAAGATGAAAATACATCCACCAGCAGGCCCACAAAGATATAACAAAGAATGCATAATACTGTATACTACAGTTTTTCAATTCTTTTCTTAATTGTAAACCTAAGGCATGAAATCTGGCGAGGCTCCAAAGAATTGGTTAAGTTCTGTCTCACTTATCATTTCACTTATAAGTTGGTCAGTAGCGTGATTACTCAGTTGAATAATGAAACCTATTAAAATTAAACCTGATGTGCAAATTTATTTGTTTATTTCATTAACTAGTTTCTAGCCCACACAGCTCCAAAATAAGACTGGGCTGCTTTACAAAAATAAAAGACTAAGACTGCACATATACAGCAATATACATAAAACAACAACCCCTCTGTAGGAACAAAGTCATCCTTCAACTTCCCCCTCCAACTTAAAGAGACCCACACAATCATCCTAACCAAAGACCCAAGCCTTTGAGAAACACATAAAGGCAAGCAAAGTGTGTGTGTGTGGGGGGGGGAACAAATCTCCAGGGGATGCTGTTCTAAGGGTAGATGCAGTGATCAAGAGGCCCTACTGTCTTGATCCTGTTATGTGACATTCATTGATGGGACCTAAACAGAGGTGGGTTCCTCCCGGTTCAGCCCGGATTGGCCAAACTGGTAGTAGTGGCGGTGGGAGGCTCTGCCCACCTACCTGGACCTGCAAGTGCATGTGTGAGCATGCCCAAACTGGTAGTAAAAAAATTGACAACACACAACCGGACCTAAAGCAAGTTCACCTTGTTGGACCATACAGGATGGGAGGGAGGGAGGGAGGGAGGAGGAGAAGGAGGAGGAGAAGGAGGAGGAGGAGGAGGAGGAAGAAGAAGAAGAAGAAGAAGAAGAAGAAGAAAAAGGAGAGAGAGAGAGAGAGAGAGAGGTCCTCCAAATGGCTATGTCCTATGTCAGTGATGGTGAACCTATAGCCATTTTTCAGGGCACGCGAGGCGCTGCCCTGTCAGCTGGCCAGCGCGCATGCCCGCGCTGGCCAGCTGAGTTCACCATTTTTAGAAGCCATTTTTCGCCCTCCAGAGGCTTTATAGAAGCCTGGGAAGGGCGAAAAAAGCCTCCCCCGCCCCTCCGGAGGCTTCAGGGACTGTCCGGAGGCTTCCCTGAAGCCTTCTGAACGCTTAAAACGACCCTCCGAGCAAACCAGAAATGACTTCCGGTTTGCTCGGAGGGTCGTTTTGAGCGCTCCAAATGCATCAGGGAAGCCTCTGACGGTCCCTGAAGCCTTTGGAGCGCTCAAAACGACCCTCTGAGCAATCTGGAAGTGACTTCCGGTTTGCACGGAGGGTCATTTTGAGCGCTCCGAAGGCGTCAGGAAAGCCTCTGGACGGTCCCTGAAGCCTCCGGAGGGCCTCCGAGGGGGCGGGGGAGGCTCTTTTCGCCCTCCCCAGGCTCCTATAAAGCCTCTGGAGCCTGGGGAGGGCAAAAAAAGCATGTAAAAATGGGGGGGAAGCGCCTTTTGTCCGCGCATGCGCACTGGGGGTCATACATTGCATTATGGGTACGGCACGCACGCACACGACCCCCCTGCGCTCCCCCCACTTGTGGCACACGAGCCAAAAAAGGTTCGCCATCGCTGTCCTATGTCATACAGGCTGTATAAGTGACAAATGCACCTGGACCCATCCCCAGAAGCCAGTCAGTTTAGCTCACGTAGCAGGAGTGTTATGTAGACATAGCAAGGCTTACCTAACACTGTTCATGCCAAGTGGTCAAAGCCTTTTTATCTTCCCTGCTGTCACTAAGGATTTTGGCAGCTAGAGAAATGTAATTAATTATATAGAGAGCTAGATCAGTCTCACCCTGATGACATCCAGGTAGATATATAAAGATCTAGCTTTTAGGGTTATATGTTGTTTTTGAGTTGCTTTCTTGTCTTTTGTATTTTTTTTTTAAAAAAATCTTTTTTTAAAGTTGTAAGCAGTCCAGAATCATTAAATAATACAATGGAGTAATACAATATACAAATTGCATGTAAGGCAAAGGTTTACCCTTTCCAGTAGTGTCTAACTCTAAGGGGCATTGCTCACCTCAATTTCTTAGTTGAGGAAGCCAGGGTTGTCTAAAGACACTTCCAGGGTCATGTGGCCAGCATGATTATACCCTGAAGCATACAAAATGCTGTTACCTTCCCACCAAAGTGGTACCTATTTATTTACTTGCATTTGCATGCTTTTGAACTGTTAGCTGGGCAGGAACTGAGGCAGGTTTACCTGTTGCACAGCACTCAGGTCTCAAACCTGAGCTGTCAGCTTTGACAAACTCGGTGTCTTTAGCCACGGAGCCATCACACAAATTGTATGCACAAACAAACAAACAGAAATTATAAATAAATTGAAGGCAAGGCTATAAAATGGTCTTTGATTTCAGGAACCTCCCTAGATGACTAGGTCACCGTTTCTCAGCATATCTTGCAAGCCTACTGTTAAATTAAAATTAGCTTTGTGCACCTGAAACACACAGCGGGATCAAAGTTGAATCTAGCATAGCCCGTTTGCTTCCTTAAAAGATATGGGTTATGGAACTATGCATCGGAAGGCGATGGAGCGTTTCATTTATACGTGCTGCTCCATTTGTAACTATCAAACTATTTAAGGGACAGGCAGCTGCTACATGGGATTAAAATTGGCCGATAGTAGACAGAAGGGAGTCCTATGGAAAGTCAGATGGTATGTGTCATTTATTGCTTGTGACATGTTTCCCTAGGACAGTGTTTTATCTTTAAATTTTAAAACACATGGACTTCAATTCCCAGAACAGAAGTGACTGGGGAAATCTGGGAGTTGAAGTCCATACGTTTTAAAGTTGCCAGGATTGAGAAAAACAAACAGCCCTAGAGCCTGCATCTCATGTTTGTTTCCCATTGGTCAAATCAGATGCTATTTAACTTCCTCCTACTGAAACCAATGGGACTTACAGTGCCCAAACTTCCTTGAAGCTGTTCCTTTTAACCATTTCCTCCTTGAGCTGTCTCCTTTTAGAAATTCCTCAGAACTGCTTCACCCAATCTTCTTTATCATATAATGGTAGAAACAGCAGAGGGACCAGCAATAGAGATAATTTGGTTATATAGCAATTGCACTTAGCATTTAGACATATATACTACTTCACAATGCTTTACAGCCCTCTCTAAGCAGTTTACAGAGTCAGCCTATTGCCCCCAACAATCTGGGTTCTCATTTTACCCACCTTGGAAGGATGGAAGGCTGAGTCTACCTTCATAGACTGTGTTCATTTTCTTTCAATCATGAATGAGGCAAAATTCTGAATACCAAATCCATTTTTCAAAGTGACATAAAGAGCTTAAACATAACAAAAGCACGGGGTACCTCAGTGTTGAGAAGGCTACTGAAAGTATTGTTTGAAAACTTTATTGTGGGCTAGGATGTATGCCATAACTGGGGTTTTACATCTACAGTCACACAGTGGTTTAGCATTAATAACTAATTGTACTAATTTAATTGCATAGAACGCTTTGAATACAGTATATAACTTTAGCTGCTAATCTTCCTAAGATTCCAGAACAGTTGGGCTTCAAATATTAATTAAATTATTTGCTTCTTTAATCACACTTTCAATCAGACTGAAGCTGGATGAAAAAGACAAGGAAACCTCTTCACAAATATCCTTTCTTCTTGTTCACCCCATCAAGAGACAAAGAAGCATGGATCAGGAAAACATTGACAATTTAATCTGAATCATTGATTTGACAATATAGTGTTTGCTGCATGAAAAAACCAAGGTACAGTCCTATAGTACAGGGGTCTTCACCCTTGGCAACTTTAAGACTTGTGGACTTCAAGTCTTCAGCAAAGCTGGCTGAGGAATTCTGGGAATTGAAGTTCACAAGTCTTAAAGTTGCCAAGGTTGGAGACCCTTGCTATAGTATGTATACCAGTGCATTTCAGCCAGATAGTATTTTGATTCAGAGATGGGAATCCAAAATACCTTCAGAAAAAGATACTTTGGTACATCTGCAAATGTTAACAACTCTTAAACCAAATGTATCCTTTTCAGGAATTATACTGCAGCTGTAGAGGGCGGTTATGCAATCCGAGGAACAAATGCAGCTGTTTTAAGTGGCTCTCAGCAGATGCCAGCTAGACAAAAGACCCCATATGCTCTGAAACACTTTTAAATTCAGACCACCATTCTTTTATACTTTGCAGACATAAATGGGATTGCAGCCTATTCTATAAATTTACCCTAATTTTCTTCCCTTTCAATTGCTATGTGCTGCCTTAGGAACGGACTGAACTTTAAGGTTGTTGAGAATTGTGAACACACTCTTAAATAGCCTTAGCACATAAGGGAAGTTATCCAGAACTGCAGAGAACATTTATTGCTCACTACTGAGTCCTGCACAATAAACGTGAACTTTTTTCAAAAATGATTTTATTACTTGACAAACAATAAAAAAGAAACTATACACAAAATTATAAAAGAAAACAAAGTAAAACTCAGAAAAAAGAAACAACAGGGCACATGAATTCATGCTCATAACTGGTGGTCATATCTCATTGTAATTTCCATAGCTAAACTATATTAATTTCATTTCTCTGTTAATGATATCAATATTGCAAAGCATTGAGTAGTTGGGGCCACATGTTTAACCTTCAACCAATGCCAAAGAAGTATTTTTGCTAAAAGCAGAGCACAAAGAATCTATTTTCTTTCAGCAGATGACAATGTCCATGTGACAGAGATATCACTCAAAAAGATATGAATCTCTGAAAATATTACATCAGTTAATTATATATATAAACACAGATGTTATGGCAACAAAAGATCTAAGCCCATTGAATTTGCCCTTTGAGTTGATTTCTTTTTTTTTGTTTTCTTTTTAATGTATATATTTTTAATTATTTTTATTTATGTTTTATTATTTTTTATTTATATGTTTATCCCAAGCATGCTGAAACTCAGTTACTGATGATTGACCAACTATCTCTGCTGGAAGTTGGTTCCAACCTTCTACTATTCTTTCCACAAATATAAATAAATCTGGAATTTTAATAGCACCAATTAGCTGGGTCACATAGTGCTACTTATACCGTAGTTTACTATAAAGTTTAATTTCTTTTGATGAAGCTGTATTAACAGTTTGTAAAAGTTTTTGACTTTCTCAGAAAGTTAAAAGTTTGGTCACTTTTTCTTAGATACAGCTTTTTGCTTTTATTATTTCCATGTGAAATGAATACACGAATAAATATTTCATAGCACCATTTTGGGAGGGAGAGTTGGCTTCCAGTCAGCTTTGACTCCTGGTGACTGGACAATTCCATGCAAATTTTCTTGGCAAGAGTTTGGATCCTGGGCCTTTTTCCAATGCTGAGAGAGAGAGGACTGACCCAAGGTCACCTATTTGGCTTTCACCGGACTAGTCTTCTGGTTTCTATCTTGGTACCTTAGTTATTACTAATTATTTACTACCGGTAGTAGTGTAGTAGTAGTTATTATTACGAACACTATGCAATACTAAGTAGCCTTTAAGTGGATTGCTGAAAGTATGGCAATTTTTGAATGTGTCTCAGGTTTCTTGCAAAGAATTTCCCTCTTACATGGCAACAGCACCAAACTGATCTCCCACACAGGCGTTTGGAGAGTCCAACTGGGTCTTGAGCCCCATGCTTTCCGCCACCATTCCGAGTGGCCGCCTCCCTTTCCATCATATAGCGTTCTTTATGCGGTCATCGCGGGCACGGACGCATTCTGCCCACTGACCGAAATAGCTTTTCCAACGGCGCGGGGGCGAGTCCTCCTCCCCTACAAACCTTTTCCCGGCTTGGCCAGGCCAAGTACCCAAACGCGCGAACGCCACCCCCAAAGCCGGCAAGCCCGCACCTCCTTCCCTTTGCTCCGGGAAACTTGAGCTGGCCCAGAGAGAGCGACGGCCCGCAACGGGAGTAGGAAACGACGTCGCGGCCACGGCAGGGACGGAGAGACCGCGGCCGCCAGGAAATGCTGGAAGGCGTCCGACACCCGCTCAGATGACAGTAAACAATTCTTTTAATTGGGGGAAAAGAGGCTGGGACTCATTTGCACCGCCGCGCCCTCTGAAAGGCTCCGTTCGGTCGCTAAACGGTTCCCCCCTTCGGTTACATAAGCGTGCCGCTTTTGGCAAGCGCGCTGTCTCTCGCCTGCCCAGGCCGGGGAGGGGGGGCAGCGAGCGAGGGGAGAAAACCCACCCGTCCGTCTCTTAGAATCGCAAGTAGCGGATCTCAGCCCGGGGCGCGCAAAGCGACGGCCGCGATCCTCCCCCCCCCCCCCCGGGTCCCGGCCCGCCCTTTCCACCCCCCCCCCCAATCCCCGAGATCATTTCTGCGCAGCGCTCTGCGGCGAAAAGATGAGTCAAGCGGCGCTTCGCCAACAGCAGCAGCAGCAGCAGGAAGAGGGCAAGAGACGGGGAAGGCCGAGAGGGAGGAGCCGCTGCCAGCGCCATTGATTCAAACGCGCCGCAGCTCCGGGTCCTGGAGCCCTCCAGCTGCAGGGCGGTCTTGGCGGAGGGGCTCGGTGGAGGCGCTGCTTGGGGAGGTGAGCGGAACTCCAGGCGGCAGAGGAGTGGGGCGGGGGGGGGGAGGTCGAGGAGGATGTGGGAGGGGGCCGGCGGGGCAGGGGGCTTGCATCAGTCCCGACTCGCCGGCTTGTCTGTCACTTTTGAATCATAATCTGAATAGAGCTGGAAGGGACTTTGGAGGTCTTCTAGTCCAGCCCCCCTGCTCAAGCAGGAGACCCTATACCATTTCAGACAAGCGGCTGTCCACTCTGTTCTTAAACGCCTCCAGTGATGGAGCACCAACGATTTCCGAAGGCAAAACTCTTCCACTGATTAATTGTCCTGCTGCGAACCTGCTAATCTCTCCCCAGCTGCGGTGAGTGATGGGCTGCTTTCGTTGGCGGAGAGAAAGCAAACTTTGCGTCCTCTCGCAGAGTCGGGGTCCCCTGCGAGGAGAGGCGTATCAGCCGTGGAAGCACGAGTCGGGTCAGGCGCGCGTGGCGCCGGACTGAAATTGTAAGGGACTCCGGGGTGGGTTGCGGGGCCAACTTCCCCCCTTCCCGACCTTTTACTTTTCAAACTGTCCATTTCCAGCGATGCCTCGCATTTCTGCTTGGTTATTCTGGAAAAGTTATTTTTATGCCAAAAGTTATTTTACGCATACACGCTGCCCTCGTTGTAGCTTCGTTGTCTGGCGGCTTTCGTTTCCCTCGCATTTCCTGCCATAATTATTCTTATCCTCCAAAACGCCTCGCGTGCGATGATGTCGCTAGGCTGTTTGTTTTTCTCTGAAATAAATACCAGGGTGTTTGAAGTGGCTCGGTGCTTTGGGAGAGGAAGAACCGGCCGCGTCGACTGTTAAGAACTTCCCCTTTCCAAGAGAATTGTTGTAGTAGAATAATTAAAATTCATTTAGGTGCTTGTTTTGACTGTGTTGTCGCAGAGTTAGACTGCAGAATTGGCAGGCGAGTTGGCCGGTGCTTGTTGAAAAGGCACGTGGAGGAAGATGGAGAGAACCAGATGTGTGGTTGCCCGCCAGGGTTGGCTTCACAAAATGGGTGTGCCTAAAAATAAGAAAAGAAGAAGAACTTGGCTTTTTTTTTAAGTGGGTGTGCCTCTAATAAGGGGAAACACCTGCGGGATAGGAGGGGGGCCGGTGCAAGACAGAAGGTGGGTTGTGCAACTGAGGACTTGTGCTATTTATATTGTAACTTTGCTGAATCAATTGAAAGAGGCCTAGTTGATACTGTATCTTTTACACTGAGTGTATAGCTAAGAGTTGGGCTGGCATTTTGGGAAAAAGACATTTCTGGTCAATCCTCTGAGAAGGTTTGCTTATGGGTGCTTCTCCTGAAATGTTGAAACATATCTATTCCAGCCTATAAAATGATCCCCCCCTCTCATTTAGGCAGGGAATTTCGCGAGCATCAGGAATTATAATCTTACTATAACTTTGCTTGTTTTTTTCTTAACAAATTTTTTATTTTATTTTTTCCTGGTAATAGCTACAGCATAGTGTGCTTCTGTCTTAATTAAAATCAGATTTATTAGAAGTGGACTTTGGAAGAATTCTTCTTGTGACCAAAGATGCAGAATAGATCACTCAATATAAACCAAAAAAAATGTTTGGCAACATTTTTTCCTCCCAATTCACTTGGAATGTATTGAGACTGTCATCAAGGAAAGTCCTTGGCATGTTCTGGACTGAACTTGGCATGTTCAGTCCTTGGCATGTTCTGGAACAGATGCTGTAAGTTGTAAACCTGACATCCTTTAAGTGTGTTTATATCTCCCAAACATCCTTCACTGGTGGAACCACTGACTGTAACAACTATGAGTGTAATTGAACACATTTGCAGTGCATACGTTGGAGAAAGACATTATCTAAGGCTGCTGTCTCTAACTCTTTGGGAGAGAGTCATGTATGGAGACCTTGGTGCTTTCTGAGTTTGTTTGTAGACCTTTAATTTAATGCACTGGTGATATTACCTAATTAGATATGAAATATCTGCAAGCAAACAAGGTTCAAAGAGCACCAATGATTCCACAGTTCAACCCTGAGTTACATATATTATTTGCTATTGGAGGGTCATATATACTTGCACACTTACGGCAGTTCACTGACTGGAAATTTAAAATCAATTAAAATTAGCAACATGATAGGTGCACACATGATAGGTGAACATATTTGTATTTGGCTGTTGCCTCCTGCATGGTTTGTATTACTAATATGTAGTGTGGTAGATTGGTAAACTAAAAAAATAATAATAAGCAAGTTCAAAACTCCCTTGATTATGGAGAATTATTGGGTAATTTGGGACCAGTTGGTTTTTCAATTTAACCCCATACATCTTTATGCACCATAAAGAAAAGATAGGTAATATATAAATACATAGGATGAGGTTTTCTGTTCTTTTTAAGACTAGCCTTCAATCAGGTCACTATCAAGATTGGCTCTAGATCAATTGTACTAAGAATTATACTTTTTACAGATGAAAAATACTGCGGGTTAGATATGAATTTTACTTATGCATGTGCTTATTTGCGAAGCCTAAAGGCCACTATAAACTGCTGACTCTGAGCAACAACTAAAGTGTTCATAATAATACAAGGCAACCGATTCTCCAAACCAGTTCCAAGAGACGATTGCAATCAACTAGTCTTCCTTACTTGATGGAAGAACCAGCTTTTCACCAGCTTCCTAAAAACAAAAAAGGAAGACACCAATCCTATTTTTCTGCCAGAAGGGCAAACACTGGAAAGGTGTCTTATGTGGTCCCCAAAGGTGACAGTCTCTAACTGGGGAGACATTAAGTTAGCCTACCCTGTTATATTTTATCAGACAGACGGATACTACATGGAAAAGATAATTTCATAACTGTGTTCTGAACATGAAGGGCTTTAAAGGTGACAACCAACACCTTGAATTCCACCCAAAAGCCAACTGGCAACCAGGGCAGTTCTCAGAGTAGAAATGTGACATGGGTGCTCAAAGGGCACCCATCATTTCCTGACCTGAGGCAGCTGTAGCTTTCTAATGGCCAAGCCCCAGTGTTCTGACCCAGTTCCCCAAACACAACAAACCCTCTAAAGTGAACTCAAAGATTATTAGGAGTGCCAGCAGCTCTGGCAAAAAGTTTCTCTCTCACTGCAGATTAACAAGCCCATCCAGCCGGAAGATGAATAGTTGTCTTCCACATCTATTCATCTCTGCCCCCTGCCTTTTATCCCCAGAGTTATGTTGGGGTGTCGCTAGCAGCAGTGGCTCTTCCTTCCCAAGGATCAGCCCACAGATTTCCACTGCTCTCCTTTCCTCTGCCTTCTATGCATCTGTGCATCAGGCATTGGACCCAGCTGTTCCTCCACTTCCTCATCAGCCACCTCCAGACCTGGAGGCTGTTGATATTCCATCTGAGGGCTAATGGATGGCCCAGGTTCTGCCTGTCTCTCTCCCTCTGTCAGCTCCATTCCCTCTTCCTCCGAGCTCTCAGGTTGCCTTGATGCTGACCCTGACTCCCACGCTGCCTCCTCCTCTGATTCAGCTGCTGGAGGGGTGGTGGCCAAGAGGCCACAACACCCAGAATTTGCAGGTGGTCCTGCATCTAAGTACTAATCTTGGGCAACCCTGTTTCGGAGATCATCCAAGATCAACTGTATGTTGGCCTGCTGAGGCATATATGTAATTAATAGTAACATAACAGAGAGCCAACTTGGTGTAGTTATGGCATCAGGCTAGAAATTTATTCCTTTAAATGCCCTGGTGGCACAGTAGTTAGAATGCAGTATTGCAAGGAAACTCTGCCCACAGCCTGAAGTTCAATCCTGATGGGGCTTGAGAGTGACTCAGCCTTCTATCCTTCCAAGGTCAGTAAAATAAGGACCCAGATTGTTAGGAGCAATAGGCTGACTCTATCAATCTCTCAGGGAATGCTGTAAAAGCACTATGGAGCAGTATGTAAGTGCTGTTGCTGTTAAGGCACGACGCCAACTTAGGCAAGTCACTTTTTCTCTCAGCCCTAGGAAGGATGCAATGGCAAACCATTTCTGAAATCTTGCCAAGAAAACTGCAAGGACTTGTTCAAGCAGTTTCTCTGAGAATCTGACACGATTGAATAGAAGGAAAGGGGAAAAAAGTAATATGATGTGCTAATCCTTTCAGAAGCCAAAACAAAAACCCTGAAAAAGCAACAATAAGTTTCTGCAATTCATCAGAAATCAGAAACACTGGGCCGGCACTGTTCTGTCATTTGAGTTGCAACTTAAGAAGATAAACCTGTTCTGTGTTCCAGTAATCAAGGTGATAAAAGGGTTTCAAGATGACAGATTTATTAAAAAATTTTAACTATTTAGATCATTTTTTAGAAAGCAACTCCCATTGTACTCTGCAGCACTTATTTCCATTAGGCTGCATAAGATTGCAGCCTAATATTACTTTGCACTAGATAAAATTATTTAATGCCCAATTTTAATAATTTTAAACTTCTTAAGTTTAGTTCTTTGCTATTTTACATTGGTTTTACCATCCTCTCTATTCCCTGTTGACCTGACTGTTGAAAATATTATTGCAATGAGGTACATGAAGCATTTTTGGTACTTTGAAATGCAGTATTATAATCCATGTTAAGGAAAAGTGCAAGTACAGTGGAATTTACAACAGGCTTTAGAAGTTTACTGGAACATATACTTTGCTGGTTTGTCGTCTTTTATTAAGTGATTAATAAATATATCTCCAAGAGGAAAGAATATGCATATACCACATTAGTGAAACTTTCTGGCTTTCTCTTTATGTGTAGTGCATTTATTATTAATCCATCAGGACTCTGGACTGGTTTTGATTTGGTTCAGAGAGTTAACCTGCAAAAGAGTTTCTCTTTTGGGTATAATTAAAGCTGGGCACAAAAGGCTTTTCACATTGTTGACATGTGTTGTTGGCACAGTTTTTCAGGGAATCCTGCTTATGTGATTTCACTGACTGTTTTTGTTATTCTCTGTATGCAAGGGGCAAACATTTGTTATTTGCTGTCAGAAAGGCTGGGAACAAAATTATATTTGATTGCCTAAAGGAATAAAAGTGGGTGGAACAAACTGTTTGTCACTGGCAAACTCCAAACCATGTGTGCCAAACCTCCCTTGTTCTTTCTTTGCTTTTATGCCATGTGAAAACAAGCAACTTTTTTATGCTCATTAATTATGAGAACAGATGCCCTTCATTTTTCATGAACTTCTTGGTAACATGAATTTATTCATGTCATTAAAGAAAGGAGATATGTATAAACTGGGGGACCAAGACTACATTTTTTTTCCTGAAAAACTTTGGTTGTGGCCAAGAATTCTTTCAGATAGGCTCCAGGGTAATCTGCAGCGTTACAAAATGGAACAATTATTAAATAAGACAAAGCATCATATACATAGAATTAAGAATTAAGTAATTTAATTCTTATTGAACCAAATCAGATTTGATTTTGACCACTTTCTTGCTAGAGCCACACCCAAATTTTGTTTAATTCAAAACTAAGTAGTGTGTTGGATTCCAGGGCCATATTATGTGGCTGAACGTTGGCAGCATTATGAAGTAGGATTGCAATGGTTTGAAGGAAGTATTTTAGATCTTGTGCAAACAAAACACCCACCCCTTCCTCTCTATTAAAACAGCTAAAATAATGTTGCTTTTACTTTAAGAGTCAGATTGATAAATCGGGTTCTTAAAGCAGCTGCATCTTCTCCCCTCCACCCACCCAAGATCTAGAAAATAAAATTGTTTTCAGTCAAGGAGAATTGAAAGAAATGCAATGAAACACATCCTTCATTTCTATCTTTAAAGCTCTCGTTTGTCCTGGATGAGTTTCTTGCTCATTCCCAAGTGAGACTGATGCAAACATTTATAGGACAAAATTAGGATTTTTTCCCCCTAAATTAAATGCAGATCAGTGCAACACTGACAATTTGGCGGTCATCGTGCTGATTAGTCAACAAGTTTTTAATACAGGAAATAAGTCTTCAGGTTAATTGCTGGTGATAGGAACAGAAATCAAGAATATTAAGTTTGTTTGTTTGCTTATTTATTTATCTATCCTATTTCTAAACTGCCTCAGAGGTGTCTAAGAGGTAGCAATCTCCCTAAGGTTTGCTGCTCAGAATCATGTATTTGTGATGGGCAGCTTACAAACTGAATGAATGAATGAATGAATGAAGAATGAGCGAATGAGTTGATCTTTGTCTAGTAGTGCATTTGTAGTAGAGGGGTCGGAACTACATTGAGTTACTTATTAATGGTTGTAAATATTTTTATAGGCGGCTCCACCCAAAGCAGGGTGAATATATTGTACTTCAGTAAACTGTGCTGGGATTAATATATAAAAAAGAGCAATATATATTTTTAGTGATGATGAATCAAAATATTAAAAAGTCATGAGCTGTTAGAGCTTCTTTAGAATCTTAATCTCTGCAGGATTATTAAAGTTGTAGAAAGTATGAAAAAAGGTTAGATATTAGAGACCCCAAAAAAGCACTGTTTAGTACTGTACTTGGAAAACAGGATGTATTTATTAGGAGACTAAATTCTATCAAGAACAGCAGAAGTTAAGGAATACAAAATGGCCTATTATTAGGCTGTTAAACGACAGCCTAATCAGGGAACCCTCAAGGAGAAAAAAACACCCCCACTGAAAGGACAAGCTATTGCATATAAATAGTTAACAAATCCCATTTTCTTCTAACACTAAAGATGTTACCTAGCCAGGTAATGAAATGTCTGCAAGAAAACAACCAAACTTGCACCAAGGACTCCACTGTGGTAAATCTTGAACTGGAGTCAAATAAGACGACGTGATGGCTGAACAATTAACTGTTTATTAACTAAGCAACTCAACGATAACATACAACAGATTACCTCAGGACCCCGTCTGACAGCTATTTATACCGTAGCTGTCAAACGGGCATCCAATCAGATAGCGGCTTTTCTCCCGCTGGCAGGCGCGCTGCAACCAATAGCAAAGACTTCCGCAGTCCTAAACAAACACTGGTCGTAAGTCCGAGGACATAACACATTGGCTTATCATTTTTTAAAAAAATAAATTCACTTTACACATGAAGTATATATAAAAGTACATATGTTCTAAATCTCTAAATAAAATAGACATATTTTCTGTTAGTAAGACCAAAAAAAATTACAAAGAAATACGGGAGATTTTCAACATGGTAAATGCATTCTTTACTACTTGTCAAAAATTAGCCACATTAGAAATATTCCAAAGAGATTCTGGGACAAGAATTCAACTCCACTCTTCAACACTGGATAAGGCAATTCTTCTCTTTCTAAGTAGGTCTTTGACTATCCAGTACCTTCCAGAAATGTTGGAATACAATTACCATCATGTTACGTTGAATAGAACTGACAAGAATTGCAATCTTAGGACTTCTGGAAGGCTATAGATTGGAGAAGTGTGACAGATCAGCCTACGTAATTTAATTTAATTTAGATACGTTTAAAAAAAAATTGTAGGTACAACACTACAAGACCTTGAGTTTCATCCAAACAACAGGCTGTGCTTTGAGAAATGAGCTTTAAAGATAAATTTAATCTCTTCATTATTTGTTGAAACCCATATTGAGACCAAAAAATTAAACTGCATTTTCCAAGGAAGCCATCAGCCTGCATAAAAAGGAAGGTAGTGACTCATAGGAAAATGAGCTATTCTCTCATCAATAGCCTAGCCCCATTTTATGATGGACATAAAACTACCTTCCTTTAATTTTCTGGCTTATTTTATAGAAAGAGAAAGTGTTTTTTTCGTTAGTGAACTTTGCAGTACCATAATGATGTTTATACCTATCGCAAATATGGTCTTTGATCCCTTAGCTCCGCCCACATTCTGCAGAACTTAATGTTTTAATTGCTTTTCATAGAGAAGATAGTGTTTTCTACAGTACATGCAAACTTTGATCCTGTTTTTCCCTCCCAAGTAAATGACACAGCTTTGATGAAGTACAGATGAATTGGGATTAAGGAGTTTGTTCTTTCCAAACTAGGGTGAAATAAGGGCAGTCCTCCCATATTTCCTAAGCGCTATGGGTAGATGTATGTATCTGAGCATCTGGCATTTGAAATTTTCTTTCTCTAAATGGAGGGTTTGAGTTCTCTTGGAACGGAATTAAAGCAAGTTGTTTGTGCTTGGATCACCTGGGGGTGAGGGCTTGTTAGGACTTCATGCAACCCAAAAAATAGTTCTTTACTGATGAACCTTGAGGATGCTACTGTAGATAAAGGAGCGAGTTGTACAAGATCCTGCAATATTGTACAATATCTCGCAAAACAGGACATACAGTTAAGTAACAAGGCAAAGAATATGGAGTGGTTTGGAATTAAGAAGTAATAGGATATACATCAGTTTGTATGAGAACCTCTTTCATTCAGCATCCTAGCCTACCACAAGAGTTCAGTGATAACATTTTGTCTTCTCTCTTTATATTTCATGGAAGTTTCTTTTTAAAAAGGTTTAAGCTTAAAAATATGCATATCTGGTGTTTTTCTCAAAAAATAATAATAATAATTTAGGAAAGCATGTATTTGTGAGCAATTCAAACCAGTAATTCTCAACAGCTGCAGCAATGAAAGGTAACTCTACCTTCTCCATGGAGATTTAGAAGTCAACTGCAGATGTCCTCACACATGTATATTTGGATAAAATGGATCTGCAAGTCACTATATTCCATGTGATATGGAATGTGATAAGAAAAACAAAGTGGATATTTTTGGGAGCAATATGAGTTTGGTGCTAGAAACTTTTCCTAGATCTATATGCTGTTGCTGGGGCATAGAGAGAGTTAGTTCCGAAAAGGAAATGTGGCAGTCATGTGATCAAAATCACACCCATTTTTAACAGGTGTTGATGCCTGCCCATCTTTCTGAAATTATTGAGCATTTTGATAAATTTGTTCTCTTACAAGGATCTTCAAAACTTCAGAGGCTTCTTGTACGTGAGGAGCAAAAGAGCCAAGCACATCTTCAAGGACAGTGTCTTCTCTAGAGTAGGGAACCCTAGCTAAGAAATCCTGCTTTCTAACCCACGGGGAAGAATCTTAAGGAGGGCAGCCTCTCCCCCTCCTCATGATCTGAAATGCATAAATGGACCTTGAAGTCTGCTAAAGTAATATAATGCTATGTGGAAGTGACCTTGAGGAACAAGGGGAAGAGATGCTGCCTAGGAAACGATCAGACAAGAGAAGGGGGAGTTGGCTGCCAGATGAAGAAATTTAGATAGGCGGCATTCTAATTGATTGAGCAATTAAAAGTGGTGGTAGGAGATTTGTGCCTTCAGATTTTCGAGATTTTGTTAATGTTGCCTTACAATGAAGTAGAATTAGCTCATCTGGCTGAGTTTTCAGTCTAGTTTGCCTGGGAGAATTGACAAGCAGTGAACAGGTTTGTGAGGATTTTTTAAAAAAATAGATCAAAGTAACTGCAAGAAACACTTTTTCATAGACCTTGGGGAGAAGTTAAACCTGCTATTCTTATAAGACCTGCAATTTTGGAAGTATTTGAGGATATTTATTTGGAAAACCTTGAACATATGTGTAGATTTGATTTCATCTTTGTGTCTTGCGTGTGCACAATTACTGATCAAAACTGACTAAAGCTATTTTATTGTTTTTCTGTTTTAGTATCTTCAGTTTTTAACAGCATAAAAATTACGGATGCAAACAAAGTCAGACAAAGCAAGATATATATTGTATGCACTGATTCAATAATTTGGTTATCCCCATTAATCAGCTAAAGCTTAGTGTATGGTAATTTACTGATTAAATTAATTAAAAGCTACATCTTCTGTAGTATCATTCATTCTACCTACTGAATTAATGAATAAAGTTCAAAAAGGCAATTAGTAATATTTTAAAAATATACCAGTAGTCCCCATAACATTGAAGTAAACTGTTCCATGGAATTTTTAAAAAAGGATTCGTGACCTCTGGATGAATGGAACCAAATAAAGTCAGCATGGAAGAAATGGTGCTAGGTTAATGAAAGCAGATATTTATAATGTGATCTGCAAGTTTTTATTTGTTATAAGATTCTTTGTTATAGGTTGCCAAAAAATGCTGCAAAGCTTAAGAAGTGACCACTTAGTTTAATCAGCCCTTGGTTGATTTCTTGCACACATTTCATTACCCAACATGGTAACATCATCAGTGCTAGAAGGAATTATAGTTGTTCTTGGTTAGGCTTAGGGTTGTGAACTAGTGGACTATATTAAAAAGGAGAGGAAAATAATATGTGTCTTACAATTAATATCCATAAAAAGGAATTGGATAAAATTCATCACATTTAACTTGGCTATATTAATTACCTGAATTAACCTATTTGTACAGTATGTTCAATCAAAAACTAATCAAATGTGTCACTGTAAGAAAAACAATATCAGTGTGATTAGAAAACCAGCTAAGAATATTATGCAAATATATCTATTAGTTCTTTAAATAAATTGCAGAAATGTGTGGTGAGAACACAACCATAGCAGGACAACTAAACTTCATATGATCTCTTCTCTGACTTACTATTGAAGATTAGCATAATTGGACAGATGTGAAAATCAGCCTTATAGACAGTGACACATCTGAGTGAGAGTTGGGTCAGCTTTTACTTACATTAGGGTGACAAAATCTGTTTTGCAAAAATCCAGGTGACAATAGCAATGTTTAAATTTTCTGTGCCTACTTTCTTTGATCTAACAGTCATCCAGATTTTTGCAGTCACATGCCAATATCCCCATTTCTACCTAATGTGGGCTATCTGCATTAGATTTTCCAAATTATTAATTTCCTCTCCGAGGAAGAGTGGTTACTGTATCATCATCATCATCATCATCATCATCATCATCATCATCCTGGTTTGATATCAGTATAAGATTTTGTATTGGGGGCAATATAAGGCTGCAGGCTGCTGTTTCCTTTATGTCACACACACCCTATTCACAACTCCATGTGCTTTTCCATCCAACAACAACAGCTGAATCAGCATTTAGCTCTGCTCTGAGGACTCCCCTCAAGGATAGGTCCTATTTCCAGGATCAGAAGCAATAGGCTTCCAATAAATGCCACTTGCTCTACAACAAGTAAAGAAGGTCTTTACATATTTTGCATGTGGCTTAAGTTGGACTTCTGAAACTTAGCATGACTTGCTAAAATGAAGAATGAACATTCACCCATGAATACAAGTCTGATTTCAATGGCATTTAGGCAAGGCAAAATATAAACATATCACTTTTATTTATCCTATTTTAATACCAATATGACACGGTTTGTCAGACTTGATGGAACTGCCACTGTCTGTCATAGGCTTGCCCAGGAAATGCAAGGGGCTAAGTTTCGCTTTTGCTTCGCTTGGGCAAGTCTGCCGCTGGTTTAGCCAGGCTAAGCCAGGAACAAAGCCCAAGGTTTTGAGATTCTGGGCAAACGTCTTACAGTTTAAAAAGATGTGTGAGACTCCATCTAAAGGGGACTTTCAGAATGACATAAATGCTCATATTTGCAACAGAGATTTCTGGGTTTCTGTTCAGTTGCTTTTAAATGTAGTGACAACATAGGTGATTCTTCTGTTAGTGCTGGCTATTGCCTTCCAACTGTAAGCTACCTATGAGTGCCATGGCAAAAGACTTAGAATCATGAATCAACAATGGAATATAGAATAACAGAGTTGGAAGGGACCTTGGAGGTGTTCTAGCCCAACCCCCTGCTCAGGCAGGAAACCCTCTACCAGGGATGGTGAACCTTTTCAGCACCAAGTGCCCAAACTGGAACACGCATGCGCCGGAGTGCCAGAAACACGAAGACCAGGTGGCCAATGCGCATGTGTGTGCAGGCCAGCTGGTCTTTGTGTTTCTGGACATGCATGTGCACTGGCCAGATGGACTTCAGTTTCCAGCATTCCAGCATGTGTGAAGACCAGCTGGCTGGTGCACATGTGTGCGCTGGAACCCAGAAGAGCATCTGGCTCTGCATGCCACCTCTGGCACACATGCCATATGTTCGCCATCACGGCCCTATAGCATTTCAGACAAATGGTTGCCCGATATCTTGTTAAAAATTTCCAGTGTTGGAGCATTCACAACTTCTAGAGGCAAGTTGCTCCACTTATTAATTGTTCTAACTGTCAGGAAATGTCTAGGTTGCTTCTCTCCTTGATTAGTTTCCACCCATTGCTTCTTGTCCTGCTCTAGGCGCTTTGGAGAATAGCTTGACTCCCTCTTCTTTGTGGCAACCTGTGAGATATTGGAACAATGCTATCATGTCACCTCTGGTCCTTCTTTTCATTAAACTAGACATACCCAATTCCAGCAATCATTATTTATATATTTTAGCCCTAATCATCTTTGTTGCTCTTCTCTGAACTCTTTCCAGAGTCTCAACACCTTTTTTACATTGTGGCCACCAAAACTAGATCTGGTACTCCAAGTTTGGTCTTACCATGGCATGGGTTAATATAATCAGACTGCAGAAGGACAGAATGGGGAGTTGCCCTCTAAGCAGAACTGAATGTACCCACTAGATGGCAAAGGAGCTGCTTCTGGAATTGAGAACATATGTTTGTAATCCAACACACTCTGTACATATGCACAGACATAGTAAGAGTACTTTATGGAAAATAGAAGTGCAGGCAAAAGTGAGTCATAAGGAAATAGCCTATTTTACTTTGTTCCCAAATATACCGTAATATGCCTTAGCTCTAAATATATCTGCAATATGAAGGGTGTTGATTTTGTTTCTGAAGAAGCCACACAGAGATGAAGTTGTCAGTAGCTGCCTTATCTACTTGGTCAGGCAAGTTTTTGCACTACTGGTATTTGTTTTTGTCAGTGCTATTTTACAGCCTAACTCACTTGGGGCCCAAATTGCCATGAAAAGGCATGGAATGGCAGGATAGTCTAGAAGTATGTAGCTTTGGAACTATTGCAAAATAAAGTTCAGAACAATTTTGGTCAGAGAATCTTAATTAATGAACTTTGTCCCATAGCAAAATAGCAAGGATTGTTTTCTTTGAGCCAATTCTTAGTGCTTCCAACTTTAATATGATACTTTTGCATGTGAATTTCATTTGTCATGGCAAACATCCAGTTTAGAGGGCTGATGATTAATATCCATGTCTAAACACAGTTGAGCTTTACTCTAGGAATCTTTATTTCTAATCCAAATGAGGTTTACGGTAATTTAAGATTTGTAAAATAAGTACCTAAACAACACTATCTACGTTTAGGAAAATTAAATCATGGGATGGGCTGCAGGAAATGAGTGAAGAATGAACATAGCCATAGAATAATTAAATACAATATATAAGTTTTCTTGTAGGGATAAATGGGTAATTTTAAAGCAAATTGTAATACATCTCTCCAAGATTAATAGTTTGGATCATTCTTCTTTGGATTATATCCTTTAATTAAAAAACTGGGGGGGAAATCCTGGTATTTGGGGAAATTGTACACGTTTTTGCATGCTTCAGAAATATTCATTCTTCACAATAAACTACACTGTTCACAACTGTACTGCTGCCATCAGCATATCTTAAAATGCCGCTTATAAATTGAAAACTTCAACAACATTAGCAACATTTTCTCAGTGAGATTTAATTCCTCATCTTTATCTAACTCTCTACCTGAGCCCGGTCCTAATCCAGCTTTTACGACAAATGTGTCTAGATGGACCTTTAGAGTTTATCTAGAGAATTTACTTTGTAACTTTTAAGTAACCAAACAATATACTATTCTGCAACTTGATTTTTTAAATCAGAAATACATAAAAATCACTTGCAATTTTATTTGAAAATAATTTTAACCAAAACACTGATGAGAGCAATGTGAATGAAGAAACTGAAAAGTCACATATAGGATAAAATAATTGTAATCGGGATAATTAGAATTATAGCTTGCAGCATTCTGAATGTTCAACTATTTCCACTTTTTCCGTCCCTGTTCCTCACAACCTTCAAAGTTGAATATCGTATTACATTTTAAAATAGTATCACGAGATTAAGACCTAGACCCGTGATGGCGAAGCTACGGCACGCGTGTCAGAGGTGGCACACAGAGCCCTCTCCGCTGGCATGTGCACTGCCTCCCCAGGTGAGATCTCCGTGGCGTTTCTTTCGTGAGCTTCCCTGCAAACGACAAAACAGAAGCTCGCCAAAGAAAAAGATCTTACCTCTTGCCATGCTGCCGTTGTTGGTATGCCCTGCCTCCCGCCAGCCAACTGGTCTTCGGGTGTGCGCACATGCATGTCTGAGCATGTACACATCTGCACATGCACGCCAGTGGTGGGTTCCTACCGGTTTGGACCAGTTTGGCCAAATCGGTAGTGGTTTGGCGGCCTGAGTCACTGCAACCAGTAGCGACTCAGGCCTGCCACACCCCCAAACCGGTTCTCTGGGCAGCGCTGTAGGTGCCACCATCTTGGTTTTTTTGCTTCTGTGCATGTGCAGAACATTTTTATTGCATTGTGAGTGCGCGCACAGTGCCCCCACGAGCAAACCAGCAATAGTGCCTGCCGGAACCCACCCCTAATGCACACATTTGTGCATGACCGTGCATGTGGCGTTGCACCCCTTTCAGTTTGGGCATGCGCGCGCATGCAGTTTGGGTCCTCGGTGTCTAAAAGGTTCACCATCACCGACCTAGACAATTAGAAACATTTTAATAAAAGAAGCCCTACTTCTTTCAATGGTGCAGCGTTTCCCTCTCTCCAGACGAAGCCCATCACCTCTAGCCAGTTTACAATGATGGAAGCAAATCGAGGGTGGGGGAGGCTGAACACAGTACTTTAAATATGTACAAAATTTTCTTCCAAGAGTTTTACAATGGCTTACATTTTTTTTATTTAACTCCAAAAATGTCCTTAATTTACAACTCTTTAAAGCAGTTGCATCGTTCCCTGGGATTCCAAGGCACCTGCCAAAAGAGTCTTGAGAAAAATGATGATGCATTCAGACTCTTCTGTACTTTGAAGCACGTTTTCACAATGAAGTTTGAAGCCCTTCAAAGTCTACATGAACTGACAGCTTCCATCCATGTTGCTTTTGGGGGGGGGGAGGGCGTGTTGAAGAGTCTTCTTTCATGCAGACTAAATTAACTTTTTTCATCATTGTGAAGAAACACACCCAGTCCCTAACTGAACTCTGCCTTCTGTAAAGGAAGCTTCATCTTCCAATTTATTACATGCCCGAGGATATTTGTGCTGTGAGATTGTTAAACAAGAATGAGGAGTGGCAATAAAAACAAAATAATGACTTTCAAGCTTCAGGTGTAACTTAGTTATGATAACCTTGATTGAAATGACACAAGCACATTTTATCTCGGCATAAATCATTTGTAATCTCCTAAAACAATGTGCGCAATTATCCTGATTCTTCTTTCCTCTTGCTCTTCACCCACTTTTATGGAGTCCCAGAATAGTGTAACAATGATTTTTATGTAAGTGGCAGGTGAGAATCTCAGATTTCTCACCTGCCATAGATAGAAGGACTTTATACTAGCACAAAATCTTAATCTGTTATGGTAAACTTAGAGGATACGCCATGCAAGGAACTGTCAGGGTTTCAAGTAACACCCCCAATTAAAGGAGAGTCCGAGGCTTGAGGTTCTTCAAAGTTCCATTTATTAGAGATGTCATATTGGCACAATCTGGGAAAATCCGAATCTGAAAGCTTCTAGGTTTACCTCACCCAAATGAAAGTTCAAGTCCCTGCCCAGCACCCACATGTCCATCACATGGTCCAATCAGGCACCATCCCAACTGGAGATGCCTCCCTATCACACCACCCAGGTGCAGGGCAAGTTGTCCTTGACTCTCTGAGAAAGGAATGTTATTTTGATTATATCTACCCCACTCTATATAATTCCCCCTTCCCAATTTCCTACAGCATTAAATGTGGCTGGCCTGAAGCCCAATGCAAAAGATGGCTTCCGGGCCTGACAGGAACTAGGGAAGAACTGCATCTCTTGAACAAGAACCAATAGAACCAAGGAAGTTTAATTAGATACCGTAATGGTATGTGGGAATGACCTTGAGAGACAGCAGGCAGGGGAACAGTCAGATAAGAGGCAGCTTAGCCTGCAAAAGGAATGTGGACATGACAAACAACTCAGAAAGGATCCTCCCTAGTTTTTGTAAAAGTGTATTAGTATCACATAAACATGCATGCCATTCAGGTAAATCCATTCATATGGTGGACCCATTTTAAAATTAGTCACGTAGGTGTAGGGCAGTGATGGCTAAGCTTTTTGTCACCGCGTACTGAAAGTGTGTCTGTGCACACACACACACACCCATAAAGCAATGTGTGTGTGACCCCTTCCCTGATGCCCTGCCCCACCCGCGCATGTGCGTGCCCCCCTGCACCCCTCTCTGTGCATTCAGACATGACCCCCCCTGCATGTGCCCTTCCCCACACACATACACGTGTACCCCACCATGTGCAGCCCACACACATGCACACACGTCTCCTGCATGCACCCTGCACATGCACAGCAGAGACCCAAAAATCAGCCGGCTGGCAGGAGGTGCCCGCACATGCACGGTGGAGCTGAGCTGGGGCAGCGGCTCACGTGCTGACAGAGAGGGCTCTACGTGCCACCTGTGGCACGCGTGCCATAGGTTCACCCTCATGGGTATAAGGAAACGTAGATTTCAAACTTGAATTGTTTTTATTAGGCATGATATCAGAAAAACTTGATAAGAAAAATATATATTTAATATTACATGTCTTAGCAGCAGCAGGATTATTTTTGCACAATACTGGAAAAATGAAGATATACCGTGAGAGGAAGAAATAGTCAAGAAAATATTAAGATTGTGCAGAAATGGATAGATTGACATTGAAAATTAAACAGAAAGAGGACGTAGAATATTATCAAACATGGCATCTATTCTACCAATGGTTGGAAAAAAGGGGTGGAGATTAAGAATGTAATCTGTATTGTTAAGCAAATTAAATACCCAGACAACATGATGTTTATTAAGCACTAAGAAATGTATTTAATAGTAAATCATTTTTTAAAAAAGAACTAGTCCTATAAGTTACTGACAAAGAGTATATGCTTTCAGTCTGTGAAAGGAAGTTTGAAACACAGGTTCAGTTCTTCAAATTGTAGGCATGAGCTAATATAATTAGATTCTTTTTAATATGGTGAGCGAAAGTGGTGGTTGTAGTGCTAATGATAGTACCTACAATATATAGAAATTATATATTAGCAGGGTGAGGAAAGCTTGCTTTCTGACATGCTAATTTCACTGCTGATTTGGATGTGAAGGCAATTTGGCTATGACATCTGTCACCCCATTGATCACCAGGGTTGACTCAGTTGATCTGGCTGGCTACATGGGTGTCTTCTCCCTCCCTTACCATTCCTTGTGTGTCCTTCCCAAAGGTGCGTTCTTGGTGGAAGAGGATGACTGTATCAGCTAGAAGGGGTGCACTGATCTTGGGTCAAGGTATAAGATACAGGGGTGGGCTTCAAAAATTTCAGCAACGGGTTCTCTGCCCAGTTGCTGGGTGGGTGTGGCCATGATGGGCATGGCCTAGTCAGCCTCCTGCACCACAGCAGGAAGTGGGGCATTTTTGCCTTCCCCAGGCTCCGGAGGCTTTCCTCCAGTCTCTGGGAGGGCAAAAACTCTGTTCCCCAGGCTCCAGAGACCCTCCAGAGGCAGGAAACTGGCCCATTTTCCAACCTCCAAAACTTCTGGGAAGCCCATTTCCCCCCTCTATGAGCCTCCGCGCTGACGCTGCACTTACCTCGCATCCAAAATGGGCCGCGTGGAGACTCCTGGGAGGGAAGAGGCAGGGGGCGGGGCCAGCCAGGAGTGGGATTTAGAGGTTCTCCAAACCAGCCATTAGCTACGGGTTCACCCCTGATAAGATAGCTGCACTCCCCTACTAGAACTTACAAACAAGCTCATAGTTGATTTGTTGTAATGATTGGTTGGTTGATATTTAGAAGACATATTTGGTCATGCATTTGATCATGACCCAGTGGTGGGCTGCAGCCGGTACGCCCCTGTACGGGTGTACCGGAGCCAGCCCAGAGCATCGGATACCATTCCGGTACGGTGCTCCGGAGGGCCTGCCCGCCCGTGCTCCTTACCATATTTTAAAGCTGTCGGTGCTTCCACGCATGCGCATAGCACGTATAGCGCCTGTGCAATGCTCTGCTGAGCAGCTGGAGCATCGCGGAGGCTTGTGGAAGTGTTATTTCCAGCTACAACGCATGCATGTGCTGCGCACATATGCACGCGCACTGCGCACGTGCATGTGGGTGACGCAGGGGCCGTTCCAACCGTACCGGTTGGAACGGAATCCAGAACCCACCACTGTCATGACCCCATTTTGAAAATCAGATCTAAAGTTTGAAATCTGTGTCAATTTAACGGAGTTTAGTGGGACTTGTTTATTGATCAATGCTATTATACTTACATTATTCACACTTTGAGTAATGTAAGTGAGAGTGTCCCTGGCTTTGATATCTCCACCTGACATACCAAACTTGCTCTGAATTACAAAACATTTCACCCTATCTCTACTCCTGTTTCAAATGCTTTTATGTTCATCTCTCTCTGCCCAGCCTCTTCTAATGCAATGATCCAGCAGTCACAGAATGAATTTGACAGCAGTGTGGAGAAAGCAGAAGATTGGATGAAGACCATCCAGGAGAGGCTGAGGATCAATGACAATACTAAAGGGCCTCGCTCTGCCTTGGAGGCCAGACTCAGGGACACAGAGGTAAAAGGTCCATGTTCTCAGAAACAATATTTTTATAGCTGTGATTATTATATAAAGGCATATTCTGATATCTTGCTTCAGTTGCCCTCCTGGCTCAGATGCACAATGGAGATACCAAAACAATGACACTAAGAGGTATAGTGTGATACACGTGTGAAAAGAAACCAATGTCCTTCCCATGCAATTTTTTTCTTTAGTTTCTTCTATTCAAAAGTACAGGTAGTCCTTGACTTACGACCACAACTGAGCCCCAACTTTTTGTTGTTAAGCGAGACATTTGATAAATGAATGTTGCCCGTTTTACAACCTTTCTTGCCATACTTGTGAAGGGAATCTGGCTTCCCCATTGAATTTGCTTGTCAGATCGCAAAAAGTGATCACATGATCCCGGGACACTGCAACCGTCACAAATATGAGTCAGTTGCCAAGCATCCTGATTTTGATCACGTGACCATGGAGATGCTACAATGGTCGTAGGTGTGAAACATAATCATAAGTCATTTTTTTCCGTGCCATTGTGACTTTGAACGGTCACTAAATGAACGTTTGTAAGACAAGGACGATCTTATGCTATTTACGTCTCTGGAAATTCCATTTAGCTATCATAATTCATTGACAGGCATGAATCTTTTAGTCAGATAAATTGCCATTATAGCATTCACAAAGCCCCTGCTGTGAGAACTTCTAGTACAGCCCAGTACTATAAGGTCATGAGGATCAGGCTCTATACTTTTCTGTGATTAACTTAAAATGATTAAACATGTGATGCTAATTTTTATCTATTGCTATAATTAAATTATTCTGGTTAATGTTACCTGTTTTTTGCTGTTTCCTATTAAAAACAAATCTTTTTTTAAATTTTTTTAAATCTAAGCTGGATTTTTTATAGAGTTGCTTGTGAGATGAGCAGGTATATAAATATGATGAATAAATAAAATATTTCAAACTAGTCTCTCCCCATAATTGTCCTCCTTGACTTTAGTCTTAGAGGTAGTGAGGAAACGTCTTGACTAATAACATTATCATGAATATTGATAGGGGAGATACAAGAGAGGGGCAAATAATGTCATGCCTATACTTACAACATTGTGCAAATGTTATTGCTTATGTACCGTGTTTCCCTGAAAATATGACATGTCCTGAAAATAAGGCCATGCCATATTTTTCAGGTGGGCAAAAATATAAGCCCACCCCTGAAAATAAGCCCCTTGGACAACCCCCCCTCCAACCAGGCAGAGTACCACTCATCAACCTGACGGTATCCCGAAGGCGCCAAGCCGTGGGAGCCCGGGGGAGGGCAAAGGCGCTCGCGTTGCTTGGTGCCTTCCGCTAGGTTGTTGAGTGACGCTGTGTCCAGCTGGAGAGGGGGGTTGCATAAGTGCCTATTCCACCCCCAGCTCGCTTGCCTCCCAGCTTCACCATGCCCTGGCCCAGCTCTCCCTGCAGGGCCAGGGCACTACTGCCACCGCTGCCACCCTCCCAGCACGGCTGTCCGGCTTCCAAAGTCCAGAGATCGGCTGCCGGGTCCTCCTGACTGGATGCCCTTCCTGTCGCCAATGCAGTGCTTTGTTCAGCAGATATATTCTCATTGTGCCCAGAGAGAGAAATATCTGCCTCTACCTAGGATCAAACTCATAGTCTCCTGATTGTGAGGTGAGAACTCCACCTCTAGGCCACCAAATCACACGGCGTCATTACATAATTGTGCATTTATGACATGATGCCTTGACATAACAACTATTTCCAAAGCTGCTTCCTTCACTGCAATTTTGGACAAAAATTAAGCTCACAAGTTGTACTGCACTGTAGGCATTAATGAGTGTGAAATTTTTTCCACATGCATCAGGATTTGTGAATCAGAATGGAGAAACATGGTATATCTACAGAGCCATCAATTATACTTTGATATACTTTACGCAATCATAAATGATGCTTATTATGTGGAGTTGTGGAGTCAGGATATTTTAAATCCCTCAAATAATAGCCTTTCCTAAAATCATTCCCTCTGGTCATCTAGATGAGGATTTATGAGAGTAGAACTATATTCAGCACTCTTTTCAGAGATATAATTGAAAGAAGAAAAGTTTTAAAATGTATTGTATTTATTAATGGCCACTCGGTAAGTCAGTAGTATTTCTCCCAAATGTTGCTAACTACACTTTCCTAGTGTTTGTCATCTGTAATCATACCTATTTGAACTACTAGGAATTATGATCCATTAATAGGTGAAGAGCCACATGTTCCGCCTCACCTTTCAGCTAAAGGAGCTGTGCTCCCAGGACGTTGTGTAGGAAACAAGATGGCAGGCATGACTATGCAGTCAAGTCCTGTGTTGTGCGTGTGATATGTTTAAAAATGGACATGTTTTGATCACACGGTTGTGGCCACCATCCTTTTGAATTACCCCTCTGGATGTCTCCGGTGCGCTACACTCCAGAGCCATGGCAGAATAGTGGGTAAAACTGTTGTGCCTAAAGGCTGGGTGAGATATTATTTTTATTAATGGGACCTTAATTTAATCCACTGTTCTTCATTTTTTTGCACCCAAGTAGTTGAGTATAATGTCTCTTTGGTTATATAATCCCCCTTTCAAATAGCCCATAATATATAAATAAGAATAAGACATATTGGAGATAAATAGAATTTTGGCAAATGTCTGCTATATACTATACAATTCATTCTCCAAGTGGTGGATTATCCTGGGACTAATGTAGCATTCATCCATACACAAGAGGAAAGTGGGCATAAACTCGGGGAAACCTCATGCATGAATATCCATTGTACCTTGCAATTAGCAACAGAAAAGTGCAGGAAAGGGTATGGGGAAAGAATAAGAAAGTAAAAGTCAAAAACCTAAGGCAGGAAATAAGAAAAAGAAAACCCTACTAAAATTAGTTTACAGAAACACTATCTGTCAGACCTGGAAGCCAACTTTTTGGGACTTCAGGTGTGCCACATTTTCTACTGTGGGAAAATGGGAGGAGGATTATACAGAGTGTGGGTGATATAACGTCAAAATAACATCCTTTCTCAGAAAGTCAAGGCCAGCTTGCCCTGCAGCTGAGATGAGATGACTGGGAGGCATCTCCAGTTTTGGATGGTGCCTGATTGGACCAGGTGATGGACATGTGGGTGCTGGGCAACAACTTGAACTTTCTTTTGGGTGGGGAAAACCTGGAAACTTTCAGATTCAGGTTTTCCCAGATGTGCCAATATGACATCTCTAATAAAGTGGAACTTTGAGGGAATCTCAAGCCTCTTGAGTCTTCTTTTGTTAGGGGTGTTACTGGGAACACTGACACTATCTAGCATGCATCTCCAAATCTTACTACATTGTCAATCAACCCTTGCAAAGGAATTCCCAGTGTCAACAAAATAATCATGAAAGAAAAAAAGATCTTTAGCAGATAAAAAACATCTAAAGGCAAACACAGCGTTCACCTGTCAACCACTGAAATCCAATGGAAATCTGCTGAATAGCTTTAGAATGATACTTGATTGTTAGGAGTAGAGGCCTGGTATTACAGAAATGCTGAAAATAAGATTGTATCTGCTTTCAAGATCACAAAAGCAATCCCCCCCCCCAAAAAAAGGGGGGACGGGGAGATGGAGAGGAAAGAAAAAAAGTCACTATTTTAAAATAATCTCAGCAGTATCATCTAATACACACACACACACACACACACACACTTTGACATACATACATGCATCTATCCTAGCAGCTCTTTTTCTCCTGTCCAGTATTTCCAGAGCAAAATGCACAAAATTGCACAATAAACGTGGAGGTCTAATTCTGTTTATATGTCCACCTTGCTAGAAGGTTAATTTGTAATTCATTAACTTAATTAAATCAATTGATGTGACATTCAGTTAAAATGTGCCCCTAATAGTATAATCCTAACCCGTCTTTATTTACTGGGAAATGAAGACATATAATCATATAATACAGACACACACAATTTATATTAAATTATGTCAGTTAAAATACCCCTGTGCAGGAATTATTTTAAAGCAGAGGAGGGGAAGATTGAATTAACCCTATTACGAGAAAGCCTCCTTTATCCGTTTTCTTCCTTTCCATTCACTCACTCAATGCATTTCCTTCTGTTTACTCTGAATGAAGCAACCAATATTCTATAGTCCATAATTTTCCAGTGTTAAAAGAATATGGATCTAGTTTTTTTTAAAGTATGTTTCTGCACAAAAAAACCTCATTAAAGAATATATTCATGTTTTAATTTAATTTTAATTTTCATGTATGATTCTTCCTAATAGAAAATTTGTGCATTGGAACCTGAAGGTCGGTTGAAAATGGACCTGGTCTTAATGAAGGCTGATGCTCTGCTTCAGTGTATCAGTGAAGAGCAAAAGCATGAAATATTATCCAGGCTAAAAGATGTTAAAACCATGTGGGAAGAAACAGCCATATACATTACTCATTGTCACAGGTAAGATTCCCAAGTGCCTCCCTTTAGGTCGCCCACCAATGGCTTTTAAGAGTTTTCTGAGCAGAAACCACTTAAGCCAGACAGAAAATGGCCACTTCCCGCAACCTTTTAGGTTTTTCCCAAATGCCATCACTCTGCTTAACAATTAATTGCCACAACACTGTCAAATAATTTACTAAGACTATTTTACTATTATTATTCTCTTCCTTCCTAGTACCTATCTCTTCTCATTTATGACTATAACTATGCTGCTTGTATCTTTCAATTTATATTGTTTTATTTGTTTACTAGTACGATTTGATAGCTTATTAGTAACCTTGACTATCACTAAATGTTGTATCTTTTAATTCTTGATGAATGTATTTTATTCTCCTTATGTACACTGAGAACCTATGCACCAAAGACAAATTGCTTGTGGGTCCACTTGGCCAATAAAAAATTCTATTCTATTCTGCTCTGCTCTGCTCTGCTCTACTCTTAAACAAATGACATATTTTGATGTTGGAGTATCACCTGCTACTGGTCATACCATCTAGAGATGATTCTCTTTAATGTTGGAGAAGGCAGAATTAATGTACCTAGCTGTCTTTTCTGTTTCAACAGCCGCATTGAGTGGGTGTGGTTGCATTGGAGTGAATACTTGAAGGCCCAAGATGAATTTTACAACTGGCTTCACAACATGAAGGTGACCTTGGAACCTGACATAGAGTTGCAGCTTGGCTTAAAGGAGAAGCAGTGGCAGTTTAGCCATGCTCAGGTCCTACTGAAAGATGTTCAGAATCGGTCATCTTTGCTGGATCGACTACTAGAGGAAGCCATATCTCTCTATAACCGGATTGGAGATACAAGTGTCGATGAAGATGCCAGAGAAAAGATGAAAGAAGAATATGAAGAAATCAAGAACGAAGCAGAGGTGAGAAAAATTTGTAGTGAAGGCCAAATAGAAGAGCAAAGTAGATGTTGCAGTAGGTGTCCTCTGCTCCTGTCCCCTATATTTAGTTTGCCCCCCAGCTGACAGATCAGCAACTTCCCTTTTGTTTTGATCGGGAGTTGCAGATGTTGGCAGAGATCATATGATTTATCATGCTTCTCCTTGGTCCTGATGGTTGAGTAACCACAGTGCCCAAGTTTACACATACTTCTTAGACTTCAAAGATTATAGCAATAGCACTTAGACTTATATACCACTTCATAGTGCTTTTACAGCCCTCTCTAAGTGGTTTACAGAGTCAACTTATTGCCCCAACAATCTGGCTCCTCATTTTACCCACCTCGAAAGGATGGAAGGCTGAGTCAACCTTAGTGATATTTGAACTGCCGAACTGCAGCTAGCAGTCAGCTGCAGTACTGCACTCTAACCACTGCACCACCTTGGCTCTTTCATATTTACACATTAAACTGAGCCACATAAATCATCAGTGGGTTGAGGGCTGAGGCAGGCAAATTTGATCAGGACAAATGTGATCTCTTTTCTATGTGTTATTTTCTCGTTCTTATGAAGTATTTTAGGCCTCTTGTAAATATGGCCTTTCCTCTCTTAAGCTGAGCAGTTTGAATGCTTCAATGGAATACCAGCTAAGAGTAACATGCATTCTTCCATCCTACTAATAAAGAGTATTTTCACTGTTCTACCTCTATTCTTCCCAGTTTTGCCATTTGTACTACTGAAATATTTCCATATCTTTGTTCCACCTCTGTTCTCATTATATCTTCAGCTATGCATAGCCTCAAAACTTGGGTGACCATTTATTATTACAATAATACTGTATAAATATTTACTAGAGATGGCCTCTCATTCTACCTTTAGTTGGAATATCAATGATATTTCAATATTTAGACACAGTCTAAATTAGATGAAAGCTTTTGCTATAGATCCAAAGGAAAGGCTTGGGGCAAAAGTTGTCTACTACTTTAGAAATATTTCATAGTATAGTTGACAAAACTGAGAAGAATGGAAGTAGAACAGTAAAAAAAACACTTTATTAGTAGGGTGGAAAAAACCCTTTTTTTATTGACCACTTAATGAATGGGTAAGATTATTGATAGACATGTTGAGTAGAAAATCAGGAACAGTCTAAACATTGTGCAGTATCTGGATACATGATGTCATACTATTTTGAATCTCATTATTGGTTTCTCTCATCTGTTTATTTTCACATTTCAGAGTGAATCTAGACACAGGAATAATTTATATACTGCTCAGCCTCTTGCTCATCCTTCCAAATAACTTCTAAAGCTTCCAAATCAAATTGGGATACCACATCTGTCTTGGGTTTAATGTTAAACCTTCCTCCCAATCACATAATCCCCTAAATCCTTGCGTCATAGAGACATTTATATGAAATGACTTTCATATTTTATATAATGGACATAATAAAGTTACCGCTACAACTCTGGCCCAAATACGAAAGCAAATAAGAAGGACCATTGCAATCTGCATGTTTTTAAATGTATGCAGTTAAGAAGAGGCAACCGTGACTGAAAAGAAAATATTCATTTGCTAACAAATTTACTTTTTGCCTAATTGTTGCATTGGTTACACTTGAAGAACAGTTTCAGAACTTCACCCTTTGGTTTTCCAAGGCTTTTATTGTATATTGTGTTCCAAAGAAAGTGGTGTTCCTGATGCACAAATCATTCTTCGTGATACATTAATTCAAATTTGTGGTTCATAATAACCTTTTTCTGTAGAGCACTCTTTGAGATGGTTCCTGTGAAAAATTTCACAGACCCTATTCTTCTGACTAATGATTCATTGTATTTCCAAAACACTCTGTTTTCAACCATGATAATTGGCTATAAAATGTAGTTTCCTAGCTTTAAATTAACCTTGCTAACATTTTATTTTTGCATTTTATTTTTATTCTGATTTTAGAAAGGTAAGTAAATTATCCTTATAAACAAAGAGATACACCAGAAAGAAAGGGGGGGGAGGTGTCAGGAGGAAATTTTTTGAAACAAATAAAAATCACAAGCAGTTTTTTGAACTGTTAAAATTCATACTTTTTTTTTTTTAACCAAGCAGACCTTCCTGTCTCTACCATTTCACTGGAGCCTCATCCCTCAGAAATGAAACAGATTTGCACCGAATTAAAATTTAGGGATACCCTAAAACAGTGATGGCTAATCTTTTTGCCATTGTGTGCCAAAAGCAGGGGGAGCACCGGGGAGGGGGATCGTGTGTGTGTGCCCACACACATACTGTATTTTTCAGAGTATAAGATACACCTTTTTTCCTCTAAAAAGAAGCTGAAAATCTGGGTACATCTTATACACCGAATACAGCAATTTTTTGCCCCCTGAAGCCCCACCCCCTTCACCCAAATGGCCGTGCATAGCCTTATGGAGGCTTTCAGACAGCTCCTCTGGGCTGGGGAGGGCAGAAATAAGCAAAAAATGGGCCGTATTATGCCCCCCCCAGCACCCAGCAGCACTCTATAAGCCTCCATAAGGCTATGCATGCCATTTTTGACAAACAAATGGCCCGTTTTTGTGAACAATGGGCCGTTTTTTTGCTCATCCCCCCTCCCCCCCGAGGAGCACTCTGCAAGCCCCCCAAAGGCTATTCATTCCTTTTTTAAAAAGGAGATTGGGGAGATTTGCAGAATGCAAAAACTTTTTCCCCCCTTTCAGAAAGCTGTTTAGTTAGAGTGGTTGATGAGAATTACATTGATCAAGTCCTGTCCCAGCAGAAACAAAGACTGAGGTGCTACAGGTTGTCAGCTATTTCCTTCTCCAGCATATGGATAAATACACCTGGAAACATCTACCTATCTACCTACCTACCTACCTACTCTCTCTCTCTCCCTACCTACTTATTATATTTCTCTCTCTCCCCCCTCTACCTACCTATATATACCTACCTACCTATTCTCTCCCCCTACCTATCTACTGTATTTCTCTCTATTTTTTCTCTCTATCCCTCTACCTACCAATCTACCTACTCTCTTCCTCCCTATCTACTGTATTTCTCTCTCTCTCTCTCTCTCTCTCTCTCTCCCTCCCTCCCTCCCTCCCTCCCTCCCTCCCTCCCTCCCCCTATCTATCTATCTATCTATCTATCTATCTATCTATCTATCTATCTATCTATCTATCTATCTATCTATCTATCTATCTATCTATCTATCATCTATCTATCTATCTATCTATATCCCTCTACCTACCTACCTATCTACACACACACTCTCTCCCTATCTACCTACAGTATTTCTCTCTCTTTCTCTCCCTCTCTATCCCTCTATCTACCTACCTACATTTTTTTAAAATTTGCCTCTTCAAAACCTGGGTATGTCTTATACTCTGGTGTGTCCTGTACTTGAAAAATACAGTAATTCTACGTTTGCTCCCCCCGCATGCATGCGTGCAATCCCCCACACATGTATGGGATCCGCTCCCAGCACATGCAGGTGTAATCCCGTTTTTCATGCTCCCCAGGTTCCAGAGGCTTTCCAGAAGCCGGGGGAGGACAAATATGGCTCCCCTGCCCCCCTCAGAAGCTGGAAATTGCCTATTTTCCCCCTCCGGAGCCTTCAGGGAAGCCTATGGAGTACAAAAAATGAAGGGCAAAATCAGCTGGCCAGCACGCATGCGTGCTGGAGCTGAGAGGGCAATGCCTCCCATGCCCTCAAAAATGGCTCCGCATGCCACCTGTGGCACACTTGCCATAGATTTGCCATCACGGCTCTAAAATATGTTTTAGTCATAAAGAAAACCTTGATAGTATTGTAAGTAATCATATACCCTTCTTCCTTTGGCAAATAATTCTTTTTCCTTTTTGCTTTTCAACTCTGCTAATAGTCTGTCACTTGCAGGCGTCCTGCATTGCTCCCTTCTCATGTTAGCAGTACAAAATTTTAAACAGCCATTTCTGTTTGTTTGTTTTGGAATTTATGAGCCATCCCAAACTCCAGAGGACTCTGAAATCCCTTCTCTGGGATTAGGACCCTTGTTGTGAGATGGAGAAGTTCTCAACTATTTTTTTCTCTCCTGTCAGTTGCAATGAAAATGTGTCCACCCCCCCCCCCACCCAAATGGTTTGAGGTCAGAAGGGGAAAGCCATTCCTACCGGTGGAAGGCTCCCTCCACAGAACCTAATGGCAGATTTTGGAAAGAGCATTTTTATCTAACACATGGCAGAACAAATTTTATTCCTCTTTTATTCCAATTGCAGTCACAAGCAATTAGGGCATTCACAAGAGGGTGTCAAAAAAAAGTCAAAATGCTTGCTTCACTCATGCAGTTGGGGCTAACACCTGGACTTTTTTTTACCTCCCCAAGAACACCCCTATCTGCAGTTGTCTTCCGGCTGCAATGCTATTATAAAGAGAAGAGAGTAACTCAGACAAAATTAAATCTACCTTTGCTTGTAGTCTTGCTAATATTGAGGTCTGAATGGAACTTCTATATTCCAAGGAAGTATAGATGGATAACACTGGAGGAGAGTTATTGCCTTACTGGCTTGTTAGTAAGTTGCCACTGTAGAAAACTGGCTGCTGAATATTTGATAGGTGGGTCTTTGGTCTCATCCAGAAACCTTCTCTCTTGCCTTTAGCAGAAAATTATCCAATTGATGAGGAGTGTTAGCTAACCCTGGAGCTACACTAATACTGGTTTGCATATTTGCTCTGAGGGAACTGCCTGTATAGTCCCCTTTATATTGTCCCACATAAGGGGGGGGGGGGGATTAAAACATTTGAATAACTCACAAGGGCCCCCTAGTGGAACATTACATTGAAAAACCTGCAGAGATAATGCATATTGAACTGTTTCAATGTTTTTTCTTAAATGTTTTCTGTTATTTCCTGCAAGTATTTTTATCTTCAATACAGTACTTGAAATGCTGTCATTAATGAGAAGTTGTCAGGGTTCCAAATAGCATCCTCTATGAAATAATAGCTCGAGGCAAGACGTTCCTCAAAACACCAATTTATTAAAAGAGCCATGTTGGCACATCTGGGAAAACCCAAATCTGAAAGCTTCCAGGTTTTCCCCACCAAGTTGAAAGTTCAAGACCCTACCCCAACAACCACAAACCCATCAAATGGTCCAATCAGTTACTGCTGTGGATGAAGATTCCTCCCATCCACATCCATCCAGGTGCAGGGATAAGGCGACCTCCCATCCACATCCATCCAGGTGCAGGGATAAGGCGAACTTGACTTTCTGAGAAGGAATGTTATTATGGCTACACATCTCCCAAGCTCCATACCATCCCCGCTCCCAGTTTCCCATAGTAACTATGTTTGAATATGTGGGAGGCTTGAGGCCCTATCCCCCGATGGCTTCCAAGCCTAACACTGAGTTTGTTTTTAAAACAACAACAGTCTTTCCCTTTGGGATATTTCTCTTGTTTCAGAGAAGAGTGATGTTACTTGAAAAGATAACAACAGAGCACAAGCTGTATAAGACCAATGTTGACCAGTTTCGGCTATGGCTGACTGAGCTAACAGAAAGATTAAACTGCTGTCTCAATCAAGAATCAAAACTGCCAGCAGAAAATAGAATCAAAGCATTACAGGTATTTGATTGCTGAAGTTATTTATGTGAAGGTGTTGTTTTGCTAAGATGTTGAAATTCTGTTTTTTAAGCTGCCAGGAGCCTTTGTGAAGGAACCTTTTAAAAAAATCAAGATGACTTCATTTATGCAATTGTAACCAACATCTTGACTTGTTTAATTTCCTTGAAACATGCCCATCATTTCCCCACAAGCAGGGATCTTTGACTTACCCAATCCTGCTCCCTGCACTACTTGTATTAACAGGGCATTGGTCAAAAAACACCAGTTCCCCCAGCCCATTGAATGAAAAATCATTTGTTGAAAAAGATTTCGAAATGTAGATTCCTCCAGAGTTACTTTTATTTTTAAAGAATTGTGCTGTGTTTTGCACACTGTTTTAGAGTTTACTGAGCAGAGGTTTAAAGCTCCTGGAACTTCTTTCTGCTCCAGCAAAATCCAAAGAATGGTAATATCCACGTTGATTATTACTGGCAATGCATCTAAAAGTATCTCTATGCCCATATTAAAGAATAATAAATCTGTAACATGAAATATAAAATCAAATTTGAATTGATTTTTCAGTTGTGTTTTTAAATTGTCTGGATTTGCTACAGCCATGAGATCCAGTTTATTAGAATTTGGAAGTTTTGCCCTGCCTTCAGAGGCTAAAACTCTGTTACCATAAGATATAAAATTCTTATGAATTGCTAGTAGTCAGGGATTTTATGTGACCTCTAGATATTTTTATTTTAAGTTATATATCTTCTTTTGATGAATGCACCAAGCATTTAGAAGTGCTCCATTTCGGAAGATAATAGTGTCATACAATGTATAATAATATCAGAAGTGGTCAGGCACGCTGGTAAGGGCACACATTGTTCCCCAACAGAGATGTGACATAAATCCAAGAACCACTGTTGCCTGATCCAGCCTGGGTCTGGTGGATTCATGGTTATGACATTCCCAGCATGATGGCCATTCAAAAGAATATGGGTAACCAGGCACAAGGCACGCTGGGCTTTTCTTGTGTCCATAGACAACAATGCATAGTGCAGGGGTGTCCAAACTTGGCAACTTTAAGACTTGTGGACTTCAACTCCCAGAATTCCCCAGCCAGCTCTGGCTGGGGAATTCTGGGAGTTGAAGTCCACAAGTCTTAAAGTTGCCAAGTTTGGACACCCCTGGCATAGTGGATTTATGCTGTCTCAGTACTCATATTTTCTATATGTCAGATTGGAAATCACTTACTTCACAACTCTTTTCTCCTGCAGGATATTACAAAAGATGTAAGGAGTGGAGAAAAGAAATGGAAACATTTAGAAGCGCAGTCTATAGATGTGATGCAAAACACCTCTCCCCTGGGGGCAGAAAAGATGAAGGCTGAGCTTGAGGAGCTGAAAAAACTCCTGGAGAATATAAAGCTAGTGAGTGTGGAGGAAGAGGAGAAACTGCTGAAGAGCCTTCAGTCTGAAAACACCTACCACACCCAGGCCAGGGTGCTCGAAACTGATGTTCAAGAATTCCGTAAAAGGCTGCAAAGACTAGGAAACCACTTTGAAAAGGATGATATTGTGAGAAGTGATGAGGATTTAATTTCTCTATGGAGAGAATACATGGTGAGTATTTATTAAATAGTAACCAACTAGGACGGTGATGGCGAACCTATGGCACGTGTGCCACAGGTAGCACACGGAGCCATTTGTCAGGGCACACGAGGCCAGTTGGCCAGCTGAGTTCACCCTTTTTTAAAGCCATTTTTCGCCCTCCCCAGGCTCCAGAGCCTTTATAGGAGCCTAGGGAGGGCGAAAAGAGCCTCCCCCGCCCCCTGAAGGCCCTCCGGAGGCTTCATGAACTTCCCTGAAGTCTCCAGAGTGCAATAAACCGGCCCTACGGGCAAACCGGAAGTTTGGGAATGGACTTCCGGTTTGCTCTGAGTGTCGTTTTGACTGCTCCGGAGGCTTCAGGGAAGCGTCCTTTCCGGTTTGCTCAGAGGGTCGTTTTGAGCGCTCAAGCCTTCGGAGCGCTCAAAACGACCCTCCGAGCAAACCGGAAAGTTCATTTTGACTGCTCTGGAGGCTTCAGGGAAGCATCCTGAAGGTCCCTCAAGCCTCCAGAGGGCTTCCGGGGGGCGGGGGAGGCTGTTTTCGCCCTCCCCAGGCTCCCCTTGGGTGGGCAAAAAAACGTGCAAAAAAAGTGCATGTGCGCACTGGGGAGGGTGCATGGCATTATGGGTGCGGCACACCTGCACACTACCTCCCTCTGCTCCCCCCACTTATGGCACGCGAGCCCAAAAAGGTTCGCCATCGCTGAACTAGGAACAAAGTCACAAAATGAAATAACAGTGAAATTAAAGCTTGCTCGTCTATGCAGATGCACTTACATTAAAATAAATGGTTGAGACATCTTCAGGGCAACATTTTAATGGGTCCCAATGAATTGTGCCCTTATCCAGGATGTTCCATTTCATTGGAACAGGCATCCTTCGTTCTATTCCTACTAAGAAACTGATATTAACATGAGGCAATCCTAGGTCTTTTTTCTTGTTTCGCAAATTTTGTATAAATGTTGGTGGAAATAAGTCACTTTTACCTGAAGCTAATTTATAAAATGAAGGGACCCGGTGGCTCAGTGGCTAAGACACTGAGCTTGTCAATCAGAAGGTCAGCAGTTTGGTGGTTTGAATCCCTAGCATTACGTAATGGAGTGAGCTACCGTTACTTGTCCCAGCTTCTGCCAATCTAGTAGTTCGAAAGCATGTAAAAATGCAAGTACAAAAAATAGGAACCACCTTTGGTGGGAAGGTAACAGCATTCTGTGTATCTTCAGCATTTAGTCATGCTGGCCACATGACCACGGAGACGTCTTTGGACAGTGCTGGCTCTTCAGCTTAGAAACGGAGATGAGCACCGCCCCCTAGAGTCTGGAATGACTAGCATGCATGTATGAGAAACCTTTACCCTTATCTTTACTTTATGAAATAATGAAAGATGCCATTGTTTGTTTCCTCTTAAACTTTCATCACAAGCTGATGAGTTTTCTTCAATTGAGGTTTCGGGATGTTTTTAATCTATAGTTTTTATGAAGCATTAGGATGGGAGAAGTTGCCACGGTAAGTTTGCTTTTATTGTGAGACATATATTTATGCTATATTGTGATTATGCTTTTATTTATATGTTTGGAGTTTGAATTTAATTGTAGATTTTAAAAAACAAACACAATGTACGTCAATATTTCTTGACAATAATTTTGTTTTTAAGGCAACGAAGGCAAACCTTACAGCAGAAGAACCAAAGGCTGAGAAACTGAAGATTCAACTGAAGGAATTGTTCAAATTTTCACAAGACTTGCAGCCTCTCTCTGACAGTGTGATCCATGCCATACGAGAACATCAAAGGTATTTTGCTGAAGGAAGTGGCACAATTCAGAATAAATGACAGCAGGGGATCAGGTAGTTCCAAAAATACATTTTAATGAAAGGACTGATATAGACAATATATTATTTCAAAATTAGGAAATAAAAATCTGAAAGAAGGCAAATTACATCTCTTGACTTCCACTGGTCTTAAGGCATATTTGAAATGAGATTTGCCTTTTTTTTCCTTCTCAAAGTTCTAGGTGCCTTTTAATGTTTCCCTTACTTCTTACAATAGTTAGTCTCATAATAATACTGTTGAGACAGGCTGAAAGACAATAACTGGCTCAAGTTCACTTGGGATTTAAACCTGGATTCTTCAGTCCCAATATCGGCATACCGTTTTAGAACTCTGGCTCAAATGTAGTTGGTTGCCATCCAGATTGGATTCCCCCACACACACATCACAGGAAAGAGAGATTTGTAGAGACCTGTCAAACATCTCCTAGCCCTGGTGATAAGTTGCTCATTTTAAACTGGATCTCAGTTTCCAGATGGAACATTATGAAATAACACCCATGTAATAGGTAGAATGTAGGCACCAAAGTATATGTTTGATTGGAAAACAATGGGGTATTTTTCAGTGTAATCACTACATAGTAATTCTGTCAGGAAGGGAATTTGGGCAGATGTAATAATATAAGGAAACCTGCATCTGCTTTCAAAATACCCTCTCATCTGGCTGTTCAAATGAATGCCTTTTCCCCTCCTCCTAAAAATTGAATCTGTTTCTTTACCATTACTTTGCAGCTCTTTAAAAACAACCCTTAAGACTGAATGCACATTCCTAGGATGTGCTTTCTGACTTTTCTTGGCAGACAATGACATTGGTGATTCAGGATGATCTATGAACATACAAAAATGCCTTTTATGGAATCAGTTCTTTGGTCATCTAGTTCTCTATCTTCTACTGACTGACAGTAACTCAGCAGAATTTCAAACTATTTTTTCCCAGTTCTACCTGCATCGGAAGCTGTATTGTAGCGTTACGACTTTTTCCTGAAATGGTGGTGGGTCCCATCCATGGCTTGATATAGAAAGTTGATTTATTTCAGTTTTGAGATCTTAATCATGGGTTGGCTTTGTAGCTTTTCCTTACCAGTAACTTTTGATTAGGAAAAGCTATAGTTGTACAACTGCCAGTTTCCAAAATGAAACTCTGCCCAACTAGAAAAGTGGTCAGAAAACTAGAAAACTGGTTAATATTGATAATACTGAGTCATCTTGAATAATCTTCTGAGAAATGTAAGAAATACTTATTATATCTGCTTTTTGAACTGCTTTCTTGTTATGGATGATACAAGGGACAATGAAGAGAGAGGAAAGGAAAAGGGAAGGAAAAATCATTCTAGTTAACTCTGTATCCTATTTTCCCTCCTGCTTTTTGGAAGTCTGGACATGGGAGGATTCTTTGAAAATGGAGCAAAATAATGGAATCACTGGCTCATACTGTATAAGTCATTACCTTATTGCATGTTGTCTTGTACTTACGTATATATGTTAATATTATTAGAGGTGTTAGCCAAATATTATGCAAGTAGCAACACTAATGATAAGAGGACTTTTTCCCCATGTGTTATTTGCTGATTTTTTCCCCATGCATATTTTTCTGGATAGACATATTCTCCCCTCCCGCTTCTAGCTTTACTAAAACATTTTTGCTTCCATGCTAAGTGTAGTAAGGAAATTATCTGCATAATCTTTTTTCAGATCTGGAAAAAGGATTGTCAACAGCTGGTTAAAGCACAGACAAATGTTTGTATCTAAAAACTGGCTTTCTTGTGACAAGCATGGACTGTTTTGGCAAGCTAAAAAGGCTTTCTGTTAATGAAATTAGTTACTGCAGGAGAAACATTAATTCCAAGTTAAGGAAGCAAGTCTGGGATTCTTGCCAATGAAGAAAAGTAGGAATGGAAAGTTTGAACATTTGCCACAGTAGAGATGACAGATCATTGGTATCATCTTCCAAAGAGGCATTGTTTCCTTTTTACGAAATGATAATCTCACTAATGATTATGAAGAGACAGAAGAAACAACAGTGAAGATAGTGATCAAAGGACTTGTGCTCTTCCAAAATTACGTTAAACATAAACTGTCCTTACAGGATAACTACTATCACAAGAGCATTATGGCATGCCGAGTGGGATAATCCCTTTTCTCTTGTTTTGTTTAGCTGAAAACAAAATATGTTTCCTAAGGAAATCTCCGTGTTTGTTTTCTAAAAACCTGTGTATTGGCCATTACTGTCTGCCAGGTCCCTTCAGGCTGGAGAATGAAATTAGAAAAAAAATCTGTGTCTCAGGTTGTGAGCCAGAGACACAAGCAGGTTGGAATTTTCTGCAAGTAAAAACAAGTTTTTCTTTTTCATTCAGTGGATAGAAGGAGCCAGACACCTGCAGAGAGGATGAAATTAATTTTGTTCACATTTAAACACAAACCAGCATTTTTTTTTGAACTAATACACAAACAGAATTCAACATGCCCTCGGAATTCACACAAAACACTCAGAAGCAAACCGTAAATAACTTATTAATACAAAAGAACTAAATAATGTTTTTAAACAGTAGCCAAAACTGTGATTTTTGGAATTGAACTGTATACATAACTACATTTTCTAGGTATTTTGCACCACGCAGATTCAGGTATGGCTAGTTCATCCTAAAGAGAACATTTTCACAGTTTATTAGTACTAAAATTAGCAGAAGAAGCCACAAAATACACCTGTTGACTCTGACAAACCACGGTGACCTTTTCCACTTTTTAAAAGAGTAGAATGGGGAAGGAAGAAGAAGATCTATCATCCCAGCCTCATACTTTAAGTCCAATATTTTGTACATGCAGACAATATAATATATAGAAAGACAATAAACACACTTAACCTTGTGGCTGCACTTCTTGCTCCAGCTGCTAAGTTTTAACCTTGATCACCTGCCTTATTTATTTATTTATTTATTTATTTATTTATTTATTTATTTATTTATTTATTTATTTATTTCTTGGATTTCTAAACCGCCCCCTCTCCCAAAATGGGACTCGGGGCGGTGTACAGTCAAATGCAGATAAAAATACAATAATATAAAACAGTTAAATACATTTGGATGGAGGAGATAAGGCTGTACAAGAAATAAATATACTATAAAAACCCTAAAAACATCCCCAATTAAAATACCCAAACCCAATTAAGATATATCCCCGGGAGGTAAAACTAAGAGAGTGCCAGGCCAGCTGATTGAAATAGGTGAGTCTTTAATTTTTGACGGAAGGAACGGAGGTCGGTGGTAGTTCGAATATCAGGGGGGAGGTCATTCCAGAGGGTTGGGCCCATCACAGAGAAGGACCTACTCCTAGATGTCGCCCGCTGGCATTGCCTAGCGGACGGCACCAGAAGGAGTCCCTCCCTGTGTGAGTGGATAGGTCGCAGGGACGTGTGTGGTAGGATGCGATCCTGCAGATAACTAGGTCCTATGCCATGGAGCGCTTTAAAGATGGTAATCAATACCTTGAAACGCACCCGAAAGGCCACAGGTAGCCAGTGCAGCTCGCGCAGGAGAGCTGTTACGTGGGAGTAACGTGTACTCCCCATGATAACCCGCGCGGCTGCGTTCTGAACTAACTGCAGTCTCCGGATGCGTCCCAAGGGAAGCCCCATGTAGAGGGCATTGCAGTAGTCCAGGCGAGACGTCACCAGCACATGAGTGACCGTGCGCAGGGCACTCCGGTCCAGTAGGGGGCGCAATTGGCGCACCAGGCGAACCTGGAGGAACGCCCCCCTTGCCACGGCTGCCACATGGTCCTCAATTGACAGCCGGGCATCAAGGACGACGCCCAAATTGCGCGCCCGCTCCACAGGGGACAATTGTTCGCCCCCTATGGCCAGCGATGGTGTCAGCTGGCTGAACCGAGGTGCCGGTACCCACAGCCACTCAGTCTTGGAGGGGTTGAGTTTGAGTCTGTTGTCCCCCATCCAGACCCCGACGGCTTCCAAACACCGGGACATCACTTCGACAGCCTCGTTGGGGTGGTTTGGGGTTGAAATGTACAGCTGAGTATCATCAGCGTACAGGTGGTACTCAACCCCAAAACCACGGATGATCTCACCCAGCGGCTTCACATATGCGTTGAACAGGAGAGGCGAGAGGACCGACCCCTGTGGCACTCCACAAGTGAGTGGCCTCAGGGACGACCTCTGCCCCCCTGTCAACACACATTGCTTCTGGTCGGAGAGGTAGGAGCCGAACCACCGCAAAACGGTGCCTCCGACTCCCATCCCCTCCAACCCGTGCAATAGGATACCATGGTCGATGGTATCAAAAGCCGCCGAGAGGTCTAATAGGACCAGGATAGAGGAACAACCCCTATCTCTGGCCCTCCAGAGATCATCAACCAACGCGACCAAGGCTGTCTCTGTGCTGTGCCCGGGTCGGAAGCCGGACTGGCGTGGGTCTAGATAGTCGGATTCGTCCAGGTGTCGTGGGAACTGCTGCGCCACCACATTCTCAACAACCTTCGCCAAAAAGGGGAGGTTGGAGACTGGACGGTAATTAGCTAGCTCCACTGGGTCGAGCGAAGGTCTCTTGAGCAAGGGTCTCACCACCGCCTCTTTCAAGGCGGTTGGTAAGTATCCCTCACCCAATGAGGCGTTCACCAGGCCCAGAAGCCAGCCTCGTGTCACCTTCCAGGCTGCCAGTACCAGCCAGGAGGGGCACGGGTCCATTGAACATGTGGTGGGCCGCAGCCGTCCACACAACCTGTCCAAATCCTCGGGGGCAACAGAGTCAAACTCCTCCCAGAATGGTCTCTCAAGACTCGCTGTTGACGGCTCGTCTGGTCCACTGACGGAGGTCCATCCGCTCCGGATCTGATCAATTTTGTCCTGGAGATATTCCCCAAACTCCTCTGCTCTTCCCTGTAAGAGTGTCTCCCGCGTCCCCTGCGATAAAAGGGAGCGGGTCACCCGAAACAGGGCGGCATGGCGGTTATCCGCGGACGCAATAAGGGCGGCACAATATCTATGCTTGGCCGCTCTTATTGCCACAAGGTAAGTCCGCAAATAGGCTCTTACCTGTGTTCGGTCAGATTCGGAGCGTGAGGACCTCCACCTGCTCTCTAGACGTCTCCTGTGGTGCTTCATCACCCTTAGCTCCTCAGTGAACCAAGGAGCCCGGGTGGGTCGATGCCGCAGGAGAGGTCGCAAAGGCGCAACCCGGTCCAAGGCCGCAGTCATCGCCCTATTCCAGGCAGTCACTAGGTCCTCGGAGCGGGAGCGGGACAGGGCTACAGGTATTGGCCCAAGCTCCGTCTGGAATCTGTCCGATTCCATCAGGTGCCTGGGACGGTACCAGCTTGTAGAGTCTGGTTCCGCCTCCTCGCGGTGGGGGATAGCGCCAGGGAAGTCCAGCCGGAGGGATGAGTTATCTGACCATGACAGGGGCGTGATGACTAAGTCCCCTATTCCCAGATCACTCGTCCACTGTTCAGATACAAAAATGAGGTCCAGTGTGTGGCCCCCTTCGTGAGTGGGGCCCTGAACTAATTGGGTCAGGTCCATGGCCGTCATGGAAGCCATGAACTCCCGAGCCACCTCGGAAGCCGCTCCCGTTGACGGCAAGTTGAAGTCCCCCATGACCAAAAGTCTGGGAGTCTCAACTGCCATCGCTGAGATTAGCTCGAGGAGCTCGGGCAGGGCTGCTGATGCATAGCGAGGAGCCAAGTATACAATCAGCAAGCCCCACTGCCTCCCTGGGCCCCAGTTCACACCAAGGGACTCACACCCGGGTATCTGAGGGACAGTGAACTCCCTCGGCTCTAAACGTTCCCGAATAACCACCACCACCCCACCACCCTTACCCAGGGCCCGGGACTGATGGAATGCCCGGAAACCTGGTGGGCACATTTCCATGAGGGGTAAACCACCCTCGTGGCCCAACCAGGTCTCCGTTATCCCTGCAAGGTCTAGCTCCCCCTCTGAGATCAACTCATTAATGAGGGGGGCCTTGTTGGTAACAGACCTTGCATTGCAAAGCATCAGCCGCAGGCCCTGGCTCTGTAGTTCCTGTCCACCTAGACTGCAGGGGTTGGTACAAGCGACCGGGCGTAACCAGCAGCCACGGTCTCCCAACCGACCTTGGGATCTTATCCTGTCCTCGCATCCCCTCCTCCCCGCGACCGTTGTAATAGGACAACCCTCTGCTCGAGTGACCTTTATTTCCCCCCCTCCACCGCATCCCCGTCCTTCCTAGACTCACCTGTTTGTCCGGCACTGGCTCTCCTCCCGGTCTGATTGGCCCTCCCCCCCACCCTGGAACCCCCTAAAAAAGATGTATTGTGTAAACGCATCTCATTAGTGAGGATAAGATTCAATATTATTTCAGTAGCCCACTAAATAAGTTAGTTCAAATACAGACAAGATGATGCACTCTGCCAGCCTAGCTAACTAGGGGTTCCCAGAATGGAGAATATTGCTAAATTGGACTCCCTCGATACTTAGTGTGCATATTTCTTGTTAATTGTTATTTGTAAATAAATTAGATCATGTTAATATTATGACTATATGGCTTAATTTAAAACTAGATTTCAGTGATGTACGTCTTGAATTGTAAATACCTTAGGACATCTCTGTAATTAAGATGATACAAGGTCATATGAATAAATATCACTATAAGCACTATGATCTTCATTGTTAAGGGGAAAATCCACCTTTTGGGAGTTAATTTCCCCCTATAGTGTCTCTTGTCTTTCTGCTCTAGGCCTGTAATAGATGGTGGCTGTGTGGATCTTAAAGTTGATCCTTAAGAGGCTATTGGGGAATCCAAGCTGCACAGCTAGCTTCTTGTAATTCCCTGCAGCAGGTGGAAAGAACATGAATCTGGGCATCTAAAAAAAATGGTTTTGTGGATTATCTGATTGGCAAAGGCAGCTGTGGAAAGAAGAAGCCAGGAGAATATAGGAAGGAGAAACACAGCTGCTTTGTGTTAAGAAAACAGATTAAATGGGCAGACTTTTCATCCCTTTCAGTCCAACTCGGAATTCACTTCACCCTTCTGCAAAGGAAGAAATGAAATCCTTCATAATTCATTAATAAAACTTCATAATTTTGTTAATTTATTTTTGCAGTCTGAAGGGGAAAATGTTTAAATTGAGCGCAGAGATTGAAACAGAATTGAGGCAGCGCTTCCAAAACCCCCTGAGGGAGTTTCAGCTGTGGAAACCATCAGCTCAGCGACTCCTGGACACCACAGCCCATGTTTCTGATCCTGCATTGACAGATGCATTCCTGCGTCAGATTGAGGTGATGACTTTGTAACATTTGGAATCTTAAAATCAACATGTTCAGAAACCAACACATAAAAGAACACAGTAATCTTGTAAGAATTTCAGACCATTCTGTATTACTATTGGAAGGATTTTTAGCCTGTACAACAACCATCACAATGTTAGGAGAACTTGTAAATTGTGAACATTCATGTGCATCATTTTTCCTCATCCTGGTCAAATAGTGATCTGTAAGTAAATATCAGTAAATATTTGAATATCCGGCTAAATTAACCATCATAATAACCTTCGGCAAGTTTAACAATTTAGCATTGTGCATTGGAGTAAACAGTTGAAGAAAAAGATAAAGGCATAGTAGTAATGCAAAATTCTAGAAATCAAACAACCCCTATTGGTAAACTTTGTCTCTGTTATATTGTTTATTTATTAGTTTTACTAGAGACTGAATGACGGCATGTTGGAAATATGTGTATATGTCAGTGTCAATATAAATATATGAATAGAGATATAGTATATGTAGGCATTATACATACAGACACATCGAGAGAGTGTCCGTGTGTGTGTGTACTCTGCAAAAACATCATAGTGTATCTGTAGCCTGGATCAGAACATATTATAATAGTGCATAGTGGGAAAAGTTCAACATGCATTCAGCCTAAATCCCTCTTTGCTGCTAAATGCTTAAAAAGTTAACTCTCGCCTGTTAACAGTTGGAGCAAGTCAATTCCTCTACTTTGTTCTCCTGCCCACTTTGGAATTTCTTTTTTATGTATCCCTAAATTAAAATGTCAATGTCCTGGAATCTCCTGGAACTCTGCAGATCCCAACAAGCTCACCAGGATACCAGGATTTCCTTAGAATATGGTTGGAAAACAGTTGTAGGAGATTATTTGAAGCCTTACATAGCTAAGACCATTCTCTCAGATATCAAGCTCTGAATTCTGAGTCCAAGGCTGTGTTCTCTGGTTCAACTGAAAAAAAGACAAGGCTTCTCTAATAGCAGAACTATAGTTGTAAAATGCTCTATCTAGCTACATTTCCCTTTTCCCATTTTTCAGGAGCTTTAGGAACTTTCTCCATTGCCATCTGTATAAATTTGTGCCGTTTTATATGCTGGTATCTTTCTTTAACTTATGTTGAGATTTATTGCCATTTAATTGGTGCCAACCTTCGCTACCAGTTCGTAAATGTGAGCATGAGCATGCACGCGCTTTGCTTGCATGTGGCACCTCTGCGCATCAAAAACAGGACGTGATGACAGCTAGGCAGGTGGACAGAGCCTCTGCTGCCACTGCTACCGGTTCGCCTGAACCGGATAGAACCAGCTGAATTGCACCACTGGTGCCAGCCCTGAGTGACCCCATAGACTTTACTTTTTTTGCGTTTTTTTTCTACTTTTATTTTTTTTATAATTTTTTATTCATCTCCAAAATTAAAATACAGAATAAACAGAAAAAATATGTCAGCTGCATATGAACCAGCCAAGCAAAAAACAATAATAAAAATGTGTGTAGAACAAATAACAAATATACCATTAACATAAAATAATCCATCCTGATTGAAAGCTGGAACATACCATATATCTCAAATAACTGATACATTGCCCTTCCCCCTTGCATAACAGATCTGCAACTATTTCCCCATCTATAGTTTCTTACTAAAAATACTATGTTACATAAAAAGATGTCACTGATCTGTTGTCCATCTATCAATTCGACCCACTATCTCTTCACTTAAAAGACAAACTTAATAGATAACCCCAGAAACAAAAATTGTCTTCAAATCTCTTTATTAACAGTCTGTTATTGTACTTAACATTCTGAAAGTCCACAAACGATTTACAATCTCTTATAAACTTGTCTAATCCATTGTCTCTAATCAATGTGGTTAATATAGACATTACTTTCTAAATATATTTTTTTCCACACAATGATCTGTTCTTAACCTCTTCTTCAGATCTTCAAATGAGACACCCTCTTTCATTGTAACGGACAGTGTAAAAGTTGTAACTTTTGTAACTTTCCCTGGCACGAGAGACTTTTCCAGAGAAATAGTCTTTGCATAATACATTCAAAGGTGAATAATATTGAGTCTGGTCATTTGTGTCCAAGTGAAAATTCTGGGTTGATTCAGTTAGCCATTTATTTGTTTCCTTGAATGTCCGTAGTATCCTCCCAAAGCAATGTTGAAAAGCATCAACGATCTTTCTGACTTACTTCTTCATAGTCCAAATTTCAGTTTCCATCTAGTGTCACAGGGGATTTCATTGCTTAGTCATATTAAATTCTAATATTTGTAGGTAAAGATAAATCATGCGGATACATTTATATATTGTTATGAATTACATGCTGATAAACTTATTTAATAGTATTTCTGAGTTGTAGCTGTTTTTTAAAAAAATATTATTCGAATTATTCCTGTTTGGGGAAAATATTTTTAAAATAGAAAAATAAAAATGATTGACAGAAATGCATAACAATCAATTATTCTCTTTTGTAGATTTTTCTGGTTGAAAGCTCCCATCTTAAGGAACAACTCTTGAAAGTCCAGATGAAAAAAGATTTCTTGGGCAATATTTTCAAACAGGAGAGAGCAAAGTTACTCTTGGAGGAAGTTAGTGATGCTACAAAGGAATTAGAAAACCTGCACAAAGGCCTACTCCAGAGAAAAAGCAAGTTACAGGTAAGCTTCTTCTAAGAAGTCAGCTTCTTAGAAAAAAGTATAATTCGTAGAAAGTACAATTCATAGAAAGTATAATTCGTAGAAAGTATAATTGTGATTTAATAGTGCAGTGAGAAATACACCACCAACTACAATGATCATTCAGTTTTTACTTCAGTCAGATTGTTATTTTCATTCTGATGTACTCACAGGTCTGTGTTGTGAGTTCGCAGAAAGCATTCATGCTCTCAGGACTGGCATGAAATCAGCTTTTTCTCTCTGGCTAGGCTTTGGTATCACAGCACAAAGACTTTGATGCATCCTTCAAGCTTCTGCAAACGCAGCTGTCTGCTCTCAGAGTCAAGCTAAATGCAGAAAAAGAACTGCTGCCAGACCTTGTGGGTAAAGAGGCCCGGTTGCAAAGGCTAGAGGTAAGTGGCATCAAAAACCATCCAAAAGGATTCCTTTCCAAAATGTGTTATCAATAGTCACAGCCACCTATGAATGTGATGTGTGTCACACAAACAAAAGCCCCCCCCCCCCAAGCTGTCATTTTTGGAGCAATAGACTTAAAGCAGTGAAACTTGTAGCTCCTTAATGTCTTTTCTGGGCTCTAACGGCAGCCATTCAGTTTCAAGAACAAGTGTGAAATTCTTGAAATTGTATGGCTGCCGTGTGAGGCAGGAAAAGGTGTGTTTCCTGTAAGGAGGCATCATCTGGTACAGGAAGCATCTCCATTTCTCTGCCACAGCACTTTTTCTATTTTGGAACAAAATAGGTGTACATCCCTAAATTCCCAGTGATAAAGCTTACTTGGATATTCTTGAAGCAATCAGCCATTCTTTTAATCTACCTCATAAGTATGTGTTTGTTGTGAAGTTTAAGGAAGAGAGAAACAGGGTAATTGGCAAACGTGGCATGAAAAACATTAAAGGAATAAACACCTCCTCCAAAATAAGTTTCATTTGCTAGTCTTCACCTGTGTAGCCACCTATCTGGACATTACAATTCATGTTTTTGATTCTCTCTTGACAGGTGAAAATATGGAATCTTAAAATAAGTGTCAAAAAGCACAAAACACACAAACCAATACAGGAAAAGCATGATATAATTAAGATAGAACACCCCCCCCCCCCATTGCAAATTTATTCCAGTGGGTTATGCTGCAAAGTATATGCTTTGAGTCTAGGTGGTAGTTTATTCATTTTTCTGCTGCTCCAGTGAGGGATATAGGTTAGCAGGATTAGGACTAACTTTTACTTGTAGATTATCCTCTGAATCTGTCCTTTTGAAATACAACATAGTTTGCATTTTCAAACAGGTTCTTCAGTTCTTTTAAGATGTTTTCAAGTGTGCAATGAGTGTGCAACAGCATCCTGCATGGCAACTTATTCAAAATGCAATTTTATTCTACAGAGCATTCAAGGACACCTGAATGAATGTGCAATCCAAATGGAAGAAGTAGAGAAACTTATTCAGTCAGACCCAGCACAGATGCATAAAACAAAACAGTGTTCTTCGGACTATCAAATACTTAAGAGATCATTGGAGGTAACTCATTTTGGTGAAGGGTTCTCAAAAGATGGCAGCACTCAGCTAATCTTTTCTGGGCTCAGAAGCTAAGCAGAGTCAGTTAGTACTTAAATGGGAGCCATTCATTCAGAGCCAAAGAAGACAATGACAAATCACTTACTGTTAAGATGACTACATAAGTGGGTCCAAGAAGCCACCAAGAACTGAACCCAACTTGACAGGAGAGGGTTTTTTTCCTAATTTTTCCCCTAAACTCTATGATTTTGCCCTGGTGCATGTCTATGGAGATTCTCAGTCACTCTTTCAAAAGGCAACTGGGCTTTCTTTGTCTTTCTTTGAAGATGTGTCCTTTTTCATCCAGTGCAGCAATTGTTGCACTGGTGTAGCAACTGCTTCTGGTGCTTTTTTAGATGAGAGCCAAGCAGAAAAAATGTGTTCATCAGCCCATACAACCTGCATCTTTTCTTGTGGCTCATAATGGACCCTTATGACAGGGTTTCTACTCCTCTTGGGATTCCAAACAAACAGAAGAAAATGTGGGGTAACATCCCAATTTTCTTGATAATAATAAGAGTTATGTTCTTTGGTGAAACACAAGTAAGTAATACAATACAATACAATACAATAGTAGAGTTGGAAGGGACCTTGGAGGTCTTCTAGTCCAACCCCCTGCCTAGGCAGGAAACCCTATACCGTTCCAGACAAATGGCTATCCAACATCTTCTTAAAGACTTCCAGTGTTGGGGCATTCACAACTTCTGGAGGCAAGCTGTTCCACTGATTAATTGTAAAATGGTCCATTTCTACAGGCCCTCACCCTTCCACCAATCATTATGGAGATGTTACCGTTATGGAGATGTTGCCTCCAGGTCTTCTTTTAATGATTTGTTAGACATTCTCCAAATAGAGATGAATTATAATGGGGCAAAATCCAGGACCTCATTATTCAGGAGATCAGGTTGTTCGGGTAAATAATTTTGGGGAATAACATTGATTTTAGTTATTAAATTTTATGCCACTGATATCACAATAAAGTGAATCTGGGCAACTGGATTTATACTAATTCTTATAATAGCAATAGCACTTAGACTTGTATATTGCTCCACAGTCTTTACAGCCCTCTCTAAGCAGTTAGTGATGAATTTTGTATTGGCATTTTCCCTTATAATTCAGAAGGTAATGCAGTATTGGGAAGAAATGGGAGCCTATGTAGTAAATTTATGTGTGTTACATCTTATGTAACTTTTGCTGTGTAAAATAACTGCTCCAGATAATGATAGAGCAAACCTTGGATAAAATTACATAAGTAATTTTATCAACATCATCAGTCCACTTCCAAGAAGTTATTTAGTGATGGAAGTTTAGTGATTGAAGTTGTTGCTATGTGATCTAAGAGTTTCACTTGCAAACGATGAGCAAATCAAGCTGCTTTTACAAGGCAAGCTGCCTTTTGATAAAAGTGTAAAGGAATCTACATGTGCTTATAAAGCAAAGGTGACACCTGGAGTTATTTGGTTCTGAGTAATTAAAACAATGAATGTAGAAGCACAATAAAAATTAAGTATTAATCTATCATTAGAAATACAGTATTTCCTTAGCTGCATTTCCTTTACATTATTATGTATATTAGAAAGAGATGCATAAGGCATTTTTATCTGTGGAGCACCACTCTGTGGCCAAATTCGGATCTACAGCTCTAGATTTTTTTGCAAGTGAGGGTAAAATTATGGTAAATATTCATTCACTTTAACAGAGTACTTCAGGTTTTTTAATTTAGTGAAATTCTTTTTCTTTATAAGAACAATTTATAAAATGAAGATAGAGTATGAATCTGGCACTCATAAAAACTGTCTTATGCAGTTTAATGGAAGTTGTATTAGGTTCAATAGAATGTGCTCAGAAGGAAACATTGCAGCATTCAATTAGAGATTGGCTTCACTTATTGCCCGCAAATGAAACTTGCACTCTTGCTAAGTGATGCGGACATAAAGTGAAAAATTACATATCAGAGCTTGACTTATGACAGTAATTCCAGCTGTGATCATTAGCAAATCACCCACAGTTGTTAAATGTGATATCACATGGCTAACACTTGCAACTTCCTGCTGGCTTCCTCATTCACATTGTTGATCAGAAGCCAGCTATGAGGGTAATAAGTAATAACCAGGTGATTGAAATGTAACCCAAGGACCAGCTGACCCAGGGACACTGCAACCATTGTTAAATGCACACTGATTACCAAGTGCCCAAATAATACTCACATGACGGCAGGGATGCTGCAATGGCTACAGCTTCAACCACCAAACATACTACAAGACTCACCTGTTTCGATTAGCCGGCTTGGCACACTCATAGTTTTATTTTACCTCCTGGCAGATATTTTTAATATTTTTAATTGGAATTTCTGGGGAACTATTTTAAATTTAATTCTTTGGGGTATTTTTAGGGGTCGTTTTTTAAATATTGTATTTTAAATGCTTTACTTGAATGTACAGTTTTTAACCTCCTCCACTTAAGCATTTAATTATTTAAGTATTTAAATATTTAAGTATTTGTTTATTTATGTATTCTTTTTATGTATTCCATTGACTGTACACCGCCCAGAGTCCCTTTTGGGAGAGGGGGCGGTCTAGAAATATGAATAAAAGTAAAGTAAAGTAAAGTACAAGTCTTTTTTCAGTGCTATCACCACTTTGAACTATCACTGAATGAGTGGTCAGTAAGCAAGGGCTACCTGTCTTTTGCTTTTGATGACTTAGAGCATCCTTTAGAGTTGTTGAGATAATAATAAAAAAACAGTCCTCATTAATATCAACACAACTCTGGTTGAATGATTCTAGAAGATGCTGTAAGGCACTGGTAAGATCTTGTCTTCATCTTTGTATGTTCATTTTGGGGATGATAATAAGGTATATTTTGGAAGTTGAGAGGAAAGGTTCTACATAATTTTTTGATCCAAAGAAAGAAATCTAATGAGTTCCCTTGTTAATGATGATGGGGTCTTCCTGTGGTTCCTTGCAGATCATGATTGCACAAAGTAAGCAACATATTCAGAAACACTGGGCTTTTAATGACAAGTTATCAGATCTCCAACAGTGGCTTACCGTGACCAAACAGAAACTGGAATATTACTGTGATGCTACAACTCACAATGCAATTTTGGACTTGGAGGTAAAGAACCTTTCTTTTCTTGTGAGGTTATTAGCAAGCTTTCTAATGGGTAGAAAAAGGAGGATTCAGCGGAGGTTTACATTTCAACCACAGTCTAGGGATCAACAAAATATTTGCAAGGTGCCACGTTACTGTTTTTCGAAAGTACTATTTATTTTGAATTCCACTGTTTTTAAAGGCCATATGAACACTGAAAACAAGAGAAATTCATATACGTCTGCATCAGTGGTGGGCTCCTGGCAGTTCGGACGCCTTCCATCGAACCGGTAGTGATTTGGCGGCCTTGGTCGCTGGAACTGCAGCGACCCAGGTCTGCCATGCCCCCCCCCCAACCGGTTCTTTGGGAGGTGCCAGAGGTGCCGCCATCTGGTTTTTTGCTTCTACACATGCGCAGAACAATATTTATAGAATTATGCATGTGCGCACAGCGGGCATCAAGCGCATGTGTGGCGTGGCCACGAGCAAACCGGTGTAGTGACTGCTGGAACCCATCCCTGGTCTGGATTATGGAACCTGAATTAATACTGTACGTAGTTCATACAACAACAGTGTAAAAATAGCATCTCCAGATTTAGAGACAATACGCTCCTAAATATCATAGCCATATTGTTATTTGAAGTATATTACTTTCCATTTCTTGCTTTTTGACATAACATCTGATATCACCAAGGGAAACAAATTATTAAACTATTTATCTATGAAGGTTACAATGTTCTATCACAATTGTATATTCTAGCAGTCTGCCAAACAGTACAAACAGATTACTCTTACTAGAAGCTTGAAGTTATTGCTTTCAAGATTTTTTGGAACTTAGGCCAAAAGCCACCTGTGGTCTTAAAATTGTCCATTCCCTATTGCTGGTTTAAAGAGGACCTTGGCCTGATTCAGAATGGTACTTCTGCTGTTCTTAGACATAAGAGTTTTTAGGTATTCATTTATAATAATGTCATCAGGATATAGGATTCCATTAATATTTGGCAGCTTTTCATAGTAAATGATAAAGATCCTGTTCTGGATATGCACTTTGTCTTACATTTATATTAATGAAACAAATCTTATAAACGTTAACAAAATTTAAATTGAATCAGAGCTAAATATGCAAATAGAATAATGATCCTAAACATTCATTCTCCTGTATCATGTACATTGATATGGAGTCCTTGGTGCTCTCTGAGCTTAGTGGTTTTCTTGCAGGCATATCATTACCAAGTTAGATAACATCATCAGTGCACTGATCATTGCCTAGTTTGGTAATGAAACATCTGCATCCGAAAACTACCAGGGAGCACCAAGGACCCCACAGTTCATCTATGAACTGCAAATCTTCTCTTCTATCAGTACATTGATGTATTTGTATCTTGTGCCCTTTAGAGATTGCAAACTGAGTTTCCAGGTAGAGAGATCCAATTACATCTCATTGAAGCCCATGGGCATTTGATTATAAAAGACACTTCTCCAGAGGGAGCTGTGAATATCCAGGCTGAAATGAAAAAGTTGAAAGACTCATTCAAGTTTCTTGAAAACCTAATGTCAAGGTAAAAGTTCTTGCACTTCCGCTTCAGGACTTTTTTTGACGCTAGATCTATAGCTGGCTGGTGAAAAGAGAAAACAAAAGAATGGGGAATATGCAATGACTGTATTGCCATTTTCCTGTTATCGTAGAGACAGCAGCCAGACTGGGTATGCTCTGTCCATTAACCAATCCAACTGAGTCTACACTTATGATGTCATCCGGCCCTTATGGCTCCTCCCCAGTTTCAGACTCAGTCCAACCTGGACTGGCTGTGAGAATTGATCTCTCCTCCAAATTATTTAATTATATCTTTAATTGGTGAATTTTTCCCAAAAAAAAATGTTGTTCCTTTAAATTGGTTCCTTAAATAATCCTTTATCTACAAATTGGAGGGAAATTGGAAACTGATCTCTGGCTGCCTCTCCTAGGCCGTCTGATTGCCTGCGGCCACGAGTTCACACAGGAAGCCTGCCTTGCAATCAGATTGGCCACCTCACGAGCTATGGCTCCACGGCTGTTTCCCTGCGGTGCTCATTGATTCTGGGCACTCAGAGGGATGCACAACTGGCTGTTTTGCATGCAGCAGTTCCAGGCGAGTCCGGTGGCCATTCTGCAGATCACCTGGCCACACTTAGTATAGGTGGCCATTTTGCGGGTTGGAAAAGCCCGTGAAGATAGCGGTAGCCATTTTGAGGCTCGGAAAAGCCTCAGAGAAAAAAAGTCAGCCATTTTGGACGCTTTAAAAAAGGCGCAAACTCTACAGCAGCCGTTTGAAGTGCCCAGCCACACAGGATCACCCCTGGTGGACCAGATCAGGAGCGCCTGGCCAGCAAACGGGTGAGACTATTGCCTATCTTATTGGGGTGTTGATTTATGTTTGGGGAAATGGCTGATCCAGCTATGGATACGAATACAGGATTAGAGGAGGCAGAGCCATCAGGGGCAAAGAGCAGCAGGAAAAGGCAAGCCAAAGAGGCCCCTTCCTCAGGAGTAAACCCCAAGGGTCTCTAAAGCAACTACCAGGGCAGAAGAGCGCAGGCAGAAGGCTCTTGGGAAAGAATTTCAGAGGGCCCAAAAACACAACATAATCTAACTGCCCAGCCCTCCCTCCCTCCCTCTGAGGATCACCAAGTGGTGTTCCCAGCTCCACCTGTCTTGCCTCCCATTGGCCCTGGCCGCACACCGGCCAATTCAGAAGGGGAATTGTCTTCTTCGGAGTCGTCATCTTCGATGGAACCTGACAACAGAGGCAATTTCTTTTATGCCCCTCTCAATAGGGAGTGCACCTTTGAACAGCCTCCCTTCCCGTTTACACATGGCTCTGGGCCCCCCCACACCATGTACACCTCTCCTGCTGATATGGCAACTATCATTGCTGAAACCATTAAACAGGTCATGGCTGCTGGCCTATAACAGCAACTCCAACCTGCTCCATCACATGGCCATAAGCATAAATCTTCTGCTGTGGCTCAGCAACCTGATCCCTCTGTCTCTAATTCTCAGGCCTCAATTGGCGGGGAGCAAGATAACCTGCAGGACTCAGACCTGTCTGATGACGAGGTGGTCACCCCAGATACCCCTGCCTTTACCGGATTATTCAAAACTGATCGTTTCAAGTCCCTTCTTAAGGCCATTAAAGCTGCTAACTTACCATCTTCTGCTTCAGCTTCTACTTCACAGGATAAACCGGCAGAACCGGCTTCAACTAAGGGTCCCAGTACCCCATTCACCGAACTCTTGGTGGAAAAAGATCCCTGTTCCCAAGATATTCCTGAACGTCATCCAGAAGCAGTGGGAGTCTCCAGGCACGGGCCCACAGCCGACCAACCTTGACAAACGTTTCTACAACATTGCACCAGATCTCACCAAGTTATTCAAGACTCCCCCAGTGGACGCACCAGTTGCAGCCCTGACACTAGATCACATAGGGATCTCAACAAGATCAGGGCAGCGGTTGAATTTACGGCTGACTCTTCCCTTAATGCTGCTAGATTTGCTTCTAAAGCCATGGCCTCTTTGGTCATGGCCAGGCGTCTGCTTTGGCTCAAGCCATGGCAGGCGGATGTCCATACCAAGTGGCGCCTAGCAGCCTCCCCATTCAGTGGCAACCAATTATTTGATAATCCCTTAGACCTGTACCTCACGGAATCTAAAGACAAGCACAAGATCCTTTCATCCATCTACAAGAAACAGGACAGTTGGCCCGCTCCCTTCTATAGGAGGTCGCCCTTTCAACCGGTGGACAAGGGACCTTCCTTCCCCCGTCCACAATGCCATTCCTACACTCCCGGACAGGGATCTCACCAGGACAGGTCCAGTAGAAACACACAGTGTTTCCCCTCCAAGAAATCTTACTGTGGAGGAGGCAACCGCCATTTTTCACATAGGAAATGACTATCTGGACTCTCTTCCGATCGGAAGCTGCCTGGCGTTCTTTGCCCACCTCTGGGAGGAGATCACAACAGACAATTGGGTACTCAAAATTGTCAAATTTGGTCTCATGCTAGAATTTCTCTCCATCCCCCAGGAACACTTTGTGCCATGCCTGGTTTCTTGGTGTCCTCACAAGAGGGCATTGATGGAACAGGCCATTCAGCACCTGTTGGAGATCCGGGCCATCCAACCGATTCCTCCCCATCAGGAAGGGCAGGGTTTTTATTCCCGCCTGTTTGTGGTACCGAAGAATTCCGGGGGATGGAGAGCAATTTTAAATCTAAAAACATTGAACCACCACATTTTCTATCGGTGGTTCAAAATGCATTCTCTGCACACCATCCTCCAGGTGGTCAGGAAAGGCAACTTCCTCACATCAGTAGACTTGACCGAAGCTTATCTTCATATCCCCATCTTCATAGAACCACTGAAAATATCTCCAGGCGGGGATATCTATGGGGGGAGACACTTCCAGTACCGAGCTCTTCCGTTCGGTCTATCCTCTGCCCCCAGGGTATTCACAAAGGTACTGGTAGCACTAGCCGCCCACATCAGGTCATCCCCAGTTTGGATTCTCTGTTACCTGGACGACATCCTCTTGTTGTCCAGGTCTCCAGTTCAGGTAGAAAGAGATCTCGCCCTCACCATTCACACCTTGCAGAATCATGGGTTCTTTTTGAATCTCAAAAAGAGTCACCTCATTCCCAGCACTCGCCTTCTCCACCTCAGGGTCTTGATAGACATCATGGCGGAGAGGGTGTTCCTATCCAACAACCGCATTCTCAGTCTGAGGGAACTTGTCAGGAAGGTGCTACGTCTACGCAAGGCTTCCCTTCTTCTTCTCTCCCAAGTCTTGGGCAAGATGGTATCCTCCTTCGGGATTGTTTCACAGCAGGAGCCTTCAATGGTTCATGTTTCCACATCAAAAGTCTGACAGGAGCAGCTCTCCTCTTAGGGTCCCCTTCCCAGATAGGTATTACACTCTCTCAAATGGTGGCAGTCCCTGGCGATTTTGCAAGGGACCTTGTTCAGAGAGCCGTGCCGTCTCACACTTACGACAGATGCAAGTCTGACAGGATGGGGGGCACACATGCAGGACCTAGTGGCTCAGGGTCAGTGGTCCCTCAAAGAGAGCCAAAACAGCATAAATTGGCTAGAATTGCAGGCAGTTCACCTCGCCCTCAGACACTTCCACCACAGAGTTCAGGCCCGTCACATATTAGTCCTCATGGACAATACCACAACCAAGGCACACATAAACAGACAGGGGGAAATCCGTTCCTGGTCCTTGATGCAGGAGTCCAACCTGTTGTGCCAGTGGGCGGAATCTCACCTGTCATCTCTCAGGGCAGAACACATCTCAGGGGTCTCCAACGTCCAAGCAGACTGGCTGAGCTAGACAACGATAGATCAGATGGAGTGGACCATCCAGCCAAGCCTCTTCCATCGACTGACACTATGGTTCGGCCTCCCAGTCCTAGACCTGTTCGCAACAGCAGACAACAACCAGGTACCCAGGTATTACTCGAGGTTCATGGACCCCATGGCAGAAGGAGTAGACGCTCTCAGATGCCAGTGGCCCAGGAGACTCCTGTACGCATTTCCTCCCCTTTCCCTCATTCAGAGGGTAATTCAAAAAATGCTGGCGCAGGAGGCAGAACTGTTACTGCTAGCACCGAATTGGCTACGCCAGCCTTGGTATGCCGTCCACCCCATGGCACATCCTAGGGTCTTTCCTGTCTCTACACCAAGGGTCAGTTTGTCATTCTGACCCCTAGTGGCTGCAGTTAACCACATGGCAATTGAGCAGCAAGCCTTAACAGCCGATAACATCTCCCTCAACGTCATTGCTACCATTCAGGCATCAGACAGAAGTTCTACTAACTGCATTTATGATGCCACGTGGCGGACTTTTGCTCTGTGGTGTTCCAACCAGACTGTTGACCCACTTAGGGCATCCATTCCGCAGATATTGGACTTCCTGCAGAGGGGGCTTGATCAGGGACTTATCCCTAACATGCTACGCCGACAGGTGGCCGCTCTGGCCTCTGTTCTGGACGATCTGGCATCCAAACATCTGCCTTCTCACCCCTTGATCCGGAGATTTCTCCATGGAGCGTCCAACCTACGTCCCCCTGCCATACATAGATATCCGACTTGGGACTTGCCTCATGTCCTAGAGGCTTTGACTTCTGTGCCCTTTGAACCTATGAGATCCACTTCTTTGAAACTGTTGTCCTTCAAAACGCTGTTTTTGGTGGCTGTATCCTTAGTCAGACGTATTTCTGATTTGGCTGCTCTTTCAGTCAGGCATGACTTGTGCGTGTTTCATCCAAACCGAGTTATCTTAAGACTGTACCAAACATTCATACCAAAGGTCAATAGCTGTTTCCACCAAGGTCAGGAGTTGACCTTACCTGATTTCTGTCCGTCTCCCCGTCATGAGAGGGAGCGCAAGTGGCACACTCTTGACGTACATCGTGCCCTCAAGATCTACATCGACCGCACCGCCTCATTCCGCCACTCGGAAGCTCTCTTCATCTCCTTTCGCCAGGCCTCCTTGGGTACCAAGGCTTCATCGTCTAGTTTGGGGCACTGGATAAGAGCCTGTATTAAACTGTCTTATGAACTTCAATCCATACAGGTCCCTGCAAACATTACAGCTCACGCTACATGCAGTGCTGCGACATATGCGGCTTGGTCCACTCAAGCCACCTTGGAAGAAGTCTGCCGAGTGGCCACCTGGGCGTCTCCCACAGTCTACATATGTCATTACAAGTTGGACGAGTACACGTCGGCTGATGCGTCTTTTGAGCGCAGGGTGCTTCAACAAGTGCTTGTGCCCTAACAGATCTTTTTTACAATTTCCCACCCTAGTGGACAGCCCAGTCTTTGGTACATCCCAGTCTGGCTGCTGTCTCTACGATAACAGGAAAATGGGTGTTGGTTCTTACCTGATACACTCATTTTCTGGTAGAGTAGAGACAGCAGCCAGCCCCGCCCTGGTATGGGTCATCCGAGGGAATTCCTTGTGTGGAGGAGAGAGATACAGTGACTATGGACTTTCACTTTTTGCTCATAATTCTCACCTGAGTCTACAGTTTTCCTTCATCTGAAACTGGGGAGGAGCCACAAGGGCCCGATGACATCATAAGTGTAGACTCAGTCCAATTTGTTAATGGACGGAGCATACCCAGTCTGGCTGCTGTCTCTACGCTACCAGAAAATGAGCTTATCAGGTAAGAACCAACGCCCATTTTCTTCTTGCTTAATATTTAAAAGGGGTGTGCAGTTGTTTTCCAGATTGTAGACTGTACTAAATACTGGCTACAGTTTAGAACATTTTATTTATTACATTTCTATCCTCCTGCACTCCCACTGGATCATGAGCAGGGTACAAACATTAAAACATCAGAATTAATAAAATCCAGGAACAGAAAACCCATCCATCAAAAATCAAAAAATTCAAAACATCCAAACAGTATAAATGAAGACGCACCAAGCCCTAAATATTCCCAAAGAGCTTTGTTTTTTTCCCCAACTGTTTAGGGAAGATAGCTAAAGTCCGGGGTAATCTAATAAGCTGAGGGAGCCCATTCCAGGTGGGTGGCATTGCTACCAGTAAGCAGACCCTTTGTGCTTCATTCTCCCACGCCTCCCAAAATGGGGAACCATCAGTTGCTTTTCCCAGCTAGTTTTAGTGGGGGCAATGCCATCCTGAAAATAACTTGGTTCCAAGCCGTAAACAGCTGTATAAGTTAGAACATCAGCATGTTAAATTGCACCTGGACATCTACAGGGAGTCAGTGCAGGCCCATGCCCGGGTATAATATGCTTTGCCCAATGAATATCAGCTAATGCACAGGCCACTGAAGTTGTGACTAAGTGAAAATTCCAAATGGCAATTAAATAAGGGTGTAAAGAGCTATTGCATTGGTCTTAACTGGGGATGAGGATAGGAGTCACTGCAGTCAGATTTTCCCTTTGGTATGGTGATAACCAGCATACCAGGTGAAGCTAACTAAAGCACCCACTGCTGATCTAATATTACTGATAGGGTTACCCAAAGTCATGGGCCTGCTCCTTCAGTACTTTCCCATCAAGAGTGGAGCCATTTGAGCACCCTGATGAACAAACTCTGTGTTGCTAGGATTCAGTTTAAGCTTGTTCTGTCCCATCCAGAACTTCAAAATCTTCAGGCCACAAGGCAGTACAGCCAGGGTAGACATGAATGTCATCACTTGAAACTGATAAATTCAACTAAGTGCTTTCTTGTACATACTGAACAATAGTGTGGAGAGATCCCTGTGGCTCTCCACAAGGGAAGAGCCACCCAGTCAATTTCCCCTCTTTCACCGCCATTGACTAGAAATGCCCACTGAGAAAGGAGCAGAACCACTGTAAAAAAATGTGTCCCCCAACCCTTGAAGATGCTCCAGAAGGATACCATGATTGATGGTACTGAAAGCTGTAGAATGATCTGACAGGCTAAGGGGAGGTCCATTATCTCCATTCAGATCTCACTAGACTAGGGGGACATCTGTTAACTTGATTAAGACTGTCTCCATTCAGTGCCCTGGTGTAAGTAATAACCAGCATCTGGAAGCAGGCCAGAAACAGTGCAACTCACAGAGCAGAGTGTTATATGACCATACCAAAGCATGCCCATCATTGCCTGCACTGCTGCTTTCTGAATCAGCTGAAACTTCAGGTGATTTTTGAGGGCAGCCCTATGTGGAATGTATTGTAGTAATCGGGCCATGAGTGACTTAACTCAAAGGCAGATACATCTAAATATATTGTGCTATAACTTACATTGTGAAATCTACTTTTGATTTATGTGCTCATGTAGTTGAAAAACAATCTGATCATAACCTTTGGTTAATGGTTTATTTCTTTGTGGGCTTAGCCTAAATCAGATGTGTCCAATCCACAGCCCATGGGTCGCGTGTGTTTCTGGACAGCTTGTACTGAAGCCCCACAAGATAATAAAGCATACTAAAAATAGTTTGTTATTTATATATATTAACTAAATTATATATTTCATACGCGGGCCAAAACAATTTCTCTTCACTCAATGTGGCCCAGGCAAGCCAAAAGGTTGTACACCTATGACTTAAACAATCCCTTCCTTTATACCTTATTGTTATATGAGATCACTCTGAATTGTGCAGTAAACCATAGTTAAAAATCCTGGTTTAGTGATATATGTTAATTAAAACACAGAGTAAGCATATTTATAAATGTTGTCTGTACTACATTACAGACTCTTACAATCCTCCCCTCTTTGGTTGCTATACTGCTAATTTTTGTTTCTTTTAATGCAAATAGGACAGCGGTTGATGTGAATAAGAAGATAACCTGTTTAGACAACATGCGAGTGGAAAAAGTGGATGTTTCTGAGCACTTACGGGTAAGAAAACCATATAAGCTTAATGAAATACTGGTAGTGCTCCACTTACAAAAGTTTGTTTAGTGACCGTTCAAAGTTACAACAGCCCTGAAAAAAGTGACTTGTGACTGTTTTTCACACTTACGACCACTGCAGCATCCCCATGTTCACCTAATCAAAATTCAGATGCTTGGCAACTGACTCATATTTATGACGGTTGCAGGATCCCAGGGTCATGTGATCACCTTTTGAGTCCTTCTGACAAGCAAACTCAATAGGGAAACCAGATTCACTTAACAACTGTTTTACTTACTTAACAACTGCAGTGATTCACTTAACAATTGTGACAAGAAAAGTCATAAAATGGGGGGAAATTCACTTTGCAAATGTCTTGCTTAGCAACAGAAATTTTGGGCTCAATTGTGGTCGTAAGTTGAGAACTACCTGTACTTTTACTGTACAAAGGTTTAATTGGAATGACCTTCCCATATTGATAATGAGAACTATTTATGACATTAGTGTATCCTAGTTGAATAGGTTAATGTCTTGTTTGAATTGAATAACTTCTTTCCTTTGTCCACATTTCAACAACACATTCTATAGTAAAAGGCATGTGGCTTTTTATGTTTGTGCTACTAACAATTATTTCTAACCATCACAGAAAAGTTACAAAACTGCAGCAGTTTTTTAACTGGTAGTATTTCCAAAGGTCAGATGAAATACATTTTGCCAAGTTCCCAAGTAGAACAGGATTGAATGAATCCTGTGCCTTCTTTGTCAAAATATTCTAGGAAGATCATCCTTTGGGGCTTTACTTATCAAAAATATAAGCTGTTTTTATCAGTACAGGCTCCAAAACTGGTGCTTTCTTTTCAGATAGCCTCTTCTCATTGGACACATTATTATTTCTTTGTTTTCAATCTTTGTTTATATTCAGGATTAGAAGAGACTAAAATGACCATATTTTTCAGAGTATAAAACGCACCGAAGTATAAGATGCACCAAGGTTTTGAAGAGGCAAATAAACCACTGCAAACCTCCCCAAAACCATCCATTTTTCGCGAAAAAGGGCTCGTTTCCCCCCCCCCAAAGGCAAGAATAGCTTTTCAGGGGCTTTCAGAGTGCTCCGGGGGGGGGGAATGAGCAAAAAAGTCCCGTTTTCATAAAAACGGGGGTACAATTGAACAAAAAATTGGCCACGCTTTGCTCATTTCTGTCTTCCCCAGCCCCCAGGAGGTCTCTAAAAGCTTCCTACAAGTTATGCATGGCCATTTTGGTGAAGGGGGCAGGGTTTCAGGAGACAAAAAATACTGTATTCAGTGTATAAGACGCACCCAGATTTTCAGCCTCTTTTTTGAGGGAAAAAGGTGTGTCTTATACTCTGAAAAATACGGTAGCAACATAGCAATCAAAGAGGGGAGGATTCTCAATGTAGTACAGACAAGCTTTTCTTCCAGCAGTTTGTAACTGCTGGCTCTGGTTGCTCAGCCAACAATCCTGAGTCCTATAACTCATTTGTTATCAGACATGCAGGAACTCCCAACACCTAACATGGGTCTTGTTGACCCAGGTGACAACTGATCCCATATGGGTTTCTGTAAATTACCTCTCACCATATTGTTTATGAAGGGCTCAGTGGCTAGATGCTGAGCTTGTCGACCAGAAGGTCGGCAGTTCAGTGGTTCAAATCCCTAGCGCCGCGTAATGGAGTGAGCTCCCATTACTTGTCCCAGCTTCTGCCAACCTAGCAGTTCAAAAGCATGTAAAAATGCAAGTAGAAAAATAGGGACCACCCTTGGTGGGAAGGTAACAGTGTTACATGCGCCTTCGGCATTTAGTCATGCCGGCCACATAATAGTGCTTCAGCTTTGAAACGGAGATGAGCACTGCCCCCTAGAATCAGGAACAACTAGCACCTAGGTGTGAAGGGAACCTTTACTTTTACCTATATTGTTTATGGAAAGACAGCCTTCATCCAGCTCCTCTGATGACACCTATCCAGTATAAGTTGAGTCTCTGACATAGCTCTCATCTTCCTCAGAGCACAAAAGCCCCACAATCAAGTCAAAGTAGCCCCACAACCACCTCAAGGTAGTGCCTTGCTATTATTATCACAATTGGTGTGCCACAGGTTGCTTATCCCAATTTAAACTTTGCAATCTCAAAAGTAACTATAGCAAATTATTTAATAATAGTTATTTACCAGTGCAAGTGTGTATATATCTTGGGATGACACTTAAACTCCTTTCAATATATCTGTCATTTCTTCCCTAGTTCAATCTATCAATCAGTGCAAAATAATCCCTTTCTCTTCTGTACACTAAAAAGCTATCTACTTTCAGAAACTTTGTGTATAGATGAAAGAAATGTTTTATTTTCTTGTTTTCTCCACATTATGTCTTTTTCTTCATTTTCTATAATTCTCAGGGGGAAGATACCAATGAGCTCCAACTTATTAAGAACTTTGAACAATGGTTGCAAAGAGAAAACAACAAACTATCTAAAATTCTTGCCTTGGATCCATCAAGCAATGAAGAGATTGAAGCAAGATACAGCAAGCTAAAGGTTAGTTCAACCCCAGAATTTCCACATTAACCTTGCATTTTGGTACCATGTTGTTAAATGTGTTTCTGGATTCAGTTTTGACTATGAGAAGTACATTTTCAGAGTTCTAAATGGGGTCTTTTCTATCTATCCTTAAAGATGCCAAAACTGAACTTGGGCTCTTCTGCAAGCAAATTTCAGTAGCATCATAAGAAACACTCATTAGTGAAATTTCCAAAACCCAATGTGGGGTGGGGTGCGGTGGGGTGGGGGGAGGAGATCTTGAAACCATGACTTTCCAGTTGCTCCTGAGCTTTAACTTCCAGTCATGCACATAGAGTTGCTGTAGGGACAATAAGAAGAATAAGTTCCCCATCTCTGATTTAAGACTTTAAAGATCAAAAGAACATGTTCAAATTTCCTAGAAACAATTTAGAGGCCAGTAAGATGATTCCAAGAATTATGTGAAATGGTCTATTTACTGGAGTCTTTATTGCTGTCTGAGCTTGGTTGTTTGCTTTCAGATGTTTCTTTATCAACTGGTTATCATCATTAGTGCGAGTGAGTGTTGGGCTTGCCCCCTGTTTATATACAGTAGCTTGTTCTGCTTCTGTTGGTGGGGATGTGATTTTCTCCTTGGTAGTTGCTTGATTAGAATTATTTTCTGCTTGATTGTTTGGATTTAATCCTTGTTTTTCTGGGTGTTGGCTGCTGGTGAGGGTGTGTTCTGGTCTTTTTGTTTTATTCTTAGCTTTTATTGCGTCCTTTGAAAAGTAGTAAATGTTGCTTATATGTATCTATTGATGGCTGGATTGATAGCTATAAAATGCACTGTTGGGGAGAAAAACAAATTGTGGCTATATGCAAGCACTTTATTATAATCCAAATAGATCCATGAATCTGATCCAATTTTTCCTTCCCCAAAATGGCATAGCTTGTGACCAGCCTCATTCTTAGAACTGATCCCCTGATCAATACAGATCCAAGAGTACCTCAAATCTATATTTTAAGGTAATTGAAAGTCTGATGAATACTAAACACGAAGTACCAAGCCAAGGAATGACATTGTATTATATGTTTAAGCTTTAACATATTTGTGGAATTGATAATCCTGTTACAAATTTTTCTGCTTGAAAATACTTCTGAAATTCCTCCAATATGTACTACTGCTGGACCTTGCTTATGCTTCGCTGATATGCAGTGAGAGTCTGCCATAAAGGATGACGAATGGGGGCATGCTTGGGAAAACGAAAGTAGATTTTGTGCCATCTCAAGAAGCTGCTTCAAGGTCACTCAGCTGAAAGAAGGAAGTAGTGGCATACCAGAGCACACTTGAGCTGACCATTAAGAAAACAGCTGGCAAGAGTTTAATTGGTAACCTTGGGGCGGGAAATGAAAGTTAAGGAGGGAAAAGGATTTTGGCTCAGTTCTGGGTATGCATTACTGCAATACACTTTATCTCTAATAAAATATACCTTTCTCAGCAAATTGAGCCAAGGATTGTTTTCTAATTAGAGGTTTAAGTTTTGCCAGGTCTGACACTATCCATAAGTATCAATTCCTATATCATTTTCAAAGTTGGCAGAGCTCTATTCATTCCCTCTATCAAGCCTTCAACATTGATACCTCTTTTCCCTACAGGAGCTTCAGCTAAGGGTCCCTGAAGGTCAATATCATTTTGAAGAACTTCTCCATCTTCAACCAGCTGGCCAGAACTGGGATGAACTAGAGGAATTGCGTTACCAATGGATGCTCTACAAGTCCAAACTTAAGGACACCAATAACGCATTGGTAGGTTTTATGATCTGAGGACAGTTAGAAGCAGTGTGACTATGAATTTCTTCAAATTATTCTGTACATTCCTAAATTTTATTTTAAAATTATTCTACTCACTGCCTGTTGCCCAACAGTACAACTATGTTTAATATAAATCTGGTCAGTCCACTCAAAAATTGTCTAGGATTAAATATTACAGAAAATACAAAACAAGTCATCTCGTAGCGGTTATGCAAATTCCTTGACAGCTTTAAACTAATCATGGAACAGCAAATAGCTTCTTTATGAAAAAAAAATCTACCCTGTTTCTTCCCCCAAAAAATATTACCCTTATTTTGATTGTTTAGTGTATGAATAGACATTAGATAGCGGCCATTAAAGATGGTGATACCTATACTTTCCAGGAGAAGGTTGGAAAACACATGTATCCCAGAAGTTGTTAATACTGTAGCACTCAGCAGTCCCACCCAGCATGGGCAGTTGTGAAAGCAGAGGTGGTATTCAGCCAGTTCTCACTGGTTCTAGTGAACCGGTAGCAGAAATTTTGAGTAATTTAGAGAACTGGCAAATACCACCTCTGGCTGGTTCCACCTCCATCTATTCGCTGCCTCCCGAGTCCCAGATGATCGGCTTCCCAGATGATCGGCTGAATCTTCTTCTGTTGCCCTGCACAGGAGAACAGAGCTGGAAAGTGGGTTAGTGGGATGGGGAGGGAATGGAAATTTTACAGTATCCTTGCCCTGGAGTGGGGTGGAAATGGGGATTTTACAGTGAAAGATATTAATTTCCAACACCTAGAGGGACCCAGCCTTCTTTCCATGATTGAATATGATTTGTATAACATTTTTACCTTAGTCTAATAAATTTATTCCATTGGCTCCTCATCCTAGAGAAATTATAGCTTATTAGTATGCCTTGTTATTTTATACATATCATTCAGGAAGAAAGAAAAAAGGTATGCCAAATATATATTCTATGGGACTTTTGTTGAGTGTCCTCAGACCCAGCACCACTCAGCTTGTTGGAATTAGAAACTTGGATGTCTCAGCCACTTTTGCTTTTGGCTGGTCTGGTTCTAATCTTTGCTTTCTGATATTTAGAAAGCAAAAGTTTTTTTTATTAGGTGCAGAGTATTTTGTTTTTCTCAATACCCGCATGTTTGAATTAAACATAATACCAGGAAAAGTTAATGTGTTTAATTTTTAATGGGTCTATATTTTTTATCCATTTTACTTCCTGCAAAGTAATATCATATCAGTAGGGGTCAGTAATACCTAAGTCATTTCTGCCTTAAGTGGATGTCTGATTTAAATTGTTAAGAAACCAAACCATTTAGAATTTAAATGGTATAATTCTATAAAACATTAGATAAACTGTCTGCTCTTCTAAACCATCCAAATGAAGGCAGTTTTTAAAACAGTATCCCACCCTGTGAATAAAGTATTGCACTTTAAATTGTACTAGCATTGATTAATGCTTTATAAACTGTATCTTTTTTAACAGATGACAAGCTATTTCAAAGAACCAAACCTATTCAGAAAGGTAAGGCTGTTTTTGTCCACAAGAAAAAGGTAGGAGGGATGTGTATGTGTACATACCGTATGTACATACATACCAGTGGTGGGATTCAAAAATTCTGTGGGTGTGGCTTGGTGGGCATGGCATGGCTTGGTGGGTGTGGCTTGGTGGGCCTGGCAAGGAAGGATACTGTAAACTCTCCAATCCCACCCCACTCCAGGGGAAGAATAATGTAAACTCTCCATTCCCACCCTACTCCTGGGGAAAGTTACTGCATAATCTCCATTTCCTCTCGATCAATTCGGACTCAGGTGGCAGTGAATAGATGGGGGCTGGCCAGTCAGAGGTGGTATTTACCGGTTCTCCAAACTACTCAAATGTTCCGCTACCAGTTCTCCAAAACTAGTCAGAACCTGCTGAATACCACCTCTACATACATGCATACATGCATGCATACATACATGCATACATACATACATACATACATACATACATGCATGCATGCATGCATACATACTATTGTATTGCATATGCACATCTTAGAGATTCTTGAAGTAAAATTATTATGTTATGGAGAATATAATTGTTGAATTATTCCTTTAAACCATCAGTTAGATGGCCAATGTCTTTTGGTTTAGGTAATTACAGGTAATAGATATATTTCTTGGCCACTGTTTCCAGAGTTGGAAAAGAAAGATATTCTTGATAAAGACAGAATAATAGTTTGCATAGAGCTATGGAAAGTGTTTGTTCCTTTGGATGTTTAAGTACATATAAACTGTAGTTCAAGTTTGGCTTTTCTTAGACAAAAAGGCCTTTATATCTTTGTTCCCTAAGTTTATGCTGTGAATAGAAGAGGAACTAAATTAGACTTCAACAGACAGCTTGTCTGAAGAATTTTCAGATAAGCAGTCAATAGCTATTAGTTCTCCGTAGACCAGCCATGTAATCCTAATACTTTAACCTTCATAATCTCCATGTTGGCTTGGATTCATTATCTCAATAACTTTATGTCCTGCTTCATCCTCTATACTTCTGTGGCCATGTGTTGCTTTGTGGTAAATCATGCTATTTAATAGTACCTAATCATTTGAAGAGTTTACAACCTATCAGGGGTTAAGTAGGGAATTGACTGATGGGATAGCCAGTCCATGGGACCTTTCAAACTAGGCATCCCCAAGATGGCTCTGTAGTTGTGAAATTGAATAGATCTGGAAAACATCACACTGAGAAAATTATTCAGACTGTTGCAATCTCTGATTAGTTAAGCCAGAAGCAGTCAAATTTGGGGGCTGGTATTCATATTTGAAAGCATTTTGTGGGTCTCTCACAAGTTAGCTATTACATGGGAAGCGTTATCTGAAATGTTGCTAAAGTGGATGTGAATAACTAACAATGCTGAAGTAAGATATCCAAGGGCACATTGGTGCCCTTTTGCACTACAGCTGCCTATCTGTGTTGATTCAGACAGGGATTCCTGTCTTTACTTTCACAGTGTGTTGTTCTTTCATACTTCTACCCCTAAGAGTGCACATAGGAACAGTAACATTGATCTTAACTATCCATTCACAAGATCTGGTCAAATATCTCAAAATCCAATTATATGCATTACATAATGAAATTTCTATATGGCAAAACCAAGTAGCTTCAGGTCATCTAAACCTACATTGTTAAGCATTCCAAAATATCCATGTGGAATTCTTCCTCTTCTGTTTATCACATCTCTTATTGAACTTTAAATTCAGACAAGTTAGTTTTTTTTCTCTCTCTCTCTATTTGCCTACTTGCTTTGGATATTTGGAGTTCAAGGGGTTTCCTGGAATAATTCTGGATAATAAAATTTCAAAGCCTTTTTCAGGAAACTTCTCCTTAGCTTCAAATAATTTCTGAGAGCAACCAAGGCAGTTATGAGAGTGGTTAACAGCCTTGTTTTATTCCAGGATATAAGAAAATGCAAGAGATTCATTAAAATGCTGAAGAGAAAGCTGTTTCCCTCTACCCCAATTACTTTCCAATGGCTTTTCCAATGTGTAGTTAAGATGTGAGACTGTGATTAAGGAACCCAAGATTCTAATGCACCTTCAGCCATAGAAGCCTAGAAGGTGATATTAGATTCCCTCTTGAGTCCAACTATCCAAAGGGTTGTTTGATGCAGGGAAAATGCAAGAAAGCAAATCCAAGCATGGAATATGAATCTCTAAGTGTTCTGAAGAAAATACAAGAAAGAAATGCAATAAATCTAGTAAGACATAAAATGATTAGAGAGTATACGTTCCCAGAAATCATTGTTTTTGCAGGATTGCTGGCAACATTCCCAATGGGGAAGCTGAAGTCTAGGATAATTTCTTTCACATTTGTGTCTAGAATCATAAACGGATACGTGTAAGCCAAGGGATTTTGGATGTCTTGCCTTCAAATAACTTTTTACATATTGACTTGCCATTTACTGAGATATCATTGAATATCTGCTGCAAAACCTCAGTGTACTGTATAACAAAGGAACCAGGAGATGATAGATGATAGATGATAGATAGATAGATAGATAGATAGATAGATAGATAGATGATAGATAGATAGATAGATAGATAGATAGATAGATAGATAGATAGATGATAGATGGATGATAGATAGATAGATGATAGATAGATAGATGATAGAGAGATAGATAGATAGATAGATAGATAGATAGATAGATAGATAGATAGATAGATAGATAGAAGATAGATAGGTGATAGATAGATAGATAGATAGATAGATAGATAGATAGATAGATAGATGATAGATAGATAGATAATAGATAGATAGATAGATAGATAGATAGATAGATAGATAGATAGATGCTAATTTTACTCATATTAAGGTGGATTATTTAATCCTAATATTTCAGTTACTTTGTTCATTTGTTTGGGGGCGAAGAATCTTCCTGGGATTGAAAGAGATCCAAAAGTGAGATGACATCTGAGAAATGGTAAACACGGGTTGCAAAATCTGCAGTTTTGTATCTATTATTGCTCATTTTCAGAAGTAAATCCTGGAATTCTGCAGGTCTTATTCCTAGGTAAAGAGGCATCAGATTTCATTCTTAATCAACGTACAGGGACTCAAGAGGGAGTTATTTATTTCAACATTTTAAACCAGCCACAGATAATGTCAGGCCTTACATTCCTAAGGTGGATAAAAAACTTGCTTTATTTAATTCTGGTTGGAAGATTGCCAGATATCGAGACAAAAAAAATCTTATGAAAAGGATACCAAAACAAAAGTTCAAGGAACATACCAAGGCCATTTTTCATTATTTATTGTAAAATATATACATTATTTGCCTGTGTGGTTCTGGCTGAGAAGCAATAGTTGTAGTAGAAATAGAAGCAATAGTCTGCCTATAATAACCATTTTCATTAAAAATAGAGGTGGCCACATGCAATGCAGTCCTATGCATGTTTAGTTAAAAATAATTTCCACTGAAATTATTTGCATTGTATATAGATTGAAATCTTAAGAAAGGGTTTGTACAATCTACCCATGTAAAATTCAGTTGGATAATTTGTAAATCAGTGGGTTGTGGCAATTCAGCAATTGGGATCAGGATACATGGTTTACATTAAAAATATGCATTAATGCAATTTTATCATAAACAAGAGATCAAATGATCAAAATGAGAAATTAAAGATCCTGAATCCTGTGGCTTTTCTCTAATTTGACAATGAGCAACAGTTCTTTGGCTCCTTGCATACCTCAGAGCATTGTAAAAACAAATATAAAAATAATGAACATAAATGTCTACTTCCCTGTTGTGGAAAATATTGCCCAAGTGTACTTAGCAACAATAAAAAATGAAAGATTGGGTTTATTGGGGTTCAGAACTGTGATTTGCTTTCCTTTGCATAGTGCACAATCTTATTAAAGTTATTTGCTATACAAATAATTAAGATTTATTAAATTCATATTGCTTGACTGGCTTTCTCTGAGATACAGGATGTCATCTCACAGTGTAAATTGAAAGGAAGGATATGCAATTTAATCTTATTTAGATGTTGTGTTATTACTGAAATTAGTCCAGCTGCCCAGGAATAATAATAGTACAGCCATTTTTATCTGACAGGCATTGCGTTCAGGCATCCATGTAAAAAAAAACAACAACCAGGAGTTTATGTGCAGAATGGCAAGAAATATAGTAGACATTGTCATACATTGAGAACAGTTCCTAGCACCTGCTGTGTTGAAAACAAGAGACACTGTCACTTAGCTGTGGGTTGTTTTTTCTCTTCTTGAAAATAAGAAATTAAGCAAGGATAGGAAATCTATGATTATGTCTCAAATATGTCTGAATAAAATTCTCTGCACCCTGTATCATTAGCCACGTTGGCTGGGATTGCAGGAACTGTAGCTTAGCAAAAGTAACAGAAGGTTAGCAGAAGTTACCTGTAGAACTACAACTGTAACGTTAACATTATTTTACTATCTTTTGTATTAATTTTGTAGGGGAATCAGTCAGCATAGGTACCACTTTGCTATACAGTATGTCTTCTTGTATTATATCTCACTGCATACTTAGTAACCATCTGAGGGCAATAAATTGAGAGGCTCAGTTTCTTGACATTTCAGTAAGATTTATGCCAGTTTTGAAATATGTTCTTTAACCACAAGAATTGTGGTCTGATGTATCTAGAGAGAAGAAATAAGGAAGGTTAATGAAGGCCAGTCATTGTCCTCTGTTTAATCTGTGACTTTTAGAATACATAGCTGGAATAGCCAGAAGATGGTTGCTGAAAATTCTGGGAGTGGGCATTCCCAGTGATTCTGAAGAATGCTGGGTGGAAAAGGCTGATGTAGACAACTCTAATCTAGTCAGATTAAGGGAATGACTTGGTATAAAGCAGCTTGTTGTAAACCTGAAAATCCTTGTTATACAGGTAGTCCTCAATTTACAACTGTAATACAGCATGCAAATTGTGACAGTTGTTAAGCAAGGCATCCATGTGATTGCCTCATCTAATGTCCCCAGTTCTTGTTTAGGGAGTTTGTGAACTCCAGATTGATTGTACAGGATGGAGGAAACATGGCGCTGTTCCAGAAGCAGGTGCCATTTTGGAATAGCCAAAATTCATTGCAGCCAATCCCAAAATGGTGCCACTTTTGGGACAGTGCCACATGGCCTCAATCTAGGAAGACCACACAGTGAGTTGGCTGCTTCCAAAAAGAGATCTATGGAAAAGGTAAGTGACTGGGCCATAATGAGGGTTTTGGGGAGGATGGTGTAGGACCCAGTGGGTTCAGAAGCAGGCTCAAGGCCCAGGGGACCCAGTGGAATGGGATGGGGGGATGTTAGGGGGGAACCACTGCAGCAGCCCCACGGTTGGTCATTAGAGCATGCATATTGCCAAGGACTCAAATTTTGCTCATATTGCTGCAAGGGTTCTACAGCAGCTGTAACTTTGGGCAGGGATTGTAAATTCCTTTGTTCAGTGCCATCACAATTTTGAACAGTCGCTGAATGAAGTATCATAAGTTAAGGACTACCTGTATTACATCTATCCTTCCTCTGGTCATTTCCCCTTTTGCATTTAAACTTGCTGCCTTCACGGGCCTTCAAAAGAAGGTCTTGGCTTCAGCCAGGGCAGTTCTCTAACTAAGAAAGTAACATTTTGGCTGAGTCTCAATTTGTAATAAGCATGTGTGCTTCCTACTCCTAGATCCTGAAGAAGCATCACAATGCTGAAGTTGTGACAGCCTGTGCATTTCCATGGTAACTGGCTGAGTTATTAACACAAGATATCAGGCTCTGCTGATGATCTGGCAAAAACCAAGGGAGAGGGTGGGAGGCCAAGTATTGCAGGAATGCTAAATTTGTAAGGACTTTCCCCCCCCCTAACTTCAGGGTAGTAGAAATGGGTTAGAAAATCACATCCCAGGGGCAAGATGCAAGTAGAAAGAACATTTCTGTTTACATTCCATCTTTCTGTGCAAATAGGTGGATGTATGAAGAAATATAGATCTCACAATGGGCATGTTTTGGAATAAGACTGAAAATTAATCAGGGCTCACAAACTGTATTAAAAATCAGTCACAGATTAGACTCATACTACATTTAATTCTGGGCAGGTTGATCATGAAAAAAGATTGTAGGCATAGACAGTCTGTTTCTTTTTTTCCCCACCCAGTTTGGAAAAAAGGGAGGGATATAAAATGAATTAATATTTCCATTATTTATGTCTGATCTGGCCCAAAGTCAAAGTTTTCCCTGAAAAGTCCCAATGTTTAACCACCTTGAAACTTCAGTAAGATGAGCTGTCCTTCTTGCTGAGATTCAGGATAACTTGTAATAGAAAGCACTAATAGAGGAATACCTTGAATAATAATAACTCACCCTCTTTGGTGATAATATGCTCCCTGATGATTGGAGGGTATTCCTTTTATTTTACTTATTTCTTTTGTGCTCACATTAATCTCCAAAGGAAAGGTAACTTGTAATGTTTCTTGTAAGCCGCCTTGAGTTGCTGTGAGCGAGTAGCAATAGTAATAGCACTTAGACTTATATACCGCTTTACCATGCTTTACCACCCTCTCTAAGCAGTTTACAGAGTCAGCATATTGCCCCCAACAATCTGGGTCCTTGTTTTACCCACCTTGGATGGATGGAAGGCTGAGTCAACCTTGAGTCTGGTGAGATTCGATCTGCCAAATTGCAGGCAGACGGCAGTCAACAAAATTAGCCTGCTGTACTGCATTCTAATCACTGGGCCACTGTAGCAATATTTTTTTTCAACTAAATAAAAATAAATAACCACAGTTAATTATGTTTACTGATTATGAAATATATTTATTATTAATTTGTTAAATTTATTTACCACCTATCTCACCATGGAACTACCCTGGGCAGCTTACAACAATAAAATAGAGAACGAAATAGTAAAAAATGTAAACAAATAACAGCAAAGCAATGGAAACAATAAAAAATAAAGGTTACCTTTGAGCTTATCTGAGGACTCAAAGCAAATTACAACAATAAATCAAAGTACAAAACATATGACAAAGTTTTAAAGAATATAAAACACCACTGTAAAATCCATTAAAGTCAGAATCTTTAAATTAAGTTTAATGTTCAAAGTGAGGCCAGGTATAGGTTTCCTCATCACAGTGCTAAAGAAAAGGAAGTTGCTGTATTTAGAGCAGGGGTGTCCAAACTTGGAAACTTTAAGACTTGTGGACTTCAACTCCCAGAATTCCCCAGCCAGCATGGCTGGCTGGGGAATTCTGGGAATTGAAGTCCACAAGTCTTAAAGTTCCCAAGTTTGGACACCCCTGATTTAGAGCCACTCAAAGGAGAGCATGAACTGACAACTTGGCTGTTACAGGTAGTCCTTGATTTACAACAGTTTGTTTAGTGACTGAAGTTACAACAGCACTGAAAAAGGCAACTTATGACTATTTTTCACACTTTATAGACCATTATAGCATCCCCATGGTCACGTGTTCAAAATTCAGACATTGGCAACGCATATTTATGATGGTCATCTTTTGCAGCCTTCCAACAAGCAAAGTCAATGGGGAAGCTAGGTTCACTTAACAATCGTGTTACTAACAACAGTAGTGATTAACAACTGCAGTGATTACTTAATAACTGTGCAAGAAAGGTCATAAAATGGATCAAAGCTCACTTAACAACTGTCTCACTTAACCACAGAAGTTTTGGGCTCAATTATGGTCGTAGGTTGAGGACTACCAGTACGTGCCAGCCTGAGAGACAGCTGACAGCCGTGGAATTTCTATAGGTAGCTTTTGCCACTTCACCAGTAATCAAGTGTCATATTACTAAAGGAAGAAATTCCTTTAATTAGGAATGACTGATTTTCAGAAGGGCTCTCTTCTGTTCCACTCCCCAATTTGCTGGATTTCATTGTCCATTACTTCCCTCTATCTGCTGGTCAAATTTGTCTGGCAAAGCTATAAATGTGAATATAGTGATGATACGAACTCAAATTGTTAATTCTTTGTTTTCTGATTTTGCCTCTTGCTTCCACCACCTCCTCCTCCTCCACTTACATTTAGTATAGCCACCTCCACTCCAAAAAAGCTGATAGATCAAGGTTGTTTGATAACATTCTACCATTGACAGCTTAACCCTTTGATGTTTTCTTCTTGGGTCCCAAGAGAAAATCAGTTAAGAAACTAACTGCCTAATTTATTCACTTTTAAGGCTAGGAAAATTCATGTCCAGTTGCCAAGGACATAAAGGTCATTACATTTTTAAAATCTCAGTGTGGTTCAGGATTGGTATTACAAAGAAAATACAAAAAATTATTACCAGCACATCAAGAATTCAGTGTTCAAGACATAGGTCATTCTATGAGCATCTGCCTCTGATGCCTCAAGATTAAGGCAACTTTGATGCAGATGCTTTGCATGTTTATTGAAGTTTCCCAGGCTCTGTTTGAAGTTAAGACTCACTCACTCTGAAATTTCATCAAGAATAAAGGAAACACAGGAAGGGCAATGGGCCCAAAATAGCATAACCTTTAAAGCATGGGAATATTTCATTTCTCTGCTGAGAACTTTACCTGAGAGAAGGCATTATAACCCGTTTGAACTTGGAATTTTCCCCCCTTGTGGCAATCTTTTCCCTGTATTGTCTAAACAGCACTGCCAAATTGAAATGGATGGATATTTTGATTTCTATTTCTTCAACATTTTATGAGTCAAACGTTCTTCATCCTAATCCCTGTCAGATGTTTGGAACCACAGCTTCCAGAATCCCAAAAGCCATGTAAATGTGCTCTCAACACGTAAGGAGGGCTCTAGGTCATGAGAAGCTGCTACAGTATATGCTTTGGAAATATTCCTTGCCTTAGAGCATAGCCGTCCCATAGAAGCACTGAATCTGGAATTAGTTATTTATAGTATGGCCCTAGAGATTGGTAGGCCAACTCCTGAAACTTGTCGATCCATTTATAGAATTAGTGCAGCGTGCTTTGAGTTGCACAAGTAGAAAGGCCTGATTTATTCCAAAACAGTTCAGTAAAGTTTCCAAGCAAAATGAGAAATTCATAGAAAGTCATAGAAACCTTCTCAGGTAGGTTTGCCAAAGAGGTGCATGCACTAGCCAAAAAGATTCATATAACCACATTCAATTTAAGATACGATTGTGCAAATATAGCCACTGTTTCCCCTGCTGTTCCCTTGCTTCTATTCTGTGACAAGCGAGCTGCAGAATTTCCCCCCACCCAAGAAAGGGTTTGGTAAAGCAACCAAGTGAGAGGCAGAGCAGAGCAGAAAACATTCACTCTTAGCTCCTCAGAGATTAGCTCACAGCCAGTTTGATCAAGTGATTAGGCACCAGGCTGGAAAGTGAGAGACCCTGAGTCCCAACTTAGCCAGGAAAGACAAAACTGAATAATTTTGGACCAGTTACTCTCTCAGCCCAACCGACTTCACGGTGGTGTTGTGTGGAAAATAGGGAGAATGAAGGTACCCTGTTTCCCTGAAAATAAGACCTCCCCGGATAATAAGCCCAATTGGGCTTCTGAGCGTATGCACTAAAAATAAGCCCTCCCCCAAAATATTGCAAAACAGCAGCAGCCATGAGGTGACCATGCTCGCCACCTCCTGCACCTCAAAAATAATAAGACCTCTCCGAAAATAAGGCCAAGCACTTATTTTGGGGGGTGGGGTGGGGGTCAAAAGAAAATAAGACCCTGTCTTATTTTCGGGAAAACACAGAATGTTGGATATCCTCACTGCCTTGAGATTTTTTTCATAAAAATAATAAAGACAGGACACAAATAAATAAAATGAAAAATAATCTTTTGTGATACCATTGCATTCAATGTGTTGAAGGTGTTACTACATGATAATGTGATGATTTATATTTTACATCTTTGCTGTTCCTAAGTGAAATCAGATACCAGCCATGTTTTGTGGTACAGGCCATGGTTTGATTGTGGTCCACATTTCTTTTCACGTATCTTTACTATAATTACTTTACTTTACTTTATTTAGATTTATAAACCGCTCCCTCTCCCCGAAGGGACTCGGGGCGGTGTACAGTCAGAGTTAAAACACCATATACATACATATACATAGAGGAGGCGATATACAAACTGTACAGTAATAATAAAATTAGAAACAACATTAAAATCTACCCCAAAATATACCCCAAAATTAAAAATAACTGCCAGGAGGATAAGGAATAGGACTATAGATGGGCCAGGCCAGCTAATTGGAACAGGTGGATCTTGAGTTTCTTGCAGAAGGAGCGGAGATCCGTGGTGGTTCTAATATCGGGGGGGAGGTCATTCCAGAGGGTTGGGCCCATCACAGAGAAGGCCCTACTCCTGGGTGCCGCCCGCTGGCATTGCTTAGTGGACGGCACTCGGAGGAGTCCCTCTCTGTGGGAGCGAATTGGTCGCAGGGATGTATGGGGTAGGATGCGATAATGAGCCATTGCTAAGCAGCAGAAATAACCGAGGCTACTGAATTGAATTCAAATTCCACCATCTGTTCCACTTCCTTTTTCATTCCCTGGCAGCTTGAAAAATGTAAAATTGTACAAGAATAATCATAATTTAAAAAGATTACAATGGCGGAACTTTCTGCTGCCCTCCAGTGATTAAGGTGAGAAAGACAATCAAGTGTTAAATGTTGAACAAGCCAACATGGTAGATGCCTCAATTGCAGGAAATGCACTTAAGTAAGAAACTTTTCTGCCGGGAGGAAAGAGTGTGAAGCTTACACTTCCATATAATTAAGTTCCTGCTTGGCATGAAAACCTTTGGAAAACCTAGCCAACACTTGGCAATCACAAAATGAATATTTTTTTTTAAAAAAATCCAGTGTTTTCCCTCAAGGCAGAAAAATTGTCTGCAAAAGTTATTTCATAATACAGAATGTTTTCTTAGAGACTGAAGGGCTGGCAAGCTAATACTGAGTTGATCCAGGCTTTTGATTGCTGGAAAAGGGTTTTAGGCACCCCAGAAATGTTTGCCTTTTATGTTCATTATTTGTTTTCTAAAGGCTATGGAGTAGGCCACTACGGAAGTTTTGCTTAGAGTATTCACACAGAAGATACTATCCAACATAATTTTTAAAAATGGCTTGCATTATTCAGCAATTGTTGAAAGTTGGTTCAAAATCAAATGCCCTATAAACTTACAAGGCATCTGATGTGCAGGGTTTTTAAGAGGAAACTGCATCTGCTGAAGAGATAGCAGTTAATCAAATTGGGTCAGACAAGAAACTGTATTTGTTTATTTTGTTCTTTATGGTATTAATAAGGCCACCCTAATCAATTAAGACTCTGGGCAGCAGAGAAATCAAAATAGAAATAGTAATAGCCAAATCGAAACAGCAATATGTGTCCAAAAGAAATGCTCACAATTTGAGATGAACACCCGATGGAATAGTATGGTTTTAACAGTCTTGTGGAATGTGAGGAGGGACGGGTCAAACATACCTCTTGAGAAAGCATGTTCTAGGGAGTGCACATATGGTGGAGAAGGTTGGCCACCTAGCCCAACCCCCATGCACTTCTCATGGGTAAAGAATTGTTTGCAGGCCTCCTCTTGATGTTCAGACCAGAGTGGCAGATTCAATTCTGGTAAGGCTGTGCCTGATATAACCCAGAACTACATCACAGTGAGTTTTAAAGGTGATAACTAGCACTTTGAATTGGACTCAGATGTTTACTTGGAGCCTATGCAACAATCTTAGAATTTGTGCTATTTTGCAGAGATGGGCTTGGAGGCTGTCGTGGCCGAAATTGGAGCCAGGGAGGGCCGTTTTTTCTGGCAGAGGCACCGATGGCCGGTCCTTCTCTGTTTCTAGGGTGGCCCTGTGGGCCAAGTCTAAGCACCCCACAGGCCACATCTGTCAAACCTTGAGTTTGACACCTCTGTCGTAGAACATATTTGGGATTATTTCAGATTTTAATCTTTAAATAGTAATACTAGTAATAACGATGATTATGTTTAGTGGACTATGGATGTTGTTGCATTTTGAAAGAAGGTACAGTATTTATCACACCTGTCTCAATACCCTACAAAGCAGGGCATGCTTAGGAAAACCTGCCACAAGGCTGAGCTTTCCCTAAGAAGAGAACTCCCTTATTATTTTATGTTTCCATTACCTAGGAAATGCCTGATTCAATTCAGATTCACGTATTAGCTTCCATTAATGCCCGTGGCTTCTGTTTTTCAGGGTCGTCCAGTAAGTGCATGTTCCTTCCTACGTCGTGTGTGCTGTGCTGCTTTACCCCTCCAGTTGCTGCTGTTGCTTCTGCTACTCCTTGCCTTTCTGCTCCCGCTAGCAGAGGAGACACACAGTTGCAAGCTCACCAACAACTTTGCACACTCCTTCAACTTAATGCTGAGACACGATCGCCCTCCACCAATTTAAGTTCTCCTTGCCTGCAGTGCAGCTAAGTTACAGATTGCATTTTTCCCAGCGGTTTCCCCCGCCCCCCCAGATCTTTATCTTGTGTTAAGTCCTTCAAGAATCATGCCAACTGCTAAGGAGTCCATTTAAAACTGGAAATTTGGTTAAATGACCGCCATTATCCAATGTATGCTCAGGCTGGAGAAATGAAGTATTCATATTTAGAGCTAAAATACGTTTTTAAAATATATGATTATATTTATATTGTATATATGATTTTATATAGATATATATATAGATATATGTATGTGTATCAAAAATGTCCTGACATTGGTGTTTTCAACAAATTCTACTCTTTATTTGAGTATGTCTTTGTTGAAAAACAGTCTGTGTTAAGCACAAAAATAAAAAGAATAATATAAGAAGGTATGAAAAATGACTTATCACCCAAAAGTAGCAGCAGCCATGTGTCATTCTCCTTCCTGTGTTTTTACATACATCATGCTTATGATTGCCATCTGATTGAAAAAAAGGTAATTGATTAATTGCATTCACCAGTTAACTTTTTATTGAATTTATATAATATGCCCAATCCAGATGTGGATTTGCTGCTCAACCTTTCCCATTGATCACCATGGCTATTGCTAATAGGATATTCATCTGACAAAATACAGATGTATTTGAAGCCCTGTATGCAGAGATGCACACCTAAACTGGAGAAGGCCTTAACTAATATCCTGGGAAAGGAATGAGGGATGCCTCTTAAGATGCCACTTGCCCTCTGTAGATTTTATGTGTGCCTGTATAAGAAACAGCATATATGTCCAGTTAATTGTAATTGATTACTGTTAAAGGGAGGCTCATCACATTTTACACGCAAAGGATTCCAGCTGCCATCTATAGCTTTAAAGTTTGGCTTAGTTTGAATCTCTGGAGATTTGCTACAGTAAATATTGCACTAAATCAGAGGTGTTAAACTCAAGGCCCGGGGCCTGGATTCAGCCCGCAGGGTGCTTAGATCTGACCCATGAGGCCACCCTGGAAATAGCGAAGACCAGCTCGCAGTGCCTCTGCCAGCAAAAATGGAGCTCGGGAGTGGCCCTCCTGAGCGACCCTCCTGAGCTCCATTTCACTGGCAGAGGGTTGCAGGAGGCTGTTGCAGCCCAAAACAGAGCTCGGGAGCCCTTTCTCACTGGCAGAGCACTCGGGCCACCATAGGCGCCCCAACATGAGTAACGCCAAGCTGGCCATGCCCCTTTGCTTCTCCCCAAGGGGATGTGGCTCTCAATGAAATTGAGTTTGACACCCCTGCACTAAATGGTCCAGTGGTCTGAATAAATGTGTTGCTGCTTCCTATTTTCCCATATTCATTGGTTAATGTTGCCACCCTACACAGATCATGTGTCTTGCATTGTGGCTCTTGCCAATATCCTCATCTCACATCTTTGTATGTGTCCCCAACACTAGCAGAAAGGAGAAGCCACCGTGGGGTTGCCCTTTGGATCCCAACCATATTTATATTTTAAATCACATCTCAAGAGAATGGTTGCTCCAACGAATCATCCAGATTATATATATATAATCTGGATGATTCGTTGGAGCAACCATTCTCTCTCAGCCCAACCCATCTCTTACTCCTGCTCATATTCCCCAAGAGCAAGTATTAATGTCATAAAACCTCTGATCTTCAGAATGGCATATAGTCAGCATAATTAGTAATTACTGAAAATCTTATTTGTCCCATCATCTTATCTGATCCCTTTTATACAAGCTGTAGGTGATGAGAATTAGATTCACGCCAGTGAAACAGTTCACACTACAGAGACAATATGATTCATTCCACCAAAGCTGAAGTGAACCATGACCCGTATTGCCTCAACAAAACCATTTGGGTGGCCTCCTACCACATGGGCCAGTTTGCAGGAGAAGATTCTTCCCATGTTTTTCTCAATAGGACAGTTCCCAGGATAGGCAGTTTTTGGATTATCCACATTGTACCTCAGAACTTCCTGGCCTGAAAGCTCCTTTCAGTCTTCTCCTGTAGCACTCCCATAAGGAGCTCCTCTCAGCCTTCCACCACAGACAAAGCTCTGCAGGAGAATGTTGAAAGGTAGTACACAATATGGTGAGGTGAACCAACATGGTTGCTTCACTCTTAGAACCAATAGGATCACATTGCTTTCCAAAGGTGCTTTATGAAAATCTCTATTGAAGTCAAAACTTTGCATAGCTCTCTATTTTCTCCATATTCTGGAAAGAAATGCCAATATAACTACATGCTGCATGAAAAAGGATTTATTTTTGTTTATTCTCAATTTCATACTATTCAGCTAGATTGGATGACTTGGAATTCTCCTAAATAGTAAACAGGCATTTAGAATATGTATCTGATTGTTCCCCTCAGCATAGTTAAATCAGAGTTGGCAACCTTGTAGTTGTAGATAGAATCGCATAATGTGCTTTTAAATGTTCTGCCAAAGGGAAGAGAAGTCAACTATAGTTTTATGGTATGTGTGTGTGTGTGTGTGTGTGTGTGTACTTTAGCTGGGTTCACACATCATGCTAAATCATAGTGTGGTTTTCTCTGGTTTACCATGTAAATCATGGCTTGGCACAATTTGGTTTCTTCAAACAGCATTGTTAAAAAATTAAACAGCTGTAATTTTACTACACTGTATGAGCCCGGTCAGTTTCTGTAAATAATCAGCTTTCTGTCCAGGTAGATAACCCAGTAGAGGACCTATTAAGGTCTTCTTAAATCTTACAAAATATGAAATATGGTTGAATATGGTATGGATAATGCAGCTGGAACCCTGAGCCATAATATGAATCTGTAAAGGCACTCCAGTGTATCCAGGAGATACAAAAAAGCATGAAAAGAAGGGCGGGTGGGCAGAATAGAGAAGAGGGGCAATGGGGGAGGAAAATTGGCCAGCACAAAAGAATAGTACAGAGATACTCTCATAAAATGATTCCGCTAGTTCAAAATAGGGCTGCTGGCGTTCCAGCAATTCAGTGGAACTCTGCCTTTCCCAGTAACATGACTAGTGGTGGGATTCAACCAGCATAACAACCGGTTCACTGAGCGCATGTTTTGTGTGTATGCACGCTTTATGCGCATATACGCGCCAAATGCACACACTGTACGCGCGCAGTACATTTGAAAACAGCTCTAAAACTTACCTTCTACTGCAGCCCCAGTGAGTAAAACAGGCTGAGGCGCAGCAGTCCACTCTGCTGCACCTATCAGCTGGGCTTCAAACACAGGAAATATAAGGCAGGCTGGTGCAGGGACAGGTGGGTGGGGCCAACTGATCGCCAGTACTACCGGTTTGCCTGAAGCGGCTGAATCCCACCCCTGAACATGACAGATGTATAGAGGTTAATGTTTTATCTCAAAGATATGAAAAGCTTCATCTGCCAATTCTACACATCAATAGAGGAGTACAAGAGACGGCTGGGCTGATTTGTGTTTATTTTATTTGTACTTCCCCCTTTATTATTTTTATAAATAATGCAAGCTGAACATATCTAATACTCCTTCTTCCTCCTATTATCCTGACAACAACCGCCCGGTGAGGTGAGCTGAGCTGAGAGAGTGTGACTCTCTCCCAAAGTCACCCAGTTTGGTTTTCATGCCTAAAGTGGGACTAGAATTTATGGCTTCCTGGTTTCTAGTCCGATGACTTAATCACTGCCAAATCTTTTGCCAACTCTAGGCAAGACTCTGTTTTTAGGGTCATAGGGTAGGTTGTTTCAGACTACAGACTGACGTAATTGGCAAAATGCAAAATTACACCTGCAAAACAATGTTAGTACCAGGTTAGTAGCCTTCCAACCTGTTACCTATATTAGTGGAGTACTCAAAGAAAAAACCCTTCTGCAGTTTGAGTTGGTCCCCCAACCCCTTCCCCCCCACTCTCCCACAGCATGAAAAATATATTGTGCACAATTGTGCAACAGATCCAAAGACTCCAGCTTGTCTCTAAGTTTATCCTAGAGTTCAGAAAGCAAAAGTATGACTTCCCTCCCAACTACAGCTAAAAGACAGATCGCAAAGAAGCAGCTAATAGAATGTAGGAAAAGTAGTGTCCACCTGACTTCCACCCTAATTCAAGGAAGAAGCTACTGCTGATGTTTCAGTAGTTCCCTAGGTAACACTTAGCTATTGCAGTGAATGTTTTGCTTAATGTATTCTGTGGTTTGCAAACCATGATTTCAGGTTTAGAATGTTGGCCAAAGCTATTCATGTTTTATTCAGTATATCACAACTGTGGCCAGAGGTGGGTGTCACATAATGTACATGCACACTGTCTTCCGTGCATGTGCATGGCTCAAAAAACACAGCGATATATGGCCAAAATAGCGCCAGGGCAGGTGGGCAGTCCCATCCCCACCTGCCAGTCGGAACTACCGGTTCGCCCAAACTGGTCTGAACTGGCAGCAGCCCACCACTGACTGTGGCTTAGTATATGTGAGATCCCAGCTGATGTCCCACAAACATCTTTTAGTAAGGTTTTCTGCAAAGGAATGTCCCAGATATTCATTTTAGAAGAATGTATGGATCTCCTGTGGAAAATAATGGTTGCATTCTGTGAATATGTGCCATCAAAGGCCATCTGGGGAGGAAAAAAAGCCTTATGTGACTCTCCCTCCCCTTTGTACAAAGCTTGTGTTTGCAAGAAAACTCACTGCATCCATTGTTAGCAGCAACAACAACAAGACCAGCTGCAGCACATTCAGTCTGAAGGCTTAGAGTCTAGCAAAAGGGGTATTACTAGTTCATTCGGCAATTTCCAATCCTTTACCTTAAATACAGAAATAAGTATTGAAATGCAGGAGTCAGCTGAAAAATGGGAATTGGCCACTCTTCAGTGCACAATAATCTATAATATCTCTTTCAGCCTGTTACTCTTTGCATAGATTATTATTATTAGAGGTAGACCTGAACGGAGACATCATTCAAATGAGTTCAGGTATTTTTCTCTCCAATTTTGCATGGAGATGCATTTCCCTTTTGTAACACAAAATATTTATGGAGATAAAATTGCATTTCCTGGAGTTCATTGGAATGCAAACATACGAAAGCTGGAAAGCGATGTTTGTATCTGATTTGTTATTTGCCATTCAATCCATGTTTTGAATGCTAAATCTTTTGCCAGGATGCCTGCTAGTTGAATAAGCAACTAAGCATGAGCAGTCCAATATAAAAACTGATTCCAGTCTTGGGAACAACAAAAGAGAAAAATGTCATTCTGCTTCATATCCATGTATGGTTCCAGTCAACTATTCTGACTTTATTAAATATTAGTGAGGCCAAAACCTACAGTGAAGAAATTGTGCTTTCCTCTATAAAAACACACTGAAACAACATACTGTAGTTTGGCTGGCATGTTCACAATGATTGCATGTTCAGGAAGGTTGACAATCTCTTGTCATCTTGATATTTTTATTAGCCATTCTTTCTTATTGACCACATAGCCTGGAATTGGCTAATATTGGTCCATACCACCAGGGGATGCCAGGTTGCCTATCTTTGACAGAAGATTCCTCTCTGCTTCTCCACCTTGTTTATTCCTGTCTAGCCCTTCATTTTGACATAGAAGCGAGTTAGTTACGGACTGCATGCATGCCTCAATTTTCTATTCTATATAATGTCTGGCTTAGTACTTATCTGACTTTGGCTGACCCTGAAAAGACATGCTGTGTTTGATTTGATTAGTAGTTGGATAGGAGACTACCAAGGTTGTGAACTGGATTGTGAAGTCAGAAACATTCTGGGTGAAAGCAATTGCAAACCACTTCCATATTGTTCCAAAAAAGGATGCATTCACAACGTCATCAGGAGCTGAACTTAACTCAAAGAGGGCTTTGTATACCTACATCCCTCAGGCATACCAGATCAGAGTATAAGAGAACTTAAAGGATAATTCAGCTGTTATAAGACAAGGCTTTGGGCAGTAACATTATTTTTCTGTGAAAATGCTTTTTGCCCTTTTCGTATATTTTATCAAGTCTCACTCAGATCTGCATAAGATTCCCTGCCCACCTGCTAAAATGGAAGATATGATACATATCATTGTTTATAGCAGTGAGACCAGTACTAAAGATTAAACTTCCCCTTTCAAGTTATTAAAATAAACTTCTCTTCAGTGCCAAACAATAAGTTTTTAGTGTGCATGTGCTGAAATGAATCTGACCTGCACAAATGCACAGATGGCCCTTATTAAATCATGGTTTCATTATCTGTGGTTTCATGTATCTGTTAAAAGGAGACCAGACTTCAGTGGTAACAGTTTTCTCATACCTGTGGTTTGGGGCCATTTTCTAAAGCTATGTATCTAGCATGCAAGATCACGGGCAAACTTTTCTGTATGCAGAAAGTCATATTTTTTCAAGGCCTCATTACCTGTAGCATCATTATTCATGGTTGCTGAACTGGATTTGAATCTTGCAAATTTCCCAGTAGAAAGAGGGAATGCCATTATTTGCTCTACCTATGCCAGAAGCACATCACCCCAAAACCAGCTGCTCTTCTTACTTTAATTGATGGTCAGGCATCAAGGTGCCAAAGCTTTTCAAAATTCTTCCCCTCCCCCAAATTTCTTAAAATTCAGATATCTTTACTTGGTTTTGGTCTTTTTACACTGTGGATTAAGAGCAGCAGCTGTTCGGCACATAAGCTGCTTCAAATGATTTAAGCAGAGGACTGAAGACTAGAATCCAGAGCTCTGAAGCTGCTGAAATGCATGTCCCTTTATTGCATTACGCCAGTATATTCTGATGTTCAATTTATTCATGTCTGCTTGTTTAAAACCTAGATGTAGTTGGCCTTCTGGGGCTACAGTCACATTAGTTGTTAGTCATTAAACCCTTCTCGGTTTATTAGTGTGTCATTTTCAATATTGCTAAGACTTTGTCTTCCATTTATTCCTTTAGTCCTGTGGAATTAAATCTGCATTTTTAAAGTTAGCTGTCATGTGGATATTGTAAATGGAATATGCATATACATCTACTGTTTCTCTATCATGCCTCTAACAGTATAACATTTGGAAAGGCTTCTGCTACTGTCTTAATTTTGGAGAGGTGAAAAAATATATATTTTTCAAACCGCCTTCCTCTTTATAAAACGAGCCTTCATTTTGTTTAATTTAAAACGTACATGTTTACTAAATAATTACCAGATGTTCCTGAAGGGTAAGATTTACCCTCAAAACATAGGATTTGATCTGTAATTTGAACAGCATCATCCTAATTCTATGTTGGATTCACGAGACAAGCAATCTATTGTTAGTCTGTATATTAATCAAAAGGGCCAACACCCATCAGATATTTAGGTCAATTACTTCTTATAAGCAACTGCGTATTACTGGCGAAGATTACAATCCAAGGAGGAAAATAGGTGCAAGACTTAAACAGGAATATCAGAAGTGAAAAGTTTAACTATAAGCCATACAACTGAAAGCAGCTAAAAAGAAGGCAGTGGTTCTTCTTATATATCCAAGTATTCATTTTGCCCCATTTCTGTTTTTACCATGCAAGGCTTTTTACAGAATTTTGAAAACAATATTAAAAATAGTGCTAACAATGGTTTTTTTTTCTTGTTATTAAAAATTCTCACCCTTTTTTTCCTTAAAATGTAGAGCCAGATTTGTTATCAATGGAGAACTTCATATTAGAACTCAAGCACAGGGGTATTTGCTTTGGGGAATATGTTTAGAACATTCTGAGCCAGGTATCAGAAGAATGTTGAGCTCATAGTCCTTTTAAACAAAAATAATAATAACTTCTGCTTACATGAATTTATTTTTCATTATAGCAATTTAATTCAGGTGGAACAAAATCACATTGCTGCTGCTACTATTTGGGTAGTAGAAACACTTGCCTGTCTATTGCAAATGAAGGGATCTATTAGTGCTGGGTATCAAACTGGCGGTCCATGGGTAGTCCGCGGAGCTGGGATGGGCCATGCCCATCCCAGCTCTGCGAATGGGGAAAAACATTGTGAACGTCACATGATGGCAATGTGATGCAGCGAGTTTGACACCCAACTCTCTGTTGATCCTTTTGAGCTTCCACCTCATTTTCTGAAAGTTGAATTGAGATTTCCTGTGAGTTGCTGGAAATCTATGAATAATATCTCATTTAGGAATCTTCATACAACAGGATCTTTATCCCAAATGAAAAAAGCAACCTCCGTGCTAGCTGCCTGGGGTAACAAGAATTTATAACAAGCTTTTTATAAGCCATTAATCTCTGAGTGAAATCCATATCAGTGGTTTCCAAGGAAATCAGGGAACCTCTTGAATGAGAAGAGGACAAATGATTTCATTCCCTTCTCATTTCTTACCTTTGGAGTCTGTACCCACAGATTTACTAATCTAAGCATACCATATGTCAACTCCAATAAGATTTAAACACTGCAGGCTTTGGAGTGGTCTGCAAACACACATATCTCTTTGCTCTGTAAACAGAATGTAATGTTACCGGGATCTCTATATAATAGCAAGCGTGATAATTGTACTGTTTTTTAAAACATTCCACTCCTCTTATCATTTTTGCGTGCAGCTTTTAGCAGGAATAAAGAGAGACCGCTTTCTAGAAAAGAAGAAAAGGTGCTTATTCAAATTTCCCATTCTGCTAATGCCTTTGTTTTTGAAAGAACATCACATTCTCATATGTTCATATATATATATTTGTCTTGGAATCTAACTGGATGTGATCTTTTTGTTATACCACTTTTGGCTTCCTGATGTTTTAATCTGAATACTGAATAAACTATCAGGGATCTTCGCTCAAATATATACAGAAAACTGGTTGCTTTCTTTAGTTTTGTTTTGGATTTTTTCCCCATTATCCTTTACTCATTTACATTACAGATGTTCTGTAACATTATCCATGTAAACTTTTTTAAATTAAAATAATTTGAATGACCTCAAAGAATGATGAAATAAATTTCATGATATATGATGTATGAATGAATGTATAATATGAGATATAATTTGAAGATGTGGGTTATAATTTCCCCCTTAATCTTGCAAGATTGCATTCACGATTGGCATTTCACGATATAACAGCTTAGAAGCTATCACAGAGAATTAGCCATTTATTCTAGAACCTAGTCTAAAGTTTTCCATTTTCAAAGCATCTCAAATAGGTCTGGAGAAGAAACTATTGTGAGTTATTTTAATGCAAACTAATATAATTATAGTTTTCTAGCAAATATGTACATGAAATACAAATATTCTTTGAAATGTGTAATTTGCTAAATTTTGAAAAGTGAGTTGTCAGTAAGAATGCATATTATTAAAAATATTTTATAAAAATGCATATATTTAGAAAAATAATGTATAAAATGTGTCCAATCAGGGAAAGAATGTAAATCTTTAAAGTCACACAGCTAAATTATGGCATTGATCTTTTTTATTGTATCTGATGAAATTGTGTCTCAAATTAATCTTTTGGATATGCTTTATGATACCATAAGCAATTTAAGTGCTTTCAGATCATGTCTTATGTGTCTAACACAGAATCTTATAGGAGATCCAGATGATTTTGTTTTCTGCTTGCAACCCTCATTTATTTATCTACAATTCCTTTTTTTTCTTACTATAAAAACTGTTGAGAAAAGAAAGGTGGAATAAATGTTCAAATACTTTTTAATAGCAGTAGTCCATCTGGAAGCACTTATGTTTGTTTTAGGTACATCAGCTAAACATAATTACCACTCAGGACTTTCTGAATTTAATGAATATGGAAAATCCGTGGATGCAATTATGAATAGGACTGTAAGTTCTAAAACTCTGGAAACTTGTAGGAACATCTCATGTATTGCACTATAGTACCCATCAAAGAAACAAACAAACCATATAGCAATGTTAAACTCAGGGCACAAACCACTGTCCCATGCTCTTTTAAGAGATATTTTTTCAAGTGGGACGCGGTGGCTCAGTGGCTAAGATGCTGAGGTTGTCGATCAGAAAGGCCAGTAGTTTGGTGGTTCAAATCCCTAGCACCACGTAATGGAGTGAGCTCCCATTATTTGTCCCAGCTTTTGCCAACCTAGCGTAAAACGCAAGTAGAAAAATAGGGACCACCTTTATGGGAAGATAACAGTGTTCCATGCACCTTCGACATTTATTCATGCCAGCCACATGACCACGGAGATGTCTCCGGACAGTGCTGGCTCTTCAGCTTTGAAACGGAGATGGGCACCGCTCCCTAGAGTCGGAAACGACTAGCACATATATGCAAGTGGAACCTTTACCGTTACACTAGGAACTGCCCAATATACAGTAAAATAACTTTATGTTAAATTTAAGTAACTCAAGTTAAGATTGGCAACTCTGAAGCTGAAGCCAAATCACTGTGTTTCTCACCATTAGTAATTTTATTGTAATAAGTCATGTTCTGTTTCTTTCTCTTACTATCAAATGCAAAATGAATGCCCACGGAAACTCTTCCATGTATAATAATGGGATTATACCACTGAAAGGAAAGGAAAAATGCAGGAAAATTATCACTGTTTGTCCCAGAATGAAAATAGTGTGCCTGTATACACTTTCATAATTTATAATTAAACTGATAATGCATTCTTTGTTTTTCTGCTCCCAGGCAGATCTGGAAGCTACTCCAGTCAGACTTTGTAGTCACCTGTTTCCAAATATTATAATATTGAGCTAGAAGAGCTAACAGGTTAGACTTGATTTAAAACAGCCTCCCATATTTCTTGAACATATAAAACCACATTGTAAACCATAGAAAAAAGAATACAAGAATAAGACCTTGTATTGTTTCCCAGGCAAATTGTTTTCCTAATACAGAGGTTTTTTCTAAGCTCTCCAAAGTCCTGAAAAATCTTGCTCAACATGTCTCTGGCATCTTGACCTGGAGATGCCAGCATATTATAAAGAAAATTTCACCGCCTAGACCCTTCCGAATCATCACTATTACAGGTCACATCCAGATAATTAGTGTAACCTTTTAGATCTGCTCTAACTCTCCTTGCTTCCAACTTTTCTGAAAAATAAAATTCCGCACACAATAACACTGCAAAAAGGTTGTGAAAGGGTGGTTTGAATTATTGGATATTTCTGGAGCCCCTTCACACCCAACAACAGTTCTCAGAGTGCCTTGGTGTTACAGGCTGTGTATAGGTGCTAAATTGAATGTCAGTTGGTTTCATTTCCTAGTATTGAAGATGCAGGTAGACGGAGAAATTAGACTGCTGTTCTGGAGTTTTCTGCATAGGTCATGGTTCAGTAAAACAATCTAGATGGTGGAAGGAAGAATGCATATTCCCTCTTTTACCTCAAGAGAGAGGCAAGGAGATGCCCTGAGATATCGGGCAAGCTGTCTATTCTGTGCTCCTATTACCAATACTTTAATTTATTTTAATCTTGAGTCAACTTGTTCAACATGCTATAAAGATCACTTCATCGCTACTGTCATAGGATATAGTTTTGAAATGCATTTGAAGAAAATTAAGATCATTTTAATGAGCCAAACTTCCGCTTCATTTTCTCTACATGTGCAAATTATCACCATTTATACCTGTACCTACTTAATTTTGTGAAGCAAGCCTTTTACTTCCATTTCTGGCTTTCTAAATAAAAATGCAGGCCAGCCTGATTCCTTCTTCAAAGCCTGTTGTGCACTTTTCTTCTAAAAAGAAATAATAATCCTCTGTAGCTGCATTTAATGAAACCGGTATTTTTGTACATGGCTTACCTACTGTATGTTTGGGAATTGTAAAAATGCATTTATTTTTATTTCAATAAATACCTGACGGTTTATAACTCTGTTGTTCAAATATTATCTTTTCTTCAAAAAAAAAAAGGAGATTGTATACAGTGTATGAACAGATCCAAAATTGTCCCAAGAGTGCTAACCTGGTTGGGAGCTGTGGATAAGAAGCCTTTGCAGAAATTCAATTAGCATGTCAAGTATACCCAGGCCTAGACTGAAAAACACTGAATATCTAGACTAGAGCTTTTGTGAGAATTGCTATCAGTAGACAGTTGCAGAATTTATTACATTCCATGTCACTAAATCTGATGACTGCTCCATTTTTATTTAAAGCAAATTGTGAAATTTCAGCAAATGAATAGAAAACAGTACCTATAAACATATAGTATATTGGCTGTGTGTGTTTTTTATGTTCTAGTGTAAGTTTGGAACATCTAGAGGAATTTCAACCAAACTTGATACACAGATGACATACCCGCTGGAAAAATTTTTTGTAGGGGTAAGGCACCATTAAAGCCCCTCAGGGTGTGTGTTCTGTTAACATACAGCCTGTTGTGCCTTAAAATGGCTTCTACTGTACTGCCATAAAATGGCTTCTATTGTATAGTGCAGTGGAGTTGCCATGGCAATGGCTTTACAGTACTCCACAAGGGGGCTCCCTCTGGTAAGAGGTAAAAATCCAACATTAGAAATTACGTTTGGTCGGGACATTTTCCCCCTACAAATACCTGGGCAACACTGGGTTATCGGCTAGTTTCAAATAAATTAGAGGAATGCCTGCACTCTTCAGTATCAGTGAACATTGGGATGAGGAAATCTAATGCTGATGTAAAAGTAGCACAAAAACTGTACACAGAAGAAGACCCCTTTGCGAACCCTGAAAGCATTGAGCATTAGAATAGGATTGCTTCCATGTTACTTGGACTTTAGAGCCCTTGGCAAAACCCTTATGAAAGACTCTTCCACAAGCTTTAAGCCCTCTTCTCACGGACCTGCAGCAGGTTAAAGAACACAAGTACAGCGAAAGGTGAAGGGGGCATTTCTCAAAATAAAAGGTGGGATCCTCCAGGAGTTTGAATGAGGCCTTGGGCTTTTAAGTTTATTCAGGAATCATCTGGAATTGTGGTGAGCAGCAAACCAACCATTTATCGCTCCTTTTCTCTGTGCTGGATGAGTAACATGCTAATTGCCTGTTGACAGAATTTTCACTACACTCGTTTCAGATGTTACCTTTTGGATGCACTTTCCTTACTCAAATTATTTCCTCCTTTTCTTTCAAATGCAGCAGCATGAGACATGAACTGGCAACCATTGTTTAAATCTGCAACGCAGAGAAAAAAGGATAACAGGATTAATATGCATCCTGCCTTCTCCCACATGTTTTGCTGTACCATTGAGTCATCTTGTCCAATTTTTTTAAGAAACCTGTTTGATTCTAGTAGTTTACATGAGAGATTGCCCATCTAACCATCTTTATGTCAGTTATGAAATGTGAATCCAAACAAATTGAAGGTAAAACACAAAGAGTAATAATGAAAATTGGCCACACCTAGAGAACCAGCTTATAAGTAGTTCCTTAGGCAAGTGAAAGTGGACATCCTTCTTTAATTCTGATAGCTAGACACCCATTCCTTCTAAAATGCTTCATCCTTTCATTTATGGAAACTTTGAACCTGTTATTTCCATACTTTTGACACCTGACTACTGTTCATTATTGAGCCCAAAGACAAGCTTCATCAAAAGTAGATATATGCCTACAGTCAATCTACATGTAATATAGACACACACATGGCCTCTCTATTTATGCCAGGCAAATAATATTATATAATTACTTATAAACTTTCCCCCCCAAAAAACCTGCCATGTATTTCCTCTTTAACTGCACAATAGCAGAGTTAAATTTGCTTCTTGGTATATGTTTTCCCTTCTGCCTGGTTTTAAGATTCAAAATTACAATTCTGATGTTTCTGGAGTTCCATAAGGCCAATTGTCTTTGTGCAAACTTCACTGGACATACTCTCGTAAAACCCCATACATGTTTATTTAGATGCCCTATTGCTTTCGGTGATACTCCCAGATAAATGTACCTAGAATTCTAGTCTGCCTGGATGTTGTCACACTCATGTATTGTAAACAAATGGGTCTGCCTGCCTTGTTACACTCATGTATTATGGATAAATGGGGGGAAACTGGAAACTCTACATTCTACCTAATAGTAATTAAATCATGCATGTTTCCTAGATGGTGATTTAATCTTGCAAAGTACATTTCCACCATTCTATACAGAGAATAACTGACCAGTACTATTTTATTTGCAAGACCGTGTCAGCATACAGTTGCTCCTGGTTAATATTAGCTAAAAGGCAAAGTCTTGTTTGAATTAAACTCTGCTCTTGGTATTTCTCACAAAAATCCTCCTACAGCAGCTTTTTTGTGGAGGGCCAACCCATGGCAATCACTGAGATCAAGTAGTTCAGTTGATGATAGGACTGAGCTGTTTCTTAGAGCTAAGAATGTTCAGCTCCTATTGTCATTTCTTATTAGTTTAACTGTACTAGCCAAGGTAAGTGAAAATGTCTGAATAGTATTTTGCTGTCTACTTTGCCCTGTCAATTTCTGCCTTGGTTGTAGAACTGGGAAGGGATCTGAAAGAGAAAAGGTCCAACCATTAAACTTAGTGCAAACGTTGCCATTATAGTCTGCTGACTGCACATTTCTATTAAACTGAACTGTTTGGATCAGGGGGTATTCCTCATAAGAAGTCCATACTTTCTTGAAATCCGGGGTAATGCATACTGACCAGGGCTATTTTTACACCACCCATATTTTCATTCCACAATCCTTCCATAATCCTGCAGTACTTTCTTCACCTGCCAGGGGTGTCCCTAACAAAGCAGGACAAGGTATGCAAGCCAGGGGTAAAATCAACTTACCTTTGCTACCGGTTCGCAAATGTGAGTGCATGTTCAACCTCTGCCAATGCGCAAGACCTTCCATGCATGCGCAGAGTGTCAAAAATGGGATGTGATGACATCCAGGCAGACGTCTGGGCGGAGACGTGGGCGGAGCCTCCTGCTGCCACCGCTACTGGTTTGCCCGAACCGGATAGAACTGGCTGAATTGCACACCGATGCAAGCACTTTTGTTATATGCCTGCTTTGTGACACTGCTGCAGGGCAGGGCTTACACCACGACAGCACAGTACACACTCGGATATTGTCAAATGGTATCTTGTTCCTTGCTTGTTGGCAGAGAACAGGCAGGCAGCTGGCCATCCACTTTGTTTTCTGTCCATAATTGCCAATTCTCGACCACAAGCGGACCACCAGTTCAAGCCTGCAGATCCTGGCCTGTTCTTTTCTTGACTCCTCCCCCCCCACCCCGACCTTACTTTCATTATTTTTAAAAAAATCTGGGAATGGAGTTCTGTGAATTGATTTCACTGGCTATACTCTAGCAAGGAAATCCCTCCCTTGTCTGCTCATGTTTGTTTTCATGGTGTATGTGTTTTGGGCTGCAGGGAGTGGGGGGAGGGCTTCGATGCCCAGAAACCAGATGCCAGAACAATGAGGTTCTTGTTCGCATGAGTGGGAATGCTATCTGGGTTTTTATTGGCCATACCTTTTTGCTTTTGTAGAGTCTCTCTTGTACCTACTGCTTCACACACAGCAGTGAGGACTAAGCAGGAACAACCATGCAATCCTATCAACCAGTTGTTTGGGCATGCGGAGGGGGGGGAGCCATAGGGTTAATTAAAAGTATTCCTTCCTTCCCAGATCCAAATAAATTATCTTTTTATTACTCATTGTCTTGTGGAATTACATGAACACTGTAGATTCCTTGTCCAATAAGGCCTTGTTGGCAGTGGGGAAGAGGTGGTGGGTGGGGAGGACAGACACATTTCTCCCTCTCCCTCCCCCCCCTCTCTCTCTCCCTTCCTCCCTCTCTCCCTCTCTTTCCCTCCCTCCCTCTCCCTCACCCCCCCCTCTCCCTACGCTGCTAGCTGGGCTGCAGCATCTGAAGCATGAAAACGTCACCACATCTAAGCTGACTTACCATATAAGACTTAAGCCAGCCAATCAGTTTACGTTTTAGGCCAATGTCTTGTGCACTTGTCATATCATGTATCAAGCCTCTGGATTTCTTTTTCAAAATGGAATGTCTTTGAAAGATTGGTTTAGAGTGCTGAAACGTTTGTGTGCATCCTTCTAACCTGTCCAAAAGGCATCTTCACCGCTAATTCTAGGCAAGTGGATTGAAGGGGGGATCTACCAAAAAGGGTGGCTCCTGATGAATGCTTTCGTTCTATGTTGACTGGGAGCCATAAGGGCTGGCGCTGCTCCTACTGCAGCGATGCTCAGAATCATGTAGCATTGGCATCCATGATCCTAGCTGGAGTGGAGAGAGTTAATAGATGTGTTTTCCAGGAAACATTTAAGGTGGAGGAGTTAGAGCCTCCCACCCTTTAATCTTTGTTTATTCCTGGTGATTCTGCACAGAGGAAAAACTCTGCTTGCAATGGTGGAAAAATCTCTTCCAAGAAAAACCTATCTTACTGACAAAGAATGAAACTGAAATCCAGTTTCCCTGTCAAATTTGTGGCATTACCAAGACTTGTAATATAATCCTCAGCAAATACACCAAACAGATGGTATCAGCTGGACTGCACTCTATCGGCTGTAGACCTCTTCGTACAGCTCCCTCAGTGGAAGCTTTGTTCATAAATTGTTCTAATGGGCTGTTTCATTTTTTTTCCAAGAGTGTGCATGTACTTCATCAGAATAATGTGGGAGAGATGTGGTTAACAGTATCTATAAATATGTATTATTCCCATCTGCTGTGCATTAGATCTGCAACTAAGCATTTCATGCCTCGTTTTTTCCCCCTTTACTGTACAAGCAAATAAAAGGAGAACTAATCTTTTAGCTGACTGTTTCCTGATTGGCAGTTTTAACACATAAATAATATGAGAGTATAGCTGCATTTTTTTGTTTTGTTTTTCAACGGATCCCCTAAAGGCTTTTAGTTGAACCAAAAAAATATCTTCATGAACTTTCAAAGTTACTTTCTCTCCCCTTCCTTTCCCGTCAACTATTGATGATATATTTTTAAAAAGAGAAAACAAAAGATGATGAACGATCTGCCCAACCTGTGGGGACTTCCTGGCTTCCAAAGAGATAACACAATGAAATGAAAATGGAGACGGGCAGCTGATTCTGGCTGGGAAGCTTTTGCTATCTGGGGGACATTTGGAAGCTACCTAAATGGTGTTACACCTCATCAGCAGTTTTATTACTATTGACTTTGAGATACTTTATCATGATGGAAGAGCTTAAGTACTGCAAGTGCAGATTGTGACGAGCAGTTGTTATTTTCCAGATTTGAAAGGTTCTTGACATCTACTAAGTATAGCCAATGTAAATCAAATAAAGGATACATTCTTTACAGAAGTGTTTCTCAATCTTGGCAACTTTAAGGTGGGCGGACTTCAACTCCCAGAATTCCCAAGCCAGTCTGGAGAATTCTGAAAGTTGAAGTCCACTCAACTTAAAGTTGCCAAGGTTGAGAAACACTGCTTTAGAGCAGTGGTGTGAAACTTGCATCATCATGGCAGCGTCATGTGACTTATCATGACCTTTTTCCCCTCCGCTAAACTGGGTGTGGGCGTGGCCAGCATATGGCGCATCTGGCCTGTAGGCTGTGAGTTTGACAGCCCTACTTTAGAGCTTATAAAACCTAGTGAATTTGATAACCTATCAAAAACTTTCTGGGTTATTAAATAGCTATGTCATTGATCATATGCCATATTTCTTGTGGATATTTCTCAAGAGACAAGTAAAATAATTTTTGAAAATATAATTGATATCAGTTTGGTAGCTCTCTATAATCAGGCATATATTTTGTTCTCCAGGGGAGAACAAAACACCTATAGGACATGTACATAGCACAAATTTTATGACTTACTTTTTCATCTTCTTTCAGGTTGTTTCTTGTCTCTACTGGGAAACATGTCTTTTAAAGACTGTGCCGGTTGAAATCTCATAAACCAAAGAATTGGCTGAATATATATGTCAGTAATCAGTGCCCCTTCAAAACTCCTTGCCCTTTTTCAGGGGTGTCTGCAGGATACGATTAAAAAATAAGGAAGATGGCAGCAACAATGGCACAATCAAAACTCCACCCATTTTGAAATGCATATTGCCTTTTCCTGTGATTAAATTATGCAAAACAGTTTAGCATATGGATTAATTTATGAAAAAAACTTAGCCCTGCAAATTATGTCTCAATATCACTGATTCTGAATGCAGGCAGATACTGATTGTGGGGAGGGGTACATCTCTCTCTCTCTCTCTACCATCACTCATTTTCAATTTTAAAAGAATCTGCAGGACTAAAAGCAAAATAGTTGCAGTGCAAAGCCTAAAAGATGCAAACAAAAATGAGATAGGAAAAAAAACGAGGTTCCAAAGCCAAAAGTTGACCCAAATAACTTGAAAACGGGAAAACTGAATCCACAGCCAAGAGAAATTTGTTTAAAGGGAAAAACCAAATCTCTCAAATTTCATTCACAAATCCAATGGGGGGAAAAAATCCAGAAAAAAAAAACCCTGCCATGATGCTTCAGCATCAATCCTTGAGCTTTCAAATCAAATTGCCCACATCAGATGCAGACAGCTGGACAGTCTAATGCTAAGCTCGGAAATGTATTTTCACTTAGTTGAGTCTTCATTATAGCATTAGACTGCCTGATAACAAAAATTGTCTGGGTGGATTGCAAGATTAAAAAGTAAATGCATAAAGTTGGCCATGTGATTGCATCATGGATGGTTTCGTTTTACTTTCCAAGGGGAAGCCTGCTGATGACCTACAACATAGCCCTGGTACAAGACAGGCTGTTTAACCTTACTGTCTCTCTCTCTCTCTCTCTCTCTCTTTTTTTTTTTTTTGAAAGGCATTCTTGGGCAAATTATGAACCACTGACTGTTTATATGCTTTCTTCACATCTGGGTCATAAAACATCCAGATTGATGACGATGTGAATAAAATGACGTTACACATGCTTTCACACTCCTGTTGTCTAAAACTAAAATGATTAAAGGTCTGGAGACTAAAACATATGAAAAGCGGTTGCAGGATTTGGGTTTGGCTAGTCTAGAGAAAAGAAGGACTAAGTGGGACATGATAGCACAATTCCAATATTTGAGAGGCTGCCACAAAGAACTAAACAAAATATTGCTTCAGTGCACAAACATTCATGGATATGGAAATATAAGTGGGCCCTATTACATTTGAATATGAACTTGTTTAACTTTTGTCCTGCTCCTGTTCCTTCTCTCACTACCCCACATCTTGCTTCTGCCCCTACTTTTCAAATATTACCTTCAGCACATTAATCGAAAGTCAAATCGGCGCACATAACTTATGCACAATATTGGAAAAGAGAAAATACACCATCAAAGCTAGATATAATCAGAAAAGTGTTGGCCTGTGCGGAAGCAGATAGGCTCACTCTTGAACTTAAAAATAAAAAGGAATCAGAATATTTTGAAGTCTGGAACAGATTTTATGATTGGTATAAGACAAGGTGACAAGACTGGAACAAACTGTATATATTGTGATTGGAGTTGGCACCTTGTGAATAGTTCTGACTTAAACCACAGACAAAGGCCCTAAATCCCATCACAATGACAATTGTATTTCAGGAACCTTGGAATTCGTCATTCAAGTTAAACACTTGTTCATTAAACAGTCACAAGGAAGAGTTGATACCTGGAAAATGAAATGTTCAGGGCAGGACAGGTAGACCTTGACTTGCAACAGTTTGCTTAGTGATTGTTCGAAGTTAGAACGGCCCTGAAAAAGGCAACTTATGACCGTTTTTCACACTTACGACTGTTGCAACATCTCCATGGTCACATAATCAAAATTTGGAATGCTTGGGCAACTGCTTCATATTTATGGTGGTTGCAGTAACCCTTTTTGTGACCTCCTGAGAAGCAAAGTGAATGGGAAAGCCAGTTCCACTTAACAGCTGTATCAACTGCAGTGATTCACTTAACAGCTGTGGTCGTAAAATGGGGCAAAACTCACTTAACAGATGTGTCGCTTAGCAACAGGAATTTTGTTGCTCAGTTGTGGTCGTACGTCAAGGACTACTTGTAAGTATTCCTGTGTGATAGGGCTTCCTTTGCTATTTTTCATGTTCAGCAATATTAAATGATGAGTGATGTGCTAGTCTAGTATCGTGCAGCTTGTAAGTGGACCTGGCAGTGCCTGATCTGCTGTCACTGATAATACCCACATGAGATTAGAGTTATGGGTTCTCCCCCCCTCTCCTCCTTTTATATTATTGTACAAATGAAGTGCAGCATGTATGAAATCTCTCTAGGCCATCTGTGGCAGTAATTCATTTAGCTGCAGCTTACAGAGCAGATATTTCCCAACACAATTAGAACTGAAGGGGAACAGAGAAGGGAGGGGGGATAGAATTTAATGTGGGGAGAAGATCTGTGACCCATGTACTATTTATACACACATACGCACGAGTGTGTGTGTGTATGTGACTTGATCCATAAGAACCGACTACTGACAGTGTCTGTGCATCTGTTGTCATTTTTGATGGATCAAGTGCCTGACATGCAAACATACCAACTAGATAAATATATTTTGTAAACATTTAACTTTGATACACTGGAGCAAGCTGTAACAGTGGAAGTAAGAGGAGGGGGAGGGGGGCCTGGCCAAAATTGAAATGAAACAGGCATTCTGGCTCCTCTGAAATTGTTTAACTTGGAGGAAATGTTCCTGGAGATAACTTGGAAGCAGAAGAGGAAGTTTCTCTTCATATCCAACAAAGCACTTCTGATGATGCTCAAAAATTTCCCTTTCTTCGTCAACTGTTCCCTTCTAAGTGCCAGATCAAGTTAAGACCTGATTTGCATTAGACCAAACAAGTCTTCCAGACAAGTCAACAGCAGGCACTTGGCTTTGGGCTTTCCAACGGAATAAACACACCCGAGTTTATGACCTTAAAAGAAGCATATCCAAATGTGGGCTTTGCGTGTTTTGTTTTACTTTTTTTATAAAAACAAACAAACACTCTTCATCTTGCTTCAGATCATGCACAGTCAATATTTATGCAACATGTGGTCATGATGGGAGGACTGGCAACTGGTCAGATAGTTAAACAAGAATGCAAAAGGAACAGATGGATATTAAAGCAGCTGGCTAAACTCCAGAGCTACCTGCTCAGGGGCCTATAGAGTGGCCTCTGAAAAGAGGCTTCATAGAAGCTTGCAGTAAACATTTTCATTAGAACAGTCAACACTGCAGGCATTTATAGATTCTGTGTCAGCCATCTTTCCAGGGGCTTATAGAACATATAAGATCAGAGTAATTTAAATACAGGGCACCAAATGAAAGCACTTCAAAGTGGAAGAGGGCTTGAAAAATGATGAGTTGGGCAGTAAAAGATAAGCTTCCTTACATGGAGAATTCCACAACGCACCAGCATTGAGAAAGGGCTTCCTTTGGTCTTCATCTACTGTGATGGAAGCATTCAGAAGATAAATGGGACAATTCTCCATGGTCAACTCACCATGGCCATCTTGCCATCATGATCATCTTGCCATGGCTAATCCTAACCCTAACCCTCAGGACAACTTGCCATGGCCAACCCACCACAGAAAATTCCATGCGGAATAACCCATGATAAGTATTATCTGTCACTGTTTCTTTGACATTATTTCCACTTTTGTCAATGGAAATAATGTCAAAGAAACAGTAGCAGATAACATTTATCGCATTAAGTTATCCCACATAGAATTGTCTGCTGTGAGTTGTCCTATGGTGAGTTGGCTGTGGTGAGATGGCCATGATGAAATGGCCATGGTGAGTTGGCCATGGAGAATTGGCCTAGACCCTTTGGAAGAGTATCCCAATGTTGGTGCTGGATTGCCCTTAAAAATGTGAAGGGACTAATAAATAAAATAGATAAATAGCAATAGCACTTAGATTTTTATACTGCATCACAGTGCTTTGCAGCACTCTCTAATGAGTTTTTATTGCCCTCAACAATCTGGGTTCTCATGTTACCGACCTCGGAAGGATGGAAGGCTGAGTCAACCTTGAGCCTGGTGAGATTTGAACTGCTGGTAGTCGACAGAATTAGCCTACAACACTGCATTCTAAGCACTGTGCCATTACGGCTATACAAAGCAGGAGTCACCCATAATGCAATCTAGCAATTCTACAGTCATCCTCTGTCTAACAACCTAGTGAAGCCAAATTATTTTTTTCAAGAGGTTTTCTTGCTACAAAAAGTCTGCTGCATATAATTTAGGCCTGTGCTGGAATGTTCTGCTTAAACACCATTTTTGCTGCTTTAAATTTTGCCACCCTCTTTTACTTCTGAACCCAGTGAAGTGTGTTAAATTATTGAGTTCAGACTGTCCTTTAAACGCTTACATGGGGCATGGGCTGGATGATTTGTATGTAAGACTTTTTTCACAAATCAAGATAAAAAGCAAATATAGAATAACAGAATTGGAAGGGACCTTGGAGGTCTTCTAGTCCAATCCTGTTTAGGCAGGAAACCCTACATCACTTCAGACAAATAGTTATCCAATCTCTTCTTAAAAACTTCCAGTGTTGCAGCATTCACAACCTTGGGAGACAACTGGTTCCACAGATTAATTGTTCTAACTGTCAGGAAATTTCTCCTCAGTTTTAAGTTGCTTCTCTCCTTGATTAGTTTCCACCCATTGCTTCTTGTCCTGCCCTCAGGTGCTTTGGAGAATAGCTTGATTCCCTCTTCTTTATGGCAACCTCCCGAGATATTGGAACACTGCTATCATGTTGCCCCTCGTCTTTCTTTTCATCTGACTAGACATACCCAGTAAACTAGAAATGCCCCAAATATTATCTGTGATTCCACAGGCTTGGCCCATTTACTGTTCAGTCTTAGGAGGAATTCTATTGGATGGACTGTGACACCTGGTGCTTCAGTTCCCTAGGTACTTTGGCCAGGGAAGAGAAATGTTGGGACATTTCCTGATAATGAGTTGAAATGACTTTGATTAAGGTCAGCAGTGCTAGGCTGGACGGTACTTTTGGTTCCAGAAGATCTGTGAGTGTCTATAGAGAGTCTCAATCATTCAGGTCATGGTTGTCCCAAAGGTGCTTTTTCCAAAAGGCAGTTGGACTTTTTTTGGTTTTTTTCTATGAACATGTTTCGCTTCTCAGTTCTAAAGAAGCCTCTTGGATGAGAAGCAAAACAGTTTCAAAGAAAAAAACCCCAAGAAAATCTGGTCGTCCTTTGGAAAAAGCATCTTTGAGACAGAAGATCTGTGCTCTCCCATGCAGCCTTATGGGATAACTGGAGCTGGAAACCAACCTATCAGCTCCCAATTTTGCACCCTGGGGCAGGCAACTGGGTCTTCTAACCCATTCATCTTGGACAAAAGCTGAGCTTGACAATGCATATGTGAGAGGAAACTATTACAAGACTTCCCCCTTTGGGCTGCCAAATACTTAGAACAATTGCAGCTCAGATTGGAAGAAAACAGGTTTTTTTCAGAAATACCACAAAAAAGTGTCCAGGGGAAAAATAAGGGTGCATAAAACCCTTGTTGCTGACAAGTGAGTTTCGCCAGGGACAGAGGAGGAAGAAAAAAATTTAACTGTTGCCTCTGCCTCCTGAACTGTTTTCCTATAGTTATTAAAGCACTCCACAGGGGGAAAAAGAAGTGGTGGAGAAAGGCAATGCTTGTCCCTAAATACACAAAGGAAAATATTAATATGGTAATGAGAAAGCTTAATCTACAGCAGATGCACATAAACCTTTGCTGCACATAATAGATCAGGAAGAGCAAGAACTTAAACCAAGTGAGAAATTTTCAGCATGAGAGCTAAAATGTTAAGGTTAAAACATCACTCACATATGGTTAATCCAAAGGGCCGTGTGTGAAAAGTGAAATGACAGCTTTCGAGCAAAACGAAAGAAACAGAAGTAAAAGCAGATGGAAACTCTACGGCAGAACAAAAGTGGAACAAACAAAAGAATAATCCAGGAAGACGTGGGAGTCAAACCAGACAGAAGAGCTTAAAAATTATCAAAGCGAGGCAATGATGCAGAGGGAGAGTGATGCAGAGGTAATGGAATAAGCTAAGGGTGAGCCTAAGGCTTCCACTGAATCTTAGGGCCATTAGCAAGTGTCAAGTTGAGAAACATTTGTGCTTATGCATATATTAAGTGCTACAGGATGGAGTATTTTTGTTCTGGCTCTTAAGCATCCCAGTCCATTCTGCATGCTCAGTGGCCTCATTTTTCTCTTTTCCAGCCACCAGAAATGGACTGTGTTTGAACCATACTGTCCCTTTCAGCTTTTTGTTCTACTTGTGTTTGTTCTTGCTCCATATTTGGGGGAGGTGGGGTTAAAAGTTGCGGGTTTGTGACAGGCCCTACTAAATTTGGTTATTTAGTTTCTCTGTTGCTGTTTATGGGAAGATTTTTCTTCCAACCTTAGGGTTATTTTTAAAATAGCTTGTCAATATAAAACAGCTATCCAAACAGTACAAATATTCTTTCAGAATTCTCTGGATATCTATTCAGCTTCTTCTTTTACCATCTCTGTTAAACCTCAGCTTGCCAGCTAGCGTGTCCATTGCCATGGTTGTTAAAAGACTTTGGAAAATATTTTCTTTTACCCTTTTTTCTTAAAGCCTTTAAAAAAAACCACCTTGTTTGTAATCCTGGTTCTAATGATTTCTGTCTTGTATATTTATTTACTTATGAGATTTACTGTATATGCCAATCAGTGGTGGGTTTCAATTTTTTTTTACGACTGGTTTGCTCGTGCGTGGGTGGCTTCCCACCACCACCACTACCAGTTCTCCTGATCCAGGCTGAAATGGCAGAAATCCATGTCTGATTCCAACTGTCTTTCCTTAAAGCAGCGTATGTAGCATTCTCTATTTCCCACCCCCACCCCCAATAATGACAACCAGTGAGGTAGATTTGGCTGAGATAGATTAAAGGGCCTGAGCTACCTAGTGAATTTCTATAGTTGAAGGTGGTTTTGAACCTATGTTTAGTATCAGTCCAACTCCTTGTCTACTACATCACTTTCTCTCCAAAATTTCTTCTCATTTGAGATCCCCTGCTGAGGACTTCATGTCCAAGTCCATGAGGTTTTTTGGTACCTTTTTTCTGAGATATTTCTTGATTTTACAGTCTATCTCAAGGATTTCTAAGTAGTGCCCCGTTCAGATCTGATTAACCTTATCAGTTTGACTCTAGCTTTACAAAATAGGTATGTTCAGATCAGCATTAGAAGGAATATTCTAGTTCCCAGGGAGCAGTTTTTAATAAGCACACTTGATACCTTACCCTATTTCTCTTGAACGCAAACAATGAAAAATTACATAAAAGCATTTTTTACCACTTCTCTGCAGAATGCTGTTTAAAAATTTAGGGGTGTAAATTTAGTTCTTCCCAGATAAACCTAGTCTCATTCAGAAGGGGTATGTATGTGTGGCATTATTTTCTTCTTAAAGGGCAATAGCTCACAACTACCTAAACAACTGCCCAAACTTGAACATTGGGCACTATCTAACAAAATGAAATTCAATGGTGAAAAGAGTAAGGTTCTACATTTAGGCAACAAAAATGAAATGCACAGGTACAGTATAGGTGGTACCTTGCTCAACAGTAGTACTTGTAAAAGGGATCTTGGAGTCCTAGTGGACAACCACTTAAATATGAGCCAGCAGTGTGCAGCAGCTGCCAAAAAAGCCAACACAGTTCTAGGCTGCATCAACAGAGGGATAGAATCAAGATCCTGTGAAGTGTTAATACCATTTATAATGCCTTGGTAAGGCCACACTTGGAATACTGCATTCAGTTTTGGTTGCCACGATGTAGAAAAGAAGTGGAGACTCTAGAAAGAGTGCAGAGAAGAGCAACAAAGATGATTAGGGGACTGGAGACTAAAACATATGAAGAACGGTTGCAGGAACTGGGTACGTCTAGTTGAATAGAAAGAAGGACTAGGGGAGACATGATAGCAGTGTTCCAATATCTCAGGGGCTGCCACAAAGAAGAGGGAGTCAAACTATTCTCCAAGGCACCTGAGGGTAGAACAAGAAGTAATGGGTGGAAACTAATCAAGAAGAGAAGCAACTTAGAACTGAGGAGAAACTTCCTGACAATTAGAACAATTAATCAGTGGAACAGCTTGCCTCCAGAAGTTGTGAATGCCCCAACACTGGAAGTTTTTAAGAAGATGTTGGATAGCCATTTGTCTGAAATGGTATAAGGTTTCCTGCCTAGGCAGGGCGTTGGACTAGAAGACCTCCAAGGTCCCTTCCAACTCTGCTATTGTATTGTATTACCTATCCTTGAGCAAATGTAAAAGCTGCATTACAGCAGCAGTGAAGCGATCCAGAAAGTTAATCGTTAGTGAAACATGTACAAATGAGCATCCTAAACTGACTGCCTCCCTGACTTCATCTCCCTCAAAGGCATAAAGGACAGTCCTTCTTTGAACAGATGGCACACACAGTGATGGCTCCCCAGGATGAGGCAGCCATGGCTTTGTCAATGATGAAGAACTCTTGTCATCAGTTGCAGGGAAATCCGATTCAAGAGTAAGCAATAGCTGGTCTTTGAATGACATGTAACCCTAGGAATTCCAGATGTAAGAATTCATGAGATATCAGGTACTTTCTGGAGAAAATGGGTTGGGTTCCAGGATCTCCAAAATGGTGACTTAATTAGGATGACGCTGAGCTGACAGAAACATCCACAAGAAAATATGACCGGGGTAATTAATGTAGTGAGATATATGGTATTTCTTGCTTCTAAAAGAAAAATAAGCAGCAGCAGGGTTGCCGCTATAATGCAGGAATATTAGCTAGAAAAGAGAAATTTACCTTTCCATAGTCAGGAATGTCCTTTTCTGAAAGAAGCTTGAATAGTCTGCTCTTGATTAGCTTGTGGAGTTAATTAAATCTCTTAATTTCCATCCCCAATGCTGATAAGAGCTGGTGAGTGTTTTTCAAATATTTCTTAATTAATCCAGTTCAATTTTCTGGTTTTAAATCCAGTGAAATATAGCCAGCTATGAATTGGAGATCTCTGGTGCAGTTCTAGATTCTAAAAACTTGGCTGCATATATTTGATGTATGAATATAGTTGTATGATCTGTTGGGGTAAATATTAATTTTGTACTGGAATGGAAATATAGCAGAACCTTTTACAGGGTTCTCAGGCAGAGGCAGAAACCAATACCCTAGAACTACAGATGGCTCCCCCACAGTTAAAGGGGCAGAAGCCTCAACTAAAAAAATCAGTTGGCAACTCTAACTCTCTCTATACTAAGAGTCTTCCAGGGAATTATACAACATAACTTTTTGCAGGATTCAGGATGGAGGAATCAAAGGGAGAGGTGATCCATGCTTTGATGTCTTTCCTCAAATACAATTCTTGAACTGGAATAGGACATAGCAACAGGCCAGCCATTGGGAACTGGATGGAATAGGACATGGTAACAAGGTCAGCCAATGTATGGGCATGGCAACTGGGTCAGCCAATTGGAATCATTTGGTGACTGAGAGCCATGCCAGATGGCTCGGAGCCTGGGCGTGGCTTATCTATGTAGCTCTGAGTCTGTGCAAGTGAACTAATCTAGGTTGTTCTCTGAATTGAAACTGAAAACCAATCCCTCCTCTCTACCACCTTGGAAGAATCTGCTGTTGGTATTGTACATTTATTCATGAGTTACTATGTATATAAAGAAGTTAATGAATCCTGCTGAATCAGTTATCTGTGTGTGCTTTCTGGATGTGATTTTTGCAACAAACTCTGACAGTTCTTAGATCCAGCAAGGCACTTCCGGTGCAGCAACTTTGCTCCATTGCCAATTGAAGTCTACTCCAGGCACCTACTGAAGTTGCCAGTGTGAGTTGAGCTGTCGTGTAAATGATTCATTTGGACTGTGAGAGTTTGCTACTGTGCCAAGAAGAAACAAGGAAAAAGAGAACTCATATAAAGGTATATTTTAAAAGTTCATTTTCCCGTGGGGAGCCCAACAATACCAGATTTAATAGAACGTTCCTCTGGGAGGGAGTAATATTTGGAACACTGAGTGCCTGCCAGCTGTTCTGAGCAGCCATTCTGCTGCCAATTTCCTCCTATGACGTCCTCCTTGCCCCTGCTGTTAGAAAAGCTCCAGAAGAAGCCTTCCCAGAGGTGGAATAAAAAAGGAAGGAAGGAACCTGCAAGTACAGTTTGTGTCAATGTTCCATTTGGATGCACGCCTTTCAGGATCTCTTACTAACAGGAAAGGATCATTGGGAGATTGCTGAAGCCAGTCTGCAGTAGGCAACAAGGGGTAGGTGCAGCTTGTAACCTGTTGCCATTTTCCCTGATCAGCTCAGCCAGCAGAAGGCAGAACTCCAGGGAGACAATAGCAGTGTATGAACTTAATGGGGTTTTTTAAGGGGGGAGCTGCTCTTTTATTGTGTTTATTTTAAAATAAAATTACAGCTGAGTGTACTGATGTTCCTTGGCACTTGGAAGTGAGTCCATAAAGGTCTACCTGTACAGTATCGCTATAAAGAGAACTTTCTCTCAGAAAAGTTTCTTGGGGCTGCAGACCAGCAGTAGATTACAGTTAAATGGCATCTCTTCCATTTGTATGTGTTCTTGCTAAGTCATGGTTTGATTGAATAAATAATAGCAATAGCAATAGCACTTAGTGATGATAATGATTGAAAGCACCAAATATGTATCCTGGAAAAATAATATTATCTAAGCAATTGACCCAGACAACACACTGTTCACAAAGCACTTATGTATGTAAAAAGAAAATGTATAAACAAACTATAAAAAAAGAATATGTATAAAACTAGTCCCAGTGATTCCAATTTTTTTCTTTTCTTTTTTTCTTTTTATTTGGAATGCTAGTCATTCCTTTTGTAAAAATTATGCTAAGGGGATCCAAAAAGAATTAGGCCAAGGATTGAACACACCCTCAGGGATTTGAATTGCCCACAGTACATTTAATTTGGAGCTCTATTATATTAGAATCTTTTTTTGGGGGTGAGGTTTTCCCCACGGAGGAGAATCAGAATCAGCCCTGGTGTGCAAGAGGTAAGTATGAAGTTGAATAAATGACAGTTTCCGAGTGCTGCTCCACATTAGAAAAGGGCACTTGAACTTCTGCCCAGGAAGCAAGCACGCCTTGAGATAACTCTACATTAATTTTTAATTCTGCAAATTGGTTTTAAAAATATGTGAGTTGTGGAGTTCTTATTTCTACCACTGAAATAATTTATGCCAGGCCATCATTTAATGTCTTGTACATTTTGTAAAGTCAAATCATAAACGTGTACAGATTTAGTGGAACTAAACGAGTTATTAAAAAAAGAGTTCAACTCACTGGGACTGCTACAAAAGTTTGCTTTTTTATTTCTTGAACACAAGTTTGACATGTTGTCCTCTGCGTCAAGAGGAGAGGGGAGGGGAGGAGAGGAGAGGAGAGAAGAGGAGAGGAGAAAGAGAAAAGAAGAGAAGAGAAGAGAAGAGAAGGGAGAGGAGAGGAGAGGAGAGGAGAGGAGAGAAGAGAAGAGAAGAGAAGAGAAGAGAAGAGAAGAGAAGAGAAGAGAAGAGAAGAGAAGAGAAGAGAAGAGAAGAGAAGAGAAGAGGTGGCACAGTGGTTAGAATGCAGTACTGCAGGTTACTTCAGCTGACTGCTAGCTGCATTCGGCAGTTCAAATCTCACTGGCTCAAGGTTAATTCAGCCTTCCATCCTTCTGAGGTGGGTAAAATGAGGGCCCAGATTGTTGGGGGCAATATGCTGACTCTGGAAACCACTTAGAGAAGGCTGTAAAAGCACTATGAAGCGATATATAGGTCTACGTGTTATTGCTAGTGCTATTGCGAAGAGAAGAGAATGGAGAGAAGAACACCTGTGTTTTAAAAATTCCACCTGATGTAAGGCTCAGTTTTATTTCTGCTACAAGATGACATGAAACTGACTCAGGAAAAACTCAATTCAATAGAAGATAGATTTTTAAACAATCAAGATGTACCTCGGTGAACAAAAACACATTGGAAACCTTTGCCAGAGCTCAGAAGAGAAATCAGACCACTGCTGAAAGAGGTGCTTAACATTTCGGTGGATGCACAGATTCAGTAAACACAAATAAAGAAACCATCTACAGAACCCCAGTGGTAGGCCAAATACAAGTTTCAGGCAAATAGCCAGAAGGGCCTATAAATGTAACCTCTACTGCAATAAAAGTGCAAGTCATAAAGGAAACGTTAAGGGGGGAAATAAATCCATACTCTGCAAAAAATAGTCCCAGCATAAACCCTGGGAATACAACCAAAGATGCTATAAAAACTCCTGCATTTGGTGAAACAAGTATTAAAAACAAGCAACAAAAGTGAACACAAAGAAACCCCAGATCCATGTAAATGAAAGTAGGAGTTTTGCACAAGCTGTTATACAACAAACAAGTGGGGGGGGGGACACAATGGCTGCAACTTTAGCAGAAATGCAGTGCAAATGTTTATGGAAAGCTCCATTAGCCCATTGAAATCAGACTATGTCTGAGACATACAGACAAAGGGTAACCAAATTAAAATTGCACATGATCCAAAGAAATTTAACCTGTAGCTTATGTTCTTACAATTTCAAAAAGATTTGGGCACCATTGATTGGGAGTAACTCTGCTTGTACAAGCTCCCTTTTTGGTTGCAAAACTCAATTTACACTATTAGGAGTGGCTTACAGGGGCTTAGTGTGCATTGGTCCATATTGTTTAAGGGACCAACAAACTTATACATAACTACCTTTTTGTGTTCTAGCTTAGACCAACAAGGACAGGATGTTGTCTTGTGACTGGATGTACCAATTGTATTAAGATACAGTTGACTGAATAAATCACAATTGAGCTTGCACAATATGCTACACCAAAAACCTATCCTTACAAATGATAAATGGTGTGGCCCATAGCACACTAAGACCAGACCAACCAAGCCACATTGTACAATGGCTGTTTCTGAATGTAAAACAGTTTTCTCCCAGCTTGCAAACTCTAAAGTCTCTGCATTTTCCAGGAATTTGTAATTCAATTTTATTCAAAGGAGGTGTTGCTTAGAGATAGGATTGGGGGGGGGGGGGATAGCATACTATTATCCCTCTCGCCCCTTGAGTACTGTATATATTGTTTGATATCTCATATTGTCTTCCTAATACTCTTTTTTTTTCAGAAAATTTTATTGGTTTTTTAAAACATTTATAAGGAAAAGGGTAGGTGGAATGGTATACAAATTTTGGCAGTTGCAAGTGTGGCAGACGCCCCCTCCCTCCAAACTCATAAGAAACATCTATGTATAAAACATTAATACAAATTCATATAAAATCAGCATATTAATTCTAAAAAATTTTTTTCAATCAGCTTATATATTATGATATATAGTCTAGATATAATTTCATTATTACTTTCGGTCTGTTTATAACAATGTGATTTTCTTATTCATTTTTGTGATCTGAGCTTTCTTGGTGTTGCCCCTTCTCCCCCCGCTGGCAGAGCTCCGGCCCCTCCCGTGTCCTGTGTGACCGTTGAAGAGTCTTCTTTTTTTCTAGGTTCGCTTTATTTTTTTCCATAAAGGCCTGAGCCTCTATGGGTGTATTAATTCTGATTCTTGTCTCCTCCCAGAATATCAGCATCCCTTCAGACATCAACCATCTAAACCACACCCCTTTCTGGTATAATTTATTCGCCAATTGGGAATAATTTTTCCTTTTCTCCCTAATTTTTTTTGGGATCTGCTTCAAGATGGTTATCTCCCTGTTGTGGTATGTCAATGCTTGCCCCCTTTGTACACCCAGAATTATGTCTCTTGTGCTTTTCCTAAGAAATTTGATATGGACCTCCCTGGGTACATTGTGTGTTCTGGCATATGCTGAATTCACTCTATAGACCAGGTCTATCTCCCATTCCATCTGTTGTTTATCTTTGTGTATATATTCAGCTAAGATATTAGTCATAATGTCCCTTATATTTTCCCCATCTGCTTCTATAACATTTTGAAATCTAAGATAAAAGGACATTCTCTCAAATTCTGTTTTCATTTGTTGGATATCAAGTTCTTTGTTACCCTTCTGCAGAGCTTCTACCCCCCCCCCTCACCTCCGCCACCCCACCCTCCACAAGGTCCAGTCTCTGTGAGTTCTTATAAATTTGGACTTGATTCTCTTTAATTTCTTCCTTCATTTCCTTTAATTGTTTCTTAATTTCTTCCTGGCCCTGTATGAGTTGCTGAAGCATTTGTTGCAAATCCATCTCCGTACTCTTAGGTTGCATCAGTTCTGTAATCTTTGACTGTGTGGCAGGACTGGATGTTGCAGATGTCGGTGCAGAGGTAGCAAAGCCAGGTTTTCCAGGTGGTGGTCTTTTTGGAGACATAGTTTATAAAACAGAGAGATCAGTCATTGTAGAGACTGGACAGCTGGAGAAGTAGAGCAGGCAGATGAGTCCAGGAGGCAGAAGATCCAAACAGCTGGGAGTTTCTTTAATCAGTCTAGCAATAGAGAAAAATTTTCTCTCCAGAGGGTTCAGGAAGTAGCAATCCACAAGAGATTCTTCTGGGTGACACGGAGACAAAGACCGGAAGCCTGAATTTTAAAGGTGGAGTCAGGTTTCACAGTTCATGAAGACACCGGAAGCATGCCATCTTGCCCTGCCAGCTTTGGGCTCAGAGGCATAACAAAATTTTAAAAGTTCAGAAAATTCTCAGTTCACCCATAAATTCTGGAACTAAGTCCGATGAAAGTCACTTATACAGGGGTGAGGCATCATTAGTTGGCTCTCCCCCCTCCTCCTTCCCCTAGGAGCGAAAGCAAAATCTTCTCAAGCCACTTGTCCAAGGGGGGGGGGAAATCCCCCTTCCTCTAGCCGCACCTCCAGCAAGAATCCGAAAGTTTAATTTTTAAAATAGCTGAAAAGTCCATCAGTTCAAAAGAAAGGGAATGAAGAAAGGAAGCCTCTCACCATACCGCCGCTGCTTCCTTCAATAGTGCGTTGTCCGGTCGGCATGGAGCGAGACGCAGGCGCGCCCTCCGAAACTGCTCCCCGGTGCCTAGAGCGAAGCGGAGAAGCCCCCACCAGCTGCCGCCGATGCCAGGGCCCTCCGCGAGCCGCTCCCTCGGCAGGACGCCTCTCCAGGGCATCCTGTGTCCCCCCAGAAGTGGGGGAAGCCCACCGGGAGAGCGGGAGCGGGCAAAGGACTTGCCCGTCGCCGTAGCCGCCAGAACCGGAAGTCCTCCTAATACTCTTTTTTGATGTCAAGAACCATAATCCTTAGCCAGGAAGCCATTCCATTTGCTTTCATCTTACTCAAATCATAGCTAAATGGATTATGAAATACTGAATTGCTAATGCTAAATATATAATAGATAATAAATGACCATCACATTGGTTCACTAACACATAATAGCAGTTACATATTTCTGACTTTTTAATAAAAATATGTGTTCAGCTACTATTCCCACCATAATGAGCCAATACTGTTTCACCTCTATTGCTTGCTTTTTTTTACTGCAGGAAATAGATATTCTAAGAAATATGCAGTGAATTCCGAACTTGTGAATTATTAACATCCCTTTGTCTGACATTTCTTGCTGTTTTGTTTTGTTTTTATTTACTTTATGTTTGTATCATATTGACAGTATATGGCTGTCCATCTCATAAAAAGGTGATTGTGGGCAGCATACAACAGTGAATTAGAAAGAAAAGACAATAAATCTATAAAAAGTCATTATTTGTTTATGGGACACATTTGTGAGGCTGCTTTTAACAGAAAAAAGCGAGTCTTTATCATTTTAATAGCCTTTTAATCCAAGGTGTATTAATAAATAAATTAATAATGATAATTGGCTTCATGTATTTATTCACTGAGGTGTGACTTTATATTATTTAGATAAATATATGATGATAGACAGACAGGCAGACGGACAGGCAGACAGATGGAAAGGGGAACACTAGAGGTTTCTTGTCAATGGGCACTTTTCATTCTCAAATTTCTTTTCCTATTAGGATTGATTCAGTTTTAACACCTAATGTTGCCCTGCTTATACAGTGGAACCTCCAGTCATGACCGTAATCCATTCCAGGACTTCGGTCGCAACCCGATTTGGTCATGACCAGAAGCAAGACTCACTGCGTATGTGCATACAAACAAATTGCGCAGAAGGGGAAATTGCCGCGGCAGGGAAAATCACCACAGCCATGTTTGAGCACCACCCGAGTATTTGTTTGCAACCAGATGCAAAACATTTGCAAAATATTTGGTCGGCACCCAATTTGGTCGTGGTCAGAAGCGTTCGTGACCCGAGGTTCTAATGTATGCAGTGTTGTCAACTTGAAGTAGGGATAGCCTGCCAAGTTCTCAAAGAACTTCATATCACTTGCTTTCTGATCCTTGCTCATGGTCCTGGCAAACAAACACCAGCCCTAGTGTGTCAGTGGCAGAGAAAGAATTTTGGGGGTGGGGGAGAAGTCAGTAAGTGATTGATTGGGATGGTCCTTGCTGTACAAAGACATTTTTCTCCTCCTTTCAAATGATCTTTTGCAAACAAAAGCAAGTACATCCAAACCTCAGCAGCAGGACTTTGCACATGTATTTGGGGTAAGTGCCATGCACACAGTGAGTCAACAATTCACCAACTCCTCCTTCCATGAAATGGCACATTCCCAGGAGGCATTTCTTCTGGTGGCAGGATGGGGAAAGGAAAACAAGAGTTGCATCCAGGCAACACTTTTATTGTGTTATTACTGCCCCCAAACTTTGAAAAAAATGCATGGGAAGTTCACCAATATTGTATTTCCCTTGTATGTCTCCCGTAGTTTCAGTTTGTTCTATCCCTTTCTTCACAAGAGAAAAATCAGAAAAGGAAATAAGAAGACTGTAAAGTTTTTTTGATTGTTAGAATGAGGAGATGTTATCCTTGGGAGAAAGCCAGAAATGTTGGTTTCTTCTGCTCTTCAATACTTCCTTTCTATTCCAGTTTGTTATAAAAATATTGCATCACAAAGTATTGCTACCCAAATTCACATTCATTGTTTTCCTCCTCCTTATTCATTCCATTTTGTGTTAAATCTTTTAGGATTATATTATTTTTATATTTTCTACATTGCACTCAAAAACATTTTTGTCCAAAGGCTGGGATAATAAATAAATAAATACTGCTTATCAAATACTGCAAGATATAGATTCAGCCAAGATTTTACATGAAATACCAAAAATCCAGTGGACCTTTCCTTAACATCTGGAAGAAGATTAGAAACCCCCAAAAAATTATGAATGAAGTGAAACATTTTCTAAAGTAAATTATTCTCTCTCCCCCCCTTCCCCCCTCTCATTATATTGATTATAGAGGCTTTGTTTCAAATATTTATGTAGGCTGTCAAGCAACAAAGTACATTTTGACCTGAAAAAAAATGCACAATAGCACCTCCCAGAATATGCATTTTAATTTAACTGGCTGTTGGTGGCCACAATCAGTATTCAATTGTGGTTTTGTATGTAGAAATGCATACTGCAAAAATGCGCTTCATAGCAGGCATAGTTAGCAGCTCTCCAACCTCTCTTGAACAAAGGGGCAACAATGGGGAGAAAATCAAATGCTAGAAACGAAATATCAGATCTTGAATAAAGCAGCATTAATATGCAAGATCTTTCAGAGTTTATTCGGGTTTTGAATTATGTGATAACTATTTTCTCCCACACCTTGATGCATGGCAAATAGAAGCTATTTAATATAGTGCAGTTATTTCTTTTTTATTTATTTACTAGACCCACCCCATTGGGTCATTGTTTCAGATATATTTCTTTACCTAAACAGAGAAATAGACTGACCAGGGTGGACAAAAAAGCAATGGGAGTGGAAGTGACTTCCCCTCCCGCCCCACTCAACAGGCAGGTGAGTGGCTGCTGCAGGCTGGGGAGCGAATGAGGAATTGCAAGAGTGGCTGGGAAAATGTCACAGAACACTGAAAATGAAGATCATGTAACTGCAGAAACCGCTCAAAGAAGCAGCAGCCTGAAGAGCCACAGCTTTCCCAAATGTCATTCCTTTAGGGGTCTTGGATTTTGGATATATATTTTATAAATTAGCCCATTGATATACCTTGGTTCAAAAATTGTTGCCCTAAGATGCACCCAACTAGAGATTCTACAAATGAGAGTCTTAAGTAGTATGAAGATAACTCAAGCAACAGTATGTCTTTAGGACCCTACCAAAAGTATATGATAGCATGAACTGGCAATGACCTGTGTTCTTTTAAATCCTAGTCTTAACAATCTTGTTGAGGTGGTGAGGTAGAGACTGAAGATGGCCATCAAGCATGATTTTAGTTGTAAAGCACCCAACGGTTCTCTTCTTCCTATTCTTCTTTTGCTTTCTCATTTCCTACCATTTTTCTATATTATTGATGTAAGGTAGTTCACAATCTAGGCAACAAACCTTAAGCTTTCTTGTAATCTCTTGTCCAATCAGTAAAGCAAGTTCAGGCCCGGTTAATTTTTTGAGCTTAGCTAGAGAAGAAAAAAAGAGAGGAATAGGAGCCTTCACCTGCAATATCTGGATATCTCAGGCACACATTAGATATTAATATGTTTATTATATTATAAGCCAACTAGAATTGTGCCAAATAGTGAGATGGAAAAGAGAAAGAAGGAAGGAAGGATGGATGGAAGGAAAGAAAGAAAGAAAGGGATGGAGGAAGGAAGAGAGGAAGGAAGAGAAAGAAAGAAGAGAGAGAGAGAGAGAGAGAGAGAGAGAGGGATAAAGACATCTACAACTCAGGCTCAATTCCAGGTATCTGTGTGAGCCAACCATGTACTTTTGTTCCCCAAACCAAGAAAATGATCTGTCATTGTCTTCTTTGGGTATATTTGTGACTTCCCAATTTAGTGTTTTGCCCTGATGATCTCATATCAAAATGTTAACCAATCTAATCTTAATCCACTAGGTGCTGCCACCTGCTGAGATCCCTAAATCCCACTTTCCTCTACAGCAGTTAAACACAGATGGGCACACCACACCAACATAAACTGTTTAAAAAGATGGGAGAAGGAAGCAGAGAGCAAGATCAGCTGCAGTGCCTCATTCATGTGCAAGCCAGATCTGATGCTGGGCCTGTTGATTATTGCATTTAACAGATTTTCTGGGTCTTCCTGGCCCATTGGCAAGTCCCTCTGATTTCAGGAAGATGCACTTTCAAAATATGTCTTCCCAGGATTGCAGATTTAAATTATTGCACAGAAATTGGTTCCTTTTGCAAAAATAATTTCCTAAAACTTCAAGGTTAAACAGGATATATTGGTGAATGTTCTTGAGTAGCACGCCCGTATATAGGTTTCCCCCCTTTTTTTGTTTAAATGACAAAAGCCACCCTGCCAGGAAGAATGTGTAGGTTGGTAGCTGAGTCAGATTGATGCAACAATGGGATAGAACAATGTAATCCTTCCCATAATGCTGTAATGACTGAAAATTGCTTTCCTGAAGCAATATCTATTGTACCAGGCAAAATATTCCGGAAACCAGGAGAATTCTGGAAGAAAAGAAATATCTTTTTCAGGCAATTTCCAAAGGTTTTAAGTGTAGCTAGCTGCCAGATCCCCTTATACAGAGAATTCTATAAATATAAGGAAATACAGAAAAAGCTCCTCTAAGTCATCAGTCTCACTTCTGAAAGCTATAGTATCAAAAGATAAACTGGCTTCATTTTATAGGTCTTGGGTCATATACTAAATTGCATAAAATGTAAATACACTTGGGTGTAGTGCATTATTTGCTGTTCACCACACCTAAGGAAGAAAGGGAAAGGTTTCTGAATCAAATAATATTTCACGTACCCGACAGGTTTGTAAGAAACATAACACTGTTTTGCCACATAGGAAATCTAACAAGGGAAGGGTTAAAAAACAGTTTCTGTTGAGCGGTCAGCTATCAGAACCAGTATCTATACAGCAAAGTGATGATCTCTAGCTGCCTGTGTATTCTTAAGGCTTGTTCTGAATTGCAGCCACAAAACAGATTTAACAGATTAACAGAGTTGGAAGGGACCTTGTAGGTCATCTGGTCCAACCTCCCCGCTCAAGCAGGAGACCTTACACCATTTCTGACAAATGGCAGTCCAATCTCTTCTTGAAAGTCTCAAGTGATGAAGCTCCCATAACTTCCGAAGGCAAGCTGTTCCATTGGTTGATTGTTCTTACTGTCAGAAAACATTTAGAGAAAAGATCATTTTAATATTAAGGAACTGGACATTGTTCAGTGACTGGCAGAGTACAAGAAAACAGGATAAATTCAAGGATGCCTTCCTGTTTGTTTTGCCTCTTAATATCTTAACATTATTGAATAATGCGACAAAAAATGAGCCAAAAACTATGTTCTGGGCCTGGTGGAAATATGTTTGCTTTCTTATTCAATTACACCAGGAAATCACTTATCATGAAATATACCAGACCCATCTCTTCCTTCTACAGTACCTCATGTTTACAACCTAATGGGGAAAAAAACTTAGCATAACAAACGATGAAGTCCTTGCCTTCCTTCCAATACTTCTGGTCATCCCTGAACCAGTGCACCCATTGCAACAATCAAAAACATGTTGCTTATGCTGCTAAATAGCAAATGCTGCTATTTAGCAGACTAGCAGAACTAAGAAACATACTCTTGCCCATCTATAGTGCATGCAGAAGGAATTCAGACGAGGGGTGGTATTTACTTATCTATCTTACTGGTTGACAAATGTGAACGTGTGTGTTTTTGGCAAAAAAAAAGGGCCGAAATGGGATGCCATAGAGCCGGGGCAGGTGTGCTGGGTCACCTGCGATTTCCGTTACTGGTTCGGGCGAATAGAATACCACCTCTGATTTAGACCCCCCTTCACTTTTGTCAATATTTATTTATTTATTTATTTATTTAAATTTGTCAACAGGTACAAGGAAACAAGTAGGAAAAACACATGAAAAAATGGCACAAATAAATGGATAAAAATAAGCAAAATATAACCATAAACACATAAAAAGAGTACATATAAATGGGACAGTAGGACAGGGATGGTAGGCACGCTGGTGCGCTTATGCACGCCCCCTTAGGGACCTCTTAAGAAATGTGTAAGGTCCACGGTAGACGGCTTAAGGTAAAAGATATGGGGGTTAGAGGAACTAACAATAGGATCGGGTAGGGTGTTCCACACATTTGATATTCATTTTTCCTGCAATCAAGATTAGAACGGATTACATTTAGTTTGTATCTATTGATAGCCCTTGTGTTATTTCAGTTGAAGTGAAAGTAGCCATTAACAGGTAGGATGTTATTATCTTGTGCACTACGCTCAGGTCGGAATGTAGATTGCGTAGTTCGAGGTTATCCAGGCCTAAAATTTCAAACCTGGTGGTATACGGAATTTTATTATGAGCAGAGGGGTTGAGTACTCTTCTTGTAGAATACCTCTGGACACTCTCTGTTTCAATGTCTGAAATGGGTTCTAGGCAGGTGAGCAGTATTCAAGTAGCGGTCTGGCAAAGTAAAACATAAAATAAAAAATAAACAAAATATTGTTATACAGCAGCCTGATTCTACAGTTGTTGAAATTCATTTTCCCCCTCATTAATCTACACTCAGTACCCCATATCCACAAACTGAAATATCACATCAGCATGAGTATTCAGATCCTTCACTCAGTACTTTGCTGAAGTACCTTTGGCAGCAATTATAGCCTCAAGTCTTTTCTGGTATGGCGTGACAAGCTTTCACACATGCACTGGGGGATTTTCTGCCATTTTTCCTTGCAAATCATCTCAAACTCATTCAGGCTGCATAGCAACCATTGGTGGACAGCAATTTTTAGGTCCATCCAGAAACGTTCCAGCAATCCAGTAATATAGGGTTCATGTCCGGGCTCTGGCTGGTCCACTCTAGGTCATTCACAGAGTTGTCCCTAAGCCACTCCTGGGTTGTCTTGGGATCGTTGTCATGTTGGATAGTGAACCTTCAGCCCAGTCTAAGAAAAAAATGAATTTCAACAACTGTAGAATCGGGCTGCAGCATAGCAAAATTGACAAAATACACTTTCTGAGTGCACTGTAAATCTATGCATTCATCCTTGTCCATTCTTGATCTTCCATCATAGAAAACATGCTAAGATAAGTGGTCCAATTTTCCTGTTAGATATTGTAAACAGGATACAATATTTTAAACAAGAAGCAATAGATTTTAGAATGTGACAAACCAGAAACTCAAATTTACTTAAAACTATAATTTGTTTAAATGTGGTAATCACTAGTTCAGATGTAACATTGAGAAGATTTCAACTCATGGCACTCCAAGAAGAGAGTGCTGACAATATACTATGTCCCAATATGTTTTTCCATGCAAGAAAAAATAGCATTTCATTATTTTATATATGAGATGTTAAGGGATACATTCAGGATATATCTGGCAATTCTGTTACCTCTGTTCTTCTATACTTGCTTCCCCCTGCCCCCATCAGTGCCATATCCTGACCATGATGGAGCTCGCCGGAAGGTGAGAAAATGACTTTTCTATTGATTAGGTTCAAGCACTAATTATTGTGCATTATGCCCCAAATAAAGATAATTGCAATAACATCTCTTTAAATGTGATCACAGAATGTTGTATACCAGCTTAAGTGTCACTCTTCTCATGTCAGAAAACCCAACATCCATATCACATGGCTAATATAATATCCATTGTTATAACTGTCCCAAATTAATGATAATTTGATGTAACTGACTAAACCTATCATAGTCCAGTGACAGTTTCCTCATAAGCTGTCAAGAAAACTGCCATAAACAACAACTGCTGCAACTCAAGTATATTGGACCCTTGGATCAATTATTGCAAAGTTACAACCAGTTTGGGGCAATATAGTAAAACATTAGGGGGGGGGGTTTCAGATGGAAGGGACAATTATAGAAGCTAATCTTTGCTATACTGAAAAATAAATTTGCTAACTAAAGAATGGAGTGCCATTTTGGTATAGTGGTTAAGGCACCAGATAGAAATCAAGAAACTCTGAGTTGTAGTACTGCCTTAGATACAAGGCCAAGATGACTTTGGGCCAGTCACTCTCTCTTAGCCCTAGGAAGAGGCCACCACAAACCACTTCTGAAATCTTGCCAAGAAATTGCAGGGACTTGTCCAGGCAGTCCACAAGAGTCAAGACTGATTCAAAGGCACTCCCCTCAACTAAAACTAAAGAATAGATCCTATCAAGAAAAAGATCCCTGGCATTGGGATTTCCAAAGAGGTGGAGAATGTGATAAAGCTATTAAATATCATAGGATTTTGCTTCACAATGCTTTCCATTCTCCTCATCCAGCCTTCTCATTGTGAAAGTGTATCATGTGCCTTTGCTTCCAACGAAAACAACTGCAAAGTATGAATCATGTATACCATTTCCATTCCCTGCCCTCCAAACAGACCTTAAGTGGATACAAGTGAGCCTCATAAACAATCAAGTATTGGTAAGAAGCATGTAATTGGACGCTGCAGGTAATTTGACAACTGCATGAAGGGCATTCCAGTCCTTTTTCAAGGGTCATATTGTTGTTTAGAGAAATCTTGTCTATTTATTTTAATGTGGCTTAACAGTTATTAGAGATATTATCCCTATTCAGAGATGGGATTCAGCAGGTTCTGACCAGTTCTGGAGAACCGGTAGCGGAAATTTTGAGTAGTTTGGAGAACTGGTAAATGCCAACTCTGATTGGCCCTACTCCATCTATTCTCTGCCTCCTAAGTCCTAGCTGACTGGGGATTTTGCAGTAACCTTCCCCTGGAGTAGGATGGGAATGGAGATTTTACAGTATCCTTCTCCTGCCACACCATCAAGCCATGCCCACAGAACCAGTAATAATTTTTTTAAAATCCCACCACTGTCCCGATTGTTTAATATAGATCAATATCTTACACTTTCGGTTATAGAATTTCTTTGCCCCAGAGTCGTTGCTTCACATCCAGCTATTATTAGAAATTAGGCAGCTGTTTTGTATGAATCAGAACCACAGAATCATCAATCCCCATCATAGCTACTACTGGCAGCAGCTGTCCAGGATTTTGGATTATAGCTTCAGCTGGAAATCACACTCAGAATCTTCCACCACTGATAAGGCACCAGACTACATTATTGTAGGTGTATCTGCAGTTTATAAAAGAAGCAGCCCTGTCAGTAGGTGTCTCTTTGAAGGCCTGTGCAGTCCAACATTAGTTTAATGAGAAATAATAGAGGGAATGGACAGATCGAATCTATCAACCATTTGCATCTGACTGTCACATCTCTGGCATTAATTTATTCTCCAGCTAACTGGGAGATTCAGATGATGACAAGATATCATCTTTGAAATCACAATTCCTCATTCCAGGATCTTACACATAAATAACAATCTATTCAATAAGATGGGAGCCAGCAATTGCAGAAATGGCTCAGATGGAACCAGTTTAAAAGCAAGCCCCAAATTGCTCATAAAACAGGATGGAAACATCTGGAATGTTGAAAGACTATTGTGGGAGCTTATATGAAATGATTGCCCTAGAGCCATTCACAAATGATTGTCAATCAGAAGCTTATCTATCAGAAAACAAGTTTGCTCCTGTCATCTCATCTTACCTTCCAAATTACTTCCTAGCTCCGTCCCCATTTTCCTCTTTTCTTGACAGATGACAGTATTTCTAAATTGAATACAGGAACTTTCCATTTTTTCAAAAAAAAATACAATAAATATAAATTCCAAATGCAACTCAAACTTTCTTGCTTTGCCATATGTAAGCCTTTTAATTTATGTTTTAAAATACTTCTTGAAAAAGTTACATGGGGCATAGGGACTGTGCGGGTACCACAGTGCCTACAGATATAATGGTGCTCATGAATGTCATATTGGGGATTTTAACGTAAGATGAGTTTGAGCAGTTTGGTTCACATGCTGCTCCAATCTCTTATAACTCTGAAAAACGGAGAGATCCAAGAAGTATACATTTGTCTATTTGTTTTTCAACTTCTATACTGCCACAGTTCAAAGTTTCTCAGGACTTGCATAAGATTATCAAGTAAAACAAAAAAGAAAATAAAAATCAAAGTATATCTGTATAATATAAATAAGGGAATATCGATTTGATAAATATTTCAAAACCTGAAGGAATACCAGCAAAACATCTCGGCACCAAAGTCTGCTGGAAGGCGTTTTGATAGCGTTCTTAAACACCGGTATTATCTTTGTTTTGCTTTATGCATTGATATCACTTACTCTTGTCTTTAAGCCTTGTTGTACACTGTCCAGATCAGGGGTCTCCAATCTTGGCAACTTTAAGACTTGTGGATTTCCAGCTCCCAGAATTCCTCAGCCAGCAAAGCTGGGTGAGAAACTCTGAGAATTGAAGTCCACAAGTCTTAAAGTTGCCAAGATTGGAGACCTCAAGTCCAGACGACTAGCACAATTCAAGAAGGAACGAGAGGAGAGGAGAGAGGAGAGGAGAAACTTACCATTGTGCAAGCATACACTCCCATCATTAAGGAAATTTTCCTCATTCGGATGCTACCAGCTGCATCATAGCTTCATGACAAGCTTTAATATGGATTAATGTTCCTTTAGAGGTGAATACTGGGTGTAAAATGATTTTTATTTTTGTTTTTATGTAGTTCATTATTTTTATGGATTTTAACTTGCCTTTTGGGATAATTTATCCTTTCACGATAATTCACAAGTCATCAGACTAAACTGCTTTGTGCCCTTGTTACTCAGAGGAAACAATTGAATAAACATCAGCAAATATGAATCAGAAATCCGTAGGCTGGCTCATAACTTATCAAGTTGACTTACATTCACTTTTTACCAGCCATGAAATAAAATTTGGTGCGCTAGGATGACACCAAATCTTTTGTTTGAAAGCTTGAGATATAATATACATGTTATAAGGCTATCAGAGGAATTTCAATGTATATAGGATTTGGTCCCAGTCAAATTAAGGTCCAGGAAGATTTTTGCTGTCTTTGCCAGATACAATACATCTTCTCTTTTGGAATGCAGACCAGATCTTTAACAGACTCTTGCAAAATCCCCATTTAAATAGTTCTTTATTTTTTTCCTAATGCCCAGAATAATTTCCAGGTTAGTCAAGTAGACTATACACAATTAAATACACAAAGAACATGTTATGTAAAGTGAGATGTAAATCCATCATGTTTGTTAGAATGGACAAATTATATCTGTGTTACAGCATGCCATGACTAGCCAGCACCTCCAGCAACTGATCACTTTACAAATATAATGTCAAATTTAACCTCCCTTTACACTCTATCTGGTACATATTACTGACAGTAACTGTTACTTTACTTTTACTTTACTTTATTTAGATTTCTAGACCGCCCCCTCTCCCGAAAGGGACTCGGGGCGGTGTACAGTCAAATTAAAACACAAATACATAGGAATAAATATAAATACACAAATCTTAAATTAAATGAGGAGGTTAGAAGACTGTATCTTAAAGTAAAGCAGTTAAAACCTTAAAAACATCCCCAATTAAAACCCAAACCCAATTAAAATAAATCCCCGGGAGGTAAAACTAAGAGAGTGCCAGGCCAGCTGATTGAAACAGGTGAGTCTTTAACTTTTGACGGAAGGAACGGAGGTCGGTGGTGGTTCGAATGTCGGGGGGGAGGTCATTCCAGAGGGTTGGGCCCATCACAGAGAAGGACCTACTCCTAGGTGTCGCCCGCTGACACTGCCTAGCGGACGGCACCAGGAGGAGTCCCTCCCTGTGTGAGCGGATAGGTCGCAGGGACGTGTGTGGTAGGATGCGGTTACTGTTAGTAAGCAGTAAGAAACACTACTTCAGTCTGAGCACATAGGAAGGAGAGGGAGCATAAAACAAAAATCCATATGGAATCTAAGTAACTAATAGATGTATAATAATCAAGATCATTGGTGGTATCATTGGTAGTAGTTGCATGTCAACACCCCATTTAATCATTCATGTTATGAAAAGTGTTATTTTATTCATTGGTTCATTCTAAGAGTATTTATAAGAATGATTCAATATTCTCACCCCCCCTCTCTACACCCACCCCCACCCCCACACACACCAAAATCATGTTGGCTGGGAACTCTAGAACTCTTAGTTTTGACCTATGGGGTATATCAGTTTGCAAAAAGCTGATGTGCAGGACTTTCTTCGGATCTTGATAGCCATACAATATTTTTTTCAGGAAATAATCACATACTGGCCCTGACTATCCACGGTATGAGCAACAACTGTCTATTTTTTGTCCCATAAACCTATATTATCGTTTAGTATGATACATGGACAGCTCAATATTTCTTTTTTTAAAACGTTTTTAATTAGATAAACATTAATAACATTGGACATAGTGCAACATTTCTGGCATTAACATTTCCATATAGTTTTTGGATTTTACAATTATATTTTATATCCATTACATAGGTGTATGTAGTCAGTCAGATTACCTGTCCTGACAGGTCAATATTTCTTATTCCAAAGACTCTTAGCTGATTACAGAGGGATAGAATCAAGATCATGTGAAGTGTTAATACCACTTTATAATGCCTTGGTAAGGCCACACTTGGAATACGGCATCCAGTTTTGGTCGCCATGATGTAGAAAAGATGTGGAGACTCTAGAAAGAGTGCAGAGAAGAGCAACAAAGATGGTTAGGGGCCTGGAGACTAAAACATATGAAGAACGGTTGCAGGAACTGGGTATGTCTAGTTTAATAGAAAGAAGGACTAGGGGAGACATGATAGCAGTGTTCCAATATCTCAGGGGTTGCCACAAAGAAGAGAGAGTCAAACTATTTTCCAAGGCACCTGAGGGTAGAACAAGAAGCAATGGGTGGAAACTAATCAAGAAGAGAAACAACTTAGAACTGAGGAGAAACTTCCTGACAGTTAGAACAATTAATCAGTGGAACAACTTGTCTCCAGAAGTTATGAATGCTCCAAGATTGGAAGTCTTTAAGAAGATGTTGGATAGCCATTTGTCTGAAACGGTATAGGGTTTCCTGCCTGGGTAGGGGGTTGGACTAGAAGACCTCAAAGGTCCCTTCCAACTCTGCTATTGTATTGTATTGTATTATATTGATTACTCCTTTGAATTTTATTTATATGGTGGTAGTGAATAACTTCTACCTAGAATAACATGGCTGCAGTATTATACAAACTAAACATAGAAGATTTTAGGTCACAGATTTTTACTGCACTGGACCATGCATTGAGCATACTCATAAGATAGAAAAGTTACAAACTGCTCAATTAAATATTTATTTCAATCACTATTGTGCATTATTTATTAAATAGTGCTCCAAATCTTTTGGTTCCTATTCTCCTTCTTAAATATTTTGGCTGAAAACAACTGGGGGGAAATGTTCCCTCCACTACCTTATGAAGAAAAAGACTTTTATAATCTTCCTAGCACTTGACTTTTCCTTCTGTTGGATTGATTGTATTTATGATAAATATATCAGAACAGACTGTTACAAGCATCTTTGCCATCTTCCTCTGCTGCATGAAACTGCAGATAAATGTTAAGACAGCAAATAAACTGGAGCTTTTGTAGAAAGATTAGCAGTTGGCTTGAATGATCAGACACCTGCTAAAAAAGCCAACACAGTTCTAGGCTGCATCAACAGAGGGATAGAATCAAGATCACGTGAAGTGTTAATACCACTTTATAATGCCTTGGTAAGGCCACGCTTGGAATACTGCATTCAGTTCTGGTCGCCACGATGTAGAAAAGATGTGGAGACTCTAGAAAGAGTGCAGAGAAGAGCAACAAAGATGATTAGGGGCCTGGAGACTAAAACATATGAAGAACGGTTGCAGGAACTGGGTATGTCTAGTTTAATAGAAAGAAAGACTAGGGGAGACATGATAGCAGTGTTCCAATATCTCAGGGGTTGCCACAAAGAAGAGGGAATCAAACTATTCTCCAAGGCACCTGAGGGTAGAACAAGAAGCAATGGGTGGAAACTAATCAAGGAGAGAAGCAACTTAGAACTGAGGAGAAACTTCCTGACAGTTAGAACAATTAATCAGTGGAACAGCTTGCCTCCAGAAGTTGTGAATGCCCCAACACTGGACGTTTTTAAGAAGATGTTAGATAGCCATTTGTCTGAAACGGTATAGGGTTTCCTGCCTGGGCAGGGGGTTGGACTAGAAGACCTCAAAGGTCCCTTCCAACTCTGCTATTGTATTGTACTTTGATCTAAAACCTAACATAATAAATAAATGAAACAGTTTATTCAGCCAAAAGATATGTATAAACTATTCCCTGGTCAGTCCTAATTTTACCAGAAAATAATATTCTACATAGATGAGATGAGCAGAAGTGGAACTTGATGGTTGGCTGCAAGGTACCATCATGTTTTCTGTTTTAGTTCCAGTTTGGTTTAATGGTGGAGTGAACCCTAACCCTTTGTCATTTGTAAAACCATGGTTTATTAGTCAAATGAATCATATGCTAAAACTGACCATTGATCTTTCTAGCTCAGTATCATCTGTGCTGAAGATGCTCCAGACTGAATTCTGAAGCTTATTTTCTCCATTCCTGTGTCCATGTATGCATGCTTTAATCAAGTATATGTTTGAAGCTTCTACTTTTCACTAATTTTGCTTCTTTGCAGGAAAGGGGGACCAAATGAAATAATTTCAGGTCAAATTCAGAATTTACTTCTTCTAACCAGCCTAAGAGCCCAATGGGTTACTGTGGTCCAACAATTTACATGTGCTTTTGAAACAGTGCCCATGATGAATTTGTATACTAACAAACTGTTACCTTTTTGATTCTAAGAAATATGTATTGTTTCCCCTTTTGTTATCTGAAGCAAAAGAATGTGAATGTAATCAGAATAACCGACTAACAACACAATAACACAATTGGAAGGAACCTTAGAGGTCATCTAGTCCAATCTCCAGATTCTATCTATATCATTTCAGATAAGTGGTTGTTCATAAGAACTTCCACTGATGGAGCGCCAACATTTTCTGAAAGCAAACTCTTCCATTAATTATTCTAATTGCCAGGAAAGTCCTCCTTATTTCTAGGTTGGTTCTCTCCTTGATTAGTTTCCATCCATTGCTTCTTCTGCCTTCAGTTGCTTTGGAAAATAGGTTGATCCCCTCTTCTTTGTAGCAGCCTCTTAGATATTGGAACACTGCTATCATATCACCTCTGGTCCTTTTTTTCATTAAACTAGAGAGACCCAAATCTTGCAATCGTTCTTCATATGTTTTAGCCTCCAGTCCCCTAATCATCTTTTTTTTTTGCTCTTTTCTGCCCTTTATAGATTCTCAAATCGTTGCACAGTATTATAAAGCAAATGTATAAACTACTGAGTTAAAGCTTTTGTGCCCTGCATAAATGAAAGCATCTCCAGGAGATTTCTATTTCCATCAAAGTTAAGAGAAGAGGTTATGGACTATTTGAAGTAATTTACAATGGTGCATTCCTTTGGTAACAAACAAGGGAAAGATCTCCAAATCAGGACAGGGCTACTAGTCTGGATTTAAAACAAGCTTAATGATTAGACAAATATTTTTTGCTACCATCTCATAGTCATCCAGATTGTTTGCAGTCCTCCATTGGATGTCCTAAATTTTGAGGGGAATTCTTTGTGTCTTAAAGCACCTGGCATTCAAAAAGTATTTGATTTAAATGTCAACAATATTGACTATGTTAGCGGGCAAAGATCCAGGGATACAGAGTCCTTCACTAGCAAACCCATTCATTTGGCAAACTTATACTGTTTCATCTGAAGCCAGAAAATTACATGCTTTTTGCTAACCCATGATGTTAGCCCCAGGTATGTCCTGTGATCATCAATGCCAACTGTCTCCAGAGCCAACCGAGTGGTAAATAAAAGTGCTACAAAATGTGAAAAATGCTTAGGGGGAAAAAAGGCCCAGATGTGTGCATCTATGTTTCTGTGTGTGAGAGAGACAGGCAGGCAGGCAGAGACACAGAGAGAAATATTATTTCCCACTTGTCTGTGTTAAAGCCAAGGGGTAGAATTAGAAGGGAGGAGGGGGAATCCCGTTTATCCGCTTCTGCTCAAATCCCGAAGGCTCGCAGAATCTGCGGTTGAGAGATGTATAAATGTTTTTCCTCCGCCTCCACACTTTTCCCTCCGCCTCTCTCTCTTTCGCAGCTTGGGAGGTTTCGATCTCCTGCCTGCGCTCGCTTTTCTTTTTCTCCGCCGCCACACATGGCTTGAAGTCCCCGAGCCAGAAAGCAAAAATTATTATTATTATTTTCCCCCTTTTTGAACGGACGCCGCCGCCGCAGCTGTTGCCGTCCAACACCTGGAAAAGAGGCTCCTGCCGGACACCGGAATCTCCGTCCATCTTTTTTGCAGAATCTTTGAAGCTCTTCTCCTCCCTCCTCCTCCTCGTCCCAACCCCCCTTACCAATTGGCGATCGAAAAATGATTAATCGGGTTCGGGGTGGGTTTTTTCGTTTTTCTTTTCGGCCTGCAGGAAAGGGGCGGGAACCCGGGCGACGAGGCGCGGCTTGGAGCAGAGCGAGGCGCGTGAATGGGCGCCTGGAGTGAGCGCCGCGCGTCCCGCTTTCCAGTAAACATTAACCTGAAGCTGCGTGCGTGTTCCTCAGCCCCGACTCTCCCTCTCTCTCCCTCTCTCCCTCTCTCTCTCTCTCTCTCTAGCCAAACTTGCGGCCGCGTCAAGTCAGGGAGAAACGTCCCAGGATGCAGCTTAGAAACCTCAGGAGTTACCATCGCCGCCCTTTAAAAACTTGAGCCCACCGGGGGAGAGGGGGGAGGCGAGGCGAGGGGGCTTCTGGATCTGCTTTCAAGCGCCTACCTTTCACCTGCGCCCTCCCTTCTTCCTTCCCCGCCTCCCCTTTCGGGTTCGCGTAAGTTAAGTCTGGAGCCGGGGCGCTCTTGAGCCACCTCGCGGGTGACCGGTGGCTCTGGCTCACACACCCCCTCCTCTCCGTCCAGCTCTTCTCCCTTCCCCTCTTTTCCCTTCTCGGTAAGCAGTTCCTCCCACCCTCCTTCCCCGCGTGCTACCCCCCCTTCCTTTTCTTTCTCATTCTCTCTCCTTTCGAGGGTCAGTTTTGGTTTGGGGGAGGGAGGGAGGGAGGGAAGGCTGAAGTGCGTTGAAAGCTTCCCTGCTTTTGCAGCCGCGGTGTTTTTAACCATCCCCGCACGTCTGCCCGATCCCTCATGGCTGGGAGCGAATGGGACTGGTTTCAGCGGGAGGAGCTGATTGGACAGATTAGCGACATCAGAGTCCAAAATCTCCAAGGTAAAAATAAATATATGTCTCTCTCTCTGTGTGTATATATATATAGTATATTCTCCCTTCCTCCTCGTGTGTGTATGTTTGCATGCATGTGCGCGCGCGCATACCTCTGTGCCCAGGAGTGGGCTGCCAGATGGATTCGATTTAGAGACTTAAAAAAAATAGGATCCCTTCCTTTCCCTGCCCCCACTCCAGCCCCCCGTCTTGTCCTTAATTACGCCTGTGCATTTGAGCGCTGCTTCCTTTTCACGTGCTACTTTGATCTGCTGTGCTTGGAAGTCGAAAAAGAAAAAAAAAAGTCACGGTATTGCATTTAATGGGGTAGAGAGGATTGAGGATCAAATAGTTGCCGCTGGAGCAGCGGCGGGAGGTCGGGGAATACCGCTGGAGGCCCGAAAAGTTTATTGGGAGGGCACTTAATTTGTGTCGTATCGAATCTGTCTTTTTTTAAAAAAAAAAGTTGTAACGTTTAGATTAATCGGTAGCCGGTGAAATTTCTGTGGAATGCATCATGGCAGCTGAAGCTCAAACCACGTATTGAGTTCAGATGAAATTGTTAAGAAATAAATCATAGTTCACTAGTGAAATTAACCACTGGCCAATTTTGGGTGGCCATCTAAGCCCAGCTGATTGGTGGGAGTCCTGCCAAGCAACTTGGATTGGAGAAACTTTGTAAGATGCCATTCTATTATGAAATCAGGTTTTGCAAGTGCACATTCTTTTCTCCAGTTTTCTTTTCTCCCTGCTTCTTTCTAAAATATCATAAATGGATTTTAAAAATGAAAACAAAAGGGACATGCTAGGCTGATACAGCAAGGAAAAATGTAGGCAAAATTATGATATGTTGTTGCAAACATAGGTAACTTTTTCCTCTATATCATGCTTCTGATAAAGCAATTTCATCTTCTCTTGGGACATATGAAAAAGTCCACTCAAGTGTATCTGCTACCATCTAAAGCAAATAAAAGTTTCTGTACTATCTATCTCCAGAAAGCACTCGTGGTTAAAAGCATAGTTTTTCAGGAGATAAAATCGGATGAAATAACAGGTAACGTTACAATGAAGGCTTTTCAGAGAAGCTTTTGGGAGATGACTAATTTGAAGGAATGGCTAAAAACAGAACCTTACAGTTCGCCTTGTAGAAATGCAGTTTCTGGGAGCTAAAATTTCTGGAGCTATTTTATAATATAAAGACAAATATTCATGCCTCTGATGCTTTCAGGAATACCTACATTGTGGGTCACTATTTTTAAACGTAAGGAGAGAGGTTGAACATAGATTGAACACAGTATGATCAGTGATGCCTAACCCTTCTATAGGTAGGCCTTGATTCCCCTAGCCATATTAAGGGGCTTTGTTAAGGATGGAAATGTCCAAAGTCCTGTGTTAATGATTCAACACTTGCAGCGAAACACAGAATAACATTGGCTCACTTAAATCAATTATTTTTATATGAAAAAATGTTGTGCCTTATGTCAGATGAAGAAAGGACTTGTCGGTCTTTTACAATCCACAATATATTGAATATATTGAATTCTTCATTCCCCACAATTTCAGACCACCATTTAGGCCATGGCTGTCAAACTCAATTTCATTGAGGGCCGCATCAGGGTTGTGTTTGACCTCGGGGGGCCAGGTCAACGTCACCTGTGTCAGGGGCACCTGTGGTGGCCTGAGCACTCTGCCAGTGAAAACGGCCTCCTGAGCTCCATTTTTGGCTGCGACAGCCTCCTGCAACCCTCTGCCAGCAAAAACAGAGTTGGGAAGGCTGCCTGAGGCCCTCCCACACTCTGTTTTCCCTTGCAGAGGCACTGTGGACCGGTCCTTCACTGTTTCCAGGGCAGCCTGTGGGCCAGATCTAAGCACCCCCAGGCCTTGAGTTTGACACCCCTGATCTAGGCCTTGTAAGTCATGTAACCCTGCAGTATGATTTGCTTTGTAGAATATCTTTTGTATTTCAGTCCTCAGAACACTTTCACCTGAATGAGTCTGAATGATTGAGATCACAAAGCAACACTTTATATACATTTCTGAATGAAAATGTACAGTAGGAAGAACCATTATTCAAGAGTTTGTATTTTTCAAGTAAAAAGTTGCGTTCAGTCCTTAACGTTCCCAGACAGGGCTAGAAATGTGAACAATGAATAGAAGACTCCTGTCTAAAACCAGGAACTAGTGGAACTGCAGTAAACACAGTGATGCCAAAATGACAACAGATGCATGATACATCTGGGGTCAGGATAATCACTCCTAGCAAGCAAAGCAAGAATATGTTAATAGCACTTGTGGGATATGCCATCACATGTGTCTGCATTTTCCCTCTTCCGTGCTTCCCCCCCACTTACCCATGTCTTTAAAGACTATTTTGGGCGAAGAGACCAGTAGTTGTAAAACAATGGGCCTCTTGTCCTTGTCATATGTTCATAGAAACTAGAAAGACCCGGTTGCTAATAGAAGATACTTACATACCATCTCAAGAGAATTCTAGTGTCTGCTGCTTGACCTAGACATACTGCATTGGCTAATTTGATCTAGGGGTGTCAAACTGAAGGCTTCTGCCAAACGGACTCCCAATCTCCGTTTTCAGCTGGGACAGCCTTCTGCAACCTTCTGCACACATGCAACCCTCCCAAGCTCCATTTTCATTGGCAGATGGTTGCAGGAGGCCGTCCCAGCCGAAAACAGAGATTGGGAGCCTGTTTTTGCTGACAGAGCATTAGGCGCCCCTGACACGAGTGACGTCAAGCTGGCCACACCCAGCCTGGCCCCCCAAGGTCAAACGCAACCCTGATGCAGCCCTCAATGAAATCGAGTTTGACACTCCTGATCTAGATGCTACCATTCTTAAAAACACCCTCTGTTCTAATTGTCGAGAAGGGCTATTCCAGTAAAGGATTTTGAGAATTTTTCTTATAGGTTTTGTAAACATCTGTCTCCTTCATGGTATTTTTTTCATATTGGAGCATATTCTGAAGCACAAGTGAAGCAAGTGGAAAGCTGGTGATCTCTGCAGAATATCTTGACTCCACTTGAAAGAATCAATAAAATAAATGTTTAGTTCATTCATTCATTCATTCATTCATTCATTCATTCATTCATTCATTATGGCAAGACTAAAATGAACCCCAAATACATTTTATACAGTCATAAGAAAACTTAATTGCTTCATCCGATATCTCCATTATTCCATGGAATATTTTAGAAAGAATTAGCATAAATGCTTTTAGATTTACTGTTCCTTGTTAATTTAGCTACAAGAATCAAAGGAAGAACTTTATAAGGCATATTGAACTGTTGAAAAAAGGTATGTGTGTCTGTCTGTCTGTCTATCTATCTATCTATCTATCTATCTATCTATCATCTATCTATCTATCTATATCATATACATACATACATACATACATACACATAATGTTGATGAATTTATGACTTTATGACAGATTTCAGCTAAAAATGTAAGCACTTGAACATACACTCTAATGAATTGTGGTATTTAGTGTTTTTTCCCAAGTGACCAAGTGATTTTGAGATAGGATGTCTTTAATAGACCTCAGTTGACTATTTATTGACTTACTTCATTTATATTTGGATTTGTGTATCAAATGGTCTGCTAGCATTGGCTGAAATACAAGATAAAAGGGAGAACTGGATATTGTATCTGATGGCCCTTCTAGACTCTATCAAATAGATTATTTTTCTTTTATTCCACTTTTTCCCTTTGCAGGAAAGCATCCAAAGCACCTGCAAGATCTAACAGAATTAAAATAATAATCTAGGCAAGACAACAGTAGTAAAAACAGCATAAAAATACAATTCACAAAGCTAACCTATAAATAATTCATAAGAATTTAAAATACATCAAGAGTTTAAAATTTGCTAAAAGAGAAAGGTCCTTCAGTATTGGCAAAATTTGCCAATAAATATTTAGGGTAATTGATTCTTGCATGATGGTTAATGGTTTCGGGTAACTGCAAAAAGAAGAAAAAAAGAAAGAAAACTCTTATGAATCAGACTGCATTTAACAATAAAACATATTTTGCATCCTCTGAAGTTTTCTTCAGTATTAGAAACAAAATTAAGTGGTGCCAAAATCAACGGTGGACCTTTCTGATGTTATACTTAATATACTTACAATAGTTAAAAACTAAAGCTATTTAGCACTTTGGATTTGAATTTGATGTCTGTCTGCTGCTCTTTAAAATAAGCACATTCTTTTGGGGACTGTGGTTATTCTGCAATTAGCCTCAATTTGGGGGAATACACAACTAAGTATTGTGAGCAGGTGTTCCATAGCATTGCACAAACCAAGACTGATTTGAAGACATAGAACAAGAAAGCAGGGAGGGAGTTTTCCCACAAATAAATAAATTGTTTATATTCCTTTGTGCAATGTGGTCCAGCCTAACTCTCCTTATCCCCTTCACGGGGCTTTTGCATTAGATAACCCTCACAAGTAAAATAATTACGGTACCCAAAATATTAAAAATCATAGTAATTCATAGAGTCCATACTTTGCTCAGAACTGCTGCTCCTGGAATTCAATACCAAGGAACTTGAAACTTCCACACTTACCCAGTAAGAGCCAACAAGTGACATAAGAATCACTTGAATTGGTTGTTCAATTACTTGCTTAGAAATATGCCCAATAGAAATTATAGGACTTATAAAAGAAAGAATAGAATTATACTTTAAAAAATTATGTTGTTCAATTTTGGCCATCTGTCTAACAAGACAGTCTTTTTTTTTTTTTTTTTTTGCAAGGCTGCAGTCATAAAAAGGGTTGAAAAAAAATGCCAAAAGTGAAAATCTAGATTTCAACAGTTTATCTAATCAGAATTTGGCTAATGGGCTGATGAAACACATTGTATTTGATGTTCCTCTGAGGGCATTAGCGTTGGCAAAATCAGAACCCTCCAGCTTTGCTGCAATGAAGCAAAGCACAGATATCAGCTGCCCCATAGAGAAATATTTGGCTTATCAGAGTTCTTCTCAAAAAGAAGTGTTTCAGTGAGTACTTAATTGTAAAAGATAATAGACAGCATCTCAATATTCATTGAAATCTAGATCAGCATGTGCTTGAATCTCGCCTTTGAATTTTACGAAGTCATAACCATAGTTATGGCTAAGTACAATATGTGAATCCTTCTGTTGTAATTTATTAAGGATGGTAGTTAAAGCGAACAATGACTTGATGGGGTATGCAAACCCAAAACTGGTGAGGTATTACCACTAGAAGATTAGATCAGAATTATAGAGTGACTTTGGATCGATCATTATCGTTTATTACAATTGCATTAATTCATAAGGTGGCTGTTGGCATGTTAGCTTGTGCTCTGAACCTGTCAGTAAGGGTTTATATAGTAAATGAGCAAATACTAAGCAAGGCATGGCACAGAGCAAGGTGTAATGATAGCTATTATCTCTCGGGTTGTGTTAACAAAATATATTGTGTATCTATTTCACTTTTAGTATTTGCTAAAATCCTTTTAAATGACAGGAAGGCCACCAGGCTAATTTTGAAACAAAGTTTCTATTGTTATGATTATGATTACTAATAGCACTTAGACTTCTTTAAGCAGTTCTCATTACAATTTACTAACATTTCAACTTTCATAAATATCCTAGCATTCTCACTTACCTATTGTAATATTAGCTAGTTTGCATATTATTATTTATATGTTTATCTTCCTTTATATGCATTTTTGTCTTCACTGTTTAGCATCTTATAATTTGCTCCACTAGTATTAATTATCTATTCTTCAGCATCTGTTATTACAGAAATAACCTTTAACCAGCATTGCCAGTATTTTCATGTACTGGATTATATTTTTAATAACATGTATTGAATTTAAATGCTTATAAAGTTCACCTTAATTATCATTATGATGAAATAATTATTTCAGGCATGCTGATAGATTTCTAAGCATACCAGTTGAAAAAGTTTCTTTTTGCTGATCCTATAATATTTGCTACTATGGTTAATACAAAGGTTTTCTTATTACTTTAAAAGACATTTTCAAAACTGTAGAGTGCAGAATATTGCTTATCTCTGTGGGCATGGGAATATTTTAATATGAAGATATTTGAAGAAATTGCCAGACCCTGAAAGGATCCAGTGAATTGATTCCCATTCCCAAAATGACAGATAATACTGTGCCAGCTGCAGAGGTTACATATGTTAAGTAAATTTCAGTATTAGGGCAGTGATAGTGAACCTTTTAGGCTCAAACTGGAAGGCACGCACATGCACATAACAGAGTGCCGGAAACCTGGCAAGGCATGCGCACCTCGGAAATCGGACAACCAGCTGGCCAGTGCACATGCGCGCCTTGGCAACCCATCAACCAGCTGGCTGAGCTGGGGCAACAGCGTGTGTGCCCACAGAGAGGGCTCTGCGTGCCACCTCTGGCACTTGTGCCATAGGTTCGCCATCACAGGTATAGGGAATAAATTTAATGGATAAAATGAATATGCCCAGCTTCTGGGAAAATCTATCCATGTGAGCATGTGTTGCAATTTATAAAGCAAAGATATATATATAATGTAAATAAATCCTTATGCAATATCTGTTCAACATATGAAATATTAATTGCAAAGGTATGATGTAAGACTTGCTATATCTGTTGTCTTTATAAAGTGTTCTCTTTAAACTGGTTTGTCAATTTTTAAAAACATATTTTGAATGCATTTGTACTATATGTAACTCTTTTTTATTTGAACCATAGTTTATGAAACTAACTAAACCATACAACAATCACATTGGTTTGGTTTGGCATTAAAAAAACCCACATTTAGCCACAAAATTAGACAAGCACATTATAACTTAGCATGATGTCCAAATTTGGTCAAGGCATTTGTCATTGGCCTTTCTACCCAAAGAAACAAGTGAAAGGATTTATGCCTGTTTGACAGGACCAAGATGAACTTTGAACCTGTGGTCCTGTCATCATTAGCATTACACTGTACACCACTGTGATAGCCAGCAGTAAAGTTTCTGATAAGGATTGATTGTGAAATTCCAGTGTCCTGATTGATGTCTGACCATCTTAATATACAGTATGGCTTTATTGGTTCTAGTTTAGCAGATTGTAGAAATCCAGTCAATTGTAATTTCTTCAGTAATCTTGGTAAGAAAATCAGGCCATAGAATATTGGGGAAATTAGGAGTTTAACGTGCCAGAATTGTGATGTAACATATGCTACAGCAGTTCCCCAGTTAAGTGTCCACTTTGTTTATTGATCCAATGTAAATTTTCAAAGCACCAGAATATTTTTTTTGAAGTACCGTACTTTAGCATGGAGTGCTTTGGCTTAGAAGTATGGAGAAATGTTTGCTATCTCTCTGTCTAGCTATCTTATCATTTCACAATAAGTAATGCAGGAATTGAAAACCTACCAGTAGTTTATTGTGGTGTCAAAGGCAGCTTCACCTTTTAAAGGCTGTTCCAGAGCACATATGTAAAGGTATAAAATCTAGGGATGGTAATATAGGTGTCTTTAAATTATCTTAAATTTAGGAATGAATTTTCCCTGGGATTAAAAAAAAAAGAAACAGTGATTGTCTAATATTCTTCGTAATATAATGTAAGAAACGTTTCTTTGAATACAGTAGAATTAATGATTGAGACCAAGTATGCTCATCTTTTTGGATCACCAACGATTCCATGTTGAAAGCTATTTCCGTTAGCATACATATTCTGCAGTATATAGAATTTTCCATAGTTTGAGATTAATAGAAGGTGCATCAGAGTGAAACAGCCGGACAAATTTACATGTTTTGCATTGACTCTTTCTGTTAGAAATCTTTAGTCAGAGATGCCAAGATATTGCAGATAGCAACGTAATAGACAGAACTTTAAATTTTACTGACTTGATAGTATGAAGCTAATAACAGAAGAGAATAACAGAGTTGGAAGGGACCTTGGAGGTCTTTTACTCCTGCCTAGGAACTACATCAACTCTTTTTCAGTCTTCTGGTAGTTGCCCAGTGCTCCAGAATCTTTGAAAGAAATGGTTCAATGGTTCTGAGATCATGTCTGCCAGTTCCTTCAGAATCTTGGGGTGTAATCCATCTGGTCCTGGTGATTTGAACTTGTCTACAGCGGATTGGTGTTGTCTTACTATTTTGTTGTCTTTTTTTGTATTGTATTCCTAATCTGTCCATTATGCTACTGCTTTTGATAGGTTGGATGCTGTGACTAGCTCTAAATTCTTTTTTTTTATTTGGCAATTTGCATGCATCTATAAAAATACTGGATGAATCTGTTAGTGTAGAATATGCAATAAATGTGAAATCTACCATAGTGCAATTCATGGCATTCTTCTTATTGGCGGGCTTTACTCTTTCTTGTGTGGTTTGGTACAGTTTTGTACAGCATGTAGTTGCTAAGAGTCAATAGAAATTAATTATATGTTTTAATGTAAGTGTTCTATCACTAATGTCACACCGATTTCTTCTGCATAATAGGGTCTTCAGAGGCATGCAAAATAAAAGGTACATGATATGTAAGAAATATTTGACATGTGATGCGATAGACTATTATAGAGTTTGCAGATTATTATGTTATAGTTTTGTTTTGACTATGTAATGTGTCACTTCAGCTGTTGTGGCCTCTTCAACAGCATTATTCAAAAGGTTTTAAGACAATCTTAGTCCATAGCTGTCTTTGTGTCTTATGCCAGATAATTTCATAAATTACTTCTGAACTACATAAACACATTTTGTTGATTTCTCAAGGTGGGGCTTAAATAGCTAGTTACATATGTCCAGATAGGTGTATATTTTGTTTAAATTGGGTCTATTCCACTTAGCAATATTTTGATTAAATAGCGCCTTTAGATAAATTCATTTGATATGGCTTGCCTAGTGAATGAAATGGTATGTGTGTTTCTGTGTTGTAATGTAATGGTGTATTCATTAGTAAACAATTGAAATGTACCTCCTAGTTAGAACTTGCAATTTTAAAACTGTCTCCATTTTCAATTAAGAATCTTTTTGCAAATCAACAGCCTGTTTGTTGAACAAGCATTCGAGAAAGTATAAATAAGATTTGCAACTCAAAGGGTGAAAAATGCACTTTCCCCAAACCTCCTTAAAACATTTTTTTCACTCTTGGCACCATTACTAGTTGCCATGGTGCTAGGAAAGACACGGTTAAAAATAATCACACCCCAAATAATTAGGCAACAATACCATTCTAATTTTACCACTTACAGATTTTGCATTGAATTCACTATTCCCAATCTGGTACCTTCCAGATACATTATATTACAACATCTATATTTCATAGCTGAAACAGCCAATGATCTGTAGCATAGAGAGGATGAGAACTGCTCTGTATGTATGAAGGCAGAAAAGTGATGTGGGTCAACATGTGAAAAAAATTATCTACTGTTTTCTACTATTGGTTTATGAGATGTGTATAGTCTTTTGGACTGGGAGGCTATAACAACACATTAAAATTGGGATAGTTTAAATATGTTAAGCTTTAGCACATTTTACATCTTTGTATCAATCTTGATTAATCAATTATTTAATCAAATATAGATATAGATGTGTATATGTGATATGTGGGGGTAAAACTCAAGATGGGAAAACATATCTAATACTCTGGTCTTGGAGCCATTAAGATCATGGCTATAATATTTTAAGTTATTAGCTTAATATGTATCATTTTGCAATTTGTAATCTTGGGAATCCTTTTTTAAAAAATGTCCTTAGGGTTTCCCAGTTTTCCAAGTTAATACCACTACTGTGAAAATTGAACTGGTTGCCAGTTGGCTTCCAGGTGCAATTCATTGTATTGATTAGCACATTTTAAAATCAACTTCAAAGACTTTCACAGCTCAGGATCTGAATATCTCTGGTGAACTGTCTTTTCTCTGAAATCAATGCTCATCCACTTAGATCTAGCATGGAATTTGCAGCACAAATCACCAGGCTCAAATTATTTGCATAGGACATCTTATGCAAAGACTTAGCTCTGTAGTCAAGCTTCTGATGCTGGGAAAAATGGAAGGAAACAGAAGAAAAGGACAATTAGAACAAGGTGGATGGATTCAGATATAGTGATAATAGGTGAAATAGATGCAATATTGGAAAACCTGAAGGACCGTGGAGATGATCTATTGTCTCTATTCACTAAGTATTTACAAAAACCTGATGGTACATAATCCATTAATCAGTTAAACCAGTTCATATATACATGAAAAGATATACTTACATATTTACAAAATGTGAGGGTGTACTCACTTTCAAAATCTTTTTCATTTTTTCCCTGGAAGTTTATAGATTGTTTTATTTAAGTGAGTATGCTGTTTGTATATTCAGCTGTTTTGTCCATTTTTTCAAATTTGTATTCTGATTTTTTTTTAAAAAGGTATGCTATGTACCATGTCTGTTTGTGCCAAGACCCCAGTACAATTTCATAGTTCTGTAAAACAAATTTGTCCAATCAGTTTTCTGTTTCAAGATTGCAGACACCATTACTAAGGAGCGGAAGTATTTATTGCAATTTAGGCAAATAACAGTAGACAGGATTTAAATTCAAATAACTACTAGAGAATGCTTGCCAAAACAGTGTCAATTATTGTTCAAGAAGCAAGGCAGTTCTCCAAATATGTTCTAAGTGTCATAGGATACGAAATCAGCCACTCCAAGAGTTAAAAGGTCATAAACAAGAAGCAGGAACTAGAGTCATGAGCTGGAATACTGAAAAGTTATTTCCAACGAAGTCTGAAAGCAAAGCAGCTACCTCAGTGGTGGGATTCAATTTTTTTACTACCAGTTCTATGGGCATGGTGTGCTTGGTGCGTGTGGCTTGGTGGGCATGGCAGGAGAAGGATACTGTAAAATCTCCATTCCCTCCCCACTCCAGGGGAAGGTTAGTGCAAAATTCCCATTTCCTCCCAATCAGCTGAGACTTGGGAGGCAGAGAATAGATGTGGGTGGGGCCAGTCAGAGGTGGTATTTACTGGTTCTCCAAACTACTCAAAATTTCTGCTACTAGTTCTGGTCAGAACCTGCTGAATACCACCTCTGATACAGATACAGAGTTTAATAAATAAATTCAGCTTAATAAATACAGGCTGGAAAAAAGGGACAAGGTTGAAAAAGATAGTAATACCAAAATTGCAAAAGAGTTACTTCCATCTCCTTTCCTGGCTCTATCTTGAGATGAGAAGCTATATAGATTTGATTCATAAATGAATGAATGAATGAATGAATGAATGAAATGAAATCTCTGTGATTATAGTGTGTGGTACATTTCTTCTGAGCCTAGATTGGGGAATCAAGACCAACTTGCTTTTTATTATTTCATGGGCTCCAACTACGGAACATTAACTTTAACTACCAAAGGTTGTGACTGGTTCTCCAGAACTGGTCAGAACCTGCTGAATACCATCTCTGACCTACCTGAATCTGCAAGTAGCTGACTGCAATTACTCAGGCCTCACCCTTTGTCTAAAGAAGAGCCTCATTGAATGGTGTTGCACTGTTGCACAGCTGCATGCATTGAGACCTGGGGCTTTGTTGGGGAGGGAGTTGTGCTTCATCATCTGACTGATCCAGCTGTCCAGGAGATGTCTGTGGTTGATCAGCAACCTCAGATGAATCATGGCTTAAAGATTCCTAAGGCAGATAATTCACAGGTTCATCTGTAGCAACATTGTCAGTCAAGGTCAGATTCTGAATCATTGCTCAGAATAGGCTACATTTGGGAAAGGCTACATGTCATTTGCATGATGTGTTTCAAAAGCTGAGAAGGGTGCTAAGCTATATTGACTGTACAGTGCAATGAACCATGAAGTTGGAAAATCATTCAACTAATATTCTATCCAAAGTAAGAGAACAACTTTTCACCATGGAATCAAATGTCAATTATTTGTTGGGAGCTGAAGAATAGGGAAGTGGCACTTTAAAAAATAAATAAATACAGGCAGTGATACTTCAGCCACAGTAGCAATTCTTAACTTAATTTTTCACTAATAATCAAAATATTTATCCTAGTGAACAAGCAATACCTGTAATTGGGTTAAAGAAAAATATGTTTCTGTTGATGCTACAGAAGACAAAGTTCAATGAATTGTAGTTCAACTGCTTTCTGTGTTGAAATATACGAAGTATATTTATATGAATATATGAAGTAGTTCCTTTACTCTAGGCTAACTATTTTATATTCACTGACATTGCCCTAGAGAATAAAATATTCCCTAAATAGCTTTTACAATTTTATTGCCATTTCATATGGGGTCTATTTTTATATAAATGATATCATATTTCTCTTTTGGGGAATACAAGATAATGTTTTTTTTTATCAACAATCACATTGCGTTATTATGCTAAACAATTATTTGCCTTAATGATAGTTTACTGAACAAGATAGAAACAAATGAGTCTTGCAGGCAAGCCAAATAATCAGAGCACATGTGGTCAGGCTGTATGATGAGTCTCCTTTTAACCTTAAGTTTGAACTACATATGAACCAAAGACAGAATAATAAAGGAAACCACAAAGAAACCATGCATCCTCCCTGCATAAAGCCACAGAAAATAGTTGTTTCTTATTGCCATTTACAGCCATAAAATAAGCCATGATTTTGTTTTACTTGCTCTATCTACATATTATGTTAAGCCCCTAACTACAGTAACTACCTGTGCCTTTCGTTTATTGTAATATGTGAGCCCATCCATTTAAAGAAGAACAGGTGTAGGAACCGCTTATGCTATTGACATTATTAAATCCTGCAGCAGTATAGCCAGAAATAGGAAAGAAAAACCAATATAAAAACTCTGGTTCTTGTTTTGGTAGCATGTGGCTTATTATTCTGATCATTTTATTGTCAACTAAGGAGCTGTATAAATGTTCTCTTCTGATCTCATCTTACCAAAATATTCTGATACGTTGATATGAACTATATTATAAGAATGTAGCTGAAATAAATGGCTGGCTGGAAAGTCTGGGAGTTATAGTTCAAACACCTGGAGTGTAGGGATTTGGAATAGACTCCCTCAGATATAAAAATTAGCTCCTATGGCAGGGGTCCCCAACCCCTGGGCTGCAGCCCATTTGGAACTGGGCTGCACAACTGGCAGGCGAGTGGCAGGCATTTGCACTCACATGGGTGGCGGGCATTTGCACTTGCACTCGAAGCTCCATTTAGAGCTGTGCCCACTTGCATGCCTGCAGAAAGATTGGGGATACTAGATATAACTAATACGTTAAAAAGGAAACATTTTTGTTTGTGAATAGTGTGTAAACGAGCTTTTGTTGTTTCTTTCAAATGGCGTGTAAACATAGTTTATCTCTACTGTATGAGTATGCCCCAATTTAATTGCATCAGCTAAGTCATTTAGCACTACCGCAGCATAGACTTGAGAGGGAAGTCCAGTCACTTGTGGTGCTCCTGATCAGTTTGCACTTCCACAGTTAAGTCAAGGCAGTGAATTGGTACAAGACTTCTCACAAAGCGTGATCTCGGAATATTATGGTCTTTGTTGATTATGCTTGTTATTATTTAGTTTTACAATGGAATGTTTTCTATGTTTTATTGCATTTTTATTTCATTTCATTCTGTTAAATGCTTCCCAACTGCATTTTAATCTAGTCTGGGTGGCTCTCAGGAGTGCTGGGGGCTACATGCAGTCCACAGGCCATGTGTTTGCACTTCTGCTATAAGCAATGGAAAAATTATGAGGGAGTTTCCTTTACTAGTTCTTTTAAGCAATCCAGCTAAATTATGGTCATTAGTCATGACAGTAATTAAGCTACCATGACACCAATTAACATTTTTGGGGACCTAATATTTTTAGATTTCATTTCTGAACTATTTCAAGAATTTGGGGCAATTTTCTTAATTCCAATTAAGTTGTGGGAGTTCCAGAGGGGAGGCATAGCTTGCTAATATCGGTACTGTGAACTCTGACTAAAACTACGGGGAAAGTATGCCAACATCTGGGAAGAAGACAGGGGTATCAAAGTATACTGACAGTGTTAAATTGCCTTCTCCACTGGTACTCTCCAGGTATCTTGTATTGCATTGTGTTTCACTATACTCAACTATGGTCAAGAAGATAATGGGAAGTCATAATCCAACATATCTGAACATTAGAAAAAGCTGGATCACATCTTTAAAGTGTCCACATAATGCTACTTTTATATAATTTCAATCTTTGTTCCACATTGTACTCCTTCTGCTGTTCTTGGGTCTTTATTTCATAGTAAAGAAACAGCTTATGAACAGATGGCTTTTCTTCGCCAGTGGAAGAATGGCAAACATCCAAATGCAAGATTTAGGATTTCTTAGCCACTCAGTTATGCATTTTGTTTATCATCCTGGGTTGCCTTTGCAAAAAGTATAGAGGTCTCTCAGATGCATTTGCACACCTAGGCATAGCTTTTCAAGACAGCAGACGGTGTTGTTTCTGGGGCAATGAGTCTTCAGTCCATCCAGCATTCACCTTTGTAGAATATTGCAGTCTGTAGCAGACATACAGAACCATTGTTGTCTTTTCCCTTTATATATTATTAAAAACCCTCTAGTGTTGTTCTGAGAGTTGTGTGTACTATTAGAATAAAGTGTCATAGCTAATATGAAGTGTGCTTTTAAGTAACGATACGTGCAAGATAGTCACTACAAGGGATGTTATTGTCTTATTTAAGGTTATTGGTTCATGCCATGCTTTATAGGCATTGTCGCAAAACCTGGAACCCTGTATACCTAGATGATATAATAATAATAATAATAATAATAATAATAATAATAATAATAATAATAATAATAATAATAATAATAATAATAATAATAATAATAATAAATTTATTTCTTAGCCGCACCCTCTCCCGAAGGACTCGGGGCGGCGTACAATAAAACACATAAAAAACAATATGGACAATACACACACAGAATAAACGAACACGCGTACATGGAGGAGGTATGAAGATAAGAAAAGACAGTTAAAACATAGTTTAAAATCCCCTAATAAAAGTCTAAAAGTCACAAAAATTAAAAAACCCGTCAGGAGCAGTGTGAACGAACTATGGTTGAGCCAGGCCAGCTACTTGAAATAGGTGTGTCTTGAGCTTTATCCGGAAGGCGCGGAGGTCAGAGGTAGTCCTAATATCCGGGGGAAGGTCATTCCACAGGGCTGGGCCCGCAACGGAGAAGGCTCTACTCCTAGACGCCGCCCCCCGACATTGTCTGGTGGACGGCACCTGGAGGAGTCCCTCTCTGTGCGAGCGAATTGGTCGCAGGGATGTATGGGGCAGGATACGATCCCGCAAGTAGCTAGGTCCTGAGCCATGGAGCGCTTTAAAGATCGTTATCAAGACCTTGAAACGCACCCGGTAGACCACAGGGAGCCAGTGCAGCTCGCGCAGGAAAGGTGTCACATGGGAGTACCTTGTACTCCCCATAATTACCCGCGCGGCCGCGTTCTGGACCAACTGTAGTCTACGAGTGCATTTCAAGGGAAGCCCCATGTAGAGAGCGTTACAGTAGTCCAGGCGAGACGTCACCAGCGCATGAGTGACTGTGCGCAAGGCATCCCGGTCCAATAGGGGGCGCAATTGGCGCACCAGGCAAACCTGGTGGAACGCCCCCCTTGCCACAGCTGTCACATGGTCATCCATGGACAGCCGAGCATCAAGGAGGATGCCCAAATTGCGCGCCCGCTCCACCGGGGCAAGTTGAACGCCCCCGATGGCCAGAGATGGAATTAACTGGTTGAACCGGGGGGCCGGAACCCACAGCCACTCCGTCTTGGAGGGGTTGAGCTTGAGTCGGTTGTCATCCATCCAGACCCGTACGGCTTCCACACACCGGGACATCATTTCGACGGCCTCGTTGGGGTGGTTCGGGGTGGAAATGTACAGCTGAGTATCATCAGCGTACAGATGGTATCCCACCCCGAAACCACGGATGATCTCACCCAGCGGCTTCATATATGTGTTGAACAGGAGCGGCGAGAGGACCGACCCCTGTGGCACCCCACAGGTAAGGGGGCACAGAGTCGACCTCTGCTCCCCTGTCAACACACGTTGCGTCCGGCTGGAAAGGTAGGAGCCGAACCACCGTAAAACGATGCCCCCGACCCCCAACCCCTCCAGTCGGCGCAACAAGATACCATGGTCGATGGTATCAAAAGCCGCCGAGAGGTCTAATAGGACCAGGATAGAGGAACAACCCCTATCTCTGGCCCTCCAGAGATCATCCACCAACGCGACCAAGGCCGTCTCCGTGCTGTGCCCAGGGCGGAAGCCGGACTGGAGCGGGTCTAGATAATCATTTTCCTCCAGATGTCATGGAAACTGATAAACCACCACACTCTCTACAACCTTCGCCAGAAAGGGAAGGTTGGAGACAGGACGATAATTGGCCAGATCCGTAGGGTCCAGGGAAGGCTTCTTGAGCAAGGGTCTCACCACCGCCTCTTTCAAGGCGGCTGGAAGGGACCCCTCACCCAACGAAGCGTTCACTAGGCCCAGGAGCCAGTCGCGTGTAACCTCCCAGGATGCCAGTACAAGCCAGGAGGGACACGGGTCCAATAAACATGTGGTGGGTCGCAGTCGTCCACGCACTCTGTCCAAATCCTCGATGGCAACCGAGTCAAACTCCTCCCAGATAGGTCTCTCAAGACTCGCCATGGACGCCTCTACAGGACCACTGGAAGGGACCCAATCCTTCCGGATTTGAGCGATTTTATCCTGCAGATATTTTCCAAATTCCTCTGCTCTACCCTGTAAAGGGGCCTCCCGCGGCCTCTGAAATAAGAGGGAGCGGGACACCCGAAACAGGGCGGCAGGGCGGTTCTCTGCGGATGCAATGAGAGTGGCACAATATTGACGTTTGGCCACTCTCAATGCCACAAGGTACGTCCTTAAATGGGCTCGTACCTCGAGATTAATAAATCCGTCATCAAGGTGGGCCCTCGAAAGGGCGGAGGGCCACACCTGCGAGAGGGGGGACTCCCGCAGTAGGATGAGATCTGTTCTTGAGTACATATAATGATGCTAAAAGCGATGCAATCAGGGCCAGGGTGCCATAGATGATAAAATGAGGCAGCAGGCCAGGTTCCACATAGATGGTAAATAAAGGAATAATGAGAAGACAGCAGGAAGATGGTAAAAAAGATGGAGGCCGGGAGGCAGTCCATGATGTAAGTAGGCAGACAAATTAAATAGATGTTTGATGGTTGTTGTTTTTTTTTCCTAGTGGGTTGATGAAAAAATGGTGGGGGTAATCACGCAGGCGCACACAGTAGTTGGCTCAGAGTCAGATGTAAATAGTCACAAACAAAATGGCAAGTGGGCAGGTAGTTGTACAAAGATGTTGGTGGTTAACGAGGGGCACCTGGGCACAGTCTTAGTCTTAGTCTTAGGAGGCAGATAGCAGATGGCAGGGGTTGATGGCAGGGGTTGCTAAATCCTCTGCCTCCTAGCTCTATGTCCCCTGCCCCTGGTGCCACAGGTCTCCTCCCTCTGCCAAGCTCCAGGCTCTAGGCTCTAGGCTCCAAACTCTAGGCTCCAAACTCCATAGATCTTGTCGTGGCCTGCCCACCCCCTATTTCAGCAACCTCACCCTTCCATTCGGCCCTGCTGGCATCACCGATACCGCCGTCTAGCCGCCCGGGTTTCTGGGAGCCATCGCTGCCATTCTTTTCTCTTATTTCTCTTTTCTCTTATTCATTCTGCCTCACTCTGCCTCGCTCCTCTCCTCCTCTCCTCCAGCCGGAGCTCCGATCATGGCTCCGCCTCCAACTCTCATCTCTGCTGATCTCGGCTTCAGCTGGGGCAAGGTGGAACAAACTTCTTCTCCTCCTGCCTATATGACCACCCTGGAAAGCCAAATTAGGCTGTATGGAAAGCCAGGGTGGTCGCTGCTCTTAATCCTCGGCCCTCCAGGTGGAAAGAGGGCCGGGGGGGCACCCCCCCTGCATCTGCGAGCTGCAAGCTGCAGAGCTCAGAGACCGGCAGCCATTCCCCTGGAAGCTCCTCCTCCTAGTCCACATCCACTGCTTAAGTGTAATTTAATTAAGTGGTTGATAGATAAATATGTTATCAAGATTAATATTGGGATGATTTGGATTCTAACTACAGGTAGTAAGCTAAACTAAAATATTTGTAATAAGAGGTGAATAGGAAAGCAGCCATCTGGAAGTCTTTCCTTCTATTTTTGGACCAGTTGCTGAAAATCCTGGTCCTCCAGATGTTGCTGAGGTAGAGTTCCTAGGGTCCCTCACAATTGGCAATATTGACTGAGCTGCTGAGAGTTTGGCAGACCCTACATTCCCTATTCCTGCCATTGATCACATACCTGGCTGTAGTTTCTTATTTAAGAGCTCAGTCAGCATTTTTGCACATGTTTTTCAGGCAGGTGGTCTAGTTTTTGTTCTCTCCAAGGTTGGAGATATAATAACCTCCATCCTTGAAGACAGCAAACTCTTCCAAAGTTAGGGAAGACTTCTGCTTGAGATTCTATAGAGCTTCAAATAACAAATACCAGTATGTAGTACATGTAGCATAACCTCAATCAGCAGGCTATTTGATTCAGTGCAAGGCAGCTTCATGTATTCGTTTAAAATCAGAAGGACAATTATTTAATAGAACTGAATGCTTCTGTTAAGCAGAATCTGGAACTTCATCTTACATTCATTCCCCAAGAGAAATTATGATAGAAGTGTAATAATTTATTTAATTAAGTTTCATGGAGTAGCATTCCTTGTTATAACAGTATGGTTTAAATAAAAGTAGGATTAGGAAGACTTGTGTCTACTAGGAGTGGGGCCAAGAACAAGTAGCATGTGAATAGCTCAGAGTGCAGATCTGGGTCTGGTTGCTGCTCTGGACAGAAAAATCTTGTGTGTTGATCCAGTCAGAGCCTAAAGCAATAGGAGAGAAATTGTGTTTTAGCTGTACATTGAAATAGGCCAGATGAGAACTGCAAAAAAAGAATCTAATATTTAGTTATTCTGTTTTCTTCAAGAAATGAATTTTCTCCAACAACATAACCATTCTTCATCACTTGAATTTCACGTGACAAATCTGGAATCTGTTGGTCTGGAATGGAATTTAAAGGTTATCTTGCATAGGGAAACAAAATCAATATTGGCCGATATAAATAGAATATAACAGTGCTTTTAAAAATAAAAGCAAACCATCAGGGAGTATGAATAGAAAGCTGTGAAAATCTGGTGTGTTGTGTTACTGTTTAACAAATTGAACAGCCCAGGAAGAGTGTTAGATTCAGACTGAATACACTTTTGCTGGAAAAATGGGATTAAGTGCACCTAACTCATGCCCAAGAATTTTGGATTAGCTATCTGATTAACTTAGAACAACCCCTTTATTTGTTGTGAGGTCTTTGCACATTTTTAAAAAAATATTTTTACATTCACTTGTATTTCTGTCCCTTGCCTGAAACCCACCTACATACATACACACTTATACAAATATGAATCTATGAATGACTGATTGAATCAAGGTTGATTCTTATACTTGGAAAATCTGCAACGCTTGTGGAAGCAGATTGCTGTATCATTAGTTGTTTTGTTCCCCCTTCCAAAATTTTAAACTCCGTTAATCTGGAACGTTCCATTTTTCAGCAACCTGTTTTATCAATAATACCTAGTTATGGGTATTTCTCCACCTGACATGACCCTGAAATCTTCATAATGAAAAACAAATTATTACATTGAAACCCCATAGTAAAACTAAGCTTTTGGTGGATAATGTGACAATAGGGGTGTCTTTTAAAAAGGACAGGAAGAAGGTTGCAGTTTAAAGTAGTGGGTGCTTGTCTATGTATGGTACTTTCCTCCATGTACAAAGACAGTCACATTTGTTCTGTTCCAGTTGTTTATCAAATTCCTCTACTGTTTTTTCCCCACTGGAATTCTAAATGTAATATTGTTGCAAGCAGAAAAACAAGAAAAAGGAAAGGAAAGCATTTAATATGGAATTGCAATATGATAACATTGGTATGTCATACGCCATTCTTCCTCCAGTTCCCAATTCCATTTTATAAATGGATTCTCATGTCTTCTGTACATGCAAATTATACGATGGTTGGTTGTTGGTTTCTCTAAGTTTCACATTGCAATTAGTGTTCATACACATCACATAAAGAAAAATGGATAATATTTGCAAGGACAAGTCCAGGAATATGATAACTAAATAAATCATGGATTAATATTAATCTACTTCTTCTGAATCATTACATTTTTAGTTCAGTTGAGAGAATTAGTATATGAAGATGGTAGATTTGGATTCTGATGATTTTAGTGAATTTACTGTACGTTTGATTAAGACAGACACAATCTTGCATTCTGCATTTAATTTTATTTTTCTTGCCAAGTGTGCTTCCGTCCAGGAGGTGCTTTTTTTTTCGCAGAAAAAAATATTTTAATGTAAATGATTTTAAAGCAGCCTCATCCTAATATACTGCAAATATCCAACCCAGAATATTCATTGCCTGGCCAGCACTAAAGTATAGAAAAGGTGCTACAAACGGAGATGTTTTGGATTAAATGTCTCATTTTAGGATACTAAAGCCTCACTTAAAATACAATACAATACAATAGCAGAGTTGGAAGGGTCTTCTAGTCCAACCCCCTGCCTAGGCAGGAAACCCTATACCATTTCAGACAAATGTCTGTCCAACATCTTCTTAAAGACTTCCAGTGTTGGGGCATTCACAACTTCTAGAGGCAAGCTGTTCCACTGATTAATTGTTCTAACTGTCAGGAAGTTTCTCCTCAGTTCTAAGTTGCTTCTCTCCTTGATTAGTTTCCACCCATTGCTTCTTGTTCAACCTTCAGGTGCCTTGGAGAATAGTTTGACTCCCTCTTCTTTGTGGCGACCCCTGAGATATTGGAACACTGCTATCATGTCTCCCCTAGTCCTTCTTTCTCTTAAACTAAACATACCCAGTTTCTGCCCAAGTATGGCCATGGTAGAGGCAAATAGGATTTATCAAAAGAACATTGTACATGGCCAAGTAAAGCTACTTGAAAAAAACAGCATTTTAAAAAAAGAAAATAGAAAAATAACACTCAAAATCATGCAGTTACAATCTATTTGACCCTACTCATTCGTGGAAAGATTATTCCATCAAATTACAAAAAATAAGTTTTTTTTTAAAAAAAATCTGATTATTGTGTGAATAATCATTAGTTTACTAATGTAAACTAATAAGAGGCCAATGATCCTGAATCCTTTTATACCTGATTGGTAGCCATTTAGTGATGTAATGTTCACCTTTTACTCTTATTCATTCTTATGTTAGCTTATTTTTTAAATTTTATTCTGCTTTGAATAGGGAAAAGAGAATCCTAGAGGATGGAATTAGGAAAACATTAATTCTTTATTTTGAATTAGAAAAAAAGAGTAATAAAAAGAATCATTTTCCAAGCTTGAATTTACACTAGTTGCCTTTTACTTAATCCATTTAAAGTCAACGTTTAAATCTCAAAAGCAACACTTTGGAGATTTGGAGGAGGCTGTTGAAACTGTAATATATGCTTGGCATGTGATTAGCAGCAAAGAACCCCAAGTTCTTGCATGTGTGATTCCCCCCCCCCCTCTTGTGCTGCTAATACATGAATTATAACCACATGAGATTTGCCATTGGCTGGCTGGAAAATTCTGGGAGTAGAAATTTACACATCCTCAAGTTGCCAAGGCTGAAAAACACTGCTCTAAGTTCTATTTCATGCAAATGAGTTTATAAACCTACATTCTTTTGAGGTACACGAAACAGGCCAAAATTGAATGTTACCTTCTTACAGAAAAAGAATGAGTCATCCAAAATTCTTCATATTAGCTCCCAATAGACAGCACGCACAAACAAATCTAATTCCATGTTAGACTACTACTGAATGTAATCCAGCTCCCCTCGATAACCCAAAGGAAACACAAGCCTTCCAAACCTAAGTTGTTATTCTAGCATGCTCCAAGCACAAAAGATTGCTCATGTAAACTAGCTTGCATTGTAGCAATGGCATATTCAACAACTTATTTTTTTCCCTGTGTTTAATTCATGCCGTCTGATTCAAATGAAAAGTCTCAATAAAGAAGGACTAGCTAAGTTGGGTTATCAGTCTGCTTGCAGTTATTTTGCTCAGCTAAAGGACTGAGTAACAAGTAGGAGCGTTCTGCACATACGAACTTTTCCATGTGGAACTCAGAAAGAACAAAAGCCAGGATCCGATTGATCTGGGCAGATCTACTTTCAAGTTGAGAAAGGTTGTCAGGCTAGATTACGAGGAAGCTCAGGAGGTATTCCAGTACGGTAATCAGAGTTGCATTGTGAGACTGGCTATGTTTAGTTAATCTGTTCAGAACAGTGAAAAAAGCATGGTTTTTAGCAAACTGTTCTTTTCAAATTGTTTGGAACATAAACTTGAATGATGCATTCAGTCTCGCTAAACCATATTGCATGCTGATGCTCAGTTCCAAGAGGTGTTTTTCACAACCATTTAGTTTTGCTTAGAATTTTGGGTGGATTCAATCATTGGGGTATTTACTATGGCTTGGTTTAAATACTGTAATGTGTGAATTCAAATGGTTGTGATGTATTCAGTGATGCATTGTTAAAGAAATCATGGCTTAGGGTGATATGTCAACCATGAGCTATGACTTTGATGCTGGACTGCACATGAATATCTGAAATTAACAGTGGTGATGAACATTTTTTGATTTGTGCAGTGACATCCTAGTATAAACCTCACCTTTGTATAGTGCTGCTCAGTATTAGAAACAACAAGTACATAAATCACTGGTTTGCATTGTTCTGGCCTAATACACATTTTGTCACCTATTCCATCCCCACATCCTGGGGCCCTAAGTGGTCCTGACTTTTTTTCTTTTTTACTTATTGAACATCAAGATTGTGTTTGGTTGTTTTATAGATAATAGCACAACCCTGTTCCAATGAATATCTTGTGACTTTTATAAATTCTTAGAACGATTTCACCTGTTATTCAGACACAAGCTTAGATTCTTCATTAGGTTCACATTCAGTAGAATGGCTAGCTAATTATGGCTTTCAAACCAAGACAAAATGACATTAAACTTTACCCCATTCACACTTTCCATTTCTATTTCTACATTTTTAATATGGACATAAGCTGATTATGGTAGAAAAAATAGTCAATAATTTTTAATCCTCCAATGCTAACAATAATTTAAAATGTATTTGTCTAGGCCTATGCATTATATTTCTACTTCCAATCATTGGATGCCATATGACCAAAGTCGCTGTACATATTCTATGTGTCTCTATAATTATGTTTGTGTGTGGATGGCTTTTTAAAAAAGCACTTACGCATTTCATATTCATCCAAAGTGCTTCCCAAACTTTAAGACTTTTAATTGCCATGGGATCTATTAGGGCTGAATACCCTGTAACTGTGACTCAGAAACTGTATTAAGAATGAACAAAGTACTTCAAAATTGGAATACTTTAATACTAGATATTATTGAGGCATTCCAACTTTTTCAGTCTTCAGAAGCCAGAACAAAAATGTGATTGCTTCAAGAAGTCATTAAAATTAATGTTCAAAACAGGGGTGTCTTCCTTCAGATCTCTATATTGCTATATGTTGAGAATTTAGAGGTATCTCTTCTGTCCTCTGCCTTCTCCATTATATGTAGCCATGTTCCTAATGCCTTGTACATCTCTACCTGAGTCAATACTTCTGTCTTTCTCCCCATCCTGATTTATTCATAGCACTCTTGATAAATTTTGCAAGCTTTTTGCCAAACACTTTTCCCTACCAATGTGAAATGCAGGTCAGGCTTGCATAAACATCCTTTATTTTGGTCTAGGAATTTCTTGACAGCAATACCTTAGCCATTTCTTGACAGCATCCATGACAGCATCCTTGCCACTTTCCATCAATGAGTAGGATAAATGAAGAACCTATTGGTGATGTCATCTGTTTCATCTCCCTACGGGGGCTTTTTGGTTGCTTGTCACCCCCTGAAATATTTATCCTTTTGTGGCAATTTCATTTCTCCCTGTATCTGTGTACATATCAGTGTAGGAATGCAGAGGAATCATTCTGCTGGATCAACCTTGGTCTCTCCACCACATCCTAGATTTATCTTCAAGAGGATGGCATACTTGTTAAGATAGCTTGTTTGGTTATACAACTCTCTCTCACAGTAATGAACCTTTTGTCTCCATCACTGTTTGCTTTTCTACTCAATGGATAACTTTGATTTCCTTGATCTCTATGGAGTAAAGGATCCTTTCCTCCATTCTGAAGTTGTTGGGATGACAAAGCTATCTCAAATGAGTGAGAGTCATTTTCCATGTCCAGAGTGTCAAATCAATTGATGAGCTCCAGTAGCACAGGACTTATTTTCTTTGTACACACTTTGTTGCCATGTAGCTCAAGAAAGAATGATTAAGCTGGTGTTTCCCAAATTTTTGCTTTCATTACCCAAAACCAAAATACCAAAAGGTAACTCACTTTAAATAAATTTAAATATCCCTGTTGTGATCGGGTAAGGGATTTGTGTGCTGTTAATCAAAGAAAAACCACTTTTATCCAATATGGGGTAATTTATCCAGGTTTGGGAATCACAGATTAAATCAAGATGTTGTCCAAGACAATGGAATTGACCAATTATAATCTAAAGCCGCCTGGTGCTCACTATACACACACACAGGGTGCCTCCTTCCTCTTTGGGATCTTTTTCCTCTCTCTTCTACTTCTGGACAATTTTGAATGTCTTGCTTTCCTTGGAGATCTCATTTTGAGGCCTTTCATAGAGAGCTTACCATGCAATGTGTCTTTGATGGGTCTTGAAAAAAAAGGCTATTCTCAATATACAAGGGAGTTGGAAGGGACCTTGGAGGTCTTCTAGTCCACCCCCTGCCTAGGCAGGAAACCCTATACCGTTTCAGACAAATGGCTATCCAACATATTCTTAAAGACTTCCAGTGTTGGGGCATTCACAACTTCTGGAGGCAGTCCTTTCTTCTTACCAAGGAAAGAAACTTGCATATGCAGCAGATATAATTAATAGAGTCTTCTGATTAGAAGACAAACATAGTACACATTGGGCAGCTCATCACTGCTGATGCCTTGATGAGTAAGTTTACAGGAGGATGAGTACACATCATTGTTTCTTCCCTGTTGAATTCTGTTAAAAAAAAACCCTCTTCCCTTCCTGTGTGCTGTCCTGGGTTGTTTATTGTGGTTGTGATCTCCTAAATGCCTTTCCTCCTTTTGAAGTATGCTGACTGAAATTCATTTGTGACATACAGGCAGTGCTCAATTTACAATCACACTGCAACCTGGAATTTCGGTTGTAGGTAATTGCGCTCATAAGTGCTATTCTCCACATAAGTGTTACTCTCCAATTTTACAACTGTTATAACTGTTTTACAACAATCGTAAAGCAACTCACTATGGTCATTAAGGAAATCATGTGGACATTAAGCAAACCATAGGGTTGTTAAGCTTTCTGCCACAAAATGTCAAAAAATGTCACAAATCATGTTCACATGACCATAGGATGCTGCAACTGGTTGTAAATGTGAGTCAGTTGCCAAGTCCCCAAAATACAATCATGTAGTATGTATGAGTGTGGCTGTTGTAAATTGAAGGACAGGTCATAAGTAGTTTTTCTGAACGTCATAACTTTGAATGATAATTAAGTGACCGGTTAGAAATCGAGGTATACCTGTATATAATTGGATACTTACAAACTGCCCCAGTTATATCTGATATATTTTAGATATATTGGGTAATCACCATTATGTGTAATTATGAGCCAATTTGATAACCGGGAAAGTCTTAAAAATCTGAAGAACTGGTCGTGAGTAGCATCTTAATATTTGCTCTCCTAACATTGACACTTGGATACATGAATATTCTTAGAAGGAAGCCTTTCATTTACTCTGTAAAATGTATTGTACCAAACTGGTTTAAATGAATCATGAAACTAAACAATGCAAACTGTTTATGCTGTTGTGCAGGTCCTGTTTCATCAGAATCCCCATGGATACATCAGTTTAATGAGTGTATGTTCAAGGAACCAAATCTCTTTATTAGCGAGTTAGGGCACATGTTGAAAAACTGCTGCTTGGCAACATGATTCCTGAGCACCTCATGGGAATTTTATGTTCCAATTACTGCTGCAGATGGAAGAGTTTGGACATTTCATAATGGCTGTTTTGATGTTTCAAATAGGCGCCAGAAATAGCTAACTAAAATCTCCTTCGTGAAAGTCTTCTCGTTTTCTGAGGAAGACTACATCTTTAAGGCTTTCCATGGCAGAAAAAAGGTGAAAAGAAAGGGGAATGTGGCAAAAATAAAAGTATGAATGAGATAATGGAGATAGCAAAGCTGATAACCAGGTCTTATAAGCAATGAATTTTTTAAAATGTTAAGGGGAGAAACAACAGTGATCACCAAATGCTTCCAAAATAAGGTAAAAAAATATATAACTGAACATTAAAAGGATCAGCCAATTAACCGTGAAAGGTATTTAAACCATGGCTGGATGATCCTTTATCACAGGGGTGTCAAATTCATGTTGTCATGTGATGTATTGAGACTTTTCCCCCCTTCGCTAAACCGGCATGGGTGTGGCCAGAGGGTGACGCATCCGACCCATGGGCCGGGAGTTTGTCAGCCCTGCTTTCTCATCACTACTGCATAGAACGGAAGTTGATCTCCATCCATAGCCTGTCTTCATGATTCTGCACTCATTGTTATATAGTTCTGTTGATATGGAATATTTTGTAGAAGCCATGCAATTCTTCCAGCTTGTGTTTAAGTTCAGCTCATAATTGTTTGTCCTTCCTGTTGAAAGTCTTTATCTGAGTAAATACATAAGAAAGACAGGTAAGGAGCTGAGGTGCAGCCTGTTTTAGATCTCCACTTTTTCTAGAGAATGGAATACGCATCACAAAGATGATTTTGATTCCAGCACTATCGTCAGATAGTGGTAGTCAAAAGTGCCATGTACAGTTTTAGTGGATGTGCTAACTATGTCCTTTCTTAGAAGAAATGAACCTATTTCTGCTCATCCTTATCTGAACCACCTACACAATATAGACAAATACCTTGCATAATTGAGCATTTCTGGAAGGCTGCCTGGAAATTATGGAATACATATGGTGTATTTGTGTGAGAGTGTGTATACATGCACTCATAAGTGCATGCCGGGGTCTATCGCATTAGACAGTACTAGAGGTACAGAATATGCAGAGAGCCCTCTGAGGCAGTCCAGCACATAGTGGCAGGAGGTAAGATGCAGGCAAGAATAGCATATACTGAATGGCATATCCAAACATCTGGCATACGTACAGGAACATCTGTAGGGTAGATCCATATGGGAGATTCCACAGTAAGTTAGAGCGAATAATTGGCCTAAGATTCTGTGGGACTTCCAGATTCAGATGGATAGGCAGGTATTGGCCAATCAACCAGATGCCTCAGGAATAGATAAGAACCAGGAGACAACAGTGGTGATAGATTTAGGGTGCCAAGTGACAGCAACATCAGGAAGAAGGAGTATCAAGAGCTGGAGAAATTTGAGGGCTTGAAGAAAGAACGAGAGAGGATATGGAAAACAAAGTGGACCCCATGGTGGTAGGAGCGTTTGAGACTGTGACTCCTAACCTGGTAGAGGGGCTCTAACAGATACCAGGAACAACATAGGAGTTTCACTCATGTAAAGAGCAATACGCAAAGTTGTCGAAGTCTGAGTGTCACAAGACCTCACTATATTACTTGGGTTATCGCATCTCCAACGAGAGGATAGAAATGGATCCAGGAAAAGTGAAAGCTGTGTTAGACTGGAAACCTCCAAGCATTCGCAGACAACTACAAAGCTTCCTTGGATTTGCCAATTTCTACAGGCAGTTCATTCCGACATTTATGTAAATTGCCCTCCCATTGACTGAGAATGGGGCCTTCCCCAACAAAGCCAAAAGCAAACCAATCCCTGAAATGGACTGTCAAAAAGCCTTTGAGAAATTAAAACGACTCTTTGCCCAACAGCCCATACCGAAACACTCCGACCCCAAGTGACCATTCATAATCCAGACAGATGCCAGTGATGTAGCAATAGCTGCAGTGCTACTACAAAAGAATAGAGAGGGCCACCTCTTACCGTGTGCTTACATTTCCAAGAAACTCACCACTACTGAAAGGAGATGGGCCATTTGGGAGAAAGAGGCATTTGCGATCAGGTGGAGCCTGCTCACATGGAGACATCTCCTGGAAGGGTGGGGGGATATGTCGTTCGAGGTCTGGACTGATCATAAAAACCTCAAAGCTATTCACGCCCATCAAAGACTATCCCCCAAACAGGTTCATTGGGCACAATATTTCCAAAGGTTTAAATTTAGAATTAAACACATCCCTGCAGGGAAGAACTTGTTGGTGGATGCTTTGTCGAGAAAACCGCAGTACAACAGTAAGAAGGAAGAAGTTGTTCAACCCATCATTTCTTCCTCCCACCAACAGGTGGGCCAGATCACCATCCGAAGCCAGGATAAGCTGACGACAGAGTTCAAAGCAGCACTCCCGGCAGACCCGTGGTTCAACAATAACAAGGACATCCTAACAGTGAGCGGTGGCTTAGCCTGAAAGGGGTCCAAAGTGTACGTCCCTGCGGGGTTGAGGCTGGAAGTCCTACAGCGAAGCCATGATGCGAAACTAGGAGGGCACTTTGGATTCCTAAAAACACTCCACCTCGCCAGGCATCAATTTTGGTGGCCAAAGATGAGATCAATCGGAGGTGGAAGATTACGTAAAAAGCTGTGCTACTTGCGCAACGATGAAAACATGGCCGGGGAAGCCCCCTGGACTACTACAACGAGTGGCCAGCCCTAGCCGACCATGGGAGGAGATTGTAATGGACTTTATTGTCGAGCTCCCAGATAGCAGCGGGAATAAAGTAGTTTGGACAGTTATTGATTTGTTTTCCAAGCAGTGCATTTCATCGCTTGCTCAGGGTTGCCGTCCGCAAAGAAATTTGTGAAACACATTTATTGCCTGCATGGGGTGCCCAAAAGGGTCATTTCAGACCACGGAGTTCAGTTCACCGCCAAGTTCTGGAGAGAGTTTCTGAGATCCATTGGGTCCACACAAGGACAGCTCAGCATTTCATCCCAGCATGGATGATGCAGCAGAGAGGGCCAATGCAATGGTGGCACAATACATCTGGTGTTGTGGACTATCAGCAAGACAACTGGTCAGACTTGCTACACTTTGCTGAAGTGGTGTACAACAATATGATCCACAGCAGCACTGGATTAACACTTTTCCAGATTACCAGTGGCATGGAATTTGTTCCCTTGCCTGAGCTGCCTAGAGAATCTCCCTCCTCCATGTCTCTGAATGGATGGATGGACACACTAAAGAAAGGATGGGAAAATACAAAGAAAGCTCTAGCAGATGCAGCAGAAGCCTACAAGAAGCAAGCTGATAAACACCGCTCGCTCCAACCCCCCTTTCGTGTGAGGGACAAAGTTTTTGTATCTACCAAATACATAAGATTAAGAATGCCTAGTAAGAAATTGGGCCAAAATTTGTAGGTCCATTCCCAATAGAGAAAATAATTAACCCAGTTACAGTTCGACTCAGACTACCCAGAATTCTAGGGAAAATTTACCCAGTATTTAATTGTAGCTTGTTAAAACCAGTAATTGGGTCCAGCAATAAGACCGTCCACCCAAGCTCCCCTTCCTCCTGTAGTGGTAGAAGAGGAAACACATTATGAGGTAGAAAAAAATCTTAGATTCCAGGTTGTATAGGGTCGCTTACAATTTCGTGCATTGGAAGGGGTACCCTTTGTCCGAAGCTACATAGGTGAAAAGTTGGGACCTAAAAGCAGATAAGTTAGTAAAACAATTCCATGAGAAGTTTCCCGATAAGCAAAGGGTTCCACGGGCGGGGGGGGGGGGAGGTGGTTAATTGTATTGTGTTAGCTTTTATGATGTTCTCTTTTCAGGAAACATTTTTCTTCTGAGGAGAGGCCACCTGTCAGGCCTGCAATCATATTCCTTTTAGGATCTTTGGCCTGCCACACACTCTCTCTCTTTCTTTACTATACTGTTTCATTAGTAGGGAATTGGGAGGGGGTAGGAGTAGAATTTGTTTGTTTTCAAAATAAAAAAAAATCCTTTCTAGAAATCAAGGTCATTTTTTGTCTCTGCCCCGCTGCATCTGACAGGAACTAGATGGGTGGGAATGCCAACATGGCAGAGGAAGATTGGACCATGTGATAGACTTGTGGGTGTGGGGACAAGTTCATGAACTTTCAACTGGGTGGAAACCCAGGAAGCCTTCAGATTCGGGTTTCCACAGATGTGCCAACATGTCTATCTTATTAAATTGGAACTGTGATTTATTTATTTATTTATTATTTATTTATTAATTTGACTTCTTAGTCGCCCCCTCTCCCCCAAGGGACTCGGGGCGACGTACACCAGCAGCGGTCACAACGATACAATATGGAGGAGGTGGAACAATAAATAAATAAATTACAATAATTTAAAACAATTAAAAACCCCAATGATAGTTAAAAGTTAAAAATTAAGATTAAAAATTAAAAATGCCCAAGAGGTGGAGAAGCTCTAAATTAAGCCAGGCCGGCTAGTCGGAACAGGTGGGTCTTAAGCTTCGTGCGGAAGGAGTGGAGGTCAGTTGTTGTCCTAATGTCTGGGGGGAGGTCATTCCAAAGGGTAGGGCCCATCACAGAGAAGGCCCTACTCCTGGGCGCCGCCCTCTGACATTCTCTGGAGGACAGCACTCGGAGAAGTCCCTCTCTGTGCGAGCGAATAGGTCGCAGGGATGTGTGGGGCAGAACGCGATCCTGCAGGTAACTAGGCCCTGTGCCATGGAGCGCTTTAAAGATGGTAACTAACACCTTGAAGCGCACCCGGTAGGCCACAGGAAGCCAGTGCAGCTCGCGCAGGAGAGGTGTTATATGGGAGAACCTCATTCTCCCCATAATTGCCCGCGCGGCTGCATTCTGGACCAACTGCAATCTCCGAGCGCACCTCAAGGGGAGCCCCATGTAGAGAGCATTGCAGTAGTCCAGGCGGGACGTCACCAGCGCGTGAGTGACTGTGCGCAGGGCATCCCGGTCCAAAAGGGGTCGCAATTGGCGCACCAGGCGAACCTGGTGGAACGCCCCCCTCGCCACGGCTGCCACATGATCATCCATAGCCAGCCGGGCATCTAGGAGGACACCCAAATTGCACGCCTGTTCCACCGGGGCTAATTGCTCGTCCCCTATGGCCAGAGATGGGATGTACTGGTTGAACCGGGAAGCCGGAAGCCACAGCCACTCTGTCTTGGAGGGGTTGAGCTTGAGCCTGTTGTCCCCCATCCAGACCCGCACGTGATGAAAGTTAAGTCTTAAACTCTGATTTAATTCTGGATGATATTTGGAACGCTGACATCCAGAACACTGCAGTGCTAGAAACAGTTAAGATCCTGCACAGAATCCTCAAATTTCCAAGCCTCTGGTGGAGGATTTGAGATTGAAAAAGACACATACTACCCAAACAGTAAGAATGTTTAATGTTATTATAATGAGAAATAATACAAACAGAAAAAGAATGAGGTAAGAGAAAGAAAAAGGAGGAGATTTTTAAAAAGTTAAAAGTACAAAAAGAAAAAAGTAAAGAACCAAAAAGAGAAAGAAGTAGAGAAAACAATATTAAAAATATAAAGTGGCTTCTGATCTTTACAGTAGTTATAAATACAATTATATTTTAATCTCTCTGTCTAAGGTTTCATCATACCTTATATTTATAATCCAATTTAATCATCAAAACTGTAGATCACAAATTCATTTTTCTTTTTTTGTGTGTAAAAAGTCCATTAGGCATTTCCAATCACTGATAGATGTAAATATTGTCTTTCTAGTAATCAAAATAGTTAATTTATCCATTTCAGCAAAACCTGACAGTTTCACCACCATTCTTCCATAGTGGGAAATGTCAAATATTTCCATCTCTCTACAGTAGATGGTAATTCTGTTGCTGTAATCATGTATTGAAATAAACTTCCATGGCTTTTTTGCAACTATGTATCAATTAATTCTAAAAGGAAAAGTTTTGCTTTCAATTGCATATTACGCTTAAAATCCTCTGTATCAAAGTATTATTTGGATCCATTTTTAAAGCTTTGTTACTTTGTTACCAAGCACGATAAAATGTTCCTTCTTGATTTCCACATTTCTAACATATATTTGAAGTGCCTTTATATGATCTTCATAATTTCTCTGGTGTCATGCCAATGGTACATCATTTTATAAAAATCCTCTTTAAGATGTAAATTTCAATCCTTTCAACTACATATTTTCTCATTGTTCCATCTGCATATTACAATCAAAGTTTTAGTATACTGAAATTATCATGAATTCTTTGACCCCGTCTTCTGTTTCAAATTTAGTAAAGGCTTATACATTTTAGCAATTACAGGTTTCAACATTGTATATAGTTCTGTTTCAAATTCTGTCTTAGATTGTTCAATATCATAAAATCTTTTATCTGCTTTGAAACTTTCTGATTACTGTAAGACCATTGACAATTATGTCCCTCTGCCATGCTTCCTATTTGTTTCTGAAAACAATTCATAACAATGTCTGACCAAAAAAAAAAAAAAAATCCCAAATGGCTTCAAAGCATTTGAAAGGTCAATGTATGCCAGAAGTTGTCAGAAGTCTGTGTTTATTGTGTGTGTAGAGTTACCACAGTTCTGTAATTTCCTTTCTTAACATTTTCTGACAGAGTCATAATATAAGTCAGTCAAGAAATTCTATCCAGTTATATAATTCAGAATTTGGCTTTATTCTATAAAAGTGAAGGTTCCATTTTTGGACAAAGGTAGTGAAATTAATGTCTTCTATATATAAACCTCTTTTGTTATATTACCATTAGAATCATACCCACTTGTCAAGATTCTTTTGCCTTCAAAATTTAATTTTCTAGTTTCCTACATTTGCCTGCATTTGGGGCTGTGATTATTAGAATTCTCTGCAAATGCAGACAAAACCATTATCACGTTGACCTTACTAATTTAGCTTTTTAATTAAAAGTATAGCTTATTTTATTATCCCACGATTTTTTGGGGGAGGAACATGTTTTTTGTTTTATTTACTATTTAAAACAGGGGTGTCCAAACTTGGGAACTTTACGACTTGTGGACTTCAACTCCCAGAATTCCCCAGCTGGCTGGGGAATTCTGGAAGTTGAAGTCCACAAGTCTTAAAGTTCCCAAGTTTGGACACCCCTGATTTAAAACATGGATCCCAGTGTCAGTTTTATTGTTGCTACAGTTGCTGTCATTTGCCTTGAACACTTGGAAGTATTTTCAGGTGAAAGATACACATATTTAAAATTTAAGATAGAGAAAGCAAAATAAATTTTGATCCAGAAGCCTTGATACCTGGTTAACTGCAGGAAATAAGTGCTTTCAACAAATAGTTAAGCACCTTTATAAAAGTTGAACCATTGTTCTTTAGTTTCCAGATAAGATGGGGAAATGGGTAGGACTGTGATGTAGCAAAAGGCTTAGGGCCTAATCATTTACTTTGAAAGATGTTTTACTCTCTCCTTCCCAATTCTCTGCACCCTTTGTGGGACAATAGCAAAACTATAACAATTTTCAGTTACTGTTAGTAGTGAAATATATGCTTTGAAAAAGGAGTCTTGTTCTTGAAATTCCTAGCATGCTGTGATAATGATCACAGTATGGTAAATATAAAGTTGTAGCTACTATTGGTCTGCTGATGTCAGATAGCATTGCGCATGTATTATTGCTTATTGTTGACCAGTTGTTTTACTTCTATCAGATTGACTCTACATTCTACTAGATCTTCTTCCACATCCTTCAGACAAGTTGATTGCTATACTTTCTAACATGGAGCATGATTCCTGGAGTAGTTAATAAGGCTGTCAGCTTGGGACCATTTATGGCAGATGTGTTCAAAGCTTTACTCTTTAATTGTTCCAGTTTGCATACTACCATAGATTGAAAGTCCTAGTATTTTGCATAGGCAAATTCTTTATCAAATAACAGCATTAGTAGCATTAATTATTGATAAATATTGTTGCTGATAAACATATTTATACATTTTGTAGCAATGCTTGTGCTGTGTTTCTGTCAAAGTCTCCTTGTCAGGGTTTTGCAGACTGAGGCAGCTGATCAGTTTGATTTTTTTATATTGTCCGTGGCATGTTTAGTTTTTGGCCAACTGATCTGAGATATTTAATTGTTCAACTTGCTCAACCGGAGTTCTCTCAAAGTGGATCGTTGTTCAGGAGCCATCAGTTTTGAAAAGCTTGTTCTTATCAGTATTGATAGTTAAACCATACAGATAAGCAGCAATTATTTAACCTGAGGATGTCAGAGGCTTTTCTTTTCACTGTCTGTAAAAATCGGATGTAGCTCTCACCCCTGAAGGAGCTGATGATGATCGGGTCCTTCTGTCTCTTTTCTCAGGTGAGCAGCCCACCTGGCCCCAAACACAGGGACACACCTTGTGGAATTTGTGAAGCTTTAATTAAGATAATAGTCCTTTGTGGCCGGAGGTGATGAATCAGAAAAACTGCAGCCAGATCAGGAATGCAGCCACTTCTGAGCTCCACTGCTGGATTAGGATTGTTACCTCTCTTATGGCAGCAGGAATGCAACCCACAGAGCATAATGCTACAGCAGTTCTCTCCCTCAGATCAACATTGACTCTCCCTCTGAAAACACTGTCCCTCCATCCCCCTCTCAGTCCTGTTTTTCCAGCCTATTTTTTTTAGTCCTTCCCCAGTAGTGGCCTCTTCCTTTTTCTCCTCTGAGCTGCTGGACAGGTAATTCTGCTCCTCTGAATTTTGATTCCAATTTCCTTCCCTAGAGACCACCCCTCATTCCAAGTCCCCTCAGTCCTCCTCCTGGTCAGAGTTCAAGAGACCAGGTTCCAGCCTCCAGCAATCAGGGAGAGCTAGCTAACTGGGCTATCAAAGACTTTCTGTTTGCAGTCGAAATTCTTTTCTGGATGAAAGGGCTGAGCAGTTCAGAGCGCAGAAAAACACCAGCCGCCGCTGTAAGCCTTTGTGCCGTTTTCAAGATGAAAACGTTGCTGATAAAGCACGACTACACACAGTATTGTTAAGCAAACATTGGATCTGGGATGAATTTATCTTGTCCAAATATGACACTCTGCTCACCAGCAAAGGCTTTCCACACGACTGCATCAACACAATAATAGAGAGCAAGAGAAATGCAGTACAGCCTTAGTTATGTCACATTAGTACATACGCCACACTGAAGGTTTTCCAGGCCATCTCTGGAGGTTTTGAAGAAAAGATTACACAGCTATCCAGGGTGGTTTGTGGATTCCTCCACTAAGCAGGAGGTTGAAGACATCCAAGGTCCCTTCCAATCCTATAGTTCTATGACAGAGGGAAGTTGTTGGATATTTTGCCCTTAATAAAAATGTGATTTTTCATATGCCTCCTGCAGGAGGTTATTACTTTAGATGGCACACATTCTGCAGTGAATGCCTTTCATAGGCTTGGCCAATGGCTATTGACAGATACTGCTCTAAATTAACAGCTATTTCCATAACTGATACATTCCTTGAGGAATTAGTGTAGTTCATATATTTGCTCATAAAATTTCATTCTAGGAAAAAAAATGGGCTGTTTTCTTTTGGGCTAGATATTCCTGTCTAACTCTTCGGAGATATATATATATATAATATACATACAATATATATACCACACATTTGATGTTTCCTTAAACTGCCATTGAAGGAGTGAGTGTAGCCAACAAATTACCACAACACCACCAGCATTTAGTATTTCTGCAGTAATTTTAGCAGCTCCCTGTCTCTCTTTTTTTTAATTGAGTGATTATTTCTGTGATTTTTCACATTTTTCAGAGGTTCCATCTTCCATCAAGAGTGGTGGTTTTTTTCATTCTACTTCCTGTTTCTGTGGACGATGGACATGCTGTCCGCCGCTCGCCATCCCTGTGCCCCCCCCCTGATCCGGGGGGGGCACAGGATGCCTTGTAGGGGTGTCCTGCCGAGGGGGCGGCTTGATGGAGCCCCCTGGAGCAGCGGCGGCTGCAGGGGGGCTGCCAGCTTTGCCCTAGGCACTGGGAGGCTTTTGGGGGGGCGCGCCTGCCATGTGCGCTTTCGTCCGGAGGAGATCGGAAGAAAACGCTCGACTTGAAGGCAATAGCAGAAATGCGGTGGGAACCCCCCCCCCCGGTGTCTTTCTTTTTACTCTCTTTGAACAACTAAGTAAATGAGGATTAGCAGTATCCTTAAGACTCTTTGATCTTTGCGAAGTGTTAAGATTGGAGAGGGGGGTTTGCTTCCCCCCCCCTCTCAGAAAAGCGGCTCTACACGATCTCTCTCTCTCGGAGGAGAGAGGGAGAATTGGGGAAAAAAACCTTTGATATTCACTTCTTTCAAGCAACGGGGTAACGATCCTTTTTAACAATTGCGGAAGAAAGAACTGACCTAAAAAGCTATGAATGGAAACTTTCTAAATGACTGTTCTCCGAGCCCTGGGGAGGGCTGAGCCAAAATGGCGTTTCTTCCCCCGTTTCTGTTGTCGTTACAAATGAACTGTCGTCTCTGAAAAACTTTTTGGGCTGGAATTATAAAACCCGGGTGAACCCTAGAGGAATCTCCTTGTACAGCTCTTCCTTGGATTGGGAAAAATTGACTTTAACCAGAGGGGAGCCGTATTGAAGATCGATATCCCACACTGGACTTTGCCTGTCTCTTCGGGGGCCCCCTGACAGCGTGCTCCTACAGACGCCATCTTTTCTGCTTAGACCTATAACTTTTTTTGAACTTTGAAATGCCTGCAAAAAAGCCTCCACCCAAACCAGCCTCGGCTCCATCTTCTGCTGTCTCAAGCCCGGTTGCCCCGCAAACGCAATTAACTTCTTTTTTGCAACCAAAAGCCCCCGAGGGGGAACAGCAGTCTCAAGAAATGTTCCACCAAATGTTTCAGACACTCTTAAAGGGACAGGACGAAATAAAAAAGCAGCTGGCGGACTTAAAGGAAGAACTCAGACAGAATCAACAACAGACTTTACAAAATAGTCAAAAAATAAATGCTCTGGAGGAGGGTGCTGTGGGGGTGGGAGAAGAGATGAAGGCTTTACAAAAAAAATGTTGGATTTGAGAGTTACATGGAAAAAATGGAATTTGAAAGGATGTCTTTTTTTCTTAGATTTCAAAATATACCTGAAACAGAGGGTGAAGACTTAAGAGAGACTATGATAACAATGCTAGCAGATTATATTAAAAGAGATAAACAGCAGCTAGGGTGGGATATTGACCTGATATATAGAATCAATTCAGCATATGCTAGAATACACAATGTTCCAAGGGAGGTACATGTTAAGTTTTTTAGAAAGACTACAAGAGATGAGATTCTAGGAGTTCAAAGGAGGGAACCTCTAAGATATAAGGACAAAGAAATAACCATTCTGAAACAGATACCAAAAAGAATAAGAGATAAGAGGAAGAAATTCTTCTTTCTAACTAAAAAGCTATATGAAAAAAATATCTGGTTTTGGTGCTTAATTCCAGAAGGCCTGTTGATTTTTTGGGAGGGGGGTAGAGTGAGAATTAACACAGTGGTGGAGGCAGAAGCCTTCATGGGAAAACATAAGGACCTCCTAGGTGAAACAAGAGATGGCACACAGGGAGGAGCCTTGGCTCAGCCAACAGACAGGGGAGAAGAGACAGCAATGAAACCTAGGTCACAGAAATGAATTAAAAACATATCGCAATTGCTAATATAATGAAATGTAGAAATGATATAAAGTATGGTTGAAGATGTCAAAGAATTGAGTAAAATAACTGCTAATATGAATGTAACAATGATATTTTGATATATATAAAATATGAAAGAAATGCAAGATTCCGGGGAAGTACCACCTTCCATATGATGTAGCTGTCAAAAATTTTTTCCCACACTTATGTACCCTTTTCCCCAAAATATTTGAAAAAAAACAATAAAACTTTTGTTATATAAAAAAAAAGAGTGGTGGTTTTACTACCGTGTTCTCTGCAATGGAGTGCTTGTAAAGGAGTTTGAAATACTCAAGCCAATAATTCAGTTGTTTAATGTATCTTATGATTTTTGATGAATGTATCTTGTCTTTTTATGTACACTAAGAGCATATGCACCAAAGACAAATTCCTTGTGTGCCCAATCACACTTGGCCAATAAAGAATTCTATTCTAATTCCAAAGCACACAAAAAAGTATTCTGATTTTATGTCATTCATACTTCTGAGCTAGTGTAGTATGATATAGAGATTACAGCAGGGGTATCAAACTCAAGACCTAGGGGCCGGATGTGGCCCATGGGGTGGTTAGATCTGGCTCACAGGGAAAGAAACAGCAAAGGACCAGCTCACAGTGCCTCTGCCAGTGAAGATGGAGCTTGGGAAGGCCGCCCGTTTTTGCTGGCAGAGGGTTGCAGGAAGCTGTCGCAACCAAAAACAGAGCTCAGGAGCCCGTTTTCACTGGCAGAGCATTCAGGCCACCACAGGTGCCCCCAATACAAGTGACATTGAACTTCCCACACCCATCCTGCCCCCCCAAGGTCAAACACAACCTTGATGCAGCCCTCAATGAAATCGAATTCGACAGCCCTGGGTTAAAGCAATATGCAACTTCGTCATTCTTTTTCTGTGTTATTTCAATAGCCATTTTGTTCTGCTCTGAAATGGATATGGACCTGCTTATTAAGTTGTTTTCATATCTTTGAATATGAATGCTTGGTTTTCATTGAAAAACCATGGTTTTGTTTGCTGTTTTTCTACAGAACCGGATTTTTGCCATATTTATTATTTGAGAGAAATAAATTTTAAAGTGGCTCACTTTACCCCGCCCCCCTTCCCCCCCCCCAATTACTGTATCTCTATTGATCCAAACAAGGTTATAAAATATGTTAAGAGAGCACTGTTGAAAATTGTTAGCATGCTTCACATTACTTATGTACAAGAGTATTGAAAGTTGAGAAAAATATGAGATATGAATGGTTCGTTTGTTCTGTAGGTGGGGATTGATTTTCAGGAAATTGGCCTTCAAATATCACTTTAGACATTGTTGAAGATAAATATTCAAAATATGCATTTATTTTGCAGACTTAAAATATGTTGAGCATGGAGAAGAATTCTTAGTAACTCTGCATGCTCAGCTATTAGCAGAATGGAATAATTGGTACAGTTGTGCCCCTACCATCATGGAAACCACAAATCATCTACTTTTGGGAGACCAGATGGCCCATTTGAAAATTTTAAATTACATTGTGGGCACTCTCAATAAAAATAGATCCAGAGAGGGGAGTGGAGGGATGGAAGATAGCAGTGGTGGGTTTCAATTTATTTTACTACCAGTTCACTCATGTGTGCTTTATCCATGTTCTTCAGACTAATACAATGTAATGTAGTACAGTGGAATGCAATAGCAATATAATATAAATTTTATCTCTGCTATCATATAATCATAATTGTGATATCATTCATGCATGGTTTGGACAAGCTGTACTGAAAAGGAATTTGTCTTTGGTGCATATGCTCTCAGTGTACATAAAAAGACAAGGTACATTCATCAAGAATCATAAGGTAGAACACTTAATGATAGTCATAGGGTACAAATAAGCAATCAGGAAACAATATCAATATAAATCATAAGGATACAAGCAACAAAGTTACAGTCATGCAGTCATAAGTGGGAGGAGATGGGTGATAGGAACGATGAGAAGACTAATAGTAATAGTAATGCAGCCTTAGTGAATAATATGACAGTGGTGAGGGAATTATTTCTTTAGCAGAGTGATGGCATTCAGAAAAAAAACTGTTATTGTGTCTAGTTGTCTTGGTGTGCAGTGCTCTATAGCTTCGTTTTGAGCGTAGGAGTTGAAACAATTTATGTCCAGGATGCGTGGGATCTGTAAATATTTCCACGGTCCTCTTTTTGACTTGTGCAGTATACAGGTCCTCAATGGAAGGCAGGTTGGCAGTAATAGTTTTTTCTGCAGTTCTGATTATCCTCTGAAGTCTGTGTCTGTCTTGTTGGGTTGCAGTACCGTTGATCAGGGCAATGCAATTGCTTCTGAGATCTTACATAGGTTCTTTTTCTAAACAAGTTTAGAACTGAAAGATTGCCACACCTGTTGTTCAAACATGGCTTTGGCAATCTTAAGAAAATGTTATATGTGTGTAAAAAAAAAAATAGGACTAGCTGTCTCTTGAACTGTAATGCTTTGTTTAAGTTTGATTTAAGTCAGGAAAGAAAGCCAGATTCTGCCAGCTCTATGCTGCTGCTTCCACTGCCAGTGAGTTGATTAGAAGTGTCTCTGCCAAGGACACGTTTCTCATGGCTGTATTTTTTTACTTTTTCTATTACAGGTAGTCCTCGGTTAAAGCCCATTTGTTCAATGATGACTATTAAAATTTACGACAGTGCTAACCAAGTAAACTTACAGCAGCCGTTGCAACATCCCCATGATCATCTGGTTGTAATTCGGGCACTTGGCAACTGATTCACAATTCTGACAGTTGCATTGTCCTGCAGACACACGTCCCAAAGGTGCTTTTTCAAGAGGCAACTGGACTTTCTGGTTTTTCTTTGAAGACATTTTGCTTCTCCTCCAAGAAACTTATTCAGATCTGTGAAGAAGCTTCTTAGAGGAGAAGCGAAAAGCCTTCCAAGAAAAACCAGAAAGTCCAGTTGCCTCTTGAAAAAGCCCCTTGAGATAACCATGACCTGGATGACTGAAAATCTCCATAGACTATAGATATGTGATTACCATTTGTGAGCTTCACTGCTGGCTCCTGACAAATAAAATTAGTGAGAAAACCAGAACGAGATCACAGAACTACCCTGTGGAATTTGTTTAAAGGCTTCTGGAAATGTAGAAACTGGTGTCGTAAATCAGTTCAATCATGTTCATTTGCACTTTATGACCACATTACTTAAAAATAACCTTCCAATCCCAAAATTACTGTTGTTAGCAGAGGCCTACCTGTATTTTAATAAGAAAGGAATTCCATCTGTCCCACTCCATAGGACACTTTCAATACTGCCTTTGCAACTGAGAATGAAAATTGGTCATTATTGATTGTTCCTCTTCTGTCACTCTGTCTGCCCAACTCCTATTTGTTCACAGAGAGCAACTGGCTATGTGCCCATTTGACAGACCACAGGCATGAAACAGAGGCATGAGATAAAGAGGGAGTGCCTCGCATGTCCCTCCTGTGACCCATCACTGGGACTGTTGCTCAACATGGAACTTTCAACTCAAAGAGTACAGGTAGTCCTTGACTTACAACACTTCATTTAGTGACCGTTCAAAGTTACAACGGCACTGAAAAAAGGGACAAGACTGATTTTCACAATTACAACCTTTGTGTCGTCCCCACGATCAGGAATTCAAAATTCAGATGCTTGATAACTGAGTCACATTTAGAGTGTTGCAGTGTCCCGGGATCTGACAAGCAAGGTCAATGGGGAAGACAGATTCACTTAAGAACCATGTTCCTAACTTAATAGCAGCAGAGATTCACTTAACAACTACAGCAAGAAAGATCATAAAATGGGGCAAAATTCACTGAACAAATGTTTCACTTAGCAGCAGAAATGTTGGGCTCAATTGCAGTTGTACATCAGGGGCTACTTGTACTAAACCCCATCTAAAATAACTTGGCTATTAGGTCCCATGTGGAAGAGAAGCAAGGAGTGACTGGTGGTTACCTTTTCAAGGAGCGAGTGATGCTTGGTAGGGCTAAATAGGAAACCAAGGGGATTTGCCAGCTTCTCCCCTTTTAAAACTGTAGAAACAACACTATTCCCTCCCTGTTACTAAAGCAGAATAGGTTCAGCCATTAGAACAGCAAATTTTATGTTGACCTACTTTGCTGCTGTTTCAAGAACTAGTGGATTGCATTTTAATGTGGAATCTGGCCAGCTCCATTTTGTGCAAAATGTACAGTCTCCTAAAAAATTTAGAGTGATGTGATAATGGTGCTGTGAAAAAAAACTTCATAAGGCACGATATGGGAAGCTTGACCTTCTCTACAGATCCAGGAGAGATAGCATTTCTGACCAAAAAGTAAGAGCAATTCAATTTAGAGATTTATTTTATGAACTGAGATTGCTTACTTGGCAGGCCTTCAGAGACATGGCCTTTTGCATGACTCTTGGGACAAATGTAAATTTGCCTTACGTTAATTGACAGAACATCTTGCTTCAGTTTGGCATTTCTATAAATATTAGAGCAAATTAAGATATTGAGAATTAAAAAAAAACACCAGACTTCTGAGTTTTCATGTCATTTTTCTAAAGTGCAAAGTCAACCTACTTTCCTAAAGTAGTGACAGATGCTCATAAGCAGATTCAACAGTCTGGCAACTCTCTGACTGCAGGCACCTTTCTCCTTTGCTTCCAACTTGCATTTCACATTATCCATTTTGCTACTGCCTACCCAGCCCTAAATGTCTTCTGAAGAAGGAAGACATGATGTCAGAGGGAATACTGAAAGGTCCCATTCTCTCTCCCACCATCTTGGCATACTTGCTTTGTCATGTTACCATCCCATGATGTGTCACAATGTTTTTTTCCCCTTTGCGGAGCTGGGATGAGCATGGCCTGCGCATGACGCATCCAGCCCATGGGCCGCCAGTTTGACATCCATGGTAAAGCCAGACTTTCTGAAATGGTTGATCGAAAGAGAACCTTCTCACACTCTATTCAAGAGAAGAAAAGCCTTTAGAAGAGCGAATCCTCTACAACAACTACAACAACCATGGGTACATAAAGCAACTACAGTACAAAGGATCAGAGAGGGAGGGATAAGACAATATATACACCATAAATCAGGACCGCAGACTCCCTCCCAAATATTGAAGCAGACACCTGGGACCTCAGCATGGCAACAGTACTGTTAAATAGCATTAGTTGGAATATTGTTATTAGGAATGGGTGTGATGATTTTTTTTCATCTTAATCGGGGCTGGGGGTAAGTGCTTCCTGGAGGAGGGCCTTTAGCCAGCGATATGGGTAGTAGTAGTTTGGTTTTGACCCCTGCATCCAATCAGATTTAACAACTTGCTCTGAACAGCTTCCAGGATTCTGGCAGTGCACCGCATAATGGAAAATCTGGTTCTTCAAATTACTGTCTGGTTCCAACATTTTGTCTTTGAAAACCTGAGCAGGAAGAGTGATCAGTTGTCCCACTTTTGGCTGGGTTAAGTGGCCTACATGAAACAACTGTTTCATTACCCTAATCCAAAATAGGCCAAGAGTTACCGTTGACAGGTCTGGGCATCTTGGGAGTTGGAGAAGTTTTTTTTTTTAAAAAAATCCCAGTTGTGGCTAGAGCAGCACAAACCCCAATCATTTTTGAGGGACATGGGTAATGCACATGAAAATTGGGCAAGGCTTTGATTGCATGGTCATGGCTACCATCTTGAAGTTTTTGACCCCACTCCCCACATAGGCCCTTACCCACTGGACCTAAGTGTTGGGTTTTTTTTATGATGACATACTAATCCTGCCTACACCTCAGTTAAGTACATTTAGAGGGCACAGCCAACCATCTCTGAACTTTAATACATATTAATGCTCAGAGTACAGATGTTGGCTAAGGCATTGGGAGGACAGGAAATAATGTGAGTTCTGCCTTTGACTGCAGTTTCCCCCCTTCTCCACATCTTAGGCAACTTTTTCATATTGAACATGAGCATATCTGGAGCAGTACTTTAAATGTCCCCATAACACACAAGCTTGGTAAAGAACTCCTAATAATGGGAAAGTTCACAAGTTGCTCAGAAAATCGAATCTGCAACAAACATTAGTGGTCGGCCAGTGATATTCTATAGCAGTGATGGCGAACCTATGGCACGCGTGCCACAAGTGGCACGCGGAGCCATTTGTCAGGGCACGCAAGGCGCTGCCCTGTCAGCTGGCCAGTGTGCATGCGCGCCTTGGGGGGGAGGCTCTTTTCGCCCTCCTCAGGCTCCTATAAAGCCTCTGGAGCCTGGGGAGGGCGAAAAAAGCATGTAAAAATGGGCGGGGGCGCATTGTGCGCGGATGTGCACTGGGGGATCGCGCATTGCATTATGGGTGCGGCACGCCCGCACATGACCCCCCCGCGCTCCCCCCACTTGTGGCACGCGAGCCAAAAAAGGTTCGCCATCGCTGTTCTATAGATTCATCCTAAAGGTTTTGTAGATCAGGCTTTGTCTCTTCACTCGTCTAGATAGAAGTGTACTCTTAACTTTGTAATACAAGTTAGGATAATTATCAGTTGTGTGATATAATTCAGGATTCTGGGATGCATTTAACTATAATTAACTATAAAAAGCCAATCCTATTAAGGATTTTTATATAACTCTTACCAGAGAAAATTATAGCAAACTGTGTAGGATTCTTAAGACAGGAATAGATTTTAAATATGTATTGGGCTGACAATGGCCAAAAATAAATCTGGAATGGAATGGCATGTAGATTTTTAGAGAACACAGAAGCAAACCAGATTGTTAGTTACCATTTAGATAACGTTTAGATACTGGCTTGTTTGAGGAAAACCATATACATATAAATTTCAGAGCAAGCATACAAATAAAGCAATATTCTGCAGTCTTACATTTACTTTTAAAATTGTAATTTCTATTAAAAAAACAAAATTGTAAGAAAAGGGAAAATTAAAAATGGAAATGAAGAAGTGGCTTCTGATATTCTTCACTGCCGTTATGAGTATAAATACATTTTGACCCCTCTCTATAACACTGCACCATATTGTTCTGCCTTCTATGATCTATCCTGCATAATCATTATGTCACAAGTTCATTTATCTCATTTTTACACAAACATCTATAACAGGCTTCCAATCAGTAATAAATGTGGATAATGTCTTTTCTCTGAACAAAGAAGTTATTTTATCAATTTCAGCAAAATCTGTCAACTTCACGAACCATTCCATCATAATGCTTAGTGTCAGATCTTCCCACCTCTGTGCATACATAAATCTTACTTCTTGTTCTGCCTTCAGGTGCCTTGGAGAATTGGTTGACCCCTTCTTTGTGGCAGCCTGTAAAATATTGGAATACTGCTATGATGTCACAACTAGTCCTTCTTTTCGTTAAACTAGACCAGCGATGGCGAACCTTTTTTGGCTCGCGTGCCACAAGTGGGGGGAGCGCAGGGGGGTCGTATGTGGGCGTGCCACACCCATAATGCAATGCACAACCCCCCAGTGCGCATGCACGCACAATGCGCGACCCCCCCATTTTTACATGTTTTTTTCGCCCTCCCCAGGCTCCAGAGGCTTTATAGGAGCCTGGGGAGGGAGAAAAGAGCCTCCCCCGCCCCCCCAGGAGGCCCTCCAGAGGCTTCAGGGACCATCCGGAGGCTTCCCTGAAGACTTCGGAATGCTTAAAACCACCCTCCGAGCAAACCGGAAGTGGGTTGCTCGGAGGGTCGTTTTAAGCATTCCGAAGGCTTCAGGGACCGTCCGGAGGCTTCTATAAAGAAGCCTTTATAGCCTATAAACCTATAAACTTATAGCTATAAGCCTTTATAGCCTATAAAGCCTCTGGAGCCTGGGGAGGGTGAAAAATAGCTTTTAAAAAGGTGAATTCAGCTGGCCAGCGCCTCGCGTGCCCTGACAAATGGCTCCGCGTGCCACTTGTGGCACGCGTGCCATAGGTTCGCCATCACTGAACTAAACATACCCAATTCCTGCAATCATTCTTCATATGTTTTAGTCTCCAGTCCCCTAATAATCTTCGTTGCACTTCTCTGAACTTTTTCTGGTCTCAACATTCACCAAAATTGGATGCAGTATTCCAAGTGTGATCTTACCATGGCATGATAAAGTGGTATTAACACTTCACGTGCTCTTGATTCTATCCCTCTGTTAATGCAGCATAGAACTGCATTGGCTTTTGGCTGCTGCCACATACTGCTGGCTCATACTAGATTCTTCTTGCAGTTACTACTATTGAGCCAGGTACCAACTATTCTGTATTTGGTTTTTCTTGTCTAAATGTAGAATCTTATTTTTCTCACCATTGAATTTCATTTTATTAAACAGGGCCCTGAATATAATTTCTGTTTCTATGTTTCTAAATGTAATTTTAAATCTGGTAAATCCAGTCCTCCTCTTTCCTTGCCACCTTGTAACGTTACATTTGTTTCTTTTTTTTTCTCCAATGGCATGTAAATTTAGATGTACCTTTTTGTCTTTTCTGCAATCCTGCATATACTAAACGCAGTGGATCCAAAACTTTAGTTTTCCTTGCTATCATAAACGTATTTATTAGGGTATAACAGGAATCGAAGTAACTATAGCTGAAACATATCCCTTTTGGGGAAGCTGATTTGTGTGAAAAATGATAACCTCCTTGCTGGATCATATCCATAATGCTTTGCATCTCAGTCAGTGCCCTGTGTATTCTGGCCACATCATCTAGTGCCTTGATGGCGAACCTATGGCATGTATGCTGGAAGTGACACACAGACCCATCTCTCTGGGCTCGTGAGCCATTGCCCGTTGCTCTTCCAGGTTCCACCCAGCTGTCCTTCACCTGCACAGAAGTGCCACAGGAGCAGCTACCCGGTGCGCATATGTGCGCTGGGAAGATAATGTGGTTTCCAGCGCGTTCCTGCGCACCGGCCACCTGGTCTTCAGGTGTGAATGCGTGTGTGAAGATCAGCTGACCAGTGCACATACGTGCACCGGAAACCCAGAAGATCATCTTCCTGGCATGTGCACCAGGCGGCTGCTCTTTTGGTTTCTGGCACATGTGCACATGCATGCTCCCATTTTGGCACTCAGTGCCGAAAAGGTTTGCCAACACTGATCTAGTTAGTGGCTGCCATTTATATTTCTCAAAAGTCTTTGTATGAGCAGGGATTCTTTGAAAGTATCAAGAAACCCAGTGAAATCTTACATGCATAAGAACCTAAACTGCTCCTGCATTTTATTGTAGTGGTTGGATATACACCAAACCCAAAAAACAAAACAAAAACCAATCATAAAGTCAGAATTGCTTGCAAAAAAAAACCAGTCTAAAATGGACACACCATGCTGTTTTTCAAATGGTACTACTTTACAATTGCATTGCTAACTTTTTCAAGGAAAAAAAAACAACTAAAATATATATGGAATTAGATCTCTGCAGATTATACGCATGAGCAGATGAGTGCTTTTGTTTGTGGAGGAGGTGTGGATGTGTAGATTTGTCCATTCATAGCCAGAAGATGATTCATACTAATGTCCTGGCAACTCTCCTTTGTTTGTAGTAGAACAAGATTGTATAAAGGTATTTATATGCGTTGGATTTCCACTATTGGCTTAAGCATGACATGGCTTGATTTATTGGGTCTCTTTCTGCTGTCTACTCCAACTCACAATGTAAGAATCCTTTTGGATGAGGTGAATGCTTCTGGACCTAGAGTCTCTAATTAGTGCCCTCCAGGCATCTTGCCTGACTTTACATCTTTTTTAAAAAAACACCTTTTAAGAAAAAAAGTTGGCGTACTGCAAAGTAAAATACCTCTACCGAAAATAACTCTGGGCCTCAAATGTAGCAAGAGTCACTTGTTGAGATGGGAGACTATAGATATCAAACAAACCAATCAATCAATCAATAAAATGACTTCATAAGTTGAAGTCCTTTTTCTAACTGTGTCACTTTCCAGAAAAAAAGGGAAAAGGTAAGAAGGGATAGTTGAGAGAAGACAATGGATCCCATTCTGGTTAATTAGATGCTTTGTAACAATGAGAGATGGGTGATACCTAAATTTGAGAAATAACCCTGCTTACAGACTTTAACTTTACTTACAGGCTACTATGTTATGAATGATAAGCTGCCCAGCAGCCATTTGAAAGCCACTGTACGTTCTCAGTTTTCCCAATGTGTTGACTGAATCAAAAAGATTAAAGACTCTTGCTCCAGGCCAGTGTTACTAGCCTCATCTAGAAAACTATTTTTTCCACTTCTCTTCAAAATGTCCATACATGCTAAAACTGAGGGTTGCTGGGAAGAATATCAGTATATTTGTGAATGCATGCTGTGAAACTAATAGGTAAACAACCCCATATCTTGTGTAGTGCAACCTTAACAGCCATTGAGAACATGAGTGAAGTTATTTTTCAATTAAATTAGACTTTACTATTCTAATCTCATTGGAATGAGAGAGGTTATTTTTAGTAAATAACATCATCTTATTAAGCAGCAACCAAAGGCAGTGCAAATCCTAAAGGGTGGAGAGATTAAGATTGTTTATCAACTCAGCTTGGATGACCATGGCAAGGTATGCTCTAGAATGTCCATGAGGCATTGTTGCTTGGTTGCATACACCGGTCAAGGCATTCTGGAACCAAGGGGATCAAAGGAATTGGCATGACTGGCCTTGATAATCTGCTTTAATTCTTTCTTTCTTTCTTTCTTTCTTTCTTTCTTTCTTTCTTTCTTTCTTCCTTCCTTCCTTCCTTCCTTCCTTCCTTCCTTCCTTCCTTCCTTTTTTATCTATTATCTATCTATCATTTATTTTTTATCAAGCCTTTATTAGTTTATAAATAACCCATAGTCAACCAAAATGCATAATGTTCATTCTTCTTCCCCCCCCCCACCCAACAACTCTTTGAGGTAGCTTGTGCTGAGTGAGAGTGACTAGCCCAAAGTCATCCAGCTGGTTTTCTTGCCTAAGATGAGACTAGAACTCACACTCTTCTGGTTTCTAGACCAACACCTTAAGAATTAGTTTGAAATAAGATTAAAAGGTAGGACGAATCATCCGTAATTAATATACTTGTTGTTAAACTAGTAATCTTCATTGGGTGACAAATCTAGTTACGTCCATTGTCATACACCAGCAGTATCCATTCAGCATATCTAATAATGTTTAGAAACTAGAGTTTACTCAACTCAGATGCAATCAATATCGTGAAGTGGGTGATATGTTGGACTAGGACAGTGGAGATCCAGATTTTGGTCCATTCTTAACTATGGAAGCCGATTCAATAGCTTTGAACCAGTTTTAATAATATAATAATAGATAATTCTATAGGTAGGATTCCTGAGAGTTAATATCCATACATCTTAAAGTTGCTAAGATGGAAAAACACTAAACTACATTGATAAGGCTGCCCAACTCAAACTATTTGACTCTGGGTGGCATACAACAACAACAAATGAACAATAAACCAAACCACCACCCCCATTTCATCTTAAAACATGTACAAAATATTAATGCAAAATCTAAAAATAGTCTCTCAGCTCTGCCTACTTCACAGGCTTTTTATTTAAGGAAACAGTAAGAAAAGGAGTAATAATACGTTGCCCCGATGTTCTTGAATGCCTGAATGAAATTGGGCTTCCTTGACCTCTTAAATTAAATGTGGGATGTAATTATAATACAATATAAATATGAAATAACTCCCCTGCCAATACTAATGTGTGGTTGAGTGAATGCAAATGGTTCAGTGTATTGTATGAACACAGCCACCTAGCATTCTTTGAACTCCAGGAGGGGCTCCCCCCCTCCCAAATCCATCAACTCATACCGATGAAGTTAAAGCCCCCAAACTTACTTCTTGAATTATGGAGTCTGGCTAGTGCAATGCAGGTGCATATGTAGCCGACTCCAGCCACTTTGGAAGAAGGCCAGGGCCTTCTGAAGATTTTGTCCTCTTTCTCCTTCTTCTCATTCAGCCCTAAACTGATCTCTTGCAGCGTGGAAATGTAAGAGAAGTCAAGGGAATTGTGCAAGACTGTTGAGCGCCCATCCCCGCCATAAATCACAGTGAATGCTGTAACTCTTTTTCTTTTGCATGCCTTAATTGAAAAAGAATAAACTCCTTATGTTTTTATGGAGCCCCAAACTCTTTAAAATTTAAATCCAAACCAGGCAATTTTCCTTTTCCTGCTTATGTTATCGGATTCTAACAAGTGTTACTTTTTTCTGGCATAGTGCCTAGAAGAACCAACCTGGCTGTGTTTTGTATGTAATTAAAATATTTATAATCTTGTTCCTGTTCTCTCAATGCCCTCAGATCCCTCAAGAGAGGCTGTAAACTTTATACATGTGAGCTGCAGCCTAGAAACTGAGCTCATCTAATTTAATTTTAATTTTAATTTTGGTTTCCTTGCTGCACCTTTTCACAAAGGGTAGATGCAAAGAAACACATTCCGTAGGATATGTTACGGCCATGCAACTTTTGTGGAGTGTGTATACACTTTGTGTACTCAACCAATTTATAATGAGAGTCCTATAAAACAAGGGTATTGGCCCAGAGAAAACAGTGAGGGATGAGACCATGAACTAGAACGGGGGAGATCCACTTACAAATCATTGCTCAGCTACCAAGATCAATGGGCAATCTTGTAACATCTCTCAACTGAATCTATTTCATAAATTGCTTTCAGGAATAAAAAGGGATGAGAAGTTCTATGTGTCCAGGGTGGGCTGCTACAGGTTCGCCCGGGTTCGGGAGAACCCATAGTTAACCGGCCAATTTTTATGGCCGGTTTGGAGAACCTCCAAATCCCAGTCCTGGCTGGCCTTGATCCTCCCACCCCACCCCTCCCCTCCCAAAAGTATCCACCCAGCCCGTTTTGGATGCAAGGATGCAGGGCTCACGTGGAGGGTCGGGGGAGGGAAAAAGGGGCCTCCCGGAAGTTCCAGAAGGCTAGAAACGGGCTGCTTTTGCCCTCTGGAGGACCTCAGGAGCCCAAGTGATGCAGTTTTTGCCCTCCCAGAGGTTCAAAGAAAGCCTCCAAAGCCTGGGGAAGGTGAAGGGAACCCACCCACCCCGCTGTGGTGCAGGAGGCCAACTATGCCACGCCCACCATGGCCACACCACCCAGCAATCGGGCAGATAACCTGTTGCTGAAATTTTTGAAGCCCACCCCTGTATGTATCAGCATACGCTTATTGGAGGATTTCCTTGAATCAAATCATGTTTTAAGAACCTAGTTGTGACTGTTTTCATGAGTGTATTTTGCCAATTCAGTTTGAAGGCTTGATTCAGCTTCTGGGTTTCAGAATTGTCACCGTATCTTTTAAAAAATAGTTTGAAGTTGCCATTTCTCTTTTAACTGAAAAAGTGGGTAGAAACAGTTTAAAGAATGGAGCATTAAAAAATCTTAACCCCTTCTTTTTCTTTCGGTACCAGTCCTTATCCCTTTCCTACTTCTTACAGGTTTGAAGATCTATCTAAGCAAGAAAATATGTTGATGCATTTCTAGTATAATTGAGTTGATTCAAGGAATCTGAGATCTGGGATGCAATTGGATAATGTGATTCTATTTGAGTTTTATAGTTTGGTAGATTTTATAAATCAGATGGATAAGCTCTGGCTTAAAGGTCTCATTGTACCCTCCAACACTTTTTCTGCAGTTCTTAAAATCTCCAAACTTATAATTATGAAATATAGTGAATAGGGTCTTTTGTTCAGGAAAATAGAAAAACAGGAGTATTAATTTTTCAGTAGGTTTACCATAGCCATGTTATGCTACATTTCTCTCCCCTGGCCCCACTCCAAAATAGGATCAAAAAGTATGCTTCTGTTCCTTTTGTGATATGATTGTCATTCCCCCATGGTTCACAGTCTGATTTTTTTTTAAATGTCCCTTTCTTCCCCCAAAGGTTGTTCTTTTTGTGGTATGAATGCATATTTTAATGAGTATTTTAAATCTGTAGTATTGCGTTCTTAATAGAAACTTCCCATTCGTTAACTTTTTTTTCTCTAGTGGAGAGGGAAAATGTGCAGAAAAGGACTTTTACCCGATGGATGAATTTACATTTGGAAAAGGTAAGAGTGCTATCTATCATCTATCTATCTATCATCTATCTATCTATCTATCTATCTATCTATCTATCTATCTATCTATCTATCTATCTATCATCTACCTACCTACCTACCTACCTACCTACCTACCTACCTACCTTGGTACTCTGTTTTGTTCTCTGAAAAGTGAGGTTTGCAGATAGGAGAGCATGTGAAATCTTAGGCGATTTATTTAGTACTTAGCCACTTTGAGCGAATCTAGGAAGCCAATCAAGGAAATTCCCGGCTACTCCTTGAATAGGGAACTGTTGGCTAGATTGGACAACAACAACTTGTTGTGGCCACCTTGCTATGCCACTCACCACAGCCACCTCACCATGGGATAATTTACCATAGCCAACTCATCATGGAACAACTCACCACGGGACAAGGGTTACACTAATATCAAAGAAATGATGAAATAGAATCATTAAAGAAAAGATGTGAAAGGAAGGACAAAATGAAATGTGAATGACAAAAATTTAAATATTTTTAAATTATTTTAAAATAATTAAATTGAATTGTGTTTTTTTTATTAAAAGTTTTAATAAATTTTACAAATGTTTCCCCTTCCCCTTCCCTCCCTCCCCCCCAACCCTCCCCACCCTCCAACCCTCCCTCCCCCCCAACCTCCCAGAACAAAATACAGGGCATAAACATTTAACAATCATACGCTAACATAAGCTAACTGATTTTAACATCCTACCTCCTCTTGTGCTTTAATTCCCCTTTTGTTAAGCTAACTTTAGGTAAATTGTAACATTCCTTGTGCCTTCACTCATAAGCTAATTGAAATTTTTTAGTCCGATATTTATTTTGAATATAGTCAATCCATCTTCTCCATTCCAACTTATATTTCTCATCTGAATGGTCCTTCAAATATGCTGTGATTTAAATTGAATTGTTGAATTGCCCTGCAGTGAGTTGTCCTGCGGCGAATCAGCCATGGCGAATCAGCCATGGCGAGTTGGCCGTGGCGAGTTGGCCATGGCGAGTTGGCCGTGGTGAGTTGTCCCATTCCAGGCTAGATTTAAAAGTTCAAAAATATCCAGAAGATGAGAATGGTAAATCACTGCCGTAATGTTGCTAAGAAAATTCACAAATACTGTCCCAAAGATTCAAGTTTTAGTTTGCTTCTGTTCTTTAAAAATGCTGAAGACATTTTTAAATACAGTGGAGGCACAATAATGATGTAAATGTTAGCCTTTCCAAAGCTGAAGGCAAATTTGAAATATTTCCTTGAGAGCAGTGTTTTTCAAAGTTGACATCTTTAAGAGGTGTGACCTTCAACTCTTAGAATTCCCAGCTCGGAAATTCTGGGAGTTGACGTCCACACATCTTTAAGTTTCCATGTTTGAAAAACATTGCTTCAGAGCTTATTGATAAAAGCAAAGAGTCTGTCCTAGATGGGCTCCAGAGATCCAAATAATCTTTTCCTTCCATTCAATTATGTCTGATTCTCAGAGACTTCCTACACAAACGACAGTAAAGAAATACAACTATTTGCTGTCCTATATCAATAGTTTTTATTTTTGCAGCCCTAAAAAATAAGCACAGAAATTCTAATAGTAATAGCTAATGATTCAAATGTATTGGAATTGCTGAGTAACTTAATAACTATGGACAATAAGCAAACATTTGTTTCTGATACAGGATATACAGTAATTTCTTGAATGCCTCTGTGTGAAGTTCCTTTTTTTTTCAAAGATGCCCCGCCCTGAACAATTACAAAATGCCCTAATTAAACTAAAATATTTCCTTTGTTTCCTGAACATTGCCAATTTTACTGTCAGAGGTTTCATTTGACAAAGTTTTTTTTCCTTCTGGATAAGGACTGACTGATTTGATTGATATAGATGGATGCACATTCCAAAGCTATTATTAAATAATTCCTCATTTTTCTCCACAGTGTAGTCCCCCTCTTGAAGTTAAAGATTTGCTGGTTGATATTAAAGATGGCAAAATTCTGATGGCACTGCTGGAAGTGCTGTCTGGACAAAATCTGGTATGTATAACATATATTCTAGGATATATTGTCTTAAAGTTGCCAAGGTTGGAGACCCCTGATGTAAAGCATAGTGGAGCGGTATATAAGCCTAAGTGCTATATTATTCAGAGGTAACTGTGAGGGGAGAGATTACAAAAACAGTATTATGCTGATTTTATGCAAGCTTTGCCCCTTTTGGCATGTGTGTCATTACACTTCATGCTCACACAAAAAGAGTATAGTTTGTGGCATTATGGCACAATATTGTTTTTAATCATTCTAATGTAAGTTCTAGATGCTAGAAGCTACAGATACTTTTCTGAGGGAAAGGAGCAGAATTTGTGAAATAGCTTAAGTGTTCAGTCTATTCGAGAACTTTGTGAGGTAGGAGGAGTTGCATACACGTAGAAGTGTTTGATTATTTTATACCTATTGAGTATATAAATTCTGTATAACTATTATGGAACTATGACCACTATTGTATAAATTACTTTTTATTTAAGTAAGATGTAAATTGTATATACTTTTTGAACTCAAGTGTCTTTGTGTTCTTGTATATGTGAACACATTGCTCTGAAACAGTGGTGTGCAATTTCTCTTACCTTAAGAGCCACACTAGACTGCACAGTTCTGAGTTCATAATCCCAAAGTAAGATGAACTAAAATCCTAAATTAGAGGTGCAGTATACACAAAGACATATATAAATACACATTTTATAGAGTGAAGCCAATTGGGGGACCTTGGACAAGTTACTTTCTCTCCAACCCAGAAAGGAGGCAATGGCAAACCATTTCTGACAAACCTAGACAAGAAAATTGCAGGGACTTGTCCAAGCAGCCTTCAAGAATTGGAAACAATTGAATGGAAAAAATAGATATGGATATAAATACTATAAAAGAGGAAGATATAAAAACATACAAGAAAACAAAATGTAAGATGCAGATAGTTTTCCTTACTGAACGGACATATTTTGTAACAGTGTAAAATATTAGCAGAACTATGTATAAACAGTAAATCAATACTGAAAACTATAGATGAAATAAAAATAGGATTCTATGGAAAAATAAACCTAAATCTTAGATATTAGGCTATGACGTTGGATGTTTATTATCCAAGGATAGTTCCCAATTAGAATCAAATTCTACATTAGATTTCTTTTTTTAATTATGATTATTATTTAGGAAGTTATTCTTGATATCAAAGCAACTCCCATAATATTATTAGTTAGTCTTCCAAAGAAAGAATTTCAGACTTTTCCAAAATAAGTTATTTAAAACCTTTGCAGTCATTATCATATACAGTATTAGTAAACTTTGAGTGAAAATATTGTTAGTGATATTTCATACAAATATCTCAGGTTGAGCTATAGAATAACAAACTTCAAAATCTGTTCTTTTGTGCTATAAATAATTTCACAGTATTCAGGGCTTTACAACATTAGTACCACATGAAGAACTGTTAGATTTCTTTTCAATCCATTCTGATTTTCTTTTAGTTACATGAGTACAAGTCTTCAACCCATCGTATTTTTCGACTGAACAATATTGCAAAAGCCCTTAAGTTTTTGGAGGATAGCAATGTAAGTAGTTTGTGTGATTGTGATTCATTCTGTTAACAAAAATTATGCTAATTTGTGCTAAATAATTATGTCTTAATGCCAGGTCTGTATACAATAGGCATTAAAATCTATTTGGTTGCAAAGAATAGATATTAAAATCTACTTTAGACTAATTCTAAAATCTCGTAAAGGCTTCAGTTGGATTAAATGATTAAAAGAATGCAAAAAATGCTTTTAATTGGCATGCTCTGAATAGCTGAAATTGCTTTGATTGAACTCTTTGATTTTTAAAACTATTCTCAATTATGTTAAGGATTATACTTTTTCTATTAAAGAATAGCCAGAGTTCTAAAATTGTCCAGTAGCTGAAAATCTGAAACAGCTTTCTTCCATATATATTGAATTTCCATTCCCATAGTCTCCAGCCAATGGAGATTGCTACTTGAACAGTGCCAAAGCTGAAGTTCAAAAATTATTGGAGGATATTAAATTGGAGAAGGTCTTCAGAATATTATGACCTCTTAATTTCCAAGACTGAAATCTAGAAAATTTGGCTTGGAAACCAGTGATTCACAATTTAGAGAAAAGCTATTCTACAGGAAATAATGTGTACACTCTGTGCATGCAGTGTGTGTGTGTGTGTGTCTGTGTATGTGTTCCAGCATAACTCTGGACCGCCTCGAGAAATTTCAACCAAACTTGGTACACAGATGACTTACTCTCTGGAAAAAAATACTGTGGGGGTAAGACCACCCCAACACCCCTTGGGGTTTGTGTTCTGTTAAGATACAGCCTTTTGTGCCTTAAAATGGCTTCTACTGTACTGCTGTAAAATGGCTTCTACTGTACAGTGCAGTGGAGTTGCCATGGTAATGGCTTCACAGTACTCCACAAGGGGGCTCCCTCTGGTAAGGGGAAAAATCCAACATTAGAAATTATGGTTGGTCTGGACATTTTCCCCCTATAAATAAATACCCGGACAACGCCGGGTTATCAACTAGTATAAAATAACAGTACTCTTCCTAAAACAAAAACTTATCTTCAGAATATAAAAACAATGCTCTTTCTTCAGTTTAATTGTTTTTTAAAGTTCACATCTACAAGTAGTCTTTGACTAACAACCATAATTGAACCTGGAATTACAGCTGCAAGTCATTGCAGTTATAAATTTAGACATCACATGACTGGATTTGAAAATATAGCCATTTTTTATGATGGTTGCTAAGCGAGCATGACAGACATTAAGTGCATAAGTACTTGAGGGAATCCATTTCCCCCAATGACCATTTTTGCCAGAAATCAGAAGTAAATACCAAAAAGTGGCAAAAATCATGTAATCACATGCTGCAGTGAACAGCTATAGAGGTGAGCTGGTTGTCAAGCACCTAAATGCAATCATGTGAGCACCAGGTGGAGTACAGCTATCTTATCTCCAATAACGGGTTGTAACTAGCTTTGGGGAGGTCCATTGTATCGTTGGTTGTTAAGCAACCAGTTTTAAGTCAAGGACTACCTGTACCTATTTTGACACAACAGAACAATAGTTTGGACACACTGCCTTTTGCCGAGAAGCATTAGACAGGTAGTCATTGAAGAAAAAGAAAAAAAGAACAGAGTACATCGTGTGTACTCCAAGTGTTTTGTAAATCATGCTGTGTCAAAAACAAATGTACCACATTGCAACATTTGGCTGTCTCTCCTTTCAAAGGTGCTATTTCTGCTATTCTTCCTCCTTCTTAATTATTGCTTTATTCATTAGCTATTTGCAGAGCCGATAACAACCTTTTTGTACACACAGATGGCAATTTTCTTCCTAACTACTAGGTACCTCTCTACTTCCAAATGTAAAAAAATAAGCTATATGCCCTTTAAAACCACCCAAAAGTTATAACTCGTGTAGAACTGGACACCCCTCATTTTGCCATGTGACATCGTTGCTATGTGAGCTGCATTGGCTCTCAGTTTTTCATGCAATTCAAGGTGTTAGTTATCAATTAAACCCCTATATGGCATAGGGCCAGGTTATTTATGGGTCTACCTCTTCCTGAAGGTATTTGTCCAGATCAGACCCAGGGAACACATTCCAGATCCCTTCCCTTAAATGTAGTCATCTAGTGGGACTTAGCAAACACGCCTTTTCCATAGCAACCTTGCCTTGTGGAATACCCATCCCCTTGAGATCCAGCAGACACACACACACCACTCTTTTATCCATCTGGTTAGCTATAAACAACTGACGTTTCCTCGGGTGTTGTGATTAACAGATTAACAGAGTTGGAAGAGACCTTATAGATCATCTAGACCAGTGTTTCTCAACCTTGGCAACTTGAAGATGTCACTGGCTGGGGAATTCTGAGAGTTGAAGTCCGGACATCTTCAAGTTGTCACGGTTGAGAAACACCGGTCTAGACCAACAACTCCCCCCCCCGCCGCCGCTCAAGCAGGAGACCCTACACCATTTCTGACAAATGGCAGTCCAATCTCTTCTTGAAAGTCTGAAGTGATGGTACCCAGAAAGCCTCAAGTTGGCACCCAGAGATTGCATAGATGAATAGATGCAGATAATGGATTAGTACCCTGTTTTTTCTTGATTTTTCTTCCATTGTTTGTGATTTTATTATTGCTGCTAGCCATCCAGTATTATATTCCACAACCTGGGCGGCCACATATTTTTTAAGAAAAACCAAATAAATCCTTCAAGTGTATAATTACTTATATTATGAATTTTGGAAGGAGGCCTTTGCCAGCCTTGGACAAAATGAACTTCATCTCAGATAGAAAAAAAATGTGATGAAAGTGTGGCACTAACAAGTAAAATTACAAAATGAAGCTTCAGTAATGTGGGGAGTCATTGTCTTCCTGAATTATTTTTCTTATGCCATTGAATTCTGCATGTGCTGTTACATCATACTTCACTTACACATACTTATCTGGTTGCTAAGGGGTTTAAGATGTCATAGTAAGGTGCTTCAACTTCAGTATGTAAGGTGAAGCTGCTCTTAGGCATAGTGAACTTTTTAAAGGACAAATGGAGTGATTTGATCTGTGTGTCCAGCCCTTCCTGAGGGTACCTATAATACTTGTAAGTGACTGATAATGGGAGGATTTTGCAGAGTAAAAATTAGGATAATATTCAGTAGTAAGAGTATGTCCTAATTTAAGGGGAGTTCTTGAATCTGCAAGAGCTGAATACAGTGGTCATACACAGGAAACTTCTCCCAGCAAGAAGTTCTCCATTCCCTAATTGTTTTTTGTTTTAATCTTCAAGTTATCCTCATGACTTCATGGATATAGCTTAGCTCCTTACTGCTTAGCAACTTTTAATTCCATCATAATTTTTGTACTTCCAACATAGGCACAATAATGATTCAGTTCCGATTGCAATGAAAGCCAAAAAAAACCCCAAACCCTAATGATAATGCAACTTGCAAATTTTAAAAGACATTCTTCATTGTGGACCCATGCCTAACCTCAATTTGACACATATTTTTGTGAATGAATTCTAAATACTGTATGTTTCTCAGTCATTCAGCTATGACAGGTGGTAAGGCTTTAGAAATAAAATGTTTTATAGTATAATCAATATTATACTTAGCAAAACTAATGGAAGTATCAGAGTCTGTTTGACTTCTTAAAGTGTCAGTTGTCTGTAGGCTTTTCCTAAAGTAACAGTTTTGCTTGTGAGCATATATATATACAACTCTATCTTAGTGACAGAACTGAGTACTCCTTGTCACTGATTGTGTTTTTCTATTTTTAGAAACCATATTTTGTGGGATTGTTGTTATTCTGCATTTTGTGTGAACTTAGAAATTGATAAATGAGTCCTTGATTTCTCAGTTTGATGCTCATGGATGTCAATGTGCCTGCCAATGTCTTCTTTAGCGTTTGTTAACTTCTCTACTTCAATGCCCCCCTAAACATTTGGCAGCAGGTTTTTGTGGAAGGCAATTCTTCCATGGATTAGGGAAGGGGAGGGGGCTGGTTTCAATATTGTTTGATTGAATGCTGCTCACCTCCAGCTGTGCAGCCTGGTTCTGGTTTGTGACCTGTGGGGGTTGAGGGCCCCCCACCCTACTTCCTACTTTGTTAAGATTCAGGGTTTTTTAAATAAATAAATTCATGGGAAGCTTGTATAGAATAGAATAGAATAACAGAGTTGGAAGGGACCTTGGAGGTCTTCTAGTCTAACCTCCTGCCTAGGCAGGAAATCCTACACCACTTCAGACAAATGGTTATCTAATCTCTTCTTTAAAACTTCCAGTGTTGGAGCATTCATAACTTCTGGAGGCAAGCTGTTCCACTGATTAATTGTTCTAACTGTCAGGAAGTTTCTCCTCAGTTCTAAGTTGCTTCTCTCCTTGATTAGTTTCCACCCATTGCTTCTTGCTCTACCCTCAGGTGCTTTGGAGAATAGTTTGACTCCCTCTTCTTTGTGGCAACCCCTGAGATATTGGAACACTGCTATCATGTCTCCCCTAGTCCTTCTTTCTCTTAAGCTAAACATACCCAGTTCCTGCAACCGTTCTTCATATGTTTTAGTCTCCAGTCCCCTAATCATCTTTGTTGCTCTTCTCTGCACTCTTTCTAGAGTCTTATTTGCTTATGAAGCAAAGCATCAAGATTAAACATCACTTAGAATGTGTTTAGGCCCGCAGAGAGCAAGGAAAAAGTGGAAATGATAGGAAACTAATGACAAGTGCTTTTTTCTTTTGAAATTTGGTCATCGGGTCATGGGGTGGGGGGAGACAATGGTAAGCTGAAGTGGTACAGAAGGTGGTGAGGAACAGCTTAACTTGTTTGCCTTCTGATAAATGGATGGGTGTTGTAAGTGATTATATTTGCTATGACAGCCATTCGGTGACAATGTCCACACCATGCTTTTGAAGTTGCAAATTTGCCCACTAGCCCCAAAGCATGAATTCATTTAATTGTGTTACTTTACTAACAATGGTTATACAACCTACAGCTCAGCGCAATGAGTGAAGTCAGCCAGTGTCAAACAAGATGTATTTCAGACTTTGCTTCATACGGCATCACTCCTAGTGAACATCTGAGTTCATCTGGGCTCATTTTAAACAAATATATCACCAGCTTAAATATTTAACAGGTAATCATGTGCCTGATCCCACCCTAGGGCACCCTTCTGCAGCCTAATGTACTCCAAATAAGTTGGTTTTCAGCAGTGGTGGGTTCCTACCGGTTCGGACAAGTTTGGCCAAACCAGTAGTGGTTTGGCAGCCTGGGTCGCTGAAATCCACAGTGACCCAGGCCTGCCACGTCCCCAAAACTGTTCTCTGGGCAGCGCTGATGGTGCCGTCATCTTGTTTTTCAGTTCTGCGCATGCACAGAGCAATTTTAATTGCACTGCGCATGCATGCACGCAGAGCGCACACACAAGCGAACCAGCAGTAGTGCCTGCCAGAACCCACCCCTGTTTTGCAGTTCCCACAATCATCATGTTGTCTAGAGCTGAGGAGATCCAGGTTGAATGAGAAAGGACAGTAGTGATGTCTTAAGATTGTACTTTCTTCTACTACGCTTCAGGAGGCATTATATTTGAATTCTTTAAGAGAATGGGAGATAGGAAAACATTTTCAAATTCCCTTGGCAGTAAGGAAAGTTAAAATATTAGTTTAAATATTAAGCCACAAGAGATTCAAAGGGATTATCATGGTGTGCAGCTATGCAGAAACTGAAAGGGTCATGGGAGAGTTCCAGTACTCTTCCTATTATTTAAGAAATACTGGAGGCATCATACTGGAATTTAACCTTGTCACTGGGAGTAGCAGAAATTCCCATGTTTCCATTTTTTGCACGCAGGGAGTGTTATTGGGAATAAGTAAAACATGTTGTTTGTCTTTTGAAATATGCTTCAGTATGCGAACCCTGAATCCCAACCCTGAAATCTTACCTTTGAGTAAATTGATCATACCCTAAAAAGCAGTGACTCTTTTAAAAGCCATGAAGTAAAAATGAATGTAGAAAGCTGATGCCTCCAAGATAGCTGAGAGGGTTTTGAAGCCCCCATTTGCGTTAGAAGCATGTTATGTTCACATGCCCTCGTCCTTTCTCGCCTGGACTATTGCAACACTCTCTACATGGGGCTGCCCTTGAAGAGCACCCGGAGGCTTCAGCTGGTCCAGAATGTGGCTGCGCGGGTTATCATGGGGGTACCTAGGTGCTCCCATGTTATACCCCCTTTAGGCGGCCTGCACTGGTTGTCGGTTGTTTTCCGGGTGCGATTCAAGGTATTAATTATGACCTTTAAAATGCTCCATGGCTTAGGCCCAGGGTACCTGCGAGACCACCTACTGCCACCAGTAGCCTCCCACTGTCCAGTACGATCCCACAGAGTTGGCCTCTTCAGGGTGCTGTCGGCCAGACAGTGTCGGCTAGTGACCCCCAGAGGGAGAGCCTTCTCTGTGGGAGCGCCTTCCCTCTGGAATGAGCTGCCCCTGGAGCTTCGCATAATCCCTAACCTCCGGTCCTTCCGACATGCCCTAATAGTTGGCTTTTCCAGCAAGCCTGGCCTGAACAGAATAAAATAAATGATTAATTTAATTGTTAATTTTAATCTAATTTTTAAAATTTTATTGTTAATATAAATTGGGTTTGTTTTTGGATACTTTATTTAATTTCCTTTTTAACTTTTGTAATATGTGTTTTTTTATGTTGTACGCCACCCTAAGTCTTTTGGGAGAAGGGTGGCATATAAATCCAACAAACAAAGAAACATTTCCAAACGCCCACAAGCTCATATGGCTCTCACATTTATAATGATCCTTATTCTATTCATGCAGTTTGCTGGAACAAATTTATCAGAGTAACCTAATAAATGTAACTTGAATAGAATAATGAGTTTTTAAAGCCTTAATGTAATCATAAAATGGTCAGAAATGGAACAACACAACATAAACTTAATTGCTTTGGCTTAAAAAATTCAGATATGTAACTGAAGGCAAAGTAGTAATTGTGGTAATGCAGAACAAAGACATATTTTAATGCATTCTTCGAACCCACTAGTGCCGGAATGGTGAACCAATGGCACATGTGTCATAGGTGGCACGCGGAACCATTTGTCAGGGCACACGAGCCATTTGTCAGGGCACGTGAGTTTTTTAAAGCCATTTTTAAACCTTCCCCAGGCTCCAGAGGCTTTATAGGAGCCTGGGGAGGGCGAAAAAAGCCTCCCCCCTCCAGAGGCCCTCCGGAGGCTTCTGAGCTTCCCAGAAGCCTCCGGAGCGCAAAAAAACGGCCCTATGGGCAAACCGGAAGTTTGGGAACGGACTTCTGGTTTGCTTGGAGGGTCGTTTTAAGTACTCTGGAGGCTTCAGGCAAGCCTCCTGAAGGTCCCTGAAGCCTCCTGAAGGTCACTGAAGCCTCCAGAGGGCCTCCAGGGGGAGCGGGGGAGCTTTTTCGCCCTCCCCAGGCTCCTATGAAGCCTCTGGAGCCTGGGGAGGGCGAAAAAAGGATTCAAAAAATTGGGGGGTCACGCCTGTAATGTGCGCATATGCACTGGGGGGTCGCACATTGCATTATGGGTGCAGCACACCCATGCACGACCCCCCTGCGCTCCCCCCACTTATGGCACACAAGCCAAAAAAGGTTCGCCATTGCGAATCCATGGTGGGATTCAAAATTTTTTACTACTGGTTCTGTGGCATGGCTTTGTGGGTGTGATGTGGCTTTGTGGGCATGGGCAGGGACAGGTTACTGCAAAATCCCCATTCCCTCCCTATCCCAGTAACCTGCTTTCCAGCTCCATTCTCCTGCTCAGGGCAACAAAAGAACAGCTGGGAGGCTAGGAGGCAGCTGGGGCGGGGCCAGCTTATTTGTTGGTTCTCTGAATAACTCAAAATTTCCACTACTCCAGAACCTGTCAGAACTGGCTGAATACCACCTCTGCACTAGTGATGTATCTTGATATCATGTTGTTCTCTAGTGTTTTCTGCCTCATTGGCTGCTGTAGGTAATGGTGAGTTAGGAGGGAGTCACAAGACAAAGTGTATACTTTGGCATCCATTCAGTTTGACCAATATGGAGCAGGCTTCTGTCCACATTCAATATCAGAAGATGTTTATCATGTTTGTGCTTGAAACAATGAATGCTGTTACTGTACATTTTAATCATTGAATATGTGTCAAAAGGGATAGGGAGTGAGGTTTTAAACTCCATGGGTATGTGCTGTTTTCATGAATTAAGATTGAAACTGACCTATATATATATATATATATATGTAAATACAGAATATATTCAGGAGAAAAGTGAGACCATTGAAACATGAGATATTTAATGAAACCAATGAATTTGACATACTTCTAACTAGTGGAAAAGCAAAGTGTCCAATAAATTGGCAAGCAGGTTATTGGCTTTTTAAAATAATTATTTTATTAAAGATTATAATTACAATAGTAAAAACTAATACAAGCTAAAATAAAATGGATGGGTAGAAATAAAGTAGAAAGTGTAGAAAAGAAATAAAAAAGGAAAAAAGAATTAGAAATAGAAAATAAGTAAAGAAAACAAAGAAGTTACTTCCTACCTTCATCAAAAGAATTAACAATTTTAATAACTTAACACCTTTTCTTAAATACCCCATGTCTTATTTATAAACAAATACATAAAGCATCATTTCAATATTAGTGTCATCAAAAGGCCATTAAGTGTTTTCAGATAACAACGTATCTGTTTTAACCTTGATCAAATAAACCAATTTAATTTCCTTCCTTTCCATCAATTTTAATTTTAGTCCATTTAAATAATTTTTGTAAAACTTGATTTCTCTTCATTTTTTCTGCTCCTTCTCACATGATTCTTCAAAACTTTAACAAGCTTCTTTTGTAAATCCAATATAGGAAAATTATCCAAGTCATTCTCTTATTTATTGTTTGTATATCCACTTTAAGTATTAAAACATCAAGTGTTTCTTTTGTATGTCCAGTGTAGCAACTTTTTCCATGTAATTCTTGTAGCCTGCAATTTATAAATCCACTTTCAACTCAGACTCAGTCTTCCCAAGTAGAACTTGTTCCTCATCCATAACATCTTAAGGCACAATTTCTCCATAGAGGCAGATGTCTCTGTTGGCTAAAATTAACTTCTGATCCCATTGTTCAAAACTATCATTCAGTATGTCCGATGTTGGAGTATTTTGTTTCATTCTGTAATTGTAAATTGAGTTTATGTGCTCGTCTCCTTTAATTGTAATCTTTTGTTTCCTCTAGCTTCCTCTAGTGTCCAATTTTTTAAATCTTTTTTTTTTTAAAAACCCAAAGCCCACCAGATGGAGATTTTTTTATAAATTCCAAAATCTTATATGGAATCTTGGCCCATTTATAATTTTATAAAATCAAACTTTTAATCACTATTGTTTTTTGCTGTTTATTAAAAAAAATAAGTTATTAGTTTTAATTTTATGGAGCCTGTTATTTGTATTCCTATAACTGTCTGGTTTGGTACAGCAACCAAAATGGACAGGTACAAACTTCAACAGAAGAATAACTACAACCAGTCTGCCTTCCATAGAAATCCTGCATATTTCACAGATCAGGAGGAGGGCTGAGACCTGTAGAATGCAGACGCCTCACATCCTGGACATAAACGGTTTCAACTCCTTGAAACATGCTCTATGTGAGGCTGCCTTTAAATATCACTTAGAAGCTGCAGTTGGTTCAAAATGCAGCAGCCCATGTGCTGATCAGTGTTCAACAGAAGAGAACATATTACACCAGTGTTGTCGGCCTTGTATTCATTGCCTACAGGTTTCTGAGTGCTATTTAAAGTGATGGTACCAACGTAGAAAGTCCTACATGACTTGAGGTCTAGATACCTGCAGGACTGCATGTTCTGAAACAAATTGATTTGGCTAGTTCAATCAACCCATGAAAATTACCCCACTTTAAGAAGGTAAAGGAGGGCAAAGCTCAATTGTGCTGCTTTTCATTGATTGGGCTGGTTGTTTCGAAGAACTTCCCAATGAACACCTAATTAGGCTCCCACCTTGCATGAATTTGGGAGGCTACTAGAAAATGTACCTCTTCTGGAGGGCATCTGAATCTTGACACCATGTATATATTGTTTCTTATTTATGCACTACTGAGAGCCCTTATTTTGCAATTTATAATAATACATCTATGATTATAACAAGTGTGATAGAGGTAGATTGTGATGGTCAGGAAAAATAAAATGCACCAGGGGCTGGTAGTGATGTTCAGCCTATAAACAGTGACTGACCCACAGAACAGCTGTTAAATGCAGTATAAATAATACTAATCTGGCTAAGACATCTTCATCTTCTTCTGCTTCTGGGGTCCAGGGGTACTTGGGGATCTCAATGTCAGGCTCACATACAGCTTCATTCATTCAATATGGCCAAATTCCTTTAGGTTGAAATAAAAATAGAGGGATTGTTTGTTGTCTTTGCTGCTGACTGGTATAGAGGAATACCAAGATAACGTGAGGAATGAGTGCATGAATCATTAAATAGACATCAACTTAGGCCTGGAAGGAAGAAGAAGTGTGAAAGTAACTCAAGACAACCCTCATTTGATTCTGTTTGGTTTAGGAGGGTCAGAGTGTGACATTGACAAGCTTTTAAATAGTCCGTTCCTTGATTTGGCCTATCTCAAAAGGGCTGACACCTGGCAAAACAAGGTAGCAAGAAGAGAAAGTGCCAGTCCTACAGGCAAAAAAATATGTGGGGCCATATTACTGTATATTGTAAACTAGCACACCTTATATAGAAGTGAAGATAGCAACAATAGTCAGTAGCTATTGCACTGTAAAAAAAAAGCACAATGTAACCAAAAATTGCCTAGTCTTATTGGAAAATGGTACATACATTCTCTACCTTCACAATTGAAAAACAATTATTTGATGAATGTATTTATTTGAAAATATAACTTTGAAAAATGCAAATCATTTTTCTTTAGGTAAAGCTGGTTAGCATTGATGCATCTGAAATAGCAGATGGGAACTCCTCCATGGTACTCGGCCTGATATGGAACATAATCCTGTTTTTTCAGGTAAAAAAAAAATCCAAAACCACATTTTTCGCTTTCAACAGAAAACAGTTGTATGCAAAAAAGGATACAAATTAAATAGATGCTTGCTATCATCTGTATCTTTTTGTCTAACAACATTGCAAAATTTGGACCATTGCAATGATCCCATCACATGAGCCTCTTTCTTCTCTCCCTTTCTCTTCCTCTACCTCCTTCTCAGGACATTTCCTTTATCCTCACAAATGGTTTTCTTCATCTAGTTACTTATGTCCAGCCTGACTTAAATATTTCTGGCTTTCATCCAAATCTTAGATCAGTCTCCAGTCATTGCATTCTTCATTTTAATGCTGTGCATCTTGCCAATTATGCTTTAAACAGAGATGCAAAACTTGAGGCCCCAGCTAAGGTTACAATTGAATCTCTCACTCCTCAGATGTAGATTCCAGAAACCCTTACAACAAGTCATTTTTATTTTGGTTGAGATAAAAAATTAACATGGGGACACTGCATAGTGTTTATGTTATTTAATGTTACTTACATTTACATTTATGTTAAATCAAATTTAAGTGTTATCCCTGGCCCTGTCCACTTTTTATTCTGTCCTGAGGTAATTTTTAGAATATGATTGCCAACATATCACAAAAAGCCAAGTGCAGGACTCCGTCAAAAAAATAAAGGTTTCACACTGCTTTTTTAAACAATTGTAGATGTGCATTGTTTCATGGCACTAACACTGAAATTAAACAGTGAAATGTCACACACTTATTTACCCATGTAATCAATATGCTTCCAACTATTTAAAAACACCAGTCCGCAGCAGATCTAACTTATACCCTATTTTATAGATTGGGAACCATATTTTGGCCAATAATACTTCTTGTTCATTTCTACTCTCTATAAATGTTGCTGTTTTTTTCCACAAATGAACTTTAATGTGATTGAAAGTTTTATTTATGCCACCCTGATGGATTGAAATTACTAGATGTGGAAATCAGGACTTGAAATTTTTTTTAGGCAGGAGAACAGCAGGTCCTTCAAACCTAATCGATATTCCTTGAGTTTTACCCAAGCAGATCATATGGCTCTTGAATGAATTTGGACCTTTTCCAGGAGGAAAGAATTGCCAGTGTTGAAGAAAATACTTAATTATAATAACTTATCCAAACTATTGTCTCAATCAGGGGATTGGCAATCAGCATTAAATACCACAAATATTTGAGAATTTGTTTTAGTTGCAAAGTCGTGTCTGACCCATCACGACTCCATGGACAACGTTCCTCCAGGCCTTCCTGTCCTCTACCATCCCCTGGAAGAAAATACTTAATTATAATAACTTATCCAATCTATTGTCTCAATCAGAGGATTGGCAATCAGCATTAAATACCACAAATATTTGAGAATTTGTTTTAGTTGCAAAGTCGTGTCTGACCCATCACGACCCCATGGACAACGTTCCTCCAGGCCTTCCTGTCCTCTACCATCCCCTGGAAGAAAATACTTAATTATAATAATTTATCCAATCTATTGTCTCAATCAGAAGATTGGCAATCAGCATTAAATACCACAAATATTTGAGAATTTGTTGTTAGTTGTGAAGTTGTGTCCGACCCATCGTGACCCCATGGACAACGTTCCTCCAGGCCTTCCTGTCCTCTACCATCCCCTGGAGTCCATTTAAGCTCACGCCCACTGCTTCAGGGACTCCATCCATTCACCTCATTCTCTGTTGTCCCATTCTTCTTTTGCCCTCAATCATTCCCAACACTAGACTCTTCCCCAGTGAGTCTTTCCTTCTCATTATGTGGCCAAAGTATTTGAGTTTCATGTTTAGTATCTGGCCTTCTGAAGAGCAGTCAGATTGATCTCTAATTTGAAGAACACCAATATGCAACCTTAATTAAAATGTTGAGGTGTGATTTATCTTGGACTCATGCTTCTTTTTAGACATTTTTATAAAAAATATATTTAAATGCTGCATAACTGTCATTCTGAATTCTGCATATATTAAAGTATATCTTTAGGACAGTCTGGTTGGTACAAGTGATTGTATCTACAGATGGCTTTCAAGTAAATAGGGATTATTTCTGCTTACTCTAATTTGGGCAATGGAGTTATTCCAATTTGGACAATTAAATTTTGCTAATTCCCAAACCCACAAATGCCCTTTCACTTTCTGAAAAGACTTGGAGTTATTGTCTAGATGTTCTTTATTTATTTTGATCTATTTAATTTGTATAGCTGCCCATCTCACATAAATGGTTATGGGAGGGTCACACAGTTAAAAAAGAAAATCCAAAACAGATATAAATAATTGAACAATAAAAAGAAAAACCCGTTAAAACACATTACAACAATTAGACAATCATTGTGGGTTTAATGTACGGGAGATTTAGATCTTCAGGTATCAAATTAGCAAGTACTTCTCTGGAAACTCAACCCCCGTTTGCTATATCGTCTTTACTCTAATTTTAAGAAAGGCAGTGAAATTTTTAGTGACATTTCAAGATTACGTCCTACATTAGAACTTGATAGCCAGCAGGAGAGCAAATGAAATTTGTGCCCTCTTGCCACTAATATAATTTAAATAATTTACACCACTCTCTTATGTAAGCATGTTTCTCCTCAATGGCCAATTACTTTACTTTTACATTACTTTAAATTACTTTTACATTACTTTAAAATGGACAGTGTTTTGAATGGGGAAAACCCCTATTGGTGACAAAAAGAGCTTTTTAGAATCACAAGCATTAGTATTCTCATGAATCTGTTTTAAAAAGCATTAAGTGGAATATTCAGCCTTTCTGATTTAAACTGATTAGTTGGCTAAGAAAGATTAGTCAGATGATGATGATGATGAAATTGATTAGATTACAGGGACCCTGTAGGTCATCTAGTCCAACCCCCCCAATTGCTCAGCCAACTGGACGTTTTCCCCAACAATGGATTTTTGATAGCTTTGTCAAAACTTTATAGCTAGAAAATATACACACTCATTCAATTAAAAACATCTATGGTAACTAGAACACTTAAAATCTTTGTTTTTCCCTCAAAACGGCCAAATCAAAATAGACTTTCTTTGCTAAAGGAAGAAAAAAACTGCCAACATAATTTCCAACCAAACACTTTCTGAGTACTGTATGTGTTTAGAATGGGCCAAACTTCATCAGATAAACATACAGTAGCTGTATGAATGTGGTAAGGAGAAAAAAATGTTACCCTTTCCTTTCAATTATTTTGCCATTTACTACTTTCCTCCCGGCTGCCTCCATTTCAGCTGCTATTTCCTAAATATGATTATTCCTTTAAAGGTGAGCCAAATTTTCAAATGGCAAAATGAGAGCTAACAAGCCAGGAAACGTGAGAAGACATTTCCCCGCCCCACCATCTGTTAAAAAGTAAATATGTCAGGCCTTTGAAAAGCAAAAAGTCTTCCATGCCTGGTGCTGAATATCGCTCATTAAAAGATCAGGTTGTTTATCCTGTTCTGCTGCAAAGTGACATTGGCATTGATTTTAGCATTGTCTTACCGCTATTATGGCATTCCAAAAATACCTTCTTCATAAAGTGTAACTAACACTGGACTCCAAACTGAGCCTGCTCTTTGCCACTTGTTATCTCTTCCAAACTTTGGAGTATTTTTTTTTCCTTTCTATCATTTGATACCTTTCCACCAAAAAGGCATTGCTGAATTCTAATAAATCATATTATTGCCATATATAAGATAATCCGTATTTAGCAGAAATACCTTTCTTTAACATTATTTTTCCATGAATGCTTGGGGGGGGGGGGAGATGTGATGCTGTGTTCTGGCAAAGGCAAGAAGGGTTTGGAGCAGAGTTCATGGGAACACAACTACAGGAAGGCAGAGAGTTGGTTTATACCAAGGGTCAGCAACCTTAAACACTCAAAGAGCCACAAAGTTCCTAACTGGAAGCCCCATTCAGTTCTGGAGCTGACCGGAAGTCCAGTTCCCACACCACTCCTAGCGCGGTGTCCTTATCCCTTTACCTGTCCTAACCGAAAGCCCTATCAATTATGGAATCAAAAGGAAAACCTGTCCTTTGCCATAGAGTGTCCTCCTGGTGCACCGTGCTTCCCCCCCACCCAAACCGGAAGCTCCTCTCAAAATTGTGGTGCAGCAGAAAGATGAAAGAGCCACCTGTGGCTCCAGAGTGTAAACCAGGGGCATAAACAATAAACAGTTGCTGATCCCTGGTTTATACTGATTCCCCTGAAAATCCAATATTCAGGGAAGTAGGATTCTCGGATAACAAGGCAGATACATGAAGGCCTGTAGCACTAAGAGGGAAATAGCAGAAGCACTTTTCTCAAGCAGGCTTTTTGGCTGTAATACAATGCCTTCTCTGACGAGAAAGTGGTCAGTTTGTGGAAGGGTGACACTGTCCAATAGATAGATAAGTAGATTTATTACAGAAAAATCATAAGAAAAATTCAAAAGGTCACCTTTTAGGTAGTGAGCAAAAGCAGTTCACGTACTGTATATATTTAAATCTTCGCTGTGCAACTACATTATTAATGGCTAAGGCACTTTACTTAGCAATAGTTGCACATTATATTCATTTGCCCCCATTGTATATGCAAATTATTTATTTTTGTAAAGCTGAGGAAATAATCCACAGAATAAATATGTTACTCTTAAAGTGAGCATGTTTGTGGATTGTTTGCTTACAGCACCCATACCTGTAATTTGGCCCATATCTGGGCCATGTTACTGCAAAATATTGAGAGGTGGTGTGCATTTTATTATATATATTGGAATGCCAGTTTCCAGTGCTCGTGATGTAGGGCATGGACAGCTGTTCAGCTGCATCAAATTGGCCTCAGCTGAACTCTGGGTCTTAGCACTGAAGAGGTGCCTGCAAGCAGTCTCTTGCCTAAAGCAATGAAAAGGGCTGATTGTCTGGGAAGCATGACTAGATGATAGATCTTTGTTTTGTACTTCTGACCTTAATAATTGCCTTTTTCATTACAGATAAAGGAACTTACAGGCAACCTCAATAGGAACTCCTCCTCATCTAGCCTGTCATCGGGGCCAAGTGGCCCTGATTCGGACACATCTCATCCCAGCACACCTAATGTTGAGAGAAACATGTCTGTTTCAGTGAAGGATCAGCGGAAAGCAATCAAGGCTCTTTTAACTTGGGTTCAAAGGAAAACTAGAAAGTACGTTGATTCCTCTCCTCACTTTTTAAAAACGCAAGTCAATTTCATGGCCTGTTAGAGGGATGAAGAATGTCCTTTTTCGATCTGTTTAAAGCAATGTAAAGGGGATCTTGTGCAAGAACAGAATGTAACTGAGCCTGTTAGCAAGCTGATCCGCTTTCCTGATGTCCCTGTTCTGTGATCTTTGTCTTGATAACACTGTTCTGAATTTCTCTGCAATTGATTTCTCTGTGCAAATCTCCATTATCATACAAAGATTACGGAAACCAGAGTAAATGTACCAGTTCTTTCTCTTGGTATGTATTCTCGGAGAAAGTAGGGAGAATCATAATTTGTCAGAAAATTAAACTGGGATCCAGCTTTGTGATCCCACTCCTCCATTTCTATCCATTAATCTCAAAGAAGAAAGGGGGTATAGTAATCTTGTTTGTCTGGAGAGAAGTTCCATTGTCCACAGATTAATTTTCATCTCTATATATGCATCTTAAGAGACCAATCTTTTGTGCCTGGAATGGTCAGAGGTTTCATCGCCAGTTAAATGCTATTCTAAAATGCAAGCAGCTTCCATGCACCTTCCTTTCCATGTCTTCTTTGTTTAATGGCTTCTTATAGAATTGTGAAATGGGTCAGTGGAATGACACTGTTATGCACATCACATTTCTGTAAGAATATATTCTAAGTCAGAACTCTCTACCTAAGGTTGTTGTTGATTTTTCTGGGGGAAAAATAGAAAAAGCTTATGGCAATATTTTCAAATATTCATCTTGTGCAAAGATAGAAATTCACAGCTTAAATAAACTGTGTTTATTTGCCCCTTAGATTTCACGAAGCAGTTTATAATTCCTCTAAATTATTACAAAGAGCAACTTGCCCTGAGTTCTTTTTGTGTTTCTCTCTCTATCTAAATTTTAATCTCTGCTTTAAAAATTACAAGCACCATGAGTTCCGGTTCCGGCGGCGGCGGCGGCGGGCAGCTCTTTGCCCGCTCCGGCTCCCCGGTGGGCTTCCCCACTCCTTGGGGGGCACAGGACACCCCGCAGAGGGGTCCTGCCGGAGGGGCGGCATCGCGGAGGACTCCTGCAGCGGCGGCGGCCGGCGGGAGGTCTCTTGCGCGCCCAAGGCACCGGGGAGCAAGCTCGGAGGGCGCTTCGCGTTCCTACGCCTCGCGCCTCGCTATAAGCCGACTGGAGAATGCAACAATTGAAGGAAGCAGCTGCAGTGCGGTGAGGTTGCTTCTCTCTTCATCCCTTATTCTGCATGAAGATTTACTCAGCCTTTTAAAACTTTAAAATAACTTTCGGAGCATTTTGGAGGTGCGGCTGGAGGGAGGGGTTTTCCCCCCACCCTTGGACAAGCGGCGAGGAACAATTTTGCTCTCAGCCCCCGGGGAAGGAGGAGGGGGGAGAGCCAACGAATGAAGCCTCACTTAGGCTGAGATGATTTTCTTTTCAATTTAATCCTACATATTATAATGATTTGAGGACTTTTGGAACTTTTTAAAACTTTGTTATGCCTCTGTGCCCAAAACTGGCAGGGCAAGATGGCACACTTCCGTTGTCTTTATGAACTCTGAAACCTGACTCCACCTTTAAAATTCAGGCTTCCGGTCTTTGTCTCCGTGTCTCCCAGAGGAATCTCTTGTGGACTGGTATTTTTTAAACCTTCTAGGGGAAATTTTCTATCTATTGCCAGACTTATTGGAGAGACTCTCTTCTGCCTGGTTCTTCTGCTCCCGGATTCACCTGGCTACCCTTCTTTTCTAACTGTTTACTTCATATTTGGACTGAACTTTTAACGTTATAAAGGATGGCATCCAAAAGACCCCCTCCTGGAAAACCTGGCTTTGCCACTTCTGCTCCAACATCCGCAACATCCAGTCCAGCCACACAGTCAAAGATAACAGAACTGATGCAACATAAGACTACAGAGATGGACTTTCAACAAACGCTTCAACAAATTTTACAGGGCAAGGAGGAAATCAAGAAACAGCTAAGGGAAATCAAGAAACAGCTAAGGGAAATGAAAGATGAAATTAAAGAAAATCAAGCCCAAATATATAAGAACTCACAAAGACTGAACCTTGTGGAAGGGGGGGTGGAGGAGGTGAGGGGGGGGTAGAAGCTGTGCAGAAAGGGAACAAAGATCTTGACATCCAACAGATGAAAATAGAATTTGAGAGAATGTCCTATTACCTTAGATTTCAAAATGTTATAGAAGAAGATGGGGAAAACATAAGGGACATCATGATAAACATCCTGGCTGACTACACACATAAAGAAAAACAACAGATGGGGTGGGATATAGACCTGGTTTATAGAGTGAACTCAGCTTATGCTAGAACTCACAATGTACCCAGGGAGGTTCACATTAAATTTCTTAGAAAAAGCACAAGAGATGAAATTCTGGGTGTACAAAGGGGGCAAGCATTGACATACCATGATATGGAGATAACCATTCTGAAGCAGATCCCTAAGAAGATTAGAGAAAAAAGGAAGAATTATTCGCAATTAGCGAATAAATTATACCAGAAAGGGGTGTGGTTTAGATGGTTGATGCCTGAAGGTATGCTGATATTCTGGGAGGAGACAAGAATTAGAATCAATTCACCCATAAAGGCGCAGGCCTTTATGGAAAAAAACAGAACACTCCTAGAAAAAACACGAGACACTACAGCGGACACGCAGGACACGGGAGGGGCCAGAGCTCTGCCAGTGGAGGGAGATGGGGCAATAGCAAGAAGACTCAGATCACAAAAATAAACAGGAAAATTATATTATTATAAACTGACCGAAAGTGATAATGGAATTATATCTGGATTTTATATTGTAATGTCTAATCTGATTGAATTTAGTAACAGAACTAATATGCTGATTATAATCAATTATATACCAATGCATTATATATAAATGTATACTATGAGTATGGAGAGAGGGGCGCCTGTCACACTTTGCAACTGCCATAATTTGTATACCTGTCCATTTACCCTTTTCCCTATAAATGTTGAAAAACCAATAAAAATTTTTTGTCATAAAAGAAACTATGACTTAAAATATGAAAAAAAAAAATTACAAGCACCATTATCCCCCATAGAGGCATATTGTTGGAGAGGGAGAATTGTCCTTAACTCATTTCCCTGGTTATGAAGACCCATTAGTCTATTTTGAAATCTCAGGGACATGATGACATTATTGGACATGTCTCAAGCCAAACAGGAAGCATGCTCGGCTGCCCAGTGATCAAGGATTGGTGTCACTGGGGACTTTCTATAATGTCTAATCTCAGCTCCCCTTTGCTGCTGTGAATAGTGTCTAGCAGTGCTGTCAATTGATCATGTACTCAATTCACCTCCTAGATAGAGTGTAATCTGCATTTTGCGATGCCCATAGAATTAAATATTTCTCAGTTGGAAATGACTTCTATGAGGCAATCATTTAAACCCCTAATTTCATGATAGTATTTAAATACTTCATGTCTCACAGGTAATAAACTGTGCTGTGATATCATCAAATGTGTTTGAGCATGGGCCTATTGCATTCTTTGTTATAAAAAGTTTTATGTTGATGGCATTTCCATGTATGTTAATGAATGAATTCAGTTAAAATAGAACATTTTAGCTTTAAGATGCACCAGAGTTAACCAGCATCAAGTCATTTGCATGAATATATTCTTATATTTTTTTCTGAAACAGAAATACTGGTGTGGAATAAATTTTGTTGAAGGATAACATTAACATTAAAGAACGGTTTCTGGAATTGGGTATAATGAGAAGAACTAGGGACTAGGAGCTGTCACAAAGAAGAGGGAGTCAGGCTATTTTCCAAAGCACCCGAGGGCAGGACAAGAAGCAATGGATGGAAACTAATCAAGGAGAGAAGCAAACTAAAACTAAGGAGAAATTTCCTGACAGAACAGGAAATTGCCTCCAGAAGTTGTAAATGTTCCAATACTGGAAGTTGTAAAGAAGAGATTGGATAACCATTTGTCTAAGATGATATAGGGTTTCCTACCTAAGGAAGGGGTTGGACTAAAAGACCTTCAAGTTCCCTTCCAACTCTGTTATTCTGTTCTGTTGTTCTGTTCTATTCTATTCTATTCTACTCTACTCTACTCTACTCTACTCTACTCTACTCTACTCTACTCTACTCTGCTCTACTCTATTCCACTCCACTACTCCACTCCACTCCACTCCACTCCATATATGAAAAAAACCTGGAAATTTGGTTGCCAGCTTATAATTGTGTGGTTCAATTTATAAAGCTGAATTATTTTATTGCAACTATTTTTCATGTTCCAAAAGTTGTTAAGCTTGTTGTGTTTTGTATCTGAATGTTCATAGTGCCTCTTTCTTTTTTAGATATGGTGTTGCAATTCAGGACTTTACCAGCAGTTGGAGAAGTGGCCTGGCCTTCTTAGCTGTAATCAAAGCAATAGATTCTAGCTTGGTAGATATGAAGCAAGCTTTAGAGAAATCTCCCAGGGAAAACTTAGAGGATGCATTCTGTACTGCACAAGACTATCTGGGTATTCCAAGGCTTCTGGAACCAGAAGGTAACCTATTCATTTTTGAATGTCACCAGCATGTACATGTAGCAGAAACAGATAAACATACAGGGCAGATAAATCGTAACATGTACTCTACTATTAAGAGAGATCGTTCAGAACAAGGTTTAGGACATTCTGGCATTTAATGCAAAATAGAAGTGATAGCACAATTCAGCTTAACAGACTGCATGTTGAGAATCTTCCTAGAACAAAAACCAATCTTATCGATGTGAAGGTTATAGATAAAAGGAAGAAAAATAAATATTTTTAATTTAGCAAACTCATCATCAGGAAGGTTACCAGCACTGGTTACTCTAGAATCATCTTCCAGACCATGCTTGTTCTTTAAAAGAAACTTTTGTACCTGGAGAAGAATATTAAGGTACAAAGATGTTAATTGATAATAAAGTAAAGGTGCAGTTTTGAAAAGACAGTGTTGTGGAATGGTAATTCTGTTTCATTTATGGATGCTTTGCTTAATATTGAAATGATGGTTTATGTAATTTCTTCCCAGACATTATGATTGATTCACCTGATGAGCAGTCCATCATGACGTATGTGGCACAGTTTTTGGAGCATTTCCCAGAACTGGAAGGGGTATGTGTTTTATTTTGCTAAACTTTTAAACTTTTTTCCTTTTTAAGATACTAATATAGTATCATTCCTTGTGATTTTCTGAAACATTACCATGCTTAATAGATTAAGTAAGGAATGCTTACTGATTTTCAGACTTTCACCCTTGTATGATTGTTTCCCACTTCTGTAAGGCTCTGTCAGTTGTTGGTATTAATATTTCAATATATTCAATCTTATGATCATAAGATGATTCAGCTATTAATTTAAATCAAAGTATAATCAAATCACTTATCTTCTACAACGATGCATCGTATTGAATTGAGAAAATATCAAGGACTTTGCTGTTCTGGAAAGAAGAAGGTAGCTTCATCCTAAATTGCCCAAATTGAGTTGATGATTGTTATGGCTATGTGAATCCTTTAGAACCTGATTTAGAGTATAAAGATCATCAAAACAGATGGTACAGGATATCAGACTCCAGAGACTGGCTTGTTGAAGACATTGGACCTTATTTGGATATAGAGCTTCCTACAAGCAAAACAAAGTATTCTGAATCTGGTTTTCAAAATATGACAATCAGCATATTGATTAATTCATGCATATAGTCATATTAGCCTATCCTCAATGTTCAACAAATGAGAATTAGACATATACTGTCCATTTTTATCCAAGTCTCTGTCCAATGCCTTCTCTTCAACTTTTTCTGGTGGAATTGTATTCTATATAGACTTTAAAAACTAACTTTCACATCTATGCTATGGGAATTTAAAAAGTAGAACAAATAGATATGGACTTCCCAAATTGCATTCCATTATTATTAGTTGTAATAGAGTTTGCTTGATAAGAACTGTTCATTTTTATTGAATTAGAACAATTATTTGCCCAGTGTTTTGAAAAATATAACCATTCAACTTTTTTTTTCTGATTCTATGGTTCTATGATTATGTATTCATTGTTATTATTTATATTTTATATCATATAGGAAGACTTTTCAGATCTGGACAAGGAATTTCCAATTGAGTCTGCTTATGTCCATATTAAAGAGATACCAGAGGAAGAAAAACAAGAAAAAGTGTTACTCCTCAATGAAAATGGAGAACATATATATCCTATTCACCTAGTAGAAAACCAATCACCACTACCCCAACTTGATGGTTTTACTTTGCCTCTTGATGAGGAGAATCAAAATTTTCATGCAATAAGTACAGAATCTAATGACAGCCTAGCTGATTATATGGATTATTCTACAAAAGAACCTCAAAGGCCTAGGTCATTGCCAATCAGAAGTGTTCAAATCAGTCCCATTGCTAAATTTGCCAACAATGTAAACCAATTTGAAGTACATCAAGTGAATTTGTCTGCTTCGATAAAGAATGAGGACCTCCCATCAACTGTTTTTATTTACCATGAAGATTCTGTTGAGCCAGTTGACTCTGATGAATTTGACTCTGACATTCAAAAATCATACAGCGAAATAAAAGAATCACCTGAGAGTAAAATTTGCTCCTTGCCTTGGACTTCCCATTTGTCTAAAAATGAATCAGAACATCTGACAAATGAACCTGAGTATGTAATTCCAATCTCTGAAGAACAAGAGGTCGCACAGAAGTACATATTAGAGATGTTGAATCAGGAAATAATATCTAAGCTTACAGAAAATGATGAACCTATGGAAAAATCATCTAATTTAAAGGAAATCCCATCTACTAATCAGGAAATTGATGGACATGACATTAAAGATAATTCAGAGGCAACTTATACATCTGAATATGAACCAATCAGTAATACTTCCAAAAGCCTTAATACTGCTATTGAAGAATCAATGATGACACCAAGTCCTTCCAAAGTTTCCATAATTCCTCATGACCTTTTCTATTATCCACATTATGATGTCTCCATATCAGCACTGCTGGATGCCTTCACTACCTCCACTTCGGATACAGACCTTTCCCTTTTAGAAAACAGCAAAATCTGCTCAGAAATTCTAGTCGATTGTTTGGCTGAAAATGAGCCCCTTAGCCTAAGCACTGAAGGGAATATTCCCAAACAAGATCTACCAAGCAATATGAAGGATGTGTCAAAAAAAAAGGACAACAAAAGCCCAAGAAAACAGAAAAGAGATTCTCAAAGTCATACCAAATTTTCGTTTAGCACGGCTGCAGTGCCTCATAAGAGCAACAATACGGCTACCACCGAAAACGATTCTGCACATCCAGATGTGGTAAAATTTGCTTTTGCCATTACTTGCTCAGTTCAGCAAAATAGTTCATATTTTAACTTGCGCTATATGGTGCACATCAGGATTTAGGGGAGCTGTACACATACTATTTTCGACTAGCTTTTAAAAAATTGTCTGTTTAGGTCTTGATTTTTTTTAAAGTCAGGATTAGATGCTTTACTGATTATTTTTTTACTGACTCATAGGAAGATATCAGAACATTTATCCCTGTTTTAATAGTGAGTTTGGATTTAAATATTGGGACCAGAGAAGGGTTGGTTTCTGAACCATTGACACAAAGCATTCATCCATCATTGGCATATACATCAGGAGTGGGTGACCGATATCATGTGGCTACTACCATTTCATTTATGGTTCCTAGTACACGTCAAGATCATATTGCTAAATTTGGGGGCAACATGACATTTTAAATTTTAAAGTATTTTAAATTATTAAAATGAGGAGGATAGGAACATTTTGATAAGCTTGAACAACTCATCCCCATATTTACAACATAATAGAAAATCACAGAACACCAAACCTTTTTGGTTCTCTTCCCTCTAGTGAGGTTCATACATCACTGGCAACCCTTCTGCAACCTGTCACCTGGTTAGTTTATCTGTCTCCCAGCTCTTTTCCCCTTTGGATTTGGGCTGTCTATTAGCCACGCTCAGAACTGCTTATTTCCATTTGTTGGCTAGCCTTGAAACAGTATCCTTAGCTGTCCTTCTGCAGTAGGCTTTCTAAAGCTGGTATACCTCTCATTTTGTTGGCCAATTAGAATACTGGGTAGGGATGAAAGAAGTTATAAAACCTGAAAAAGACTGCTAGGTCAGTGTTTTCAATTTGCCAAGTGCTGACATTTTATTACAAGGTTTGCGAATATCCAAACCCTTGAAAATAACAATGTATTAAGGACAGTTCACAGGAAAAGTTGGCATTAACTGGCAAGACATCTAGGAGAGAAGCGGGTTGCTCCCGGTTCAGCATAACCGGTAGTGGTGATTTGGCCTGGGTTGCAGAAAGTGTATTGCATATTGTCTTCTATAACTGAAAATGAAAGTTTGCAGTGCCAGTGAGTGTTGGCTGTGTAGGTCAGACTGGAATCTTTGTGAGTCGTGTAGTGATTTGACATGATAAAAGCTAGGCTTCCCCATCTTATTCTCTTCAGAGGTGGTTGAACTATTGCTGTATTCTCTTCAGCCAACATGGCCAGCAAGGTAGATTTCGGGTGGTACATCTGTCTGGACTCACTCACTTGGGTTTAGTTTATCATTCTGATATTAGCTGAGTTTGGGGCACTAATTCCTAGCCAGTAAATGGAGCCCTGCTTGGTTTTCTGGGAAGAGAGCTAAAAAAACACTTCCAAAGGCTGTTCCTCACAATACATCCTAAATTGGTCAGATAATTAAACAAATTTGCCACCTACACATCAGTGGTGGGTTTCAAAATTTTTTAGAACCTATTCTGTAGGTGTGGCCTGTTTTGTGGGAGTGGCTCAGTGGTCATGTGACCGGGTGGGCGTGGCCAACTTGGAAAATGTGGTGAAACTCACTTGATGCTCTTGCTTAGCAACCAAAACTTTGGGCTCAATTGTGGTCATAGGTTTTCTTTCTTTCTTTCATCTCTCTCTTTTTTTCTTCCTTCCTTCCTTTCTCTTTCTCTCTCTCTGTCTCTCTCGGTGTCTGTCTGTCTGTCTGTGTGGCTCTCTCTGTGTGGCTCTTTGTCTCTCCCTCCCTCTCTGTCCCTCTCTGTCTCTCTCTGTCATTCTCTCTGTGTGTCTGTGTGTCTGTCTCTGTCCCTCTCTCCTCCCTCTCCCCATCTGTCATTCTGTGTGTCTGTCTGTCTGTCTCACTCTCTCTCTCTCTGTCTGTCTCTCTCCCCTCCCTTCCTCTCTCTCTGTCACTCACTCAATCACTCACTCACTCTGTGTGTCTCCCTCTGTCTGTCTCTCCTCCCTCCTTCCCTCCCTCCCCATCTCTCTCTCTGTCTGTCTCTTGATTCCCTCCCTCCCTCTCTCTTTGTCTCTGTGCCTCTCTCTGTCTGTCTCTCTCACTCACTCACTCACACACATACATACACACAGAGAGAGACACACACATAGTGTGGTCATCTTGTTGAGTGTTCTAATCACATTTGAAACACTCAACAACAGGCCTGAATTTATGTTTTGTTGCAGTATTCTGCAGTCATAGGACCAAAATATATGGTTAAAAGTACCTGGCAGCGGTGTTTTTCCCTGGGGGACAGGTCCTCTTCAGAAGGACAAGGCCTTGCTGGTCCCCCTCGTGTTCCTCATCTTCCAGCCATGGCCCCACACCGTGGAAAACATAGGCGCCCACACATCCCACACAATTACAGCCCGGAGCAGGACCAAAGCCCCTCTCCCAACTGGCCCTTCCTCCATCGGAGGACTTCAGAAGGAAGCTTCTGCAGAAGCCCAGGTGAGTGAGAACAAGTTCCCGCCATTACAAAGTCTCCGAGGCTGTAATTGTATGGGGTGCGCGCGCGCCTATGTTTTCCATGGTGTGGAGCTGCAGCGAGACTCTGCTGGCCGGTGATGACTCTGGAGCCCATCCGCAGGGGGCGGGGTCCCCTTCACGTTTGTCTTCCCAGATCAGCTCCAGAGTCATCGCCGGCCGTGCAGAGCCTCGCTGTGGCTCCACGCCGTGGAAAACATAGGCGCACGTGCACACCCTGTACAATTACAGCCTCAGCGACTTCGTAACGGTGGGAATTTGTTCTCACTCACTGGGCTTCTGCAGAAGCTTCCCTCCGAGGGAGGAATGGCCAATTGGAAGAGGGGCTTTGGTCTTGCTCCGGGCTGTAATTGTGCGGGGTGTGCACGCACCTATGTTTTCCACAGCATGGGGCCATGGCCGGAAGATGAGGAATGCGAGGGGGACCAGCTGGGCCTTGTCTTTCTGAAGAGGACCTGTCCTTCGAAGAGGGCAGATGTGGTGCCATTGGTCTTGGGATGTTCTGCGGAGCCCCCCAGGGAAAATCACCGTGGGGGATGGCTTTTTAACCAGGTGGCTGTCAGAGAGAAGAGGGCAGCGTGTGCCCATGGGCTTGTGCAACAGCTGAATCCTCGCTTCCAGTTCCTTCTTCGGCTGCTGCACAAGCCCACGTGGCGTGCGCTGCCCTCTTCTCTCTGAAAGCCGCCTCGTTTCCAATGGAGAAGGTGGGGAATGCATGCATTTTCCTCCCTCTGCATGGATTTCCCACCCCCTATTGGTAACAAGGCGGCTGTTGGCGGGGCAAGCCTAGTAAGGACAGGTGGGGCAAGCGAGCAGTGACTGGGCGGGTGGGGGGAGCAAGCAAGGGGGCAGGCAATGGGAGGGAGAGTTCTGGAATGTGGCCTCCGGAAGGATGGGTACCGGAAGACACACTAAATTTGAGGAACGGGTACAGGTGCACCGGGGCATACACCCTGAAACCCACCCCTGCTACACACGTACAAATAGAATTACCAATGCTGACTTTACCAGTGATTATGTTATATTTTTTGCTGCACAGCTCAAAAATGATATAGGGAGGAAATTTGTTTTGTCTTGCTGTTTAAGTTAGCCATCATCTGGCAATGGCAATGTATGCAATTGTTTAGGGGACACCATCCAAAATGGGAAACCCAACTAAGAACAATAGCAAGCTCTATTCCCCCTTTTACAGCTTGTAGTTTAGATACAGATAAAATCAGATTTATGCCTTGTGCACTAGTAATGTGACAATGTGTATTTCTACTTGAATACCTTGAATACCTACCAAATTTGCCACCTAAAACATTTTTTTATCCAGCAAGCTTTTGAATTTCCAGTTGTATACAATTGTTGCACTCAGTTCTGTTTGCTACTGCCATTTGTATTTTAATGTATGTATGTATATATATGTGCGTGCGTGCGCGCACACACACACACACATGCAAACATGTCTATAATTTGTTACTATGTTACATTGCTGGTAGATGATTTGAGCAGCACTCTGCAAGGAAATGATTGACAAAAATGTATGCAATTGCTAAGAATCGACACTAACTTGATAAGAATGACACTAACTTGATGACACATTATCAATTAAACGAACTCTGCAAGTAAGAAAATGGGATATCACTCTCTAATGAATTTACCAATTATATGTATTAAAGAAGATAGGTTCCTGGTGGAAGAATATAATTCATATGTTTTCAATCTGAACATTTTATGCTCTTTTTATAGATTAAGGAAAACCAATCTGATACTGCAGCTGAAGAAAGAAAACTGCCAGAAGAAAGAAGTAAAAAGAAAGAAAAAAGAAAGAACAAGGCAATTTTCCAAGGAGAAAGTCCCCAGAGCTCAAAACCTGGCTTTACTCGGTTAATAGATAAGCTGGAAGAAGAATCCATAGACCATCTGGCTCTGTCAAGGTGCTTTCTGGCCCCACCTACAGAACTTGTCTTGCCACTTTCCTTGCCCAGTTTCTAGATAAAGCATAGTTACCAGCAACATCTCACATTTTACTGGTCTTCTTGGCTTAAAGTCCTAAAAGCTATAGCATGGGAAATGAGTAGGAAAGAGGAAATATTTATACATCCAGATGGATTTTGGAAGGACATGATCTGGCCAATATTTAAGCATACCATTGAGTGCACAGCTTTCCAGGAAAATTAATAGGGCGTAAACTATAATTCTTTCATTAAAAAATTGAAAATTGAATTTGATATTGTATTTTTAAAGTTTTGTTTAGTTATTGTATAGTTGGGTGTAGTGGTTGAAGTATTGGCTAGTAACCTGAGGACTATAACTTCTAGTGCTATCTTAGCTAAAAGCCAGTTGGTTGGCTTTAGCCTTTATCTTAGCCCTAGAAAGGAGGCAATGGCAAATCACTTCTGCAGGATCTATCTAGGCAGTCTCCGAGAATCAGACACAATTAAACAGAGGAAGAAAAGATGAAAAATAAAACAAAATACTTTTTCTTCATCAACATCTGAGAATATATGAGCTGTGGTGGCACAGTGATTAGAACGCAGTGCTGCAGGCTAACTCACTGCTCACTCCAGGAGTTCGATTCTGAATGGCTCAAGGTTGACTCAGCCTTCCATTCTTCCGAGGTGGGTTAAATGAGGACCCAGATCGTTGGGGGCAACATGCTGACTCTGTCAACTGTTTAGAGAGGAGGCTATAAAGCACTGTGAAGCGGTATATAAGTCTAATTGCTATTGCTATCTGAGTATTACTTTCTCCTCCTCCTCTCAATATACCTTGGGAAGATATTTTTTTTGACCGTCCATTGCATCTGTTTTTCACTGAATCATTTAGTTGGGCTTTTGTTTTTGTTGTTACTGTAGAATGTAATATTTTTAATTGCTTATATTTTATGGCAGCTGGTCACCTAGAAGAATAGGTAGGTCACTTTCCTTTAAAAATGGATTCATTCATCCACAGAATCAGCTGTACTCAAAAGAATGCCTGCTGGATGTATTTTCACTGCTGCTTCATTATAGCTGCCTGGGATTGCTCTCTTAACTAGAAGATCAATAATGCAACATATGCAGCAGACCAGGAATCCCTTGTGATGTGTTAAGCTACATCAGTGGTGGGTTCCTGCTGGATCGCACCGGATCGCGCGCGCTCCCTTTCAGCGCTCCACCTGGCTTGCGCGCTCCCTTTCAGCGCTCCACCTGGCTTGCGCGCTCCCTTTCAGCGCTCCACCTGGCTCTCGCGCTCCCTTCCGGCGCTGAAACCGGAAGTACAGTTTTGCCCGGCCCTGGCGAAGCAACGACGCCTGCCTGCGCTCCACCAGCTCGGCTGGGAACGGAGATGTTTCCTCAGCGGAGCGGAGCGCCTGAAAAGACTTTTCAGGCGCTCCGCTCCGCTGAGGAAACATCTCCGTTCCCAGCCGAGCTGGTGGAGCGCAGACAGGCGTCGTTGCTTCGCCAGGGCCGGGCAAAACTGTACTTCCGGTTTCAGCGCCGGAAGGGAGCGCGAGAGCCAGGTGGAGCGCTGAAAGGGAGCACGCAAGCCAGGTGGAGCGCTGAAAGGGAGCGCGCAAGCCAGGTGGAGCGCTGAAAGGGAGCGCGCAAGCCAGGTGGAGCGCTGAAAGGGAGCGCGCGCGATCCGGTGCGATCCGGGAGGAACCCACCACTGAGCTACATGCAGGATTTTGTTATAAGAATTACTCATTTATCAAGGTTTTAGCAAAGTTCTGTTGGAATACCATCCATGACCAGGAGGCAGAGCAGGTTAGATCTTTAAGTGAATTCATCGCAGTTTACAGTTTGGGAAATCAATTTCAATAGCCTTTTTTTTTTTATTTGTGAAGATGAGCTGAGGAAGACAAAAGAAAGAGGAGGAAGGAAGCCATATCCTTCCCAAAGCACTTGATGTGTTTTGATACCATTCTCCCATCAGCCCATCAGTCAGTGCACTGAATCAAACTGGCTAAATTTAATATTCTGCCTAATCCCTTGTCATTGATTAACCCATTTCCCAACTGCATTCTCACTCAACAATGTCCCTGGTTTTCAATAGTTTCTGCTACCTCTTCATCTTCTCTATTTCCTATTTTGTTGTGCAAATCAAAGGGGTTATGTTAAACACACTTCATGTTATGGCTTTTCTTAAGAATATGTTTCTTCTTAAGAACTATATATGCTACCATGTTGAGATAAAAAAGGATAATACAGTGGAAAATATCTATTGCACTTTTGATGCATGTGCAAGTTTGGGAGTTGGCCTACTTTCTTACCAAGAGCAGTAAGAATATTCCAGAACATCATTTATTCAGGTAGACTGAAACTATTAATAAATTGTGGCTAAGTGGAAATGTTGCAGCGAGAGAATATGGATTGCCCTAAACATACATTTATCTGGATAATTTCAGGATCTGAAATGTGAGAAATGTGTATCACTGGATATAATTTTCTTTTATTCCAGCCTTCTCCAGCACACCTTCTAGTTGAGTTAGATTATAATTCATTCACCAATATTTTGGTCAAGGCATTTATCTGGAGATAATTAATTAAATTTACATGTCACCCATCTCACTATCAAGTGAAAATATCATAAAAGCAATTTTTTTTAAAAAAAAACATTAAAATATTAAACATTAAAGTTTCACAATGGAAGTCTTATTTCCTAAAACCTAAATCTTTTCAGGCTTGGGAAGGCTGCAACAATGCTAGGATGTTTTTTTCAAATCACGGTTCACTTACATATGGATTCATTTATGCATTTCAGGATGAGCCACAGTGACCCCAATATTGTCTACCAAATTAATACCACTGATTCAACATTTAAGGTAAGCAAGTGAACTTTTACTTCTGGAACTAGTCTGTACTCCTCCTAATGTTTATCTAAATGAAACTGAAAAAGCATAGTTTTAAATATATCCAATGCAGTGGTGAAATTATTATTTTTTTTACTACCGGTCCTGTGGGCATGGCTTGGTGGGCATGGCAGGGGAAGGATACTGCAAAATCCCCATTCCCTCCCCACTCCAGGGGAAGGATACTGCAAAATCCCCATTCCCCACTCGGGGGCCAGCCAGAGGTGGTATTTTCCAGTTTTCCGAACTACTCAAAATTTCCACTACCAGTTCTCTAGAACCTGTCAGAACCTGCTGAATTTCACCCCTGCTCCAGTGGAGCAATCAGTCCTGTCTTTCAACATCCTCCAAACTAATCTGAAACCCCTGTCTTATTCCAAGCACACCGGATAGGAGACAATTAGATAACAATAATAATATCTATATTTAATTAATTGAATCTCATGTTCACTTAACATTCATAATATCTGGCTGTGAAAAAACTGCACATTGTTTTAAATTATCAGCATCATAAATGAAGCTATTGTATCCTGTAGCTATAAGTATATCTCTTCAATATTATGTCCCTCAAAGAGTTGAACTACAATTTCCACCATATCTACCCACCATTTCAATAGCCAGTGGTCTGAGGTTGATGGGAGATTCTGTTCAACAAATGTGAAGTACAGTATGTTTGGGAAAGCCAATCAATAGATAATAAGAAAAATCACATTTCCAACACTATTGGTATATAAATTTCACTGTTACAAAAAAACAAGGCAGTGCTTGTTTAACAAATGCCTTCTTTAATGATTTACAGCAGTGATGAAAAAATAACTTTGTGACCAATTCTCACATTTACATTTGCAAGTATGCTGAAGCAAGATTATAAGCACAGTTGTGGTTTGACTTAGTAGTCATTTCACTTAAGAATTGGGTTGTCAGTCCCAATTGTAATTACTAAACAAGAACTATCTGTATTAAGAGCTGACTTCCAAGATACAGCAGAACCTCTGGTCATGAACACTTCTGAACACGACCAACTCGGGTTCCGACCAAAACATTCCCAATTTTTTTTTCATGGGCGATTTCTCCTTCCATGCCATTTGTTTTTTGGAAGCACCAAATTTCCATAATTAGGGGTCACGAACAAATCTGTTTGCGACCAAAGTTATGAAGCAAATTACGGTTGTGACCAGAGGTTCTACTCTAGTTGGCTTCTTAAGGCCCAGTCTGAAGTGGTATAAACAGACTGATATTAAAGTTATAAATGTACTTACATTAGCAAATACCCATGTCATTTTCAGATTAATTTAGACAGGATAAATGATATAATTCAATGCAAAAAAGAAACCAAGTTTAGCTGTGCAGTTATCATCTACTTTAAATGTTAGCATACATAGTTATAATATGGCTACACTTCTGGATTATATATTTTTAGGAAAGTGGCAGCCCTGGTGTACAAAAGAGCACAAACCCAAGTGAATATCCAACTCCTGCTATCAGGTAGGTATATTGCTTCATTTTTGTACATCAAGCCTTAAAAACAAAGATAACATTTGGTTCAGTGGTGGGTTTCAATTTATTTTATTACTGGTTTGCTCATGCGCGCATGGTCCGGGTGGGTGGGCGGAGCCTCCCGCTGCCACCACTACTGGTTCGCCTGATCTGGGGTGAACCGGCAGAAACCCGCCTCTGATTTGGTTGACTGAAAAGTACCTTTAATCATATTGGTGTTCCTCTCTATAATATATAACTGTAGGTAGTCCTTGATTTATGACTGTTCATTTAATAATAGTTATATGAATGATGGCCTTGGAAAAAAAGTGTCTAATGATCTGTTCTGAAAGTTTTGACTATCACACCATCCCATAGTCATGTAATCACAATTTGGGCACTTGACAACTGAGTTACATATACAACAATTGCAACAACTTGCAGCACATGATCACAATTGTCAATCTTTCCAGCTGGCTTCTAATAAGCAAAGTCAATTGGGGAAGCTGTATTTGCTTAATGATTCATTTAGCAACCGTGCAATTCACTTACCAACTATTATGATTCACTTAAAGTCTGGGATAAAAATGGTCATGAAATTGGTTCTGGTCATGTGATGGCTCACTTAATAATCACATTAGCAGCCAAAATTCCAGTCCCAGTTGTGGTCATTAGTCAAAGACTACCTGTTTTATATGTATTTTATCATGTAAAATATAATAAAACTGGATACCTAGCAATCCTAACAGTCAAAATATCCTTGTTTTTTGCTAAATATGAGCCTATCATTATAAATACATAATTGTGATGCTCTTCAAATAATAAAATTGAAAGATTTGAAGGATGAGAATGGCGGGAGGTTGATGGATGGCAGAACCAGATTTTTAACACTTTAGCATGTATGTCAGCTAGGTTAAATTCAGATTCACATTGTGGTCTATTGCAATATTGATTAAATATTAACCAATTATTAATCACTAATCTGTTTCCCATTTTGATACACTGAGAAACTTAGTACTGAGAGAAATGAATGGAGGGAAGTGATGCAGCAAAATATAACCTTGTGATTATTTTTGTTTTTCCTGGTTTGCTACTGTTGGCTCAGAGTAGGCTCAGCAGAGCTTTCGATTTTTCCACTCTATTGGCAGTTAGTTGGTTCCAGAAATGTGTGGCAGCATCTTTTCCCAGATTTGGTGCCCACAAATGTATGGACTTCAGCTCCCTGAATTTACAAAACAGCCATGCTGACTGCAGAATTCCTGCAGCTGACAAGCACATCTCTGAAAGGCATCCAAGATTGTAAGGGTGATCTATATTCTCTCTCTCTCTGCACGTGTTCAAAAAGTATGCTAAGCCATGGTTTGCTTAACCATAGTTTGTGGAATAAACTGTAATTCCTAAGTAAGTTTCTTTATTTAAAAAAATGCTTGCCTCCATAACCTTAACATTAGATATAGATTTTAAAATATAAAGTAATTGTGTCAGAGTCATATTTACCATTTCAGACATCATAATGCAGTTAACAGTTTCCAATTAGGCAGTCATTACCTACAGCTGTTTATGAAGTGTATCTGCAGCCCTTCTTTAGTTATTTTGTGATGTGTAGAATTCTCATCATTGTTGAAGACAGAATTTCTTCAGATCCCTTATAAGCCATAGCAATTTTTACCAATTTCCCTCTCCCTCTGTAGTTTCTTTTTTTTAATAAAAGTTTTTTTATTTTTTATTTTCAAAACAAACACAACACATCCTTCTTTACATACTGTAGAAAGTGTATCAGTTGGTTACAAAAAGGCTTACGTGCATCTCTTCCACAGTCAACAAACATAATTCATATTAACTCAAGTATTTTAACTCAGACATTTATACATGTTACCATCATCATACCTCCATTTTCATTTGACTATAATTGTTTAAACATCCTTCATCATAAAATATACCAAGATTTAATACATAACCACATACTGGCATTTCATTTACTATTTGTAAAATCCTCCAATAACACTGAATCCTTATGTCCTATTCTAGCTAAACATCCATAATATTTAATAACAAAGTTTTCTAATCCTTCTTTCCAAATCACTGTTTACAATTTACATCCCATTTCCTTATGTTGTACCCATACATATATATATATGTTGTTATCATTATCCCTCCTTTATTTAATTATATCCTGTATCATGACATTTCCCCCATAATATTCAAGACTTAACTGTATCTAACTTAGTTCTTTTTTTATTAACCTTTATATATAATCCAAAAGGATTTCTAATCTTCCTTTCATGGGTACCATTCAATATTCATATCCCATTATTACTTATCATAACACTACACATTGTATACATTATTATCATTATCAATTATTTATTTAACTATATCTATTGTCACTAAGTTTCACTAGTTTTAAATTATATTCTTCCATCTATCAACCTGTATCTTTCCAGTAGCAAAACGGTCTCATATCTTCTGCCATTTGTGGTGTCAGTCCTCTAATCATCTCCTTAATCAACTTTGTATGGACTCTTCTTAGCAACTCTTTGCTTATAAAATCTCTCATGTAATTTTGATGCCCTTCTTCTGTTTCCTTAATCAGCTTATCTTTGATTGTCGGTAGTGTTATCAATGATATTGCTAATAAAATTTCTCTCTTTAAATCCATAAATTCTTTTGTTTTTTCTTCTTCTGTATCTTGCCATCTAGGGTAGATTTTCCCTCCACTTAATTCCTCTTTCAGTATTCCACTCTTTCCATTTTCAGAGACAAACCAATCACCATAAATATCAGCAATTTTAATTTCTTTATATTCATTTTCCTCTTCAATTTTTAGGATTTTAACCGCCACTTTTTCCATTTGATAAACATTTTCAACTTCTTCATCATATTTTGCTGTTAGATGAACTAAGTCTTCCAACTTCTTCTCTATCCTCTCATGTGTATTTGATAATTTCTGTATTTCTGAGAATATCTTTTGCAGACTTAAATCTTCTTTCTGCTGTTGAAATTGTGCCATTATCTCCAGCTAACAAACACTGCTGCTCTAGCTTAGAAGGCTTTAACAAGATTAAGCATAGATTCACAATAACATTTCATTTTCACCTTTCTCTGGTTAATGATATACTTCAAAGGGACATCTGTATGCTTTTCTTCTTATCACTCTCTATAAACAAGCAGTGAGACCTTGAAGTGCCAACCCAGGATAATCAGTGAAAAAAAATAAGTGTTTCATTTCCAATACACAAACCTCCAGCCTCCGAGCAGTGTTATTGTTGCAATGTTGCAATTTTCTTTGTTTCTTTTTGTATCTTTTTTGTATTTCAAGTTTTAAAAAAGTCCAATTCTTGAATGAGTTAGAAGAACACCCACAGTAATGAAAGAGGAGAATTTTAGTCCATAGGTTACAAAGAATAGTAAAAGAAAAAAAAATAGAATAAGAAAACTTAATCCATTCGTTTTAAAAAGCTTGCATAAATTCCCTCCGTGAAGATAGCATTTAAAAAGTAAGATAACCCACTGTCCAAAATCATTCCAAATTTAATTCCCCTGCTTATTTCTTCTGTTCTCCAATTTAAATTAATTTTAGGTTTTTTATAGGCAGTCTCTTTTAAAACGGTAAAAATTCCTCACCAGCTGGAAACACTTTCTCTTTCTGTATCCTTCCGTTTTGGAGCCACCCCGACTTCATCAGCCTAATGGCTGGATTTTTTGTCACCAGCTTGAAGAACTTCTCTTGGATCGATCAGGGACTTTGCGATGTCCCTGAGATCAGCAAGACATATTCTTCCTGTTCACCGTCTCTGCGGGATGATTTAGGTCCGTTAGGACCATCCAGCGGCAAAAGTATCAACTGCGATCTCAGAGCATTGAGATCGCATGTTGTCTCATCGCGACATCGGCTCCTCCCTCCCTCTGTAGTTTCTTGAAAGTCTCAGTCTGAACTCATCCAAGTGAAAAGATGGTTTGTGGTCTCCCCTTCCTTTCCTCTTTCCCCTGTCCACTCATCAGCCTGCTTCATTAATAGCATACTCTATCCAGAAAGCACAACTGGATCCAATCTGGATCGGTCACCGGGACCAGAGGTTTTGTCTTCCAAGCTTTCGGACTCGTTTTGCAGCAAGAATACAAGCAAGCAGTCAGATGAGGAGAACCAAACTCATTGGTAGCCTCACACTGCAATGAACAAGGACACACATTCAATTTTTCAGCTACTAAGATTGTTGAATGAGCAGGCACAAAAACAGCCAGGGAAGTGATTGAAGCTTGGGAAATAGGACCCTCGTCAGTCAATAGGAGTGCTGATTTACCACCAGTCTATCAAGTACTTAGAAGATGAGGGCTGGGCAGCACAAGCAATTACAGCTAATGACTTAAAAACCAGCTAACAACACACTTCAATATCTAAAAACCACTTACAACAGGCACTATAAATACCAGAGGGTTAACGTCATTGCCCATTGGTTGCCCTCTCCCCTCTTTGAAAGAGCTTTATAGCTCTTGCTACCTTAAGAAAGTTCAAAACATTCTTAAAGACCCATCTCATCCTGGTCACCCTTTTTTTGAACTATTACCATCTGGCAGACAGTACAGGATAATAAAAACAAGGACAAATAGGCTGAAAAACAGCTTTTATCCCAAGGCAGTAACTATATTGAATTCTACTATATAGTGCAATATTAATGCAATATTGGGTTTTCAATTCAATTGTAAAGAATCTGAAGGATATGTGTTTGTGTTTTATTTTTATAGTTACAATGTATACTAAAAATGGCATTTAATGTCATTGTACGAGGTGCAATGACAATAAACTAAACTAAACAGTTCTTAAAAAATCCTACAGGTTCCTAACAAACCTAGCAGACAACTTTGTTTCCCAAAAAGTAGAGAAGGGAACAAGGGGATCAGTCATATTGGACTTAATTCTCACTAACAGAGAGGAAATGATAGAAGGTGTTGAAGCCACAGGAACCCTGGGGGCAAGTGACCATGCAATATTGGAATTCAACATTATGCAAACACAAGTAGTAGAACAAAGTGAAACTAGAGTCTTGGACTTTAAGAGAGCTAATTAGAATAAACTTAGAGAGCTTGGGAAAAATTCCATGGATGAGAGTCCTCAAGGGGAAAACAACTCAAGAAGCTTGGGAAATTTTGAAAAATGAGATTACAAAAGCCCAGTCTAGCACAATACCAATGAAGAAGAAAAATAACAGCTCCCAAAAGAAACCAGCATGGCTGCATAAAGAACTCTCTGACAAATTGAAAGACAAAAAAGATAAGTACAAAAAGTGGAAAGGGGGGGGGGACATAACTAAGGCAGAATATCAGCAAATAGCCCAAGCATGTAAAGATGAAATGAGGAAAGCTAAGGCTCACAATGAAGAAAGGCTTGTCACAAAAGTAAAAAATAACAAAAAAAAAGCTGCTTCCAACATGTTAAAAACAAGAAAAGAGTTAAGGAAACAATTGGTCCATTGCTGGGAGAAAGTGGCAAGAAGGTGACAAGCAACAGGGAGAAAGCAGAACTATTTAACTCATGTTTTGCATCTGTCTTTACACAAAGGGATAAAACAGTCCAAACTATCAAAAACAGCACCACAAAAATCAGATTAGGAACACAAGTTGAAATAGGGAAGGAAATGGTAAGTGAGCCCCTGTCTACCCTAGACGAGTTCAAATCACCAGGACCGGATGGATTACACCCCAGGGTTCTGAAGGAACTGGCAGACGAGATCTCAGAACCACTGAACTATATCTTTCAGAGATCCTGGAGCACCGGGGAACTACCAGAGGACTGGAAAAGAGCTGATGTGGTTCCCATCTTCAAAAAAGGGAAAAAACAGATCCAGGAAACTACAGACCTATCAGCCTGACCTCAATACCAGGAAAGATTCTGGAAAAGATAATCAAGCAACGAATTAGCGAACACCTAGAAGCAAACAAAGTAATAGCCAAAAGCCAACATGGGTTTGTCAAAAACAGATCATGCCAGACTAATCTTATTGCATTCTTTGACAAAGTGACAAAATTAGTGGATCAGAGGAATGCCGTCGATATAGTTTACTTGGACTTCAGTAAGGCATTTGATAAGGTAGACCATAACCTACTACTAGATAAAGTAGAAGAATGTGGGTTAGACAGCATCACCACCAGATGGATACGTAACTGGCTGACCAACCGCACTCAACGTGTAGTCCTCAATGGAACTGCATCTACATGGAGGGAAGTATGCAGTGTAGTACCCCAAGGCTCTGTTTTAGGCCCAGTACTCTTCAACATCTTCATCAATGATTTGGATGAGGGAATAAATGGGGAACTCATCAAATTTGCAGATGATACCAAGCTGGCAGGAATAGCCAACACTCCAGAAGATAGGCTTAAGATACAGAAGGATCTTGCCAAACTTGAACATTGGGCACTATCTAATAAAATGAAATTCAATGGTGAAAAGAGTAATGTTCTACCTTTAGGCAACAAAAACGGAATGCACAGGTACAGTATAGGTGGTACCTTGCTCAACAGTAACTGTGAAAGGGATCTTAGTGGACAACCATTTAAATATGAGCCAGCAGTGTGCAGCAGCTGCCAAAAAAGCCAACAGAGTTCTAGGCTGCATAAATAGAGGGATAGAATCAAGATCATGTGAAGTGTTAATACCACTTTATAATGCTCTGGTAAGGTCATACTTGGAATACTGCATTCAGTTTTGGTCACCACGATGTAGAAAAGATGTGGAGACTCTAGAAAGAGTGCAGAGAAGAGCAACAAAGATGATTAGGGGACTGGAGACTAAAACATATGAAGAACGGTTGCAGGAACTGGGTATGTCTAGTTTAATAGAAAGAAGGACTAGGGGAGACATGATAGCAGTGTTCCAATATCTCAGGGGTTGCCACAAAGAAGAGGGAGTCAAACTATTTTCCAAGGCACCTGAGGGTAGAACAAGAAGCAATGGGTGGAAACTAATCAAGGAGAGAAGCAACTTAGAACTGAAGAGAAACTTCCTGACAATTAGAACAATTAATCAGTGGAACAGCTTGCCTCCAGAAATTGTGAATGCCCCAACACTGGAAGTCTTTAAGAAGATGTTGGTTAGCCATTTGTCTGAAACGGTATAGGGTTTCCTGCCTAGGCAGGGGATTGGACTAGAAGACCTCCAAGGTCCCTTCCAACTCTGCTATTGTATTGTATTAAACCATACATAGAATAGCACTCTGCTAAAGACAAGTTCCCTGAAGATGGGCTCCAGCACGAGTCCGAAAGATCGGAAGACAAAATCTCTGGTCAGTAAATGATTCAGGTTGGATCCTGCAACCTTATCCTGGGACAACATTCATTTGTGACAACTGTTATTTGTTCACATTGATATCTATAGAGCCATCTTGAAGGTCTTGTTTCAAAAGCCTTAACAATTTAAAATGCAACAGTGGTGGTTGTATAGATAAAGAGGATGAAATAGGGCTTAAAAATAAGTTGTGCCTTGGATTTTATATAATTATTCTTGCCTCTCTCAAGTACTTTATAGTGTATTTATATATAGTATTACAGTGGTTCTTAACCTGTGGTCCGGAGATCCCATGGGGGCCATGATGTCATCACGGTGTCCGTGCAAGCTTGAAGAAATGTTACGATTTAAATCTTGTGTTACGTTTTGTGGGTCTGTGACCATGACCTGTGGTCACAAAAGGTATTTAAAGGGCACCATGGTGACGAAAATGTTGAGAACCACTGCAGCATTACAAAAACAAATCAGGTGGTTTACAGGAATAAATTAAATTGGACCACCAGAGTTAACAATCAAAGAACCAATTTGGGATAAAGTTCTTTCCTTAGAATGTAATGGCTAATAGTTGAAGTGCCTGGCAGATACTTCAATGGAAGGTGGGGATTCAAAGGCCTTATCTTTAATAGTTCTCTAATGACTATTTTAATGTCTGGTTATTTGGAAAAGGGCCATGTGATCATGGGCATTTATAATTTAACTTTCTCTACTCTTTCCAGGAAGAGAAAAGACCTTGAAGAGGAAGACATTCTAGAGAAGGAACTTTTATGTACGAGCCCTTCACGGACAGACCAGCCTGAGCTGTTTTACTTCATTATTTTCCTCTGGGCAATAGTTTATTGCTTATTACTCCTTCCACAGCTTATTAGCAGCCCACTTTGATCTCTGTGAATGCATCAGAGTAATAAAAGATAGCAGCTTGAGGTTTATGTTTATGTGCCCATAATCCTTTCTTCAGGATGTAATAATGCCTGCCAAAATAACCAGGTCAGGATTAAGAAGCAAGAGATTAAAGCCTGTTTGGATTCATTTTGTTCCTGCAAAGACCAACCGGAAGCCCATTAGCAAAATAATAAGGCAAAAGCATCTCCTTGCTCATATTATCCTAGCAATGGTCACATACATATTCTCTGTGATAATTTGTAGCCAATTTGATTAGCAATCACTGGTAACCTTAATCTTTGTAAACTGATCTAATTCTCTTTTAAAACTACCCAGGTTGGGTGAATTACTACATACTGTGGCAGCAAATTTCATAGACCTCCTGAAGGAAATATTTTTGTCTATTCTGTCCTGAACATCTATTATTCAGCCGCATTGGAAACTATAGTTTTAGTATAATGAAAGAAAAAAAATATTCTATTTTGTTCATGTTGCACAACTTAACATTGGCATCTCCTTCCTCACCTTTTTCTAAATCAATAAGCTCAGATCTTGTAATTTTTTCTTATTGGGCTCAGAGCAGGTTCCATGGGTATTCTTGTTTTACTGTTGCATTATATGACTTTTTGTGTACATAATATATATTTGTATAGAGAGATCTACACAGAGTGAAGACATTCGGTTAATGAATTCAGGATTTTTGTACATTTATGCCTTGCTTTGTAGAATGCAAAATAAAATGAACAATCTTGTAGGGAAATCTGTATTTAAGAGTGTTTTGGTCTTTCTTGAAAACGTATTTCTTTATTTCTAGCTTTTTTGCACAGCCACGAAATCTAATACATACACCCAGAACCAATACAGGGTAGTGGCTGAGATAATGGACCGGGACTGGAAGGACTCAGATTCTAATCCTCCCTCAGGCACAGAAACCAACTGAGTAGCTTTGATCCAGTCATTCTCTCTCTGTCCTAGATTGAGAACTTGAAAAACAGTTCTCTACCAACCCATACTGGACAAATGTGGTAATTATGTTCCACAACCTTCAGTGTAGAGACCTTGATACTGCAGTGGATTGATTTGGGCTAATATGCATACAGACATACCCAAGCATTTTGAATTGGCTCCAATGTTTGTTTCAAAACCATAGTTTTGGATTAGCCTCTGTGTGTGTGTGTTTCACCAATATTGGAGCAAAGGAATTTGCTGGTGGTGGTTGTCATACCAATCTTTTAATCTTTAGTTTTGAGACTATATCCAATAAGAACAATGCCATTTACCAGCTGCTTTATTTGGTAGAATATGGATGGAAATGCCAGCATACGTTTTACTACATTTAGGAAGCAGACAGCATTTTCTTCAGCCATGGGGAAAAGCCTGTGACTCTCATATTAGAAAAAGTTGGGAAGCACTCTGTGCTATTTTGGAGATAACTCATACATTATCTCTGCTGAAGCTGGTTGGGAAATTCTGAAAGTTGAAGTCCACATCTTAAAATTGCCAAGATTGAGACACACTGGACTGGATAGTGGATTACAGGTTGTTTATCATACTGTATATGTCCGTGATGGTGAACCTATAGCATACGTGTCACAGGTGGCACGCAGAGCCATGTGTTAGGGCACATGAGGCATTGCCCTGTCAGCTCCAGCGTGCTTGCGCATGCTGGGCAACTGACTTTGGCCTTCTTTTAAGGCCGTATTTCGCCGCCCTGAGGCTTCCTTGAATCTTCCGCAACATGAAAAACTGGCCCTATGGGCAAACCGGAAGTTCAGGGACAGACTTCCGGTTTGCTTGTAGGTCCGTTTTTTGCCCTCCAGGCGGCTTCCCTGAAGGCTCCAGAAGGCGAAAAACAGCCTTTCGGCCAAACAGGAGGTCACCTCTGGTTTGCTCGTAGGGCTGTTTTTCGCCCTCCAGAGCCTTCAGGAGGCTTCCCCTCCAGAGGGCAAAATCGGCCCTACGAGCAAACCGGAAGTCACAGTTGCCAAACGTTGCCCGTAGGGACATTCTTCGCCCTCTGGAGCCTTCAGGGAAGCTCCTGAAGCCTGCGGGGAAGTGGGAGATGTTATGTTTTTATATTTTTCTTGTACATCATCCAGAATTCCTGTTAAGGAAAATAGGCAGTTCCTAAATTTGACATACAATTTACATGTCATGAAATGGACCTTCAATTTCAAATTTGAAACAAGTGACATTTCACAATTTCAGGGGCATGCCTGCAATGCTATTTATAGTTACTTGGAAGTCAATTCCACAACACAAGGATCTTCATTTCTGATTGCATATTATTAATAAACCTCAAGCACAAAAGGGTTTTAGCCAACTTAAATGCAGACTTTAGCTTTTATTCAAAAATGCTAATATTTTGCAATCAAATGGCCTTTAAGGCATACGGGCCATCAAAGAGACAAATATCTGACTTCATTCTCTGACATTTATACCAACTATAACAGCTATTCAAATTTATTAATTTTCCACCAATATTAGTTTTATAAATAACGTAAGGTGGTAAACAAACCTAATATTCCTTATTCCTATTGACCAATTGAAAGAGTGATTGACCTTTGTCCAGTCACTCCCTCTCAGCCCACCTCACAGCAGAGGTGGGTTGCTCCCGGTTTGGCCAAACCAGTAGTGGTAATTGGGCATGGGTCGCTGAACCGATAGTGATGGCTGGCCGGCCATGCCCCTGAACTGGCCCGCTCCAACGCTTGCCCTGTCTCACCTTCGCCACATGCATCCACAGAACTGCCTCCTCCTGCCTACACAGGTAAGCATTTACCCTAGCCTAGCCCCCCCTCCCCACCGGCCAGCATCTCCCAAAGCCGCTGCCATTGCAGCCATGGCAAGGATGGGGGCAGCATGCTGGAGAGAGCAGTGGTAGCAGGAGAGGGCGGCATCCCAAGCCCCGGAATGAGAAACCGGAAGAGCCGCCTCCCTTGCATTCTTCTCGCTCCCCACTGGAAATGCCCAGATTTAGTTTGGATCAGGGGCCCACCAAGGAGCCGCTCAGCTTCATCAAATTCTTGCAATAGGTAAATTGAGCAGTGGCGACGAGAGGCGCCCAAGCCAAGCAGTGCCTGGGCGGGCTGCAGAGCGCAGAGCCAGGAAAAGCCATATGTTTCCTAGAAGGAATTGAAGCATTCAACTTTGCAGCCTGTGAGAACAATGGGAAGGAAAGGATGGGAGATAAGAAAAAATATAAGTGAAGGCTCTGGACTGTGCAAGCAGGGCTGGAGGAAAGTTTACCCGATCCTGGCTGGAGACAAGGTGGGGAGAGGAAGAACTGGCTGCAACCACTCAAAACACCCCCAGGCGCAGCAGGAGCTATGGGAAATCACAGAACCTGGATGTCAAAACTTCCCACCCCACCAGTAGAGAAGCGCTTTTTGGTAGAGAAGTGCTGTCGGCATCGGCAGGCTCTCACTTTTCTCGCCGGTATGCCGCTCTGGAGCATGTCGCTGCTATAAAAAGCTGAGGATCGGCTGGTGTGGGCACCGGGGAGCTGTCCACCAGCAAGACGGACCACTCCATGGCTCTCCCTTAACCACTTCCAGTCCCAGGTATGGCGAGACCCACAATGGGACTCAACACCGTATTGCATGTACATGCTTATGCGCTGCAGTTGGACGTGGTGCCCCCCGCACCTGAGGTTCCTCCTTTTGTGTTGTTTTCATGCCTTCAGGTGAAGAGAAGCAGGCCCTGCATGGCATCTCAGCTCTGCGCTCTGCTCCACCCGAAGGCACAAAAACGGAACGCAAGAGGAGGAACCTGGGCACTTGTGCCCTGCAGTCATGCGTGGTGCCCCCAACCCCTTTTGCATACAATCCAGTGCGCACGTGCAATCCAGTGTCAAATCCCATTGTGGGGTTCGTCTTTTCTGGGGGTGGAGGTGGTCAAGGGGCTCGTCTTGCTGGTGGACGGTTCCCAGGTGCCCACACCAGCCGATCCTCAGCTTTTTACAGGCGGTAGCACAGTCCACAGCAGTGGCATGCTCTGGGGTGGTCGCTCATCAGCTGTGGAGTGTGAAACGTGGCCAGGAGGTGGTGGATCATCAGGGCCATGCTGGGGAGCAAAGTGAGAGCCTGCAGATGCTGACAGGGCTTTTTTATTGGTGGGGTGGGGAGTTTTGCCATCTGGGCTCTATGATTTCCCACGACCCCTGCCGCGTCTGGGGGTGTTTTTTTGGGTTGCAGCTGGTTGCTTCTCCCGTCCTTTTCCCGAGCTAGGATCAGGTGAACTTTCCTCCTTCCCTCCCACCCTGCTTGCACAGTCCAATGCCTCCATCTGCATTTTTTCCTATCTCCCACCCTTCCCTTCCTGTTGTTCTCTCCCCCCCACCCCCCACCCTCACCCACCAGATTTATAAACACAGGCAAGACCTCTGGGCTGCAAAATTCAATTCCTTCTAGGAAACGTATGGTTTTTCCACACCCTAAATCCTCTGGGGATCTATTTTTGGGAGCTTTCTCTTCTCCCCCCCCCCCCCCCATTTTCTCTATGTTGGGAGTCCCAAAAATTTTCGCCACTATTTTGGTGGACATGGCTTGGTAGGGATGTGTCATGTGACTGAGTGTGCATTGAGTGACATCAAGTTGGCCATGCCCACTCATTCACATGTTCCAACTAGCCACGCCCATAGGACCCACCCCTGCCTCACAGGGTTGTTGTGGGCAGAAAGTGGCTGGCCCAAGGTCATCCAGCCAGCTTTCATCCCTAAAGTTGGATTAGAACTCAAATCTCCTGATTTCTTGGCCAGCCTCTTAACCATTAAATTATTTCTAAAATACACTAAACTGGCTCTCAAAAATAATTTAGCAAGTAATGAATATTTAATATTTAGTAAATAATTGAGTAGCTATATCTTTTGTCCCATGTTTGCTATGAACTCATTTCAAATGTTGAAGTATTTACAATCAAAGCAACGTGACCTTTTAATTCAAGTTGTCACATATTTCCATCTTTCAATGAGTGGTTATGTAAATTGCTCCTAATTTGTTCCTCCTCATAGCAGAAAAAAAGGAACCCTGTAGAGATTGAGCTCTGACCTTATTTTTCAGTTTAGTTTATTAATTTTTAGCCTGCTATTTAATACAGGTAGTCTTCACTTTATGACTACAATTAAGCCCAAAATTTATGTTGATAAGTGAAACACTTAAGTGAGTTTTGCCTCACTTTATGACCTTTCTTGCCACAATTGTTACATGTATCACTACATGGTTAAGTGAATCAATAATACAATAGCAGAGTTGGAAGGGACCTTGGAGGTCTTCTAGTCCAACACCCTGACTAGGCAGGAAACCCTATACAGTTCCAGACAAATGGCTATCCAACATCTTCTTAAAGACTTCCAGTGTTGGGGCATTCACAACTTCTGGAGGCAACTTGTTCCACTGATTAATTGTTCTAACTGTCAGGAAGTTTCTCCTTAGTTCTAAGTTGCTTCTCTCCTTGATTAGTTTCCACCCATTGCTTCTTGTTCTATGGTCAGGTGCCTGGCTTATCCATTGACTTTGCTTGTCAAGTCGCAAAAGATGATCACATGACCCTCACTAGGGTCATTACTAGTCATTTGCCAAGCATCTGAATTTTGATCACATGACCATGGGAATGCTGCAATAGTTGTAAGAATGAAAAATGGTCATTGTCACTTTTTTCAGTGCCGCTGTAACTTCGAACAGTCCCTAAATGAATTTTTAGCCAGGGACTGCTTATAAAGTTTTATATTTTTTTCAAATATCTGCCACAAAAAAAAAAAAAAAAAAAAATTCAGCCCAGCTACTTCAATTATGTATAATTCAGATGCGTTCGCTACCTACCTCAAATGTCTCCATTCTTTCCAAAAATGTATCTCCTCCTCTCTACTGTCTCATATAGCAATTTTATAGATTTAACATTCTACATTTTTTCCTTTTGACCATTTACTGTTATCTTTCTGATAGGCCAGGTAGGTTACACAGAATAACTTTGATTTTGAACCACCAGTCTCTTACCTAAATGAAAAACAAGTCACACTACACTATACATCTTTTAGTTCTGAGCCTAAGAAAACAAAACATTAACTTCAACTGCTATAAACTCACTGAGCATGTAGACTGACACGGCTTTAAAAGAAGCAAGACAAATTCAGTTGGATTGGGTTATGATCAGCTGCTATTCTTGACGTCTGTATGAACACATAGGATCACAGATTTATATCTCAATTGTAACTACTAAAAATCTATTCAGCTGACCAGAGTGACTCATAACTGGAGAAATGAATTCTCTAGAAATGTTTTTTCTGGCTGTCATGTTGTTGTAAATACAGAGAGCTATGTTGATATAAAGCTACTGGTGGCAGTTTTGAGATTGACATAAGACCTGTACATTGGGGTGTTGGGAATCTGCTAGATCCAAATCTGCTGGATTCAAAAACCCCTAAATCCCTCTGATGGACTCCAAAACTGTACCTTTGAGTCATACTAAACCTACATATGAAGTAACAAAACTGCATTTCCTCCTGTGTTCTGGATTTCCTTTTCTAGTTTTGGACACAGAAAAATATTAGATATTGTTCTTTTCCTTAAGAAAAAAAGGGAACTTATTTTTATACATACAGCAGTCATTTTTCAGTATGCTTTCAAAGCAATTTAACGTTGCCTTTTGAGAAAGCATCTTTGCGACAACCTGGATGCCCGAGAATCTCCATACATTTAAATATAAGTATCTTTCTTATCTATTTCTTTGACTTTATAGTTTTTCCATGTTCTGCATGTTGCTTCCTCTGAAAGGGATCGGCATAATTAGTAGATAAATAGAGTTAATTTTATTAATTTAACTTTTTAATTTAATTTAATTTTGTTAAAACTAACTAACTTTAACTTAAGAATGTCTACTGTTGACCTCACCCCATCCTAAGAGGTCAGTATGGGAATGCATAAGCGCACCAGCAAAGTCTCTGTCCTACTTTCCCATTTATTTGCACCCATTTCCTGTGCTCTTATTCATATTTATTCTTATTCCTATTATCCTGTACATGAGTGACAAATTAAATAAATAAAACCTAAATTTTGCCTCTAGGATGCATGAGCTTTTTTGAAACTCCCTTGTAATCACGAGTTACATGTAGGAAGACTGCAGCTTCCATACATTCGACCGGCACTACCCTCGCTTTCGTCGAGAAGACCTAACTCCACACCGACGGCGCAAACACAGCTTAAAAATACAAACTCTCTGCCTTCTGCAATAAGGAAAAAGGCAAGAAAAGGACTCCGGGGACTAAGATCCGGCCATCGGCGCACGTGAATTTCTCCTGCAGACTCCGCCTCCTTCTCCCAGCCGCTTTCCAACCTCTTGGCCGTCTCCGGCATTCCCATTGGCTAATCTCTCCACCTTTGAACTCTAACCCGGCTTTCCTCGCCAATCGCGCCCGGTCTTTTATTTTATTGAGTAAACAGCGAGGAGGCGGACAGGGAAAAGAAAAGGGCACGCGGTGAGAGAGAAAGAGAGAGAGAGAGAGCGAAAGAAGAGAGAGAGAGACGCGCCGTGATGTTAGGAGGTGAGTTCGTCGCGTGGATGTCGCGAGCTGGGACACGCTGCCGGGCGAGCTAGAGGCGTTGACTTTTCAGACCGTGGTTTTGCGCCGACGGCGTGGCGTTGGGCCTTACTCGACGAAAGCGGGGGTGGGACCCTTTCTTTTGCGTAGGCAGGGGCGGGGAGGAAGCTTGTCGCAGCCGGCCCCAGGTAAATGGAGGAACCTGACAGTTGAGAGGAGGAGGAGGCGGCGACTAAGGTGAAATGGCGGCGGCAGAACCAATGGCGGCACAATGCCTGTAACCGGGTGAACTCCGGGCTGTCCCACCTGGCAGGTAGGAGGCGCCGCTGACCGTTTTGTGTTGCTCTCCGCCTCTGCTTTCGCTTCCGTGGCTCGAGTTGGAGCTTCTCAGGTTTTGCTCCCCGGCGTGAGGGCCGAGGGGGGCCCAGCACCTGATGCTGCCTGGACTCGCCTTTCTTTCCTCTCCTCAGAGCAGCTGGGCGCCACTTGGGAACGCCGGGTCGAAAAAACGCGTGGAAAAAAGCAGCAGCCTTTGTCTTCCACCCAAGCGGGTGCACTCGAGGCCTCTCCTTAAGTTACCCGCCGTCCCCTCTTTTTCCCGGAGGTGGCGCGGTTTGAAAAAGAGCTTCCGTGGGTTTTTCTTCTCTTCTTCCCACGACCACCCCCTCCTCTTTTTTTAAAAAAATCAAAAAATCGGTTAATCCAGGTACATATGTCTTTGTGTTATAATAAATTGGCGTTGAGCGTTCTTGAAGGAAATTTGGGATGGGGGGGGGGTATGAATTTTTTTCCAATAATATCTGTCAGTTACACTAGTCGTTGATCTCGCCCATCTGGGTGAATTGGGGTGGATAACGCAACAGTTACCGCCGTTTTGTTTCAAGTTCGAGGCAGTATTGTTAACTCCTCTCAGGAGGAGTAAATAGCCTTGCTAAGAGTTTTGAAAAGCTGCATCAGGACCTATCGTGTTTGCCATGTTAAATTAATCTTTTGTAGAGGATTGAGAAGAGGGACGTTTGACGCCGAATTTAGAGATATCCTTTTATTCAGGGTGATCAGCTGATTTTTTTGAGATTCTCTTCCTGCAATGTCTGGGCCAGAACGTAGGAAAATTCTACATTTATCCCTCTTTCTTTCTTTTCCTTTTTTCCCCCAGTTTCCTCCCCTGGTTGTTCTTTGATGCCCCTCTCAGAAACTACCCTCTGTAGTTTCTGAGAAATAAGAATGCCTCAATATAACATGTGGGACTACAGACTACAGAAATTTTATTAAGGCAGTCCCCAACCAACTATATCTAGATAGCTTTGAAACAGATGTAAGGATATCTATTAAATTCATTTTAGACCTATGCCACCCCATATCTGTGTTGCTTTTTAAAAAAAAATCTGTCTAGGTCAAGACATTGCTGCAAGTATTCCCCCCCCCCAACTGCATTTCTTAAACTAACTTTTCTCTATCCTCTATCTCTCTCTCAAGTTGCCACTGAACAAAATATGCCTATCAGTGTAACCGTTTTGTTGTTTCTGATTTCTAGTTGCCTTCTGTCTGTTTGGAAAATTGGAAACAAGATTTTAACACAGTGGAAATAGCAGTCTTTTGTAGAATTTTTTAAAAAAATGCTTTTGAAATGCTTTATGTAAATATATATTGAATTAATGCTTCTGTGTTTTAAAAATGTGGGAAATCCTAGGAGATTGAACTTGATTGTGATGTTTTTAATATATAAATCAAGCTTCAGGTAATGTAAACACTTATATTCTCAATTTGATTTGTAAGGAAAGTTCCATAAATGCTCTGTGATGGTTGTATTTTGTTATAGATAAGCATATTTTTAAGTTGAATTCAGTTGATTTTTGAGCAATGTAGGAAGAATACCTTTAGGGAAATTTTATTAATGTAATGCAGTGCACAGTATTGTTGTCTTATCTGCAATTACTTTGGGCCTCAATAGTGTAGGATTTCCTGCCTCAGTGGTGTAGGGTTCCCTGCCTAAGTAGGGGGTTGGACTACAAGACCTCCAAGGTCCCTTCCAACTTTGTTGTGACATTATTAATCTGTACACTATGAGATACAGACCACCACAACCAGATTACACTTTGCTCTAAGACAGGAATATATACATATACTATAACTGAATGCAATGCTTTGTTTTTTCACTACAAAGCCCAAAAATTTAGTCAAATCAGTGGCTTAGGAAAGCAGATACAGAATTGCAAAACAAGATACTGCAAAGTATGTGCTTAGCACAAGTATTTGTTCAAGATAAAAACTGGATCTGCTACAGAGATTTGCAGAGAAATAAATGTATGTGATAGTCCTATTAAATGATGGAGAGAGACAAAAAATTGCAATTGGTTAACATCTAATAATATGAATGCATTCCTTGTATGATTAGATCCTTCCCAAACAAGCAAGTATTTAATATATAGTGAAAATGTTTACAAAATGGAAAAGTCATTAGTAATCCAAAGGGATATAATCAGTGTCAAGCAAGTATGCTTCTGTTCATTCCTACATTTCTATTCTCTGGAATAGGTTTTGAGAAAAAGAGAAGTAAATGTACACCGAATGAAGGCAAATGTACACCATTCAATAAAATCCAAAATTCTAATCAGTTGTAATATTGCTCAGTTATTGGAGTGCTAAATGAATAATTGCAGATGTAGCATCATAATCAGAAACAGCCATTTTGATGATCACTTAAATAGAAAATTAGGATGGCATCTTTTTTAGTTCTCTATTGTATTAACTGAGAAGAAAAGGGACGTGATGTGTACCATAATGACAACTTCTAATACTATACTTATAGCACAAAATTATTTATTTAAGATGGGTATGAAACATTGTGCTGCCATCTTTTGCTGTAATGAAAAGAACAATTCTTGTTTTAGATTAGTCTTAACAGATGTTCCTCTGGTTTATCCTATTTTGGATTTTTGAACAGAGAGACTCAAACTACTAAAAGGTTAAAGACTTATTTTGGCTTTTTAATATGAAAGAGAATTCAAACACATTTTTCTCTATCCTCTAGTTTTAATAGCTAAACTGCAAAGACTAATACTGCTTTCTAGCATAATCCAAATATGGTTTTCTGCAATTAATTAGGAGAAGAATTTAATTTAATTTAAAAACTTCCCTAAGCCATAAAATAAATGTTTGACTGAAAATTGAAAGTGCTATAACTTCTTTATTTTACAATGAAATTTAACATCAGCATCTAAGAGCAGTGATGAATATTCAAGGTGGAAAAAAATGAGCAAGCTGACTGTATCCAGATTCTATCAAACAACTCTTTATTTAAAATATCTTTTGAAGTTGCCAGTACCCTTAACACTGAAGGATATGTCCACAGGGTATACTAAAAGTTAGTTTTCCACATGTATGTGTTCTTGCTTTATTTATGCAAGACCTCTTTATAGGGCAAAAACTTGAAAAAGAATATAAGATTCATTTTGATCAAATTATCAGAAGAAAATTATTAGTGTTCACAGGTAATCTCTTAAACAGTTTTATCACATCTAGAACAGCCATTTTTTAATGTGAGCATTTGTTATAGCCTTTTCAGGGCTGCATAATAGAGGGCAAGTTATCTTTATATCGGTGCAATCTTCTAGTATTATTCACATGGTATAACTATTTTTAATTAAATACTGAACAATTCAAATGTTTAACATTTTGTTTAGCAGAACAAAACTGGAGAAAAAACTACATTTTTGAGCACTGTGTTGAACAGTGGCAACATTGTAACAAATATAAAGTAGATACAATTTGGAAAACAGTTTTGCCCCTCGATTTGCATAAAACAGTGAGGCACCATAGCTATTATCTTTCTCTTTGTAAACATAGACACATAAAAAAAAAGACATGCTCTCTTTCCAGGTTTTGAACACAATTGCAGGGAAGAAGCCTTGTCTTGCTTTGTGATATTTCTGTGGGTTATTTTTGGAACAGTGATCTGCAAAAGATTGGCTGGGAGATGGGGAATGAAATGTGCAATTCCAAATGTCTGTCAAACATCATGTTGGAATGTTTTTTTTTCAGCACTGTTGAGTGCTTTTTCCTAGTATCTTTGTCCATTCAGCAGACTGGAAGAAACTGATAGTTCATCCTTGCAATCTACCATATAAGGCTGCAAAGAAATTTTGAGAATTGCAGTATAAGTTGCAAGATGTACAGCACACTGGCTGTATATTGTTAATATCTACCTCGATGGATGACAAGTGATATTTAACTGTTGCTCCGTTTCTGCTTGTAATAGTAAGAAATGTGATTAAATTATTCTTAATCTAAGATAGTTAAGACTTGAAGAAGTGAAGAAAAAGTATTGGGACACTTTCTTCATCTAGAATGAACTCATCCAATGTAAATATTACAAGAAGAAATGCTTTTAATTCCTAATTATTGGGATATGAGAGAGAAGGGTAGAAGCCAGGAGGAAGTGCTTGTTTGTCTAGCCCCACATTATAGAACAGTTTCCCCATGGAAATTAGACTTTATACGTACTTTATATTGTTATTTACCTTTGTTTTTTATTTTCCATTATCATCATCATGGTCAAATTGTTAAAATACTAAGATTTTTTAGATCAACTGATTGAGATTATTAGTTTTTTTTAAAATAAACTGTATAAACAAACACACACACTTCATAAGCTGTCTTGGTCTTAGATTGTTCTGATGCTGGAAAAATTTCAGTCAGAGTTAAAGGGAGAGTATTTTTGTAGGGGGGAAAACACAAATGCCAACAGATTTAGCAAATTTAAATAGTTTAAAAAATCAGTGTTAGGATTGATCATCCTTCAATTAAAAAAAATACAGAAATCCCCTAAATTCTTCTAAAGATGTTACTTAGCCTGGTAGAGAAACGTTTGGAAACCAACCCACAGGCTCGGAGAACAAATCTCTAAATATTACTCTAATAACTACAAATGTTAAGATCTATTAAGATCTGGACTTGACAAATCTTTTGACATCAGTACTATCTAAAAGTATTTAGAAATTGAAGACATTATGCTAGGATTAATCCTTTTCTCTATTATATTTGAGGTTTTCTATTTTTACTTGAGAAAAGGCAATATTAAAATAAATGAATTTGCAATGGATTTGTTTATATTTTAAAATAGCTGGAATATTTTATTTATACCCACTTTTATTATTTTTATAAACTAAGCTTTCATGACTAAGGCTGGATTAGTTTCCTGGCTTCTAATCTGGTGCCTGAACCACTGGACTAAACTAACTTTCTTAGGTGCCATACAAAAATAGGCCAAAGAGAAACATCAGTGAGACTTCTATATTCAGAAATCAAGAAAAGATAATATTGCAATTGTTGGTCTTTCATGGCCATGGTCAGTTGCTTCCTCCCCCCCTCTATTCAGTGAAATGTCTAATTAGACAAATAGTAACTATGTGTTCAAAATGCAAGGAAGTGCTTTAACAAATATCTGAAAAGTAGATGAATTTCAATTTTTTCTCACTTCATTTGACACAGTAAATTATAAAGCTGATATTTGTATATTGAAATTCATAATTGTCCAGCTCATGGTTGTCCCAAAGGTATTTTTTTCCAAAAGGCAACCGGACTTCGATTTTTTATTTTTTGTTGAAAACATTTCAGTTCTCAACCAAGAAACTTCTTCAGTATTAACTCAGAACTCAGTTCTAACAAACTGAAGAAGCTTTCTGGATGAGAAATGTTTTCAAAAAAACCTCCCAAGAAAATCCAGTTGCCTTTTGGAAAAAAGCACTTTTGGGACAATGCTGATATTTGTTACAGATACAAAAGAAGAATTTTGGGTTTTCTAACTTTACCTCATTTATTGTAGAAGCTATTGGTAAATTTATTTGACTCCTGTATTATAGATAAATCAGTTATCTGCTCCTTTTTTCTGATGGTACATTTTTCAAGATTTTGTCTTTGCTTCCACAAATTATTTGTTAAGTTAATTCAAAACTAAAGTACTTCTTTTGCAGCAGTTTCCAGAATGCCAATAAAAGGGGGCTAAACTGATCTCTACTGGGAGGCTGTTCCACATGTGGGATTTGTAGCAATTCCTCATTAGATGTTCTATTCAGCCTAGCCAATACTGGTTGGAGTTGGTGATTTTGTAGGAATCCCCGTGCCACGGCACAAAGAACATTATAGGTGAAAATCAGTATCTTAAAGTGTATCCAAAGATCAATCGGTAACCAGTGCAGTCTTTGCAAAAATAATGTATTCTGACAAAACTAGGGGCCAGAAAGAATTCAGGCAACTGCATTTTTGATCAAATGTAGCTTCTCAGTAATTTTCAAGGGCAGCCCTAAATGGAATATATAATAGTAATGTCGCTGGGTAATGAGACTGAATTATTGCAGGCAGATTCTCTTGACGCATATACCATGGGTCAGGTGCAGTAGCTGAAGCTGTCATAGATCTCTCTGGCCATAGCTTTCATCTTCTATTCAAGAAGGTGGTGTGAATCCAGAAAGACTCTCAAACATGCTCTTTGATAGGTAGAGATTGCACACCAATGATCATTGTATTGGCAGCAACTCTTGAGTTCTGTTCTCTCCCATTCAGGCCATGACAGTGTTTAGATCAGATATATCCAACCTGTGGGCTGCATGCAGCATTAGACAGTAATGCGGCCCCCACAGAGTAATAAAAATATTTTTTAAAATTAACTAAATTATATATATATGTATGTATGTATGTATGTATGTATGTGTGCGCGCGTGTGTGTGTGATTAGGGGACGGGAGGGGAGGCTAAAACATATGAAGAACGGTTGCATGAAATGGGTATGTCTAATGAAAAGTGGAACTGGGGTGACATGATTGCAGTATTCCAATATCTTGGGCTCCCACAGTATCAAGCTATTCTCCAAAGCACCTAAGGAGGACAAGAAGCAATGGGTGGAAACTAATCAAGGACTGAAGCAGCCTAGAATTAAGGAGAAATTTCCTGACAGTTAGAACAATTAATCAGTGGAATAACTTGCCTCCAGAAGTTGTGAATTCTCCAACACTGGAAGTTTTTAAGAAGATGTTGGATAACCATTTGTCTGAAGAGGTGTAAGGTTTCCTACCTAGGCAGGCAGTTGGACTAGAAGACCTCCAAGGCCCCTTCCACTTCTATTATTCTGTATTCTATATTTTATAGAAGTATTCCAACAGATGCTAAAAACAGGAAAGATAGGCCTGATTCATAGTACTCCTCATGTCAAGAGCTACAGGCCAACCTCTGTTTCCCCACAATAAGTGATTTAACTTTCCACCCTGAGCATAGAGTAAAACTATTAGAAAACAACCTACAAGGAGTTCCACTTTGCTCAATGAATTCCTGCCCAATAATATCAAAAACTATTGAAGAGGCCCAGGAAGACACTACTCCTGTAATTGATTGAGAAAAAAAATACATATATAAAAAAATCTGCTGTTAAATTAGCTTTCCTGATTTAAAATTCAGCTTTATAATGTAGAATATATTCTGTTTAGATTGTTAATTTACTTCCCCTTGGGGGTTTGTAAGATAAAAACATTAATTGAAAACATTGATTGTATTTAAAGATAGTTGCATGCATCTAAATATGCTTGTAATCAACTCCTTTGAGCCTTTATTCCTTTAAAATCAAGTTTTAGTTTTAAATTAACATTTCATATAACTAGTCTAAATCTTGGTCAAAGAAGAAATCGCAATGATAATCTTTTGCAGTTGAATTTTTTTATTTTGTTTTTTAAAAATGTTTAAAGTCTTTTAACAAGAGTTTTCTTCTGTTAAATGAACAGGAGCTTGGCAGTGATGTGATTACCATACACACCATACACGCAGATATAATGGTGTCAGAATGCAGTTCAGAAAACATATATGCAGAGATCGCAGAAATTAGTACAGTAAGTTGATGATTATTAATCTGCAGAGAATTAATAATTTATTCATTACTACATTTTACAAAATAATTTATTTGGGGAAAAGATAGATCATAGAGAAAATTATAAGAAATGAGAATATAAATTATTTAGTAGCTGTTATTTCAAAATTGCCTTCTTAAAGAGACATTTTGTGATTTTGAAAAGTTTATTGTAATAACAGTTGTCTATATATGTTTATTATTTTGAAATTTTATATGCCATATGTCCATATTAAATTGTGTATAATTTATTATAAAAATGTGGATTGATCACTTTGAATATTTATTTAAAAAATAAATTTATATTTTAATCTGAAATACAAAGGACTGTAAGACAAACAAAATAATTTTTGTAATAATTTTATTTATTCATTTATAACATTTCTATACCATTCATTTCACCTAAATGACTCTGTGAAATTTACAATATTGTAAACCACCCAGAATACTAACAAGAATTAATATTTTTTCCTATGTGTACTTCCTTAACATTGACTAAGTCAGATACCTGCCTTAAGAGATAGGCTTTTGCAAAGATGTTAAACAGTTTTAAATCAAATGATTTAAAATATTTATATTAGGATAGCAGAATTTTAATTCTTGTATCATTAAGATTCAAAATGTTTGAATATCATTATAGTGACTGAATTGGCAGGGAAAGCCACTAAAGTTCAAGGGAAGAGTCAAGGTTACTATAGTGCCAGATGTAACTTAAAATCACAATATGCAAGTATGTGAAGTTAATATCCTTACGGAAATTATTCTATCTCTGAAAAGAAGTACTTCGAGCCCGTCCAGAGTTTTGGAATGCCCAAAGCACAGTGTAGCAGCCTCCTCTATGCCCCCTGCCTCCCCCCTGGGCTTTACAATCACAGCACAATCTCCCCCTCCCCCCCCCCTTGCAAGTGAAAATCGTCCTGCATCAGCAATTTAGGGAACCTGCCTTTAACAACCTGCCTTTTCTCGAGCCTGAGCCTTCCGGGTCCAGGTGGTTGAGGACATTCTCCATGTGACAGGCAGGAGTTCTCTAGGTCAGGCGGGAGTTCCTTTTTAGCTGCAGCTCAAGACGCCAGTGGGAACTGCATGTGGATCATCCCTCAAGAAAAACAGATGCGCGGAGCGGGGTTTCTGAAGGACAAAAATGGCTGTATTCAGGGTATAAGACACACCAACATTTTCACCCTCTTTTAATGGGGAAAAAGGTGCATCTCTGAAAAATACGGTAGTTTTATTCATTCATAGTTTTTTAGCACGCATGCTGCCCAGTAACTGTGTATGAGTTGAGTGGCCATGTAAATTTGTTTAATAAATAATTGAGGACCATCTTTGTACAAAAAATAGTTATACACTGGAGACAAATTCCTTGTGCATCCAATTACACTTGGCCAATAAATAATATTCCTATTCCTAAAAATAGGAACAGTGTGATTAAGAATTTACAGCATGTTTGCTTTGGATTTTATCCTCATTTTTAAAAATGAAAAAGTAAAATTCGTATGTGGGTACTTCATAAAGATTGAATAGAATTAAAGAATAGAAAGTTTGTAGTTGTTTATATAAAATGAATGTTGCATTTGATAGCAATTAATATGCCTATAGGAAAATGTTTGTATCATTTGTATATTAATCATTGATACGAGATCAGATTGAGCTCTGAAGGTGCATGTTTTCACTGTATTTGCTCTCTTAAGCATGAATCCCTTCCACATTTTTCCTATGCCAGACCTTGACTTAGGTTTTTTTGCCATTTAAATATTATTAGCCCTGCACACTATTTTGTTGTTGTTGTTGTTTTGCCCCTGAATTCAATTAGTACTAGAGGTTAAATGGAATTTGCATTCTGAAGAGTAAAGATTGCCTGGAAGATGAAGAATAATACAGTACTGTCACAAGTTCTTATTATCCTCCAATTTCATGGAAATTTTTACTGGTGATACATATTCATTTATATTCTACTTTTACCATTCAGTTAAATTCTCATTGTCTGAATATTGTCACTTAGTATTTAAATATTCATTCTTTATAGATTTATTAGATTTTTTTAAATAGCAGAAAATGAAAGATTCTCTCTTTTCAAGGGGTATTTAGAACAAAATAATTCTTGCAATGTTGCAAAGTGGCAGAAAGGAATAGAAACAGAAATCATAGCAAAATTAAGTAAGGCTTGCCATTATGTTTCTTCTCATAACTACCCTCTTTTAAACAACCAAAAAAATAATGTTGCTTTCAAAGTTATAAAAATGGATATGCTTCTGTAACCTATCTATTATGTTCTCTATTACAGGTAGTTCTCAACTTACGACTGCAATTGAACCCAAAATTTCTCTTGCTAAACGAGTCATTTGTTAAGTGAGTTTGCTCCATTTTATGATCTTTTTTTGCCACAGTTGTTAAGTGAATCACTGTACTTGTTAAATTAGTAATATGGTTGTTAAATCTGGCTTCTCCATTGACTTTGATTGTCAAAAGGTTACAAAAGGTAGTCACATGACCTTGGGACACTGCAACTGTCATAAATATGAGTCAGTTGCCAAGCATCTGAATTTTGATCACATAATCATGGGGATGCTGCAAGGGTCATAAGTGTGGGGAAACGGCCATAAGTTCCTTTTTTCAGTGCTATTGTAACTTCAAACGGTCATTAAATGAACTTTTGTAAGTTGAGGTCTACCTGTATATACAACACATATAAACAGGTATCGAAATTATTTTGTTACTACTTGGAATTTTTTCAATGTTTTTCAGAGTCGTGTGCAAAATATGTAGCAAAAAAATGACTAGTTCATTCAATTGAATATGGCCTCTAAATTATAAACAAAATCCATTAAGTCTGGAAAGTCAATGTAGCATAGGTGAATGAGCAGTACTGTAGTCATTGGTTTAAACCTCATCCTGATCAACTAGCTCACTAAGGCTGCAATTCTGTTGGTCATTGGAGAGGAGCCTATGCGTAATACTTTTGAATCTTTTTCTATAAGAAGAGAGGCAGATAAGACCTTTGTGGGGTAGAATAGACTTTCGACAGCCTGGAAATATTTGTGTCAAGATTAAAGTTAGAGGGATTTCCTAGATGTTCTACATAATATATTCCGTGTATCTTGAATGCTCCTGGACATTGGACCTAATAATGTAGTTCTTGTTTCCCCATTACTACTAATCAAAAAGAAAGAGTTCAGTGCATAGAAAGAATAAGAAGGCATTCAGTGATACCTCTCTTTTACTTCTACTCAGCAGAATTTAGTTTCCTAAGAGACAACTATGAATGTCAAATTATAAGATTACAGATAGTAATTTAAGAAAAAAATTCTAGATGTCAATCCCTTGAATTTGCTTGGATGTACTTTTATTTTGTACATAAAATGCAGATCAATTCTGTATTTTGTAAATGTTATTTTTAGAGATTTTATCAGATGCTCTTTACTGAAATAAAAAAGAATATTTTTTAAAATACGAAATAAACAAGAATGATCTTGTTTAATTTCAAATTAATGTGAAATTCATATTTTTCTTGTCATAGGAAATGTCCAGAAATGCTTAGAATGCTAATATAAGAAAAGTTAAAATTTGTCCTTCTCCCCAAGATGGCTGCTGAATGGTGGGAATTTTTCCTTTTCCTGCTGATGATCTGCTGATTTTGCTGCCAAAGCTGGTTCTCTGGCAGTGCTGCTTCCTGAATTTAAGTAGGAGCACTTAGGAATGACCCAAAACAACTTTTGAATGGCCATGGACCCACCTGGGAAGGGGAATCTTGAAGAGTGTGGGAGCGGTTGGAAGGTCATTGGGCAAATCCATCTTCCTTTCAGCAGTTTGTTTTCTAAGTATGCCTGGGTTTTAACTTAAAATTTTTGAATTCATTGTTTTATTTTGCTTTTTGTCTTAAAGTTGACTGGCTGGCTGAATGCTGATTTACTCTAATCCCCTGCTGGACTTTATCTGTTGTTGTTGTTTTCTTTTTCCTTCTGATTTATGTTGTTGTCTTGAATAACTGTAGCTTTTCCATATGGAAACACGGCATGCTTTTGGATGGTAAAGTGCTTTCATTTATACCAATATTAGACTTTCACCACAAGGTTTCTGCATTTTATTAATTTGTCAAATATTTGAAGTTTATTTTTTTTACTTTTCTCTTAATTTTGGATTGAAAATATTCAGACAATATTTTCTTCACTCTGCTTCAGTGTTTTTGGTACTTTGCCTAACTCACACAGAACAATAATGTATTGGATTACTGACAAGCAGGGCTGGTTGAAAAGACCGTTTGATAATATTCAGTCTTTGGTTGAAACTTTTTTAAAAAGTTTGATGAAATGATAATGTGTGTGGAAAATATTCAGATGCATCAAATATTTGGATAATTCAGATTCACAAAAGAAATGTGATTTGAAACCAGTCAATCTGTCGCAAAGAAAGTGGGACTATATAGACTTTTAGATTAATTCAGTTGATTGCATATACCGTATATTTTTGGCCTACAAGACGCACTGGAGTATAAGACACACCATGATTTTGAAGAGGTAATTTTTTTAAAAAAAATTGTTACACTCTGCAGGCCTCCCAAACTCTTTGCGCACCTTCTTTTTTGCAAAAAAAAAAAAAGGGGGGGGGGTGCAGAGGCTTTGGGAGGCTTGTAGAGTGCTTCTGGAGGTTAGGGAGGGGCAAAAATGAACAAAAAACAGGAATTATACTGTATGGAGAAGTGACAATTTGGCCTTCCCTGGGAGTATTGAAAGGGCTTAGTGTGATTTAACACACTTAATTGGGAACCAATTTCATCTGGACTTGGTTGGGAAGCTAGACTGATTTTGGAGATTGAACATTATATGTAACCAGACAACAATTGATAAGAGATGGAATTAAAAGACAAACATGGATATTTGATCCAGGACAAATTGCTGTTAACTTTTGGGAGGATTTGGAACGATAAGATGCCATAGAAAATTTTCTATTATCTGATTAACAATTTGCTACAGAGTTTTGAAACTTTAACCGTGTCTTTTTAAATTATTATTGTTCTTCCTGTTAACTATTTTGTCATTAATATAGTATATGGATGACAGGTTAGTAATTTGCAAATAGATATAGTAATTTAAAAATCCTTTGTTTTTCATAAGGGGTGAGATATTAATATTGTAGAATCACTATTTAACTTGAGAGGATAATATGTCTATAGGTGTTAGTATTTTTTTCCAATTCACTTTTTTAATGTCTTGTTTGCTATGTTTTCTTTTTGTTTTGCTTGTTTGTTTTTAAAAATCTTTTGGAGTTTTGTATTTTAATTTTTTTGAATAAATTTGATAAATAATGTGATTTTTAAAAGTGAAAAAAGAGAAGTTATAAGTCAATATTTATCCATGTATTGTGAGACTCTTAGTTGTATGAGTGAACAACCAACATTCAGTTTAGCCTGAAAGTTGCTGTTGAATCGTCAATTAAAAAATACTGAAAATTTTGTTTACAGTAGTAAAAGCAAATTTAAGCTAAACCTAAATTTAAATAAATGTTATTTAAACTTAAATAAACTTAGATAAAGAAATAATATGAGTAGTCCTTGACTTAAAGACAACAATTGGGATGGGAACTACTGTCACTGAGCAATGCTGTGAATAAGTGAGTTGCACCAGATTGAGTGACCGTTTTTGTCATGGTGTTAGGCAAAATCTAGCTTTCCCCATTGACTTCTTGTCAGAAACAGGCTGGGAAGGTTGCAGGTGGCAATCAAGTCACCCTGGAAGACTCCAACTCTTACAAATACTTGCAGATTGCCAAGCACCTGAATTGTAATCAGGTGACTGCAGGGTTGCTGTGATAGTTGTAAGAGAACTGGTTGTAAGTCACTTTTTTTAGTGTTGTCATAACTTCAAATGGTTGCTACATAAATGTTTATAAGTCGAGGACTACCTGTAAAAGCTGCAAAAAAGTACAGGGGGGAAAGGAAAAATTCTTACTCAAGTCTTTACTCTTCTGTATAACCAATAGAATGCTCTTATCATTTTCTTGACTTGTCATTGGTGGTTTCACTTTAATTGTTTTCTGTCTTACAATCCATGCTATTTATTTTCCAGTAGTTTTAATATTTATACATCAGACAAAATTTATTTCACTTTTTTATCCTGTAAATCTCTTATAACATTCCCTTTTACACCTGTCATTTCTTAACTTTTGGAAATAATCTAGCCATAGCAGCAGACATTGCTGATATTGTGCCTGCTAATTTCTGATTCCATGCTTCAACAATCTGCAATATTTCGTATGTCATAATATTTTTTGTCATTTTGTAAATTAAACCAAAACCAAAGGGCAAATTTTCTTTTTTACCTCGAATCTTTAATCTCCTATAATATCCAGTTTCTTAAATCACAGTCTTGAATTTCTGTTGTTGCTTTGGATAAACAAAAGAGGTTTTTAGGACCAGTCTATTCACCTGTTTGTCTCAACTTATTCAGAGATGTGCTAGTTCACAATTGTTTCCCCTGAAGTCACTGAATTGTTAATTTTAACCTGACAGATGAGAATCTGACTAATCCCAGTATAGTCATAAGTATTGTAATATACTATAATTTATTTTTAAACAATTCAGGTTTTAGTCTGGCACTTGCCTGTTTCTTTATCCTGCTCCTACATGCTTTTTGAAGTATAGAGTCAGCATGCTATTAAAAGCCTTTTTGATTTTCTTTTTTGTTTTTGACATAAATAAAGGTTGTACACTTCTTTTTTACATATTGGAAAAACGCTACCCTGTCAGGGTGGTAATATAAAGCTTTTCACTATTTGGATTGTCTCTTGCAGCTCTGTGTGTCAGTTTTTATTTTAATTTTTTTTAACTTTTAAATATTTATCCGTACATGTGCATAAATTATTAGTAAATAGTTGTAATGTTGTTGTACTCTCTTCCACAATAGTAAGCTGTGCAGGAAAATGCTATGAGAAGAAACACTGGATGAATGAATGAAAAGCCCTGCTTTTCCACCCCTCAACATGGCAGGACTACAACTCATGACCCCAGCTTCCTCTCCAATGGGTCCTTTTTTTGGACTACCATGGCAACAAGAAGCAATTCATGATAACATTTACACACCAAGAAAATATCAGGTATTAAGTGTAATGCTAATACTATTTACAATGAAAATAAGTTTGTGTCCTATATTTCTGTTATGTGTTCATTATAAATATTTTTGTCTGTAGTTGTTAACACTAGAAGTAGAAAAGATACAGTCATCGCTGTGTTACCATGTTGTGTCCAGGAATTTCAAAGTTGAATACTGTACTATAGTATCTAGAAAGTGATACTATTACATCAACATATTTGCCTTAATTGAAAGAACAGTGCATACAATATAATGTTTCTATTGGCTTTTCCCATTTCCCTCTTGACACACCAGGGAATCATAACCTATTCCTGATAGATTATTATTGTAATGAGAAAGGTGGAGAGAGAAAAAAGAAAATCAACAGTTTATTCTTAGCTAAATATAAAAATGGTTCTTTGCCTTTTGTTTGATTTGCATAATTTAGGATACATTGTCTATTCAGTGGTGGGTTCCTGATCCCGGTGCAACTGGTATGGTGCAACAGGGCCGGGGGTCCACCACATGCATGCACGCAGTGAACGCATGCGTACTTACCGCCTGCGACATCCAGCTGCTCGACGGAGTGTTGCGCAGGCTCCGTGCGTGGCACAGAAGTCCTAATCGGTTCAAATACAGGTGACGGCGGGTGGGCCCTCCAGAGCAGCGGAACGGTACCTGGTGCTCCCAGCAGGCATCAGTACGCCCGTACCGGAGGGGTACCAGTCGTATCCCACCATTGTGTCTATTTTACTTTTATCATAAATTTTGCTCCATTCTAATTGTCAGAATTGATAGCTTGCTTGTTTGCAACCTTCGTCAAATCTAAGTGCTCCTTTAAGAAGGGATTATTAATCTGTTTTGTAGAAAATCCAAGGCATTTCTCAACCTTGTCAATTTGCTGCTAGGGAATTCTGGGACTTAACATCAATACATCTTAAAGTTGCCAAGGCTGAGAAGAACGGCTTCAAAGTATGGAGAATTCCAGTGGAATTCAATTCCAGTGGCAAGAAGTGGATATGGAAACCATAGATTGCTTGACAGGGAGACATACCTATGGAGAATATGTTGAGTTGCTCAGTCAAATTCTGTGAGAGACAGCAGTTCAGTCCAGTTGTAAGGGATGGCACCTAAAGTACTGTTCTGATATTGGTTCATTCTCTCTGAGTGCCCATTAGGGGCCAGATAATTTGGAGATGGCAAATTAATCAGAATGTCTTAATAGGTGAAACGAGCCTTCCAAAACCTTTGTATAAACTGAGAACTGAGATTACATGATTCACTAACAAACACACAAATACTTTGGTATCTAAAACCATGCTCTAGAAATAATGTTTCTTAAGATGTGGCCCTAGGACTCCTGGAGATCCCCAAACCCTCTCAGAGATCTGCAAAATCAAAATTATTTTCCAGCCTACATTGAAAAATAGTAATTTTTAATACGGTAAATATCACTTAATATAAACCACATAAACAAACGTTATTTGGGGTTCTCAATAATTTTTAAAACTGGGAAGTGGTCTGAGAGAAAAATGTTATAACAAGAAAGCGTTGGAAGAGGCTGGCTGGAACTGCTAAACAGTGCTGTGAGTCAAGACTCAGTTGTTATAGTGACTAGGTTAAAGATCTTGTAGATCATGGGGAACACCTTGTATCAGTTGTATGGTTAAGGCCTTGTTGAGCCTGCTCTTGAATTGGACTGACCTATTCCAATCGAGATCTGCTACAAGGAGCTTGAAGTCTTCAGTCTATGTTCTCATGGAATTGGTGCCCTGGCGGATCTGGCAGATGTGTTATTTGGCAGATTCCATCCACATACAGTATCCAAAGTGGTCTCTGAATCTGGTGAGGAAGTTTGGGAAATCATCCAGAACAGAGTCATTGCAGAACCCCTTGTTGAGTCAGAATCTGTACTTGCTATATCAGTTGTTGAAGATTTGCTGCAAATTTCCTCATATTGTCTTCTATGCCATCTTGGCATATTGCTGATAGAGCATATGTTTGGTTCGTCCATTGTTGCAGCATCTCTGGAGTCTGAAGCTAGAGCTTGAGTATTCCATAGTCTGAAAATTTTGGTAAAGAGTAGTTAATTAATGCACCAGGGAAATCAGGAAATCCAGTCAGTTCAAATAAATATAAAGGCTTATTGCAAGCTTAAGTTCTCTACAAGAATCTAAACTACTAATGGTCAAAGCAAACTGGCGGTAGATAAAAGTCAGTGAAATTCAAAGTAGGCTGGACTTCAATCTCTTGTGAGTGTAAAGGGACTCGAGACTGATGATGCTTTTGACCTCTCTCTCGGGCTGATCCGGTCCTCCGTGCATTTGGTGTGATCTACTATCATCCTGAACCAATAATTTTCGTGAAACAAGTGTTCATCACTCATAGAAAACATTTTTTAGTTTCCTGGTTGCCACATATATTGAGTCCTGAAACGGCATCCTTTTGTAATCTAATCTAACTGCGAGAGCTGTCATTGGCAAAAGCTAACCAGCAGCCATTGCAAATCACACAGGAATGTGTGATTAATAGTACTGTATTAATAAATCAAAATACTGCTGTATTAATAAACCGAAATATTCCCATACCTACTTGAGTTGTATGCTCAACCAGTTTTAAGTTCTCCAGTGGTTCTCAAGGGCATCTCTATGCAGAACTAATTGCATTGGTCCCTCTGTGAGATGATAAAGGCCAATATAGCCAAGAGCAAAGCTTCCTGTCCCAGAAATGGCTGGAAATAGAGCACAAGGTGTAATTGTTTTAAGCCCTCCCAGTCATAGTCTGCAACCGCTTTTCTGAATACAAAAAATTCCCCATAATGCTGAATCATTGTATTTCAAATTATCTATCACTTGAAAATGACTTGATTGATTAGTGTGAAATCTTACTTATTCAAGGAAAAAATAAAAGTGTGTTTGTTTTAGGTGGAACTCCTGGAAGCAGCTCTCGATCACAATACTATTGTTTGTTTGAACACTGGCTCAGGGAAGACTTTTATTGCAGTGCTACTCATTAAAGAACTTTCTTATCAGATCCGGGAGGACTTCAACAAGAAAGGAAAAAGAACAGTATTTTTGGTTAATTCCGGTATGGATTTAATGTAATTTAATCAATAAAGAGATCATTTTTAATTTTAAAATAAAAGTAGACTGGAGTTTTAAAACAAGAAAATGAAATAATGTTTTGTTAGTAGGCAAGATGAAATTGAAACAGTATGGCTGTATGTGTTAAGAATTGAATATAATCATTCCGTGAGAAATAATCAAACTTAACTGAAAAGTGTGTACTTTTCATAGACCTAATATGGATGATTCTAATTGTATCTGTGTACAAGAGCCAATTTGATATAGTGGTTAAAGCATCAGGCTAGAAATCAGAAGACTGTGAATTCTAGTCCCACCTTAGGCACAAAGCCAGCTGGGTGATCTTGGGCCAATCATTTTCTTTCAGCCCTAGGAAGGGGGCAGTGACAAACAACTTTTGAAAATAAACTTTGGCAAGAAAGTAGCAGGACCTGTCCAGTTAGTCAGCAAGAATCAGGCCACTGAACAGAAGAGATTTTTAAAATTGCACCTGTACTTGAGAATACGTGTCAAAGTGTTTGTTTTACTATCCCTAATGTTTTTTTTTTCCCCTGTAAAGCAAATCAAGTTGCTCAGCAAGTATCAACTGTTAAGACACATTCAGATCTCAAAGTGGGAGAGTATTCAAGTTTGGAAATAACAGAAGCATGGACAAAAGAAAGATGGAACCAGGAATTTGCAAAGTATCAGGTAAGGTATCTTTATATTTTTATACTATAAATTTGATACCATGATTAATTTTATCTAGTAAAGAATTGTGTGTTATTTCAATAAAACATAACAAACATAAATGTCATAAATGTTCTTTGAATATGGGTAGAATAGAATTAGGAAAGAGATGAGAACTGGCAATATTAAATGTAGTCTTGCCCATTTTCATGGGATATACAGTCAAAATCTGTAGCTTACTCTATTGTGCAATGTTGTATGAAAAATATTAATATTTAAATAAAAATTCCTTTGATAAACTTCCTAGTGGTTCTCTATATTGCTCTTTCTATATAAACAGAAGCAAGATTTTTTTTAAATATATTTTTTTTATTTTTTATTTCCATATATTTCACAAATATGCATTCTCATAGGTGCTGTTAACATTTATCTATTGACTTACAGCATTTATCACGATCTATTTAAGGATATAAAAAGCACAATCGGGGTCGCTTCCTTGCCACCCTGTATATCCATCTTATTTTGCAACAACCCTACTCCTTCTTTCTTCCTGACCTCACTTCTCTGCCGCCTTCTTTCCTCCTCTCCTTCCTCTCTTCTTCTTCCCCTCCCTCTCCCCCACCCCTCCTCTCTTCTTCTCCTTCCCCCACTCTTACTACCCCTCCCTTACTTCCTCTCCTTTACCTTTTTTTCTTTAGCAAGGGTCTGGATTTGAAGGATGAGGAATAAGAAGTCCTAAAGTCTGATAGAAAGCCAGCGTAGTGTAGTCCTTAAGGCACAAGATAGAAATTAGGTCCTAGTCCCACCTTAGGCACAGTTTTTTAAGAAGAGGAAAGTTGGGTCAAACTCACAACTTTAAGGAATTTTTACCCTTAATTGATATTTCTCTAAAACTGTGTCAATTAGATGTTACAGCAAAAATGTCTTGAGGTTTTTAATCTAAGGTCTAGTTTTCTTCATAACAGAATTTTAAAATTGTAGAATGGCAATCTATTTTGTTTCCTTGGCTTCCTTTAATAGAAATGAGTATTATAGAACAGCTCTACAAATATTGTCTAATTTGAAAAGGTAGGATGTTATTATTCAATTTGAGCAGCTTCAAATAGGATTACAATGCATTTCACCTCATATAGCCACAAGTTTAAATAAAAGGCGAAATTCTGTGTTACAGACTGTTTTTATGTAGAAATCAACAAATGTTCAATTTTTAATATTGACTAAATTGAGTAACCTTTAGCTCTTTCCATAGCAATAATCTTATTTTTGTCTTACATTTTTTCAGGTTCTGGTTATGACCTGTCAAATTGCTTTGAATGTTTTAAAAAATGAACTTTTAGCCCTCTCAAACATTAATCTCCTTATTTTTGATGAGTGCCATCTTGCAATTCAGGATCATCCTTATAGAGAAATTATGAAGGTATATTACTCAACTAGGTATTGAACATTTAATCTTCAATTTTCAGTGTACATCAGTTGGAAAAAATATTTATAAGATGTGCAGCACTACAAATAAACTGAAAAGGTCCTTTGAAGTAGGCAACAAATACAGGTAGTCCTTGACTCACAGTCTCCATTGGGATCAGATTTCTAGTGATAAATTGTTCCAGTTGTAAGTAAAAACACCCACATGAGCAAACCAGATTTTCTGACTTTTTTGCAGTGGTTTTTAAGCAAATTACTGTAGTTATTAAGCAAATACACAATTGTTAAGTGAACAAACCTATTCTTCTTAGAGGGTGGTGGTGCCAGAAATTGCACCAAGAGCCTAAAATGCAATCTGTTGACTGCAAGGAGAAGGGTGGGGGAACATTTTATAATAGCCAGAAGTATTTTATGGGCCCATCTTAACTTTAAATGGTTGTTATGTGACTGGTTCTAAGTCAAAGTACTAACATACCAACATGTACTTCCTTGCAAAAGCACCTTTGTCGTCTATGCTGGAGGACCTTTTTGTCTTCAGATGTGAAGGACTACATTCCTAACTATATAAAAGTTCATAGCCTTCCCTTCTAGTGTTTATGTACCACTCATGGTGGGATATACATTTTGGAAGAAGCACCCTTCCAATGCAGAAATTGCAGTGGCTAACAAATATTGTTTACTATCAGGTAGTCCTTGACTGTCTATTACAGTCGTTGCAAAAGTTATAAAGCAGGTCATCACATGACTAACCTGATTTTATTATTGTTTTTACAGCAGTCATTAAGCAAATCAAGTGAATCTGGTAATTAAGTGAATGCTGTGGTAATTAAGGAAACATTGTTCAATATTGGGCATTTATGCAAAAAGCTAGAAGTAAACCCGAATTTTAGTCAAAGTATAATAAATTGAAGTCACATGATCATAAGGTGCTACAAATGGCCATAAATGTGGGCCAGTTGTCAAGTCCAAAATGCAGTCACATGACCATGGGGGATTCAGGTCTTCAGAACTGGGTTGTAAGTACCTTTGGTGAGGGCGATTTTAATTGAATAGTTGCTCACCGGTTGTAAGTCATTCTCGACTTAATTTTACGTAATTAGGTACTGATATAGTAAAAATATATCGTTCATTCTGATAGCAGCTTTTCCATTGAAGAAATTAATAGAGTCTGTCTCTTGTTAAGATTCATAGATAAAGAGAGCATATGCATTTACTCAGCAAATTCTGCTAAATGAAAGAAGAATTGGGTCTATCTGAGATGAATGGCCAGTTGCAAGCTATTTTTTACAAGTCCACAAAGTTATTTTTGTATTAACTCAGTAAAAACAATGCTCAGGAGTATTCTTTGCCCTGGGTTTTAGGGGTAATATAAGATGGAATTTTCTTTGTCAAGGAGATTTATTTTGTTGATTACACTCAGTAACTGATGTTTCAAGCTTTATTAAAATTATCTATTTAGAGAATATGATCTCTCACTGCCAAATATTAAATAAAAAGATGTAGGGAATTTACTTAAGTAACCAAGATACTGCAGAATCTATAAAAGTCATCTGTGAAACTTTAAAATTCCGGCACAATAAGAATTAGACTTCCTCCTTTTGGACTACACAGTGGAATAAAACATCTGTATTATTTTAATGCAGTCTCTTAAGGGGGAGATTCACCTGTGGAATGGATACAAAGCCATTGCAAAATTCTAACCAGGTTTACTGTGTATGCTAAAATTACTATGTTTTAATATCAGCACAGTATTAAACATAAAACCTAGATGTGTAAACAGTAAATCAGCTTCTTGTTTTTCTCATATTGCTCTGGCATTCTTTTTCATATTGAAAAAGAGCTATAGAATTTCAGTTTGTTATTGAATTCTTTCTTATCCTATCCTTGTATTTGAATGCACCCAGGATTTCCTTCTGATTTATTTTCAGCTTTGTGAGAGTTGTCCATCCTGTCCTCGAATCTTGGGATTAACCGCTTCCATTTTAAATGGAAAATGTGATCCGGCAGAGTTAGAGGAGAAGATTCAGAAACTGGAGAAAATTTTAAAGAGCAGTGCTGAAACGGCAACTGATTTAGTAGTTTTGGACAGGTATCTTACCACATATTTGACTGAATGTTGAATGTCATTCATGAACATTTATATGGAAAGGATTAAATTATTGTATATATCTAGAATGTCAGCATTTTGATTTTGATTATTTTTTAATGGAATTTTAAATCTCTTTTGATAATGTCAGCTTCCGTATTGTATCTTCACAGTCTCATAGTTTTTGAATACTATGCAATGTCTTAATTATTAATATCTTGCATTTGTCAACTCTCAACAGTTATAAACATTTTTTTTTATTTTTTTCCATGGAAAAGATATACTTCTCAGCCATGTGAGATTGTAGTGGATTGTGGACCATACTCTGACAAAAGCGGGCTCTATGAAAGACTGTTAACAGAGCTGGATGATGCGCTTAGCTTTCTGAATGATTGCAACATATCTGTGCATTGTAGAGAGAGAGATTCTATCTTAATTTCTAAGCAGGTACAGACAACAATTTATGCATCATTATATTATTAAAATTGCTTTCCTATATTTTAAGTCATATAATTTCACATAAATTTTCATCTTCATAAATGTTTCTTCATTTATTCTTCATGCTTTTTGTATTAATAGCTAATTAGTTTAGGAAGTTAGGAAGTTAAGATAAACTCTCTGTAAATCCTAAAGATCAAACCTGAGAATTTAAAAAATACATAAGAATGGTAATTAAGATTAAGTTAGAGACAAGTTGCAGAATTGTCCCCTAATATTTTACTAGAAATGGTCAAGAAACAATAATATGAAATGTATAATTTTGTTGATAATTTTTTAAAAATACTTTGGATTCTCTTGCTTGTTTTTAAATAGTTTTAAAACCTGTTCCTTGTTGGGTTAGCTTGTTTTTTAAATATTAATTTTAGGATATGCATATATTATAACTATTTATATAATTAGTCTGGTGGTTAAGGTGCCAGATTAGAAACTAGGAGACTGTGAGTTCTAATCTTGTTTTAGGCATGAAAACAAGTTGATGAATCTAGCTCAAAATATGAGGCTCAGGTGGAAAGCCAACCAGTCAATTCCTGTCAGAACCAATGGATCGACACCTAGTTAACCCCCCCCCCCAAAAAAAAGCAGACACTACACTTTAGGAAAACATTAGGAAGGAAAAAATATCTATATAAGTGAACTATGACAACTGAATTCCCTTAAACCTGCAGGAATCCAAACTAGGAGGACAAAAGAAATTATTTGGTATTCATATATTCTAAATCCATTCATTACCCCAGTATTGTGATGTATTTTTCCTAATTGTTTCTTGCATATTCATTGTTTATTCTAGTATCTATACTAGGTTGAAAAATGATGATGTTAAAACTCTGATTACATACTCATTACTGATATCCTTTTGGATTCTTATGAAATTAATTACTGATTAAACTAATAATGGAATATAGAAGTGCATTTGTGTGCTACATTGAACTGATACATTTTTCTTTGGTTACAGATACTGTCAGACTGCCAGGCAGTGTTGCTTGTTCTGGGACCTTGGTGTGCAGATAAAGTAGCTGGGATGATGGTGAGAGAGCTACAGAAGTACATTAAGCATGAGCAAGAGGAGCTACACAGGAAATTTTTATTGTTTACAGATACTTTCCTAAGGAAAATTCATGCACTCTGTGAAGAGCACTTCTCGCCTGCCTCACTTGATCTGAAATTTGTAACCCCAAAAGTAATAAAACTGCTTGAAATCTTGCGCAAATATAAACCCTATGAACGGCAACAATTTGAAAGTGTCGAATGGTATAATAATAGGAATCAAGATAATTATGTATCTTGGAGTGATTCTGAGGATGATGATGAGGATGAAGAAATAGAAGAGAAAGAGAAAACAGAGACTAACTTTCCTTCTCCATTTACCAATATTTTATGTGGAATTATTTTTGTGGAACGAAGATACACTGCAGTTGTTTTAAACAGGTATATCTTTAATAAAACAAAAAGTATTGTATGTAGCAAAAGCGCATAGTATTAATCTGGAATAACCAGCCATTCAATAATACACATACTAATCACTTAGAAAAGGATACATAGAGCCACAGAAATGTTTTTTTATTGAAATCTCCTTTAGTGATGTGTTTTCCTATTTTGATATATTCCTACACTGAAAAAACTAAAAAAAATAATTTAAATGTTAAATTTTCCTTTAAAAAAAATCTCTTCGGGGGCAGAAAACTACCATTCTTGCTAATTTCTCTTCAGCATAGTAATTCTAGTTTCCAGCTTTCTATGGCTCATTTTGTTCATTACTATCAAAAAAGACCATGGTCTTTATTTGAAATGGCCAATAGCTTCAACCAATTAAGGCACCCTGCAAGAAGCCAACAGACTCAGTTCTAGTCCCACTTTATATATGAAAGCTGGCTGGGTGACTTAGGGCCAGTTACTCGGCCCAGTTCACCTTGCAGGCTGGTGGTTGTAGGGAAAATAGGAAGAGAAAAGAGTATTAGATATTTTTGATATCTTGAATTATTTAATCATGTTATTTAAAATAATCATAACAATAGTATAACAAATAATATATTAAAACAATAAAATTAATGTAAATTAATTAATTTAACATTTAATATTAAAGGTAGGATAAAAAATGGCTATGATGATCTCTGCTATGTTCTACATTCCTACAAAGGATTGTTCTGTTTCATATTGAACTTCATTATGTTATTTCTTTGGCTGAGACAACAAATAAATTGCTATAATGAATATTTCTCTTTTCTGCTGCCTTCTGATTTCCACAGCCATATGGCTCAGCCAATATGCATTTTCTCAAAAGCCAGATAATGAATCAGATATTTATATATATTATTCTATTTGTTTCATATGAAAGAAACAACCAGAAGGCTGGAAAAACCTGAGAACTTGTACAAGCCTTTTTCATAATTAAAAAAAAAATCCTAAAGGAAACTGCAAAGAGAACAAATGAAGACTATGTTCAGTTGCAAAAGAATGCTAAATGGTAGACAAGAAAGCAAATAAACTGAATATCTGTAGCAGGGTTGCATAGTTCATGCAGAATCCTCATCATCATGAGAATAATTTTACAACAAAAAGTTCTAACTATAAAATGCCTAATTTAGTTTTTGTTTTACTTTTTAATTAGTTTTATATTTATTTTTCTGAAGTTATTCTGTCCAAAGCACATTTATGTTTTTCCTGATTAAACTCAGTTATTGTGAATTACATAAAACTGTTATTAATATCCATATTTAAGGCAAAAAGTATGAAAATTAATATTTTAAAGATTTGTTTTAAGTAAAAATTACCTAATTTGGGAAAAGTCCTTTAGTTCTGTGCATATGCCTATGAAGATCTGTAGGAATGTGCATATGTATTTTTATTGTTCACTGTATGCCATAAATCAGAAAAAATCTTGAAATATGCCATAAGTATTAACTTTTCTGTTTCATATGTAAGATATATGAAAAACATGTTCAACATATAAGATATGAAAGACATGTAAAATATTTGTCAGTGGACTTGAGTTTAAATAATTTTAAAAGAATGAATGCAACCTGTGTATATAACCTGGTAAGAAAATCAATTACCATGCCTCTATTTTCAGTATTGTATATCTCAAAATTCTTATGTGTTTTTTCAATTTTATGCATCTTCCAAAATATGTGTAATATATTTAGGTTGATAAAAGAAGCTGGCAAACAAGACCCAGAGCTGGCTTACATCAGCAGCAATTTTATAACTGGACATGGCATTGGAAAGAATCAGCCCCGTAGCAAACAGATGGAAATAGAATTCCGAAAGCAGGAAGAGGTAACTTTAATGAAAATAATTGTATATAAATGTGGTATATTTTCTTGCATTAGAACCCTTCATTAAAAATTCCCCATCTTGAATGTTGTGAATATCGGTATATAAAAGGAATGTATTTAAAGCTTCTTAAATAAATTGTATATCTGTATTTTAAAAGATAGAAAAGTACGACCAAGCCTTCTTTAATGATAGCATTTGACTTAATATTAAGAATTAAGATTGTTGTTGGAAATATTGTAGTGTAAAACAAATATTTCAGCAGCAATAGTTGCTGTTTCTTCTCCTCCTCTGTTCTATAATCCAATTTGCTGTTTCTGTAAAATCCCTGTAAATATCCTCTTCCCACAATTTGTGGATTGTGCACCAACCATACAATCCATATTAGTTCCTGATTTAGCCTCAGGACAGTTTGGAACTATCTTCCCTTTCTGATTTCATCCTGAAAGCCCATTGACTAAGGTTAGGAATAGTGTGTGCGTGCGTCTGTCTGTCTATATGCACATCTGTGCTTGGTAGACATGGCTCTTTTATCTTAATTTTCTATTCTTGATAGAACCAGATGAAATTTGCAGACAAAACTTTCCTTTGCTGAGATCAAGCCTGACAATTTCACTTATTGAGATGAGGTTTGTTTTTAATGGTCAAGATGAGATACAGAATAGAAAATTGTAAAATAAGAGAGTTTTGACATATGCGATTTATTTATTTTCTTTTACACCATATTCTCTTTTGAGGGGGTATATTATACATTTAAAATATTCTTGTCCCTAAGCAAACAATCTTTAAAATCTTAATTTTTCCAATTTGCATCAAATTTGAATGGATTGTGGCTGTGAAGATCTTATAGAGGGACTTGAAAATTCAGCATTTTTCTAACAAGCATCCAGTTCTGATCTGATGACAACCCCCCCTTACAACCCCCCCCCCCCCCCCATGATTCTGCTGCTGGGAAGGAGAAGAATCAGAATGAATACCAGTGTGTCATGGTACCAGAGTTGAACTGTGGAGGACTAGGTACTGAAATGGTCTGGTGATAGAACACATAGAAAATAGAAATCCGTGGTTAACAATAGGATTTACGGCTATAATTCTCCTCCTCCTCCAGTGTTTTCATTATTCAGAGAAGTCAGGCAGAAATCTATCCCATTTTGAATAATTATCATAGGACTCTAGTCCTTCAGTGCGAAATGAAGTACCAGAAAAATTCCGATTTAATTCATTTTAGAGGAGTTCTGTTTCACTTTATGTATTTTCTATTTATCTGAATAATTAACTCATTCATTTAACTCCATTTTGTTCGTGTCACATATAATAAAATGTAGTTTACCAGATTAACATTTTTACTCCAGAAAATGTAGGTAGCTTTAATTGTACAAGTTAGGCAAATGCATCAATCTGCTTTTGTACTTGTACCGTGCTTTAAAAAGGACTGTAATAGTGAAATGTGGTTGTTGTATTTTGTTATGATATATGTATGTATGTATGTATGTATGTATGTATCTGTTCTATGATTTTTTTACTTTTAAGCATCAGCTTTAAGAATTTTTAAACCATTAAACTTGAGTATTAAATATCCATTTGAATGAGACTTGCATGCTATGTCATAAAATATGAGTAGATGTTTAGAAAAGTACGCTTGTTTGCTTTTTTATTACTTTAGATACTTTGTTGCTAGTTCATTGAATTGAAATTTAAGGATCTTAAATAATATTGACTGCAGCATTTTTTAATTATTATTTTACTGCTTCTGGGAAAATTACTTTTGCCCATTTTCCATTTTGCTGGAAAATGGAAATGATTAATATTTTAGTTTAACTAATATGAATCGAATATGAACGAATATGAAGTTTGAAATAATAATATTTCTGTAACCAAACTTTTTCATATGTAGTTAAATAAATTCAGAATTGCCATTATTAACAATGTTAGCATTAATGGCAGAAACGTCCAGTATAGTTCTTCAATAAACTAGAAATGTATTTTAGTGTTTGGTATATTTTATTTTTCAAATGAAGCAAATGACAGTAAGTAAAAGAACCATTGGGTAATTCTTAGCTCGTAGATGAGACTGTAGCACTAGTCTGCTACTCATTAAAGCTGCCAGGAAATCTCAGGAAAAGAGACAGCTTGTGTTGGAAACACCTTTTTGGAATTAGAGCTGCACTTTGATCAAATTATAGGAATGCTTTCTCTGTCTTCAATGACAAGAAAATCTGGAGAGTCCTGGGTTTACATTTTAGAATATATTGAATTTTAGAGAAGTGACAAATAAGCGGATTCTAAACAAGTATTTTAAAGATAATGCAGCATAAATTGGGGAACAAAAAAAACCTGATATTAAGATGATTAAGAATTTATAAATTATTTTCCTAAAATTAACTATTCTCTAAAATTATAACCTGTTATCTTTGTATTTCTATTACATTTTATTCTTTTTAAAATAATTTTATTGGAATTTTTAATTTTATTGAGGAAGAAAATTAAAATAAGTTTTAAAAACTATAAGTTTTATCCAAGCCACTGGACTATAAGTAGAGTTCTGCAAGTATTGGAATATAAAACTTTTATGAAGATAATGGCTGTACAACAGATGGTCTTAGAAATATGTCTTCTTGGTTACTTTGTAGGTTCTTAGAAAATTTCGAGCACATGAAACCAACTTGCTAATTGCAACTAGTATTGTAGAAGAGGGTGTTGACATACCAAAATGCAATTTGGTGGTTCGTTTTGATTTGCCCACAGAATATCGTTCCTATGTGCAATCCAAAGGAAGAGCCAGGGCACCAATCTCAAACTACATTATGTTAGCTGATTCAGACAAAATTAAATGTTTTGAAGAAGATCTTAAAACGTACAAAGCGATTGAGAAGGTATGTGACAAAGAAATCCATATATGTCACTGAATCATAAACGAATTGACAGGGAGTGTTTATTTATTTGTACAAGCTTTATCCTTTTCCACTTCCAAATATCAGAATGGCTTACAGTATAAAATATTGGAAAATTAGAAACAAAAAACAATTGATACAATTAAAATAATCGGCTTGATGCAAGGTAATATGATCTTACTCCTCCCCAAATGCCTTTTTCTTGTAACAAACTGCTTTTATGGTTCTAAAAATGTAAAAGTGATTCACTAATTTAGTTATCAGACAATCAATTTTTCTTAAAAGTGGAAGAAATTCAAAGAAACAATGGGAATCCAGGTTTAATTGATAAAAATGGCTTGATGACTAAAGGAACAAAAAGAATAGACTTAGAAGATTATATTGCTCAAAGGTGGGTGGACAAATAAGAGATTCACACCAGAAGTTCCACAGAAAGATGACTAAATACAGTAAGAAAGTCATGGGATTTTAAGATGAATTAATAACTAGCTAATAGACATCTCTCAGTATATTGGCCCCATCTTTTATTTATATTTTTATAAAGTTAAAAACATTTTATATTTTTAGTCACATGCACACTCTGTAAATGCTTAAAAAGAGATGTTTTGAAATCATCAATTTGTGCATGCACCCAGTTGGAGAAATAGCTGGGAGTAATTTCTGAAGCAGTTATGCCAGCCTTTTTAAAGACACAAGTGGTTTAACTTATTGTAAAATAGTACTTCATATTGTTCCTGCATGTTCCAAAGCAGTTCTTTTGAATCATTTGGAGAACCGAGATATTTATAAAAATACAGAAATGTACCATATTTTTGGAGTATAAGACGTTCCAAGTATAAAACGCACCTAGCTTTTGGGGAAGAAAACAAGAGAAAAATATCTGCCTCTGCCTCCCAGCAATTTTCCTCTTTGCAACAAACAGCAACAGTATAGACAATATATACTGTTTGTAGTGTTACATTTCAGACTATACTTGTACTGATGCTGTTAAAATTAATGTGCTTTCTGGAAGTTTAGTTATTCTCTGCTATTTAAAAGAAGATACAATAGTACTGCCTCTGCAGATCAAGCATTTATTTTAACAAGCTTCTTAATTTTGTTAAGCTGTCTAGAACAATAATAAAGCAGTCTTCAAAAATTAAGTCTAATAAGTTGAACATTCTATTGGCATTTATAGTTATTGACTTGCCTCTTTGCAGCAAACAGCCTGATTAGCACAAGAAAAAAATATCTGCCCCTGCCTCCCAGCAATTTGCTGTGGGAGCAAACAGCAAGTTTCACTTTTAATTTCTCCTGATCATCAGCTGTTTCAGGCTGCAAGGATTGCTATAGCCTATTGCAGCCTCCGCAAGCCTCTATTTGCTGCAAGAAGGTAAATTGCTGTGAGGCAGAGGCCAAAGGTTTGGGGCCGGTGGGTGGTTGAGGCTACATTCAGTGTATAAGACGAACCCACATTTTCACCCTCGTTTTTTGGGGGGGAAAGGTGCGTCTTATACTCTGAAAAATACGGTATATGCTAATACTCATAAAATAGTACACAATAGACTCTGATCTACCAATTATTCTTTTTCCAACAGAAACCAAGTAATCTGAACATTAATTAGCTCTGAGTCAGTGTTGTTAGTTTCTTTTTCTTAGCTGGAATGTAGTGTTAATGTTGGTGTGACCTCTTTCATACTAGTGATTGTGATAATTCTTCCCTTAAAAGGGGCTGAGAACTAATATGAAGTTAGTAAAGATATAGCCCATAGATAATCCCATGCTACCTTAATTATTCTGTATCTTTCACTTTTGCTAATAATTTTTATCTCAGGCTGAATTTATATAATGTTCTTACCGTTCTTTTTTTCTTAAGATTCTGAGAAACAAATGCTCAAAGTCTGTTGATATTAGTGAAACAGAAAATGAGCCTATTATAGATGATGATGACATCTTTCCACCATATGTGTTGCGACCAGAAGATGGTGGTCCAAGAGTTACAATAAACACTGCTATTGGGCACATTAATCGGTATAGTGACTATTGTTTCCCTATTTAGCTCTATATTTCATATGATATAAAGCAGTCTTTTAATTAAATGCTGGTAACTCTCTGTTTTAAGCATTTGTCTATTTTGGTTAAACTAAGGATTTTATGTCTTACGAGAAATAAGACATCCAAATCGATTTATTGTTTCATTATTACTTTTTCTGAAATTATTTAATATTGAGGGATAGGGAGAGAATGAAATGGAAGAGAGGTATCAATGTAATTTTAAAGGAAATACTTCTGTAATATGGGGTTCTTATTTCTTTCTACGCTTGATTGTTTGCTTGTAGACATTTTATTACATGATTAGATAACATCATCCGTGCTGCACTGATGATGTTACCTAGTTAGGTAATGAAACATCTGCAAGCAAGCAACCAAGCTCAGGGAGCATAAAGGACTCCCCGTCATTGTCCCTAGCTAAATCTTGGGATAATAGTGGAAAGTAGATGCCAGCTCTGTATATGATAGCTATGAAAAAGGAGTAGTTCATGTTATGACTAATTGAAAAAAATAATTACTGTTATATAAATTATGTTCATAAATTAAGAAATTTCTATAAGAAACATTTTACTAGAAAAGGTAGATTAGTGGGTTATTTATCTGGGAACAATATTGGGTACATGTTGGGCATTTCATAAAATGATTCATGGCATGAGAAAAAATAGACAGAATTTTTTCCTCCCTTTCTCAAAAAACATTTACTATGCTGATTGAAAATAGTTTTAAGACAATCGTTCAGGACAAGCATACATAATTATGCAGGATATAATTCATTTCTAATTATTTACTGTATGAAGTATGTAATTCATACTTGATGCATTGACCTCTAAATTGGATGGTTTTAAAAAAGAATTAAGGAAGTTCATTGAGATGTGAAGGACTATTGATCTTGAATTTGTTGCATCCAAGTTGAGAGGAGCATGCCACCAAGTACTAATAATGTTGGAAGAAGGGTATGTCTCTCCTGCTTCCAAGCAACTTAGAGGCAGCTGCTTGACGAAGCAGAATACTCGATTGAGGAGGGTTCTGGGCATATTCAGTAAAACTGATCTTATTAGACACTTGCCATATTTTTTCTAGTTTAATGTGATATTACTAAATTAACAGATAAAATTTTCCAGTAGGTATCCATTTCAGTCTTAGAAACATCTCGAGATTCTCCTTTTTATTGTCTTTATTGTCAGTCTGCTTGGGAGAATTGTTCAATATTATATTTAAATCAAACCATTTAACTGTGGATGGAAATATTAGAATAATTGCAAACTCTCAACTTATCCATTTGCCTGTTGATTTCTGTTAATTGTGATTATCTTAGCCATAAAATGTCATTTGTTTTGTAAAATATGTTTATGTTTATTTTTTAAAATATATTAAATAGGTATTGTGCTAGATTACCAAGTGATCCATTTACTCATCTGGCTCCAAAATGTAAAACTAGAGAGCTTCTTGATAACACATTTTATGCAACACTTTATCTACCTATTAATTCTCCTCTTCGAGCATCAATAGTCGTAAGTATTTTGTTTGTTTAGACTAAATAAATTTTGAGTTTGTACAATGTTTTCCCTCTGACATGGCTTGCAACTTGTTTTTCCTGCAATGCACAACTTGCTTTTATATGAAAGGTTTACTCTGTGCTAGTGCTGGTCCATGAATTTTATATGACTACAATATTCCCAGCTGTCTCAACTGGAAGTTGATTAATCAAATGGGGTATAATTCAGGTCATTTGACGCATTGAAACATATACTGTTGCAAAGAAGGAGGTTTATTTTCTTCTCTCTATTTGAATTAAGCTAACTATTAAAGCTTGAATGACAAAGCATTATGTGCAAAAGCCATAAGAAACTCTAGGGCTAAGTTAATGGTTTTTTTATTAGCAATATATAAGCATCTTAGTGTAGAAAAAATAATTTATTTTCCTTTCATATTAATATTCAGTCTAAATGTTGATGTGTTTAGACATTTATAATAACCCCAAAATATATTTTTTGCAAAGCAATTATTGGCTGTATTGGAATATATAAATAACATCTATTTTACGTAGAGCTGTTATTTTGGGTTCTTAAACCTGTCCTTTATACAACACTGATGTATGTTTTATGCATAACAGTGCTTAGTTATTAGAGAGTCAGTATAGTATATTAGTTGAGGTGAACATCCAGGTATAAGTCCATCTCAGCCAAAAGAAAAAAAAATGCTGTGTATTTTACCATAAACTCCAGAGGAAAGGATAGGATATTAATCTAGCAAATAATAACTAAAACGTGAAAAAAGCAATAAATTTGATTATTATTTATTGAATTTTTAAAGACTTGCTTCAAATTTTATTTCCAGGGTCCTCCAATGAGTTGTGCGAGATTAGCAGAAAGAGTTGTTGCTCTTATTTGTTGTGAAAAATTGCATAAAATTGGTAAGTATAACATTTAGAAGCAATATCATTTATTTAAAGAACATTTGATACTATCTTTTTTTTAAATGTAGAGGGAAAGAAATATCTGAAAATGCCATTTTAGGGTGTTTTTTTTTTTGGAACTGGCAGTGTTAGTTTTTACTTCTAGTCTTCTTTAAAGTCACTTTTATAGTTTTCTACTAACCATCATTTTCATATCCAACTATATCTACTTGGTATTTTTCTCTGTGGAAATTCACATATGTAGTTATAAAAAGAGTATCTAGTGTCAGGTATGCTGAATTACCTGAATTCTTAGCACAATTTGGTTTTTACACTCTTGGTCCTGGCAGCCGATTGTAACCAGTATCAAGAAAGCCTAGTATTTGCTGTAGTGACAATATTGGCGTTAAGCTTAATTCTTTGTATTTTCTGTATAGATTCCCCTTCGACCCCCACCAATTGTTTAACTGACTAATATGGCTATGTAGCTCTTAATTATTTATTTATTAATAATTAATTAATTAATTAATTTTCCTATTATTTGCTACTTTCTTTTCATCCTACACAAAAATTGTATTAAATTAATACAAAATTGTCTTAAATATAAAACTGATTAATTTGTCTCCCAAGCCTTACTTCAAGGGCTGAGAGTGACTAGTTCAAAGTCACCCTGCTACCTTTCATGCCTAAAACAGGTCTAAAACTCAGTCTCCTGGTTTTTAGCCTGATGTCTTTAACTACTAGACCAAACTGGCTCTCAAAAAGACAAAAGACAAAAAATCACTTCCTTCTGTCTTTTCATCCCAGACAATATAGAAATTGTACTAAATAAATTAAATACTTAAAATAAAACCTGAAGGTAAAACTTCCATCTACAATTCTTTTAAAAGTTACTCTTCTTTACATGACTTCCATTTCTTCCATTGAAATCACTTCGAAAGATTTCAATCCATTTTCAACCACTGTAATTCTCTGAGAGAACAATAGACTGCTCTGCTTCCAGAATAAAAAAAAACTTTCCTCAACCCTCTGAAAAATAAAATTTCAAATATAAACTTTCCCCTTTCCGTGGAATTTATCTGGTTTTTTTTTAAAATTGTCCCTGAAACACTTGGTTAAAACATAATGCTGTGATGTCATGCTTCCCAGCCCATTTTCCAATTGCCTTCTCCTCCTGCAACCTCTGTTTATGATACTTCATGTGGAACTTAGTAATATCTAATTATTTGAGGATATCACATTTCTTATTAGAAGAAGGGATAAAGAACCCTCAGTTTTGCATACTGATCAGCATTCTCAAATCTTAGAGAGGACATAATTCTATATATGTTTATAGGTGGTAAGTTGTTCATTGAGAATTTCAATGAGTTGTTTCAGAGTAAATGAATAAAATCAAGCTGAATTGACTGTTTTCAGACTTTTAACACTATATACTGATTTGTAAAGAATAATATCACATTTAATGTTCTAACAATCTTGAAAAAGATTCTCATTACTTTAAACTCGGGCAGTTTCTTTTAATTCCTGTTGCAGTAACTTTAATCCTCTCCATTTTAATGAAGAGATATGGTTATTTTGTTATTTTTTTAATGTATACTTTGAAATTGTACCATGTTTGTGTAAAACAGGTGTGGAAGTTTAGACCAGTCCCTTATGATTTTATACATGCATTTTATAAAAGACCGGATAAAAGTTATTTTATGGATGAGGAAATTATTTCTTAATTATGGAATTACTTGATTTATAATTTGTTCTTTATTTATATTTTAGGTGAACTAGATGATCACTTGATGCCTGTTGGAAAAGAAACAGTAAAATATGAGGAGGAACTTGATTTGCACGATGAAGAAGAAACCAGCGTTCCAGGAAGGCCAGGTTCTACAAAACGAAGGCAGTGCTACCCTAAAGCTGTTAGTATAGTTCTATGGTTTTGCTATATACGACTGTATGAAACAAACAAAGTGTTACAAGTTATATTTATGTAGTTACTTACCAAACACATATAAATTATATTAAGGTATAAAGTGTTATAAATTATATTTATGTAGTTACTTACCAAACACATATAAATTATATTAAGGTAACCAAAATATGTACCCAATCCCCAAGGTGTTATGTCACAACTTTTGAGCATCCCTAATGTTTCAGAATTGACAGTTGACATGCCCTATGTATGTTTAAGATTTTTCTGACTTGAATAGGAGTAGTATATTGATTCTTTAGCATATGTGCTAATCAGAGGATCTTGTAATAATTATAAAAAATTGTTTCTAAGGACTGGGGAAAGCATGTATATTTCTGAATTACAATAAGAAATGTAGAATAAGATTTCTTACATGATAAGACCCAATGATAAGACCCAAAGGAAATGCTTGAACAAGAAATTTGGATACACAAAAAGACATGTTTTTCCACTTCACACCTGCATCTCTTTCCCTTCATTATTTAATTTCTCATTTATTTCTCATTTATACATAAATTACAGTGGAGACATAATAAAGTGGTGTTTAATTGTTTTCTAGTATGAGATGAAGCATTATCTTTGGTGTCATACGACTACTGATGAATATGAATGCTGTGTGCTATTTTTTGTATCTTTGGATGAAAAATATGCAGAATCAATATTTAATCATTCATTACTATACTGAAGTTCAGTATTGCAGCCACATGATAGCTGTACCTTTGGGTATTATATGATTAAGGAGAAATTGTAGAATGGAATACATAGCATTTGTTAACAGCAATTCAAATCAAATGCATTTGTTTTAGAATTAGGAAAAAGCTTGGGAGGTCAGCTCCACAAGCCAAGAAAAAGAGACATCACATTTAAAGAGTTGCCAACTAGTGCCATTTGAGCATCTGCCTTGAACCTGAGTTTTTGTCCCTTTGAATCTGGTTTGCTGCCCAGTTCCTAGTAAGCTATACCATTCGGAGGAAATATTCAAATGTTATTCCATGAGAATGAAAAGAACATGGTATAATCCAAAAGAGGCACAAATTAAAGTAAATATGTTTTTTGGATTTTAAAGTGTTGCAAACAAATGGGAAACATCAGGTAATGACACTTTTTATTTGTAAAATCTCATTGTCAAATTTGAAACTACTTTTAGTTAGGAGGAAGTTATGTCTATAACATGTTAGATCCTTGGTCTATCCAGCATTATGACAGCAACAATACAGATTTCAAGCAAGAGGACTAGTCTTACCTGAAGAAATCAGGACTGAATTTGTAAACTACAAGAATTTTAATTATAAATTACCCTTTTGTCCAAAATAGCTTAAACAGAATCCTTGAAAAGACTCACTAACTTACTGAATGTTATTATTTTTTAGACTGGAGCCTCTTTTACTTCATTCTATTTTGGTTCTTTAGTTTTATTTACTGTGGGGTTTTTTTTAGAAACTGGTTTCAAATGGTTTCATGATGCAGAAACTATGCATCAACTTTTTAGCTGCTAGTTATATAAATCAATAAATCTCTGACAACTTGTAATTTAATCCTGCATTCTATTTTTTAAAAATAATATGTATATGCAGAGATAATTTATTTAAAACCTGTATTGTTTCTATGCATCACTAAGGACAATTTTTATTTAAAAAGCATATTTGTTACACTATGTCTATAGATTCCAGAATGTTTGAGGGACAGTTATCCCAAACCTGATCAACCCTGTTACCTTTATGTAATTGGTATGGTCTTAACTACTCCTCTACCTGATGAGCTCAACTTCAGAAGACGAAAGCTATATCCTCCTGAAGATACTACAAGATGTTTTGGAATACTGACAGCCAAACCTATACCTCAGGTAATTAAATGCACACATATACATGCATTACTCTTTCTTTTTAAATTTGTTTTAGGTGTTCAAGCCAGTATGTCTTACACGTAGAATTCCATATTTATGGAACAATTCTTGCTTATCTTACCTGTCAGAATTATGTAATTATGATATTTATGTTTTGAAATGTTGGAAATATTGTAATAATAAAATGATCCAGATCAGTACCTCAGTTGCTTGGTTTTTTTCATCACTATTTTAGAGTGATGCAGTTTATATGGCAAACTTGTGAAATAGAGAATACAGATACATTGCCTCTCTATAAAAGAACTTGCTCATAAAAAGAAAATGCTTTTATATTATGACAGGCTTTCTAAATTCTATGCTTTCTTATTTTTCTATAATTGGTACTTTAAGCAATGCCTTCTATTGCAGAATGCATATACACAAATTAAACTACCATATTTTTCGGAGTATAAGACGCACCGGAGAATAAGACGCACCGGAGTATAAGACGCAGCAAGGTTTTGAAGAGGCAATTTTTTTAAAAAAAAGTCTTTGCACTCTGCAAACATCCTAAAAACGACCTGTTTTTCACGAAAACAGGCCCGTTTTTTTAAAAGGGCATGAATAGCCTTTAGGAAACTTATAGTGTGCTCCTGGGGGCTGGGAGGGGCAAAATTGAGCAAAAAACGGCCCATTTTTTGCTCGTTTCTGCCCTCCCCAGCCCTCAGGAGCTCTCTGAAAGCCACCTACAAGCTATGCACAGCCATTTTGGTGAAGGGGGCGGGGTTTCAGGAGACAAAAAATGCTGTATTCAGTATATAAGACGCACCCAGATTTTCAGCCTCTTTTTTGAGGGAAAAAGGTGCATCTTATAATCCGAAAAATACAGTAAATCTAGATTAATATTTCAAGTCACACTAATGTATGCCACCATTATCTTCTTTCTGGTTCCTGCATATCTTCCAAAGCAAGCATAATTTCTAAAGCGCCATCAGCCCTTGATTTATTTGGGCACCTATGAAAAATTGATGGTTTCTTTCGTTTTTACATTGTTGTTCTTGTATTTCTCCCAGAATAGGTTAGGATTGGAATGGACTATAAAGGATACTAATAAATATTTATGCTTAGTTATGTACAAAGCACATATGCTCTTTAATCATTTGCATCAAGAATTGCCTTTCTAAGGTAGCACCTTATAAATAATAAAATTGCACAAGAAAAACAAAAAAATGTAAAGGTTATAGTTAATTGTGACATTCTTACAAGAAAACTGTATAAAAATACATGGACTTGTATTTGTACAAATATTCAGATTATAATATTAGCTCCTGTGTGGCCACCATTTGTAGTTCTTGAATGAATGTACTATATTTTCCTGACAGTTTTCAGTTTTAACCTGACATTAATATGGGTTTGTTTGTGTGTTTGCAAACTATAATTGAGTGTATGTAAATATATATACCCTTATACGGGTTTGATTATTAGATGTATTTTGGTTAGTAACAAGGGACACAAATTTTAGCCAATGCCTTCTTGTAACCGTCTTACATTTACTTTGGTTGGTTTGTTTGTTTACCTAGATTCCTCATTTTCCTGTATATACCCGCTCAGGAGAAGTGACTATATCTATTGAGTTAAAGAAATCAAGTTTCACTTTGTCGTTACAAATGCTTGAGTTAATCACACGACTTCACCAATATATATTCTCTCACATTCTTCGACTTGAAAAACCTGCACTAGAATTCAGACCCACTGATGCTGATTCAGCCTATTGTGTTCTACCTCTTAATGTTGGTGAGAAAAGTGTTGTTTTAGTTATTAATTAAAGTTCATACAGTTGATGGGATACTTAAGTGACCATTTGCATACACGTCTTCCCACGAGTTGAGGAATTGTTTAATAGCCTTTAAATTATTTATTTATTTATTTATTACTTGAACTTATTAGTCGCCCCCTCTCCCCACAGGGACTCGGGGCGACGTACAAAGGTATTATATAGCGTATAGAGGAGGTAAGAATAAATAAATAAGTTACAATACTTAAAAAGTTAAAACCCCAGTGAAATTAACCCTTAAAAACTAAAATTACAATTAAAAATGCCCTGGGCTGGGGAGGTTGTAGAGTTATGCCAGGTCAGCTAGTCGAAACAGGTAGGTTTTCAGCTTCATACGGAAGGAGCGAAGGTCGGTTGTAGTTCTGATGTCTGGGGGGAGGTCATTCCAAAGGGTGGGGCCCACTACAGAGAAGGCCCTACTTCTGGGCGCTGCCCTCTGGCACTCTCTGGAGGACGGCACCCGGAGTAGTCCCTCTCTGTGTGAGTGGACGGGTCGCAGGGATGTATGGGGCAGGACGCGATCCCGCAGGTAACTAGGCCCTGTGCCATGGAGCGCTTTGAAGGTGGTAACCAGTACCTTGAAGCGCACCCGGTAGACCACAGGAAGCCAGTGCAGCTCGCGCAGGATAGGTGTTATATGGGAGAACCTCGATCTCCCCATAATTACCCGCGCGGCTGCATTCTGGACCAACTGCAGTCTCCGGGTGCACCTCAAGGGGAGCCCCATGTAGAGAGCATTACAGTAGTCCAGGCGAGACGTCACCAGCGCGTGAGTGACTGTACGCAAGGCCTCCCGGTCCAAAAGGGGCCGCAACTGGCGCACCAGGCGAACCTGGTGGAACGCCCCTCTCGCCACGGCTGTCACATGATCTTCCATAGACAGCCGGGCATCAAGGAGGACGCCCAAATTGCGTGCCCCTTCCACCGGGGCTAATTGATCATCTCCGATGGTCAGCGATGGCATATGCTGGTTGAACCGGGAAGCCGGAAGCCACAGCCACTCTGTCTTGGAGGGGTTGAGCCTGAGCCTGTTGTCATCCATCCAGACCCGTACGGCTTCCAGACATCGGGACATCACTTCAACAGCCTCGTTGGGGTGGTTTGGGGTGGAAATGTACAGCTGAGTGTCATCAGCATACAGATGGTATCCCACCCCAAAACCACGGATGATCTCACCCAGCGGCTTCATATATATGTTGAACAGGAGAGGCGAGAGGATCGAGCCCTGTGGGACCCCACAGATAAGGGGCCTCGCGGTCGATCTCTCCTCTCCTGCCAACACACATTGCGTCCGGCCAGAGAGGTAGGAGCGGAACCATCGTAATACGGTGCCCCCGACCCCCAACCCCTCCAGACGGCGCAATAGGATACCATGGTCGATGGTATTGAAGGCCGCCGAGAGGTCTAATAGGACAAGGATGGAGGAACAACCCCCATCCTTTGCCCTCCAGAGATCATCCACCAACGCGACCAAGGCTGTCTCCGTGCTGTGACCGGGCCGGAAGCCGGACTGGCGCGGGTCTAGATAATCAGCTTCTTCTAGGTGACGCGGAAACTGCTGAGCCACCACACTCTCAACAACCTTCGCTAAGAAAGGAAGGTTGGAGACAGGACGGTAATTTGCTAGCTCCGTTGAGTCCAGAGAAGGCTTCTTGAGCAGGGGCCTCACCACCGCCTCTTTCAAGGCGGCTGGTAAAAGGCCCTCACCCAGCGAAGCGTTCACCAGCTCCAGTAGCCAGCCTCGTGAGCCCTCCCAGGAGGCCAGTACCAACCAGGAGGGACACGGGTCCAATAAACATGTAGTGGCTCGCAGTCGCCCGCGCAACCTGTCTAAATCTTCGGTGACAACAGGGTCAAACTCCTCCCAGCATGGTCTCTCAAGACTAGCTTCAGACGTCCCCACTGGAGCACTGAGGTGGGTCCATCCCCTTCGGATCCGATCGATTTTATCCTGCAGGAACTCTCCAAATTCCTCTGCCCGGCCCAGTAATGGGGGGTCCCGCTGCCCCTGTGACAAAAGGGAGCGGGTCACCCGAAACAGGGCGGCAGGGCGGTTCTCCGCGGACGCTATAAGGGTGGCACAATACTGACGTTTGGCCACTCTTATTGCCACAAGGTAAGTCCTTACGTAGGCTCTTACTTGTGCTCGGTCGGATTCGGAGCGGGAGGACCTCCACTTGCTCTCTAGGCGTCTCCTAAGGCGTTTCATTGCCCTTAGCTCCCCGTTAAACCAGGGGGCCCGGGTAGAACGTGGCCGTCGAAGAGGCCGCAAAGGCGCCACCCGGTCTAAGGCACCGGCGGCCGCATTATTCCAAATTGTTTAACATCTTTCAACAATCCTTTATGTTAGAGTATTTTGCAGAAAATAAAACTGATTTGCAACACAGCCATAAAAAATTAACAAATAAAGGGGTTTTGCCTTTTAGTTGTTTTAGATTTTGAATATTACTTGTAAAAGCAGAATCTTGAAAAGTACTATATTATATAAGCATTAGTCCTTGGAAGAGTATTTCAGGTTGACTACTTTTCTTCTGAAATATTGATTACCATCAAAAGCCCTGTGGTGTTATGAAATTGATTTTGACAAAAATTATTGGGGACTGTTTATCATTTAAAAATATGTGCTAAGAATCTGAAAATATTTTCAGTTTTGAAATTCAAATAAAATATTTTGTTTTTAAGTTGATGGCTCCAGCACTTTGGACATTGATTTTAAATTTATGGAAAATATTGAGAAATCGGAAGCTCGTACTGGCATTCCCAGTACCCAATATACAAAAGAAACACCATTCATTTTTAAATTAGAGGATTACCAGGATGCAGTTATCATTCCAAGGTGAGTATTTTCTGAAAATGGAAACAAATATATCTCTATATTTAAAAGTAGTATTTTTTCAGCTTTTAACAGTTCAATGCAAACATTAGAACATCCTATAGTGATCAAGTCTGACTTACAGGAGTTGGATTCTAGATTTCTTGAAAAGGTTATATGTCAAAGTAAAAAAAAAAAGGTATCCCAAGTAATAGAGTATTAAAACACTTTTTTTGATCCTAATAATTTCATAGTGTGAAAAAGTGCCCATCAGGAGTGATATGCAAAATGTTTCAAACTAAACTAATTCAAGTTTAAAGTGGAAATAACTTGTTTCAAAATCAGAAGAAAGTTGTTTAAGATGAGAACATTTCAAACTTGAAATAAGACTTTAATTTTGAGACAATTGAAAATGGAAACGTTTTGCACTAGGCTACCCACCACTACCCACCCACTAGGCTTCCTAATACAAGATGTGGCATCACTAAAAGAGAAAGGAAATTTGATCACATAAATGTAGGATGCAAAATATTCTTCAGGATTTTTGATAGCAATAAAGAAAAAATTTAGAGCAATGTTAATATAGATAGGAAATTCCAATGGAAAAATATATAATAAAACATGGAATATTTAAAGCATAACTTGTAAAAAAATCTATGGAATTTCTGAATTAAAAATGGTATAGTAATAAAATATATTGTTTTTCATTTACCTGCTTAATCATAGAATGCTTTCTCCTTTGGAAAATTATCCTCCTTATTTCAATAAAGTTGCAATACCGAAGATCAAAAAAACTATGCAGTTAATTTTGTTCTACTAAAGAATACCTATTGAAAGGAAGGGGAAATTGTATTGTAGTTTAATATCTGGGAACATCTTGTGGAAAATCTTACTGAAACATATAGTTCATTGTTTTATCAGTAATTACTTTGAAAATAAAATAATATTTTATTTCAGATGGTTTGTAATTAAATCCAATATCTGGAAATGGTAGAAAATTTATTTGGCACAGTGATTGACATTGGCATCAAAATATCTTTTCTATCAAGACTTAGAAAGGTGGAAAACCCTACAATTGTCCCTGATGGGTAGGATTGCAGTCATAAAAATGAATGTATTACCAAAATTTCTTTTCCTATTTCACAATATTCCCATTAAATTAGAAAAAGGTTTTTTTAAGGATTTGAATCAATTGGTTTCGAAATTTATTTGGCAGGGAAGAAAACCAAGAATAAAAGTCAAGGCTATGCAAGACGCTAAGGAAAAAGGAGGATTTGGCGTACCAGATTGGGAACTTTATTATACTGCGGCCACTCTAACATGGTTAAAAGAATGGATAATGTTGAGAAATAAAAGATTACTCAAATTGGAAGGTCATGACCTCCAAGTAGGATGGCATGCCTTCCTTTGGTATGAAAAAGGATCTGCACACAAATATTTCAATAGACACTACATCAGACAGTCCCTGTTATTAATATGGAACAAAATTAAACACGACCACTATACCAAAACACCCATTTGGCTATCTACGATGGAAGCATACATACACCCAAATTTAATTAATATGGAAAATATAGTTACATATAAAGAGTTATTGAACAGACAGGAGGAGATCAAAACTAGATTAGAATTGGCATTACAAGGGGTACAAGTAGAATGGTGGCCCTACTTACAGATACAATCAAGGTTTGCACAGGATAGGAAGAAGGAAGGTATTGCCAAAGATTACACAATATTAGATAAACTTTTGATACAGACAGAAAACAGGCTGATCAAAGTGTTGTATAGATTTCTGTTGGAATATAAGCTAGAGGAAGAACATGCCAAAGAAACTATGATCGCCTGGGCGAAAAATTTCAGTTATAATGTGGAATTGGCTAAGTTGGAAAAACTTTGGATACTTAATCAGAAACTAACAATGGCTACGGCATATAAAGAAAATCTTATAAGATGTTCTACAGATGGCATCTCCCCCCAGCATAGCTCTCCAAAATGTTTAAAAATCGGGCCCCAAATTGTTGGAAGTGTAAAAAAACATCAGGCACTTTTTATCATATGTGGTGGACGTGCAATGAGGCAAAAAAATATTGGAAAATGATTCAATCATGGTTAGAACAAATGGTGGGAAATCAAATCTTGTTTAAACCAGAAATTTTTCTCCTAGGTATAATACTGGAGGGGTTTAAGAAAGATACACTTTATCTAATTATACATGTACTAACTGCAGCGTGCATAACGTATGCACAATATTGGAAAAAAGAAAATACACCATCAGAGCTAGATATAATCAGAAAAGTGTTGGCCTGTGCGGAAGCAGATAGGCTCACTCTTGAACTTAAAAATAAAGGGGAATCAGAATATTTTGAAGTATGGAACAGATTTCATGATTGGTATAAGACAAGGTGACAAGACTGGAACAAACTGTATATATTGTGATTGGACAGAAGGATAGACAATGTATTAAGTAGGCTAATTGTTAATGGTTGAGACTAGCTGTGTATAATGTGAATGTATGGTCACTTCGGCTTCGCGGTGCTGCATTGTTTTAAATGTAAAAATAATAAAAATATATTTTAAAAAAAATATCTTTTCTATCCAGGTATCGAAATTTTGACCAGCCTCATCGATTCTATGTTGCTGATGTCTACACAGATCTTACACCATTGAGCAAATTTCCTTCACCAGAATATGAAACATTTGCTGAATATTATAAAACAAAATATAACCTTGATCTGACCAATCTCAACCAGCCATTGCTGGATGTGGACCATACATCTTCAAGGTAAAACCATCTATCAGAATTTACACATTTTTTCTTTGTGGTGATTTATAAACATGGCATCAGGTTTCCATATAGTGATTTTAGACACATTTAATGTTACTTTTTTTCAAAAAGAAATGTGTTTACGGGACAATCCTGGACCAATGTATTTTCTTGAGGATTTTTCAGATCTGCTCTATAAGTGAAGAGAGAAAAAAAGACATTGCCTCTCCCAAAGGCCTTTTACCTACATCATGGAACAATATATACTATATATAGGTTGTTCTGATATCAAACCTATTCTATCAACGAAGATTAAAAACTTATTGGGGAGGGGCTGTCATCCCCTTCCTTCATAGTCCCTAAACAGAAACATGTTTATGCTATCTCCTTTTGGGGAGCATAATAAGCAGAAAATATTAAAATAGAATTAAAATAAAAGTTAGGTAAAGTCAAATGAGATTGCAATTAGGTTTCCCCACCTAAATAAGATGGCTCCTCTATTTACTTTTTCTTATCTCCTCCTGAATAGAATTGCTGCACAAATCAATGACTGGCGGGGGGGGGGGGAATTAATTATGTGGCTAGATTTTTTTCCCTACAGAAAAGTCTCCATATTTTTCAGCTTATGATACTCATGAACAAAATTCAAAAGAAGCAAAAAAAAAGGCCTATGAGGGACAAATCACATCCCTACTACTAAATATTGTAAATCAAGTTTTTTTCTTGTTTCCATCTTTCATGATGGAATTTGAAATATTATAGTAAGCCTTTTAAAGAAACCTGTTCATTTTGTTCTAGACTTAATCTTTTGACACCTCGGCATTTGAATCAAAAGGGGAAAGCTCTTCCATTAAGCAGTGCAGAGAAACGGAAAGCCAAGTGGGAAAGTTTGCAAAATAAGCAGGTAATAGTATATTTTCTATTTTAGAGGGCTCAGTAGCACCTTGCTACTCTAAAATTTGTAAGATTTTAAAATGGAGCTTTGTCTTGCTTTCTATTAAAGATTTTGGTTCCAGAACTCTGCGCTATACATCCTATTCCAGCATCACTGTGGAGAAAAGCAGTTTGTCTCCCTAGTATCCTTTATCGTCTTCACTGCCTTTTGACAGCTGAGGAACTCAGATCTCAAACAGCTATTGATGCTGGTGTAGGAGTCAAGTCACTTCCTATGGATTTCAGGTATTAAATACATTATAGTTTAATTATGTAGGAACATTAGTCTGGAGCTAGGCCAATTTAACATGTTTTCACATAGTTTATCTATGGTTCCATAAATGCCCCATCAGAACTTTTTGTTTTTCAGCTTACAGAAAAGTGATATTTACATTTTACTAGTATATTTTCCAAGAACTAAAATGAAGTCTAATGATTTACTTGCCGATATTAACTTGGATAAGAACAGATAACTTTTCACAGTACACATTTTTAAAATTATACCTACATAAATATTGCAGAACAGTTATAGAATATTCTTTGTTTATTACTTTTTTGAAAGTTTATTTTGTTTATAGTTATTGCTAATATTATGGATAACATCCAGAATTCACTGAATAGCAGGATGGCATATATAAAACAGTTGTTAAAACTGATTTGGATTTTATGAGGTCTAAAAGCAGTTTGCAAAGCAATATAGTTATGGTACCATTGGAAAGGGATATATTGAAAATCAAGTATCAGCATTATAGACTAAGCCGCCTGTGCTTGTTAGACAAAATTAGACATTTTTAAGTACATAATTTATTTTTCAGATATCCTAACCTGGACTTTGGATGGAAAAAATCTATTGACAGCAAATCCTTCATCTCTGCTCCTAATTCCTCTCTAGAAGAGAATGAAAATTATTGTAAGCACAGTGCAATTATAGTCCCTGAAAATGCTGCACATCAAGGTGCTATTAAAACCTCCTCCGCAGATAAGCATGACCAAATGTCTGTGAACTACAGAGCATTGATAGAGTCACCTAGCAAACTCCAAAAGGATATCTCAGTAGAACTGGCAACAACTAACGGTGTTTCTTACAATAAAAAACTGGCCAACGGCAATTGTGATGTACCTAACAGAGAGATTTGCCAAGAAAATCAGCTAAATTACTGCAGGCAAGAAATACCTGTACAATCAACTACCTCGTATCCTATTCAAAATTTATACAACAATGAGAACCAGCTCAAGTTCAGCAATGAATGTACTCTGAGTAATAAATATCTTGATGGAAATGCTAACAAATCTACCTCAGATGATTGTCCCAAAATGGCAGTGACCACCAGTACTTCAGAAGGTTGCAAGCCTTCAGAAGAAAGCATAGATTCTGTAACAAGCTCTTCCAATGGTTATTCCTCAAAAACCCTTGGTCCAAACCCTGGTCTCATTCTTCAGGCATTGACTCTTTCAAATGCTAGTGATGGATTTAATCTGGAACGGCTTGAAATGCTTGGTGATTCATTTTTAAAACATGCCATCACTACATACTTGTTTTGCACTTATCCTGATGCTCATGAGGGACGCCTGTCATATATGAGAAGCAAAAAAGTGAGTGTATCCATTGTTTTCAACTCTGTGTGAGTTTGGATTTGTGTACAAACTAGCAAATCCAGTGGCATGTAGCAGTGCTGTTGGAGTATGTACACATAGCTCCCACTGCCTGATACCTTGTTGACTGACCACTGAAAGTTACAACAGTGCTGGAAAAATAGATTTACAACCAATCCTTGAACTTGTGACCATCACAGTGTTCTTTTGATTCCATGTTTGTGATTAAGTTACTTTATTACCGACAGACATTGTGCCGATCATGACATCTTACTGTCATGGGATTGTCATATGTCACCTTCGCAGCTGCTTCTGACAAGCAGTGTCAGTGGGCAAGCTAGCAGGAAGTTGCAAGTCACAGTCACAAGTTGTTGAGCTTAACAAACTATAGTGATTTGTTAAATAATTGCAGCAGACATGGCATAACACGCAGTCGTATGAAGTTTCACTTAATGCCCACATCACTTAGTGAAGGAGTTGCCCATCCCAACTGTGATCAGAAAGTGAGAATTACCTGTGCTGACTTTTGTCTGTACTCTGATGTATGTGCTTGCAGAAGTAATTTAACTGAAGAATAGCTTTATTTGCCTTTTTGTCACTTTAGAAATGACGATATTATAATGTACAGGTGCTCCTCACTTAATGACCATTAGTTCAATGACCAAAGTTACAACAAAGCTATGGTGGTGCTAAATAAATGGTAGTTATGGCTAGTCCTTGAAGTTACATCCGTTGCAGTGCCCCATGGTCACATGATCAAAATTCGAATGCTTGGCTCCTGTCCATATCTATAATTTCAGTGTGCAATTCCTCCCATCCAGCTATCTCCCTCATCTTTACCCCTTTAATCACCCTGCAGTCTGCCATTCCTGTTGACCTGCATTTTGCTGCCCCAGTAGACTCTTGCCGCCTTCTGCCTCGCGCTGCACAGAAGATGCCCCAGAGGTGTGAGACCTTGTGAGGCATTAAAGAGGCATGACTTTTGCAAGGCCTTGTGAAGGCATCTCAAATGACTAGTACCTGTCTCAGTCAGGCATGCCTCATCAGTGGCAGGAGGAAGATGGTGAAGATCAGCAGGGTAGGCTGCAGTGGCACGGTTGGCCAAAGGGCAGAGATGGCAAGATCAGCGAGTGGGGAGAATTGAAGTAGACGTGAGCATAGCAGGATGGCAGAGCTGCTTATGCTGGAAGGAGCTTGCTGGACCCAGTTGGGGAGGAGGCAGCAGGATGAAGCTCGGAGTTTACACAGAGCAGGAGAAGCATGAGGTTCTCACCTAATGATGGTGTGGTTGTAATAACTGCAACTGGGACTACCAGAACTACTGTTGCTAAGTGGTGTGGTCATTTGATGTTTCATCTAACAACTGCTTCACTTAGCCCCAGAAATTCCAGCCCTAATTAGGGTACTTAAGTGAGGGCTACCTGTATTGAGCTTATCTCATGTATTTCAGCTGTGTTTCCAAAAGTTACAAATATAACAGAGGCAGATTTCACTATCTACCTTTGTAAATGCACGGTTTGAATTTTTGAATATTTTGTTTATGATAAACTTCCCCCCCCCCCCTCAAAGGTCAGCAATTGTAACCTGTATCGTCTTGGAAAAAAGAAAGGGCTTCCTAGTCGCATGGTAGTGTCTATATTTGATCCTCCCGTGAACTGGCTTCCTCCTGGTTACATAGTAAACCAAGACAAGAGTAATGCAGACAAATGGGGAAACGATGAAATGGTAAGTCTTTTGAAATACTATATGTCTTGGTTACAAATGTGTTATTGCAAGTGAAACAAGATGGCCCTTACATATCCAGTCTTCCATAAACTATTGCCTGCTACTTTTTTATTTCTCTTAAAACAGCCTCTGTAATGGAAGACTTATGAAAGAAAATGTTTTAAATAATAAAATGGAAATAAGCAAAAATAGTTGTGGGGAAAAATTCCTTTGCCCTATCTTGAAAAGATAAAAAAAAATTCCTCCTCCTGCCTGTAAGCGTAGTGGAATTAATAATTCAGTATGGAAGGTGTGTAAGCTGTGCCTATTTAGTTTTTAGTGAAAGTCATAATGTGGTTCTGCTTTTTAAAAAAGAGTTCAATCAGCAATTAAGAGCCTCCTCATGTCATGACCATTAATTTCTGTGTGACACTATATGAAAATGCAAATATTCTCTCCAGAAATAACTCAACTTGAATGCATAGTAGTGTTTTCAAATATTTGCTTCATGCAAGAATTATAAATGTGTGTTAAACCTTATTTACCTGAAAGAATAAACAAGATAGTGCCTAAGTTCCTTGCCTTTTAAACTTAAGATTGTCAATTACAGCTGAAACACTGCTGGAAATTTATCTCTACCCTATTCACCCCATCTTATATTACAGATAAATTATAAATAATGTTTAGTGTTTATATAATCTCAAAGAAATTATGAAAAAAATTATTTACATCCCCAGCTTTCAATTGTTAGCCAAATAATTATTGGGTGTACAGAGATTTTTGTTTATTTTCTTCTGTGTTAAATACAAACTTCCTTGAGGACATACTCTGTTTTGGGGGTCAAATGTATAAAAGTGTTTATAAAAGATAACACTACAAGCCATAGGACAAAATAGTTCTATATTGTAGAGCTAGTTGAACATGGCACAATATTCACACAATCAATTTTGCTTTATAAGTACCTGAAGAAAAAACACACATCTATCTGAACCATATGCAAATTTTAAAAAATTGAGCAGTTATTTCAGATACCCGTAGCTTAAATGTCTTCAGCATAATTTATTTTTTTCCTAACCATTATATTTAATTGTTCATCTATAATGTTTCAAAAATATTTATGAGCAGATCACCTAAACTAATATCATCTTATCTTCTGAATTATGTCAGACTTTTTAACCATTATTTTTCATGTATGTGTTTTCATTCAGTTATTTCTGAGATGGATTTATACATATAAAAATTATGCTCTTGATATCAGTGTAGTGTCTTGTGTAATAATTTTTGTTTCTCTCAATCTTATATAAAAATGTAAAAAGGAATTTATGAGTCCTTATTTTATCATCTTTCCTGGCTCTTCAGTTTCACTGATAAAGTGTCCCAAAAAACAAAGGTCAGAGTTATCATAAGAAATACAGGTTGGCTTTTATTATGCTAATTTTACCTTTCTTCTCAGTATCTTTTTGCTTTGTTTTGTGACAAAATGTTTTTTCTTGGAGATTATTTCATTCTGTATTATATTTATGCAAATTTTACATGTAGTATTTTCTTTGGTGTAGAACATCCAGATGCATAGCAAGGAAATTTAGTATATTTGATAGTATTGGAATCAGATGTCCTTTTTGTCCTAATGTTCTTTAATATCCAGTCCCAAATTCCTGAGTTTACAGCTGAAGCTCTAATTTAAGAAAATTATTTCAGTGTTATTGTAATAGGGATTCTGTTTTTACTATTCCAGAATAGAAACAGATCTTGACAAAGTTTTCTGATAGTTTACTATTTAACCACAGGATGTTATATTGCCTTACAGAATCTGAATTCCTAAAATCACAACTTTGAATATTTGTTGTAAAAATAAATGTAATGGAATCTTAAAATGCTTGTTTATAGCTCTTTGATGCAGATTACTTTAGACCAAGTTCTGGATTCTTATATTACTATGAATTGCTTACAGTATAATAAAGTATATTGTTTGCCAAAAGCTTTATTGCCAGACTTCTGCGTGGAATAAAACCAAATGATACTGTTGTACTTACTTTCCCCTGAATTTATCTGTAATAATTACAACAGAAGTCCACAGTGGTTTTCATTTATAATTAGTATTTGTCCATGAAAAAGTGATGAGATTGATTAGAAGGAATTTTTTTGTGCGTATCCATTTTCTGAGATTCATACTTTGACTACAAAACCACAAGAGGGCACAATAAAAATATTACAGTGTAAAACTATTGTACCATAAAATATTTAAAGGATTGCCTAAATTTATACAAAAAAGAAAAGTAACTAAAAATGAATTTGCTAGTAGCATTATTGACTATCCTGAAAGCATCAATGGATAATTACCCTATAATAAAATTTTGAAAGCAGCAGAATATCCCAATCAAAAATTCTGATCAATTTTTTAAAAAAGGAATTAATATTAAGTCAATTTGAAAGACAAAGTTAGCTGCTAATGCCTAATTATTTAAGTTCAGTAAAAAGTATAGAAGTCCAGAATTTTTTAAACCAAATAAATGCTTTCATATGAATAATGTAAATGTGCAAAATTATGCACTTTTATGTTTCCGGTTATTTATTTAGCATATGACAAGGTAATAATTTTGGAAAGAATAGAAAGTCACACTGCTGATATTTCAACATTTCTAGACAATGTGTATTGTGGTCTGTACTTGTGAACAATTTTGGTTACCACACCACATAATTAATATTGTACAGCTGAAAAAGTTGAATAAAGATAATCAAAATTATTAACCATTTCTTCTGTGAGGTTGTATTCAAGGATTTTTATTTAAAATTAAAAGGACTTCATTTTTATTAGTCTGAAGTAGAAAAAAATCCAATTAAGTTGAATCATAGAAGACTTGTGGTTGTATAAAAGAAATGCTTCCTCAGACTGTAATGCTATGCATGGTGTTAAAAGAGAATTAGAGAAATCAATGACTGCTTTGTCATGACTATTGTACTTTATTTTAGAGGGAAATAAAATCTAAAATCACAATTTCATAGTGTTAACTAGCTGTAGTATATTTAAGAATTGTAAATTTTCAGCTTTCTCAGAAGTTTTCATTACATAAAATTGTGGTTGGAAAATGACAGTGGAGCACTGTAGGAACAGAGTTGTAATCATAGATGCATTGATAAGAGCCTCCAGCTGAGCAGATAAGGTCTTATCTGGTACAGGGTAGTACTGGATTGCAAGCTAAGACTTTTCAAAGCTGGTTAGGAAAAGGATAAGAAAAATGTATGTTATAGCCTCTGATTGAATTCCTCATTTTTTTTTATCGTGGATGATATATAAAGTTTCCTTTATTGTGACGGGAGAGAAAATACAGAAAAAAACCCAACAGGGCAGTTGGTTTCTTTTGGACGTAATTTCAATTTCTATCATGTACCATTCATCACATACCACACAGCAAAATCAAACTGAAGTCTTTTTATGTAAATTTCCAAATCCAAAACATGAATGTGGAATTCGTTACTACTCATACCATTTTTTGACGACCTTTAGGTAGATTGCACCATAGACCACATAAACTGTGCCCTTTTTGTGTCTGTAGATAATCAAGTATATTGAAAACAACTTAGTTAACCCTTAAAATATTTGAATTGCCAAAGTCTGATGGAATATTTTTGCATGAGATCATAGAAATCTCAAATGTTTTAACCATTTTTATTTATTTATTTTGTACCCATATCTCCTTCTGGGATCTTGTGATGGTATCTGAAAAGGTTGCCATATTAGAATTTATGGAGTCTAAATAACTTATAGGAGTCCAGTTCAATGATTAGATGTTTTGATATACAGGTAGTCTGCGACTTATAACAGTTCATTTAGTGACCATCTGAAGTTACAATGGGACTGAGACATGTGACTTCTGACCATTTTTCACACTTAGACAATTGCAGCATCCCCGTAGTCATGTGATTTATATTCGGATGCTTGACAGCTGACTCATGTTTATGAAGGTTTCAGTGTCCCAGAGTCATGTGATCCCCTTTTCTGACCTTCTGACAAATAAAATCAATAGGAAAGTTGATTCACTTACTAATTTCACAGCTGCAGTGATTCCCTTAAATGTGACAAGAAAGGTTGTAAAATGAGGCAAAACTCACTTAACAAATTTCTCACTTAGCAACATAAATTTTGGGCTAAAATTGTAGTTGTAAGTCGATGACTATCTGTATAGTACTTTTTTTTCTTGTCTCTATCTTCATCCAGCTAAAATTGTCATCAGTTGAGAGTTTTTATTTCTTCCCCAAAGTTGGGCATTAGAAATGAGACAAAAATGAGCATAGTCTATATCCTAATGATTCCCAAATCAAAATACCCAGGTTATTTAACCAATAGATGTATTTAGATGTTAAAAACATGGATGAAATTATGGAACTTAACATCAAACCATGCAGGAAAGACTATGTGGGAGAATGTTTGTTTCAAGATCTACCTTCTAACAGGAATCAGAACCTCTGCCCAAGAATATTTCTGTTGATTGACAACACATTTAATGCATTTAAATTTTATCTACAGCTATTTTACATGAAGTTGCAAAATTGCAAAATTTTTAACCTGAAGTTTTACTCTTTTCCCCTACTTTTAGACAAAAGAAGGCCTACTGTCTAATGGAAAACATGATTATGATGATGATGATGACGATGACTTAATGTGGCGAGTACCCAAGGAAGAAACTGAGTTTGAAGATGACTTTTTGGAATATGATCAGGAGCATATCAAATTTATTGACAATATGTTAATGGGTTCTGGAGCATTTGTGAAGAAAATATCACTCTCTCCGTTTTCACCTGCTGATAGCAGTTACGAATGGAAAGCACCCAAAAAATCATCTTTGCCTAATGTTCAATTTTCATCAGATTTTGATGATTTTGACTATAGCTCATGGGATGCAATGTGCTACTTAGATCCTAGCAAAGCTGTTGAAGAGGATGATTTTGTTGTAGGTTTCTGGAATCCATCAGAGGAAAACTGTGGTATTGATGCTGGAAAACAATCTATCTCATATGATTTGCATACAGAACAGTGCATTGCTGACAAAAGCATTGCAGACTGTGTAGAAGCCCTTTTGGGGTGTTATCTGACCAGCTGTGGGGAAAGAGCTGCCCAGCTTTTCCTCTGTTCATTGGGTCTGAAAGTGCTTCCAATTATTAAAAAAACTGAGTGGGACAATGTTCTGTACTCTTACAGAGACCATTTTAATAGCCAACAGAAGCATTCTTCAGCAAACTGCATTTCTGCCTCTTTAGCTAATCAAGAATCTTCTCGCTATAAAGACTTGGTATATGGCTGTTTAAAGATTCCTCCAAGATGTATGTTTGATCATCCAGATGCTGAGACAACTTTAAATCATCTTATATCAGGCTTTGTAAACTTTGAGAAAAAGATTAACTACAGTTTTAAGAACAAGGCTTATCTACTTCAGGCATTTACTCATGCCTCCTATCATTACAACACCATTACTGGTGAGTCACATAAATATTTTCTTTTCTCTAAGCTTGTGTACTTGAAGGAATGGAAATCATTTGAAAGAGGTGTTAATTGTATTGTATTGTAATATAATTCTCTCTTATCCCTCAATCCTTATTTATCAAGATTGTTACCAGCGGTTAGAATTTCTGGGAGATGCAATTTTGGACTACCTCATAACTAAGCACCTTTACGAAGACCCACGACAGCACTCACCAGGAGTCCTAACAGACCTGAGATCGGCTCTCGTTAACAACACCATCTTTGCCTCACTGGCTGTAAAATATGACTACCACAAATATTTCAAAGCTGTTTCTCCTGAGCTGTTTCATGTTATCGATGATTTTGTACAGTTTCAAATGGAAAAGAACGAAATGCAGGGAATGGATTCTGAGGTTAGTAGAAAAAGTGCTAGTAATTTTGATATTGAGTATCATTTAAAATACATGAATTCATGCATAGGATATGAAAAATAGCAACAACCTTCTGTAATTCAAAGGTGCTATTTGTAATATATATTTACAAATTACATTAATAAGTGTTCAAATAAATCATACATACACAAATCCACAGATCATAAAAACAGATAATCTCTCACTTCTATGCATATGGCTACAAATAACTCCTTGTGAAAAATAGAACAGAAATTTCACTTCCTAGGCAACAGAAAATTGAGCTACCTTTTTACAAGGAGAGAGCAACTCTGAGTCTTGGATTCTACCCATGAGAAGAAGAAAAATTCTCTAAAAATTTTGCTTTCCTTCTTCACTGCTGCTGCTTTCTGTCTTATCGTCTCTCACCTAGCAGCGTTCTTAGTAATGATGCTGATAGTGCCACTGCCAAAGAACAGAACTTCCTAGTTCTGTGCAAGTAGCCAAGTAAAATAGTTTTATCACAGACAAACAAACGGGGGCACCATCCACTTGTGTTTTTAATATAAACTTTGCAATGGCATTTATTGGTGAACTCTTTCTGATGACTTTTAGCTCCGAAGATCTGAAGAAGATGAGGAAAAAGAAGAAGATATAGAAGTACCAAAGGCTATGGGAGATATATTTGAGTCCCTTGCTGGTGCAATTTACATGGATAGTGAAATGTCTCTGGAAATGGTTTGGCAAGTGTACTATCCAATGATGAGGCCATTAATAGGTAATGTAATTGTTTTCAGAAAAAAAGGTTCTGTTTATTATTTTAATCAAAAAGATTACAAGTTTCTATATATTTTATTATAGAAAAATTCTCTGCAAATGTACCCCGTTCACCAGTAAGAGAGCTGTTGGAAATGGAGCCAGAAACAGCCAAATTTAGGTAAGATTTCCCATTTTCCATATCTTTATAAACCCATATAATAATTTTATGCTGACTTTGAGAGAGAGTGTGGTGGGTGCGTGGAAGGGGGGGTAATAGAGTTCTTTTTTCTTATGTATCAGATACCAATTGATATGTATAACTAATTAACAATTACATATAAGATCCATGATTTTACTTGGTTATTGTCAGGCATAAATAACCAGAAACAGAAGTTAAGTTGAAAGTCCAAAGTTAAATTTGTTGTTGTTGTTAGTTGCGAAGTCATATCCGACCCATCGCGACCCCATGGACAACGTTCCTCCAGGCCTTCCTGTCCTCTACCCTCCTCTGGAGTCCATTTAAGCTCACACCGACTGCTTCAGTGACTCCATCCAGCTACCTCATTGTCTGTCGTCCCATTCTTCTTTTGCCCTCAATCGTTCCCAGCATTAGGCTCTTCTCGAGTGAGTCCTTCCTTCTCATTAGGTGGCCAAATTATTTGAGTTTCCTCTTCAGGATCTGTCCTACTCAGTGACGTGCGGTCAGTAGAGGCAAGGGAGGCAGGGCCTCACCTCTCTTCATGGAATAATAGTATATAATATTATATACTATATATATAATATTATATACATCCGTCCGGCCGCGCCTGGGAGACACGGAGGGAGAAATGTCGGCGCCTCCAGATGACGAACCAGTCGCTTGCTTTCGTCATCGGGAGGTCGACAACGTTTCTGCCTCCTCGTCTCCCGGGCGCGGATGGACGAAGGTAGCCAGAATGGCGCCGAAGCAGTCCGGCGAGCGAGGCGGCGAGATCTTCGGTCACTCGTCCACCGGACTGCTTCCGCATCTCCCGGGCGCGGATGGACGAAGGTAGCCAGAATGGCACCGAAGCAGTCCGGCGAGCGGGCGAGCGACGCAGCCTGATCTTCGGTCGCTTCCAGAGCCGGAGCGGGATGGAGCAGCCACCGCCTTGGAAGTGAGTCGCGCGGACGGAGCTTTGGGGCTGAGGAGAGAGGCAGGGACGGAGGGAGTGGGGGGAGAGGAGCCGCCCCCCTCACCCCCCAGGCAATGGGGAAAGCTTTCCCGAAATGGGGGGGTATCGCGGGAAATAAAAAGGGTCTAGACGAAGGAGGCTTTGGCGTGCCTTAGAGGCGGGCGGGCAAGCAACGAAAGGAGCAGCGAGGGCGGGCGGTGGCTGCAGGCGGCAAGGCTTGAGCGGGGTGAAAGGGACTGGTGCCGGTGGAGGAAGTAATGCTACGCCGCGGTCCCCTTAATGTTCACTCAGGAAAGCAGAGAACGAGACCACGTGGTCTGCACACGTGGTCTGCACACGTGGTCCCATTCCCCGCCTTCCTGATGACGTCACCAGCCTCCCCAGCCATAACCCTCACCGCATGTCACTGGTCCTTCTAAATTACATGCTACCTATACACAAGACTCTAATCTACTAATGGTCAAGGCAAATTAGTGCTAGATAAAAGTGAACAGAATTCATCGGGATGGGTGGGTGGTCTTTGGTCTCTTGTGAGAACATAGCAGCTCCAAACCAATGACATGTTTAACTCTGCCTTCGAGCTCTGCCAGATCATCTGCTACAGTTATATTATTGCCAAGAAGACTAAATAGATATATCTGTATTTACCAGGAATTGAGTTCAACTCAAGATAATATTTTAACTACTGTGGGGTTACTACTGCTATTCTTTGGAATTAATTTCATGTTTACTATTTTCATTGTAATTTGATTTTTTGTTTTTGTTCTAATTTCTATTCATGTAGTCCTGCCGAAAGAACTTACGATGGAAAGGTTAGAGTAACAGTGGAAGTTGTAGGAAAGGGGAAATTCAAAGGTGTTGGAAGAAGCTATCGGATTGCCAAATCAGCAGCAGCAAGAAGAGCTCTACGAAGCCTCAAAGCAAATCAAGCTCAGGTTCCGAATAGCTGAGACATCTTTAAAAACAAATATACCATAAAGAGAATATATATATATATATATATATATATATATATATATATATATATATATATATATATATATATATATATATATATATATATATATATATATATATATATATATATATATATATATATATATATATATATATATATATATATATATATATATATATATATATATATATATATATATATATATATATGATGAGAGGAAAAAAACTGAAGACAGCAATTAAAAGTTTGGTGATAAAGTAGTTAACAACATTAACATGTATACATAATTTTGGAACTAATTGTAGTTATAGGGGTTTTTTTGCGCAAACACAATCTTGTCTTCTTTCCTCACTTCTGCTTTGTTTAATCACAAGAGTGCTTTAATATTTAGCAAATGTTCAAAACAATTGTCAGGTCCTTTGGTTTACTTTTCCACTAAAGTACAGGTTTGCTTTGCTTAGCTTAAAGCCAGGGAGTCATGTCTCTTGTGAGATAAATATCTGTATCTCTACTTCTATCTAGAAATATGGATATCTCTTGAAATTCCTTTAATCTGTGCACTAGTGCCAGTCACAAAGCAGTTATAAACTGTGCTGGATAATATGGTGTAAACATAAGTGTGCCAGTATTGTCCTTGTTCTTTCCATGTCATCTTTGCATTAAGATGGCATTCCCAATCATTATTGCACTTATTTGTTAGGGACAGGTTTTTAATTGAAATGTCTTGCATTCAATAGAATTTTAAATTGATGCCACATAGTCTTGCATTAAAGGTTCTTGCCTTAAAAATACATACACCCTCAAAATTAGAAAACTTTCAGTTTTTTTTAATCTCTTTGGAACAAACTGTATTATATTCCCTCCACTTTTAGAATGCATTTTGCAATGATAAATCTATGTATTTACAGTACTTGTTAGTTTAGCTGTGACTTAACTTATTACGCAAGTAATAGAATTGTATTCATATAAACGTAGTGAGGTTATTTTTAACATTTCAAAGGAAATTATTAGTACAGAGTTTATTTGATATTGCAAAGGAAATGTTTCTTCTTAATTTACATTGTTAAAAAACCAAGAGTCTAGACTGAACAGTGTCCATTACTCTTGTAGAACTTCCTTTCATTTCAAGGGGCTTATGCAGGAGATTTTCTTGGTGGATTACTGCCATGGTTTACTGGAACTTAGTAATGATAATTGCACAGTGTGAACTGTTGCTTTTTTAAAAAAGAAATAAGAACCTTTGACATATCGCACCTAAAATATGCTGCAGTTTTTTATTGGATACCTATTTAACAAATAGAGCACCTTTACACCTTTAAAAGCAATTTCCACATAATTATTACTGTACTTTTCAGAGTTGCATGCATATTTCACCTACCAAAGCTGTGCTGTTAAAATGCCATGGAAGTTGTTGTGTGAGAGAAACTGCCATACTTTTGATACATCTGTGACTTAGGTTCTTTAATGTAGAGTGACTAGCTTATTATTGTTGTTTAAGTTGATATGAAATCGTAAATTGTTAGGCTATGCCTCAATTTCTTTATACATTTGTAGGCACCCTTCACTTAAATACCTCAGTTCTTTGTTCTTTTTATGTCTTTTTCCTCCTTTTTTGCATGCATCGTTTTTTGTTTGTTTGTTTTTGGTGCTATGTGTATGTATTATGCTTGAAATTTTAATTTTTGCACTGTAACTATAATACCTCTTAATTTACCTTTATAAAAAGCTGTGGGTCACCTTGCACTCCCACCAATATCAATAGAGGTTTGCTGCAATTTTACCCCTGTTAATTATGCTTGAAGTTTGAGAGAACTGAGCAAAGTTTTTAATGTTTTCCAGCACGGTGGTTTACTCTTGACACTATTTTAAGTGATAAAGTACAGATAATCCTATTCTACATGTTTAAAGACACATACATCCCTTTCCACACAAGCATATTCATTCAAACCGTAAAGAGGAGAAACATCTGACTTACCTTTGTGAAGAATAGAATCATAACTTAGAGAGAGAGAAAAATAAGTTAAATTTCAGGATTTAATTTTGAGTGGCAGATACCTTGTTTAAATTCATAATAATGAATCAAAATAATATTTGTGGCTTAATTCAAAGAGAGAATAAAATGCATGGAAGTTCATACAGGTTTTAGTATTTGTACAGTGCAACCATTTCAAACAGATGAAGCTTTTTTTCAGCTTTAAAATAGTCTGTTCTTCGTTTCAGAATGAATGGTTTACCATTGATTTTGTTCAAAAAGAATTTAAAATCTCTCTCTCTCCCTCCCTCCCTCCCTCTCCCTCCCTTCCTCCCCCCTCCCTCCTCCCTCTCCATAGATTGAGAGAAAGAGACTGAGACTGTATTTTGGATTATGGGTATATGCTATGGCATTGAAACAAGATTTAATTCTCCCACAGCCTCTGACTCTCTAGTTGGTTATATCCATATTCATACATCATATTTCCCCTTTCAGTAAAGGGGGTGATATAAGATCTATTTATGGAACAATAATACTGTAAAGATGATTTTAAAATAAATATTGTTAAATTCACCATTGTGGCTCAAAGTAAACATAACACTAGTAAATAATTGTTACTAAAATGGTTTTTTCCAGGAACCTTTTTCCTGGTTTTTTCCAGATTAGTCTTTTTTAAATATTAATAGTTTTTTTTTAAAAAAAAATAACGTGTTATCCCAATCACATATATAAACTTTTGCGGTTTTGTTAAATGCCATACCCAAAATGCAGTCCAAATATATTCAATAAACATATTTCATACTTGAATAATTTCAAAGAATAGGATATTACATGCTGGCAGTTGAAGAGTGTGATAATTAAATTCCCTAATCTAAAGCTATTCAGTGCCTCCACAATGCAACAAGCCATGTAATTGAAATTACTGAGTAGAGACCAATTATAAATCTGGGTCCTGCTGCTTCTGCGTGTCTGTGTACAGTACCGCAATGTCTCTGTCATTTAGTTCAATTATTAGAACATACAAATGTAACATACAACCCACACACAAAATTTTGATCTTGTACAACTGTTTCCTTTTCTAGAAAATACAATTGGGTATTTTGGGGAAATTTTTGAAACCTAAATTTGAAAATTAGGGCCGATATTTTTTTATACACCGCAAGCATGAGATGAAAGGGATGTTGCAAACCTGTCTTCAAATTGTATAACACAGATTCGTCATGTAGACAACTGAGGGGTTAAATGGCATAAATGTATTTTCATATTTTTGCCTATATGTTAAATTGTCTTGCTTACGGTCCTCCTAACTATGCTGCATTTTTAAATTTTTATTATGGCTTTGTTTTGTGCTATTCTGTTCGTGTAGCACAAGTAATCATTGCACTTGGTACCATGCTTTACCTCATTTTAAGGAGAAATACCCTTTAAACAGAAAATATGGTTTGGGGCTTGCTGCTGTTTTGGTTTACTGAATTTGAATAAGACCACTAGAGTGTTTGCAGTATGTCAGTTAACTTGCACAAATGAAAAAGGCCATTGGCTGTTGGTTTCCTATGGCATGTTAGAATATTTGTTTCATTTAAATGACTGACTAGTGAAAAATTTCCACAGAGCCCTTTGTATGATTAGAAGATACTGCCTCAACTGTGTGCTCCTGCATTTTATAACATTTCTTTCAGTTGCAGCTAGTGATGCTTTATGCCATAGTTTTTGGAAATTTCTCATCTCCATAGGAGTATATATTTCGGTGGATACAGGAGGCTGCAACAGAAAGGAGTTGAGAGGAGTACCTTTGCATGAACAGAATCTTGCTAAATGCTTCCCTTTATATCACTTTTTTAATTTCTTATACCACATTTTTATTTTTGATAAAACGGTTAAATGTTAAATTTAACTTTGATTTACTCCCCTTGATCTAAATTCCCTTGTCTACATGATTGTTACTTAACATTTCTCCTTCATTTTGGATGTGAAAGGATCTGGTAACTTTTTATAAAAGTTCTTCTCAGTGTAACTCTTGGTTCTGTTCTAAATAGACCCACATATAGCCACAAGTGGTTTAAATTAATAGTAAAGGCCTTTTCAAATTGGAAGTTGTTTGACCATACTAAAGCCATGTACTATTCTTCTATATTTTTCAATGAACATAGTAGAATTAGTTGCATGTGACTAATAAACACAAGGTTGAATCAAAGTTGAATCAATCATACTGATGGCAAATTTCATGTTCAGTAAAGAAAGATTTGAAAATTATATATTTTTTATTCAAAAATGTATAATTTACAGCTATAAAACATAACTGAAACCTAACAGCATTCACCAGCAGAAGTCTGATAACAGATCTCCAGGGGGTCAGTGTAGAATACAAAACAGTAGCCACAATGTATTTGAAGAATAATTCTACATATATCTGTTTGTCTCCAAGTCTGCTTATAGGTTCTCTCTACTTGTTTGTGTTTTATAATTTGGATAACCATAGACTGTTTAAACTGATGTCATTCATGTAATTGGTTTACTACAAAAGGAAGTTATATGGAGAAACAAAAGTTGGAAAAAAGTTGAAAATTGCAGGCTTTTAAACTGTTAACAGTTTGACTTGAAAATGGTTAAAATCAAGTAGAATGAATAACATAATTTTATGGACAATAAAAGATTCCCATCACATGCTGCAGCTGTCTTAAGGGACATAAAATGTAATTCATTCATACTGTAATCATGCTGCAGGAATTTGCAGTCTGCACCTTATGGATCACAGTTACCTTTAATATTTTTTTTGTAAAATTGTAGCTGAATCTATCCCCAATAAAGTTATGTTCTGTTCATTCTTGTGTTTTTTTCTGTATTTAATACAGCAATGAGTATATCAAATTGGATTATTATTCATTAAACATACTGCCTTTACTTCAGGAGCCTAGCGTGTACACATAAGTTTCTGATTTCACACATACATTTGAACAATAAATAGCATATGAAATCTTTGTCTGGATGGAAATAAGTTGTCTTCCTAAATCATAATCAGAATATAGGACAGATAGTTCACTAACAAAAATAGTCTTCTCCATGAGACACTTTTCTCTACCTTATCAGAAACTGATATTTTAGGAATAGAATTCTAAGAATAAAGATAAATTAACCTGCAGTCCTGGAATAGATAAGACTTCACCCTGAGCTAGCAAAGCTCTTAAGCCTAATTTTACCCCAGATTTTTTCTGCTAATAACTAACTTGATTTGGAAGTAGGGTGATCAAGCTGATAATTCTTCATAAACCTTTCTGTTTAAATAAAGTGGAACACTGTTTGATCTCTAAAAATTATCACTTGTGACTAAAATATTAAAACAGTGACAGATGAGCTGTCCATTACAATGAAAATCCTGAGTGTCCAATGTCTTAATCAGTATTCTAGAGGACCCATTTCTACAGCAGCAATAGTTTGTCTTCCATTTAACTTGCAAAAATATATCTACTTTCTATAGTAATCAGAACTTCTCCCCATTTAGGAATTACAATGCTGTTTCGAAGCTATTTTTGGATCTGTCTTTCCTATATTTATACTTAACAGTCCTTAGAAAGTCTTCAAAGATTTGACTATTTTCCAAGCACTGGGGTCAGGAGTCCTATTGGGAGAGGGTACAAATATGAACCAGGTTCCCTATTATTGATTGATGTTGGTTGTTTTACCTTAGATAATTTTTTCTTACAAGATTCTCAGAGTCACCCTAGTTAAGCTGAACAGCCATATAAGCTCTTTAAATAAAAATGATATTTTTCTCTCTCAAAGGAACTTTTGAAAAATAGAAGATACACTTAACATAAGATGTATTAAGGTGTCTTCCAGGAAGCAGGGAGAGAAGGGTGAAGCAGGGACATCAGGATCAGGTATTAAAAATAGGATTTTCCCTGGTAAATACAAAGAATTGCACCAGCTGAATGCTCCATTTAGCTTCTTTATAGATTTCCCAGCTCTATCAAAAAGACATTTTCCTTAGTATCCTACTCCTTTTGAATTGTTGATAATCTGTTAATTATTACATTTATGAAAGGGAGATCCAACCTAGAATTAGGGGAAAATTTCCTAACAGTAAAAATAATCACTGGAATGACTTGCCTCCAGAAATAGATGCTCCATTACTGGAGGTTTTTAAGACAAGATTGGACAGCTATCTGTCTGAAATGGTATAGAGTTTCCTGCTTGAGCAAAGGGTTGGACTAAAAGATCTCTAACGTCCTTCCAACTGTTATTACTGTAGCCTCTTATTAAAAGTTTTCTTTATCCTAAAGTTAGGAAAACTTGCAGTCCTCCAAAAATTGATAAAACAATTCCCAGCAACCTCAGCCAACATGATGAGGGATGCTGTGAGGTGTAATTTAATAGTTTCACAAAACTCGGGCTTCTTTGACCTTAAAAAAATAAAATGGCTTCTAAATCAGGGGTGTCAAACTCAGTGTCCTGACTGTGAAGTGCTTAGATCTGGCCCACGGGGCTGCCCTAAAAACAGCAAAGGACCAGCCAGCAGTGCTTCTGCCAGTAAAAACGGAGATCGCAACAGCCACGCGCGGCTCTCCCGAACTCTGTTTTCTCTGGCAGAGGGTTGCAGGAGGCCATCGCAGCCGAAAATGAAGCTCGGGAGCCTGTCTTTGCTGGCAGAACACTCAGGCTACCACAGGGGCCCCTGACACGAGTGGCATTGAGCCCACTCTGGCCACACCCACCCCAACCCTCTGAGGTTAAACAACCCTGATGCGTCCCTCAATAAAATCAAGTTTGACACCCCTGTTCCAGTGGTGGGTTTCCATTTTTTTTACTACTGGTTCGCTTGTGCGCGCACGCAATGATTCACATGTGCAGAAGCATCTGGATGGGTGGGTGGAGCCTCCTGTCACTGCCACTACCAGTTTGCCCGATCCAGGCTGAACCGGCAGAAACCCATCTCTGCCCTGTTCTAAATGAATGGCAGAAAGAATTGCATAATAAATCACATCACAAAGGTGGTCAAAATAAAGCCTTTGTCATAGATTTGTACATGGGGATGGTAGAGAGTTAGCTAATGATTCTTGTTATGAAAATAAAAGCATTGTCAGAGTGTGTCTGTTTTCATCTCCAAAATATAGAACATTGGTAGAAAAGCAGATCAACGTGACTAGCTCTTAAGAATTACAAACGCATAAGATGTTGAAATAATGTGTTCTATAAGTTATCAGGCATGGACAGAAAAAAACGAATTCCTCTCCTTCCCTGGCTTGATCATGAAAAGGTCCAGAAGAATACAATGTTCATTTTTTAAAAAGTTGTAAACACTTATGAAAAAGAAAGTAGGCAGGGGAAAAGTTCATTTAAGTCCTTGACTAAAAGAGGCTACTTCTGCCATTTGTAAAAAAAAGGCACTTAAACTGTTCCAGTGTAATTGCAAACCCAGAGAAACCCAAGAAATTCATCTTAGCTAATAGCACTTAACTGTCACCATGCAACCTGTCCTGCCATTTGGCAATGTTTGTTAAGACACCTTGAGTCTAAGGTTTTTAATTTTTGGCTAAGTATTTGTAGAACACAGATACACACACACACACACACAGAGAATGAAGTTTATCCAAAGCCAGAGAATGACATGAAAAGTTTTAACTTAAGCAGCAAAATAGAAAGGCTAATCTTATTTAAAAGTAATATGTGTTTCTTGATTGAGTGCCCAGATACACTCAGCTGGGACATTTTAGTGGAATCGGTTCTAAGTTGTTATACTGAGCTATAGAGACTAAAGTTTCCTGTGTTCACATTGCCAGACCTGAAATACTCTTGTGGCTGTGTTTAATAAAGAAACGAAAGTCTCGGGGTAAGGGGATATGATTTTTTATGACAGAAGGAATGCAAATAACTTTTAGTCTCCTTGCCTAGACCAGGTTTGGTCTGATTTGATGGAGTTTAATAATGACTTATAACCTGTGCTGACAATACGCAGGCCTCTGCAACGTCATTTAACTCATTTATTCTGCTTGCTGTAAAAACAAAGAGATGGCAAATAAATATATGGAAAGTTCATTGTTTGTCAGAGGGACCAAGCCAAAAGTTTTCAGTGACCTTTTAAAATATAGTCCCTTGCTGGTACTAAAATGTCTGTCACTCAACGCACACACATGCGTGGCTTGGCCTTTTAACCCATGCATCTTGTTTTTCTCTTTTTCAACTGGTTGTATGAATTTCAAATCAGCTGTAGCTCTTTAAGTCCTCCCACCCTCTCTCTCTTTCTCTCTCTCTCTGCATCGGAGGATTACTGTAAATTGCAGCCTGACAATTACAATGTACAGCGCACTGGAGAGTTATTAATGGATAGGCCTACTGATGGCCTTTCAGCACAAGATCGGGCCTGGTATTCCTCACTCGTAATTGGATCCAGGGCTTGAGCCTAGGCTGGAGAGGAGGCGGGGGGGGGGGGCAGGAGTGGGGGGGGCTGGGTTTCAGGCCCCTGTTTTATCAGAGGAAAGTATCAATTGATCATAGATAGCTCCTATTGGCAACGTCAAAAGCTCTAATTCACCCTTTTCTTCCTAATGACTTGTATGGGCTTAAGCGACTCCATTGCTTGACAGCCTGCTCAGCTCCATTGACGAAATCCGGCAGGTGGTTTTAATAGAAGATTTCGATGGGGAGTGATTGTAGGAAAGACCGCGAGGTAAGCAGAGACACAACAGAGCGGAGGAAAAGGAGAAGAAAGAGGCTGTCTGCTTTCGGTACTACAAGAGAAGGCTAATGTGATGAGAACTGAAGTTAACCACCACTTCCATTTACTTGGCACCTGCGGGGGGCTAGTTGAAAGAGAAAAACCCAACTAGGTTTCAAATTTTGCCTGGAATTTTTCTCTTGGGGTTGGATCTATATTTTAAGCAGAGTATAAATTATGGTTGACACATGTAAATGGAGTGTGGTGGTGGCACAGATACAATAACCCACTCAGGGCCATCCTGGAGTAGAGTGGCATAGAAATACCAGTAATAAATAAACTCTTCATTTCCTCTCCCTTAAAAAAAAATAACAACAAAGCACTTTTTCTCAGATTAAAGGCCAGTATGTGTGTTTTGGTAGGAGGGAGTAATCTCCCAAATAATTTATTTATTCAGAGATGGAGAAGTTCTGTGTAAGTATGCACTCTGAGTCTAGGATTAGACATACTTAAAGATTATTCAGTTTGAACCACGTTTCCTGGACAAATACATATACAGCTGTTTTTTCAAGATATATATACTTTGCTGAATATTTCATTTCAGTTCTCAGTTTAAGAAAATAAATTCCAGAATGCAAGTAAAATGATGTTAGGTGGGAAAATGAGCACAAAAATATTTTGGGACAATATACATACAAAAGAAATGTTTTAAATAAAATGCATGCATTATATAAATATATATATTTAAAAGAAAAGACTTGCAGACTGATGGAGATATGGATATCAATATTACTTGTTCATGCATTTGTAGAATAAATCTCATACAATTGCAACTCAGAAATAGCTTACAATGAAAATGATTAAAATCAAACAATAATTGCAGAATGACACTACTCCAAACTCAGTGCATCCACAAAACCTTAGGAATCCAATGGGTTTTTAATGGCAAAACCAGTCTCTCAGAATAGCCCTAAACCCTTAAATCTTGAATCTGGCTCCACAACTAACTAGCAACAGGTAAAAGTTATTACAGCCAGACTAGGTGCCGCGCTTACAGCTTCAATGCCTCATGGAAATGGCAGCTTTCTGGCCAGGTTCAAGGCTACCTCCAGGTCTTATAGGCCACATTCAATAAACTAAACTTTAGTTTATTAAATGTGGCCTATATGGACTTGAGGTAGCTTTGAACTTGGCCAGAAAATCAAACTGGTGGCCCGTGGGTCGGTTGAATCATGTGCAGGCCACGCCCACCCCAGCTTTGCGAAGGGAAAAATGTCGTGAAACATCACATGATGGCAACATGATGCCACAAGCTTGACAACCATGAATTAAACCATGAGTTTACTATTTTTGGAACAGTTGAACCAATTATGCAGAGGAGTACATTCTTAAATTTTAATGTATTCATTAGATGTACGTATATTGTAAGAATTCAAGACAGTATACAAATTCACCCCGACAGGTTCTTACCACTGAGAACAGACAGAAGGCTGGGTCTTTGTCTTGGTTTAACATTTTAACCATCAGACTGACCCCTTCCACTCACCTACTTTTCAGATCTCAAATTAAATACATATAAAAATAAACTGAAATAGCATTTGAAATAAAGCCCATAAACAATTTGCCACTTAATTGCCTCCCCCCCCTAAACAAACAGATCTTGGGACTGAAAAAAGAACAGCAGTTAGATTTGATGTTAAGCAAATCCAAGCAAAATAGAACAGCTGGAAAAGGAAACTATAACCTTGTGTTAATGATTGTGTAATAAATAAATACATCTGCAAGGTGTTGATGGAATAAAAGAATTATGCCAATGAATTTATTTTTGCAGGGTTTGGCAGTTTCTGCTTAGGAGCTGTACATGGTGTACGTGGTGGCATTATTTAGTAGAGATGAACTTATGGATACCACAGGAGTGCTTAATTTCTGCTCAAGTAAACCTTACAATGGAGAATTGTAACTGGTGAGGAAAAACATCAGTCTATTCTCCGTCATCTGCCATAAAAATATTTCAGTGTTAAAAAATATTTTAGCCCTTTTGTAATAGTCCCTCAAGACCTGATTCAAAGCCAAAAAATATAATCCGCGTAATGGTAGTGATGATGGTTGGTGTCTGCCACCTGAATTAAAAACAAAATTATGAAAATCAAGTGTGTAATCCCCTGAGCTCTACAGACAGAGAACAAAACCTGAGAAGAGCAAAGTAAAACTGCTTGCAGAAAATCTGCCCAGAAAATTGTTTGCCATTCTCATCTGATTTTCAATTATGTTGTTAAAAGCTTTTCTCAGTGATGTTAGCTTTTGTTTTCTCTTTATACTTAATATCATTTTTCATCATATTGTAAGTCACCTTGAATTGCTGAGATGCCATTAGTAGGGAAAACATCATACTGAAAAAAACAGAGCTCCCAAAAGAAATTGGTAATTGGTTTATGCCGATGCTTTTAGACTTGCTATGGGAGAGACACAGTAGAAGGCACCGTGGCATGCTTTAAAACTTTTAAAACTATATAGTAACACTTTAAAGATGGCTGTTACATAAAAGTTGGGTTGACAAATTCACAAATGAGGAGGTGACAAGCCGCCTGGGAAAGGAAAGGGAAATCATTAAGCGAAAGTTAGAATATTTTGGACATGTGATGCAACACCCAGAAAAATATGGCATACTTCATTTAATCCTCTAGGGAAAAATTGAAGGCAAACGAAGTCCAGCAGAAGAAGAACATCATGCTTCAAAACCTAAGGGACTGGTTTGGACAAAACTCAGCAGCACTTTTTCATGCGGCTGTTGACAAAAATAGGATTGCCAATGTCCAATGACAGATATGGCACAAGAATAAAATGTTTAAAACTATATAGTAACACTACAAAACAGGTACAGAATTATTCAGGTATGACATACATTTGCACTCCTCACTGACATCACAAGCACTTCATCCAATAAATATGCTTGAATAACTGCAATGTTGCACATAGTGTGTATTTTAATAATGGTGACACAACATTGACAACTCTCAAGCTAGTACAGCAAGATATGGTGGTCTGAGTGCTAGAAAAAGCCCAACTTTTGGAGGAACAAGGATAGGTCCACCGTGCTAAATGAGCAATGATTAAATAATTTGTGTCATATAAACTGCTTAGAAAATGTGGAATAATCATCTCCTTTTTGATAACTAAACCAATATGGATTATAATTGGCTATAATTTTATTTCATGGTAAGCAAATATATGTTGTTTTGTGTTTACTTAATTTACTCATTCTCAATTGAAGATGCCATCATCTTGCAAGTAAAGCATGTCTATGTTCTATTCTGTGCCCCAAAGTATTGTTGTTTTAATTGTGTTTTTCAAACTTAGCAATTTTAAGATGGGTGGACTTCAGTTCCCAGAATTCCCCAACCAGTCGACACAAGTTGATAAGTATGAGAAACACTGCTGTAGAATATAATGATGCTTTGTAATTCTGAGTCTGGTCAGTTCGTAGCACTAATGCTTGGTGTAAAAATCTTTAAACAAAAACTATTTTTAAACTTATGCATCATCTGCAACTGTTATAAACATTTTCTTCCATCAACATGTATGTTTTCCTCAGCAAGGAAGTATTTTGTTTTAGGTCATGGGAAAGACCTTTAGGCAAAAGGATTCTAGCCTGATTTGAAAGTTGCTCTGGATTCTCTAATCCCACAGTGTCATCAGTGCTGGAGAGCTAAATGGTTTATTTCCAGCTCATCTTATAAGTACTTGACACTATAGCAAACTTAGTACTTTCCTCTACACTGTTTTGAAATGCTACAGTTCCCCAGACAACCAATTTCGTTGTATTTAAGTACAATAAAGATTATACTTATACGTTATGGAAACTCTGGTCTCACTCACTGCCCAGCTTTTGTTCGTATCATTCTTAGCAGGTCTCTTTTTATTTTATTTTTATTTCTTAGATTTTTAGACCGCCCCTCTCCCAAAAAGGGACTCGGGGCGGTGTACAGTCAATACAATAAAACCAGTCATAAAATTAAATACATTTAAGCTACATTTAAGATACATTTGGAGGGGAGATAGGCTGTACTAAGAAATAAATAATTCTAATCCTAAAAACATCACAATTAAAACCCCAAACCCTAAAATAAATAAATCCCTGGGAGGTAAAACTAAGAAAGTGCCAGGCCAGCTGATTGAAACAGGTGAGTCTTTAACTTTTGACGGAAGGAACGGAGGTCGGTGGTGGTTCGAATGTCGGGGGGGAGGTCATTCCAGAGGGTTGGGCCCATCACAGAGAAGGATCTACTCCTAGGTGTCGCCCGCTGGCATTGCCTAGCAGACGGCACCAGGAGGAGCCCCTCCCTGTGTGAGCGGATAGGTCGCAGGGACGTATGTGGAAGGATGCGATCCTGCAGATAACTAGGTCCTCTGCCATGGAGCGCTTTAAAGATGGTGATCAATACCTTGAAACGCACCCGAAAGGCCACAGGTAGCCAGTGCAGCTCGCGCAGGAGAGGTGTTACGTGGGAGTAACGTGTACTTCCCATAATAACCCGCGCGGCTGCGTTCTGAACTAGCTGCAGTCTCCGGATGCGTCCCAAGGGAAGCCCCATGTAGAGGGCATTGCAGTAGTCCAGGCGAGACGTCACCAGCGCATGAGTGACCGTGCGCAGGGCACTCCGGTCCAGTAGGGGGTGCAATTGGCGCACCAGGCGAACCTGGTGGAACGCCCCCCTTGCCACGGCTGCCACATGGTCCTCCATTGACAGCCGGGCATCAAGGAGGACGCCCAAATTGCGCGCCCGCTCCACAGGGGACAGTTGTTCGCCCCCTATGGCCAGCGATGGGGTCAGCTGGCTGAACCGAGGTGCCGGTAACCACAGCCACTCGGTCTTGGAGGGGTTGAGTTTGAGTCTGTTGTCCCCCATCCAGACCCCGACGGCTTCCAAACACCGGGACATCACTTCGACAGCCTCGTTGGGGTGGTTTGGGGTTGAAATATACAGCTGAGTATCATCAGCGTAGAGATGGTACTCAACCCCAAAACCACGGATGATCTCACCCAGCGGCTTCACATATGCGTTGAACAGGAGAGGCGAGAGGACCGACCCCTGTGGCACCCCACAAGTGAGTGGCCTCAGAGACGACCTCTGCCCCCTGTCAACACACATTGCTTCCGGTCGGAGAGGTAGGAGCCGAACCACCGCAAAACGGTGCCTCCGACTCCCATCCCCTCCAACCGGCGCAATAGGATACCATGGTCGATGGTATCAAAAGCCGCCGAGAGGTCTAATAGGACCAGGATAGAGGAGCAACCCCTATCTCTGGCCCTCCAGAGATCATCAACCAACGCGACCAAGGCTGTCTCAGTGCTGTGCCCGGGTCGGAAGCCGGACTGGCGTGGGTCTAGATAGTCGGATTCGTCTAGGTGTCGTGGGAACTGCTGCGCCACCACATTCTCAACAACCTTCGCCAAGAAGGGGAGGTTGGAGACTGGACGATAGTTAGCTAGCTCCATTGGGTCGAGCGAAGGCCCCTTGAGCAAGGGTCTCACCACCGCCTCTTTCAAGGCGGTTGGTAAGTATCCCTCACCCAGTGAGGCGCTCACCAGGCCCAGGAGCCAGCCTCGTGTCACCTCCCAGGCTGCCAGTACCAGCCAGGAGGGGCACGGGTCCGTTAAACAAGTGGTGGGTCGCAGCCGTCCACGCAACCTGTCCAAATCCTCGGGGGCAACAGAGTCAAACTCCTCCCAGAATGGTCTCTCAAGACTCGCTGTTGGCGGCTCGTCTGGTCCACTGACGGAGGTCCACCCGCTCCGGATCTGATCGATTTTGTCCTGAAGATATTCCCCAAACTCCTCTGCTCTACCCTGTAAGGGTGTCTCCCGCGCCCCCTGCGATAAAAGGGAGCGAGTCACCCTAAACAGGGCGGCAGGGCGGTTATCCGCGGACGCAATAAGAGCAGCACAATATCTACGTTTGGCCGCTCTTATTGCCACAAGGTAAGTCCACAAATAGGCTCTTACCTGTGTTCGGTCAGATTCGGAGCGTGAGGACCTCCACCTGCTCTCTAGACGTCTCCTGTGGCGCTTCATCACCCTAAGCTCCTCAGTGAACCAAGGAGCCCGGGTGGGTCGATGCCGCAGGAGAGGTCGCAAAGGCGCAACCCGGTCCAAGGCCCCAGTCGTCGCCCTATTCCAGGCAGTCACTAGGTCCTCGGAACGGGAGCGGGACAAGGCTACAGGTATTGGCCCAAGCTCCGTCAGGAATCTGTCAGATTCCATCAGGTGCCTGGGGCGGTACCAGTTTATAGAGTCTGGTTCCGCCTCCTCGCGGTGGGGGATAGCGCCAGGGAAGTCCAGCCGGAGGGATGAGTGGTCTGACCATGACAGGGGCGTGATAACTAAATCCCCTATTCCCAGATCACTCGTCCACTGTTCAGATACAAAAATGAGGTCCAGTGTGTGGCCCCCTTCGTGAGTGGGGCCCTGCACTAATTGGGTCAGGTCCATGGCCGTCATGGAAGCCATGAACTCCCGAGCCACCTCGGAAGCCGCTCCCGTTGACGGCAAGTTGAAGTCCCCCATGACCAAAAGTCTGGGAGTCTCAACTGCCGTCGCTGCGATTAGCTCGAGGAGCTCGGGCAGGGCTGCTGATGCATAGCGAGGAGCCAAGTATAAAATCAGCAAGCCCCACTGCCTCCCTGGGCCCCAGCTCACACCAAGGGACTCACACCCGGGTATCTGAGGGACAGTGAACTCCCTCGGCTCTAAACATTCCCGCATAACCACCGCCACCCCACCACCCTTACCCAGGGCCCGAGGCTGATGAAATGCACGAAAACCCGGTGGGCACATTTCCACGAGGGGTAAACCACCCTCGTGGCCCAACCAGGTCTCCGTTATCCCTGCAAGGTCTAGCTCCCCCTCTGAGATCAACTCATTAATGAGGGGGGCCTTGTTGGTGACAGACCTTGCATTGCAAAGCATCAGCCGCAGGCCCTGGCTCTGTAGCACCTGTCCACCTAGACTGCAGGGGTTGGTACAAGCGACCGGGCGTAACCAGTAGCCACGGCCTCCCAACCGACCTTTGGATCTTATCCTGTCCTCGCATCCCCTCCTCCCCGCGACCGTTATAATAGGACAACCCTCTGCTTTAGTGACCTTTATATTCCCCCCCTCCACCGCATCCCCGTCCTTCCTGGACTCACCTGTCTGTCCGGCACTGGCTCTCCTCCTGGTCTGATTAGCCCTCCCCCCCACCCTGGAACCCCCTAAAAAAGATAAAAAACATTTTACTAAAAATCCCCTTAGCTTCCGGTTCCTGCACCTCTCGGGGTCCACGAACCCATCCTCGAGGCGGGCCCTTGAAATATCTTAAATGGAATGGTGGTTTGATGGCTTTGCAGCTCATCAAATATACTTTTCATAATGCCAAATGCCTACAGCAGGGGTGTCCAACTCACACCATCATCTGACATATCGGGACTTTTTTCCTCTTCACTAAACTGGACGTGGGCATGGCCAGCACGTGACACATCTGACCCCTGGACTGGGAGTTTGATAGCCCTGCTCTACAGCATAAAGTTAAATTATGTAGAGAAAGAAGGATGCTAGCCGTTTTATTTTCTTCTGTTACACTGTGAGTATGTGGAGCTCTTAGTGGTTTGTTTTGTTTTTTGTTTTACTCTAGAACCTGCAGAATGTGAAGCCACAACAACAATTGTTTGATAATTGTTGGTCCATGTATGCTTGCAATAATGAAGACAATTAATTGCAAGTGAACTTATTCTAAATGTTTAGGCATGAAAACAATAGTGCAGGTGAACATGTAGATCCCAGCTTTAATGGTCAGTGGGCATTGAATCAGTGGATGAAGGAAATGATATAGAAACATTAGCGCAAACAGAATAGAAAGTAATAGACAAGTTGGAAAAATATTTATTCTTACACGTATTTATAAGCTTCTTTTCTTGCTAAGTCATAAAGCAATTTGCAATGAATACAGTAAATAAAACTTAACAAAAACCATAGGAATGATTGCAAAATAACAATACAACAGAGAAATGGTACACCAGTATGTGACAATAGACAAAAGAAAGTGGTTTACAAATGTAAAAGAGCTAAAATCACAATCAAAATGTAATCCAGTTAAACTAAACAAGGCTACCATATCTGGTTGCAAAATTCCAGAGGCCCACTAGATGGTATGGCAGTCAATATTTAAAAGTTTTGTGTAAATCTTTGCTAACCTTTAGTAATCATTCTGATTTTTGTAAGATAGTCTCCTGATCCTAGGAAACCACATTTTATTGTGTAATAGATGCACACCCTGCAAAAACACTACATGGGAAGCTTGGAAGTAGCATTTATGACTCCATGCCAACCACATAATATGGGCCAGATTTCTGTGGGGTTCAAATCCTCTTGTATCATGAGATCAGAATCTCAATCACCATTAAAGGCAGATGTCAGCATACTGACATATTGGATTTTAGAATAACACTGAGAATTCATTGCAGATGATAGCTTCAGAGCCTCCTAAGAGCTCTTACTAATAGATTGTACTTGAAATCTATAAGAGTGTATGTAGTATGTGTAATTTCTCAACCCTGACTATATTGTTGCCAGAGGGCAATCATTTTTCTGTCCACTCTGCCCTCTTGAAAGAGCTCTGGGTGAGAGACATGACAGATAGGTCCCCAATGGCAAGCCATTTGGCAAGAAAGAGATGCTGATAGTTTTTAGAGCATAAGCAAAAGATACAAAGCAAGTCAAACTCTCCAGGGACCGGTAGACTTTGGGGCAAGATAAAGCACCTGAGAAATATTGAGTGAGGATTAGTGTCTGTCAAAAACTCTCTTGTCAGAAAAAATAAAGTCCATGTCAGCAGAGGATATGGAGATAAAACAGGTCCATGTTCTAACGGTGAATATCCATACTATTTCACAGATGAATGGAGTTCTGCTAAACCAGGTTACATGACAATGAGTTTGGTTGATTTTGAAATATTTTATTTACAAGTACTTGATAATTCTTTGAATGACAGAAATTCTAGTGTTTTCATGGGAAGAAAGATTGTTTTATTAAGTCAGCCTGGTTCTCTCTCTAAATATATATTTTGCCCAAAGAGGCTATGAGGTGAATCCCCATATGCATCTTCATAATCAAACTTGCCGATTCTGTTTCTTACATCTCTTGAAATGAGAATGAGAAATTCCATGGATTTGCAACTGGCTCCTGTTTTGTCCAATTTCCCTTCAAGTGATTGGGGAGTATTGTGCCCTTGTTCAATAGCTCCATGCCATGAAGAACAGTCTTCCCAATCTAGTATTTTCCACATACTGTACATTTGGTCAACCAATAACAGGGAATATTTCTATCTCAATGCAGACATATCATTACCCAAACTAGGTAACTGTCAGCCTCTGCTTTCCTGCTTGCTTGCAGCTGCCATTGAAACGGGGAGGGGGGGTGACATGGTATTTGGGAGGGGAAGTTTTCAGCACAGGAGTGAATGAAGAAGGGAGTGTTTTTCTCGCCATCTACTGCGCATGCTGCTGATAGTGGAATTGCCGCCAAGGCCAACTGTCCGGCATACCAACCTGATGATGCTTTTTGAAGATGCAACCCACATGACACCTGTGGGGTGTGTGGATTGGACTTGGGGATGGGGTTACCAGGGGGAGGGAGTTGGGTCACATATTGATATCTATGATTACGCGCGCTTTTGCCTCAGATCTTGCTTTGCCTAGCTGCTATCTACTCATAACCAGTAAAAGTACTCTTAATTCTGAAAAATGGAGTTGAGTGGTTTCTTTCTTGGTTACTGATGGAGGCTGCCCTGACACTAACATCATCAGTGCTACTACTAGCAGTGGGTTTGCTCTCAGTTTATATTCTACTGGCTTCCCTTGTCAGTGTTGATCAGGTGGTGATAGAGATTCTTTGGATGGGCTGTTTATTGTTGGATTGTTTGGCATTTGTTAGTTGGAGTATTACTTGATTGTTGTCTGAAGTTATATTGTTTACTTGGTTGTTGTTCTTGATTGTTACAGTAATTCTCTCATCACCATAGCTAAGAGTTATCACATTTCAGATGGATACATTTGGGGAAGGATGAAATAGATCATTTCTAGTACAACCACCACATTTTATTCAGTGATGCTTGCTTCCAGATACATTGGTATAGAATTGCAGCCTACAATTGCCCTCTCCACTCTTACTGGAAGTTTTCTTAACTGAACAAAATGAGGCTTAATTTTGAATAGAGAAGTATAATTCTCCAGTGTAAATCATATGGGCCCCTAACCTATTGAGATGCTAGTTTATGAAGATGTGATATTATTGCTATTTCTGCTTCTGCTATTGAAATAATCTACATTCCTATCTATCTCATGCCATTACTAATTTCTGTAAACAATGGTTATCTTAATAAGGTACATAAGTGTTTATGGAAGAAGGAAATGAAAACCATTTGATTTATTGTTTTGTAGACAATGCAAAGGAGGGCCAAAAGCTCTTTAGGAACACATTCCATACTCAGAAACCTTTAGCTAATGAAAATTATCAATTGACCATCACTCTTGTCTCTTTCAAGCAAAATATAAAGTTGTGTAGCCTCAAAATTCCAAAATGAGATGTCATCTTGCAAGGAGAATGTTTGTTTTGGAGTGTAAGAGAAAACATCTCACGCCCTCAGAAGGAATGAAAGCCACTGAGATTTAATGTTTGACTAAGACCAAAGGTTCAATTGCAGCTTCAACTATAAAAGCCCATTGGATGATTCCAAATCACTTAATTACTCTTTGACAGTCCAATCTATCTCATAGGGTTGTTGTACAAAACTAGAAATCCTGGGGTGTCAAACTGGTGGCCCGCAGGCCGGATGCGTCATGCATAGGCCACGTCCACCCCAACTTCACAAATGGGAAAAACATTGCAAAACGTCACAAAATGCCAATGTGACATGACAAGTTTGACACCCGTGCAGAAGACAATCAAACAAGATTGCCACAGGGTATGTTCTTTACTGAGGTCTTCTGAGGTGGAAAGATCTGTTAGGGATCCTGCACTGAACAAGAGGTGAGACTAGATCAGTGATGACAAACCTTTTCGGCACCGAGTGCCAAAACCAGTACATGCATGCACGTGCATGTGCCACAGCCCCGGAAACTCAAAAGACCAGCTGGCCGGTGCACTTGCGCGCACTGGACACCTTGTCTTTGCGTTTCCAATGTGTGCCAGCCAGCTGCTCTTTAGATTTCCAGGGCTCTGGCATGCACAAAGATCAGCTGGCTGGCATGCATGCATGCACCGGAAACCCAAAGAGCAGCTGGTGATGGCGCGCATGCCCACAGTGAGGGCCCTGCATGCCACCTCTGGCATGCATGCCATAGGTTCACCATCATGAGACTAGATGATCTATAAGAACATTATGATTCTATATATGAACAATTGGAGGGGGAAAGCAGATATCAACCTAACAAATAAATTAATATGTTAGGAGGCATATGTAGATAGCAAGGCTGAACCAAATATTGCTAAAAAAAATTCTTCGGACCTTCTTTCTTCTTCAAAGAGGGTTGCTAACAGGGTGCCAGATCATTGTTATCATTTAATGGGTCTAAATTTGCCTCTCAATAACCAGCATCTCTGTAGTTGATTGAGTAAGAAAAGAAAAAAAACCCCAAAGCACCTGTTCCTTCAGACCCAACTTTGACTGCCTGGTTTCTTTCCCATGGCTGATTTGATGAAGGGGAAAGCTTTGCTTGAAGTTCCATGAACTTGATGGTGGGTTGATTAAATCCTCAAACCAATTGCTACTGGTCCTTGATTCTGATAAGTCCTCTAAAACGTCTACCTTTCTAATCATTCTTGTCTGTCTGTCTGTCTATCATTGGACACATCCTTCTACCTCTCTTTCTATCTAACTATGTCTTATCCCTAATGACTCTGGGCAGCTTACAACAAAATCACTCCTTAAAAGCTACCAAATAGAGCAGAGCCTGGATATTTAGTAGAAGTAGGACTCCAAGAATAAAAGGCTTTATGGAATTTTTGTACTATTTCCAGATAAAATAATAACCTTGAAGTGAGCTGTGTAAAGCCTGAGGTGCAACAGAGGCACATATTCCTAGCCTTTGCTAGGCCAGTAGAAGCTATGCTTGTACTGTAGGAGTTCACACCTTATTCCATTTTGACTTAATAGCTGTGATTCTTCTGTTGAGCTTTCTGGGTTGCTTTGAAAAAATGATCTCTGTGTAATGAATACTTGCCAAATTGATTTTTGGCATATTAGCCACGTGGGTGGATGCATTAAGCAATTTGCACTAAGAAGGCAGCCCTTGACATGCTGACTTGCAAATTATAGAGAAGCCAATGGATGTGTCAAATGAGTCTTGGTTCCATCTGGATAAACAGGTATGGATTAGGGCAGTGATGGCTAAACTTTTTGTCACCGAGTGCCAAAAGTACGTGTGCGAGCACAAACCCATAATGCAATGTGCATGTGACCCTCCTCCATATTCCCTGCCCCCTGCACATATGCGTGCCCCCTACACCCCCGCCCTTCTGCGCCCGCACATGTGACCCCTCTGCATGTGCCCCAGCCTCACACATGTACATACAACCTTGTGCATGTACCCCATGCATGTGTGCGTGCATGCGCATGCGGGGTAGAAATCCGAAAACCAGCTGGCCAGCAGGAGGTGCATGCGCATGCGCAGTGGAGCTGAGCTGAGCTGGGGCAATAGCTCGCGTGCCCATAGAGAGAGCTCTACGTGATACCTGTGGGACACGTGCCATAGGTTCGAAATCACGGGACTAGAGCTACCTACCATATCTGGGGTGCAAAAATCCAGATAACCATTAGATGGCAGCAAAAAGAGCTTTCTCTATCTCTTTGCTTCCATCTATTGTTCATTCACATTTTTGCAGCTCAGCTAGGATAATCTTCAGATAGGCCTGTGTTTACTGCTTCACCAGAAAACAGAGTAATTTCAAAATTTGAAGCACAAGCAGCAGAACTGTGTTCTTTTGAAAAGCCATATATTGCAGGCTTATATTTACGTATATATATATATATATATCAAGGACATTTTTGGATTGAGTTGTAATAGGAAATGTTTCTATTTCCTATATATAGGATATATGTGGAAATCGGCATTAAGGGTTTTCCCCCCACACTTAATCATTCTGACCATTTTAACCCACACATTTTTACTTCTGGCTTGCAGATTAAAAAGAGAAGTGAATTGCTTTTAGAATATAGCATTAGCCTGAGTAACACAGCTGATTCGCATGGCAATCTGCTCTGCAATCAGCTGAGAACATGAAGGTAGGAAAGTAGTGCTGGTGGGTGGGTCCATCTGATCGTCAGGGCGAATCGGTTTGCTCCAAGCTGATCGTCAGAGCCACTGGTTCACCCAAACTATAGAATCTCATCTCTGGCCTCACCTGTGAACTTTTGTCAGTTTCCTTTTGTGTTTGTGTATGTGTGATTCCTGCTGTTAAGCCAGTAGTCCTCTCTGCCCAGAATGTAGACTTTGCTGTCTTCAAAAGAGTGGCTTTTGTCTTTCAAATGCAGACGGACTGTTGAATCTTGTCCTGATGGGTTGTTCGTTCCACTTCACAAACAACATAGGAGAACAAACCCATCAGGACAAAATTCAGGTTTGAAAGAGGGATCAAGGACGCCATCTTTGTTAAAATCGCCATCTTTATTAAAATTAAAAAGCTCTCTCTCAACAGAGGAGGAAGGATTGGACACTACCAGGGGTGGGTTCTTGCCAGTTCTAATCTCTTCTATAGAAGAGGTTCCACAAATCTACTGTGCTATTTAGAACTGGTTCCAGCTCCCCCCCCCCGCCCGTCCGTACCACGTTTGCCCCACCTGCCTCTCACTGATTGGCTGGCTCACCAATTGCCCCGCCCACCTCTAAGAGTTCTATCTAAACCTTAAAGTCTTAATTTGTCAAGTTTGAACACCCCTGGGGTTTTTTTTCTAAAGGGTTAGGAGTGCAAGGGTCTTGTAACTTGACAGCTTTAAGACTTGCGTGCTTCAAATGCCAGAGTTTCTGAGCCAACATTTTGGTTGCTAAGCAAGAGCATTGTTAAGTGAGTTTCACCACATTTTACAAGTTGGCCATGCCCACCCAGTGACATGACTGCCAAGCCTCTCCCACTTGGTCACATGGCTGGCAAGCCACTCCCACCCGGTCACATGGCTGGCAAGCCACTCCCACAAAGCAGGTCACACCTACAGAAGAGGTTCTAAACATTTTTGAAACGCACCACTGACACCACCTATCTCCTGTTTACAACACAGTCCTTTTAGCAGTTCCAAGAAGGTTCATCGCTCATTTGCGCTATTTAGGTGCCCCTGAAGGCACATATAAATATCTAAGTGGCCTCAATGACACGGAGTGCTAACAACCAGATAACTGCAAGGAATATAAATCCTTCCATTCTCCACCATTCACTCAGAACTGAAGAAGCTTCTTGGATGAGAAGTGAAACTTCTTCAAAAGCACCTTTGGGTCAAGTACCTTATCCATCTTGTGGCTTTAACCATAGCAATATTGGCTCTGCATGTCTTGGGAAGTAGATTCCACTTTTAGAATTTTTTAGGACCTTCCATTGCTGTTCACTCCCACAAGACTTTCTTTTGTTGCTGATGATGATAAGTTTCCGTTTTTGCCTGATGGATTGTTTTGTGAACAACCAGAAATTCTCCATCTGATTAATGCTTCTCAAATGGATGAGGTGCTTATTAGAGAGATGTAATAATTTGAGGCAATTGTTTTGGTGAAGAGTCTCTGCTTATCTATTCTATATTACTGGATTAGAACTACCTGCATTTTTGGACTTTAAGGGCTTTAAGCTTGGCAAACTAAAGTCTCCATGAAAGCAGAGCTGATGACTGCAGCAAATACCAAAAATCAATGAATAGGCTGGTTCTTTGAAACTTCTCCAAACAAGAAGAGGATAGGAGATCGCATGTGAACAAAACAGCTGTTCCTACTGAGGAGGCAGCAAGGCAGTAGTCTTCCATGAGTTTGAGTGTTGGGAGAGAAAGGGATTAACCATCTTGCCTTTTTTACCTCTTGCCTTTGTATTTAATTATTTATTAATTTGCAATCACTGATAAGATGACTCTATTTTTTGTTATTTTTGTTATTTGAATTGTAAGCTGCCCAGAGCCATTTTTGAGAATGAGATGGGTGGCATATAAATTTAATAAATAAATCTTGCTCACAATCATGGCAGAGCATTTTAAAGGACACTAATTTCAAAAGCTTCCCTTTCTAATCACTTTTGGAAACTGCCAATTAACCAACTTAAATCTATTAGAAACCTAGAGAATGACAAGTCTGAAAAGACACAGTGTTTAACTTCCACTCTAAACAAACAAACAAAAACCAACACCTTAGTTATAAGCTTAAGAATTTAAAGAATTTGAAATAACCAGCAAAAAGCTAAATAAGACTTTGATCTAAGAAAAATATAAATGGATAAAGAGTCCAGTTAAATTTGGAATATTGCCTTTTACTGTAATATTTTGGGATTAACTATAAATTTAGCTTCCTTTGGGAGCCAGATTAATTTTGATTATCTTAGGTTATTGTACCTTATAGTAAAAGATAAGTAACTGTGATTTTAGAAACTGGGCATTAGAGAAGACTAAACATTCTAAGTAGTGGGGGGGGGGGAGAGAAACAAGCCTACGTTTAGTAGGGACTTACAAAATGACACAAAATGTCATAACATTTGAAATATTAATGGAGATCTTTGAAGAATGGAGCCAGAAATTAGTACCTACAATATCAACAGTGTCAATGATGACTCTGTAAATAGACTATATATAAAAGGGTGTTAACAAGGGAGTGACAGATGTGAGACCAATTTTAACGAGTCAGAGAAAATACTGACCGTGGGACTGCAAATGACAAGCAAAAGAATGGTTTAGAAAAGGATGCTTTATTGAATATACAAAAGAAAGTGGCTTTAAAAAAAAATATTAAAAGGGAAATGCAGGTTGCAAACCAAGACAATGACCCAAAAAGAAGTTTGTTATTGGATCTACAAAGAGGCTTGTTAAACCATTGAAAAATCGGGATAATGAATATCAGAAGAGAAATCAAATTTGAACGAAGTAAAGATTACGACTGTTAGAGCAAAAGGCAGTAATAGAAATTTGGTTTATTTGATAAAGATTAAAACGTTGTAGTTGTTATGCCAAGAGTAATTGCAGCAGGATCATCTAAGGTATTAATGTAATCTCATCTGCCCACCTAAGCAAACAAATATATATGTTGGGTAGCAGCAGACATTGGAAGGCAGAGGATCACTTGAATGACAATGCCAAAGGCATTATTTCATAGTGCATGAAAGAAGGCAATGGTAAACTACTCTTGCATTTTACAAAAAAACAACAACCACATATTCAAGACAACATTCTGCCAAATGACCACTTTCTCAGTTCAGATGGCACTCAACATCCTACTGAGAAAGAACTGAGGATCTTCTGGCATATGAGTCATATTTATGATGTCATTAAGTTAAAGCTTTTAGGATGTCTAGTTGTTAATGCCGCCACATGGGAAAACAAAATCCAAAGCTGCCAAGAGGGAATTTTGGCAAAAACATGGAACTTAAGAAGCATGAACGTGGAGAAGCTCGACATAGTGAAATATATGAATCAACTGCACATTGATATCTTAAGCATTAATAAATTGGAATGGTTACGATTGGACACTTTCAATCAAAAGATAGTACTGTTTACTACTGGAGACTAAAACATGTAAAGAACAGTTGCTGGAACTTGGTACTAGTCTGATGAAAAGAAGGATTAGGGATGACATAATAGCAATGTTCCAATATCTTAGGGGTTGTCAGAAAGAAGAGGGAGGCAAGCTATTTTCCAAAGCACCTGAGGGCAGGACAAGGAGCAATGGGTGGAAACTAATCAAGGAGAGAAGCAACCTAGAACTAAGAAGAAATTTCCTGACAGTTAGAACAATTAACCAGTGGAACAACTTGCCTCCAGAAGTTGTGAATTCTCCAACCCTGGAAATTTTTAAGAAGAGATATAGAAAAGTAGCAGGTTTGAAAATAAATAAAGATAAAACGAAGATATCAACACTGGAAGTTTTTAAAAAGATATTGGACAACCATTTGTCTGAAATGGTGTAGGGTTTCCTGCCTAAGCAGGGGATTGGACTAGAATATATCCATGGTCCTTTCCAACTTTGTCATTCTATTCTATTCTATTCTATTCTATTCTACACATGAAAAACATAGAAAGAACAGCATTATTTCATAGTTAGGAAGGATTCTGCAAAGACAGTAGTTGGATACAAAGCAAACAATGACTGAGTTACATCAATTTGACTTTTCAGACAGTTTAATATGACAGTTATACAAGTTTATGTTCCAGCCACTGGAATGGAAGAGGAGATTGATGAGTTTTATGGTCAAGTTCAATCTGAAATTAGCAGAACATGCAAGCAAGATGTGCTGCTCTTGATTAGAGACTGAAATGCCAACACTGAAAATATTAAGGAGGAAAACTGTTGCAAAGTATATCAGTCCAGACAAGGACTTTTCTTAAGCCAGTGTAGAGTCAAGCTGACATGGGCACATTATAAACGTTAACTATGGAAATGCCCCATGAGGCACAGTTAGCATCTTGCACTCCAGCATTAGAATTATTCCAAAAGGAAACACTTGTAGAAAATTAGAGAGAAAGAGAATTTTAAAAAATGCATAAAGCCTTAACAAAGTGTTGGTTTCATAGCGAAATTATCAAAGGAATATTGAAATATAAGATTCATATGCCAATAATTCTTTACAGTCTTGTTTTAATGTTCTGTGAAGCCTTCTGCCCTTAAGCCGTACAACAAATGTTTTATTAAGTTTAAAGGAAACGGATTCAGAAGCTGAAGCAGAAATATATTCTTTCTCCTGTCTAGAAGTTATAGTTTCAGCTAAATAAATTTTAGGGGTGGTTAATATGCTCCATTTTAAAAGCTGTACTGCAGGATGGAGGAATGGAAACAAAAATCACGCGCTGGGGACTCATCCATAAACTTACAGCTAAGCTCTGAAAATAGCATTTTTTTCCCTATAAATCAGTCCAATCTTTTGTTTTTCAGCTACCAATGAATGAAGTTGTAATCTATATAGGAAGGGGATTAATTGGAGAAAACTACTATATTTCTAAATGATTGCAATGACTACAAGCATCCAAGATTATCACTGTGGGTAAAAAAAAAAGGCTTCAAATTCTTATGACCAACTAAAATGTTGCTTTGGGGATTTGTCAGTTGTTTTGGATTAATCTTATTAAACCCATTACCAGCAGAGACTGATCGGCAATGGATGGTGATAAACTCAAAACAAACAAGCACAAAAAGATTTCACATAATTATGATGGCCACTGATTTGTGCTGCTTTTAAAAGGGATTAGACTAGCCTTGCCCAACTTGGGTGCAGACCAGAAATATTAGGATCACTACTCCCAAAACTCATTGTCACCACATAACTACTATGGTAGGTAGTTAGGAATTCTTGGAATTGCAGATATAACACATCTAGGCAGACAGCAGATTGGCAAAACCTGATTAAATAAATTCAAGGGAGTAAAAGAGAACATTCCATCATAGCTCACCTAAATTCAGAGATATACAACGTAACAAATTGCAATCATTGCAGTGGAGGTATCTTGACTCCATGCATAGTTCTTGTGCTTTCTAAGACTCCCTGTCTGGACCTGTGGGAAACATGCCATTGCGCTACATCAATCTTCCCATTAACTGTGATGACTGAGGATTAGAGGAGTTGCAATCCATCACTTCTGGTCCAGCACTGATGATGTTACCTAGTTTGGGTAATGAAACGTCTGTAAGAAAACAAGCAAGCTCAGAGAGCACTTTCCTGACAGTTAGGAAAGGACAGAGAGAAATTTCCTGACAGTTAGAACAATTAATCAGTGGAACAGCTTGCCTCCAGAAGTTGTGAATGCCCCAACACTGGAAGTCTTTAAGAAGATGTTGGATAGCCATTTGTCTGAAACGGTATAGGTAGAGGGTTGGACTAGAAACGGTATAGGCAGGGAGTTGGACTAGAAGACCAACAAGGTCCCTTCCAACTCTACTATTGTATTGTATTGTATTGTAAGCACCAAGGACCCCACATTTCAACCCTGAGCTACAAATATTCTCCTTTATTGGTACTTTTGGAATTTGGGAAAGATGGACTGGAGGAGTAGATAAGGACTGGGTAACCTTGACTTCAAAGTCTCTGGGTGGTCAGTCACCCAGCCTAATCTATTTCAAAGATGGTTTCAATGATAAAATGGGAATGGAACTAGGGAAGTGTGTATACTACCTGATAACTTTGGTAGAAAGTGGTAATAAATGAAACAATTCAGTGGTAAGATTTTGGATTTTTAAAAAACCCACTCCAAAAATATTCTTTTAATAGTTATTATTGCTATTACTCATAGGCGTGGATATTCTGACAACTTAAAAGCTAAGAAGAGATTCCTGTAACTGTGGTGTGTGTCTGAGTGTGTGTATTGCACAAACTGAGAAAATAATATGGTGTGTGTAATTTCATCAAACCAGCAAGATCAGTATAAGATTCACATCTGAAGATTAAATGATGCAGTTACTGTGGAAGAACATCTTTCTGGAATCTCTTCAGTCAGAAGACCAAGCAACCATAATTGCGGATTCTAGTGGAATATAGATGTAACGAAAATATTCTCAACCACTGAGATGACATCATCTGTATTTCAAAAGATCCCATATTGTTCACTCCCAAAGCCAGAGAAACCACAGCTTACTTTTTATGTCATAGAGATCAGTGACATTGTGCAGATGAAGAAAAACACAAACAAAACACAATTAGGGCTTATAAGGATTAGTGTGTATATACATATGTGCTTACTTGCACACCCAGAAGGAAAAGGAAAAGGCTTAGTGGTTTGAACTTTAGTTTAGACTTTCAAGCGCCACTAATTTAAGTATCCAAGGAGGAAAATTCAGATACCCTTTCTTTGAAGAAAAGCAAACTACATATGCCTATTGTGGCAGGAGCAATGACATAATTCATAGGACTTATAACTTAGGACATCACATTTTCTGCGAATGTTAGCATGGCTAAAAATTATTAGAATTCCCAAATTTATCTGGTAGTTAATTTTCTTCCTCTGTCAGGGTGCTTCCGAATTTATTTCTAATTTCTCTTAGTGATATTTTTGGACTTGTATCAGTATTAAGATTGACAAATGTGTTGCTTCTGGTGTTAAAGAGTGATATAACAATGCCGCATAGAAAACATTGGTAGTTTTTGACTATCCATATGCCTTAATTGATAAAAAAACTCATGGAAAGTTAGAAATGCTCCAGAACATTGAAGACATGATTGTGAAATTTAAAAAAAAACCTGGATATTCACACCTGGCCCTTGAGCACTGCATAATTAAATAAATAGAAGAATATCATGAACCACTCATGAGAATGTTCCAAAGGTGTTTTTTCAAGAGGCAACAGGACTTTCTTGTTTTTTTTCTTTGAAGATGTTTCACTTCTCATCCAAGAAGCTTCTTCAGCTCAGGCAAACAAGAAAGCCCAGTTGCCCCTTGACCTGGATGACTGAGAATCTCCATAGACCAGGGGTGTCCAAACTTGGGAACTTTAAGACTTGTGGACTTCAACTCCCAGAATTCCCCAGCCAGCATGGGGAATCCACAAATCTTAAAGTTCCCAAGTTTGGACACCCCTGCCATAGACACTCATGAGAATGCTATTTTTTTTCCTTGTAAGAAATTTTGAAGGCAAGTTCTCATTCATCTAATTGAATTATTGATGGGGGGGAAAAGTAGGCCATTTTTTTCTGCCCACCACTAATGACAATATATTGCACAAAAGTTGAAACGACCTGATTCAGATTTAACCTAATCAGTAATGGAATAGGAACCAACGGCCACATCTTTCCCATGATTTCTTCATTCAAGTAAAAAAACAACAACCAAGCAAGATGGGCAAAGAAGAGCTGGATAGGGTTTTCTGAAGGAGCCATTCCATGAGCAAAGAAGGAAGGCTGGTTGCTTCTTCTCCTGTCCCGATCCTTGCCAATCCAGATGGCCTTGAGCCTTACCACGGGATCGTTTTCCAGTTCCCCTATTCTGATTTCAGATTGGAGTGAGATAAATTCTTCCATCAGTTACAATCCTAGAGACAAGATGGAATGAGATAAGCTGTCTCACTGGAATGAGACAATCTTTTGGTCTAAACTACACATTACTCATAATATGAACATAATGGTAGTTTGAAAAATGCTTGATTTGGAGTGGCTAATTGAGCATTGGAGAAATAGTGAATTTGGAGGACTTTTCCTGATGAAAAGTACAGATAAATTACCTTTCTATTCTTGAGATTTTATAATTTCTATTGAAAGTTTTAACAACAACAGTAAGAATTAACACAAATAAAATGGAAAGAAAAATAAGAAGAAAGAGAGAAATAAAAGGAAAAATGCAAACAGATAACAATAGAAAAAAGGATTTAAAAAGGTATTAAAAAGTAGCTACCAATCTTCACAGCTATATATAAATACAGCTATAGTTTAATATCTCTTTCTCAATTTACATTATGACTCTCTCCTTTCTCTAATCTATCCTGTCTAATTACCAAAACCATAAGTGAGTTCATTTTCTTCATTCTTAGAAAAAGTCCACAAGGAATTTCTGATGAGCTTTCTAACTTGAGATAAACTGAATGTGTGAAATAATGTGGCAGCTTTGCTGCTTCATTAGCATCACACAATTGGGTCAACGTAATATGCACAGCAAATTGGGGCTCAGATTACTAATGAATAATCATACATATGATATTTGAACATTAAGGGCCATGGTGGTGCAGTGGCTAGAATGCAGTGTTACAGACTACTTCTGCTGACTGCCAGCAGTTCCGCAGTTCAATTCTCACTGGCTCAAGGTTGACTTAGCCTTCCATCCTTCTGTGGTGGGAAAAATGAGCACCCAGATTGTTGGGGCAATATGCTGACTCTATAAACTGTTTAGAGAGGGCTGTAAAAGCACTGTGAAGCACTATATAAATTTAAGTGTTATTGCTATTATTATGTATTAATTTATATAGTTGCTCATCTCACTTGTGTGATCAGGGCAGCTTATAATTTAAAACAGCAAAAATAAAACCTCTATAATAAAATTGAAATCAATTAAAACAATAAATGAAAAAAAGAGATAAAAGTGTAGGAGAGTGCCAACCTTGGCTCACAAACAATGCAGCTATCTTGCAGGCTTCTCCCTACAGCCCCCAGGCCTGATGGCACAGCCATGTCCTCATGGACTTCCTAAAGGTCCAAAATCCTGGCACCAGTCTAATCTCAGAGGAGAGAATGTTCCAGAGGACAGGTGCCACAGTAGAAGAGGATCTTCTCCTTCTTGTATGACATTCCTTCATAGATGGATGGCACAGTGGTTAGAATGCAGTATTGCAAGCTAATTCTGCCTACTGCCAGGATTTCAATTCTGATGGTCTCAAGGTTGACTCAACCTTCCATCCTTCCAATGTCAGTAAAATGAGGATCCAGATTGTTGGGGGCAATATGCTGATTCTTCTGTAAACCGCTTAAGAGAGGGCTGTAAAGCACTATAATGGGGTCTATAAGTCTAAGTGCTACTGCTATTCCTCTTCTGCCAGATTTGATGGAACAGTTATATGTAATTGAAGAGTGGTGGTATCTCAAAAAAAAAAAAAAATCCAGCCTATGATTCGTAGGGCTTTTAAGGTCATAACCAACCATACCAGTTGCTTTGCAAATAAAATTTAATTAAGATAAAAATATTTGTGTTAACGAATACATTTTAAAGTGATTGATTGCAGAAAAGAATTTCATACTGTACTGGACAGGACTTTGTCAGGAACTGAAGAAGTTGGCAAGTCTATGTCAAGTTCCCTGGACCTTTTGTATTATATCTAGATCAGGGGTGTCCAAACTTGGCAACTTTAAGACTTGTGGACTTCAACTCCCAGCCAGAAGCTGGCTGGGGAATTCTGGGAGTTGAAGTCCACAAGTCTTAAAGTTGCCAAGTTTGGACACCCCTGATCTAGATACTTTAGTAGTTCTTTGATAGCATCAATAAAGTTTGTGGTTCCTCTTCTTATTAAAGTAGTAGAAAACATAGCATAAAATCATTTTGGCATACTGATTATATTGTCTGAAATATGTCAATACAGTACAGTCACATACATAAGGTGCTTTTGTAAGCAGTCTATGTTTATTGAAGTAAGCATTGTCACCCTACATCCTATTTATACCATATCCAAAAATTGAATGTTACATTCCCTATTGATTTGGTTATAAATATTCTCTACCAAGACTACTATGCCTACATTTTTTAAACTATGTATTATTTTGTTCTGTGTAACAACAAACCAGGGGACAGTATGTCATGGCTTTCTAATCAAAAAGAAAATAAGAGAAAAATAATTCATAATGGTCAGAATAATTCTGAGTTTTGACAAAATACAAAGTAGCTTTAGAAAAGAGAAGACTATAACCTCTCACTCATAAATAGGAATATTGAGTAAGCCATCTTTCCTAATTGAAAGAACAGTTTGAAGGTGGTGCCCATGATTTAGGAAGATGGCTAGCTCTCACTCTTTGAGTGATTTCATCTAGAGGTTAGATAGATAGAGATGCTTTACTTTGGAGTGGGGATTTAACTTGATGGCATAAATCAGTATTTTCAGTGCAGAGAAGAACAACAAAGGTGATTAGGGGACTGGGGCAGTGGTGAAATTCATTTTTTTTTACTACCGGTTCTGTGGGCTTGGCTTGGTGAGGGTGACAGGGGAAGGATACTGCGAAATCTTGATTCCCACCCCACTCTGGGACAGCCAGGGGTGGTATTTGTCGGTTCTCTGAACTACTCAAAATTTCCACTACCGGTTCTCCGGAAACTGTCAGAACCTGCTGAATTTCACCCCTGGACTGGGGCTAAAACAAAGAAAGAAAGGTTGCTGGAAGTGGGTATGTCTAGTCTGATGAAACTAGATCACAGTTTTCTGATATCAGGGGTTGCCACAAAGAAGAGGGAGTCAAGCTATTTTCCAAAGCACCTGAGGGCAGGACAAGAAGCAATGGGTGGAAACTAATCAAGGAGAGAAGCAATCTAGAACTAAGGAGAAATTTCCTGACAGTTAGAACAATTAACCAGTGGAACAGCTTGCCTCCAGAAGTTGTGAATTCTCCAACCCTGGAAGTTTTTAAGAAGAGATATGGAAAAGTAGCAGGTTTGAAAATAAATAAAGATAAAACAAAGATTTTGACAAAGAATATATCATCAAGACAAAAGGAAGAATTGGCAGAAACCTTGGAGATTCAAGTCACAAATAAGGTCAAATATTTGGGGATATACTTAACTGCAAGATGCAGCACATTTAAAGAGAATAATTATCATAAACCTAAGCAGCAGATTGCGACTGACTTGATGAAATGGGAAAACCTACAACTATCAATGATAGGGAGAATATCTACAATCAAAATGAACATCCTACCCAGAATCTTATATTTGTTCCAGACAATTCCAATTAGATTAGGGAAAAACTATTTTGACGAATTAAATAAAATAGTGCTGAAGTTTATTTGGCAGGGGAAAAAAGCAAGAATACAATTAAAATTGTTACAAGATGCTAGAATAAGAGGAGGATTGGGCTTACCTTACTGGGAATTATATTACCAGGCAGCAAGTCTGATGTGGGTTAAGGAGTGGATAACATTAAGGAATTCCAGATTATTGACTGTAGAAGGACATGATTTACTGTTGGGATGGCATGCTTTTTTATGGTATAAGGGAACTAAAACACAGGGTTATTTTAGAAGACACTATTTACGGGAGGCTATGTTACTGAACTGGGAGAAGATCAAAAGGCAACATTATTTAAAAATTCCAGTCTGGCTATCACCTATTGAAGCTTTTTCATATCCAATAATATACAAAAAGGAACAAACAGATATGGTGAAATATTGAATGCAGAGGGTGAACTTAAATCTATGCAAGAATTGAAACAGGAAGGAATAGGAATGAATTGGTTTTCATATGTGCAAATACAATCTAGATATGATAAAGATCGTAAAATGGAAGGTTTCTATGATAAAATGACTGAATTTTGATAGGTACAAGTACTGATGAAAAAGTAATTAAAATTATATGAACATTTACTAGAGGTTAAGTTAAAGGAAGAACAAGTTAAAGAAACTGTGATAGCTTGGGGGGGGGAAATTTTGGACATGGGATTGAACTAGAGAAATGGCAGAAATTGTGGTTTCAAAATTATAAAATGACAATGTCAACAGCATACAAGGAAAATTTGTATAAGATGTTTTACAGGTGGCACCTACCCCCAATGAGAATAGCAAGAATGCTCAAGAACAAGTCAGAAAAGTGTTGGAAATATCATCAGACACCAGGTTCATATTACCATATGTGGTGGACTTGCATAGAAGCTAAAAGATACTGGACTAAAATCCACACGTGGTTGGAGAAAATGATACAAAACACATAGACTTTAAATAGAGATTTTTTTATTGGGAATCATACCAGAAACATATAATAAAGATCAGAAATATTTGATTGTAAATGTTTTAACGGCAACTAGAATTGTATTTGCAAAAAATTGGAAAAACAAGAAAATACCAATGCAGAAGGAAGTTATTCGAAAAATAATGGAATGCACTGAAATGAGTAAATTGACATTCGAAATTAGATAACAAGAAGATGAACAATTTTATAAGGTATCGGATTTGTTCTATCAGTGGTTAGATAAAAAAACATGGAAATGAAATTTTTTGGAGAAGTCTTGCATATTGTAATAATGGAATGAGATAGGTGATACCATAAAGACATATTATTATTAAATAGATTCATAATGATGCAATGGAATATTGGTGTGTGTGTGTGTGTGTGTATGTATATATATGTTGTATTTGTACTGATAAATAAATAAAGGGAGACTAGTATAGATCTATTTCGAGCTAATTAGCTCTCATCAGCTAGCCATACCCTTACTGGGATTCGAACCTGGGCTGTATTATATCTTAGGCAGAAGTCTTAGCCACTAAGCCACAGGCTCGCCTCCTTATCAGTTGAGCCAGGGAAATAGGTATGTAATTTTGTTACAACCCCTGGTATGCCTAAATATGGGAGGAAGGTCACTACTCCCTCATTTCTGTCCTTCGGCTTATCACAGAAGACCATGTAGGCAGAAAACCATATTTTTATTTTTAATGTTGCCTTTTTTTATATTCGAATATTTAGAATATTTTGTTTAAAATGAAGGAATAACAATTGCAGTTGAACATATGATGTACAATGATAACAGCGTATCTATGTATACTTGATGGATAATCTGTGACTTTATATACAACTAAAAGTGGTGATGCACAAAGACAAAATGTTGGAGAATTTTTTCATATTGCAAGAACAATAGAATGAGATAGGGGATACTAGAAAGACATATTATTGCTAAATAGACTAATAATGATGCAATGGAATGTTGGTATATACATGAATCTAATCTCTAGAATATTTGTTTAAAATGAAGGAATAACAATTGTAAGCTGAACATATGATCTATAATGATAATAACATACCTATATATACTTGATGGACAATCTGTGATTTTATATATTGTTGAAAGCGGTGATGCACAAATGCTTATAACCAAACGACATGCTATATGTATATGTAATTGATGATGGTTTTATTTTTCATGTTTTGTTTGTCTTTGTTTATCTAAAAATAAAAAACTTTTATAACAAAAAAAAGAAGAGATTGGACAACCATTTGTCCGAAAAGGTATGGGGTTTCCTGCTTAAGCAGGGGGTTGGACTAGAAGACCTCCAAGGTCCCTTCCAAGTTTTTTCTGTTTTCAAATTTGGCAGCTTTAAGTTGTGGACTTCAACTCTCAGAATTACCCAGCAAATTAAGTTTGAAAAAATACTAAGTTTGAAAATGATCCCTTCCACCATTGCAAGTCTATAAATCATTTGAAAAAGGAAAAACAGGAAATGGAAGGGGGAAAGGAGAGATACCATGGCCGGCTGAAAAAAGACATGGTTGGCAAGCTGGAACTCCCTAACAGTAGTGTTTCTATGACAATGCCACATTCTGATGTTAATCCTGTTATAAGTGTTAAATAATAATTTCTATGTTAGTCCTAAAGTTCTTGGGCTGGCTGCATTTCCTACCCAGAAATAAAAATAGAAATTAAAGAAGGGAGGGGGGGGGGTTGTGTAAATACACTTAATCCATGCCTTTCCTCCACTCCTTCCACTCCTCATCTCTTTCTCCCAGTTGCCAGGCTTCTATTGAACTTTTCACTGAATCGAGAATGAAATGTGTATCCTGTTTCATAGTCATAATAGAACGACATGAAATGCTGTATCTGGTGCCGGGCCTCATCCATGTCTAATCCATGTTGGTGTGAAAGTATTGCTGCCATTATATTGCCAAACTTTTTAATGCTGCTAGTGATCACCTTTCTAATTTCTCCCGTACCTTTGAAGCTAATAGCTTTAAAACCGTGCAAGTTGTAAAAACAATCATAGCCATAATATTAAGAACAACAAGCAGAAGAGAACCTTCAAAAGAATGCGAACTTTAGCACTTTGCCGGCAAAGAAAGGGCCCCCATAATGCAGTCATTTGAAGGCCAACGCTGAGAAAACGCAGAAGTATCCTGCGAATTTGTTGATGCCAGCTCAGACAGACTGTTTATTTTCATGATTTCATGGAAGAATTTTAATTTAATGAGTGTTTTATACACGAATGCAAAGCGCAGTTTCAGCCCTATAATTATTGTGTCAAAATATTTCTGCTTAAGCGGCAGCAGCTGACTGTAGAAATGTGATTTACATCTGAATTGTATCAGGGGGACGCTGCTAAAAGTAATCAGCATGTGCTTCTTAATTGAATAAAAAAATTAACAAAGAATAGCTTGCCTCTCTGGGCCTCCCTCCTCCCTTAGGCTCCAGTACCTTTCGATGAAACTTTACACTTATTTAGTACAGAACCCCTAGGACTAAAACCTTCAAAAGGCTTTAGGCAGTCACAAGTGCGTGCCAATTTGCCGCCTGTGATTATTGTGCTGGACTAATTGTATGAGCAAATAATTCATTCTAACGGTAAGCCTGCTAAACTTTTAAAAAAATCTAACCATCAGGTTAATTGTTCTTTTTCTATTTATTTTCTCCCCCCCCCTCCTCTTCCTCCTCATTGAATTTGTACTAAGAAACTCACAATACCACCCTACCAAGGATCTTCATGTAGAGATGGATGGTTGGAGCAAACTGGGAATCTCTGGAGATGGATTATTGGCCAAACAGAAGCTGCTTTTGTAGCAACATGGTGAAAGCTATTTCAGTATCTCATACTCCTTTGATACACATGGGCATATGAGGGAGAGAAATTCTTCTTTCCCTCGGAACAAACAGAAATATGTAATTTCTTTTTAAAAAAAATAATTTTTATTAAATGTTTTGATCTTTAAAAACAATAGGGAAGACACAGCAAAGGAAAAAAACACAATAAGACAAAACAAAACACAGAACATACATAACAATATACAAGAATTTTACAGCTTTCTCTATCGGCTTTCCTTCTTAGCTTTTATAATTCTCCCTTCTGCATTGCCTTCCTCTCATTATAACCTGGTCCTATGATTTAACAAACATTGTATTAACACTTATAATAATATTCATTATTTATATCCATATATTTGCATTCTCTATTTTCTGTCTTGGCTTCTGTTTTCTAGCCACTTGTACATTTTATTCCATACTTTATAGAAGTCCGATTCTTCTCCTTCTTTTAGTTCTATTGTCATTTTATCCATTTCTGCGCATTCGAGTATTTTCCTGATTGTAGTTTCATCTGAGGGTGTATTGATTTTTTTTCCAGTTTTGTGCAAAGGCAATCCTGGCTGCAGTGAGTATGTGTAGGAATATGTAATTTCACTTCCCTTGAAATGAGATAGCATAAAAATCCTTCCTTCCATGTGATGTATACCTTCCAATGTAACCGAGTGATGTGCAAAGGACAGAAGCATAGAATCAGAGATGATGATAGCATAATGATGCCTCCCACATGACTTGACTTCTGATAACTTTACATCAGAAACAGTCCTAACAAAATTGGAAAATTGAACAAATTTAGAGAAAGGGTAATGCTTAGGGTTCTTGCATATCCAATTGGGCTGGGAGATATTTATAAGAAATCCTGAAGAATTCCTTCTGAGCAGTGTTACAATAATGAATGAAGTAGAACAATAGTCTAAATTTACAAGCCAGTCTCCCATTGTTTTGGTGGCAAAGAGAACATTGGTCTTTGTGAGGTAGCATACAAAGGATGGTCCACAATATGGTTGGACTAGCTTAGTACATCTTACATCCAAATTGTAGTAAAAAAAAATCACAGTATGCTGTAAGATTATTTAGTCCAAAAGCTGCACTAAAAGTTCAAACCATTAAGTCCAAAGTTAAAAATTATTGAACGGCATCTCTGGTTGGAAGAGAGAGAGACTCCAATTGTACAGCCCTGTTGGATATCAGCATAAATCTCAGTTGCCCACAAAAGCACTTCAATATGTGCTTGTTTGAGAAGGAATATGCTTCTCAAATAGTATATTAAATTAAATATTAATTTCCAATAGTAAATAGTAATCCACTACCTTGCTCAAAAATATGTATGGCTGTACGTACGTCTTGCAACCTGTATTAGAACCGTCTTCTATGTATAACAGCATGTTCTTCAAATAGCAGCTTTATGCTTATTCGTTGTTCCAGTCTCTGTGTCTCAACTGTGTAATCCTACTCTCACTTTTCTATCTTTCTTTGGTCCTTCTTTATGATGACAATCATTGGGCAATAAGTTAGCTTGCAGTAGAATTCCTTCTACCATTAAGCTAAGTAAGGAATGATGCAACTAATTTGGTATGTTATACAAGGTCAGCAAATATCTGTTTACTTAAATAACAAGAATCCTAGGTTTTTGGGAAGAACTATGGGTACGAAGGCCAACACCAGCTAAAGAACCGACAGCTGTGATTTCAGATTGTTGTGTAAATAATAATAAAGAGTGGGCCATTAAGCAGAATTGCTGTTCAGCAGGAAAGAAAAGGAGGAGAGAATATTATATATGCCACTTGTACTTTTGAATAAAGCTGGATATAAATCTAACAAGTAAATAGCTAAATAGACTTTTTAAACTGACCAGTGTTTGTTATTTTAAACCATGCAATTTTTTTTGCTTAATGCAGAACGTGACTGAAAAATTGCTGTGGAATACCATAAAGGCAGAACATTTGAACATCCCCAGCAAAGCACAAACCTAGCAGAAGACTCAGAACAGAATGACTCATTATTCCAAACTCATTCTCATTTTTAGATGTAACTTTTTAGAACCTTTGGTACCTTTAAGGCCGGTCTCAGTGTGTAATTCAAGACTTAGAAGCAGAGATTTTGGGACATGTGCAATGCCTACTGACCAGTGGTGGGATCTGGTTACTACAGGTTCTGTGGGTGTGGCTTTGTGGGCATGGCTTTGTGGGCGTTGATACTGCAAAATCCCCATTCCCTCCCCACTCCTGGAGGAAGGTTACTGCAAAATCCTCATTCCCTCCACACCCCACTAACCTGCTTTCCAGTTCTGTTCTCCTGTTCAGGGCAACAAAAGAAGAACAGCTGGGAGGATGGGAGGCAACGGGAGCAGGGCCAGCCTATTTGCCGATTCTCTGAACTACTCAAAGTTTCCGCTATCGGTTCTCCAAAACCTGTTAGAACTGGCTGAATACCACCTCTGTTACTGACATCATGGAGATGTCACATTTCTCACTTAGAAATGTGTCCAATATAGTGATGTCCTTCTTTATCTTATCTTTTTTCCTTCTAATAAAATTATATATTTACCATTCACATGTCATATTATTTCATCGATCATTTCAAGGCCATTGCCTGGTATAAATTTAGATGCATTTTCAGGCCATTGCTCCGTATGAATTTCCCAATATGCCAGTAATAATGAAATTGCGGTAACAAGCAATAACAGGAAGAAGCACAGAAATAGACACTGTAAATCCAGCAGAGCTATGTCATAAAATTGGTTATAAAATCTGCTGAAATGCTTGAGCAAATAAAAATGTCTTTCCTCTGGTTCTGAAAGTGATAACAAGGTAGCCAGATGAGCTTCCTTAGTTAGAATATTCCATCTATAGATTGTCACATTTTTAAAAAACCCTAACCAAACCCCTTTTTCCCCCCAGTTTCCACTACTACAGTTTAGATCAGGGGTGTCCAAACTTGGGAACTTTAAGGCTTGTGGACTTCAACTCCCAGAATTCCCCAGCCAGCATGGCTGGCTGGGGAATTCTGGGAGTTGAAGTCCACAAGCCTTAAAGTTCCCAAGTTTGGACACCCCTGGTTTAGATGCTGGGAAGGGGCAACTCACAAAAACTCTTCAAGTAAAGAAAAGAGGGTAGAATAAGATCTTCATGAAGCAAAATGCACTTTCTACAAGTTGGAGTTTTATTGGAGAATATCCATAATTGAGCCAACTTCATGAAACTGTGAAGTAGAGTCAAGATCTGCTGTTAAGTAGTATTAGATGTGAATAAGGTAAAGGTCAAAGGTAAAGGTTCCCCTCACACGTATGTGCTAGTCGTTCCTAAGGGGCAGTGCTCATCTTTGTTTCAAAGCCGAAGAGCCAGCGTTGTCCAAAGACATCTCCATGGTCATGTGGCCGGCATGACTAAATGCCAAAGATGCACGGAACGCTGTTACCTTCCCACCAAAGGTGGCTCCTATTTTTCTACTCTATGTGCTTTTGAACTGCTAGGTTGGCAGAAACTGGGACAAGTAACAGGAGCTCACTCCATTACACGATACTAGGGATTCGAACCACCGAACAGCCGACCTTTCTGATCGACAAGCTCAGCGTCTTAGTCACTGAGCTAGCACATCCCTGGTTAGATGTGAATACGTAACCCCCATGTAGCCATTACTCTGGGCGCAACCATTACAGTGGTCTCATAGGGGGAAAAAAGGTCAGAACTGTCCAATGTCTTTCACTTGAAGTCCCTCTGCAAACTTTTCAACAACCATTCCTTCCCTACGGATTATTGCTGGAGCCATAAAGTCCCACCTTACCGAATGTGTGTGTGTGTGTGTGTGTGTGTGTGTGTGTGTGTGTGAACTTTTAATGGAAATGTATGACTCCATGGAACTAATGTAAACTTTTATTCTGAGATTCCACAAAAATTTCCTATGGATTTATTTTCAAAAGAAGGAGGGGAAAAAAAACATAAGGAGCAGCAAAGATTGCTCTCTGTATAGTTTAGTTGCTTTTTAAACTCAATTACATTTTGACAATTCAGTATGAAACCTTGGAGTATGTCTTTGTTTAAGCTGTATACTTTCCTTAGGAACAGTTAGTTAAATGGGAATGGCTAGTGTCAGCCATAACTAGCTCTGACAAGGGCATTTAGTGGCTGTAATTCAAATCTAATTCAGAACATCTTAGCACTGGACCTGTCAAATGGTTGAAATGCACTGGTGCTGCAAAACCAAAGGGTTTGAACCCTGTCTTGTTCTGTGTGGCATCAAGCTGGCGTGTCAACAACAGGAGAAACAATTACAGGGTCTTTCAAGCATACTAAACTCATTTACAGTACTCTTAAAATGTGGGGAAAAGCAGCTACATACTGGAAGGGGACTTCTTGGTTTCAAATGCATCGCAAATAAAAGAGCAGCCCCACTAAGGACTCAATTATTACCCAATTTCATTATTTGGTTTGAAGATTCCTTGAGTGACATCTGGGCAGATACTACCCGGGATTTAATTTTAAACCGGTATCACAAAATCTCAACACTAGAAACTGTTTCAATCCCAGGGATGAGTGCTGTAATATGTGATAAGGAGGGAATTGTTTGAGAATGTGCAGGATGCAATTCCTCCACCGCAGAGTAACCACAGCTCTTTGGGGCATTAGCAGGAAAGATGATTGAGTGTATTTCCAATATAGGGTCATTTTTCAAAACACCTAGTGTATGATTGGAGTTCAGCCTCAGAGCCCACTCCAACCACAATTCCCCCAAATTGCTGCAATGTTTATCATTATTTTGAGGTGGAAAACAAAAAAAAAGTGTTGTGTATGCCCTAACTAGTTTTAACGCAGTTGAAAGCATAGTTGAAAACTGAGCAAACCCAAGGCAAAAGAAATCTGTGTAGCGTTACCCTGTAGCCATCCTTTACCCATACCAGGAATACTTACAACTGCTTATAAGATCTGTCCTTACATGTCTTTGGGATCTCACCTTAAGTCTGGTGACATCAACAGAAGAACGTTCTCATTCTTTAAAAAAAATGCTCATTTTTTTTAATTCCCAGAGAGCAATCTTACTCACTGTGCATCTTGTGTGGAACCCTGGGATTTAGTCTTCAGAAATGTTGGAAGATAGATTTGATTTAAAAGATGTCGCATGATAATGTTAGGTCACTTAAAATCTTATTGTATCAATTTTTTTAAGGATCTGTAATGTTTTTCTGTTAACTTCATAGTTTGGACTGCTGGTTGTTGCCTAAAGTATCCTTAGAAAATATAGCTCAATCAAGGGGAAAACCCTACTCACTTTCAGAAACCATGAGAATCCTTTTTTAACTTAGTGATTAATACCTGGAGTTGTTGTTGGTGTTCGTCCATCATTTTTGAAGAGGACCTTGACATGTAATGGGTTGTGAGCTCTCCACGGTATGTCTACAGGTGACTGGTAAGGCTTACATGGACAGATAATTTTCTGCCATATGTCGTGTAGACATGGCTGGGCATTATTGTTGCAGCATTTGCAGCTCTGGCTTTGCAGCTTCTTCTCTTGTGCCATGGTTGTTTTTCTGCCTTCAAATGACTGGCAGCCCTGGTGGATCAACACGTGCAATCGCTTTCCTTGAGACAGCTCACCATAGAGGAGCTGTTTGGGGATGTGGTGGTCTGGCATCCTTGCAACATGGCTGCCTAGTGTGTCTGGGCTTTCATCAGCAGGTTGTGACATGGTGACAGGCCTGCTCTGATGAGGACTTCTGTATCTGGCACCTTGTCCTGCCACTGGATACCTGGAGTAAATGCCAGGACAGAGTAATTGTTTTAAAATGGGATTTGCAGTAATAAATGTACCAAAATGGACTACTCTAGCTACTCACTCCAGTCAGTCGAACATTCCTTTTTTCATGAAACATTATTGTATTTGCTTTTTGTTTCCAACTTCCCAATAACTATTTAATAGCAAACAGTTAATAAATCTGCTAAGTCCTTACTGGGCTAATGTTTGGATTTGCCTTTCAACCCCCAAACTCCAAAGTTTGTTTTCGCCCTCCCAGTGTATGCATGGGTGTTCATTGGCTAATACCCAAAGTATCAACACTTGTAATTGAAATTCAGAAAGAACATTTAAATAATACATTTTATTATTTTCTTGGGATCATTTAGATATTATAATACATCTGGAAGCTTATTAAAGCTTATTTAGACATTACAACATATTTAACAGGCTTTTCAAGTGGATAGGAGCAACTTGGGAAATTAGCAGCTAAAACTGCAGTGTGGAATCGCCTTGTTTCTAGTCCAGAATGCAAGGACAGAAGCCTGGCATCCAGCTAGAAATGCTACTAATGAGCAGTCATTAAAGGCATATAAGCAAACGGTTTCTGACAATTAGAGACATACATTCTGGGTGTGTTTCTCTCTTGGCAGTATTAATCCTCTATACTTGCTACTGGTTGTAACTACCATCTTTTTTGTACTTAGTTCAAGGAGCTTTCACATTCAAAGCATTTGCTAATTCCCAAATGTTTGCCTTTTACCCCCTCTGTCCGTGGTGATTGGTTAACTTCCCTTGATACAATCAGCAGTTTTTGGATTAACTGAAAAAAATGCGTAGGGGTTGAAGTTTTTGTGTATATTTAAAAATGATCATTTGAAGAGGCTACTAATTAATAAATGTCTTCCCAATGAATGATCCCTAAAGAGGAAAAGGCAGGAGCCAACATGTAATTTTAACTCTAAGCTATATCATAAAGATTTGATCTTAACAATGCATTACTGATTTAAGACAGCTGCATGTATTTAAAAACATTTCTCTAATGTATAAGTAATAGGCTAATGGAAGCTTTTACCAAATTAATGCTGGGTGCTAAAAAAAATGATTATGCACAATATGGACACTCCCTCTCTTATTCTAGGCACTAATAAATGTGAATTATATTTTCCAGATTACAAAGCTAGTCATTATTTGCAAATGAATCATTCATTCAAAAATACATTCAATGTGATGTGTTAACTATCAGGAAATGTTATACCAACTGGAATTATAAATAGGATCCCCTTTTTAGCTACCTAAGAACATTTGCTAAGCCGCCACGTGATATTTAATTCATATGAGAAAAGCACAAGCAAACTGACTTTTTAAATGGAAGTCTTCTCTTTTAGTATTTGTAATTGTTATTTTCTCCAAGGACATGCTTCTTAATAATTGTTGCTAATCTGCTTTCCAAGGAGACATTTCAAGCATTCTTCAAAGAAAATATCAGTAATGCCAGTCAAACTTCCTTGAAAAACTTTGAAACAACTAAAATTTATTTCTGAATATTCAAATTGCTTATTAAAGGGCTATACAAACACCAGGGGTGCGTTGCTGCAGGTTTGCAACCTGAGCACAACCCATGTGTGTGTGTGCTGTTCAGTGTAAATTGTTCTGTACACATGCGCAGAACAATTTACAGTGAACTGTGCACGCACCGTCACTAAAATACAAAATGGCAGTGCCCAAGCAGCAGCGAGCGAACCGATTCGGGGCCATGGCAGGCCTGGGTTGCTGCTGGTTCTGTGACCCAGGCCTGAATTCCACTACCAGTTCAGCTGAACTGGGCTGAACCGGTAGCAACCTACCTCTGATGTAAGCCACATGGGGAATCTGCAATGACTTACTTCTTTAATTGCCCCACTGGTGCTAACTGTCAGGCGTGCCTCCTTCAGTAACCAAGAAAGAAACCTCCCAACTCCATTGTTTGTGGAATTAAAAGTACTTTTACTGGTTATGAATAGATAGCAGCAAAGTAAAGCAAGGTCTGAGTCAGAAAAGCGTAAAATCATACATATCAAACATTTGCCCAGCCCCCTCCCTCCAACAACCCCCACCCCATTGCCCAATCTGCAACTCCCTTAGGTGTCATGTGGGTTGCATCTCCAAGAAGCATCATCAGGTTGGTATGCAGGATGGCTGGCCTTGACCAGGTCCAAACATCGGCCATCAGCATGCGCAGAAGATGGTGAGAACAAAACTCCCTATTTGACTATCACTCCTGTACCATTTATTCCCATCCCAAATACCATGCCCCACCCTCCCCATTTCCATGGCAGCCGAAAGCAAGTAAGTGAAGCAGAGGCGAACTCTAGCACTTCTTCTTCTTCTTTCTACCTCTCAGCTCAGTGTTTGCATTTGGGCAAAGCAGCTATCAGATTAAAGTCTCTCTAGTATCCGAAAGATAGTCCTCCCCCATTTAAAATGTGCCACTTCTTCTCACTTCCACCTATAAAAATCCATCTGTAAACATCCAGATCACCACTAGATGGCAGCAAAGGGATACAAAAAACAAACTACTTTCATTTGCTTGTTGAGATTGGATGTTTTAGGAATGGATGACTACATAACATTCTATTATGGCAGGAGACCATTGTTTTGTTTCAAGATTGCAAGGCACAGTACTCAGGACTGAAATATTTACAGTTTAAGCAGGTAACAACAGACAATAATACAGGTCAAATGCCTAGCAGAGAGTGCTTGCCTGAAAAATTTCAATTACGGTCCATGAAGCAATAGCACAGTCCAAATACAGTTCAAGAGTCATAGAAAGGCAAATCAGATTGTTAGTCGCTCAAAGGGTCTTGAACAATAGTCATAAACTGGAAAGCCAAACAATTGTTTCCAACAATGACTACAAGCAAAGCAGCTACCTAAATCTGTCTTCAAACCACTGGCTGCAATGACTCAGGCCTTGTCCTTTGCCTAACAAGGAGTCTCATTGGCAAGTATTGCTTTGCTCATTTCTGTATGCATCTAGATCTGAGGCTTGGATGTCCTGCCTCACCATCTGACTGTGCCAGCTGCTCAAGAGATGCCTGTGGTTTATCACCTTCATCAGATGAATCATGGCTTGAAGATTCCTGAGGTTGACAATCTACAGGCTCAGCCGGAACAACATTGGCAGAATCAGAGTATGAATTTGAATTATGACCCATGACAACCACAATGAGAATACTTGAAATAGACATTCCTAAATATGGGTTGGCTATAAACTGATAAAAGATCATATCACTTAAAATCAATGGATATCCATTTTGCATATGTAGGGTTCTACTCTAACCAGCTGGCTGGGGCTCCAATACCCAGAAGAGCAATGGGCAATGGCTGGCATGCCCGGAGAGATTGCTTTATGTGCCACTTCCAGCACACATGCCATAGGTTTGTCATCATGGACACAGAGCGTTCTATAGCAAATTGCCAGATATGTTAAATGTACAATAGGCTGCAATGTTACTAATGGATTGTTGGAAGCAAAGTTGAATAAATAGTGGACTCTAGAATTATAGGTTTATAGATTCAGAATAGGTAAATGCAATAACGCTGTTTAATAGAGTTTGGCAAGAATGCTTTATTTATTGTCAACAGATACTGTATTTCAAGTAATATAGAGATTCTACACATAGATATCAATGGATGCAAACATTTCAATTCAACTGAATGCCTAATAGGAAGCAAGAGATGAAAAAGAGCAGTCTAGTCAACAAATACATTGTCAGGTGCAGATTGTGGGACAAGCTCATAACATGTTTATGATTAAAGGGAATAGATGTGCCAACAAAAATTTTGACACTCATAATATAGAGAAGGACTGTCAAACTCATGGCCCATGAGCCGGATGCATCATGCACTGCCCATGCCCACGCCTGGTTTAGCGAAGGGGGGAAAAGTCACAATACATCTCATGATGCCGCCATGATGCCGCAAATGTGACACCCCTGATATAGAGTCAAGGATAAGGAATAGATTCATCACATGTAGTTACACGAAAATAAGTTGCATGAGAAGATCAGATTCATATCCAGAAGATGAATATGAAATGATCACACACACACACACACACACACACACACACACACACACATATGGGAGACATTTGCTCAAATGGACAGAGGAGCCAGCAATATGGGGCAGCTGCACAAAAAGTCAATGCAGTCTTCATCAACAAAGGAATAGTATCAGATCATGTGAAACTGTACTACTGCTATATACTGCTTTGGTTAGGCCACATGTGAAATAATGCATCCTGTTTTGGTCACCACAATATAAAAAGTTGTGAATTTATATTTCAATATTTAAATGTCAAACTTACAGAGAAAACATATTCTTATGTTACTCTAGTTCTCAACTTTCAGATCAGAGGGAACTGGAGAATTTAAAATCTCATTCTAAAGTGAACCAACTTTCCAGTGTGCTAAGGTAAAGAGCCATCACAATGTGGTCATGCAGTTGCTTTCTCTACAGATCACTGATATATTTTTTACATAGTGGTGACCAGAACTGAATGCAGTATTCCAAGTGTGGCCTTACCAAAGCATTATAAAGTGGTATTAACACTTCACGTGATCTTGATTCTGTCAAATATGTATGCCACCCATCTCATCAATAGGGCAACTCTGAGTGACTTATTTTAATTCTAGAAAGTCTAAGTGGCTTACTTTAATTATAGAAACAATTACAATTTAAAAAGTTAAAGCTAAGACCAAGGAGACTGGTGGCATGGGGGTGAAGTCTTCTTATCCCCATTCCTTATCATATATAGTTTTGTGCTTCCACCATAAGATTCAAAATGCTATATTGGATAATATTTTGGATTCTGTATCTCTTCTTTTGTTCTGAGAAAAAACAGTGTCCCCTTGCTTCATCCAGTCCTTCATCCAGTCATGAACAATGATCTCTTGGCTTTAAAAAGGATTAGAGATGGTTTACTTGTGAACTTCCCAGAATTGCTGAGTTTCAGGCAGTGCACAATTGTAATTGATCATCATAATAGGAAACCTTTGATTATGGACTGTGTTATTTCGATTATCCTTTAACTGAAAGACGTTAATGACTGACTGTCTTATCCGTGTATGACTTGGACTGTTTGATGGACTCTGATACATCTATTTCCACGAAAATAAAAACCTATTTAAACTGCAGTGTCTCTGTATGCTGGTTTGTGTGTTCTCCAACACAACTCTTACAACGCTTCTCTGAATGCACTTGCTCTCCCAACGGAGAGTTTTCCCAACAACCTTCATCCATGTCTGCAACCTTCCTGCTCATGGGAGTATATGCCATTGAATACCAGGTGCTTGGGGACAAAAGGACCCAGAAGGAATTGCCTTCTGCTGATGGGCTATCATGAAAACAAGCTATTGGTCTAGATCATGGGTATCAAACTCACGGTGTCATGTTGCCATCACATAATGTTTTGTGAAGTTTTTCCCATTTATGGAGCTGGGGTGGGTGTGGCCTGCTTGTGATGCATCTGGCCCATGGGCTAACACTCCTGGTCTAGATGGCTTTCTGTTTTGAACCAGTAAGGGTTTATTTACTTTCTTGTAATAAAATTTTATTGGTTTTTCAAAATTTATAGGGAAAAGGGTAAATGGACAGGTATACAAATTTTGGCAGTTGCAAAGTGTGTGAGGCCCCCCTCCCTCCATACCCATAGCGTACATTTATATATAATGCATTAGTATATAATTGATTATAATCAGCATATTAGTTCTATTATTAAATTCAATCAAATTAAACATTACAATATAAAATCCAAATATATTTCCATTTTCACTTTCGGTCAATTTATAATAATATGATTTTCATATTTATTTCTGTGATCTGAGTCTTCTTGCTATTGCCCCATCTCCCTCCACTGGCAGAGCTCTGGCCCCTCCCGTGTCCTGCGTGTCCGTTGTAGTGTCTGGTGGTTTCTCTAGGAGTGTTTTATTTTTTTCCATAAAGGCCTGCGCCTCTATGGGTGAGTTAATTCTGATTCTTGTCTCCTCCCAGAATATCAGCATACCTTCAGGCATCAACCATCTAAACCACACCCCTTTCTGGTATAATTTATTCGCTAATTGCGAATAATTTTTTCTTTTTTCTCTAATCTTCTTAGGGATCTGCTTCAGAATGGTTATCTCCATATCATGATATGTCAATGCTTGCCCCCTTTGTACACCCAGAATTTCATCTCTTGTGGTTTTTCTAAGGAATTTAATGTGAACCTCCCTGGGTAAATTGTGTGTTCTAGCATAAGCTGAGTTCACTCTATAAACCAGATCTATATCCCACCCCATCTGTTGTTTTTCTTTGTGTGTATAGTCAGCCAGAATGTTTGTCATGATGTCCCTTATATTTTCCCCATCTTCTTCTATAACATTTTGAAATCTAAGATAATAGGACATTCTCTCAAATTCTAATTTCATCTGTTGGATGTCAAGATCTTTGTTCCCTTTCTGCACGGCTTCCACCCCCCCCCCTCACCTCCTCCACCCCCCCTTCCACAAGATTCAGTCTTTGTGAGTTCTTATATATTTGGGCTTGATTTTCTTTAATTTCATCTTTCATTTCCCTTAACTGTTTCTTGATTTCCTCCTGGCCCTGTAGAATTTGTTGAAGCATTTGTTGAAAGTCCATCTCTGTAGTCTTATGGTGCATCAGTTCTGTTATCTTTGACTGTGTGGCTGGACTGGATGTTGCGGATGTTGGAGCAGAAGTGGCAAAGCCAGGTTTTCCAGGAGGGGGTCTTTTAGATGCCATCCTTTATAACGTTAAAAGTTCAGTCCAAATATGAAGTAAGCAATTAGAAAAGAAGGGTAGCCAGGTGAATCCGGGAGCAGAATAACCAGGCAGAAGAGAATCTCTCCAATAAGTCTGGCAATAGATAGAAAATTTCCCCTAGAAGGTTAAAAAAATACCAATCCACAAGAGGTTCCTCTGGGAGACACGGAGACAAAGACCGGAAGCCTGAATTTTAAAGGTGGAGTCAGGTTTCAGAGTTCATAAAGACAACGGAAGTGTGCCATCTTGCCCTGCCAGTTTTGGGCACAGAGGCGTAACAAAGTTTTAGAAAGTTCCAAAAGTCCTCAAATCATTGTAATATGTAAAATTAAATTGAAAAGAAAATCATCTCAGCCTAAGTGAGGCTTCATTCGTTGGCTCTCCCCCCTCCTCCTTCCCCGGGGGCTGAGAGCAAAATTGTTTCTTGCCGCTTGTCCAAGGGGGGGGGGGAAACCCCCCTCCCTCCAGCCGCACCTCCAAAATGCTCCGAAAGTTGTTTTAAAGTTTTAAAAGCTGAATCAAATCTTCATGCAAAGTAAGGGATGAAGAGAGAGGCAACCTCACCGCACCGCAGCTGCTTCCTTCAATTGTAGCATTCTCCAGTCGGCTTGTAGCGAGGCGCGAGGCGTGGAAACGCGATGCGCCCTCCGAGCTTGCTCCCCGGTGCCTTGGGCGCGCGAGAGAGCCCCCGCCGGCTGCCGCCGCTGCAGGAGACCTCCGCGATGCCGCCCCTCCGGCAGGACCCCTCTGCGGGGTGTCCTGTGCCCCCCAAGGAGTGGGGAAGCCCACCGGGGAGCCGGAGCGGGCAAAGAGCTGCCCGTCGCCGCCGCCGCCGGAACCGGAACTCGGTTTATTTACTTTCTTGTCCGTGGGGCTCCACAATTGCTATGAGATATTGCTGTTGTTTAAGGATGATGCGTGTTTAAAGCCACGCCTAAATACATTTACTATTTAATATATTTAATATTTAGGATATTAGTATTGCTTATGATATAAACCTCGGGGATATTTTACTTTTTAAGATGACATATATGCCAGGAATCTGACAGACTATTTGAACCGCAAATTTGAAAAATTAAGGAAATGTACAGGCCGATTCTCCTTCTCATCATATTCCTTTTGTGAGGATATGCTCTTTTGTTATTAAACAGACCCTATCAAAACAAATGGGATACTGTTTCTTTTATGAGTAATGCATTCTCACAAAAAAGAAAGACAAGGGTAGGCAGAAAGTTCATGCAGGATGCATGAATTTGGACAGCTTAAGATTTATTACAATGGCTACAGAAATAATTCCTCTTAACAGCACTTAAACTGTCTAATTATTCCCAGCTGTCTCCAGTGTACTTTGGACCGTTAATTACAGGGAGGAATCCTCTTTCTCTGATCTGATGGACCAACTCAGGCAAAATAATATTTTCCTTTCAGTTCCACTAGAATCAAACAAGCTTTTTGATTGCTTAGTACTTGCCCCTCTTTGGTAAGTGCTGGAAAAGTGTCAATTTAAATATTATATAACTAAATTCAGGCACATTTGTAGTTAAGTAGGTGCAAATCAGTGGTGGGATTCAAATTTATTTACTACTGGTTATGTGGGTGTGGCTTGGTGGACATGGCTTGGTGGGCATGGCAGGGGAAGGATACTGTAAAATCTCTATTCATTTCCCGCTTCAGGGGAAGGTCACTGCAAAATCTCCAGCTGGGAATTGGGAGGCAGAGAATAGATGGGGGCAGGGCCAGTCAGAGGTGGTATTTACCAGTTCTCCGAACTACTAAAAATGTCCGCTACCAGTTCTCCAGAACTGCTCAGAACCTGCTGAATATCACCTCTGATGCGGATACATTTACCTACTTGCATTTAGGTGAACCTTTCTGGTTCTATAATCACATTTTTTATAATTTGAGGGATACCTTATTGGGATGTCATTCTCCCAATATCAAGACTCTAAGTCAACTTTAAGACATGCTGGCTGGGAAATTCTGGGAGTTGAAGTCCACATATCATAAATTTATCAGAGTTGAGAAAACTGCCCTAAGCTGTGGCCAATTCAGGAACTGAAGGTGTCCTTCTAGGTCAGTGGTTTTCAAACTTGGCAATTTAAGATTTGTGAGCTTCAAATCCCTAAATTCCCCAGTCATATACACACCTTGAATTCCCCAAGCCAAAAACACTGTTCTAGATTTTATGTCCTGAGGATCACAGATCCTGATTCCAAAGTGTGAGAGATGGCCTTAGAAAAGAACATGCTGATCTCTTGAATTCAGGGGGAAGATTGTTAATGTTCATATTTACTGGGCGTAGGTAGAGAGCTGAGAAAGCACCAATGATCCCCCATAACTTAACAATTGTATATTCCTTGTGTATACATAGTTTAAGTTCAAATTCTATCTTCTGCTGCTCAATTCTAAATGCCCTATTATCTACCTTAAATCTTTCTCATAACCAGAGGTGGGTTCCTACCAGTTCAGACTGGTGCGGCCGATTAGGTAGTAACTCGGCCTGCCACATTCCCAAACTGGTTCTATCGGCGATGCCATAGGTGCCACCATCTTGTTTTTTTTCAGTACTGTGCATGCACACACGGGTCCCTAAGTGAACCAGCAGTGGCAGCAGCTGGAACCCACGCCTGCTCGTAACTGTACATACGAAAACCCTTCTCCTCTCTAAATATGAAGCGCTACTACAGCATAATTAACGTTCAGGTGTTTTGGCTAGCAAAACCTCTTGAGATGTTTCAGTAATGCAGTTAGCATGACATAATCTGTTAATAACAGGCAGGACAGGGGGACAGGTTTGCCAAGCACAGGTTAACTATGCTCAAAGACCATGCTACTGAAATCACTTGATAAAATGTGAAGTTATTATCGTTTAATAATATCCTGTAACAAACGTTTTGTCCAGTTGATCCCATTTCTGGGTGGCCACAATGTTATGAGTAGGATAAAATGGGGATGTGTCAGAAATAAATATTTCAGCTGCTTAGGTAGTAGAGACCACTGTTCTCTGAGGCACCCCAATATTGAACCTCTTATAACATGAGAAAATTGTTATACAAACCAGCCCTTAAACTTATTTCCACTGACTCCTGCTGGCTTCATAGCTTTATTCAGCCTATAACAATGTGCCGTGGTTCCCCCCCCCCCCCCCCGAAATCTGCAGTAGTTCAAACAAGCCTGGAGAATTTCCCTTCCTTTTGCTGGCAATACAACTGGCCCTTCCAGAGCCATACTGCCCTCTGAAGGACAGGGGAATGCTTTACAGAAGAAGGGCTATATGGCCCACAGTCAAAAGCTAGCAGCTGGGTTTTATTTAGAATAGGATAAAAATTCCAGATCTCCTTAATGTTTGCCGGAGTTCAAATCTCTTATCCAGAGGAAGAAACACACAAAAATGTAGACTGAAAAAAAAGTCAATCCTTTTGTCAAAAGCTAAACTACTGCTAAACCACTGCAGCTTTTCCCTTAGAGTAGAGTCCGAAACAACTAGCTGGAAATTGAACCAGTGATTCACCAAACAGTACAGATTTCTCAAAGGGCAAAAGCCAACCAAGCGATCAGATCCATGAGGTAATTGCAAAATGAGATAATTATCTGAACCTCCTTTGGAACATGAGTTTTGTTTCTGGTATGTGCATTTAATTCTTCCATTGCCTCTACCATTGATCTTTAAATTTGCTAACTTACCAAGTGTGACCACTGGGGAAAAAAAACAACAACCAGAACTTTCTGCCAAGTTTGGTTATTACCATTCTCCCAGATTAAAAAGGGAAAGGGGGAAAGAGAACGGGAGAGGAGTCGACTAAGCCAGCAAGCTACTCCTAGAAATTCCTGGGTTCACAAAGTCCAATGCTTGAAAGCATGATTATCAAACCAAGGTTTGATTTATAGAGCATTACGCTGGAATTTTAGCTCTATTAATAACAAATGCTGGCTTTCAGCATTATGTTTATCTCTTAGCAAATTAAGTGCTTCTTATATGGACAATGAACACCAAATTCCTGTGAATTGTACAAGACTTTTTTGGTGTATTGTTTGCCCTGTTTTTTTTTTAACTAAAATATCGCAAATGTGCTTTTTCAAGGCAACTGGACTTTTTGAAAAAGCACCTTTGGCCCAACCTTGTCGTGGATGATTGAGAATCTCCATAGACATTTTACTAAAATAATTTTGAGGTTCTGCTAAAGATATAAAGATTGTCACATAATTACTTTGAGTGAGTCATATGTATATGTGTAGGTGCATATGTCTTGTTCTCTCTGTGTATACACACACAAGTACACACACACATGTATGTAGAGATATTTATTGTAGCTATACAGTATTGTAAAGGGACGCAGTGGCTCAGTGGCTAAGACGCTGAGCTTGTCGATCAGAAAGGTCAGCAGTTCGGCAGTTTGAATCCCTAGTGCCACGTAACAGAGTGAGCTCCCGTTACTTGTCCCAGCTTCTGCCAACCTAGCAGTTTGAAAGTACGTAAAAATGCAAGTAGAAAAATAGGGACCACCTTTGTTGGGAGCATAACAGTGCTCTGTGCGCCTTCAGTGTTTAATCATGCCGTCCACATGGCCATGGAGATGTCTTTGGAGAGCACTAGCTCTTCGGCTTTGAAACAGAGATGAGCACTGCCCCCTAGAGTCGGGAATGACTAGCACATATGTGCAAGGGGAACCTTTACCTTTACCTTATACAGTATTGTAGTCAGAAACCATTAACGTTGAGTAGCAAATAATATAATATAAAATAAAATAATATATGAAATATATCCTATACAATATGTATAAACCAGAGCTGTGCATGCTTTGAAAATGTATTTATTCATTCAATTTCTGTAGCTGCCCATCTCAGTCAGTAACGCGGGGCAGCCTACAATTTAAATATATATATATTACAATTAAAAAACTAACATCTTTTAAAACAATAAAAACAATAGAAACACCCAAAATAAATATTTATAGTCAACAAGATACTTGGCCAGTTAGCAATACAGAAAGGAAGGAAATGGGGCCCTTAACATATTTAGTGCCCCAGGCTTGGGAACATAGCCAGTTTTTTAGGGTGTTATGAAAGGCTAACAGAACTTCTAACCAAGGGAGGATGTTCCATAGAACAGGACCCACTGTGGGAAAAACGATTAAGGAGGATTGGCATTTACACAGGCATAAACACAGCATTTTTGTGCTATTCATTAATGCAGCATAATTTGTTTCAGATTTCCTTATTAGCCTGAGAAATGATGTCTCTGCTTTAAGTAGTCCAATCATTAAAGGGTCCAGTACATTTTTATAAGGTGCAAAAAATTTTCTTCCCAATCATTTCCAAAGAACTGAAACCTCATGATCAAGGATTTTGGTCATGACTCAATCAATATTTAGAAGTTGTAGCTGGTGCAAAATGAAGCAGCAAAGTAATTGTCTAGTGCAGTGATGGCGAACCTATGGAACGGCTTTATATGCGCACTGGGGGATCGCGCGTTGCATTATAGGTGCGGCATGCCCGCACACGACCCCCTCCACGCTCCCCCCACTTGTGGCACGCGAGCCAAAATGTTCACCATCACTGGTCTAGTGCAAGTTACAGGGATCATAAGATGCCTATTAAGAGGTGGCTCTGCTGGTTGCCAGTTGCTTACCATGTACAATTTTATGGCTTGATATTCAGCTTTAAAACCCTAACCCTAAAAAGCCTTCTCTTATATTAACTACAGCACAGGTGTCAAACTTGCAGCATCACGTTGTCATCATATGACATTTGGCAATGGTTTTTCCCTTTGCAGAGCTGGGGTGGGTGTGGCCTATGCATGACACATCCAGGCTGTGGGCCGCCAGTTTGACACCCCTGGACTACAGGATATATAATGCATTTCCTCCGGAGTTGTCCACACCAGAGGTGGTATTCAGCCAGTTCTGACAGGTTCTGGACAACCAGTAGTGGAAATTATGGGTAGTTCGGAGAACCGGCAAATAGGCTGGCCCCACCCCTGTTGCCTCCCAGCCTCCCAGCGGATCTTCTTTTGTCCTGAACAGGAGAACGGAGCTGGAAAACAGGTTAATGGGGTGGGGATGGAATGGGGATTTTGCAGTATCCATCCCCTGCCACGCACACAAAGTCACACCTACAGAACCAGTAGTAAAAAAGATTGAATCTCACCATTGGTCCACACCATCTTAATTTTTTAAAGCAATAGCTGTAGAGATATATCTCTTTTTACCAAGCTGTCAATAGTTACTTGACTGTAGTAATAAAAGAATATCTAGTTTTAATGACAGGTTAAGTGGATTATTAGATATAAATTAATAAAGTAATCTAGGGCATCAGCTTTCTCAGCAGTTCCCACCAATATTAATTGTTGCATGTCTTGTTTTCCATTCAGCTAGAGGAAGTTCAAATGCTTTAACATCCATTTGTTTAATGTGGTAATCAATTCATGTAGATTACACGCCAGGTTTATGCTTTTTTTTTTACTTAGGAGTGAAAAAGAATATAAACTTAAACAAACCACCATTCCATTTATGCCCAAAAGCAGAACTTTAAACTGTGAATTTAATATATTTGCCATAATAAATGCAGAAAATATGTTGAACTTGAGAACTTCACTTTTGAGGTGGGGGGGAATCTCAGATCAGATGTATTTTATATGCCATAATTATTTCAAGGGGATAATTTCTTTAGAACACGACAGTGTAGCAGTGCCTAAGTAACATCAGAAGTGGGGTCTTCACAGTAAGGAGACCTGAACTGGCAAATCTCTATATACCTTTGATCCATCCTTATCTTTTTAATAGCACACTGAAATATTGTATCTCGATTTATGGGAATTCTTTCCTGTTCACGACTTATAAAGTATTAATAGCTGGTGCAAGCTGGAAAATAATACACCATTCCTAACTCTATTAGGACATGAAATCTGGTTTTAGTTAAAATAAGATTCCCTTTAGCAATGGCCAATATACAGTACCTATTATGAGTGCATAAAAAACCCAGACCTTTTCTTATCTAACATACAGCAACATTAAGATTACTGCCTGAGGCTCAGCAAACTTCAAACTTAGAAAGTAAGATTGAGAGAGAGTGAAGGGGTGCAGGCAATCATTGGAAAGTAATTACTGGTAACCTGAGCAGTCACTTTCAAGTAGATTTCATCTAATAAGGGCTATACACAAATGTGATTTTATGTTGATAGACTGACGTATGACAGGCACGCAACAGTACAGAGGCATGAGACAAAGCTAGGCTATGCTGTTGTACATTCATTGCCGAAAGTTCCTTGGTCTATAAGCTCTAGTGTCATTTGTTGCTGTGCCAGTGAACAGGTTTTGGTATCTGCCACACAATGGCTAAATCATACCAAAATTGTTTCAGAGTCAAATTGCAAGCCGAGAGAAGGATTCTAGCCCTTGTGAAACCAAATCATATTCCCGAAGTGCCAAAATATACAGCCTGCATTCACATCAAAGCAAGCCCCACTGTATTCATTGGTATTTGAGTATATAGATTTGCATCTTAAAACTAATTTTTACCGTATGCTTTGGACATATCCTAAAAAGATTTAGTACTCTTGACCCAATGGTTGGAGTTGATGCTTTTCTCAATAAAAAGCACACAAACAATGAGCCATCCCATAATGCTTTGCCATAATCTGCATTGCAGTTTCTCAAACGTTTCATTCCCATTTGAAATAAGTCTCTGTTTTTCTCCTTATTTCTTTCATGCTTCTCTCGGGGATGTCTTTAAGCTCTCTTTACTGCTGGAGTTGCAGGAGTATGCTACAGCTGGTATTGCTATTTTCATCTGCACAACTTGCCATCGCTCTAAAACCTGCCTGGCAGGCCAAGGTCCCAAATCTAAAATGACCCACTGAGGGAAGTCCCCTTGTGCCTGTCAACTCACCGGCTTTGTTAATGTTGCAGAATAACAAAGTTGGAAGGGACCTTGGAGATCCCTGCTCAAGAAGGAAACGCTATTACCATATTGGACAAATGGTTGTCCAATCTCTTCTTAAAAACTTCCAGTGCTGGAGAATCCACAACTTCTGGAGCTAAGTTGTTCCACTGATGTTGTTCTCACCTTCAGGAAATTTCTGCCTTACTTCTAGGTTGCTTCTCTCCCTGATTAATTTCCATCCATTGCTTCATGTCCTGCCTTCAGCTGCTTTGGAGGTTAGGTTGATCCCATCTTCTTTATGGCAATCCCTTAGATATTGGAATACTGCTATCCACATCCACATAATTGCGTGTGATTTTGCAAGACAAGTATAAATGGGGTGGAGTTTCATTATTTGCTGTTCTTTGCCATCCTCTGTCTATGCCCATGGGCACCAGTGTTGAAGATGAAGCATGCATCATGGCTCAAATGCAAACGTCATGCCTCGTATATTTGCGGGTGACATCATGGCACAATTACAAAAGGACTTAACTTTGTTACAACATGCATTTTGTCACTCCCCCCGCCCCCACCTTCACTATAGATTACTGTCTAGGCCCTCATGATATAACTGAAATGGAAGGACCACTACAGAGATTTTGGTGCAGTGAAAAATAGGTCAATCAAACACATATACACACCTTGCCCACCCTGGAGGTAAATAATTATAAGTACATCATATCTCCTTCATTAAACTGAATGAAAGTAAAATTAAAAATATGATTTTTTTTTCTGCAGCACACGAATGAGCATTTCCCTGATGGGAGAGAAAACCTTCTTTAGCAGAATAGCAGGATCTTGTATTATCGGTTCGTCGTACAGTCAGACAGAGGTTCGGACTGGATTTGGCATTCTTATCTACCCCTTGAGTCCTTTCCAAGGACCTGAGATAGGCAGCATTTGGTGTTTGACGGTACTAAATGCACGTACTGTTTCACCTGAAAAATCTAAAATGTGATCTGTTTCTACCTTTCAGCAGAATGCTTCACAATGCACTGAAAAATGTTAGGTTTTTTTGGACATCTTTAAGATCTGTTACACCTCCACTTTGCAGGACTGTTAAGAAAAATCTGAAGCCTTGTCAATTATCTTTGGCATTCTCTTGAACTCTATTACTATTGTCTTTATAAGGCAGAGAGAATTGTGTTTTGATTTTTGTTGCATTGTTTTTTCTAAACAAAAGAAAGCAGAAAGAGAGAGAGAGAGAAAGAAAAGAAAGAAGGAGAGGGATAGAGTTTGGGGCAAATCTTGCTTCACTGTATTTCTAACCAAGACTCTGTAGATTCTGTAGCAGTTAAACCTATACCCAGGCAACTACCCTATAGAATTATAAGGTCAAAAAGAACTTTATTTGTGTTGACTGCATGAAGATGTCTGTCTGTCTGCCTCTGTGTGTGTGTGTGTGTGTGTTACTGTCTCTGTCTGTCTGTCTGTCTGTCTGTGTGTGTGTGTGTGTGTGTGCTGAAGAGAAGAATTTAAAAAATGGTCTACACATACTTGTGAATTTGTTCTTACTAAAACAAAACCTCAGCACATTGGTTTACCTGCTGTCCTTGCATTTGCCTAAGCCTGAGCATTCCATAAAACGCAGGACAAGTGTTCAGGCACAGGCCAGTTTCTGCCCATTACTGTCATTTTGGAGGTAAGTCAGAGCTGCCAGTATGGTAGCAGCTTGATTAAAGTTTGGGGCCTTAATAGATCATTTAAAAAACCCCAAATTATCCCCACTCCCCTGTCGATCCACCTGGACCCCTGCCCTAGGTGCATGGCAGTTTTCAACCAGCACCAGAGCAGCCACGTCTGGGCCCGAGGTTCCTGCTTATTCCCCCAGGATGCCTTGTTGCAGGGCTAGACCAACATTCTCAGCTGCATTTAATCTGCTCTGAGACAAGCTGGCTATGAGAAAATGCACAAGGGGGTGGGGGGAGAGGCACATAAGCAAAAGACACCGAAAAAAAGTTGGACAGTTGGCCTGCTTTGTTCACTTGGTAAACTGGAGGGAGGCCAGCAACAGCGGAGCTCCCTTGGCAATACAAGTCTGTTCCAATTAATCGTGTTTAACCATTCTAATCACACTTTAGCACATTAATCCTATTTTCAATCCAAAACACATCTGAAAGAGCGGCATGTGGGCCTTTTTATAGCAACCGCAAATCAGATGTAATGGAGAGACAGAGGGCCCTAGTTTACTCTGCACTTTCACTGAACTTAGACTTAATAAAATATGTGACTGAGTTGTGGTTGGATTTACTGCATGATGTTGATGCTTCCACATATAAATAGATCTCCTAAGTAACTTAAAAACCTGTCAGAAAAAGCAGTGAAAATTTGATTATAAGGTATTCGGCGCACAGATTGTGTAATAATGATTGATTGCTCATCAATCTGGGTAGGGAAAAAGACTACAGAACCAATGCAATTTTGATTTTTTTTTAGAAGTTCAGTAACGGAACTGTCCTCTATCATTTAGTAACCTCACAGAGTCAGGTAAAATTAAAAGTTTCTGACAATACCAAATTATGGCCATCTTCAATATTTATTTCTTTGTTTATTAAGCTTGTTTCAATCCACCTATTCAACCATTCAGGGCGGCTTATAGATTCACTGGATTGGATCCAGACATTTTCTGTTTGTTAAAAGGTCTCCTATCCCACAGGAGGAATAGCAGAAGCCATCGGGTTGAAAAAATTCTGCCACAGATTTCTGCTGGAAACAAATTGTATTGTTTTGTTTCCCTGGACTTCGCAAAGAAGTGAAAGTAGCGGCTTAGTGGCTAACAAATCTGCCTAATATGTAACACAGCCCAGGTTCAAATCGCAGTAAGGGTATGGCTAGCTGATGAGAGCTAAATAGCTTGAAATAGATCTATACTAGTCTCCCTTTATTTATTTATCAGCACAAATACAACATGTATGTATGTATGTATGTATGTATGTATGTATGTATGTATGTATGTATGTATGTATTTAAAACCCCACTAACATTTAATTGTTCACCATCAAAAATCTGTCTTTCCCCAACTTTGCATCTTTAAAAGCGCATTTTGTACCAAACATTGTGTGAAAACTAGTAAGTAGTCATATTTTAAAATGTACCTCATATGGAGAGAAGGAGAATTTGCAGTTGAATAGACTTTTCAGTTTTTTACTCCTTCCTAGAATAAACCAAGTTAGATTATTTGGGGGCCTCCTGTACTGCATCTCATGTGGTTTCGGAAGGTCCTGAAGCAGTTTTTTTGTTTGGTGGGAAGAATTAAGAATTTAAAAATTGTCTTCCTACATTCCTAAAGTAAATTATCTTCTGAACAGAAATGTTTATGTACAGTATGCTACAGATTCAAGCCACTAAAAAAACAAATGAAGGTGATAGCATTAAAGCTGTTTTAATAACATGTTAAAAAGGAATATTATTATGCCAACTTATTAACAGTCTCAAAATCCTGGTGTCTGTGAAAGTCATTATTTTTTATGCTGAAAAATAAAACTGGGCCACAAGGGGATCCAGAATACAGTAGCTGCTTTTCCACTGTTTTGCTTTTGCTTTTACATTTTATCAGGGGCAAAACCTCTTTTCTTTCTCTTAGTCATTTGGCACTGAATCTTTTTCTCCTTTACTGTGGAGATACTACTCTCCTTTTTTCGGTGGTGGGCCGGGTGGCCGAATCAGGATGGTCAGCAAACAGAGAACTTAAAAGCCACTATGACAGTTGTAATTCAGGTTCTTTGCATTCATAGCAAAGTGTCTTCTGAGCATTCTAGAAGAATAACAAAATGGCTATAATATAAACATGAAAAGAATATAAAGGGTCCCATCCTTATTAAAATAACTATTAAAATGCAATTGTCAAATCAAGTGTATTAAATTGAAAATATAAGTACCAGGAGGAGACAGGAGCTGACGTCGCAATGGTACAATGTACAATCTCGGAGCTCCGAGATCGCAGTCAATTTTTTTCCCCACTGGATGGCCCTTTTGGACCTAAACCACCCCGAAGAGATGGTGACAGGGAAGAGTACATCTTGCTGATCTCAGGGACATCGCAAAGTCCCTAATTGATCCAAGAGAATCTCTTCTTGCCGGTGACAAAAGCACAGCCAAAAGCTGCTGAAGTTGGGACAGCTCCGAAATGGGAGGAAAGCAGAAAGATAAAGTGTGTCCATCTGGTAAGGAAATTTTATTATTATAAAAGAGACTGCCCCCCAAAAAATCAAAAAAATTTATGGATGGAAATTTTGCAAATATTTCCCACTTTTTAAAGTGAAAGTATTGGTTTTTCTTCTTCTCTTTCTTTTTTTACCTTTGGATTAAATCTTTTTCTTTATTTTTATAATATTGGTTTGGATGGGTTTTTCCTCTTTATTTTACTCCATTTAAGAATTCTGTTTCTTTTAAGCCTGGAATGAAAGAAGATATAAAAGGAATATAAAGAGGGTAGTAATATCAGAGGGAAAAGAAGTTGCACTGCCACTTGGAGGTTGAGTCCTGGAAATATTGCTTTCTCTTTTTTCTCTGATCATTTTGACTTTTGCACTTCAAAGGCTTCAGCTTGTTTACAGAAGAGATAAGGAGAAGAGCATGGGTTATTTATACAGGTGCTCTTTGGATGCTTCTTTGGCAGCTGGAGAGAAGTGAAAACAAAACCTTGTTTTGAAACTAGAGTGGCAGTGTTTACTAGTTGGAAGAATGGCATAACTCCAAAAAGAAACCATAACATTACAACAGATTATGTTTTAAATTCAAAAATTATTAGAAACAACAGAGAGAATTGAGAAGAGATTGGAAAATATAGATTGTAGTGCAGTGAAATTCAATGGAAGAGTTGAAGATATCCAGCAAATGGAAAAAGTGGAGGTTAGAGTCCTAAAAACCCAGGGGAGAAATGAACAAAGAGGCAAGATAATTGTGGATACTGACGGTGAACTCAGTGTGGTTGGAGATGGAAACAGTAGAACATGGAAAGGGAAGATAGATGGAAAGGAGCTCTACTCCAGATTTCAAGGTATAGAAGAAGAAAAAAGAGAAGAATTGATGGATTCAAGGAGAGAAACTTTGATAAAAGCACTACTGATTTCAAAGATAAGCTGATTAAAGAAGCTGATGGAGAGTCTCGAGATTTTACAAGATATGCAAAAAGCAACAAGTTGCGAAGAGAAGTCCACACAAATTTGATGAAGGAAATAATCAGAAGATTAATTCCACAAATGGCAAAAGACATAAGATTGCACTATTACTGGAAAGACACAGGTTGAGATATGAAAACTAATAACAAAATATTAGTCACATTTAGTTAAAATTAGAGCATTATGTTAAAAATGAAGTGATAATGGATATAGTTAGATAAATAATTGATAATGATAACAATGTACACATATGTATTGGTTTGATAAGAGGAAATTTGGTATAAATTTTAAATGGTGATCATGAAAGGAAGTTTAGAAACTCTGTTATGTATGAAAGCTTATAATATTAAAAAAAGAGTAAGTTAAATTTAGTTAAACTAAGACAAAAAAATAAAATGAAATTATGATGGATATTGTTAAATAAATGATTGATAATGATAATAATGTAATATTTGTATTGACATGATAAAAGGGAAATTGGATATAAATTGTAAACAGTGATTAAAAAGAAGGTTTAGAAACTTTATTAAACATAATTAATTTTTATTTATAAACTGTTATAAAGATGTAATGTTGCTGGATGATATTGAAAATGGATAACGGAATGCCATCATGTGGTTTTGCTTTAAATTTTGGAATATTTTATATAAAGGGACGTAAAAATAATTATAGTCATATGAAGATTGAGGTATGATGATAGTAATATATATAAATATATTTGATTTAAAACATATAACTTGATATGAATTGTAGGTGATGACTGTGGAAGGGATGCACGAAAGCTCTTTGTAACCAATTGACACACTCTTTACAATTTGGAATGAAAGATATTTTTGTGTTTATTCAAAAATAATATATATATATATATATATATATATATATTAAAAAATATATAGGTACCAGGTGATACCCTCTCTCAAAGACTACTATACTTTCTGATTACATGGACATATCCATATTGTTTTCTTATCAATAATATAAAATCATTGTTGTTGGTTTTTTTTTTTTTTTTGTTCACCAATAATATAAAGTCATCATGGCTAACTGGGGAATTATGGGAGTTGAAGTTCCCAAATCTTAAAGTTGCCACGTTTGAAAAACACAGATCATATAGCCCTGGGATACCTAGTGGATCAGTGGTGGGTTGCCAATTTTGTTACTATCGGTTTGGGCGCACTCCCAGGCATGGGTGCATGTGTACGACGTTTCTGCGCATGCACAGAAGCGTCCGGGCGGGCGGGTGGGGAGCCTCCAGCCACTGCTACTACTGGTTCTGTCGATCCGGGCCGATCCACCTCTATAGTGGATTCCTGAATAAGTACCGGCTAAATTTAATCCTGTTTATTTTTTCCACGGTCAATAAGGTTGGCTAAGTAGTGCTACCCATTACGATGAAATGTACATTAACAGAAGACAAAATGATATGCTAGTCGTGTCTATTTTATAAATTAGAGCAAATTTTGAAGAAAACACAATTATGGGCCTCCCCAGTTCTACTACTGGATGTCTCCTATAATAAGCAGCTCTGTGAGCAAAGAGAAGATTGTTGGAAATTTTTTGGGAATTTAAATATTTTTTAAAAACTATGAATATCATTATGTGCAGTTTCATGAATACTTATGAACTGTGTTGAGCTAAGAGAATGGTAGGATAAGAATAGAAGGTATTTTGAATTGCTTGAATTTTTTAAGTATTGTAGGAGGATTGATCGTAATGGTTCTGCAAGACTCATAATTGGTGCATGCTGTTTCTAGATTAATAACAAAATAGGATTTTAAGATTGATTCCTTATTGTATAGGTTCTTTGAAATGTTGATAACTGCTGTAATGTTTCCCAGTCCTATCTTAGGCATGTTTATTTAAAGCAGGGCAAATATATATATGGGCTACAAGGGTCTTTAGACATTGGCCAATAGATGGCAGCAAAGAGAGACAGAAAATCCAGCTTTGCTGCCATCTAGTATCAAGCAGATATGGTAAGACTACTTGAAACTAAATTCTGGCCAATTAATGAGATTTTGAATCAACGGCAGGAATTGCAAGAATTATGTGATGCTCTCTCACCAAACTGTAGATGCCAGGGCATTTTTGAAATTAAATCCTACAAGTCAACTGACCATTAAATACTTCCCTGCAAGAATATATATAAAGCACTTTGTGTTTCCCATTCTTTGTCTCAATATCAAGTTCTGTGTAGGGGAACAAACCAGATGTCACTAGGACATCTATTAAAAGAATTTCCTACTGTTGAGTTAATTGCAGAGAGGAAAATTCACATTGAGATTTTGATGCTGAGGAATAATTCATTTCCCCCAGTTTTCCCACTTAAATAATTCTTTGTACATGGGATGATTTAGATTATGCATACGTTTAGCCTTGCGTAGAATTAACAGCTTCAAAATTCCTCTTCCAAAGAGGAGTTTTAGTTACTTCATTTTTGTATTTTTATACCACCCACTACTAAGTCCGATGGTAATTTAGAATATAATTTCCTGCTCAGACTTGTTTACACTTATTGATAGTCTGTCCCTGTGATGAACCTATGACATGCGTGCCTGAAGTGGCAAGAGGAGTCACGTCACCTGACAAGTGTGGCATCGCCTGTCCCTCTTCCGGGTTTCTGGCATGCATGCACGTGCAGCGATGAGCTGGCCTTTGTGTGCGCGGCTGTGCTGGAAACAGGAAGAGATGGTCTTCTGTTTTCCAGCGTGATTAGTATGCATGCACCGGCCAGCTGATTATTGCATGTGCATGCACGCCAGTAACTGGAAGACTAGCTGGCCGGCGCTAACTGGAAGTTCATTTTTAGGCATGTGCATGCCCCCTGGACAACTTCTCTTCCAGTTTGTGGTCCAGACAAGCGCACCCATGCACACTCCCTTTTCAGCGCTCGGTGCTGAAAAGGTTTGCCATCACTGGTCTACCCTGTCTCTTAACCTTTACAAGATGTGTAATATTTTTATTGTAAGCTGCTATGCTACACTGTGCCATTTGGTGGCACAGTGTAAAGGAACCCCACTTTCCCTGATGCCTGACCTCCTTTCTTCTCCAGCTGTGGAGTGGGAACTTGTTAGAAATTTTTACATATTTAGCTGTCCAGGAGTAAGAATGCAATTTAGCTATTTCCAGAGTTTCCTCTTTGGCACAGCTAAATAAACACTGTGTAATAAATGCTTCCAAGCTGTTCAGTGACATTGATGGATAACTCGTTAAAGGTGGAAAGAAATCTTTATCAGCTACCCACTCCACCATGAGTAAATCAGAACCTCTGATTTAATAAATTCTTATGCATTTTTAATGCCTCCAGATCAGTGTTGATGCCTGATGACTTCCTGGATTATCCCTGCAGTTCTTTTTAGCAAGCTGTTGTTGTTTTTTAAGAAAAAAAGTGGTTGTCCTTGTCTCCTTCCTAGGGTTGAGTGAGAATGGTCAGCCAAAAGTTACCTTGTTGCCTTTTTTTTTTTTGCCTAAAATGGGATTAGAACTCAGGCTAGAACGCCAGTTCCTAGCCTGATACCTTAGCCACTACAGGTAGCCCTCACTTATTGACCACAATAAAGATCAGCAATTCCATTGTTCATCAGCATAAGTGTTAAGCATGATGTCATGTGAATGCACTGACTTTATACCAAGTTCCAGCTGTGGTCATTAAGTGAATCATCACAGGTCATTAAGCCCAATGTCATTTTAATGGGACTTGTGACTGCCTGCTGGCTTCCCCATTGACTTTGCTTGACATAAGCTGGCTATGAAGGTTGCAAATAGCAATCATCGGACTATGATACCGTCATAGTTGTCTGCCAAGTGCCTGAATTGCAGTCATAGGACTGTGGGATTGTTGCCACAAAGGCAACTTTGAGGACTCGTCATAAGTCTTGTTTGGATGGTAAATGAGGACTACTTGTGCATCAAGCTGCTGTTCTTATGCATTGCTCTTAGTTAATTTGATTAATTAACCAAGGATTCCAAGAATAGACAGGACCCAAGCCTAGAGCATATGAATAGTTTTGCATTGTATCACTGGGTGACTTTAGAGGCCAATAGGCAGCAGTAAACGAAAGCCAAAGAAGAACCAGAAATTTAAAGTTTATATAGGCAAATAAAGAGGAGGAAATGGCTACTCCCCGACAAGAATTCTTATTTGTTTGAAAAGGAATGTTGGTTTGGATGCAATTGGAGGAAAAAAGTAAAATGGAGCAGGCAGCCAGGGATTCATCACAAGCTTGTTCTTTGCTTCTTTCCAAATTGGCCCTTGCTATCAGATATTTGGATGGGAAAAGGCTGGAGAGGACAGGTATTCTCAAATCATTGCCATACCTAAGCAATGATTTCAGCTGTGCCTGGCAACAAAGTGGTAATCAATGTAGCCGGTGCAGGGCATGATAAAATGAATTTGTAAATGAATGTTCATCAATCTTCCTAGTTGATATACCCTGGACCAAAGGCAGTTCCTCAAGGCTCTTTTCACAGTCCAAATGCGTACACAAAAGCATTCCTTTCTAAGTAAGTATTTCTATTTATTCCAAAGGACACAATTTTAGAAAATCTTAGTTTGTTTCTAGGGACAGTCTGAAGCTTCAAGGCGCACTATAATTACCCACCCTCCAAGAGGTGCTATTAAGGTTCTTTTCATAGTTCTCCTTCATAGAGCCATACACTGCGGCTTTAAATAGTTAGAGTATTCTAGCCTCAAATGGCTTAGGCCCAGGGTTCCTGCGAGACCACCTACTGCCACCAGTAGCCTCCCACCGTCCAGTACGATCCCACAGAGTTGGCCTCCTCAGGGTGCCGTCGGCCAAGCAGTGTCGGCTGGTGACCCCCAGGGGGAGAGCCTTCTCTGTGGGAGCGCCTTCCCTCTGGAATGAGCTGCCCCCGGAGCTCTGCATAATCCCTGACCTCCAGTCCTTCTGACGCGCCCTAAAAAGTTGGCTTTTCCAGCAAGCCGGCCTGGCCTGTTAATGTTAATGTTAATTTGTTTTAAATGTACTGTTTCTTTTTTTAAAAAAAAAATCGGTTTGGTCTTTTTGGAATTGGGTTTAATCTTTTTTTAACTTTTGTGATGTCTGTTTTTAATGTTGTACTCCGCCCTGAGTCCTTTGGAGAAGGGCGGCATATAAATCCAAATAAACCTTAAACCTTAAACCTTAAATATATGCAAATGTACACAAAAATGTCCTATTAACTTTGCTTTGAGTTGTTCCTTAACAATGTTAAATATTTAAGTTGTTCTTTCTTACTGAGAATCTTTTTCCAGGACATGGGGTTTTTTTTTTTGTTCCATATTTTACTTCCTGTAGCTTTAAAGGCAAGCAACTAAGGGAGAAGAAAAAAAAATCTTTCATTACTCTTTAGTAGCTGATACATCACAGATTTCATTTTGGCAGTTCAAAAGGAGCATAATGAAATGTAAATTGTTCAGCAAGATCAACTAAACCCATAAGTCTTTAATTTAGATCTGGAGCAGGGATGAAGCTATCAATTCATGCTAAATGAAATATGTAACGGTGCGTAATATGATAAAGTAATGTGTGGTGGGGAGGGAGTTCATTTTTTGTAACTCTTTGCTAGATTATCCTAGCATATTTATTTTCTTAGCAAACACTTAATGCAACACATTTTTTTAAAAAAGAACTGGATAGCTACATTAGGATAACCTAAATTCAATGTGGGCCTTAGCTTATCCAGCTAAGTAAGATTTTATTAAAACATCTAATTCATTGCAGTACTATTCTGGAAGAATTGCAGGATATGGTTAATGTAGTGTATCAGATGGGAATGGCTTTCACAGAGCCACCTGCATTTAATATACAGCTGTCAGAATTCTCTGCTTGCTACCACTTAACCCTGAAAGAAATATGTAACAATTTGATTGGCCCAGAAATCTCCCATGTAAAAATGCATGGAATTATATTAGACATTCATACAAGGACATGTCAAAATGCAAAGCGTAGCATAAAAGGGGGATTCATACTGCATAAGCCATTCTTTTCTTTGCATTTAAAAAAAACCACCCTAAATTATTATTATTACCTCTTCAAGGTTGGGGAAAATAACAGGTAATTGATGCTGCTCATGTTTTGGATCTGTCTTCATGGATTGAAGCCATTATGACCAATTTAAAGAGGAACAAGTAGCATACATATACATGTCTTATCCCTATGGGTAGTGTAGTTTGGTGGCTATGATGCATGTTAAGACTTTCCATGTTGTGGGGAGGAAGGTTATTGGCTGGTAATTCAACAATGTGGTTTTCTTGTGGGGATCTTTCCTGATCAGTATTGTCTTTCCTTGGGTCAGCTAGTCTGGATGGGAGCAGGCTGCTAGTAACCAGTATGTATGGAACATGTCCGGATCAAGTGCTATGCAGCTCTTCATGTTCATGACCTACTGTTGAATGTCTGCTACTGTGATGGTTCCTTTTCTGGGAGATTGCTGTGGTCTGATCTCAGAACCTGCAGCAATTTTGCATTGGTATTATGTCTCCTCTCTTTCTCTTTTATATTCTTCCAGTACTGTTCAGTTTGTACTGTTAGTGGCCCTGCTGTTACTGTTTTGTTGCATTGCAGTTGGGAACACACACACCTATTTATTTATTTATTTATTTGGAGAACAAGGCATTTATGTTCTTGGCCTCTGCTTCTCTAGTGTATCTCCTCAGCCTGGTACCCAATGCAATGAGCCTTTGTTTAGCACATGGCCTCAGATAGCATCAGGCCCTTATATTTTTCAGTAGCCGAGTCTTAAGCTTAATCTCCATAGCCTTCTATAATTCTACCACCTGATTAACCTCTTTCCAAGTTGCTTTGACCATAGCCTCATTTCCCGATGGTGGGTATGTACTGCTGTTCTTCTTGATCATGTAGCCAAGCATCTCTAGGATTAAGTATAATCTTTATTGTCATTGTATTTAAATACAACAAAATTGGTTTTCAGTGGTTGTAGCTTATACTAGTCTAATGGTTTGAGTTATGATAGTAGGGATTGTTGTAAGGGCTCATTTGGCATCTTTTGACATACTATCTGATGTTATTTCTCCACAGAGGTTTGGTAATTGGTCTTGAGGGTGACTGTAGCTAGTTTATCCATGATCTTATATATCAGTTGCTGTACTCTGTAATGGAGGGGCTGGCAGCCACTCCCTAGCCCAGGTGTTGGTTGCATATTCAGTTGTTCTGGATCTTTTTGAGTCTGGGATGTAAAATTAGTTGGTTTATTCTGAAGTTGCCAGAAAGCTTCCTATTTACTACATTGAAGCATTGGGTAACAAGCTGTTCTCAAAACTCAGCAGCACTCTTTGTGTGTGGCTGTTAATAAAAATAGGATCGCCAACATGATCACTAATGTCTGATGATGGGTATGGCACAAGAAGAAGATCTTCTTTCCATCTATAAATCCCTCATATGTATCCTCTCTCATCAGGTCTGTTGTAATAACATTCCATCAATTTCAGGTTCTCTTGTCTTATCCATGTATGGTTTGTTTTAGTGCCCCCCTATTGTCAGATTGTTTGAATTTTTAAGTTTTAGCCCTGTATTTTGCCATATTTTCCCCCCTGAAATTCTTTTGGTGGATTAATTAAGGTTGCCAGGTCTGGACTGCAAAAAATCCTTACAGCTGTTAGATGGCAGCAAAAGTAATTGAGAAAATTTTCTAGACTGCCATCTGATGATCATCCTGATCTTGCATACAGGTCTCAAACACCTGAAATTGATACATGGACTGAAAAAGAAATTACTATTAGTAACAGACTACATAGCCTAATGGACCATGGGAGAAATAACTTTCTATTTATTTAGTGATTTATTTTTGAAGCTTATATCCTGATTTTTTTTTTACCAATTGGATTCAAAACAAACATTTTACAAACAAGAGCAAAATTTGAAGTAGTCTATTTTATGAACCAGGCATTTTTATTTATGTCCTAATAATTGATTCAATAAATTATGGCTAAACAAAAACAAACGAACAGTATAATGTGTTTGAATCCATACCAGTATGGGTTTTCCATAATAGTAGGATGGCAGTCTTAAAATTTTGATATATTTGAGAGGTAAGGTCTCAAGCATTGTAACTGATGTACTCAATGAAATCAGTGAGGATTTAAAGGTGCTTATCTTTAGCTAAATTCACCTATTGTCATTATCCCCCCACTCTGCTCTAAACCCCAGATGCGAAGTCAACTAAGTCAAATAGACACATAAAGAGGATACAAGGGGATCAGGAAGGAAAGGAGAGAAGTTAATCTAACAGTAAACTGTTGAAGAATCCCACTGTTTGAAGAGACTAGGTTAATTCAAGCAGGAGATCTTTGTATTCATGGGATAATCCACATTATTCTAATGTGATTAAAGAAGTTAGAATCTTGCCCTTAAGGAGAGATATAAAGAATCTTTGTAATCCAGATTTCAGCTTCGGAAGATTCTGACCCACATTTTTCCTTGTCAATTAGAAGAGCTGGATGGATCTTCTAGGAAGCAAAGTCATGCAATTCCTTTTTGCAACAAGAAGAAACTTTTATATTCAGTTCAACGAATCTCCCATCTAAAAACACTATTTTTATGTTTATCATGTGGCAATAGAGGTGTAATTTGGATGCTGCATTTTACTTTAGTTTCATCCATCAAAATTATTTTCCTTCACTGTGTGAAAATTGCATAAACCAAAGGGTTAATTCAGTTCTTTTTTAAGGAAAGATCACATTTGGGTTTTTTTTTTAAACTTAAAAATAAAGTATTGAATAAGAAGAGGCATGATGGAAGGCTATCCAGTAAAGTCCATGTAGACAAAATGGCTAGGGAGAGGTTTTCTGCACATTTCATAATTATAGGTAATATGCAGTACAACTCAATAAAACTGAGCAAAAAGAAGCAATTCTTCATAACAGGGTAGAAAGTATTGATGATTTTAAACTTTGGAAATGACTCCTGAGAACAACATGGACTGCCAAGAAAGGAAATCAATGGATCATCAAACACATCCACCCAGAAGTCTCACCCTAGACCCAAACGAACAGGCTCAAATATCCTATTTTGGATCTATGTGAAGATCGAGTTCTCTGGGAAAGGCTCTAATGCTGGAAAGGTAGAAGGAAAGAAAAAGAAGAGGAGAGGAGAAGGAAGATAGATCGACTCAGTTACTGTGGTGAGGGGTACACTATTGGGTACACTATTAGTCCACCCCTAACCTGAAAACCAGGTTAGGGGTGGACTATCATAGAGTATAGAATAACAGAGTTAGTCCAACCCCCTGCCTAGGCAGGAAACCCTGCACCACTTCAGACAAATGGTTATCCAACATCTTCTTAAAAACTTCCAGTGTTGGAGCACTCACAACTTCTGGGGGCAAGTTGTTCTACTGATTAATTGTTCTGTCAGGAAATTTCTCCTTAGTTCTAAGTTGCTTCTCTCCTCCATTAGTTTCCACCCATTGCTTCTTGGTGCTTTGGAGAATAGTTTGACTCCCTCTTCATTGTGGCAACCCCTGAGATATTGGAACACTGCTATCATATAAATCTATATGGTAATTTGATGTCAAATAATCAGTCAATCAGTTCTTCCCCCACTACAAGCAAAACTATGCAGTTTGTATACATAAGACAATAGTGATAACCCTTAACTTGGATGACTTCAAGAAAAGCTTAATCCAGTTTATTGGAGTGTAAGTCTATATACTGTTTTTAAGTATGAGGGGAATATATTCAGTGGTGGGATACAGCCAGTTCGCACCACTTCGGAAGAACCAGTTGTTAACTTTCTGAGTAGTTTGGTGAACTGGTTGTTAGGGCAGAGAACCAGTAGTTAAATTATTTGAATCAGACCACTAGATATGTTCCTCCATTGTCAGAAGCAATATGCCTCTGAAATCCTCTGGAATGTTTGCTGGCTTCCTATAAACATTTTGATTGGCTGCTAGAGCAAGAGAATATTGGACCAAGTAGGCTTTGGGCTTAGTTCATCAGAGCTCCTTCCATCTGGCCCAACTTCACTTTCCACCAGGGCCAATTCTAGACATTTTGGCACCCTAGGCAAAGTTATATTATGCTGCCCCCTAGGCAAAAAGGCACCCTCTGATTTCTTTCTTCTCCAGTTTTTGAGTTTTAGACTCATGATTTTCAGCCCTAGATATATTTTTTTTCTTGGACATTTTTCATTGTTTATGGTAGATGATTTTAATTACATCAGCACCTTTTGTTCTCATGGGACCACAATTCTGTGAAATAATATTTAAGCCCTGATGCAGTGGGGTGTTAATTGTGCTATTGTATCTACCCTCTTGCTTTTTTTTAAAACCCACTTGTACTGTATATGCTTCTGGTGGCCTTCTTTTCTCTCCCAGCCACCTATCATTTCTTTAACATAAAATACAGGTTTCCCTCCAATCAGTAGGCAAATGATCCTGCACTATCCACTAGTGATGGGATTCAAAACTTTTTACTACCGGTTTGGTGGGCATGGCTTGGTGGGCATGGCAGGGAAAGGATATTCTAAAATCTCCATCCCCTCCCCACTCCAGGGGAAGTTTACTGCAAAATCCCCATTTCCTTCCAATCAGTTGGGACTGGGGAGGCAGAGAAAAATGCAGGCAGGGCCAGTTAGAGGTGGTATTTACCGGTTCTCTGAACTACTCAAACTTTCCACTACCGTTTCTCCAGAACTGGTCAGAACCTGCTGAATACCACCTCTGCTATCCACCCTCATCCCCTAGACAGGATATGCCCCTCTTAGCTTTACACCTGAGTTAAGTACTTCTCAAATAGAAGAATAGGTGGCAGTGGCCAGAATCTGACCAACAACAGGTCATAGGCACTGAGCACCTCCACACGTCTCTGGTTAGGCATCTTGACCGTTTAGGCTGCTTAACCTGCTCACTTAACCAAGCACGGTCCAACCACAGCACGTATTAAAAGAGAGTGAACAGGGCTTGTTTTCATGCTGGCAAATGATGCTTCGGTAAGTGAAACAAAGGAAGAGCAAGGGGATTATGGTTATCCCAAGAACTGCCATAAAGTAGAGGGTGGGTCCCTGGCTGAAAGATGGGTTTTTCTCTCTCCCACTTGCTGGTGGGAGAAGCCCTGGAGTTCCCCTCCAGTCCTAGGCATTCCAGTCTTGGTAGGAGTGAAAATGATAGCATGTCTGACTTGAATTGCTCATTTGTTGGTTGGGATCCAGAGAACCTTTCCACATGAAAAGGCAATTACTTGAAGACTATCTCATTTCCTTAGCACTCAATTATAATGTGTGGAGCTTCCACTAGGGATTCACAAAGGAACTGAAAGTAGATGGCCTCAAGGAGAAGAAACAGATATTTGGCTTTGCACAGTTTGCTGACTCATGGTGTGAAACGATTCATCCTGGAGAACCCTAACCATATACTAAATTAGGATTAAGGTAAAAGTGTTTAATCACACTTTATAACCAGGTTTCTTGCAGGCTAGTTGACAGGGCTAATTATAGGATAACTGAACATGTTATCAGAATCTGGGCAAAGAGCTAACTAAATATGTTAGAAAAGTAAGGTTGAAAAGGAGGAATGACCAAAAAATGAACAAAGAGATTGGAGGAAAGATCAGCCTTTGTTCATCTGCGGCTTCTAAGTCAGTTTCAAAAGAAAAAGAAAAAGTCAATTTGCCAGGTACTTCAAAGATTGCTAGTCTGCATATAAAATAGAAGTCAGCTCTCAGAATATGGCTGTTTATTTATGTTGTTTAGAAAACATTTGTTGGGTTATTCAAAATGCTGAATACTAACCTTGACATAATGTATCAGGGAAGCCTGTGAGATTCAAATTCCCATAGAGATTGTTAAATTCATGCATTGCAGAAATCTTTATTGACTGTGTTTTGAATCTAGCCAACTATTGTCATAGTTGGCTAGATTCATATGTAATGCTAAAATATCTACCAACTTTCATATATCAGATTCATACAACATGCTAAGTCAAAAAGAAATGGACTACATTTAGGCTTAACACAACTTGCTAAACAGTAAGTTGTTTACTGAATGTGTCTATCACAGCTTTGCAGAATAAGGGAAGTCTTTTAGAACATGTAGCTTTGCTTAAAGCAACTGATCCTGTGAAAACTCACTATTACAATTTATTTGTGATTTCATAGAAGTATTGCTAATCCAGTAGTGGGATACACAATAATGAGATACATAAATGTTAGTCAGATTCTAGATTAGTAAAGGTTCCTCTCACACATATATGTTAGTTGTTCCCGACTCTAGGAGGTGGTGCTCATTTCCGTTTCAAAGCCAAAGAGCCAGCACTGTCTGAAGACATCTCCATGGTCATGTGGCTGGCATGACTAAATGCTGAAGGCACATGGAATGCTGTTACCTTCCAACCAAAGGTGGTTCTTATTTTTCTACTTGGATTTTTACATGCTTTCGAACTGCTAGGTTGACAGAAGCTGGGACAAGTAACGGGAGCTCGCTGCATTACGCGGCACTAGGGATTCGAACCACAGAACTGCCCACCTTTCCGATCGACAAGCTCAGTGTCTTAGGCACTGAGCCACCACGACTCTATATTAGTAGATTAGTAGCCTTCTCTAAACATCAATTAAATTGAATTTCCAGTTGTTCTTCCCCTCAGAGACTAAGAATAAGGTCAGAACCTAGGACGGAATGTGTTGGACTAGTAAAGAATATGTGTACACACACAAACATATATGTATGTATGTATTCCAATTTCTTTACATCTGGAATGATTTTCTCCTTAGTGACCCCAGAGCAGCCCAAACAACCAAAGCTTTTGTCAGGAATAAGATAGACATTTCTTTTATTTTTATTTCTTTAAAAAAACACACAGTTTTTGATAGGGCATGCATATCTTGTCTTTTCTCTTCCTTCCTTCCTTCCTTCCTTCCTTCCTTCCTTCCTTCCTTCCTTCCTTCCACTCTTAAAATCATGACAAAAGGAAAGTATTTATTACCAGGAAGGCCGCACCCTGAGGCCAAAACTAGTCATCTTTGATTTAACTTTTAGCTGGAGTTGCTGAATTAAATGCAGTTTTGTTTTTTATCTATTTGCATGGAAGGGTTCCAGATAAAACAACAGCTCTAGTGACCTGAGAGCACTTGTGTCATGATAATTAGGTTTGAAAACTCATATATTGTTTTCATAAGACTATTACATTTTCCATAATTACATTAAGCAAAAAATAAGGATGCATGGCAATAATATTTATTATTAATACCAGACTCGAAAGGCTTACAACATGTGAAATTGAAGGTAAAGGACCTTGAAGACAAGCTGAACTTCAAAACAATGTACCAGAGCCCGAGCTTTCAACAAGTCATTACTGCAGGCATTTAAAGAGAAGCAACGATAGAGTGAAAAATAGTCCAGATGACTTCAGCTTCCATTTCAAATTCTGCAGTCCGAAGTGTTTTACTGCTTCCAATGCAATAATGTTTTCAAGTACCGTTATTTTCTAAATCTGTTACTGGAGCTATGAAAGCCATTCTTATCTCAAGAATAAGCTATGGAGTCAGGAAAAACAGCCCAAACCAGCCTCTCTTAGTGTGTGTGTGTGTGTGTGTGTGTGTGTGTGTACACGGGTGCACACACACACACACACACACACACAGGGAGGGAGGGAGAGAGGGAAAGAGATGGAGATCTATCTATCTCTATCCATCCATCCATCCATCCATCCATCCATCCATCCATCCATCCATCCATCCATCTACCATTTCCTGTTCTTTCACAGTCAACATGGCCAGAGCTGAGAATTCTGGAAGTAAAACACCTGGAGTCTCATTTCAGTTTTCAGAATAAAGACTTACATATCCGAGCTACCTTTATTTCCCTCTTGGTGCCTATATACTCTGAAATGTGTTTTCCGAACATTTGTGATTTTTTAAAAAAATGCTTGTTTTCTATTGAGTCTTTGGGCCTTTCTCCATTGCTGAAGTACACCTGAATTGACAGCAAATTATACCGGCATGAAATGTGCTTTTCCCATTGCCAATTTCTGTCTTGTCTCTATTGCTCCTCTTTTCACTGACAGTAAATATCTGATTTCCCTTTGAAGGACAGGATGACAAAGCTTACCAGTCTTAATACATCGCAAGTCTGGGTATCTCCAGAATATGAAACATATAGAATATGCTGATTTTAAATAGAATTTGCTTTTCAATTGGTTAGGCTGTTTAGATCCCTGAAGCAAATTAAATATATGGCATTTTTAAATTCTTGGCTTTATGTTGGTTAATACTAGGGATACAATCAAGACATTATTGAAGAGGGTTTGCAGTAGGAATGGTCAGGGAGAAAATGAGATGTTGGTGTATTCTTAACAAATACATTCTGTACTAAGTCTTGTACATCAATCAACCAGAACTAATCTAGTAGTAAACATATACCGTAAGAGCAAAAGGCCTGCTCAATCCTCTTAGCTTTAATTAAATACCTTGAGAGATTTCCCCCCTCCCCCTCTTAACCACTACATGGGCTTAATTAATTTGTGGCAAAATTGTTTGCTCTTTGGGATGTGCCTCTATAAATCAAAGATTATCAAAAACTGTTCAGTCCAGGAGTGGCAATATGACAACATTCTTTCTGAAGATGTTCAGCACAAATGCATGGATAAAATCGTAGCGATGCATCTAAAAATTGAAAGTCTTCTGTTGAGGTTATGCAACTCAGTAAAAGAAGCTGTGGTAATGCCAATTTTGTGCTTATGAATTGCAAAGAAGGTAAAGATGCAGGAGGACAGGACGGTGGAAACAAAGCTTAAATCTAGCTTTTATATCACACTCAAATGGATGATTGGTTAAAATCCAACTAATTGTGCAAGTCTTGTTATACATAGATTGATCTTCTGTCACATTGATCTGCTGTCACATTGAGAAATGTTGGAGGCTCAGTTGCTTCCTCCAGCTAAGAACTATTCGCTTCTGTTGCACATGTCCTTAGATGGATTTGGTGGAATAATTAACAAAAGATGTTTACCTTTCTTTTCTATTAAAATCACTGACTGATGGGATAGAAGGAAGAAGCTTTTCAATAGCTCTTCCAGTTTTAGAGACATCGCTGAGTTATATTCATTTATATTTCACATATTTTAGAACCCAGTTAATATTTTCTATGTAGGAAAACTTTTAATCTGATTTATCTGTAATTGATACTTAAATGTTAAAACTTTAGCTTTAACTTTAACTTCCCCCCTGACTAGTATTGAATATCAACTTCTCTCTCTTTCTTTCTCTCTCTCTCTCTTTTTTATAGAAAAGCAGAATATCAGTGATACACATATATCTGCCAACATTTTTTGTTTAGCTGCTGTACTGTTCAGAGTTATCCATTTGCTTATAAGCCGTGGAAAAATGTCTAAGCATGATCTAATCCGTTATAGTAAAGTTTATACGTTTTTGCTTTTCTTAAATAAGCAAATGACTCATGTCAAAAAGATAGATTTATGAATGAGATTGTGGAGGGTTTATACAAGTGAAGCATAATGGAAAATTAACTATGAATACTTTGATCTAAATGACCTGTGTATATTTTGTTTCATATGAAGAATTTTGGCTGTAGTCCTAAAGAATGGTTGTTTAATGGGAATTCGTTCCATTGAATACAATAGGACTTACTCTGAATAAGCATTCACATCATTGCACTGTAAGAATGTTGTTAAACAATTACCAAGAGTACCAAGTAAATTTGTGTTTAATTAGGAAGCTGGAAAATAGCTACAGATGATTTTTTTTTCAAACGTTCAGTTTCAGACTAATGTAAATGTACTGTAGGTTACAAACAGCATAAGAACACAATCCAGCCAAATAATGCATTTTTCTTTCATTATTTTCTTTCATTATTTTCAATGAGTCAGTGGTGCTGACCACATATTTAACATTCCCTTTAAAAACACAATTCCTTTTATTGATAAATAGTGATTTAAATGCTGTTTTATTTTGAATCTACATAAACATTTAGAGAACATATGAGAAAACATTTAATCTGTCATTATTTTCTGTTTTTAGACAAGGTTACAAACTGTGTGGCAACCATATTTTACAAATCTTATGGATTTTAATATAGCACTCAACATATTTGACTGAAATGGAGGAAGCAATTTCTAATACATATCATGTGGATAGTGTCATTATATAGATGTATCACCAGATGGTGCTAGATTTATATAACCCTTGGGATTGCGTTATTTGGCTGGGTAAGTAGCAAATTTCCTTCAGCATAACTCCAATATGTAGCAAATTATACTTTTTATTTAGCACTGTCAAACCGAACATAAACTGACAAGAAAATATAAATAAAGTTAACATTAGAAATATCTTCTAATGCTCAACACTTCCGTTTTCTTATATTTGGCAAATCTGGAGCCTGTCTGCTGTAACCCTACTTGCTATGATATAAACTTTAAGGATGGTTGCAATCTGTATCTGGAAATGGGCTACAGAACAGATTCGAACTTCAAGTATTTGGTGTGCATTGCAGCAAGGATTCAGTCCTGTGTTTATGTCAAAGGTTCCTAGACCATAATTCTGACCAGCTGGTTGGAAGATACTGTCATGGCTCCATCAGATCCCAGTTCAGAGGAAGAGGAGGAGGAGTTGGAATCGGGATCATCAGATGGCATGGCATGGTCCCTCAGAACAAGTGAAGAGTCCAGGGACTGAGGACGAGGCAGTGCCAGGGCCTTCCAGCAGTAGGGGGGGGGAGGCAGGGGAAACAACTGGAAGGACAGCCATCTGCAGGAGTATATGAGCTGCAGAGAGCCAGCAGAGATGACCAGGTCCAACCCCCTCTGACAAGGAACAGCTGCTTCTCCCACCTGATCCATGGGCGCGGAGGTGGAGTGGAGGGAGACACAGAGGACACCAGCAAGGTTGCTTGTGGGGAAGCAACCCTGCCACTAGTCACAAGGAACACCTGGCAAAGGGTGATTGGGGATGCTGGGGGAAGGTGTGTTTGCTAGGAACACTTGTTTGCTTTGGCGCACACCATCCCGGTTTTCGTGGACTCTATTTCTTGAATCTTGGACTATGCTTTTGAACTCTGAACCTCTGGTTTTACTTGTGGGCTTCAGAATTGCTTTCCTGCCTTCAGAATTTTGGACTGTACTTTGGCTCTTGGAATCTCTCTATTGCAGATTGTGGTTTCGTGAGCTGTGTGTCTTGCCCTTGTGCCTTGTGGGTCAACTTGACCCTAATTTGTAGAACCAGGTAATTCTGGCAGAGGGAGACTATGGACAGGGAAAGTGGGGTGGAACTTTACCAGTCCCATTGGTGAATTGTTGGATGTTATGTAACTGAGTAATACACTGACTTACTAATAACTGCCTTGTCAGTGTGACTCAGGTCAGAACAGATAACTTGTTTTGATCAGAGATTGTAAATGCTTATGGTGTCCTGTTTCAGCAAAGTCTGGTGCCTGGTTGAATCACAATATCCATTAAAAATCCCAAGTCAACAAATAAATGAGGATTCTCTGTTACAATGAAAGTTTAGCAAATGTAGTTTAGTACAAAGGACTCCTCTTTTTCCACAAGAGACAACTATTTTCCAAAGTTCTACATTTATATAATTCTAAATAATCATGGAAATAATGGTATATTATAGAAACTCAGAAATCTGATGGCAGAACAAGACCTAGGCTACCCTTTGAGTTTATTTGTTTTTTATTTTGTTTTTGATAAATTGTTTTTTTAATCATTTTATTTTTGTTGGGTGATGAGCATGTATTTATCCCAAGCATGTTTAAACTTAGTTATTGATGATTGACCTATTATTTCCGTTGGAAGTTGGTTCGAGGCTTCCACTGCTCTTTCTGTGAAGGAATCCTTTCTAATAGTACTTTTGAACTTCCCTCCTGTCAGTTTGAAGTTGTGAACCATGTTCTTGATTATCTGTCCTTTCACTGCTTAGAGCAATGATGGCTTAGCATCTCTTATAGTATATGTTACCTTTAACATTCTTATTTTTAAATATAATAAAAAGTCATTTTGGATGAGATCTGTGGCATATAAAATAAATAAATAAGAAGGAAGGAAGGAAGGAAGGAAGGAAGGAAGGAAGGAAGGAAAAGAAAGAAAGAAAGAAAGGGTGGTAGATCTCACCTATCTAAATTCCCCCCCCCCAAAAAAAACCAACAAAAATTTCCTCACATGAAAGAAGAAACATACTTTCTGTTCTGATAAAAAAGACATCAATCATATCTTCTGTCCTAATATAGCAGTTTTTAGTACAAATAAACATTTGTTTTTCTCTTATGAGGAACATTCATTCATGAAATGTTCCATCCAGAAAACATTTCCTTCTCCAATGAATAAGGTGAAAAGCATCAGACTGAAAAAAAAGCATGAAATAGAATAGGGATTATCTGAGGGAGAAAACCCAGATTTGCATAATCTTTCAATACACATACTGTGGGAGAATAAGAGAAACATAAAACCTTAAAAATAATTTGCATTGGAAATTTAAGATGTCTCATTGCAGTGGAGAAGAGTGTACTCAACAAAACAGAATACTCAGTCTACTAAGGTAACAACTCTTGATGGGCAACAACAAGCTTTGTGGTTCTTCTTTCTGATGATTTAGTATCCTTTAGTAGATGTGGGCTAGTAGTTGATATGAAAGATGGCTTGAAACAGACAACTGTCCTGAAATAGGTCATATGGTTAGCCTGGATAAGAGATGCAGCTTAAGAAATCCTAAAACCTTTTTGAGGAATTTGAAATAAATTACTACTTTCTTTCCAATTGGCTTTGAGATTCCCACCATTATCCTTTGTTTATAATAACAGATTATAATACGCAAATTCTAATTAACTCTTATAGGAGGTTAAGAAACTGCTGCTTGCTTGCTTCTTTTCTGCTACTCATCATGTGTGAACGGCCACCTAAGTGACAAGAGATTATTTTCTGCTCCTCCAATGCAAAGCTCTTTTACAGAGACAAAACCTGACACCTTCTCTACTTGTGTGCAATTCATTTCCTTGCTTAATGAAAGTTACAACTACTCCTATCCAGCTAGCCAGATATTTAAGTGAAAGAAAGCAATTTACAAAAGGCGGAAAATTGGAAAGCTGGAAAGCGCTTGCAATCCCATTACTATTCCACATAAATATTTGACCCTCCTTTGTCATATAAACTACACAAAATATCACAAAGCAGGGGAGGAGGCAAGAGGAAGAGACAGATCATACACAGATTGATAATACAAAAAGCATCCAGGTACCATTTACAATGTTGTAATTGGTTACAGAGGAAAAGGAAAAACTATCTAGGACAATTCACACACAATACAATAGCAAAGCCTGGCTAGTCTACTAGATTTGCCACATTTAGTTCTAGAGGAACATTTAGTTCTGGCTCTTTAGCTTGTGTTGGACAATGGACATCATTCAATTGAAGGTGATTTATAGTGCTCAGGACTCCTGACTATAGACCAAATCCTAATTACACAAAGTAGAAAATTCAGTCAGCTGAATGTACGTATATGTTCCCATGGAGTTGACATCAGAAGAGTTGAGTAGCGAAGTCTGCACTGCAGCATACGTTTCTACCACTCCACCCCATATATCCTAAAAGTACTATCCAATAATTTAATATATCTATAAAACATGTTGCTGTTAGAACTGAGATCAATATGGAGTGATAGGGATAAGATAAGATTCATAAGGAGAAGGTTCGGGTACTTAACTTATGCAAAAGAGAATCTGAAAATCTGTTGAAAAGAGAAGAGATATGAACATACAGCCGCTGAACCTAGCCTTACCGTTTTTTAAAAAATGGACAAGGAAATAAATCTTGGGGAGCCTGGATACCTGCCTTGTCTTCCCTTCTTCTGTGTGTAGGTGTGTGGGCAGGGGTGGGAGTTAGAATTAATGCCTCAAGTAGCAAGAATTTTCATAAGCTATAGCCTGGAAAGGCTTTAGCCAGCCTGCAGGTCAGTTGAAATATGGGAAAGTTCAGTAGTGGGTTACAAATATTTTTACTACCAGTTCGGGCGTGAACTCCTGCGTGTGCTTGCATTTACGTGCAACATTTCTGCACATGTGCGGGACCTCTTGCTGCTGCTACTACCGGTTTGGCTGAACCAGGCTGAACCGGGAGCAACCCACACTAAAGTATCTCTGGAGGTGTGGTGTACCAACCTTTGAAGAAACCATAGCCAGAAAATGAGTTTATCAATCTGAAAACACATCAAACCACTTGATTGCATGTCTTAAGAGCCCTCAATGGTAACGTTTGACGTTTGAGAACATGTCAGTAGTCTTGAAGAATAGATGTTGGTGATTTCCCCACTGACTAAATGACAGCCATGAGAGACATGGGCAGTTCTAAAGCACAATTTACTAATATGTTGTCTGTCACATTCTCTTGTGTAGACGATATTCAATGTCACCTCTATGCCTTTGCTCTTTTTGTGGACAAATGAGCAGAGTTCCCCAAAAGCAGAAGACTGTACAAAGATATACTTGGAAATAAAGATAATCCTGGAGCCTAGCACTTGGCTTTGTAACGTGACAATTTCCCATTTTTAAAAATTAAAATATTGTTGTAAAGGTACAAAAAGTCAAACAAGTCAGGAAGGGCATTGAGTACCCAGAGATCTATCTGTGTAAATTTACCTGTGTAAACTCGTAAATGCCATTTGGGGAGCCTGGATACCTGTCTTGTCTTCCCTTCTTCTGTGTCTGTGTGTGTAGATAGAATGAATGCCCCCACAAGTATTATTCCCAAGTAGCGAGAATTTTGATAAAATGCTTCATCAATATAGCTCTGCATGTATAGCACATTGCTTAACCTGACCATCAAGAGAAGACATTCAATATAATTTATTTTTTGTAAAAGGAGTTTATGTCCAGCTGTTTTAAATAACCTTGCTCCTACTTAATATCTTGGTAGAGGGATTTGCAAAATCCATCTGTTCTAAAGATGCAGCTGCTGTTCTGAGTAAGTAAGAATAAAATATTTGCAGCCTCTTCCATGGTTTTGATTTTTTTAAATGACAATTTTTAAATGTATTTGAATCAAACGAACAAAACAAATTGATGCATCGCCTAGTGTACAACTAAAAAGTCTTGATCATCACAGTTGGTGGTCTGGAAACTGTAGGCTAAAGGGGGATTTGGGCAGTCTAAACTCCTTTTGAGTTGAATAGAAACATGGGGCCAAATTAAGAGCTCCAGAATCTGGCCTCACTGCAGAGAATGGTAGTATGTAAAACTAATTATCCTCCTATTGAGATTTCTCTACAAGCCAATCTCCACCCACCCCCTCAGTCCCCCCAACAAACTTTTTCATTAAGGTAATTAATTACTACTGCTGGTTTGGGGCTCTGTCATTAAGGTGGTGACTAAGATGTTAATACCAAGTGTAAACACCTCTGGTGTTCCCACTAAGTATGGTTTTTCATAGGAACAGAAATAATGGCTCTAAGAAGAAAGGCTTAAATACTTGGCCTTGGTGTGTGTGTGTGTGTGTGTGTGTGTGTGTGTGTGTGTGTGTGTGTGTGCACGCGCATGCATATACACCTGTAGCTCTAGTAGTCTTCAAGCTTTGCTATGACGTGCTCTAAAGCATTCATTTATACAGTTTGATTTCTTTATATGACTGGTAACTTAAGTTACTTTTCTGAAAAGTAAGAGAGAAATTGGTTAGAGGGAGCAATAGAGAGGGAGGGAGGGAGGGAGCAAGCAATATATTAGAAACTTGAGTAGGTGCCTTGGTTTGTCCATCAGTCTTGGCATCATTTTATTTATACATTTTCTAAAGGATTAGGCATAATCAGTTCCAGAGGATGGGCTCAGGAGCATTGGCTGCATCTATTTTCTTGGCAAGCACTATAAAAATGTTATGCCATCTCATAGTGCTGATCTTTGTGCTGCGGCTTGAAGGAGACAGTGTTAATGTTTTAAATTCAGTGGCAGCATTAGTTAATCTATTCCATGTTGTTATAGACTAAACCAAAAAAGAAAAAGAATATCCCCAATCCCACAAGGCTTAATTTGAGACAGAGAAAGGAAACAAGGGTTAGTCTCTAAATTTTATGCTAAGACCTCATCCTCAAATATATGAAGGGCAATGTTTGAGCAAGTGCAACATTGATTTTAGTGGAAAAAAGGTTTAGATCTCTACATTGGGCACACAGAAATCTGTCAGAGTTACTTTTGTAAAACATAGTTCTCTGATTTTGGGATTGGAAGGCTAGATTTGTTTTGATTATAGACATATGGTGTATTGGTATTGCTTTTATTTCTGGTGTTTTACATGTTATGCCTTTATTTTTGTTTAAACTTGGAGTAAGACATTATTTTATATGTGTATCTGTATTGAAGAAAGTTGGAAGTTATTCTTTTTCCATAACTTCTTTTTTCATATTTTTTCTTACCTTTTTAATTTCTCTTGCTTTACTTTTTTTCTAACTTTTCTAACTATACACCTTCTGGGGCAGAATGTTAGGTGTTGGTGTTCACCCTGAAAGTTCTAAATCAGCATGGCTGGTTGGGGAATTCTGGGAGTTGAAGTCCACCCATCCTAAAGTTGCCTAGTTTGAGAAAAACTGCTTCAAGTGATTATGTCTTGCTATTTGCAGAACTCTTCTTCCATTATGAATTTGCCTGGTTATTAAGATCTTTAAGATAATAAGCATGCCCCCTTTATTTATTTAATTACTTATTAAATTTATATGCTGCCCATCTCCCTGTCAACCAGTTTGGAGCAGCTTACAACATCATAAAAACAGCAATATAAAATATTAGAATGTGAGAAGTAGCAAAGACTTGTTTATCTGGCATGCAGAAGATGTCTTTCTTTTGAGTTTAGGCTTGTGCACCTGGAGACATGGATTTACTTGCTTTGAGTTCCTATATATTTAAGAATGTGATGTCCCCCCCCTCCCTCTCCCCCCCTCTCTCACACACAAACACACACACACACACACACACACACACGGTTTATTATTAATGTTCCCCAGCAATTCCCCTTCACCCAGCCTCAGAACTATCCCAAATAAATCCAGCTACAAGCAGGCCAAAGTTTGTCCACAAGACAGTGGCCAATATTCCATAAAACAGTGGAAAGTTGCTCCAACAAATAAGTCCATTAAACAAATTTAATCCACCAGGCTAAACTGAAATATACCCATAAGAACTCATTTGGCAAGAGAAGTTCAGAGTTTCCAAAATCCAGCAAGAAGCACAAGGAACAAACACACATAGCCAGAAACGAAACATGTTGTTCCCAGCAACATCGCCCTCTGCTTGCTGCAATAGTTTTCTGGTGAAGCCCATCAAGATGGGCGGGGCCTTTTCCTGAGTAATCTGGCAGATCTCTGTTGCTGTTGTCTTTTCTCTGCCCTGAGTGCCCTCAGATCCACCATGGAAGGCAGCTTTTCCTCCTCTTCATCGATTGTCCTCCCCTCCCCAGTCGAAGCCCCCTGTAAGCCCCCTCTTTTGGCCAGCTGTTCAAAGTCATTTAGTAACCCAGTTCCTAATGTGTCAGGAATGAGCTTATCCTCCCTTGAGCCAATCTTCAAGGAAGAATCTGAGGAGTTGCCCAAGGGAGACATCACAAAAAGTTACAGACAGGAGACCATTGAACCCAATGTGGCTTTAAGCATCATTATAACTCCGTGAACAGAAAATCCCAAGAATGAGAAGAGAGGAGCAAAATATTTGTCAGGCCTAGAAGCCATATTTTACTTTGGGCCTTCCCCAGGCTTGAAGGCCCAAAATAAAAGATGGCTTCCAGGTCTGACAGGATTGACGTCTCCTTGATCTGTCCGGAATATGGCTGCAAGATATGAACTGGCCTAAGTTACTTTGCAACCTGAAGCAGTCAAGGTACATGTTGCCCAAATTATTTTGATTCCTGTGATAGAAACTTCAGTAAGTGCCTCTCCTTCTTTTTGGTAGTAAAAATGCAGCATTAAGTCAAAATTAATCATTGGTTGCTTTTTCATAGCACTCCTATTAACTTCATTCTAATATCAGAGCCAGTACAGTGTATGGTTGTATATGAGAGATATTATTCCTGATCTACAGAAATGGCATGTTCTGACTTTCAGTTTTCTTTGCACATGTATCTCAAAGAGGATACAATTCTTCCTGTGGTAGAAATGAGTTAACCTGCATTTCAATTAACCAAGGCATTTTTTCAAGAATGAAAACAAATAATGTTTTTATTCGAGAGGGTTTTAAAATCAGCAAGCAAATTGGAAAAAACACAGAGGCAAGATTTTCTTTAAAGAAAGAAAAAAAAAGATCGTTTCACCAAGTAGGCAACATTTTGTGCCTTTATTCTGTGGAATGATTCGTTTTTCTACATGGCATTTGACTAAAGAAATGTTACTGTGGACTGAAATAATGTAATTTTCATATCTAAAACCCTGAGACAGGGAAACATGTCTATTTCACTTGCATTTGCTGAAACTCAATCTACAGGAAAAGATTTTATAACAGAATTGGGGCTTAAATTTCATTTGCTGATTTAATAAAAACTAACAGGATGGATTTGGGGATATTTCATTAATCTTTCTTTCCTTTCAGTGAAAAGGAAATTAAGTTCAATCTAGTTCAAACTCAGCTTCACCATTCTACAATAGTCTGCCAATGTCCATTTTCTCTCTGGCAAGTTGAAACCTAATTAGTCACAGAAAATTCTTCCCTGATCCTGTCATTCCTAGGCAGGCAAAGATTGAACTGTAGACAAAGGATTCCAAGGCAGAGTTGCTTGGCTTTGCCTCTTTGTTAATGTACATGCCTTTTTATGCAAAATCTCCTGAGCTTATCTGGAAGCAATAAATACACATGCAACAGTATAATTGCGAACAAGTTCAGCTTCTATTCTTTATAATCTGTAACAGTAACTCCTGGCTTTACTGTTTAGAGCACAAGCAAAAGAAGGGAGAATATAGGTGAGATCAATAACAGTGCTGGTTGTTAGTAATTTGTTTTAATATTCCTGCCTCCTTTAAAACCAAATACTGGTTCTGGTTATAATTATCAGCTAGACCTAAGTTGAAATCTGGGGAAGAAAACTGTATTCCTTGCGCCTGAAGGAGACTCCAAACTATGCCTGCTGGCTCGCCAGACTCCAAAAATCAAATCACAGGTGACTTACAGAAGTGGCACTGTGGGAACATGCGCTGGTGATTCTAGGTCGGATTTGAAAGCAAGGTCAACTCCTGGCAGGCCAATTCATGTTTGCTAGCCCAAGACTGCAATCAAAACATAGTAAGTTCCCACAGTGATACATTTATGTACACTACATAAAGTTAGCTCACTTAATCCAGAAACCACATCCCTTCAATTTGTTTATAAGAAATTATTTCAGATGTATATATGCTACGAAGCTTAATAGGTGATACCTATTTATCAGGCATGTCATTATGTTCCAATGTCAGGCCAGGAATACTTAATGTTATTATTACAAATGGAGCTCACAGCAATTATCTTTTGAAACCTCTGGTATGTTACTGGTGAGAAAAAGACAAAAGAAATGGCGTTGGGTAGAAGCCAGTTCACATTCAATCCTTCTCATTGACAGTTACATTGCGCTATATATGATATAATTCTTCACAAGAATATTGATAATGAAATGAAATGGGTAATTTCACCCCATACAATACATAAATTATAAGGATTAACACTGATTTCATTCACATACTAGCTACTAGTTTATACTAAAACTTGATTTCATAGAAAAAGGTAAACTAGATATACCAATTAAGAGAAGTATTACTTGAATTAATCCTACAATAGCCACTATAACAGCTCTTATCAGATGACACTGAAGCCCTCTGAAGTCATAATCAGACACTTTGCGTAATGGCTCAGTGTATACAATTTAGTGGGTGACTTCTTGAAGCAGGTGAGCAGATGTTTTTGATGCCAGCCATCTGGGTACTTGAATATTATCTCAGAAAGCTCCACCTGATTCGTTCATTCATTCATTCATTCATTCATTCGGTTTACAGAGCTGCTCATTTCACAGCAATTACTCTGGACAGTGTACAAAACTTAAAAACATAACAGATCACAACAATTAAAATCCATTACATCCAATTAAACAATAGACTCCAAAACAAAAGCTTCATCACCAGCAGAGCTCACTGGGCTAACTTCAAAGTCTGGAAGAACTGCCTGGTCTTCAAAGCCTAATAAAAGGCTAATAGGGTTGGATCTCTAGGAAGATGCTATTCCAAAGGGCAATTATAGCCACAGAGAAGTGGTGACGCAGTGGTTAGAGTGCAGTACTGCAGGCTACTTTTGCTGACTGCTGGCTGACTGCAATTTGGCAGTCTGAATCTCACCAGGCTCAAGGTTGACTTTGCCTTCCATCCGCGCAATTTGGGCGTCCTCCTTGATGCCCGGCTGTCAATGGATGACCATGTGGCAGCCGTGGCAAGGGGGGCGTTCCACCAGGTTCGCCTGGTGCACCAATTGCGCCCCCTACTGGACCGGGATGCCTTACGCATGGTCACTCATGCGCTGGTGACGTCCCGCCTGGATTACTGCAACGCTCTCTACATGGGGCTGCCCTTGGGACGCGCCCGGAGACTGCAGTTGGTTCAGAACGCAGCCGCGCGGGCTGTGATGGGGAGTATGAGGTACTCCCACGTAACACCTCTCCTGCGCGAGCTGCACTGGCTGCCTGTGGTTTTTCGGGTGCGTTTCAAGGTGCTGATTACCATCTTTAAAGCGCTCCATGGCACGGGACCTAGTTACTTGCGGGATCGCATCCTCCCACATACATCCCTGCGGCCAATTCGCTCACACAGGGAGGGACTTCTCCTGGTGCCGTCCACTAGGCAATGCCAACGGGCGACACCAAGGAGTAGGGCCTTCTCTGTGATGGGCCCAACCCTCTGGAATGACCTCCCCCCCGACATTAGAACCACTTCTGACCTCCTCTCCTTCCAGCAAAAACTGAAGACTCACCTGTTCCGATTAGCAGGCCTGGCATAATTACAACTGTCCCTCCTGGCAAATGTATTATTATCTGGTTATCTTAGGTTTTTTTAATCTGTTGTGTCTGTTTTAGGGATTTTAAAAAAAATTATATTTATTTAGCTTTGTACAGTTCTTTTAATTGCATTTTAGCCTCCTCCAAACTGTACATATTTAATTTTTTATTGTATTTTTGTGATATTCTCTATGGACTGTACACCGCCCCGAGTCCCTTCTGGGAGAGGGGGCGGTCTAGAAGCACAAAGAAATTGAAATTGAAATTGAATTGAATCCTTCCGAGGTGGGTAAAACGAGGACCCAGATTGTTGGGGGCAACATGCTGACTCTGTAAACCTCATAGGGAGGGCTGCAAAGCACTTGAAGTGGTATATAGATCTAAGTGCTATTACTCCAAAGTCCAGGAAATTGGCATTGTCTGATGGATTGGACCCAAAACACATCCTTCCTGCTAGATTGGATGGGTTAGACAGAAACAATGGCAAAATAGTCTATGTTATTTAAGGTTTCTTAACTGATAAAAGGACCGTGAATAATAGCTGAGAGCCTACCGGGAGCCAGTACAGTTTGCAGACCAGGATTGTTTGAGCACATTGAGAGATACCAGAATCTGCCCACACCACTGTATTCTAGCTGTGGCCTCTGATGCACACTTCAAGAGCAGTCCCATTTAGAGTATGTTACAGTATTCCAGGCAGGAGGTGAATAAGGCATGAATCACTGTAAGCTGTAAGAATCACTCAGGATCCAGAAAAGGGCACAATTGGTGCACAAGCTGAACCTGTACCAAGGCATATATCCCAACACACACACACACACACACACACACACCTGGCTATCACTTGATCTTCAAGTGGAAGCCAAGAGACTAGGAGAACCTCTGAACTGCTCACTGACTCTGTCTGGGGAAGTGCATTCCCAATTCAAGTTAGGGATGGAAAATGTCCAGAATTGGACAGCCTTAAAACCCACATCCACTCAGTCTCACCAGAGTTCGTTTAAGCCTCTTCTCTGGGGAGTGGAAATGGGTCTCAATAGCATCACTAATATTGGCCCATAGCAGAGATGTAGAGCTGAGATTCATCACCACACTGATAATACTGCACCCGCTGACAACAGATTACTTCCCTGGTGTTTCGTGTTAATGTTAACTAGAAGCTAGGTGAGAGTAGAGCCCTATGCATCCCACAAAGCAAGATCTCCTGGTTCACCTCTTTCCACCCTTTGATGACTTTGGCATCAGGGGGAAAATGATTTTGTGCATGCAAACTAAATCCTTTGCATGTGCAAAAGAAGCCTCATGCACTTGCTCATTTCTTTGGCGGCCTAGTTCCTACCAGATCCCAGCCAGGAGTGGGCTTCAAATTTTTTAGCAAGGGGTTCTCTGCCTGGTTACTAGGTGGGTGTGGCCATGGTGGGCATGGCCTAGTCAGCCTCCTGCACCATGGCAAGGGTGGGAATTTTTGCCCTCGCCAGGCTCCTGAGGCTTTCCTTGAGCCTCTGAGCGGGTGAAAACGGCCTCCCCAGGCTCCAGAGGCCCTTCCCAAACTTCCAGTAGGCCTGTTTTTCGTCCTTCCCGAGCCTCCGAATGCGCTCTGCACTTACCTGCATCCAAAATGGGCCACATAGGGGACTCCTGTGAGGGGTGGGTAGGGTCTGCCAGGAGTGGGATTTGGGGGTTCTCCAAACTACACAGAATCTTAGCTAGAGGTTCTCCCGAAACCCTGCGAAGCCCCAGCAGCCCACCTGTGATCCCAGCCCGGTAGCAGTCCACAGCCCAGGGTTGGGGACCCCTGCTCTCGAGAAAGGACAACCATTATAACACAAATCTCCCACTCCTAATTCCCTGAGCCCAGAAGGATACTATGGCTGATGATATTCAAAGCCATTGAGAGATCAAGGAGGACCAGGATGAATGCATTACTTCCATCCTGAGCCTGTCAAAAGTCATCCACAAATATGATCAATGCCACCTCAGTACTATGGTCAAGCCTAAAAGGAGTCCATATAACCTGCTTCTTTAAAGGGCCCTTTGGAGCTATAAGGCAGCCCTTTGGAGCTATAAGGCAGCCATCTTCTCAACAATCTTCCCCCCACCCCATCCCCAAGGGGTGGTTGGAGAATGGACAAAAATTGTCTGCATCTCTTGAGTCTAGTGATGCCATTTTTCAGAAGGGACAATAACCATCTCTTTCAAGAAAATGCACCGATTTTTGGTCCTGAGTCCCTTTTAACAGAGGAAATCTAGTCCAGTGTTTTATCAGTTTTGGAGATTTTAAGGTTCCCCAGATTTCCACCTGGTCTTTGTACTTTGTGGACTGTGAGAATGCTTGGGAACTACATTTGTGTGCCATAGTTTGGTTACTTATGATTTACTAGTATCTACTTTGTTAATTTATTTTGTTTTTGTGCTAGATAAGATCTTTTTATACTCTCAAGACTTTGAAAGCCTGTGCTCTATCACTCTGCACTGAGCCCTCTCTTAATATATTTGAGTTTTTCAATGTTTATGGTTTTGATGCTATATTTTCTTTTAGTTTATTTCATTTATGTTTGTATCTGCTTTTAATGCTTAAATAAATATATTTAATTGGATTTAATGGTACTATATTGCCTTTTGTATGTAGGAATTTTGTAAGGCCTAAAGAGGGACAACAAGCTAAGCCAGTAAGTAAATAAATAAATATTCTCAATTAGATATAAACTAAGAGTATATCTGTATCCTTCAAAATGTGAAATGAACACCCACTACGATATAGTAAATATCTTCCACTTACAACACATCATCATTAATCAACTAAATTACATAGAGGTGACTTAGTGTTTTTTTTTTCTTTTTCCCCTTTCTTTTTTAAAGAAACTTTACATGTCTAGCGAATGCGAACAGGCAGAACCAATGCAGCAAATTAGATGGGGCAGTGACCTTGTTGATTTGTCATTTTCCATTTGTTTTATATTGAGTGTAGGCACTCAGGAGACTTCTGCTTCTTTGGAAATCCTAGACGTTCACTGTAAACAACTTCCAGAGGAGATGGTTCTGCTCTATTTAGGCAGAAAGCCTCTAGCCCATGACATGATCCACCCCCACCCCCCACTCTCTCCCACAAGTAGAATCACTGTAACACCAGCACTGTTACTTTCTGGATGCCTCCTGTTAAATATAAATAATTATCTAGAGGATAGAAATCCAGATGACCTCTATGTTCTATGCAGTGGTGGGATTCAGCCGATGTAACAACCGGTTCATTGAGCATGCGCGCAGTGCATTTGAAACAAACTCTACAACTTACCTTCTAATGCAGCCCCGGTGAGTAAAACAGCTGAGGCATAGCAATTCGCTCTGTTACGCCTGTCAGCTGGGCTTCAAACAAAGGAAATATAGGTCAGTATAGCGCAAAGGCAGGCGGGCACACCCACCTCATTGTCGGAGCGTACCGGTTTGCTCTCAACTGGTCGTCGGAGCTATCGTTTTGCCCCAACCAATCAGAACTGGTAGAATCCCCCCCCCCAGTTCTATGGAATGTCCTACACAATGTAAAAACAAATTTAAGCCTCAGTCCATTCCTGGAAAAAAAGCATTGATGGGATGAACTTCAATATTTCTTAGAATTGTTTGTGGCAGAGAGAGGCTTATCAAAACAATCAAGCCCACCAATTATTACTCCTTTCTACTCTTTCATGTTGGGACAAATGACACAGCAAAGACCTTAAAAACAATCTCAAGCGACTATGAGTTGCTAGGCAGGAAAGCCAAAGAGTTAGAAGCGCAGGTGATGTTCCCATCTGTACTTCTGATGGAAGGTCAACATCCAATATGGGAATAGATAAATTAAAAAAACCAACCTTCTTGAATGCATTTAGGTGGAAATTAGAGGAAAAAGAAATGACATTTCTATAGGTGTATAGTATGTATGACCAAAGTAAGAAAAGTAGCTAGGCAGAAAAGCCAAAGAGTTCATCATATTGTGAGCACTTGTACAGGTATGACCTAAGTCAGAAAATAAGTAGAGTTTTTATATATAAAACAATGTTAAAGGTCTATGTCAGGGGTGTCCAAACTTGGGAACTTTAAGACTTGTGGACTTCAACTCCCAGAATTCTGGGAGTTGAAGTCCACAAGTCTTAAAGTTCCCAAGTTTGGACACCCCTGGTCTATGTGAACAGATTATTCAAGTAACATAAGACCATTTTTCAGTTTGCTCCAGACGTACCTGAGACCAAAGAAAGTAAAATATGCAGTTTTGTCTGGTGTTTTGCACAGTCTTTTGATTGCTTGTTGGTTGTCCATCATTAAATTTTCTGAGCAATTGAATAGCTGACCATTTTCTCAAGAAAATAAGTCAGAGCAAATTCTCAGATGCTCATTTTTTGAAATTACTATGATCACTATGTATATATAAATGCTTTCCCTGAGTTAACAGCAGCTTCTCTTAAGGGCATAATTCTCACCCTTGGTGGTGATTAAACTTTAAAATTCTGGCATCTTAACAACTGGCCTTCATGGAGGTTTCAAATTGCCTGTCATTGAAAAGAAAGAGCAAGAGCTTTGACACCAAGCAATTATTTAGTGATGGCCATTAGAAAGATTATTCACCAAAGATAAAACGATGGCATGCGTATATTCGTGTCCCAGAAAGTCAAAGATTGATTTACATGTGTCTACTGTTCTTCATTACAAGTTTCCTTTTCAATTTCCATCTGTAGGAAATGTAGCAAAGCTAAAATTTAAGCCTTCACAATGAAATGGCATCTTGGCAACAGTGATTAACATTCCGTTTGTTATAAATTCTGTTTGGCTATTGCCCATTTAATGATCAAACATGTCTGCTGGATTCAAAGCTGACATTTCTTAGTGGACTTTGAGATGTCATTTATTTCCTAGGGTGAATATGTACATATATACACATATTCATATTCTCTCTCTCCCTCCCTCCCTCTTTCCCTCTCCCTCTCCCTCTCCCTCTCCCTCTCCCTCTCCCTCTCCCTCTCCCTCTCCCTCTCTCTCTCTCTCTCTCTCTCTCTCTCTCTCACACACACACACACACACACACACACACACAGTGCAAAGCAGAAAAGATCAGACCAGTGCCACTTGCAATTTTAATTTTCATTAAGAAGGAGAGTTATGCATCTGCTTAACTTATCTGCTCAAGATTCTAAGAGCTGTAGCTCCAACAATACCATGGGATCAGCCAGATTGAAGAGGCAGTATTATATACTCTATATTCAATATTCTTAACCAGGTACAGATCTAGCAGATGCATTCATTGCTTATTATTTGAGTCTCTGAATCACCAAAAGCCCTTTCAGTGTAGAGGTACTGAGAGCAGCAACCTATAAGCCAATCATATTGCTTTGTCATTTCTTCCAATAGGGGGAAAAAACTATAGCTGTTACATGTGTGCCTATTATCTTAGGAACTTCAAAAGGCACAAGAAGACTGCCAGGGAAAGAAAAATAACAACTTTGATCTGGTTCATTCAAGTAGAACCCCCAATCTTGGATGATTGAGTCTTCATTGACCTATTGCAATGCTTTTTGGGATGAAACTCCTGACGTTGGTGTGGCAGGAATTGGTTCATTCCAAAAACTCTCTGACTTCCTGTCTAAAGTAATTTTGCTCTCACTGATGTAGTTGCTTGGATGAACAACATCTCAGATTAACAAAGTGGGGTTCCAAAAATGAGACAATGGTGTGTTGTATGTGTCATCTTGAGCTCTTCAAGAACAGACAGAATATAAATGTAACAAATAAAATTATTGGCCATGTTATTTATCTCTTTTAAATAAAAGATTTAGACTAACTCCCCCTTACCTCAAAATCCTCCAGATATATGGAGACTGCAATTCTTTTTGGTCCAGATCTCCAACAAATTTGATGATTTAAAAAGATCAACTAACCCTTGACAGCTTTTCATTAGACTAATATCTAACAGAAACAATTATTTTGGAAAAGGTACGTTCCACACATTTGGAAATCTTTTTAACAGCAGAATGCAATTTTAAGCCAAGTATCCTATATACCACTTTGTTTTCTTCTCGAGTTACATGATACCTTTCCTTATTTTTCCTCTCTTTCTCGATTATCATTGAATTGTCCTTTGCAGCAGACCATCTCATTTATCAATCTAAGGCAATCAGCAAGAATTTAACACATCCCACTGCTGGATGGTCAGGTGAAATATCAAAGTCTGATTCTTATTTATATTATATGGAACAAGATGATAATCAGAGAGACCTGTTTGCCTCCTCCCTTCCTTTTTTCTAATGCACGAGCCAGTTTAAATGCAGGCTGCATTGAAGTGACACATGTTATGTGGATCAAGACCATTGTTTCATTACTTTCACTCCTCATACACCACACTAGACATTATAGGTTCTGGTCTGACCTAGGCTTCCCCAAACCATGAAGCAGATGCCTTGTCCTGACAAAAAACCCTTTTTATTAAGTTACTGTGAATTCTTCTCATTCACATGCAGCAAAGTCTTTCAAGGGTGAATATACAGTCACAGACGTTATCTGGCTTGGAGAGCTGCCAGGCCGATATCTTAAAAACTTGGCAAGGGGCCTTTGAGAGTCACAAACCAATTAAGTGAACTAATTGTCTCCTACAAACTCCACTCCCCTTTTGCTCCTCTTTTACTCCCTATGGGAGGGGCCATTTATCATCCACCTGTGCCCAAACTCCCAAGTTGGCCCTTGTTCCTTAGCTATTCTCTTCGTTTGGCAACTCTGCACATGCACACACTGGGAACAGCCTCCAGCTGTTCATCTGCCTCACTGATATCTGACTCCAAAGGCAGCTGGTAACTGTCAAACGGCTCTGGCCCCATCTCTGCCTCTGATGTAGAGCGCTCATCAGAGCCTTCTCCAGACTCCAGGACTGGCCCATGTTCCTCCCCAACCTCCTCACTGTCCGAATCTGCTGCCAGCTCTGCTGGTGGGCCACAACAGTTCCCTACAAACTATTAATGATATGGATCAAGATGAGGAAACATTTGCCTTATACCCAGTGTTATATATATCCAATTAAAACATGTGCATAATTTCCCTTATGCTGGTGCAATATATCTGGGCAAAATGATCCCGCTAGAGATGTTACTTTATGACCCACCAGGTTTCCGGGCATTCCATCAGCCCCGGGCCCTGGGTAAAGGTGGTGGGGTGGCGGTGGTTATTCGGGAATGTTTAGAGCCGAGGGAGTTCACTGTCCCTCAAATACCCGGGTGTGAGTCCCTTGGTGTGAACTGGGGCCCAGGGAGGCAGTGGGGCTTGCTGATTGTATACTTGGCTCCTCGCTATGCATCAGCAGCCCTGCCCGAGCTCCTCGAGCTAATCTCAGCGACGGCAGTTGAGACTCCCAGACTTTTGGTCATGGGGGACTTCAACTTGCCGTCAACGGGAGCGGCTTCCGAGGTGGCTCGGGAGTTCATGGCTTCCATGACAGCCATGGACCTGACCCAATTAGTGCAGGGCCCCACTCACGAAGGGGGCCACACACTGGACCTCATTTTTGTATCTGAACAGTGGACGAGTGATCTGGGAATAGGGGACTAAGTCATCACACCCCTGTCATGGTCAGACCACTCATCCCTCCGGCTGGACTTCCCTGGCGCTATCCCCCACCGCGAGGAGGCGGAACCAGACTCTACAAGCTGGTACCGCCCCAGGCACCTGATGGAATCGGATAGATTCCAGACGGAGCTTGGGCCAATACCTGTAGCCTTGTCCCGCTCCCGCTCCTAGTGACTGCCTGGAATAGGGCGACGACTGGGGCCTTGGACCGGGTTGCGCCTTTGCGACCTCTCCTGCGGCATCGACCCACCCGGGCTCCTTGGTTTACTGAGGAGCTAAGGGTGATGAAGCGCCACAGGAGACGTCTAGAGAGCAGGTGGAGGTCCTCACGCTCCGAATCTGACCGAACACAGGTAAGAGCCTATTTGCGGACTTACCTTGTGGCAATAAGAGCGGCCAAGCGTAGACATTGTGCTGCCCTTATTGTGTCCGCGGATAACCGCCCTGCCGCCCTGTTTCGGGTGACCCGCTTCCTTTTATCGCAGGGGACGCGGGAGACACCCTTACAGGGAAGAGCAGAGGAGTTTGGGGAATATCTTCAGGACAAAATCGATCAGATCCGGAGCGGATGGACCTCCGTCAGTGGACCAGACGAGCCGTCAACAGCGAGTCTTGAGAGACCATTCTGGGAGGAGTTTGACTCTGTTGCCCCCGAGGATCTGGACAGGTTGCGTGGACGGCTGCGACCCACCACATGTTTAATGGACCCGTGCCCCTCCTGGCTGGTACTGGCAGCCTGGGAGGTGACACGAGGCTGGCTTCTGGGCCTGGTGAACGCCTCATTGAGTGAGGGATACTTACCAACCGCCTTGAAAGAGGCGGTGGTGAGACCCTTGCTCAAGAGACCTTCGCTCGACCCAATGGAGCTAGCTAATTACCGTCCAGTCTCCAACCTCCCCTTTTTGGCGAAGGTTGTTGAGAATGTGGTGGTGCAGCAGTTTCCACGACACCTGGACGAATCCGACTATCTAGACCCACGCCAGTCCGGCTTCCGACCCGGGCACAGCACTGAGACAGCCTTGGTCGCGTTGGTTGATGATCTCTGGAGGGCCAGAGATAGGGGTTGTTCCTCTATCCTGGTCCTATTAGACCTCTCGGCGGCTTTTGATACCATCGACCATGGTATCCTATTGCGCCGGTTGGAGGGGATGGGAGTCGGAGGCACCGTTTTGCGGTGGTTCGGCTCCTACCTCTCCGACCGGAAGCAATGTGTGTTGACAGGGAGGCAGAGGTCGTCCCTGAGGCCACTCACTTGTGGGGTGCCACAGGGGTCGGTCCTCTCGCCTCTCCTGTTCAACGCATATGTGAAGCCGCTGGGTGAGATCATCCGTGGTTTTGGGGTTGAGTACCACCTGTACGCTGATGACACTCAGCTGTACATTTCAACCCCAAACCACCCCAACGAGGCTGTCGAAGTGATGTCCTGGTGTTTGGAAGCCGTCGGGGTCTGGATGGGGGACAACAGACTCAAGCTCAACCCCTCCAAGACCGAGTGGCTGTGGGTACCGGCACCTCGGTTCAGCCAGCTGACACCATCGCTGGCCATAGGGGGTGAACAACTGTCCCCTGTGGAGTGGGCGCGCAATTTGGGAGTCCTCCTTGATGCCCGGCTGTCAATGGAGGACCATGTGGCAGCCGTGGCAAGGTGGGCGTTCCACCAGGTTCGCCTGGTGCGCCAATTGCGCTCCCTACTGGACCGGAGTGCCCTGCGCACGGTCACTCATGCGCTGGTGACGTCTCGCCTCGACTACTGCAATGCCCTCTACATGGGGCTTCCCTTGGGACGCATCCGGAGACTGCAGCTAGTTCAGAACGCAGCCGCGCGGGTTATCATGGGGAGTACACGTTACTCCCACGTAACACCTCTCCTGCGCGAGCTGCACTGGCTACCTGTGGCCTTTCGGGTGCGTTTCAAGGTATTGATTACCATCTTTAAAGCGCTCCATGGCATAGGACCTAGTTATCTGCAGGATCGCATCCTACCACACACGTCCCTGCGACCTATCCGCTCACACAGGGAGGGACTGCTCCTGGTGCCGTCCGCTAGGCAATGCCAGCGGGCGACACCTGGGAGTAGGTCCTTCTCTGTGATGGGCCCAACCCTCTGGAATGACCTCCCCCCCGACATTAGAACTACCACCGACCTCCGTTTCTTCCGTCAAAAGTTAAAGACTCACCTATTTCAATCAGCTGGCCTGGCACTCTCTTAGTTTTATCTCCCGGGGATTTATTTTAATGGGGTTTGGGTTTTTAATTGGGGATGCTTTTTAGGGTTTTAGAATATATTTATTTCTTGTACAGCCTATCTCCTCCATCCAAATGTATTTAAGTGTTTTATGATTGTATTTTTATCTGCATTGACTGTACACCGCCCCGAGTCCTTTCTTGGGAGAGGGGGCGGTCTAGAAATCCAAGAAATAAATAAAAAATAAATAAATGACAAGCATGCTAGAGCCATGTTTCACAACCTTGGAAAAGATTAAGTCATGTGGACTTCAACTCCCAGAATCCCCAACCAGTGTTATTGTGGAACTGTACTAGAGTTCAGTAAGGCTATAACTCAATAAAAATTTCAATACTTAGAATTACCTAGCCAGCCTATCCATTTGCATAAAATTCTGAGAGTTGAAGGCCATGCATCCAGAAAAAGTGCAGACTGAGGAAATCTGATACAGAAAGTCTCAGGTACACTACCAAATATCCTAGCATACACTTGGAATAATCCTTCTTGAAATTCTAGTCTTCCACTGCAAGATACGGGCCTTGACTGTGATACCCCTGACCTACAGTTATCTTTGTGGGAGGGAATGGAGATGGAGAAGATGTTGTCTTTACTTCCATTGAAATATAATATACATATCATCTTAACAGTACTGCAAAATATAGAGAAGTAAACAAAGAACCAGATGTAATACTGATCATGGGTGAATTCACTAGTTGGAACCACTTTCTCTTCCCATGAAAATCAAAAATGGGAGACCTACCTTCACAAGTGTTTTAAGGAAGTGTAGGAAATTAAAACCCATCCCTCTCCTAGAAGAATGAAATATCCTAGGAAATATTGAAAAGGCAGAATATTATATTTCCCTGGATGTGAAAAGGGAGAAACATGTTGTAAGACAAAGTAGCTCCTTGCAGCTTCCTGCCCATCCCCCTTTTGTCAATGGGCCATTAAGATGGCCAAGCCAGTCCCTTTATATAATGAAGAGTTGTCCCCTTCAGTTCCAGGGTGATGGGATTAAGGCATGATAGTATTAGCCCTTTACCCAACTCACCACATGGTATCTGAGAACTCAACCAAACTTGAGACTCAAAAGACAGCCTAGAGAGTTGCCCCTGCATGGCCCCATGGGAGTCTGACAACCAATCAGAATACATTTTCTTACACAGGAACAGGAAACAGAGAGGTGGGGCCGAACACAGAGTACAAAGCCAGGAACTTTCAGCATCTCATCCTCTCTCTTCTTCTTCAACCAACATTGAAGCATGTGATCACCTTTTCTGTTCAGGACTCAAGCCATGTGGTCCTATCCATTATTAAACCATCTTTCCAATCAGCCTCCATGTCTCCAGTGTCTTTTCCCCACTTGGAGCCAAACCCTGAAGGACATTTCTTCCAACAGAAGGAAGAAACGTCTGTGATAGCATTTACAATCCAATAAAATTGATTACTTTACATTGTTTTGGATTGTATTGAATTGGAAGTGAATTGGAAGCAAATGTGATTCTGTCTTTGAAAAATATTGTTAACTTGTTGATAGAACATTGTTGATAGTCTAACCAAAGTTAAACTCTTTTATATCTAGCTAGACAAAAAACAAAACAGAGAACGAATTTTCCTTTTGAAATAATGGGCACCAAGGCACCAAGATATGTTTCCATTTGGTTGGGCATGAATAGACCCTAGCAGTTACAATTAGGGAAAGGGGAATGTGTTGGAAATATGGTTAAAAACAAAAACAAAAATGGCAGTTGAGGCAGCACAATCAATACCCACCCTTTTGAGCATAGATCAATACAGTGCACACATAGAGAGCAGTGAGACTTTGACCATCTGCTACCAACGTTTCTTTTTTTAACATTCCCCCCCCAAGTGAATTTACCTTTTTTTCGAAACTACGCATGTTTTTCCTTTCTCCCAACATTAACTTTTCTTGGAATTGTTCTTTTCTTGGAATCATCTCCATTACATGTTCCCATAAATGTTTTGAAATGTTGGGAAATATCTGCTAACTAGACCTTAATTGAAACCACTCCTAAAAGAAGGTGTGATACGCAACCAGCTGTTGCACAATGGCCAGTGACACAGTGAGTTATGCTTGCTAATTAATCAGAACACCTGGAGTATCTTTCAGAGCAAAACTGGAAACAAAATACTGGAGCTTACGTTTTCAAGCTACTGGTGGTCCCCAACTAATCTCTTTCAGGTGTAAACCCGCTTGTATGGGGAAAGCAAAACCCAACTCGTTCCTCTGACATTGGAAGTCTTGGGGCTAATAACTGCATCATGTAGTTTCTATAAAAATTACAATGCTGAGTTGAAGTTTTAGGAGGAATAGGCCTGTAGTAAATGCCACTGAAGGTAACCAACACAAACATATTGGGGTATAATTTCTCCATAAATGAAATCAACCTGTTCCACATTCTCTGAAGTTATGCTAGGTACAAATATTTGGTTTATCAATCCTTTGCTGGGAAATAAGTCATGAAGGCATGGAAAAATAATCGAGGGAGATGTAAGTAAAGGTCAGCTCAAGCTGGAATGCTGCATGTGATTCCCTGCCTTTACTTCAAATGACAATGAAGCAGATTTTCACCACAAATGCTTTTTTTATCATGGCCCTGGCTCAAACTTCCCAAAGTATGTCTTCATCCTTATATTGTTTTGTAAGGCTAACGTTGCTTTATATAGGATCTAATTTCTTCCAGCTCAGAAAAATAAGGCTTTATTACAGTTTGGTTTATAAACCAAGTTTGAGATGTAGAAATTCTCAATATCAATCTCAGTATCTTTAGGCAAAGATTTAAGAAAACCTGGTTTAACAAACTGTGGGATGTTAATTAGATTAACAGGACTATTCAGATTAGTGTTTCTCGGTCTCGGAAGATGGTCACATAACCACAGGACACTGCAACCATCATAAATCTGAGTCAGTTGCTAAGTGAATTTTTGCATCACATGCTATGGTGATGCTGCAACAGTTGTAGGTGTGAAAAAGGGTCATAAGTCATTTTTTTCAGTGCCACTGTAACTTTGAATCACCACTAAATGAACTGTTGCAAGTTAAGAACTACCTGCATCATAACTTTTTTCCAGGGTTAATTCAGTATATTACCAAATATGTAAAGCGTTAATTGCCTTGAAATCAAACTAAGTTGGAAGGCTATCATTTCTCTTTTGAAGTTGCTCATCAGCTTGGGTTCTGCTCTTTATTCCACCAGCAGGAGAGAAGTCCCAATTTCTAATTCGACGTTCCTCAAAAGCGATGTCAAATGTCAGAAGCGACACTGCTGCTTCGGAAGAGATGGAATGAAAATTTCTTTGCCACCAAGTTTTTTACGATTTTTTTTTGTTTAAAAAAATCCCTTACCTTTCATGAGTTTTAGTTGCTTTTCCCTGGCCTGTTTGAATGTTTTAATGTTGAACAGCTGCATACCATCTTGAGGTCCTTTTTAAAGGAAAAAAAAAACTCAGCACAGGAATGGTTTGTTAATTAAACAAATAGAAATCAGTCTGAATATGATACCCAGTTGTATTTAACTGCATGGATTCTTAAAACCGTGCAATTCCTCCACCCCCCACCCCCTTCCCGGGCTTAATTCAAGATACCAATAGTTATGAACTGGAGGCATGATGACTCAAATGAAGTCCAAAAGAAAAGTTAATCATTCATGAGTTTTAAAATGTTTGGGAAAGGTGCCTTTCTCTCATATGAAAATACCTCCAAAAGCTCTGATCGCAGCTCGCCAGATGCAATTACAGCAGAAGATACCAAGGCTGTGTTCTGAATCCTGCCTACCTCTGTAAAATCAAATAAAAATTTAACAGTGCTGCTATTGTGATTTACACATAACTGAGTGTGCCAGCTCATAATCTTTAATATCCACTGCTGACAGGATGGAATTAACTCCTTTTTTTAGTCCTCTGTTTATTCCTCATCCCGCTCCACCATTGTGCCATTCTCCATTCCCTCCCTTATCTCATTTTGACTCACCAGGAGGAATGGGCTTGTAGTTTGCAAGCTAGCTAAAGCGAGCCCTCAACCTAATAATATTTACATAAGTTAAAGATGCCTTTTGTTGAAATTCTCCAGTCTGGCTTGCCAGCAGAAGCATTTCATGCACAAGAGAATCAATAGAGAATTATAGTTAAGCCCTGTAATAATTATCCTCATTAGATGTAACCAGAGCATGGATGGGATGAATTCAGTTATAAACTCTCCTAATACCCAGGAAGTTTATTAGATATGTAATTTAATAATCCTGGAAATAATAAAATTCTTTTGGTCTTTAATTCTACATCTATTAAAGAAGGAAGACTCATTTTTTTCTGTAAGACAAGTTGAACAAACTGGCAGGAGGATCTGATGCTTAACTGGTGCCAACATTTTCAATGGATGGACACTACTTGGAAGATGGCACCTACCTCTCTTTCTATAGAAAAAATTAAGTAGAGGCTAGAAGGCCATCTATCATTAAAAGCTTCCTAGTGTTAGTAAAGGATTGCAATGGAAGTTTGAAGTATTGTTTAATTTAGCTATTTCAAGTACTAGATGACTAGCTAGAAATTAGCCTTACTGCCCATGATACGGGCAAGCAATGATATTGGAAAAGTTCTCTTTTTCCATGCTCCAACTTTTAATCAGTCTTCCTTTTTAAGGAAAAGAATCAGTCTCTCACATTTAATGTGGGTGGAATTCAGGTATATATGGTTGGAATTAAAGTTGGAATTTAAGTATATATTGTTGAGTCAACTTAATCAAAGCATATTCCTAAAACATTAATAGTGGAGGTGGATGTTGCTTTTTAAATTATTTTAGTCTTGTTACGCTACATTTCCATGTTATCTGGCAATGTTGTACTTGCCTATGGTTAGGCTTAAAAGCGCAGCCAGATCTTTTCTAACAACAACACATCTTAGAATATTGTAATAAAAAGACTTTTTTTTAAAATGAAACAATTTATTTCATGACAAGATTGTAAGTTCCTTCAGACTAAACTCAAGCAACGTCAATATTTGTTAAAAATGAATCCAGCACATTAGATATTAGCTATTTATATGATCACTGCAGAGTGTAGAGAGTAGTTATAAACAAGACCTAAACCGCATGCTATTAAATTATGTTATTTCTGGCATCATTGCTATTGGCAGTAAAATTACCTTGATTGCTATCAGCTATAATCAAATATAGGGGAAAGCTGGCATGGTAATACCTTTCACAATGAAATGTATGTTAACAGGCAGGGAAAAGCAGACATCTGACATGCAATACGAAATGCTATTTTGCCGGAGCTGATGAAGAATATACATATTAAATTTTTTCCCCATGTCAACAGTCTACTTAGAATCTAGAATAACTTTATTATCACTTTGAATGTACATTAATTGGCGTACATTAAAATGGAATTTCATTGCATATAGCTCTCAAAGGGTCTCCACGTCCAATATAGACTAGCTCTATTTGAAAAGAAAAATAAATAAATAAACAGTTTAGCTTAATGAAATGTTTGTATCGGAGCCACTTGCTGAGGACCTGCTTGGAGTTGCACCACACATCTGGCATCTTTCTTTCAAATGTACTTCTTCACATGTCTACAATGTGCACCCCTGAACAATCATGCCACTATCTCTAACATAATCAATTCAGTATTTTCCTTGCAAGAGGAGCTGCAGCCTAACAGGCATCCATAGCAATGGTGGGATTCAAAAAATTTACTACCAATTATGTGGGCGTAGCTTGGTGGGCATGGCATGGCTTGGTGGGTGTGTCTTGGTGGGCGTGGCAGGGGAAGGATACTGAAAAATCTCCATTCCCTCACGATCAGCTGGGACTTGGGAGGCAGAGAATAGATGGGGGCGGGGCAAGTCAGAGGTGGTATTTACCGGTTCTCCAAACTACTCAAATTTTCTGCTACCGGTTCTCCAGAACTGGTCAGAACCTGCTGAATACCACCTCTGATCCATAGGTAGGCAGATAGGCAGGCATTGTTAGGCATCTAATGAACTCACAACAATCAGGGATGTTGTAGCTTAAATAAAGACTACCCAGCCTCCATTTTGAAGTAGTGTGAGTTGATACACCTTCTCCTTTCTTAAAGTCTGCCTGTCTCAGGGCTTCTTTGGGCTGGTAGGGATGGCAGGAAAGGGATTATAAAGGACAAAATGGCCATTGAAACCATCAGCATGACTTTTAAAGAAACCCCTAATGCACACTTTTGGCTCTCCATCATATTATCCCATAAAGAGATATAGCACCATGTTGACATTGAAGTCCTGATGAGGTAAAGAGAAAATAGAGTAAAATCTAGTTTACCAATGCCATTCATTATACTTTTCCATAGTTTTTATTCTTGCAAACTGTACTTGTTTCTACTGTATCCATGTTGTAATAAAACCTTAAGAACATGTAGAGCCATTTCAAAAGATATCTCAGTCCTGGGAAAATAGAGTCAGAAAGAAATGCAAGGCAATTCTGTGTTGATTACATCAAGTATAAATTGAAGTAGAAAGGTGCTTTGACTTTCAAGATTAATGTGATCTCTTTAGGGTAGATAAAGACAGAAAATAGCGCAGAGTCAAGAGAAATCTTGGAGAGTATTGTAATGGAATTAGGATATTATAACAGAAACTTGAATTAGCTTGGTGTTTGGTGAATTAATTTCATCAAATTTCATCAATCCATCCTCCTTATTCCATTATCCAGGGATAACCTTCCCTCAGAGGTATTGAGATAGGACTTTCTTAAAAGCTTGTTTTTAACTTTAGCTAGCTTGTGCTACAACTAGACGCCATATTTTAATGGGCTGCGTTATTTGTTCTGTATAGTATTTAATTTATGTTTTTATCTTTGTACAGTTTTTATTTTTTTTATGATTGTAAGCTGTCCAGAGTTGCCCTGGGGTAAGATGGGTGGTCAGTAAATTTTATAAATAAATAAATAAATACCCTTTATCTGTTGCCTATGACAGATTTATAGCCTGGAATTTTACTCCTTGGCCACCAGCCATACAGACACAGAAAACGTGTACACCTCTGTGGTCTGGCATAATGTCTTGAACAATAAGATTATGCACGTTGATCCCTTTTGTAAACTTCAGATCAGAAATTTATTCATATACCTGAAGGCTCCATGTTTAGCCTCTACACCAGCAATGGCGAACCTTTTTTGGCTCGCGTGCCATAAGTGGGGGGAGCTCAGGGGGGTCGTGTGCAGGCATGCTACATCCATAATGCAATGCGCGACACCCCCCAGTGCGCATGCGCGCACTACAGGCATGACACCCCCATTTTTGCATGCTTTTTTCGCCCTCCCCAGGCTCCAGAGGTTTTATAGGAACATGGGGAGGGTGAAAACAGCCTCCCATGCCCCCCCTGGAAGCCCTCCGGAGGCTTCAGGGACCTTCAGGAGGCTTCCCTGAAGCCTCCGAAGCAGTCAAAACGACCCTCCGAGCAAACTGGAACTTCCGGTTTGCTCGGAGGGTCATTTTAAGCGCTCCGAAGGCTTTCAGGGACCTTCAGGAGGCTTCTCTGAAGCCTCGGGAGCAGTCAAAACGACCCTCTGAGCAAACAGGAAGTCACTTCCGGTTTGCTCGGAGGGTTGTTTTAAGTGCTCCGAAAGCTTCAGGGACCTTCAGGAGGCTTCCCTGAAGCCTCCAGAGCAGTCAAAATGACCCTCCAAGCAAACAGGAAGTCCATTCCCGAACTTCCGGTTTGCCCATAGGGCCGGTTTTTTGCCCTCCGGAGGCTTCAGGGAAGTTCATGAAGCCTCTGGAGGGCCTCCGGGGGGGCGGGAATCTCTTTTTGCCCTCCCCAAGCTCTTATAAAGCCTCTGGAGCCTGGGAAGGGCGAAAAATGGCTTTAAAAAAGGGTGAAATCATCTGGCCAGCGCGTGCATGAGCGCTGTCCAGCTGACAGGGCAGTGCCTTGCGTGCCCTGACAAATGGCTCCGCGTGCCACCTATGGCACGCGTGCCATAGGTTCGCCCTCACTGCTCTACACCTACTTCCAAAGCACTTTTAATTTCCTCAATGGGGGTTTGTTTGTTTTTTGCCTTTTTAAAACCTTAAAACTTTGTCCTTATTATTCTTTTGACTATATTCTTGGAAGGTTCTATCCCATTATACAATTATACCTTTCATATTTTTTTTCTGAAGCATTCATTCTTTCATATGCATTATGCCTTTGTATACTTCACTAATTTCTATTTCATCATAGACAATCAATCTTGTGTTTAGTGTGTATTCATTTCTTCCTCATATATATCAATGAATATACCAATGCTTTAAAAATGCTTATTTGAAGCCTTTTCTTAGAGGGTCCTCACCGAACACTTATTCATTTATATATCTCAAAATGGCTATCAGCTAAAGGTTGCAACCCTAAACAATTATAGATATCATCTAATTTTGGTGTTCTTCAGCATTCATTTCTTATTTTATTTTCTAAAAACTAAAGAATAAGAATCAATTTCTGCCGCGCGCATAGAGACATCTTTGAATCACTGTCATTCCTGATGTCTGCCTGGACTGCAGTTTTAGTCCCTGCAGTTTTCTTGGCAAGTTTGTCTACTATGTCTGCCATGGCTCCTTTCCTAGGACCTAAAGAGTAACTGGCTCAAGATCATCCAGCTGATTTTATGCCTAAAGCAGAATGACAACTTGTGGCCTTCTGGTCTCTGGATTGGTGCCTTAACCACTACACCAAATTCTTTTTTTCAGAGCCAGATACCCCTTGGCTCTGTCAAGAGAGTTTCACTAAAACCATCTTCTTCTTTGACAGGAAGTTCCCTGACGTTGCCCCCCTCAGATTGAATCATGACCCGGAGAGGAAAAATGAAGATTTTTTTTTTGATGTGCACCATTATAATTCATTCCCATATTCTAAGTAACAGATAAAATAGGAGAAAGGCCCTCACACCTATCAGTTTTAAATTAACCCAGAGGGTTGTGCCAAAGTGAAGATTCCTTTAAGTAAAAAAAAAAGGGCTATAATTGATGAGGGTTATGCACATGTGAAAGGATGAGACTCTTTGCCTGGATTCATGCATCAAACTATAACACTGTTTAACCATCATTTATAGTATAACCCTAATTTGTCTGTGCTTATACAATGAAGGATGCCAAAAATTAAACAGGTATACCACCTATGGCTAAGTGAGATGTATGACCATAATTTTGTGTCTATTAAATAGGCACATATTTTTAAAATGACTTAAGGAGCCGCGGTGGCACAGTGGTTAGAATACAGAACTACAGGCTACTTCTGCTGACTGCCAGCTGACTGCAATTTGGCAGTTCGAATCTCACCAGGCTCAAGGTTGACTCAGCCTTCCATTCTTCCAAGTTGGGGATTGAACCTGGCCATACACTTCATGTTGCTGGAACTGGATATTTATTATTACTTCATTAATTTGATGTATATGTGCATTACCTTTCCATAGCAACTTTGAGTGGCTAACATCATATAACAGCTCAATATAATGGGGAACGTGGTGGCTCACATGGTGAGGATGCTGATCTCAAAATAAGCAGGTTCATGTTCAAGACCCAGTTGCTGCTGTAGGACAGCGTGAGCTCCTGTTACTCACTCCAGTTCCTGCCAACCCAGCAGTTTGACTCTTTGCCTGGATTCATGCATCAAACTATAACACTGTTTAACCATCATTTATAGTATAACCCTAATTTGTCTGTGCTTATACAATGAAGGATGCCAAAAATTAAACAGGTATACCACCTATGGCTAAGTGAGATGTATGACCATAATTTTGTGTCTATTAAATAGGCACATATTTTTAAAATGACTTAAGGAGCCGCGGTGGCACAGTGGTTAGAATACAGAACTACAGGCTACTTCTGCTGACTGCCAGCTGACTGCAATTTGGCAGTTCGAATCTCACCAGGCTCAAGGTTGTCTCAGCCTTCCATTCTTCCAAGGTTGGTAAAATGAGGACTCAGATGTTGGGGACAATATGCTGACTCTGTAAACCGCTTAGAGAGGGTTGTAAAAGCACCGTGAAGCAGTATATAAATTTAAGTGTTACTGCTATTATTACTTATTAATTTATATAGTCGCTCATCTCACTTGTGTGATCAGGGCAGCTTATAATTTAAAACAGCATTAGGTGCTACAGTTTCACTGATGCAATTGTAGAACACTTTTAGTGGTGTGATAATGACACCAATTAAGCTACTTAAAATATGCAAGTTGGCGATTGAACCTGGCCATACACTTCATGTTGCTGGAACTGGATATTTATTATTACTTCATTAAATTGATGTATATGTGCATTACCTTTCCATAGCAACTTTGAGTGGCTAACATCATATAACAGCTCAATATAATGGGGAACGTGGTGGCTCACATGGTGAGGATGCTGATCTCAAAATAAGCAGGTTCATGTTCAAGACCCAGTTGCTGCTGTAGGACAGCGTGAGCTCCTGTTACTCGCTCCAGTTCCTGCCAACCCAGCAGTTTGAAAGTTGGTGACCATGATTAGATAGATGGGTACCACTTCAGTGGGCACCTTAACTCCCATGAAAGGAGCTCCCAATTGGACATCTCCTAGGCAACAGTGATGTCACCAGCTAATTCCTTCAACCCGGAAGCACTTCGGGGCTCTCAATACTACTGTACTAGTAGTAATAGCAACAACACAATGCAAAATAAGCATCAACAAATAGTATAAAAATACATATATAATGGCACCTGAGAGCAAACTCCAATCCAAAATCCTAATCAAATAACAAAATTATATAGACTCCAATTAGCCTCCTGAATGCCCCCCCTCCCGCCCGTGTCCAGAAACAGATCCAAGTCTTAAGGGCTTTCTAAAAAGCTGGCAAGGGTGGGATCACTCTAATCCTGGGGCTACACTATTTCAAAGGACAGGCACTGTGACACAAAAAGCCCAGTTTCTAGGCCCAGCTAAATTTCTGGACATCAGTACGATCCAAAGCATCGCTGACTTGTCAGTCCTAATGAGACAGGTAAAAATTCTGTCTGATGTAATTGCTATCTGAGGATCATATTGGAAACTCTACTCTTTCTTTTCTACCTACCATTGTATGAGCTTCTCAAAAACAAGGACTGAGTTGCTTCAACTATTCTGATCAGCGGTCACCAACTGGCGGTCCACAAGAAAATTATTTGCGTTTTTTATATTGCACAAAATCAGGGGTCTTCAAACTATAGTCCCTGGGCTGGATACATGCAATGAATATTTGTGTTGCTGCAGAGAGTCTCCCCCTTTGGGGTCTTTTTGTGAGGTTCGGAATGGAGCAGAAATCCCAACTTGGGATATGCGTCAGCCTCCTGGTGCAGGGCTTTGGGCGAAGGCTGGAAGGAAGTGCTGCTGGTGGCGAAGAGCCGGAGGGCCTTGTTCCAGCTCTTTCTTGGTCATATCCAATTTGAACTGAGCCAGATGTTTTGTCAACTTTTTCTGGTGGTGGCTGCTTAGCTCCCACAACTGCTTTCTGTTAGGGCCCTAAGGAGACCCGGCAGGGAGGTGAGGAGTGGCTGGCAGGGGAGGGGTGAGTAGAGGCCAGCGAGTTCCCCCTTGATGTGAGTGACATTGAGTTGGCCACACCCACCCAGTCACATGACCACCTAGCTACGCCCACCCAGACGGTCATTAGGCAGGTCATATTAGTGATCCGCAGGGATTTAAAATTATGAATTTAGTGGTCCCTGATGTCTGAAAGGTTGGGGGCTGCTGATTCTGACCAATCTGATGGGAAGTTGAACAGTTTGCAGAACCCAGTTCTTCCTGAGAGACATTAGTATTCTGGGATGAAAGCTGACCTGGAAATCACTTTCTTCCTCTCAACTTTTGATAAAGGGAGAGAAGGAGGAGAATGGGGGGTGGGGGGGGAGAAAGAGGAGGAGGAAGGGAAATTTATGAAGTTTGTTATTAAAAATGGAAAGTTGACTTTGAACTGCCATCAGGGGTATGATACTACTTACAAATGCACAACCGAGGAAACATTTGCACGCTGACTGTAAAATACTTCCATTGAATTGTTCATGAAAGAAGCATTTAATTTATAGGCATAAGGGATGGCAGGCTGACATTTGCTTTTCATGGTATATAATAAGATGCCTGGAGTTCAGCCAAGAGACTATTCAGGCAACTTGATGTTTGATATGCAAGGAATCTGAAGCACTGTATTCAAGCTAACTTAGAAACTTATTTTACAAAGCATTTTTTTTCTCTTGAACAGTATGAGATAAGATTAGATATAATTTCACTCTTACAGAATAGAATTGTACAACTTGGTCTTTTCTTTTTTAAAAAATGAAACAAACAGCTTGTAAATCTGGCTGCTGCACAACTTATACCTAAAGTACTTTGTGTGATACATCTCTATCTCACTTAAAATTTAATTCTGTTGACCTGAATGGTGCTTCCTCCCAGGTCAATGGTAGAGGTGATATTCATCAGGTTCTGACTAGTTCTGGAGAACCGGTAGCAGAAATTTTGAATAGTTCGGAGAACCAGTAAATGCCACCTCTGACTGGCCCTGTCTCCATCTATTCTCTGCCTCCTGAGTCCCAGATGATCGGGAGGAAATGGGGATTTTACAGTATCCTTCCCCTGCCACACCCACCAAGCCATGCCCACCAAGCCACACCCACAGAACTGATAGTAAAAAAAATTGAATTCCACCACTGGTCAATGGGTAGAGTATTGCAATCCTAATATATAAGTGGATAACCAATTTGTTGCAGTGGTTAAGACACCAGATTAGAAATTGGACATGATAAATTTTAGTCTTGCCTTAAGCATAAAGTCAGCTGAATGCCAGTCACACTCTCTCAGCCCTAGGAAGGAGGCAATGGCAAATACTTCTGAAATTTGCCAAGAAAACTACATGGAGTAGGTTCTTTAATCTGTTTTACCTTGAAAGACTAACAGAACACTTTTAATTACAGAGATTATTATTTAATACAATTGATAAAATTACATATGCAGATTGATTTTATGTTTACAAGCAAAACATAAATTAAGATCTGATTAATTAAGGGCCCTCCTCAAGATGGTGATCTTGATTTTTTTTTTACTCCCCTATGCAGACACCTCTATCCCTGGAAACAGGTAAATAAACTATTGATTTAGATGTTAAAAGCTAATATATGCATATACATATACATATATACATGCACACACACACATGCATGCATGCATACATACATACATACATACATACATACATGTCACACATATATGATATGTGTGTGTGTGTGTGTATGTAAGTCTGATGTCTGTATGTCACACACTAATATGACTATTAGCAGAAAAGGAAAATTCGGCTTTCTGTGTGTCATCTGAAAAGGCAGTTGTTTTATCAATGGCATAACTATGTGGATTTAGATAAAATTGGCATTTGGCCTATGCCTTGAACCAGGCCTCTTGGTTAGATTCCACTTGATATGTAAAACTATGTGATTGCTAACACTATCAGCATGATTCACTAGGAAAGTATCACCTGAAAAAAAAACATTGGTTTAATGTAATATTGTGTGTATGTTCCTGGAATAATTAAAGCAGACTTTGCATATTTACAAAAACCAGATGATTGGGAGAAATAAGGGCCATTGAAAAGCATTTGTATGCTTCAATTTGGGTTGCAGCCATTAAATGTACAGTATGCATCTCCTTAGTCTTTAATGTATTATTGTGTTGGTCTTGGTGTTACATTCTTTTACAGCTGTCTCAAAAGTTATTTCAGTTTAAATGGTTAACTTATACTTGAGTCAAGTTTTGCAAAATGTTACCATTTTGTCTTCCCAACTCCCACCCCAGAATTACCTACCAATTTTATCAGGTAAAGGTCAAAAAGCCTACCTCTATCACAAATGGGAAGAAAAAAGAGAAAAAGGAGATAGGGAAAGATCTACTGGGAGCAATTAATTCTGCAGTATCATGTAGACACAGGGTTTTAGTTTAGCTTCTAGGCATTTGGAAATTGCATTGAATTCCCCAAACTATCATTACAAAAAACAGACTACCCCTCCTCTGCAGAATACATAAATTAGGCCTAGAACAGGGATAAGGGGAATTCTGTGCTGTGATTTAAAGGAGACCTGATCTAAGGATAAGATTTCCTGGCTATATGAAACATCAGGATGTCTTCCTGGATCTTTGTTTCATTATTTTATTACCCATCTGACCTAGTCATTATTTTCTGAAACTATCAATTTATGTTACTGCTCCTTATAGTTTATTTAATCCATATATTCAGATTTCTTTCCCCACCCTCCCCATGTCTCTTATGGATACTCAGGGAACAGCATCCATAAGGACAGATCAAGACATGTTTTTAAATAAATGAATGGAGCAGCTCCTTTGATTTGTGAAAGAGATTCCACAAATGAGGAGAAGCGTATATTGGAGGGAGGAGAAGGCCATTTTTAATCCATCACCCTTCCCCTTATAGCTCTCAATAACTTTCTATACTTATTTCTTAGGAAAGGATACAGAGATCAGTAAAAAGAAAGAAGGAACTGAGGAAGATCACATCTGTTTCTCTGCTTCAAAGACTATATTGGTATAACTACAGAAGTTTATAAATTTAAAAAATAGAAGAAAAATAAAATGGATTCCCTCCTGCCAGATGTTTGAGATACTAAGGTAAAGTTAAAACTAGATGTGCTTGTCAACGGACAAGAAGATGAAAGCCTAGAAACCACAGTTTATCACAAGGCCATCAACACTCCATGCGTTCTGAATTTTAACAGCAACCATCCACTGCCACACAAAAAGGGTTGCAGCAGAATAATATACTGTATGGCAGGGAGAAAACCCACTGTAGAACTCAGGAAGCCAAACAACTGGAGAGCAATTACCTGCACGAACAATTCGGGCAGAATTCTACCCATAATTATTTTTTACAAGATGTCCATGCAAAGTGGTGGGGAAAGTAAGGAAGAAACAAGACCAACTACATGGCATACCCTGCCATACATCAAAAACATTTCAGAAGCTGTTGAACGCAGCTTCCAAGATCTGCAAGTAGACATTGCCCATCGCCTAGAGGTTACCATATGAGGACAAAGTATGCATTGTAAAGATTGCTTGGAGGTAGGAGATATTTCCAATGTAATCTACCAGATCCCCTGCATGGATTGCCTCTGTGACTAGGTAGGACAGACTGGGGGGTGGGGGTGGCGGAGATAGTCACTAGATTGCAAGAATATAAGCGAGCAATCAGGCGAGGAGACACTAATTCATTGATAGCTTCACATTGCAATAAACAAGGACATGCATTCATACATTTTGCAGCTACTAAGATTGTTGGATGAATGGGCACAAAAACAGCTAGGGAAGTGATTGAAGCTTGGGAAACTGGCCCACGTCAGTCAACCAGAGTGCTAATTTATTGCCAGCTTATCAAATACTCAGGAGGCAAGGGCTTGGCAGCACAAGGAAACAACAGCCAATGACTTAATAGCCAACCATCAACACCCCAATCAACATCTAAAAAGCCACACATAGCAGGCACCATATAAATACCACACAGAGAACAGCCCAAACCACATACTCTGCTAGAGAGAAGTTACCTCAGGATGGACTCCAGTGTGAGTCCAAAACCTTGAAAGATTCAACTTCTGATCCCAGTGACTGACCCAGATTGGATCCTGCAAAGTGAAAAACAGCTCAGATAATGGAAGTTGGGTGGGAAGTGGAGGAGTGAATCTTTACTGAACACTAAAACTACATGAAGGAGACTATTTTATGTACAGTGTATAGTTGTTTCCTATACATGGCTGAATTTATACAACACCCTTAATGAGATCATTTAAGAAGTTCCATTCCTGATAGAGCTGTAAAGTTCCAACTGATCAGGAGATAGCTGCAGATTGTTTTTATTTTCCTCGTTGTTGCAATCTTACGATTGTCTGCAATTCTGCATCCCAGATATAATAGCTCCTATTTACATACTACACTGCACTTAATGAGCTTCAGCCTTACTTTTAGCTGCTTAATGTGTTGTGTGAACCATTTGGTTAATTTATGATTGAGTGTACTGCTGAAGCCCCAAAAATATGAATAACTTAGTTAAGTGTAGTGTACAGGCTCGGTTACTGTAATATTTTTTATCCCAGGGATTGTTTTAATAACCCAGTGGCAGTAGAATTAATCTCTGGATTTATTTATACTGATTTTTCTTCTTCTCTTTATCCTTTTGTATCATGTATTTGATACAGTAAGTCTGAAACACATCTCATTATTCACCAGTAACTATTCGACCTTGCTGAGTAAAGATTGAGGTAAACATGCATAAATAAAACAGCTCGTTAAATTACCCAAAATTTAACATATCATATTGACTGAGGTCTCAGATGATGCAATTACACCTAAATAGATGGTAACAATTTTTTAGTAAAAAGAAGAATGATGGTCGAGTGGGGTAAAGAAGAACCTAATCAGAACAAGGTAATCAAAATGAAACAAGACAAAGATTAACCATGGTGGGATTTATCCACGTAAAAGTTGATTGAGAAATGGAACTTGAATTGATATCCTGGGAGTTTCCATAAACTGGGGGCCACAATAGCAAAGGCTTTTTCATGTGTTCCCATCAGAATCCTTGGGCCATGCAGGAGGTCCTAATTAAGTGGCTTCTTTGTATGGCCTGTATCACTGGGAAGGACAGAAATAATGCATCATCCAAGGGAGTCAATCAGAATTATATCTAGTAAAGAACAGAATACAGTGGAACGTCTGGTCACAAACACTTCTGACCACGACCAAATCGGGTTCTGACCAAAAAATGCACATTTCCCCCCAGATCATTTCTCCTTCCACGCCATTTTTTTTTTTTTTGTAAGTGCCAAATTTCCAAAATTAGGTTTGGGTCCAGAGGTGGTATTCAGCAGGTTCTGACCAGTTCTGTAGAACCGGTAGTGGAAATTTTGAGTAATTCAGAGAACCGGTAAACCTCTGACTGGCCCCACCCCCATCTATTCTATGCCTTCTGAGTCCCAGCTGATTGGAAGGGAATGGGGATTTTGCAGTACCTTCCCCTGGAGTGGAGAGGGAATAGAGATTTTACTGTATCCTTCCCCTGCCACGCCCACCAAGCCACACCCACCAAGTCATGCCACTCTCATCAAGCCACTCCCACAGAACCGATAGTAAAAAAAAATTTGAATCCCGAGGCTTCCGGTTCCGGCGGCTGACGGCGACGGGCAGAGACTGCTCACCCCGCGCATCCCCGGTGGGCTCCCCACTCCTTGGGGGGCACAGGACGCCCTGGAGAGGCATTCTGCCGGAGGAGCGGCGTGGCGGGAGTACCCCTGCATCGGCGGCGGCCGTCGGGGGGCTCCCGCTTCGCTCCAGGCACCGAGGAGCGCGAAGGGGAGGTGCGCTGAAGCGTCTTCGCTGTGAGGCTGTCCGGAAGAAAAAAAGACAGTTGAAGGATGCAGCGGCGGTGCGGTGAGGTGTAGACTCCCCTCATACCTATTACCAACTCTAAAACTTGTCAGTTGTGTTAATTGGAACTTTTGGCTAACTTGGAGAAGTGCGGCTGGAGGGGAGGGGGATTTCCCCCCCCCTTGGACAAGCGGCTAGAAACAAACGTGCTCATAGCCCCAGGGAAGGAGGAGGGGGAGAGCCAAACCAAAGAGGTCACACTCCAACTAAATGGATCTTCAGATTTAAACCTTTAGGTTTTAAGACAATGCGATCTGGAAGCCTTGGGAACTTTGAATTTTGAAAACTTTATTTGTTGCCTCAGTACCCGAAGTTGGCAGGGCAAGATGGCACACTTCTGTTGTCTTCATGAAAGGTGAACTTGACTCCACCTCTTAGCTTCAGGCTTCCGGTCTTTGTCTCTGTGTTATTTGGATAATTCTCTTGTGGATTGTTTGCTTTTGAACTTTTTGGAGTGAAAAACGTCTGTTCCCTGCCAGGGTGATTAGAGAGTTCCCTTGTGCCTGGTCTCTCTACCCCCCCCCCCCCCGGACTCTCTTGGCTGCTCTACCACTCTGACTGATTCTTCTCTATACTGACTGGACTCTTTATTACTAACAATGACATCTAAAAGACCACCTCCTAGAAAGTCTGGCTTTGCTGCCTCTGCGCCAACATCTGCAACCTCAAGTCCGAGCACACAATCAACATTGACAGCCTTTAAACAAGTTAAAACTACGGACTTGGAGTTTCACCAAATGTTTCAGCAAATTCTACAGGGACAAGAGGAAATAAAGAAACAATTGAAGGACATGAAAGAAGAAATTAGAGGGAACCAGGAAATAATTAATAAGAACTCACAGAGACTGGATCTCTTGGAGCAGGGGGCGGCTGGGATGAAGGGGGGGGTGGAGGGCGTGCAAAAGGGAAACAAAGAGCTTGACACCCAACAAATGAAAATAGAGTTTGAGAGAATGTCCTTTTATCTTAGGTTTCAGAATGTGATGGAGACAGATGATGAAAACATAAGGGACATCATGACAAATAACAGATGGGGTGGGAAATAGACCTGGTTTATAGAGTGAACTCCGCATATGCTAGAACACACAATGTCCCCAGGGAGGTACACATTAAATTTCTTAGGAAAAGCACAAGAGATGAAATTATGAATACACAAAGGGGACAAGCCCTGATATACAAAGATAAGGAGATAACCATACTGAAACAGATCCCCAAGAAAGTGAGGGAGAAAAGAAAATATTATTCGCAATTGGCGAATAAATTATACCAGAGGGGTGTGTGGTTTCGTTGGTTGCTGCCTGAAGGTATGTTAATATTTTGGGAGGAGACAAGGGTCAGAATTAATACACCCATAGAGGCGCAGGCCTTTATGGAAAAAAATAAATTACTCCTAGAAAAACCAGAAGACATCCCAGTAGATGCACAAGACACGGGAGGGGCCGGAGCACTGCCAACAGGGGGAGATGGGGCGACATCAAGAAAGCTCAGATCACACAAATAAGTAAGAAAATCCACATGATATAAATTGATTGAAATTACTAATGAATTTACCACACTGACTATATGTTATTATATAATATTTGAATGCTATGCAAATGTACACCATGAGTCTGAAGGGGGGGTATACCTACCGCAGTTTGCGGCTGCCACAATTTGTAACTTTCCCCATACCTTTTCCTTTTGTAAAAAACCAAAAAACCAATAAAACTTTTAAAAAAAATTTTTTTTTTTTTGAATCCCACCATTATTCGAGTCATGACCAAATCGGTTTGCAACCAAAATTATGGAACGAATTATGGTTGTGACCAGAGGTTATACTGTATTTGATTAGCTTGGATAATACATTGGCCATGATAGACATGGCTGCACTGAATTTGCCTAAAACCATCTAATTTGTGTCTAATACTACATTAACATCTGCATCCAAACTAGTTATCAAATCTTGTGGCAGGATATGCCTAAAATCAGCCAAGGCCTTCTCTGTTACTGAAGACAAAAATTCTGGCACTCATCCACACCAGAATTCCCTTCTTTACTCACTCACCTAGACATCATTGGCACCATGCAAGTATGTTGATGTTTAAATGGTTTTCTAGATGTTGTGGCTACACAATTGAGCATCTTGATGAAAAAGATGATAGAACAGTGATAATTTTCCATCAGGACAGCAAAATCTAGAAGCATCAAGCAACAGAAAGCTTGCAGCCATTCAAGCTTTTGGCCATCACCAAAAGTGTCCTGAAGGACTTTTTACCTCAAAGTTATGAATATAGGAAAGGAGGAGAAAACTTGAAATCTCCATCTGACCAAAAGCATTATAATGGCAATAAATTTTTGCTTTTCAGTGGAACTATTTACATGGAACTTGTTGCAAAATAGTGACTAATCCTAACTGTATCTAATCCCCTAATGGTGATTAGGGAAATAATTTGAAAATTGGAAAGAAGACAGTGCTGGCATTTGGAATAAGGGGAATAGACAGTATCTACATTAATTTCCCCCTCAGTTTCATGTTTGTAACTGAAGATTTTGACCTTGAAATAGACAGAGAGCCTTATGTAACGGCCAATGCAGGAAGACTGTTCATCTTTATGGATATTTTGTATGATTCTGACTTCTAAATTAATATCCAGTCCCTATGAAAAGTGTTCCTCGAACAAATACTGTCAAATTCACTCTAGCAGCTGAATGGCAGAGAAGGAAGAAAAAAAACCTCCCTTATTTCATATTTTCCTAATTTGTTTTAATTCTGTGTGTTGTTTCATGTGAAAGACAAGGACTATTACCTCAAGGAGCTAACAAAAAGAGCAGTGTGGCTGAAGAAATCTGTAGATGACAAACTGCCACATAGAATAAATTTGCATTTCTTCTGCGAGTTTACCAGATTGAAATTATATCACTCATTCCAATCCCCTTCCCTGCAATGGTGTAGCCCCAACTAAAGCACACAGGAAATAAACACATTGAGCTGTCTGGCACCAGGCAACCCTCCAGGTCCTGCTCTGTCTAGCACCAGGGTGAGATTTATCCACCCAATCAACATGGGGGGGGGGTTATTTATGTCAGACAGATGTATTAGCAATAAACAGATTTCTTCAGGAGCTTGTAGAATTGATACATATTCCAAGCCACTTCCATTTAAGACAGTTACGGAAAAAAATATCTAGGTTTTTTCCCCCCTCAAAAGTACAACAGGATGAATGTAGCAAATATCTAGATTTACTTAGGTTTCTTCTGCAGATCATCTTCAGATATTCAAAGTAAGAAGACAAATACAAGAGCAATTCCCCTTACAAACTTAATCCATGGCTTAAATATAGTCAAATGTCTTCATTGTGACGCAGTGGTTATATGCAGTACTGCATGCTATTTCTGCCAATTGCCGGCTACCTGCAATTTGGCAGATTGAATCTCACCAGGCTCAAGGTTGATTCATTCTTCCATCCTTCCGAGATGGGTAAAATGAGGGCCGAGATTGTTAGGGGCAAGAGGCTGGCTCTGTAAACCACTTACAGAGGGCTGTAAAGCACTGCAAAGTAGTATATAAGTCTAAGTGCTATTGCTATTGTCTATACATTCATAGTTTCTCCTGAAGCACAATGTCAGACATATGCTAATTTGAAAAGTAGACTCAAAAAATATTTTAAACTAACACTTTTTAGAATCTCTGCATTTATATTAATATAAGTTTACCACCATAACCGTCTAGATACATGGCTTAAAAAATAAATTAGTGAATCAAATAAATCAAGACCAAACTTAATGTCTATCTGAGGTGAAATGAAATGAAACAACTTCCCACCCATCCCTTTCCAATGCCTTTTAATGCTTTACCAGTGATTGATTTGTTGCAAGACAGATGTTTAAGAGCCTACAAGTCAGAGTCTAATATTAAGTGTTTCTGCTCTCTAATTTTCCCCTCTCTAAAAAGAAGAAAAAATGACAGAGGCTGCACTTTAATGCTGAGATTTGTCCATTTCAGAGAATAAATGCACATTCTTGCCTCATTTTCTTTATATATCTCCTAATGGGCATTACTTTTAAAATGTCCCACTTTGGTAGTTAAAATATAAGGAAAACTGTAATGGTTAATTTCTTTCTTTCTTTCTTTTTCTTTCTTTTTCTTCTTTCTTTCTTTTTCTTTCTTTCTCTCTCTCTCTTTTTCTTCTTTTTCTTTCTTTCTCTCTGTCTCTTTTTTCTCTTCTTTCTTTTTCTTTCTTTTTCTCTCTTTTCTCCTTTCTTTCTTTTTCTTTCTTTCTCTCTTTTTCTTCTTTTTCTTCCTTTCTCTCTGTCTCTTTCTTTTTTCTCTTCTTCCTTTTTTTCTCTCTTTCTTTTTCTTCTTTCTTTCTTTCTTTCTCTGTCTCTTTCTCTTCTTTCTCTCTCTCTCTCTTTCTTTTTCTTCTTTCTTTTTCTTCTTTCTTTCTTTCTTTCTTTCTTTCTTTCTTTCTTTCTTTCTTTCTTTCTTTCTTTCATTACTGGATGACTGCTTTAGCTGATACTAAAAAGCAAGTGTCTCTTTCTGCCGCATAAAAGAGTCTGAAATGTTTACATATCAAAAGGCTATAGGCCAATTTCTGTCAAAATTATACATGAAGTTAAGCAGTACAAGCAATTTATTTAAACACTAGTCATTGTAGAAAAATTCCAAACCATATGCTCTTTTTAGCAGTTCCCCCCCCCACACCCACCCCACAAATGCATTTGACCCATGACTTGGCAAGACATGCAAGCTTCATAATTTACTCGAAATTTCAAATCCCCCCTGACATTTCAAGCAAAGATCTTCATTAATAAGGTTTATATATAAATGAAAACTTTAGAAGCTGATATTATTCAAGGGAAGAGTTGAGGAGCAGAGGTTTTTGAGGTTGGGCTTTTTTTTCAAAAAGGGGTTTTGTGTGTGTGTGTGTGTGTGTTGCTGTGTGTTTTCAAAAATGGATTTGACTTTCCTAATCAGTTCAAGAGAAGTTTATTTAGGAAACAAATTATCCCTGCGTGTTGCACTTTAAGAACTTGGTGCAATCCACTCTAGGCACAAATGCCCACGGATGTCAGGGTGTCCAAAGAGCCCTTCTTGGAGTCTTGTCCCTCTTCCTCTGCTCAATGTGACATTTAACTAGCTGGATTGAATGGAGAAGGAAAGCCCGAAGTTATAGACTTGGTTCTCCACTTCCTCATCATGGCATGATGATACAACCAGCTGCCAAGGACATGTGGAGATACACCTTGGTTCTCCAGATGTTTCTGAATTTTGACCCTAAGCATCCCACACCACTGGCACTACTTAGCTGGTGCTGCTGATAAAACCAGACAGGGCTTTTTTTTTTTTTTTTTTTTTGGCCACATCTCTGTTTAATTGAACTGAGATTCATGGAGTGCGCTGCCTTTAGTGAATCAAGTCCTATGGGGCTTTTGAAAAGGAGGAAGAGAAATGCTGAAGCAAAGTTTAAGTAATTAAGAGTGACTGAAAGGTGAAATGTTTACAGACTTAAGACACAATCAAAACTCTGACCCAATGTACAGGGCTGTTGCCAGAAGCCCTGATACATATGAGGCAGTTTTATTATATACTGTGGTTATTGTAATGTTCAAACTGTAATGAAGATCAATGGAATACAATAACAGCTAAATATTATGACTACGTTTCAGCTTAGACTTGAATGGTGCTACTGAAATGAAGGGGTTCTAAAGTGCTTAGCTTTGAGCTGCTCATGCCAAAGGTCACAGTAAACACTTTCCAATAGGATTGCCTCCTGGTTGTTGACATCTAATTTTTAGACCTCCCATCCTTACTCCCTGCGCAAATTATAGACTGTATTTTAGCCCGATTCTTTCTTACAAATTTATCCCAAATCTTCCCCCAATAAAGGGAAAGGGAGCGAGAAGAAGAATTCGTCATTGTTGGTTGGTTGGTTTTCTTTCATCAGGACAGACTCACAAAATTTCACACTTGGCTGGAAAATTGCTTTCAATCTAAGCAACAAAAGTAAAGAAAGTCATGTTGTGTGAAAGGCCTTCTTGACTAACCTGGGTCTGGCAGGCATGAAAAGCAGTTACTCCCAAGAAAGCTTTGGTCTTTGGCCCCACTATCTCTAACCAATGGTAGTGTTTATGACTATAACAACGTTGCTTGTATCTTTACAATTTATATTGTTTTGTTTCCTAGTATGATTTGATTGCTTATTAGTAACCTATGACTATCACTAAGTGTTGTATTTATGATTCTTGACGAATGTATTTTTTTCTTTTTGTATATTGAGAGCATATGCACCAAAGACAAATTCTCTCTGTATCCAATCACAATTGGCCAATAAAGAATTGAATTCTATTCTATTCTATTCTATTCTATTCTATTCTATTCTATTCTATTCTATTCTATTCTATTCTATTCTATTCTATTCTATTCTATTCTATTCTATTCTAAAGAGGTCTGTAATTTCTAACTTACAGTTTCCAACTGAGCCCTGAGCATCTCTGCTTTCTCAAAGTCGCTGGCCCTTCCTGCTTCCCTAAAACTTCCAGGCAAAGCTGTCCTGAATAGGTCCTTTCAGTCACTTTTCCAGTATCTCAGGTTAGGTCAAGGCTACAGTTTAAGTAACCCCATTTAACTATGTTATATTCTGCTTATGCAGTTTCTTTTCAGCGTTCTTCCAATGTGTTATCCTGGGAAGCCTCTGCGGGGAGGCCTTTCGGATCGGACCAAGGGCCCATCCTTCCATTGACCCGAGTAGTTAGGTGTCCCTGGAAAGACCACGACCTAGTCAGGCAGGCGCTCCGGTTCTTCCTCCCAGGTAATTTGTCCAAGATCCGGGATTCTCCAGCCGCCGTGCGCTTGGCAATCACCGCCGGGCGTGGAAAGAGCGTTTTGCCTTTTTTTTTTTTTTAAAGACGCCCTTGAAAGCTGCGGCATGAAACTCGCGGGAAGAAACGCGGGACGCCGACCTGATCCTTTAAAAGATCCGAGCCATCCATTCATCTGGCCATTTCTGGTAGCAGTAGAGCCGCGTGCGTGAAGGAGAAAGCGAGGCTTGGTCTCCGGTCCCACCTGCCGCTTTGCTCGCAGGTTCAAAAGAAGTTCGGCCAGGCACGTGGCGGGAGACCAGGAGGTTGGGTAGAGCTGCGCCTAAAAAGAAGCCCGATCCTGCCTCGTCCTGCTAAGCCGAGGACTTTTCAAATGAAACTCCTCTCCCGCAGCTCCCGGTTTTTCCCCCCTTCCGTTCTCTTAGCAGCCTGTCCGTCGGAACCCCGGTTTCATATTATAAATCGGATCAAAGCGTGAAGCCTTTTCCTCTGCCGTCGCCAGCCTCCGCATTCAAGACAATTGCCGCGAAAAGGGGCAGGAGCTGCGGACGGGAATCGTGTTTGGCTCCTAATATCGAAAATCACCCGGCGCGATTTTAAAGGGCGATTTTTGTTTACCTGTATAGTAAAACCGCCCTTTAAAACGCCGTTTGTTTAAAACAATCGTGATAAAAAATGCCGCCACCTTCCGTGTCTAATAGCTGTAGGGGATAGAGTCCCTTTTTGTAGCTGTAGAGTCCCTTTTTGGGAGAGGGGGCGGTTTAGAAATCCAAGAAATAAATAAATAAATAAATAAATAAATAAAGGAAAGCGGAGCTATAGGCCACGTGTGCAAATCGGTCTGGTTCAGATCATCTACCCTCGGAGGGATGAAAATAGGGCTCCACTTCTATTAAAAACCCCGAGTTTTAAAGTGGTCATTTTTCATGCAGTCCTTTAAACTGTTTCAATCCTATTTTGACTCCGATAGATGAGAGAGAGTCCAGTCCAACGAAAGTCAATGCCTTAACGCCGCTTGTCTGTTAACTGAGGGAAAGTTACACAAACTGTGTTGCGTGCGTTTGAGGGGGGGGGTGTCAACTCTCTGCGCCAGAAGGGTTATCTGGATCATTTTCTCCTGTTCAAATATCCGGATTTAAATGGCAGCTGTAGGATTTGGATAGAGCGTTGTTTGTTTCGGATTTCGAGTATATATTATCAAATAATAATAAAATAATAAAAATAAAATGATAATGATGATGATGATGATGATGATGATGATGATGATGATAATAATAATAATAATAATAATAATAATAATAATAATAATAATAATAATAATAATAATAATAATAATAATAATAATAATAATAATAATAATAAATAATGCCAAATCCGGCGAAACAACTGGCCGCTGTGATACAATTCTGTTGATGCAATAATAATAATAATAATAATAATAATAATAATAATAATAATAATAATAATAATAATAATAATAATAATAATAATAATAAACTATGACCACAGCAGCGATGACGTGAACTCAGTTTAGACCCCGTTCATTCTTACTTGAAAAATATTTTCTATTTCAGAATCTGAAAAATAAGTCCTTTCCCACTAAGTCTTTTCCATTCGTTCCACCATTCCCCACCCCCACCCCGGAACCTCCTGACACTGGAAAGGGCCAGGGAAAAATAATATCTAAGTGATCAAAAGAACGGGCGCCAGCTTTTCTGCACCAGTAAGGCAAGGCATTTGTAACTTCCGTTTAGATGGGAGAAGAAGAGAAAGGAACGAACGGTGCGAAGGATCGCGAGGAAGGGGAGCGATTAATTCTCCTGGATTTTGTGGTGGAAAGAGGCCAGGAGAATAAGAGAGAAATCACAGTTTATTTTACTCCGGCGTCGAATTGCCTATCTTTGCATCATCGGGGGTGGGGGTGGGGTGGGGGCTAACGAAGGCTGAAAAGAGAAAAAAATCCCCTCTGCATTTTCAACCCCGATTTAAACCAAATAACCCCGAGGTGCAGCCGGCTCCCCGGCTCTTTGGTCTCCTTCAGCTGAGGGTGGGCTGGCCAAAACGGAGAGGCGTCTCTCCCCGAGCCGCCTCGTCGTCCTCCTGGCCGGAGCTGCGGAAAGGAATCGTGTTTGGCTCCTAATATCCAAAATCAGCCGTGCGCCTACTTGCTTCCTCATCTCCCCGGCTTCTGCCGCCCGACCTTAAGACACGCTGTGATCTGCCGCTCCTCGCCCACGCTGCGACGCCGGCCCGAGGAAGAAAGCAGCCCTTAGCAACGCGCCTTACTCCGCTGTCAGCTGCCATTCCGCTTCCAGTGGCTTCCAGCGAGACAAGTGGCGGCTTCTTTAAAGGGGAACTTGGAACTGGAGTCCTTTGGGGGAAGCGAAAGGGGAAAAGGAGAGGGAGAGGGGAGGGGAAGACTCGGGGAGGTTCACCCAAATCCATTCAAAGGGTTTGGGACAGTGCGCGGGGCAGAGGGGGGGTATGAAAGTTAAACTAGTACGGATCAGGATCTGGAGTAAAGCGGCTGCTTAGATTCCCCGGACTAACAAGGACAGAGTCCCTCCGTCCCGTTCCCCGAGGTAGAACGCCTCAAATTATCCGCTTTAATCGCCCAGAGGCAGCCCCGGTAGACGGGGCCTAGGGAAGACAGGGATTAAAACGAAAGCAAGGGGAGCTCGGGACCTCAAGTGCTTTGTTAATTCCAGGAGGGTTTAGCTGGGGTTCAGTTTGAAGCTAATATTGACTCCGATGTTTAAAGTAAGCAAAAAGAAGAAAGAAAAGAAACCCCCCAAAAGTTTGTGAAGTCTTAGGAAATGCTAAACCAAGCGAATTCTGTAGGATTTCCCTCGGACGCTGTTAGCAAATGCTGGGGCGCTTCCTTGGAAGAAGCTGGCATTTTCTGGCGCCGGGATCCTAAACCGGTTTGTAAAGAAAACTGGATAATCTTCTAGTTTTAGGTGCAAAAGAATAGTTGCCTTTGCCTCTGCCCAACGGTACTGTTCACAAGAAGGGGGTGATTGAGCCCTTCCCGATTAATCCGTAATTAAAACTTTGAAGAACGACCTAAATGACTTTTTGCTGAATCTGGTCTACAGGGCAGTTCAGCGGCGCGGAATGCTCCCGGATCAAATCCTCCTCCTCCCAAAGCCCCTTATTTCACCGAGTGTGTTTTACAGCCGTAGATCGGAATTCTCCCCCCAATGACCTTTGATACTTTGCTTTTTCCTCCCGAGCACGTAAATACGGCCGTGGGCAACAGCTACAGCGGGGGAAAATAGTTGGGTTTATGGCTCTTGTTTGAACACGATTTAGCCTAGACGTGAAGCGCGGCAGATCTCGGGTTTTAGCTAACGCTGCATTGGTCAGCCCCGTCCTCTTGGGAAGCCTTCCGAAGGCGCCCTATTGACCGGCCTTCGCACTAACAAAGCGGCTTCGCCTCTCCGAAAGAGTGTGGGAGCCAAGAACGCGCTGCCCGAGCTGAAGCCGGAGCGGAAAGAAAAGCAACTAAAGAGAGGAAATGCATCTCTTCGCTGGACAAACCCTTCTGGCGAGCCAAGTGGCCCCAAAGATCGAGCACACTCAGGATTTCGGTCAAGATGTAGCCATTCTGGAGTAAGGTTGGTATAATATTTATCAGATCGCCGCCCAGGCCGATTTTTTGGTTCCCTGGGTTGCTTCAGAGCCCGCTTTGGTCTCGGTAAGGGAAAAGGTTTGGTTCTTAAAAGGCCGAAAAGTCAGTTTCTGGGAAGCCTGGACAAACGGGAAGTCGGGAAGTGTAAATGGGGGCGGAGGAGAGACTCAAAGTTGCGAATCGGCCGGCCGCTTTGCAAAAGGAGGACAAGACATTGGGGTGGGGGAAGACTCCTCTCGCACCTGCCCTCCCTCCCCCTTCTTGGTTCCGCATCTTTAATCCCGCGCGCAAAGAAGAGACTCGGCTGCATTGGTATAAAGAGCTTTGAGTTTAGGGTTTTCCAGAGCTGCGTGAAATTTCCGGCGTCGAGGGATGCGTCTAGCCCAGAATTTCATGTCAAATATTTTAGATTTTCTGATGGTGGGAGTGGGGAAGAGGAAGGGACGGTAAAGTGGAACTTATCTGGGAATGTCAAAAGGTAGACCTTGGAGAAAGGGCGGTTACCGTGCTTGGCAGATATAGGAATAGAATAAATGTGTCAGACGCCGCGCATCATCTTTATTGTGCGATATTTAATTCTGCTAGTTTAGTTTTTGGAAATCGTAGCATTCCCATTCCCTCCCTCCCTCTTTCCTTCCTTCCTTCCAAAGTCTCTGCTCAGATGGGCTAACCATTCGCGACAAATGAACGTATTTCTTTCCTATTTAGACTTCCTGAAATAAATCCAGTGCCTCTCCATAGATCACAATTAAATTGATTTCAGCCCGTATGCTTATCGACTGAAGAGAAAATGAAAGAAAACGGCAAGCAACCCTCCGCCACCCCTTCCGATTTCATTTTCATACTGCTCGTTAACTGTCCAGATTGAGGAAAACCGAGATTGAAAAAGAAGACTAGAAAGCCGGGGGGGGAGGGGAGGGGGGGGAAAAGAATCTAATTTGTTCTTCATCAACAGCTCCTAAAGGCTTGTTTTCGTTTCGCACGTCCAATTTCCTACCTTCTTTGATAGAGGTAAATATTCTAATCTGATTCAGTTCACCTCCTGTGGATTGCCAGAGACAATCGTGACAGACGGAGCGTTTTGCAAATCACAAGGAAACCGGCTTCCAGGAGCGCACGGCCTCCAAGAAACCAGAGGTTCTAACGGACGGGAGGCCCCTTTTCCCACCGACGGTGCAGCACACATAAAAGGCAGCACCGGAGCATTTATGGATCTGGGCAGAGCGAGGAAATGCGGGGGCTGCTCTCTGCCCCCCGCAAAACCCGAACCCTTTCCTTCTTCTACCAGATGCTTAGGAGAAATGTGAAGACAAGAGACTCACTGATGGGTGTGAAAAGGTTGTACCTCTGTTCCGTAACGTCGCCACTGCGCCAGACAGTCGGCGGCGGCGGCGCTAGGGCGGATACTTGCGCCCCGTAAACCCCAAAGGTTTTCCTAAAAACCATTCAGCCGGTTTTAATCCCGTAGTTGGGACTGAAGGGCGGGGGGGGGGGGAGAGAATGGGAGGCGTTAAGATGGACGCTGAAACCTGCGCCACTAACGCCTGTGCGTCTTACTTGTACCATATGCGCGAGGGCGGTAGGATCTGTGTCCTCAGTGTTTGCGACCTGAGGTTTGCAGCCTACCCCGTACCCTCGGGTTTTCCGGTCAGAAGCCTTCTTCTTCTTCCCCCTTGGTAGAAGGGAAATCTTCTAAAATCATCAGGAAATGGCCCATGAAGGGAATCCCCAAGACTTCGGATAAATATACCGCTTAGAAAAATGATTCCGAATAAAAGCGTCGAGAATCAACCCTGTGAACTGAGGATTTTAGAAAGTGTGTGGGGTTGTTGTTGTTGTTGTGGTTGTTTTTAGAACACGGGTATGGGAAAGAGGGAAGCGTTTTAACTTATTGTAGGGTCTGGGAATGAAAGCTGCATCCTGGGCAATGTGTTCCAAAGCAGAAGAGGACTTCTTTTCGGGAATTGTAACCCTAGCTTCTCGCAAGACTTCGGTGTAATGTAACCCTGGACCTCTTGAGTACGGACAGAGCTTGGGCAAGAAATCGGGGTCCCGCGAAATCTTTCGCCTTTCCCTCCACTGTTGCTTTGGATTCTCAAGGCCGACCCCAGGAAAAGGGCTCAGTACAAAAGCGGGCTGGGGAAGGAGAGAGAAAAGAGGGCGGCGGAGATTGGTGTTAGCCGCTTCTCAGCAACGCCATTAGCCCGATTAACCCGAGCAGCAATTAGTAGCAACACTCGGAAAGAGATCAACCTTAACTCGGGGGCGGGCGAGGGATTCCGAAGAGTCAAAGGAGTCGGAGGACCAAAGCGCCACCTCACTAATGCCTTTCCTTAAGGCTTCGTGCCCGATTCCTCCCCCCTCCTGCCGACACGCCCATCGGCCCCGCCTCCTCCGCGTCCCCTCCCCCCCGCCCAAAGAGGGGGGGGGATTAGTTTTATTCGCGATCCGATAGAGACCCGGGAATTCAATCCAGGATGACGTTGCCTGGGTATAAAAAAGGAAAGAGGTCGGAGCGGATTAGAGAATCCAGGCAGTTGACATCGGAGGAGGAAACGGACGGCCGTGGAGGTGGAGGAAGAGGAGGAGGAGGAGCTGCAGGAGAAGAAGGGAAAGGGAAAGGAAAGGAAAGGAGGGGAGGAGACGATGGCACGGAGTTCCAAGGCAAAGAGCCTTCCTCTCCCCCCACGCTCGGCCTTTTAAGGAACGGCTGGCCTTGCAGGGCCCCCTTCCCCCTTCCCCCAAGAAGCTAGGCTCGCGTCCCCCTCGTTCCCCGGGCCTTCCGGACGGCCCAACTCCGGCCACACTTCGGCCTGCCTCTTCCAGGAGAAGGTCCCTTCGCCCGACCGCCGCTGCTCCTCCTCCCTCCGAGCAGAGCGCCGGAGGGGATGCCTGCTGGCATGTTCAGCATCGACAGCATCTTGGCAGCCAGACCCCGCGGGAAGGAGTCGGGGCTGCTACTGCAGCAGCATCAACCTCCGCACCCCGCGCAGCAGCCTCAGCCCAGCGCGGCGCCCGTCGTCTTCTCGGCCAGCCTGCACGGAGGGGACACCATCTACGGTCCCGCCGGCGGCGACTACGGGGGATATTACTCGCGGGCCGTGGCTCCGGCGTCTAACCTGGCCGCCCTCGGTGGATCTAGGCTGGGAGGCTACGGCAACTATTACTACGGGCAACTTCACGTCCAGGCATCCGCCGTGGGTCCCTCTTGCTGCGGCGCCGTGCAGCCCTTCGGCGCTCAGCAGTGCTCCTGCGTCCCAGCCACAGGTAAGGCAGAAATGCCCCCCTTCTCGCCCTACTCGTCCGTGTTGCTGGGGGGGTTTCTCCAGCGGGGGGCGGGGGTTTGAAGGAGAGGCGAAATAATTAAAAAAAGAGAGAGAAAGAAAGTAAGCAAAATCCCCTCCGGAGTGCAGCTTGCCTTTCTCTCCATCAATCCTGCCCCGCCCTAGGTAACTTCTTAAGAAAGTAACTGAGAGAAATGAGGCTGGAAGGTCTTATGGAAGTTCTCAGCCATTCAGGTCCTAGTTGTCCCAAAGATGCTTCTCGATCCCCCTCCCCTTTTATTTTTCAAGAGGCAAATTGACTTTCTTCTTTTTCTTTGAAGACATTTCCCTTATCATCCAAGGAGCTTCTTCAAAGCTTTCTGTTCCACAAAGAAAAACAAGAAAGTTCAGTTGCCTCTTGAAAAAAAAGGGAGGGGAAAAAACAAAAACACCTTTGGAAGCTGGAAGGGGTTCTCTCCCCGACAGAGAGGCGCGATTTCTGTGGCCGAAGGTGGGAAGGGACAGCCGGCTCTTGAAACTTCTCTTTGCCTGGAGAAAGTTTGAAGGGCGCGGTGCTCGGGATGCCCCCTCCTCCTTTTCCCGGCTGCCGGCAGCACTCAGATCGTGTGGCGGAATGCGAAGCAACGCTGGGATTCTGCGGTAGATTCCATCGCTGGAAGTGACGTTGGATCCTAAATCCAAGCTACCTGAACCCGAGCTGATTTTGGCTTGAGAACCGGGGCGAGTGATAGTTTCCTCGCCGACAGGGCTGTATTTGCACGCTCTGACAAATGCGTGTAACTGGACTTAAAGCGTCCCACGCTTTCCCTTGGGAATAATTCTGACAAGGCTGGGATTGCCTTCCTTATGACACTGTTGTCCCAAGGCTTATTCATCGGGCATTAAACCCTACTCAAATAAGGGCTGCCCTCTGAAAATAAACAGAGATTACACGCTTAGTTATAACTGAGCCGCTCCTTTCTGAAGCGGTCACCCTAATTCTCCTTAATTCGATTTTAACTCTCTGGTCCTAATCAAATATTCCTTTGGAGCAGCATATTAAATGGAATAGACTTTCAGACCGATGCATTCAAAATTAGAACGCTCCTACTCCCATTAAAATAAAAAAGCAGGGCAGCAGGAACCGAGAATTAAGCAAAATATAAATAGATTCACCCTGAGTTAAAATGTGTGTGTGTGTTTGGGGAGGGGGGATAGCGAACTCCATCTGAAAATGACCGTTCTAAATATTTAAATCCCTATCTCACTCGTGATTTATAGCGTTGGTCAATCATCCTTGTGCCAATATGATGGCAATGATCATGTTTTACATCGCAGCGACGAAATTGAAAGACCCTTATTTACAATAACAAAGGAGAAAGTTTGTAGCTCAGGGTTGGAATGAGGGGTCAATTGGTCCTATCTGATCTTGGTTGTTTTCTTGCAAATGTTTCGTTACCCAAAAATTAGATAACTAGGTAGTGGGGGTGTGTGGGTGTCTCCTGGTGATTTTACCTAATTTGGGCAATGAAACGTCTGCAAGAAAACAACCAAGCTCAAAGAGCACCAAGGACCCCTCAGACTTTTTTAAATCCCGAAGGAGGAAATTACTTTAAATCCAGATGCTCCTCGATCTAAGCGCCCCGATTTCTACTCGACTCTTGAAGCCAATTTGGTCCTTTCTAGGAACGTACTCAGAATTTCTCCCTTTCTCCAAACCCGGAAGGTATTCATTGAATACAATTTTCTTGTTCCGTTGCAGAAAACATTAAACTGGCACTAAAAGTAAGAGTTCCCCTGTCCGAAAGTAGCGATTTAAACGGCCGGGTTTCTTTCCTACGAAACAATGATCGCGTCTGGACTTGTGCCGACTCAGTGTGATTTATTGTTTCGTAGAAAAGGTGGCTGCAAAATGTACATTCTCAGGCTCCTTAAACAAACGTAACTCACCCTCTTCTACATAACTAAAAGGATACATTTAGGGCAATAAGCACCCTTGTCTTTAGGGAACGCCTTAGTGAAGTCGTTCGCGAGAGGGAAAGGAAATCTTTAGGATGCATTTTGAGTGTAAGTCTGGAAAGTGATGCAGCTTTAGGGAGCTTCTCCAGGACTAAGATAGAGAGAAGAGTCTGCAGCCCGGACAGGTGAAATCTCAACTCGAGGATCTTCCCATTTCTTTCCACGATGTGAATGGGACAAGATCAGATTTGTGGTAGAGGGCGATTCCGCGTCCTCTCCACACAATTCGCAGCCACGAGTCCAGAACCGAAGGGCCCCCAGGGAAACCCGCCATAGCATTGATCCGCCGCCTCTACCAAGCAAGCTCTTTTGCGTGGGATGGGGCTGCTTGGAATAGGAAGCGTGACGTGATCCGGAAACTTGGTCACTTCAAAGGTAGGCCACCTGGTTTGCTCTTTTTTCTCCAGGCTACGAAGGGACAGGCTCAGTCCTAATGTCTCCCGTCCCGCATCAAATCCTGCCTTACATGAACGTGGGCACCTTGTCCCGGACTGAGCTGCAGCTTCTAAACCAGCTCCACTGTCGGCGGAAAAGGAGGCATCGCACCATCTTCACGGACGAACAGCTGGAGGCGTTGGAAAACTTGTTCCAGGAAACCAAATACCCCGATGTTGGCACCAGGGAACAGCTGGCCAGAAGGGTACATTTAAGGGAGGAAAAAGTGGAGGTAAGTTGATCTTTCTTCTAGGCGGAAGGAAGGAGAGAAGGGAAGGGAAGAGAGGAAGGAAGGAAGGAAGGAAGGAAGGAAAAGGAAGGAAGGAAGGAAGGAAGGAAGGAAGGAAGGAAGGAAAAGGAAGTAAGGAAAAGTAAGGAAGGAGAAGGGAGGAAGAAGGAAGGAAGGAAGGAAGGAAGGAAGGAAGGAAGGAAGGAAGGAAGGAAGGAAGGAAGGTAGGTAGGTAGGTAGGTAGGTAGGTTGTAGTAGTTGATGTGGTAGGGGCTGCTTGGCACCAGGGTAGTTGGGGAGAGAGGGAGAGAAGCGAGCCCTGGCTTTCAAGTGGGAAGAGGAAAGATTCAGAAACCTTTGGGGATCTTTTAGCCTAGATCCTGGCAAAGCTCATTGCAGAATATGCAGCCCCAAGAACAGCAGCGGGCTGCTTCTTACAGGGAACTGCGCGGCAATACTATTGTATTGTATTGTATTGTATTATAATCATTATCCTTACCCCCGACTCCTGAACTTCAAAAGCTACTGAAGACGTAGACATTGAATGCAGGGCTGGATTTCGTCGGAAGCGGTCGCTGGCCAGGTTTTGATCTCCGCTTCTCTTTCTGCGCTACTCAGCTGGATGGGTATTTACTTTACCCTCCGCGACAGCTCTGCTCTCCTACAATCACTGAATGCTCGGAGTAAACTCCACCGAGCAGCCCAACTCTTTACGACTTGTATCTTGGGGAGTGGCGCGAGAATGCTTGCTTGGAGTTGATTGACTTCAATTCTCTGACGCGCAAAGTCGGTCTGTCTCCCCCACCGCGAGCGGTCCTAGCCTTAGTTTAGGGAGTTCTTCTGACTCCCCAAGGCGTGAGGAGAACAAGCGATCTCCACCACCCGACATCCAAATCTAAATCCCGCTTCTCTTAATCTATTCCTATGCATTAAAAGATCAGGCGCTTCCTAATTCGTTGTGATTATGAGATCCCACCCCATTGCTTGCCTTCAGCCACCAGAAGCTTCAGTGGTCAGGGCGTTGCTATCGTGCTTTCACAACCTGGTTTATCTTGGGTGAAAATCATCTGCGAGTCCGCTTTGTTGTAGAGCTAGGAATCCCGGGAAGGGATCAACTGAAGCTGCTTGTTTTCAGAGACAAGTTGCTCCCTTAACTTCGTCTTAGACGCCCAACAGCTTGCAAGGCTATGCGCTGAAAGGCAGTTCAGAAGCCTGATCAGCACGGTCTGGCCAGGGAAAAGACCAGATCCCGAGGGTGGCGTCCACCGTGCCCTGCAGTTTCTTTCCGGGCCATTCATTTCAGTTCCTAGACATCTCCACTGCTTTGATCTTTAGGGTGAGGGTCCTTCCCTTCCTAAGCTGATGCTCTTGCAAATAGAAAGGTTCCTAAGCAGAACTCACAGGCTACTGAATTTGCGGGGCCCGCCTGATGTTTTCATTGTAGGAGAAAGCAACGGCCCCTACGGTCGGGATCCAATAGAGAAAACCCAATCTCTACCCTCGTAAGCAGCCAACCTCGTGTTGGCTTTGAATAGGCAACTCTGCCCGCGATGGACACTTCCCACTCGAGAGGCGAGATCAAGGGGTCCACTCCCAAGAGAGATGGAGCTCCGGTTCCCCGGGGAAGCGTGTCTAGTCTCCTCCTCAGCGCCTGTGCAGACAAGAAAAGACGGGCTGTTGGGCTTGTCCCCCAACCCCCCCTCCTTTTCTGATTAAAGTTCGCTCATCCAGACACGCAACCCTAACCCCGAGCGCTGGACCACCTCAATTGAACAGGACGTTGAACCGATGGTGGGAGGAGTAGAATCCAGTGACCCCAGCAGTGGTGGGATTCAATTTTTTTTACAACCGGTTCTGTGGGCGTGGCTTTGTGGGAATGGTGTGGCTTTGTGAGTGTGGCTTTGTGGGCGTGGCAGGGGAAGGTTACTACAACATCCCCATCCCTGCCCATCCCACTAACTTGCTTTTCCGCTCCTCTCCTGTTCAGGGCAACAAAAGAAGATAAGCTGGGAGGCAGGGGGACGGGGCCACTCTATTTGCTGGCTCTCTGAACTACTCAAAATTTCCAATATCGGTTCTCCCGAACCTGTCAGAACTCGCTGATTACCACCTCTGGACCCCAGGGATCCACTCAGTGGTGAAATTCAATTTTTTTTTTCTACCAGTTCTGTGGGCGTGGCTTGGTGGGCGTGGCAGAGGAACGATACTGCAAAATCTCCATTCCCTCCCCCACTCTGGGGCCAGCCAGAGGTGGTATTTGCGGGTTCTCCAAATTATTCAAAATTCCTGCTACAGGTTCTCCAGAATCTGTCAGAACCTGCTGAATTTCACCCCTGGATCCGCTTCCCAAGATTTCACTCCCTGGGCGCCACTTCTGAACCCCGCGGTCTCTGTTCCCACGGCCAGTAACGACCTCTTTCTCCTTCCCCTTCTTTCCTTGAATGCAGGTTTGGTTCAAGAACCGCAGGGCGAAATGGCGGCGACAAAAGCGGTCTTCTTCAGAGGAATCGGAAAACGCCCAGAAATGGAATAAAACATCCAAGGCGTCCCCAGAGAAACTACAAGAAGAAAGCAAAAGCGATTTGGACTCGGACAGCTGATGGCATTGAACACACAGGCACACGCAGGCGCGCGCGCCCACTTCACGTGCGCGCGCACACACACAAACGCCCGGAGAAGCTGCCCGTGGGGATGGACTAGATTTCTCTGGGCCACTTGCACGAGGAGCCGCTCGCAGCTCTTGCACAGACTCTGCCTTTGCAGGGAGAGGGAGGAGGGACGATCGACTTAGGTGTATATAATGTACCCCCATCCCGGAGTCAACACTTTGAAATAAAACGCGTGGCGGTGGAGTTGCATGGGCTGAGGCTCGCCGCGGATCTTTCCTGAGGTGGTCTCTGAGCCCTCCGACAGGGAGACCCAGAGAAGCGAGAAGGCCTGGCCTGCCTTGTTCCCTCAGTTTTACTTAGAGGTTTTTTTTTTGTTTGAAACTTGTTTAAGGTAGTTATAGAGAAAGTGGGGGGGGGAGGGAAGAGAGGGTAAAGAACAAGGCTTTGTACTCTACTCGGCTGCTGGGTTTTGAACCCGGATCCAAGGAGAGACGCTAATTCTCTGTACTAGAGAAACCTGGCCGGTGGACTAGGATGTGGTCAAAATTTCAAGAGGCAATTGGGAGGGTGTGATTGAAGCCCCATCCACTTAGTATGGTCATCATAAAAGCCACAGCAGAGGGATCAAAACTTAGTGCCCTAACCCTAACCCTAACCTTGGCCCTGACTAGTGAGTTTTTGCACCACCACCAACATCCAAGCTATCCAATGGTGAGGAAGGATGCTGAGGTTGCATGTCTGTGCAAGATGTCTTGAGAGTAAGCCTCCTTTGACTCAGGACACATGATCCAGCAATGACTTTGGCTAACTATTGGTTGCAAGGAGATTTTTTTCCTTCCTTCCTGGGGATTTTGGGCATGACAAAGCTTCCAAGGGTCAATGCAGGGCATCTCTCTTAGATGCCCTGCATTGTCCAACAGGATGGAAGGACAATATTAACAGCAGCTGATTGGGAAATCAGGCAGTGTGGGAATCTCTTGTCTGGGCCATTTCTAAAATCAGCTTCTGCTTCTGAATTAAGCAGGACAAAACTGCTTCTTTTTCTGTACAATTCCCGCAGAGTGATTTGGCATTACAATGACCAATGAGGATTACAGAATTGGTACCACAGCAATGCCAATTCATAAGCAAGCAAAGAAGCCCATCCAAGGTTTTCAGTACAGAAAGTTATTGCTCCCAGGTAACTGTTTTGCAGGTACTGTCTTGCAGCGGTAACCTAACATTATAAGCAGCAACTATTAAGATTAGTTGTCCTAAAGGTGCTTTTCAAAGGGCAACTGGACCTCTTTGTTATTGTTGTTGTTTTTCCTTCTTGAAAAACATTTTGCTTCTCATCCAAGAAGCTTTTTCACTTCTACTGAAGAAGATTCTTGGATGAGAAGCGAAATGTTTTCAAGGAGAAAAACAAGAAAGTCCACTTGCATTTTGAAAAATACTTTTGGCACAACCATGATCTGGATGAGAGGCAATTAGGATTAGTTAAAATGGTACGCACACAAAAACCCACATTGAGAGTTGAGATACCCTTATTAGATTCAACCAAAATTACCTAAGAAACAATGCAAGTTTTCCACCTCTTCGAGACTGTTCCTCAAGCATCTCAGAGAGTTGGAAATATTTTGCATGATGAGGACTCCTGCTACCTCTTTTGCACTTTCTGAAGTTCTGAAGCTTTGCACAGTTCTGAATTGCTGAACTGTGGATAATGGATTGTTTTCCCTCAAGGAACAACATGGCCATCATTTTTTATACAAACAGCCCAGACTCTTAGAAGATGTAAAGCACAAGCTAAAATTCTGTCAAATTCCTTGTAATTTCGTGAGATCCGGGCCAATGTGTTTTTATCTGTCAAAGATGAAACGCTTTAACTGATTTTTTTGGACAGTTTCTACAACTGGAAGTTCATTATAGCTAGAAACAGCACAACATTTAAAAAAACATCAATTTCCTCTCTTGCCATAAAAGAACTGGTAAATCAGAAATATGCTTCATGGGTTTGTAATTTCCCAGATTGATTGCTTAGGTCACGAGTGTCCAAACTTGGGAACTTTAAGACTTGTGGACTTCAACTCCCAGAATTCCCCAGCTGGCTGGCTGGGGAATTCTGGGAGTTGAAGTCCACAAGTCTTAAAGTTCCCAAGTTTGGACACCCCTGGCTTAGGTGTTTATAAAGTATAAGGGTCAAATTTAAAAGTGAGATAAAACAAGCATGGGGCCTAATCCTGAGAGGATTGGAAGAGTCTGAAAAAAGTATTTTATTTTCTTCACACACCAGTGGGTAAGTTGTATATCAGTTACATAAGGTGTTATTGACTTCAATGTGCTTTATCCAAAGGTAAGTGTTTCTATAGGATTGCAGATTAAGATGTTTTATTTTGTAAGCCACACAAATAACTAATGGGCTGAAACTTCTGAAAAGTTTTGCAACTTTGTGAAACTCACAGTATGAAGAAGAGATGGGGCAACTGCCCAGTAATCTTCAGTTTATCAGAAAGCCACGTTCTCTATTTCTGTTTCCTCGGTGATCATAGGTATACGGTTCCAATCTCGAGATTCTTCAGTGAGTATGGATCTGCTCCAGTGGTGGGATTCAATTTTTTTTTACTACTGGTTCTGTGGGTGTGGCTTGGTGGGTGTGGCAGGGAAAGGATACTGTAAAATCTCACTTCCCTTCCCACCCCAGGGGAAGGTTAGTATAAAATCCCGATTTCCTCCTGATCAGCTGTGACTCAGGAGGCAGAGAATAGATGGGGGCAGGGACAGTCAGAGGTGGGATTTACACATTCTCCGAACTACTCAAAATTTCCACTACCAATTCTCCAGAATTGGTTAGAACTTGCTGAATACCACCTCTGCTGTAGATGTATATGTCCAGTACCTCCATCCCCGATGCCATATAAATAAGACTATTTGGAGAAGACATACCTGTTGTTCGGGTGTGCTCTTTGCAGGTCAATCCAGGTTCCCCACTGCTCCAGTCAGCTGGAGCCATCTGCCAGTTGACTTGGAGCCCCATGGATTTAGAGCCTTGAAGTCCAGCTATAACTGACCCAATGATTCTGAATAGGCAGGTGTAGGATTGGACTATGGTAAAGCTAGATAGAGGAGGCAGAATCACTCAAATAGACCTGGGTTCATACATCACACTGGCTAGTGGAATAAACCAACATTAACAAGTTGACATCTTGAGCTAATTCTACAAATCCCAGGAACAGGACCGATAAGGCAGTTCTGTTTTCACATGATGGAGAACTTCAGCCTCATTTGTACAGTAAATGTATCCTTGCCCTTCCTTAAAGTAAGGAAGATCTCTTGCTATGGGTCTAGAAATGACATTACTATATTATATCCTCTTTCACTTTCAATTTTATGGAGGACTCTTCTGAAGCAAACTAGATATTGATCAGAAACAACCTGATTGGTGGCATGCAAGTATGGATTGAAGGAACTTTGTGTCTAAGACTCAATTGACAACTTCAAACATCACCATTCCACACACCCACTACATTCATCCAGACCCATCCCACCATGATAAGGAGAGTGATTGGTGCTTATTTTCCCAGCAGAAGGCACTCGATGAGAAGGGAAATGAAGGGAGCCATGGTGGCGCAGTGGTTAGAGTGCAGTACTACACGCTACTTCTGCTGCCTGCCTGAAGTCTGGCAGATCAAGTGTCACCAGGCTCAAGGTTGACTCTGTCAGGGGAAAATATTTCACCCTGAACTAATGAGGCTTAGACCGACGGCTTTTCCAAACAGGCATATCTTCAAGAAGCGAAAATTAAAATAAAACCTGAGAACATGTTCTAATTAAAAACAAGCTTTAATACAAAAATAACAAAATAAGAAAATAAATAAATCTATCTGATTGTTACATTTTGGCAAGAAACAAATGTTGTCCGCCTTCTTGAAGACGAACAAAGATCAAAAGGAAAAAAGTCTCTGGAATGTGTGATGTATTATAAACATGTTAAGCATGCGCAGTAAATCATTGCTGATAAAGGCCTATGACCTGCGCAATAACTCTTTCAGTTCAGCTAGCAAACCAATTAACGCAGTGACAGACTCAGCCTTCCAGTCTTCCAAGGGTGGTAAAATGAGGACCCAGATTGTTGGGGGCAAAATGCTGACTCTGTAAACCACTTAGAGAGGACTGTAAAGCACTGGGAAGTGGTATATAAGTCGAAGTGCTATTACTATTGCTTATCTCCTTGAGATTGACTCCTTATATGATTGACTGATGGATAAACACTACTTCAATGCTGACACAGTTATGGGTAACACATACCTGTGTCATTCATAAGCTGGGGATGGGGTGAAGGCAACATCATGGAGATACAGAAATAAAACAAATTCTTGCTAGTCTAGTTTTGTGCCATTATTAGGTACAAGTGGGATGAGGCCCAGAGAAATATAAGTATTTAAACAGGTAATATGAAGACATACTGTAAAAGAGGCTGAAAATGCTCAAAGATGATCAGTTTTATCATTCCTTGATTTTAAGAGTTTAAATGTTAAACTCTTACAAACAATAAGATAATTGGAAAGACTTACCATCTCAGAACAAGAACATTTTAACAGATTTAACAGAGTTGGAAGGGACCTTATAGGTCATCTAGTCCAACCTCTGCTTAAGCAGGAGACCCTACACCATTTCTGACAAATGACAGTCCAATCTCCTCTTGAAAGTCTCAAGTGATGAAGTTCCCACAACTTCCGAGGGCAAGCTCTTTCTATTGGTTATTTGTTCTCACTGTCAGAAAGTTCCTCCTTATTTCCAGGTTGAATCTCTCCTTGGTCAGTTTCCATCCATTATTCCTTGTCTGGCCTTCAGGTGCTTTGGAAAATAGCTTGACTCCCTCCTCTCTGTGGCAGCCCCTCAAATATTGGAATGCTATCATGTCTCCCCTTGTCCTTCTCTTCACTAGACTAGCCATGCCCAGTTTCTGTAACCATTCTTCATATGTTTTAGTTTCCAGTGCCCTAATCATCCTGGTTGCTCTCCTCTGCACTTGAGTCTCAATATATTTTTATAGTGTGGTGACCAAAACTGGAAGCCTTGAGCTCCCAAATCTGTTCTGAGAATATGAATCCATTCTTTCCTAAGGAAAGCAGATCTTGCTTTGCTTCAGGCTCTCCAGAGAAGGAATCCAGAAGCTGTGCTCCAAAACCTCCACAGGGTCAACATACAAACACAGAGTCCACCTTTTCAGAATATAACAAGCAAGGCTTCATGAGAAACATGAGGCTAAGTCTTTGCCCAAGTCTTCTCACGCAGTACAAATGATATTTTCTCAGCAAAGATGAAGGTAGGATTTGGATTTTAAAAGGCTACGTGTCTAAATTGTACCAATGAATCAATTTTTGTCTTCTGAATATTTTATGCACTGATACATCTGCATTCCAATATAAATGCTGCACAGAATCAAAAATCATAGCAAGAATGGATGAAGCGACAACCCGAAACACAAAATGTAGACAAATGCAAATAAAGTAAAAAGGTTTCAATAAACAATTGTCTATTTCAAATCATTCTTAAAAAGTCTATCATTTAATATATATCTACACACACATTTAGTGGAAATAATGTAACAGTTAAATGCATGTCCACCAGTGTCACTTTCTAGCGCAAGAAGATATTTTCCCCAAATTAATGATATATTAAAATGTTAAGTTATGTATTGGTCCTTAAGTGATGAACATTCTGAGCATCTTAACAATCTTCGGTATCTCAGAAAAATGAGAAAGAAATAGTTTTTCATTTCTGGTGGTGAAAATAACAAGCAGGCAATATTAAAAATGGTATTAATAAAGTGAATGAGGGGAATTTATTAAAAAGTGCATTTAAAACTAGGGCAAATACCCAATTGACCGTCCTTCTACGTGCCATACATTCAGAATACACTCATCCCTAAGATCCTTCCTATAGCTGTGATGGTGACCCTATGGCACGCATGGCACAGGTGGCATGTGGAGCCCTCTCTGTGGGCATGAGAGCCATCGCCCAGCTCTGCTCCACCACGCATCAATGTGTGCCTCCCACCAGCCAGCTGATTTTCAGGTCTCTGCTGCACATGCAGGAGATGCACACACATGAACGGGGGTGGGTCGTACATGCAGATGGGTGGGGGGAGCGTGGGGGTGGTGATGCGGTGTCCCCTGGCCCATTTTTGGTCCCAGGAGGCTTTAGGGAGGCCTGCTGGGCCCAAAAAGGGGCATGGGGGGTTGTGCACATGCGCTGGGGAGCGCAGGGGTTGCACGCATGCGCAGAGGTGCGGGAAGAGCGCAGGAGGTCATGTGTGCATGCTCAGGGGCGGGGCACATTGCATTATGACTGTGGGCATGCGCATGCGTGCTGGTGTGATTTTGGCACACAAGGAGAAAAAGGTTAGCTATCACTGTTCTGTAGCAACCTTGAGAACAGACACTCCATGTCCTTATTCAGACAATCTTCTAGAAAGGACCACGTGTGTGTGTGTGTGTGTGCTGTAAAACAAGTCAACATTTTGACAGGTCTCTGCACATACCCCTGCATCTAGACTGAGTAGGTCGCCATTTAATTTTTGCACCCTGGAACACAGAGGTGATACCACAATGTGGCCATCTACGTCTACAGTAGGGTTATAGCTGAGTTCCAAACTCTGCAGCCAAGAGGTGTCACAGGTGATCATGCCAAGTGCAGGCAGCTGTCTAATGGGAATCAGAAAGTCCTGGGATTATTCAGAAGACATGGTTACCTACAGAGTTTTTCCTTTCCTTTTTTTTAAAGCATATTTTAAAGTCTTCTAAAAAATGACTTGCAGTCAGTGCTCCCTCCCTTCATTATCTTATGGGTAAACCAGCTCTTTTGTATGTTATTTGCTTGCCAAATTGTTATCGCTAATCAAACTAAAATGTGCAATCTTTGATACTTTCTCATAATTACATAGGTATGTTTAGATATTAACAAAATGTCATTTATGACAGACTTTTGCAAATGGCAAAGGCACTGTAGCTTTATAACTGATAGGCCTTGTATAACCTCCCACCACTTTTCATGATCTTAAACCAGGTGAAGACATTTGAATTACAATAAGTTTCTCTACAAATGGTCCTGTGTGGGCTCTTTTCATAGTTGCAAGTGAGTCCAATGTTACCATGCTAATCTTATGTTACTGTATGTTCAGATATGTTCAATGCTTATGGCTTGCTAAACATGATGATTATGTATGATTTGTATGATAGTATGATTTGATTGCTTATTTGTACCTTATGACTATCATTAAATGTTGTACCTTTTGATTCGTGACGAATGTGTCTTTTCTTTTAGGTACACTGAGAGCACCAAAGACAAATTCCTTGTGTGTCCAATCACACTTGGCCAATAAAGAATTCTATTCTATTCTATTCTATTCTATTCTATTCTATTCTATTCTATTCTATTCTATTCTATTCTGTTCTGTTCTTTCCCCCCCAATTTTTTTATTTTTTTAATTCTCTTACATACCATTTTAAGTATACATTCACATAATTGTTTTACTTCTTTACATTTGTCATTCTTATACATTTGTTATTTCATTTAATAGGTTATAATATACAGTTTGATTTGCTTTATTTACCATCCCTTCCACCTGTTGTAATACCACCTTATTTTCCCTTTCTTTTTCCCTCCCTCCCTTCTCTATTTTCTTCCTTCCTCCTCTCCTTCCTCTTCCTTCTTCACTTACCTTTCTCCTACTCTTCCTTTTCCCATTCCTATCCTCTCTCCTTCTTTTTCTCTCCCTTCCATCCTCCTCTCCTTACCTATTTCTTCTTTTCCCCATCTTCCTCTCATCCTTTCCTCCTCTCTCCCTTTCTTTTTCTATTGTTGTAGGTGTCTCTTTCAAATCTCAGTTTATGTTTCCTTGGGTTGGTATTTCCGCAAACCCAAATATAATTTGGTATAATTTCTTATTCCCTTACCTTCGCTAATCTATCCTACTTATGTTCCCCCCCTTTATATATCACTCTGGAACATATACCATACTTATATATTTAATATTTTCTTTTCTGTTTTCCCCTTCTTCCTCCCCTTTTCCATTTAATAGTGCATCAACTGAGTTCTGTATCTTCTCCTTACTTTCTTTTCTAGCTTCCTTTCTCTAGCCAATCATAAAATCTTCCCCATGTCTTGAAGTACACTGATTCATCCTTATCCTTTATTTTCAGTGTCAACCTATTCATCTCTGCACAATCTAATATATTTTGTATTATCTCTTCATCAATTGGTAACTTATTTAATTTCCAATTTGGGGCAAATGCAATTCTCGCTGCTGTAGTTACATGTATAATCAAATAAGTATCCTCTTTCTTGAGTTTCTCTGTTCTGTTCTATTCTAATATTGTACAAAGGAGAAACCTGATAGCACTATATCCCAAAAGTGCTTTTTCAAGAGGCAACTGGACTTTCTGAAGACGTTTCTTGGAGGAGAAGTGAAACATCTTCAAAGAAGAAACAGAAAGTCCAGTTGCCTCTTGAAAAAGCACCTTTGGGACAACCATGACCTGGATGACTGAGAATCTCCATAGACATTTAGCTATTGACAACAGTATCCAGTATACAAGGATGGACATGGGCAGACTCAGCCCTGTTTGTCCCTCCCAGGCCCCACCAACTCTGCCAAAGTGCTCTATATTTCAGTGCTGTGAATGCCCCAAATGGCTGCTTAACTTCTCACTCTTTTGAAGTGAGAATCAGAGGAAAATGCTCACTTAAGCCTAATGCAATTTGAACAGTTGAATGGTTTGATGCTCTGCAGCAACCCAGAGCACCCGAAAAGAAACAGACCGCCTATCCAACGTCTTCCAACACAATGGATACCCAGGCAACTTTATTAAAAAGTACCTGACCACGCAACTAGTTACAGCATAACCAACACAAACTATGAAAAGGATGATGCTATCATACATCAAAAACATCTCAGAAATGGCCAAAAGACTATTGTAACAACCCAGCGTCAACCTAACACACAAAACAATGAAAGCTTACTTTTTAAATAAAAAATGGGTCCAGTACTCTTCAACATCTTCATCAATGATTTGGATGAGGGGATAGGTTGAGAACTCATCAAATTTGCAAATAACACTGAGCTGGCAGGAATAGCCAACACTCGGGAAGATAGGCTTAAGATACAGAAGGATCTTGACTGACTTGAACATCGGGTGCTATATAATGAAATGAAATCCAATGATGAAAAAAGTAAGGCTCTACATTTAGACAAGAAAAACAAAATGCACAGGTAAGTATAGGTGGTACCTTGCTCAACAGTAGTAACTGTGAAAGTGATCTTGGAGTCCTAGTGGACAACCTTTTAAATAGCAGCCAGCAGTGTGCAGCAGCTGCCAAAAAAGCCATCACAGTTCTAGGCTGCATCAACAGAGGAATAGAATCAATATCACGTGAAGTGTTAATACCACTTTATAATGCCTTGGTAAGGCCACACTTGGAATACTGCATTCAGTTTTGGTTGCCACGATGTAGAAAAGATGTGGAGACTCTAGAAAGAGTGCAGAGAAGAGCAACAAAGATAATTAGGGGACTAGAGACTAAAACATATGAAGAACGGTTGCTGGAACTGGATATGTCTAGTTTAATGAAAAGAAGGACTAGGGGAGACATGACAGCAGTATTTCAATATCTCAGGGGTTGCCACAAAGAAGAGGGAGTTAAACTATTCTCCAAGGCACCTGAAAGCAGAACAAGAAGCAATGGCTGGTAACTAATCAAGGAGAGAAGCAACTTAGAACTGAGGAGAAACTTCCTGACAATTAGAACAATTAATCAGTGGAACAGCTTGCCTCCAGAAGTTGTGAATGCTCCAACACTGGAAGTTTTTAAGAAGATGTTGAATAACCATTTGATTGAAGTGGTGTGGGGTTTCCTGCCTAAGCAGAGGGGTGGACTAGAAGACCTCCAAGATACCTTCCAACTCTGTTATTTTACTGTATTCTAAATAAACCAAAAGACCCAATAAAGACCCCAGAAAAACAGAAGTTATCTTCAACATACAGTGTAAGGGCTGTAACAGCCACTTTGAAGGACAGATAGGCAGAAGATTAGCAAACTGCATCCATGAACACCAACCAGCAATTAGAAAGCACAATGGAAATTCCTTAATTAAAACTGTCCAAGATTCAACAAATTACAAGATTAGCATATCTCTGTTTTAGCCTCTTTTAATTTTTCTTTCATGTGCATAGCTTAATTGCAATTCAAGTTTTAACATTCCCCAAACATGTAAATGAAGAATGTAATATAGTGAAATATGGGTAGATCCCTAAGTTAAAGTTTTGATTTGTAGTTTGGGTATATATAATTTAATCATTTTTTTTTAATTTTTATATTCAAATTCTGACCGTTTGCGATTTAGGTTAATATATAAACAATACTGAACTCTCTTTTTAAATCCTCAAGGCAGACATAAATCACCTAAAGAAAATGATATTGTTAATATTGATATGTAAACATTTAAAATTATCTAGGTAAAAGTAACAATCAAATTTGTTGCATTTGCTGTTCTTCTATGAATGCTTAAAGAAGACAAAGTCCACAAATCTCAATGGGGTTTACTTCTAAGCAAATATGTATGATGATGATTTGTTAAATAATTGGAAGGATTATTCTGGGATGAAAGATTCACTGTGGAAAACATTCCATACATCTGCACTAAGCTTTGGTTCCCGGCGCAGTGAATACACAATCCTTCTTGCATGCACAACTGGTCAAGCATAAAATATTTTGGTTCATGCATAACACGAAGCTGTTTGTTCATTAGACACTGATTTCAGGAGAGAGCCTGTCTTAATGAAATCTCAGTGTTTTACCACAATACAATTTTTAAATTCGGGAATACATCACGGAAATCATTTCATGAAACCTTCTCTGTAACGTTGTGCAAATTTTCTTCAAATAAACCCAGTGAATACATTGACAGCAAGGAGAGCTGAGCAGGGCCTGAAGCCAATAACTCTTCATTAAGATGAGCAGAGAATTGGAAAGTATCAATTTTGTGCCAAATGGAACCCTGTGATGAATAATTATGGCCCAGGCTGTAAACCCCTTAAAAATTACATGGCACAACAATAATACAACACGTTTCTGAGGGTTATGGTATTGTAAGATTTTAGGCCTGAAAACATTTTCAATTTCCATTTCCCCTTCTCGAATCTGTAGTTTTGACTCCTCTGGGAAGTCAAATTTGTAAGGAATCAAAATTTGATTAACCACACCAAAAAATAAGGAGATCGCCACTATTGTTTGAAAGTGTGTTTACCTAAACCAAGGAATTTAAGACACCATCACTCCCATGACTATCTTCTTCCTACATTTCAGACAGTGACGGCACTAGCGGATGAGTTGTAATCCAATGAAAGTGACAGGGCAATAACAGCATCTGTGCCTGAGGTCAGTGAGCCAGTGGGCTTTCATAGCATCAAGGCATAGCATTTCATGGCATCATTCATCAATGATTTGGATGAGGAAATAAATGGGGAACTCATCAAATTTGCAGATGACACCAAGCTGGCAGGAATAGCCAACACTCCAGAAGATAGCCTTAAGATACAGAAGGATCTTGACAAACTTGAACATTGGGCACTATCTAATAAAATGAAATTCAATGGTGAAAAGAGTAAGGTTCTACATTTAGGCAACAAAAACGGAATGCACAGGTACAGTATAGGTGGCACCTTGCTCAGTAGTAGTAACTGTGAAAGGGATCTTGGAGTCCTAGTGGACAACCATTTAAATAGGAGCCAGCAGTGTGCAGCAACTGCCAAAAAATCCAACACAGTTCTAGGCTGCATCAACAGAGGGATAGAATCATAATCAAGGGAAATGTTAATACCACTTTATAATGCCTTGGTAAGGCGACACTTGGAATACTGCATTCAGTTTTGGTCACCACGATGTAGAAAAGATGTGGAGACTCTAGAAAGAGTGCAGAGAAGAGCAACAAAGATGATTAGGGGACTGGAGACTAAAACATATGAAGAACAGTTGCAGGAACTGGGTATGTCTAATTTAATAGAAAGAAGGACTAAGGGAAACATGATAGCAGTGTTCCAATATCTCAAGGGTTGCCACAAAGAAGAGGGAGTCAAACTATTTTCCAAGGCACCTGAGGGTAGAACAAGAAGCAATGGGTGGAAACTAATCAAGGAGAGAAGCAACTTAGAACTGAGGAAAAACTTTCTGACAGTTAGAACAATTAATCAGTGGAACAGCTTGCCTCCATAAGTTGTGAATGTCCCAACACTGGAAGTATTTAAGAAGATGTTGGATAGCCATTTGTCTGAAATGGTATAGGGTTTCCTGCCTAGGCAGGGGGTTGGACTAGAAGACCTCCAAGGTCCCTTCCAACTCTACTATTGTATTGTATTGTATTGTATTGTATTGTATTGTATTGTATTGTATTGTATTGTATTGTATTATTGTATAGCACTCTCAACTTTATCATCCAAAGCAGGATGCTGCCATTCCTTGATTCTCAGGCCCTCCTGCTCTTGTGACCACTCTGCCTGATGATAGTCCAGAATTGCAGCAAGAACAGCAACCTGGGAATGTATTCATGAATGCATGGACACATGCATGTACTTGGGTAGCATGCATATATACATGCACATATTGAAGACCAAGGTAATTGTGTAATTGTGGCAGGAAAAATGAAAGAATGATTTATAATTATAGGTAAGCTGTAAAAAAAATCAGAGTAAATAGATACATTTGTAAAATAGCAATAGCACTTAGATTTACATACCGCTTCACAGTGCTTTACAGCCTCTCTAAGCAGTTTACAGAATCATTATATTGTCTCCAACAATCTGGGTTCTCATTTTACCCATCTCGGAAAGATGGAAGGCTGAGTCAACCTTCAGCCTGGTGAGACTTGAACTGCCAAATTGCAGGCAGCTGGCAGGCAGCAAAAGTAGCCTGTGGTACTGCACTCTAACCACTGCACCACCGTGGTTCTTTAACAAAAAGTGTTTGTTAAAGATGGAAAAATATTTAGACATACAACCACTGGTAGAAAGATACTGGGTACCACATGAGCTGTTCTAAGAAGCAAGCATGGCTGCATAGAAGAAGGTTCTTCTGCCCTTTATCAAAGCAAAATGAACATTGGTTAAGCCAGGAGAAGATAGGAATGAGTGAAGCCAGTGGGGGTGGATTGCTTAAGAAGTATGTGTAGAAAAACAAGAAGATATGGAGTCAAGAATGAATAGTGCTGAATTAATGTGAATTGGGGAAAAAATAAATCAAGAATATGACCAGAAGAAAATGGTTTGTTGAAGTTCTTTGAGTATGTTCAGAAAAGGAATGAAGACTCAATCATAAAATTCAAGGTCAGGTCAGCCTCAACTCTGCTAGTGTTCAGAAAGCCCCCAAGGCCATTCCAGAAAGCATTTGGCAATTGATGGCATTGGTGGTGGTGGGAGTTGTACTATAGACAAACATGACTGCTAAGACTCTTTTCCTTGGTGGTCAATGGCTATTATTTTGGTTTCGGTTTCCTTTCCTTTATAAACTGCTCAAAGCCATTTCAGTACTGAGTAACATATAGATTGCTGTAGTACATATATAAAAATAGAATAAAATAAATGTAGGAAGGAAGAGGTGATGAGTTGAAAGGAAGCTCATGGTTGGATGTCATTTTTGAGATCCTCAAGAAAAAGCAAGTGAGAAATTTAAAAACAAAACACAATGTGTGAATTGGTTTATGCATACGGTGGAATCAAGATTGCTTGTAAAGACAGAAAAGTATGGTATAATGAATAGTATTTGTATAAACTCGATTCTGTTTCTTTCTCTTATCTCTGACTTTTCATTGCTCGCTTCTCTTTACTCTTTTTCTAGGATGGGTAGGTAGTTATCCTCTTATAACTAATGTAAATGGGAGATGCTGTCCTAAAGAAAGACATTCCGTGTAATCATGTTCTCAGTTGCACACAGATTGGAAGGGAAAACATTTTCCAATAATGCCTGCTCTAGAGAGACATCTCATGCCGTGTTTTACCAAACAACCCTTTTAAAATAATCTTAAGAAAGGAGAGCAGAAACTTTTAAAGCAGAGGTGGGTTGCAAATCCCGAACTGCTACCAGTTCGCTCGTGCTCGCACATGCGTGATGCTTCTACACATCTGCAGAAGCATCCGGATGGGTGGGCGGAGCCTCCTGCCACCACCACTACCGGTTCATTCAATCTGGCTGAACCAGGAGCAAACCACCTTTGCTTTAAAGGGACCATCAACAGTTTAAAACCTGAGCAGCAGTGCATACAGGTAGCTGACTTGTTTGGGTATAAACATGTCCACTGTCATAATATGCCCTCTATTTCTATTTCAGCTAGGGTGGTAATGCCTATATTATCATATTTAGGCTGTTTTGCAACTCTGGCATTACGATCCCAAGCCCAGGCGAAAAAGGAATATCAGCCTCAGATTCTGCAGTGCGGTTGGCGAGATTTCAATGCCACATCCTTATGCATCAATCCCAACACAACACACACACAGCAAGATGCAGACCTGAGAGATGATGCAAATGCTCCCAACCCTAATGAGGCAGGACCCTACTTAGTTTATCCAAGATTAAGTGAAGACTGACTAGCAGTGTACCTCACATATAGCAAGGGGGAAAATCTAAGTGAATACAAATTGCATAGGATTGCACTGCTTGACTGTAATCCAAATAGACCTTCTTGGAAATAAGTACCATATCATTAAATGCCTTACTTCTAAGTAGACTTGAAATGGTCTTATTTCATTTTGGGATTTTAAAAAAAATTATATGCCCTCAAGAGAGCTGGAACTTCACATAATGTGTTTAAAGCGGGATAATTATCTTTGGGATAAGAAAGCTATAGGATCCATAAAAATGCACCGTTAGAAAAACACCTGCTTATAACTCGAATTTCTGGGAGATGTGGGTCCAACATTGAGCCAGTCTCTTATTGCAGTGGAAATAGGCAGAATCAAACCCTTCCCAGTAAATTGAGAGCTGTTAAACTCTGTGCCAAGTACAGTCCCAATTTGTATACTTCCTGCTTTTGGCTGCCAAACTGTCATTGCCAATCATATTTACAACCATTTGGCTTTGGAGAACTTGTAATGTTAGCCAATGTGCTATATATCAAAGCCGCATGTGCTCAAGTTATCATTTACAAATGTTATAAACTGTATAGATGGACATCTCATATATCAAAACTTTTAAGTCACCCAGCAGGGTGGAGAGGAGGAGGAGGAGGAGGAGGAGGAGGAGGAGGAGGAGGAGGAGGAGGAGGAGGAGGAGGAGGAGGAGGAGGAGGAGGAGGAGGAAGAGGAGGAGGAAGAGGAGGAGGAAGAGGAAGAGGAGGAGTGGAATGGAGGAGAAACATGCAAATTAAATTATCCCCAAATCTATGCCCATGGATTCCATGGAATGCAAGGACCCAAAATAATTACTTCTGGGGTCTCTTACTCTCTCTGCTCTTGTCAGTCATTGCAGCTATTTATGAGAACTGATTGTGAAACGTAGTTAAAAAGAGGGATTACAATTTTCAGATAAATGAGCAACTCTATGGTCTCCTGAGCCACTGCAAAAGTTACCAATGAACATAATTTAAGATGTGACAGAAGAGATGTTATCACTTGTGCTGTTTGTGGGTTTGGGGGAATATCTTTTAATAATGAATACTTATATAGAATGTTCTTTAATGAAGACAAAATGATAGAATTTGAACTCAAAAAGATGACTGGAGATAAACAATCCCGATTGCAGAGCTGTGGTTCCCTGGCATTTTTCAAGGAAGGAAATCTTCAGATTGCTTTTATACATCTAAAAAAAAAGATTAAGCAATGCAAACAAATTCCAGTCTCCAGACATCCCCAGTTCAACCCACTTAGAAAACTTGATTAAGAATTAGAAATTGAGTCTCTGTTGTTCTACATTTTAATCTCTATTTACCATTTCTTTTACATCAGTTTATTCCAGCTCTTGAACAGTTATTATAATTCAGCTTTGAGTACTTTAATTAAAATATCTCTTTATACTTTCTGATCCCTCATAATCCCTCCAGGTTACAGTGGTAGGTAGGAAATAAACTGTAAAGGTAAATGTTCCCCTAGCACATGTGCTAGTCGTTCCCGATTCTAGGAGGGCAGTGCTCATCTCCGTTTCAAAGCTGAAGAGCCAGCGCTGTCCGAAGATGCCTCGGTGGTCATGTGGCTGGCATGACTAAATGCCAAAGGCGCACGGAACGCTGTTACCTTCCCACCAAAGTGGTCCCTATTTTTCTACTTGCATTTTTATGTGCTTTTGAACTGCTAGGTTGGCAGAAGCTGGGACAAGTAATGGGAGCTCACTCCATTACGCGGTGCTAGGGATTCCAAGTGACCTGCGGTCCTTTCTGATTGACAAGCTCAGTGTCTTAGCCACTGAGCCACTGGGTCCATCAACTAAACTATATGGTGTTTCAAAACCTGAAGATAGATTTCTGAGTCAATTAAACTTTGTTTTTAATTATATGTCAAAAATTGCAAAGAGAGATAAGAAAAATCTCTCATAAAAGCTGACATCCTTTGTGTTCTAAACAAAACTAGGTGTACAGAAAATTCATGTTAGTTAAATTACTAATATTTTAATCAGATTCCTCAAGAATAGAAAAAATGGGAAATGGTGGTTCAGCTATAGAAAAAAAGCCAATGATCATTTTTTTAATTTAAGTATTTATTTGTTTAAATTATTGTTATGGCTGCATGATGACTCTAGGAAGCTAACAGTACATAGCAATTCACCAACAACAATCGCATAAAAATAACTTAAATAGTGATACCCCTGATGATAAATACACACAAAGACTCCTAAAAACCACCTTTAAAAAACCCCTAACCAACCTTACCCATAGAGTTCAACCTGGCCAAACAATTGAGGAAATCACCAGGCCTTCAAGGTCCTATGGAAGCTAAGAGAGCCAGAGCCATCTGAATATTTGGAGACAGGGATGCTGTCCCACAGGTCAGACACTATTACAGAGAAGATTCAACTCATTAGGTCTGCTAGATGACACTATTTCACTGAATGAATTCAAGAGATACCTACCCTGCTAAATCTGGTGGGATGGGCAAAAATAATGAGAAACAGGCAATGAAGCCAATGCACCTTCTGAAGCAATGGCTTTTTGTAGAGTGCTATGGTGCAGGGGTCTCCAACCTGGAAACCCCTGCTATAGTGCACCCAAACATTGCACATACTGTTGCATTGTGAATCAATTGTAGCTTCTAATGGCTTTTCAAGGGCAGCCTTATCAACATTAGTGCATTGCAATAGTTCAGCCAGGAGATGAGTAAGGTGTTAGTGATTGTGAGTAGAGCTTCCTAACCCAGGAACATATGCAATTGGCAGATATGATCGTACTTGCACAAACACCCTCCTAGCCATAGTTGTCATCAGTTCCTTGAGCAGGAGTTCTGAGTCCAAGAGGCCTCCCCACAAACTATGTATCAACTCTGGGGAGTGCTATCCCATCCAGAATCAATGATGGAAATCTCCAGATCCAGAGGTCAAAACCCACAAGCATTGAGTCTTATTAGGGTTTGACTGAAAGCTGTTCTTTCTCATCCACTGGTAAAGAAAAGTGATGGCATAATTTGGGTATCTGGAGGCAGAGATGCAGAACTGATTATCATTCCCACATTAATTATACTTAAGTCACCCAGCAGTTTCATGTACCTATTAAATAGCAGTGAGAAGAGGGGTAGAGACCAAGGTACCCTGTTTTGCAGGGGTTTAGAGTCAGACCTCTCCACCTACTGGTACTAACATCAACTGGAATTGGCATTGAAGGGAAACACCAAAAAACCCACAACTACCAATCCCTGTAAACAGTATAGAAGGATACCATGATCGATAATATTAAAAATTGTTAAAAGCCAGGACGAGTAAGATGGATTCGGGTCAAGCCCTCTGGGATCCATGCAAAAAAGAAAGTACACACTGGCGTGATTTGATCTAAGACCACTGCTACTCTTTCATTCCAACCAGCAACTAAGGATGATCAAATCGGTCCTTCGTCTCTATTGCAGGAAGTGGTGGAGTAGGAGTGGCCACAGAGAAATCCAAGACCACCAGGAAATGATCTGACATTATTAATGGTCACATTGTCACTACAATGTCTCAATGCGACAATGCAACAAAAACCAGATCTAGACTGTGACCTCTACCATGCATTGAGCCATCAATTAACCTAAATCAGATTTTGGTAATGTGCTATTTTGCCATCTCACCCACAATTAAACCATAAATGAAAAACGTATTATAGAACATCCTTGCACTTCTCCTTGAGTTTTCCAGACTATTGTACAATTAAAAGAGAATGGGTAGTTGTTCCAAAGTGGCAGTATCATTTTTTAAAATAATAAAACACACAATACCATTCCTATTGTCCTCTTTGTATTTTTTTTTATTTATTAAATCTGTATACTGTCTGCCTCCCAACAATTCTTGACGTGTAATACCATTGACAAGCAGTATAATTCAAAAGAATATGATAAAAAAGCTAATGAATCTTCTAGAATAAAATTAACATATGGAAATATTTGTATTCGTTTATAGAAGATCCATTATAGCAAAAGACCACATCATATATAACCAAAGCTGACTTTTGAGCACCACATGACAAGCATGATTATGTTCTTGAAAAATCATGCTAATGTGCCTATCAATTCCAGCAAGCAATCCCTGTAAACATATTTAAACTGAGTATAATCCTTATTTGACAAATATTTAAAGTCACTTACAGCAAATCCAGCTTCTTCCAAACTGTTGTGACATAAAGCAATTAATATCACTGTATTTTATAACATCATCTATATTTATCCTAAACTGAATCAAATTGTATGGCGTTTGCTGGGAAACTCTTACACTTTATATTATGAATACATTATGAATAGAATTTCTTTCAGGACACAGATCTGTATTTTCAATATTCAGATGGAGAAAATGGAGAATTTAATATTAACACAAAATAGATGCTCAAGATATGGAAAAGTGTTCATCAGAAAAAGGAAAAAGGGAAGGAGGGGAGAGGAAAAGAGAGGAGGGGAGAGGGAAGGGAAGGAAAGGGAAGGAAAATAATATGTTATTTGGAACCAATCAGTAAAATGTCAATTCAGTCTTACTGCTTTAACCCATAGAAAAGTATGATACTTTTATGTGTTCAAAATGGAAGGCAACAGATACAATTATCTGTTTAGGAAATGAATGTACCTATACCAAACAGAAATAATTTAGGAAAAATTCCCATTTTAGTTTTTCAATGGCTTCCTTCCATTGATTCTGTGCAAGAGAAAAACTCTTTAAAAGTTATACAATAAATACCTTGGGATAAAACAGAACCAGAGAATCAGAGCAGCCAAGAAGAGAGATAAATATGCAAATAGGAAATGATGTCTAAGGCAACAATCTGACATTGTAACCCTAAAAAATCAGTATCATTTTATGTTTACAAGAAAGAGTATTATCTAAATATATTTTAACTTGAGCAAGATAGAGTTTCTGTTTGTCTACTGCAGCACTGTGGTAGATCCAGTGGAGTGCCTTGAGAGAGTAACCCTACCACAGGAGAAGCAACCCACGACTTGGGAGTCTTCCTATTCTCACAGATATTACAAGAAAGGTGGACGGGGGCCATGGCCAGATTTTTTTTGCTCAAATGTGGTTGGTGTGCCAGTTGTGGCCTTACTTAGAGCAGAAGGACATTGCTTCAGGGAATTATTATCCCATACCTATTTTCTTGGATTACAACAATTATAACAATATTTCTCTCTCTGGGCACATTGAGAATATATCTGCTGAATATAACTCTGCATTGGTGACAGGAAGGGTATCTGGCCAGTAAACTCTCAACTCCATTCAGTTGGCAAGACACCACCCTGCAAGGGATTATGGGATCCTTAAAAGGAGTTGATGATGATGATTCATGTAACATATTTACTTGATCACTGAATTAAATCATTTTCTGGACTTGTGCATTCTATTGAACCATAAGCTAATCAACCAGGTAATTCACAAAACAAAAGGCAAGATTAAAACTGATCAAGCATACATGCTTTCTATGTTGCGAAGTCATTACCAGATTCGGTTAAACTTGCTGTGTCATCAAATTCATGTAATCTTCATATCTGAATTTATTTGTAACCCATTCGCATCTTAAATGTACTCCATATAGAATCAGAATTGGAAGGTAGCTTGGGGGTTTCCTGAGTTGCTGGTGATCTTTTCTTTTGTGCAGAATGCTGCAACTTCACTGAAAGATTTTAATGCACTACAACAGGGGTGTCCAAACTTGGGAACTTTAAGACTTGTGGACTTCAACTCCCAGAATTCCCCAGGCAGCATGCTGGCTGGGGAATTCTGGGAGTTGAAGTCCACAAGTCTTAAAGTTCCCAAGTTTGGACACCCCTGCACTACAACGTAAGACAGAAATCAACAATCAAATGAAAAGGATGCTAATGCTTTCTGCTACACAGCAGCAGAACTAATACACTTAAAAGCACTTGGGCCATTGCAAAAATTAGGACAAGATTGCCAACATTTTTCAGATTTCAAGCAATTCTGTATCTAGGATATGCTTTTGGTGATCAGTAGAGAATGAGATGCAATAAAAACAGCCCTCTAGTCAAATAGGTGACTTCATGAGCCCATCTTGCCAACAGTTTGCCAACAGTTCAGAATTACAGTTGACCTCTGGGCTGCTTTTGGTTTCCCAGTGTAATCTTTAACCCTGATATTTCCTGGTAGTCTCCCATCCAAGCATGGACTGGCCCATTCTTGCTTAGCTTTCAAATCCAGACAGGTTTCCTCTCGGAAAAAAAAGTCTACTTCTGTTACTTTAAGCCTTCATTTGAACAGGTTAATTTACATGTGTAGAAGTAATGGGAAATAAGACATTTGGTCCAGATCGGCTGCAAGCCACACAAATATTTATCTTCTGATCTAAAATGTCAGTAAGCATTTACTGTAGATGGCGCTATAAACACTCCATTCTTATGAGAAAATCCTATAATCATAGATCTCCATAAAAAAGTTTGAAGTGCTGGAATATAGGCTTAAGTGCTTAGCTAAAAGTCTTCATGATTCTGAAAAGTTTACAAACGTATTCATTTCCAAATCCACATCTTTCAAACTTATCTTAGTTGAGCCACGGAAAATAGAGGGGAAAGGAGAATGGGGGTAGAGGTGGGGTTTAATTTGGCCAAGAAGTGTACATTTGGTACAGTGCCTGGATCGCTTAATTTCTTCTCTCCAAACACCACTTCAATGAGGTTCATTTTACCCCCAAAAGTTATTCAATCCCTGCGGTGGAGAAAGTCAACCTTCTCTGATGTGGAATGGATAGGAAGCCAGCTGCCAACATGGGTTTGCTTAAATAGAATATACATTAGAGCAGTGATCCCTTTGTAAACATCTGGACCCTGCAGATTTGGGGTAATCCCAAAATGAGTCCAAACTCATAAAAGTAAGAAAATCCAAACCTCTGTGACAAATAGAGACTCAGTCCCTTATGCTTCTTTTAAAACGAGGGGAGGAAGAGTTGCCTCTTACTGGCAATGTGGCAGAACGTGGAGGTACATGAATAATATCACAATCAAAGCATAAATAACAACAATAAAAATGAGATCGAAATTATATTGCAAATTACATACTTCTCTCTCTCCCTCCCCCCCTTTCTGTGCAATCATGTCCGATGTGGAAACTCCCTGGACAAGTCCCTGCAGTTTTCTTGGCAAAGTTTTTCAGAAGTGGTTTGCCATGGTCTCCTTCCTAGGCTGAGACCAAATGACTAACCCAAGGTCATCATGTCCAAGGCAGGATTAGAATTCACGGTCTTCTTGTTTTTAGCCTCATGCCTTAAGCACTACACCAAACTGGCTCTTATTGAGCGCTATGTAATAGTATATACAGTATACAACATTTTCACAGTTGGGCTTTTTATAAGTAGAAATAGATTGCTCCTGGTCTCCACCCAAAAAGCTCAGAATAGCCTACAAATTTTCCTAATTCTCTAATTACCCTTATAATAACTCTGAGAGCAATCGTACCTTCAAAATGACCTGAAGTCGTTCAGCAGATTCCATTGTTGGAAAACAAAAGCAACTGAAGTTCTCTCGCCTTAGTGGTAGTTCTCGGCGAGAATACTTGGCTTGACTGATCAGATGGTTACCTAGGGCAGCAGATTTTAGAAAGCGTAAGTCACGTAAAAATGCTGTTACATGCATACATGCAGAAATACATACATGCATGTGATACATACATAAAGGATGGGAGATGACTGTGTGTTTTGTTGGGTTTCTAACATTCTTAAGATAATCTGGTTCTTAAGTCATACTGGAATATGTTGTCTTCCATAAGGGCCATAATAATCATAAGATTTAATCAACAATCTATTTGGTATCCACATATATAGGATCACTATCTAAAGTCCTTTTTTGAGTCAGATGTAACTCCTGATATGAGTACATTTATAGACTTTTCTTGGCAACCAAATAGAAGTTGATTGTTGGCTTTTCTTTTGAGATGCGGTTTAGTAGGAAGCTTTTCTGTTTAATTTACAGCACTAGCTTTTCCCAATCTAGTGTATCCAAGTCTGAGTATGCTTAATCTTTTGAGATCAATCGAGGTTGGCTAGAAGATGACTCAGAATAATATAAACACTTGTTTTTTAAGCATATGACAATCCAGAAAATAATTTTTCCATGTCAAAAGAGGAATTTGTGTTCAAATTGTTTTACACAGAAATCCAATCCTTGTATACATTTGTTTATCCATTTATTTATTATGGTATCTGGAATTGACATTGAACAGTGCTTTGGATACAGATATTTTTGAATTGGCAGCAGAGGTGGGTTGCTCCCGGTTTAGCCGAACTGGTAGTGGAATTCAGGCCTGGGTCGCAGAACCGGGAGCGATGCAGGCCTGCCCTGCCCCTGAACCGGTTCCCTCACTGCCATTGGGCCACCACCATTTTGGTTTTTAGTGACTGCGCATGCACAGTTCACTGTAAAATTTTCTGTGCACACGCAAAGAACAATTTATATTGAACAGGGCACACCGTGTGTGTCTGGTGTGCAAGCGGGTTTTGCTCCATTTTGTGACACAGTTGTTAAATGAATCACAGTTGTTAAATTAGTAACCCAGTTGTTAAGTGAATCACACTTCTTCATTGCTTCTCAGAAGGTCACAGAAGGTGATCACCTGACCCCGGGACACAACAATCACCACAAATCAGTTGTCAAGCATCTGAATTTTGATCAAATGACTGTGGGAATGCTGCAAATGTTGTATCTGTGAAAAATGGTCATAAGTCACTATTTTCAGTGCTGTTGTAACTTTGATTGGTCACTAAATGAACTGTTGTAAGATGAGGAGTACCTGCAGTTCAGATTCTTGTAGAGAGCTTAAGTTTGCAATAAACCTTTTCACCCATTTGAACTGCTTGGATTTCCTGATTTCCCTGGCATTTGATACTATCTCTTATCAGATCTACTCATCATGGACTTTGGAAATGATGCTGGGAACTGGAACTAACACCATTCTGAGGACTAGTAGTGCATATGTCCATATGCTACTTTGGCAATAAAAGAAAAGACAAAGCCATGTAAAGAAAATCCTGGTGAGCTTATTAGCTTTACATCAGTTTTCCTGGAGATAAATCAGAAAATTATTCCCATCAGTACTGAAGTATGAGTCAGTTTAATTGTTGACTACACTGATAGGAGGAGAAGGACCAAAATAAGTGATGAAGTAAAGGAATAATACTTATTCTCTCTTTCAGTCCTTGACTAAATAAAATATCTCTGTATTACTGCAAAGAACAAAACAGAATTCTTGCAAAACATTGCATGATATTTTAAATGCATTTAGTTTGATGAAAAATTGCCAAGATTTCATTGTAATTTATTAAAGTAAACCTTGGTAAATGTTTTCCCATCCACTGTCAGGGAAAAAGAAATGATTTACAAAGTGTTTGTAAATCCAAGAATTTTCAGACACCGTTTGGATGCCAAAGCAGAGCTATTAATCTTGTGATTAGCGTCCTGAAAAAGAGTATTTATGGTCTGATTAACAAATATTTTTACCATTCTTTTTTTTCTACAAGGACGGTCATAGTAACACCCTATCTCTCCCTATTAAAAATGTTAGATTGGGTAATGGATAGGCACACACAGGCTTAACGGTAACAACAGCTCTTTATTAAGTACAACAAGTGAGAACAATCCAGCGAAGGTTGAGTCTGACAGCAGCCCTTTTATAGGGAGCTGTCAGACCCTTCGACCAATAGCATTAAACCTCTGTTCCGCCAGAACAGAGGACCTTGGTGGAAAACACTGCAGTTAGAACAAGTATCTAACAAAAAACACATCAGAATTATGCTTCTCTTACCCATACTATCAAAAGGGGGTAGTTGGCTTTTTCAGAAATAAAATTAATCTGGATTCTCTCTAATTAAATCAAGGAGGGCTATACAAATACATACAAAGATTTATGTTGTAGAAACATAGCTTCCCTTCCTTGAATGAGACTCACATTTTTGGAGAATAAGGTTGTGTGGATTTAATTGAGCATTAAGGAACTCTCATAAAAAGTTGGATGTGCATCTCTAGCAAAACTGCACAACCTTTTCAGATGACACATGATGGACCGGAGGGGAGGGGGAGCTCACTCCAAAAAGGGAAGAAGAAGGGCTAAATCTCAATTTAGTTATTGTGATTATTCCCCAAGCACATGTTTTACAATTTCACCGTTCTATGATGTACATAATAACTATTTAGAAACACCTGGAAGGAGAAGGGAGTCTTAAAATATACATTTCTGCTCTGATCTGTAGCCATTTAGCTGAATTCCCACAAACATATTTCCATGCAATTTATAAGCCAAAAGACAATAGGTCACATTGTCTTTGCCATCCACTGTACTAGAATAGAGTGAAAATAAGCTATTATCAATAAGGCTCCTCATCCAGGTTCTGCTGTATGGATATAATAATCCTGCTTTTCCATTTGGGACTGTTTATCAGGCATGCTTTTACATGAACGAAACATTAGTTACAGACTGAATTTCCAATATCATCAAGAATGTGTGGACTGCAAAACTGCACTTCTGATATAATTTCTGCACAGGACAATCCTCATGTGCTGAAATTGTAATTTTTTTTTGTTAAGCGAAAGGAAGGAAATTCCTAAGGAAGAAGCTGACACTGAAAAGTTTAAACCTACATGTTAAATAAACCCATGTTGACATTTTCATCTTAGGTTTGCTCTGGGGAATAGCTTGCTTGGATTTCTTGCTTAGGTATCTTTGAGCTATAGTATATTCTCAGTGGGTGTATGGCACTTTGTGTTTATATTCTATAAAGAAGGAATTGCACGTTCCCTTCTATAGGAGCTGTTGAAGGAATCACTTCAATGTCTTTGGCAGCACGTTTGATCCTCTATAATTGAGCTGTAATTTGAAATGCACGTATTACCTTTGTAATCTGTTAACAAAGAACTTGGATACTAATTATATTCAAAGAAATGAAGATTTATTGGGAATTATGGTATTCATTTCCCTACTGAAATCGTTCTGGATTTCAGCCCTGAATTTCAGATGTCTTGTGTCCATTTAGACATGCAAAAAAAAGGGAACACATTTCTGCTAGATTGAGGCAAAGTTCAAGGCTGAAGAAAAGACTATTCAAGCATTGATTATTAGTCATGATGGTGTTACATTCAACCTCTAAGTTCAGAATAACAATTCTTGGAGTACAATTTAAGTTCAAGTTGTTAAAGGATAATTATGTTCAACATATCCATCTGAGGTACATGAATGGCCACTACGGAGAAGAATGCTGATTAGATATCTCTTTTTCTTATTTAACTTCTTTCACATTTCATTTTAAAGTATCAAACAAGGCATATGTCCATTTAGCGTGGGCCATCTAACTGTGTATATCTCTGGCACACCTGGGCAAGAACAAGGTGACCCACATGTTTAGCTGTGAAGTTTAATGAGGAATACAGTTATGGATCACTAAATATACTTTTTTCAAGGTGATCGTGATGTTTTCCACAACTGCACTTTATGGTCAATCCTAACATGGATAGATTAACCAGCATGGTTAATAGTCATATTAGTTATTATAGCATCTATTCATTTGTAATTGCAGAACAATGTTAGGAAAATGTTCCCTCTGTTTGAGATTATTTGACTCCAATTCTTAGTTTCTAAGCGATTGTAAAAGGCATCTCAGTATGCTTGTTAATATAATAATATAAGAAGAAGAAAGAGAAAGAAGAAGGAGAAGGATGGACTCACTTACAGTGGTAAGGAGGTACTGTTGAAAGAGTTGAAGACCAGTTAGAGATAGATCATCAGGGAGAAAATCTATCCATGTGGGCTTGAAGCCAGGGGTAGGCTTAATTTTTTTTTAGCAAGGGGTTCTTTGCCCTTTTGCTGGGTGGGCGTGGCCATGGTGGGCCTAGTCAGCCTCCTGCACCATGGTGAGGTGGCATTTTTGCCCTCCCAGGGCTCCAGAGCCTTTCCTCAAGTCTCTGGGAGGGTGAAAATGGCCTTCCCAGGCTCCGGAGGCCCTCTGGAGGCTGGAAACAGGCCCGTTTCTGGCCTTCCTGAACTTCTGGTGGGCCAATTTTTCGCTCTCCTCGAACCTCCATGCGCGCCCTGCACTTACCTGCATCCAAAATGGGCTGCGTGGGGACTCCTGGGAGGGGAGGGGTAGTGAGGCCAGCCAGGAGTGGGATTTGGGGGGTTCTCTGAACTGCACAGAATCTTAGCTAGAGGTTCTCCTGTGAACCCCAAGCAGCCCACCCCTGGCACTGGTTGCTAAGAGTCAACAATGGCTTGATGGCACATAATCAGTCCCTTTGAACCCCAATAATCAGCAATGATATGTAACCTTAGAATTCTTTGAGCTGAAACTTTCAGTATAACTTAATCCAAAATTGTAAAACACATGAAGTAGTCCATGTAACCAAATAGTCCATAACACCAGAAACTTTTTCTTGTTTCTTTTTCATCCCAGATTTTGTGGTTTCATGCCAGTCTTCTCTTCCTCAGTAAAAGGTTCATGGACAAGTCTGATTTCTATTTGCATACAGCGAGTTGTCTAAGATATCAATGTACATGGTTTCCTTATGTAGATGCCCTGCGTTATTCTTTCAAAATAGAATAGAATAAAATTCTTTATTGGCCAAGTGTGATTGGATACACAAGGAATTTGTCTCTGGTGCATAAGCTCTCAGTGTACATAAAGAAAAATAAAATAGAATATATTAATCAAGAATCATAAGATACACTTAGCGATAGCCATAGGTTACTAATAAGCAATCAAATTATGCTAGGAAACAAATAAAACAATATAAAATTTAAAGATACAAGCAACATGGTTGTAGTCATAAGTGAGCAGAGATAGCTACTAGGAAGGAAGAGAAGAATAATAGTAATAATACAGTCAGTAGATAATTTGACAGTGTTGTGAAAATTAGCTGTTTAGCAGAGTGATGGCGTTTGGGGAAAAACTGTTCTTGTGTCTAGTTGTTCTGGTGTGCAGTGCTCTATAGAGTCGTTTTGAGAGTAGAAATTGAAACAATTTATGTCCAGGATGTGAGGTGTCTGTAGTTATTTTCATATTCCCTACATGTATATTTCCTCTTATGGCGAATTCAAAGCAAGATTGAGAGATAAACAATGAAACAGGGCAGGCAAGCTGAAGTATTCTGCTGCGCCAAGGAATTTTCTGCCCATAAGTTTTAAGTAGCTGTAGTCCAGTGAAATAGACTCATTTCATTTCATTTCAACTTAGAGACAAAGTAACCAGTTATGGCATTTGGGAGCTATCATTTAAAGGATAATTCAGCATCATCTGCATCAGTGGTGGGATATGATCGGTACGCCCCGGTACGGGGGTACGGGTGCCTGCTGGGGGCACTAGGTACCATTGCAGTACGGTGCTCTGGAAGGCCCACCTGCCCGCCTGCCCTCTTTACCTGTATTTGAGCTGATTGGGGCTTAAGCGCACAGAGCGTACAGCGCCTGTGCGACGCTCTGCCAAGCAGCTTGAGCGTCGTGGAGCATCACAGGCTGTAAGTAAGCCTGTGTGCACTGCGTGCGTGCTATGTGCATGCATGTGGTGCATGGCAGGTCCCATTGCACCGTACCAGTTGCAACGGGATCCAGAACCCACCACTGATCTGCATGTTGAAAGTGGCCATTCAGGCCATAAATTATGCCCTGGGTACTAAAATAATCATGGTTTTGAATAGAAGAAACTCTGAATCGGTGTTTCTTAAATTGGTAACTTTAAAATATGCGGACTTCCAATATGTCAGGACTTCAAGTGCTCTAAATGATGAATAAATAATTCTGCCGATTTAAGTATCTTTTGTTCAAAGCAGACTAATAATAAGGAAAACATTTCCAGGCTGGTTCTTCCTGTCTTTATCATGCAGGAACCATCACCTTAAGTCCTGCCTCCTGATCTGGAAAGAAATGTTTGCTGATTTTCTAAATTAGGATTCTGAGTCCTGGCTGCCACAACCACACGTTTTCTTCCTCTGAGTAAGGTTTCTCAGAAATCTTTGGTCAGTTCTTCTGAGTTTGGGTTGTGGGGTACTTTCTGAGAATCATTCCCAAATGATAACATTTTAAGTGTTATTGGCTCTGTTCCAAATATCTGTTTTTAATTCAATTCACTTGAATTGTCCGAGGGAGCAGAATAAAATTGTGTAGCACTGCATGCTAATCCGATAAAAGGGCATATATGTCCTTGGTCCTCTCTGAGCTTGGTTGTTTGCTTGCAAACATTTCATTACCCAACTAGATAACATCATGAGAGAGAGGGGGGGAGGGAGGGAGGGAAGGAGGGAGGGAGAGAGAGAGAGGGAGAGAGAGAGAGGGAGAGAGGGGGAGGGAGGGAGGGAGGGAGAGAGAGAGGAAGAGAGGGAGAGAGAGGGAGAGAGGGAGAGAGGGAGAAAGAGGGAGAGAGGGAGAGAGGGGGAGGGAGAGAGGGAGAGAGGGAGAGGGAGAGAGAGGGAGAGAGAGGGAGGGAGGGAGGGAGAGAGGGAGAGGGAGAGGGAGAGGGAGAGGGAGAGAGAGGGAGAGAGGGAGAGAGAGAGAGAGAGGGAGAGAGAGGGGGAGGGAGGGAGGGAGAGAGAGAGGGAGAGAGGGAGAGAGGGGGAGGGAGGGAGGGAGGGAGGGAGGGAGAGAGAGAGAGAGAGAGAGAGAGAGAGAGAGAGAGAGGGAGGGAGGGAGGGAGGAGTTTGCTCCCTGTTTACATATAGTAGCTTGCCTTGCCAGGGTTGGTTGCAATATGATTGTTTCCAAAGGAGGATTTAAATCCTTTAGCCCATTCCAAGCTGCTGATGGCTTTATTGAGCTCAACAATTATTTTGCTTTATGTTTTAAAGCCAAAATAAATGGAGTGAAATGAACAATCTTCTTAAATAAAAGAAATAGGGATTTATTTCACATATGAGCCAAGTTGTTTGTATATTTATATTCTCTCTCTCTCTTTCTCCAATGAACAAAAATCAATAAGCTCAACATATAAAAACAAAAAAATATATACAATCCTTACAATTTGTATTGTAGAAGTTCTTATTTATTAAGCATCCTTATTTATTAAGGCTCTTTTCCCTACTGCATGTATAGTCCTTGACTTAGAACAGTTCATTCAGTGACAGTTACAACAGCACTGAAAAAGACTTATGACCGATTTTCACACTTATGAACATTGAAGCATCCCCATTGTCACGTAATCAAAATTCAGACATTTGGCAACTGACTCATAGTTATGACGGCTGCAGTGTCTTGGCTTCATGCGATCCCCTTTTGCGACATTCTGACAAGCAAAGTCAATGGGTAGATGGATTCATTTAATAACTGTGTGACTAACTTAACATCTGCAGTATTTCATCGAACAACTGTGGCAAGAAAAGTCATAAAATGGAGCAAAACTCACTTAACAAATGTCTCACTTAGCAACAGAAAACTTTGGTCTCAGATGTGGTTGCAAGTTGAGGACTATCTGTACTCTCTCACAAATGTAGAATTCCATAAGTACGATTGCTTCTTTTTCCAAATTGGGAGATAATTCCAGGCATTTGACTAGCAGACTTGTTCTTTCTCCCCCACAGTTGAAATTCCAGTATAAAATCCCACAGACTGAATTTTACGTGGACTTTTATTTTACATATGAAACAATCCGTGATTGATTGTCCTTTTACTGGTGTTTGAAATCATAGGTTTCATTTGAAAATTCATTTGTATGTCACTTTGCAGTATTAGAAAACTGATTTCTAACAACCCTCCCAGTGCCAAACAGATGGTAACACATTGTTATATGGGACTGAAGTTACACTCATATGAAAAAAGTAAAAGGTATTTTTAAGTATTTTCCACTTCACTTGGTTAAAGCTTTTTAAAAGACTACATTTTTTTATAAGTGAACTGCGGATTTTGTTTCTCTATGTCACATGTGCGTTGGAAACTATGCTGAATGCTTTTTAAAATATCAAAATGGGCAATAAAAAGTTGGGGGAAAAAAGAATCCTTACTATATATGGTTTTGCACAATAAAAGGCTCCAGTAAGCAAAGCTTAATGTTGTTAGTATGTTGTGGGTTTTGTGCAATTTGTAATCCAAATAACTTTGCTGTTATAGAACAAGAGAAAGATGCTAAACAGTAAAAACAATGGAAAAACAGAGCCAGCAGTCCAATTGTCTGGAACGGAAAATGATTTGTGTAGGGATGGCTTTTCATATAAAGATGTAGGCTTAAGCATTCATTGGACAAACAACACTGATGGGTGATATGTCAAAGAAACCATTAGCTCAGCCACTGTTACATTCCAAAGGATGCCTATTTGTGAATAAGTCTCATAAATGGGCTGTAGGTTTGATTCCTGCATGGAGAAAAGACAACAGGACCACAGAACAATGGATGGAAACTAATCAGGGAGGGAAGCAACCTAGAATGATGGAGAAATTTCCTAATAGTGAGAACAATCAACCAGTGGAACAGCTTGCCTTCAGAAGCTGTGGTTGCTTCAGCACTGGAGGCTTTCAAGAAGAGACTGGATAGTCACTTGTCTGAAATGGTATAGGATCTCCTACTCCATGGAAGAAATGGTAAAGGGTCTCTCGTTCTTGAGAAAGGGGTTGGACCACATGACCTCCAAAGTCTCTCCCAACTCTATTCTATGAATTATGAACAGCTTTATTTTTTTCCAGTCTCCAGCTCCCTCCATTCAATAGCCACACATTCTGTGCAGGCACAACCCTTAAATTGCTTATACAGTATTACTTTGAACAAGTCTCAATTCAGGTCTCTGATAATGGTTTTCCAATGTTTATTCTGTACTGATGTCTTCATTAGGGGGTCATAGAACTGTTATAAGAAAAGGTTACAGCCATTTAATCCTTATTTAATGTCAGGTACTTTACATGTTTGCAGATTTTGGTCATGTTTTTGAGTTTATTTTATTCCTACAAGGTGATGTTAACATTGGTTTCATTTTCGGTTATGCATTTCTATATTGCTCTGCTGTCTTCTGCCTTTCAGAGGTTAAAAAGAAAGGTTCATGAGGGAAGTTCTCACGTAACATTGTTCCTTCTAAGGTTTCAGTGTAAACAGGGGAAATCTTGGGAGATGATTGATGTATATGAGGTATAATGAAAGAAAGGACACACACACACACATCCATTGACTACCTCACAAGTTACGGATGCATGTAATCCCTTCATATTTTACCTTCATGAATTTCCTCCGATTCTGTCCTGGGTGGGGGTGGGGGAATTGAAAGCAACTTATCCTCATTAAATTGTCAAAGAAAGCAGAATAAAATTTCAACCCAGTATTTATAAGAACAAATAAAATATGTCTGAGTATTGGGAAATGAGCTTTGCTTTTTAAAAAAACGACCTCATTTTAGTAGGAATTAACTTTAATATTTAATCATTCTGTCTTTTATTCTGCTGATGTGCAGAATAATGTGGTTACCTATTCATCCCTGGATAAGCATCTGGGAATAGTCAAAAAATGCCCATTCCTGGGGGGTGGGGAGAAAAAAGGAAAAAGTAAAGAAAGAAAAAGAATTGTTTGCGTGAAAATACTGGACTACTTTGTTTTGCTAAAAACTAGGATTAACCTTTTGTTTACTACAAAGAATTGGCAACGCATGTAATGTTTTAGTTTCTTAGTATATTTGCTAGGCTACCACAAGATGAAGCATAAGCAAAATGACAACCAGAATCTCACAGGTTTCTAATCCACAGCAGTTACAATGTAGTAGTGGGAACAGAGGTGGTATTCTGTTGGTTTGCACCGGTTCAGGCGAACCGGTAGTGGGGGCAGTGCAAGGCTCTGCCCACCCACCCAGACATCATCAAGAGCCTTCTGGGCATGGCCAGACGTGCCACTTGCTGCCGCTACAGAACTGGTAGTGAAGATAATAGGATACCATTACTGAATGGGTAGTATAGAAAAAGAAAAGAATGGAAAGGAAGGCAGAGACAAAAATAACTGAGAAAAAGGAGAGATACAAGCACAATAACAATGGGTGGATGTGAATAAGAATGAAATTCTACGACCTTCTGAAGTCAATAAAAAAAATAGCAGATTGCATCCTCTGGGAATTGAAGGAAACCACTGCAAATCTCTTCACTGGATAGGATGGCTCTTTGGTTTGCAGAATCTCGCTGATAAAAAGTTCAAAAACAAGGCACTCAGAAGTGTGCTAAATATGAACCAAAGCAAATGTTGGAACAGCAAAAGAAACTGTTCTTGTCCTCTAGGTATTTTCTCAATGAAGAAACTGTTTAATAACAACACATTTATATAAGGCCAAAAGACCAGACTAACAATGCATGCATATAATTTAAGAATTTGACATTAGACAAAAAAGTTTAACAAATAAATCGATTACATACAAAGTTCAAAGTATCAAATGTATTAATTAGTAAATATTTTACATCTATGGTTTAAAATGTGACTGTTGCCAGTGTTACACTTCAAAAAATTCCCATCTCTCGAAAATGTTGTCCCTTTAAGGATATTTTCCCTAAACTGTGGATTATATTTTATTATAATTTTTACATTTGGAATTATACAAGAGTATTTTACAGAATATTATCCATCCTATTTTAAAACCAAGAGGAGAAAGAGATGATGCCATTGCTATTTCTCTTACAATTGATATAAACTAATCATGGAATTTCTTTTTTTATGGATTCTTCTCCTTTTGCCAGCCATTGAAATATTGCTCTTAAAAGCTTTTGAGCATCTAATTTCCTTTGAGGAGGGATTCGAAGAAGACAGAGAAGTGGAAGGAAGGATAAAAATTTCAAGAGGCTATTCTGGATTTCAAAAGATTTAAACTTTACAAAAGAGGCATACTTGAACCTGTGGATCTTAATAGCCTTAAATTTGCTTTAGGTGAATTTCATGTGTGCTTTCAATCTAAACAAAATGCAATGGAATCCTATAGCACCTTTTATTATAGAAAATAATAAAAAAGAAAAAAAGAAAGAGGGAGGGAGGAAGGGAAAGAAAGAGAGAGAAAAGAAAGAAAGAAAGAAAGGAAGAAAGGAAGGAAGGAAGGAAGGAAGAAAGAAAGAAAGAGTTCATATTTGGAACTGTCTTTGCAGTGTCACAGCCACATTTTTTTTCTTCAAATGTTGTTTCAGTTGCTGAGTTCAGGTTACTAATTTTCCAATTCTCTTTACCAGTTTAGTCCAAGAACCATTTCAGTTTTATAAGTTAATAAAAAAGAACTCTAGCTCCTTTAATAAGAGAGCAAGTGAAACCATAAAATGTTGGGGTATCATATTGGGAAAATTAACAGCCTGAGTGTTTAGGATTGCCAAATCCAATGAAGAAAGTAAAATCTGAAACACCAAGTCACGGCACCTCAGTGGTCCCTGAGCAAGAATTATTCAAATTCAATTTGGTGCCTTCTGCTTTCAATACCATGCTACCAGGAGCAGTTTTAAATAACAGGCTTGAAGTAGGCATTCAAACCAGACAGAGATGTAATACACACACACATCAAAACAAAGAAGGAAAGATCAGTTACCACAGAGGAGTGATGAAAAAAGAGTGAAATGTATTTGTGTGGAATGTTCAGATGCTAAGACTGAAAAGAAATATAGGAATTGAGTTTTGCATTTCCCCACACAAAAAAGTTTCTGATATGATGCGAATAAGATTGGACGTATACACTTACAAAATTAATCATTAGTCATTAATCATTAATTGAATTGTGCCCCAAGTTCACTCCTTTGCTCCACTAGTTAAACTTTTTAGTGTAAGGATGACCTTTACAATATCCATGAGATCCATGTGCTAGGCACACCTTCATTTTTTATTTAAAGTGACCTTCCCCCAGTGAGTTATCTACCGGTAGATATTTCGGAACAAACATTTCCAGAGTTGCTTATGATGAAGGATACTAAGTTGTGGAAGACTGACGGAACTATTGAACTAGATGGATTTTTTTGGTCAGATTCAGTTCTCTGAAGAACTGAGGGAGCTTCTTGGATGAGAAACAAAAAGTTTTCAAAAAGGGAAAAAACCCCAAGAAAGTCCAATTGCTTTTTTGGGGGAAAAAAGCACCTCTGGGACATTTGTATTGTAATATTTCATTTTCTTTACCTCAATTACAAATAAAGTAAAATGTTGTAAACCATTCTGTAAAATCTTGAAATATTTTGCGGGGTGTCACAAAAATAGACATTAGCAAATGTGTATAACATATGGACGTTACAAATTTCACGTACGAAAAGCAATAGCTGTAGAATCTCAAGGGCTGCTCTTTTCGCTGAATACTATCCTACAAAAATTTCTTGTTTCTTTTCTATCAAAATTAAGCAAAACATCAGAGGATTATTAATAAACCCTCTGGATTATAAACAATCAATTAACACAACATTAATTGTACTATTACCATATTTGCTTATATATCCTTAAAAGAGATTTATAGAGATTTACAAAACCTTTGCAGAAGCTATAGAGCAATTTTAATGCACTATAAATTAAAGCTCCATCATATTGGAGAAGACCATTAAATCCATCATATCTATATCTATATCTATATCTATATCTATATCTATATCTATATCTATATCTATATCTATATCTATATCTATATCTATATCTATATCTATATCTATATCTATATCTATATCTATATCTATATCTATATCTATATCTATATCATCTATATCTATATCTATATCTATCTATATCTATATCTATATCTATATCTATATCTATATCTATATCTATATCTATATCTATATCTATATCTATATCTATATCTATATCTATATCTATATCTATATCTATATCTATATCTATATCTATATCATCTATATCTATATCTATCTATCTATCTATCTATCTATCTATCTATCTATCTGTTAGATATTAGCATATATCGCAGCAGGTCTCCTCTCTGGTCCGCCGCTACAGCGGGAAACAGGTATCGTTCTGATTGGTCGAGAGGCGTACCCGATCCCTATAAAAGGGGAACCCTCCGGCCACAGAGCAAGCTGGATCACTACTACTACTAATAAAGAGCTGATAAGTCACTACGTGTCCTTCGTCTGTTCTCTCGTTGCCCGAATCTAACTCTATCTATCTATCTATCTATCTATCTATCTATCTATCTATCTATCTATCTATCTATCTATCTATCTATCTATCTATCTATCTATCTATCTATCATATATATATATATATATATATATATATATATATATATATATATATATATATATATATATATATATATATATATATATATATATATATATATATATATATATATATATATATATATATATATATATATATATATATCAATCTAGCTAGCTAGCTCATTTTTACTCTATGTTGGTACTTCTAAAAGTCTACTTTAAGAGATATAATGTCTTTTCATGGAAACACTCATATAGAGAAGTGCATATATACAAAAGCAATGAAATAAAAATTAGTATGTTGAATTGCTAGAATGCTCATTCTCAAATAAGGATTTTCTCAGAAAAAGTGAAATTAGGCAAGGGAATATTATCTTGCATTGAAAATAACAGTTTACATTGTTTAAAAAAAGGCTTGTGTTTTGTAAAACACTGTACCAAAAAAAAAGTTATTTTAAAATCACTGTTCCTACCCTGTGCAAAATATTTATGACTTCAATGTATGATGCAAGGCCTGAGAACTCTTGTTGTTTGTTATTTTATATATGTCAAAACTGTGAGAATAATCTGCAAAATAAAGATAGACATGACAGGATGGCTGCATGATTTCACATACAATTATATGTTACCTAATGTCAAAAATAAATGAAAATACATGTTCTGAAAGCTTGGTGGCAGAAGAAATATTTAACATTTATGTCATGTTTTCCTAACCTTTTACCTTCAAGAAGGGCTAGATTACAACTTCAGACCATAGAGGGAACAGGGTTGGAGATTGCTAGAATGCTAACACATGCTATTGCAAATACTTTGAGTCAAAGAGCAGCAAAGCTTTATAGCTAAGAGGAGTAAAACAAAGTAAACACTAATTCTTACTGTAAACATAATCAACCCCTTTAACCTAAAGATTGGAGCTGAGAATTTTTTTTTCTATCGCACCCTTCAACTTAGATTCCCATGGAGCAGTCCATGTAACGTTATTATAACAGATCCAAAAAGCCAATTGTAGTCAACCGTATACATTTTTAATTTTAATTTTAGAGTTGTTAAGACTGCCCAACTCCACAAAGACTCTGGGCATCTCAAGTATGCAATTAAAGCATTCTTAAAAGCATAATAAAACAAATGTTTTGACCAGACAACAGCAACATAAAAAAATTAGAACAAGACAGAGTCTCCACGGACAATCTAACACCAGATCTGGTGGCACAGCTGGGTCTTAACGGACTTCTGGAACCCTTGGAGAATGGGAGCCATACTTATCTTGGCTGAAGGGGGTTGGATGCTGTCCAGAGGGAAGGGTCTATGACAGAGAAGCCATGCTTCTTCACTCCCACAAGATGACATTTAATTGAAGGACCTGAAATACACCCACTCTGCCTGACCTACTGGGCAGACAAAAACAACAGGAGATAGCAGGTTTCGTAAATTACCTAGCCCAATTCCATGAAGGGCTTTGCAGGTGACAATCAGCATCTTGAATGCACACAGCACTTGATTGGTGACCAATGCAGATCATATCACAGGGATGACATATTGGTACAATGAGATATGTGGCTTTGAGATGGTCTTCAAGGTCAGCCTCATGTTGAGTGTATTGCAGTAGTCCAATAGTAAGGTGATCTCGGCGTGAATGAAGGGGCCAAAGAAAGGATGCAATGGAGCACCAGATAAATCTGTGCAAATGTCCTCCTGGCTACAGCTGTCATTTGCTGCAAATCCAGACACCCCCCCCCCAGGGGTGGGTTGCTACTTTCAGCGCAAAAAAAAAAAAAAAGAAGAAGAAGAAGAAAAGGGGAAAAAATTACATTTCTGCAATGGAGATTGTTCTGCGTATGCGCAGAACCAAAAATCAAGATGGCACCTCCAACAATAGAACTGGTTTGGGTGCATGGGTGGCCGAGTTACTACCTACTCATTCAAACCTGTCTGAACTGGCAGGAATCCACCTCTGCCCCCCCCCAGTTGCACAAGAGATTTGAAAGAGGAAGTCATGCAAGGCCAGTGGTGAAAACATCCCTGACCTGGAGGCCCAAACAGCTATAGCCACTCAGTCTTGTCAAGGTTGAGCCAAAGTCTCTTCTTCCCCATTCAGCCCTGAATAGTCTCTAGACACTGGGTCAATATTTAGACCAGGGGTGTCCAAACTTGGGAACTTTAAGACTTGTGGACTTCAACTCCCAGAATTCCCCAGCCGGCTGGCTGGGGAATTCTGGGAGTTGAAGTCCACAAGTCTTAAAGTTCCCAAGTTTGGACACCCCTGATTTAGACAGTTTCACCTGCACAGCTGGAAATTAAGATATGTAGTTGGGTATCATCAGCATACTGAATCCAAAGTGATGGATTCGGATTCACTCAGCAGTTTGAAGCAAAGAATAAATATCGGACCTGGGAATTACAAAGATATTTTTTTCCTCTTCTCCTCTCTTCTTTTTTCTTGCTGCGTGGGATCAAGATGGCATTAGCTTCTCTTCCAGTTTCAAAGTAGAGGGATTAATTAAACATAAGGTGGACCAAAATTTTGAAATAAGATTTGTACAACTAACTGCAATCTTGGAACTGGATATCAAGGAAGAAAAAAAGACTAAGATGCCCCCCATTGCTTTTTTCCAAAGCAATTGAAGTAGATAAATCTATGTTCTCTTCCGGTTTGAATTTACGGTGGTCCAGAATCTTGAAATAAGATTTGTATAACTAACTGTAATTTTGGATCTGGACATTAAAGTAGAATAAAAGACTAAGATGGCCACCATCATTTTTCCCCACAGCAATTGAAGAGATAGACTTAAGGTGGAACAGAACTCTGAAATAAGAACTGCATAACTGTATAATTAATTGCAACTTTGGAACTGGAGATCATGGAAAACTGGGAATTTAAAAAACTATATGAAAAATTTAAAAATATACATAAATCAGTAAAATCAAGCCTAATTAGAATTTTGAATTCAGAGAAGCAGATAGCTATAGAAGGACACAAAGAAGAAGGGGGGTGAGACATCGAAAGGGTAGAAGTGGAGGGAAATAAAAAGCAGATAAAAAAACTCCTTTGGTCCCAGCAATGGTGTAGGGAAAATTGTGAAAAGGGGAGGTGTCCCAACAAAAGGGAAAAGAAAGCTGACAAAAGTGGTTTTGGAGGCTGTTAGTCGCATAAGGAAAATCGAAGCAGGAGGTTATGCCCCAACAAAGAGGAATATAAATTATTCTTATAATAATAATAGTAATTACTATTTTATAATAATAATAACAGATAATTAGAAACTACTAGTATATGGGAAAATATAAAGTTAAGATAAGGGCTTTATTTCTAAATATGATAATAAAATGGAGTTGCTAACTGGTTGAACAAGATAATGGAAAGATAACTAAATAAAAGTTAAAATATATGGAATATGGATAAATATGAAACTGATATGAGGAGCTTGTAAAGCAGAGGTTTGTGATTTACCTATTTGACATGATAATTAAATTGAGTTGCGAACTGAGTGAATATGACAATAGAAGGACAACTAAGCATGGGTTAAAATCTATGAAGCTTGGACATATATAGAACCGTTAAGTGACCAAAGTGGGATGTTTACAGCTTGTTACTTTATATAATACATTAAGGGAAGTGTAATGAACACTGAACAGCGAAGATTGTCATCTAGAGATAATTAAGGCTAATCTAAACCAAGATATAGAAAAACAGAGAGGGAACATGGAATATACCTACAATGGGAAACTATTGTGATAAAAAGACAGAATCACAAATTGGGGGCATGTAAGGATGTACAACTACTGTATATAAAGATAATGCTGAGAATAGCTGGGAATTGTAACCAGGTCTACAGCTGGACCAAAATTAGGTTGGGGGGGGGGAGGTTAAAAGCACAATGACTATATTTGTATACTTTTCTGTTATACCACTTTTTTTCTACTAAAAAGGAGGAGAAAAATTAAATATGCATATTGAAAAAGAATTATAAATACCATCAACATAAAAGGAGCTTTCTCAGAAGCTGAAATACACCAAGTAAATGTGATGAAGAGTGGGAAGTAGAGGAGAAAGGGAAGGAAAGAAGAGAGGGATAGGAGAGAAGGTAAGGGGGGAAGAGGAGGAGAGAAATGAGGAGCGGTAAGGGGAGGGAGGAGAAGGAGAGAGGAAGGGGAAGTTGAGAAGAGAAGGATGACAGAGTGAAGAAAGAAGATAGGGAGGAGGAGGAGAGAGGGAGAAGAAAATGATGGATAAAGTACACATATGGTGTATGGAGAGCAGAAGAGCCAATAATTGGTTTTTGGAAGCTGTTGGTTAGATGAATTGATGCAAACATTTAATAATACAATATGATGTTGGCTATGTAATAGTATACATGTGATTATATGTTATGAAAATGGAAAAATAAAAAGTTTAATAAAAAAAAGAAAAAAGAAAAACTTCTTTAAAAAAGTGTATTATTTTTAATATTCAGTGAAGCAAATGTTTAACAGCTGGAATTTGAAATATGGAAAAATAAATGAAAGGCATATTTAAGATTTATAGAATTGAAAATTAAAGACCTCTTGGAAAATGTAACTGTGATGAATAGAAAGTATGCTGCTAATGCAGGCATTTTTCATTATCGATACTTAAAATAATATTAACTTTAAGACCCTGACTACAATCTGGAATTATATACACATTAAGGATTTAGATGAACCATCTGAAATAATAATATGGATGAACATTATATTTTTATGATTAATTAAAACTAACTGTGACTAGTTAACTAGCAAATTTCTTGATTACAAAATAATGGAACTGCACAGAAGTGTGGAAACTTAATGTATAGATGATTTTCCATCCCATAGTTTTGTGAAGGAGTAGTTTTACAGATGGGATGCTGAGACTTGCATATTTGATCATTCATGGAGAAACCATACATCAAAAAGTTAGACTGAAAGGAATGGCTACTTTATTGAAAATGAGTGTGTGTTACTCATTTATATGTTACATTTAGTTTGCAGAGTGTCTCCATTTTAAAAAATACTGTCTGTAATTAAGGAGCAAAACAGTTACAGTCTGGCAATACAAAAGACAAAGGAACATGACGAGAAGAGTTTTCTTTTTAAAAGAAAGCCTTCATATGTATCAACTGATTGTGACAGACGGAACCTTTGTCTGTTTTAAGTACACATGCACATATATCTAGAATAACATTCTTTATGGAAATGAAGCAAAAATCAAATACTCCGCAGTTCCTTCTTCTCAGTCTGTTGGTCCTCTTGCTACTATAGTCCATCTGGAAGGCAAGGGGCACCATCAGCCAGGTCCCTGGGTGATGGAAGTCCCAAGATAACTGGCATTTGGTATGGAGTCCTCTTTCTGGCAGGAATGGGTTCTGTCAGACATTATGCAGATGCTCCCTTGCATAGGACCAACTTTGTCTTGTAATAATGCTCTTAAAAACCATGAGCCTGCTGGACTATGGCATTCACAGGAGGTGTGGGGCAGGTGGAAGGGAGTGTTAAAAAACATAAGTCACAGCAGTGGCAGCTGCAATTGTCATAGTCAAAGTCCGGTGCATCATAAAAAGGGATGCAGTTTTGATCCCTTTCATGGAGTTTAGGGCCATTTCTTTTTTTAAAAAAAACAAAGTTTTATTGGTTTTTTTAGGGAATAAAAAAGGAAAGGGGTAATGGAAAGGTTACAAATTTTGGCAGTTACAGTGTGCGGCAGGTGTCCCACCCTCCATACTCATAGTATACATTTACACAAAGTTCAATACTAAATAGCAATATATAGTCAGCATGTAAATTCAGCTAATGGTTTCAATCAATTTATATCAAGCAGATTTTCTTACTCATTTTTGTGATCTGAGTTTTCTTGGTATTGCCCCTTCTCCCCCCGCCAGCAGAGCTCCGGCCCCTCCCGTGTCCTGTGTGTCCGTTGTGAGATCATCTGGTTTATCTAGGAGTGCTTTATTTTTTTCCATAAAGGCCTGTGCCTCTATGGTTGTATTAATTCTAACTCTTGTGTCCTCCCAGAATATTAACATACCTTCAGGCATCAGCCATCTGAACCACACCCCCTTCTGGTAAAGTTTCTTCGCTAATTGCGAATAGTTTTTCCTTTTCTCCCTCACTTTCTTGGGGATCTGTTTCAGAATGGTTATTTCCCTATCTTGGTATTTCAAAACTTGCCCCCTTTGTGCACTCAGAATTTCATCTCTTGTGGTTTTTCTGAGAAATTTAATGTGTACCTCCCTGGATACATTGTGTGTTCTAGCATATGCTGAGTTCACTCTATAAACCATATCTAGTTCCCATCCCATCTGTTGCTTCTCTTTCTGAATGTATTCAGCCAAAATGCTTGTCATAATGTCCCTTATGTCTTCATCATCTGTCTCTACCACATTTTGAAATCTAAGATAAAAGGACATTCTCTCAAATTCTGTTTTCATCTGTTGGGTCTCAAGTTCTTTGTTTCCCTTCTGCACCCTCATCTCAGCCGTCCCCCCCTCCAAAAGATCCAGTCTCTGTGAGTTTTTACTGATCTGGTCCTGGTTCTCTTTAATTTTTTATTTCATCTCTTTTAATTGTCTTTTTATCTCCTCTTGTCCCTGTAAAATTTGTTGGAACATTTGTTGGAATTCAGTCTCAGTAGTTTTAGGCTGCATCAGAGATGTTATCGTTGATTGTGTACTGGGACTGGATGTTGTAGATGTCGGGGCAGAGGCAGCAAAGCCAGGCTTCCCAGGAGGTGGTTTTTTACGTGACATCATATATGTAATAAAGAGTTCAGTCAATGCAGAGAGTGATCAGTCAGAGAGGTAGAACCACCAAGAGAGTTCAGGAGACTAAAGGTCTAGGCAGAAGGAGGTTTTTCTGGTCACACTGGCAGTAGAGTAAAATTTTTCACTCCAGGGAGTCCAAAAAGTTACAATCAACAAGAGATTTATCTGAGTAGCACAGAGACAAAGACTGGAAGCCTGAAGTTTTGTAGGTGGAGTCAGTTTTCACTGTTTATAAAGACAACAGAAGTGTGCCATCTTGCCCTGCCAGCTTCGGGTTTAGGAGGCATAACCAAAGTTTCAAAGTTTCCAAAGTTTCCAGATCATCATTCCATTGTAAGGTTAAATCCGAAATTCGCCTTTGCTATGAGCGTGGCGTCATTAATTGGCTCTCTCCCTGCCTCCTCCCCTAGGGCTGAGAGCGAAAATAGTTTACAGCCGCCTGTCCGAGGGGGGGGAATCCCCCTCCCTCCAGCCGCGCATCTCAAAACCAAGTCGAAGGAAAGTTTTAAGTAGCTGGCAATTTCTTTCAAGCAAGCAAAGGGAATGGAGAGAAGTTTCCACCTCACTGCACCACAGCCGCGTCCTTCTGATCGCTCATTCTTCCAGCTGCCTCGTTGCGAAGACGCCGGAGCGCCTCCCCATCATGCTTCCCGATGCCTAGGGCGATACGGGCCCCCCGGCTGCCGCCGACTCAGGGGATCCCCCGCGGTGCCGCCCCTTCGGCAGGAGCCTCTACGGGGCATCCTGTGCCCCCCAAGGAGTGAGGGGCCCACCGGGAAAGCGCAGGGCGAGCAGAGCCTGCCCGTCGCGGTCAGCAGCCAGAACCGGAAGTCCAGGGCCATTTCTTTTTACCTTGCTGCCAGGGATGCCCAGGTAGATGCTTAGGCTTTGACCGTGGAAAATCATGGAGGATACACAAAATCTTCTGAGCATTCACACAAAGTAAGTACTGCAATATAGCAAGCACATAATTTAATGGAGGGCTGCTGTGGTGGTGATGGTGGCAGAAGATCAAAACTTCAGTTACTCTAACATCCATTTTTTGAGAAGAAAATGGCCTCTTCTTGATATCTTTATTGTCAGCAGACCTAATTGAAAAGAGCACAACCTGCATTATGGAACCATCTGTGTCTATTTCGTTTAACAAATTTCTGATCCAGCAAGTATCTCTGAGAAGATGTCCAATTATTCTTTCCTTCCATTTTTGTACTTTCTTTTTAATGTGGATAAATGAATTAGAAATGCTAGGATATAAACTGACTCCATTCTCTAACAGCTACCATGCAACACATTTGAAAAGGGGTGTACAGTTTTTCAGACTGCATTTTGCAACTTGATTGATTGATTGAATGCACTACATCTAGGGCAGCAATGGCGAACCTTTTTGGCTCACGTGCCACAAGTGGGGGGAGTGCAGGGGGGTCGTGTGCGGGCGTGCCGCACCCATAATGCAACGCGCGACCCTCCAGTGTGCATGCGCGCACAATGCATGACCCCCCCATTTTTACATGCTTTTTTCACCCTCCCCAGGCTCCAGAGGCTTTATAGGAGCCTGGGGAGGGCGAAAAGAGCCTCCCCCGCCCCCCGGAGGCCCTCCGGAGGCTTCAGGGACCATCCGGAGGCTTCCCTGAAGCCTTCAGAACGCTTAAAACCACCCTCCGAGCAAACCAGAAGTGACTTCCGGGTTGCTTGGAGGGTCGTTTTAAGCGCTCCAAAGGCATCAGGGAAGCCTCCGGATGGTCCCTGAAGCCTTCGGAACGCTTAAAACGACCCTCCGAGAAACCCGGAAGTCACTTCCGGTTTGCTCGGAGGGTGGTTTTAAATGCTCCGAAGGCGTCAGGGAAGCCTCTGGATGATCCCTGAAGCCTTCGGAACGCTTAAAATGACCCTCCGAGCAACCTGGAAGTCACTTCCGGTTTGCTCGGAGGGTGGTTTTAAGTGCTCCGAAGGCGTCAGGGAAGCCTCTGGATGGTCCCTGAAGCCTCCGGGGGGCGGGGAGGCTCTTTTCGCCCTCCCCAGGCTCCTATAAAGCCTCTGGAGCCTGGGGAAGGCAAAAAATGGCTTTTAAAAAGGTGAACTCAGCTGGCCAGCACGCGCATGCGTGCTGGCCAGCTGACAGGGCAGCGCCTCGCATGCCCTGACAAATGGCTCCACGTGCCACTTCTGGCACGCATGCCATAGGTTCGCCATCACTGATCTAGGGTGTTATATGTCATGTGGAGTCCATGGGTACTATGGTACTGATTTCTGAAGTACTTGCAAGACTATAATTATGTCCAAGAGGACAAATGGTCATATGTGAAACAACCTTGATGCTCAGAGCAACTCCAAGCCATGTGAATGTAACAGAAAGTAAAATTAAAGTTTTGCAATGTGGAAGTATATTTGTGGCCGATGAAGGTTTTAGGCGTACAATAAATACCTAAGGCAAATGTTTCTCTGTGTCCCTGGGTAAAATATTAAAGAGTAATCACATGACTCATAAAATATGCTTTAATATCTTCTGGGTTAGTTCTCTAGTCCTTCAGTCCAATTTTTGTTTTCAGTGCATGTTTCCTAATATTTCATGAATGAAACATTAAGCAGACATAACTGTAGTCAGAATAAATCAAATAAGAGCAATGTCTGAGACACAAAGCTGAAAATCTAGAGTAATGGACCACAGAATTTTTGACAAGCCAACTGTGTTTAAAGCCAATTTCTTTTAGTCTTGCATTCCAGTGTAACAAGGGTGTACTCAAAAGATATGAAAGAAAGGTTGTTTTACTTATATTTGGTCAATGTTACATATTAATGCCTAAAATGCTGCATTTCTCTTTAAGGTTATCAATATACATACACATTTCCCTTCCAACTATGTTACTGTACTTTTTCTTAGTGTTTGTCCTGCATAGATATAAATTCCACTTCTTTCCTCAGGGAAACCATCAATGCTTGATGCAATAAGAGGATCTCATCAGCTGGTTTTTCACAGAGGCCGATACTGATTGGCTCTGAGGGGGAATAACTGACCCAAGGCCATACAAATGGCTTTCATGTTTAGAGGGAGATGGGAATCTGAATATCCTTCCTCCTAGTCCAGCACTTTCACTTCTGAATCGTGTTGGCTCTCACTCTCCGACTGTGTCATTTGACAATTTGTAACTACAAATCGTATTCTCCACCTTATGTATTGTATCTGTGCATTTGATTTTCTAATTGCACCTACTTTCAAGTTTCTTTCTTCCAATGGTGAAATTCAAATTTTTTTTTTACTACCGGTTCTGTGGGCGTGGTTTGGTGGACATGGCAGGGGAAGATTACTGCAAAATCTCTATTCCCACCCCACTCTGGGTCGAGCCAGAGGTGCTATTTGCCAGTTCTCTGAACTACTCCAAATTTCTGCTGAACCTGGCAGAAACTGCTGAATTTCACCCCTGCTTTCTTCTTTTTATTTTTACTTTTTAAAGCTTTTTTCCTGATGTTTTACTTGCTTCAAAAAAAAAAAGGGGGGGGGAATTAAAATATGTTCAGCCATACACCCCCCCCAACTCACACACTGGGATTCTGTAAATAGTGTCAACTATTTAAAAAAATAAAATAAAAGTCATCTGTTTAGCATTTGTTAACATCCTGAAAATTAGTACTACACTAATTATTTGGTAACTGACTTGCTATGATTTTGTAAGGAAAAGGGGAATGAGGTATAAAAGAGCTCCCCTCCCTTGTAATGCTGTTTCAAAGATGCCTTTCATTTTACTGTTCTTGTTTATTCCTTCCTTTTTGTTAGGGGCTTCTTCTATCTGGTGGAGGGGGCGGACAGGGAGACACAAGATAAGAGAAGGAAGGGAAATATATCAAAGTGCTCACAGAGATATGAGACACCTGAAGATTATGAGGAGAGGGAGGGAAAAGTAACTTTCTCTCAAAATCTTTGAATATGAGCTCAGTTATAATGATTAGCAGCAGAGCTTTTCAAAAGATTCTGCTGATTTGATTTTTCTGGCAGGAAAGAATGATTTGGGGTTATGAAGTCAGTAATATATTCCAAAAATACCCCGATTATGAAGAGTTTTTGTCTCCCCATCCCCCACTCCATTCCCTTCAGTGCTATTATTTCATCATTTCCAGATGCTTTGACATAATGTCTGCCTCCTTTTTTGAGTCAAAAGGGCACGTCCAACCAATCGGGGAATGCGTAGCTAAGGGGGAGAGCATGATAATGCAATGCAGCCAATCAAATTAGGTGAGCTGATGATATCATTGAGAACAGTCATTGAAGAAAGCAATATAAAGATTTTATTAGCAAGTATTGCGTAATTGGTGGCTCCATTGAAGAGCCCTTCATCACAAGTTCAAAGGTGAGAGCGGCCACGAGTGAATTCCTGCAGGCAGAGACCTAATTTGCACATTGGCAAAGTATCACAAAAAGGTTATTGTAAATATTTTTGCTATCTGTATATGTTTCTATATTCAGCGCTTGCTGACTTCAAAACGTTGCATTTTTCAATATATTCAATTTTCAGTGAGGAGTTCAATTAGAATGACTTCCTTCCACCACCACCCCATTCAAAAGCTCCAATATACGTATTTAGAAATATACATTTTTTTTAAAAAAAAATAATATATGCTGAAACAGCTTGGTCAGCAAATATGTAGGGAAGCCAAGCTTGCAGTTGTTCAGCTATAGCAGGGGTGTCCAAACTTGGGAACTTTAAGACTTGTGGACTTCAACTCCCAGAATTCCCCAGCCAGCTATGCTGGCTGGGGAATTCTGGGAGTTGAAATCCACAAGTCTTAAAGTTCTCAAGTTTGGACACCCCTGAGCTATAGCTTATACATGTAATTAAAATTAAATGATGTCCTGACATATACAGTACAATATGAGTTTCTTGTGTTATTTTAAGACTGGGTAAAAAAAAATCTGCAGAAGAAATCAGGAAGATGCTGAAGTCACCAGATTTATTATTTTTAGAAGAGTAGAATGTTAGAAGACTATATTGTTTATTTTAGGAGATAATATTGACTGTATCATTCTCAGGGATTGATCTGTGGGCCACAACTGTTGTGCTGGTAAAAAAAAAATCTGTCTGATGCAGAAGGTGATGATTGCCCTGCAGAATTCACAGTGTAAGGTCAGGCTAGCTGTCCCCAAAAAAGCTTCTTGAGGCTGAGAAGTGAAACATCTTCAAAGAAAAACCAGGAAGTCCAGTTGTCTCTTGAAAAAGAACCTTTGGGACAACCATTACCTGGATGATTGAGAATCTCCATAGATGTCAGGCTAGCTGAAACCCAAGTGTCTTCTCAGTTCTGAGAACTACAAAACAGTGTTGCGGGAGGGGAGGAGCCAAAGTCGCGACGATACGACATGCAATATCAATGCTCTGAGATTGCAGTCGATACTTTTGCCGCTGGGTGGTCCAAACGGACCTAAACCGTCCTGCAGAGACGTTGAACAGGAAGAATACATCTTGCTGATCTCAGGGACATCTCAAAGTCCCTGATTGATTCAAGAGAAGTTCTTCAAGCCGGTGACAAAAAATCCAGCCATTAGGCTGATGAAGTTGGGGAGACTCCAAAACGGAAGGATATGGAAAGAGAAAGTGTTTCCAGCTGGTGAGGAATTTTTATTGTTTTAAAAGAGACTGCCTATAAAAAACATAAAATTAATTTAAATTGGAGAACAGAAGAAATAAGTGGCAGAATTAAATTTGGAATGGTTTTGGACAGTTGGTTATCTTACTTTTAAATGCTATCTTCAAGGATGGAATTTATGCAAGCCTTTTAAAACGAATGGATTAAGTTTCTTCTTCTATTTTTTTCTTTTAGTATTCTTTGTAACCTATGGACTAAAATTCTCCTCTTTCATTAAAAAGAAGTTTTAAGTCTGCAAAAGATATTTTCAGAAATACAGAAACTATCAGATACATGTGAGAGGATAGAGAAGAAGTTGGAAGTGCATCTAACAGCAAAATATGATGAAGAAGTTGAAGATGTTTATCAAATGGAAAAAAGTGGCGGTTAAAATCCTAAAAATCGAAGAGGAAAATGAATATAAAGAAATTAAAATTGCTGATATTTATGGTGATTGGTAGGTCTCTGAAAAGGGAACGAGTGGAATACTGAAAGAGGAATTAAATGGAGGGCAAATCTACCCCAGATGGCAAGATAAAGAGGAAGAGAAAACAAAAGAATTTATGGATTTAAAGAGAGAAATTTTATTAGCAATATCATTGATAACACTACTGACAATCAAAGATAAGCTGATTAAGGAAACAGAAGAAGGGCATCGAAATTACATGAGAGATTTTATAAGCAAAGAGTTGCTAAGAGGAGTCCATACAAAGTTGATTAAGGAGATGATTAAAGGACTGACACCACAAATGGCAGAAGATATGAGACTGTTTTCCTAGTGGAAAAATAAAGGTTGATAGCTGGAAGAGTATAATTTAAAACTAGTTAAACTTAGTGAAATTTATTGACAATAGATACAGTTACATAAATAATTGATAATGATAATATGTATACAATGTGTAGTGTTATGGTAGGTAGTAACTGGATATGAATATTGAATGGTACCCATGAAAGGAAGATTAGAAATCCTTTTGGATTATATATAAAGGTTAATAAAAAAGAATTAAGTTAGATTCAGTTAAGTCTTGATTATTAGGGGGAAAATGATATGATACAGGATATAGTCAAATAAAGAAGGGATAATGATAACAATATATATATATATATATATATATATATATATATATATATATATATATATATATATATATATATATATATATATATATATATATATATATATATATATGTACAACGTAAGGAAATTGGATGTAAATTGTAAACAGTGATTTGGAAAGAAGGATCAGAAAACTTTGTTATTAAATATTATGGATGTTTAGCTAGAATAGGACATAAGGATTCAGTGTTATTGGAGGATTTTACAAATAGTAAATGAAATGCCAATATGTGGTTATGTATTAAATCTTGGCATATTGTTTGAAGAAGGACGTTTAAACAATTATAGTCAAATGGAGGTATGATAATGGTAACATGTATAAATATCTGAGTTAAAATACTTGAGTTAATATGAATTATGTTTGTTGACTGTGGAAGAGATGCACGTAAGCCTTTTTGTAATCAACTGATACACTTTCTACAGTATGTAAAGAAGATGTGTTGTGTTTGTTTTGAAAATAAAAAATAAAAAAAACTTTTATTAAAAAAACAGTGTTGCAGTTTTCTTTTGACTAATCCATTTTTTTCCTCTTATCTGTTTTCAAAGTATCAAATATAACTTTGCTTTACTATTATGACTTGAGGTAATTAAAAAAATACTTGGGTGTTATTAGCCAAGGAATATTCAAGTTGTCAACCTAGTGCAGTGATGGCTAACCTTTTTGTCGTTGCATGCCGAAATAATCTTAGAGTGCTGCAGTAGGAAAAAGATAATTAAAAGGGTAATCATGGTTTGAAATCAACTGTTGAAAAAGGTTTTTGGCACAACCCTCAGCTTGCTGGATTGGATCAAATGTCACATGACATTAAAGAATCTAAGGTGCACATTTTAAAATGCAGTTGTCATAATTTTGGGAAGACTATGTTTATCTCTGGTAGCACTTCTGTTCAGGGGTGGGTTCCAGCAGCAGCTACTGCTGGTTCACTCAAGGTTATGCAGCATGCATGCATGCTTGATGCGCACTGTGCATGCACAGTACAATAAAAATGCTTCTGTGCATGCCAAAAACAAGATGGCGGCGCCTATGGTGCCACCAGGGGAATTGGTTTGGGGGTGTGGCAGGCCTGGATTGCTGCCAGTTACAGCGACCCAGGCCACCAAACTACTACTGGCTCAGCCGAACTGGTCCAGACCAGTAGGAACCTACCACTGCTCCTGTTGCTAACCACCAATCTTTATTCCGCCAAACAAATAACAACTCATAACAATAATTTATTAGACTTGTATACTCCCCTGCCTCCAACAACTCTGGGTAGCCCATAACTGTCAAATAGAGAAATTACAACCAAATTTAAAAAGATAAAGATAAAAAAGTTGGCAAGTATGACAGATCACATAGAATAAAGCAAAGAATTTTCCTCAAGACTGTGAATAGGAAACAAATAAATAAATTCTCTCTCTGATTCTATAAATGTTCACTCTGTTCTCTCTCACATAATGCTAACACTGTTGCCACATGAAACCTTCATCTAATACATGAATGGCATTTACAGTTAAGGATAGTTGCAGGCTGTACATCTGTTGCAGATGTATGATTAAGTGAAGGGGGTATAGATTGAACCAGGCAGAATACAAGGATATATTGGTGGGTTTTTTAAACCTTGCTACTGTCAACCCTGAAGTTATATGTCAGCCTGAGAGGCATAAAAAATAGGTATCCTTTGCTCCAGCCCAACATATTCCTATTGTAAGGACTTCTGCTTGTCAAATTACATGAGTAATGCTGAACAAGCCCCTGTCCTGCTACTTGAGAAATAAAAGGGCCCATCCAGAGAGGAATGATGGATTCCATTCACTGACATTGGATGTTATTTCCCTATGAATAATAAAAAAAAAACAATACTGGGAATTTCCATGAAAAAAATAATGCATATTACTCATAGTACACACAGGGGTGGTATTCACTTACCTTCCCTAACGGTTCGCAAATGTGAGCGTATCCGTGCATACACTCAGCCTTCTGCGCATGTGCTTTGGCTAAAAAAAAGGGCCTAAATAGAATGTCATAGAGCTGGGACAGGTGGGCGGGGCCACCCGCGATTTCCACTACCAGTTTGGGCAAACTGGTCTGAACTGGCTGAATACTACTTCTGAGTACACAGGGGATACTCAGTTTCACAGTCAAAGCTTGTGGGACCATGTTCTGTTATTCTTATTCCTTACATTTAAATGGAAAACAGTACTTGCTTCAGTCAATTATGAAAAGCTGTAGCTCTAATACCTTCAGGGAGATTAGAGTGTATTGCTTATTTTGATCTATGGTGAACCAAGTAGATGTTGGTTCCTTTGAGGCATGTGGTGGCACTTCTATTGGCGCATTGCAACTATTAAGCTGTTGCGTATATGTTAGAAATCCTGAAGAGTGCAGTGGCTACATAACAGATGATCTCAGCATGTAGAAGATCCCAAGAAGTCTAAAGGGCAAGGGAAGGCAGAGGGAAACGCTAACTCTTGTAGCCCACCCAGCAAGTAAGATTCAGGAAATTCCTTCTTGGGTTATTTAAGATACTCGCAGCAGTAGTAAGAATAGGCAGCTTTTTAAATTTCAGATCTTTCTTATTGCTAGATTAGGTGCTTGCCTCCTGGGTTCTGGGACAATATATATGTAATGATACAAACCAATGTTATTAAATTCCTCTCCAAACATCTGAGAATTTCAGAGGGGAACTCAAAATCTTTAAAGACAACGTCTCAAGACCTTTTCAAAATTAAATCAATTAAGAATTTTTAAAAGTCACTCTCTATAAGCATTACCATTGTGTTTATGCAGATGTCTGTTTCAAGTCTTTAGCAGCCAAAGCATATCCTTCTTTCTCTTCACCTATTTCCTTCAAAGCATTGAAGAAATGTTTGTTTTGCTGCACTCTAGTGTTAATATTTTGCAGTGGTTTGAAATAATTAAATAGAAACTTTCCTTCCTATTTTTTTTTAGTGATTAACTATTATTGGACATAATGTAGAAGGCTTTGCTAAGTGTCACTTCTACAAAACCCTGAAACCATCGATTTTTGTCACTGGACAAAAGAGCAGAAAAAATCATTACTGCAGAAAAAACAATTGCTACCAACCTGCATTCCATTGAGGACCTGTCAAACTGCCCAAGAAGCTGCTGATACAGATCTACAGAGGAATTATTTAGTCTGTCATCTGCCCCTTCTTTAACTGTTTGGTTTGGTTCTGCAGCCCAACAAGACAGACACAGACTTCAGAGGATAATCAGAACTGCAGAAAAAACAATTACTGCCTTCCATTGAGGACCTATATACTGCACAACTCAAAAAGAGGGCTGTGAAAATATTTACAGACCCCCTCACATCCTGGACATAAATTGTTTCAACTCCTACCCTCAAATCGACGCTATAGAACACTGCACACCAGAACAATTAGACACAAGGACAGTTTTTCCCAAACGCCATCACTCTGCTAAACAAATAATTCCCTCAACACTGTCAAACTATTCCATAAGGCTGCATTACTATTACTATTAGTCTTCTCACTGTTCCCATCACCCATCTCCTCCCACTTATGACTGTATGACTGTAACTTTGTTGCCTGTATCCTTATATTGATTGTTTCCTAGTATGATTTGATTGCTTATTTGTATCCTTTGACTATCATTAAATGTTGTACCTTATGATTAGTGACGAATGTAGCTTTTCTTTTATGTACACTGAGAGCATATGCACCAAAGACAAATTCTTTGTCTGTCCAATTACACTTGGCCAATAAAGAATTCTATTCTATCTATATTATTAGAACTTCTTCTCTAGCAATGATTAGTTCCCAAGGATGGGATACAGATAGTTCTCAAATTATGACTTGTTGCTTCACAATCATTTGAAGTTACAACAGACCTAAAAAAAAACCACTATGATCTTTCCTCAATATTACAACTGTCACCTCCCCCCTACAGTCATGTGATTGCATTTCATATGCTTGGCCACCAGCTTGCATTTATAACTGCATTCTGCAATCACATGATGGCAATTTGTGACGATTTTGCCATGTTCCAGCAGAAAATGGCAAAAAAAATCCCATTGGATATGCTGGATTCATTTAATGACAATGTAGTTCACTTGAAGACCACATGATCTGTAAAAATACATGTCAACCCATTTAGCCAATAAGCAAAAGCAAAAGAAAGGTATACTTTTTAGATATGTTTTTTTAAAAAACTTTGGCTCTTTTACGGCCTTCCATTATTTTAAAATCTAAGGAGCCTCAGCGAATTATTTTATCTAATTCAGCATATTTTTCATTTGATCTAAAATATTACTGTCCCATCTAGCAATCAGAAATGACATTTAGGCTTAAAAACGATCACATATGCAAGAAACTTCTGAAACGATACCTAGATGCCTTGAATGAATTGAGGTTTCTGGGACCTAGTGGATTACATCGTAGCATGCTAAAGAGACTGGTGGATGTGATCTCAAAACTACAGACTGCGATCATTGGTCCTCATTTTACCGATCTCGGAAGGATAGAAGGCTGAGTCAACCTCCGAGGTGGGTAAAATGAGGACCCAAACTGTTGGGGGCAATATGCTGACTCTGTAAATCATTTATAGAGGGCTGTAAAGCACTGTGAAGCCGTATATAAGTGCTATTGCTATTGCTATTATGGTCAAGAGGGCTGGTCTGTTGTTCCCTACATGTATTTTCTTCGCTTTTAAACATTCAACATTAGATCTTGTCCAAAACCTTGGTACTTATGAACCATAAGAGTAATCAATGATGGCAATCAGAAGTTTTGAGATCACAACAACCAGTCTCTTTGGCATCCTAGGATGTAATCCACTAGGACCCAGAAACTTCAATTCATTCAAGGCATCTAGATATTCTTTTGGCAGTTAATACCTGGGAAAATCCTACAAAAGATAAGCAGTGGGTTTGTAAGCACTTAGAAAAGAAGAGCTTACTGGAAGCCAGCATAAAAAAGGTAAAGGTAAAGGTTCCCCTCGCACATGTGTGTTAGTCGTTCCCGACTCTAGGGGTCAGTGCTCATCTTCATTTCAAAGCCGAAGAGCTAGCGCTGTCCGAAGACGTCTCCGTGGTCATGTCGCCGGCATGACTAAACGCCAAAGGCACACAGAATTCTGTTACCTTCCCACCAAAGGTGGTTCCTATTTTTCTACTTGCATTTTTACATGCTTTCGAACTGCTAGGTGGGTAGAAGCTGGGACATGTAACAGGAGCTCACTCTGTTACACGGTGCTAGGGATTTGAACTGCCAAACTGCCAACTTTCTGATCAACAAGCTCAGTGTCTTAGCCATTGAGCCACCAGGTCCCGGAAGCCAGCATAGATTTGTTAAAAACATGTCATAACAGATAAATCACAATGTATAAGGGTATCTTACAAAGCAGACTGTGGTTTAGCAAAGCATAAACCACGATTTACCTGTTAATTTGCTTTAGCGGAGAAGAAAACCGCCTTTCCTTCAATCCTCCAGAAATCTGAAGTTATCATGAAGCACCAGAGTTATCACAGGAATTATCACCACAGCCCTCATAGAACAGATTTGCTGAATATTATTCTGGGATCAGACCTATTGGAATATAGATTATTGGTGTCTAGGTAATAGGATGGAGTTTATTTTTATTTGTATACTATAGAAACCTCTTTCTCAGTGGGCTCATGGTTATATTCCATTGGAATGCACAGCCAGCTTCAGTCTATACAGCTGGTCCAAAAATAATGTTTTATTCTAAAAAGGGAAAAGGAGTAGATATCTGAGAAATGCTTTCCTAAAGCATTCCAAATAGACCAACAGAGAACTTTTCAGAGAGGGTTGTTTGTAACCTCTCTATATAAAAGCCAAGTACCACTCACTCACATGAAATCTCCAGAACCATAAAGCCTACAAACTTGAAATTTGGCACATATGTTCTTCTTGGCTTCTAAGTGCTCACTAAGAAAGGGTTTTTTGAAATGGCGATCAAATAATTAGTATTTCTTATACAGTAATTAACACGCTCTGATGTTAAGGAGTTCTACTCCCCCTCCCCACCAGAAAAGAACTCTTTTCCAACTGCCAATTGCCTCACATTCCATTAGCTAAGTTCAAATTGGCAGACCTTCCACTCCTTCACTCGGAAGCGGCCTGGGGCTCCTTACAGTACTAAACGTTGGTACTTCACCAAAATGTCTATTCCTTCCACCTATGGAACTGCTTCTGGACTCAAGGTGGCATGAACGATATTCCCTTATGTGTTTCAATCACCGACTACCATTGAGCCAATGGATTGTGAACTGAATTTCTCCTGCATAGCCCGATCACATAGTTTCGTTGTGAAGCACAACATCCGGCTAGTAAGAACATATAACACAATTATAAATGTTATAAAGTGATTATAAATAATAGAGTGATTATTTATAGTTAACCAGTGAAAGTAGATCACTATTCTGCCTATTGAAATAATCATGGTGGGTATAAGAAGTATGAACAGAGGTAAATTTATCCTTAGATGTTTAACAATCACCACAAAGAATCAAATGAACAAAGTTATGAAAAGACTCATTGTTGAATGTATGCATGCATAATACATTGATAAAATATAATTTTCAGCAAATCAAGCTAATCTTTCTTTTAAATTTTTTTTTTCAAATTCTCATCTCACTGGATTTAATCCCATTCAAATATTCTTTACTCCTGCTACAAAAAAGAAAAGTACAGATAAAAGTAAGAGGTCTGACATAGGCTTGGCTTGCGATGGTCCCGTGTATTTTCAGCTATGTAGAATGACCAGATGCAAAAGAAAGTGAATGAAACCTGGAAAGAAAGAAAAATCAGGAAATAAAAAGAAATCATTGTTAACCATCTTTGGGTTCCATGTGATGCATTGGCAGTGATCCTAGGAAGCAAATGGGTCTTGCTGAAAGGAAAATGAGAGGTGGACAAAGCTCTAATGAAGTTTGTGTTAGACATTTGCAGAGAAAAAAAGAACTTGAGGGGGAGAGGAAAAAAATGCTATTGCAAGCTCCAGGAAAGAAGGTAGAAGAAGAAAAAAGGAGGGAAGGAGAGATTCTATAACTTATGGGAACCATGGGGTTCCATATCTACAAACCTTGAGAATGGAGCAGTAATTGCAAAAGGCCTGGTTGCTGGGACACAAATAAAGGGATACAAAGTGGAGGGGGGTGTTTCTGAGATAATCTTGAAAATCTGTTAAATGGAAGAGAGATTATTATATGCATAAAGATGGAAAGACTCTAAAATACCACAATGGAGAAATAATTGGTGAAGTAGATAGAAAACACTGAATTGGCAAAATTGATTAGCCCGATTAGGGGGAAAAAACAGCTATACTTTCATCGATTGGAAACCATAATGGAAGTTAGGCTAAAAATGGGGGGAGGGGGGGTTAACGTGGTTATGGTTTTGACAAATAGAAAGGATGGAATATGGAAAGAAGGGAGCTATAATATAATTTTAGAGAGGATAAAATACAATTGCATTTATAGTTGCTCTAAAGAAGATCAGAAGTTGCTTTATATCTTTTTTTGCTCTTTCTTTTCTGCCTCTTTAATTTCTTTATTTACTCACCACCTTACTCTCATTTTCTTTCTTTCTTTCTTTCTTTCTTTCTTTCTTTCTTTCTTTCTTTCTTTCTTTCTTTCTTTCTGTTCGCATTGTTTTTATTCTGTAAACAATAAAAGTACTTTGTTAAAAATATTAAATGAAGACCTCAATCACTTTTCAAAACGTGTAAGCAAGCTTGCATTTCCCAAATTTTCTTTGTTACAGTATTCCACAAATAAAATGATATTGGAGCTTTTTCCTGGAATATTGTTTCAAAATATGCAATTAAATAAACCAGGAAAATTGGCTTTTAAAAGTTAATAATGGTTTCTTTATTAAGAAGAATGTTGCCCCCCTCTCTCTCCTCCTCCCTCCCTCCCCCCTTCTCATTTTGGTAACCAGATTTTGTATGAAATTATTACAAATGGTCAAAACCAATCCAGGCTCATCTGATTTATGCTGACCCTAAAGAGCAGGAAGGGAAACCTCTTGGCAGGTAATAAGCTCTAATCGGCTTTTTAATGAATATATATATTTTAGTAACTATATATTTTGGTAATGAATCAACAGCTTTTTCCAAACCCTCCATATATTTTGCTTTTTTTTCCATTCAGTCAAAATATTTAATGCTAAATGGCAAGATTAGAAAAAAGTCAAATGGCAATTTTTCTTTTTCCCCATTTGCAAAGAGACTTTTTGGTGTGGTTTTTTAAACATCATTATAAAGTTTCCAAAGGATGCCCTAATTAATTTACAAGCCTTGAGACAAAGTTGAAAAGAAATCTAGATATTTATTAGGAGCAACATTTTGGCATGTTCTTCTGCGGAGCCGAAACTGATTTCTGGTTAATGGTCTCTGAACTTTATCCCTGTGTCTCCCCTCCCCTCAGTCTGTATCATAAATCATATCCACCAACAAGGTACTGCAGCAGTCTGTGAACTTTGCGCCTCACACGCCTGCTGTAGAAACCTGAGATCCAACTCTGGTCGAAGGTATGCATGGAATTCTCCCTCTCATGTCAACTTGATAATAGTCATGGCAACGCTTTACAAGTTAACAATCATTACATAAAGGAGATAGGAGAGTAAAATACAGATGTTATCATTTTTCTCATTATTAAGTGGGTGGGTCCACTTATTTGTCCACTTCAATTAAAGATATCAAGGCTGAGTAATAATAACTCTTAAGAACAGAACCCACAAGTATAACAAAGTCTTGGGCTTCAACTATACGGTTGCAGCCACCATTTTGATTTTGTTACCTTGCTTAGGCCATGGTCTGGAGTCAAGGAAGCAATGCACCCACCGACCCACCCCACACACCATTTCTGAAAGCATAAAGGCTATCAATAATTCACATCTGTTTCTTATTCAGTCAAAGGACAAGATCACTTAGCTTTTAATGCTAGTTGTTTATAGATACAAATGTCCCAGGATACAGTGTAGAAACCAAACCTACAGAAAATATGTAGAAAATGTAGTAGACCGTTAGCAAACTTAAAAAGTAAAGGTCCCAAGACAAATGGTATTTTTAAAATTTTGTTTAGTTAACTTTTTTCTTTAGTTATTTAGAAAGGGATACATGAGGATAAATTGCTTGAATGAGAAGCAAAATGTCTTCATGTCAAAATGTCTCCCCCTCATTCACGACCTAATTGCGGAGGGGGAGCCGGACCTCGCGGGAATAACGGAGACCTGGTTGGGCCACGAGGGAGGTTTACCCCTCGTGGAAATGTGCCCACCAGGCTACCGAGCATTTCACCAGCCTAGGACCCAGGGAAGGGGCGGTGGGGTGGCAGCAATTATTCGGGAGGATTTAGAGCCGAGGGAGTCTACTGTGCCACAGACGTCCGGATGTGAATCCCTTGTTGTGAAATGGGGCCCTGGGAGACAGTTGGGCCTACTGATAGTATACCTGGCTCCTCGCTATACATCAGCGGCCCTGCCTGAACTCCTCGAGCTGATCGCATCGGTGGCGGTTGAGACCCCCAAACTTTTAGTGATGGGGGATTTTAACCTACCATCGATGGGAGAAGCATCAGAGGGGGTTCGGGAGTTCATGGCTTCCATGACAGCCATGGACCTGACCCAATTGATTCAGGGCCCAACACATGAGGGAGGTCACACCCTGGACCTTGTTTTTGTCTCTGGCCAGTGGTTGAGGATCTGGGAGGAGGGGATTTAACCATCACTCCCCTGTCATGGTCAGATCACTCACTCCTTCGTCTTGACTTCCCTGGTGCTACCTCCCGCTGCGGGGAGGCGGAACCGGAAAGCATTAGATGGTTCCGCCCCAGGCGCCTGATGGAACCGGATAGGTTCCAGACAGAGCTTGGGCCACCACCTGTAACCCTGACCCGCCCCCAGGTAGAGGACCTGGTGGTCGCGTGGAATAATGCGACTACCGGGGCCTTGAACCGGGTGGCGCCTTTGCGGCCTCTCCGGCGGCAACGATCCACCCTGGCCCCTTGGTTTACCAAGGAGCTAAGGGTGATTAAATGCCGCAAGAGACGCCTAGAGAGTCGTTGGAGATCCTCCCGTTCCGAATTTGATCGAACACAGGCACGAGCCCATTTAAGGACGTACCTTGTGGCATTGAGAGTGGCCAAACGCCAATATTGTGCCACTCTCATTGCATCCGCAGAGAACCGCCCTGCCGCCCTGTTTCGGGTGTCCCGCTCCCTCTTGTTTCAGAGGCCGCGGGAGGCCCCTTTACAGGGCAGAGCAGAGGAATTTGGGAAATATCTGCAGGATAAAATCGCTCAAATCCGGAAGGATTGGGTCCCTGTCAGTGGTTCAATGGAGACGTCCGTGGCGAGTCTTGAGGAATCGACCTGGGAGGAGTTTGACTTGGTTGCCATCGAGGATTTGGACAGAATGCGTGGACGACTGCGACCCACCACATGTTTATTGGACCCGTGCCCCTCCTGGCTTGTACTGGCATCCTGGAAGGTTATACGAGACTGGCTCCTGGGCCTAGTGAACGCTTCGTTGAGCGAGGGGTCTCTCCCGGCCGCCTTGAAAGAGGCGGTGGTGAGACCCTTGCTCAAGAAGCCTTCCCTGGACCCTCTGGAGCTGGCCAATTATCGTCCTGTCTCCAACCTTCCCTTTTTGGCGAAGGTTGTAGAGAGTGTGGTGGCTTACCAGTTTCCACGACATCTGGAGGAAAATGATTATCTAGACCCGCACCAGTCCGGCTTCCGCCCCGGTCACAGCACGGAGACGGCCTTGGTCGCGTTGGTGGATGATCTATGGAGGGCCAGAGATAGAGGTTGCTCCTCTATCCTGGTCCTATTAGACCTCTCGGCGGCTTTTGATACCATCGACCATGGTATCCTGCTGCGCCGGCTGGAGGGGTTGGGGGTCCGGGGCACCATTTTGCGGTGGTTCGGCTCCTACCTTTCTGGCCGGATGCAGCGTGTGTTGGCAGGGGAGGAGAGGTCAACCCTACGCCCCCTTACTTGTGGGGTGCCACAGGGGTCGGTCCTCTCGCCACTCCTGTTCAACACATATATGAAGCCGCTGGGTGAGATCTTCCGTGGTTTTCGGGGTGGGATATCATCTGTATGCTGATGATACTCAGCTGTACTTTTCCACCCCGAACCACCCCAACGAGGCCGTCGAAGTGATGTCCCAGTGTGTGGAAGCCGTACGGGTCTGGATGGATGGCAACCGACTCAAACTCAACCCCTCCAAGACGGAGTGGCTGTGGGCACCAGCTCCCCGGTTCAGCCAATTAATTCCATCATTGGCCATCGGGGGCATCCAACTCGCCCCCGTGGAGCGGGCGCGCAATTTGGGCATCCTCCTGGATGCCCGACTGTCCATGGATGACCATGTGACAGCCGTGGCAAGGGGGGCGTTCCACCAGGTTCGCCTGGTGCGCCAATTGCGCCCCCTACTGGACCGGGACGCCTTACGCACGGTCACTCATGCGCTGATGACGTCTGTAACGCTCTCTACATGGGGCTTCCCTTGAAATACACCCGGAGGCTACAGTTGGTCCAGAACGCAGCCGCGCGGGTAATTATGGGGAGTACTAGGTACTCCCATGTGACACCGTTCCTGCGCGAGCTGCACTGGCTTCCTGTGGTCTATCGGGTGCGTTTCAAGGTTTTGATAACGATCTTCAAAGCGCTCCATGGCTCAGGACCTAGTTACTTGCGGGATCATATTCTGCCCCATATATCCCTGCGACCAATCCGTTCGCACAGAGAGGGTCTCCTCCAGGTGCCATCCACCAGGCAGTGCCGGGGGGCGGCGCCTAGGAGTAGAGCCTTCTCTGTGGCGGGCCCAGCCCTGTGGAATGACCTCCCCCCGGATATTAGGAATACCTCTGACCTCCGCTCCTTTCGTGTAAAGCTCAAGACCCACCTATTTCAAGTAGCTGGCCTGGCTCAACTTTGATCCAACTATATCGCTCCTGACGGGTTTTTTATTTGGGGTATTTTAATTGTATTAAATTATTTAGGGGTTTTTAAACATTGTGTTTTTAATTGTTTTTTATTCATCAGCTCACCTCCTCCTTGTATATGTATATGTCTTGGTATACGTTTTTGTTATATGTATGTTTGTTTATATATTTATTTCCTATGTTTTATTGTACGCTGCCCCGAGTCCTTCGGGAGAGGGTGCGGCTAAGAAATAAATATATTATTATTATTATTATTATTATTATTATTATTATTATTATTATTATTATTATTATTATTATTATTATTCAAGGAAAAAACAAGTCCAGTGGCCTTCTGAAAAGCACCAATGGGGCATTACATTGCATGGCATATCTGTGTTATAATCAACATCTTTATTTCAACCATCATCTCTTCATCATACATTTTTATCAATGAAGTAATTTTCAAACCCTGACTGCTCTTTAGAAGGCCAGATCCTGAAGATAAAACTCAAATACTTTGGCCACCGAATGAAAAGGAAGGACTCATGGGAGAAGAACCTAATGCTGGGAAAGATTGAAGGCAAAAGAAGAAGGGGACGACAGAGAATGAGGTGGCTGGATGGAGTCACCGGAGCAGTCGGCGTGAGCTTAAATGGACTCCAGAGGATGGTAGAGAACAGGAAGGCCTGGAGGAACATTGTCTATGAGGTCATGATGGGTTGGACACGACTTCACAACTAACAACAACAACAATTTTCAATCAGAAATAAAGATTCAGTGGGTCATACCATGCAACACGATTTATTTATTTTTAAAAAATAGCAAGAATTTTATATGAGAAGAAAACACTTCGCTACACAAAGACTGACTGGTTAGCTCAGTCAGTTAATATATCCAGTCCACTATAGCTATCTTATTTATTCAGGTTGCAATCCTCTCATTTGTTCAGATTCAATGACTGTAAATATAGTGCAGTAAATATGCAAAATGGAGCCATGTGTGGTCCAGATTTTTGTTTGTAAAATCCATACATTTTAATATTTCAATTACAGGAATGCTCCTAAAGGTATCTTCTGGCTTTATTTCTATTATTGAAATTCAGATGGTTGGCAGATGAAGAGAGGTGCACAGAACAACTAATGAAGAAAGGAGGAGGACAATTAATTTCTCCAATCTGTACATTGATTGAATAACACTGCATCTCTCTATCAAAATATCTAATAATAAGCCATGTTGAACTTAATTAGACTCATTTTGGAAAACATGTACCTAGAATTGTACTTATTAAAATATTTTGTTTTGTGAGTCCAAACATGCTCTTATTCTATCACATTGCATTATTTTTGGATCAAAATTGTGAGAATAATCACTGTCTTGGATGTCACAAAATTGTGACATCCAGAGAAATTGTATCAAAATCCATCTTCATTGCAGGTAGAGTTTTCAATTTGGGGCACCATGTCAAATATTGGAACACTGCTTGTCATGTCACCCCTAGTCCTTCTTTTCTCTAGACTAGCCACCCCAAAATCCTGCAACCGTTCTTCATACGTTTTAGTCCCCAGGCCTTTAAATGTCTTAGTTGCTGTTTGTTCAGACTGCAAGATTACTGCCTATATATGGGGAACCTCCTTTTCTTTCAGATGCTGAATCTTCTTGGATAGAGCCAGAGCCAACGTGATGGCAGTTTATAGTATAGATGTCTAGGGCTTCCTGTTAGCCTCTGAGAGCCAGTTGGAGTCAAGCAACAACCCATGGGCTGTTGGTTTCCCCGCCTTGCTTTATAAACATAGCTGGCACTAGAACAAGTTCTGATGAATTCAGAACTTTTGAGAAGGAATGAATTGCCTTGCATTATAAGTATTTCATCCCAGCTGCTTGTTTATCCCCAGCAGAGTGTTTTTGTAATTATGTTCTATCACTGACACATTCTTGGGATGTTAATTTATGGTTCTATGGTTGTTTCTATTGTAGGGCAACTGAGCCCTGTAAAAAGCAATGACAAGCAGAAGCTTGGAAGGAGTTAGAATTTTTCTGACACTCCTCATGTGAATAATTATTGAGTAGCTCAAGGAGCCTGTTGCATCCCTGTGTCTTAACTGTCTGCATCTCTTTGGTAGGTCTGTAATTTTAGTTGTGGCAATTGAAAGTGTCATAATGATTAATTATGGCTTTCATGTAGGAATGTGCCAAGGTGCTGGGCTGGAGGTGGAAGCTTTTGGGAAATCTTTTCTTTTTCAAAACCACATGGATTTGGGTGTTCATGATCAGCAGGGGCTTCCAGATCCCTGCACTCCCGAGGAAGAATGGAACATATTTATTCTAATGAATAGTTTGAACATCCCAAGACAGGCCTATTTATAAATGAATCCATATATTAAATCATTGTGGTTTAATTTCTTTACAGACACCTCAAAGGAAGTGACGCAGTGGCTCAGTGGCTAAGATGCTGCGCTTGTCAATCAGCAAGGTCAGCAGCTCGGCAGTTCGAATCCCTAGTGCTGCATAACAGAGTGAGCTCCCATTACTTGTCCCAGCTTCTGCCAACTTAGCAGTTCAAAAGCATGTAAAAAATGCAAGTAGAAAAATAGGAACCACCTTTGGTGGGAAGGTAACAGCGCTCTGTGCACTTTCGGTGTTTAGTCATGTCGGTCACATGACCACGGAGACGTCTTCAGACAGCGCTGGCTCTTTGGCTTTGAAACGGAGATGACTAGCATGCATGTGCAAGGGGTCTTTACCCTTTAAAGGCTGGTAATTTCATCTCTTTGCATGGCTAAATGGCACAGATGGCTACTACAAAGTGAATTTATAGGCAGATATGAAATCTTATCTGAAATTTCTTAGGGTTGTTTAAGCTGCAGGTTTTCATTGCTTATTAGTTTATATGCTATTATGGCCAGAAGTGAGGGAGAAAGACGGGTATTATTTCTGATGTCTGTAAGATGGGATACGAAACATTTGGAAGCTGATTCACACATCTGATATTATGAGTCTTCTTATGAAGTGGCCATTGCATTGGACTTGCCTATTCACAACATGGCTAATGATGATATATCACAAAACACCCATTTATCAGAAGGCGAACTAAATTGTTCCAGCCACCTCTTTTAAGCACCGTCTCCATCCCCTTTATATTCTCTCCCTTTTGCACTTACTTCTGGCTTTTTCTAAGTTTTTTTTTTAAAGTAGAGATCAATCATGGTTTACTTCTTCATGTAATAACCCTTGGGCAAAGCAAACATGTAATCTAAAACAATCTTGGCATCTAAGGAAAATCTTGGCATCTAAGGAAAATCTTGGCATCTAAGGAAAATCTTGGCATCTAAGGAGACTATTTACAGTAGAGTTAACCAAGATTGTATTGGGAAGTGTACAATTGAGAAATAAAACTTGGCACCTTTCCCTCTTGGAGTCAACCTGTCTTGTGTCCTGCTCAAGAGGGAATATTGAGGTCCCCACCCACATAAACTGAAGGGAGGTGGTAGTCGTTTATTTACTTATTTTGTCAAGCATGTATTCGACAACATATGTGTGTGTATAAACATGATTTTGGATACATGAAATGGATACGAATAAAAAGAAACATTAGGACAGGGACAATAGGCATGTTGGTGTACTTATGCACACCCCTTACAGACCTCTTAGGAATGGGGTGAGGTCTAAGTAGACAGTCTAAGGTTAAAGTTGTGGGGGTTGAGTCAGGGAAAGCATTCCAGGCATTGACCACTCTGTTGCAGAAGTCATATTTTCTGCAGTCGAGTTTGGAGCAGTTTACCTTAGGTTTGTGTCTATTGTGTGCTCGTATATTGGTGTGGTTGAAGTTGAAGTAGTCATTGACAGGTAGAACATTGTAGCGGATAATTTTATTATTGTCTTTGTCGCTGTCCTTGTCACTTACTTCCCCTAATTTATGGAACTCTGCTGGGAAACCACAACTGTACCTCCGATATCTTCCTGCTTTCATTTATATATTTCTTCTCACAGAAAAACAGAGATAAAAAGAAACTGGGACATTTTCTTTACTTTTTCTTTCCTTCATTTATTTTCTATCACACTTTTCTTCCAGTGTATCAAGTTTATTGTCCTACTTTATTCTCACTCAAAAAAATCAGTGAAAGTATGAACAAGTAGCCGTAAGTCATACCGTCACTGTGCGTGAAAGACCCAAAGCTATCTAGTGAACTTTACAGTTTAATGGAGATTTGAATCCAAATCTACCCCTTGGATGTTTTCTACTGTTAAAGCATAGCAGAGTTTATAATACTTTACATGGGGAAAGTTGTTGAAAGTTGGCAACAGAACGTATGTGGAGGGAAACATAATCAATGTGTTCCACTTACAAAGTTTCCTTATAGCAAAGGAAGATTACCATGGGACCTGACCAGCTTTGAATTGGCAAACTTTAGTTTTAAACTGAAACTAGAGGTTGAAATAGCTCCTAATTTATACTTATAACAGTAGAATAGAATAATAGAATTGGAAGAGCCCTTGGAGGTCTTCTAGTCCAACCCCCTGCTCAGGAAGGAAACCCTATACCCTGATGGCGAACCTATGGCACGCGTACCACAGGTGGCACACGGAGCCATATTGGGTGGCACACCAGCCGTCAGCTCCGACGCTCATGCGCGTGCTGGCCAGCTGATTTTTCACATTTCTGGAGGGCCAGGGGAGGCCATTTTTACCCCCGAACTGGTTACCAGGTCACCACTCACTTGCCCTGCCCCACCCAGTCTCTACTCTGCAGCTTGCCTGCCTGAAGCGTTGCGCCCCTGATCTGTCTGCTAGGTAAGACTGTGAGTCATGGCTTAGCTAGCTGCCCCTTCCCCACGGCCCTGCCATGTTTCCCTGCCTTCCACATGGCCTTTCCGATCTCCCCATGGCCAGCTTGTGAAAGCAGGCAAGCAGAAGGCCGCGTAGAGGCAGGGAAGCATGGCAGGGCCACGCGGAAGGGAGCAAGCAGCCTACCCCTTCCCCGTGGCCTTGCCATGCTTCCTTGTCTTCCATGTGTCCTTACCGGCAGATCCCAATGCCTGCTTGAGATCAGCATCCAGCCTGGCCTGGCCAGTGGGCGGCCCTTGGTGGAAACGCAGACGCTGTGCTGGAGCTGAGAGAGGCAGCAGCTGCAATGTTGTGGGAGGGCAAGCAGACATTCTGGGGCTGCTGCACAAGCACCGGTTCCCTTTCTGCAAAGCTGGAGCCCCGGCCCTGCTGCAGGAGGAGGATGCCTTCCACCCAGACCCACATGCCTCTCATGCCAGCTCTGTGGGGCTTCAGGCTCTAAAGCAGCCCACTGGCTTCCCACCCAGCCACCTGCCTGCTCCTCGGCCGGAAGTGGGCTGCAGCCGAGTCTCCTTCCCCCTGGAACTCCAGACTCCACAGGCTGAGTTCCTGGAGTAGCTCCAGCAGTCGGTCCTTCTCTTTGAGAGCCGCCTTGCAAAATGTCAGAAAATTTCCCATTTTGCAAGGCGGCTCTCAAATAGAAGGAAACGGTCGAGGAGGAGCCGAGGCTGGAAGGGGGGTTGAACACGACTTGCCTAGGCCCCCCTCCTCACCGGCCAATGTCTCCCGAAGCTGCCGCCATTGCAGTTGCGAGGGGCACAGGGGCAGCCTGCTAAGCTGGGTGCCCAAAAAGCGCCCGGAGCAGCCCATGTGTGCCTAAGCTGGAGCTGGAGGCAATGGTAGTTTCGAAGCCTCGTGGATTCCAGGCAGCCCATGTGTGCAGGGCGGTTGGCTGGCTCTGGTTGCACCCGAGCTGGAAGAGACGACGGTTGCCTCAGGAATTCCAGGTGGCCGATGTGCGCACGGCGCTGGGATGGCTTCGGTTGTGCCCGAGCTGGAGGAGAAGATGGTTGCCTCGGGGATTCTGGGCGTCCCATGTGCACAGGGCGCTGGGATGGCTTCAGTTGCAAAATGTCAGAAAATTCCCCATTTTGCAAGGCGGCTCTCAAAGAGAAGGAATCGGGTGTGGGTGCTTTTTCCAACAGCCGAGGCCCCGGCTCTTCTTTCTTCCTCTGAAGCAGGTGCTGTGCCTGCTTCATTCTCTTTGAGAGCCACCTTGCTTGCCGTGGCGAGAGGCGAGCGCTGCTGGGGAGGAGCTTGGCTTTCTCCTCCCTCTCCCACTGATTTCTCTCTGGCAGTGCTCACCTTGCGCCGTGGCAAGCAAGGTGGCTCTCAAAGAGAATGAAGCGGGTACAGCGCTCTTCCAACAGCCGAGGGAGGAAGAGAAGCCAGGGCCTCGGCTGTTGGAAGAAGTGCCTGTACCCACTACATTCTCTTTGAGAGCCCCTTGCAAAATGGGGAATTTTCTGACATTTTGCAACCAGAGCCAGCCCAGTGCCCTGTGCATATGGGATGGCTGACAGTCCTGGGGCTCACAACCACTGTTTCCTGAAGCAAAACCGGCCTCCCCCAGCCTCCCGGAGGCCCTCCAGAAGCCAGAAATGGCTTCAGGAAAGCCTCCGGAGGCTGGAGAGGGCAAAAAATGCCCCCAACGGGCCAACCGAAAGTTCGGAAACGATCTGTTTCTGACTTCTAGAGGGCCTCTAGGGGGCAGGGGAGGCCGTTTTTGCCCTCCTCAGGCTTCAGGAAAGCCTCTGGAGCCTGGAGAGGGGCTGCATGCACATGCGCGGAGGGGTAACGTGCACATGTGCAGTTGGGCGGAAAATTAAGGGCACTTGGTTGCACATGGTAATGCGTGTGCGCAATTCTGGCACGCCATAAAAAAAGTTTCACCGTCACTGCCCTATACCATTTCAGACAAATGGTTGTCCAATCTCTTCTTAAAAACTTCCGTGTTGGAGCATGCACAACTTCTGGAGGCAAGTCGTTCCACTGATTAATTGTTCTCACTATCAGAAAAATTCTTCTTAGTTCTAGGTTGCTTCTCTCCTTAATTAGTTTCCATCCACTGCTCTTGTCTTGTCTTCAGGTGCTTTGGAGAATAGCTGGACCCCCCCCCTTCTTTGTCACAACCCTTGAGATACCAGAATACTTCTATCATGTCTCCCCTAGTCCTTCTTTCATTAAACTAGACATACCCAATTCCACCAACTGTTTTTTATAAGTTTTAGCCTCCAGTCCCCTAATCATCTTTGTTCCTCCTCTCATCGTGGCAACCAAAACTGAATGCAATATTCCAAGTGTGGCTTTACCAAGGCATTATAAAGTGGTATTAACACTTCATGTGATCTTGGTTTTATCCCTTTCTTATATTTTGATCCAACTGGGCATTATGTAAATTCACTAGTGCAATATACTGACCCTTTTTAGTGACTAATTAGCAACCCTTCAATTGTGGTTTCTCACTTAATTGCTGCTTTCCACATGTCTGGCAGAAGATCAAAAAGATTTGCCAAGCCAACTAGTCCAGGACTCCATGATGTGCAAGTAGGTTTGTCTGTGCTTTTTTCTTTATTGAAGTCAACCAAATCATTTGAGCCAACTTTGTAAAACCTGGGTCCTTGTCTTACAATAACTTTTCTATCCATGCAAAATAGTGGTGGGTTCCGGTACGGTGCAACAGGGCCCAGCATCCACCACATGAATGCGTGCAGCATGCATGCACACATGCGCAACACATGCATGCATATTTACCACCTGTGACACTCCGCGATACTCCAGCTGCTTGGCGGAGCATCGCGCAGGCGCCATGCGCTTTGTGCACGTGTGTAGAAGCTCCAAAGAGCTCAAATACAGGTACGGATGGCGGGCAGGTGGGCCCTCCGGATCACCGTACCAGAATGGTAGCCAGTGCTCCCGCTAGGCACCGGTACACTCGTACTGGGGAATACTCGTCATAACCCACCACTGATGCAAAAGGAAAAATCCTCTGAATTAAATGTGCCATACAATTTGCACAAGTTACAGAAAATTAGGTCTTTTTCATGTCCAGCTCAGTTTCTAACGACTTCATGGAGACACCCATGCTGTTTTTTAGTGACATGAAATAGTTTACCACTGCCTTCTTCTAAAAGAAGTCAATGAACAAATTCTAAGGCTGATAATGAAAGGGATTTTTTACTACATGTATAGATTTCTGGGCAAGGCAAAGTCAAGAGATCATACACCATGGAGACAACCCAGGAGCAAAATACAGCGCATAGAGTCTTAGACATTTAACAGTGGTTTATATACAACATATACAGAAATATATGTGATAGCAAATACCTAACAAGTAATCAATCTTCTTCTTAACTCTTCACGGAGAACTTAACAATGGATACCGGACACAAGGAGAGAGAAATACGCCCTCTCCTGCCTGCCTTATGAAAACACCTCCTAAAGTGATAAATACTTTTGTGGACCCCTTCATGGTCTTCAACTGGCTATACCAAGACTGATTCATCTTCATGGCATCAGCCTTACGTTTCATCAACTTTACAGTTGCATCAGCTTTACAGCTCTCAAATCTCAATATCTTAACAACCATTTATTGCAATATTGTAATAGTAATCAGCATTATTTAAAACCTATTAGGTGTCTATCTACACAGATACTCATCCCTAATCATTGATGCTGCCAAAATGAATACATGTGCAGTTTGACCTTACAACACAAACAATGGCCTTCTGTACTTGTGTCGTAATTTCAATCACAACTACATAAAGAGACAGACTGCCGTACAATATTGCAATGCATATTTCATCACTGGCCCTCCCAGCAGACATTCATGCATGCCGTACAGGAAGTGCCTAGGTCTTGCCCACAGTTCCTTATTCTGGTAAATTCTTCAGAACAAACCATATGGTAAACTTCCCAGGCAGTCATGTTACTTGTGTTCTTGCCATGGCCAATGTTCCTACAGGGACAATCAGTAGTTGTGCTTCCTTCTGGATAGAAAACATTAATGGTGACAGTGGCAGATGGTATTGGAGAAATACTTTTTGAGGTGACAAAGATTACAATTGAGCATGGTTCATTGACTCTCCTGTAGTATCTCATGAGGGCATCACCCTTACGTCCTATTTCTGGATTCATGACTTGGGCTAATGCTCCAAGACCTTCAGTGGTTATCTGCCATGCTTATGAAGAAACAGTAAGAACATAACTTCAAACGCCTGAGAGTTGATTTGGCGGACCCATGCAGCTGTGAAGAATGTAAATTTCTCTCATGTTAATGTCAGAGTGTGTGTGATAATATTTCCCTTTGCTGTCTATGTGCCCATAATTTTAATCCCCACACAAAACATATCAGTTTATTCTATCTTTTCACATACTGAAACATACTTCAGATATGAGCTATCCTCCACGTATACACCTAATTGCCCCATTTCTACCAAAACAGCTTAATAGTAAATTCATATGCAGTGAGAATAAAAATGAAAAATAGTGTTTTGCTATTAAGCAAAATAAAGACCACTTTTGTTTGAAGGAGCCTTATTTTTGCTTGTTCTTGACCAAGATATACTTGGGTATAAATACACTTAAAGTTTAAAAAAACCCAATAAAATATTTATCAAATTTCCATGGTTGCCAGTCTCACACAAATTGGCTCTAATTGGTGGATTAGTGATAAATACGACATTTGTATACCTGAAAAGCTTCATTGAACCAGTTTTCTAATTGTAGAATTATCTATATTCTATGAAAGAAATTTAGCTACAAAATGAATAGTTATTGTAATGTCCACGAGGGAAGGGGAAGAGAGAAGAGGAGAGGAGAGAAGATAATGTTAACATATAATTAGCAAAGCTTTTGCTAAAACTGCTGCCTTGACATAAATTACACAAGGTCACAACTTTACATCTCTAACAAGAAATTTGATAATGCTGAGTTGTGCACACATTAAAAAAACCAATTCAAAATTATCAGTGAGCTAAATCTGGATTATTAAAGATGGAAAAAATGCCACATAATGGTCACAGATTAAAGATACCAGAGTGGTTGGAGGTGATTTATATGAAAGGATAGAGAACATCAGAAGCAAATCTAATGAACGATTTTACCCAGAATGGTATAATTTGTTTGCCACATATTTCCAAGCAACATGTAATTTTGACCTCAGCAAAGCAAGTGATGTGGCATAAGAAGCCTCAATCCCGAAGACTTAAATATATCTTCTAAAGTATTACACGAAGAATGCTTAGTAAAATGAACAGAAAACCAAAACTGGTTAGGGAAATGAAAAACAGAATTCCAAGATCACTGAGGACACTTTAAAGCCTTTTTTTGCCATAATCTACATTTCTATGCATCTCTGTCATAATCTTCCAGCAGTTTGGCGGTTCTAATCCCTCGTATAGGTCTCCTGCGTGAGCAGGGGGTGGACTAGATGACCTCCAAGGTACCTTTCAACTCTGTTACTGTTACCTTACTGTAGCCATTTCTTGGTGCCATTGCACACATCTTTACATAGAAAGAAGCAGCATGAGAAACAGTAATGTTGAATATGTACACATGCATATAATATATTCTTACAAGATTTTTCCCATTTCCATAGCAATAATTAAGCAAACAATTCATTAAAAAGGTAGCTCTTACATTGGCCATAACTATAAAAATGTTGCCTATGAAAAAGTAGACTCCAGTGAACTCAATGGAGGTGCTGAATTATTTTGCATTGACTGTATGCTAGATTTTGTTACTATTATAATTATTATTAACGTATGGTATTGTTACAGTAGCCAGGAGATCACAAGGGAATTGCAGAGTAATAGTTTTAACTTATTATCTTGTTGTAGCTTCCCAAGTGCACCACAGGAGGGCAAGCTGGCTTTGCACCAGAGAGAAAGATGGCCTTTCCCAGAACTGTTGCACAAATGGGCACTGCAACCAGGAAAGTTCAGAGCTATCAGGAATGTGACTGCCTGCACAGAGCACAAACTTGTCCACCCACCAAAGTAGTATCTATCTATCTACTTGCATAGAACATGCTTTAGAACTGTTGGGTGTGTGGGGGGGGGGGGAGAAGATGAGATGAGTGACAGGAGCTCACCCCACCAAAGAGTGCTGGGACCTGAACTGCCGCAGCAGAGACCATCTCTTCATTAAGCCAACGAGGCACCACATCTCTGGCTAGTTTTAGTGGATACTCAAAACTGGCCTCTTCCCATTCCCATCCTTACATCTGAGAAAACAGAAGGAAGGAAGGAAGGAAGGAAGGAAGGAAGGAAGGAAGGAAGGAAGGAAGGAAGGAAGGAAGGAAGGAAGGAAGGAAGGAAGGAAGGAAGGAAGGAAGGTCCACCCTAGGTTTTTTTTGCATAGAATGTGAGTAGCAAGATCTTGGGATACTGGGAGGAGAATGACTTATCCATTTCTGATTGAACTTTAACTGATGTGAGGTGGCTTTTTTGCAGAAGAATACTGAACATTCTGTAAACTATGTTTCAGAAGTGGCAGCCTTTTATTATTAGAAAGGACCCATTAGACATGAAGTATTCCTGCTGTAATAATTTGAAATCTAAGTGCTCTTTAAATGTCATCAATAACTTATTCCAAGACAGAGGTTAATTTGGATCTCAAAAAGATAGTTCTACAAGCCAAAACATATTTTAGTATTAATATTTAACTAAAATATTTTCATTTTTACTGAAAGTAAGCACTTAGCTATGAATACAAATATTTCTTTTTTGCAATATTGTGTAATATTGAAGCTATTTTATTTCTCTCTCTCTCTCTCTCTCTCTCACACACACACACACACACACACACACACACACACACAGACTTAGAGTTAGGACAGAAGATGGTTATAAGAAAGGTTTCACTGGAGGTGTTTCCGTGTGATGCTGCAGTGTTTTTCAAACTTAGCAATTCTAAGATATGTGGATTTCAACTCCCAGTATTCCCAATATGCACACTGGAGAATTCTGGGGATTGAAATCCACACCTCTTAAAGTTGCCAAATTTGAAAAACAGGGTGATACAACTGGAAGTGGCAATTGAGAAAGTTCAATTAAAAACAAAAACTGAGATTGTAAAGATAGTGCATTCTAAGCCAATCCTTGTCCTGTATGTATACACCAGTGACGTGCGGTGAGGTTTATGGCTGGTGAGGCTGGTGACGTCATCAGGAAGGCGGGGAATGGGACCACGTGTGCTGGAGGCTCAGGCTGCCTCAGCCTCCAGCACACGTGATCCCATTCCCCGCCTTCCTGAGCGTGCTCCGCCGGCTCACACTCCGTAGTCCTCAAAAGCGACTGGGGAACGATGAGAACCTTCCTGCCTCTGCTGGACTTTGCGCGCTCCTCACGACTGCATATTGTAGTCGCGAGGAGCGCGCGAAATCCAGCAGAGGCAGGAAGGTTCTCGTCATTCCCCAGTCACTTTCGTGCCTTCGTCATCCGGGAGTGCCGACAACATTTCTGCCTCCGCCCTCCGGAGCTCCCGGGCGCGCCCGGATGGAGGTAGCCAGAATGGCGCCGAGGCAGTCCGGTGGGCAAGCGACCGAGGATCAGGCTGCCTCGCTCGCTCTTTCGTCCGCCCGGACCGCCTAGGTGTCGCTGTGGCTACATCCGGCCGGCCGGGCCCAGGAGCTGCGGAGGGTGGCGGCAGAAATGTTGTCAGCTGCCGCCGCCCTCCACAGCTCCCGGGGGTGGCCGGACGGATGTGTATAATATTATAATATTATATATATATATAGTATATAATATTATATACGATTATTTCATGAAGAGAGGTGAAGCTCTGCCTCCCCTGCCTCCCCTGACCGCACATCCCTGGCATACACAGAGAGGCCCATGTTAAATAGAATTACTATATGCATATCCCCAAATTTTATAAGCCACCCAGAATCCACCACAATAGTCTGATATATTAAATTTAAACAAATAAACAAGTTGTAGTTATTGCAGCCACAAAAGAAGCAAATGTACTTCTTTCCTTGATTGTGTATGGTGCTGATTTCTTCTGCCTCTTCTTTAAATACTTAAAATAAATTGTTAGACAAAGAGTTCTGGGTTTGAGTCCAAGCCAGGTGACGAATGAGCCCACTGGGTAACTGCTTGAAGTGGAGGATAGTTTGTTTGACAGTGTAACGTATGACACAGCTCTCGAAGATGGCCAAAAGCAAAAAGGCTAAGAGCAGTAATATTTATTCTAAAGTTGTCCTGATGTTTGAAAAGTGTGTGGATGTATTGATTGGGGTGTTCGTTCCAGGAGATGTATGAAGTCTGGCAGGGAGTCAATATCATTTCCACTCCTAGCAGGGTATGATAATACTTATGTCTTTATCTAGTTGTTTGGTTTGTTTGAAATACCAATGTTTTAATCATAAGAAAGCAACACCTGTTGTGATCTGCCAGTGGCCAGAATAGCTAGTGGCAGACTTAGACAGTGAGGAGGTTGGGGAGGAACATGGGCCAGTCCTGGAGTGGGGGGAAAGTTCTGATGAGTGCTCTGTGTTGGAGGCAGAGCTGGGGCCAGGGCCCGTCTCTGTCCAACAGTTATCAGCTGCCTTCAGAGTTGGAGATCAGTGGGGCAGAAGAACAGCTGGAGCCTGTTCCCGATGTGCGCATGTGAAGAGCTGCCAGGAGAAGGGAACAGTTAAGGAACAAGGGCCAACTCGGGAGTAAAGGCACAGGTGGACAGTGAATGGCCCCTCCAATGGGGAATACAGAGGAGCAAAAGGGGAGTGGAGTTTGTAGGAGACAATTTGTTTGTTTAATTTTTATGAAGATTTGTTCGTGACTCTCAGAAACTCCTTGCCACATATTTCCTTGTACCATGTTGCATTTGGAAGCTATCGACCTGGCAACTATCCAAGGACTGATAAGGTCTGTGTTTGCAATTCACCCTTGAAAGACTGTTTGCCGGGACTTTGCTGGATGTGAATGCTACGAATTCACATTAGCCAAATAAGAAGGTTTTTTTTTTTCAGGACAAGGATTCTGTTTCATGATTTGGTGAAGCCTAGGTCAGAGCAATGCCCCTCAAGAAGTTAAAATCTCTTAGAATATACAAAACAGCTTCCTTCTCAACAGCAGAAAACTGTTTACCATAGTAAACCCTTAGACCATCTCTCCTCCACCCAGTCCACCATTTTGTCATCTAAGAACTCTTCCCCCCCTTTTTTTTTCTATGACTGACCATTTACCATCTATAACATTTTGACCCCATCGTGTTTTTAAGATTCTGTAGATTATTTATTCGAGGTTTGACCTGCTCCGCCTGCGGGAGACCCCCCTCTCGCAGGCATGGCCCTTGACGCTTGCAAGGGCCCGCCTTGATGACGGGTTTATAGACCCCGAGAGGTGGAAGAAACGGAAGCTCAGGGGGTTTTTAGTTAAATGTTTTTTAAAAACTTGTAGGGGTTCTGGGGTTGGGAGGTGGGTGGGTCAGGTCAGGAGCGATGACAGAGCCAGGTCACCAGGTGTGGTCGCGAGCAGAAGGAGCGGAAGGGAGGAGGAGGGGGAGGATATCGTTCCAACACAGGGCTCTTTGATTCCAACGGTCGTAGGGAGGGGCAGATACGAAGACAGATTAAGATCTCGCAGTCGGTTGGGAGACCGTGGGTGCTGGTTACACCCGGTCGCTTGTACCAACCCCCGCGTTCTAGGTGGTCAGGAGCTGCAGACCCAGGGCCTGAGGCTGTTGCTATGCAACGCGAGGTCCGTTGTTAATAAGGCCCCCCTCATTTACGATCTAATCTTGGAGGGGGAGCCGGACCTCGCGGGAATTACGGAGACCTGGTTGGGCCACGAGGGAGGCTTACCCCTTGTGGAAATGTGCCCACCAGGTTACCAAGCATTTCACCAGCCCCGGGCCCAGGGAAGGGCGGTGGGGTAGCAGCGATTATTCGGGAGGATTTAGAGCCGAGGGAGTCCACTGTGCCACAGACGTCCAGGTGTGAATCCCTTGTCGTGAAATGGGGCCCTGGGAGACAGTTGGGCCTGCTGATAGTATACCTGGCTCCTCGCTATACATCAGCGGCCCTGCCTGAACTCCTCGAGCTGATCGCATCGGTGGCGGTTGAGACCCCCAAACTCTTAGTGATGGGGGATTTTAACCTGCCATCGGTGGGAGAAGCATCTGAGGGGGTTCGGGAGTTCATGGCTTCCATGACAGCCATGGACCTGACTCAATTGATTCAGGGCCCGACACATGAGGGAGGTCACACCTTGGACCTTGTTTTTGTCTCTGGCCAGTGGTTGAGTGATCTGGGAGGAGGGGATTTAACCATCACTCCCCTGTCGTGGTCGGATCACTCACTCCTCTGACTTGACTTCCCTGGTGCTACCCCCCACTGCGGGGAGGCGGAACCGGAAAACACTAGATGGTTCCACCCCAGGCGCCTAATGGAACCAGAGAGGTTCCAGAAGGAGCTTGGGCCACCTTCTGTAGCCCTGACCCGCCCTCGGGTAGAGGACCTGGTGGTCGCGTGGAACAATGCGACTACCGGGGCCTTGAACCGGGTGGCGCCTTTGCGGCCTCTCCGGCGGCAACGATCCACCCTGGCCCCTTGGTTTACCGAGGAGCTAAGGGTGATGAAGCGCCGCAAGAGATGCCTAGAGAGTCGTTGGAGATCCTCCCGTTCCGAATTTGACCGAACACAGGTACGAGCCCATTTAAGGACGTACCTTGTGGCATTGAGAGCGGCCAAACGTCAATATTGTGCCGCTCTCATTGCATCCGCAGAAAACCGCCCTGCTGCCCTGTTTCGGGTGTCCCGCTCCCTCCTGTTTCAGAGGCCGCGGGAGGCCCCTTTACAGGGTAGGGCAGAGGAATTCGGGAAATACCTGCAGGATAAAATCACTCAAATCCGGAAGGATTGGGTCCCTTTCAGTGGCCCAGTGGAGACGTCTGTGGTGAGTCTTGAGAGATCAATCTGGGAGGAGTTTGACTTGGTTGCCATCGAGGATTTGGACAGAATGTGTGGACGACAGCGACCTACCACATGTTTACTGGACCCGTGCCCCTCCTGGCTTGTACTGGCATCCTGGGAGGTTACACGTGACTGGCTCCTGGGCCTAGTGAACGCTTCGTTGAGTGAGGGGTCTCTTCCGGCCGCCTTGAAAGAGGCGGTGGTGAGGCCCTTGCTCAAGGAGCCTTCCCTGGACCCTACGGAGCTGGCCAATTATCGTCCTGTCTCCAACCTTCCCTTTTTGGCGAAGGTTGTAGAGAGTGTGGTGGCTTATCAGTTTCCACGACATCTGGAGGAAAATGATTATCTAGACCCGCGCCAGTCCGGCTTCCGCCCCGGGCACAGCATGGAGACGGCCTTGGTCGCGTTGGTGGATGATCTCTGGAGGGCCAGAGATAGGGGTTGTTCCTCTATCCTGGTCCTATTAGACCTCTCGGCGGCTTTTGATACCATCGACCATGGTATCCTGTTGCACCGTCTGGAGGGGTTGGGGGTTCGGGGCACCGTTTTGCGGTGGTTCGGCTCCTACCTTTCCGGCCGGACGCAACGTGTGTTGGCAGGGGAGCAGAGGTCGACCCTAACCCCCCTTACTTGTGGGGTGCCACAGGGGTCGGTCCTCTCGCCACTCCTGTTCAACACATACATGAAGCCACTGGGTGAGATCATCCGTGGGTTCGGGGTGGGATACCATCTGTACGCTGATGATACTCAGCTGTACATTTCCACCCCGAACCACCTCAACGAGGCCGTCGAAGTGATGTCCTGGTGTGTGGAAGCCGTACGGGTCTGGATGGATGACAACCGACTCAAGCTCAACTCCTCCAAGACGGAGTGGCTGTGGGTTCCGGCCCCCCGGTTCAACCAGCTAATCCCATCCCTGGCCATCAGGGGCATACAACTTGCCCCCGTGGAGCGGGCGCGCAATTTGGGCGTCCTCCTGGATGCCCGGTTGTCCATGGATGACCATGTGACAGCCGTGGCAAGGGGGGCATTCCACCAGGTTCGTCTGGTGCGCCAATTGCGCCCCCTACTAGACCGGGACACCTTGCGCACAGTCACTCATGCACTGGTGACGTCTCGCCTGGACTACTGTAACGCTCTCTACATGGGGCTTCCCTTGAAATGCACTCGGAGACTGCAGTTGGTCCAGAATGCGGCCACGCGGGTAATTATGGGGAGTACAAGGTACTCCCATGTGACACCTCTCCTGCGCAAGCTGCACTGGCTTCCTGTGGTCTATGGGGTGCGTTTCAAGGTCTTGATAACGATCTTTAAAGCGCTCCATGGCTCAGGACCTAGATACCTGCGGGATCGTATTCTGCCCCATACATCCCTGCGACCAATTCGCTCACACAGAGAGGGACTTCTCCAGGTGCCGTCCACCAGACAGTGCCGGGGGATGGCGCCTAGAGCAGAGCCTTCTCTGTGGTGGGCCCAGCCCTGTGGAATGACCTCCCCCCGGATATTAGGATTACCTCTGACCTCCGTGCCTTCCGTGTAAAGCTCAAGGCCCACCTATTCCAAGTAGCTGGCCTGGCTCAACCATAGTTTGATGATATCGCTTCGGACGGGTTTTTTCATTTTGTGATTTTATTTAGGGGATTTTAAACTGTGATTTTAATTGTTTCCATCCATCTGTCTACCTCCTCCATGTATATGTCCATTTTGTGTATGTATTGTCCATATTTGTATTTTATATGTTTTTTATTGTACGCCGCCCCGAGTCCTTCGGGAGAGGGTGCGGCTAACAAATAAATTTTATTATTATTATTATTATTATTTATTATTATTTACCAATTGGTAAGGAAAAGGCTCTTTGTCAGTTTCAGCCTCCATGCCAAAGGTTTAACCAATGTCCTTTTGCAACATCGTGTTTCCTCTGTAACATTTTTTGGTGGATTCGCTGGACGAGAGCAGGGGAGATTACTTAAGTGTGGAAAGGATGGTGAGGGATGGCCTGGATGGCATTTTCCTCTTTTTTTTCTGCTCTATATTCCTACAAAATATATTGCATTTTTAATGTTTAGCAAATTCATTGGCATGATTCTAATAGGCCTCCCATGGTAAGCCTTTTTCTTGCCTTTGATTATCATATTTTGCTATATAAGAACAAGGAGGTCACTGGTTTGGCTAAGAAAATGGATAAATAAGGATCACTGGAGTAAAAATAACTTCAGAAAAAATCTTGGGTGAAATTAGTTATTTATCAGTACTGGAGATTTCCTAAGTAAAGGGACTTGTCACAGATTGCAATAATATCTCCAGAGAATTTCCATGACAACAATTTTGCTTCCTAAGCAAGCAACCTTGGCAAGATTCCAACATGCAGCATGGATAACAAGGCCTATACAAAATTATACTGATTGTTAGCATGTATTTACAGATACATATAGTTCTGATATAGCTCAGAATATCATCTGTGCTGAGCTAGTTTGGAACAGAGCAGCACAGAAATACCAATAGTAATAAAATGAATACTGTGGTTCAATTATTGCCAGGAACAATGGAATGAAGGAAGAATGAAGCTAAACATATCCAATGTTTGATCTTTATGTTGTACATCTTAAATTTTGCCAGCAGGTGGCAATGTTTTCTAGTCATAGGGCTAACAGTTTTTAATGTCCATGCATCTCCTTCAGAATAGCCTCCCCTAATAAATAGAATTATAAACCTTATTTTATCAAATATTTTACTTGTTAAATTGTTTAACTGTTTTATCTAATTCCACCTTTTTTTATTATACTTGAAACTTTCTATTTGGGTCTTTGGACTCTTCGAAGAAATGTCCATCTGGGTTCAGTTCCAGTTGGGGAGAAAGACCCTGGAAACATGGAGGCTGTTTGGAAAGATGGTTTTTAATGGTGGACAGGTTCTTTTTGGTTCCTGGGCAAATGAGCACATGGAAGAGAGAGGGGGAGGGAGGGAGGGAGGGGGGGAGGGAGGGAGGGAGGGAGGGAGGAGAGAGAGAGAGAGAGAGAGAGAGAGAGAGAGAGAGAGAGAGAGAGAGAGAGAGAGAGAGAGAGATTGATACCCACTCTTAGGCCCCACCTTGGAGCTTCCTGTTCCTGTGTTCTGATTGGTTGTCAGACTCCCATGAGGCCATGCAGGGATAACTTTGTAGGTTGTCTTGAGTCCCAGGCTTGGTTGAATCTTGCTGGGTGATGATGTAATGAAGAGGGTTGTGTTCTGAAAGGGTGTTGGGCAATTCCTATTATGGCTTAATGGCTTTGTCCTAGTTTGGATCTTGAGTGACAGCTAATCCTATCATGTCCTGAGGGTGAAGGTCTTTTGTTTTGTAGATAGACTGGCCCCATCTTTTGTCTTGTACATAAGTTGGCACCAGTCTTTCTGGGGCTATTAACAAAGGTGGTGGCTGCCTTCCAAGAGCACGTTTCTCCTTTTCTCATCCAGGGAGGTATAATATTCCACCTTTTTAATATTTCCTAGAATATTTCATTCTTCTAGGAGAGGAGTGGGTGCTAACTTTCTACAGGACCATAATAGATTGAATTGACCCATAAACCAGAGTGAATACTCTACTTAAAAAATATATTTTAAGCATATTATTCAAAAAGCTTAGTATTCAAAAAGCTTAGTATTCAGAATTGATATTTTATCCCCCCCCCCCCAGCACAATTCAATGTTAGATTTTTATTCCCTGCCTTTTCTTCCAGAATTCGAAGTGATTTACTTGAAGGCCTCCCTTAATTTAATAACAATCTTATGAAGTAGGCTGGGCAGTCAGGCAACCCAATCAGTTTTCATAGGGGTGATTTGTCCCTGATTCTCTCCAATTCTACTCATAAATTATAATTTATGTTGCTGATCTTGATTAGTTTTGTTTTACAATGATTATTGATGTGTTTTATATATGTGTATCAGTGACGTGCGGTCATTGGAGGCAGGGGAGGCGGAGCCTCACCACTCTCATCATGAAAATAAAAAAGAATTACTCCAGGAAGCCGTGAAAGTGGCTGGGAGAGGCGCGCGGCTTGGTTTAGCCTCCCTGGACATCTCAGCAGCAGCCCCAAGTATGCCGATCTCGCCATTTTTTACATCGGGCGAGCCCAGGCAGGATCCTTGCAAGGGGAATGGGACATGTGCAGGAGGCTCCTCGGCTCCAGCCTCAATCAGCGCAGCCGCGGTCCCCTTCATCTTGCCTCAGGAAGGAGGGGAATGGGACCACGTGTGCAGGGGAAGGGGATCGCGGCTCTGCTAATCTGAGGCTGTGCGCTGAGGAGCCGCCTGCACACGTGGTCCCATTCCGCTTGCAAGGATCCCGGGCTCGCCCGATGTAAAAAATGCCTAGGTACTGTGTTTCCCCGAAAATACAACCTGTCCCGCGCTCACTGACCTAGCGTTATCCTGAAAGCGCCAAGTTACAGGAGCCGGGGGTGGGGGGAGCGCTCACGTTGCTTGCCGCCTTTGGTATACCGCTAGGTTGGGAAGTGGCGTTCTGTCCGGCCAGAGGGGAGAGTTGCCGGGCGGCTGCTCTCTTGTGAACTGGCTCCCGAAGAGCCGGACACAGCCTCAGGGGCGAAGCAGCCATGAGGTAACCATGCTCACGAGCAGCCGCCCGGCAAATCCCCTCTCCAGCCAGGAAAAGCGCCATTCACCAAGCCCTTGCGCAGTTCTCCCAGGCCACCGCCGCCCGCCACCGCCCGCTGCCCGCTGCCTGCTGCCAGCTGCCAGCTGCTGGCCGGCCGCCGCCGCCGCCCGCTGCCGGCTGCCGGCCGCCCGCTGCCGGCTGCCGGCCGCCCGCTGCCGGCTGCCAGCCACCCGCCGCCGCCCCCCGCTGCCCGCCGCCGCCCCCCGCTGCCCGCCGCCCGCCGCCACCCGCCACCACCCACCGCCGCCCGCTGCCACCCGCCGCCGCCCCCCCCTGCCCGCTGCCCGCTGCCCGCCACCCACTGCCCGCCGCCCACTGCCCGCCGCCCGCCGCCATCACCTGCTGCCTGCCGCCGCCACCCGCTGCCGCCCCACTCCGCTCCGCGCATAACTTCCAAACTCCAAAACTTACAGCATCGCCCGCTCTAGGAGTGCTCTCTATGGTGGGCCGGCTGCTGGAAGACTCTGTCCGGAAAACTCTCTGTCCGGCAGCCGGCCCACCATAGAGAGCACTCCTAGAGCGGGCGATGCTGGAAGTTTTGGAGTTTGGAAGTTATGCGCGGAGCGGAGCGGGGCGGCGGCGCGTGGTGGCGGCGGGCGGCAGGCAGCGGGCGGCGGGCAGCGGGCAGCGGGCGGTAGGTGGCGGGCGGCGGGCAGCGGGCGGCGGGCAGCGGGCAGCGGGCAGCGGGCAGCGGGCAGCGGGCAGCGGGCGGCGGGCGGCGGCGGTGGCCAGTGGCGGCGGCTGGCGGGCAGCGGGCGGCGGCGGCAGGCAGCGGGTGGCGGCAGGCAGCGGGCGGCGGCGGCAGGCAGCGGGCGGCTACGGCAGGCAGCGGGCGGCGGCGGAAGGCAGCGGGCAGCGGGCGGCGGGCGGCGGCGGCGGCCAGTGGCGGCGGCTGGCGGGCAGCGGGCGGCGGCGGCAGGCAGCGGGCGGCGGCAGGCAGTGGGCGACGGCGGCAGGCAGCGGGTGGCGGCGGCAGGCAGCAGGCGGCGGCGGCAGGCAGCGGGCGGCGGCGGCAGGCAGCGGGCGGCAGCGGGCGGCGGTGGCCTGGGAGAACTGCGCAAGGGCTTGGTGAATGGCGCTTTTCCCGGCTGGAGAGGGGATTTGCCGGGCGGCTGCTCGTGAGCATGGTTACCTCATGGCTGCTTCGCCCCTGAGGCTGTGCCCGGCTCTTCGGGAGCCAGTTCACAAGAGAGCAGCCGCCCAGCAACTCTCCCCTCTGGCCGGACAGAACACCACTCCCCAACCTAGCGGTATACCGAAGGTGGCAAGCAACGTGAGTGCTCTCCCCACCCCCGGCTCCTGTAACTTGGCGCTTTCAGGATAACGCTAGGTCAGTGAGCGCGGGACAGGTTGTATTTTTGGGGAAACACGGTACCTAGGCATTTTTTACATCGGGCGAGCCCGGGATCCTTGCAAGGGGAATGGGACCACGTGTGCAGGCGGCTCCTCAGCGCACAGCCTCAGATTAGCAGAGCCGCGATCCCCTTCCCCTGCACACGTGGTCCCATTCCCCTCCTTCCTGAGGCAAGATGAAGGGGACCGCGGCTGCGCTGATTGAGGCTGGAGCTGAAGAAACTTCTCCGTTTGGGCTGCGCCCCTGCGATCAGAGCAACCACGTGGTTTGATGACGTCACCAGCCTCACCAGTCATAAACGTCACCGCACGTCACTGATGTGTATATTGAGATTTTTAATGTGCTTTTTTATTGGGCTGTTGTTTGCATGTGTTGTGAGTCTTCCAGGGTGACTTAGATGATATGGTAGCCAGAGGTGGTATTCAGCAGGTTCTGCCCAGTTCTGGAGAACCGGTAGCGGAAATTTTGAGTAGTTCAGAGAACCAGTAAATACCACTGTTGTGTACTCGAGTTACGACCAGCCAGTGTCAATCAAGCTAGATGGTGGTTTCTATTGGCTCACGTGTGGAGGTGTTCTGATGGAAGAATGGCAACGTTCTAATTGGTTAATGGTTTGACAGCTACCATATAAATAGCTGTCAAACCAAAGGGTTCCATTCTGTTGTGTTAATGTTCTGAGTTAATAAAGACAGTTGAATGCAGAATCGCCTCAGTCGTTCCTCACTACTACAGAGAATTTAATACTGGCGACAAGGAGCAGAAACGAACCCACACAGTTCTTAAGACAGTGTCTTAAGACTTCTCCAATCGCAACAATGTCTACCATTCCGAATTTCGCTCCTTTCAGCGCAGAGAATCATGGGAAGCGTTCTTAGAACGCTTTTGAATGCCTTCTCATTGCCCATGATCTAGCTGAAGTAAATACTGATTGGAAAAAAGGCTTTTTTTAAAGCGCTTGTGGCCCTGAAATGTTTAGTATGGCCCGGGCACTTATGGCCCCAACTCCTATTACTTCTATTATTTTAGAATCCATCAATCATGCACAGTGGGAGACTCTAATCGTCACCTCTGTGAAGGCCGACGGGTCAATCAGGATTTGCATGGATTACCACTAAATAATTAATAAGACGTTACAAGCTAACCCGTACCCCGTACCAGTAGTACAACATCTGTTGCACTCTTTGGGACACGGCAAATTTTTTGCCAAGTTGGACATGGTACAGGCGTATCAACAGTTGCCTGTTGGTGATGTCTCTGCCAATGCTCAAACTATTGCAATGCACAAAGGGGTTTTTTGTTGCAAAAGACTGCAATTTGGGGTTTGTGTTGCCCCTGGGCTATTCCAAAGTCTTATGGAACAGCTGCTCCAAGGACTTGACAGGGTGGTCCCGTATTTTGATGCCATATTGATCACTGATACTTGCAAATCTGATCATCTCATCAAAGTATGGGCCGTCCTGCTTTGTTTCAGACAAACAGGGCTGAGGTTCAAGAGAAGCAAGTGTCATCTAGGGGTTCCCTCTGTGGAATTCCTAGGATTTCTAATTGATGGACGAGGAATTCACCCCACCCCGGCTAAGGTAGAGGCCATCCATAGAGCACCCACTCCTACTTATAAAGGTGAGTTGGATTTTTATGCAGTTTTTTTACCGCATAAGGCCATAATAGTGGAGCGATTGCACAGGCTTCTGGACAGTGTGGCTGTCTGGCAGTGGGGGACATGGAAGGTGCAAGCCTTCACTGCTGTCAAACGTTTATTGACATCATCAGCTGTCCTCATTCAGTATGACAAGTGGCTGCCATTGACCCTCACCTGTGATGCCTCTCCATACGGTAGGGGCTGTACTGGCTTACTTATTACCCTCAGGTCAAGAAGCCACTATAGCTTATTTTTCGAGAACGTTATCAACCACTGAAAGAAATTGCAGTCAGGTTGATAAGGAGGCACTGGCGGCCATTGCAGGAGTAAAGAGGTTTCATGACTACCTCTATGGCCGCCACTTCCTCCTAATCACAGATCACAAGCCCCTTCTAGGAATTCTTGCAAGAGATCAGCTGACACCCCCCCCATACTGTCACCCCGCATGCTCCGGTGGTCTGAATTCCTAGCGGGTTATTCCTATCAATTGGAATATCGGCCTGGGACAGGTAGGGCATGCGGATGCTGTAAGTTGATGCCCGCTGCCCTTGCAGGTACAGGACCCAGTGCCTACTTCCCTTGTGCTAGTGGTAGAGGACCTGGAACTGCCATTCACTGCCATGGATATAGCAACATCTACTCACAGTGATAAGGTACTTTCCCGAGTTTTAGAATGGACCCTTAGGGGGTGGCCAGTGGACCCTCTAACTGAAGATGTTGTGCCCTATAGCCGGAGGAGAATGGAGTTATCTGCCTTAAGGGTGTGTGTGCTGTGGGGCAGCCGAGTTGTAATCCCTACAGCACTCCCTTCTCAGGTATTACAAAGGTGCACAAGGGCCATTCGGGCATATGCCACATGAAGGCCCTAGGATGCAGCTGCGTATGGTGGCCAGGGTTGGATGATGACATCAAACAGTGGGTGGGACAATGTGTAGCTTGTCAATCTTCTAGACTCCCTCCCCCCATTGCATTACTGAGAGAATGGGAGCAGCCTTCCACCCCTTGTTCATGACTGCATCTCGATTTTGCAGGCCCTATACAAGGGACTTACATTATGATCGTAGTAGACACATTTTCTAAATGGATTGAAATTATACCCATGGCATCAACCACTGTTGAAGCCTCTCTAAGAATCCTACAGAAATTGTTCGCTTGTCATGGGTTGCCTGATGTTGTAATTTTGGACAGCTGACTGGAGCGGCCATTTTCCAAGCATTCCTGGCTTCTCTGGGTATCCGCCAGGCTCTAACGGCCCCTTTCCACCCTGCGAGTAACAGCCAAGCAGAACGGGCCATCTGATCTGCAAAGGAGGCCTTAGGGAGAATGGGGTCAGGGACATTGCAAAATTACCAGGTATTTGCTGTTCCAATGTTCTACCCCCTGCCCAATAACTAACCCGGAGCCCCGCTGAGTTATTGATGAGAAGGAAGCTCCAGACCACATTTGACAGGCTCCACCCGAATTATGGTATTCCAAAAACCCATTAAGACCTTTCCTAGCTAGGATGTTTGAAAAGGGGGGACTGTGTTTTTGCACAAAACTTCGCTGGAGCACCTAAATGGGTTCCAGGTACAATAACTGAAATAACAGGGCCCTGTTCTTACAGGGGCCTTCTGAGTGACGGTCGTCTGTGGTGGTGCCACGTTGACCATCTGCACCACCGCTGTGCATCCGGAGACCAGGGAGAGGAAGAGGACTGGCCTGACAATGAAAGAACCGACACCGCCTGCCAGCCAAGCCATCCGGCAATGTCAAACCCCTCCCAAGCACCGCCTGTCGAACTCTCGTCGGCTGACTTACCTGTGGACCCACGTCTGCAGTCTGGGGCGGAGTCTCTGAGGCCATCCGAGGACTCTCATACTACTGCTGGGGAGGAGGGTACGGTCCTTCTGGCTCTGGAACTGCAATGTTCTGGAAGGGTCAGACGCTGACTCGCCTATCTTTCCGACTATGCTTGCACGAACTTGGGGGAAAGAAGTGTTGTGTACTCGAGTTATGACCAGCCAGTGTCAATCAAGCACGATGGTGGTTTCTATTGGCTCATGCATGGAGGCGTTCCGGCGGAAAATGGTAACGTTCTAATTGGTTAATGTTTGACAGCTACCATATAAATAGCTGTCAAACCATAAAGTTCCATTCTGTTGTGTTAATGTTCTGAGTTGATAAAGACAGTTGAATGCAGAATCACCTCAGTCGTTCCTCACTACTACAGAGAATGTAATAACCACCTCTGACTGGCCTTGCCCCCATCTATTATCTGCCTCCTGAGTCCCAGCTGATCAGGAGGGAATGGGGATTTTGCAGTATCTTTCCCCTGCCACGCCTACCAAGCCACACCCACAGAACCAGTAGTAAAGAATTTTGAATCCCACCACTGATGGTAGCCATACAAATCAAATTAATAATAACAACCACAGTAACTATACCTCAACCACTGTGTTTTACTGTTTTATGGCCTTTTAGAATCATAGAACCAAGTTAAGGTAAATTAGTGAACAACTTGCCTTCAGAAGTCGTGAATGCTCCAACACTGGAAGATTTTAAGAAGATGTTGGATACCCATTTGTCTGAAGTGGTGTAGGGCTTCTTGCCTAAGCAGGGGGCTGGACTAGAAGATCTCCAATGCCCCTTCCAACTCTGTTATTCTATATTCTAACTGCCTTGCACAATTTAGAAAAATACAGGTTTTAGAGTGCAGTTTCATTGCAGTTTTTAGGTGGTTCAGAAAGTCCCTATAAATGAGGTAAATGTGTATTAAAATGAGACTCAATCAATCAAAGCTATCTCTGATTATCTTCAAACAGCTGGTCAAAGAATTTGCTCCTGAAAAGAATCCTGACGCTTGTGTTTTTGCTTTCCACTCCCAAGGATTATGAATTAGGCCACATTATAACCCGGCATAGATTTCAATTACTGATTACCTCCCTTTCATTCTTAATAATTCCAGCACATGTGTTTCTCATTATTTGGTCCTAATGTTTTGGTCAACATCAGGAAAAACAATAAAACCTTTTTTTAAAAAAAAGTACCTCCCTGTGGAGAATATATATTTTAAAAGAGCGCAAGCAACAAAATGGAGGAAATCTCTTCTACAGAAATCAGAATCTTTCCTCAGGGTTACATAGCTGCATTGCATTTGATGTTTTCAAATTGCATAATCCTTTTTGGCATCCCCCCTCTTAAAGGATTAAAATTAGCACCTACCCTCCTCTGGTGGTATTGCCCAAAAGGTTCCCTTGTTATATTAATCTCAAAATGCAGCCAGAAGCTCGGTGATTGATTTACATGGGGAAATTTAAAAATACAAAATAAGCTAATTCAATCAATATCTCAACATATACAATACAATACAATACAATAGCAGAGTTGGAAGGGACCTTGGAGGTCTTCTAGTCCAACCCCCTGCCTAGGCAAGAAACCCTATATACTGTTTCAGACAAATGGCTATCCAACATCTTCTTAAAGACTTCCAGTGGTGGGGCATTCACAACTTCTGGGGGCAAGCTGTTCCACTGATTAATTGTTCTAACTGTCAGGAAATTTCTCCTCAGTTGTAGGTTGCTTCTCTCCTTGATTAGTTTCCATCCATTGCTTCTTATTCTACCCTCAGGTGCCTTGGAAAATAGTTTGACTCCCTCTTCTTTGTGGCAGCCCCTGAGATATTGGAACACTGCTATCATGTCTCCCCTAGTCCTTCTTTCTATTCAACTAGACGTACCCAGTTCCTGCAACCGTTCTTCATATGTTTTAGTCTCCAGTCCCCTAATCATCTTTGTTGCTCTTCTCTGCACTCTTTCTAGAGTCTCCACATCTTTTCTACATCGTGGTGACCAAAACTGAATGCAGTATTCCAAGTGTGGCCTTACCAAGGCATTATAAAATGGTATTAACACTTCACGTGATCTTGATTCTATCCCTCTGTTTATGTAGCCTAGAACTGTGTTGGCTTTTTTGGCAGCTGCTGCACACTGCGGCCCATATTTAAATGCTTGTCCACTAGGACTCAAAGATCCCTTTCACAGTTACTACTGTTGAGCAAGGTACCACCTATACCCATGATGGCGAACCTATGGCACGCGTGCCACAAGTGAGCTGAGTTCCTTTTTAAAAGCTATTTTTCTCCTTCCCCAGGCTCCAGAGGCTTTATAGGAGCCTGGGGAGGGCGAAAAGAGCCTCCCCCGCCCCCCCGGAGGCTTCAGGGACCGTCACTTCCGGTTTGCTTGGAGGGTGGTTTTAAGCGCTCCGAAGGCTTCAGGGACCGTCCGAGGCTTCCCTGATGCCTTCGGAGCGCTTAAAACGACCCTCCGAGCAACCCGGAAGTCACTTCCAGTTTGCTCGGAGAGTGGTTTTAAGGGCTCCAAAGGCTTCAGGGAAGCCTCTGGACAGTCCCTGAAGCCTCCGGAGGGCCTCCGGGGGGTTGGGGGAGGCTCTTTTCGCCCTCCCCAAGCTCCTATAAAGCCTCTGGAGCCTGGGGAGGGCGAAAAAAATGTAAAAATGGGGGGGTCGCGCGTTGTGCGCGCATGCGCACGGGGGTCACTCGTTGCATTATGGGTGCGGCACGCCCGCACTCGACCTCCCTGCGCTCCCCCCACTTGTGGCACGCGAGCCAAAAAAGGTTCGCCATCACTGACCTATACTGTACCTGTACATTCCGTTTTTGTTGCCTAAATGTAGAACCTTACTCTTTTCACCATTGAATTTAATTTTATTAGATAGTGCCCAATGTTCAAGTTTGTCAAGATCCTTCTGTATCTTAAGCCTATCTTCTGGAGTGTTGGCTATTCCTGCCAGCTTGGTGTCATCTGCAAATTTGATGAGTTCCCCATTTATTCCCTCATCCAAATCATTGATGAAGATGTTGAAGAGTACTGGGCCCAAAACAGAGCCTTGGGGTACTCCACTGCATACTTCCCTCCATGTAGATGCAGTTCCATTGAGGACTACACAGTGAGTGCGGTTGGTCAGCCAGTTATGAATCCATCTGGTGGTGATGCTGTCCAACCCTCATTCTCCTACTTTATCTAGTAGTAGGTTATGGTCTACCTTATCAAAAGCCTTACTGAAATCCAAGTAAACTATATTGACGGCATTCTTCTGGTGCACTAATTTTGTCACATATAATTATAACATATAATTATATAACATATAATTTAAATGTAGTTAAATAATCTATGGACCCAATGAAGCAGAACAGTGATGACACTCACCTCACACCAGAGATGGGTTCCTTCTTATTCGGTCCGGTTCGGGTAAATAGGTAACTCTGGCGGACCTGTGACTGTACCGGTTCTATGATCGGCGGCGCCATCTTGATTTTCTGTTCTGCATATGCGCGGAACAATCTTCATTAAAAATGTCTTTTTTATTCATTTTTAAATGTGTGCGTGCACAGATCGTTTTGAATGAAAATGAGGGCACAGTTTTTTTTACTACCGAACCGGTAGTAATGGTGGCTGGATCCTACCCCTGCCTCACACTTGGGAGGTTAAGAGTTCAATCCCAGGCAGCAACAGATGTTTCTCTATTTTAAGGCGCAAAGAGAAAATAACTGCTGCGGAGTCTGTGTAGGCATCAGGAAGAGCATCCAGCCAGTAAATGCTCAGCTCCATTCAGTTGACCCGACTCCACCCCAATGAAAAGGGATTACAGGATCATTACACACAAAAAAACCCTCTGTACCTAATAAACCTAATCTCTTCATAGAATAAATCCTCAGATAGATGATCAAATATATTCTGATAAATTGCCAACATTTATTTTATTTATAAAATTTATACCAGTATACATCCATCACACAGTTTCAGCAACTCTGGGCATGATACAAAAATCAATCATATGAATAATAAATAAATAAATCAGAAGTGATGAGGGTAGGATAGTAATTTAATATTCTCCAAGTATTTTGGATTGCAACTTCTATTAACCCTGACAACTGTTTGTGATATCTGACTCACTGGAACTTTATTTAGAAATCTATAGAAGGTATCAACTGTATACTTGCACTATAATAATTCAGGTTTATTAAAATAACAGCTATAATATTGGGGCTTTGCTATGTTTAGATTGTATTCCCTCAAAAGGTTTTTTTCCAAATGGTATGAGACATGATGGCGAATCCTATGATAAATATGGGTATCTATTTCATATAAGCATAATACATTTACTGAATGCTTTCATTTGTTGCTACAACCAGCATCAAAAGCAGGAATGAGCAATAATCAAATATTAAAACATCTGTCCCACACAGACGAAAATATCACCATGCTTTTGAGATACATACCATATAAAAACCACTCCATTGTGCAGCTTTAAGACAACCAAATCCATGATGTATAGTATGTCATCAAGCAAATTATTTGGAGCTTACTCAACAGACCTTAGGAGTAAACATGTATGCTCATAAATGGAGTAATTGATGGCACACGCTGTAGGTATATGTTGCTAACCAAAGCGGCCCAAACTTTTATTTGGGATTATGGAAAGAATTTCAGAAATAAAATTCCTTCTGCTGTTATTGTGCTTCTTTCTTCCAAAGTTTCTCTTTAGAGATTTGATAGAAGGACTTTTGGACATTCAAAATTCCAACTAATTACGCTGTATATTGAAGCCAATCTACTCCCAAACCAGTTGTAATGCAGGATCACTGTAATAATTAAAAGTAGACAATTTTTCCATTAGAATTCCTGTAATGTAATTTTTGAACATTGGATCATGAACACTGAATCTAAAACTTTTAGAAAATCTCACCCTACTCCTGATTAGTGATCAAATATAAAAAGAAATAATTGTCAGGCATAGATAAGTAAGCACACTTCAGTACCGAAGCTGGTTGAGCAAAGAATGGAGAAACATTTTGTGCTGCTGGAACAGACATTTTTTTTAAAGTGAGAATTTGATGTACCTAAGTAAAATCTGAACTATTACAGGTAGTCGTCCACTTATACCTATTAATTTAGTGTCAAGTTACAGGGCTACTGGAAAAAATGATCAGTTTTCCTGTCAGAAAACTGGAAGCCATCTTTTATATTGGGCCTTCAGGCCTGCCACATTTTCAACTGTGGGAAAATGAGAAGGGGGATTATATGGAGTATGGGAGATATATAGTCAAAATAACATTTCTTTCTCAGAGAGTCAAGGACACTTTGCCCTGCAGCTGGTGTCCTGGGTGTGTCTGGGAGGCACCTCCTGTTTTGGATGATGCCTGATTGGATCATGTGATGGGCATGTGGTTGGTGGGCAGAGACTTGAACTTTCATTTGGGTGGGGAACCTGGAAACTTTCAGATTTGGATTTCCCCAGATGTGCCAATATGACATCTCTAATGAAATGGAACTTTGAGGAAACTCAAGCCTCGGAGTCTTCTTTCATTGGGGGTGTTACTTGGAACTCTGACATTTACACTTACAACTCTTGCAGTATCTCCCTGGTCACATGATCAAAATTTGACCACTTGGCATGTATTGGTGACAGTTGCACTGTCTTGGGGGGGGGGGGTCATGTGATTACCACTTGCCAACTTTCCAGCCAGCTTCTGCGAAACAAAATCGGTAGGGAAAGCCACATTTGCATAATGGCCACATGATTCACTCAACAGCTGAAGTGATTCATTAACAACCAAGGCAAAAAGGTCGTAAAATGGGGCACGACTCATTTAACAACCACCTTGTTTAGCAACAAAAATGTTGAGCTCAATTGTGGCCGTAGGTCGAGGGCTACCTGGTACTACAAATTTTTTGCTAGTTTTCAACATTAGTCGCCATGATAAAGAAGGGGAGCCATGATAAAACAACTACAGTATCATCCTTGGGGAGAAATGGGGGGATATGAAATATTTCTACCTGAGGCTGCCTTTTGGAGGAAGCAATACCAGTTCAGATGATTAAATAATGTGACTAAGTAGGTGGCAGCCTCATAGGGATGCTGCGAAGAAGTTCATCATGTATACAGTGTGTTGAGCTGTGCTGTCAGTACCTTCAAATATCGTGTTAAGGGGAGCAGAAATTATATTCACAAGCAACTTGGTGAACTGTTTCCTATGGAGGCTTCTTCTCCCTCCAATAATGAGCACCAGAAGGGTTTCTGGGGAACGATCTTGCCCTGGGAGAAGGAAAAATAAAGAGAATCAGATTAAGCCAGTTCCACGAAGAAAGAGCAAAAGGAGAAGAGGAAAAGCGGGGGGGAGGGGGCTAAAGGAAAGTGGAATAGGATAGTAAAGAACACGTCAGCTAAAGTGGAAAATGGAAGTAATACAAAGCAGGGTGGAATGTGATCCAGATGTCATCCATCTAGAAACCAAGCTAACCACCATTCTCAGACTTTTCATCCTTTCCATACTCCCTCAGCCCCCCTTTCTGGATGTCTCGTATCTTTGGAAAGTATCATCCTAAGAGCATGAACTTGTAATTCAGGAACCAGCAAACGTAAGTGCCAGGGGCTAATAAATACATCTGTTGTGCAAGTTTTTGGCAATCTCGTTTCCAGGATCTAGCGTGGAATTTCACATAAGCTCATTGAAGAATGCTGGTGTTCTATGAAATGTTGACGTTCTCATCAGAAATATTTTGGGCTTTGGTGTTTTTGTTTGAAATCAGGAGACATATCATGTGACAGCCCTGTAATTTTGTGAGATCTGGGATATTGGCAAAAAAAAACAACAACCCTCCCATCTATTTTAATTTTTGATTAATTTTTATTTCATGTTGAGGTTCTGCAAATGTGATCCAGGGATGTTGATATTGCCTTAGCACCAGTGGGGATTATGTTGCTGTTGATTCCTGGTCTAGCTATTGGTTTTGATAAGCCGTTCTACAGACCTGTTTTGGCTGAAGAGCACGGCAGAAATGCTTTAAAGAAATAAACAAAGATGGCTGCCAAGTGCAGGCAAGGCCCATGCTAAGGCAGAAGTGTGTTTTCAATATTTTGAGTTTGCCTGAATTTCCTGAGAAAACAAGTAATCTTATACAAATAGAATTAGGATTTCCAACCTCACCAGATGAACGCCAGGTGAGAATTATGGGGCCCATCTGGTTCCTGAATTATAATGATGCGTGAGGGAAAGGGACCATTTTTTAAATAACACCTTAATTAAAAATGGAGAGAAATAGTTATGGAGGCAATCAGGGTATGTGGGCTTACTTTTGCATTTATTTCCATTTTGTAAAGCCAATTGTATCGAGTACTAATTAAGGGACCACTCTTGTAGCTGCTTTCATCATTCCCATTTTCTTGTTCGTAGAGTGACTAGCACAGTGTTTCTCAAACTTGGCGACTTTAAGTCCTGTGGACTTCAACTCCCAGAATTCCCCAGCCAGCTATGCTGGCTGGGGGATTCTGGGAGTTGAAGTCCACAGGACTTAAAGTCGCCAAGTTTGAGAAACACTGGACTAGCATAATATGATCATGTTTGTATGGCACAGCTAATTCAATGTGCTCAGCTCTGCAGGTGGCCAAGAGCCAGATATCCTTGTTAAATATCCCCTGATGATTATCAAGCCAGAATAAAGAGTCCTTTTCATTTTCTTTCTTGGTTGCATAATAGCATTTAATGCAACAAATCTTGGGAGAGGCTAAGAATGGGCAAAGTTTGGAATGGGATGAAAACAGCTGTCTTAGGGAGTCCCAGGTGTTGAAGCCTAAAAGGCAAAATATGAGAAAGAGTGGGCAGAAGCAACAAAGAAATCGAGAACCTCACAAGTGAAATTAAATGAGTGAGAAGAAGAGTGGGAAGACTTGTAAGATTCAGGAATGGCAAGGTTACAGTTTCTTCTTGCGATACTTCCCATTCAAATGTAGATCCATGAGTTTATTATGACACCTTAGGGTAGGGGTGTCAAACTCATGTCATCACGGTGGCATCATGTGATGTATCAGGACTTTTTTCCCCTTTGCTTTGCCGGACGTGGGCATAGCCAGCATGTGACGTATCCGGCCTGCAGGCCGGGAGTTTGACAGCCCTGCCTTAGGGCAATATAGCTTTCACGGTTCTAGTTCAGGTATGGTTCTCATTTTAGAGAATTAATTAGATTGTATGCACTCAGGGAATGGTGAAGTTCTGGTTCTTCATTCATACTACCGGTACTGACAAAATCATTTCAGGAAGGATAAAAAGAGATTGGTCCTGATAACTGTGTCTCAATTTAACAATGGTGGAATGGGTGATATCTAAAAATACTGTTTTGAAGATCATAGGATCTTGAAATGTCCATTTACACACACACGTGTGTGTGTTTGTACATAGACACACACTCATTCGCACATACAGTGTGTGTGTGTGTATTTGTGCACAGTCACATGCCTTTTTATGCAAACCGTATACTTTTGTTTGCACATCTATTTGTGTTCTAGCCTTTTAGCTCTTCACCCTTTGTTTTATCTCCACACAATAAAAATGCATTATAATAGTTTGAGATGGAAAGTGCCTAATTTATTTTGAAAAGGATGCTTAAACAAATTCTGTCATTTGTTCTTTCTTAGCCTAATGTGCTTTATCCTTGATCTCCTGACTTACAAAGCAGTTTACAAAACAAAAATAATGAAGTGGTAGACACGTGAATGTCAGCTTTTTTTTTAATCCAACACATTCACTTTTGAATACACCTGACCTAGGATAGGTGGCATTCTGAGAAGAAAAGTGCAGACAGTGCTTGCTTTGAAATCCACAAAAACTGCAACAGAGGTTGACTTTTTAATAGGGCCCTTTTGAAAAAGGGTGTTCAAAAGATATGTAATGCTCTCAGATCTACCAGCAAGTCCCAAGGTCTTAAGAATGTGGATAGTATAAATAAAAGTATTCTCTTTGGATTTGTTTGGATCATAGTTTGCAAAGAGTGCTGAAGCCTTCGTGTGGAAAGAGGTTATATCAAGATTAGTTAATTGAACAATCTGTCTTCATTTAAAACCAAATCATGGAATGAGTGTACACATTCATTGGATTGATAATTTGCGAGAAATTCAAAGCCAAAGATGCAATCAATAAATTTGACCAAATATTTGTAAGTCATTCTGAAATTATAGGAAAAGGTGAAGTACAGATAGTCCCTGACTCCAAAATTTATGTTGCTAAGTGAAACATTTGTTAAATCAGTTTGCCCCATTTTACGATTTTTCTTGCCACCGTTATTAAGCGAAAGATTGCATTTATTAAGTTAGCAACATGGTTGTTCAGTGAATCTATATACCCCATTGTCTTTGCTTGTCAGAAGGTTGCAAAATCAAATCACATGGACTCCAGGACACTGCAGTCATCAAAATATGAACCACTTGCCAAGCATCTGAATTTTGATCATGTGATCAAGGGGATCCTGCAACGGTCGTAAGTGTGAAAAATAGTCATACGTCACTTTTTCAGTGCTGTTGTAACTTTGAACGGTCACTAAATGAACCATTGTAAGTCAAGGACTACCTGTACAAATTCAATGGTCCCTATTCTGCATAAATTACATTTGGTATAGGAATTAAATTCAGACTGATCTCAGTTCCTATGCTGTGCATCAATGCTTAATTTTTACAGTAAATCTCTGCTCACTGAGAGACTGAAATATTTGCAGACAAATAGTTAGGTTCACATCCTATGCATTCCCATAATTCCCTAGTTCTAATTTCTCCCTTTCGTAAACTTTTAAAAAACAGAAAGTATGCCGGATGGTTTCTGGACTTCTTTCGAATATCTTAGTGAATTTAGAATGGAAGTTGACTCCCTGCTCAACAGCCATAGGAATTCACCGAGGATTTTTTTCTGGATCTTTTTCCTCCAAATTGCCTTGTCTGATCTGGCCCGTTTTCAAACTTTTTCTTTTTTCTTTTCTACTTCTCCCACCACACCAAAAGTGATCCAGTTCTATTCTGTTTACTTGGAGAATTTTTTGCTGATAGACAAATTGACAAACAGACGGATCAATAAAATCCCTTCAGGTATATGGATAGTACTTGACTTACAGCCGTGGCGAAAAATGTTGTACGATGGTGCAAAACTCACTTAACAGCTGCATTGTTTAGTCATTTAAATTTTGGGCTCAATTGTGGTTATACAGAGGTGGGTTGCTGCCGGTTTAGCCTGGATTGGCCGAACCAGTAGTAGTGGTGGCGGGAGGCTCCGCCCATCTGCCCCTATGCTTCTGCTCATGCGCAGAACAGTGACGTGCAGTCAGGGGAGGCAGGGGAGGCAGAGCCTCACCGCTCTCATCATGAAAATAAAAAAAAAATACTCCGGGAAGCTGCGAAAGTGGCTGGGAGAGGCGAGCGGCTTGGTTTAGCCTCCCTGGACATCACAGCAGCAGCCCCAAGTGCGCCGATCTTACCATTTTTTGAATTGGGCAAGCCCGGGATCCCTGCAAGGGGAATGGGACCACATGTGCAGGAGGCTCCTCAGTGCCAGCCTCAGATCAGCGCAGCCGCGGTCCCCTTCATGTTGGCTCAGGAAGGAGGGGAAAGAGACCACGTGTGCAGGGGAAGGGGACCGCGGCTCGCGCTGATCTGAGGCTGGCGCTGAGGAGCCTCCTGCACACGTGATCCCATTCCCCTCCTTCCTTCTCTGATCGGGCTGTGCCCATGCGATCGGAGCAACCACACAGTTTGATGACGTCACCAGCCTCACCAGCCATAAACCTCATCGCACGTCACTGGCGCAGAAGCATCGCACACACAGGGGCATGGCCGAACTGGCAATAAAAATATTGGCAACCGACCTCTGTTGTTATAGGTTGAGGCCCAGCTGTATGTATTGACAAACACTTTAATTCTTAACAAAGCAAAAACACCCTTTGTTACTTTTTCTGAGCCGGAGGTAGGAGGAAATGGCAAGCCACTTCTGAAAATGGTTGGTGGTCCCTGAAAAAGTTACTGGTGCAGCTTCTGTGAAAAGGAGACCTACCAACTCCTTTGATGAACTCCTGGCCAAAGTCAAATCATCAAATCAAATTTTATTTGATTAGCCGCAACCCTCTCCCGAAGGACTCGGGGCGGCGTACAATCAAAAGGATAAAATACACATAGGACACACATACATACGAAAAAACAAGGACAATTACATTTGTGCATGGAGGAGAGTAGACTTGTAAGTGAAAGACAATAAACACAGCTAAAAACACAGTTAAAACACAGTTTAAAATCCCCTAAATAAAATTGCTAAATTAAAAACCCCTCAGGAGCGTAACGAAGTTATGGTTGGGCCAGGCCAGATATTTGAAAAAGGTGGGTCTTGAGCTTAACACGGAAGGAGCGGAGGTCTGTAGTGGTCCTAATATCCGGGGGGAGGTCATTCCACAGGGCTGGGCCCGCCACAGAGAAGGCTCTGCTCCTAGGCGCCGCCCCATGGCATTGTCTAGTGGACGGCACCTGGAGAAGTCCCTCTCTGTGCGAGCGAATAGGTCGTAGGGATGTATGGGGCAGAATACGGTCCTGCAGGTAACTAGGTCCTGAGCCATGGAGCGCTTTAAAGATCGTAATCAAAACCTTGAAACGCACTCAATAGACCACAGGAAGCCAGTGCAGCTCGCGCAGGTGTGGTGTCACATGGGAATACCTGGTGCTCCCCATAATCACCCGCGCGGCCGCATTCTGGACCAACTGTAGTCTCCGAGTGCATTTCAAGGGAAGCCCCATGTAGAGAGCGTTACAGTAGTCCAGGCGAGACGTCACCAGCGCATGGGTGACTGTGCGTAGAGCGTCCCGGTCCAATAGGGGGCGCAATTGGCGCACCAGGCGAACCTGATGGAACGCCCCCCTGGCCACGGCTGTCACATGTTCATCCATGGACAGCTTGGCATCCAGGAGGACGCCCAAATTGCGCGCCCGCTCCACGGGGGCGAGTTGAATGCCCCCAATGGCCAGAGATGGAATTATCTGGTTGAACCGGGGAGCCGGAACCCACAGCCACTCCGTCTTGGAAGGGTTGAGCCTGAGTCGGTTGTCATCCATCCAGACCCGTACGGCTTCCACACACCGGGACATCACTTCGACGGCCTCGTTGGGGTGGTTCGGGGTGGAAATGTACAGCTGAGTATCATCAGCGTACAGGTGGTATCCCACCCCAAAACCACGGATGATCTCACCCAGCGGCTTCATGTATGTGTTGAACAGGAGTGGCGAGAGGACCGACCCCTGTGGCACCCCACAGATGAGGGGGCTTAGGGTCGACCTCTGCTCTCCTGCCAACACACGTTGCATCCTGCCGGAGAGGTAGGAGCCGAACCACCGCAAGACGGTGCCCCGGATCCCCAACCCCTCCAGTCGGTGCAACAGGATACCATGGTCGATGGTATCAAAAGCCGCCGAGAGGTCTAATAGGACCAGGCTAGAGGAACAGCCCCTATCTCTGGCCCTCCAGAGATCATCTACCAACGCGACCAAGGCCGTCTCAGTGCTGTGCCCAGGGCGAAAGCCGGACTGGCGCGGGTCTAGATAATCATTCTCCTCCAGATGTCGTGGAAACTGAGAAGCCACCACACTCTCCACAACCTTCGCCAAAAAGGGAAGGTTGGAGACAGGACGATAATTGACCAGCTCCATAGGGTCCAGGGAAGGCTTCTTGAGCAAGGGTCTCACCACCGCCTCTTTCAAGGCGGCCGGGAGAGACCCCTCACCCAACGAAGCGTTCACTAGGTCCAGGAGCCAGTCGCGTGTAACCTCCCAGGATGCCAGTACAAGCCAGGAGGGACACGGGTCCAACAAACATGTGGTAGGTCGCAGTCGCCCACGCAATCTGTCCAAATCCTCGATGACAACCAAGTCAAACTCCTCCCAAAAAGGTTTCTCAAGACTCGCCACTGGCGTCTCGACTGGGCCACTGAAGGGGACCCAATCCTTCCGGATTTGAGCGACTTTATCCTGCAGGTATTTCCCAAACTCCTCTGCCCTGCCCTGTAAAGGGGCCTCCCGTGGCCTCTGAAACAGAAGAGAGCGGGACACCCGAAACAGGGCGGCAGGGCGGTTCTCTGCGGATGCAATGAGTGCGGCACAATATTGACGTTTGGCCGTTCTCAATGCCACTAGGTACGTCCTTAAATGGGCTCGTACCTGTGCTCGGTCAAGTTCGGATCGGGAGGATCTCCAACGACTCTCTAGGCATCTCTTGCGGTGCTTCATCACCCTTAGCTCCTCGGTAAACCAAGGGGCCAGGGTGGATCGTTGCTGCCGGAGAGGCCGCAAAGGCGCCACCCGGTTCAAGGCCCTGGTAGTCGCATTATTCCACGCGGCCACCAGGTCCTCTACCCGAGGGCGGGTCAGGGCTGCAGGAGGTGGCCCAAGCTCCGTCTGGAACCTGTCTGGTTCCATCAAGCGCCTGGGGCGGAACCATCTAGTGTTCTCCGGTTCCGCCTCCCTGCAGCGAGGAGTAGCACCAGGGAAGTCAAGACGGAGGAGTGAGTGATCTGACCATGACAGAGGAGTGATGGTTAAATTCACTCCTCCCAGATCACTCAACCACTGGCAAGAGACAAAAACAAGGTCCAAGGTGTGACCTCCCTCGTGTGTCCCATAACAGATGCTCTGGATCAGCATTGCACCACATGTGGGATGGATCCACCCTTACAAATCAACAGCAGAAGTTAGTAGCTTTTTTGTAATCAGTGAGAAGTATGGGAGAAGTGCCAAAATCATATGGGTTGAAGTACCAAGAATACAGTGAAGGAATTTTGTAGCAGAGAAAGCCAACTGTGGTTATTCTAACAAGAGGCTAATTTACATTTTTCCATTTCCAAATTCTTCCCTTTGCACTTGTCAAACATCTGTTAATTCCTAAGGAACCAGTCCAAAGTAAAGAATGCAACTTCCTATTTTGGAGTAATTGATTTTCTTGCATTTTGTCAAAGATTTGGACATGCTAATAGCTATGCATTGTTCTCTGTCAATGTCACTGATATTTCCACATACACAAGGGAGGGCATCACCACCCTTGTAGCACTTCAACTCTAATGCATTCATTGTGGCCAAAGCTGCTATGGTCAAATAATCACTTATGTCAAGAACAGGCAGCATTTTTGCCTGAGCAAAATATGGGTAAGTATTTCCTAAATATTTCAGCTACAACCTAAATCATGATAATAAGTGATATGACACCATTATTAAGGCCAAATATTTTAGATCTGGAAGTGTGCATGACAATTTTAGGACAAAGTCTTTACATAAGCATTTAATTTTCTCCCCCAAATTAGAAACCACTCCACTTACTGCTGAAAACTTTTCTTTAAGAAGTAAGCAGTAAGTAAGGAGATGGGAGGGGAACAAGAAGGAATCCAGAACAAGGGATGGACTCACTGCAAACCTGAACTTGAGTTTTACAGACTGCAGTGTCTCATTCTGTTTCCAAAGCCTGGTTTCATTATTTGCTCAAAAGAGTTTACAAACAAAAATGCTACCAGGGAAACAACTGAAAAAAAGGGAGATGCAAAGCTAAATAGGGAAAGAACACTGAGTTACCTGTGTTTCAATTTAATTGCTGCACAACATTGACAAAATCTAATCTCTATGTAAAAGTAAGAGAAAGATAGCAGTGTGAGATTGTCAAGGTGTTGACATTATTAACTGGGAAAATTTAGATTAAGATCCACCTTCAGCTGCAGGAGGTCATAAAGTGATACTGAACTACTCTCTATTTCTCAACCTGGCCTACATCATAGAAAAGGCAAAATGAAAGGAGGAAGTACTGTGTATGGTATCTTGACATACTGGAAGAAAAGCAGGATGTAAATGTAATGAACAAGTTTAATGTACATGTGTGTGTGTGAGAGAGAGAGAGTGAGTGAATGAATGAATGAATGAACAAACGAATGAACACATGAATGTGTTTGATAGATTGCATTGTGTGGAGAAGGAAGCCTTATAATAATCCAGACGTAAGTTATTGTTGCCTACAGTATGGGAACAAAATGCTTAAATTAAAACAATGTGTAACATATATTGTTTAGCCCAGGAGCCCAGAATCATAAATTTAGAGCTATATCAGCTCAGGTCAATAATGATAGTACAGTTGGCTTCATATATTGCAATAAGCTACCGTATATTTTTGTTTAATTACAACTGACTGACTAAGCCAGATGACCTGACCCAGAATGCAGCAAATGTTCTTTCAGCTTGCCTGTGAATGAGCAATTACAACAAGCCACATATTTTCTTCTATGCTGTAGCCATTAATTAAGAAATATAGAGATCAAATTGACTGGCTCACATCCCAGAAAGAAAAAGTTGCAAGAGACAGGTATGTACGTGGGCAGGTAGTTGGTTTCGGTCCTATTAAGACTTAGAGAAAGAATGGCGATGGATTATATATATATTTTTCTGCCTGCATGGTCTTCTGTGATGAGCCGAAGGACAGAAAGAGGGAGTAGTGACCTTCCTCCCATATTTAGGCATACCAGGGGTTGTAGCACAAGTACATACCTATTTCCCTGGCTCAACTAATATAATAATATATATAAAATCACGCTTTGCTCGCACAGGCACAAGGCCGAAGACACCAGCCTGAAGATGATGAGAGGGTTCTCGTCAAAATGTCAAAATGTCGCCAAGATACTCTCAATCTTACACGGGAAAAGACCCGAATACACCAAAACATACATATATATATATGTATGTATGTTTGTTTGTTTGTATGCATGCCTGCATGCATGTATGCATGTATGTTTGTAGATTTTCACGGGTGTAGGTATGCTGTTCTTGTTGTATTTGGGTCTTTTCCAGTGTAAGATTAAGATTGTCTTGGCAATGTTTCAGCGAAGTCTCACCCAGGTATGGGTGAGCTCACAATATGATATAATATACCAACGGGTTTTACCAACCTCAGTAAAAACAATGAGCTTACTTGCTTTCAATAACATAAGTAGGAAGTAAATAACATCATGTTTGCCCCATAAGATATAGTCTTATTTCTTTCATGTGTCTCATGACCCTACCATTACCTAATTTCACGAATTCCAGCACTTATCCAGAGATCAACTTCTATAGAAGGAAGTCATAGGAGCCTTAATATATATGTGGTACAAGGTTTACTCATCCTGAACATAGAAAAACGATTAGTATGCCACCAGATTTCTGGCACCAGCTTCAGGTGTATCTGCCTAAAATGGCAGACTAGGAGCAGGGCTTATATTAACATCTTTTGTCAGAAGTCTTGAAGACACTCTCTTTATAGGTCATACAGCTAACATGAAATCTCTAACTATCGATAGATATTGACAACCTTGTTGGGGGTGGGTGTGAGGGAAGTTTGGGTTTTCATCTAGTACCTGATATTATTTGGAAACCATCCACCATTTGGAAAGAATTCTGGAGGAAAAAAAATCATAAACATGGACAAAATGCATAATTCCTTTATAAGTTTCATTTCATGAGAGGAATGCTGAGAATAGCTGAGGATAAAAAAATTTAAACCATGAGATAGATGGAAGATATGTTTTACATAAATGCATAATTTGGTGAAATATATTAAAATTAAACATAGAACTGGAAAGAAAGCCTCTAGCAAATCTAGCCTTAAGCAGTCAGAAATGGGTAGTTCACAGCAGTAAGCTATTGCTAGTCTTCCCTGCTGTGTATGATAAATTGTAATGTAGTTTACAATCAATCGGAGTTTTCAAGAAAAGTATATTGACCCACATGCTGACCCTGAAATATTTAAATTAACAAAACCATTTCTTTGGAGCTATTGTGGGAGAAATATTCAACATTTGTCTGCATGTCATTCACATACCTCCAACAGCTTTTGAAGGATAGGAAAAACACAACACAGCAAGGGTTTTACCTGTAATTCATAGACATATGCAAGACTTTAGGAGAATTTAATGATTTCAGCAATAAGAAAATTCCTTCATGGTGCACAGCCATCAACTTTAGTAACACACCTCATTGGAAACTGTCTCTGTTTTTTCTTAGTCAATCTGTATGGAAAATAGGGGAGGTGTATTTCATTACTGCAGCGTTTATGAAATCAGATGGAAGCTATGGAAGGAAAGAAGCTGATGAAGAAGACAGGGAGAAGAGAGTTGCTTTATTTTACATTATTCACTAGTTTATAGAGTAGCATATTCATAGTCAAAGATTAAAGATAGCCGAATCTCTCATATTAATCATGATTACTGAATCTCAGTGAAGTTACTTTGGGGAAATAAAGAAGTTCCACTTCAGAGGCATTCAGCCATTTTCTCATCATAGATTGCCTACTGATTTCTTACAAGAATAGGACGTGGGACGCAGTCACCAGTAGGCATATTAAGATATAAGAGTAACAACATGGGCCTTCTGAGTAGCCCCCAAGAGCCTGAACTATAGCAGAAGAAACTATCATTTGCTTTTGCACCTTTTCTTGTGCTGAGCTACTTTCCTCCAGTTTATTCAATAACTATAACTTTTTCTCATTCCAACTTTCTTCACAAAATGTCTGCTTACTTGGGAGACATCAAGGCTTACTCACATATGACAAATCCTTTTAGGGGGTCAGGAATAGTGTTTCAGAAATTGCTCCTTCTAATCTAATCAAGATCGTGGGAGGTATACCAGTCTATAAAGCCTTAGTAAGACCACACCTAGAATACTGCATCCAATTTTGGTTACCACACTATTTAAAAAGATGTTACGGCTCTAGAAAAAGTGAGAGAACAGCAACCAGGATGATTAGGGTACTAGAGACTAAAACATATGAAGAATGGTTGCAGGAAGGGGGCATGGCTAGTCTAGTGAAGAGAAGGACCAGGGGAGACATAATAGCAGTGTTCTAATACTTGAGGGGCGGTCACAGAGATGAGGGGTTCAATTTATTTTCCAAAGCACCAGAAGGCCAGACAAGGAATAATGGATGGAAACTGAACAAGGAGAGATTCAACCTAGAAATAAGGATAAATTTTCTGACAATCAACCAATGGAACAGCTTGTCTTCAGAAATTGTGAAAGCTTCATCACTGGAGGTTTTCAAGAAGAGACTGGACTGCCATCTGCCAGAAGTGGTGTAGGGTCTTCTGTTTGGTGAGGGCGGTGGACTAGATTACATACCAGGTCCCTTCCAACTCTACTATTCTATTCTATTCTATTCTATTCTATTCTATTCTATTCTATTCTATTCTATTCTATTCTATTCCTGAATAGAAATAGAAATAACCTGAAGCTGTTAACAAGAATGCAAGTTCTCAAATATTTCTATTTGTAAAAGGCAACATTCTCAATGCATCTTTGAAGCCTTTAAATTTGAATGCACCATAAAATCATGTCCAAATCTTTCTAAGATGTCAGGTGATGAGAGGAACATACAACAACTTTTCAATATCCATAAAATGTATGTATGTGTGTGTGTGCGTGCATGCATGTGCACATTTATCTGAACTGATCAACTAACAATTTAGATACTGTGAAACAAGGAGATCAGAAAGTAATCCCTCCTTTTGTTTGAAATAAATAAAAAGATTGAAGTGTGTATTGTTTAGTTACATATTTATTTATTACATATATATGTCACCCATTTGGCTAACAAGACTCCCTGCATTCACAAGGGTTTCAACTGATGAAACTGTTCCCAAATATGAGAGAGAGAGGGGGGGGGGAGAGACTCTGCATGCATATAAATATACATATACTTATATCCATGGGTGGAGAGAGAGAGAATAAAAATAAAGTCACATGTACATACAGCATAAGCTGAACTAGTTACCCTTCCACTTACCAGTCAGAGGACCTAGCTGGCCAATAATTGGAGATTCTACACTTTACTCCAGGGTCCAAAGAAATCAAAGAAGGAACAGATACAGACAGAATGAAGCCATACAGTAAGTACAGTTCTCTTGGCAAATACCATTAGGCTGATGAAATCGGGGCGGCTCCAAAACGGAAGGATACGGAAAGAAAAAGTGTTTCCAGGTGTTGAGGAATTTTTACCGTTTTAAAAGTGACTGCCTATAAAAAAATTTAAAATTAATTTAAATTGGAGAACAGAAGAAATAAGCGGTGGAATTAAATTTGGAATAGTTTTGGATAGTGGCTTATCTTACTTTTTAAATGCTATCTTCACGGATGGAATTTATACAAGCCTTTTAAAACGAATGGATTAAATTTTCTTCTATTTTTTTTTCTTTTACTATTCTTTGTAACCTATGGACTAAAATTCTCCCCTTTCATTACTGTGGGTGTTCTTCTAACTCATTCAAGAATCAGACTTTTTTAAAACTTGAAATATAAAAAGATACAAAAAGAAACAAAGAAAATTGCAACATTGCAACAATAACACTGCTATTGAAAGGCTGGAGGTCTGTGTATTGGGAATGAAACACTTTTATTTTTCTTACTGATTATCCTGGCTTGGCACTTCAAGGTCTCACTGCTTGTTTATAGAGAGTGATAAGAAGAAAAGCATACAGATGTCCCTTTGAAGTATATCATTAACCAGAGAAAGGTGAAAATGAAATGTTATTGTGAATCTATGCTTAATCTTGTTAAAACCTTCTAAGCTAGAGCAGCAGTGTTTGTTAGCTGGAGATAATGGCACAATTTCAACAGCAGAAAGAAGTTTTAAGTCTGCAAAAGATATTCTCAGAAATACAGAAATTATGAAACACACATGAGACTATAGAGAAGAAGTTGGAAGACTTAGTGCATCTAACAGCAAACTATGATGAAGAAGTTGAAGATGTTTATCAAGTGGAAAAAGTGGCGGTTAAAATCCTAAAAACTGAAGAGGAAAATGAATATAAAGAAATTAAAATTGCTGATATTTATGGTGATTGGTTCGTCTCTGAAAAGGGAAAGAGTGGAATACTGAAAGAGGAATTAAATGGAGGGGAAATCTACCCCAGATGGCAAGATACAGAAGAAGAAAAAACAAAAGAATTTATGGATTTAAAGAGAGAAATTTTATTAGCAATATCATTGATAACACTACCGACAATCAAAGATAAGATGATTAAGGAAACAGAAGAAGGGCATCAAAATTACATGAGAGATTTTATAAGCAAAGAGTTGCTAAGAGGAGTCCATACAAAGTTGATTAAGGAGATGATTAGAGGACTGACACCACAAATGGCAGAAGATATGAGACTGTTTTGTTACTGGAAAGATACAGGTTGATAGATGGAAGAGTATAATTTAAAACTAGTTAAACTTAGTGAAATTTAGTGACAATAGATATAGTTAAATAAATAATTGATAATGATAATAATGTATACAATGTGTAGTGTTATGATAAGAAATAATTGGATATGAATATTGAATGGTACCCATGAAAGGAAGACTAGAAATTCTTTTGGATTATATATAAAGGTTAATAAAAAAGAACTAAGTTGGATATCTTAAGTCTTGAATATAAGGGGGAAAATGTTATGATACAGGATATAGTTAAATAAAGGAGGGATAATGATAACAACATATATATAGATATGGGTACAACATAAAGAAATTGTATGTAAATTGTAAACAGTGATTTGGAAAGAAGGATTAGAAAACTTTGTTATTAAATATTATGGATGTTTAGCTAGAATAGGACATAAGGATTCAGTGTTATTGGAGGATTTTAGAAATAGCAAATGAAATGCCAGTATGTGGTTATGTATTAAAACTTGGTATATTTTATGATGAAGGACGTTTAAACAATTATAGTCAAATGAAAATGGAGGTATGATGATGGTAACATGTATAAATATCTGAGTTAAAATACTTGAATTAATATGAATTATGTTTGTTGACTGTGGAGGAGATGAACATAAGCCTTTTTGTAACCAACTGATACACTTTCTACAGTATGTAAAGAAGGATGTGTTGTGTTTCTTTTGAAAAATAAAAATAAAAATTTTTTATTAAAAAAAAGAACAGTCTTACCCTTTATTCATCCATTCTTTCTACATCTTTCCAAAGGGGTAAAATTATAGATGGTCCTAGACTTATGACCACAGTGGAACCCAACATTTCTGTTGTTATGTGAAACATTTGTTAAATGAGTTTTGCCCCATTGCACAACCTTTCTTGCCATGGTTGTTAAGTAATTCGCTGCAGTTGATAAATTAGTTATGTCAAGATTGAACCAATTTGCTTCTTTCAAACCTTAATGGTTTTCAACTTGCCAATGAACTGAGGGGAGGGAAGGAGGTAATAGAATGCTGAGAATTGTGCGTGGAGAGTGAGAGCCTGGAGAATGCGTGCGTGGAGAGTGAGAGCCTGGATAATATGTGTGTGGACAGTGAGAGCTTGGAGAATGTGTGCGTGGACAGTGAAGCCTGGAGAATGTGTCCGTGGAGAGTGAGAGCCTGGATAATATGTTTGTGGACAGTGAGAGCTTGGAGAATGTGTGCGTGGACAGTGAGAGCCTGGATAATATGTTTGTGGACAGTGAGAGCTTGGAGAATGTGTCCGTGGACAGTGAGAGCCTGGATAATATGTGCGTGGACAGTGAGAGCCTGGAGAATGTGTGCGTGGACAGTGAGAGCCTGGAGAATGTGTGCGTGGAGAGTGAGAGCCTGGAGAATGTGTGCATGGACAGTGAGAGCCTGGAGAATGTCTGTGTGGACAGTGAGAGCCTGGAGAATGTGTGCATGGACAGTGAGAGCCAAGATCATCACTGCAGGTACTTGAGAAAGAAATGGAATCTTCCCATAACAAAAGGACATCTCATAATTGGACAATATGATAACCAGGGACAGGGAGAAGATAAAGCTATTATTTAGCTAAGCAAGCATTTGCACAAGAATACCAGAGATGGTTTTGTTTTATTCATTTGTTCGTTTTGTCAAGCGTGTATAAGATAATAGATATAAGTATATACAAGATTATGAATACATGAAATGGATATGAATAAATGGGGTTGTTAGGACAGGAGCGGTAGGCACGCTGGTGCACTTATGCATGCCCCCTACAGACCTCTTAGAAATGGGGTGAGGTCAACAGTGAACTGTCTAAGGTTAAAGTTGTGGAGGTTTAGGGAAGAAATCACTGAGTCAGGTAAAGCATTCCAGGCATTGACCACTTGCTGTAGTCATATTTTCTGCAATCGTGTTTGGCATGGTTTACCTTAAGTTTGTATCTACAGTATTGTGTGCTCGTGTACTGTTGTGGTTGAAGCTGAAGTAGTCATTGACAGGTAGAACATTGTAGTAGATAATTTTATGTACTACGCTTGGGTCAGACTGAAGGCAGCATAGTTCTAAGTTGTCTAAGCCCAAAACATCAAGTCTGGTGGCATAAGGTATTCTGTTGTGAACAGTGGAGTGGAGGACTCTTCTCGTGAAATATCTCTGAACTCACTCAATTGTGTTAATGTCTGATATGCAGTGCGGGATCCAGACAGATGAGCTGTATTTGATAATTGGTCTAGCAAATGTTTTGTATGCTCTGGTTAGTAGTACAGTGTTACCAGAGAAGAAACTACACAGGATTAAGTTAACAACTCTGAATGCCTTTTGGGCAATGTTGTTACAGTGGACTCTGGCACTTAGATCATTAGAGACAAGTACTTCAAGGCATGGGTGGGTTCTGGATTCTTTTATTGACAGTTTGCTCAGGGACGCGCTTTGCATCTCTGCTTGATATGCACTATGTGCACATGGACAGAAGCAAAAAACAAGATGGTGCTGCCTATGGCACTGCCGATAGAACCGGTTCAGGGGTGTGGGTAGCCGAGTTACTACCTACTCGGCCAAACTGGTCCAAACTGGTAGGAACCCACCTCTGCTCCAAGGTCCTTGACAGGGTGGGGGTCGTCTACGAGTTCATATCTGCCCAGCTTATATTTTGTGTTCTGATTTTTTTTGCCAGTGTGTCAGACAGAGGATTTGTTGGTTGAGATTTGAAGTTGCCAATTGTTTGACCATTCTGACACACAGTCAAGGTCTTTCTGAAGAGTAGCAGAATTGTTGGTGGTATTGAATAGTTTTACATCATCAGTGTAGAGAACACAGTTGCTTATAATATGATCACAACGATTATTTATGTAAAGTATTAAGAGTGTTGGTCCTAAAATGCTGCCTTGGGGAACACCACTGTTAGCAGGTGTAGGATTTGATAGGACATTCCTTATTTTAACCACTTGTTGCCTGTTTGACAGGAATGCAGTTATACAAGTATGCAGAGGTCCAGAAATGCCATAAGATTTTAGTTTTAGAAGTAGTTTGTTATGTACTACTGAATCAAAGGCTTTACAGAAGTCTTTGTAAATTGCATTTCTTGCTTTGCCTTGGTCAAGTTGTAAATTGCATCTATTGCTCCATATGTTTTTGCAGTGTAGGAGTTGCAGATTAGAGGACATTTTTTTTCTGAAACCAAATTGTTTGTTACAGAGCAGGTTGTTTGTCTCTAAGTGGAGGGCAATGGATTGGTTTATGATTGATTCCATGACTTTGCAGGTGAATGCAACATAAAGAGATTGGCCTGTAATTTTCAATTAGGCTGGGGTCTCCCTTTTTGAAGATAGGAATGACCATGGCTAGTGACCAAAGGGTTGGGCAAGGAGCTGGTCCTAAAAGATTTTTCAAAGGTTATGCTTACAGATTCTCCTACGGCAGTGGAAAGCTTTTTTAAGAAGTAGGCACATAGTCCATCAGGTCCAATAGATAGAGATGGTTTTAGGCTGCATAGTACCTTTTGAATGTTATCTTCTGCATAATCAACATAGATTAGATTGTTGTGATTAAAGTTAGCTACGGTTTTGTTTTTTCGCCAAATAGATTTTTTTTTGATTGGAGCTTCCTTATTGTTATGGGAGTTTTTTCTGGTTTTGGGGGGTTATTAGTGGTATGTATAGTCTAATTACTCTTTTGACTTCTAGCAAGTAACCTGGTTGTTAAGTGAATCTGGCTTCTCCATTGACTTTGCTTGTCGGAAGCAAAGCACTTGACCTTGGGATACAGCAATGGTCATAAATATGAACCGGTTGCCAAGCATCTGAATTTTGATTACATGATCATGGGGATGGTACAAAGGTTATAACTGGGAAAACAGTCATAGGTCACTTTTTCAGTGCTGTAGTAATTTTGAACAGTCATTAAATGAATGGAATTAATAGCCAGGGTACTAAAGAGGAAACATGTCTTGAGTTCTAGGAGCGAGGTATTTTGATTGTTTGGGTGATTATTATCAACATCTCACCTAATTTTAAGTTGCTATCACCACCTTGCCTGGCTCATTTTATAGCTCACATTATCAGGTATGCAAAAGCACTACTTTTTTTTAGACCTTTCAGGATTATGTGGCATTCTTGGTTTTTAAAAAAAATCATGCCATTTTTATTTATTATCCTTTAAGCTATTCTTCAAACCAGCAGTTGTATCTTGAAAATATCACAGAGCCGGACAGTGGTTGGATTAATTTTTTTGTTACTACCTGTTCTGTGGGCGTGGCTTTGTGAGTGTGGCTATGTGAGTATGGCAGGGGAAGGATACTGCAAAATCCCCATTCCCTCCCCACCCCACTAACCTGCTTTCCAGCTCTGTTCTCCTGTTCAGGGCAACAAAAGAAGATCAGCTGGGAGGCTGGGAGGCAGCAGGGGCGGGGCCAGCCCATTTGCCAGTTCTCTGAACTACTCAACATTTCCACTACCGGTTCTCCAGAACCTGTCAGAACTGGCTGAATACGGGATTTACAGGAAGAGCTCCAGCTGGACAGACGTGGGAGATGTGGGTTCCTAAGAGTCTCACATGAACCCTGTCTGACAAACCATCTCTGAAGATTCTTTTTAATCAGAACCCACACTGGAGGTCGGGACAAAGAATGGCAGCATCTCATCAGAGCCTGAGAAAAGCAACAGATCTCTCGTGGGTTAGAGATTTGCCTTTGAATCTGAGTTGGGGCGGCAGCCTTCATGGCTGACAAGATGCTGGTCTTTTTGTCAAAATAAGTTTGGAACAGGCGGAGTGGAAAGGGGAGAGAGGAAGGGGAAGTAGAGAAGGGAAGAAGGACAGAGAGAAGAAAAGAGGTAGGGAGGAGGATGATAGAGGGAGATGAAAGTGAACGCACAGCAGTGGTGAGTTTCAATTTTTTTTTAGAACCTATTCTGTAGGTGTGGACTGTTTTGTGGGACTGGCTCCATGGTCATGTAACCAGGTGGGCATGGCCAACTTGGAAAATGTGGTGAAACTCACTTAACAATGCTCTTGCTTAGCAACAAAAAAAATGGGGCTCAATTGTGGTCATAAGTTCTCTTTTTCTTTCTTTCTTTCTTTCTTTCTTTCTTTCTTTCTTTCTTTCTTTCTCTCTCTCTCTCTCTCTCTCTCTCTCTCTCTCTTTCCTTCCTTCCTTCTGTCTCTCTCTCCTTTTTTCTTTCTTTCTTTTTTCTTTCATCTCTCTCTCCCACTTTCTTTTTCTTTCTTTTTTCTTCCTTCCTTCCTTCCTTCCTTTCTCTTTCTCTCTGTCTCTCTCTGTCTCACTCTCTGTGTCTGTTTGTCTGTCTCTCTGTGTGTGTGGCTCTTTGTCTCTCTCTCTCCCTCCCTCTGTGTCTCTCTCTCTCATTCTGTGTGTGTGTGTGTGTGTGTGTGTGTGTGTGTGTCTGTCTATCTCTCTCTCCTCCCTCCTTCTGTGTGTGTCTGTCTGTCTCTCATTCCCTCTGTGTGTGTGTGTCTGTCTGTCTCTCTCACTCTCACACACAGACAGACACAGAAACAGACACACACACATACTGTGGTCACCTTGTTGAGTGTTTCAATCACATTTGAAACACTCAACAACTGGCCTGTATTTATGTTTTTTTGCAGCATTCTGCAGTCATAGGACCAAAATATATGGTACATGGCAGCAGCATTTTTCCCTGGGAAAACATCCCAAGACCGATGCCACCACATCTGCCGTCTTTGGGGACATGTCCTCTTCAGAAGGATGAGGCCCCGCTGGCCCCCCTCACGTTTCTCATCTTCTGGCCGCAGCCCCACACTGTGGAAAAAATAGGCACATGCACACATGCACAATTACAGGCCCGGAGAGGGTAGCCTCTGCACAAGCCCAGGCAAGTGAGAACAAGTTACAAAGGCTCTGGAATGAGGGACGGAATCTTTGCCATGGGACAGTAAAGCTCCATTCGCCAGAGGCAGCAGGACCAAAGCCCCTCTCCCAACTGGCCCCTCCTCCCTCTGAGGGCAAGGGACCCGGCTGCCCCCGCTGCCTCTGGCTTCCCTCCAAGAGGCTCCGCTCTCTGAGGCTATAATTGTGCAGGCTGTGCGCACGTGCCTATCTTTTTCACGGAGGGTCACGGATGGGCTCCGGAGTTGCTCCATGCATCTCTTTCAGCATGGACTCTCTGGAGAGGGAGGGAAGGCCTACATGCTTCCAGTGGGAATGGGAAGTGTGAGGATCTTAATGTAGTAGGGTGGGGGAGGCTGGAGCGGAAGGTTAAATAAACAAATTTGGCTTCGCTTCCTTGCACGGCAAGAGAAAAAGTTGCCTGAGATGCCGCTGGGAGAATGTCCCCTTCGGGTTGCCAGAACAGCAAGTTTCAAGGTAAAATGCAGCTGCATTTCAGGCAACCTTCTCTCGGGAGGTGAAATGGGAGGCGCCCTGTCGGCAGAGCCTCTGGGTGGAAGGTGAGTGAAAGGTGCAGTGATGGGAGAGGCTGGCAGTCCCCAAGCCAGCTCTTGAGGAAGGAGGCAAAGATGAGGCCCGGGGCTCGCTTCCCTGCCGGGCAATGGGGGGGGGGGCTTTCGCGCACGCCTTTGGAAAAAGAAAGAAGGCATGCGAGAAAGCCCCCCTGCCTCTCAGAGGTGGGGCGATTGATGGGCCAGCCAATCAGTGAGTGGCAGGCAGGGAAAGCATGGTGCGGATTGGCGGGGGGGAGCAAGCGAGCGAGTGGCGACTGGACGGGCAGGGGGAACGAACATTTTGGTACTGTCCCACCAGACGAAAGGATTCTAAAACATACGGTAAATTTGACAAACCCCTTCTAGCGTACCGGTGCAAACTGGGAGCAACCCACTCCTGACGCACAAATATAGTGTATGGAGAGCAGAAGAGCCAATAACTGGATTTTTTTTCTTTTTCTTTTAGGGAGTTGATGGTAAGATGAATTGATACAAATGTTTAATAATACAATACGATGTTGGCTATGTAACAGTATGCATGCGATTATATGTTATGAAAATGAAAAATAAAAAACTTTATGAAAAAAAGAGAAATGGCTGAATGCCACCTCTGGACCCCGTGGAATGGCTTGCATGCATTACACTCAAAGCACAGAGTTCTTCCCTATGCTAGGGATTAGCCTTCCTTTAGAGAAAACACACCTCTTCCAAACGATAACGTATCACCACTGGGCTTGTCAGAAGCTGTTGCCTCCGTGTTTAATTACCATAGAGCTCTGGGACGAAATTACAGCTTCTGTGGGAAGGCATAATAATGAGACTCCCTTGGGTTTGGCATGCTTAAAGGGAAGGCATTCTATTTCATGGAATGAAATATTCGCTCCAAAGTTCCCAGAGCTACAAATTATTACCCAGTGCCGCCTGTCATAACATTTTGGTTCCTTTCTTTCACAACTCCGTTTCTTTAGTCAGTTTTCAAATTTTTGAAATGGGTAACCTGAAGCTGTTAACAAGAATGCAAGTTCTTAAATATTTCTATTTGTAAAAAAAAGTAACATTCTCAATGCATTTTTGCAGGCTTTAATTTTGGATGCACCATAAAACCTTGTCTAAATCTTTCCAAGATGTCAGGTGATGAGAGGATCATACAACAACTTTCCAACAGCCATAAATGTATGTATAGTGTGTGTGTGTGTGTGTGTGTGTGTGTATTTATCTGATCTGATCAACTAACAATTTAGATACTGTGAAACAAGGAGATCAGAAAGTAATCCCTCCTTTTGTTTGAAATAAATAAAAAGATTGAGGCGTGTATTGTTTAGTTACATATTGATTGATTTATTACATATATATGTCACCCATTTGACCAACAAGACTCCCTGCATTCACAAGGGTTTCAACTGATGAAACTGTGTTCCCAAATATGAGAGAGAGAGAGAGAGAGAGAGAGAGAGAGAGAGAGAGAGAGAGAGAGAGAGAGAGAGAGAGAGAGAGAGAGAGAGAAGAGAGAAAGAGAAAGAGAGAAAGAGAGAGACTCTGCATGCATGTAAATATACATATACTTATATCCATGGGTGGAGAGAGAGAAAATAAAAATAAAGTCACATGTACATACAGCATAAGCTCAACTAGTTACCCTTCCACTTATGAGTCAGAGGACCTAGCTGGCCTATAATTGGAGATTCTACACTTCCAAAGAAATCAAAGAAGGAACAGATACAGAGAGAACAAAGCCATACAGTAAGTACAGTTCTCTTGGCAAATACCATTTTTGTTACATTTGCTATTAATTAGCTGTTGCTAACTAAATATTCATGAAAATGTTTTTTTTAAATGTCAGCTTATCTATACATTTCATGGTATCCTTAAGTATTTTGAAATTTAGTGGTAGTGTCAAGATTGAGGGATTCTGGGCAGTATATACAATAAGAATGGAAGCATATAATGCTGTCCCGTCCCCTAAAGTACTGTTACTGTTGCTTCATCTATTTACAAGAAAATAAAAATAAATGTTCTTTTTTTAAAAAAAAATCTTTCCTTCCTCTTGCCACTCCCTTCTAAGTGAGCATTTATTGCGCTGATGCTATTGCTAAAATCTTTTTTCTTTCATTATGTATTTTGTTAGAGTGGATAAAATGTTGAACTGAGCTTGGAAAAACTAAGACAGATGACTTCGGAAAGTATTACAATCTACCCTATTTCTATATTACTACTAGTTATAATTTTATGGTAGGGATAAAATGAAGGGAGACAATTTTATATTCAGCCTTGAACTTCCAAGGAAAAAGTTGTTAAATGCAATAAGTACATATATTATTACTATTAGAAAGGCAGCTTGATGTACTGTGTGGTTACAGGTACTAAGCTAAACACTATAAGACAAAGCCATAGGAAGAAGTTGTCAAGAAAAGCCATAGGAAGAAGTTGTCAAGAAAAGCCATAGGAAGAAGTTGTCAAGAAAAGCCATAGGAAGAAGTTGTCAAGTTGTCAAGAAAACTGCAGGGACTTAGCCATGGTTACCTCAAGTCAAGATTGAATCAAAGGCACAACATACATACTGTATATATACACATATATACATCTAATAATAATAAATCAATAAAATGATGGAAGACCTCGCTCAAACTACCATTTAATATGTAGTAAAAATGTAAAAAATAAATGAAAATATATATATATTTCCTGCTTAGCTGATTGTAGCTTTGTTTGATAACTACAGCTATCAAACAAAGCTACAGTGAGGTTTTCTTGGAGAGGTTTCAAATTAAAACATCACAGTTCTTTGGGGAATCTAGTCCTAAGTGTCGTCCTAGAAAAAAAAACCTTTTCATCTAAACGATACCAATATTTTATTGGAATTGTACCATTCGTAAACAATTCTAATGTGTTTCTTCAAAAGATATAAATAATACAATTTAGATATAAATAATACGGAATATAAGCAGTGATAGCAATTCAAACAACTAAAATATCTGAAGGTGAAGTTAGAGAGCAAGAGAAATATTATTTGAGAATAAGAAATTGGCAAAAAAAGATTTCTGTATTACCAGGAAAAGGACTGTACAGGTTGACTGACAAACAAAAAGCAAAAAATCCAGATGAAAACTATTCTACAACTATGAATAAGGAAGGACTCCCGCAGAATTACATAAAATGACAACTGCCGATAGCAGTTATGTCGAAATAGGGTACACTGTAAGTTACTATCCCGAGTCATCCTTAGTTTTTCTATAAGCATAAAATATATGAAATCATTTCATGCGCATATGAAAATTAAGAATATCTCAAATTGATAAAAGAACTTCAAAGATAGATATGGTGTATATAAGAAGTAGCATGCTAGAGCAGACCAGATCAGTCCTAACTAGTTTATAATCTGCTTCAGGGGTGGGTTCTGGTGTGCAACAAAAATTGCACGCGCAGAAGGCAAAAACAAGATGGCAGTGCCTACAGCACTGTCGAAAGAACCAGTTCGGGGACATGGTAGACCTGGGTTGCTGCTGGTTCCAGTGACCCAGGCCACCAAGTTATTACCGGTTTGGCCGAACCAGCAGGAACCCACCTCTGATCTGCTTCCTTGGTGAAACTCAAATACAATACGTGACCTCAATAACACCAACCCTTGGCAACACATGAGCTCAACAACACCCTGTACTCACCCAGAAATGTTGATAATAGCATAATGACCAATAGCATTTAGTCTTATATACTGCTTTATCAGAGTAAGGTTCTACATTTAGGCAACAAAAACGGAATGCACAGGTACAGTATAGGTGGTACCTTGCTCAACAGTAGTAACTGTGAAAGGGATCTTGGAGTCCTAGTGGACAACCATTTAAATATGAGTCAGCAGTGTGCAGCAGCTGCCAAAAAAGCCAACACAGTTCTAGGCTGCATCAACAGAGGGATAGAATCAAGATCACGCAAAGTGTTAATACCACTATATAATGCCTTAGTAAGGTCACACTTGGAATACTGCATTCAGTTCTGGTCGCCACGATGTAGAAAAGATGTGGAGACTCTGGAGAGAGTGCAGAGAAGAGCAACAAAGATGATTAGGGGACTGGAGACTAAAACATATGAAGAACGGTTGCAGGAACTGGGTATGTTTAGTTTAAGAGAAAGAAGGACTAGGGGAGACATGATAGCAGTGTTCCAATATCTCAGGGGTTGCCACAAAGAAGAGGGAGTCAAACTATTCTCCAAGGCACCTGAGGGTAGAACAAGAAGCAATGAGTGGAAACTAATCAAGGAGAGAAGCAACTTAGAACTGAGGAGAAATTTTCTGACAGTTAGAACAATTAAACAGTGGAACAACTTGCCTCCAGAAGTTGTGAATGCCCCAACACTGGAAGTCTTTAAGAAGATGTTGGATAGCCATCTGTCTGAAACGGTATAGGGTTTCCTGCCTAGGCAGGGGTTTGGACTAGAAGACCTCCAAGGTCCCTTCCAACTCTACTATTGTATTGTATTGTATTGTATTGTATTGTATTGTATTGTATTGTATTGTATTGCATTGCATTGCATTGCATTGCATTGCATTGCATTGCATTGCATTGCATTGCATTGCATTGCATTGCATTGCATTGCATTGCATTGCATTGCATTGCATTGCATTGCATTGTATTGTATTGTATTGTATTGTATTGCTTCACAGTGTTTTACTCTAAGTGGTTTACAGAGTCAGCCTATTGCCTCCAACAATCTGGGTCCTCATTTTACTGACCTCGAAAGGCTTGAAGGCTTGAACCTGTCAGGATCAAACTGCTGACAGTCGGCAGAATTAGCCTGCAATACTGCATTCTAACCTCTGCACCACCATGGCTCTGATAAAAGACATGACCTCTAATACTGGGAAAATATATAGCTGCTATGGATAGTTGCTTTCAAACATTAAAAAAAAGAAAAAAGGGTTATTTTGCCCATGGGTGATAAAAATATATAATAAATATACAAAATATAAAGCCACAACAACAACAACATTGCAAGCCACTGTATGTAAAAAGGAAGCAAACTGCACACTCACTAGTACTAATGATGCAATCTAATTTGGGTAATGAAATGTCTGCAAGCAAATAACAATCTCCAAAACACTAATGACTCCACACAAATATAAGAAACAGATGGGCAAATATGTGGGGCAATATAAGAAACATTTGCAAGGAGAGAACCAACTTAGAACTAAGGAATTAGTACAATGCCTAAGGGATGGTTGTGCTATAAATACTCATTCTTAAGACAAGAATCTAGAGAAAGATGCTGACAGTAGTAAAAAAGTAGAAATAAATAAAATTGGATATAATATAGTAATAGTTATTTCCCTGTGATCAGTGTGGAACTTTAACGAATGAGACTAGGGTAAATATTGCCAGTTTAACTATATCATTAAATTCAACTGATATTTTTATTTGAGAAATAGTGATTTATGTTGAGAAATAGTGGCATCTGCTGGTGGGAACTAGTATGGCATTGTAGCTAAGAACTGGAGATATTGTATGCAATATTTATTTATGCCTATATCACACCAGAGTTTAATTGAATTGTCTTTTAAATGAATCAAATCAAAAATAATCTGCTAAATGAACAAATGCATTTTCTTTTTCACAAATTCTTAGAGGAGGAAAATGAAAACCATCTTTCTCTTGTTGTTTATTGCTGGAATCCTTGCTGACAATTCTTACCCTCAAATTTCTATCCATCCCAATGAGAATAATTGTGAAGGTTACCAGTATGAACCTAACCTAAGAGGTGCCCGGACACCAATGCAAGTATTAATTGACAGTAATTCTGACTTTGCCTTCAAGCTCTTCAGGGAGGTCTCCTCCAGTGAGAGCCATCAAGGTGGCAGAAGCAAGAGCAATGCTGTCTTTTTTCCCTTATGCATCTCCTCCGCCTTTGCAATGCTGGCTTTGGGTGCAAAGGATAACACTTTAGATCAGATTTTGAAAGGACTTGATTTTAGGCCATCAGAGATCCCGGAGAGGATGATACACGAAGGCTTCCGTGAACTCACACACATGCTAAATAATGGAGGAGTTGGACACCAGATGGAAATCGGGAAATGTCTCTTTGTGCAAAACCAGCTATATCCTGAAGAACAGTTCTTAAGTGGCCTCAAAAGCTTCTATGGAGGAGACATCTTTTGGGAAAACTTTAAAAACACTGCAGCAACTGAGCAGCACATCAACAGCTACATCAAAAAGAAAACCCGTGGGAAGATTTCTAAGCTTGTCGATGAAGTCAATCCCATCACTGAAGTTCTGCTAGTTAGCTATATTTATATGAAAGGTAAAACAAATTAACAGGCTTTTGGACTTTTTTTTCAGACCTCAAAATCCTGTCACATATTATATTATGGCTTAGGCAGGCATTCATTGGAATTATGAAACTAGAGGCTTGCAGGCTACACAAGCAATCTCTGCCTCCAATATTCCTAGCACCACACTGGCAGTTCTTGACTTTGCTAGATAACATCAAAGAAGAAAGGATAATAATTGTATTCAAGCTGAAGTTCATTCTGTATGCAGTTCTGCTTTTTCTTAATCTTCCGCCTTTTTTTCCTTTTTGTTTACCAATCCTTCCTCCTACCCACACAAACCTTTATTCTGCCAACTGATTCTGCTCAGCAGAGATCTTACTCTGATATTACCATGGCTTGTGTGAAACAGGAGTTAGTACCACTGGTATCTATCTTCAGAAACTATACAATCAAGCTATTTAGTTACTAAAGTTATATTCCTCTGGCAGTCAGGTTCCAAAGCAAAATCTGGCTTCAGAATCAGAATTGAGTTGGAAGGGATCTTGGAGGTCTTCCAGTCCAACCCCTGCTCAAAGCAGGAGACCCTACACCATTTCAGACAAGTGGCTGTGCAGTCTTTTCTTAAAAACCTCCACTGATAAAGCACCCACAACTTCTGAAGGCAAGCTGTTCCACTGGTTAATTGTCCTCACTGTTAGGAACTTTCTCCTTAATTCCAGGGTGCTTCTCTTCTTGATTAGTTTCTTGTCTTGCCTTCTGATGTTTTGGAAAATAAGTTGGCCCCCTCAAGAATTGGAATACTGCTATCATATCAGCCCCAGTCCTTCTTTTCTTCACTTCTTTCTCTTCTCTTCTGCTGGCTCTGTGTATTGCCTCATCTACTATCCAGACTTTTTTGCATTTCTTATGGACATTTGCTAAGTCTGGGGTGCTGTATGGCAGGTGTTTGTCTGTCAGAATTCTAAAGTGACCCAGTTCTTGCTTGTAGGCAAGTGATGCTTCTTGCAGATGTTCCAAAGTCTTTACTACTTTGTCATGCTATTGTTTGTAGCCAGTCTGTGTGATTCTCTCGCAGTAGATAAGCAGGTGGGTATTACTTATTCAGGTTTTTTTGCAGAGGCGACAATTGCAGTCTGTTGCTTCCTTCTTAATTCTGACTGCATATGTATTTATTTTTATGGGCTTAGTCTTGTGTAGCCAGATTTAGCCCCTCTGTCTGTTTCTTCAACTTTTTGGCTCTTAGCCATTGTCAGATCTTGCTGTTATCTGCTTACCTGCCAGCTTTTTGTGTACTTGCCATGGATTATTTTGTCTTGCTATATTATTTCTTTCTTTCTTTCTTTCTTTCTTTCTTTCTTTCTTTCTTTCTTTCTTTCTTTCTTTCTTTCTTATTTATTTATTTATTTATTTATTTATTTATTTATTTATTTATTTATTTATTTATTTATTTATTTATTTATTTATTTATTTATTTATTTATTTATTTATTTATTTATTTATTTATTTATTTATTTATTTATTTATTTATTTATTTATTTATTTATTTATTTATTTATTTATTTATTTATTTATTATATTCTGTCCTTATTATTTGTACAAATAATCCAAAGTGGGGAATGTATCCAATACACCAGAGGTGGATTGCTAACTTTTTTACTACTGATTCGGGCGCGCTCCCAGGGTGGGGAGCCTTGGTTGGGCGGAGCCTGCTGCCGCCGCTACTACCAATTCACCCGATCCCGGCCGAACCAACAGCAACCCACCTCTGTAATACACCTTTCTCTTACTATTTTTCCCACAAAAAGAACTCTGTGAGGTTAATTGGGTTGAGAGAGAGTGATTGGCCCAAGCTCACCCAGCTGCCTTTCACGGCTAAGATGGAACTAGAACTCACAGTCTCTGACTTTCTAGCCTGATGCTTTAGTCATTACACTAAATTGGCTTTTTTGTATTCTTCATTTGATGTTTCTTGCAAGCCAGTTTGGCCTCCCCAGTATTCACTAAGCCTTCATGGTGTACTAGTTTCCCCCTGCAGCTCTACAAGGGTTGAATAAGCATCCAAGGCACACAGAACCTCCCCAGTCAGTAAACACCAAATTAAGATTTCCTCCCTCTCTTCCATAATTTCTCACATCAATTTCTCTTAACTCCACAATTGTATGGCCCACAGTTCAAAATTACTTACTAATATATCTCTTCTTTTTTAAGCTAAATGGAAGAAGCCTTTTAATCCAAAGTACACAGAGGAGCACAACTTCTATGTGAATACTCACACAGTTGTGAAAGTGCCAATGATGTTCCAAATGGGCATGTTTGAAATTGGACGTGATGATGAGAAATTTTGTACAATTTTGAAAATGCCCTATGAAGGTCACACTGCTGCATATTTTATCCTGCCTGACAAAGGGCAGCTTGAGAGGGTGGCCAGCAGCTTATCAGGTGGAGTTTTACAGAAATGGAAAAGTATACTTTCAAAAAGGTAAGTAAAATAGATTAAGCACAACAATGGTGGGATGGGCTTCTAAAAGCAAGAATATCTTTAGATATACAATCTGTGTCCAGGGGTGGGTTGCTACCGGTTCGGCCTGGATCGGCCGAACCGGTAGTAGCAGCGGCGGGAGGCTCCGCCCACACACCCAGACGCTTCTGCACTTGCGGAAGCGTCATGCGCAAGCAAGCTCACCCAAACTGGTAGTAAAAGAATTAGCAACCCACCTCTGTTTGTGTCCCTCCAGACTACTTGCTCACTAATGACAGATCCTAAAAGTCATTCAGCAATATCTGAAGGGACACAAATTTCCTGCCTACACAGTGAAAGAAAGATCTCCCACTGTCTCTGGGATGAGTTGGGGAGGGAAGTCAAAGTAAACACAAAGTCAGACCACATGAAACGAAACCAAAACAGTGATTGACATAACCCAACTGAAGACTAATTACCAGCCAGTTGCTTCTTGTGAACAAGTCTTCAAACTAAAACTCATATTACTGAGTTCAGCACTTATAATTCATGCAACTGCTGAAGCTATAATAATTGGGGTACCTATTCTTTTGGGCTGGTGATTACAGTTGAAGTTCTGAAAATGTTTTGCGCATGTTGTCAAAATGGCTGCCATTGAAAGTTTTTCCCATTCTTAAGACGTTTGTAAATTGCCCATAGCTTGACTTAAAACATATATGTTTTCTACAAATAAACTTGTCCAAAAATCTGACAGAACTAAAGGTATCCAAAGTGTGTTGATATGTCGGAATGACTTTGGCAGATGGCAGGAAGACCCACAGGCTAGGCAAGACTTTCCATTCAATAAGCTTGTGGCAAAGCTATTTATAAATGTACTAGGAAGCCCGAAAACCTTTCTGTTCACCATATTATCAAATATGAATTTCACAGAAGGTCCCATGAAGGTAGCATTTTAGTAAGCCTGTGAAGATAACATCTCAGCAAAATTGCAGCCAGCAGCTCTTCTTCAGTAACGATGATGATGATGATGATGATGATGATGATGATGATGATGATGATGATGATGATAGCATAATATGATAAATAGCTACACTGAATACTAATTTGAGCTGGGAGATGGTCACAATAGGCATTAACTCCAACAGGAAAGCAGCTACCTATAAATAAAGGATGAACTTGTCAACTTGCAGGATTCTTAAGTAAGGCAGAAAGAAATCAAATAGGTTTTCTGAAATGTCACAGAAATCGAACTTTTAGCTACTTGGGCCAATATTGTTCACTGATATTGTTCAGTTGATATGGTCATAGGGAGAGAAAATAGGGAGAGAAAAATCATCATATGAAAATATTCGCAAATAGGCCAGGACAAAGATTTTAGCTTAGTAGTTAAAAAGTTTGATAATCATCTAACTGTAGCCTAATCTTGTGAAAGTCCATTCCACCTCTTCTTCATCAGATAAGCTGGGTTTGCACAGCATTCTTAATGTAATTCAGAAATCTTTCTTTGACAGCTCTATAAATGTCTATATACCAAAATGCCTCGTAAGTGGAGAGATTAAGCTGAAGAATATAATGAACTCTCTGGGTGTGGCTGATGTATTCACTGACAAAGCAGATCTGTCCGGAGTCACAGGACAGCCCCATCACAGGCTCTCAGAGGTAAGATACAAGTTCTCCCCTTTCCTGTAAGGGGCATTAGATAGATATACCTCAGTGGTGGAATTCAAATTTTTTTACTACGGTTCTGTGGGTGTGGCTTGGAGGGCATGGCATGGCTTGGTGGGTGTGGCTTGGTGGGCATGGCTTGGTGGGTGTGGCAGGGAAAGGATACTGTAAAATCTCCATTCCCTCCCCACTCCAGGGGAAGGTTACTGCAAAATCCCCATTTCCTCCTAATCAGCTGGGACTCAGGAGGCAGAGAATAGATGGGGGTGGGGCCAGCCAGAGGTGGTATTTACTGGTTCTCCAAACTACTCAAAATTTCTGGTACCAGTTATCCAGAACTCTGGTATACCTGCTTCAAAACTTAGCATACAGTATGTGTAGACCTGCACTGCTATTTTATATCAATTGAAACATGATAACTGCTCAAAATCATCTTAGGAATTATACTTTAGTAAAGGTGACAGTATTTTCTGTTAAGAACAACCACCTGTGTTTGTTTATTTGACTACTGTAAGTCTGGAAAGAAATCTTTGTGGTATGCAGATATTTTATTATAATGCATTTAAAAATGCATAAGTGTAGCATTTTGGTATTTTATGTTTAATGCATTTTTAAAAGCATGCATCACTTTTGTGGTAGTTTTTAAGGGTATTTTTAATTTTTTATTCGAATCTTAATCTATTATTGTACAGTGCATATCCTACCTCCTCCGTCTATTTATCTATGTATATCTATATTTTTGTATTCACATTGTTTTTAATATGACTGTACACCGCCCCGAGTCCTGTTTAGGAAAGGGTGCGGTCTATAAATTAAAGTATTATTATAAAGTATTACTTTTGAGTATAGAAAAATGATGCATAAATATATTCAGGAAATGCATACTTACCAAGGGATGATTATAGTTTGGACTCTATGTTCCATAGAAACTAACTCTACTCATGATATGTACCTACTCTCTGCTTTACTTTTCCTATGAAGTCCTGTTTCTCCTAAATATCTTCTCTGAAAGACTGAAGAAAATTCGATGTAAGTGGGATCATCTCTTTTGGTTATGAAACAAAACAAGAACTTGGGTGAATGGGGAGATGGTGTTTCTGCAATTCAAAAAGGGGTGTGTTTTTTTTTAGACCTTCCCCATTCATTCATTCGTCTTCTTTAAAATCGCTTTAGAATTCTGGAAATAACAATCTAAAATAGATTTATATTCATCTAAAAACAAAATGATATGATCTTTCTCTTCCTATATGTTTTCTCTAGGCCATTCATAAAGCTGTGATCATGATTGATGAGAAAGGAACAGAAGCTTCAGCTGCCACTTCCATGGACATAGTGCCCCTGTCTGCACCTATTGTAATAAAATATAACAGGCCCTTTATATTAATAATTCAAGAACAAAAGACTCAAAGTATAATATTCATAGCAACAATTTTTAATGCTGCTAAGAAATAGGTCAGAAGGCACCTAACTATTAATGGCACATATTAAAAACAATAGCAATAGCACTTCGATTTATATACCACTTCACAGTGCTTTCTCCTCATTGCTTCTTCTAAAATCACATTTGTTTTCTTCAGAAATCAAACAGGATTTAAAAGCTTCTTCCATATGTAATTCCAGTTCAGGTTTGCATTAAAAAATGGCTGAAACAATGTCCCATGTTTTATCAAGACTATTTAACACCAACAACACTTTCTGAGATTCAGGAATCTGCATTCCATGCTGTTCTAATTGAATAAACGGAGTCTGCATGTGCAGCAAATGCTTCTCCACACTGTCTGGTGGTAGCAGCCAGGCCCTGTACAATTATCTTGATAATTATACAACATTGCATGCTGACACACTCACATGCACACTTCTCAATTTTATTATTTATTTATTTATTTATTAATCCAATTTATAGGCCGCTCCCTCTCCACCAAGGGACTCGGGGCGGCGTACAATTCATTACACAACAAATAAATAACGAGGAGGAGATATACAAAAAACATTGTACAATACATAATAAATAAATAATCAATTAGTTAAGAACAACATAATGCAATTAAAAACAATTAAAATACCCAAAGTCAAACTTAATTTAAAATTTAAAAATTATCCAGGGGGATTAGAAAATATAGTTATAATTCAGGCCAGGCCGGCTAGTTGGAACAGGTGGGTCTTGAGTTTTGTGCGGAAGGAGCGGAGATCAGTAGCTGTCCTAATGTCGGGGGGGGAGGTCATTCCAGAGGGCTGGGCCCATCACACAGAAGGCCCTGCCCCTCGGCGCCGCCCTCTGGCATTGCTTAGTGGATGGCACCCGGAGAAGTCCCTCTCTGTGAGAGCGAATTGGTCGCAGGGATGTATGGGGCAGGATACAATCCCGCAAATAGCTAGGTCCTGTGCCATGGAGCGCTTTAAAGATAGTGATCAGCACCTTGAAATGCACCCGAAAGACTACAGGGAGCCAGTGCAGCTCGCGCAGGAGAGGTGTCACATGGGAGTACCTCGTACTCCCCATCACTGCCCGCGTGGCCGTGTTCTGGACCAACTGCAGTCCTTGGGTGCATCTCAAGGGAAGCCCCATGTAAAGAGCATTACAGTAATCCAGACGAGACGTCACCAGTGCATGAGTGACTGTGCAAAGGGCATCCTGGTCCAATAGGGGGCGCAATTGGTGCACCAGGCGAACCTGGTGGAATGCCCCCCTTGCCACGGCTGCCACATGGTCATCCATAGACAGCCAGGCATCTAGGAGGACACCCAAATTGCGCGCCCGCTCCACGGGGGCCAGTTGGTCATCCCCAATGGCCAGCGATGGAGTCACCTAGTTGAACCGAGAGGCCGGTAGCCACAGCCACTCCGTCTTGGAGGGGTTGAGTTTAAGTCTGTTGTCTCCCATCCAGACCCGTACGGCTTCCAAACACCGGGACATCACGTCAACGGCCTCATTGGGGTGGTTCGGGGTGGCAATGTACAGCTGAGTATCGTCAGCATACAGATGGTATCCCACCCCAAAGCCACAGATGATCTCACCCAGCGGTTTCATATATGTGTTGAACAGGAGAGGTGAGAGGACCGACCCCTGTGGCACCCCACAAGTGAGTGGCCTCAGGGTCGACCTCTGCTCCCCTGCCAACACACATTACATCCGGTCGGAGAGGTAGGAGCAGAACCACTGTAAAACGGTGCCCCTTACCCCCAGCCCCTCCAGCCGGCGCAATAGGATACCACGGTCGATGGTATCGAAAGCAGCTGAGAGGTCTAACAGAACCAGGATAGAGGAACAGCCCCTATCCTTGGCTCTCCAGAGATCATCAACCAACGCAACCAAGGCCGTCTCCGTGCTGTGCCCGGGTCGGAAGCCGGACTGGCGCGGGTCTAGATAGTCAGTTTCCTCCAGGTGGCGTGGGAACTGCGTGGCCACCACACTCTCTACAACCTTCGCTAAAAAGGGAAGGTTGGAGACCGGACGATAATTAGCTAGCTCAGTTGGGTCCAGCGAAGGCCTCTTGAGTAAGGGCCTCACAACCGCCTCTTTTAAGGCGGCTGGTAGGAACCCCTCACTCAACGAAGCGTTCACCATTCCCAAGAGCCAGCCTCATGTGACCTCCCAGGATGCCAGGACAAGCCAGGAGGGACATGGGTCCAATAAACATGTGGTGGCTCGCAGTCGCCCACGCAACCTGTCCAAATCATCGGAGGCAACAGAGTCAAACTCCTCCCAAAATGGTCTCTCAAGACTGGCCTCGGACGTCTCCCCTGGATCACTGAAGGAGACCCATTCCCTCCGGATCTGAGCGATTTTATCCTGCAGATATTCCCCAAATTCCTCTGCCCTGCCCTGCAAAGGGGCTTCCCGCGGCCTCTGTGATAGAAGAGAGCGGGTCACCCGAAACAGGGCGGCAGGGCGGTTGTCTGCGGATGCAATGAGAGCGGCACAATATCGACGTTTGGCCACCCTCAATGCCACAAGGTATGTCCTTAAGTAGGCTCTTACCTGTGTTCGGTCAGATTCGGAACGAGAGGATCTCCATCTGCTCTCTAGGCGTCTCTTATGGCGTTTCATCACCCTCAGCTCCTCGGTAAACCATGGGGCCAGGGTGGTTCTTTGCCATAGGAGAGGCCGCAGAGGCGCAACCCGGTCTAGGGCCCCGGCGGCCGCACTATTCCATGCGGCCACCAGGTCCTCCGTCCGGGAGCGGGTCAGGTCAACAGGAAGTGGCCCAAGCTCCATCTGGAACCTTTCCGGTTCCATCAGGCGCCTGGGGCGGAACCATCTAGGACATTCTGGTTCCGCCTCCCCGCGGTGGGGGGTAGTACCAGGGAAGTCAAGCTGGAGAAGTGAGTGATCTGACCATGACAGGGGTGTGATGGCTAAGTCCCCTATTCCCAGATCACTCGCCCACTGGCCAGAGACAAAAACAAGATCCAGTGTGTGACCTCCCTCGTGCGTGGGGCCCTGAATTAATTGGGTCAGGTCCATGGCTGTCATGGAAGCCATGAACTCCCGAACCACCTCGGATGCTTCTCCCATCGACGGCAAGTTGAAATCCCCCATAACTAACAGTCTGGGGGTCTCTACTGCCATCTCTGCGATCAGCTCGAGGAGTTCGGGCAGGGCCGCTGATGTATAGCGAGGAGCCAAGTATACAATCAGCAGGCCCAACTGTCTCCCTGGGCCCCACCTCACACTCAGAGACTCACACCCGGATGTCTGTGGCACAGTGAACTCTCTCGGTTCCAGACTCTCCCGTATGATCACCGCTACCCCACCACCCCTCCCCTGGGCCCGTGGCTGGTGGAATACATGGTAGCCTGGTGGGCACATTTCCACGAGGGGCAAGCCACCCTCGTGGCCCAACCAGGTCTCCGTTATTCCTGCGAGGTCAGGCTCCCCCTCAGAGATCAAGTCTTTTATGAGGGGGGCCTTATTAACAACAGACCTCGCATTACACAGCATCAGCCTCAGGCCCAGGCTCTGTCGATCCTGGCCACCTAGTATGCGGGGGTTGGTACAAATGACCGGGCGTGTCCAATGACCACGGTCTCCCAACCGACTGCAGGTATTATGTCTGTCCTCGCACCTATCCCTCCCTACGACCGTTGGTATAACAAAGCCCTCTGTAGGAATGTTATTTCCCCCCCTCTCCCTCGCTCCGCTCACTCCCCTCCTGACCACACCTGTTCGCCTGGCACTAATCCCATTCCTGGTCGGTTTAACCCTCCCCTCCCCTTTGGAGCCCCCTAAAACTGTTAAAAAGCTTTTTATTAAAAATCCCCTGAGCTTCCCTTTCCTCCACCTCTCTGGGTTAACAAACCCGTCATTAAGGTGGGCCCTTGAAAGGGCAGAGGGCCATATCTGCGAGAGGGGGGACTCTCGCAGCTGCAGCAGATCTAACCTCGAATAAATATTATCTTGTTACACACAGGGCCGCATGTGTTTTCGGGTGCTGTGGTTGTTTTTCTGTAGTTGTTTCTTCTGATTTTTATAAGCCAGATTCCATACAAAAGGGGGGTAGTTGACCATCCCTGATGGAAAGGATGGGGTGTTGGATTGCCAGCTGGTCTGTAGATGGCGCTGAGATGTAATTCATGGTGGGCAGTAGAAGTGAGCCCAAAGTCAGGATGGTCTGGTTAGTAGCTCGGAATAAGCAAGTGGAAGAGGCAAGGGGCAAGTTGTCAAAAAAGCAAAGCAAAAACCAGACCCAAAGCCGTGTTCCGAGGTCCGTAGGACTGTCCCAATCTCCTCCACAATCTTCCTAGGGTCTTCCGGCGCTGTTCTGCACCTCGGGCCTCGTACTCCCTCTCGCGCGCCCGCCCCCGCTGGTCTGGCGCTTATGGCGACTGAGGAGTTCGGCGCTCGGCGTCTCCAACTGCCTCCGCCGCCGCTGCCTCCATGCCGTCGCCTTTGGGCCGCTCAGGTTATCAGGGTCGTCCCAACGCTGTTATTCCCCCGCTATTCCTCCATTTCGCTCCGTCCTCCGTCCCCCACCACCTCACACAAAGCCGTTCAAAAACGCTCGGAAGATACCAGCTCCAAACGCTCCAAATGCCAAACGATGGCCGGGGGTGGTCTAGAACAGCAGAAGCTACCGGAAGATCGGGCCTAGGGCCATGGAGAGGCCGGAGTGGTGCCTGGACTAAGCAGGCCTAGGCTAAGAACGCCCCCCCTCCCACTGAGGACCCTAGACTTCTGTCCATGAGCTCATGCTCACCTGGGACCATCTTATGCCCACTCGGGACCATATAGGGCTTTCACCCACTTTTGTCATCTTTTATCATCGCTTATCATCTTTGCCACCTCTATTATGCCTGCACCATCTGGACATTTGGACTTCTACCTGCCCCCCCCCCTATCCTCATCCAAATACGAACAGGATTCTGCCTCTTACCCCCCCTTACTGACTTTGTTACCATCTGCAGCACCTTAACCCCACTGGATTCTTAGATCAATTTACCTGAGGTCAGACTTGCTCCGCCTGCGGGAGGCCCCTCTCTCGCAGGCATGGCCCTTTTGCTCTCTCAAGGGCCCGCCTCGATGACGGGTTTGTCAACCCCGAGAGGTGCAGGAAACGGAAGCTAAGGGGTTTTTTAATTAAATGCTTTGTATCTTTTTTAGGGGGTTCCAGGGTGGGGGGGAGGGTCCATCAGACCGGGAGGGAAGCCAGTGCCAGGCAAACAGGTGAGTCCAGGAAGGAAGGGAACGAGGTGGGGGGGGGAAGAAAAGGTCATTTCAACAGAGGGTTGTTTTATTACAACGGTCGTGGGGAGAGGGGGATGCGAGGACAGGAGAAGATCCCAAGGTCGGTTGGGAGACCGTGGCTGCTGGCTACGCCTGGTCGTTTGTACCAACCCCCGCAGTCTGGGTGGTCAGGAGCTACAGAGCCAGGGCCTGCGGCTGATGCTTTGCAATGCAAGGTCTGTGATTAACAAGGCCCCCCTCATCAATGAGTTGATCTCAGAGGGGGAGCTAGACCTTGCAGGGATAACGGGGACGTGGTTGGGCCACGAGGGCGGTTTGCCCCTCGTGGAAATGTGCCCACCGGGTTTCCAGGCATTTCATCAGCCCCGGGCCCTGGGTAAGGGTGGTGGGGTGGCGGTAGTTATTCGGGAATGTTTGGAGCCGAGAGAGTTCACTGTTCCTCAGATACCCGGGTGTGAGTCCCTTGGTGTGAAATGGGGCCCAGGGAGGCAGTGGGGCTTGCTGATTGTATACTTGGCTCCTCGCTATGCATCAGCAGCCCTGCCCGAGCTCCTCGAGCTGATCTCGGAAACGGTAGTTGAGACCCCCAAGCTTCTGGTTATGGGGGACTTCAACTTGCCGTCGACGGGAGAGGCTTCTGAGGTGGCTCGGGAGTTCATGGCTTCCATGACGGCCATGGACCTGACCCAATTAGTTCAGGGCCCCACTCACGAAGGTGGTCACACACTGGACCTTGTTTTCGTATCTGAGCAGTGGACGAGTGATCTGGGAATGGGGGATTTAGTCATCACGCCCCTGTCATGGTCTGATCACTCATCTCTCTGGCTGAACTTCCCTGGCGCTACCTCCCACCGCGAGGAGGCGGAACCAGACTGTCTAAGCTGGTACCGCCCCAGGCACCTGATGGAACCGGATAGATTCCAGACGGAGCTTGGGCCAATACCTATAGCCCTGACCCGCTCCCGGTCGGAGGACCTAGCGGCCGCCTGGAATAGGGCGGCGGCTGGGGCCTTGGACCGGGTTGCGCCTTTGCGACGTCTCCTGCGGCAGCGATCCACCCGGGCTCCTTGGTTTACCGAGGAGCTGAGGGTGATGAAACGCCACAGGAGACGTCTAGAGAGCAGGTGGAGGTCCTCACGCTCCGAATCTGATCGAGCACAGGTAAGAGCCTACTTGCGGACTTACCTTGTGGCATTAAGGGTGGCCAAACGTAGACATTCTGCTGCCCTTATTATGTCCGCCGATAACCGCCCTGCCGCCCTGTTTCGGGTGACCCGCTCCCTCCTATCACAGAGGACGCGGGGGGCACCCCTGCAGGGAAGAGCAGAGGAGTTTGGGGAATATCTGCAGGACAAAGTCGCTCAGATCCGGAGCCGATGGGCCCCCTTCAGTGGACCGGACGAGCCGTCAACAGCGAGTCTTTTGAGACCACTCTGGGAGGAGTTTGACTCTGTTGCCCCCGAGGATTTGGACAGGTTACGTGGACGGCTGCGACCCACCACATGTTCAATGGACCCGTGTCCCACCTGGCTGGTACTGGCATCCTGGGAGACGACACGAGGCTGGCTTCTGGGCCTGGTGAACGCTTCGTTGGGTGAGGGATCCTTGCCAACCGCCTTGAAAGAGGCGGTGGTGAGGCCCCTGCTCAAGAAGCCTTCACTGGACCCAACGGAACTAGCTAATTACCGTCCAGTCTCCAACCTTCCCTTTTTGGCGAAGGTTGTTGAGAATGTGGTGGCGCAGCAATTTCCGCGACACCTCGACGAATCTGAATATCTAGACTCACGCCAGTCCGGTTTCCGACCCGGGCACAGCATGGAGACAGCCTTGGTCGCGTTGGTTGATGATCTCTGAAGGGCCAGAGATAGAGGTTGTTCCTCTATCCTGGTCCTATTAGACCTCTCAGCGGCTTTTGATACCATCGACCATGGTATCCTATTGCGCCGGCTGGGGGGAATGGGAGTCGGAGGCACCGTTCTACGGTGGTTCGGCTCCTACCTCTCTGACCAGACGCAATGTGTGTTGACAGGGGGGCAGAGGTCGACCCTGAGGCCACTCTCTTGTGGGGTGCCGCAGGAGTCGGTCCTCTCGCCCCTCCTGTTCAACGCATATGTGAAGCCGCTGGGGGAGATCATCCGTGGTTTTGGGGTTGAATACCATCTGTACGCTGATGATACGCAGCTGTACATCTCAACCCCAAACCACCCCAACGAGGCTGTCGAAGTGATGTCCCGGTGTTTGGAAGCCGTCGGGGTCTGGATGGGGGACAACAGACTCCAACTCAACCCCTCCAAGACTGAGTGGCTGTGGCTACCGGCACCCCGGTTCAGCCAGCTAACTCCATCGCTGGCCATAGGGGGTGAACAACTCCCCCCTGTGGAGCGGGCGCGCAATTTGGGCGTCCTCCTAGATGCCCGGCTGTCTATGGATGACCATGTGGCAGTCGCGGGAAGGGGGGCGTTCCACCAGGTTCGCCTGGTGCGTCAATTGCGCCCCCTACTGGACCGGGATGCCCTACGCACAGTCACTCATGCGCTGGTGACGTCTCGCCTGGACTACTGCAATGCCCTCTACATGGGGCTTCCCTTGGGACGCATCCGAAGACTACAGCTAGTTCAGAACGCAGCCGCGCGGGTGATTATGGGGAGCTCAAGATACTCCCATGTGACACCTCTCCTGCGCGAGCTGCACTGGCTACCTGTGGTTTTTCGGGTGCGTTTCAAGGTATTGATTACCATCTTTAAAGCGCTCCATGGCACAGGACCCAGTTACTTGCGGGATCGTATCCTCCCGCACACATCCCTACGACCAATTCGCTCTCACAGGGAGGGACTACTACTGGTGCCGTCCACTAGGCAGTGCCAGCGGGCGACGCCTAGGGGTAGGACCTTCTCTGTGATGGGCCCAACCCTCTGGAATGACCTCCCCCCCCCCGACATTAGAACTACCACTGACTTCCGTTCCTTCCGTCAAAAATTAAAGACTCACCTGTTTCGATTAGCTGGCCTGGCACATTCTTAGTTTTTACCTCCCGATGGATATATTTTAATGGGTAATTTTGGGTAATATTTTAACTCTTGGGTTATTAGAGTTTTTAATGTACTATATTTATTATTCTATATACAGTCTTGCAACCTCCTCCACCTACGTATTTAATTATTTAACTGTTTTATGTATGTATTTTATAACGCATTTTAGTGACTGTACACCGCCCTGAGTCCCTTTCGGGAGAGGGGGCGGTCTATAAATACGAATAATAAATAAATAAAATAAATAAACGCCAGCTCTGAGCGGTCCTCCGAACGGTCCTCCCGGCTCCAGCTCCAGCTCCAGCCGGCCATTCTCCTACTCCCATCCGGCTATCCGACCGCCCCGGTGCGCCAACCTGGATCCAGGACGACGCCAGGGGTGGTTGCCAACAGACTCGCCTGACCCTCGAGATGGAAACAGGGCCGGCAGCATCCCTACTCCTCAAAAAGCCCCCGCGGTCCTGCGGAGCTTAGAGGCAAGCCGCCATTCCCTCCCAGAAGCTCCTCCTCCTCCAAACCTCCTTTGCAGTTTTTAAATCAGCCAAACCTCCTTTGCAGTTTTTAAATCAGCTACATTCAAGAATTGTTCATCTTCCAAACTTAAAATGATGTAGGCCAGTGCCTTATAATGCTGCCATTGATCTGCAGCTGCTAATGGCCCCTGGGATGGATTAATAGCAATATCCCAGAGTTCCTTAGCCTTCAGGAAGCATTCCAATTTTGCAGTCCAAATAATATAATTCTTCTGTCCCGATAGAGGCAGAGAGCTCTCCTTGAAATCAACAGCCATCCTGCAAGCCTTCTCAGCCTTGTTCTCTTTTTCTTATAACTTAGGCTGTCCCTCAGCTTGATTATAGTTCGGTCTTACTGTGTGCTTGGACTGGCTGAGTGTGCTCTGGGCCCATAACCTGTGGGAGTTTGTAGCGATCCAGCCAGCACACAAGCAAATAATTCAGCAGGATACATTATATAGAAGAAACTTCTTTGTATAAAAAAATATATAAAACATGATGCATGTATACAATACCCATGCAGCTCTTGCAACTTGGTAGAGAGAAGAAGAAGTAGTAAGTACACTCAAGCAAAGACAAACGAACTCTCACAGCACAGTTAAGCTTCGCCGTGCCCAGGCTCCAGTTTGGGCATTCAGTGTCTAAAAGGTTTGCTGTCACTGCTCTATGTCAACATTGTGATAGGCCACAGGTTGAGAGCCACTGATATAAATATTTCCATATTTCATTTTCCCAATATGGATCAAATTTTATAAACAATTTTAGCTGAGAACACCAGATGGCACTAGTCTATATTTATTGCTTTTTTTCCATGCTACAATAGAGTTACTTTTGAGGAATAGTTCAGGGGCTACTCTTTCAGATATCCCATAATCTCTTCCCAACAAATTGATCTCAAGGTATTGTGTATTTTTTTTCATCTTTCACTAGAAAAATATCTCCCAAATCTATTCTTGCGCTATTGCAGATCTTCAAAATAGCATTTATTTTGATAGAATGGAATAATACAAAGTTGAGTTTCTACCGGTTCAGCCCAGATTGGGCAAACCGGTAGTGGCTGCAGCGGAGGCTCTGTCCACCTGCCCAGACATTTCTATGCATGCGCAGAAGCATCACGCATGAGCAAACTGGTAGTAAAATAAATTGCAACCCACCACTGGAATAACAGAGTTGGAAAGGATCTTAGAGGTCTTCTAGCCCACCTCCCTGCTTAGGCAGGAAACCTCATACCACTTCAGACAAATGGTTATCTAATCTCTTCCTAAAAACTTCCAGTGTTGGAGCATTTACAACTTCTGGAGGCAAGTCGTTCCACTGATCTAACTGTCAGGAAATTTCTCCTTACTTCTAAGTTGCTTCTCTCCTTGATTAGTTTCCACCTGGATCATTCCATGTCAAGTGGTCTGGGGCTCCCAGATTGACCATCACGGATTTTGATGAAATTTGGTATGAATATGCACACATGTCCCCAATGAACATTGTGAAGTGTTACGTTTGCCGATGCAATACTTGTGGAGAGATAGTCATTTGTATGACCCCATTCTGCAGCCTTCTACAGCATGACTCTGAGATTTAGCAACTTTGAGAGATAATATCTCTGGCAATATTTTGTTGAGAGAAACAAAACGTGGCCATCTTGTACAACCTGTGTGTGCTCTATTAAACAAAATAATAAAAACATTCTCATGAGTGATCTCCATCTAGATAATTTGGAGCAAAGTTGGCCAAAAATGACTGCAGTGGGAAAAAAGGGTAAAGTTTGGCTTCTTATATCTCTGAAAGGAAAGGTATGAGAAACATGAAACTTTGTGCATAATAACTTAGCAACACAGGGTTTTTGAATATAAAATTTCATTCTCCTACTGCTTTCCAATAGTTCACAAATTGAGGTAAAGTTGGCGGTTTTTGTAAAACCACCAAAAATAGGATATTTTCAGCCCAATTTTTTATTTTTTTAAAAAAAGACCTTCTAGAAATTTTGTTAAATCATTCTCATTAGAAGGAGCCTGTTTCAAACCCTATGATGTAGATGTGGATGTAACAGAAGGAAGCAACAGAAACAGATTTTTTTGCTCTTTGACTTTGATAAAGCAAGTAAATATATTTTGATTGTTAGGATTAGTGAAGTGAATTAAAGCAGCATCTTATCAGCTCATTTCAGTAGTATTATGACAAGATACAATCACTGCATATTATAGAACAAAGAATTCAGAAGATAAAAGGAATAACATGTCACAAATTGCAAACAGCAGAATCTGATCTTTATAAACAGAATTTGAAGTGTAGAGCCTTTCAGAAGGGAACAAGTCTAGTTTTGGAGAGCTCTCTTGCTGATGGACAGATGGACAGACAGATGGACAGAGTTCTGGGTCCCTTTATAAAATTATTTTCCAATATTTCATTGGTTTAGAAAGAATAAAATTAAACAACATTGAATGAATACTTTGAGATTACGGAGACTGGGAACTCTTACCATCCATTTACTTAATTCTTAGCCCCTTATTGGTTGGTGATAATATTTTGCAAAGGTCAGCTAAACTGCAAATAGATTGCATCACATTTTGCACTCAGACTCCCTTTGCTAATCCCTATTTACTCTGTTTAATGATTAATAATGAATACTAACTCCCAGAGTTGTATATAAATTTTAAAGATGTTTGTAGTTCAGCAGAGTGCCATAAAATACTTTTGGAGAATTGTAAGTACCATATGCAATTTTCCTGTGTCTTAGTTTATTAATGCTTCCTGCGCTTCCTGCAAGATGTCTGCTTCCTGCTGTGGATTAAAAACCCTAGGTGACAACTAATTAACCTTCCTGCCAGGCTAATGATTTCTGTTTACAGGATGGAGAACAAATTTACTCCCTCTCCTTCCTGCCCTTAAAATGCCCTTAAAATATAATTCAGAAGGTTGCATATATCCTGCATAACAGTTAGGAATAGGTTATCAAGTCTCAAGAAAAGAAAGCAGAGATCATCACATTGCATGAATGGAAATGCATGTAAGCGATGTTAATCAGAATGAGATATATCTTCCCATGAGATTCAGAATGCAGACAAAATTCAATTGTATTATCTCAGGAAAGCACAGTTGCATGACACTCATGTCACCTACTCCCAACACAACACTTCTTACCCAATAGAAAGCGAGAAATTTCCCCAAAAATGCGAGTTTGGGAGAACCTGATGTCAATGCAGCACTATTCAATCTTGAGCTAGAGCTATTCAATTTTCTCCTACACAGAAAGATAGGCTATCACTGCAGACTTCCTGCATGAGTGTTTAATGCTGGCTTCTGACAAATCAAAGGAATTTTTCAGACTGCTTAAATTAATAGCAAGCTAATCACAGATTTTCTCTCCCTCTCTCTTATAAGAGAAAAAGCAGAGTTTCCTAGTAGTTCAGTAGACTTTTTTTTTAGTAGAGATGCCATATGGGGGGAAATGCTGGAACACAATTTGCTAGTAGCCTTAAGAAAAGTAGTCATTATTAAAGTTGCCTGAAAGATGAGGATTAGAATCCTCATAAACCACCAGAAAAATATAAAGTAAGCCTTTAGGATTTCAAACTGTTATTAAAACCTAAACATCGGGTCAAGAATGTACCTTATTGTTTTAGAGAAAATGATAAAATGTGCAAACTTTTTAAAATATTTAGAACAATGTAGTTCTTTGGTTTGGTTTGTTTTTTGAAACCACTGCTATTAAAATGCTGAAAGCTTCATTGTAGACAGTGTGTGTGTGTGTGTGTGTGTGTGTGTGTGTGTGTGTGTGTGTGTTTGCATGTGCGCCTGCCCACGCATGCAAATTTGGGAAATTAACTTCTAAAATTCCTTCTTATACTACTTTCAGGAAAGCTATATTAATTATGCTATGTACTGTATATATATAGCTATAGGCATAATCTACCATTCTTACCGAATTCCTATGCATTTCTTCTATAGGGACTATTAGCAGATGTACAATGAATTCCATCATTAATTTCTTGTTACTGATTAGTCTTCAAGTCTGTTGCCATCAATTTTCAGAATATCCCAATCCCGACCATGTCCACAAAGATAAAAATCCACATCACGAAGTTCCTTTGGCAGAAGAAGGGCAGGAGTACCCAAACTATCATAAGATAGTTTCCAGTAATTCTGAATTTGCATTCAGATTCTACCAAGAAATTGCTTCAGATGCAGCTGCCAAAAATATTTTCTTCTCTCCCTTCAGCATCTCAACAGCTTTTGCACTGTTGACATTAGGTGCCAAATCAGAAACCAAGAATCAGATTCACAAAACACTTGCTTTTAATGTCTCAGAAATTGAAGAGAGAGAGATACATGAAGGATTCCAACAGCTCATCCATGAACTTAGCCGTCCAAGCAGTAAAGTCCAGCTGCACATAGGCAATGCCCTGTTCATTGAAGAATCCTTAAAATTATTGGCTACATTTTTGGAAGATGCCAAAACCTTTTATGAAGCTGAAGGACTCTCTATCGATTTCAGCGTTCCCAGGCTGGTTAAAAAGCAGATCAATGACTATGTGAGAAACAAAACTCATGGGAAAATACCTCATGCCATTGAACATCTAGAGCCAGCCACTGTGATGGTCCTTGTGAATTACATCTTCTTCCAAGGTAGGTAGAAGAACGGTTATTTATAAATGGATCCACCTTTCTTTTATGTCTTTCCAGTCATCCTGTAAGTGGAGACATGCAATGGTAAGCTACAGGAATGGGGAAGCCTTCTTCTGCTGGACAACATACTATTAAAAGGCTGCCAGTCTTGTACTGAGCATTTTATAGAAATGTAGGAATGAAATTCAAGTATCTGGGTGGAGAAAAGAATACTGTTTTCCTTTTCCTGAACATTTTCAGATCTATCTAGCTCTATGTGTCTGTCTGTCTATAATTCAGGAATGTCAAACTGGCAGCCCTTGGGCTGGATGCATTATGTGCAGGCCACACCCACCCCAGCTCCGCAAAGGAGAAAAATGTCACGATATGTCATGTGATGGCAGCGGGATGCTGTGAGTTTGACACCCATGATCTATAGCATCTCTCATCTCTCTCTCATTCATTCTCTCTCTTCTCTCTCTCTCACTCTCCCACATTTCTGAATCTTCCATCTCCCTTAAAGAGGGAATTCAATAGTTTAACAATCTATCATTTTATTTTCTTGTATCATTTTCTTCCCCCACTTCCCTCCACCTCCAATTCTAATTTCTTAAAGTTTTCAGAAGCTTGAATATCACTTCCTCTGTTTATTTCTGTATTTGAAACTTGTATGTGAAGTTTGCATAATAACACACTTCCAACTGTAGATTTAACTGTTAGAGATATACATTGTCGCTGACTTCTAGATTCTAGCTACCCTCCCCCCCATCACATTCACTCTACCCTCCCAGCCGCCAGGCACACATGAGCTGCTTTTTTATAAATTCCTTTGCTGTTTCAAGCTGTAATCACATTGGTTCTTATTAGACAATTAAAAAAAACCCTTAAACTTCAAAACCTATGTATCTTTGCATATTAGGTAGGTCTCTGAATGTTTTGCAGAAATCCCTTTAGTTTAGTCCCAAATATTTGCTATTTGGCTTCCTGTGTTAGCGGAAGTTAGTGGGATGTGAAACCCCAATGTTGCAGCATCATATACTGCCTTAGAAAGATAATCTTCCATGTAATTTCAAGTTATGGAACAAGAGATTTTTGGTACAGGTAATTCTCTCTTTCTGATTGCCTCATTTAGAGACCATTCAAAATTACAACAGCTGCGGGGGGGGGAGTTTAGCAATCAATCCTCAAATTTACAACTGTGATTCTATGATCACGATTGCCATTTGCATGCTACATAACCAGCTTCCGACAAACAGAGTTAATGGAGATCTAGGAATGAAATTGTAAGTAGCATTCACATGATATCTCACCTAATAGTTGTGGTGATTCACTTAAGAACCAAAGCAAAAGTGTAGCTGTAAATCTGTCATGGACATATGATAATTGACATAGCAACCACAGCACTTAACAATGCAGTTTCAAGTCCCTATTGCACCTATTAAATGAGGAATTCCTGTAGTGCTAGCAGCTGAAAAATTTCAAGTTTTAGAAATTAGGAAGGGAATGGTCAAAATATTTTTAACAGTTGTGTTAAAGTGAGCGGTTTCTTCGACACTAAGTGTTTGTTATGTGTTGTTGCTGGCTGCTATTTTATGTTCATTATAGTTTTGGATTATTGTTTTTTACTTTGTTTTTAATTATTAGCTGCCCAGAGTCATGCCATTGAGATGTGTGGCCATACAATTGAATAAAGAAATAAATAAGTAATAAGGACTTCTGCTTTATAATATTAAGGGAGGTTTCCAAGGATTGCTGAAGAAAAAAAGGATATGTTGAAAGATTAGCATGCCAATTTTGTTCTGCATGTTTCCTCAGAAATAAATTGCACTGAGTTCAATATATTAATGTGGAGAATATGGACTAACTAGCTGGATACTCATGCTCCACTATGAAACTATGTGATTGGGCTCTTCTCCTCTCTCCCCTTCTCTCTCTCATTGATCCTCTCCTATCCCCTTCTCTCCCTCAGGCTTGCCTCACAGAGGTCTCTCCTATCTTATCCCGTTCTCTCCCTCAGTCAAACGCCTTAGCATCAGAACATTTTTCAGGTGGGGAGGGGGAGTAGAATGTCTAAACTGACAGCCTGCAGGCCAGATGAGTTATGCACTGGCCAAGCCCATGCCTAAGTGGCAGTTGGAACAGAGTTCTTTTCAGGTGGGGAGTGGGAGTAGAACATATAACTCCTTAGCAACAAAGTGTGTTAATAATAATATAACAAAAAACTAATGAACTGGTGGTCATTTCGAAAAATCCTTTCTTAGTGAGCACCTAGAAGTCAAGAGGAACATATGTGCCAAATTTCAAGTTTGTCGGCTTTACGGTTCTGGAGATTTCGTGATGCTGCATGTGTGGTATTTCACTTTTATCTATATAGATAAATGTTCAACCCAGCATTAGCGAAAACCTTTTATGTTTTGACCATTTCATTTCCTGGAAACATTTGGTTGCATGAACGTCCTGCTATCAGAGACTCAACAAATCTCAGGAAATCCTGAATGCTTTTGAAAAATTCCTGGCTATCAGAGAAGATGATCAAAGCATTGGTCTTACTAAAGCACACAGTTGTAGTCCTTCTATCCTGGTTAAGTGAAAAAGATGAAATAGTGAGTCATTCATTCCTATTTTGGGGAGAATTAATTACTCAGATTACTCCCTGTCTAATCCGTGTTCCCCTCCACCCCACAATCCCTACCCTGATTTTCTTTTCTTTTTTTCAAGCTTCATGGGAAAAACCTTTTGACGCTCGTTTGACCAGAAAAAAAGACTTCTTTATAGATGCAAACACAACAGTGCAGATTGATTTGATGACACACATGGACTACTATAACATTTTCCGTGATGAAGATCTTTCTTGCTGGGTGGTAGAAATTCCTTATAAAGGAGACGTTACGGCATTATTTATTCTACCGGATGAAGGGAAGTTAGAACATGTGGAGGCAGCTTTGGTGACAGAAACCCTGTCTAAATGGACAACCTCTTTGACGCATAAGTAAGTCTTTTCTCAACATTGTTGTAACCCCCTTTCTTCTAAATTTTTATTTCTTGAATTAATTTTTTATAAAATCAAACACTTTTATGTTGTACAAACACGATATGCGAGATTGGCCGCAAATCCTTCAAGAGTTATTTCTAACGAATTATCAGGTCTATATTAAGCAGAAAAATATTTCTTTGATTCCTTCTAGTTACCTGAAAGGGCCAATCTAGATACGACACTAAATACAGATAGTCCTCAAATTTACAATGGTTCATTTAGTGGCCATTCAAAGTTACCATGGCACTGAAAAAAGTCTGGGGAACCTGGGGAAGCAGGATTCACTTAACAACTTACGTTGCTAACTTACCAGCTGCAGTGATTCACTTAACAATTATGATAAAAAAGATTGTAAATTGGGGCAAAATTCACTTGGATTGGATTGGATTTATTAGATTTATATGCCACCCTTCTCCCAGAGGACTCAGGGCAGCGTACAGCATTAAAAAACACATAGTACAAAAGTTAAAAGGAAATTAGAAACAGTCCAAAAAACAAACCCAATTTATATAACACTCACATTTTAAAAATTAAATAAAATTAACAGGCCAGGCCGGCTTGCTGGAAAAGCCAACTTTTTAGGGCGCGTCGGAAGGACCGGAGGTCAGGGATTATGCGAAGCTCCGGGGGCAGCTCATTCCAGAGGGAAGGCGCTCCCACAGAGAAGGCTCTCCCCCTGGGGGTCACCAGCCGACACTGTCTGGCCTACGGCACCCTGAGGAAGCCAACTCTGTGGGATTGTACTGGACGGTGGGAGGCTATTGGTGGCAGTAGGTGGTCTCGCAGGTACCCTGGGCCTAAGCCATGGAGCGCTTTAAAGGTCATAATTAGTACCTTGAATCGCACCCGGAAGACAACCAGTAACCAGTGCAGGCCGCCTAAAAGGGGTGTAACATGGGACCACCTAGGTACCCCCATGATAACCCGCGCAGCCACATTCTGGACCAGCTGAAGCCTCCGGGTGCTCTTCAAGGGCAGCCCCATGTAGAGAGTGTTGCAGTAGTCCAGGCGAGAAAGGACAAGGGCATGAGTGACTGTGCACAGAGCATCCCGATCCAGGAAGGGGCACAACTGACGTACCAGGCGAACCTGGCAAAAGGCCCCCCTGGTCACGGCCGTCAGATGTTCTTCTAAACTAAGCCGCGTATCCAGGAGGACTCCCAGATTGCGAGCCTTCTCTGAGGGAGCTAAAATTTCTCCCCCTATCATCAAAGATGGAACAAAATGCACAAATCGGGATGATGGAAACCACAGCCACTCAGTCTTGGAGGGATTGAGCCTGAGCCTGTTCCTCCCCATCCAGATCCGCACAGCCTTCAGGCATCGGGACATCACGTTGAGGGCATCGTTTGGGTGGTTTGGGGTAGAGATGAAAAGTTGGGTATCATCAGCATATTGATGATACCGTACCCCAAAACCACGGATGATCTCGCCCAGCGGTTTCATATATATGTTGAACAGTAGGGGTGAGAGAACCGACCCCTGGGGCACCCCACAAGGGTCGCGCCTGGGGGTCAATCTCTGCCCTCCAGTCAACACAAACTGTGACCGATCCGATAGGTAGGAGGAGAATCACCGTAAAACAGTGCCCCCCACTCCCAACCCCCCAAGTCTTTGCAGTAGGATACCATGGTCGATGGTATCGAAAGCCGCCGAGAGGTCTAATAGGACCAGGACAGAGGAGCAGCCCCTGTCCCAGGCCCACCAGAGATCATCGACCAACATGACCAATGCCTTCTCCGTGCTGTACCCGGGCCTGAAACCCGACTGAAACGGATCCGGGTAGACAGCTTCATCCAGGTACTGGGGAAGCTGACGTGCTACCACACTCTCGACAGCCTTCGCTACAAAGCGAAGGTTGGAGACTGGACAGTAGTTGGCTAAAGAAGCTGGGTCCATGGAAGGCTTCTTAAGGAGGGGCCTCACCACCGCCTCCTTCAAGGCGGTGGGAAAGAACCCCTCTCTCAATGAAGTGTTGGTAATCGCCTGGAGCCAGCCTCGTGTCACCTCCCGGGAAGCCGAAACTAACCACGACGGACATGGGTCCAGCACACAAGTGGCAGCACTGAGTCTCCCCATAATCCTGTCCATGCCCTTGGGGGTCACAGGGTCAAATTCATCCCAGATTGTCTCCTCAAGATTCATCACCGTCAGCTCGCCCAAATCTACCCAGTCAGAGTCCAAGCCTGTCCAGATCTGAGCGATTTTATCCTGCAGATACTGAACAAATTCTTCAGCCCTACCCTGCAGGGGGTCTTCCCCAGTTCCTTGGTTAAGTAAGGAACGGGTCACCCTGAACAGGGCGGCTGGGCGGTTATCTGCGGACGCGATAAGAGCGGAAAAATGTTGCCGTTTTGCCGCTTCCATCGCCACTAAGTAGGATTTAATATGAATTCTTACTAGTGTTTGATCAGATTCGGACCGGCTGGCCCTCCAGCCACTCTCTAGGCGTCTTTTCCGGCGTTTCATCTCCCAGAGCTCCTTGGTAAACCAGGGAGCCACCCGGGATCGACACCGGGTCAGAGGCCGCAAAGGCACAATGCGATCCAAGGCCCCAGCGGCCGCCCTATCCCAGGCTTCCACTAGGGCTTCGGTTGAGTTGTGAGCAAAGGATTCAGGAAAAGTCCCAGGCTCCATCAGGAACCTCAAATATCTCACTTAGCAACAGAAATTTTGGGCTCAGTTGTGATTGTAAGTCAAGGACTACCTGTATGGGTAAGCACCAAATAATTTTAATTTTAAACAATTATTTAGACCTAAATGAGATATAACTATGGAATTTGTAAAGATGGTATTCTAGATAGTTGACCAACAATTTTGATGACAGTATTCATGTGGGGAGGGAGGGAAAGAGAGAGGGAGGGAGAAAGAAGGGGGGAGGGTGAGAGAGAGAATGAATAAGGACATACCAGCTATCTCTCTCTGATGGCATTTCTGCCTGCAACCCTGTCTAAATAAAGGAGCTGAAACTGGTTTAGTGTATCAACGTGATTCACATAGCGGAGTGTTCTTACTTAATTAGTTTTTAATTTATAAAGAAAGAGTGATCTCTTTCCTGTAGAACTTTCCCCAACATATTATATGTGAGGCATCTTGGAAAAGAGGCATTGTTAATTCATTTTGTTATCGATTTTTCTCACCTTTTTCTCCTCCTATTTTCTTCTTAAATAAAATAAGAAAATTTATTTATTTGATGTATGTATGTATGTATGTATGTATGTATGTATGTATGTATGTATGTGTGTATATATGTGTATGTATATAATATTTGTTTTCTCCATTTTGGTTAATCAGAAATATAAATCTGCACTTTCCTAAATTTAACATTTCTGCAATTTATGACGTCAAAGACTTGTTACAAAGAATGGGAGTGACGGCTGTCTTTAACGATACTAGTGACTTATCTGGAATCACTGGAGAATGCAATCTGAAGGTTTCAAAAGTACGTATGGGAATGAGGTTGGTGACTGGTATATTGCCCTTTTCCTTGAATCAAATATTTTCAAAAAAAACCTCTTTATTCATCAGGCTTTATGCCAAGGAATCTGAAAAAAAAGTTAGTTCTAGCCTCCGTCTAAGAAAAGGTGAAGAACTCTTGAGAACAGCTTCTATTGTATTGCTTCTTCTTTTCTCCTTTTTCTGCTCAATTGTGTCTCACTCTTGGAGACTGTCTGTACAAGTCCCTGCAGTTTTTTTAGCAAAGTTTTTTAGAAGTGGTTTGCCATTGCCTCCTTCCTAGGGCTGAGAGAAAGTGACTGGTCCAAGGCACTGGTGGGTTCTGAACCCTGTTGTAACCGGTAGGGTGCAACGGGTCCGGGCGTCTACCACATGAACGCAAGCAGCACGCGCGCACACACGTGCAGCATACGCATGTGTACTTACCGCCTGTGATGCTCCATGATGCCTCCGCAATGCTCCAGCTGCTTGACGGAGTGTTGCGCAGGCGCTGTATGCTCCATGTGTGTGTGTGTGGAAGCCCCGAAGAGCTCAAATACCGGTAAGGAGCATGGACGGGTGGGGGGGGCCTCCAGAGCATCATACTGGAACGGTACCTGGTGCTCCCAGCAGACACCAGTATGCCTGTACCAGGGCGTACCGGTCGTAACCCACTACTAGTCCAAGGTCACACAGCTACATCCAAGGCAGAACTAGAATTCATGGTCTCCTGGTTTCTAGTCTGATGCCTTAACCACTATACCAAATCGGCTTTTATTTTATTTTTAAAAAAGTTCTTTCAGGAAGCTCTTACTGATATACAATTCTTCAGCTTTTAGCCTTTTTGTGAGTAATAAGGAATGGAATACAATAACAGAGTTGGAAGGGACCTCGGAGGTCTTCTAATCCAACCCCCTGCTCAGGAAATAAAATTACTTCACATTTTAATCATAGCTTCTCCAATTTTACAATTTTAAATCATACCACGAGCTGAAATCAAGTCATTTCTCTGATAGCAATACAGCCATTTTTAAAAAAATGCATTTGATACCAATGCATAAAATGCACAGAATACAGAAATACATTTTTAAGTTAAAAATGAACAATTTAGACAAAGCTGCAAACAAAAAGGTTGGAGTAATATGAAAACAAAAATTTGGAGTAATATGCCCTCAAATGTATATAAATTTTATGGCTAACTTTTTTTTTAAAATGCTCAAATTGACATGGAAAGGGTAGCCTATATCAGCTAAGGAGAAACAGGGAGAGAGAAAGGGAGAAACTGAGGGACACCAAAGTAGAAAAGGTTACTCCCTCTCAAATGGAATTCTACAGCTAAATATAGGTTGAGCAATCCATTGCTAGCTTGGCTTTGTGTGCCTCTTTCAAACAAAACTGGTGGCAGCCATAACTGGATGAGGGTGGTGGGGAGTGTTGTCCACAACCTTTTGGGCACACCAGTTGAAGATTATCTGAAAACTATAACTGATCCAGAATGCAGTGGCATGGGCAGTTATGGATACACCCATGTCACACTTCTATTCCACAAGCTGCACTGACTCCCAGACTTTGAATGGTTGTCACTTCTTAAGCCCATGGTTGCATGGATTCAGGTCAGTGGTCGGTTCCTACTGGTTCAGACAGTTCGACCAAACTGGTAGTGGTATGGCGGCCTGGGCCACTGAAACCGGCAGTGACCCATGCCTGCCACACCCCCAAATTGTTTCCCTGGTCTCTTCTCCCATCGCCGGCATGTTTCAGCGCATGTGCAGCAGTTTTCCGTCAACTGCGGATGCACAGCAATACACAGCAAGGCACGGCGGGCGCACAAGCAAGCGAAGTGAGCACCGTGCACGCAAAACACCCTCTCAGCGAACTGGTAGTAAACTGGTTAGGAACCCACCACTGGTTCAGGTTATTTGTGGGACTGCTTCCATCCCGTTTTTCTATCAATTAAAAGATGCACAAATTTAAAAGAAAATTCAAAGTCTTTTCCCTAGTTGACACAGATCCTCTTCAACTCATGAACACAAAAACCCTTATTTAACAGCTTCCAACACAAAAAGAAATCATCAAAATAAATATCGGCCCATATGTTTGTGTCACGGGCATATGTACAAAGACACATCTCCCACTCTTTCCCCCAAACTCCCCTCATAAATTGGATGTGGTGACCTTCCATGATGCCAAAGCATTGACCCTGCTAATTTATTTCACAATATATTTTCCAAACCTATAATTCACGCTCCCCCCATTTTTTTTAAAGTTTTGGTATACAAAGTGAGATGTCTTAATATAGAAAATGATTGTGTCAAACAGAAGAGTTACTTCAAGGATCCTCAGACAATGATTATTACGATATTCATCAGTGACTAATGTAAGGTAAAGCTTTCATTGGTTAAAACTGTTTTCTCCCTGCAGGCCATTCATAAAACTATGCTGAACATTCATGAGGGTGGTACAGAGGCAGCAGCCATCACTGCTATACAATTTATGCTACGTTCTGCTAGAATCAAACCTTCACTTTCTATCACATTTAACAGACCTTTCGTGGTGATAGGTGTGGCTAAGGCAACGGACAGCATTATTTTTATGGGGAGAATTATGAATCCGTCTGAAGAATAAATATTAGAATATGCCATTCTGTTCAGGTAATGATAAAAATACCTCCCTAAAAGCAATGGCTAGTCCGGACTAATAGAAGAGAACCTGCAATTTCATTATAATTGATGGAAGCCATTTTTTTTGTGAGAAAAGTAAGAAAACATGTTCAAAATGTTTTACAATAAAATTGTTGTTAAGCTCAGTTATTTTGTAGGTTAACCTTTTGTACTACCATTTGAAAATCTGAAGCTAATTTCTACTGTTGGGAAAGGACAATTCTAATTGCCACATCTCAGTACAATATTTTTGAGTTAGGAAATGTCTGGACAATAACAAGCCTTTAAGCACATACAGGTATATGGAGTATGACAGAAGTGTATACATTGTACATAATATGGAAATAAACACATTTTTGGCTTAAGCATGACGACTCTTTTATATTCAGAAATAAATAACAGCAGAAAGAGGAACTATAAATATTTCTGTGTCACAACTGATCTCTAACTACACAGATTCCTGTTCTAAATATGATGCTATCAGGGATTACGGTAGGTATGAATCTTCATAAAATATGTTTTCAATCCAGAATGAAACAGTCTCACAGAAAGGTTTTTGAGGTAACTGTTCCTTTGGAACAAAACTTGAAATAATTTGAATGATCTTTGTACTTTGTATTCCTGCAACACTGTTTTTCACCGCAGGATTGCAAGAGTGGAAAGGTGGATAATCCCCGCTAAATGCTGCTGACAATCCAATATGCAGATAATCTGTCCAGAGGCATGGTTTTTAAAAAATATTTTAAAATAAAAATAAAATAAATCCCATATAAAACAATGAGAACACAGTTTCACTCTAATTAACTGAAAGATTTCTTTAGATTAACAGTCACACTCCTCAACAGAATTTGAATCCTTTTCACTTTCTTAAATAAATGCTATAGATTGCTGAACCAGCTGATCGCAGGTCAAAGACAGCAACACAAATTTAAACATTCCTTTCAATTACTTTGTCTCCTCTATGAGATTTTGTTAATAAAATCATATTTAAAATCCCTTCCTTCTTTCCTCTCTCCCTCCCTCCTCCAGCCAGCCAGCCAGCCAGCTATACATCCACCCATCTACCTTTCCACCACTAAGACTTTTCTTACACCATTTACCCAACCTCTGTAACTGAACAGCCAATTTTTCATGAATGGATATCTGCTGGAGGAAAATGCAGCTTATGAATTGATCTTGTCAGATCACTAAATTAAAGCCTTTTCCTACACCATTTCCCCAAATATCAGGTGACTGGGCTGCCCATTGGCAGAATATCCTTGTCCTTTTTGATGGCTAAATTTTATATGGAATTGATGAAATTCTGTCTGTATTTTAAAGAGAGAAATAACAGTTCTGAAATTGGGAATCTGATATGAGCAATGATTAGGGAAACAGTTTTTATAATTATTAGAAAAATGAGGTTTATTAATAGAAAATACATTAATAACCCAATGGACAAAGTGCAGGATGTCAGGCGCAAATAAGCAGGGCTATTCATAAAGGTTGCAGCATAAATTATTTATTCAAGTCTATACACAAGAATCTAGTCAACTGTCAGAACTAACTTGGATCTCTTCTGGCAACATAAGGATTCTAAACTAATGACACGTGTAACTCCACCCTCCAGCTCTGCCTGCTCTTCTACTACACAGCAATCATTACAGTATAGATTAAGAGGGTAGATAAAGAAATCCTTAAGCTCTATGTTATCTTGATTGGCTCCTTGTGGACAATGGATTATGAGGTGCTGAAGATCTTGTGTTATTGGATTCATATCCAATGACACATATTTGAAAGCAGGTGTGGGTTGCTGCCGGTTTGACTACTGGTTTGCAACCTGTGTGCAACCTGTGTGCGCACTGTTCAATGTAAATTGTTCTTCGCGCATGCACAGAACAATTTACAGTGAACTGTGCCCGCGCAGTCACTAAAAAACAAAATGGCGGCGGCCCAGTGACAATGATGGAACCGGTTAAGGGGTGTGGCAGGCCTGGGTCACTGCTGGTTCTGTGACCTAGGCCTTAATTCCACTACCAGTTCGGCCGAACCAGGCTGAACCAGGAGCAACCCACCTCTGCTTGGAAATTGATAACTAGCCTAATGCTTTTTTTATCTGTTCAGGCCAGATAATATCAAAATAAAATACAGAATGTATTAATAAAAGATAAAATCATAACAAATATGATCAACATTTTACATTAAAACAATAAGGAAAACTTTTGAAAGAATGCCATACTAAGGTGTAGGGGAGTAGAAAAGACCGAAGGCTGGAAAGAGAGGTGGAACAACAGAAGAAAGTATCTTCAGACCAACATAAGATGATTCTTTGCAAATGATGCCTTATCATAGAGATTACAGGTAGTCCCCGGCTTAGAAATATTTGTTCAGCAGCAGTTCAAACTTATGATGGTTTGGGAAAAGGTGATTTACGGCCTATCCTTACACTTACCACTATCATGCCACTGTCACGGTCATGTGAATACCATTCAGCTGTTTGGGATACAGCCTGCATTTACCACTGATTACAGCATCCCTTGGTCTCACATTTGCAATTTGTGACTCTTCCAGCAAGCAACTTCAATGAAGAAAGCTGGAGTCACTTAATGACCATGTTATTTGCTTAATGAATGTGGCGATTCACTTAATGGCTGCAGTAAAAAATGGCTATAAATCAGGCCTTGTCACATGATGACTTGCTTTATGACCTCACTGACTTACAATGGAAATTCTGATCCCAATTGTAGTTGTAAAATGAGAATTACCTGCAAGGAAAATGAGCTTGAGGGAAATATGCTGGGTCTGTTACCTAGGTAAAAGGAGTTGAAACATTGTTCAAACTCTGGGAAACAAGATATTACTCAGAAGCGACTCAGAAGAATAAGATAAGGAACGTCCTCACCTTTTTCAGCCTCTCTTCTTGGATTGATGCCAAGTACACTATTTCAAGAAGAGGCTGACAAGCTGAGGCTTCCCAAGAGGAATTTCATATTAGAATTGGATTTCTGGCATTTGTTTCTGAGGAACACTGCATTCAGTGAATAATCCCAGTTCTTTTTCCTGGCTGCAGCTTCACTTCCAGTTGGTGACTTTCCCCAGCTAGAAGATCTCACTGCTGTTGATATTCTCCATCATCCTTAGTTTATATAGTCTGGTATCCCCTCAAAAACAACTCCTTTATTACTGCTCAGCTTTACTTTGAGTTTGCCCAAGGAGTTTTTAAACAAACAAAAAATCAAGGACTAAACCTGAAGCAGACTAGTCATTAGAAATAGAAGTATGCTTGCAATTCCAAAACGCATGAACAGACACAACCATAGTTTCAGTGGGAAACTGTGAACATCCCAGAACAAGCTAAATCCAAAAATTCTAGGGAATTTCTGCAAGCTTGGCACTCAGACAAATCAGCCATCAACAAACACATAGAAATAAACCAAATTTACAGACCATTAAAAAAAAACTATTAAAAAAGTTTTTTTAAAAAGGATACAAAAAGACAAGAATACATCCTCTCCAGCAACAAAAACCCAGATAAGCAGGGATTAACACCAGACAAACAATCAAGAAGATAACAGTACTTTAATCAAGGCACTACCAGAAAGAAAATCACATCCACATCAACATTGCCAGGACAAGTTTATAAACAAGGGGCAAACTCTGCCCTCACTAGCACTGAAGACGTTACCTAATCGGATAATGAAACATCTTCAGGCAAACAACCAAGCTCTTGGACCCTACAGTTCAACCCTAAGCTATAAATATTATCTTCTATTGATAAGAAGTCTAGAATGAAAAACAAGGATGGTTGAAAACACTGCGTATAATTATTATAGAGAAGATGTTGGGAGTCAAAATGTATGTCTTCGTGTATCTGAATAGTTGTAATGTAGAAGCAAGGCAGAATTGTTCAAAGTTGCATTATAAGACATAAAAAGAAATAATAACTTTAAGCTATAAGAAATAGATTTCTGTTGGGCATAACAAATAATTCCTAAAGATAATAATTATTCAATAATGGAACATCTTGCCCTGGGAGATGATGGACTCTCCTTCACTGGATCTATTTCAACAGAACCTACATGGATATTAGTCAGTGCTCAGTACTGTAATTGTGAATTCTAGTACTGGGCAAGAGATTGGATTAGATGATTTCTTGAAGTGTCTCTTCCTTCAGAGTCTTTCCTATCCTGCTCCCTTTGAGAGGCCTTTGGACTATCACTAATAGAATTTCTGATGATATAACCAAATTATTTAGGGTTAAGCCCTGCCATTTGTAAATCTTTCAGTGTTCTCTATCTTACTTGGAATTCTGTAACTCAGTTGCTAATTATTACTCAACTAAACAAATATCTATGGCTGGTTGAACTGGTATCAGTTCACAGTTATTTGTTCTGCTTTCAGTAAATAATCCAGCTGGTTTAAGTTCTTGCGGTCATATGTCTTACTAAATAATATTTTTAATGCAGTTTTTTTATAACATATATGAAAGTGCCTCAAACATTTCAATTATTTAACTTCTCCAGTCTGTATTATATAAACTTTTCCAATATTTATAAGATTCTAATCGATTTAATTTCCCAATTGTAGAATAGAATGATCGTGGCCCCAAGTCAGTTAAACTAAGTCATAGCAAATTCATTGACAACCTAACCATAACTATTAATCATGCTGCTAAATAATGTTTGTATGTTCAGAGTCATCCTAATCTGATTAAGAAACAGGCACAAAATACTCATGCTGCACTAAGGAACATCTTCTGCACTTCCAATACATTACTGGTATTGCTACTGAAAAACAAAAAAAAAGGCTACTATTCTTAAAAGGCCTTGGTTTCATCCAGCAGGAACATTCTTATGATTGAATCAGAAGTGGTATTCAGCAGATTCTGACCAATTCTGGAGAACCCGTAGCGGAACATTTGAGCAGTTCGGACAACTGGTAAATACCACCTCTGACTGGCTCCACCCCCATCTATTCTCTGCCTCCTGAGTACTAGCTGATCAGGAAGGAATGGAGATTTTACAGTATCCTTCCCCTGCCATGCCCACAAAGCCACACCCACCAAGCCATGCTGCACCCACCAAGCGACGCCCACAGAACTGGTAGTAAAAAAAAATTGAATCTCACCACTGGATTGAATATTATAACTTATCATTTAGACAGGAGCTGACTCTCTTCCATTTTCAGAGGAAAAGCTATTGTTCCATGTTTTTGGGATGTCAGAGGAGCAGAAGATTGGAGGCTATTTTTATGACATTTTCCCAGTGTTGTTGAATGGCCTCCTATGAAAAATGTGTTTGAGCCTAACTATAGTCACCTTCCAGAAGTCTCTTAAAATGATTTTATTGTGATAGATTGATCAGTTGTGGGCTGATTCCAAATGCATTCTGAAATGCAGATCTTCCCATTTTTGATGATTGGGTTTTTATACTTTCAATATTATTGTTATTATAGTTTTTGATGGTGTGAGATTCTGAATGTTAATATATAATTGCAACACACACAGAGGCATAAATTTGATTTTTTTAAAAAAAAAATTATAAATTAATTCATAAGTACAGGATTTTCTTCAACGACAGCTTTTTAAAAAATTATTTAGTAGGAGTCTAATACTTTAATAGGATTCTAAACATTCCATTCTAAATATTTAGGTTTGGTGTTGGGGGCTATAAATCTAAAAGAAATACTGTACAATGATTTCTATTCTCTGTTCTAATTGTGATCTAGTTGAAGCATTCTAACTATAGGAAAATTATAATGGAGCATGGAATGTATTGAATTATTTCTTTCTTTTCCATCCTGCCAAATGCTTGATGTGTGAACTAAAATTAAAAAAAAATGGATCTGTGTTCACTTGCCAATCAATCTGGCAACCATACAGATAATATTTCTGTGACGTGAAAGTACGTGCAAAATGTGTTTATGAGGACCCAGGATTCCTCTTCATTTGTAGGGATTGAGTTAGTTTACATCTATTAAACAAGCAATTATTACACATGCATTGCAGTATGTAGCAGCACATGCAACATGCATGAACAATTCATTTCTGAACACCCAACTATGTGGGGAGTTCAGTTTGTATGAACATAGGCTGCAGATTATGTCCAGTACTGGGCAGGAAGTTAGGAGAACAATAGAAAGTTTCCTCTTCCATTTAAAAACTATCAAGTCCAAGACAAATAGAAAAATATTAAAAAGGGAGAAGATGAAATGTTTTCTTCCCTGTCAAAAGAACAGAGTAATGGTCAGATGGGTAGATCAAATGCATACTGTTTTACTAAACAGTAAATCTAATGAATTTCTATACCATCTTTGTCATCATCATCATCATCATCGTCATTGTGTGTCATGTCTGTAACACACACACACATCTCCACAGACACCATTTTTACCATTTATTGGGTATGTTGTTCATCCTTTATATCTAAGCAAGTTATGTCTATCTGCCTGCCTGCCTGCCTGCCTGCCTGCCTGCCTGCCTGCCTGCCTGCCTGCCTGCCTGCCTGCCTTCCTGCCTGCCTGCCTGCCTGCCTGCCTTTCTATCTATCTATCTATCTATCTATCTATCTATCTATCTATCTATCTATCTATCTATCTATCTATCTATCTATCTATCTATCTATCTATCATCTATCTACCTACCTACCTACCTACCTACCTACCTACCTACCTACCTACCTACCTATCATCTGATTTCTGTCTAATTGCTATGCCTGCTCATCTCAAGCAAGTAATCCTGGGCCACGAACAAACATAAAACAGTTAAAAACAACTCTAGTTTCAACTCTATTGCTGAAAAAGCCTTTTTTTGTTTGCCAATCTTTAGGCAATGTTTAAAATAAAGATGACTGTATACCTTTAGTTAATGCTTAAGTGAGTATTTCCACACCATTCTGTAATCTGATGTGTATAAATAGCAGAAGAAAAAGGATAAGAGACCTATTTGAATGAATGAAAGTTCTCCGTATATACAGTGAGTAATCTCATGGGGTGGAGGTGTGGGTTTAAAGTCACTGCATTGAGCTTGTTTGTCTTTTCATGTAGTTTACAAAGTTTATAAAGTGGAAGAGGCTTCTAATGTTATTTGTGGCAATCATGTTTATAATTTGTAGTCCTATATTTGGAATTCTATAAAATATCATTTTAATTGCTTATACTATTTCACTACAATAAATATTTGTGCATTAACTGAAAAGAAAATATTATTTAAAAAGCAACAAAAAGAGTGAATAGATTTCAAATTTGCATAAATCATATGGGGTATATGTGGAGTGTGTGTGTGAGAGAGAGGGAGGGATGGAGGGAGGGGAGAGAGACACAGAGAGAGAGAGATCTCCCCACTGATCTCTCTTAGGATACAAAAAAAAAGCAATTTTCATTGTAATGCAAATTGAAGCTCTGAACTGGTGTATGTAAAAGGAATTCAGATTACCTGAATATTTACAAAGGAAAGTGGCAGAGAAAATTAGTCTTTATTTAGTACATTTTACATCTTAAGTCTACATTAAAAACAAAGATGTGTAGAACTTTATATATTAATCATTAATAAAGAGTAGAGCAGATGCATTTACATATTAAAAGGTTTTATATAAAACTTAAAAGTATAGGCAGGAGAGGAAAACTATTTTCATTTGACAAAATATACATACAGAATCTAAAACAGGGGTAGACAACTATGGCAACTGTTCAGTGGTGGGTTTCAAATTTTTTTGGAACCTACTCTGTGGGTGTGGCCTCCTTTGTGGGAGTGGCTTGCCGGCCATGTGACCTGGTGGGAGTGGCTTGGCAGTCATGTGACCAGGTGGGCATGGCTAACTTGGAAAATGTGGTGAAACTCACTTAACGATGCTCTTGCTTAGCAACCAAAATTTTGGGCTCAATTGTGGTCATAAGTTCTTTTTCTTTCTTTCTTTCATCTCTCTCTCCCACTTTCTTTTTTTCTTTTTCTTTTTTTCTCTCTCTCTGGCTCTTTCTCTCTCTCTCCCTCTCTGTCTCCCTCTGTCATTTTCTCTGGGTGTCTATCTGTCTGTCTCTCTCTCTGTATCTCTGTCTCTCTCTCCTCCTTCCCCCATCTCTGTCACTCTGTGTGTGTGTGTCTGTCTGTCTCTCACTCACTCTGTGTGTATGTGTGTGTGTGTGTGTGTCTGTCTCTGTCTCTCCTTCTGTCTCTCTCCCCTCCCTTCCTCTCTCTCTGTCATTCTGTGTATTTGGGTGTGTCTGTCTCTCACTCATTCACTTAATCACTCACTCTGTGTGTGTCTCTCTATCTTTCTCTCCCTCCCTCCCCCTCTCTGTCTCTGTGTGTGTGTGTGTGTGTCTGTCTGTCAGTCTCTCTGATTCCCTCCCTCACTCCCTCTCTCTGTCTGTCTGTCTGTCTCACTCACACACACACACTGTGGTCACCTTGTTGAGTGTTCCAATCACATTTGAAACACTCAACAACTGGCTTGCATTTATGGTATTTTGCAGCATTCTGCAGTCATAGGACCAAAATATATGCTTTTAACCATATATTTTGGTCCTATGACTGCAGAATGCTGCAAAATACCATAAATGCAAGCCAGTTGTTGAGTGTTTCAAATGTGATTGGAACACTCAACAAGGTGACCACAGTGTGTGTGTGTGAGTGAGACAGACAGACAGAGAGAGAGAGGAACAGAGAGGGAGTGAGAGAGGGAATCAGAGAGAGACTGACAGAGTCTGACAGAATCAGAGAGGTACTTTTAACTACCTGGCAGCGGCGTTTTTCCTTGAGGGGCTCCTCAGAACATCCTAAGACTTCGGAGGGAAGCCTCCAGCCCGGAGCAGGAGCAAAGCCCCTTTTCCAACTGGCCTTTCCTCGCTTGGAGGGCTTTGGAGGGAAGCTTCTGCATAAGCCCGGCCGAGTGACAACAAGTTCCCACCGTTACGAAGCCTCGGAGGCTGTAATTTTCTGAGCTGTGCGCGCCCGCTTTTTTTCCACGGCGTGGAGCAGCAGCGAGGTTTGTGTGGCCGGCAATCACTCCAAATGCCATCCGGGAAGACGAGGAACGTGAGGGGGGACCGTTGACGGCCTCCGCAATCATCGCTCGCCTCGCAGAGCCTCGTTGCTGCTCCACGCCGTGGAAAACAGGCGCGCGCGCACAGCTCAGAAAATTACAGCCTCCGAGACTTCGTAACGGCGGGAACTTGTTGTCACTCACCCGGGCTTCTGCAGAAGCTTCCCTCCGAAGCGTTCTGAGCCTCGGAGGCTGTAATTTTCTGAGCTGTGCGCGCCCGCTTTTTTTCCACGGCGTGGAGCAGCAGCGAGGTTTGTGTGGCCGGCAATCACTCCAAATGCCATCCGGGAAGACGAGGAACGTGAGGGGGGACCGTTGACGGCCTCCGCAATCATCGCTCGCCTCGCAGAGCCTCGTTGCTGCTCCACGCCGTGGAAAACAGGCGCGCGCGCACAGCTCAGAAAATTACAGCCTCCGAGACTTCGTAACGGCGGGAACTTGTTGTCACTCACCCGGGCTTCTGCAGAAGCTTCCCTCCGAAGCGTTCTGAGCCTCGGAGGCTGTAATTTTCTGAGCTGTGCGCGCCCGCTTTTTTTCCACGGCGTGGAGCAGCAGCGAGGTTTGTGTGGCCGGCAATCACTCCAAATGCCATCCGGGAAGACGAGGAACGTGAGGGGGGACCGTTGACGGCCTCCGCAATCATCGCTCGCCTCGCAGAGCCTCGTTGCTGCTCCACGCCGTGGAAAACAGGCGCGCGCGCACAGCTCAGAAAATTACAGCCTCCGAGACTTCGTAACGGCGGGAACTTGTTGTCACTCACCCGGGCTTCTGCAGAAGCTTCCCTCCGAAGCGTTCTGAGCCTCGGAGGCTGTAATTTTCTGAGCTGTGCGCGCCCGCTTTTTTTCCACGGCGTGGAGCAGCAGCGAGGTTTGTGTGGCCGGCAATCACTCCAAATGCCATCCGGGAAGACGAGGAACGTGAGGGGGGACCGTTGACGGCCTCCGCAATCATCGCTCGCCTCGCAGAGCCTCGTTGCTGCTCCACGCCGTGGAAAACAGGCGCGCGCGCACAGCTCAGAAAATTACAGCCTCCGAGACTTCGTAACGGCGGGAACTTGTTGTCACTCACCCGGGCTTCTGCAGAAGCTTCCCTCCGAAGCGTTCTGAGCCTCGGAGGCTGTAATTTTCTGAGCTGTGCGCGCGCGCCTGTTTTCCACGGCGTGGAGCAGCAGCGAGGCTCTGCGAGGCGAGCGATGATTGCGGAGGCTGTCAACGGTCCCCCCTCGCGTTCCTCGTCTTCCCGGATGGCATCCTGAGTCATTGCCGGCCTCGCAGAACCTCGCTGCTGCTCCACGCCGTGGAAAACAGGCGCGCACGCACAGCTCAGAAAATTACAGCCTCCGAGACTTCGTAACGGTGGGAACTTCTTGTCACTCGGCCGGGCTTATGCAGAAGCTTCCCTCCGAAGCGTTCTGAGCCTCGGAGGCTGTAATTTTCTGAGCTGTGCGCGCGCGCCTGTTTTCCACGGCGTGGAGCAGCAGCGAGGCTCTGCGAGGCGAGCGATGATTGCAGAGGCCGTCAACGGTCCCCCCTCGCGTTCCTCGTCTTCCCGGATGGCATCCTGAGTCATTGCCGGCCTCGCAGAGCCTCGCTGCTGCTCCACGCCGTGGAAAACAGGCGCGCGCGCACAGCTCAGAAAATTACAGCCTCCGAGACTTCGTAACGGCGGGAACTTGTTGTCACTCACCCGGGCTTCTGCAGAAGCTTCCCTCCAAAGCCCTCCAAGCGAGGAAAGGCCAGTTGGGAAACGGGCCAGAAGACAAGGAACAGCAGTGGCGGCGGGGAGTCAGCCCCGATGCAAAAAAAAAACGCCAAGGGGGCGGGGCCGGAAATTACTTCCGGGTTCATTCTTCAACCGGTTCGCACGATCCGGTGCGATCCGGTAGAAACCCACCACTGCAACTGTTAGATACTAGCAACTGTTATAATGGTTTCTAACAAGGTCCTCTGTTCCGGCGGGAACAAAGGTTTAATCTCATTGGTCGAAGGGTCTGACAGCTCCCTATAAAAGGGCTGCTGTCAGACTGAATCTTCGCTGGATTGTACATACGTGTTCTGTTACAATAGCCTCCTGAAGGTTCCGGAGGGCAAAAAGCACCCTAAGGGCAATCCGGAAGTCCATTCCCAAACTTCCGGTTTGCGCATTGGTTTGTTTTTCAGGGAAGCCTCCAGAGGGTGAAAAACAGCCTTAAAAGAAGGCCAAAGTCAGCTGGCCAGTGCACGCATGTGCTCTGGAGTCTACAGGGCAATGCCTCACATGCCCTAACAAATGGCTCCAACAGCTTTGAACTCCTTTTCTTTCTTTCTTTTTGTGGCAGTGTTTACCTTACTTTTTTATAGAAGCTGTGACTCCTTTCTGTCTCCCTTTTCCTTTTTTTAAAAAAAATTATTGGTTTTTAAAACATTTATAGGAAAGGGTAGGTGGATATACAAAATTTTTTGGCAGCTACATCATGCTGAAGGTAGAAATCTCTCCAAATCTCACAACTTTTACAGAGAAAAAAAAGATAAAAGATAAGCAGAAACAGCATCTTGTTATACATTGTATCAACCATATGTTCAATCATCTCTTTTGCCACTTTCTAATATATCAACAATTACAATGATATTTCAAATATAATTATTTTTGTAACCTGAGTCTTTTCAATATTGCTCCCTCCCCCCTGTCCTCTGGCAGAGCCACAGCCCCTCCTTCCTTCATATCTTGTGTATTGTCGCCTTTTTCACTACCTCTTATAATTTCGTCCTCTAGGAGGGCACTATGTTTTTTAATGAAGGCCTCTGCCTCCACAACTGTATTGATTCTAATTCTGTTTCCCTCCCAGAAGATCAACATTCCTTCTGGCAATAACCATCTAAACCAAACTCCTTTGTTATATAATTTCTTTGATAAGAAGGAATACTTCCTCCTCTTATCTCTTATTTTTTTCGGAATTTGTTTAAGAATGGCAATTTCTTTATCTTTATAGTTTAGTGGTCTCCCCCTTTGGGCCCCTAAAACCTCACCCCTCATGGTCTTCCTAAGAAATTTAACGTGTACTTCCCTTGGAACATTATGTGTTCTAGCATATTCTGAATTGATCCTGTAAACCAGATCCATATCCCACTGCAACTGTTCTTTATCTCTCTTAATATATTCTGCTAAGATTGTACACATAGTATCCTTAAGATCTTCATCTTCTGTCTCCGGTAGGTTCTGGAATCTGAGAAAAAGGGACATTCTTTCAAGTTCCATCTTTATCATGAAATTTTCCAATTCTCTATTCCCCTTCTGAACTGCCTTAACCTCCTCCCTCAGCCCAACCACCCCCTCCTCCAGCACACCAATTCTTTGTTCATTTTCTGTTGTTTGCTGTTGTACATCTCTGAGCTGTTCTTTAAAACCTTCTACCTCTTTTTTTAATTCATTTTGTCCCTTCATAAGAGCCTGGAACATTTGGGTAACAGATAAGTCCTTTGAACTCTCTCCAGTCCCTTCTTGTTGTAGAAATGATGAAATTTTTGTCTGTTGAGTCGTTGGGCTGGATGTAGAGAAGTAGGCGCTGAGGCTGCCTTGCCAGGGGGTGGTTTTCTGGGCCCCATTTGTTAAATTCAGGGATGACTGTAAATCTTATAGAAGAGAAATGGCATCTGTGGAATGTGCAGCTGGGTGAGACCATGGAGGCAGACAAGCCCAGAATTGAAAGTTAATCCTCAATCACAGTTCCAAGCCAAAAGAAGAAAATCAAATAATCCAAATCCAGAAAGACCACATAGCAGGAGGGGCTCCAAGAGACCTTCAGGGGATAGTAATAGTATAAAGCCAGAAATTTCTTCAAAGGTAGTTTCAAAAGGCAAGTTTCATTTATAAGAGTGAACAAGAAGACGGAAGCAGGCCATCTTGCCTCCCCCTTTCACAGGGAACCAGGGAGCAAACCATCAAAAGTTTCCATAAAGTTTTTAAAACAACTCAGCAATCACCTCTTGCAATTGTGATGTAAATCTTTCTCACATAATTAGTACCAGTGATAAAATTCAACTTTTTACTCTCTCTCTCCATTCCGAGATTGAGAGATAGTCCAAATCCCGCTTTACGCGAGGGGGGGGGGGTGAAAGAAAAAAACCCTCCAATCTTTTAATTTCAAATAGATTGAATCCACAATTTACGAAAAGCTGCTGCTCATCAATTAAATGGTGTTAAAAGAGATTGGAGCAAACTTCTCACCTCCAGCATTTCTGCCGCAACTTATAATTGATTATTTCCTTCCGGAATCCATTCGGCGAAGGCGCAGGTAGCCGATAGCTGCGCTATGCACCCCCTTCGCTCCCTGGCTCCTGAGGCAAGGCTAGAAACCCCCCACAGCTGCCGCTGATTCCAGGGGCTCCGGCAAGCTGCCCTACGGCAGGTGGTCCCTCCAAGACCACCTGTGCTCCTAAAAGGAGCCCACCGAGGAGGCGAACAGCGGACGCCCAGCGTCCATCGCCTTTGGAAACCGGAAGTCATCTCTCTCTCCCTTTTCCTTTTTGAAGCATTTTGCAAGCTTGTTTTAAGTGAATTGGACCAAGGAACACTTAAATATTTTTTTTCTCTTTCTATCTACAACTTTTGCATTTTCATATTTTCATATTTACATATTTTTATTTGGAAATTGTTCCCTTATTCTAATTTTTTTTGTTCTAGTTCCCCTTTTTTATTTTTATACTTTTTATTTTTCCTCTTTTTAATTGGAACCAATTGGATAAGGGCATACAAGAGACCAAAGATTTTTACCTTTTGGTTTTTTTATATTATTGTATATTTTTCTCTTTTCTCTTTGTGGCTCTTCTGTTGCCCCCTAATCCTGTTTAGTGTTCTATTTTTAATTTTTTTTACCTCCCCATGGTTATGTGGGGCCATTATTTCACCTTACACTAGGTGGATTAAAACATACAAAAGAAAAAATTTGGAAGATGAGTATATTTTATTATCAGTAGAAGTTTTTTTTTAAATGAATGACAGGTTTTTAAAAACTCAGCCCAATCTACAGTATTACAGCAAACTCAGACCCTTCTAACCTAAAACAAATGAATCTCAGAGGCTTTACGTATGTCCCAAGGGTTCTTTTCAAAAGGCAACTGGCCTTTTTTTGTTTTTTTCTTGAAAATATTTTGCTGCGAAGAAGCCTCTTGGATGAGAAATGAAACATTTTCAAGAAAAAAACAAGAAAGACCAGTTGAAAAGCACCTTTGGTGACAACTAAGGCCTGGATGATTGAGAATCTCCAATATGTATGTATGTATCTATGTATGTTGCATTTTTGCTGATAAATAAATGAAAGGAGACTAATATAGATCTGTTTCAAGCTATTTAGCTCTCATCAGCTATTCATACCCTTGCTGGGGTTCAATCTTGGGCTGTTTTACATGTTAGGCAGTTATATTAACCTTTAAGCCACAACTTCTCCTCCCTTATCAGCTGAGCCAGGGGAATGATTAAGTGTTTTATCAAAACACCTGGTATGCCCAAATATGGGAGGGAGCATGCTGCTACCCTTTTGCCTTTCAGCTCCATTTATTTCTGTCCGGAAGGCTCCTGGAGTGGGGCTGAAAAGCAATATGCTCCCTCCCATATTTGGGCATACCAGGTTCTTTGACAAAACACAACACACACACACACACACACACACACATATGTACCAAATGTACCAAAAATGTTCACGACTACCACATGACATGGGTTTGAAATAAGTAGAGCATAAATTTATATTACCACATTCTTGACTTTAAAAAAAAAAACAATTTATCATCAACATCCTTTAATGCTGACCTTCAGCTAGAAACCAAAATACTGCAAGACTGTACAGAAAATGAATTTTACTAACACAGTTTATAAATAAAATAAAACCCCTCTTCTTTATCCCTATTTTCCTTTGCAGAATAAATTACCGGCAAGATGAACAGGATCATTCATCTGAGTTTGGCCTTGATAGTGTTTTCCCTCGTCAGCCATGGCCACCATGATGTCAATCATCACCACGATCATCATGACCCCAAAGCTGCTATCAAGATCCAACACAATATTGATCATTTTGCAATTGAACTCTACAAAATACTGGCTGCAAGATCAGATGGAGAGAACGTTGTTTTCTCACCCTGCAGCGTTTCTATATTGCTTTCAGTCCTGTTATTGGGAACACATTCAAACACGCATGCAGAGATTTTAAAGGGCCTTGATTTTAACATGACAAACATTCAGGAAGATGAGATCCACCAGGGGTTTCATGAACTTCTCCATCTGCTCACACATTCAGAGGAGGATTACAAGCTGGATATCGGACAGGGCCTGTTTTTAAAGGAAGGCATACAACCATTGCAGACATTTCTAGATAAGATTAAGGAATTCTATGAAGCAGAAATCCAAGCCACAAAGTTTCAGGATCCAAAAGAAGCTGAAAAACAGATCAATGATTATATAAAGGAAAAAACACATGGGAAAATTGCAGAACTAGTCAAGGATCTTAACCCAGAAACAGTCTTTGTTCTCACAAACTACATATTCTTTCGAGGTAACCATCACAGAGAAAAGGAATGATTCCTCCACTAAAGGAAATATCCAAAGATACTCTTTGAGACAGAGCGAACCTTTTTGAGTTTGGTGAAAGAGGGGTGGAATTGCTCAAATTCAGGGAAAAAATGTAATTTCTTATCAATACAAAGTACATTCACTGAAAAGCTCTCTTACCCAAAGTGGCATAACTGATATCTCAGACTAGTGGACATTATTCCTGTTCTTCATAGAATTGGATTACAAATGCAACTAAAATGCATCCTTGTAGAGTTTAAAAACAAGAAAAAGAGAAATGGACTGACTGTTCTAAATAATTCTGCTTCATATAAGATCACAGGCTGAACATCTCAACAGTAAAAGTCCATAAGGCTGTGCAGAATTTAGAATGGGTGTTTTCTCTTCAACCAAGATTGAAATAAAATGTGTCATGAAAGAAGGTACCTGGCCATTTTCTTCTGACAGCAATACAGCAGCTGCATTAATTCACTAACTAAGCAGCATTTGCTGTGGATGTGCAGAAATAGGTCCCAGCTTTGTAAGGGTTGGTCAGCATAAGCAAATGAATCCAGAGCATCTTACTAGTTCAAGTTTACCACCTCTTTGCCTCAGTAAAGAAGATCACAGCATCTTCCTGAGGGCAAACCTAATTCACCTCATGCAGGATTGATACTCTTATCCAAACATTACTGTGGGCCTTTTTTTCTCTCTTTAGGACACTGGAAGAATCCTTTTAATCCAGAGTTCACAAGGGAAGAGGACTTCTTTGTGGATCAGAACACAACTGTCAAAGTCCAAATGATGCATAGGACCGGTTGGTTTTACTCCTATTTTGATAATCAGCTGTCTTGCACAGTACTGCAGTTAGACTACAATGGTACAGCCACCACATTTTTTGTTTTGCCTGATCCTAAAAAAGAGAAAGAATTGGATGCCAGTCTGTCAACAGAAACTCTGAACAGATGGGCAAAAAATGCACACAGGTAACACTTCTTTTTAGTGCTTCTATATTTCTCCATAGTTAGTATATTCTTAAAGGGTAACTAAAAAACAATTTAGTGTCCTTGCATTCTGTGCTATGCTCTTCCAAAAGGTACCTCCCTTGATACTGTCCCCCATGTATGAGAGTGGAAGATTTGCTCACTAATTTTTAACAACATTAGTAATTATTCTTCCTTCCTGTTTGTTTCATGTTACTTCATCCCTTTGCAAAATAGCTCAAGACATGCCATTCAGAGACTGATATGTCCCTGTGGAAAATTCTGCACCATTGTTTTAAGTGGTGAAAGAGCATCCTAGAGAAATGAATGATGGTAGAAGAGGTGTGGGGCATTGGTGAGGAGATGCCAATCCCACCTCAGAAGCGTCACACCACCATGAACAAAGCAGAGGGCAATGGCTCCCTAGCTCCTCTACATAAAAAATATAAATATATATTTGCTCAAGTCCCATTTGGCCTTACAATGTTGTGTTTGATCCCTTCATAATACTCTGATACTCTGCTTGTTTCTTGTTTCTTTCTCTTCAGTTTTATTCCTGTATCTTAATTAATCTCAGGTAGGCCAGCATCTGGGTCTGCCATAGAAGTAAAATTCTGCAAGATGGTGAGTGTGGCATCATGATAGAAAAGTGGTGGAGCTTTGACACTTGATATGGTTACCATCTTGTAGATTTTGATGTTCCATGCAGACACTGCAAATTAATTCCCTTTCCCAGATCAAATTGATCACTGGAAACTGGATTAAAACAACAATGTGAATCAAATCAATAGTTCAAATTAGAGGTAGTACTCACTTACTGATCATAATTTGGACCAGCAACTCTATTGTAAAGCGAATCATCAGATTGATAACATCAGTTCATCAATTCCAACTACAGCTATTAATCTAATTAGTTTATGACTATGACTTGTGACTTCCTGCCAGCTTCCCCATTGACTTTATTTTTTAGAAGTTGGCTGTGAAGGTTGCAAATGACAATCACACTACCACAGGACAATCACTGTAAATCACCTCCCCCTCTTTGCTTCTTTAAGCAATCTTTCTGTACTGTGACAGAGAGAAAGAGGGATCACACAAGATGGAATTGTGTGCACCTGTTCTCCAACCACTCATGCAAGTGGAGCTATGCGTGTATGTATACTGGCTTGCCACTTCCCCGGCTCGGTTCCAAATCGGCCGCAGTCTGATCCTGGGTTGCAGCCCAGGGGTTGGGCAATCAGCAGACATGTCCTAATACAGAGAGCCCACATATACTAACTACCTTGGACAGTGATAGTGGAAATAAAACAGTAATAAACAGTGGTTAAAAAAAATAGTTTTGGACCAATGCACATGTACTCAAATTTCTGTGCCTGACCACAATGCACACCAGAACAAGAGTAACATTGTGAGAGCAAAAATCGTACTGTAATGCATTTCAGTATTATCCAGATGAAAAAGGATACAGGTAGTCCTCAAGTTACAACTGCAATTGTGCTCCTAAGCGAACTGCTGTGTTTTGCCACATTTTGTGACATAATTTTTGCCACCGTTGTTAAGCAAATCACTGCAATTGTTGGGTTAGTAACATGGTTCTTCAGTGGATCTGGCTTCCCCATAAAATGTGTTAATCAGAAGTTCACAAAAGGTGATCACATGATTCTAGGATAGGGTAACTGTCATAAATCTGAGACAGTAGCCAATCTGAATTTTGATCACATGACTATCGGGATGCTACAATGGTCATAAGCATGGAAAGCAATCATAGGTCACATTTTCCTGTGCCATTGTAATTTTGAATGGTCACTAAACAAATTGTTACAAGGACTTTGTATTAACTATTGGCTGAAAGTTCTTCAAGCCAGTGGGAAGTAACTGATGTAATGAAAATGAAACTTGTGTTTCATTTTGGTCTGATGAGTTTTTTTTTAATTAATTCATTTATTTATGGTGTTTTGTTTGCTTGACCTTCTTATAGGTTGATGTTTTAGCTTAGTTTTAAGCCACCTAGAAACATGTAAGGTTGGGCAGCCTATAAATTGATTCATTCAATCAGTCAATCAAGTATGATACTCATTTTGTCAACAACTCCTGTTGTCTCCAGTCAAATATTTTAAACAGATTCAAAATGGTTGTTATGATAGCAACTAATACCAAGGATTTCTCTGTTAAAAAATCCAGCTTACATATGGCAATGATGGCTTTGTTATATGTCTTCTGTTTGTGTTTGTTTTACTGATTTTAGTAAGTACTAGCCAATAACCCGGCATTGCTGGGTAGTTATTTATAGGGGGGAAATGTCCAGACCAAATGTAATTTCTAATGTTGGATTTCCTCCCTTACCAGAGGGAGCTCCCTTGTGGAGTACTGTGAAACTGTTACCATGACAACTCCACTGCGCTGCCCAGTATAAGCCATTTTACAGCAGTACAATAGAAGCCATTTTAAGGCACAACAGGTTGTATATTAACAGATTACACATCCCAAGGGGTTTTAGGGGTGTCTTATCCCCACAATATTTTTTTTCCAGAGAGTAAGTCATCTGTGTACCAAGTTTGCTTGAAATTGCTCGAGGCTTTTCAGAGTTATGCTGTCACATACAGAGAGAGGGAGGGTGGGGGACAGGACAGGGACAGGGACATACATACATACATACATACATACATACATACATACATACATACATACATATATTTTACTGGGTGTACTTCTTAACTTCGTGATGTCTAGATTGAAAAAGTCTTTCTGTCTTTCTGAAGGGGTACAGCAAGGGTCTACATTCCCAAGTTTAGCATTTCAGCCACGTACAGCTTAAAGGAACCCCTCTCACAGCTCGGCATTACAGAAATCTTTACTGATCGTGCTGATCTCACTGGAGTCACAGGGGAGCCTTTGAAACTGTCTAAAGTAAGTAAAACTTTTATATTGTTTGCATCATTTCAGCCAGGGGTTCAGCAAAATGAATGCATATTTCACAGCAGCAATGTTAATGATGGGGACCAAATGAAAAGTCTCACCCTTACAAAAAAAGAAATTTCCCTTCCAATTGCTGTTTTGTAAACAACATGTGTGCATCAGATTATCTTTCCAATTGTTCATCGTTACAAAAAGGATAAAGATTGAGATGGCAGCTTACCCATGCTCAGTTTTTCTTCAAACTAACTCATCAAGAAAAGCACTTAATGAAAGTGCAGATGTCTTTACCCAGAAAGTCACAGGAATAATACAGGAAAAGTGAAATTGAGTTTTTAAAAGATATACAGAAAAAAATGGCAACAACAAAGTGTATAAAACAGGAATTGCAGCAACTACAACATATCTAAGGGAAGAAATCCAGTTTGTTTGGATGCATTCCATCTATTTCTCTTGTGGTTATCAAAAGGATTTGCTAGATTAAGAAACTGAAGAGAAAAATGAATTACCATATACATAAACAGCAAACTTGCCTGACCTATCCATGTCTGCAGAGAACGAAACTGATCAGGTTGCTACACAGTTCCAGTTGGTGAAATACATAGCTTTGCACAGCACAAAATATATATAAAACTTTTGTTTGAAAGGACAGAACACAGAACTGTGAAGATCCAATTTAACAATGCAAGAAACTCAGTTAAGGGTCTGAAAAGGCTCCTGGCAATATGTTTTTGAAAGTTGGAAATGGTGTCTAGAATGGCTATTTTAATCTTCTTCAGTTTGTCAGTGGCTGAATTAGAAGAGGCCTAATAGTAGCCCTGGACACCATTGGACCCAAGAATCCTGACCTGTACATGAGGATGCCAAGCTTCAAAGATGGCCATGTCAAATTGTTCTCTACTTGGAAGATGGTGTTGAAAGTGATTTGATCAAAACATGCATTAGTTATAAACCCTACTTTGTTTAAGCCAAAATATTGAACAACAATATTTTCTTTTGGAACGATTCTTCAGTACTGTTAGGTTCCAATAACAAATGGGGTTTCTTTGATTCCTCCCCCTCCTTTCTGCCTTGAATGACTATATTATACCTCTTTTTTCCCCCTCAAAGGTCCAATTCAGCATTTTTTTAAAGTTGGCAACTTTAACATGTCTAGACTTCAACTTTCAGAAGTTGTTACGTTTGAAGAACACTGGTTTAAAATCTTTCCTAAGGAGAATCCAGTCAGCACTCACTTCAGTAGTGAATGGGCTAAAACTGGAACAATATGAAGTTAACATAGGCCTAGTACAGTGATGGGATTCAAAAAAATTTGCTACCGGTTCTGTGGGTGTGACTTGGTGGGTGTGGCATTTCATGGTTTGGTAGACATGGCTTGGTGGGCGTGGCAGGGGAAGGATACTGTAAAATCTCCATTCCCTCCCCACTCCAGGGAAAGAATACTGCAAAATCCCCATTTCTTCCCGACCAGCTGGGACTCAGGAGGCAGAGAATAGATGGGGGTAGGGCCAGTCAGAGGTAGTATTTACCGGTTTTCCAAAATACTCAAAATTGTTGCTTCCAGTTCTCCAGAACTGATCAGAACTTGCTGAATACCACCTCTGCCCTAGTAGTGCAAACTCACAGATCAGTGTAACAAGTTATCATCATTTCTGAAATATTTTTCTCTACGCCAAACATTTTCTTCCTTTCTTCTCAGGTTACCCACAAGGCTGTGTTGACTGTTGATGAAACTGGAGCTGAGGCAGCAGGAGCTACTGCTGCAGAAGCCATTCCTATGTCATTGCCCCCAACCATTATATTTAATCGACCTTTTCTAGTTACCATTTTTGATACAACACTCAATACTACATTATTTGTGGCCAAGATAAAAGACCCAACACAGCCGTAAACAAAAACAAAACCCCAGTATGTATTGGAGATTGAATACAGTTCAAAAATAAAATATCATTGGAACATTAACTTCAAAGAAAGAGGTGTTGTTTTGTTTTGTTTTTCAAAGGAAAATTAACAAACTTATTTGGTTCCTCTGTGACTCCTCATATGAAATGAGATGGTTCTCAAATAGAAAATAAAATAAATGGGGGCGTGCTCAAGTGGATTGTCTGTAGACTGATGATAAAACTGAGTAAAATAGTCCCAAAATATAAAAAGATACATTTCCTTTGATAATCAAGATTAATCAAGATTAACTAGATCATTTATCAAATGCAATTAGTACACTTCCACTTTTTGTTTTAGCTAATGTAGCACCAAAACACTCAATTTTCTCTGTCTTCATCATCTGTTGGGCTCCACAATACAACACATTATTTTAAATTGGACAAACCAGGGATGTGGCTCACCAAGGGTACTTTTGAAAGGATTTTCTTCTTTTCTCAGGAGAGCCTTTTAGGATGAAAGTGGGAATGCAGAATTTCCATAAGACAGAGTAAGATACAGTCCTAAAGAGGCTGTGTAGAACATGGATGGGCAATGTGCAATAGGCAATTTTTTAATGCAAAGGTTTTGTTGTTGTTGTTACATAGAGGTTTTGGAGCGAGCGATGTTGATCATCTTGCTTCTGGTAGGCTTCTGCTGCAACTGCTAGAGCCTTCTTCGTATTCTCCCATCCTTTCTTTAGCATGTCCATCCATTCACTCAAAGACATGAAGGAAGGAGGTTCTCTAGGCAACTCAGGCATGGCAACAACTTCCATGCCACTGGTAATCTGGAAACCCGCTAATCCTGTGCTGCTGTGGACCGCATCGTTGTACGCCACTTCGGCGAAGGGTAGCAAGTCCAACCAGTTGTCTCACTGATAGTCCACAAAAAACTGGAGGTATTGTTCCACCACCGCATTGGCTCCCTCTGCTGCGCCGTTCATGCTGGGATGAACCTCTGAGCTCAGTTCTTGTGTGGACCCAATGGATCTCAGGACCTCTCTCCAGAACTTGGCTGTGAACTGGACTCCACGGTCTGAAATGATCCTCTTGGGTACTCCGTGCAGGCGATAAATGTGTTTCACAAACATTTTCGCTAATTCGTTTGCGGATGGCAATCCTGAGCAAGCAATGAAGTGTGCCTGCTTAGAAACCAAATCAATAACTGTCCAAATTACTTTATGCCCACTGCTGTCTAGGAGTTCCACGATGAAGTCCATTGTGACCTCTTCCCATGGCCATTTAGGGCTCTCTGCTGCAGGTGCTGTAGTTTCTGGGCTCTTGGATTCAATCATCCATGGCTGGCCTTTTTCCTCCTCCGAGGCCTCCCCCTTGGTAGGACTCTTCGTCACCTTAAGTTGGGGATCCTCTTCCAGAGGTTGTTTGGGCTTTCCCCCCTCCGAGGCCTCCCCCTTGGTAGGACACTTTGTCACCTTAAGTTGGGGATCCTCTTCCAGAGGTTGTTGGCCCAGATGACTTTTCTGTGCTGGCATCTGGGGCCCTCTCTTTACCACCATGGCGATTGGTACACACATTTGTTCTTCGGCAATTCCCTCCTCCGAGGCCTCCCCCCTTGGTAGGACTCTTCATCACCATAAGTTGGGGATCCTCTTCCAGAGGTCGTTTAGGCTTTTTCCCCTCCGAGGCCTCCCCCTTAGTTGGACTCTTTGTCACCTTAAGTTGGGGATCCTCCTCCGGAGATTGTCTGCCCTTTTCCTCTTCCGAGGCCTCCCCCTTGGTAGGACACTTCCTCACCTTAAGTTGGGGGTCCTCTTCCAGAGGTTGTTGGCCCAGATGACTCTTCTGTGGTGGCATCTGGGACTCTCTCTTTACCGCCGTGGTGGTTGGTGCGCACGTTTGTGGCATTGGGGCTGGAGCCAAGCACTCTGACACTCTGTGGACAAGTTGACAACAATGGTGGCATTTAATTGGTCCCCACGAGGAATGGAACCTAGTTACATCTCTAAACTTAGGAACCGTTTCATCACACTGCCTTGCTCTCCAACTTGCAGCTGCCCCCTTGGTAAACCCTTCTTCCATGGTGGAGATTGCTTCTCTGTAGGAAGGTGGGGTAAAAACCATTTGGGCATTTGTAGATGCACCTTGTCCCGCTTCCCATCTTGCAGGCCTGGCTTTGGTAATCCCTTCTTCCATGTTGGTGATTGCTACTCTATAGGAAGGTGGGGTAAGAACCACTTGGGGCCTTGCAGGCGCACATTTTCCCGCCATCCATCCCGCAGGCCTCCCTTTGATAATACCTTCTTCTATGGAGATTTCTTCTCTGTAGGAAGGTCTGGTAAGAACCTTTTGGGGCCTTGCAGGGGAGACTGGAACCGGTGGGGTGGTCAATCCCTCGGTTGGCCACTGCCCAGCTTTCTGCCATGGTGCCATCTGCTGAGGGAGGGCAGGTGCCCACTTGGCATCACTCCCATCCATGACCTGGGGTTAAGACCCTTCCCGGGTTTGCCTGCTTCACAGGTTGCAGCTTAACCAATGATGGCTAGCTAGGGGGGTTTATGTGCCAAGGACCCTCCTGCTGGCTTGGAGGAGTTATGGGCCAAGTAGGTGCCCTCTGCTGGCTTGGAGCATTTTCCCATGCTGATGGCAAAGGAGGTGGCCAGCAGCATCTCATCCATCCAAAATCTGGGAAGAAAACCCAATCTGGTTTTGCTTCATTTACTGGTTGCAGCCCCATTTGTGGTGGCTTGCAAGTGAAAGATGCTGGCAAAATCCCTTCTAGGGTTCTAAATACCATGCAGAATTAAATCATTGTCCAAGGCAAAAACATCCTTAAAGGTCCAATTTATTCTACAGGCAAGTTAGCACCTCTATGGAATTCCAACTCTGATTTGCATCCTGGAATTCCACCCAGTTGAAAGTTCATGATCTATTCCCACACCCACAAATCCATTACATGTTCCAATCATCATCTTCCACGCTGGCATCTACACCCCTCTGCTTCCGGTCAGGTGTCGAGGTGCGGAGACAAAAGATGACCTTGGCTTCTATAAAAGAATGTCAACATACATTCCACAATCCTACTCCTTTCTATTCCCCCCGCCCAACTACTACACTAATGAAACAGCATAGGAAATTATAAGAAAGTGTGGCAGGCCAAAGCTCCTAAAAAGAACATAACTACAGGCCTGACAAAAGTTTTGTTTTCCCATTTCCCATTGTTTCTCTCTTTATTTTTGGCTAGTTTCTTTTTTGGATATCATTTTCCTTTTTTCTTTTCTACTCTTTCTGTGCCTCTATAAATCTCAATACCATTGTCCCACTGAGTTTTGTTTTTCATTTCTTTTTCTACCTTGTGAGCTTCTTGATCATTTGTGTTCCTTGTCTGTTCCTCTCCTCTATCTCCTGTTCTTTTTGTTTCGACTATTTTTTCTGGCTCCTTTTCTGGCTCTTTATTACCTTTTAATGTTGCTCGTGCATTTTTTAACATTTCCAACAATTCCTCAAACATCCCACCCTCCATATTCAGATTTAACAAACTTTTAATATCTTTATATTTTACCACAATGAATTCAATCCCTCTTCTTATTCCACTCTTTGATATCAGGTCCCAAAATAGTCCAGTTCACTTAGAAAATCCTTTATTTTCTTCCTCAGCCCTAGGCAAAATGAAGTCAAATAGTAGAAAAGGACCACACCCTCCTTCAACAGCTTTGCTTCAAATTGTTATTATGCTTCTTCTCTCCGGTAGGTGGCTTTTACTACTCCTCTATGCAATCGGGTCTGTAGTTTGTCGAAAATTACCAAAGATCGAACCAAAAGTTCAGAATCCAAATGCAAATTATCCAAATTTTTCCTTTTGTTGTTTTAAATTTCTCCAGTTCCAATTTTATTAACCAATTTCTCCTTGGGCTTGGTATTTAGTTACCGCTAGGTTTTTTCCCCCTTTTTCTTCCCCCCTCCATATTCCAAGTGACATTTAGCTGCTAGTTTAGCTCCGGAAAAATTTTTAAGCACCAAAATTAAATTCTTTTGTTCTTACATCAGCCAATCTTCCTCCGGTCCCAACAACTCCATCCGTTACTCCGCTCCTACACCAGTCTTATTCTGGATGCCCTGGCTCCAGAGTGGCCATTCAAAGATGGCTGCCACCCCACCGCTGATCTTTGGAGAGCATTGTTTTCAACCTGCTGGGGAGCTTGTATAAATAAATAAAATCATTATTTATTTATTTATTTGTCAACAAGTACAAGGAAATAAGTATTAGTATAGACATGGACACATGAAAAAATGGCACAAATAAATGAATATAACTAAGCAAAACATAGGCATAAACACATAAAATGAGTACATATAAATGGGGACAGTAGGACAGGGACGGTAGGCATGCTGGTGCGCTTATGCATGTTCCCTTAGGGACCTCTTAAGAAACATGCAAGATCCACGGTAGACTGTTTAAGGTAAAAGGCATGTGGGTTAGAGGAACTAACAACAGGATCATGTAGAGTGTTCCAGACATTTACTACTCTATTGCTGAAGTTGTATTTTCTGCAATCAAGATTGGAGCAGATTACATTTAGTTTGCATCTATTGATAGCCCTTGTGTTATTGCGGTTGAAGTTAAAGCAGTCGCTAATAGGTAGGACACTATGGCAGGTAATTTGTGTACTAATCATAAGGTACAACACTAATGATAGTCATAGGGTACAAATAAGTAGTTAGGAAATAATCAATATCAATATAAATCATAAGGATACAAGCAACAAAGTTACAGTCCTGCAGTCATAACTGGAAGGAGATGGTGATAGGAACGATGAGAAAACTAATAGTAATAGTAATGCAGCCTTAGTGAATAGTTTGACAGTGGTGAGGGAATTATTTGTTTAGCAGAGTGATGGCATTTAGGAAAAAAATGTTCTTGTGTCTAGTTGTTTTGGTGTGTAGTGCTCTATAGCATTGTTTTGAGTGTAGGAGATGAAACAATTTATGAACAGGATGTGAGGCCTCTGTAAATATTTTCATGGACCTCTTTTTGACTCATGCAATGTACAGGTCCTCAGTGGAAGGTAGGTTGGCAGTAATTGTTTTTTCTGCAGTTTTGATCATCCTCTGAAGTCTGTGTCTGTCTTGGGTTGCAGAACCAAACCAAACAGTTAAAGAAGGGGCAGATGACAGACTAAATAATTCCTCTGTATATCTGTATCAGCAGCTCCTTAGGCAGTTTGAGCTTCCTGAGTTGGCACAGAAAGAACATTCTTTGTTGTGCTTTTTTTGATGAAGTTTTTGATGTTAGGTGCCCATTTTAGATCTTGAGAGATGATAGAATGGAGAAATATGAAGGTCTCTGTTGATACTGTATTGTCTAATATTGTAAGAGGTGGTAGTATGGGAGGGTTTCTCCTAAAGTCTACCATCATTTCTACAGTTTTGAATGTGTTCAGTTCCAGATTGTTCCGGTCTCACCACGAAGCTAGTTGTTCAACCTCCTGTCTATGTGTATGCGGTTTCTTCGTTGTGTTGAATGAGACCAATCACTGTTGTATCATCTGCAAACTTCAGTAGTTTAACAGATGGATCGTTTGAGATCTTGTCATTGGTATATAGAGAGGAGATAAGAGATGTGGAGAGAGCACACAGCCCTAGGGGGATCCTGTGCTAATTATACAGGTATCTGATATGATTTTGCCTAGCTTCACCTGCTGCTTCCGGTCTGTTAGGAAGCTTGTGATCCACTTACAAGTGTGATCAGGTACCGCTAGCTGATTTAGTTTAGTTAGAAGAATGTCTGGCATGATGATATTGAATGCTGAACTAAAGTCTACAAAGAGGATCCTTGTGTAGGTCTTTGGAGATTCAAGATGTTGTACGATATAGTGCAAAGCCACATTAACAGCATCACCTGTCAATCTATTTGCTTGGTATGTAAATTGCAGGGGATCTAACGGCATATCCATGATGGTTTTCAAGTGGGGCATTGTAAAGTCCTCCACTTGCGACCAGCTAAAAGTCTTCAACCTACAACCTGTCAGCCTGGCAACTACAGGATGACATCTATTGGCTGAGATGCGCCTGGCTGAAGCGGGACGTTTACTATTTCCCTATTGGTTGTTCTGCTTGACAGCTCAAGTATAAATAGCTGTCAAGGAGAGCGTGGTGCTGAAAATGTTTTGCTTGCTGTTTGGTTCTAGTAAAAAGTTGTTAAAAGTTACCTCAATGAGTCTGTCACTTCTGTCATCCAGTCTTCAATACTGGCGACAAAGGTGGGGTGCAGAGGAACCTAGACAACTTCAAACAAGAGGAAAAAAATTCTTTTACCTCACTCGAACCTCCTCACAACTCAGCACGCTGGCTCTGAAGATGGTGATGTTCCCGCACTTCGCTCCTTTTTGGACAGGTTCCTGGAGTGGTTCAAATGTTTTTTGCTAGCTAACAACTTCCACAAATTGCTTGCAGACAGAAAGAGAGGTTTTTTTTCCTCAGTTCCTGCGTATCTGAGATGTTTGCCAGCATGCAAGTTGCAACCGCTCCCTTGCCAGATCACTCTATCTCTTGGGACATTCTGCTCTTAAAGCTATGCAATCACTATTCCCCAATACCTTCCCACGTTGCCAGATGCCACTGATTCCAGCAATGCCTGCAGAAGGAAGGGAAAACAATGAGCCAATACCAGGCTTCACTTAGAATGGCAGCCATCCATTGTGAGTTCCATGATTTGGATAACTCGCTTCTAGAACAATTTGTATGAGGAGTCCGGGACATTTGCCTTCAGTGGCGGCTGCTGGCACATTCTGAATTGACACTACAGATAGCTGTGGACAAAGCCAGAGCAGCCAAAATGTCTGCCAAGTCCACAGCTGAAATCCAGAAGTGCCAGCAGCTACCATCTCCAGCCACCAAAGCCTTCCAAGGAGAAGACATTGAGCCTCCTGAAGGACCTGACGATGACCAAGTTGGCCGCTTCAAGTCAATGCCAAACAGGCAAGCTGCTATTCCCACCAGATCTCCTCTGGGGGGGTTGCCTAGGCTACGGTGGTGCCCACTCCCATGCAGCATTTCATTTTTAAAATGCCACCTGCCAGCACTGTGGCAAGAAGGGGCACTTGGCCCACGTTTGCCGGGCTAACTTGTCCTTGCCAAGCCAAGCCACCTTCCGGCTGCTGACAACATGTCCTGAGCACCGGTTGGCCCTACCAAAAGAGGACTGCTTTGCTATCACCAGAACACAACACCGCCAAGCCGCCCCAGTTAGCAGCATGGCTGAGATGCACCTGGCAGAAGCGGGACGTTTACTGTTTCCCTATTGGTTGCTCTGCTTGACAGCGCAAGTATAAATAGTTGTCAAGCAGAGCATGGTGCTGAAGTTGTTTTACCGTTTTGCTTGCTGTTTGGTTCTAATGAAGAGTTGTTAAAGGTTACCTCAGTGAGTCTGTCACTTCTGTCGTCCAGTCTTCAATAGACATCACTAGACTTCCAAAGGTTTTTCACAATATTTACTTATTGCATTCTATAACATTTATTTTCATTGCCCAGTATTGCATGTTGATATAGTATAATATTATAACATATGTATTTATAATATTCTGTAGCTATAGCATGGTATATTGCAAGACTCTCTCATCCTACTCATTTTTCGACGTATCATACAAATACACAGGAGAAGTTTATAGTTTGCTCTGTAGAATTTTTTGGTTTGGCAACATGTTAAATTCTTCTTAATTGATTTCATATGATGAAAAAAGCTACAGAGTATAATACTGAATGCTAAAAAGAGCATACAATTTCTAGACATACACGTGCAAAGCTGTTAACAAATTTATTCGGGGTTACTTAGAATGCATTTTAGACTCATGTGCAAATCTTGTAAAATATACAGAAAACAACATCTTCTTATTCATTTATTTGTAATTTACTTAATGACTGTGAAAAGGATGAAATGCAGCAATGTACCAGCATTTGGATGTTGATTATGAATGTTAAGGTGCATAAGATTCCCAAATTCATCACTACTTATCCAAGGACTTTTATATCCCCACACATCCCAACCCCAACCCCCAAGTACTTCTGTCCTAGAGATTCACGGGCTAAATATCAGGAGAAAGTACTGCTTCTTTTGAGTTGGTCTCAAATCCTGGACATATCCATATTTTTTCCTTAGCAATAATGCAGGTGTGGCTTTGCATTGTCTTCTTCTGGGATATTTTTTTGATTTCCTAATTCTAGCCTTCCTAGGTCATAATCTACTAATCAAGGCTGAGGTTTTTTTAAAAAAATTTCAAGACCAGGAAGAAGAGCCTAACAGAGTCAGTGTGATTCCCACTCCTGATTACAAGACCTTCTATTAGAAATACCATAGGTTCCTCATTTTTGAAGGTCATTGCTACAGCCAATCAATGTTAAATGGGTTCCTGAAAGTTCATTTTGATTGCTGAAAAAGCCATTTTTTGTTTGCTAGTCTTTGAGCAATGGTTAAAATAAACATATCTGCAAACATCTGGTTAATGCTTAAGGGAATATTTCCACACCATTCTGTAATCTGATAATATAAAAAGTAAAAGGAAAGGGATACAGAACCCATTTGAATGAATGAAAGCTCTCCTTATTATACAGTAAGTAATCTTGTGGGGTGTGATTAGGGATTTATACAGTTTGCATATTATTACTGTTTCTTTTCATATAGTTTACAAAATGTACACATTTGAAGTTACTGGAGTGCACTAATGATGCTTATACTTCGTATTCCTATTTTTAGAATTCTGCAAAACAGCAACTTAATAGCTTCTACCATTACATACTACGGTAAACACTTGAACATTACCCAAGAAAAAGATAATATTTAACAAAAAGCAGGAAAAGAACATATAGATTTCATGTTTGCGTAAATCATTATAAGGAGTATATGTGGAAATATGTTCATGTGTGAAGAGAAACATGAGAGGGGGGAGGGAGGAAGGAGGGAGGGAGGGAGGGAGAGAGAGAGAGAGAGAGAGAGAGAGAGAGAGAGAGGGAGGGAGGGAGAGAGAGAGAGAGAGAGAGAGAGAGAGAGAGAGAGAAATACAATTTACCTAATTATTCACGTGGGATTATTACTATCCAATAATTCAATGTCATAGGAAATAAGTAATGATACAAAACTGGTATTTGTATGATTAGACTGTATTGGTATATTTACTAATGTATTTTGTTAGATTCATACGCTGCCCTTCCTCCTACGCATTGTATGTAGGATATTCTGCTTCCATTTTTCTCCCAAAACACCAAAGTCATTTACTGAGGTTTTAAAAAGAAGAATGGACTTCAACTATTTTTACTCTGTCTAGGATTTGAAAATATTTTTTTGCAGAACATCCTAATCCTCTATAGGTAGTCCTTGAGATGTGAAAGGTCACTTAATGAATGTTCAAAGTTATGCTAGGCATCCCAAAACTACATACAACCTTATTTCAAAAGTTACATTAGCTGCGACACCCCCACAGTCATTTGCCTTTATGACCAACCACGGAGATGCTGCAGGACACACACACCCCACACCTCTCTTTCCCACCCCAATGAGACCCTGCATGCCTCCTGGAAGCAGCCACCATTTTCACTGCTCTGATCATTTCTTGTGAAAATGGTGGCTATTTGGTAGCTTTTACCCGGGTCAGCTGGCCCTTGGTAGACTGCCAACCTCTCCTGGCTCTTGCTAGGCTTTGGGAAACCAGACCCTGCACTAAGGCTGAAGCAGCAGCTTCAAGAAGAGTTTCCTAAAACATTTCCCCTGCTTTAACCCCTCCCTCACACAGAAAGCCACATTTCCAACAAAATAAGAAAAGCTAAGAGGGACCGACTTGTTGAGATTTTCCTCCCCCCATTAGGTGCTAAAACCAAACTCCCTCCCTCTGCCCTCCAATCTCTGTCCCCCTTTACCATTTAATTTGCAAAATTTAACTGCATGCTAGAAAGAAGGAGACGAAACCTGTAAGCTATTTATCTTGATTCCGGGCTGAAGAGTAGAGGAAAGGGAAGAAACAAGCAAAGACAATCTTTCTGCAGCTTTTGGCCTTGAGGAACTGAAGAAAACATTTAGCTCAAAAGGTTTAGCCAGCTAGAGCATGATATGTGCAGCAAATGAACGCAGCAAAGATTTTCGCAGTTTTTTGGGCTGCCTTTAGGACCCAGCTAGGAAAAGACCTGCAAAGACCCAGTCTTCGCCCTGTTTGTTTGCTGCAAGGGTTGTGCTCTAGCCAGCTAAACCTGTTGAGCTGAATTTTGTTTTCTTCGGTTCCTCAAGGCACAAAACCCCCCAGAAAGGTTTTCTTTGTTTGCTTCCTCTCTTTCCTCTGCTCTTCAGCCTGGAGTCAAGGTAAGGTATAATGGCTCACTTGGGCACTGGCTTGGACACTGAGGAAGAGCCAGATCCATTGGACATCCAAAAGGGACTATGGATACTGCAAAATCTTCATTCTCACCCCACTCCAGGAGAAGGAAACTGCAAAATCTTCATTCTCACCCCACTCCAGGAGAAGGATACTGCAAAACCTCCATTCCATCCCACTCCAGGGGAAGGATACTGCAAAACCTCCATTCCACCCCACTCCCAAGGAACAGAATGGGATGGGAACGGAGATTTTGCAGTAGCAAAATCTCCATTCCCACCCCACTCTGTTGCCAGCCAGAAGTGATATTTGCCAGTTCTCCAAACTACTCAAAATTTCCGCTACCGGTTCTCCAGAACCTGTCAGAACCTACTGAATTTCACCCCTGGGTTAATACAAGGTAAAGGTTTGGGAAGATTGTCCTGAAGCTTCTGCCTTAGAGTGCAGGGTCTGGTTTCCCGAAGACTAACAGAGCCAGGAGAGCTTTGCAGTCTCTATTCTGTCAGCTGATCAGGGCAGAAAGTTCTAAAAGTCTTGGGGAGTAGACCTTTTTTTTTTGCCTCGGAAAGGCAGATACAGCTTGCAGGATGAAGGGCAATGGTAGAACCTGGAAAGTCAAGTGTTCCAGAGTTTTCCTTTGCCATGTTTTCTCCCTAGCAAGGTGGTCAGCAGTGTGGTGGGAATGTATGAGCGCCACCCAAGGGGCAGGAAGCAGAGCATGGGGTATCTCAGAATGGAGGATGCTATGGGAGACCTGAGGCAGGTGGGCTTGAATGTGGCTTCACTAATCCTCCCAGGATGTCTCCCATCTCTGAGGCATCCCACGCTCCATTTAATGACCCACTTATTTATTTAACAAATGCACTGGGGACCACAGGGATGGCTGTTCATTACTTGAGCCAGTTCATTTAACATGTGTCCTGAATTTCAACCCTAACGAGCAGGTTCTATTATGGTGATAACTCAAAGACTACCTGTTAGATTCGGGCAACGAGAGAACAGACTCCGGACACGTAGTGACTTAACAGCTCTTTATTAGTAGTAGTAGTGATCCAGCTTAGTGTGTGGTCTGAGGATTCCCCTTTTATAGGGATCGGGTACGCCTCTCGACCAATCAGAGTGATTCCTAGTGGCGGACCTGAGTGGAGACTTACAGTGATATATGCTAATATCTAACACCCCTCCCTTCTTAGACGGAGTGTTCCTGTTAGTGATAAAGTCCTTTAAGTACGTTGGTTTCTGCCTCACGCGAGTGGATCGTTGGAGTTCGGTTTGAGTTGGAGTGGGTGTGAGATCAGCTTGTTCAGCTAGTTCCGTTCCGCGGTCGGGGGTTGGAATGCTTTCCTTGATAGGATGCTGTTCCGTTTCGTCGTTGATCTCTGGATCCACTCTTAGCTCCGGGGTGCTGTAATCCTCTATGTTTGGGCTCTCGGGTTGCTGACTTTGCGCTGGAAGGTAGTCCTCGTTCGCGGATCGTAATTCTGAGTGTGCAAGGCGGCCCCGTAGTTGATCTATGTGCCTTTTCCAATTTCGTCCATCTTCAAGCTCCAGCAAATATGAGCGTGGACCCGTGACGCCGATTACCTTTGCTGGCATCCACAATGTTCCCCCTGCATAGTTGTGGGCGTATACTGAATCCCCTATGCTAAATTTCCAAATTTTACTTGTAGAGTCTGGGGGCGATGTGGCAGAGTAATTTGGGTGAAGATGGTCCAGGTGAGACCGTAGACGGCGGCCCATGAGTAGTTCAGCGGGGCTCCTACCCGTCGTTGCGCTGGGGGTAATATGCTGAATTAATAGGTAATGATCAATGCGTGTTTGCCAATCACCTGGACCCATCCTAGCGAGGGCCTCTTTTGCGGATCGCACCATTCTCTCCGCCTGTCCGTTCGATGCCGGATGGAATGGCGCGACGAGGGCATGCCGAATTCCCTGACCTGCTAAGAATGTTTCAAATTGCATGGCCGTGAACTGGGGCCCGTTATCGGAGGCCAGGAGGTCGGGCAGGCCATGAGTGGCGAAAAGTCGCCGTAGTACCTTAATGACTGCCTCTGCTGTGGTTGAAGTCATTAGGACTACTTCTAGCCATTTGGAGTATGCATCCACAACTATAAGAAAGGTCTGACCTTGGACTGGTCCTGCGAAATCGATGTGTATTCGCGACCAGGGTGCTTTAGGCTTCTCCCATTCTGTGGCGGGTGCTTCTGGGGGTGCTGGTCTAGATTCTTGGCATGGATCGCAAGTGGCCACCCATTCCTCTATCTCTTTGTCCATGTTTGGCCACCAGACATAACTTCTTGCTAACGCCTTCATTCTAACGATCCCTGAATGCCCAACATGTAACGCTTCTAACACATTTCTACGTAACGCATAAGGAATAACCACTCTATCCCCCCAAAATAAACAACCTTGTAACACTGAAAGTTCATCCCGTTTTGCCCAATACAGTTTGAATTCCGGCCCCACGTTTCCCTTCGGCCACCCCCTCCAAACCCAAGTTTGAACTTGTTTTATTATATTGTCCCTAGAAGAGAATCTGGCAACGTCGCAGGAAGACACAGGTCCTGAGTCCAAACAGTCAATTAACAGAACTGGTACCTCGGGAGTGGGGTCTGGCAAAAGATCTGGGAGTGGGCAACGGCTGAGTGCGTCTGCATGTCCTAGAGTGGAGCCCGGTCGATGGATCAGCTTGTATGAGTACGCGGCCAGGAAAACAGTCCACCTGGTCATGCGTGGAGAAAGGGAGACTGGTGTGGGGCGGTTTCCCGTCAAAAGTCCCAACAGCGGTTTATGATCTGTAATTAGTTCGAAATCGCGGCCGTAGAGGTATTCGTGGAAACGTTTAACTCCAGCCACAGCAGCTAACGCTTCTCTGTCCATCTGGCTGTAATTCCTCTCGGCTGATGAAAGAGTCCTGGAGTAGAAAGTGATGGGTGCTTCGTTCCCATTTGGCATCCTGTGGCTGAGGACTGCGCCGACGCCGAATGGGGATGCATCGCAGGTCAATACCAGTGGTAGCGTCTGGCTGTATTGCACTAGCAGCGAGTCGGTGGTGAGTAGGCGTTTGACTGTGGCAAAAGCTGCTGCTTCGGATCGTCCCCATCTCCACGTTGCGGTCTTTTGGAGGAGTCGATGCAATGGTTCAGCAACGGTCGCCTTCTGTCTCAGAAAAACGCTGTAGAAGTTAAGTAGTCCGAGGAAGGCCTGCAACTCGGTCTGATTTCGTGGTGTGGGGGCGTCCTGGATCGCCTTAATTTTCTTTGAAGTGGGGTGTATTCCCTGACCATCGATTCTATATCCCAGGAATTCTACACTAGGCACGTTAATTTGGCATTTCTCTTTTTTGTGGCGGAGACCCTTCTCTCTGATTCTGGCCAAAACAGTTCTGACTCTTTTTAATAGTTGCTTCTCGTTTGCAGCGGACACCAAGATGTCGTCGAAATATGGGACGACTCCTGGTATCCCTTGCAAAAGCCGTTCCATGACGCTCTGGAACAGACCTGGGGCAATACTCACACCGAATTGTAGCCGGTTGCATTTGAATGCGCCTCTGTGCGTCACTATAGTTTGGGCCTCCGCTGTGGCGCTATCCACAGGCAATTGCTGGTAAGCTTGTGCCATGTCTAGTTTAGCAAATATCTTTCCTGGCCCCAACGAGTGCAATAAGTGTTGGACTACTGGCACAGGATATGCGCTTTGTTGTAGCGCGACATTAATTGTGCATTTATAGTCCGCGCAGATGCGGACTGACCCGTCTGGTTTGACTGGGGTCACTATGGGAGTTTCCCAGCGTGCGTGATCCACCGGCTCAAGTATTCCTTGCTCTACTAGTTTATCGATCTCTTTATCAATTTTTGGGCGGAGTGCAAAAGGCACTCGTCTCGGCTTAAGTCGGATTGGTGCCACTTTTGGGTCTAAATTGAATGAGATGGGTTTACCCACATACTTACCAAGACCGGGGCTGAACAAATCCTCGAACTCCTTAAAAATCAGTTCAGCGCTGCTGTTCTCCACGGCGTTGATCCCGGTGACTTCTAACCCCAGGGCTTCAAACCAATCTAGTCCTAGAAGGTTCTGTAATGGTGCGCTGGCGATGGTCACGGGCAGCTGGGCTACGATGTCCTTGAAACGAATTTGGAACGTGCCTTCGCCCACGATGGGGACTCGGTTCCCCTGGTAGTCTCGTAGCAGGATGTCTGGTGCGCGTAGTTGGCTCTTTTTGAGGCTAGGGATAGCCTTTTTCATGGCTGCCCATGAAATGATCGTCAGGGCCGATCCTGTGTCAACTTCCAGCTCGCAAGGAAAGCCCTCCAAGAGGACCGTGACTTTCAGCTTTTTGGGCCGCTTAGTGCGGACCTGACTTATTGTGGTGAGATAGGTTCGCAATTCCTCTCTCTGGGTCAACTCTATCTCGGCATCGGTATCCTGGCAATACTCTCGTTGGGCATCCTGATAGTACGCTTTCTCAGCTCTTTGTGTGTAATCTCTCTGGGAATACGCCCTTTCAGCTCTTTGGGAATTGTCTCTCTGGGTAAACTCTCGTTGGTTTCTCTCTGGGCACCCTTTTTGATTTCGCCAAGCCCCTGGGTTGGACTTCTGTTGGCGGTACATTGGAGGCTGCCTTGAGGAGGCAGGGACTTCGCTCCGGCACACTCATGCGATGTGCCCAAGTTTGTCGCAGTGCGAACAAACAACGTTCCTGAACCGACAGGTAGACCGGGGGTGGTTCCCTCCGCAGCTTGCGCAGGGTGGCAAACGGAATCCGGATCTACCCCCAGGCCTCATGTGACTGCTCCGCATCAGGTGACTGTCCTCGAACTCGGGATCCTCGAAGTCTGGATTGGTGTCCTCGTAGTGGACTCTGGTGTGTCTGGGTGCTGGCTGGCTTGCATTGAACCCGCGTTGTATGGTTTCCGATGATCTTTCCGCTGATTCGGACGCCCTTGCTTCGTTTAGCGCTATTTGTAGGGTTAAATTTGGATTGGCCAACAGCCTTTTTTGTAGCGAAATGTCCTTTAACCCACAAACAAGTCTTGCCAGGATTTGCTCGTCCAGATCCCTGAACTCACAGTGAGTCGCTGCTTTACGTAGGGCTGCAACATATTGATTGATTGATTCTCCCGCCTTCTGGTTCCGCATGTTGAATTCCTGGCGGCAAATGTGGCGGGAAGGTTTTGGCGCGTAATGGGTCTGCAGGGTCTGTTGTAGCGCCGTCCATGATACTGCTTGTATCGTTGTTGGTTCGGAGAGGTCTCTGGCCGTGTTGAATACTTCTCGCCCACAGTAGCTGAGGAAGATGTTCTTCGTTCGGGAGTCGGTTATCCCCGTGTATTCGTTTGCTTCGAGAAAACACTCGAAACGAATCATGTAGGCTTCCCATTGGTCGTTCGTTGGGTCGAACGGAGCGGGAGGAGTGTGCATCGCCATCTTCTCTGCGTTGAATTTCCCGCGCTGCGATGGCTTGAAATGACTGCCGGAATTTCTGCCGAATTCCTGGGCTGGATCGAATCCTGGGATTCTGGAGGTATCTTCGTCCTATCTGTCTCTCGATCCCACCTTCGTCGCCAATGTTAGATTCGGGCAATGAGAGAACAGACTCCGGACACGTAGTGACTTAACAGCTCTTTATTAGTAGTAGTAGTGATCCAGCTTAGTATGTGGTCTGAGGATTCCCCTTTTATAGGGATCGGGTACGCCTCTCGACCAATCAGAGTGATTCCTAGTTCCTGCCCTAGTGGCGGACCTGAGTGGAGACTTACAGTGATATATGCTAATATCTAACACTACCTACAAGCAGAGGTGGGTTCCTACCGATTTGGCCTGATTCAGCTGAGTAGGTAGTAACTCGGCTGGACACAAACCTGAATTGCTTCTGCGCATGCGCACACCCAAAGCACATCCCTGAGCGAATCAGCAGTAAAAGAAGCCGGAACCCACCCCTGCCTACAAGTAACAATTTATCTTCAACATCCTTTCATGGTGACTTTCATCTAGAAGCCAAAATACCCATAAGGCTGTAACTGAAAAAGGTGCTTTACAAACACAGTTTATAATAAAATAAAATCCCTCTTCTTTATTCCAATTTTCCTCTGCAGAATAAATTACCGGCAAGATGAACAGCATCATTCATCTGAGTTTGGCCTTGATAGTGTTTTCCCTCGTCAGCCATGGCCACCAGGATGTCAATCACCACCACGATCATCAAGACCCCAATGCTGCTATCAAGATCCAAAGCAATGTTGCTGAATTTGCATTTGAATTTTACAAAATACTAGCTGCAAGATCACATGGAGAGAACATTGTTTTCTCACCCTACAGCATTTCTATGTTGCTTTCAGTCCTGTTATTAGGAACAAATTCAAACACGCATGCAGAGATTTTAAAGGGGCTTAATTTTAACATGACAAACATTCAGGAAGATGAGATCCACCAGGGGTTTCATGAACTTCTCCATCTGCTCACACATTCAGAGGAGGATTACAAGCTGGATATCGGACAGGGCCTGTTTTTAAAGGAAGGCATACAACCATTGCAGACATTTCTAGATAAGATTAAGGAATTCTATGAAGCAGAAATCCAAGCCACAAAGTTTCAGGATCCAAAAGAAGCTGAAAAACAGATCAATGATTATATAAAGGAAAAAACACATGGGAAAATTGCAGAACTAGTCAAGGAACTTAACCCAGAAACAGTCTTTGTTCTCACAAACTACATATTCTTTCAAGGTATCCTTCGCAGAGATATAATAATAAGTTCAAGTAATAAATAAATAAATAAATATTCCTTAATGAAAGGAAATGTCCATATATATTATTTGAGACAGCTTTTTTAAGTTGGGTGAAAGAGGGGTGGAATTGCTCCAAGTAGTAAGTCAAGAAAAAGATAATTCCCAATAAATGCAATGTGTTTTCACTTGAAAACTAGCCCATTACAGAAATTTAAGTGTGTGTGCGCTCACATATAAATACTTTACTGTTGTATAAAACAGTTTTTCATTTCTGTGGAACCATTTCAGGAATTGTTGTTCCAGTGTTTTAAAAGCACCTAATAGGAAGACACCTACAGTGGCATAACTAATATTATGTCCGAATATCAGCCATTATTCCCGTTCTTCATAAAATTGGATTATAAATGCAACTAAAATGCACCCTTGTAGTCTTTGAAAACAAAACAAAACAGATAGGCTGCTTTAAAAAAATAGCTTGATGTAAGATCATAGGCTGCACATCTCCCTGAGTATGAATAGAATATAAGAGCTGTGCAGTTTTTAGAAGTGGGGAGGTTATTTTCAACAAAGAAAGAAAAACGTGAAAGAAAGGACACAGCCTTTTTTTCTGACAGCAATACAGCAGCTGCATTGCTTCACTGACTAAGCAGCATTTGGTGCAGATGTGCAGAAATAGGTCCCAGCTTTGCAAGTGTTGGTCAGCATGAGAAAATGAATCCAGAGCATCTTACTAGTTTAATTTTACCACCTCTTTGCCTCAGTAAAGAAGATCACAGCATCTTCCTAAGGGTGAGCCTAATTCACCTCATGCAGGTTTGATACTCTTATCCAAATATTACTGTGGGTCTTTTTTGTTCTCTTTAGGACACTGGAAGAATCCTTTTGATCCAGAGTTCACAAGGGAAGAGGACTTCTTTGTGGATCACAACACAACTGTCAAAGTCCAAATGATGCATAGGACCGGTTGGTTTTACTCCTATTTTGATGATCAGCTGTCTTGCACAGTACTGCAGTTAGACTACAATGGTACAGCCACCACATTTTTTGTTTTGCCTGATCCTAAAAAAGAGAAAGAATTGGATGCCAGTCTGTCGACAGAAACTGTGAAAAGATGGGCAAAAAATGTACAAAGGTAACACTTCTTTTGAGTGCTTCTATATTTCTCCATAGTTAGTATATTCTTAAAGAATGTGGAAAAATACTTCAGTGCCTTTGCATTCTGTGCTATGCTCTTCCAGAATAATTGTTGAGATTTGATTTTAAGATAGAGATCAGCAACCTAGGTCTGTGTCTGTCTCACTAGAGTTTCAGATACATCTCTTACTAGTGTCCCCTGGGTATAAAAGAGAAGGGTTTGCTCATTAGTTCTTAATGATATTAATAATTATTCTTCCTTCCTGTTTATTACATGCTACTTCATCCCTTGGCAAACCCAGATATAAAAAGGATACAGGTAGTCCTCAAGTTACGATCACAATTGATCCCAGAAAATTATGTAGCTAAGCAACACAATTTTTAATAGAGTTGCTCTATTTTATGACCTTTCTTGACATAGTTGTTAAGTGAATCACTGCAGCTGTTAAATTAATAAGATGGTTGTTAAGTGAATCTGGCTTTCCCAATAATCTTTGCTTGTCAGAAGATCATAAAAGTTGATCACATAAATCCAGGACAGTGCAACTGTCATAAATATGAAACAATTGCCAAGCATCTGAATTTTGATCGCATGAGCATGGGGATGTTCAACTGTCATAAGTATGGAAAATTGTCATGTCACTTTTTTCAATGCCATTGTAACTTTGAATGGTTACTAACCAACTGCTATAAGGTGAGAACTACCTGTATTAACCATTGGATGGAAGTTCTTCAAGGCTGTTGGAAGTGACTGATGTTATGAAAATGAAAATTGTGTTTTATTTTGGACTGATAAGATGTTATGTTACGTTACGTTATAAGTTATTTTGGTATATTGGTTGGTTGTCTTTGTTATATCTTGATGTTTTTGTTTAGTTTTAAGCCATCTAGAATCATACAGGGGTTGGACAGCATTTAAATTCATTCATTCAATCAGTCAATCAAGTCCGATAGTCATTTTGACAGCAGTGCCTATATCCATGATGGGGAACTTGTGGCACGTGGAGCCATTTGTTAGGGCACACGAGGTGTTGCCCTGTCAGCTCCAGCGCGCATGCATGCACTGGCCAGCTGACTTTGGCCTTCTTTTAAGGTCGCTTCCCTGAAGGCTCTGTGGGGAGAAAAATGGCCCTACCGCCAAACTGGAAATCACTGTTCTTGAATTTCCAGATTGCCTGTAGGGCCGGTTTTCACCCTCCGGAGGGGTGGGGCAGGCTGTTTTCGCCCTCCCCAGGCTCTTAGAAAGCCTCTGGAGCCTGGGGAGGGCTGAAAAAGCACACCAAAAGCGGGGAGAGTGCTGGTCACGTGCACATGGGTGGAGGGGGGGTATTGCACGCGCATGAGCGCTGGAGTCACACATATAGCATTATGGGTGTGGTCATGCCCACGCCCGACCCCCCTGCGCTCCCATCCACTTTTGGAACATAATCCAAAAAAGATTAGCCATCATTGGCCTATATTGATATCACTCAAACATTTTAAACAGATTTACAATGTTTGCTATGATAATAACTAATACCAAGGATTTCTCTCTTAAAAGTCCAGCTTCCATATGACAATGATGGCTTTGTTTTGTGTATGTGTGTTTTTTACTGATTTTAGTAAATACTACTGGATTTATTTCTTAACTTTGTGATGTCTAGAATAAAAATGACTTTTTTTCTTTCTTTCTGAAGGGTTACAGCAACGGTCTCCATTCCCAAGTTTAGTATTTCAGCCACTTACAACTTAAAGGAACCCCTCTCCCAGCTCGGCATTACTGAAATCTTTACTGATGATGCTGATCTCTCTAGAGTCACCGGGGAGGCTTTGAAATTGTCTAAGGTAAGTAAAATATTTATATTGTTTACATCATTTCACACAGGATTTCAGCAAAATGAAGCCACATTTCACAGCAGCAATGTAAATAAGGGGGAACTAGGTGTAAAATCTCACCCTTGCAGAACAGAACTCTCCCTCCCAATTGCTGTTTTGTAAGCAAAATGTGTGCATCAGAGTATTTTTCTGGCATCAGCTCATGATTTTTCATCATTACAAAGAAGCTAAAGATCGAGAAGGCAGCTTATCCACATTCAGTTTGCCCTCAAAGTAATTCTTCTAGAAAATTATTGGCCTATTAGTAAAGACCCATCTGTCTTTACCCAGAAAGTCCAAGGAACAAGACAGGGATAATTTGACTTTTTTAAAAAATATACAGTACAGGAAAAAATGCAACAAAAAAAAAGATCATACAACAGGAATTGCAGCAATTGTAACATATCTTTAAAAAGAAACCTTGTGTGTCTGGACATATCCCATCCCATTTCTCTTGTGGTTATCAAAGAGATTCAGTAAGCTAGGAAAGTGAAGGGGGGAAATGAAATATAAATAAACAGTCGACTTGCCTGATATCCCTATTTGCAGAAAACTAAATTTATCATAGTTGCTACACGTAAGTATATAATTTTTTCAGCACAAAATCTGTCTAAAACCTTTGTCTAAAAGCATAGAACACAGAACTCTAGACATCCAGTTTAACAATGCAACGCAACTCTATTTTAATCTCTTTAGTCTGTCAGTGGCTGAATTAAAGGAGGCCTAATGGTAGCCTTGCGCCATATTAAGCCCAAGAATCCTGACATATGTATGAGGATGCCAAGCTCCAAGGATAGACGTGGCAAAATTGTTCTGCCTGATTTTTCTGTTTTTGAAAGATGGAGCTCAGTAAAACATGCATTAATTATAAACTTCTCTTTGTTTAAGCCAAAAATAATTACCAACAATATTCACATTTTGAACTATCATTAGTTCGGTTTCTTCAATACTGTTTGACTTGAGGAGCAAATGGAGTTTCTTTGGTTCATTTTTCTTCTTTTGGTCTCACGATACTTTGCTTCTTCCTTTTCAACCTAGCGTTTCAAAATTAGCAAATTTAAGATGTGTGAACTTCAACTCCTAGAATTCACAAAGATTTCAAGTTTGAAAAACACTGGCTAAATATCTTCCTTAAAGAGAAGCAACCACTCACCTCCACACAGTGCATGGGCTAAAATTGCTACAATCCCGAGAAAGTTAACCAAGGCCTAGAAGGGCACACTCACAGATCGGTGTAACAAGTTGTCACAATAATACAATAGTAGAGTTGGAAGGGACCTTGGAGGTCTTCTAGTCCAACCCCCTGCCTAGGCAGGAAACCCTATACCGTTTCAGACAAATGGCTATCCAACATCCTCTTAAAGACTTCCAATGTTGGGGCATTCACAACTTCTGGAGGCAAGCTGTTCCACTGATTAATTGTTCTAACTGTCAGGAAGTTTCTCCTCAGTTCTAAGTTGCTTCTCTCCTTGATTAGTTTCCACCCATTGCTTCTTGTTCTACCCTCAGGTGCCTTGGAGAATAGTTTGACTCCCTCTTCTTTGTGGCAACCCCTGAGATATTGGAACAATGCTATCATGTCTCCCCTAGTCCTTCTTTCTCTTAAACTAAACATACCCAGTTCCTGCAACCGTTCTTCATATGTTTTAGTCTCCAGTCCCCTAATCATCTTTGTTGCTCTTCTCTGCACTCTTTCTAGAGTCTCCACATCTTTTTTACATCGTGGCGACCAGAACTGAATGCAGTATTCCAAGTGTGGCCTTACCAAGGCATTATAAAGTGGTATTATCACTTCACTGGATCTTGATTCTATCCCTCTGTTGATGCAGCCTAGAACTGTGTTGGCTTTTTTGGCAGCTGCTGCACACTGCTGGCTCATATTTAAATGGTTGTCCACTAGGACTCCAAGATCCCTTTCACAGTTACTACTACTGAGCAAGGTATCACCAAGGTGTCACGATTTCTGAAATATTTTTTTTCTCCACTGCAGACTTTGAACATTTTCTTCCTTTCTTCTCAGGCTACCCACAAGGCTGTGTTGACTATTGATGAAAGTGGAACTGAGGCAGCAGGCGCCACCGCTGCAGAATTGATCCCTCTATCATGGCCTCCAGAACTTCAATTTAACCATCCTTTTACAGTATTGATTTTTGATAAACAGATCAATGCTACACTATTTGCAGCCAAGATAGTAAATCCAATGCAACAGTAAAATAAAATTTAAAACCCCCAGAGTATATTGGCTTTTGAATACAGTTCAAAAATAAAGTATCATTGGAACATAAATTTCAAGGAAAGAAGAGGGTTGGGTTTCAAAGGAAAATTAACAAACGTATTTGGCTCCTGTGTGAATCCTCATATGAAATGAAATGGTTTGTAAATAGAAAATAAAATGGAGCAGTGCTCATGTGGATTGCCTGAAGACTGAAATGAAAAATGAGCAAAATAATCAAAGAACATAAAAAGATATATTTCCTTTGAGAATAAAGATTAACTAGACAATTTGTCAAATGCAATCAGACCAGTGCCCTTCCACTAAATTTTCTCTGTGTTCATCATCTCTCTCGGGCTCCAGAATACAACAATTGACTTTAAAATAGAGAAACCTGGGATGTGGATCACCAACATATTTTTTTGAAAGGATATTCTTCCTGTCTCAGGACGGTATTGTTGGATGGAACTGGAGATGCAGAATTTCCATAAAATAGTGCATCATGCAGTCCTAAAGAGATTGTATAGGACGTGAATGGGCAATCTGGAACACACAATTTATTGTTTGTACCAGGGGTGAAATCCTCCTGGTTCAACCCAGTTTGGCTGAACTGATGGGGACGATTGTCCTTGGTTCTGTGAACAGGTAGTAAAAAAAAAAAAAGCTTCTGAGGATCTCCCTGCTCAGCTGTGAGCCGCACGATCGTCGGAAGCTCCCCCCCCCCCCCGCTTTTTAAAGCATTTTTTCCCATTCATGTCCTATACAACCTCTTTAGGACTGCATGATGCACTATTTTATGGAAATTCTGCATTTCCAGTTCCACCCAACAATACCGGGAAAAAAAATGCTTTAAAAAGCTTTAAAACAGACTGAAAGTGAAAAAAAAGTTGGCCATCTCACCCAAACACATGCCCTCCCCCACCGAGCCACACCCACAGAACCGGTGGGAGGGAGGATTAGATTTTACTGGTTTGCACCTCTGGAATCTTCTAATATCATAGTATCAAAACATCACAATAGAACTTCATTTTATTTAATTAATTGCACACCATCAAGATAAGAGCCCTGGTGATGCAGTGGTTATAATGCGGCACTGCACTCACTGCTCACTCCAGGAGTTTGATTCTGAGTGGTTCAAGCTTAACTAAGGCTTTCATCCTTCCAAAGTCAGTAAAATGAGGACCCAGATTGTTGCGGGCAATATGTTTATTCTGTAAACCGCTTAGAGAGAACTGTAAAGAAATATGAAGCAGTATATAAGTCTAAGAACTATTGCTAGTGCTATTGCTGTCAAATCAATGTCGACTTTTAGCAATCATAAATATAGTTCTTCTCCAAGACAATCTGTCCCCAGTCTGGTCTTTGGGATATTTCAGTGGTAGGTTAATTCTAAAATATGTATTGATTGTATTCTATAATATTTTTATTGTCTAATATAGTACATTAATGGAGTAAAATATCATAACATGATTAGGGTAAAACATTTTAGTATTCTGTGATCCTATTCATTTTTCAGTATACAGTATCATTGTATAAATTCTTTGGGAAAGTTTACAATTTGGACTCTTGAGTTGTTTTTTGGAATGTGATAAATTCTGCTTAATTGATTGAATACAATTAAAAGAAACTATGTAGTAGAGACTTGAGTGCTAAAAGCAGCTATGTTTGTTTTAATACTTTAAAATTGTCATAAAATTACTTTTATAGAACATTGTAGCCAACATTCAAAATTAGTAACCTTCCAGTATTTCCCATTCCAGCATCTTCCATTCATCCTAGGTCTCCCATTTTATTAGCAATTTGACTTTCAAACGAAATAAAGACGAAGAGATGTCAATGCTAATATCACCAAGATTCTCCTTAGCTGCATGGACCACTTTAAGACTTCAGTTTATGTTTCAGGATGCTTTTTAAAAATGTGTAATTAAGGAAAACAAAGTCCTATTTCACTTGGAAAGAAATAGTAATAAGGAAATCCTTTTTTTAAAAAAAAAAGAGAAGAACAATTTTTTTTCCCTCAAGAAATGCATTTTTAACTCACAAATTGCCTTGGGAAGATTTACATCTTAAGAAACTGACACTTTTATGGTCTACTTAGAAATCAGCTTATGGTCATTGTAACAATAATTTATTTAATGTAATAATTTATTTAATGTTGAAATCAACACAGAAAAGACTTTGAAGAAAAGTGTTAGATTCGGGCAACGAGAGAACAGACTCCGGACAAGAAGTGACTCAACAGCTCTTTATTAGTAGTAGTAGTGATCCAGCTTGGTGTGTGGTCTGAGAGTTCCCCTTTTATAGGGATCGGGTACACCTCTCGTCCAATCAGAACGATCCCTTGTTCCCGCCCTAGCGGTGGACCTGAGTGGAGAATTACACCGATATATGCTAATATCTAACACCCCTCCCTTCTTAGACGGAGTGTTCCGGTTAGTAACAAAGTCCTTTAAATATGTGGGTTTCTGTCTTACACGGGTGGATCGTCGGAGTTCGGGTTGAGTTGGAGTGGGCGTGAGATCGGCTTGTTCTGCTTTTTTCGTTTCGCAGTCGGGAGGTGGAAGGCTTTCCTTGCTCGGATGCTGTTCCGATCCGTCGTTGATCTCCGGTTCCACTCTAGGCTCCGGGGTGCTGTAGTCTTCTGTGTTCGGGCTCTCAAGTTGCTGACTTTCCGACGGGATATAGTCCTCGTTAGCAGATCGCAGGTTAGAGTGCGCCAGGCGGCCCCGGAGTTGGTCTATGTGCCTTTTCCAATGTCTACCGTCCTCTAGTTCCAGCAAGTATGATCGTGGACCTGTGATACCAATTACCCTTGCCAGCATCCACAGTGTTCCCCCTGCATAGTTGTGGGCGTATACTGAATCCCCTATGCTAAAACTCCGAATTTTGCTTGTAGAGTCTGGGGGCGATGTGGCAGAGTAATTTGGGTGAAGTCGGTCCAGGTGAGACCATAGACGGCGGCCCATGAGGAGTTCAGCGGGGCTCCTACCCGTCGTGGCGCTAGGGGTAATATGCTGGATTAGTAGGTAATGGTCAATTCGTGTTTGCCAATCACCTGGGCCCATCCTAGCGAGGGCCTCTTTTGCAGCTCGCACCATTCTTTCCGCCTGTCCATTCGAGGCCGGATGGAATGGCGCGACAAGGGCATGCCGAATTCCCTGACTTGCTAGGTATGTTTTGAATTGCATGGCCGTGAATTGGGGCCCGTTATCTGAGACCAGGAGGTTGGGCAGGCCATGAGTGGCGAAAAGTCACCGTAGTACCTTAATGACTGCCTCTGCCGTGATTGAAGTCATTAGGACTACTTCCAACCATTTGGAGTATGCATCCACAACTATTAGAAATGTTTGCCCCTGGACTGGTCCTGCGAAATCAATGTGTATTCACGACCAGGGTGCTTTCGGTTTGTCCCATTCTGTGGCGGGCGCTTCAGGGGGTGCTGGTCTAGATTCTTGGCACGGGTCACAAGTGGCTACCCATTCCTCTATCTCTTTGTCCATGTTTGGCCACTAAACGTAACTCCTAGCTAACGCTTTCATCCTTACGATCCCCGGATGCCCAACATGTAATGCCTCTAAAACATTTTTCCGCAACGCGTATGGAACAACAACTCGATCCCCCCATAATAAACAACCTTGTAAAACCGACAGTTCATCGCGTTTTGACCAAAACAGTTTGAATTCGGGTCCCACATTTTCCTTTGGCCACCCCCTCCATACCCAAGTTTGTACTTGTCTGATTACATTGTCCTTGGCAGAAAATCTAGCAATGTCCAAAGAAGAAACTGGTCCTGAGTCCAAACAGTCAATCAATAAAACCGGTATCTCGGGAGTGGGGTCTGTTAATAGTTCTGGAAGTGGGCAACGGCTGAGTGCGTCAGCGTGCCCTAGTGTGGAACCCGGTCGATGTATCAGTTTGTAGGAATACGCAGCCAGGAAAACAGTCTACCTGGTCATGCGCGGGGAGAGTGAGACCGCTGTGGGGCAGTTTCCCACCAAAAGACCAAGCAGAGGTTTGTGGTCTGTGATGAGTTCGAAATTGCGGCCGTAGAGATACTCGTGGAAACGTTTGATTCCTGCCACAGCGGCTAACGCTTCCCTGTCCATCTGGCTGTAGTTTCTTTCAGCCGATGATAAAGTCCTTGAGTAGAATGCTATGGGCGCTTCGTTCCCGTTTGGCATTCTGTGGCTGAGAATTGCGCCGACGCCGAAAGGTGATGCATCGCAGGTCAATACCAGTGGTAGAGTTTGGCTGTATTGGATGAGTAACGAGTCGGTTGTGAGCAGGCGCTTGACTGCGGCGAAGGCTGCTGCCTCGGTGTGTCCCCATGTCCATTTCGCGTTCTTGGCGAGGAGTCGGTGTAGCGGCTCAGCGACGGTAGCTTTCTGTCTTAGAAAAACGCTGTAGAAGTTAAGAAGTCCGAGGAATGCCTGCAACTCGGTCTGATTTCATGGTGTGGGGGCGTCCTGGATCGCCTTAATTTTCTTCGATGTTGGGTGTATACCCAGTCCATCGATTCTATACCCCAGGAATTCTATGCTAGGCACATTAATTTGGCATTTTTCTTTTTTGAGGCGGAGACCCTTTTCTCTGATTCTGGCCAAAACAGTTCTAACACGTTTTAGTAGTTGCTCCTCGTTTGCAGCTGACACCAAGATGTCGTCAAAATAGGGGACGACTCCTGGTATCCCCTGTAAAAGCCGTTCCATGACGCATTGGAATAGACCTGGAGCGATGCTTACGCCGAATTGTAACTGGTTGCATTTGAAAGCACCCCTGTGCGTCACTATAGTTTGGGCCTCCGCCGTGGCGCTATCCACAGGCAACTGCTGATACACTTGTGCCATGTCTAATTTTGCAAATATTTTTCCTGGCCCCAACGAGTGCAATAGGTGCTGGACTACGGGCACAGGATACGCGCTCTGTTGTAGGGCGACATTAATTGTGCATTTATAGTCCGCGCAGATGCAGACTGACCCATCTGGTTTAACTGGGATCACGATGGGGGTTTCCCAGCGCGCGTGATCCACCGGTTCAAGGATCCCCTGTTCTACGAGCTTATCAATCTCCTTATCAATCTTGGGACGGAGCGCAAAAGGCACTCTTCTAGGTTTGAGTCGGATTGGCGCCACGTTGGGGTCTAGATTGAATGATATTGGTTTACCCACATACTTACCAAGACCAGGGCTGAACACATCCTCGAACTCCTTAAAAATCTGTTCTGCGCTGCTGTTTTCTACGACGTTGATTCCGGTGACTTCTAGCCCCAGGGCTTCGAACCAATCCAGTCCCAGGAGGCTCTGTAATGGCGCGCTGGCGACGATCACGGGCAGCTGGGCTACGATGTCCTTGAACTGCACCCGAAATGTGCCTTGACCCACGATGGGGACCCTGTTCCCCTGGTAGTCTCGTAGCAGGATGTCTGGTGTTCGCAGCTGGCGCTTTTTAAGGCTAGGAATTGCCCTTTTCATGACTGACCATGAAATGATCATCAGGGACGATCCCATGTCGACTTCAAGCTCACAAGGGGAGTCCTCCAGGAGGACAGTGATTTTCAGCTTTTTAGGCCGCTTGGTGCGGACCTGACCTATCGTTGTGAGATAGGTTTGCATTGGTTCTCTCTGGGTCAACTCTCTCTCGGCATCGGTATCCTGGGGATACTCTCTCTCGGCTCTCTGGTAATACGCCCTTTCAGCTCTTTGAGTATATTCACTCTCGGCAAACTCCCTTGGATTTCTCTCTGGGCGCCCTTTGTTCTTCCGCCAAGCCCCTGGGTTGGGCTTCTGTCGGCGGTACATCGGAGGCTGCCATTGTGAGGCAGGGACTTCGCTCCGGCACACTCGTGGGATGTGCCCCAGTTTGTCGCAATGCGAGCAAACAACATTTCTGAAATGACAGGTAGACCGGCGGTGGTTCCCTCCGCAACTTGCACATGGTGGCAAACGGAATTCGGGTTTCCCCACCGGTCTTGAGTGACTGCTCCGCATACGATGGCTGTCTTCGAACTCGCTGTCCTTGACCTCTTGATCGGTGTCCTCATAATGTACTCTAGCGTGTCTGGCTCCGGTCTGGATCGCGCTGTATCCGCGTTGTATAGTCTCGGATGATCTGTCCGCTGATTCGGAAGCTCTTGCCTCATCGAGTGCAATCTGTAGGCTTAAGTTGGGTTTGGCCAACAACCGTTTCTGTAGAGAAATGTCTCTCAACCCGCATATGAGTCGCGCCAGGATTTGCTCATCCAGATCCCTGAACTCGCAATGCGTTGCCGCTTTCCGGAGCGCTGGAACATATTGGTTGATTGATTCTCCCGCCTTCTGGTTCCTCGTGTTGAATTCCTGGTGGCGAACGTGGCGGGAAGGTTTTGGCGCGTAATGTGTTTGCAATGTCTGTTTTAGCGCCGCCCATGATACCGCCTGTATGGGTGTTGGTTCTGAGAGATCTCTGGCCATTTCGAAAACTTCTCGGCCGCAGTAGCTCAGGAATATGTTCTTCTTTTGAGAGTCCGGTACTCCTGCGTAATCGTTTGCCTCGAGAAAACACTCGAACCGTAGCATGTAGGATTCCCAATGATCGGCGATTGGGTTGAATGGAGCTGGAGGAGTGTGCATCGCCATCTTGTCTGCGTTTGAATTTGCCGCGCTGAGATGGCTGCCGGAATTTCCGCCGAATTCCTAGGCTGGATCGAATCCTTGGATTCTGGAGGTAGCTTCTTCGTCCTATCTGTCTCTCGATCCCACCTTCGTCACCAATGTTAGATTCGGGCAACGAGAGAACAGACTCCGGACAAGAAGTGACTTAACAGCTCTTTATTAGTAGTAGTAGTGATCCAGCTTGGTGTGTGGTCTGAGAGTTCCCCTTTTATAGGGATCGGGTACACCTCTCGTCCAATCAGAACGATCCCTTGTTCCCGCCCTAGCGGCGGACCTGAGTGGAGACTTACACCGATATATGCTAATATCTAACAAAAAGCAGAGTGCCTTCTTATGCAGAACAGTTCTGATAAGTCAACACACTAATAGTAGCAACAGGGCATTAAAATAATCCTCAAGGAAACCAAGAATAATCCTTTCAAGCTATGATTATGAAGATTTTCCATTTGTTTTATAGAATGTAGGATCTTCAAACATCAATGGCAAATATGGGGAAAGGGTAGTCATGGTGAACAGAGCAATAGAAATATGCCGTTCAGTTATTCATCCTCTTCCTTGGACCACTTACATCACCAAAGCAACATCTAAAACATATTTTTTTGAGGGGGGGGTGTTTTCAAACAAACTATTTTGTTTGAGCCATAAGGAAAGCTCTTAACTCTGCCTAGCTACCTGACCCTAACTCCACTAAGCCTTGGGATAAGGCTATTACATTGCAATGGATTTTTCCACTGTTTTTCTGGATACCATCTGAATGTAATATTAGGAATATTTTATTCAGGCTTTTGGAAATTTTTGAAATCAGCCTTCCATCTTTCATGTTATTAAACATCTACTAAAAGTTTCATACATGGTTTTAAAATGAATTGGTATTATATTGATTATATTGATGATATTCAGCATCTTTCCTTTTTAGGTATCTTGAGAGCTTCACTCTGGTTTTGGCTTTTAAAAGAACTACATGTGTGGGAGAACAGACTGAATGTAATCCTGGGGAAGACAAATTTGGGGAAATATAGCAATAACCGGAAAGGACTGGTTTTCCTTAAAGGCCAAGTTTATAAGAATAGTCACAAAATGGCAGATAGCATATGTTTTAACATAAATAAATTCACAAGCAAATAGTATTCACATTGCCTATCCCTCCTCTGCTTGAAGATTTTGTTGTTTCACTGGCAATCCAAGTGCAGGAGCTATTGAAAGACCCAGGTCTTATCCATCTTTGGCTAACCTAATACTCTCAAAATACATAGCACTGTGCCACCAAAACCCAAGTTCTCTGGGAATGGTCGACATTGTAATGCAAGGCAATTAAAAGGCATCACCTTGAGAAAGTCTAATTTAATCTCTAAATCCAGTGTGGGTTTTTCCTTAGTGCAGCTTCTCATAGGTTCAATATTTTGCAACATACAGATAATTTCCTTATCCCTGTATTTCATGACCTCCTAGTAACAGTCAATAGTTCAGGAAACAGAGTAAGGGCAGGGCTGAAAGAAGCTGCCCCCCCCCTTCTTGGGTTGGGAAAGGCATGCAATGAGCTTGCTTCAAAACTGTCTTTCCACTGACAGCAAAAGGGTTGTTGTGACATCTAGTGGCTATGGAAAAATGCTGCTGCTTTTTGTTTCTACTTTACTTACTTACTTTACTTTTATTGGATTTGTTAACCGCTCCCTCTCCCCTAGGGGACTCGGGGCGGTGTACAGACAGAATAAAAACATTATAAAAAACATTATATACAGCAAATTACAAAACCCCATAAAAACAAATTAAACATAAGTCTGTACAATAATGCCTAGATTAATTAATGATTAAAACCAAATTAAAATACCCCAATTTAAAATAACCAGTCAGGAAGATCATCTTTCTAGATACATTCTAGTATCTAAACTGACTCCAAAATGCTGATTATGAATGTGAGACATGGAAGAGTCCCAAATTCTTCACTATTTGTCCAAAGATTTTGACATTCCTACCACTGTCCCTGTCTTCTCTGTCCCAGAAATCACTAACTAAATAAAGAGTGAAAAAAATGCTTCTTCTAAGTTGGGCTCAAATTCTGCACATATTCGTATCCTTTCCTTAGTAATAATGCAGAGGTGACTTTTCACTGTCTTCTTCTGGTAGATTTTTCTTAACTTCACCGAGGCTAAACGTACTTATCTGTCCACTCCAAGGTCAACCAGGTTCTGCAGCCTAGCTTGGTTTGGTTAAACAAAATATACCTACATTATTTTAAAACTTGAGAAAGGGGAGCAAGGATTTAACTGTTGTCAGGAGAGGAGAATTAGTAGTGACACGTTCAAGAATATATGAACATCTTGCATAGGGTCATGTTCTCCCTTACAGTGCCATTGATCCTGATAATTACATATTGCTTCTAATATCAGAAGCCATTATATTCTTGCAATTTTGAAACCAGGGAAAGATCCAAACCTTCCCCAAAGTTACAGGCCACTTGCTCTTCTATGTGTCACGCACAAACCTTTAGAAAGGCTTGTGTTATAGAATAGCTCTAGCAGTAGAATCTATAATCCAAATAGAACAATCCGGATTGCAGTGATCAAATCCTTGCACTAACTTCTTATCTGGAGAATGGACTCCAAAGGAAAATAAAGAAATGTCTCTATTTTTCTTGACCTCTTGGTGACCTACGATACAGTCTGGAGAGAAGGACTTCTCCTCCAACTAATCAAGGTTATACCTTGTCACAACACCATTGCCTTGATTCATTGCCTTGATTGGCAACATTTTGTGTAACAGGCTATTTCAAGTTTTGTAGCAGACTCTGTAACAGCTTTGTTCCCTATGCCATCTGTCTGGTAAACTCGCAAGATTCATCTTTCACCCATGTTCATGTATACATCTGAACTAGACTGTGTTGTTTCTCTGTGTCATATAATATATGTGGATATATGCATCATTTTATATTTATTTATTTATTCTGTCATGTTTATGTAGCATATATTGGAGGTGGTGGCCCATTGAGAGCTGTATGCAATGAAATTTCATTTTAATGTATGCCGATTAGTGTATATTCAAAATGCCAATAAAGTTATTCTAAGTCTAATTCAATAAAAGCAGGTATTGTAAGATGAACAACAGACTATCACAAGGACCAGTGCTATCCCCTTCTCTTTGTAACTTTACATCTATGACAGTGGTTCTCAACCTGTGGGTCGCGACCCCTTTGGGGTCGAACGACCCTTTCTCAGGGGTCACCTAAGACCATCGGAAAACACATATTTTTGATGGTCTTAGGAACCGAGACACCTGCGTGCCACTGTTTAGAGCCAGGGGGCGCTGCCTAGCGAAAGGGAAGGGCTACCTGACAGGAGCAGCGGTGCAAGGACAGCCGACGCCCAGCCAATTGTGACATGAGAGGCACTGGTGGGCGGATCAGACGGCTGCGCCTGATGAGGGGAGAGGAGGGGGGAGAATGGAGCACGCGAGCGCCAGCGAGGCAGTGCCCTGAGAGGTGGCCGGGCTCAGCTTGGTCTCCCAGCGGCGAGGAGAGGGGGAGGGGAGGCCAGGAAGAAGGTGCCAACAACTGAGGTGGGAAGGATGGTGATGATGTCCCTTCAGTCCGCAGCCTCCTCCTCCTCAGAGATTCAGAAGTTCATGCGGCCGCTCTGCAGCTGCTGGCTCCAGACGTTTGGGTTTTCCCTTTTCTGTAAAAACTTCTGTCCATTCACAAGGAGACCCGCCTTCATTTCCTTCCCGTGGTATCTATGAATGAATGAATGGTTGGAAAACTTGGGAGTGAGAGGATTCCAGGAGTTTAGGAGAGGAGGGGAAAAAGGTAGCCGTCACAAAACTTCTTCAGCAAAATAAAGCACTACATCTTTTTAGTTTTAAGCTTCCATGCTTAGAATAGAATGGAATGGAATAGGAAAATGGAATGGGAATGAAATAGGAATTGGATAGAATAGAATAGAACAGAATAGAATAGAATAGAATGAAATAGGAATAGAATGAAATAGGAATAGAAATGTTTATTGGTGAAGTGTTTTAAGACACACAAGGAATTTCTCCAGTGCACCAACTCATAGTGTACATATAAACAGCAGGTAATAGGTCATAGGTCACAATAATAGTTATGATCATTAGTTACAAACAACAATTTATAAATCATTAGGAACCAGGACAGGATGAAAAATAGGAGGGGATATCCAATCTAGTACTGTACTTCTCTTTGACCCTTTTTTTTACTGTCTTTCTTCTCTGTTTTAATTTTATTTTGTAACCAACTGAAATGTTTCATGGACTTTTTGTAACAAGGTTAGAGGTTATATTATATTTAGTTCTACATTTCTACAAATGTACAAGTTCTACATTTAGGCAACAAAAACGGAATGCACAGGTACAGTATAGGTGGTACCTTGCTCAATAGTAGTAACTGTGAGAGGGATCTTGGAATCCTAGTGGACAACCATTTAAATATGAGCCAGCAATGTGCAGCAGCTGCCAAAAAAGCCAACACAGTTCTAGGCTGCATCAACAGAGGGATAGAATCAAGATCACATGAAGTGTTAATACCACTTTATAATGCCTTGGTAAGGCCACACTTGGAATACTGCATTCAGTTCTGGTCGCCATGATGTAAAAAAGATGTGGAGACTCTAGAAAGAGTGCAGAGAAGAGCAACAAAGATGATTAGGGGACTGGAGACTAAAACATATGAAGAACGGTTGCAGGAACTGGGTACGTCTAGCTTAAGAGAAAGAAGGACTAGGGGAGACATGATAGCAGTGTTCCAATATCTCAGGGGTTGCCACAAAGAAGAGGGAGTCAAAGTATTCTCCAAGGCACCTGAGGGTAGAACAAGAAGCAATGGGTGGAAACTAATCAAGGAGAGAAGCAACTTAGAACTGAGGAGAAATTTCCTGACAGTTAGAACAATTAATCAGTGGAACAGCTTGCCTCCAGAAGTTGTGAATGCCCCAACACTGGAAGTCTTTAAGAAGATGTTGGATAGCTATTTGTCTGAAACGGTATAGGGTTTCCTGCCTAGGCAGGGGGTTGGACTAGAAGACCTCCAAGGTCCCTTCCAACTCTACTATTGTATTGTATTGTATATATATATATTATTTTCATTAGCAAACCATTTCACAATATATAATTACATATTGTTTTTGTGGTTAATCAATATGCTTTAATTACGTTCAATTTGTAATAATGAAAATATATCCTGCATATCAGATATTTACATTACAATTCATAACAGTAGCAAAATTACAGTTATGAAGTAGCAATGAAAATAATTTTATGGTTGGAGGTCCCCACAACATGAGGAACTGTATTAAAGGGTCGTGGCATTGGGAAGGTTGAGAACCACTGATCTATGACCTGCCTGAAATGTTTCTCATAAATTTATTTATGCCAATGATATGACTCCTACAGTCCAAAGAACCAACTTCAGTGATGTAGAGAGCATCCTTTCTCAAGATCTCCAGATACTTCAAAAAATGGCACCTCCAACTAAGCCTGACAAAAACAGAAGTAGCCATATTTCAGGCAAATTACCAGACTTCACTGAAGTTCCGGAATCATATTTTTCAATGTAGTAACTCTACAAAGTACTCAGGGATAGCAGATCACTAGCCTTCTGACAGCACCCAGAAAAAACAGCTGCAAAATGGAAAAACCACAACTGTTTAATGAACAGATTGCCTGAAGCATCCTGGGGTGCTGATGCTAACACCCCATGGCTTGGCTTTGGTTTATTCCACAGCTGAATATTGAGTTGCCATGTGGTTTAACAGCACCCATGTCCAAATGGTCCATGTCCAACTTTGCCAGTGAGAATCTGAAACATAAGAAATATGAACACAGGAAAGCTCAGCACAGTAAAAGAGGAAATGGAGCAACTATATATTGCCACCTAGAGTAGCCCCTTAGCCAGATAGGCAGCAAATGAATTTAACAAATAAATAAATATTGACATCTTGGCATTGGTGTATTGCAATACATTAAAAGTACATAATTTCAGTCAGAAAGTCACTCAGCAATTTAAAAACAAAGAAGAAACAGTGCTATTTTCTTAATTAGGGGAGGATATACAAGGGCATCACTTGGCATAATGCTATCAATGATTGATTAATATCAATTAGAGTTTGTGAACAGCCCTTTAATATAACAAGTATCTTTCTCTTTATTATTGTTTATTTCTTTAATTTTAAATCCAGCTACCCAAGAGACCTTACTTACTGGAATCTGGTTATTGCCTCTTTAACTCTGTTCTGTGGCAAAATGAAGGCATTCCTGTTTGTCATTCAGTTAATCTACAACAGACAAAACTATGGAACTACACTTTGGAATAGCAAATATTTACCTCACCTTAATGTTGTAACTTGTTTCCTTTTTCAGGCTTCAGAAAGGTAAAAAAGAGACTGTCCTGCAGGTAAGATAGAAGCATCTGCATTTAATTTAAAATTATAATGAAAAATATTGTGGGTTGCAAAGTGGAATTGGTTTATATATTGCTATCAGGGTTGTTTTAAAGTTTATTCAAAGTGTTCTTCTTTTAAAATATGATCTAATCAGACTGGAAAGACTAAGTCAATTTGCCTAGAATCTCTTTCTTTCTGATCAACAGTTTCCATTACTAGATTACATAAAAATTGTCTTTCCATCAGATCCATGTTTAATGGGGATTCTGTCAATAAATTTTTACATCTTTAGTAAGACTTTTAAATATGAAATAATGCAGAAGCATCTTTAGTATTTTCATTATTGTTGTGTTGTTTCAGTGTAAAAAAGAACACTAAATGAATTTGGGAAGATTTCTAATCTTAGTTTATTTTAATGTGAAAGTAATAAATTAACATGAGATAATCCCATTGATGCTACCTTTAGAAAAGATATTGGGATAAATGAGTTGGATGGGGTTGTACTACAGCCTCCAAATGCCAAAACATCCTTTCTTTTTTAATTACAATATTAACTTGTGTCATCAATTTATGTTTACTCTTTTCACCAGAAAGAAGCAACTGATGTGCAAAATGAAAACTAACTTTTTGTTGGTCTTCTTTGGACTGATTGCTGAAATGTACATATCGAATGGAATAGCAGAAAATTCAGAAGTGGAGGTACCACAGAGCTTAGTGTTAAATCTCTTCCCTTTCAATGATTCTGATAAACAATATCCACATGATACTACTCAAAAGTCATCTAGTGAAAGCCCCTCATCATTAGTCTCTTTGCACAATTTCACAGAAAAAATTAACAATTTTGGATTCAATCTCTACAGGAAAATAGCACTGCAGCATGACAGCAATATCTTCTTCTCCCCGCTATCACTGTCTTTTACTCTAGCAACATTCATGTTGGCGTCAGAAGGGGCAACCCACCGCCAAATAAGTCAATCTTTAAATTTGCTGTTTATGAAAGAAAAAGAGGAGCAGTTTCTGACTTTGTTCCAACAACTAAGGCTTAACATCACCCAAAATGAAGAGTTCACTCTTTCGCAGAATAGCTTCTCTTTCATCCAGGAAGAATTTCAGATCAAGGATGCTTTCCATAACTTGTCCAAGAAATATTTTGACATGGAATTTTTGTCAGTTGATTTCCACAACTCTACTCTTGCCAAAAAAATTATCAATGAGCACATTAAAAAGTACACAAGAGGTGTGATCCCTACACTGTTTCACACTTTTGATCAGCATGCTAAAATCATTCTACTGAATTACATACTATTTCAAGGTAACTTTTTTTCATTAATTCTTTCATGGTTTTTAAAGAGGAGAGCTCAGGGCACCAGCCACAGTAACTTTATCAGAGTGTCTCTCTGTAAAAAATGTGGGAAACCTGTCCTTAACTTAATCTCCTAAATGTGTCAACAGAAGGGTCCATTCTCAAAGCTATTATTCCTTTTCCTATATGTTTTGTTTATGGGTGGAAAGGCCAATTGATTCACATCAATTATCCTTCTCATGTGACATACTTCACTGATATTTATTATTATTATTATTATTATTATTATTATTATTATTATTATTATTATTATTATTATTATTATTATTATTATTATTATTATTTCTTGGATTTCTAAACCGCCCCCTCTCCCAAAAAGGGACTCGGGGCGGTGTACAGCCAAATGCAGATAAAAATACAATAATATAAAACAGTTAAATACATTTGGGTGGAGGAGATAAGGCTGTAGAAGAAATAAATATACCATAAAAGCCCTAAAAACATCCCCAATTAAAATACCCAAACCCAATTAAAATATATCCCCAGGAGGTAAAACTAAGAGAGTGCCAGGCCAGCTGATTGAAATAGGTGAGTCTTTAATTTTTGACGGAAGGAACGGAGGTCGGTGGTAGTTCGAATATCAGGGGGGAGGTCATTCCAGAGGGTTGGGCCCATCACAGAGAAGGACCTACTCCTAGGTGTCGCCCGCTGGCATTGCCTAGCGGACGGCACCAGAAGGAGTCCCTCCCTGTGTGAGCGGATAGGTCGCAGGGACGTGTGTGGTAGGATGCGATCCTGCAGATAACTAGGTCCTATGCCATGGAGCGCTTTAAAGATGGTGATCAATACCTTGAAACGCACCCGAAAGGCCACAGGTAGCCAGTGCAGCTCGTGCAGGAGAGGTGTTACGTGGGAGTAACGTGTACTCCCCATGATAACCCGCGCGGCTGCGTTCTGAACTAACTGCAGTCTCCGGATGCGTCCCAAGGGAAGCCCCATGTAGAGGGCATTGCAGTAGTCCAGGCGAGACGTCACCAGCGCATGAGTGACCGTGCGCAGGGCACTCCGGTCCAATAGGGGGCGCAATTGGCGCACCAGGCGAACCTGGTGGAACGCCCCCCTTGCCACGGCTGCCACATGGTCCTCTATTGACAACCGGGCATCAAGGAGGACGCCCAAATTGCACGCCCGCTCCACAGGGGACAGTTGTTCGCCCCCTATGGCCAGCGATGGTGTCAGCTGACTGAATCGAGGTGCCGGTACCCACAGTCACTCGGTCTTGGAGGGGTTGAGTTTGAGTCTGTTGTCCCCCATCCAGACCCCGACGGCTTCCAAACACCGGGACATCACTTCGACAGCCTCGTTGGGGTGGTTTGGGGTTGAAATGTACAGCTGAGTATCATCAGCATACAGGTGGTATCCCACCCCAAAACCACGAATGATCTCACCCAGCGGCTTCACGTATGCGTTGAACAGGAGAGGCGAGAGGACCGACCCCTGTGGCACTCCACAAGTGAGTGGCCTCAGGGACGACCTCTGCCCCCCTGTCAACACACATTGCTTCCGGTCGGAGAGGTAGGAGCCGAACCACCGCAAAACGGTGCCTCCGACTCCCATCCCCTCCAACCGGCGCAATAGGATACCATGGTCGATGGTATCAAAAGCCGCCGAGAGGTCTAATAGGACCAGGATAGAGGAACAACCCCTATCTCTGGCCCTCCAGAGATCATCAACCAACGCGACCAAGGCTGTCTCTGTGCTGTGCCCGGGTCGGAAGCCGGACTGGCGTGGGTCTAGATAGTCGGATTCGTCCAGGTGTCGTGGGAACTGCTGCGCCACCACATTCTCAACAACCTTCGCCAAGAAGGGGAGGTTGGAGACTGGACGGTAATTAGCTAGCTCCATTGGGTCGAGCGAAGGTCTCTTGAGCAAGGGTCTCACCACCGCCTCTTTCAAGGCGGTTGGTAAGTATCCCTCACCCAATGAGGCGTTCACCAGGCCCAGAAGCCAGCCTCGTGTCACCTCCCAGGCTGCCAGTACCAGCCAGGAGGGGCACGGGTCCATTGAACATGTGGTGGGCCGCAGCCGTCCACGCAACCTGTCCAAATCCTCGGGGGCAACAGAGTCAAACTCCTCCCAGAATGGTCTCTCAAGACTCGCTGTTGACGGCTCGTCTGGTCCACTGACGGAGGTCCATCCGCTCCGGATCTGATCGATTTTGTCCTGGAGATATTCTCCAAACTCCTCTGCTCTTCCCTGTAAGGGTGTCTCGCGCGTCCCTTGTGATAGAAGGGAGCGGGTCACCCGAAACAGGGTGGCAGGGTGGTTATCCGCGGACGCAATAAGGGCGGCACAATATCTATGCTTGGCCGCTCTTATTGCCACAAGGTAAGTCCGCAAATAGGCTCTTACCTGTGTTCGATCAGATTCGGAGTGTGAGGACCTCCACCTGCTCTCTAGACGTCTCCTGTGGCGCTTCATCACCCTTAGCTCCTCAGTGAACCAAGGAGCCCGGGTGGGTCGATGTCGCAGGAGAGGTCGCAAAGGCGCAACCCGGTCCAAGGCCCCAGTCGTCGCCCTATTCCAGGCAGTCACTAGGTCCTCGGAGCGGGAGCGGGACAGGGCTACAGGTATTGGCCCAAGCTCCGTCTGGAATCTGTCCGATTCCATCAGGTGCCTGGGGCGGTACCAGCTTGTAGAGTCTGGTTCCGCCTCGGAGCGGTGGGGGATAGCGCCAGGGAAGTCCAGCCGGAGGGATGAGTGATCTGACCATGACAGGGGCGTGATGACTAAGTCCCCTATTCCCAGATCACTCGTCCACTGTTCAGATACAAAAATGAGGTCCAGTGTGTGGCCCCCTTCGTGAGTGGGGCCCTGAACTAATTGGGTCAGGTCCATGGCCGTCATGGAAGCCATGAACTCCCGAGCCACCTCGGAAGCCGCTCCCGTTGACAGCAAGTTGAAGTCCCCCATGACCAAAAGTCTGGGAGTCTCAACTGCCGTCGCTGAGATTAGCTCGAGGAGCTCGGGCAGGGCTGCTGATGCATAGCGAGGAGCCAAGTATACAATCAGCAAGCCCCACTGCCTCCCTGGGCCCCAGTTCACACCAAGGGACTCACACCCGGGTATCTGAGGGACAGTGAACTCCCTCGGCTCTAAACGTTCCCGAATAACCACCGCCACCCCACCACCCTTACCCAGGGCCCGGGGCTGATGGAATGCCCGGAAACCTGGTGGGCACATTTCCACGAGGGGTAAACCACCCTCATGGCCCAACCAGGTCTCCGTTATCCCTGCAAGGTCTAGCTCCCCCTCTGAGATCAACTCATTAATGAGGGGGGCCTTGTTGGTAACAGACCTTGCATTGCAGAGCATCAGCCACAGGCCCTGGCTCTGTAGTTCCTGTCCACCTAGACTGCAGGGGTTGGTACAAGCGACCGGGCGTAACCAGCAGCCACGGTCTCCCAACCGACCTTGGGATCTTATCCTGTCCTCGCATCCCCTCCTCCCCACGACCGTTGTAATAGGACAACCCTCTGCTCGAGTGACCTTTATTTCCCCCCCCCTCCACCGCATCCCCGTCCTTCCTAGACTCACCTGTTTGTCCGGCACTGGCTCTCCTCCCGGTCTGATTAGCCCTCCCCCCCACCCTGGAACCCCCTAAAAAAGATAAAAAACATTTTACTAAAAATCCCCTTAACTTCCGGTTCCTGCACCTCTCGGGGTCCACGAACCCGTCCTCGAGGCGGGCCCTTGAAAGAGCCAAGGGCCAAACCTGCGAGAGAGGGGCCTCCCGCAGGCGGAGCAAGTCTAACCTCGAATAGGTTATTATCAAAATTCCAGTGGGGGTTAAGGTGCTGTAGATGGTAAAAATAAGTCAGTATGGGGGGGTGGGGTAAAAGGCATTAGTCTCATAAGTCAGTGTGGGGGGGGTAAGAGGCATTGTCCTGGATGATTCTTCAGTAAAGAGTAAAGAGTGGGGGGGGGAGCAGATGTCCAGATGATAAGATTAGACGGATATGGCGAAGATGGAAAAAATGGTAGAAAAAATGGGTGATAGCCCCAGCTGGTAAATGGTAAGATAGTAAAATAGATGATAACCCTCCATAGTCTTAGATGGTCCTAGGTGGGCATAGGCTCAGGAACAGAGATTCAGGGTCCTTGGTGGGTGGGGGGGGCAATCTTGGCCCAGGTATCCAGATAACCATAATCCCAGGCAGCCTTCCAGCCTCTCCATGGTCATAGGCCCAGTCCATGGCCCTAGGCCAGATCTTCCAGAGGCCTCAGATGATCCAGGCCCCCCCAGCCACCATAGCCACCATCCTATCCCACTCTGTCCTGGTGCCCACCTGAAGGGTCCAATAAACCAGGCTATCACCCAGCGCTCACCCAGGCGTTGTTCCAGGCGTTGGTCTTCCGGCGCCTCCAGGAGTCCAGGGAGCCGCCAAAGGATGACGAGAAGCCTCCGCGAAAAAGCCTCGGCAAGGCCCTTGGTAGAGGCATCTTTACCAGCAGCTGCTGCTATCTCCATTCCGCCTGGCCTCAGGTCTTCTTTCGGCCTCTCCTAGTCGGCTGCCTCGCCTCTTTGCCGGCCGCTCTGTCGCTCCACTTGTCTCCTCTGCCGGCGCGCTTCTATGCCGGCGCGCTCCTCTGCCGACGATCTTCTATGGCCTCCCCTCGATCACCACGACCACCCTGACGGACCGAAATAGGTCCAAAACCAGCCCGGGTGGTTCATCAGTCCGACTCTCGGCCCTCCGATGGAACGAGGGCCGGAAACAGCACCCATTGCCCCATTGGAGCTCTGTAGCATCTCCCGGAGCTCAAGAGGCGACCGCCATTGCCGGAAGCTCCTCCTCGTAGCCATTTCCACGCAGTAATGCCTATTATCATTTCTGGTCCGCATTTCTTATTTTAAACTTGCAGTGCAAATGCTACCAGTGCTATTTAGGTGGGAGAAATTATGAAAATTACTTACCTTCAGGAATGTACAGTGCTATTTCATGTAAAATTGAAGACAATTCACTGCCTTCATGACAGGTGAAAAATCCAAGATATGGTAGTACAGGTAGTGGTACCCATTATGGTTGCATGTTATGACAGCCAACCACTACCCTCTGCTCTCTTTGATGCAGTCATTAAATGACTATGTGTAGGTCCTTAAGTAGATCATGGGTGCCTCAGGGATGAGGGGAGGCCCTAGGAGGCCTACCAGAGGCCTAAGTCCACCTACCCCAGGTCTCCTAAGCCATCACCCAATCTCTGAAACATCCCATGATCTGCTTCCCATTCTTTGGGGTCCTCACTTTTTGCTGGGCAATGTAACATGAATCTGGATGTGGCCACCATTTTCTGAGCAACCACAATTCAATGCAGCCACTCAGAAAATGGCAGCCACTTCCAGGATCACACTATGTGACCCAGCAACAAAGTGGCTTGCTACTTTTCATTTAAAGGTAATTGAGCAAGAATATATGGGGCCTAGTGGGTTGGGAAGCAGACCCAAGGCCTGTAAAGACCCAGTGGGGTCAACAGAGTATGATAGGTGAGGGGAAATAGGCAGGTAGGTAGTGCAGCATTCCTAAGGGTGAATGACAGAGGGGGTGCAATAATGATAGCAAGAGCACTTAGACGTAGCCTTACCACTCCATAGTGCTTTTCAGCACACTCTGGGCAGTTTACAATGTCAGCATATTGCCCCAAACATTCTGGGTCCTCATTTTACCAACCTCAGAAGGATGGAAGGCTGACTCAACTGTGAACCCCATCAGGATCGAACTGCAGACTGTGGGCAGAGGTAGCCTGCAAAACTGCGTTCTAACCACGGTGCCACCACAATATAGGAGGTCTTGTCATAACTTTGAATGGCCACTGATTATAAGTTGAGGACTACCTTTATGATATCTGAATTCCTCATGGTTTTGTAGAAACCTGTCACTGGAAAAACTGAAATTACCAAAGCCCCTGAATGTCCCCATGAAATATTCAGAACTCTATTTTTTAAATTGGACCAGAATATCAAGTCATCATTTCAAGGGGAAGTTGATTGATCAATTATTTGATTGATTGATACAATTTTTACACAATCCATTTCACCTAAATGACTCTTCAAAGGTTTTTTGAGGTTGATCCTGCACACATAAAATATGACCCCCCCCCAAGTTTTAATAAATGATTATTGTATAAATCAGGATCAAGAAATTACATTTTCTACAGTTCTACAATAATAAAACAGAGCACGATATTCCCTGTCTGGTGACTCCTAATTGTTTAAGATATTGATTGCTAGAACCTCCAGAGCCAGCATGGCTCCTGGTTTCTGTGACCTGAGATCCAGCACAAGCAGAAGGGAAGGAGTGATCTGGAAAAATGGATATTCACATATTGCTGCATAAATCATCTAGCACATGAGCATGTTTCTTATCCTATTTGTCTGAACCCATAGCAAAAGGGAAATTCCAGTTAATATTTTTTAATTAAAAATTGTATTTAAGAGAAATTCAAATGGCACCTTCTCTTACCCTAATGTATTAAGAGACCTGTAGTAGGGATGAAGACTATTATATGTGAAAGTGAAATGAAATGATGCCTCTTTATGCCTTTTCTGATCTTTATGAATGTAATGGTAAGTCCAGAAGGAGTTCTATGTACAGAGTTCTGTAAATACTTTGCGCTGAATGTAGTGAGGCTATCAAGTGAATTCTCTCCCCCTATCAAATATTTAATGAATATGATTTTGAAGCAAAGCCAGGCCTCATAGAGATGTGCAGATACAAGAAGAGATACCTCTCCTTGCAATTTTCATGGGGGGGGGGGATTGAAAATTGCCTTATATGGCCTGTATATTGTTGAATTTCTATTGTTTTAATGAATATCATGAATTTCATTTCTCTATCATTTTCATAGCCAAAAAAAAAGGGGGGGGGGAGTGAATGAGACCAGAAAGATATTTCCAGCTGTTGCCTGTCAAATATTTGAAAAGAGCACCATGGCAACTAAAAAGCCTATTGCAATTAAATATTGCTAATTTCACTTCTGTATTTTTAGCTCTTGCTCTGATTCTTTTCTAATTGCAAAGTTGCAATAAAGTGCGTTGCTGAGAGATGAGGGAGGATGAGGACATCTGCTATGTTGAACATTAAGGGGCAATTTAATTCCTAGAGGATTCGGTGAGTTTTAAGCAATTGGAAAACATGCAGGATGGCACCCATTGTAAGTGGGAGGTTACAAGGAGGTAACTAAACATTTCTTGGTAGATGGGAGTAGGGAGAATTGGCACAATCACATTGAACAATAAGGCAATAGCTTTTAAGAGACCAAAATGGATTGCGTTGGAGCCTCTGTTTAGAGATAGTATTCAGCAGGTTCTGACCAGTTCTGGAGAACCGGTAGCGGAAATTTTGAATAGTTCAGAGAACCGGTAAATACCACCTCTGGCTGGCCCCACCCCATCTATTTTCTGCCTCCCGAGTCTCAGCTGATCGGGAGGGTATGGGGATTTTGCAGTAACCTTCCCCTGGAGTGGGGTGGGAATGGAGATTTTGCAGTAACCTTCCCCTTTCATGGCCCACCAAGCCATGCCAGGCCCACCAAGCCACGCCTACAGAACCGGTAGTAAAAAAAATTGAATCCCACCACTACTTTGGTTCTGTCTCCATAGCTATTCAAAGAAGTGTTGTTGATCCCACAAAGTTGTGCTGGGAATGATAGTGGAATGAGAGACCTTTGAATCCCCAATAGGGAAGGAAAACTGGTCAGTAGCATAGATAACAAATGTGGTGCCACTGACTTCTCATATGAGGCCATGTTCTGCCTTGGCATTGCAAGCAAAGTAGGTGGCGCCCGAACTAAGAAATGGTTAGAGCAGGATAATATTTAGATATGAATGAATGAATTTTGGATTAAATGTACTGAGTAAGATTATTCTCAAGTGGTGGGAAGTCCAGATTTAAGTCTCCATTTGATCATGGAGCTCACTGGCTCTACAGTATTCATCTGTGACAGTGAAGTAGAACTGCACACTGATGCATGGAGCCAGTCAGTATGAAAAAGTAAGAGAGTAGCATTTATCGGCTTTTCAAAATGAAATGGGGCTGGATTGAACTGGTGATTCATATAATTAATCACTACTCCTCTAACAAGAGACTCGGTTAATGTGCAGCTCCTATTTATGAAAAGGAATCTCATTTGAAACAGTCATTAGCCCCTGTTATTGGATCAGAACCAGAGATTCAAACATAGGAGTGGAGTATAGATTTAAAGTTTCAGTCATACTATGGAAGAATAGAAATTCATCTTTAAATTGAAGTAAATCAGGCTGATTTGTACCTGGATTACTGTTGAATTTTCCCTCAATAATTCTGGATTATATCACAATATAAAATAACATTGCATTTCTTTATATTCTCAGGCAAATGGCTACATCCATTTTCTGCTAAATTTACAGAGCTGGAAACTTTCTATATAGACAATTACAGGACTGTTCAAGTGCCAACGATGTTCAAAACAGACAGGATTGCTTCCATATTTGATAAGACCTTGCAGTGTAATGTGATAAAGCTGCCATACAAAGGAAGTGTGCAGATGTTGATTGTTATGCCTGTGAAGGAAGCTGATTATATGTTTGTTGAAGACCATCTAACCAATGAGCTTGTGGACTCTTGGCTTCAGACCATGAAGATCAGGTATAAGTCATAACAATCAAATCACATTTTTGATTCCTAAAATCCTGGATACAAAATCCTGTAGTACAAATTAAAATGGCCAAACAGAAAAAATGTCAATAGAAATAACAAGAAGAGGAAGAAAAGGGAGTAACTGGGAATAGGCCATTGAAATTTGCCAAAGACACCTTCGATCTTTACAATATATTGCTTCATCGAAAATAAAGAAAAGCCATTGAGTTCCCTATTACCGAGTCTACTGAGAAAAAAAGAATTGGCTTTTACTTATTTAAAAAGGTCTATAACTTCTGTAAGATCTTCTGCATCATTTTTGTGAAAGCCTTCCATATGCCTGAAATTTTCATATAGTTTTCTCTTTCACAAGTTATACTTATCCAATTAATTCAAGTAAGACTTGTCACATGCATTGCCTTTGCATCATTGGTGCTCAAAATTTCATAGCATCCAGAAAGAAGGCAACAATATGCAAATGTTCTGCTGCCTGCTATTTATCTTTACAATGTTTTTTGTGCATGCAAAGTCCAGTATATGCACGTTTACCTTCAACTTGCATTTGTATTTGTTTACATTACAGGAAAATGGATATTTACTTTCCAAGCTTCAAACTAGATCAGACATATTACATGGATCAGCTGCTTCAGGATTTGGGAATTAAAGATCTTTTCTCTTATAAAGCAGACCTAAGCCATCTCACAATTCATAAATTTGCAAAAATATCACAGGTAAAAAAACGATTTGTTAATTCTGCAGCTTACTATATTCTTCAACTAAACGTATTCAACAAATAACACGAAAACCCATTCGTTTACTGGAGACCCACTTGCTAAACAGTTTGTTTCTCAATTTCATCATGCTAGCTACTTTAGCTGGAGGCAAAAGAAAAAAGAAACAGGTTCAGTGACCCCTCGAATCTTTTGGGCACCAGAAACCGGTTCTGTGGAGAGAGGCTTTTCTGTGGACTGGTGGGGGTGTGATTTCACGTGTTGCCTGATCACGCAGATGGGGATGCAGGACCAATTCTGCTCTTCCCTTGTGACTTGCATGAGCAGCGGGCTGGTGTGCACTTGTGCCAATGGTGGGTTTCAAAAAATTTTAGAACCTTTTCTGTAGGTGTGGCCTGCTTTGTGGGAATAGCTTGCCAGCCATGTGACTGAGTGGGAGTGGCTTGGCAGTCATGTGACTGGGTGGGCGTGGCCAACTTGTAAAATGTGGTGAAACTCACTTAACAACGCTTTTGCTTAGCAACCAAAATGTTGGCTCAGGAACTCTGGCATTGAAGTGTGCAAGTCTTAAAGCTGTCAAGTTACAAGACCCTTGCACCCCTAACCCTTTAGAAAAAAACCTTCAGGGGTGTTCAAACTTGACAGCTTTAAGACTTGTGGACTTCAACTCCCAGAATTCCTCCTCTCACTCTTCATCTTGATGATGTGCGGACGGGCGGGGGGAGGGAGCTGGAACTCATTCTAAACAGCACTGTAGATTTGTGGAACCTCTTCTGTCAAGCTGTCAAGTTACAAGACCCTTGCACCCCTAACCCTTTAAGGAAAAACACCCCAGGGGTCTTCAAACTTGACAGCTTTAAGACTTTAAGGTTTAGATAGGACTCTTAAAGGCAGGCGGGGCAATTGGTGAGCCAGCCAATCAGTGAGAGGCGGGCGGGGCAAGCGTGGTGCGGACGGGCGAGGCGAGGGAGCTGGAACTAGTTCTAAATGGACCGGTAGATTTATGGAACTTCTTCTATAGAAGAGGCTAGAACTGGCAGGAACCCACCCCTGACTTGTGCCCATGTGTGCACACTGCTCATGCAGCCCAGTTCTCCTCTCTACACACACGCCCCACAGCCAGGCTACCAACCATAGAGGTTGGGGACTCCTGTTCTGGGGAAAACCTGCTTCCTACTAATAACTTCCTTGACTGTGTTCATAAACTACCCTAGTGACTTTTGGGACTCCATCAGGTCCAGAGGTCCGGAGAGATTTGATCTTTTGGGCTACCCCTTTTAATTTCCCTTTCCTAATCTCCCTTCTACAGAATGTTTATTTTTTGAAGTTCAATGCTGGCGTATCCCCAGTATGTTCTTATTGAGACAAAGTGTTTGTAGCTGTGGATTCAGGATGCTGCTTCCATATAAGTGTGGGGGGAGGGGGGAAGTATGCATGAACAGTTTTGAGTAAGTTAAGTGGAAATCTGTACTGAAGAGGCGGACCGGTTGATATTGTAGGAAGTTAAAACCCAGCCTTCTCCTAGAAAAATGAAACATCCTGGGAAATATTGAAAAGGCAGAATATTATATTTCCCTGGATAAGAAATGGACAGACATGTTTTTAGGCAGGAAATAGACTCACTCTTAATAGCCCCCACCTTTATCAATGGGCCATTAAAAGGTCCGAGCCAGTGTATTTTGCATAACAAAGATATCCCCCTTCAGCTCCAGGGTGATGGGATTAAGGCATGATAGTATTAGCCCTTTACCCATCTCACCACAGGGCACTTGGGAAGAAGCAAGGTCCGAGCCAGTGTATTTTGCATAACAAAGATATCCCCCTTCAGCTCCAGGGTGATGGGATTAAGGCATGATAGTATTAGCCCTTTACCCATCTCACCACAGGGCACTTGGGAAGAAGCAATGCTCAACCAAACCTGGACTCAAAAGACAGCCATGGCCCCGTGGGAGCCATGGGGCAACCAATCAGAATACAAGCTCAAGATCAAAGCCCAGTGAGGGCATAAAACCAGGGACTTTCAGCATCTCTGCCTTTTTTTCTTCCTCACCCAACATCTGGAAGTATGTGTTCCCCCTTTTCTGTTCAGGAGCTCAAGCCATGTGATCCTGTCCACCACTAAACCATCTTTGTAAGCAGCCTCCATGTTTCCAGTGTCTTTTTCCCTACTTGGAACTGAACCCAGAAGGACATTTCTTCCAACAATTGGAAATGTAAGCATCTTGCTAAAAATCTCCCTACATTTTCACTCTTTTTAGATTCTTCAAAGAGCAAGCATTGAAGTGAATGAGAAAGGAACAGAAGCTGCAGCTGTCACTGGATCAGAAATCATGGCATACTCTTTGCCTGATACTATGCGGATAAATCGGCCATTCATTTTTATGATATATGAAGAAATTGCCAAGATTGTATTGTTTCTGGGCAGAGTTACTAACCCTACAGAACTGTGAATTAAACAAAAGATAGTATTTTATTTTTGATGCACCCTATTTTAGTGACATACCCCCTCCCACCACCACAAGGCAAAGTACATGTTATACTAAGAACACATTTTAAATATGCTCTCGCACTAGCTTCTTAATTTTCAGGAGAAAAATATAGGTATGTGGAAAATAGGTAAACATTTTCCTGCTTAAAATATTTTCACTAAAAATTCCCTCCTCAAAACAATATATAAATATAGCAAGCAGTATCTTTCAGGAAAATAGAATTAGAATAAAAATTTAATGGAAGAAATTACATCCACCCAATCCTGTTTCCAAAAGCACTCAGCACTAAAATAGCAAAAAGGAGCATGGTCAAAGAGGAAACTCCCACATCCATTATTTAGGACAGGAGTCCCCAACCTTTTTGGACCTCAGGGACCACTAAATTCATAATTTTAAATCCCGTGCACCACTAATATGATCTGTCTAATGACTAGGTGGGTGTGGCCAGGTGGTCATGGCCAACTCAATGTCACTCACATCAAGGGGCGCCTAGCCGGCCTCTACTCATCCTTCCCCTCTCAACCACTGCTCGTCTCCCCGTCTGGGCTTCTTGGGCCCCAACAGGAAGCTGTTGTTACAGCTAAGCAGCCACCATGAGAAAGAGTTGGCAAAACAGGTCATTTCAAATTTGATCAGACCAAGAGGCTTAGCAGAAGCACCTCACTGAGGACTACGATCATAGGCTTTCTGTGCAGAAGGAAGACCTGTGGGAGTGCAAGGCTTAGAGGCTCAGTGGGCTGAGAAGGTCAGCCAGTTCCAGGCCATAATGCAGTCCCATTGGAATAAGGCCCTCCAGCTCTTTGCCACCAGTGGCTCTTCCCTCCAGCCTTTGCCCAAAGCCCCGCACCAGGAGGCTGAAGCAGACCCCAAGTTGGAATTTCTGCCCCTCTCCGATCCACACAAAAAGATACCAAAGGGGGAGACTCTCTGCAGCAACACACATATTGCTCATATTGGCCCAGGGCTGTAATTTGAAGACCCCTGATTTAGTGTAATATAAGAAATGCAAATAATTTTTCTGCGGACCATCAAAATTTTCTCATAGACCACCAGTTGGTGACCGCTGGTTTAGGAAATATCTTCATTTAGACAAAACAATTATTAATCCAAAATATATAAAAAGCAGGAACCTGATTTTGGAAAGAGTAGGACAAAAAAAATATCATTTGTTCAGATGTTATGGTCACGAGGTCTACATTTTAAATATAGCTTCCAATTACTGCACTTTAAAAAAAACGTGTATCATACATACTCCTTATTGCTGTTAAAAAGTAGTTGGGCCCTCTTCTCAACATAAAGAAATTACAAATGTTTTCTGCAAGCTGATCTGAATGGAAACCACAACATAGTGCTAAAAGTTAATGCTGCTATGAAAAATATTTTTTAGAATGGGAGAATAGCTATCATGTTCCATTCTGGAGCTTATTCAGTCTGGCAGAAGAATTGCTGAAAGCAATCAATCAAAGCTATTTCAAGTCCTTCATGAGTTTATCCTGATCAACTTGGTCTTGCTTGAAGTGTACAGATCCACAATAAGAATTTGCACTTGTTACAAGGGAGATGCTCTAGATAGCAGCAGAAGGGAAGGGAAATTATATGTACCAGTTAGCATAGAAATGAGAGGCGGCCGATGTGGGAAAGCAAATCAGATTGTGGAAACTACGGAGGTTATCTCATACTGTAGAACCAAGGCAAGATCTTTGCCTGCATTTATTTGTATGGACTTGTCATTGCCTTGGAAAGGGACATCCCAGAGGCACAGTGTGGCTTTCAGCCAGACTGGAATAGAGCAGGAATGATATTTGATATGAGGTGTGCCCAGAAATGCATTCATCAGAACACGCCTCTTTACTGTCTTCCTTGATCTGACAAAGGCATTAAACACTGTAAAGAGGGAGTCTCTCTGGATCTACCTGAGACGTTATGGATGTCCAAGGAAATTTGTGAGGTTGATTCAGCTACTCTACAACAGCTGCATTTATCATTTCCAATGGAGTTAAACATTTATTCAATCTTTTCTTCACTTGCATGTTATCACATTTTGTATATCAGTACCAATTGGATGGCACTCTCTTTGACCTTCACCACTTGAATGCACAAAGTGCTTCTATATAGTCACTCAAGAAACCCCCTTTGCTAATGACTGTGCATTCCTGATACATAAAGTCAGTGATTTGCAATTGATGCTGAACAATTTCTCAGATACTGCTATGCTCTGATTATCAGCTAATTAGATAAGCAGCCTGATTATCAATCTGAAGATTGAATTACTTTAGCAGGCCATGCTAAATTATCTGTACCTGTAGAACAAAAGGTCACAACAGGTAATTCCCGGGTTACATGTGTTCTCTTAGCGAATCTTCGAACCTACGCAATAAGCACCCCCTAGTGTTTGAAAACAAGCACCGAAACTATGGATCTTGCAGCACCACAGCAGTTGTTCACACAACTGCAGAGGCTCTGCAACCTTCATCCTGCACGTTGCAGGCCAAAATGGAGCTTCTGAGGGACGGATTTGATCCTCAGAAGCCCTTTTGGGCATGCAGAGGCCTCCTCCGGCCCACTGCAGACCAAAACGGAATCTCCAGGGGCTGGATTCAGCTCTCTAAGGCTCTGTTTGGCCCTCTGTGGGCCTCCCCTGGCCCATTGCAGGCCGAAATGGAAGCTCCAGGGGCCAGATCTAGCCCTTTGAGGCTCTGTTCAGCCCTCTGCAGGCCTCCCCTGGCCCATGCAGGCCAAAATTGAGCGTCCATGGACTGGATCCATCCCCCAGAAGCTCCATTTCGGCTTGCAATGGAACCTCGGAGGTCCAGATCTTCCTCCCAGAGACTGCATTCTGACCTGCAATGGGCTGGGGGAGGGCCACGGAGGGCTGAATGGAGCCATGGAGCAACAGATCCTCCCCCTCCATTTTGGCCAGCAAGCTATGAGGAGACTGCTTGCTAGAACTTCACAAGGTAAGTGACCCAGCACGGCATATTGTTGGGGAGTATTAGGTATTTCTGTGGGTCGGAGAAGTCTTGGATGGTCTTAGGCAGGTGGCCTGTTCCATCAGTAGGCCTCCCCATGGCCTACAACAACGGATTTCCAGTACCACCATTGTGCTAGACTCTAAACCTCCAAACTGGGATTACACAACCGTTTCTGTGTCCATGGAAGCACCAGTGCTTCTTCTTTGAGCCCAAAGTGCCACTATATAGGCTTGATCAGATAATTTATAATTATGGAGCACTCAGCAAAGGATAATACCCACAAAATACTGGAAAGTTTCACTTTTGGGAAACAGTGTACAAATTGCATCATAAGAGAAGGCTGTATTGGATGTTAGTTAAAAAGGACTGACACTGGGTGAAAGGGATGATTTTAAAAAAACCTCACAGAGGAATTTAGTTGCTACATTTGCATTGCTGAATGCTTTCCATGTGATACTGTGAATGTAAGTTTCTTAAGAATACAAAAAGAAAACCCCACTTATTCTAAGGCAAGCCATTGGTTCATGCAGCTCAATATCATTTAAATGTGGCAACAGTTTTCTAGAGCTTCATTTGTAAACCCATCTGGAAAGACCAGGTATTGAAACTAAGATCTTCAACATAGAAAACATGCTCTACTTACTGAGCCTTTCCAGCTACTGGTGTTACTTTAGTGTTTAAGTGAATAGCTTATTCTTCAAGGGCTTGGTTTGCTACTATAGGAGCAGAGAAATTTTGCTATGTTGCATGTATATTAGGCTTACATATTAATCACTAGTGTATCGGATAAGTAATATTCACGTCTCAGTTTTTTAATTTAAAAATTAAATTAAATTAAAAGCTGCAAATTAAATCTCTCCCACCCAAAACATTCCAGTATTTTAATGGCCTAAGTTTTATTGTGCATAAAGCATTCATTATTTCACATTGTAAAAAGTAACCACACATTTATTCATTCACAAATTAGATTATCTTTATCATACACCAACATATTTAAAAAAACAGATAGTCTGATATCAATATAGTTTTGCTGATTGCATTTGTGAAGTAGAGAAGCTGACAATAGCTTCATACAGTCTCTCTCAAGTATTGGCATAAATTGAATGTTTTAAATAGAACTGCACTTTGCAGGCAAATTTTGATAAGAATGTTAGCATGAATACAAACAGAATGATGTTGATATAGCTAAAAGCATGATGGCTTGAATTAACTACTAATTAAAAACTAGATTAATCATCTCTAAAATGTTGGATAAAGAGAAACTACATTAGGATATACTGGTAAATTAAAACAAAGTATTTGTACAATAAAATTGCAATGTGAAATTTAAGAAATCATTCATATGCTATTTGGAGGTATCTGTTTCTTATTAAAAAGTGAAAAGAAATCCTCTTGACATTTTATACACCAGATAAGCAATATTATCTAAAATTATAGCAGAAGTTTATTTTAAAGGACTACACTTCTCCACATTTCTCTGTTCATGCTTCCAGATTCCACACTGAAGCTTCTTAAAAGCTTCTTCGTAAGAGAAAGTGTCACTTGTTCTGTTAATTCTTATACGCAGAGCAATTTCACACATATGGCCCTATTTCCATAGCAAAGGCAAATTAGGAGTCCATAAGCTTGTAAATAGCTATATTTTTAAAGTAGAGGGCACTTTCATTCCAAACTGAATAACCTGAACTAGTAGAAGGCATAATTGAGAGGGGGGGAAGTAGGGAAACCCTGTCTCTTTAGCTGCAGCAGATTTAAAGCACATTGCTAAAGTAACGTTGAATTAAGCAATTCACTTACAACATTGGCATTCTGCACATATTACATTATTTCTATGAAGATATTTTACAACATAGGAATTTATTTAACTGACAGAAGATGTTAACATTATGGTATCAAATCAATCCCTCCTTCCTGGTCCTTAAATTCAAGGTTGTACTCTAGCTTTGTTCAATCCTGACTTCAGCCACATTGCCTCCGGTGGTCTTTGGTGTGCATACTTTTTTTCACCAGCTCTAGGAGTTTGATTTTCTGTTTTTCCTTGAGGGGAAACAAAAACACTCTTATCACACAGAGCAGATTAAATTAACAGTGTTCAGAACTGCTAACTTCTTGCAGTCATCATTTACAGCTGCAAAACTGTTGTGATCTAAAACACATGTATTGTAAGTAAAAAAGAATCAATATTATTTCTTCTAAATTCAATAAGATGCTTTTTAAAAAGAACAGTCTTGATTCAAGGCGCACTCACTTTCCCATCCATTGTGCCATCCAACTCCATTGGCTTCCTTTCCACCCATCCCCCCTCACCCTGTGGATTTTCTTTATGTGCAAATTGTCCATCCATCAGCATGCAATCAAAAAAATCATCATACAGACCTCAGAATAGATGTATCTTAAACTGTTGTTTTGGAAAACATACGTAAGTACATATTAAAAGACTTTTCTTATAGAATATGGACTAAATCAGACTCATTTGTTTTAATAGTGAAAACTAGGTGAAGTCATCCGTAAGCATGAGGGTATCAGTACGCTGACAATAAGCGGTTTTACAACTGTCCTGGACCTACCATGAGATGCTACTGAGGTGCATCCTCAGTGCTTGGGTACTTGTCCATTTGGTAGGGAAGAATCACCTTCAAGCTTAAAAGACTGATTCGCTGTGGATTTGGCACTTGCTTTCTCCCCACTGAATTTCCATTGTTAAATTTGGATAGCGTATCATTCACCTATGCAAAGTTGGTCTGTAATCTGAGGAACCTCTTAGACATGTGGTACTTGTGTAAAAACCAGATGACAGCTATGGCCAAGAGATCTTCATACAATTATAGCTTGTACTCATTTCTGGATCAGAAGACATTTCATGGTCAATCACACCTTAGTCACTTACTGACTGAACTACCACAGCATGGGTTGTCCTTAAAAAGCATTCAGAAGTTTCAGCTGGTCCAGAAAGCAACACCATATGCAATATTGGTCTTACTATAGAATCCTCATGCAATATTGCTGCGACATGAGTTACAGTGACTTCCACCTACAATTCAAGGTGCTAATTGTTACATTTAAAATTCTATACGGCATGGAACCAAGTTACTTGCACAACTGCTTCTCTCTTTTGGTTTCTGTCATCCCACCAAATCCAACTGTGTAGGTAGGTATTAGATCTCATTGAAGCAATGTCTTTCAATGGGCCCCAGGAATCATGCCTTCTCTGTCTTGCTGCCTGTCTTGTGGAACAACCTGCCCCTTAGATACGAATGGCACTAAGCCTAGTGGCCTTGCAGAAGGCTGTGAAGATCAGCTTTTTGACAATGATTGGGACTAGAAGATCGATGGACTTCTGGCATGAGTTTTATATATTAAAAATGATATATTTAGGGCCCTGTACTTTGTATTTAACGGATTTGTAAATCTTGGATGATAATTTTATTTTTGTACACTCCCCTGAGTTCCTTTGACAGATGGAAAGCCTTATACATTTGTTAAATATACAAATAAATGTGAACAACAAAGCAATCTGCTTCCAATAGAAGAGAATGAATATATATACCCACTCCGCCATGGTGTCTATCAAGACCCCGAGGTGGAGAAGGCGAATGCTGGGAACGAGGTGACTCTATGAAATTCAGCCCGAACCCGTGATTCCGCAAGGTGTGAATGGTGAGGGCGAGATCTCTTTTTGCCTGAACCGGAGACCTGGACAACAAGAGGATGTCGTCCAGGTAACAGAGAATCCGAACTGGGGATGACCTGATGTGGGCGGCCAGTGCTGCCAGTACTTTTGTGAATTCCCTAGGGGCAGAGGATAGACCGAACAGAGGAGCTCGGTACTGGAAGTTCCTCCCCCCATAGGAGAAGCGGAGATATTTTCGGTGGTCTATGAAGATGGGGATATGAAGGTAACCTTCGGTCAAGTTTACCAACGTGAGGAAGTCGTCTTTCCTGACCGCCTGAAGGATGGTTGCAGATAATGCGTTTTGAACCGTGGATAGACAATGTGGTGGTTCAATGTTTTTAGATGTAAAATTGCTCTCCATCCCCCGGAATTCTTCGGTACCACAAACAGGCGGGAATAAAAACCCTGCCCTTCCTAATGGGAGGAACCGGTGGGATGGCCCAGATCTCTAACAGGTGCTGAATGGCCTGTTCAATCAGTGCCCTCTTGCCAGGATACCAAGAGACCGGGCATGGCACAAAGTGTTCCTGGGGGGGTGGAGAGGAATTCTAGCATGAGACCAAATTTGACAGTTTTAAGTACCCAATTGTCTGTTGTGGTCTCCTCCCCGCGATGGGCAAAGAATGCCAGGCGGCCTCCGACCGGAAGAGAGTCCAGATAGTCATTTCTTACGTGAAAAATGGTGGTTGCCTCCTCCACGGTAAGATTTCTTGGAGGGGAAACGCTGTGTGTTTCTATTGGACCTGTCCTGGTGAGATCCCTGACTGGGAGTGTAGGATTGGGGTTGTGGACAGGGGAAGGAAGGTCCCCCGTCCACCGCTCAAAAGGGTGACCTCCTATAGAAGGGAGCGGGCCGACTGTCCTGTTTCTTATAGATGGATGAAAGGACCTTGCGCTTGTCTTTAGATTCTGTGAGGTACGGGTCTAAGGGATTACCAAATAATTGGGTGCTACTGAATGGGGAGGCTGCTAGGTGCTGCTTGGTATAGACATCTGCCTGCCATGGCTTGAGCCAAAGCAGATGCCTGGCCGTGACCGAAGAGGCCATGGCTTTAGAAGCGAATCTAGCAGCATTAAGGGAAGAATCAGCTGCAAATTCAACCGCTGCCCTGATCTTGTTGAGATCCCTATGTGATCTGGTGTCAGTAGGAGCGATGCGCTCCTGAAGCTGTTCAATCCAAACCTGTGCCGCCCTGGAGAAAAAGGAAGTGGCCGTAGAGGCCCTAACAGCCCAAGCCCTAGCCTGATAGTTTTTGACTAAGGTTTGATCTGACATTTTCTCCTCAGGCTTGAGAACCTCCTCAGGGGCTCCAGAGACCACAGTAGGTGAAGACGGGGCTGCAACCGGTGCATCCACTGGGGGAGTCTCAAAGAACTTGGTGAGGTCTGGTGCAATGTTGTAGAGATGTTTGTCAAGGTTGGTCGGCTGTGGGCCTGTGCCTGGAGATTCCCACTGCTTCTGGATGACGTTCAGGAATATCTTGGGAACAGGGATCACTTCTTTTTCCACCATGGGTTTGGTGAATGAGGTACTGGGACCCTCAGTTGAAGGCCGTTCTGCCAGTTTATCCTGTGAAGTAGAAGCTGAAGCAGAATATGGTAAGTTAGCAGCTTTAATGGCCCTAAGTAGAAGGGACTTGAAACGATCAATTTTGAATAATCCGGTAAAGGTAGGGGTATCTGGGGTGACCACTTCATCATCAGACAGGTCTGAGTCCCGCAGGTTATCTTGCTCCCCGCCAATTGAGGCCTGAGAAGTAGAGGCAGAGGGATCAGGTTGCTGAGCCACAGCAGAAGATTTATGCTTATGGCCATGTGATGGAGCAGGTTGGGGTTGCTGTTGTAGGCCAGCAGCCATGACCTGTTTAATGGTTTCAGCAATGATGGTTGCCATATCAGCAGGAGAGGTGTACATGGTGGTGGGGGGGCAGAGCCATGTGTAACCGGGAGGGAAGCCTGTTCAAAGGTGAGCTCCCTATTGAGAGGGACATCAAATAAATTGCCTCTGTTGTCAGGTTCCAGCGAAGACGAGGACTCCGAAGAAGACAATTCCCCTTCTGAATAGGCCAGTGGGGGTGGGGTCAGGGCCCATGGGAGGCAAGACAGGTGGAGCTGAGGATGCCACTTGGTGATCCTCGGAGGGAGGGAGGACTGGGCAGTTAGACTATGTTATTGTTTTTGGGCCCTCTGAAATTCTTTTTCAAGGGCCTTCTGCCTCCGCTCTTCTGCCCTGGTAGTCGCTTTAGAGACCTTGGGGTTTACTCCTGAGAAGGGACCTCTTTGGCTTGCCTCTTCCTGCTGCTCTTTGCCCCTGATGTCCCTGCCTCCTCTAGTCCTGCATTCGTATCCATAGCTGGATCAGCCATTTCCCCAAACATAAATGAACACCCCAAAAAGATAGGCAACGGTCTCACCCCTTCACTGATCCGGTCCACCTGAGATGATCCCGCGTTGCTGGGCACTCCAAATGGCTGCTGTAGAATTCGTGCCTTTTTTAAAGCATCCAAAATGGCCGACTTTTTTTCTCAGAGGCTTTTCCGAGCCTGAAAATGGCCGTCGCTATCTTCGCGGGCTTTTCCAACCCGCAAAATTGCCACCGATACTAAGTGTGGCCAGGCGATCTGCAGAATGGCCACTGGACTCGCCTGGAACCGCTGCGTGCGAAACAGCCGGTCACAAGTCCCTCCGAGTGCCCAGAATCAAGGAGTGCCTTGGGGAAACAGCCGTGGAGCCTTAGCTCGTGAACTGGCCAATCTGATTGCAAGGCAGGCTTCCTGAGCGAACTCGTGGCCACAGGCAATCAGACGGCTGAGGAGAGGCAGCCAGAGATCAGTTTCGAATTTCCCTCCAATTTGTAGAATAAAGGATTATTTAAGGAACCAATTTAAAGGAACAACAATTTTTTTTGAAAAAATTCACCAATTAAAGATATAATTAAATAATTTGGAGGAGAAATCAATTCTCACAGCCAGTCCAGATTGGACTGAGTCTGAAACTGGGGAGGAGCCACAGGGCCCAATGACATCGTAAGTGTAGACTCAGTCCAATTGGTTAATGGACGGAGCATACCCAGTCTGGCTGCTGTCTCTACGATAACAGGAAAATAAGACCGTTGTGTGTGTGTGTGTGTGTAAACTCTGAGACATACACACACACATACACACAAACAAAGGTAAAGGTTCCCCTCACACATTTGTGCGAGTCATTCCCAACTCTAGGGGATAGTGCTCATCTCTATTTCAAAGCCGAAGAGCCAGCGCTGTCCGAAGATGTCTCCATGGTCATGTAGCCGGTACATGATATATATATTGGGACCCGGTAGCTCAGTGACTAAGACGCTGAGCTTGTCGATATATATCAGGGTTGATGATAAAGTTGTTGGTTTTCTCTTTTGAGTAGTGTGTAAATATGGATTATTTCTATGTATTTAATGGTGGATGATTTGCCTGAATACCAAGCTTCCAGGAATTCCCTAGCCTTTTTGTATTTAGTTTTATTAGAGCAAGCTATTAAATGGGAACAAATCCCACGTTAACTTGTATCAATGATGTTACCTAGTTTAGCAATGAAATATCTACAGGCAAATGTTGTAAGCTGCCCAGAGTTGTTGAATATGAGATGGGTAACAAATACATTTAATAATGTTTAATAAATAAACAAACAAACAAACTCAGAGAACCCCAAGGACTCCACAAGGATTTCACATTAGAATCTGTTTCTAATATATCTGTCCTTGAAGGACAATTTTGATTTATTTTCCACTGCCTGCAAAGGGGAACACTGAAAATCCTTGTGGATTGTGATTCAATGGAGCCTACAATCAACTAGAAAATTACTCAGCACAGTTACAGGAGCTAAAAAAAATCACTGGCAAACTGTGTCTACTTCAACTCTTCCCATTTCTTCCCTTTTTTGCCCTTTTGGGCACTCTGCACTCTTGTCATCTACCCCTGCCACTGCCAATGCCAACAGCTCACTTTGCCATCTTCCTCCTCCCAGTACTAGCCCAGGATACTGGCATTAGATGAGGAGTGGGCCCAGGGACATGATTAGCAAGTGTAGTAAGCTGGCGATGCCTCATCTGCCAAAAGGAAATTGCTGGGTCCAACCAGGGAAGAAGTATCTGGACAGAGCTGGTCGAGGAGACAGGGTAGCAGTGTGCAAAGGAGAAAATAGAGGGATGGACCAGTGAGGGCCAGCAGTTGCCACAGCCACGCATGCCCTTCTTCCTGCTGGAGTGGCAGCTTGCAAATCATCCAGCTAGCTTTCATGCACAACATGTGACTAGAACCCGTAACCTGATTTCTAGCCTGGTTCCTTAACCCCTAGACCAAATTGGCTCTCTTTTGCGCTACTGTTGCTTAATGGTAATAAATATTATGTTGAAAGTCTTAAACATAAATAATATTGCCAAAGCAATCATACCTGCCTGTCATTGTAACTTGCATACTTTAATTTAATGAGTAATAATGTGAATAAGTGTCCTATGTTCTTGTTAAAGATATTCATTTCTGAGTACTAATGTTAAATCAAAGGAGTTATTTAGAACATTAGTAGATATTTTAGCAGTATATGCCCATATGCCCACGTAGTAAAGTATTACTCATCCCAACCCATGTTAAAATTATTCATTTTAAGAATACGAACACCTGACTAGCTATATATTTAAATGCTTTGTGAAGAAGAGTAAGAATATAAGTTATTATGTTGAAAGAAAATGTCTAAAGCTCTTCACAATGAGCAGATAATAAAACCAAAGGCAGTACCACAGTAGCAGAACATACTTCTTTTGTAATTCTCCATGTTTGTGATTCATGTTTGCTGTCTATTTGAGTATGACTCATTGAACACAGTCTATTTGCTAGCAATGGGAATGAATATGCTCTGTTTTGAAAACTCACTAATGCCGGTCTCCAGTGGGTAAAACCACTTTCTAGATGAACTCCTATGAATAGCAATGCACTACCAATGAAAGTTACAGGCCTATTGTAAACTGAAAATTGATTCAGGTATCTGGGAATTCCCACAGCTTCCAGCTGAACACCACTGAAATATAAACTGGGATGCAATCATACATCTTTCTAGTTTTCAAAACAATGGTACAGGCAGTCCTCGACTTACAACAGTCCGATTAGTGACCATTCAAAGTTACAATGGCACTGAAATATATGACCGATGACTGTTTTTCACAGTTATGACCTTTGCAGCATCCCCCCCCAATCATGTGATCAAAAGCCAGATGCTTGGCAACTGCTTCATATTTATGACCTTGGCTGTGTCCCAAGGTTGTGTGATCAACTTTTGCGACCTTCTGACAAGCAAAGTCAATCGGGAAGCCAGATTCACTTTAACAATCAGGTTACTAACTTATCAATTGCAGTGATGCACTGAACAACTGTGGCAAGAAAAGTCGTAAAATAGGGCAAAACTCACTTAACAAATGTCTCACTTAACAACAGAAATTTTGGGCTCAATTTTGGTCACAAGCCAAGGACTACCTGTATTCACAGTGTTCTTCCATGTGCAAACGGCTGCACCTCCACTAGGCTTCAGAAACAGGGCTTAGATGTTTGCGATCAAAGCCCTATTTCTGCAGCCCAACAGAGGAACTGAGGTCCACTCAGCAGGCAGCAATTTCAGCCAGCCCCCAGAGACAAGAGGGAGATCTCTGGCAGGTGGGAGCAGCTTGCAAGCTTCTCTGCTGGCTTCCTCACTGACTTTCTGAGAAAGTTAGCAGAGGTGATTGCAAATGACATTCATATGATCACAGGGCACTTGGAAATTGGCATTAAGTGTGAACAGGTTGCCAAATGCCACAAATGCGGTCATGAGATCACAGGGGGAGCTGCACAATGTTTTATAGCAATAGAACTTAGACTTATATACCCCTTCGGAGTGGTTTATAGTCCTCTCTATGCGGTTTACAGCATCAGCATATTACTCCTAACAATCTGGATCCTCAAAAGGATAGAAGATTGAGTCAACCTTCAGCCAGTGCCCTTGGCAGTCAGCAGAATTAGACTACAATACAACATTCTAACCACTACACTGCCTGTCTTATGATGGTCAGAAGTGTTTTATGGGCCATAAAGTACTCTTTCTGAGGCAACTGCAATTTCAAACAGTTGTTAGATACCAGTTGTAAATAGAGGATTACCTGTAATATCAAAAAATACAGGGTGCTGATGAATCAAATTGCAAAATAACAGTGCCTACAGTAAATAATGTTTCTTTTATTTATCAGTACATTCATACATATGGATTTGTACCTCTGTAGACCACCATTTGAATCCATGGCTCAGTTTATGATTATTCCAGAATGATGATCAGTACAAGTACAAAGTCATGTGTGATTCACAGAGAAATAATGAATACTAATTCCACACCTCTCTTACCCACATCTAACAACATACAGTGATAACTCGACTGCAGCTTTTTGTGATAATAATGATTATATTAGTCATCATACTAACCAGAACTACCATAAGAATTCTAGTTCTTTGTACAGTATATTTGGGCCAGGAACATTGTTTTTGAGATTAAATAGCTTATCAAAATACACATACCCTTCCAAATATTATATCAGAAGACAATAACAATAACTTAACTCATGGGCTGTCTAGTCATATTGATAAATTAGAATAAATCTGTAACCACAACTTCTGTTTTTGCTAAAATAGTGGTTAAAACAATCATAAATAGTTATGTCAACATAGCTAAAGAACCGATGACATAAACAGCATTCATTTTTATGTTGAGTAGGAGAAACAACTTAAATGTGTGAACACAAAAAATCAGTTATTTATTGTAATCTTTAATTCTGCACTCATTTATTTGATCACTTACAAGCTAACCTTCCGTGAATGGCTCTCTTTATTCCCATTGCTTTTTTGATCAACTGTATTATTTGTGTTACGAGAAGAAGATGGTAAGGTGGAAGTAGAGTTAAAAGCAGCAGTGCCACTGACATTAGTGGGACGAGTTCGGAAGGAATCATCTGAAATAAAATATATAAAATTTCAGAAAATCAGGTTGTAATTAAACTAATTTGTTTCAGAGCTACAAATTTTGTTAGTTGTGTGAACTGATTATCAACAGGCATGCTGGCTTATATAATTTCTTGCATTTGGGGCAAAACTAAGAACATTAGACTCTTTAAAAATGAAATGAAGCTACTAAAAGAATTGTAATAAAATATTATTTTATTTGAGGGAGATGAGCAGTTAATAAGTATGAAATATAAATAAACAAACAAACGAATGAATGAAAAGTAACACAGATTTCTTACCAGTAAATGAGAACATAGAATTCTTTGCTACTCCTGACACAGAAGTATAGCCTAATGAAGAACTTTTGCTGAAGGAATAAAAAATGTATAATGGGAATGTTATGTTTATTTATGGTTATTATAGCTTTTTTAAAATAATTTTTCATTTCAGAGATTTCAAGACAATTCAGAACGTTACATAACATGGTAAAATGATAAGGAATAAAGTTAAAGAGGGAACAAACCTCAAGTTCACAATATAAATCAGAAATATAAGCAACTGGTGAGAAAGAAAATTTGTAACCCTCCACCAATAAGTCCCAGCATTGCCTGGGAATTATTCAGGCATTTACTGACAATGGTAGATATTGCAATGCCTTACATGATTAACACAGTAGGACCATTGAGCTGTGTGGAAAAACACATGTTTCAAGCATCCTGGCCCCTAAAATTTAAAATGCTTTAAATAATAGGCAACTTGTTAAAGGGTGCCTTAACTTACAGAAGACTTTCCTTGTATGCACTCTTTCAGCTCAGTCACAATTATACAGTAATAGTCACTCATCATCACAATTACACTTGGAATTTTGGTTATAAGTCGTGGTCATAACCTTTTTGCTTAACAATTACAATCCTGGCTCTCCCAATTGTAATCATAAATGACTGCATGGATTGTTGAGCAGACGGAGTGAAATAGCTGCCTGCCAAAAGTGGGCAGGGAGCTCCCCGCTGTGCCTGGCCTATGTTTCTGCAGCTCAGTGCAGGAGTTCCCCTCCCTCAATCCAAGCTTTATTTCTGCAGTATTCTGCAGCCCAGCAAATGAATGAATGGAGGCAACAATAGTTTACAACCTTTCCTGCCAGTTTCCCCATTGATTTTTTTCTGGGAAGGCCAGTAGACAAAGTTATAAATAGTGATCACATGACAACCTATCACAGGAGTTCCTCTCCCCTTCCTGCATGAAAGGCAACCACTGAGCTGGGCTGGAGAAAGGAAGCTTAGTTCTTCAGGATCCATACATGTTTCTCTGGCCCAGCAAGGTGATTCTCCTTCCATCTGTGTGCAGGAAGGAGCTGCTGCTCTGGGCTGGAGTAAGGAAAACTGAAAAGTCAAGATTTGAACTTCCTTTTCAGGCCTCTCACAGGAATTCCCCTCCCCTCCACGTGCCAGGTTTTCTGCCTTCAGATACATGTTTGCTAGCTTTTTAAAAATATAGATACAATTAGCCCATTCTGTTTTTTTATCCACGTAATTATTGAAGTATGGCACATCACTCAAAGAATAAATTTTCTTTTCAACCCTTCCTTTGCCAAAAGAACCGTACATTTGAACTGGCAAAGCAAATGTTAGGCTTCTATAATGAGCAGCTACAATGATTATACACTACAGTCATGTACCTAACATTAGAGAAAACAAAATATTATATACCTGGGGCATTTGTCAATGTTGCCATATTTTGACTGCAGTGCTTGACTACTGAAAGATTGGCTTCGAACCAATTTAGACTTTTTTACTTCTTTGCCTAAAATATATATATATATATATATAATTAATATAGCTCTTTCTTAGCAAATATATAACTGCAAGTGCAATCCATAATCTGCAAATAAGTAATAGGCATGAATAGGTTTGTTTTTTTAAACTATGGTTATGTTCCAAAAAAACATTTTCCTCACTGAACATAAAGGTTGAGTTGTTAATTTTATGGAATTCTGTCAAGACATGTGATCTAATTTCACTGAATACAAGTTAACCACACAGGAAATGATTATCAGAATTTGAAGTCCCGTTATTTGCATTATTATAATGTGCTATCTTTATCATCTTGAGCTCCTGGAAAAAGGTGGAAAATATATACATTTCCATCACACAATTCCCCCTTTCATGATAAACAAGCTTAAGAACAACACAAAGAATTAAAATAGCAATGAACTGAAATCAGAACTACCTGGGGAGACAAAAATTGGCTTGAAATCAGTAGATTCCTAAATAGTAAAATTACCCACATGCAAACACACACACACACACACACACACCACTCTTTTTAGGGGCAAGCAGTAATATATAGAGTGCAGAAAAAGAGTTCAAATCAGAAGGGGAAAAATGAAAGTATGAGACAAGAAAAACCTGTTATCTAGTTCACACTAATATCCATACCTTTCAATAATTTCCTATCTTTGCAAATCATCCTTACTTCCACCATTTTCTTATACTGCCTTTTGTTCTTTAAACTTTTCAATTCTTTCTTTTTGAGGATCTCATCAGCTCTTGCTTAACAAAATATTCTTAGTCATCTCCTTTGTCTCGGCTCATTCATTGTTTCCCCCACAGATTTGTTTACAATTCATCCCCATTTGTTCTCTTTGTATTACCAAAACATCTCAATTGTGTTTTTCATACTGGTCATTCACTTTTGTTATCAGCCCACATTCATCCCCCAGTAATTTTTGGTCATATCTCTTCTTCTTTTACTATAACATGCCTTTTATGCAATATATTCTCACACCATTCACCTCATTTTTAAATTTCTCCTGGAACAACTTCCATACAAAAGGTAGATGAAAGCACACTCTTATAGATAACTATTTTGAGGATTTTTAAATATTCAATTCCTCAATGATTGCTAGAAACTCAATATTATCTTTCCAGCTGGGGACTCAAATGTGCTAATTTACAAAATGTGTCCAAAATTCAGGATCCATGATTCACATGAAATTGAAGTTTGGCAAATTTTATAAAACATTTTATGACCAAAAAAAATCGACACTATGCATTTTATGACATAATACATTTCATACAACATTTTGTGTGGTTGTCTCCTGATGTTTGACTGTGCTATATAGTTCAATGTGGGCTACTTTCAAAACAGATACACTTCTGAATATTTTCCTGAATTTTTAAGAGTATTTCCAGTGAAGGTATATCTTTAATGCCTCCCACAGATCACCTGAAACAATCAGATGCGATGCTTTTCTACTTATTCCCTTATGTTCTTTGCAATATGGATTGGATTTTTAAAAATTGCACCAAAGAGATTTGTTTCTTACTTGCTGAAGCACCTGAAGGGTTTCCAGAAACAGATATTGGGATAGTTTTGGCCAAAGTTGATGCTGCTTTACTGTCTCTACCTAAAACAAAAATTATTATGTGCACTGTATAGAGATTAACTGCAAGAACAAAACTAACATTCCCACTATTTTAAATTAAACACAATTCATCAAATATTACAAGCATTAATTATCACTTGTATCATCAAGTGCATATTTTGAACCTCACCAAAATGTAGCATGCTTTTTTTTAGATACTTCAGAAAAATAGGCCATCATTTAATACAATGTTTAGTGCTTAAGGTAAGTTCTTTTATTAGAACAATCAACAATCAAGTATTTCAATTGAAGAGTTAATCCATAAAACTGATGCATGAAATAAGCTCAATATTGTTTGTTTCTACACTTAAGAGTGACATGGTCAGCTTGCTGGTAGAGCAAAACTGGAAACAAGTATTTTTTATGCTGGCTTTATGACATAATGCAAAACAGAAGGAATTAGCCTCATATTTCTCTTTCTTTTATTTCTTGGGAGTGATTTTTTTCAACTTTCTCCCATCATTAACAATGGCTTCAAGATGCCATTGTGCAAAAGTAAAGTATACTTAATATAAATAATGTAATGTTATATTTTATTTCTTTTCTGTTGTAACTTTTTACTCATTTTAAAGCACCATTATTTTTATTATGCATTTCTATGTTTTATTTCTTTTCTTCTTCTTTTATTATTATTTAAAAAGCAGTAATAATACTATTTAAAAAGCTATAAAATTTATAAAATATAAGGCTTTTCCATAATAGATTTTGCTAACTGTGACAATCCATTTCAAATAATAGCCCTTAATAGTCAGTATTTTGGCCGCTAATGATTTTGTTTTGAAACTTTTCCTAGAAAATAAGAACTGGGTCTTTTCCATATTTTAAGTTTGCACTTCCTACTTCAAATATGCTAAGGGTCAATCTATAAAAGCACACACTCCTATGACATGCTCTCATAGTAAGTTAGAAGCAACTATCCCTTGAGGGTTTTAATTAATACGATATCTACCACCTCCAGCTGACCACTTTTTGTTACCTATAAAAATAAATAAACAAACAAGCCTTTGGAGAAAGGAAACAAACCAACAAAAATCACAACCACTTACGCTTCTTTTCATAAATTTTATCACTCATATTTGTAGACCTGCTCTCATTTTGCTGTTTCTCTTTTTCTAATTGTTCCTAGTAGGGAAACAGTGTAATAAAAGTGTTAATGTAAAAATGAAATCTGGATTAATAGCCTGCAGCTTTTATGCTAGAATGTTTTAATGATCTGCCTATGTTCAAGAAACAGCCTGAAATGCTTTATGTTATCAATGATAAAAGAATTGTTCGTCCAAAGTATATTTTGGTGCAGAAGCTGCCAACCTCTCCCAATAATAAAACCATAAATATATAAATAAGCTCTCCTCTGATGCTATCACACTGTTTAGTTGCTTTCTCCTTGAAAAAGAAGACATAGCTATAAAATTCTAGGAGAGCACCCAGATTGGGGAGAACCAATTGTTTCTCTGAGTAGATGTTCTACTTGTGGAGACCAATAATTTTTCCAAAGTAACCTTAATTTGGACCTAAAAGATCTCAATTTGATACATGGCATAATATCTAGAGTTGTTAAAATAGAATCAACATAGAAGGAAGTGTAATTATACTTTGCAATTTCCTGGTTATTATATCATGCCTATTATGAAAAAAGCAAGGCCTCCTATATAGCAGAGTAAACTAATTTCACCAAAGGATGAAGTGAAGAAATATATGAAGGCAGAAACCGGCATCTGAATCATCTGAATACTGAAGCAAAAATCATAGGATGAGATATATTTTGGGCTCCACAGTAGACAGTGAAATGTTCTATGCCACAGCTGACTATGAATTGATGTTGCTCTTAGGCAAGCCACTACGATTCTATTCATACCTTGAGAATAATGTTGACTACATTTTAGGATTACTGAGATGATGTAACGTCTCGTACCAGTTATTATTAGTATCAAACATTTGGTGATGTACTTCCTAATGCATTTTCCCCTCACAGCAATCTGTAATGTATCTGTTCAAGGCAAGCTACATCCAAGATTCCATTTCTTTTTGTACCAACATTTCCCCATATCTACATGGATACATTTTACCTCAAAAATCTGGTAAACGTGTACGAAATTTTAGAGTATTTTTAATACAAGTTCGTTAAAAAAAATGTAAACCTTAAGTTACATTTTACTGGTAATTTGTATGATAGTCAAGTAACACCTTTTTCATGCAATAAACATACCATTTCCAAAAGAAGTTGTTCCTCTCTTTCTTTCTGCTGATCCAATAGGTCATTTTCGTAAAACCTCTTCTGAAACTGTTCAAATGTGAAACCAGAGGATCAGCAATCACGCTGGAGGTTTCAGCATATTATTATTGCTATAATTTTAGTTTATACTTACAGCATCTAAAGAGGTATCCATTCTGTCAAGTTCTAATACCATCTATTAAAACAAATAATATTATTATAGGTCTGCCATAACTGTTTTAAAAGAATTTCAAATGGTTTGGATTTCCTACTAGCAATTTTAGAAAGGACATGGGCTCATACAGAGGATAAGATCCTAGGCTAGCTTAGGAACTGGGATGCCTACCTATTAGAAGCCTGTAACATTCTTTCAACAGAGGTTTACTGACCATAATATGAGTCTTCTAATTATAGATGCACAAGTTTGAACTATATATGATCTAAAAAACCCTATTTACCGCCATCTCAGCTATAGCACAAGTTAATTATATCTATTTGTTTCTATACATTTATAAATAAGATCATTATATTTGATTTATCTCAGCATGAACAGAATTCAAAAACTTTGCAACTCATACATTGGGCCCACAATATCACACTAAACCAAGCTGTTACTTGGGTTTAATTGTTGCATTAAGCAAACTATGGTTTTGTACAATGAAGTCTGTTATCTTAGGAATTATTATAAAAATATAAGAAAAATACTGAATGAACAAAAGAACCTCACATACTTTTTTAACAATGTTCAAGACGTCTTTATCTTTTTCCTCACAAAGAAGTTTTCTTACACTCATTTCTAGCTGCTGCAGTAAATGTTTGTCTGTGGGAACCTTGAGGGTTGACTTCACTTTTGGTAATAAATAACAAAGCTTCATTCTATATAGGGAAATAATGTTTGTATTTTTTAAAAAATTGAAGATGTGTACTAGGTTAAAAAAAACAACAGAAACATGCAAACTGTGAAGTGGTAAATAATATTGAAGTAAATAAAGTGTATGCTCTAAAGCCTTAAAAGAAGAGTTAAAACCACAGTAAAAAATGATAGTTGCTAAAATAGACAGGATTGATAACTAGGAAGTATCCTTATTATCTGAAAGAGATCATTTGTTCATGTTGGCTTGATATTATCTATGGAACTGTGAAGAAGACTCTCCTGATTCTGTTAGGTAAAGAAATTCTTCATACTGCTGTCGGTTTCCTTCATGGGCCTTTAGGCAAGGTTATGGAAATCATATTTTCTTGTTTCTGCCATTTATTGTACAGTATTTATATTTCTAAACATTTTAGAGATTGTTTTAAAAATACTTTTTTTTAGTTTTTTATTCCACCTTTATTATTGTTATATCTACTCCTTCCTTCTCCTATTTTCCTCAAAACAACTCTGTGACATGAGTTGAGCTAAGAGTATGATTACTTTAAAGTCACCCAGCTGGATGAACCAGATGAACTAGGGATGGACAGATTCCTTTAGGATCAAGACATGTTATAGAGGACAAACATACTCTTATGTCAAGTATGATTTTAATTGCCAAACAGAATAATCTTTTTTCTGTTATCAATAATTTTCAACACATGCTCCAAATATTTGAGTTTCTGCTTGCAGACAAGTGCCCCAGTGGAACAACCTATTTTATTTGACTAAGGATTGATTAACTTTTCCTGCTGCTCATGATACTCTCCAAATCTGTAATTCATATCTGTTCATATTTCTTTAATTTGCTCTTCAGCAATGTCCAGCTTTCATAATCAAATGCTACCATTACAAAAAACACTGCTTGAACAACTTTGATTTTTGTTATCACAGAAATGTTCTTACTCCAAATTTGTCTCCATCACCACCTTCCTATAATTCTCCAGCATATACTTTATTATTAACTCTTCTTGAGCTCAAGAAAACAATTCTGTCTACCATCTTTGCTTCATTACTGCCAGTCAGGAATTCACTAACCATGGCATTTAACACTGCTTTGACTTCTTCATGTTTTGTGCTCTCAGCACCCTACAAAGCCTGCTGGGCCTAACTTCTTGACCACTGGATTATTGATCAGTTTCTAGATCCTTCAGTTTCCTCTTTGACTTTCATAATGAATTATTCTAAATCTGTTTTATTTTAGTATAATAAAATGGTATCATTTGCATATTTACTTCAGCATTCTGTTTCCATAGCAGACTTCCTAGGCTACTAACTGTATGTGTTTCTAAATGAAGCCTTTTCCTCTTTCAAATCACAGGCATTCTTGTGAACTGGAGAAATTTAAGATTTGTACTCAAAAACCTAAGGCTACGGTTCAGAAACATGTTTTGCTCTTGTCCCAATGCTTTTGTTAATTACAATGTTTTTATTTTATTCCACATAATTTCATGGAAACTGTTAAGAAAGTTTTCCAGTTGTATAATTGCTCTGCCACAAGCCCAGCATTTTAAGAGTAATTTAGATATCATTGTCTTTATCTTTCAATTCTCATAGCTTCTTCTCTTTTCTTAACATTAAAAAATTTAAGGAAGGAAAGTCGGGATAGCTTTCCAATGCTTTCCAATTAACATTACTAAAAATAAATCCATTCATCTCTCTATAAACGTCTTCTTTAGTGACAAAGGCACTAAATTCAGAAATTATGTGTGTGTGTGTGTTTGTGTACACACACACACACACACACACACACAAATCTTCAGAGTTGTAATATATGAATTCTATTCCAGAAACAAGGGTAACCTGAATTAAATGGCAATACAAAGCAATCTGAATAAATCAAAGTGTTTTATTAATTTAGTATAACTTGTACAGTACCTCACATTTGCTACTGGATCATGCGTAAGTTCAAGCACAGGAAGAAAGAAGTATTCACAGAAAAATGATTTGGAAAAGAGTTCTATGATGAATTCACAGGTATCTAAAAAACGTAATCTGTTCCAATAGCTTTTTCCTTGGCCCAGTTCTGGAGAGGGAAAAAATTACCACTGATAGGTTATTATTTTGATACAAGAAATGAACAGAAATCTAGTACTTAACTATCCCAAAAGTACTTGTTAATATTCTCAAATATAGTACTTAACTATCCCAAAAGTACTTGTTAATATTCTCAAATACAATGTAATGGTGTTTAACTAGCTCAGGGGTCAGCAACCTGTGGCTCTGGAGCTGCATGTGGCTCTTTCATCCCTCGGCTGCAGCTCCCTGTCACTCAAAATATGCACCACAACTGCCAATGTGCAACACCTGCCGCCATGCGATTTATTGAGCTTTTCAACCCCCATTAAGCCAATCAGGGATAAATCCAAGAAAAGCAAAGTTTCAGAAGAAAACAGAACATTTAAGTCATGGGTGTCCAAACTTGAGAACTTTAAGACTTGTGGACTTCAACTCCCAGAATTCCCCAGCCAGCATGGCTGGCTGGGGAATTCTGGGAGTTGAAGTCCACAAGTCTTAAAGTTCCCAAGTTTGGACACCCCTGATTTAAGTCAACTACAGATGCTAGTTTTATGGCCGCTCAAGAAATAGTCAGGCCCAGGAAGTGTTTTGTGGCTCCCGGTGTTTTCTTTTCTGTGGGAAACGGGTCCAAATGGCTCTTTGAGTGTTTAAGGTTGCCGACTCCTGAACTAGCTCATTAGTGTAATTATAAAATATGCTTTAGGTAATTTTTATAATGCTCTAAATTGTACAGCTAAGAAGCAGAAAAGTTCACTAGAAGTCATACAGGATGGCTATTTCTTGGGAGGGTACTACTACTGGAGTAGCTCCCCACATTAGCATTCCAATTGCTTTCTGCCTATGCTCTCTACCCTACAGAAAAGCTGTTAAACATTTGTATTTAAATGTAACCTTCTTATTGGAGTACCGGAAATTGTTCTGCATCATATAAACTTTTTAAAGATTATTGTGAAGCACCTGAATATGAGTTGTCATGGTAAACCTGCATACACATATTTGAAGCTAATGCAGCTGAATTCTTTATCGTGGAAAACATCTATTCTGTGGTAAAAATGGGGGCCTTCCTCTCTCATTCACAACAGCCTTCTTCTCTCATCCACAACAGCCTTCCACTCTTACACACAGTAGCCTTGGTTTTCACTAAAATTCCATTAACTTCCTCATGATAAAGAAGACATCAAGACTTACGTTCAATCAATTTCTGGATGACCTCATATCTCTGTTCTTGCTTACGATTATATCGTAAGTATATACACAGTGTTCGAGCAGCTGCTCTTTGGACAGGTAGGACATTCTTCAAGAAAGAAAAATATATATTTCATTCTACAACATATATAAGTAATAAAGCATACAATTTGTTCATTGATGAGGAAATAATTATTGATGGTAAAAAGGCAAAATAATAAAGCATCAATAAAATGTTGCAGAAATGAGGCTGAGATAAATTCAACTTAAGGCTGGTCGTCTTCAACATTTGAAGTATGTATTTTTTTCAAAAGTGGTGTGAAGCCAGACTATTAATTAACAAATCATTTAACAGTTAGTCTAGTTTTTATTGATTATATTATCTTTTGGTGCTTGCTTTGTATCTTTCACCAGCAAACACATTCTAAGATCACTTAATTTTTCCTACAGGAAAATCATCCCAGGAGAGGGAAAAACAAGTATGTTTTTATTCTGCTAATGAACATCTAAACCAGGTTATGGGGTAGTGATGGGGGAAGCACATAATACATATACAAAAGTCAGTATATTTTATTTGTTATTGAAATGACATTATTTGTAGGTAAGCAAACTGTCTGAAAGTTTGTGAATCTGGAATATGTAGCAAGCAGTAAAAGGAGATTCAATTTTCAATTTCAATTTTATTTGATTTCTAGACCGCCCCCTCTCCCCGAAGGGACTCGGGGCGGTGTACAGGTACCACATTAAAAAACCATATACATAATAAATACCCTTAAAATCAAATTAAACCTTAAACCCTGTACAAATTGATAAAAATTAAAACTCGGCCTAAAACCAACCCATAGAATTAAAAATGCAGACTTGAGGTGGGTAAGCTGGGATTAGGCCAGGCTGGCTAAATTGAACAGGTGGGTTTTAAGCTCCTTACGGAAGGAGCGGAGGTCTGTAGTTGTTCTGATATCAGGGGGAAGGTCATTCCAGAGGGTCGGGCCCATCACAGAGAAGGCCCTTCCCCTGGGCGTCGCCCGCTGGCACAGCCTATTGGACGGCACCCGGAGAAGTCCCTCTCTGTGGTAGCGGATCGGCCGAAGGGATGTATGGGGCAGGATACGATCCCGCAAATACCTAGGTCCTGTGCCATGGAGCGCTTTAAAGATGATAATCAACACCTTGAAACGCACCCGAAAAGCCACAGGTAGCCAGTGCAGCCCGCGCAGGAGAGGTGTTACATGGGAGTACCTAGCGACTCCCGAAACTGCCCGCGTGGCCGCATTCTGAACCAACTGCAGCCTTCGGGTGCATCTCAAGGGGAGCCCCATGTAGAGAGCCTTACAGTAGTCCAGCCGGGACGTCAAAAGCGCATGGGTGACTGTGCGGAGGGCAGTCCGGTCCAATAAGGATTATTGGCGCACCAGGCGAACCTGGTGAAACGCCCCCCTTGCCACGGCTGTCACATGGTCATCCATTGACAGCTGGGCATCTAGGAGGACGCCCAAATTGCGTACCCGATCCACGGGGGCCAGATGTTCACCCCCAATGGCCAGTGATGGAGTCAACTGGTTGAACCGGGGTGCCGGTAGCCACAGCCACTCCGTCTTGGACGGGATGAGCTTGAGTCTGTTACTTCCCATCCAGATCCGTACGGTTTCCAGACACCGGAACATCACTTCGACAGCATCGTTGGGGTGGTTCGGGGTAGAGATGTACAGCTGGGTGTCATCTGCGTACAGATGGTAATCTGCCCCGAACCCACGAATGATCTCGCCCAGCGGCTTCATGTATGTGTTGAACAGGAGAGGCGAGAGGACCGACCCCTGCGGCACCCCACAAGTGAGCGGCCTCAAGGTCGACCTCTGCCCCCCTGCCAACACAAATTGCGCTCGGCCAGAGAGGTAGGAGGAGAACCACCGCAGAACGGTGCCCCTCACCCCCAGCCCCTCCAGTCGGTGCAATAGGATACCATGGTCGATGGTATCAAAAGCCGCCGAGAGGTCTAATAGGACCAAGATGGAGGAGCAACCCCCATCTCTGGCCCTCCAGAGATCATCTACCAACACGACCAAAGCCGTCTCCGTGCTATGGCCGGGCCGGAAACCGGACTGGCGCGGGTCCAGATAATCAATTTCCTCCAAGTGGCGTGGGAACTGTTGTGCCACCACACTCTCTACAACCTTCGCCAGGAAGCAAAGGTTGGAGACAGGACGGTAGTTGGCTAACATAGCTGGGTCCAGGGAAGGCTTCTTGAGTAGGGGCCTCACCACCGCCTCTTTCAGGACGGTCGGCAAGAGCCCCTCTCTCAAAGAAGTGTTGACTAACTCCTGGAGCCAGCCTCGTGTAACCTCCCAGGATGCCAGTATAAGCCAGGAGGGACACGGGTCCAATAAACATGTGGTGGCTTGCAGTCGCCCACGCAACCTGTCCATATCGTCTGTCCATATCGTACATATTGTCTGTCTTGATGTGGCTTCTTTTTAAATAAGCATATTTAGATGCAAATTTAAAAGGTTTGTTTGGCTTTGTTTTGCCATCCTGGGCAATTATTAGAGTTTAGATGGAACAGCTGACATTTTTATATTTAATTTTGTAAAATCAATTGGATTTTTCAGTAATTAATAATAAACACATTCAAGCTCAATAAGAAGCATCTATTGCGTTTCAGGGCAGAAATTCACTTGCTTTATTATAATTTATTTAACTGGGTTTATATACCATGACAAGCAGAATTGACTGTAAATGCATATTTCCTGTCCATAATTTGGGATAAAAATGAAGCTAAAATACAGATCATACAAAATATAATCAATAAAATTGCATATACATAATCATGTGAATAAAATGCAATTGATTAGAATTATTTCCACTGCTAGAGAGACAAACAAATCTTTCAGACCAAGGGACCTACTTGAACAGCTGCCTTAATAAACCATCTGAATATTAAAAAGGAAGGGACCATAAAGAAGTTGTGGAAAATGCCAAATGACAAGGGGGAGCAATAAAGCAAGTGTGCTTCCGCAGAACCCACAACTGACAGCCCCTGAGACAGGCAACATAAAGGAACCCTACTCCACTTAATCTTACCAGGTGGGCAGATTTATTAGAAGAAGGTAGATATCCAGGTCCTGAACTATAAAGGTCTTTAAAGGTGACAGTGAGCATTTTGAATTGCAATCAGAAGCCAATTTATACAGAAGTCACGTAAATATTTTTTCAACTGAAGTATCTTTTTTCCCCCCATGATTTTCCAAGTTTCTAAACTTGGAAATGGGGATTCCTATAGTCCAGAAAAAACAGGACAACCTCCCAAAATACTTTTTGTCCCAAGTAAAGAAATCCAATTCTACATACAAATATCGTCAGAATGTATAAGGGTCCATATTGTGGTTCATAATTAAGTTTCCGTTTTGGAATTTGCAATCCTAACTCATTTGGAAGCATCAGATGGAAACAAGCAAAGCAAATCAGGCTACAGGCATTCAATTTAAACAACACTGGCTTTTCATTAAAAATACAAATTAAACTAAAGAGTTCTTGTTTGTTTGTTGCTGATATATTTGTCACAATTTAGATTTATTTCAGTAGCAATGTATATATTTTAATCTCTTGGAAAATGTTTTAAGCCAATGTCATATGCTTTAGAAAGAAATACGGAGAGAAGGATCATTGAGAACTCACATTTGTCATAATGATTGTCAGCATTCTGTGCAAAAAGCGGTAATAAATCTGATCACTTGAGATGATATGAGGCAAGCAGGCATACTTTTGTAGTAGTTTCTCATGTGTCCTCCATTTTAAAGAGGTTGCTGCCCTCTGTTCAGCTCTTGTTAGTGCTGGAATTAACTCTGGAAAATTTAAAAGCTGAATGGGGAAAAACATTTTTTTAGGTATAGTTAGCCAAAGATATATCACACATATGAAATCAGAATCACCAAAATACAACATGGTTATGATACAAATTCCCAACCACTCCAATATCCACATCACTGAATTCTGTAACAGTTTTCAGATTATCTTTGAAACTTACATAAAATGCATAACATTAAACTCTGATTTAACTAACATGTGAGTTACTGATCCTAAACTGTAAACATGGGTTTCCGGGCACTATTACTATCTGTAATATGCAGGAGAATGCCAGAGCCTCAAAACTTCAGGAACCAGTCCATTCAGATTTTGCTGTATAGCTTTTTCGAGTTCATCATACATTTATTTATAATTATCAAGGGAATATCAATAAAAAACGACTAGTGCTTGAGATTACTTCTTCTGACTCTTATATTACATCCATCCCTTCGCACGTTCATTGTTCTAAATTATATTTTGTTTTCTTTAACACCCCCCCCCCAAAGATATTAAAAAGACCTGTCCTGGGAGACATACAGACTATCAAAGCTTTTCCCACAACATTGAAGATAGGGTACTCAAGAGTACTGCATTAACCTAATCACAGCCTCACAAATGAAAGCAGAATAATAACAACTTTCAGGTGTTTTCAGGGTGACAAAAATGATAGTGCTTAAATAAGACTAAGATTATAAAATAAGATTAGATAGGATCCCACCTTTACCCCGAACATGTCTTGCTTGTTTCCTCACCATTTGGGTTAATTTTAATTCTAATTTAATGTCTCTAAACATTTGTTTTGATATTTTATATTGGTATTTGTTCTGCTTGATTGTTAAGTCATCTAAAGTTGCCTTGACAAAATGGGTAACCCATAATTGTAATAAAGACATAGTGAACTTTCTTGTTTAAATAATCATTTATTTTACCTTGTTCTCTGATCCACTGTTTTCTCCTCCAGTAGACAGAAGTTCGAGAATTTCTGGAAGGTTATTTATTAATGCATCTATCACCTAATTAAAAGATAATATATTACTTACATTTCCAAAACCTATCTACCTAGCTAGCTGATCTGAGTTCAGAACTGCAGACAGAAGAAAGTATCCGGAATCTAAGAGCCTACAGAAGGCAACATTAATATCATATGAAGAAGCAGAGTGCAGACAGCAAAGTGTATGAATTTGATGGAGAGAAGATCAGTTAACAAAGCAATAAAAGGGAAACTATTGCTTGAGTCCAAATGATAGGAGAGGACCATGAAAACATCTCACACTCTCCTAATTTACATGAATATAAAAAAGGGAGAAGGCAAAGCACAAACATGGTACTATACCAATTGAAACAAAATTATTTCTTAGTCTTCCATGGAGCCTATTTCTTGGCCTGGTCTGCTTTCTCACAGGGCTGATAAAGGGTATTTGGAACCATCCATTGCTGCAGAAATACTCATTCTTATCTATAAGATACCATGAAGCAATGGAGATGTTTCACATATTGTAATATGAATTTAGGTGTCAATTCATGCCTAAAATGCCTCGCAGCAGTGGCGTATAGTTCCAAGTATTGGACCAGCTGACCAATCACCACTAGTCAGAGTCCCTATCTATCATAGATTCCCACTTAAAACTGGGGAAGAATCTTCCATCCACAAAACATAGTTGCATAAACACACAGAGCGATTTATCTACTCAGAGCTTCATCTAATCCCTTTCTGATTTAAGCCACGCTTCTGCAATATTCATCAGAGAAGGCAAATTTAAGAGGAAATACTATAGTACTCCAATATAGTTGTTCTACTTTCCAACATTTAAAAAATATTAGAAATTACTTCCTTTTTGTTTTCCTAGTCAGAATACAGTATGCCTTCCTTGCATAATTTTGTCTTCTATTGTCTCACCCCATACATTCTGATTTAACAATATAATTTCTGCAGCAAAACTGAACCTATCATACTAAAGGGAATCTTAATTAGCACTAATCAGACGAATTGAACCTAAGACATAGCAAATTGGAGTGAGATTGAACTGTTACATATGCCTTTGAAGAGTGATTCTTTTTTTGCAAATTCAACTTTAGACATTTTCTATTTCTCCTGGGAAAGTGTTATAAAAGTTACCTTATCACTTTCAGATTACTTTACAGTGACATCATTCTCTATCCTTTATGCCTAGGATCATGAGACAAACAGCTATGATTCATCCTATGCTTTGAGACATCAAGAGTTTCTTCCTTTAATAAATATAACTTGGAATAATTGTGAATTATCAAATATAAACAACAAATAGGCCATTACCTCTACTGATTCATCCTGCAATAGGGCTATCAGTTCTTTATGTATTATATACACATCAGTATTTAAAAGCTTGACAACCTGGAAAATTACAAAGCAATATATAGATATTAGTCTTTTTAATCTGTTTTATGTTTTAAAACAAAGCTTGAATAGGAAACTAAGGTATAGACTAAACCTAAAATGCCAATAAGCATACTTTAAGGCTGCTGAGGTCATGTCCTTTCCTTACTATTTGCAATATAGTATTATGTTGATAGAAACATAGAATAAAGAATGTACTAGCAACTGTGTGCTTTGACAATAACCTCTTAGAAATAGTTTGCTAGTTTATATAATCCAAATATATTTTGAAAATAAATTTTGCATACATTTTGCCATGTACTTCCTACTAATATAAAACACGGTTGATCAGATTCAGTGAGGTTAAATCTTCCTAAGGAGCTATTTTCTTCACAGATACTGTATAAGTAAGCCAACAGACAATTGATATACATTGAGAGGATACTGGGTGGGTTGCTAAGGATTCTCCTAAAGGTATCTTTTCAATTAATACAAAGAAAAAATGATTTTTATACTCAGGTTGTACATCCCTTTCAGAAAATTCAGTTTAAATGGTCTGACTCTATTTTATCATTAGGTGAAATCAATGGAACTTACTGTATGGCTCTAGCTATGCTTAATCAGAGCTATGTTTATAACTGTTCTGATCTGTAAACCTTTAACAAATTAAATAAGGAGCTAAAGTATTATTACAGAACAAGAGCTTAAAAGCACTAGAATAAAATATATATTACAAACATTAAAAGATTAATAAAGAGAAAATTTTGTAATTCGTATTCTTATAACTTCTACATTGGATCACTGTAATACACTCTACCTGGGACCGCCCCTGAAGATTATCTGGAAACTGTAGTTCAGAAAGTCTGTTTAGCAGTATGATACTTATATTATGGGTACTGCATTGGCTTTGAAAAGTGTTATTCAAGGTGCTGCTATTTACTTTTTTATTTATATACGGAAGGCAATTTATATTAATTAAAAATATTAAAAAGACAATTAAAACAGCAACATAATCCAAAAAGAAGAATCCAAATAACAAACGATAAGCATAATACATGTCTGATAGTGCTAGGGCATCATTGGACAACTTCAGCTTCAAAACATTCTATGAAATAACTCTTGTATTAATGGTTTTTGAAAAGAAATCAGAGTTGCAGTAAGGAATTATTATACATCACCATTACTGATCTCACCTTTTGTAAGTGAGTTTCTTTCAACATTTCAACAGGAATGAGTAAACTAGATACAGAACAGAACAACAGATTTGGAAGAGACCTTGGAGGTCTTCTAGTCCAACCCCCTGTACAATCAGCAGACCCTATATCAGTGGTAGTCAACCTGGTCCCTACTGCCCACTAGTGGGCGTTCCAGCTTTCATGGTGGGCGGTAGAGGTTTACTGTCACTCTGCTTTATAAATTTTATAAAGTAAAGTTACTTCCCTACTTTATAAATCACCATTACTGTGAAACCGGTGGGCGGTTAGAAAATGTTACTACTAACAGAGATACAAAAGTGGGCGGTAGGTATAAAAAGATTGACTACCCCTGCCCTATATCATTCAAGACAAGTGGCTGTCCAGTCTTTTCTTAAAAGCCTCCAGTGATGGAGCATCCACAACCTCTGAACGCAAGCCATTCGGCTGGTTAATTTTTCTCACTGTTCCTTAGTTTGCCTCAGTTCTAGGTTGCTTCTCCCCTTCATTAGTTTCCAACCATTTTTTTCTCTTGCTTTTTGCTGCTTTGGAAAATAGCTTGACCTCCTCTTCTTTGTGGCAGCCCCTCAAGTATTGGAACACTGCTATCAGCTGGTTCTACCTAGGTGAAGAGGTTCTGCAAGTGGCTAGGAGCTATTTCTTTAAAAATCAAAACCAAACATTGTGTACAATGTATTTTGTAACCTACTGGAAACCAATGCTGCACCTACAATATACAGTCACATGGCTGTAATGGCTCTCATCCATCACTATGTGCTGTTGCATTCTATATTGATTGCTGTTTTTAGATAGCATTCAGAGCACTCCTGGAAGAGAGGCAATTAGGCAAATTTCCACTGAGAGAGTTCCATAACTGAGATACTGCTACTATATTACTGCAGCTATTGAAATAAAAAACAATAAGATGGCCTTCTCTTGACAATCACAACATGAAGCAACTCTATCAAAAGGACCTTTTTCAAGCTACGGCCTTGAAACTGATCTTAAACTGCATATTCAATAGCACTAGCACATTGCCTTACAGGGCTTTATAGCCCTCTCTAAGCAGTATACAGAGTCAGTATATTGCCCCCAACAATTTGGGTTTTCATTTTACTCGCTTCTGAAGGATGGAAGGCTGAGTCAACCTTGAGCCTTGGTGAGATTCGAATTGCCAAATTGCAGGCAGCCGGCAGGCAGCAGAAGTAGCCTGCAATACTGCACTCTTAACGACTGTGCCACCATGGCTCATGGTTCTAAGGAGAGGCAATCTTTTAAGAAGTACTTTTAATAGGTTAAAATGTGATATTTTAGATAATTATAAACATGTCAAAATAAGATTCAATATTAAAAATATTTATTAACGTTAACTCAAACAGTGTTTCCATAACATACATTTCTTGACTTACATCATAGAAGCTACTAGCCATAGTATGTCTAACTGGTACTTCAGGATCATGACAGAAACAGAAGAATGTAGAATACAGTTCCAAATTGAAATTTTTGGGATCCACAAAAATCATCATGGCCTATAAATATAAATGATTTAATGTATGATAAAGGTTAGCACATATATGTCTGCCCCCTGCTTCACTTTCCTATTTGCTCTCCAAAAGTAATTGGCAGAAATAGAAATTATAATCTGTCCATTTAGCTGGAGTAAGCGACAACGGCCATCGAATCAGGCAACCCTTCTTTCTCCTTTTAAGCTACCCTTTGTTAAACAGCCCAATTAACCTTACTGATCGCTGATTTAGGAGAAAATATGTTTCAGAAGAAATAATCTCTCTTTAAAGTTTCACAAGTCTATTTTTTACACAAATTATGGATAGATAAACAAAAGAGCATTTCACTCACAGGTAAATTGTAAGCACAGTTCTTCCTCACTGATATGTATTTCTTTTCCTGTTCTAGGGTTTGCAGCTGAATCTGGTTGTCATTGTGCCCATTTTCCTGTTCTAATCCCAGTGTACAAAGCTTCTTATAGAACTCCAAAAATCGCAAATGCTGCTCTGGTGTAAAAATTCCTTTAAACAAATAAAATACTTGTTCAATATTTTATTTTCATAAATTGGTTAAATGACAGCCTATCAAATCATTGTGCTTATAAGTAGCAGATGTAATGAATTCAGCACTTTAAATCTCTGCCATGCCAAGTTTTTCATTGACAATGCTGGCAAATTTCATCTCCTCTTCCCCTAGTTGCCTCGCGCAACTGTAAACTTTACAGACTCCAAATATAACTTCTGAAAACACTTTCTATGTTAATGTGAAGAAACACAGATTTGATTAAACTAAATATTTTATTTTCTATCACTTTGAAATATAGCATTTGCAGATCAAAGAACTATAACAAAATAATTACCATGAACGTCTGATATACTGAGCCTTTCCTTTCTGCACTGATCAAACCCACATTTTGTAGGGCTAACAGCAATCTAATACTTCTCCAAAATATCAAGATAAGGGTGACTGTATTCTATGTGATTTCACTTGCATATTTCCAAACATGTGAGGCTTATATCCTAAAAGTATATATGAACTCCTGCTTTAGGGCTTTTCTATAATATACTAGAAGTATGTAATTACCAATGTATTATTGATCTCTGGGGGGAAAAGCCCTGACAGAACACATTCTAATTTGCTTTTAGATAAAACCTTAAAGCTAACTATTTCCCCATTTCATGGATTGTTACCTTGCAATGCTGAAGAGGTTTGCACATGCCAATGATACAATTTACTGTATATTGTTGGGAGTTACATGGAGTCCAAGCTTGCTTGTTTGCTTGCAGATATTTCATTACCAGATTAGGTGTATCTTCAGAAAATGTTATCTGGTTTGATAATGAAACATCTGCAAGCAAACAACCAAATTCAGAGAACACCAAGGACTCTACAGTTCAACCTTGAGCTATGTATATTCTCTTCTGTGGGAGTTATACATTTCCAAAAAATTAACCCATGATGGGCAGGTCATACATGAAGGGACAAATACACTGCCGAAGGAAATAGCAACCTCCTTCAGTGTTTACCAAAAAATCTGATTAAACATATCATCTGAACATTAGTTCTACAGTTTGCAAAGTATATAGCAAGCTATTGAGGAAAAATCAGATACCAAATATCTGAGTTGCACTGGTCTTTGTGATGTGGCTGGATTAAAGGTGAAAGGGTAGTCAGTTGCTGATAGCATTATCAAAAGGATAAATTGATGCTACAAAAAATGTATAGTGAAATGTTGGAATCATGATCCAAGGCAAACTTGATGAAGTCTAGCAGAATCATAGAATGAATACTGAAATAGACCATTTCACATGAGAGGACATCAAAGCTTCTATTATGAACAAGAATACCATAGAAGAAAGGTCAACCTTATTAACAAAAGTGACTCAGAGTCAATGCTTGGATACCCATGATAGAATTGTCTCTATTTGAAGTCAGGGCAAGCCAATATTATGATGATCCAAGTCCATACTCCAACTTTAGTTTTAGAAGAAGCAGAACTTGAAATGTTCAAAAGTAACTTGTAACACTGTATTAACAAAACATTAAAAATCATATCTTACTAATGAAGCAAAAGATAGGCTAAGAGAATACTACAAATATTTAGGGTTTCTTCCAATAATTTAGAAGACAAACTAACATATGGTCATTACCAGAGAGACAACACCAACATGAAACTGTCTATGTATCTTGCAAGCAAGTATGGACAAACTGTTCTGTCAGTCAAAACTAGGCTCTGACTGAGGCTCAGATCTGTTGTAAGTCACTATTTTCAGTGCTATTGTAACTTTGAACAGTTAAACAAATGGTAGTTAAATTGAGGACTACCTGTAGGTTGTCAGTAAGCTTCTGGACACAATTCAAAGTGTTTGTAAGTAACTATGGTGCAGCACCAGCTTTTCTTACAGCCACTGAACAGTTCCACCTGTTGAGAACAATTTTCCTTTCCTTTCAGCTCATTCTCCCTCCACGTAAAAGTTGCAGGATGTGAATTAAACTCATTAGAAATCCACTTTGGTTTGGGTATTGTAATAGATCCCCCCCCCAAAGGTAGCTAGGAAATAATTGCTTGCTTGACATTATTTTATTTGGTATTTAATTATTTGAATGATTTTTAAGTGAATGTTTATAAATCATATATTTTCTAAATTATACTAAGTAGTTATACTATAAATAGAATAGAATAGAATAGCATAGCATAGCATAGAATAACAGAGTTGGAAGAGACTTTGCAAGTCTTCTAGTCTAACACCCTGATTAGGCAGGAAACCCTACATATTTCAGACAAATGGTTGTCCAAACTCTTCTTAAAAACTTCCAGTGTTGCATCATTTACAACTTCTGGAAGCAAGTTGTTCCTTTGATTAATTGTTCTAACTGTCAGGAAATTTCTCCTTAGTTCTAGGTTACTTGATTTAAGTAGATATTGATTAAAAATTCATACCAATACTATCATATCAAACATTATCTGGAGGAAAGTGGCGGATTTTGTCATTTAATTATATATTTCCTTCTTATATTTAATTGCATAGCAAGGGTTCTTTATTCCAGAAGTAAACCCAATCTAGACTGCAGTGTTAAATGTTTCCAACAAATATAAACAAATGCAGCACCCTTAAAACTGTATTTAGAACTTTTTAGTCATACCATATAGTCCATTACAAAGCTTCCCTAAATGAAAAGATAATGAAACCAGAATAGATTCATCTGCTTTAAAGGACTTTTCACAGAATGATTTCACTAATGGGAGAACAGTTTGACTTCTGTCATCTGAAAAACATAAAAGATATGATTAGAAAGGGATGAATAATCAACATATGATTACTAACATATTAGAAACAGATCATAACAGGTAGAAAAATAGCTGCAGAGCTAATGAATCTTACCTGCATCAAACATTTCTAACAGATTTACCAAAGTTTCAAAAGCTGCAAGACGTACACTGCTGCCTTCATCCCTTGCTAATTCTACTAGCTCTGGAAGCACTACATTTTTTGTTAGTTCCGTTCTACAGAAAGAAAGAAAACCCAGCAAACATTTAGAAAATAACTCATAATTTTCAGCTATTATAGTATCCATACATTGGAAATAAGAGACAGCTTTCAATATGTATATTTCCTTAACCTATTTCTACAGAAAAATATATTTAAACATGAATAGAATTCGTTAGTCAAGTAATAATTAGTTTATTAAAATCAATGGGACTAAGTACTAAGTAGAGTGTTTATTGCATTTAATTTCTCAGCAATATACACAGTAAAATTTCACACACAAGAACAGTGTAATCTAGAGCAAAATTTATGTGTTAGAATTTGAATGCTGAAATGCTTCCAGTAGAGATTTGTTCTATTTGTCATCAGTTGAGTAAAAGAATTGTTGACATTCCAGTGGGAGTTACACTGCTACACACGAGAGCACATAAAAAAGATGAAATAACTCCCTCCATCCTTTTATGAGAGAATTATGTTTGTGTGTGTGTGTGTGTGTTTGTGTGTGTGTCTAGTCCAATGCTCACCGAAAACCATGGCTTATGACATCACCTGGAAAGTCAAGAGAATAAACAGGACGATAGAAAAATGAAATTCTAATTTTGAAAGCCCAAGCCTACTTATTTTTCATTTACCTGTCTCAAGATGTCAGTTTCACCATTAATTTAGTGAGCTCCAGTTTAGGAAAAACTTAAACCAAAGAAGAATATTTTGCTCTTAACTGCCATGGCATGAAAACTATGAATCTGCTGCCAAGCACTCAGATCTCAATCAATGACTGCTGGCCAAGACTCCAGGGACTGATTGTAACCAATATTCATTTAGCATTGGCATAACTTAAAATGATCACTGGATGGTCATAGGTCAAAGGTTATCTGTACTCCATTATATTTGAGCATCATGCCAAGTTTAAAATCATGTTTCCTAAACACATCCAAATTGTTTACAAATGTGGAAAAACAGAAACTAGAACAGAGGGCTACAGTATGTTATTGAGTGCACTCAAGCACCAAACATAATGCAGAACCACTGATATACTGATATTGGGTTATAACTGTTTACCTAACTCTGGATTCACCTAATGGCAGAATAGTCACACTTTATTTATTGACCAAGATCAGCTTAGTGATAAATTGAATTTGGATTTTTTCCAGATATTCTAATCTTTATGTCACATTGGCTGTGAGAGAAATAGCCCAGGATTCAAAGGTGAATTTATTAACAATTGCAATTTAAGAAAAGCATGATGTTTTCCCCTAACATATCTAATATATCTTGGTTGTTCATAAAAGAAAATCACTTATAATTGGAGTAACTAATTTGGGAACTTATATTGTATGAATTCAACCTAACATGTTAAATCAATCCGATTTAGAAACTGTGTGATCTCTTGCAAATTAATACAAATATTATCTGGAATTATTTTCACTGATTTATCAATTATGAATTATCAAGCTTTGCTCACCCTATTCCTTGAGCAATTAGTTCTAGCTGCCGGCACATGTAGGAACGAACTTCATATTCTACATCCTGGCAAAGAGATTTTACCAAGGGAAGGATTTCTCTTTTAATGCTAAAAAGGAAACAGTTAAATTGTAATAGAAAAAAATGCTCTCATAATTTTGTCACATATATTTCAAACTGTAAACAAGGGTAAAAAACTCATAAATATTATTTATATAATTGTTACAATACTGTATGTAATAACTGTATTTATGTTTTTTCAATGACTGAACAACAACATTACAATATATATACAAAAGATAATTTACACTTCTCAATTGTTAAGAACATATAGGCCACTATAACATCATAACAATATTTAATAGTGAAATACTAGAAGCACAAATGTTAGCAAACAAATAGAACTGCAAACTCTAACCACTTGATCAGTATTAAAGATATGTAAATAGATACATAATTGGAAAATGTATCAAAATTCTAAATTACTGAACAGGCAACATAAAATGATACAGCATGAATTTCATCTCTGTTCAAACCAGACTGCTCTGAAAAAAATCTTCTAGAAAATCAAGATATTATTAGAGTTGAACTAAATGCTTTAAAACTCACAAAATACATTTTGAAAACCTGTTTCATTTTGTCCTGCCTCATTTGGTCATTTTGTTCCCTCATTTGTTCATTGGCATCAGGATGAAGGCAAGCATTCTTTGGACTTTGCTTTCATAGAATCATCACAGAACAAAATTTGACTGGCTACTTGGCATCATCCTGAAGTCAAATCATATTTTGATCAATGTTTTCTTCTTTCCCTTGGGCTCACAGGAAAAAAAGGACGAAGTCAAGAAATCTAGCAATCTGTTATATCATTGTTAAAATATGGTGGGTGCCTTTATTTCCTGGCTATTCACCAGAGAGTTCTCCAAGGGGGGGGGGGTGTTATCTCCACAGCAAGATAAAAAATAAAATAAATTCATATGCTAAACAGAAGATAATGGATTCGAGTAACATTCACTGACGTTATTTTTAATGTCTTCCACACCCACATAAAATATCCAACATGCTGTAAGCCTATCAATACGCCAATGCAAGGTCTGAAGAAAATTAAGCAAATCACAATGAACCTACCTTGAACATTCATAAATCTCAATTCTTATATAAACTCTATTCTGTTACACTATCATATTCTTTGAAACTAAAAAACAGGCAGACAAATCCAATACCATTATAAGAGCAAACAAGGTGGTACTTCTGAACAAAAATGAGGTTGACTGTTTCTGAAATTGCTTTCATGCTGGATGGCATGCAATTATTGTATATCCTTCAATATGGTATACCAGTCTTGACAACAAATTTAAAAACACTTCCAAACAAAATAAGATAAAATCTAAAATGGCAAGCACTAGGGCAAATCATGGAAATAAGAATAAAATTTGCTGAATGACACTGTGCAGGACAAAGATGATAATTGAAGGTGTACAAAATATTTATCTTTTATAGAGGATACAATTCAGGATCTACAATTGCTATGTAGACTCAGCCATTCCCATTTAGATAAAAAAAAATGCTGCTGCTCACCAGAGCTTTATGGATTGTGTCTTAGGATCACTCTCTAATATACAGTTTGTCAATATCCAAAACTACTATTCTTTTCTATTGCAACAAAATGAGGTCACCTTGTTTCCTTTGTAGAAGACCATTTATTCATTAGGACATCTAAAACACACACAAGCTACTCACATATGAGCTTCAAACTTGTTAGCTAATTTCCCCAAGATTTTACAACTAACCAGGCGAGACTGAAGTGTTTGGGAAAGCTGTGCCTTGGAAACAAGAGGATTCAGGATCTATAGGACAGAAAACAAGAAGAAATTCAAGTAACAAATGTAGAATTAGATAAATAAAAGTCAAGCAACAAAAATATGCATTAAGAACTACTTCACATGTAAAAACCTTTATTAATATCAGCTTTCCAAATCAACCTTGCAGCAAGAGTCAGCATACTTGAAATTATAGATTACATTTGATAAAATTTATTTAAAAAAATATATATCAGAAAAATATTAACCTGTAGTATAATGGCCAAGTTCATAAAACCACTAAGATAAACTCATATACTCTCAGATCTAGAACAATGTAAATTATTTTAAGTTTTATACAATTTTAAACATAACTTGGTTTTTCCCATTCCATATAAATTTTGAACATTTACTAATCTTTGCTTTAATATATCGAGCCAAGTTTTTAATACTCCAGGTTTCATTTGAATTAATGTCTCTAGCAAAAAAAAGTCCATTCTGAATTATCAAAGGCTTTTTTCTACATCTAAAAATATAACAGCTGCCTTCTTTTTATTAATGTTGACAAATTTTAGTCTATTTATAATGAATGTTATCTTTTATTTTTATTTTTGGAATATAATTGTCTGATTTACATGTACAGTTTTGGGAATACACTTCATACATTTTGGCTAATATATATTTGTAAAAAAATTGGCCTATATGCCTGAGATTTCTTTGGGTTATTATGTATTAACTTTATATACATTTTCTTCTCAAGCTTTCGGTATTATTTTTCTTGTTTGACTTTCATTCATAATTTTCAATAAGAGTTCTGCTAATACCTCTTCTATCTTTTTGTTACACAAAGTCAACAGCATTTCTGTGCCTGGCGTCTTATTCGTTTTAATTTTCTTTACTGCTTATTTAATCTCTTGTGTCATTATTAATTTGTTTAAGATTTATTTACATTCTTTAGTAAATTATTTAAGCTGAGTTTTCAATAAATGTTTTTGAATGCCTCTTGTTATTTTATGCCTGGAATATAATTCCACACCAAATATTCTTTTGTTATTACCAATCTTATATAAAAAAATTTTTCATCATAGCTATATCAGCCTTCTTTCTTTCTTTTTTCTCATTTCATATGCCAGAGGTTTCCTTGGTTTGTTTGCATTTTCAAAATGATTTTGTTTGCTTTTTTATCTTTTGAAATTATATCACTTCCAATTAATCTAATTGTTAATTTATTGAACTCTTTTAGTGCTTGTTGATTGAGACTAGTTTATGAATCTATCCTGTCTTTTATTCTATCTTCTAATTATAATTTCTATTATGTTCTTTTTTTCCTGATTTGATGCAAATTTCCTTATCAAGATTCCTCTCATATACGTTTTACTTGTCTCCCATATAGTTGTCTCTTGTGACATACTTTTACAAACAATAATTCTTATTTCTATAATTCTTTAAGCAATACTATATGATTGGTATTTCTCTAACACCTATCATTCATTCTCCATCTGAAGATAATTTCTGAAACCAGGATATTACAGTTAGAGTATGATCTACATACATCACTGAGTCAATATTATTTCTTTCCACTAATATCATGGGAAAACAATATTACCTCATGTCTAATAGTTTCTTTTGGAAGAGCTTCTATTGCAGCAAGAAGTGTGTCCAGCCAAGCATTACTGACACCTGTGAAGTACAAATAAACTACAGATATAAGCACCACAAACCAGTTATGTAAAATTCTTTTAGACAATGACTTCAATTAACAACATTATGACAGCAGTAACACTAAAATAAATACATAATGTATACATTATAGAAGTTAGTATGTTAAAATATAATTTAACAGATCAAATAGGAATTTGGCTCCCACCAAATAAAAGCCTAGATTGAACTTACCCTTGAGTTTACTGACTTGTTCAGTGACCATATGAAGTTTTGACAGTGCTGAAAAATTAACTTTAAGACCTATGTTCACATTAATGACCTTTGTAGTGTCTCTCAGGCATTTGATTACCATTATAGACAGTACATATTGTCTTGTGCCTGATTTGTTTTTCTTTTTGTTTCCCCCTTGCAAACGTGAGAGACTGAAGAAGAAGGGATCACAAGTGAGTAGGCACAAAGTGGAAATACATTGGGTTGTTTGTATAGCACCCTCATGGTTTTAATCCCTGGGCATTCTTTGGATTGACAGCACCACCTCATTCCTTTTGATGTGTCTTTCCCATTATGTGCCTGCATAGTTTCTTGTAATTCCCTCCTCTTTTTTATAATTTAATTAAAAGGGGTTTCTTTTTTTAAAAAAAAAGGTGAAACAAAACAAAAGCTAATCAACTACATGATGTAGCACTAGCAAATCTATTCTGTAATTACATATTTTATTCCTGCATGTACTGCTTTACATAGTAAATTATCAGAAGAAAAAGAAGAGCGAACTAAGAAATCAGCAACATGGCATTCCTCTGACCTGCATCTCTATGCTCCAGATTCTGTAGAATAAGTTGTAAGAATGAGTGAGAGTAAGTATGGATGGATATTGACTCCTCTTGAAGAATTGTCAAAAGAGAAACAGCTGCTGTTAATTGCATTTCCACACCTGCAACAGGCAGAACTTCCTGTATAATCAAATAATAATAATAACTAAGCAAAAGATGTACATTAAAAGCAAACATGACAAGTATAAAATGTACAGCTTACTGTTTGTAAAATTTATCACACCTTAATCATACCTAATTTATAATTATTGTGTTTTATTATAGTTTTGCTTTCTCACCCTTTTAGGACAATTGAACACAGCTGCCTTAACATATGTCCTCTTCTTCTCAGGCACGTCACTGTGACTGACCAAACACAGGCATTCTTACTCTGCTGGCTCTCCACCAGCAGTCCTCTCCTGCCATTATTCCAGCAGCATTCTTCCCCTGCCCCTTCATCAACTGTGTTTCACAGAGGGGTATTTTCCACAGCCATTTGGCTATATGGGACATATAAATGTGCATCTGGGCAGCCAATCTGCACGCCAGGGGGTGAGTGGACTTGGGCATGCGAAGGTGGAGGACATTGCTTTGATGTGCAGGCAAGGAGAGGGAAAAAAGCAGCCCATACAGGGGGTGGTTGGGGACAGGGCCGCTTTTTTGTGTGTGAAACTCTCCTTGCTTTCACCCCTTCCCGCTCTTTCCTCCAGCGGCACCTGGACAGAATTGGAGGAGGTTAAAAAAAAGAGAAGAGAGGAAAGGGGGAATTCCCTTGTATCATTTTAGCTTTGGGATGAACTCACCCCTTCCTTTCACCAAACCTGTGGCAGGACCAGATTCAAATTTCTCACTTCTTGACCATGAGGCAAAAACACTCACTCTTCCGCACCTATCACATATCCTCCATGCTGGCATTTTTGGGGTGTGAAAGCCTTAGAATCTTCACGTGTGTTTCGGTCTGTGTGTGTATTGTGCAGGTGTAAATCACCTGGCGGGCTGTTGAGAGAGCCAGTTTGAAGTGGGGGGCAGTTAGGCTCTAACTCTTCATGCAAAACTAGCCAGACTTTTTTGCCTGCTCTTTTGTCTTCCTGTGATTGCAAGATTCTCCCTTTAAAGTCTGCAGTTTGAAGAAACTGGGAATCAGCAGCAATTGTTTCAGCATTGCTGTTTCTCATTAATATTTGGAAGGAAATATTGGCTTTGCAGTATTTTGCAGCTAAGCAGTGAAGCCAGATCAGCTTGTTACTAACCTTGTCATTATGCCAGGGGACACACGATGCTGGGATACTGCAACCGTCACACATAAGAGTCAATTGTCTGAATTCTGATCATATGACCATGAGGATGCTGCATCAGTGTCATTGTAAGTTTGAAGGGTCACTAAACAAACTGTTGTAAACCAAGGACTATACAGGTAGTCCTTGACTTATGATCACAATTGAGCCCAACGTTTCTGTTATTAAGTAGGAGAGTTGTTAAGTGAATTTTGCCCTATTTTATAACTTTTCTTGCCACAATTAAGTGAATCATTATAATTGTCGAATTATAACATAGCTGTTAAATGAATCTGACTTTCCTATTGACAGACAGTCACAAAAGGTGATGATGGGACACTGCAACAGTGAGGCAGTTACCAAGCGTCCAGATTTTGATCATGTGATCATGGGGATGTGCAATAGATATAACTGTGAAAAACAGTCATAAGTCATTTTTTTCAGGGCTGTTGTAATTTCTAACAGTCACTAAATAAATGGCTGTAAGTCAACGACTACTTGTACATAATTTGTGCTGTAATAAAATATTCACAGCTGTTAAAATCAGTGGGAGGTTTGTTTTTGGTATAACTGGAATACTTTAATAGGAAAGCATGCTATACCTACTCGAACTTTTGGCAAGACTCTCCTCAGCGTCTCTGTAGGATTCTGTCGCATCAGGACTGGAAGATTTGCAACCACACTTGTCCCTTGGACGTCTTGACCAGAACTTATTTTTTTTAAAAAAGAACAAAACATTTTTAAACATTTTCTATGAAATCAAGTTAAATAAAAAGAAAAGGGAAATTGCTAGGAAATGGAACCTCATATCATAAAAATACATAAACCAGATAAATCAATTTTTAAATTAAAAACATGTGAAAAAGAAATTTACACATACTATTAAGAGAATACAATAAAATGAACTCGTAAAACCTAACCCAACCATTATGATTTGCTTTAAATGAATTCAAAATATTTCAACTTTTACTATCAGACCTTCTTCAGTGTAACATTTAAATGATTTACCAACATGTTCATGAGACAGACAACTGAGCTAAATTTTCAGCTTATAACAATGTAGATTTAGTCATCCAAGATCACACGTTTTGGAATATTTCTCATTTCCAAATTATTATTTGAATTAGAAACATTTTGACATCATTATATTTTAGAACATAATAATCTAATGTGAATAGACTTGAGAAAAATTATTTTGTATCCATTAGTGCAGTTCTTTGAGTGGTTCCCTGAATTCACACACATGGGTAATGTGCTTGCACAAAGTCCTATTCAAAACCTTACAGAACTTAAAAGATTTGATAGGATGCCCTCCCCTCCCATGTATATAATGTGATTAGCTGAACTTTTTCAGATTTTAAAATTAACACAGCAGATCTGAAGGAAAAATAAGATCACCTGAGACCAAGCAAAGTAGAGGAGTGGACTGTGTGAATTCATAGTTGACCACTCAAAGGATGCAGTTAGAAGTAAATATCCAGCTCTTCTTCATCATGATCTCTTCATGCACAAGTTTCAGCAGCAAATTATTTATCTGGAGGGGGATCTGGAGAAGGGGAATGAAAGAGATGACAGCCTTTCTAATGGTTGTGTCTTTCTGGGAGTGGAGGTCCAGTTTATAGTACGGGATTAAATTGGGAAATTAATTTTGTTTGGGAGAATATTGGAATGAATAGAGTACAAATGGAATGGAGTAGGGTATTTATTCAGTAAATACAAATATAATGATGGGTGCTATCCATTTGAAGAAATCTGGAAAGAACATATCCTTTAAATGGGCCTTGAAAGCTAATTCCCTCCCCTCAATTGATGCTAAAAATGATACTGCACAGTCCTGTATGAAAAATGGAAAGATGGTGGTCATCCAACAGATGAAATAATGTTCTAAATTCTGAACCAAGTATCTTAGATGCAGAGTTTAGAAGGGGAGGTACCAGTGGTAAGGAATGCATTGAGATAGAAGACACAAAGATAGTATTTTTGGTAAGATGGTCAGATACATAAGAGAAACAAGTATGCAAAAAGTATATAGTTAAATAAAGAGAATGAGAACTGAATTGAAAAACAAATATATAAAGGAAGAATTAATAAGGAAGGGGAAGACAGAGAAAGTCATGGCTGAATGAAGACGATGAGCTCCTCAAAAACAGAGAGGCTTAAAACAGAGAAGTTTAAAAAACCAAGTGTATGAAATAGTATTTAGATGTGACAAAAACAAAGGCAGTGTGCAGGGACAAAAATATAAGGAGTTGATAAAGTAAACTAGATCTGCGTAGGTTTCCTTTTAGTTTATTTATTTATTATTTATCGTTTATTTCTTGCCTTTAGTTTCTTTAGCATATTACCACTGTGTATAATGTTGTTGTTTTCAAACAGCAGCAGCATTATGAATCCGTATGTATGAGCAAAATCAAAGAAGGATCTGAATTATAACGAAGTAGGATTATTTATGTGATTGGTATTTCTCTCAAACATTGTACCATTATGCTGTTATTTTTGTTTAACTGTTTTGATCTTAGTATGTATTTAGGTATGTAAGCTGCTTCCAATTCATTTCAACTGGGACAGCATATAAACCAAGCTGGAAAGGAAGGGAAGGGAGATAGGAAAATGATACCAGGTTGATGTTACACTGTGGACAATGAAAATGCCAGTTTGGTATGCAGTTAAACACAACTCTATAGGGTAACTTTTAGTGATGGGGGATTTTAATCTGCCGTCGATGGGAGAAGCGTCTGAGGGGGTTCGGGAGTTCATGGCTTCCATGACAGCCATGGACCTGGCCCAGTTAATTCAGGGCCCTACTCACGAGGGAGGCCACACCCTGGACCTTGTTTTTGTCTCTGGCCAGTGGACGAGTGATCTGGGAATAGGGGATCTAGACACTATTCCCCTGTCATGGTCGGATCACTCACTTCTCCGGCTGGACTTCCCTGGTGCTACCCCCCGCCGCGAGGAGGCGGAACTGGAAGGTATTAGATGGTTCCGCCCCAAGCGCCTGATGGAACCGGATAGGTTCCAGACGGAACTTGGGCCACCTCCTGTGGACCTGACCCGCCCCCGAGTAGAGGACCTGGTAGTCGCATGGAATAGTGCGGCTACCGGGGCCCTAGACCGGGTGGCGCCTTTGCGGCCTCTCCTGCGGCGAAGAACCACCCTGGCACCTTGGTTTACCGAGGAGCTAAGGGTGATGAAACGCCACAAGAGACGCCTAGAGAGTCGTTGGAGATCCTCCCGCTCCGAATTTGACCGAGCACAGGCACGAGCATATTTGAAGACGTACCTTGTGGCACTAAGAGCGGCCAAACGTCAACATTGCGCTGCTCTTATTGCGTCTGCAGATAACCGCCCTGCCGCCCTGTTTCGGGTGACCCGTTCCCTCTTGTTTGAGAGACCACGGGAAGCCCCTTTACAGGGTAGAGCAGAGGAGTTTGGGAATTATCTACAGGACAAAGTCGCTCAAATCCGGATGGGATGGACCCCTTTCAGTGGTTCAGTAGAGACGCCCGTTGCGAGTCTTGAGGGACCGCTTTGGGAGGAGTTTGACTCGGTTGCCATCGAGGATTTGGACAGGTTGCGTGGACGTCTGCGACCCACCACATGTTTATTGGACCCGTGTCCCTCCTGGCTTGTACTGGCATCCTGGGAGGTCACGCGTGACTGGCTCCTGGGCCTGGTGAACGCCTCGCTGGGTGAGGGGTCTCTACCGGCCGCCTTGAAAGAGGCGGTGGTGAGGCCCCTGCTCAAGAAGCCTTCCCTGGACCCAACGGACCTAGTCAATTATCGTCCAGTCTCCAACCTTCCTTTTTTAGCGAAGGTTGTAGAGAGTGTGGTAGCACAGCAGTTCCCACGTCACCTGGAGGAAAATGATTATCTAGACCCGCGCCAGTCCGGCTTCCGACCCGGGCACAGCACGGAGACGGCCTTGGTCGCATTGGTTGATGATCTCTGGAGGGCCAGAGATAGGGGTTGTTCCTCTATCCTGGTCCTATTAGATCTCTCGGCGGCGTTCGATACCATCGACCATGGTATCCTGTTGCACCGGCTAGAGGGGCTGGGAGTCAGAGGCACCGTTTTACGGTGCTTTGGCTCCTACCTCTCTGGTCGGACGCAACGTGTGTTGACAGGGGAGCAGAGTTCGACCCGGAGGCCACTCACATGTGGAGTGCCACAGGGATCGGTGCTCTCGCCTCTCCTGTTCAACACATATATGAAACCGCTGGGCGAGATCATCCGTGGTTTTGGAGTGGGATATCATCTGTATGCTGATGATACTCAGCTATACATTTCCACTCCGAACCACCCCAATGAGGCCGTCGAAATGATGTCCCGGTGTCTGGAGGCCGTACGGGTCTGGATGGATGGCAACCGACTAAAACTCAACCCTTCCAAGACGGAGTGGCTGTGGCTTCCGGCCTCCCGGTTCAACCAGGTGCTTCCATCTCTGGCCATCGGGGGCGTCCAACTAGCCCCCATGGAACAGGTGCGCAATTTGGGCGTCCTCCTGGATACCCGGCTGTCCATGGATAACCATGTAACAGCCGTGGCAAGGGGGGCGTTCCATCAGGTTCGCCTGATGCGCCAATTGCGCCCCTTATTGGACCGGGATGCCCTACGCACAGTCACCCATGCGCTAGTGACGTCTCGCCTGGATTACTGCAATGCTCTCTACATGGGGCTTCCCTTGAGATGCACTCGGAGACTACAATTGGTCCAGAACGCGGCCGCGCGGGTGATTATGGGGAGGACTAGATACTCCCCTGTAACACCTCTCCTGCGCGAGCTGCACTGGCTGCCTGTGGTCTACCGAGTGCGTTTCAAGGTTTTGATTATGATCTTTAAAGCGCTCCATGGCACAGGGCCTAGTTATATGCAGGATCGCATCCTGCCCCACACATCCCTACGACCAATTCGCTCACACAGAGAGGGACTTCTCCGGGTGCCGTCCGCCAAACAGTGCCGGGGGGCGACACCCAGGAGCAGAGCCTTCTCTGTGATGGGCCCAGCCCTATGGAATGACCTCCCCCGTGACATCAGGATGATTTCCGATCTCCGCTCCTTCCGTGTACAGCTGAAGACCCACCTCTTTCAATTATCCGGCCTGGCTCAATCGCAATCGTAATTTTCCCATTCCTCCAAACTGTTTTTTAAATTGTTCTTAAATATTAATTTTATTGGGTTTTTTACAATTGGGGTATTTTAAAGCAGATTTTTAACTGTCTATTGATGTAATTTGCTTCCTCCTCCGTGTATGTATGTGTGTTGTGTGTGTATGTACGTTTGATGTTGTTATATATGTTTCATGTTATATGCTCCATTGTACGCCGCCCCGAGTCCTACTTGGAAAGGGAGCGGCTAATAAATCTAAATTTATTATTATTATTATTATTATTATTAACTATGTGAAACTAATAAAACCCAAATTTGCCTACTGAGTCAGTTGCATGACAAACTGTAATTACTTGCTTGATAAAATGTTGCTTCTGCTTTAAAATTCTGGCAAATGAGATAGGAATGAAGATATCTTCTTCTACAAAAAATGAACATATATCAAAGAACATAACATGGGCCCATAACTAATTTTCTGCCCTCCTTATCCTGGAAGCAGAGATTGTTTCTGAAAATCCAATTCTGATGTCTCACTACTTATTTCATACTTAGTATACTTACATATACTGCCAAACAAATACAGACTAATAGTGGCTTACAAAATTGTCAACAAAACATGAGATTTATTTGTTTACTTTACTTATTTGTATGGTACTCAATTCCAAAAAGAGTAGCTAAACCTAACTCATCATAAAGTAAGACGCTGATTACAAAAAACCCAAAAACCTAGAAACCAAAACTGATCAAAGTTAAAAAATAAAAATAAAACCAGAAAATTATAGCAATAATATACTTGTAGTCTCCTTTCTAATCAAAGCATTCCCAACTCCTGTGCCAGATGGAAGTGGCAGCTCTTAGCAGTTTTCCTAAAGCTTAGAAGAAACAGACAACCAAAACTGTGCAGGAAGGGAATTTCAAAGTGTGTGTGTGTGGGGGGGGGGAGGAGTCTACTGAGAAAGTTATCTTATAAGACCCTATCAAATTATGAAGGGGGGGGAGTTGACCTTACTCAGATCAGTCTGTCTGATGAACAGAGTAGAAAACAGCCCCACAGATACAGGAAGATACAGATTCGCTCTCTACCTGTGTATTCTACTGATACAATTTCAGAAAGTTTGAAAATAAAATACTTGCTTCAATTATAAGGACAACCTGAAGCTCAAACAAAATTATATCCACTCTGAAGAGCTAATTTAGACCATTGAATCGGTCCAACTGCTGAGTAGAGGAATGCAATTTAATGCATCAAAAGAACTAGTTTTCTAATATCTTCTTCAATGACTCCAGTGAAAAGAAGCCCAACAGCTCTCTGGTTCCACTGTTAACTTTTCTTATTATTCTCTTCTTAACTTTTACTTGGAAACTTTTTAATTCTTACTGTTATGAAGTTTTTCTAATTTTCTAACATGTTTTTCCCTCTAATACTAAATCTGAAATTTTCTTTCTGCAGTTTAAATTCAGACGAATCATGTATCCAATGTGCTGAGGAAAACCAGACCCAAGTCCCATTCAACCACAGAGATCAATAGGTGACTCCGGATCAATCATTCTTGTAGCTCAATCTACTTTGCAACTATAACTACTTTGTTGCTGTAGGAAATAAAATTAGGAAATGACCGTTGGCTTACCTAAATGGTCTTTCTCTAGGCGCTGCGGGAGTGTCCAGGCACGGGTTAACTTCAGCTTGCTGCCCAAGGACTGAGTTCAAATTTCTTGTAGCTCTGCCTCTTGCTCCCCTCAGAGGCTCAGTTTTAAAAAACGAAGAAATAGTCCAAAGGACCTGTCAACGGCGATAATCCGAAGGTCAAATGGAAAGTACCCCGTGGCCCCTATACAGGGTGGGGTTGGACACTCCCGCAGCGCCTAGAGAAAGACCATTCAGGTAAGCCAACAGTCATTCTCCTAGGCGCTGCTTGGAGTGTCCAAGCACGGGACATACCAAAGCTATGATGTCCCAGGGAGGGAAGAATTATCCACAGCCGCGAGGTTCACGACAACTCTCTGTAGAACTCTCCTCCCAAAGGCTGCCTCAGCCGAGGCGAAAACATCCAGTCTGTAATTCTTGATGAAAGGCGACGGGCTCAACCACGTAGCGGCCCGACAGATGTTCTCGATGGATGCTTGGGTGGCCCATGCAGCCGAGGTTGCAGCACTCCTCGTTGAATGGGCAGTGACATGAGGAGGAAGCGGTCTGCCTTGATGCTCGTATGCCAGCTGGATACACACTCTTATCCAGTGGCCAATGGTGGAAGAGGTAACCTTCCTGCCCATAGTAGCAGGTTGAAAAGACACAAAAAGTGCCTCTGACTTGCGGAAGGGACTTGTCCTCTTCATGTAGATTCGCAGTGCGCGACGCACGTCCAGCTTATGCCACCCACGTTCCCTGGGATGTCTGGAGCGCGGGCAAAAGTCCGGGAGGACGACCTCCTGTGATCTGTGGAAAACGCTGTTAACTTTAGGCACAAATGCTGGATCCAGTCGAAGGACCACTCTGTCGGAGTGAATGACACAAAGATCGTCTCTGACTGACAGAGCGGCCAACTCGGAGATTCTACGCATCGAAGTAATGGCAATAAGGAAAGCTGTCTTTAGAGTCAGGTGACACAATCTGATGGTCCGAAGAGGTTCAAAGGGAGCCTCAGACAGAGAGCGTAACACCACAGCCAAGTCCCAAGTCGGATACCTGTGGATAGTGGGAGGAGACAGGTTGGTGGCACCTTTAAGGAAACTACGCACCTGCGGGTGTTTGCTGAGTGGCAGGTGGGAGTCCATGGATAAGATGGTGGCCAAGGCAGCCGTCTGGTGCTTGAGGGTATTGGGCGCCAGGGCCTTGTCCAGGCCCTCCTGCAAAAAGTCCAGGACCTGAGGGACGGTGGCAGATGTAGCGATGACCTGATGCTGGAGACACCAGCGAGAGAACGACGACCAAGTGGCCTCGTAGATTCTGACCGTCGATGGGTGCCTGGACGCCTGGATGGTACGGATGACCTTCTCTGAAAAGGAGCTGAGTCTCAGGATGTCCCCCTCAAGTGCCATACGGCAAGCCACTGGGGCTCTGGATGTTGAACTGCCCCCTGGCTGAGGGAGATCTGATCCTGAGGAATGTGCCAATGGTGTGACACGGAGAGGCTGACGAGGTCGGCGAACTAAGATCTCCTTGGCCAGTGAGGAGCTACCAGCAACACTTCCGCACCCTCTGACAAAATCTTCCTGATGACCAGAGGAATCAGAGGGAGGGGCGGGAAGGCGTATAACAGGCCCGGGGGCCAGCGAGACCGAAGGGCATCTGTGCCTTCCGCTCCGGGACACTGGAACCTCGTGAAGTACCTGGGGAGTTGGGCATTGGTCGGGGACGCGAAGAGGTCGACTTTCGGAAGGCCGAACCTCCGTGACAGCTGACGAAACAACGCTGGGTGGAGACGCCACTCTGCGTTCTGGATGGTGGTCCTGCTGAGCCAGTCTGCCGTCACGTTGTCCTCTCCCGAGATGTGGTCTGCTCGCAGGGACGTTAGGTGTTTCTCTGCCCACCTTCCCAGAGCCTCCGCCTCTGACATCAGGGCAAGGGATCTTGTGCTGCCCTGATGATTGATGTACGCTTTTGTGGCGATGTTGTCAGTCAGGATCAGCATGTCTCTGTTCCTGACCAGCCGGAGGAAGTGGCGTAGGGACAATCTGGCGGCCCGGAGCTCCAGCCAATTTATGTTGTAGGCGAGCTCCGCTGGTGACCATCTGCCCTGGATCACCTGGTTCTGAAGGTGGGCACCCCACCTGAAGAGGCTGGCATCTGTTGTTATGACCAGGCGCTCCGGCTCCTTGAAGTAGCAGCCCTTCAGGAGAGCGTCCAACTGCCACCACCGGAGGGAGCGAAGTACCTTGGGAGGTAGGCGCACCACCTTCTTGGAGTTGCTGGCCTTGCGTCGCTGGAGTGGCAGCAAGAACCACTGGAGATCCCGCGTGTGTAGTCGTGCCCACCGGACCACCGAGATGCAAGACACCAGTTTCCCCAGAGGTTGGGAGAGGGAAACGACCGACGCTGACCCCGTGGATCGAATCTTCCACACGAGATACCTGATACTGTCCACTCTCTCTTGTGTGAGGAAGACCTTGCAAAACTCAGAGTTGATCACCGTGCCGAGGTGCTGGATTCTGCAGGTTGGGGTCAGGTGGCTCTTGACAATGTTGACCGAGAACCCGTGTTGTTGCAGGACTCAGATGGTGATGTTGAGATCCTGCTGGGCCTGCCCCCTGGACGAAGAGTGGATGAGGGTGTCGTCCAGGTAACATTCCAGCCTCACCGGAATAGAGCGGAGGTGTGCCGCGATGGCGGCCAGCAGCTTCGTCAAGGTGCGTGGGGCCGACGAAAGACCGAAGGGGAGGGCCCTGTACTGGAAGTGTTGGCCAGCAAACTGGAACCTCAGGAACCTGCAATGCGCCGGATGAATTGGAACATGCAGGTACGCCTCCTTCAGATCTATGGAGGTCAAGAGGTCTTTCTGTCTGATGCAGCCCAGAATGGTCTGAAGGGACTGCATCTTGAAGCGTTTGTACTCTAGATGCTTGTTGAGCCTCTTGAGGTCCAGAATTGCTCTCACTCCCCCGGATGACTTGGGGACTAGAAACAGGATGAAGTAGAAGCCTGTGCACTCCTGCCCCTCGGGTACCCTCTCTATGGCCGCTATTTCTAATAGATGGTCTATCTCCGCCCTCATGAGCTGGAATTTGTGGGGTGACCTGGGAATGGGACAACGGACGAGGGTCCTCGGGGGGAAGGAGAGGAAGTCTAGGGTCAACCCGTGACGGACCGTGTTGAGAATCCCGGTGTCCGTCGTGGTCTCCTCCCACTGGGCAGCATAGAGTTGGAGACGGCCGCCTATGGGAGGATCCCTGTAATGGTCACTTTGGCTTTCAGAAGGAGCAATTGGAGTACCTCCCTCGGAAAGGCCTACGGTAGTTCTGCTGCTTATTCTTATCCCTGTAGGAGGATCTATCCTGGGGACGATCCTGGGTCTGGGTGTAGGGCCGGCCGGTACCTCCTGAAGAGGTGGAGGGTTCTGAGCCCCGAAAGGAACTCCTACGAAAGAGGTGGCCCTTACGGTCCGGTTTCTTAGTCATTGCTGGTAATACCTTCCGTTTATCCTTGGATTCGATTAGATAGGAATCCAAGGCCTCCCCAAACAGCTTGCCCCCCTTGAAGGGAGCAGAAGCAAGTTTCCACTTAGCCTTTACGTCCGCCTGCCAGTGGCGGAGCCACAGCAGGCGGCGCGAAGTCACATTGGTGGCTAGAGCCCTGGAGGAGAATTTTGTGGCACTAAGTGAGGCCTCTGCAGAATACTCAATGGCCGCTATAATCTTATTAACGTCCTGCCTCATTCTAGTGTCTCCAGCCAGTAGGCCGGACAACAGCTTGCGGAGCCAGAAGAGCACCACCCTGCTGAAGTAAGAAGAGGAGGAGGATGCCCTCATGGCCCACACAGTGGCCAAGTGAGTCTTGTGGGAAGATGATTCCGCTCTTTTGTCCTCTGCCTTGAGGCCCTCCATCAAGTTAGCCGGGAGGGCAGAGTTGGAGGTGAGAGATACAATAGGTTCATCCACCTGAGGGAGCTTTAAGAGTTCCTCCAGAGGGCCCTCCATGGTATACAGCTTTTTATCATTCCCAGTGGGGTTCGCCATGGAGCCCAGCTGGGCCCATTGGCGCTGTATGATATCTATGAATAGCTGTGGAGCTGGAACCAGGTCCGGGGAACGGGGACTTCTTTAAATAGACCCATACCTGGATCCTGGAGACCAATGGCCTCCTTGGAGCCCTGATCAGAGGAGGGCTTTTCTGCTGCAGCTGGGAGGCCCATTTGGGGGCCCGTGGCATGGGCTTTGGTAAGGATAGCCCTAAACATGGAGGGCTTGAAAAGACCCGAGGAGGTGGGTGGCTCTGGTGCGGGATTCTCATCCTCAGAGAGATCCGGAGCTTCCTGCTCCGCTTCCTCGGAATCAGACACCTCACTGATGCCCGTAGGAGTAGGGGAGGTCTCCCTAGTTGGGGGCTCCTGTGCCCTAGCAGGCCTGCCCTTGCTGGGGTTTGCAGTGGCAAGAGGCAACTTGGAGGCCAGCTGCATCATCCCATGAGAAATGCCCCGAGAAATGGCACGTGCCACGACATCCTGCATGCTCTTAGACAAGGGCGAATCGTGCATCTGAGGTGGATCTGGCCCAGTCACGGAGTGGATCAGAGATCCTTCCCCCGCAAGTGAGTCTGCCTCATCAAGGGAGTCTACAGCCAGGGAGTGGCTGGGGGAACCCAGTGAAGCCCTGGATGGGTTGGGAGAGAATCCAAAATCCTCCCGTTCCTCAGGTAGGGAGGGACATACCCCTTGTTGGGAAGTAGATGGAGAAGGGACCCCTTCCTCCCCAGGTGGGGGTGCTAAGGATTGGTCCTGCTGAACTGACTGGGCCTTCTGAAACTGCTTCTCAAGGGCCTTCTGCCGTCTTTCAGCCAATCTCTCATCAGCCTTAGAGGGCTTCCTGACTTTAGGAGTCTTTCCCTTAGCTGGGCATCCCACCCTATCACCTTTTGCAGCAGGGTTGGGCCTGCTGCGTTTACTGGCTGAGGGACCAGCCTGATGATCCACTTGCTTCTCCATAGCCACGCTGAATCACTCCGATGGGTGAGTGAAGGAAGGAGACTGAGGCCTGCTGCGCTTGAATTCCTGCAGAGTTGCTCGCAAGTGGGGGCTGGAAAATGGCGCCGGCTGAAGTAGGCTGGGTGCCTGCAGACCCACGCTAGAATTGCAAGGGTGAATGGTCTGGCAGTGACCAAAAGAACCCCTGCGGCTGCGTGGGAAGTCTGGAAGGAAGGGAGCCTGTCAGGAGACCTGGAGCAAGGCCCGCTTTAATTCCCTCTGCGGCGATCTGCGATGAGGATAGGCTGCGCGGCTAGGCAAAAAGCCCGGGAGAAAAGCACGCCAATTTTTTAAAAACAAAATGGTGGCCGCACGCGCACCTGTGCCTGGAGCGACACCGGGGCAAACCGCGCAGCCTAATGCTGTGCGCTGGGGTCCTGACTGCCTACATGACCCCCAGCTGTTCGTCAGCAGCCGCCAAACGAACCCCCGTGGTGTGGCAGCTCTCGCTGCAGTGAGAAACGATCCACGCTCCAGGCAGCCTGCCTCGCGCAAGTAGATCTTCAAAGCGACAAAGAGGGAGAGAAAACAACAAATTCTACCTAGGAGCTAACTAAACTATTTTATATAATTACGAGGAGCAATGCTATACTAACTAGAGGGTGCAGCCTGCTGCTCAAGGACTGGATCTCCCCAAAATTGCGTCCTGTAGGGCGACTGAGTTTTTTAAAACTGAGCCTCTGAGGGGAGCAAGATGGCGGAGCTACAAGAAATTTGAACTCAGTCCGCAGCAAGCTGAAGTCCAAGCAGCGCCTACGAGAAGCCCCTAATTAAACCTTGATGTCACGGAAAAAAGGCAGGCTATAAATGTAATTAATAAAATAATCTATGATTTCCATGTGAAGGAAGGACATGTCTTCCTTGGAATCCAGGTTCTCTGGAGGTTTTTCTATTATCTTTTAAAATGACAGAATCTAAATTGGTTCACCTGCATACTGTATATATTTAAGAAATTTGTCACAAAGAATTGAATGGCTAGCAGCAGCCAAAATAATTGTGCAGAAATAACTCATGGAATTGCTCTTCATATTATAGATACCTAAAGTTAAAACTGAAACCTTCATCCAATAAAAATAAAAAATCTGCATATGTATAATGCAATTAATTAATTCTATCATAGAACAGTTACATATAGAGAGCCAGGTTTGGTCTAGTAGTTAAAACACCAGGGTAGAAAACGGGAGACTGTGGGTTCAAGTGCCATCTTAGCCATGAAAGCCAGCTGATGGGCCATCCACTCTCTCTCCCACTCCAATTCACCTCACAAGGCTTTTGTTCTGGGGAAAATAGGAAGAGGAAGGTGTGTTGGATATGTTCATCGCCTTTAGTTATTTGTAAAAATAATACAGGTGATATACAAATAAATAAGTATAAATACTGTAGTGCTGTCTTTCTTCTTTCAAATCCCTGTTTTAATTTTTTTCAAGGCTTTAACTGACCCATCTGTTCAAATTCTATCAGCCAATCCATCTCAGGAACTGGTCCTGTATTTAAAAATACTTGAGTAAGGGTATTTAGAATTGCAATTTTTATATTTAAACATATTCATACAAATTCCTCCTGTTATTTTTTCCCCAATTTTTCCTCCCCTTCCAATTAGAAATTGTTGAAGTATGAACCTACTTGTTTCTATAAAACAATAACACAGCTTATATATTGATGTACTACAGCAAATCCTATAAAGTCAAGGAACAATAACACAATTTGCTATGTCAGTATGGTTTACTTGATTTAAGCTAGTCACTAATTTACTATTTATTTTTCTTTATTTGCTGTAAAATGACTTTCCCCCAGCAAGCCAACTTGTCTATCTCACGTAACATCTTCCAGAGACAGATAAAAAGTTAGTCATTGAGACTAATGTTTTCATCTAAACTTCAGCAATTTAAAACAAATAACACAGCTTAAAAATACATGTGCCAAAGGTAATTTTTAAGTACTCAAAAGGGACTTTAAAAAGAAATCCATGATCCTTCTGGCAATTCTGCATACCTGAATCAGAAAATCATTTTGAAAGCCAATAGACTTTTAGATTAAACGATCTCACAATGTTTACTTGTCAATCTATTTCACTGGAATAAAAACAAAAACACTCTATACCAAGTTCTGTCTGCAGCTATTTTCTTTAAGTTATCTGGTTACAGAATTTTCCTTCCACAAAGTCTGTATTTGAATTGCACAGGTTTCCTACTGTAATATTGTTTAAAGAAAAGAGTCTTTGCATTTTAATGATTTGTCATTAGATGATTAGTGTCACTCAATGTTGTTAGTTATATTTCTTTTTTAAAAAGATTTGGCTACCAGCTATTGTAACTATGTAGCATGGTAACCTTGTTGACCAGGATTAGTTTTCTAACTCTATTTCTAATGTTTTGTTTTCTGAATGAAGAACTGCTCCCAAGAATAAACTAACTCAGACAAACAAGTCCTATATTTAAGATGTTACCCAATCAAATGATTAATAGTAATCTCTTTTTCATAGCTTATGTTAACCAAGTTTAAGCATCACTTCTTGTTTTGTAACAAAACAAATATTAAAGAAAATGTCGCAATTGTAAGTAAATCCCTGGTTCACATATACTAAGTCATGATTTATTTAAACACTGCTTACTTGATTAAATTACATCTGACTTGGTTCACACAACAAAGCTACAGACAAACTATTTAGAAGCTTAGCAAAATATGTGAATTAGTTTAAACTCTTTATTTAAAAAAACCTTGTTATAAAGCTGTGATGGCGAACCTATGGCATATGTGCCACAGGTGGCACATGGAGCCCTCTCTGCGGGCACGCGAGCTGTTGCCCCAGCTCAGCTCCAACATGCATGCACATATGCCTCCCGCCAGCAGGTTTTTGGGTCTCTGCCACGCATGTGCGGGGATGGGGAACATGCAGGAGATGCACTCACATGAGTGGAGGTCACATGCGCATGCATGGGGAAAGTGCAGGGGGTCACGCACGCATGCATGGGGGGAGCATAGAGGGGGTCACGCACACATGCATGGGGCCAGGGTGCATACGGGATCACGGGTGCATTGCACTATGGCTTTCAGCATGAGAACAAAAAGATTAGGCATCACTGTTATATACAGTAACAGAGGATTACTTTCCTAACTGCAAGCTGACATGCTAAAAGATTTGAATTGCAACATCTCTGAAAATGAGAAAAGTAATAACATACAGGTTTTCTCTCTTATGCTCAGATATGGCAAAAACATTTTTAAAAACCCTGCGAACATATGGTACGAAAGATCATACTTTCATTCCCTATTTCTGACTTTTATAGAAGCCTACTTTCAAGTCAAACTGCATTAGCAGCCTACTGATTTTTGCTTGTTTAGCATGAATAGAAGAAAAGTCTTTGTGTATTTGTTATGTACTTGGGCTTTATTATTGAGGTACTGACTCTCATAGAGGTCTATGAACTCACCAGTATTTGTTTATTTACTAGATTTTTAAAGTCATCAAACTCACAGTAGTTCTGGGTGGCTTGGATACAATACCACATTAAACCAGAAAAGAGAGAAAACTTAAATGGAGAAACTAACATTTCCACTGACCCAACATAAGCCTTGGAGCTGTTCAATTTTCTGGTGTGAAGGAGATGGTTCTACAACAGATATTTCAGACATTTCCTAAGCTCTGTCAGATGGTCTTGCTTGAATAAAGGGGTAAGAAACGAGCCCTATCAATTTTAAGGATTGGGCAGAAACAATGGGTAAAAACTGTCCCTCAGATAATTACAGCATGACTAGCTTTGTAAGTGGCAAATTGCACCTGAAAGCTCACTGGCAAGTAATAAAGCCTATATAGAAGAGGTGTTAATGTGGTTGTGCCAAGTCATAGCCATAATTGTTTATTTATTCTGCTGCATTCTGGATCAACTGTAGCTTCTAAATTGTCTTCTAATTTGTCTTCAAATGCAGCCTCACATGTGGTACATTGCAATATGTTTGCCGAGTGACTAAGGTATGACTGACAGTGATAAGAGACTCACATTTCAGAAATGACGCACCAAGTAGATCTGTGCAATGCCTTCCTGTTCACAACTGCCATCTGTACTTTGTGGAAGTGCTGTAATCCAGGAAGACCTAAATTGTGCACTCCAAATGTTTATTTATTTGTCAAATTTATATGGCTCAATTCACACTCAGTGTGGCATACAATAAAACCAAAAATGAAAACATTGTACAAAAACTACTAAAAATAATAAACGTGAATAAAATAAGACCATGATATGAAAGTTATTATATATAATGCAGCCAATATACAGGATCTCTAATTACTAGGGGACTTCGGAGGCTTACAGGAAAAATATTTCTGAGGGCTTTCTAGAAGGTCATAAGGATTAGGACCTTGGGAGGCATGATGTTCCAGGAGATAGGTGTCAAGGCAGTAAGGGCTTGTCTCCTAGGTCCCTTCAGATGGAATTCTTTTGCAGATAGGACCCACAGCATGTCTCTTCTGCCAGAACCAATAGGATTCAAATCCCAAGAGTCTCTAAATATTGGGATAAGACCTTGACGACATCATTTGGTTAACCTGAGATCAAGATATACAATTCAGTGTCATCTGCACAGTTATGATACTTGACCTCACACAGTAGATCACATACTGTATGTATTGACAGTGTCGAAGCCTATGACCCACCCTGAAAACTGGGGACTTCAGGCTCAACCACTCCCTCTTGTCCACACTGAATGAAATGACCATGGAGAAAACAGGAGGATCAGCACAACATTATGCCGCCCACTCCTAATCTCTATAATCAGTATAGATCAGTGTTTCTCAACCTTGGCAACTTTAAGTCCTGTGGACTTCAACTCGCAGAATTCAGGACTTAAAGTCGCCAAGTTTGAGAATCACTGGTATAGATGGATACCATGATGGATGGCATTGGAAGCAACTTTCTTATAAAAACTAATTAATATTTAACTTTTTAAAAATACTTCAACAGAGAACACAAATAAATTGCTTTTCACATGAACAAAGTGGCAGAAGAAAGACTTTTTTTAAATCCTTGAAATAGTTTTATTTAAATCATGCCGCTGATATAGATTTATGAAAAAAATTCATTATTATAACCAACTGAATTTATATTTTAATAGAATTGTTGTATACCAATTGATGTAATAGCTACAAGCTATCTGAGGTTTTTAAAAGGGAGATCAAGTTGATAGGCCTGTCCTTAACTTGTCCTTAACTGCTCTATGGATTACAGGTAGTTCTTGAGCTACATCTGTAACTAGCATTGGGATTTCCATAGCCAAGCAATGTGATTGTAAAGCACATCACATGGCCACACTGCTTAGAGACAGGAAGCCAAGCAGTCCTAGTTGTTTTGTAATCTCAGACATGTGGGTTGTTATGTTGAAAGAGAAGAGAATCCCTGGTAAAGAGTGTGGGGCTGCTGCAGGGAAGTGGGGAAGCCTTGGGAGTGCACACAAATTGGGAGATTGAAAGAAAACTAATTCTCCTTTTGTAAGTTTCAGGAGTTGAGACATGGCTTGATTCATGTAATTAATATGTATATAAATTAAAAAACAGTTACACTTGCAGTAATGTTGAACATACTCTATTTTGACTGAGATCAAAATATAGGCAACAGAAGAGGATCTGATGTGAGAACTCATTTAATTTATGTTTCCAATTTACAAATCTAACTATACAGTTATACATCAGTTAAATTCAGGAACACACATATATCTCTACTGTCAAGCACAGAAAATCCAAATTACATTTAACTGAATAAAAATTGAGCTTATGACTTCATTGTTTTGGAAAATTGTGTAGCTATAGATTCTGCAGGATTCATTTCTTTCAAAGGAAAAGGGGAGAAATAATATAAAACTATCTTCTAAAGCACAAAATGAACAGTGCATTTTATATATCAAAAAAGTAAAATGTTTCCATTTACTCAGAACTACAAACATATGACAGATATAGGCACCCACTAAATCCCCCACTGTAGTACTATAAAGATATCAGTTGAATTCAGATATAACAATTAGCCAATTAGCTTCCCTTGCTGGTTGATGCAGCTAAATAAAGAAGCACCTAATATTGGTTCAACGGTACATTCAAAGCAACATTTGTGGCTTTTACCTCTCTTAATAAACTGAATAAAACTAACATGAAGACTGAGTTTATCACAGCCTTAAGAAAAAAGCATTAATGGTAAAAAAGTTAAATATTATAATTGCATGTTGATCCAAAAGAATCAAATAAAAAACATGAAACATTAAATGAAATGAAAATTAAGTCTTGGCTTCTATAATTATATACCGCTATCCACAGTTATGAACACACACAAAAATTCTTAAACTTGACTGATCATTCATAGTGTTTGTATTAAATCTCCGTCCATTGTACAAAGCATAAGCTAGTGATATAATAATCAGATAATACTGTGACCCCCTTAGGAGTAAGAAACAATGCGAAAAGCATTAAAAGTGGCTATTTGACCAGAACGGTCATATAAATCCATAAATAAATTTAAAAAACAAAATTATAATTTACAATAATAAAATGTTCACTAAAAATTAAGATTTCACAAAGGAGTTTGGGTATCACAAAATAGCATCCCCAAAAGTTACAGACTTTTTGTTGGGTGAATGAAACAAAGCAAATAAAAAACAAGAATAGAAAACTCAAGAAAAGAATAACACACTAAGACTAGAGTATCCTTGAAGACAGCTTTATTCATAGGAGCCATAAGTACAATATTCCATCTTGAAACAGTGTGCTGCTGATTTCTGTTGGGCACATCCACACATTTTTAACACACAATTCAGCTAGAATAAACATAATGTATTTCACAGAACTTCTTAATTATGCACCCAAACTCTTAATCAAAATAATTTATTAAAATTGTTTGCAACTATCAAAAAATTATGTATTCATCCATTGCTGGATATTAGTGCAAAACTCCTCGATTCAAAAGCTCATCACCATCAGCAGCATTTCCCTTCCCTTTTTTCTCTAAAGCCAATTATATTGTCTTCATGCAAGCATGACAATTTAAGTAATACTTGCAATGTATATACATCCCAGAAATGAGCACTTTAGTTCTCCTCCTCCTTTCCTGATTCTAGTATATTTATTCTGAAGCAATAATTAACCTTCAGTGTGAACACTAAAAATTAAAGAGAACAAAATCGCTCTCCTTATACTGCTACAGTGCATTTTTCCACTAATGATCAAATACAATTAGTTAAAAATATAAGACTCTTCTGGATTTATTACAACTTTGGAATATGAGTGAAAGAAACTTACATATCAACATTGACAAGCTGCTACAGAATTGTTTGCTTTTATAAGTTTTGCTTACTAGGGTTCCAGATAATGCCAAATAGTTTTAATAAACTATTTCCTGTTCAAGATATTTAGTTTAGGAGTTGAAATGTCTGACTTTTTAAGAGAAAATGTCCATATATTATCTCTGTCCACATATTATTTTTTTCCCATATGACAATTATTCTCATTTCTGGAACATTTCTGTTTTATTTTTCTTTGCTTATTGCAGCAATGTACTTGATCTACAAATCCTAATAGCTTATCTTATTTACAACAGTTGGGCTTCCCTAACTGTAACCTCCTTTATCTCCTCATTTCCTCAGAGTCTCTCATTATTGAATGTGATGTTCGGAAGAAGAAACCGCAGACTGAAGATTAGCTCTGCAAAAAACAGAACCGATGACCTTGGTGAAGAATGAAGTGTCAGCAACTAGACTAGCTCTTCGAACCTCTCCAGATAAAGTAGAGGACCATAGATCCCCATTACTATAGTGTTCCACACAGTTGCCCCAGGGGTGAGCTGCTACGGGTTTGGGAGAACGTTATGGCCAGTTTGGAGAACCTTCAAATCTCACCCCTGGCTGGCCCCGCCCACCCATCCCCTCCCACCCCACCCATCCCAGGAGTCTCCATGCGGCCCATTTTGGATGCTAGTTAAGTGCAGGGCCCGCATGGAGGCTCGGGGAGGCGGGGAAGCAGGCATCCCGGAAGTTCCGGAAGACCGGAAACGGGCCCATTTCTGGTATCCGCAGTGGCCTCTAGAGCCCGGAGGAGGCAGTTTTCTCCCTCCCAGAGGTTCAAAGAAAGCCTCTGGAGCCTGGGGATAGCGAAAACACCCCCCCCTGCCATGGTGCAAGAGGCCGACTAGACCATGCTCACCATGCCCACCATGCCCACGCCTACCCACAACTGGGCAGAGAACCCATTGCTGAAATTTTTGAAGCCCACCCCTGAGTTGCTCCCCACGAGGAGACTGATTAATAATAATTAAAAGGACATACAAATAATAAACTAAGAAAGTAGGGTATAATTTTTTAATATTGTATTTGCAAAGGAGAATCATTGAAGCTCATTTATAAGGAACAAAGAAGAAATTTAAAAAATCAGATATTTGGACTAAAGATTAAGATTGTTAGAAGTAAAAGGAAGAAAGATAAAGTTGGATTATTTGATCAAGGTTACAACAGGGTTAGGGTTATTCCTAGCAGCCCTTAATGGAGTTTTGCTGTCACCAGGACTACAATGACAATACTTTATTTGTTCATAGATAAGAAATAAGATATGGGGGAAAGTATCATTTGTAATTTAAGAAGAGGCAAAACGTTGCTATACATTTTTTTTATATTTGTGATGGGCCTCCCCCCCCTCTCTCATACACACACACATTCTTTACTATATTATTTTTCTTTTTTCTTTCTATTTTTGTCTTTTCTACTTTTTCACTTTTAATCCTTTTTTTCTATTTTTCTTTTATTGGTTTAGTATTGGTTTTTACTATTGAAATTGTAATCCTTAATAATTACTTTAAAAAAAGAATATCCCATTACTATTACATTACTAAGCATATGATCTTGTGGCAGCAAAGAACTGAGTGGCAATTAATAAATTAACATTAGATAAGAAGGGAAAAAAATCACAAGAACGTAAGAAATGACATATAGTCTCAAATTAAAAGCAATGCACAATGTTGCAGGAAGAGATTTCTTCCTCCTCTATTGCTTCCTTATACCTTGCACTACAAAATCAACTTTGGAAATTCCAATTTTTTGGGAGCAGATTCTGGAAGTACGAGGAGTTGCAGCAAAGTGGGTTTGTTCCACCAATGACATTTATTTAACTTAAACAAGTGAAGAATTACATTGAACCCCAATGATATATATTTTAACAGCACTTTCTTAGCCATGTACCACAGAAATTTATGCATCATACCTGACATAATCTTATCCCACATTTCCTCCTGAAATATTTTTACAAAGTAGATACATAGCTGGTGTCAAGGATAAGCATCACAGGTAATCCATCTCCTATTTATATTTAAAAATCTGAAATATGAACGTCCCCAATTTTTATGTTATATTGTATGCAATGCTTATGATAAAGTATTTTTTACTAACCTTACTCAGTATTTGTCAGCTGAAATGTTGTGTGTTGTTTTCTGTACCTACTGAAATTTTATAAACTGTTGTCACAACGCCTCCTTTCCCCTCTTAACCCTTTCCCCTTCAAAGTTAATGGGAAATGTCTATAAGAGACATGATATATTACAATAAATGGTCAAACCGCTTAGATTCCTCTGATTACTAAATCTACAATTTATGCCAAGATACTGAAAAAGAAGTATAGATAAATATTTACTTTAGATTCCCTTTAGTTATTTTGTGTAACACATTAAACAATTCTTCCCTAGAATAAATGAACAATAGTTTCTTTCTCCAATGTCTATAATAAAAATGTGTAATAGCAAAAGAAGAATATAAACAAGTCTATATTATTTTTTAAACAGATTAAAGTCTCTATTTGCTCATCAGATGATCACCTTCTTAAAAGAAGAAATAAACTGAATCAAATTTGGTATAAGGGAGCTAGGGGCAAAAGACTTGAGTTTGAAAATTGGCCAGATCTGGTTGAGAATTCTAAAAAATATCCCTACTAAAAAATCCCTATGGGACAGACAACTGCACTGAAATGCACAAATGAAACATGAGATAAGTAAAGTTACAGGCATAGACATGTACAGGAACACATCTATTTATTCAATTATTTATAGTGCTTACAGTATAAGGCTGCCGAACTCAAAAACATGTCTCTAGACCCGTGATGGCGAACCTATGGCACGCGTGCCACAAGTGGCATGCGGAGCCATTTGTCAGGGTACGCGAGTTCACCTTTTTAAAAGCTATTTTTCGCCTTCCCCAGGCTCCAGAGGTTTTATAGGAGCCTGGCGAGGGCGAAAAGAGCCTCCCCGCCCCCCCCGGAGGCTTCAGGGACCGTCCGGAGGCTTCCCTGAAGCCTTCGGAACGCTTAAAACCACCCTCCGGTTTGCTCGGAGGGTGGTTTTAAGCGTTCCAAAGGCTTCAGGGAAGCCTCCGGACGGTCCCTGAAGCCTCCGGAGGGCCTCCAGGGGGCAGGGGGGCTCTTTTCGCCCTTCCCAGGCTCCTATAAAGCCTCTGGAGCCTGGGGAGGGCGAAAAAAGCATGTAAAAATGGGGGGGGCGTTGTGCGCGCATGCGCACTGGGGGATCGCGCATTGCATTATGGGTGCGGCACGCCCGCACACGACCCCCGCGCTCCCCCCACTTGTGGCACGCGAGCCAAAAAAGGTTCGTCATCGCTGCTCTAGACAGTGTAAAACAGTAAATAAAAACATCAAAATAAAAGAAGTAATACTAACTAAAAACAGACATAAACAATCGGCTATTAGGAACTCAAAAGTACTGCATTCTTTAGGACAAGATTCTCATATCCATACGGGGTTGTATGCACAATCTCTTATTAGTTTCTGGGACAAAGCTTGCTTTGGGCCAAATCAGACTGGGAGACTGCCGAGAGAAAAAATTATCCTGACAAATTTCTCTAGTGCATCCCTATGAAAAGAGGCAGTTCAGCATCGTGATTGCTCCATCTTAAGGCCCCTTCCATACTTCCTGCTGGTCATGTGATCCAGAGTAATAGATTCAACTTACATCATGCTTCTCAGTGCACACATAACTTACAGCTATTGCAGATGAAATGGCTCACTGTTTATTTTGATTAGATTATTTAATACTTGGTGCTTTGCTAGCCCAATCAAACAATATTCACAAAATACATCAGGCCTTACTCATACTTCCTTACAATATTCTTAAAAGAACCCTTGAAATTACAGTGGTTTTTAAAACATTGCCTTCCTACATATTCACTTGTTTTAACTTTACCAAAGGTAGTCTTCAACAAGACCATAATTGATCCTGGAATTATGCTTATAAGTCATGCCAATTGTTAAGCAGTCATCACATGACCATGACCAATTTTGTGGCTTTTTTGTGGTTGTTGTTGTTAGTTGTGAAGTCATCTCCGACCCATCCTGACCCCATGGACAATGTTCCTCCAGGCCTTCCTGTCCTCTACCCTCCTCTGGAGTCCATTTAAGCTCATGCCTACTGCTTTGGTGACTCCATCCAGCCACCTCATTCTCTATTGTCCCCTTCTTCTTTGGTCCTCAATCTTTCCCAGCATTAGGCTCTTCTCCAGTGAGTCCTTCCTTCTCATTAGGTGGCCAAAGTATTTGAGTTTCATTTTCAGGATCTGACCTTCTAAAGAGCAGTCAGGGTAGATTTCCTCTAGAACTGACGGTTTGATCGCCTTCCTACAACATGTTAGCTCAAAAATACAAGTGGTTGAGGATGGTAGAGTTTCTGATATTCAAATACAAGTTTCATATTTGAAAAAAAAATCAAGGAGGAGGAGGAGGAGGAGGAGGAGGAGGAGGAGGAGGAGGAGGAGGAGGAGGAGGAGGAGGCAACAGCAGTTATTCTAGTGGCGGCGGGGGCTTTGGGGGTTCACTTCAGCCGCAGCACCAGGCGCAAGCATCTAGGACTGGCTGCCCACAAAGAACCTCCCCAGGCTTGCTTTGCTGAACACGGGGTGACTGACAATAGTTTGAACGGGCGCGGCCGGCACAAACTACCGTCAGTCGCATCACGCTCATCAAAACAAGTCCAGGGAGGTCCTTTGCGGGAAGCCAGTTCTAGCCACCTGCAAAGGACCTCCCCAGCTTCCGGAGCCTGTGACAGTTGCAAACTGCCGTGCGGTGTTTTCTTGCCACGTGTGCCGCCACACACCTTACCAAAAATCGGGACTTTTTTAAAACGTTGCAGGACGCAGGACAAATTATTAAAAATTGGGACTGTCCCGCCAAAAGCAGGATGTCTGGTCACCTTAGTCTACAATAAAATATTTTTTAAAAAATCTCAACTCAGTTGTTCTGTGTCTCAAATCAGTTCAAATCAAATATTACTCCTTTCAAATCTCAAATTCAAATTGATACAGTATTGCTGCCTATTTCAAATCTTAGATCTTAAGATTTGGATCTTAAGTATTGGATCTCAACTAATTCAATCCTTTTATAGGGAGCTGTCAGACTCTTCGACCAATAGGATTAAACCTCTGTTCCCGCCAGAACAGAAGACCTTGGTGGAAACCACTGTAGTTAGAGCAAGTATCTAACATAAAGTATCATTTAACAAGAGCAGAGGTATTTTTTTACAGGATTCCATAATTTATGGAACACTCTCCAAGAAATTCATTTGATTTGTTCCTAACCTCTTTCAGAAGTAGATTTACAATACTATATTTATATTTCAGCAGGTGGCAATATTTGGGCAATCTTGGCTGATCACAAAAGGTAATTAAGGTTTGCTATAATTAGTATTTGGATAGAAACTCCAGAAATGCTGGCCTGACTGAAAAGTAAAAACAAACAAAATCAAAAGAGCAAGCAAATAAAAAACCCAGCTTGTGTGCAAACAATGGTATGACGGGAGGGGGGGCGACCCCAAAGTATCTTTGCCTTTTTTTTGTTTAATTACCATACATATCTATTGCTCTGAAAACTGGGAGTGATTAGTATGATTAACATTTGTGACATTTTAATTGAATTCTTTGTACCTTTAAAGACTGGAAAACTTATCTACAACTAATAACAGGATACATTTTATGCAGTTTCTATAATTTCTGTACTCCATCAAGGATAATTCTCACTAGTTAAAGAGATATTTGTTTTAAAAAATAGGATATTTTAATCTAATAACGATATGTTATTTTTTTTAGTAATCTGAGTATGAATAAAAATAAGTGGATCTACTATCTTGTGATAGTAATTATAGTAATCCATTTAAGGCCTTCTACTATTGAAAATACTTCTATCAACAGGAGGTAGTAATCACTCATTTAATTGAGAGCATACAGAGGATTCAGGAAGATTAGAATAATAAAAAGGAAATTAAAGATCACAGATTGAGCATTCTCATGCAATCAGGTAGCAGAGTTACCAAATAACTTTTAAATGTTTATTTACTTATTAGATGTACATGACATTAATTATTAAATGTATATGTCACCCAACGACGGGCAATTTAAAAATTGTAAATGAGGTTACTTTCAATATAAATTTTATATATAAAGCAGTCCAGAAAACAAACTTTAAAAACACATCAAAACGTTTCATTACTAAATATTAACAAAATTTAGAGATCAAATTTTCAGATGAGGCTACCTAAGATATTGCAAAGTTTTGGTATGGAACAAATATATAGAAACAAGTTCTTTACATTGGATCACTTCACATTCCCTTCAGGAACACATTTATACTGGAAACATAGCAGCAAGCCTTGAATGTACAAATCTTACATTTATATACATAATCAAGTAGGCCTCATTGCTGTAATATTTATAATAAAGCAAGATTTATTTGTGCACACTATCATAAGATCAGAGGTTAATTTGTTCAAAAACTCTACGTCAGAAACAAGGCACACTATAAAATGTACATGGGAGGGACAAGGCACACTACATACAATGTATTTTTAGACCAAACCAACCCAAAATTTAAAAACAAGTAGAGGAGATTATATTATAGCAAAGAATAGGCTCCAGTCAAATCAATAACATCCTGGTTACTAGTAATATATGGCCACAAATGTGATAACAGAATAACAAAAATATGGATATTACTTGCTCTTCACTTTATGACTCTACTAAAGTCAGTGGTCAGATTCAGCCAGTTCGCACCTATTTGGGAAAACCGGTTGTTAACTTTCTAAACAGTTCGGAAAACCGGTTGTTGGAAGAAATCTTTTTTTTTTTTCATTTTACAGGGCTAATCCTGTAAGGAAGACAGGAAGGAAACATTCTGATGTTGTTTCTAGCCTAATCTTTATTGCCCTGCTTACAGAAACTGCCTCTCTGGTAAACCCTTATTACATTGTAACAGCTAAGGTGAAGAGCCCATTAATGTGAGTGATGTTGAGTTGGCTATGCCCACACGGTCATATGACCACTGAGACACACCTACCCAGCTGGTCATTAGGGCAGAGAACTGGTTGTTAAATTATTTGAATCCCACCACTGACTAAAGTAACCTCCAAATAACCTCCAACAGAAGGTTATTTGGAGTTTAACATGGAAAGAACAACATATAAGGAAACTTAAGCTGATGTCATGCTATTATGTTCATACGCTTTAAAAATAAACATACAGCTATATTTCAGTTGCCTTCATTCAAATTATTATCTTTGAAGTTAAAGTTTTTAATATTTTAATATTTATTATTTTAATTGTAAGCTACCCAAAGGCACTCTTCAGAGTGAGATGGATAATATATAAATTAAATAAATAATTTCTACTTTGCATCAGTAATTATAACATCTAGACTGGAAGAAGTGCTCTTCAAGCCCAGTAATGTATATGAAACACCTAAAGAGAATCTGAGACCAGGATCACTTCCAAGAAACAGGCAATGCACAGTAGCCTTATTTTATAAACTGTAAAAAAGAAAAGCTTGTATCTGCATATTGGTAACACAATGGTTTGTAGAGGACATTTTACAGAGCATTGTATTTTATAATCTGTTTTTAACAAGGGCTGAATGAACCTGCTTTTCATTCATACTCAAGACTGCAATTTGTTCCAAGAGTAACTAATATATATATATATATATATATATATATATATATATATATATATATATATATATATATATATATATATATATATATATATATATATATATATATATATATATATATATATATATATATATATATATATATATATATATATAATATATATATAAAAATCAATGAATACAATAGCCCTAACCCTGAAAACACAAAACCATAAAGATCAATCCTAGTGATCCTTATCCACATCAGTTATTATTACCTCATATCATGAAATTCTTGAATTTTATAAAAGCATCTAAGGTTTACATGCATCCAGTGAAAATATATTATCCACCCTTGCCAACTACCAAATTTATTCTTATTAGAAATAAAGTAGCACAAACCTGCCTTGCATCTTTATAACAACCACATACTAAGAAAAAGGTAGGTGTTATCAAATGAGTCACCAATGACTATGAGTATGGCCTCTGTTACTCTGCCGAGCAAGCAGACATTGTTCCAATCTATGCCTACTTAATGAAGATATTGAAAATGGATTTTGTAGGGTCAGAAATAACTTCATAAGTTTTTTAAAAATAAAATATTTGTTTGCTGTTAGAATAGATTGCTAGATTGTCTGTCTAGGTTTAGAGTAGATGATAATGAAGGGCTGAAGTTCTATTCTACCCATTCTACTCACCTCAAAAAATTCCTTGTAATTATTCAACATTTGAACAAATAGTATATATTAACACTGAAAAAATGTTTTACAATAACATTTTGCTTATAATAAGATATTTTTAAAAAACCAATGAAAGATTAAGGTATTTAATAGATAGGACAGTTATAAAATATATAAAAGGTTGAAAAAAAAGTGGTAGCTTAAGATATATTAGCAAAGTAAAAGCTTCATTTCAAAATAAACATGGCTCTCAAAAGCACTAAATATAACTGATCAAATTTAAAGAAACCTTACAGCTGGCACTTCTTTCAGTTAACATTGTTCAAAGGAGCCAGCCTATATCAAAATCGTTCAGCACTGCACCTTCTCCCAAAAGTCAAAAATCTGACTTTTAGGCAAATAGTGCTCAAGGCAATTAAATGGTGCTTAAGTATGCATTTTCAAAGGCAAAAGCAACTATGTATTTTATGAGGAAATAGAGATAAAAATGTTAAACTATGATTAAAAGCCAATACAGATTGAAATATTTCTCATCCTAAAAATGTACCCTTTAAAAGGTTCCATTACTATATAGCTTTTGAAGGAGGCAAAAATCTGAGTTACTGCATAATCATAGTAAAAACTGTTCTATAAGTATAAAGTGAATCAGTATCAGTCTTATTAATATCATCATTCAGTTTTGTAACTTTCAAACAAGAGCAAGGTTAACGTATAAGGCCCAAAAATAGCCTAGCAACCATTCTCCTATAAGACTATATTGCCATGGAGGTTTAATGGAGTCTTACTGTCACACATTATTTTAATCCTCCTTTTACAGTATCATTACAAGGCAGAACTCAAGAAAACATCACTAAGAATGTTGAGAAGGAAACATTTAAATAAAAAGTACTAAAATGATAGTATCTAAACTATACCTGAGTAGATACACAGCCCTTTCAATATCATTGAGTTCTTCATCAACTGTCAGTCTCTCTATTTCTTCTGGTGTCTGTCAGACATGATACAGAAATTAACGTTATTGACATCTCAGCTCCATACTTCAATTTGTTAACAACCACCTCCACTTTCAAATTTGAACATTCAATGCCACAAGTATATTTATACTACAATCCCACACACACTTACCTGCAAGTAAGTCCCGATGAATTCAAAGGGGCTTACTTCTGAGTAGGCATGCATAGGATTGTACTATTCATCACCAGGACCACTTTTACTTATTCCAGAGCAAGTATGAATTCTGCCTGAAACACAAGAAATTAAATGAAAATAAATGTAATTAAAAGAAATACTAATGGAAGATAAAGTGTGCTAGCTTCAAATTAGTCACGTACTTGACTTCTATGAGTCAGATTGCTGACTATTTTCTCCAGTGTTATCTATTTTAATTGGCAACTGCTCTCCAAGGCCTTAAATAAGGGCCTTTGCTCTGCTATTTGATAAACTACAAATAGGAAGAAAAGAACCAGAGACAAATACAGCTGCCACTTGTCCTCCTCCTCAATTTTTGAACCAGAATGACAGCCAGTAATTTTTAAGCCACTTTCTCTGGAACAGTCTCCTGGAAGACTATGACAGGTTTCAGATATGGTTGTAAGGCCTTTAATTTTAATTTAATCTGATAGCATTCCAGAAATGAGGCAATTAACATTTTAAATTGGTCACTGTAATAAAAGATAAAAATTATATAAGCATAAAAGTTGCTGAAATCAAAGCAGTTGCTATCTAGGATTTCTCTCCCCCACATCTCAAATGCCATTTCTGAAAGCATTACCACCACTGCTGAGATTCATTACCTTATTTATGCAAAGCATCTTTCCAATTTAAAATACTCTAAGCCTGCAGAAAAAAGATGCCATCACATTGTTTAAGAGGTTCGGGTCTGAAATAAGTGCGATTTATCTATATTGATTTTTTTTAAAAAAAAAACCCGATAGATTCATACAGCACATATAATACCTTTAAGCTCCTGCGCACCGGCCTTTCAATGATAGTAAGTTCCTGCAGATCTTCTATATAACCAAACAGATTGTTTTGGCTAAAATCCATTTTGTATGAGAAGATGATTATCGGATGCATGTACTAGGTTGACGCTCCAATCCGTACCAAATCAGAGTTCTTAGTGGGCACGCTTCACATTGCACTGAGGCCCGAAAAAGAGCAAAAAAAAAAAAAAAAACCCACCACAATTTTTTTAAAAAAAAAATCAAAAACCCGGAGGACCTCTCTCTTCTAAAAGATGTACTAGCGAAGGTGGGCGATAGAAGCTGCTTCGCTCCAGCTGCTCCCTCTTCCTCGTAGGAAGCTGAGCCCCCACCAGGCGGGAAGATCCTCAGCAAACACAATGCGGCAGCACCACAGCTCTCCGCCGATGCTCGTTCGGCTCTGAAAGCATCCCTCGCTACTCGGCCCAGGTTTCGGCAAGGAAACTTTCTCTCCCGCTGCTTCACTTTCGCCTCAGTTCCTCCGCCGTTTCCAGGGAGAAGGAGACACCAACATTTCCCCACCTCCGCACACGCGCGCGCGCATACACACGCCCTCTTCTCCCTTTTTTTGCTCTCGTCAGCCGGCGGGCTGGGGGGTGGTGGGGGCGGATGAGAAGCAGAGGTGAGGGGGAGGGAGGAGGAGGAGAAGGCTCTGGTCCGAGTGGCAACTTTTCTTTCTCCTGGTTCTGAAGTCGGAGGCAGCTTTAGGCGTTCAAGTCCAATTGAAAGGCGAAGGCGGCGGCGGTGGAAGCGGAGGCGGCCGGCAAGATCCTACAAGAAACCCAAAATAGGGATGGAGAGGACATGCGAGGCAAAGAGCAATAATTCCGTATCCTTAAAAAAAAACTTTAAATCTTAAAACGGGGGGGGGGGATTTCTTTTGAAAAGGGAAAGGCGTACAGTTAGCCAGTCATCTTACGATATGGTGGGTCGAAAGAGGAAAAAAAATGAAGAAAGCAGTTTAGTTACGAGAGGAGCTAAGCGTAGATTCCCAGGAGGTGGGGGGGACTTTGGCGGGAGAAGAGGACGTCGGAGGAGAAAACTGAGGAGGAATCTTCAAGGGAGGAATTTGATTGAGAACAGGCGTTGTACCGGGTGTGTGGCGCGAAGATAAGCTTTCTAGAGGTTTATCGGCGATAGTTTGTGCTAAGAGTAGCTCCTACATAGGTGTGTGTCTCTCTCTGTGTGTACTAGATTTTCTACTCCTCTTCGCCCGCAAGACGGCCCGCTGTCCTCCCCGAGAAGGCGAGGGGACAACGGGCGGGAGGGACTTGCGAGCCAATCTGTTCCCCGACCGGCTGAGCCCCAGCTGAGGCGAAGGGAGAGAGAGAGAGAGAGAGAGAGAGCCTTAGCAATGGGGGCCACTTAGGGCCCGCTGTAGTGGTCCGGCTTCATGGGCCCTGGAAGCTTGTTCTCGCCCCGCGGCCAAAACGAGCAGGCCCTCCGGGCAGACTCCTTGCTCCCCCCCCACCCCCCGCACGACTCGCGAGGCCCAAAGCCGCCGTGCGGAGATCGGAAAGAGTAGGAGCCGCCTTCGCCTCTGCTGGTAGTGGCTATGCAGAGCCCGTCGCCAGGGTAACAAGCAGCTACCGGGGCCGCGGCGGGGCAAAAAGGACTCTCCGAATGTGAACGCCTTTAGGCGAGGATGAGCGCTGCTGCGGCCGCTGTCTGGGGTCTCTCCCCCTCCCCCGCTTAGTCCAACTGGGGTCATTTTTTCCGGCCCACGCATTAACTCTACCCGTGTGGTTATTAGTCAAGAGTTTTTTTTAAATGTCAATTTTTCCCTGTGGCTTTGCTGGCAAAATCTACTCTGAATATTTGCTGCCGTTCTTCTGAGTCCTACTGTTGGGATTGGTGGGGAAGGGGGGCTCTTGCTTGATGCCTTTGGGCCAGGTTCTTTATAGCTGGATTCATGTACAGTAAAACACAGTCTCGCTTAAACATAGTTTAGCTTATTAAACATAATAGAATAGAATTCTTTATTGGCCAAGTGTGATTGGACACACAGGGAATTTGTCTTTGGTGCATAGTGTACATAAAAAGACATGAAAAGATACATTCGTCAAGAATCATAAGGTACAGTGCTTAATGATAGCCATAGGGTACAAATAAGCAATCGGGAAACTATCAATATAAATCATAAGGATACAAGCAACAAAGTTACAGTCATGCAGCCATAAGTGGCAGGAGATGGGTGATAGGAATAATGAGAAGACTAATAGTAATAGTAATGCAGCCATAGAGAATAGCGTTGAGGGAATTATTTCTTTAGCAATGATGGGGTTGTGGGGGGGACGGTACTTGTGTCTAGTTGTCTTGGTGTGCAGTGCTCTATGACTGGATTCACATGCTAAGCCAAAACCAATCCAGTTACATCATGGCATGACGCAAATGCATGATACAGGCTGTTTCTCAACCTGCCCCCCCCCAAAAAAAACCTGCCACCCCAAAAAGTAAAGCTTATGTTTCTTCCCAGCAGAGCTCGGTTCCTAAATGATTCATGGAGACATCCATTTAGTTTTCCTGGCAACATATAGAAATGGTTTTTCATTTATATATGTTGGCACTTATTTCCCAAAGGACCTTATAAAGGTAGCTCTTAAGATTGCTAGTTAGGTCCCTTCCAAGTCCTAGCCTGCTCTGACCTTGTTTGGTTTCTGAGTCCATCTACAACTTAGTATATAGAAGTCTATCACATTGCCATAATTTTGACCATGCTTTGTTGGTAATTTTATTTATTTCAGGTAGGTTTTAATAATAAAAGTATCATCAATTGAAAGAGACAAAAGTTTCATGTGGTATAACATTCTCACAGTAGTCAGTCACAGCCCTATGGGGAGCCTCTTGGAATGAACAGAGTAGCACTCCTGTTCTTCAGTAACAGCACATTCTAAATGTGTAAGCAATATATAGACATTTCAATTGGTAGTTGTTTCAAATCTGCCTCGTTGGTGGACATCATTATATTTTCTGAGGCTTCTCCTAGCATGTGGTTCATATTATAGTTCTCCCATCATTCAGCTCCACTGGAGATGTAGATTTCAGTATTGTTAAGAGGTAGAGAAAATCTGTTCCTTTTAAGTCATGGAAAATGCTCCTCTTACATTCCTTTTACATTGATTGATTGATTTTAACTTATGGCATATCATACATGGGCTTGATATATATATTTCACCTTGATTAGAAACACAGTAAAATATGAATGTTAAAAAGATCTACATTCAGTTACAATGTCTAGGCCATCTAACCATTGAAGCACAGTATCATTTTTATGGGGGAAAATCAGGACCAATATAGGCCCTCATCTTGCAGCCGGTCACAATGTGATATTCAGTTTGATTAGGACCCTGCCTTTTACATGATGACCTTGGTTAAAATTCTATTCAATTAAACTTACCAGATGAATCTCTCATTTCTCTGACTAATCTATTTCATGTGTGATTGCTGTGAGAATAACATGGAGAATATAATACTGAACTTAAAGCTGTTTGGAGTTAAAATATAACAATAACAACTATGTACTATATTGAATCTTAAATATGTTATCTAATCTCAATTAAGTACAGCCCTCCAATGCTGATGGTATCTTCCAATAAAGATTGTCTGTCATTACTGTATTTCTTAGAAGTTCAGTTATTTTCAGGATAAGAACACTGCTTCTGTATCTGTATTTTCCTCTTGCATGTTGTCCTAGAAAAAAAATTAATAACAGAACCAAGATTGAGGTATAAATTAAATAAAGTGGTTTATTATTTGACTTCATGTTTGTCCATATTACCCTTTCATAATGAGAAGTCACTAAGATACAAGGAAGCAAAAAAAATCTGCAAATGATAATAATGAAACTGTGAAGCAGCAGTTTCTTAGCAACAAATTGAAAGCCATACTAAGTAGTATTCATATTTTTAATCAAAGATTGTGAAATTAACAGTTTGGCATCTGTATTCTAGGTATTTATTTATAGGGGGTGTTCTTATGGATCAAAACTTAATATTGCATTTAGTTGTGTTGCTTTTCAAGATAAATATGTTTTCTCTTCAAGATAAATATGTTTTCTCTTCAAGAAAAACTAGCACTCTTATGCAACATATTTAAATAGGAATTAAACTAATGTGAACAAATCCTCAAAATATCTTTTATTTCAAAAGCACAAATTATTTTGTTGTATTATTTGGTCAAAAACATGTGCATGGATTTAAATATAATCATCCCCATATTCCAAAAGGAATAAAGCAATTTAAAGGAATATATTAGATTTAGAGGATACAGCAGCTCATCCTTCTTTACCACCTGTTTTAAAATCCACACCATCTATGGAAATTTTCACCCCAAATTCAATACCAAGAGACTATGCACCAACCAGAAAGAGGGCAGGCAAGGGGTGATGAGTGTCAAAAGCACTGGCCTGGGTGAAATCCAGAGTATCCAAGAGTATATCAGTGAGATGGCACTCAAAGAAGAACTGCTGAGAGAAAGCCTGAGCAGGAGCAGACATGAGAGGAAGTTTAAGCAGAGGAAATGCCATGACTAAACCAGAGACTGCCTAGGATGTGCCATCAACAGATACGTAGCTGAGGTGGCAGATATTGGAAAGATATCATGGAGGCATTCATCATAGCAGCAAAATTATAGCACTAGGTGCCTGTTCTGTAGAAGCAGAAGTCTACCACACTAGATAGGACTTGGGGTATGTAGAGAGTATGTAGAGGCCTCACAATCTGGCACTTAGTGGCAGGCTATATGATATAGGCAACAACAGCATACATTAAATGGCACAACCAAGTAGCTGGCATTATGTACAGCAACGTCTGCACAAAACTGTATATTGACTAGACCCAGGTCATCTCCAGATAGGAGATTACATAGGTCATGGAAAACAGGAGGGCTAGCATGCTATAGCACTGACAGGCAGATACTAGGCAATCATCCAGACCTTGTGGTAGTAGACAAGGACCAGAAGACGGCAGTGATGATGGATGTTGCAGTGCCAAGTGACAGTAACATTAGGAAGGAGGATTATGAGAAGCTGGAAAAGAACCAGAGCCTGAAGAAGGAACTAGAGACATTGTGAAACATAAAGGCCAAAGTGGTCCCGGTGGTGCTAGAAGCACTTGGGGCTGTGCCTTCTCCACTGGGAGAGTGGCTCCAACAGAATCCAGGAATGATATCAGAACTATGTGACCAGTAGAGAGCAGTGATAGAAACAGCCATGATACTGCCCAGAACGTCCAGCTCCCAGGACTCTTGAGAAGACACGTGCCAGAATGATGAAGGGAATAAATATAACCTACAGTAGTACTACTGAAGGAGCAGATTTGTGACTTGGCAACTCTTCTAGACTCACAGCTCTTGCTAGAACAGCAGGTAGAGCCTATGGCAAACAGCTTTGGCTAATGCACCAGTTTCACCCCTACATGGAGCAGGATAATCTTGCTGTGATTATTCATGCTCTCATCAACACCTGCTGTAGACAGTAGAAGATGACCTTGATGGAAATATGCAAGAATTGTAATCCTGGAAAAAGAGGCTGAAGCATTTTTTAAGACCACAACAAAGAGTTAACATTTGGAAGCAGCTCAGGGAGATGCCTCTCTAATTAACTGAATTATAAGGAGGGGGAGAAACAGCTCAATCAGATTAAGCTTTCTTGTGGAGTTGATTTCTTGGTCAGGTCTGTCCAGCAGAATTTATATCTGCTTGACTAATGTAACACGGTCTATATGGGTTTGCTTTAAGTTCACTCAGGTCCAGTAGGTTCAGAGTACAATGGCCCATATGCTGCCTGACATTCACCAATAGGAGCACATTACTTCAATGCTGCAGGGTTTATATTAGTAACCAATAAGGTTTTGAGTGCCCTTTAAAGTGCTGATTCTAATTTACAATCTCAAGCTAGTCTTACATAGCTTGCTGCTTACATATCTGCAGCAATGTATTCTCTAGATAAAATCAGTCCAATCTGTCCAGAAAAATAATTAGGAGGGACCCAATTGATGGAGGGAGTGGGGATCAATGGTTTCACTTTTCAGTGTTTGATTGGAGTAGCTTCATAATGGACATTGCTTAGGTTTGATCCTGATTGTCTTCCAGAAGCTGCTCAAAACCTAGCTTTTTCAGAAGGCACTTCTACATTCATCCCATAGTTAATTGGTTTGGTTAATTTAACATTCTTCATTGTCTTTCATTAGTATGGTTTACTCTTTATTTTTCTTATGAATAATTATTTGTATTTATATATCCCTGAGAGGCCTTAGGGAATCAGTGATCGATAAATGTAATCCATCATTATCATTATGTACTGTAAAGAGAAGTTGAAATCAAGCATGCGCTCCCCAATTAATAATTCACAATTAGCATCAGTATAATAATCAAACTCCATATAGCCACCAGTTAACATAACCACTGCACCATAAACATACCTGAAAAGTTCTTTAAAAGTAGCATTTTCACTACCTCCCTGTATATTAGTAAGGCAAGGCCACCCTGATATGAGGCAAGCTACTGCAAATGAAAAGGGGCAGAGCAAGAGCTCATTTCTGAAGCTTTACTTCTCCATTTTCCTTGATATGGATATTTTCAGCATGCCCCCTCTGCTTTTTTACACTGGTGGGCAGATTTTATTCAAAGCAGGTGGTCTCAGAAATAACTAGGATTGAAGTCTGTACGACTACAACTACTAGGCATTTGAGTTGGCATGTACTGGCCAATGCATCACCTGCAACAGATATTACAATTTCCAGGTGGCCTTCTAGAGTAGCTTCATATAGAAATTAATCTAGTCAATCTCAGTTATCTAAGGATGATGTGACAGCGTGTAGGTAAACATAATGCATTTCAATGGACTCAGCAGGCAGGTGCACCAAGTAGGTAACACCATTTTGCAATTATTAACTCTGCATGTACAATAGAAATTACTAAATAATGAAATTATTCTGTCACAGAAGAAATTAAGCTGATGGTGCAAAACCCAAACCCAAGAACAACCTGAATTTATTTCTAGATACTACAGATAAGTTTTAATGTCACTTGCCACAACCTGGTAACTTCAGAGGTTTGGGGGTTAATATTTTTCTTCCACAGCTAGGAATTTGTCCAGCACATTTGGATGATTCCACACTTGGGCAGGTAAATGCCATTAAGCTCTATGGCAGGGGCGTCAAACTGGCAGCCCATAGGCCGGATGCATCAAGTACAGGCCACATCCACCCCAACTCCACAAAGAGAAAAAGCATCATGTGATGGCTATGTGAACAAACAAAAGTGCCATTGCCTTGCTCTTTGTTTCTGTTAGTCTGGTCCTAAGAAAGATAATGAATAGAGAGATCAAATTCAAACATCAAACAAACAAGAAATGTGGGGAAGCTTTCTGTCCTCCCCTTCATCTAGATTGTATCTATCTATAGCAAGCCACAGACAGCACAATCAAAATTTTGTAAGAGAATACGTATTAGAGAATGAAAGAAAAGAAAACATAACAAAACCCAACCACAGCAATGCATACATGTATACCTAGCAAATCTCCTGAATCATACAGTAGAACGTCTGGACACAAATGCTTCTGACCACAACCAAATCGAGTTCCGACCAAAAAAGTCACTTTTTCCCCCACTGCCAATTTCCCCTTTTGCACCATTTTGTTTTGTAAGCGTCAAATTTCCAAAATTAGGTTCGGGCCATGACCAAATCGATTTGTGACCAAAGTTATGGAACAAATTATGGTCGTGGCCAGAGGTTCAACTGTATGGTGAATGGTATTAAAGGAATAAAACCATATTAAATGAATAATACACACACTATAATCAGACATGAGGGGGCAGAGGCAAGTAAAACATATAACTCACTTGCACCTACATCTGATTTCTATCATGACATCATTACTTGTTTCGTCATTATTCTAGCACGGTTAGCTGCAGAATCTATACCTCCCCCCATCTGAGAAATAAAATATGTGCCAATGTAGAAAAAAATGGCATTTGAGCCATTACACTGCAGTGATGAAATGCTTTGTCACAAGCAATTCATCTTATGGATTTAAGTGGGCTGTAAAGACACATTCATTCTTTCATGCAGTTGACAGTAATTGATAGCTTGTTTTAGCCAGAAGAAAATTGTTCTGTTGAATAGACATTTATGGCTGCTATTTTTAAAAAATTCATCTTTAGGATATTGATTTTATTTTTAAAAAATTATTTTTATCTGAGTCATTATCAGCCAGTGAATAATCTAGAACAGCACCATGTTCAAACCAAAGAAATAATAAACCAGAATCATGGATGGTTCATCATTTCCATTTTGCCATCACAAATCTCAAATTTTCCCATTTTCACATACTGTATGCTATCTTTATACACTGCACACACTGCAATTATGTAACAACTTAATCTGTGGCATGTGATAATACATTTTAGGAATGGCCATGGTCCAGTGATCGAACACATGGCTTATATGCAGTTCCCTATCAAGCCAATTCCTAGGTTTAATTCTGATATTTCTGGATTGGCCAGCAAAACGTTTTATGTATTAAAAATCCAAGGAGGTGCACCTAAGTCTTCCTGTGGCCCGCAGAGCTTCATCTACTGCAGTTGTCAAACATTATCAGCATTGTTATCCAACTTTCTAAGAAAAACCATATGAAAATTGTGTGCAATTTCTAAAATGAGTTTAACACCATTTAGAAAACAAGAATAAAAAGAATAAAACCTATCATTCTTTCAAAAAAAAAAGACAAGAAGAAAACCAGCAACAAAATCTAGATCTGGATGAGTCCTCATTATCACCATTTACTACAGCTCTTGCTGTACTTACAATTCACTGGAGGTGAGCCCCTACTCATTAACTTGGGTTCTAGGTTGGGATTGTTGCTGTTGTACCAGCCTCCCTGCTACATACCAACCTCCTGCCTCACATGACTCCAACTCTGGGTTAGCAGTGAAATTCTCCAGACTTATGGACTTCAATTTGCCTTCTCTGTGTCTAGAGTCTGAGATATGCTGAGGAGCTCCTGGCCACTATGATGGCCATGGGCCTATCCGAAATCACCTGGAGCCTGACGCAGGACAGTGGTCACACACACTGGATCTGGTACTCCTTTTGGAACAGTGGCCATATAATCTGAAACTGGAGGAGTTTTTGTTGTCATGGTCAGATCATACCTTGATCACTATGAGATTCTGTGGCACCGCCATCCATTACACAGAGGCCGAACCCATTATACTTGCCTGTCTTGGCAACTGACGCACCTTAATGGGTTTCAGAGGGAGTTGGAGATTGTTCCTTCTGGTCTGCTGCATGTTCATCACCACTTGATGACCACTTGGTCACCACTTGAAATAAGAAGATAGTGGAGGCTTTGGATTGGATTGCATTGGGCTGGACTGTATTGGATGTGGATCCCACCTCTCCTTATGTTTATGAAGCAGTTAAAACTGATGAAATGCGAGAAGCATTCAGGATATTGCTTGTGTTCTAAACAAGCATTCAGCCTGACATAACTTAGAGCTACTATTAAGGCCTATTTGGTAGCAGTAAAGACAGCAAAGAATTAGTACTTCTCCACCCTTAAGGCACCAATGGATAGCCATTTTGCAGACCGGTTTCATGTGATAAATGAGGTGCAGGGGGCTTAGAAAACCCCTTGGATGGATGTACAGAAGAATTTGTTCAGTATCTGTCAAAGTTGTTCAAATTCACTCATAGTTGGGCCACTGGCCATCTTGTAGATCCAAAGAAGAGGCCTAGGGTTTCTTGCCTGATTATCTGAGAACAGTCTGAACCAAATGAGCCTGCTAGTGATTAGATCCTGATGTCAACTTATAAAGCGTTACCATGACTATTATCAAGTTGACATTGGAGGGAGGATTCCATGCATACCTTTGGCCAGAGTCAGATCTCATATTTCTACAACCTCGTTGGTGGATATGATTTATGACACAGATCGAGGGAGGGGAGAGTTAGGGGTAAAGTGCAAAGACCATTAACTGGAAATCAGTTTTGGCTCCACAGAAGAACATGCCAAAATGTTGATCCTAATAAATGATTGGATTTCTTTTGAACTTTGTCTTGAGGCTCGTAAATTAATTAGGTCATCTTTTGAAAACTTGACACCTTATAGTCAGCATTCTGCTCTTCAGTTCTATATTCCTCCTGGCTTTTTTAGGTGTAAAGGATTCCAGAGGTGATAATATCTTCTTTTGAGTTAAGGGTTGTTTCACTAGAAACAAGAAGCCCTGGTTCATCCTCTCCTCAAGAAGAAGTTAATGGACCTCACTATACTGGCAATTTTCATCCAGTATCTAAACTTCCCTTATGGGAGAATGTACTTGAGATGGTGGTTTCACAATTATTTCAGAGAACCCTGGATGAAGTGAATTATGTGAATCCTTTCAATCAGGATTCAGAGCAGAGGTGGGTTTCTGCCGGTTAGCCCTGGATTGGACGAACCGGCAGTGGCAGTGGTGGGAGGCTCTGCCCCTCCGCCCAGATGCTTCTGTTCATGCACAGAAGCATCACTGAAGCACACATGAGCGAACCGGTAGTAAAATAAATTGAAACCCACCACTGATTCAGACCTAGGTATAGCAAAGTGCATTGCTCATGCTTTTGGAAGATATCTAGTGTGGGTGGGATGGAGATTGTATATTCAGTCTCACTGTACTTGACTTTTCAGTGGTTTTCATATCGACCTTGGTATTCTTCTAGATTGACTCAGAGGATTGGGGGTGGACAACACAGCATTGTGCTGGTTTGCCCTTCTTTGGGGTCAATTCCAGTTGGTGGTAACTATGGGAGAGCTCCCAACTTCATCCCCTATTTTGCGGGATCCGCAAGGGTTGCTGCTCTCAAACTCCTATTCAAATCTACATGAGGCCAATGGGTGAGCTCATCAGTTGTCAGGGGCTGAAGTATCAACAGTATGCTGCTGAAACCTATTCATATATCTTTGCCCCTTGCAATTAAGTGGTACTGTGGACATCTAATGGATGCTGTGAGACTCTGGAAAAAGAAGAACATGCTTCAACTGAACCTTGAGTGGCTTTGGTACCCACCGGTTCTAGTACTATACCATCTCTAGTGATGCCCCAATCTGCTTCCCTTAGACTCACAACTCCTGCTCAAAGAGCAAACAGCAGTTCTGTCTAGGAGAGCTTTTACTCAATGTTGTATTGTGTGTTAATTTGTGCCCATTTGATGGCCTCTACTCAAGAGTCACCTCCAGTTGGACTACTGTAATGCATTCTAATGTGATATGTTCTACATCGAGCTGCTCTTGAAAAGAATGTAGAAGCTTGTAGAGCTGGTACAGAATGCAACAGCACAGGCAGTTGTGTGTTTCCAAAAGAACATGTTACACCTCTGCTCCAAGGCTGCATTGGTTAGCAGTCTGTTTTTGGATCCAATTCAAGGTGCCGGTTTGGACCTTTAAAGCCCCATGTGGCAAAGGACCTGGTTATTTAAGGGACTGTCTCCCCTCCTGCTTACATCTGCCAGATCTAACAAAGATGGCATATTATGAGTCCTGTCAGTTAAGGAGCTGACAGATTGCAGATCCAAGGCAATAGACCTTTTCTGCTGTTGCCCCGGCTTTATGGAACATTCTTCTCTCTAAGTGAGGATGGCCTCATTCCTTTTAATTTTCTAGAAGCCCCTTAAGACCTGGTTGTGTCATTAGGCCTAAAGATCCTAGGGAATTGGTGAAATAATGAGATGGCTCCAATGCCATTAACCCATGCTCTTCACTCAATATATATATATATATATATATATATATATATATATATATATATATATATATATATATATATATATATATATATATATATATATATATATATATATATATATATATATATATATATATATATATATATATATATATATATATATATATATATATATATATATATATATATATATATATATATATATATATATATTGTTTTATGCCTTTTCTAATTATTCATGTTTAATAAAAATAATAATATGTTTTTGTACAGTTTGTACATACTGCATTGTTTTTAGGTTTCTTGTATGCCATCCAGAGTCACTTGTCTGGAAGTTGGGCAGCCATTTAGTATGACAAAAGAAATAATCAACTTTATTATAGCAGTAATTTTGGCCCCACCTTCCCTTTGCCAAAAATCTCTTGTTTGCAGTCTCTGCCTGTGTGTCACATTGCAAGAGAAGCTGTTTCAGCCATCTGTCTGTCTTCATACATAACTCAAAAACCACCATCATCTTTTCTTTGCCAAGATCCACTCTCAAGAGCCTTCAATCACAGAAGAGAAAATGACATGCTTTATCTCCTTACAGTGCACTTGCCACCAATAGCCATTTTGAACAACACACACACCGCTACCCAAAGCAAAGTACGTCTCTCGTTAAAAAAAAAAGATGAGGAAAGCAATATAGCTAAGCATAAGAACAAGAAAAGGAAAGGAAACCACTTGAGATAGCATTTAAATTCATATTGATAACTGACTTGCTGGGCCAGAATAGCAAAAATGTAAAGGAGAAAATATATGTGCTGTGGTGTGCAGTGTGCAACCTGTCAATAATTCAAACTAGGTGTTGTTAATCAAACATTTTAATTTAGCACAAGTGGAAAGCATACATTCACTTTCTGCCTTGTATAGTTGGGCCGAAAAGGGCATTTTAGTAACTGCATTAGACTATAAGCAAAGTCCATAGCAGTAGATTGCACAAACAGGGCTGAAATCCTAAAGATGGAAGAATTGGTGGTCAGATAAGGAAAGTGGGGTGCCTCAGGGAGGTGAGGTAGGGCAGGTGCAGGCTGCACACAACTGTCTCTCTGCTCAGGGGTTGAAAAACTTACTTTAATTTTGGCAGGGAGGATTTTCAGCAGAGAAGCAATGCAATGAGAAAAGAAACCTCAGGAGGATGGAGGACCTGGTGCAGCCACACCTGAGTGTCTCTCTCTCTGTTCAGACTGAAAACCTGCAAAGATTTCAGTAGAGAGGATTTTCAGCTCCTGAGTGGAGCCTCCCAGATTCTCCCTCACTCTCCTGAAGCACTGCATGCTCCTTACCAGTGGTGGGTTGCAGGCAGTACGCCCCAGTACAAGCGTACCGGAGCCTGCCTAGAGCATCGGATACTGTTCCAGTACGATGCTCCGGGAGGGCCCACCCATCCGCCCAGGCTCCTTACTGGTCTTTTAAGTCTTTGGGGCTTCCGTGCATGCGCACAGCACATACAACACCTGCGCGACACTCCGCTGAGCAGCTGGAGCGTCATGGAGGCTTGCGGAAGGGGTAAGACGCTGCAGGCATCCGTGTGGACAATGCCAGGCCCATTCCAACCGTACCACTTGGAACGGGATCCGGAACCCACCACTGCTCCTTATCTAGGGCTCCATCCACTTAATCCACATAATTGCTTAATGAACACAAAAGTGAGTGCCAGGATTGTGGTTGTTGAACAAAGCAGTCATGTGGGTACTCAACATGATGTCTCAGCTAACAACTACTTTGCTCAGTGACAGATTCCAGTCCCAATTATGCATATAAGTTGAAGACTGTCTGTACGCACTATTTCCAATAAAAGTGGTAAGAAATGAAGTGGACAAATCCAGTGTGTCTTTGAAAGCGCTAGACTGCCACTTTAGCAAAGCTGATTCTCCTGGCTCCCAGAGCTCTGAAACCTGGGAGAGATTGCTAAATTTATGGTCTTGTAATGATCATAATCTATTTAGGTAGTCTTCAACGTACAACAGTTCATTTAATGACTGTTCACATAGTTACAACAGCAAATACAAATTAATCTCAGTGAAAAACCCATTTCTGCTTTGGCTGTAACAACCATCGTATGTTATAAGCGCTGTAAAATAAAAATGAAAACAGGCAAAAACTCATCCAACTCAGATTGTTCCTTCCTTCTCATTTCACGTTTTAAAATCAACGAATCTCTCGTTGATTGCTCATATTACCAACGCAGGGACTGATGGTGATAGGTGGGAATAATAATAGTAACAGTAATAATGACAACGATAACAACAATAATAAAAATTATAAAAGTTATAGAAATTATAACAATTATACAAGATGCTGCAGCCTTTATTGCTACTGGGAACTGGCTGGAGAATTCTGGGAGTTGAAGTCCTCAAGTCTTAAAGTTGCCAAGTTTGAAGACCTCTGCTTTATTGCAAAGGAAATGACACCGTTTTTAATGAGGCTTTAGAACCTGTGGGCGCCGGATGATGACGTCAGCCTGTCATGGACGCTCCGGAGAAGCCTCCACGTGGAAGGCTCCAGTTTTCCGGGAAAAGCAGTAGAGTTCGGCGGAGTCTGCGATAAAGTGTTTTTTTCGGATGGTGTAAGTGCCTTTTGAGCGGCTTTTAACTCCGTAAACGATCTGAAGTACCTGAACGGGTAAAGGAACATGGGGGAGAGAGGGTTATTATCCGATGGGAGATAGTTAAAAGGATACGGGGGGGGGGGGGAAAGCTTCAAATGTGGCGGATGGTGGCGGCGGATAGAGTAATAGAATCGTCCTAGGTTTTTTTTTCCTTTTCCTGATCATGTTGCTAAAGCTGTATCCCACGTGTCATGAAGCCGCGTGGTAAGGCTTCATCCCTAAACACATTGATTTCTACTTAAATACCGATCTTTTAGAAGCCTCGGGATGGAATTCACGCTTTGCCTTATGAACACCACTCGTATGTTGTCAGTAGGCATTTTCGGAAGTTAGGCTAAGGTATTGTAACTGGCTCAAAATCACCCGGGGAGATTTACAGGTGACCAAAATGATAGCGGGGTTTGTGGGGCGGGGGATTCTAATTTTATTTACTTGATTTATTTTATTTTATTTATTTCGTCAAGCATGAATTAGATAGCAGATGTAAGTATAAACATTATTGAATACGAATACAAGGGAATATTAGGACAGGAGCAATAGGCACGCTGGTGGATTATGCACCCCCTTAAAGACCTCTTAGGAATGGGGTGAGATTGACAGTAGACAGTCTAAGGTTAAAGTTTTGGGGATTTGGGGAAAAAACCACTGAGTCAGGTAGTGCATTCCAGGCATTGACAACTCTGTTACTGAAGTTGTATTTTCTGCAATCAAGTTTGGAGCGATTTACCATAAGTTTGTATCTATTGTGTCCTGTGTTGTGGTTGAAGCTGAAGTATTCATTTACAGGTGGGACTTTGTACCAGATAATTTTATGTACTACGCTTAGGCTAATGAAGTTCTAAGATGTTTAAGCTCAACATTTCAAGTCTGGTGGCATAAGCTATTTGGTTGGGAGCAGAGGAGTGTCCAGTGCGGGTTCCAGACAGATGAGCTGTATTCAAGAATTGATCTAGCAAAAGTTTTGTAAGCCCTAAGTTTGCAGTTCAATATTACTAGAGTTGATTGAGACAGTTTAATTTGAAATTTATAAAACTCTGCATGACATGAAGAAAATGGACGGGGAGAAATTTGTCTTCTTCTCTGGGACGAGAAAAATCATCTAAAACTGATTGGAAGAACATTAGAACAGGCAAAAAGAAAGGGTTTCTTTACACAGTATGTGCAGTAGCACCCACTAATATGAACAGTTTAAAAAAAGATTGGATAAGTCTAAAGGGGGAGGGGGAAGAAAGGTTGATTAAAGACTATCATTTTTATCAGTTTCAAGGAAGCAACAGGAGAGGAAGGCTGTGCCTCCACCTCCTGCTTCTGAAGATTCCAGAGTTTTTTTTAAAAAATTATTATTATTGTGACAAATGAATCCTGGATTAAAGCACATTAATTTTTTACAATAGAACTTTGAAGTTGTAAAATATCTAAAAGGTATAATTATGATTGGCCACCTCAGTCAGGGAGGATAGCCCAAAAAGCACAGCCTTTAATTTTTTTTCAAGATATGTTTCATTGTTTGCAGTGGCAAGAGTTAGACCTATCACCTTTACCTTTCAGGTGTTAGAGTTTCTTTTATTCATAACATGTTGTAACTGCAGGCAATCAAGAACACAGCAATCTCAAATGTTAAAAGCCATTTCCTGATGAGGACATTATCAGTGTAGGAGAGCTAAATTCAACTCTTCACTCAGCCATAATGTTTAATAAATGTTGTTAGGAGAACCATACATACATACAACATCTTAGAATGATGTTGTGAAAATAAAGTTGGAAGTAGCAATGTATGATACTGGGTGTTCTGGGAAGAAGAGGCAGAATAAAAATGAAAATGAATAATATATTAAAAATTAAGAAGTTAATGACTGAATACACAGTCAAGTACGATGCGGTTTGGTAAGTTATATAACTCCACTCATTTTGGCTTATGGCTTAGCTTGGTGAAGTTAGCCAATTATGCATTATTCAGTAAACCATAGTTAGCCAAATCATCGCTTGGCATACTGGAGAAATCCTGTCAGTTTTACAGTTTCGCCAACGTAAATAATTATTTTATCCAGCTATAAAATTAATATTGTCCTACAGGGCTATGAATCCCTTTTTAATTTTCACTAATATTTGATTGGTATTTAGTATTTTAAACTGGTATATAAAATCCCTTTTATAAGGGAATATATTCCAAACATATTTCTTCCAACTTCTATCTGTGTAATTGATAGGCATACTTTAAAAGTATTCCTTTTCTACTGTTTTTTTTTAATCTCAGTTCATTACTTCCCACCAACTTTTAAATCCTTAGACCAGGGTACAGTTGCCAGTAATTATATAAGTTGTATGTGAATAATGCCTGCAATTAAAAATTTACAACAGAGACCAAAATTGAGGAGATTGCTGTACAGAACAAAATATGCAGAACCAAATGTTCAAAAACAAAGACGAAAACATAGGCATATGAAGGCCATATTGAGGCCTGTTGAAGTAGGAGTATTCATAGGACAGATTTTTCTTCTTCCTAAGAGAATTATTAACAATACAACTCCAGTAGTTATTAAATTTTTAAAAACTGGACTTTCAGTATTATTAAAGATAAACTATAATTTCTGTTCATAATATATACAGGTACTCCTTGACTTACAACTATTCGTTTAGTGACTGTTACAATTATAACAGCACTGAAAAAAATAACTTATGACCAGTTTTCACATCTGCAATTGTTGCAGCATCCCCATGATCATGTGATCAAAATTCAGTCAGGTGGCAACTGCCAAGAATTTATGACAGATGGGAATCCTGGGATCATCATCACTCTAGAAAGAGTGCAGAGAAGAGCAACAAAGATGATTAGGGGACTGGAGACTAAAACATACGAAGAATGGTTGCAGGAACTGGGTATGTCTAGTTTAATAGAAAGAAGGACTAGGGGAGACATGATAGCCGTGTTCCAATATCTCAGGGGCTGCCGCAAAGAAGGAGTCAAACTATTCTCCAAGGCACCTCAGGGTAGAACAAGAAGCAATGGGTGGAAACTAATCAAGGAGAGAAGCAACTTAGAACTAAGGAGAAATTTCCTGACAGTTAGAACAATTAATCAGTGGAACAGCTTCCCTCCATAAGTTGTGAATGCTCCAACACTGGAAGTTTTTAAGAAGATGTTGGATAACCATTTGTCTGAAACGGTATAGGGTTTCCTGCCTAGGCAGGGGGTTGGACTAGAAGACCTCCAAGGTCCCTTCCAACTCTGCTATTGTATGTGATTCACTTAACTGCAGTGATTCATTTAACAACTGTGGCAAAAAATGTCATAAAATGAGGCAAATGCACTTAAGAACTGCCTTGCTTAGCAGCAGAAATTTTGGGCTCAGTTGTGATCAAAAGTTGAGGATGACTTGTGCATATATTTTCCTGGAAAAGGAAAGACCAATGTTTCTCTAGGTAGCTTTGCAGCTCTTCAGTTTACAAGTTTGACATTTAATATTAGCATTCTGAAATCATTTGATTTAGAGGAGTGATTTGAAAGCTTTACTGACAGGTTTTGCAAAGTTTTATTGTCAAAGAGCAGTGATACAAAATAAAATCTAGATTTTTTTTTATTTCTCCTGTCCTGGGAGAGGGATTGTCTTTATGGGGGAAAAAAACATCCTCAGTTAAGTCTGTTTTAGAATTGATACTATGGTTTCAAATTGACAAACGATGTGCCACTGATTTGGAGGCATTCCACCATTAAAATTTGAAACCCACAATTGGGCAGGCGAACAATGTTCTGGGGTTTTATTTATTTATTCATATATTTCAAATATGTTTATGCCACATGAATTATTCAACCTTAAAATGCCTTTATGGTTGCACATTGTCCTTCATCTTGTAGATTGCCTAGCCTGTATTAGGGTTTCTCTGTGTAGGTGTGCCTGCAAGTTAGTGTTGGCTCATAGCAACTGCCTGCAGTCTCTGCAGTTTTCTTAGAGAGGTTTTAGAAGTGGCCTGCCATGGCCTGCTTCTTAGGAATGAGAGTGAGTGATGGTCACCCATCTGATATTGTGCTAAAGGCAGGATTAGAACTCATGATCTCTTGCTGTTTATTTATTCCTTTCCCACCTTTATTTTTACAAATTTTACTCAAGGCAGTGAACGTGTCCAATTTATCTTCCTCCTCCCTTTTGCCCCACAACAACAGCCCTGTGAGGTGGGTTGGACTAAGAAAGAGTGACTGATCACCCAGCTGGCTTTCATGGCTAAGGTGGGATTAGAACTCATGGTTTCTGGGTTTCTAGCCTGATACCTTAATCATTGCACCAAACTGGCTCTAGAATTTGTTGTTGTTGTTGCCTTCAAATCAGTGTTGACTGCTGGGAACTGCCTGACCTACGTCTTGCTTTCTTCTTGGCAAGATTTTCGGGGAAAAGTTTGCCATTGCCTCCTTTCTAAGACCTAAGAGGGACTGACTAGGCCAGCGATGGCGAACCTTTTTTGGCTTGTGTGCCACAAGTGGGGGGAACGCAGGGGGGTTGTGTGCGGGTGTGCCGCACCCATAATGCAATGCGCGACCCCCCAGTGCGCATGCATGCACAACAGGCGCTGCTCCCCCCATTTTTACATGCTTTTTTCACCCTCCCCAGGCTCCAGGGGCTTTATAGAAGCCTGGGGAGGGCGAAAAGAGTCTCCCACACCCCCCCGGAGGCCCTCCGGAGGCTTCAGGGACCGTCCGGAGGCTTCCCTGATGTATTCGGAGTGCTCAAAACGACCCTCCGAGCAAACCGGAAGTCACTTCCGGTTTGCTCAGAAGGTCGTTTTAAGCATTCTGAAGGCTTCAGGTACGGTCCGGAGGCTTCCCTGACGCCTTTGGAGTGTTTAAAACGACCCTCGGAAGGTCGTTTTAAGCGTTCCGAAGGCGTCAGTGAAGCCTCCGGACAGTGCCTGAAGCCTCCGGAGGGCTTCCGGGGGGGGGCGGGGGAGGCTCTTTTCACCCTCCCCAGGCTCCTATAAAGCCTCTGGAGCCTGGGGAGGGTGAAAAAATGGCTTTTAAAAATGGTGAACTCAGCGCCTCGCGTGCCCTGACAAATGGCTCCGCGTGCCACCTGTGGCACGCGTGCCATAGGTTCGCCATCACTGGACTAGGCCAAGGTCACCCAACTGGCTGGCTTCATGCCTGAGGCAGCACTAGAAATCAATCTCCCAGTTTCTAGATTGTTGCCTTACGTAACATTATTCTCTTTAAGCATTGGCACTAAAGTTAAAGTAGGAAGAAAAGACTGCAGTTTGCAATCCTTCTTTTCTCAACTCCTTTAAATAACTGGCACTTTTATCCGTAGTACTGTAATGTTGAGGGCTATACTATATGTAGGCACATATTATGAATGTATTTGAGCTATGCTTAATTTTTTTAGATGAAAATAGTGATGATAGTTCTTTTCTTGTGAGGGAACTATAGGTCGTCCTTGACTTAACAATAGTTTGTTTAGTGACCGTTTGAATTTAAAACGACACTGAAATACAATGACTTATGACTGTTTTTCACATATACGACTGTTACAGCATCCCCATGGTCACATGATTAAAATTCAGACGCTTAGCAATTGACTCATTTATGACGGTTGCAGTGTCCCGGGGTCATGTGATCATCCTTTGCAACCTTCTGACAAGCCAAGTCAATGGGAAAGCCAGATTTACAAAACAGCCATTTTATTAACTTAGCAGTTGCAGTGATTCACTTAACAACTGTGCAAGAACAGTTGCACAATGGCACAAAATTCAGTTAGCAACTGTCTTGCTTAGCAACAGAAATTTTGAGCTCAATTGTGGTTGTAAGTCAAGGAATATCTGTACGTGGTTGTATCTAATATTCGGCTTTTAATAATAGCTATTGATATGTCAATGAGAAGCTCAAAAATAGCTTAAAAGCATTATGTATTTATCTGTTCCCAGCATTTGTGTATCTAGAAATTATATTTAACTAAGAGGATAATGTTTATTATAAGGGAGTACTATAAGTCAAGAACTGGACATGAGCGGCATGTAGAAAATCTTCAGTTAAAATCAAGGTATTTTAAAATAGAGCTGACAAACTCCCGTCTGTACTTGGGTTCACGCAGAAATGGAAAAACTGAAATCTCATTGGAACGCATACCCAATGGTGAAGAATGATGTGAGGGATTACATGTGAAATATGTAATTTAGAGTGAAACAATAATGAACAAAGTTGCATCCGTGGTTTATTCAACGCGGCTTATTCAAATCTGTATTCATATGGCAATCTTATATTTAGACAGGAAAAGAGTCTGAAGGTTTCTAAAGAAATGGGAATTATGTTGAATAGTTAACCAGAAAATTGAATGGCTTTTTTAAGCTTGTAAGTTTTAAACTCTCTCCTATTATGAAAACCTAAGATGGGAATACACATTTTGCTATTTTTCCAAAATGAACTAGCAGAATGAATATTTGTACTTCAACCTCATCATATTTAGCCCTGCATTTATAATTGAAGACATGAATTGCTTAATTAAGACAAATCATACTGCATAGCTAAGATAGATTTTAATCAAAGCTGCCATCTGTGAATATTTTTCCAGCATTGTTGTTCCTTATCTGATCCCAGCATGAATACAAGAGTTTCAGAGGACACATAAAACTTCTCTGGAGGAAAAAAAAAAGGTTCTATGTCTTAAATTCAACTTCCATATAGGAGAAATTGACTAGATGTTACTAGTGAGTAATTTTAATTTCTTACTTTTTAAACTAACCCTTTAGTAAGGAGGACTCTTGAATGGGAAATTGTCGTGATTTTATACAGGGAGATTGCATTTCTTAAGGCAGAAATCCTGGCTGCAGCCAACAGTCACACAGCTCCAAATCTGAAAAGCAAAAAACCCCCAAAACTAAATTTCTGTTATAACTAATAATTAATTACTGTGAGTATAAGGCAGTGATGGCGAACCTATGGCAGGCGTGCCACAGGTGGCACGTGGAGCCATTTGTCAGGGCACGCGAGGCGCTGCTCTGTCAGCTGGCCAGCACGCATGCGCGCGCTTGGCCAGCTGAGTTCACCCTTTTTTAAAGCCATTTTTTGCCCTCACCAGGCTCCAGAGGCTTTATAGGAGCCTGAGGAGGGCGAAAAGAGCCTCCCCCCGCCCCCCGGAGGCCCTCTGGAGGCTTCAGGGACCGTCCGGAGGCTTCCCTGAAGCCTTCAGAGCGCTCAAAACAACCCTCCGAGGAAACCGGTTTGCTCGGAGGGTCGATTTAAGTGCTCCGAAGGCGTCAGGGAAGCCTCTGGACGGTCCCTGAAGCCTTCGGAATGCTTAAAACGACCCTCCGAGCAAACCGGAAGTGACTTCTGGTTTGCTCGGAGGGAGGGCGAAAAAAGCATGTAAAAATGGGGGGAGCGCCTGTAGTATGCGCACTGGGGGGATCGCGCATTGCATTATGGGTGTGGCACGCCCGCACACGACCCCCCTGCGCTCCCCCCACTTGTGGCACGTGAGCCAAAAAAGGTTCGCTATCGCTGGTATAAGGAGAGTCTCCACATTGATGGAGAGCAGTTTAACTCACTGGTTTCATCTGAACATGTAGTAAATATTCTTATCTAGCCTTGCCACGTTGAGTAATTTCTGACAGATTGAGATGTGGCAGTCTGACAGATAGGCTAAAGACTTTTGAATGAAAATTCTATATTGATGGGGCAGTAATTCAATCATCTTCAGCTGTCTGGCTCGGTTATAAACTCCTAGCCTTACTTTCAGTGTTTCTCTTTTCCTTTGTTTAAAGGTTCATTATGAAGCCTAAAAGAAACAAGTTTAAAGCATCATCTAAACGGAAACAAAAAGGCATCAAAGTCACAGGGCAATGGAAACCCATTGAGATCGACCCAAATCTCTTCGCAGATGAACAGCTTGGAGGCATAATATGTTTTGAAGAACTTGCCAATTACAAACTGGTGTCTTCCTTGAATGAGGGAGAAGAAAAAGCTGCAAAAAGAAAACGTAATGATGAAGATCTTGAAAAAGTATGTCCAGCCACTCCCCCCAAAAAGAGAAAAAAAGGGAAAAAAATAGAACATGGAGAAAGGAAGAAAGAGGAACTTGAAGTAGATGAAAAAGTAATCCAACAGGATACCAGTTGCGAAAAAACCCTTGTGGAGTATGAGCAAGATGATTATGAGCCAACGGAGGTCACAGGCCTGGAAAGAAACCCCCCCCAAAAAAAGAAGAGAAGGAAAAAGAAGAAATCATGTTCTCCTCAAAATGTTCTTGAACCAACTAGAGCTTCCAAAAAAGCTAATAACTGGGCAGCCAAAGTCTTATCCACAAAATCAGATTACAAAACGGATGTTTCTGCATGGAAGAGCCTCTTTGTTCCTAAGCCTGTCCTTTTGGCATTGAGTGAATTGGGGTTCAGTACACCAACTCCCATCCAAGCACTAACTCTACCATCTGCAATTCGAGATAGCATGGATATCCTTGGTGCTGCTGAAACAGGTATGCCCCATACTATAAAACATGGAAATACAAATAGTAAAAATACTGTTTTTGTGTGTACTCAATTCTACTGTTCTAGATTTTGTATTTGGTGAATTGACAAATGCCCAGCAAAAGTGTGAAGACTCATTCCTTTTTTGTTTGGGAATGTAGAGTTAACTTTGAAAATATTCAAACAGAGCCTTAAGAAACTGGAGAGGGCGAAATCAGTGGTAAGGACTGCAGTGATCTACTTTATCCATTTCCGTCACTGGCAAAATAGGTGTAGTGTGTAACCTTGTTCAAGTAACAGAATGTAGCCCTCATAACAAAATTTGGGTTGCTTGGGAACAAAAACTAGTTTTGTTTTGATTTTGTGCATAATTCTATCTGTTGTTAGCAGGTTTATACAGCTCAATTGTTCGTGCTGCTTTGGCACATACTGCTCCCGTAACAAAACAAAAAAAACAGTAATTGTCAAACCTGGAAGCCATGTTTTACCTTTTGGACTTCAGGCCTGTCACATTTTCTACTGTGGGAAAATGGGAGGGGGGATTATACAGAGTGTGGGTGCTATGTAGCCATAATAAAATTCTTTCTCAGAAAGTCAAGGTCGACTGGCCCTACAGCTGCAATGAGGTGACTGGGAGGCATCTCCAGTTTGGATGGTGCCTGATTGGACCATGTGATGGACATGTGGGTGCTGGGCAGAGACTTGAACTTTCATTTGGGTGGGGAACCTGGAAACTTTCAGATTCGGATTTTCCCAGATTGTGCCAATATGACATCTCTAATGAAATGGAACTTTGAGGAAACTCAAGCCTTGCAGTCTTCTTTCTTTAGGGGTGTTACTTGGAACCCTGACCTTAATACTTTTTTTCTAGCTTACCTGAAAAGGCTGACACAACCTTAGAATGCAAGGTAGTTTCTTTGATGTGCTTCATTATTGATCAAAAGAAAGTTTCAAAATTCTGAAATAATAATTACCAATCAATACTAACTAATCAAACTGATGCTATTCTATTTCCTGCTGTGACTGATAAGTTGTCTAAGGATTTAAGCGAAATTAATAGTCTCCTTTTACTCATGCTGCCTTTCACAGCCTAGGGATCTACAGCGTGGAGCTTACTTTTTTTTTAAAAAAAAAAGATTGTTCATTCAAGTCTTTTTAACCTTGATAGAAGTAGTTGAGTGGCCATTATTCAACAAATGACCTGTACTTTATTAATGTATTTAATGAATTAAATATTGCTTTACATCCTGTTCTAAACATAGCATCTCACAGCCTGGTCATTGACTACTCAAAAGTAGACCCTTCCTTTTATAACGTCTTCAATAACTAAAAAGATCAGAAAGATCTCTTGGGTGAATTGTGTAGTAGCAACTGTGGTTCCAAGGGACAATCTGTGTGTTAAGGCATAATGCTGGATTCCCATATGTCCTAATTTTGGTGTTTGTGTGCATTTTAGGGAGTGGGAAAACTCTTGCTTTTGCCATTCCGATGATCCATTCCATTCTACAGTGGTACAGCTCAGAAAACATGACAAGCGGCACATTTGAAGAAGCAGCGGACAGTGAAGATGAAATGGCAAAGCAGCATACAAGTGAAGAAACGAGACTAAATTCAGATACAGATGAAACTAATGCTTCTGCGGATGACAATGCGTCTGTGGCAGTAAACTCCATGGAGTTATTACAAGATCCAGGATTTGATGTGGGTTCCCCAAAACAGAATTCTGTTAAAGATAAAAACAATCCTCTTCTGGGATTGGTCTTGACTCCTACAAGGGAACTGGCTGTCCAAGTAAAGCATCATATTGATGCAGTGGCCAAGTTCACAGGTATGTCTGTCTCTACCTACTAGAATATTGCTTCAGGTTTCTTATCCTAATATTTCATTTCTCTGCAGAACTCTTTTTTCCTTCCCTCCAGGAAAAGTATAGAATATGATACGGAACGCACTTCCAGGTTTCTGGGGTGATCCTGGCTTTTTAAACTGCTGTGAACATATGCTTGGAATTTGATCAGTTTGTCTGTTTAGTCTCTAGAAATATAGCAAGCTAAAGCTTTCAATATTAGCTGAGATATTGCTGTCTTGCTGTCTTCCTTCGCTGACCCTGACTAGCAAAAAACAAAGCCTCTTCAGAGCACAGAAGATTGTTATTAATTTATGCATGAATTTATTGAGAAATGGATGCAGTCTGTATTCTCTAAAAAGCCCATTCACAAGTAATGAAACAAATTAGGGGTTTTTTTGTTGCTGCTCTTAAAGACAGAAAAGAATGGATTTAAATTACAAGAAAGTCAATTTAAACATCGGGAGGAACACCTGACATAGTATATTTTTTGCATTGACAGGAGTTAGGTTTATATGGCTTTTCAGTTTATTTCTATCTCATTACCTGTTAAAATTTGTTAATAGATCTTTGTTCTTGATCCTATGACAAAGTAGAGTATAGTAGCTTGATAGTAGCTTGATCCTTGTTAAATCAGGGAGGAACATACTAGGTAACTGTCATGCCGGGTCAGAGTATTTTTCCAATTAGTCCATAATTGCCTACAATTCGGCATGTAAAACACCCTGGCCTACAATTGAGCTATTATCTACTTGATTTATTTATGAGCAGTATAATTAGAAGTATTTGCAAGGGAATGCTAGTGGCAATCCCTATAAATAGTTCTGTCTGTTAATGCAGTGTCTAAAACCTCTTGTCTTGCTCCATGAAATATTATTATATGTTTTTACTAACATATTCAGAAACATGTAGCAATAAATTGATAGTGCCATAGTTTTTAACTCTGATCAATGATGATCTAAATGATTTGAGAACAGTCACACTTTCTGACAAATAATCTTTTAAACATACATATGTGGTAGCTTTTTATTGAATGTTTGAATAAGTTAACACGATGATAAATGGAATTTATACATAGATTAACGATCAGCATAGATTCTGCAAAAGTAGGTCTCGTCTTCCTCATTTTTACTGAGGATATCAACATGGACATGGGTGGAACAATGTTTATTTATTTATTTTAATCACACGCTTAGGGCTACCAATCTCACAAAAGTGACTCAATGTTGTATACATAGCTTTTTAAAAAACTATTGACAACAACATTTTTCATCAAAGGCTCTTGAACAACTTCAATGACTATGGAATTAGATGAATTTTTATGAATTGCTAAATGGTTAAAAATAAGGACGCAAAGAGTAGGGGTTAATAATCAGCTTTGTCAATGGAGGAAGTTAAAAGCTGACTTTCTATGGCCCTAGGTGGAGATTTCTAGTTTTTAACTTAAACAGTCATGATTTAGAGGAAAAAAGTGAGCTTACCAAGTTTACACAGGTAAAACCAAACTGTTTTCTAGAAAGACCTGTTTAGAAGATATCAATAGTCAAACTATGGCAAAGGAAATTCAGTTGAAAAGTAAAGTAATATAGATTGGCTCAGAAAGAATACCCTAGTTTCAGTTCTATATGTGATGAGAGCTTGATTTTTTTTCATCGTGGGGAAGTTAAAGGAGCAGAACGAGTCCTTAAAGCTTTTGCAAAGATAAGGTGACATTCCCAGTGATGTGTCCCATATCCTTCAGACACTGAGCTGGCTGCAAGGAAGTTACTTGCCCGTCACCCAGTGCCTTCTCACAAAGTAAATGCCATTATTCCTCTGCTAGAAATACTCTGGAGTTGAATGTAACATAGCAAGAGCAGTGATTCATAAATTTAAATGTTCGTTTCTTTGCTTCAGATATTAAAACAGCCATCCTTGTTGGAGGAATGGCTCCTCAAAAGCAGCAGAGGATGTTGAAGAGGAAGCCAGAGATTGTCATCGCAACCCCAGGGCGCCTGTGGGAGCTAATCCAGGAGAAGCAGCCCCATCTCTCCAGTCTACGGCAGCTCAGGTATTACAAGGGGCTCTTCAAGGCTGAAACTCTTGATGTATTTACATATTTCTGGGTCTTAAGAAAAATATGGTTTGTGCAGAATCATTGAGACTCCTTCCTGAGATTCAGACTTGTCACATTAATAATTGAGGTGATTTTTAAAGTAGGTATGAAATAATATTGCAATCAAACTAGGAGATTGGTCTCTGTGATTTCAGAGCATTTGAATCATGAACAGCTGCAGAAATAGTTTTGTGTTTTTAAAAACGCTAAATTGTTTTATCCTTGATTATGAAAATTTTGTGAATATTGGGAGAGTTAAGGTTAAATTATTTCTATTGCCCTGGTGAATTATTATTTTTAAATCCTTCAAGCTTTCTGACATCAAGGACATCTTCACAGAGCTATTCTTATTGATTGTAGCAATCAGAAAATTGTTCCAAAAAAGCAATCCCTCTGATAATCAAACCCTAAACTCTTTGGGCCAATCACAGCTTAAATTATTTCAATAAGCACTTGGCTATTGTATGATATGATCATATTTAATGTTTTGATATCTTTCATATTTATGATTTAAATATAATGATTATATTTAAATGATAAACATAAACACTGCCCAGAATAAACTGGCCAGAATAGGTTTTTAGAGATGGGGAACATGTAAATTTAATAAATAAATATGCTTGTTAACAATTTGGCTGCTGCACTGTGCATCCATTGCAAATTCCAATCACTTTTTAAGAGAAGCCCATACCAGATGCCTTATAGTAATCAATTGGTGGCAATTAAAGTATGGATCTACTCAGAAAGTAATAGTTGATAAGCTAATCTTAATTGTATCAAGGTACACAGTGTTTTTTTAAAATTATTGATCGTGCTAGCTGCTTCAGCAACCACAGTTTCCCCATTCCTGTCCTAGGATCTTAAATATTTTTCTGTCCTGATATTAACTGTAATTGGAGTTACAATAAGTTATGCAATGGGTCTGATGGTTGTTTAGCATAATATATGTATGAACTCAGCCGAATGTCAGGTTTCCAAGTGATAAGCTCCATTTAAAAAAGAACAGGCAAATCCATCTTCCAAAACAAAATTTCCTTTTATTTAGGCAAGCATCAAATTGGCAAGTCTGTTGTAATTTTGGATCTGACATAAACCGGAATTACAACACATAATATTGTAAGCTAGAAACATCCCACAAAAGTCACAGTCTCCAATAAACACTCAATCCACATTGCCCTGTGTCTTCAAACTCCGCATTCTGTTCTCAGCAGGAGCAGCTTCTGATCCCATGGGAAAGCGTATCACCTAGCCAAAATAATCCTCACTATCAACTCCTGTCTCTTAACCTAAAGAATGTGGTGGGCCCGAAAAAAACCCTTTACATATGCAGACAAAGAAAAGAGAAAAGGAATAAACAAGTATAATATAGAGCTATCTAAGATGGCTACACACACATTAATTTTTGGGTTCGACACCAGTACGGTTTATGGCACAGTACAGTATATTGCATAAATCTAGTCCATTAACAGATTTGCCAAACAGCCACATGGTTCACTTGATGACTGATTTGCTTAACGGCCATACAAGGCCATAAACAAGGTTGTAGACAAGGTCATAAAATTAGATGTGACTCACTTAAAGAACTCATTGTTCAGCAACAAAAGTTCTGGACCTAGTTGTGGTCATAAGTCAGAGACTACCTGTACATTGTTGTATTATATATCTCTGCTTTTCTAGGGCATTCCCTGTACAACATCAACAAAAATTGATAACCCATTTATAATCTGACAGCTGCTGATAGGTGAAAAGAAGATAGATAGATATGTAGTCATAACATCTGATGAGAAGATGTTGTTTTCAGAGTGTTTTAAATAAGTGAGCACATAATCAATGCAATAACATTGGAAATGCCCCGATGGATCAAGCTAAGGACCTGCTGTAGCTGCTATGGGGGAAAAAATTAGGCTTTTCTGAATGCTGTTTCATTTCCAGATACCTTGTATAAAAACTTTCAAATTGTTTTTCATCCACCCGACAGATGCCTGGTGATTGATGAAGCAGACCGGATGGTGGAGAGGGGGCATTTTTTAGAGCTGTCTCAGTTGCTGGAAATGTTGAGCGACACACAGCATAACCCAAAACGTCAGATATTTGTCTTCTCTGCCACCCTGACTTTGATCCATCAAGCTCCCACTAGAGTTCTGCAGAAGAAAAATGCTGTCAAAATCGACAGGAAGACCAAGCTGGAAATGTTGATGCAAAAAGTGGGCATCAAGGGAAAGCCCAAAGTGATAGATTTGACCAGAAAAGAAGCAACTGTGGAGACTCTTACAGAGACCAGAATCCATTGTGATACAGAAGAGAAAGATTACTATCTTTATTATTTCCTGTTGCAACATCCAGGCAGAACCATGGTTTTTGCAAACAGCATAGATTGTATCAAACGACTCACTGCACTCTTGACCATCATGGACTGCAATCCATTGCCTCTTCATGCAAACATGCACCAGAAGCAAAGGTTAAAAAATCTGGAGAGATTTGCCGAACGGAACAGGTCAGCATCTAATTCTCTGTTGTTTTAGATTTTTATCCCAGCTTTCTTTTTATATTATAGCTCAAGTTCATGAACATACCAATATGCTTTCCTTCTCCTGTTTTCCCCACAACAACCCTATGTGGTAAGTTGGGCTGAGGGAGAGTAACTGGCCCAAAGTCACACAGCTGGCATTCATGCATAAACCAAATCTAGAACTTACAGTCTCTTGGTTCCTAGATCAGCACCTTAACCACTACACCAGGGGTGTCCAAACTTGGGAACTTCAAGACTTGTGGACTTCAACTGCTGGCTGGGGAATTCTGGGAGTTGAAGTCCACAAGTCTTAAAGTTCCCAAGTTTGGACACCCCTGCACTACACCAAAGTGGCGCTCTAAATGTAAACTAAAGTAATAATTCAATAAAGAATAAATGATATAATTATGTATTTTATACAATGAAAATACATAAGTGTGAGCATGCATGCATGAACACACAAATATACAGACGCTAAATTTAGTTTATAAGCTTGTTTCTCTGATAAAAAGGAATTGTGGATGGATCACTTTTGTGTTAAGGCCCAATAAAAGCAAGCAGAGAGAGAACAAAAAAGCTCAGGAATTTTCTACAAACAAATGAAGTAAATAGAATAAAAAGAGAGTTTGACAATTCATCTATACCCGGGATGGCGAACCTATGGCATACGTGCCCATAGGTGGCACACAGCACTCTCTCTGTGGGCATGCGAGCCGTCGCCCTAGTTCAGCTCCACTATGCATGTGTGCAGGCCTCCTCCTGGCCAGCTGGTTGTCGGGTCTCTACTCTGCAAGGGGGCCATGCAGGCGTGTGGGGAGTGGGCCGCACGCACATTGCATTTTGGGGGTTCGGGGCGTGCTTTGGGCACTCAGTCTGGAAAAGGTCAGCCATCACTGATCTATACTGTCAAAAGCTGCTAGAATATCCTTTGAGAGAGAATAACCTTATATTACTTTTTAAAACAATTCTTATTTTTGTTTTAAGAAATCCTGCCTCCATTTTGATAGAATCAGTAGCCAACCTTAGCTGATCAGATTTTGGCTGGGAGATTACCTGGAAATGCCCTGGCTGTGGGCTAGAATAGGAAATGAAAAAACAGTCCCAAAAGGAGGCCGTGGCAAAACCTATTTTGTTCTGTTGCTGCGGAAACGACACGGATGCTCCTGTGGAGTCGCCAGGAATTCAACCTTACTCACCAAAGACAGCAAACTGTTTTAAGCCATTGTGTAAACGGAGAGGGAATCTTCCTTTTTATGGTCTTGTCTCACCTAGCCCAGGATTTCTCATGTATTTTGAAATTCATCTTCAGAGCCTAGAATAGTTTCAATATTAGGAAATATAGTGTTGAGCCAATACATTTTAATTTATTCACAAGTATTTTGGTTAAGTAATTTGACAGCAGAATTTGGCTTATTTGTTAAACACAAGCCTCTCTGATCATCTAACAAACCCCCAAGTGTTTCTGAATGTGATACTAATATAATAGAAACTCTGGGGAAAAAAATAAAATGCAAACAGGATCCAGATTTCCAGCCCACCCTAGGGTTTGTTTGTTTTTTATTTGTTATTTATTTACTATTTTCCAATTTGCTCATTTCTCTGTTTTCATCACATCTCTGTACGATTATATGCCCTAATTGAAAGTTGTCACTGTCTGGAGGTTAATGGATAATGTGCATGTTTAGACCTCTTTTTATTGTGAAATGGGTCAGGGTTAAAAAAAAAATAGATCAGCTTTTCCTAATATGGTCACATCTAGATGCATTGAATTCTAATTCTTTTCAATAGGCATAGTGGCTAGGGAGAACGGGAGTTGTGATTTTGAACCGCTAGCAAGGATCCAACTGCCAGGCCATGCGTGGTTGAGGGAGGGCAAGGTACAAGAGACCTTTTTTTATGCATTATCTCTGAGTATAATTGTGATTTGAAAAATGTTAGAAATAAGCATGTGCATTGAAGCATGAAAACTAAGGAAATAAGTTTCAATGTGAAATTTTAGAAGAATCCAGCCAGAGTTTTTTAAAAAACAGTTCATATATTATAAGATTATCTTCTGTTTGTCTTGGTCCACTATGCTCTAACAGTCTAACTCAATCTCTGTATCTTCATTGTAACATATTCACAGATTCTATTTTGCTGGGTTAACCCCACCTGGCCATCTGGTAGAGTGCGGATGAGAACATTGTAAAGAGCCCCCCCCCCCGTTCTGTTTAATAAACTGCTGCTGTCCTTCTGTAATTTCAGCTGTCCCCTGTTGACAACAGATGTAGCTGCTCGTGGTCTTGATATTCCTTACGTACAGCATGTCATACATTATCAGGTACCAAAACAAAATGTGTATCTCTCCAGCTGTTGCTTGCAAGTTATGTTTTATGCAATTTTAAAAAGAACAGATGGATTTTATGGTCTCTTTGCGAGTTTTAACATGGCAAAAGGAAGAGAATTTGATGCATAAGCTAGAGGAGAAATATACATCTCTGAGAGTTGAGGCATTGCCATGTAGAAAGAAAGGCAGTGAATTTTGATGTTGCTGTCCATAACATTTTCTCTTCGCATGCATCTTTTAAAGGTTCAAGCATCTTCAAGTGGTAGACTTAACCCCTTTGTATTCCCTTGCCCCTAGCTTCCTAACCATAAGCTTCTTCATAAGAAGAGCTTTGTGTGTATGTGTGTGTGTGTGTTCCAGAATAACTCTGGAACGCCTTGAGCAATTTCAACCAAACTTGGTACACAGATGACTTACTCTCTGGAAACAAATACTATGGGGGTAAGAAACCCCTAAAGCCCCGCGAGGTGTGTGTTCTGTTAAGATACAGCCTGTTGTGCCTTAAAATGGCTTTTACTGTACTGCCATAAAATTATTCTACTGTACAGCGCAGTGGAATTGCCATGGTAACAGCTTCACAGGATTCCACAAGGGGATTCCCTCTAGTATGGGGAAAAATCCAACATTAGAAATTACATTTGGTCCGGACATTTCCCCCCAACATTAAAAATTACGTTTGGTCCAGACATTTCCCCCCCTATAAATAAATACCCAGGCAACGCCGGGTTATCAGCTAGTTATACATAAAATATTCTCTCTCCAAGATGGAACATTCTGAGGAAGACTGATCTTTACTAGTCCATCTCAGTGTGGCATTCCAGGAGTGGTCCAGCAATTTTCCAGAATCATCAAGTCTTTGTAAAAAGAAAATGATCTATGTCATTCTAGTCACAGAGTGTTAAGGTCTGTGACTTTTCAGTGGTTACATAGAATTGTAGAGAAGTTCTACAGAGACAGAAGTTTTGACCTTGGGTACTCTCTGCATCTCTGTGAACTTATTCAGGTTGTCACATTACAATAGTGTAATCCATCCAACCCTGCTAGAAAGGGTTCTACAGAATTGTCTTTATATATAAGCTTTATCCTGTCTCTGTGGAACTGTTGCATCTCTTGTGCTGTTACAGGTTCCCCGTACTTCCGAGCTTTATGTTCACAGAAGTGGCAGGACCGCCAGAGCCGCCAATGAGGGCCTGAGCTTGCTACTGATTGGGCCCCATGACTTGATTAATTTTAAAAAGATTTATAAAACGCTGAAGAAGGATGAAGAGCTTCCTTTTTTTCCAGTTGAGGCAAAATACATGACAGCAATCAAGGTAAAATGTAACTTTTATTTCAGATTTATCTATGCATTTAACCACATAACTTTTCTTGGCTCGTGGAGATCTTAAAACAAAAGGTCATTTCCATTCAATTTGGGAACTTAATTGGAGAGCCTGTGTATAGAAACAGTTACATAGTTTTGGTGTTTATTTTTGTGAGGTGATTATGGCCTGTGGTCCTGAATGTGCTCCTAAGGCAGTGATGGCGAACCTACGGCACGTGTGCTCGAAGCGGCATGTGGAGCCATGTCACCTGGCATGCGCAGCGGCACCCTTTCCTCTTTCAGGTTTCTGATGTGCATGTACCCGCGATGATCACCCGGCCTTTGTGTGTGCAGCAATGCCAGAAATTGGAAGAGCTGGTCTTCCATTTTCCTGCGTGAACATGCACGCTGACCAACTGATCCGTGCATGCGCACCAGAAACCGGAAGACTTGCCGGAAGTTCATTTTCTGGCACCCGCATGCCTCCTGGGCAGCTCCTCTTTCTGGTTGGGCCCAGATGAGTGCGAAGTGCTCGCAATCTAGAACTGAGGAGAAATTTCTTGAGAATTAGAACAATTAATCTCCTATTACAGCGATGGTGAACCTTTTTTGGCTCGCGTGCCACAAGTGGGGGGAGCGCAGGAGGGGCGAGTGCGGGCGTGCCGCACCCATAATGCAATGCGTGACCCCCCCAGTGCGCATGCGTGCACAACAGGCGCTCCCCCCCCCATTTTTACATGCTTTTTTCGCCCTCCCCAGGCTCCAGAGGCTTTATAGGAGCCTGGGGAGGGCGAAAAGAGCCTCCTCCGCCCCCCCGGAGGCCCTCCGGAGGCTTCAGGGATCGTCCGGAGGCTTCCCTAAAACCTTCGGAACGCTTAAAATGACCCTCTCTTCACCACCACAACTGAGCCCAAAACTTCTGATTCTAAGCAAGGCATTTGTTAAATGAATTGCACCCCATTTTACGACCTTTTTTTTTTGACATGGTTGTTAAGCAAATCACTGCAGTTCTTAAATGAATCTTGCAAATGTTAAGCGAATCGGGCTTCTCTGCTGGCTGGGGAATTCTGGGAGTTGAAGTCCACAAGTCTTAAAGTTGCCAAGTTTGGACACCCCTGCCCTACTCAATGCCTCGTTTCAGTTTGATAAAGAACTATTTTTGGACAACCATTGTATTGGACAACCATTCAGACAAATGGTTGTCCAATCTCTTAAAAACTTCCAGTGTTGGAGCATTCACAACCTTTGGAGGTAAGTGGTTCCACTGATTAATTGTTTTAATTGTCAGGAAATGTCTCCTTATTTTGAGACGCAATCTAGAACTAGGGAGAAATTTCCTGACAATTAGAACAATTAGTCAGAGTACCTTGCTTCTGTTGATTCAAGTTAGGTATTGCAGCAAATAGTCACTGAGGAGTTATCCTCATCATGAATTGATGTAATTATCAGGTAAATGTTTTCTAAGCTAGATATCATCATTGCCTTTCGTTACTCAGGCAAGATATAAAGAAGCTTTTTAGTCTATCCTGCATCAATTGGCAGTCAGCTTCATTGGGTCTAAATTTCCCTGCTTTTCATACACTTTTACTACTATCACCATTTAATTATTTTTTGAAACAAAAATATATAATTTAGACATTCATCCAGATTGTTCCAATATCTCAGGGGTTGCCACAAAGAAGAGGGAGTCAAACTATTTTCCAAGGCACCTGAGGGTAGAACAAGAAGCAATGGGTGAAAACTAATCAAGGAGAGAAGCAACTTAGAACTGAGAAGAAATTTCCTGACAGAACAATTAATCAGTGGAACAACTTGCCTCCAGAAGTTGTGAATGCCCCAACACTGGAAGTCTTTAAGAAGATGTTGGATAGCCATTTGTCTGAAACGGTATAAGGTGTCCTGCCTAGGCAGGGGGTTGGACTAGGAGACCTCCAAGTCCCTTCCAACTCTGCTATTGTATTGTATTGTATTGTATTGTATATGCGTAACAAGCACCACAAAAAAAAAGTTGTACAATTGGGCACTGTTACATGGTGACCCACTTAATGATCAGTTTAATTTATGACTGTGGTTCCAGGCTCAATTATAGTCCTGAGGTGAGGACTACCCTCACCTCATCTGTATCATGTTGGATACAGATATGCAACCATACAGATAAGAGAGACTCCCATTGAGATAAACAGAACACATTGTTATGCAAATTAGAGAGATGGAGAAAGTTTGACAAATCAAACTGGAATCTTATATGCTTAGTTTTAAATTTAAAAAAATAACAGTTTGTGATTGTATGACATTCATTAAAAGGCTAAGTATAATTCTGAGACACAAGCTGTGCAGAGTATGTGATTAACCATTGCAACTAACATTTATGGTCAAGCTGTGTTACTTTTAAAAAATCACTTGGGTTACAATTTATTCAATTTGTACTTGTTTAATATTAGAATATCAATGATATCTTTCTTCATGTTATTAAAAAAAATCAGAGACAACTGAATTACACAATGCAGGGTTAAGTGCCTTTTCAAGATTTGCTGTTTAGATGGTCTCTCATTTGTGCTGACTTTGAAAAAAAAAGATATAATTATTAATTATTAAGGGAGATGTGAGCAACAGGTGATGAGCTTCAGTTCCCATCATTCCTGTCCAATTTAGTCAATGGTGAGGAATAATTGGAATTGTAGTCCTTAACAAACAGATGCCATTTATTCCTCCCTCCCAATTTTAAAGAAATGTGCATTAGAAACAGGATCAGAATGTATAAGTTTGATGGTTAAGGTTTGCTATAATAATAAATTACACGTAGCAATACACCTCCTGTTCAATATTACAGTTTAAAATATAGGCATTTCTGTATACTTGTCATGTTGTTTCCTCATCACAAAGATCATTGAGCTTTCACTTTCTCACTAACACACACAGCAGAACTCTCTTTTCTAACTGCTCTTGTTGATTTATTGGACACTAACATGTTCTCCACTATCTTCCAAGACGGAATAATTTGCTACTGTGGATTTATAAAATGGAAAGTTGGGAAAACGCAAGTGTGGAAAATGTTATTTAACACAATATAACTTGCAGAGTATTTTTCCAATTATCTGTGACCAATCAGAAAGTAAAGATGTGTTTCTTTACTCCAGAACAAGGTAAACATAAACACTTACGGTATGCTATTTGCACTAATACTCTCCCCCCCTTAAAAACAGCTTTGGTATTCCCATAAACTTCTATTTTATTTAACAAATGATAACTTTTCCAATGTCCATTTCTCTCTAGCTCTAGATTATGGTTATTGAAAATACTCCATCTGTTAGCTTTACTAAACTAACCAAGCTGCTTTTTTTTCTTATGGAATATAAGAACAGACATTCATGTATCAAAGAAAAAACTTTTAACTTAAATATTGTTTGAGTTTCTTTTCCAACTTAGAAGGAGGTGTTCCTCCTTCTAAGTTGAGTGGATCTAGATGAATGAATCTAGACAATACTGTGACCCATTGGGTCATCCATTGAGAGAAAAGTAGCTAGACCATTTTCTGGATTCTACTTTATCATTAGGTGTAGAACATAGAATGACAAAGTTTGAAGGGTCTTCTAGTGCAACCACATGCTCAAGCAGGAAACCCTATACCAATTCAAATAATGGTCCAGTCTCTTTTTGAAACCCTCCAGTGATAGAACAACTACAACTTCTGAAGGTACGTTGTTCCATTGGTTGATTGCTCTCACTGTTAGGAAATTCCTCCTTAGTTCTAGATTGCTTCTCTTCTTGATTAGTTTCCAACCATTGTTTTTTGTCTTGCCTTTTGGTGCTTGGAAAATAGTTTGACACCTCTCATCTTTTTAGGAGCCCCTCAAATATTGGAACACTGCTATCAGGTCAATATATAGTTGTGATACTATATTCATAAGAAGACACAACTAATGTACTTATTTTTTTAACTAAACATATTTGAAAATGTTTAGTAAAACAAGTAGTATCTTCTTTCATTATGTTTCGAACAGGGTGAAATTTAAAATGTGTAGGACTGCATTAATTACTGTCATGTATTACTCTAACTTACCCCAATTCAAGAGATTTCTGGACATCAAATATGCAGCATCAAATAAAAAGAAGCATAACATAATAAATAGTTAAATTAGAACTATCAAAGATTTTTTTTTAAAATAACCACAGAAAGCAAAAGTAAGACCCTAAAACAAATCCAAAATTGTCAGTCACAATTTGTCAGATGGGACAGAAAGCATGTTGTTTTAACTGTTTATGGCACTGCAATAAAATGGGGGATTGGACATATTTCATATTGACAGAATATTCTATAAAGTGGAAGTTATGAAGGAGAGAGCTGCCATCTCACCATGTGATGACAAGAGGAGGCAATTTTTGGTACACATTTTGTTTTTGATAACTGTATCAAACCTGACCATATGGTGAGATTTGATTCCTGCAAGGTATTATGTTTCTTTTGATGTACTGTCACAATGATTTTGCCACTGGTAGTAATATATAGGAACCAAACCATTAGTTATCCTTTTATCAGTACACTTTATTTGCTAGCAAAAGGCAGTCAGTTACATTGTGTCTTTCCCATACAATATTCATGTTAAAACGCTGTTGGTTATTACCCAATATGACCATAACTGTACCATTCATCAAGGACTAAGAACAGCTGTTTCCATGTCCTTTAGTGAGAGAATAAAGACTTATCTCAACACAGTATAATCAGTTCAGGTCTCAGAGATCAAGATGTAGTGATCCTGATTACTTTTAATGTTTTTACTGAACTGTATTTCTAATTTGATGTTTTTTAGGTAATTTTTGTTATTATCGCATACCTTTAGCTGCATGTTGTGGTGGAAAGATACTGTACGAGGAACAGTTAGAACAATTAATCAGTGGAACAGCTTGCCTCCAGAAGTTGTGAATGCCCCAACACTGGAAGTCTTTAAGAAGATGTTGGATAGCCATTTGTCTGGAACGGTATAGGGTTTCCTGCCTAGGTGGGGTTGGACTAGAAGACCTCCAAGGTCCCTTCCAACTCTACTATTGTATTGTATTGTATTGTAATGATATTTTATAGGGTTCTGTTATATATGAATTAACAAGGTGGAATATGGGGCAGTCTGATATACCTTAATTTTACAACTGAAGATCTATTATAAGGCATACAATAAAGCCTTATATAAGACTATATAATACATGCCTTATCAAAGATCTGTAGTTGTAAAATTAAGATATATCAGACTGTCCCATATTCCACCTTGCTAGTTCTTTCACCCATAATGTAGGTCATTACAGTACACAATTGGGACCCACAAAGCTAAGCAAACTACTACGTTACTCTTTTTATATAACAGTGCAGAAAAGCTACACATTATGCAGGTTCTTCTGTCTAGCTTTTCCATTCTGTCATTTCAATCACCTTTACCGGGCTTTAGGATACTTTTCTCTTGTGCCCGTTTTCTGTCCCTGTAAGATACACATGCACATAACCTGATAGCTTAGTTGTCCTCTTTTCTTTGTTTCAGGAGCGTGTGAATTTGGCAAGGCAGATTGAGAAGATTGAGTATTTCAACAGCCGAGCCAAGCACGAAAACTCATGGCTCCAGCAAGCTGCAGAAGCACTTGAACTTGATCTAGACGATGATGAGCTAACAGGCAAGTAGGAATGAGTGTGCAGGCTGTGGAGGTATCCAAAAAGATGCTTTCTCTCTTAGCCAGGATGCAGTCACAAAGAATGGCCACACGGCTGAAAGTCCTGGTTGCATCATGATAGCATCTCTGAAATTATGCAAAATCTGTGCTGTCATTTGCTCCCATTCTAGAAGGTGCCCATATGGTCATGTCTCTTTTGATCTAAAATAAATGTAGCTATTTGTGGGCAAGGACAAAAGTTTCAGCTGCAGGCTTCATTCTAACTTGGTAAGAGCTATTTAGATGAGATGAGCACCTTTTTGGCGATTGTATCCTGGAGTGAAGATGTTGCAGTTGTGCAACCATAATTGCAATTTTGTATTGAGTATACCATGCAGTTAGGCAGGATCCACATTTTCTTTCCCTTTCCATGTTCTTTTAGAAAGAGATTTGGGATGGGGAAAGCTACTTGAGACTTCAGTGCCATGCTATTTTAGAACTTAAACTACAATGTCCATACGTTTCCTACCTTAAAACGACAAGAAGTGGCATCGCTGCATTTAAGACATCAGCTCCCGCAACACTGGCAAAATTATTATTGTGACTCAAGGACAGAAATTGCTCGCCTTTTTCTTGTAATGAGGAGACAGATGATTTTGAACTACACAAGACCCCCTCTCCCTAATTTAAAACCCCTTCAGTGCACTTAACCCATATCACCAAAGCTAAAAGAGAATATTTGTAGCTCCAGGTTGAAATGAGGGCTCTTTGGTGTTCTCTGAGCTTGGTTGTTTTCTTGCAGATGTTTCATTATCCAATCTAGTTTGGGTAATAAAACACCTGCAAGAAAACAACCAAGCTCAGAGAGCATCAAGGACTCCTCATCACCAATACTCAATGACAAACTACTCATATTCAGTAGTGCAATATTTTATTCTATTTTCTCCAAAAAATAAAGGTGCTAACAGGAGCAGGAGGTTTCTGGGAGGCAAACAACTATTTGTGCTGTTAATACACATAGAGAAAAAAAAAGAAATGGATGGAAATTATGTTACCAAAATCTATCTTGATAGAAATTGCAGTACCATGATATTTAGCAATAGCACTTAAATTTATATACCGCTTCCCAGTGCTTTACAGCCCTCTCTAGCATTTTACAGAGTCAGCATATTGCCCCCAACAATCTGGGTCCTCATTTTACTGACCTCAGAAGGATGGAAAGCTGAGTCAACCTTGAACCCATGAGAATTGAACTGCCAAACACCTGGCAGCCGACAGTCAGCAGAAGTAGCCTGCAGTACTGCATTCTAACCACTGCACGACTGTGGCTCTTTAGACCACTTTATGAGATTTTGTGGCTGGAAATGGAGACACTTTGCCTGTTAGAGAGGCCTGTCATTCCACTGATACTGATATTACCATCAATGTTCTTGAAAGTTGGAAGTTTCTTGCAGCTCTCTTGGAAGCTGAGAGGTGTCTCCTCTCCCCCCACCCCACGCCCCACGCCGATCTCTCAAACATGATGCTCTGCCTTTTAAGATAGATAGGCAGACCTCGCTATGGATCCTTCCCAAATGAATAGATGCAAAGCACACATTAATGTTAATACACTTTATTGACTTGTACAAGTTCATCTGTCATCACACCCAACATTGTCTTCTGTGGTTGGCACCAGCACACCAGATCTGAGACACTGTTGTTATCCAGCTGCATTGTCAGAGATCTTTGTGAAAGAGAAGCTTGATTGAACCAGAGGCCCTCTACATGAAAAAATATGTGCCCTGCCATTGTATCTGGGAATCTTATAGTTAAGCGAGGAAAATACTTAGAAGTAACATCAGATGCAGCCTACTGATTGTTTTAAATAGGAATGGAGAACATTGAAACTGGAATGTCAAATTAGATCATTATACACCTGAGTCTTGAGTTACAGCCTTGCCAATTTATATGGGTTATAGATATGTAACTAGAAAGGACATTGTGTGTTTCTACTTGAGGGCTGGGATATTTTTAATCATTCAAATGATGACTTCAGTAATGAACTTGGCCTTGTCTTTTTATGTGTTTTTCTGTTTTTTCTTTTTAATTATAGGAGGCCGGTTTACTGAGCGAGAAGAGAGCGAGAAGCACAGGATGCTGAAGGGGATGAAGAAGCAGCTTAAGCACTTGCTCAATCAGCCAGTATTTAGAGGACTTATGAAAACCAAATACCCAACCCAGTCGGGGAAATTAGTTCTGTCTGACTACACAGGCCAGCATTCTCAGTCTGCCTTGAGTGCTATATCAAAAGCACAAGTGAAGAAGGTAAAGAAGAAACAATAATAGGCACATGTTAAACAATTGACAGGACACACGAAGATGAAAGATAGGAAAAAAATTCTTTCCCCCTTTTGTGGACATGACTTACTCAGAGTTCATTTCATGCACATATCTATCTTGAATAAATGATTATGATAATCTGCTACTGTTGTTTTCATAGCATCTGGGGATACATAAAACAGGAATTGGTACTTTTTCATGTGCTGGGCACCATCAAAAGATCTAGTGCAGTAGCCCAAGGATATGTATAAACATTCACATAAAAATGCTCAGATCTTCCAAGATTGTGAAAGCTTGAAAGATTTTGGTCTTATCTTTCAAGATCTCGGGCAAGAAGACTGAAGTCTCATGAGATATTAGCATACTTGATTGAAACTTTAGGCATTTTAAAACACTTAATTGAAAAAATAATAGGTCTTACCAGTGCTGAACTAGAAGACTCGCAATTGCAATGACATAACGTCATTATTTCCAGCCCAGAAAAGAAGGGATCTGTTCAATTTCTTGTCTTTTTAATATCAATATAAAATTAATTCTTCAACTCTGTTCTTTATTTTAGAATTTACCCTTGTCTATTATAGTCTTTCTATACGGACAACATATTTACGTTCCGATTTACTCCAGTTTTGTGGTTTGCACTGTAGTTTGCATCATAAATGAAATAGATTGACCAAAGGAAAAAAATAACCAAGTTTAAAACCAATAAAGCTTAGCATGTTGTATAAATACAGCTTATAGATCTTAAGTGACTTGGTTAAGAGCGTTGGGTGAACACAATCAATACAAAGTTAACATTGCCCTTATGTAAAGCAGCCAGTGAGCCTCTGAGACTGCAAATTACTTACGGAGGTACTATTTTCTAGGCCGCTTATACTTTCTAATTAATATTGTTACCAATATAGAACTATCTGTAGTACCCAAGGGTTTATATAAGAGCAGTAAAACAGCAAAAGACACAAACACAGCAATAACAGCTACTCCAACAGCCATTCAATTTCTGGCAGTGAATGGAATTAGAATGTTACAACCCAATATTTCTTCTGAAGCCTATTTCTTTACATGTAATGGTAGTTCCCTCAAATTTACATTAAGGAATGAAAAATATCCTTAATTCCCAAACAGATGTCCTAAGTGTCCCACATAAGGTGCCTTTTATTATGATTGGTAAGCTTCATCTGAAAATTTGGGAAAAGGTAGCTCTTTTTATTAAAAATTAATAATAATAATATAATAATAATAATAAAATTTATTTCTTAGCCGCACCCTCTCCCGAAGGACTCGGGGCGGCGTACAAGAAAACACATAAAATATAAAATAGACAACACATACACAATAAGCAAATACATGTACATGGACATGGAGAAGGGAGGCAGATAAATAGAGACAATTAAAACACAGTAAAATCTAAAAACCCCAGAATTAAAATTAAAAAACCCGTCAGGAGCAGAGTGAGCGAACTATGGTTGAGGCAGGCCAGCTATTTGGAATAGGTGGGTCTTGAGCTTTATCCGAAAGGCGCGGAGGTCAAAGGTAGTCCTAATATCCGGGGGAAGGTCATTCCACAGGGCTGGGCCCGCTACAGAGAAGGCTCTACTCCTAGACACCGCCCCCCGACATTGTCTGGCGGACGGCACCTGGAGGAGTCCCTCTCTGTGCGAGCGGATTGGTCGCAGGGATGTATGGGGCAGGATACGATCCCGCAGGTATCTATTAACCTTTCCCTTACAATCTATCTGCTGAGATAGGAATCTTTCATCTAATATTTTTTAGACCACACAGTATTTTCCAGACTTGATTTAACCCACTGGTTCTCAACCTTGGCAACTGTCAGATTTCTGGACTTCAACTCTTGTTACCTAATCCATGTCACCTTCCCTTCCCCTTCTCCCTCCAATGGCTCTCAGGATGGCATATGCCCGGGATGGCGAACCTATGGCACATGTGCCACAGGTGGCACACGGAGCCATTTGTCAGGCCACATGAGGTGTTGCCCTGTTAGCTGGCCAGTGAGCATGTGCGCTCTGGCCAGCTGACTTTAGCCTTTTTTAAAGGACATTTTTCACCTCCCCAGGCTCCAGAGGCTTTATAGGAGTCTGGAGAGGGCAAAAACAGCCTCCCCACCACTGGGGGGAGCATGAAAAAACAGCCCTATGGGCAAACCGGAAGTTCGGGAACAGACTTGCGGTTTGCTTGTAGGGTCGTTTTTTGTCCTCCGGAGCCTTCAGGGAAGCCCCCGGAAGGCCTCTGAAGACTCCAGAGGGCTTAAACCGGCCCTACGAGCAAACTGGAAGTCTGTTCCTGAACTTCTGGGTTGCCCGTAGGGCTGGGTTTTTTTGCGCTCCGGAGGCTTCAGGGAAGCTCCTGAAATAGGAGGTGGGGGTGGGGGGAAGGGAGGCTGTTTTCACCCTCCCGAGGCTCCTATAAAGCCTCGAGCCTGGAGAGGGCTAAAAAAGCATGCAAAAAATGGAGTTGGGTCACACCTGTTATGCGCGTATGTGCGCTGGGGGGGCTCGCATTGCATTATGGGTGCGGCACACCTGCTCAGGGACTCCCCTGTGCTCCCCCTGCCAAAAAAGGTTCGCCATCGCTGGCATATTCCAACCAATCAATCATTTTGCTGGTGTCTTGCTTTCCCTCCCCCTTCAGTTATCACCCATGTCCCACAAGACCTCCCTCCCTTAACATTTCAAGTTCCTTTCCTTCCCCAGTTATGGCCACAATGTCCCAATTCAGTATATTCCATTGGCTCACTAGCTTCCCATTCTTCCCAAAGCCTTCCTACCTTCTTTCACAAATGTCTCAGTTTAGCCTATCCTACTGACTGGTCAATTATATAGACTGTCCAGAACATTCCAGTTAGCTATCCCTATTTCTCTCCCCTGCCTTCCCTCCAACTTCCTCCCACAAATTACTTCTGTCCAGAAGAAAACACGAAGAGTCCAAAACACCTCAAAATATTACTTCAATTCTGGCACAGATTCCTACAAACCAGTTGCTCTGTCCTCAGGACGGTACATCCACAGAAGATTTTGCATAATCTTACTGTATATCTACTGTAAAGGTAAAGGTTCCCCTCGCAGATATGTGCTAGTCATTTCCGACTCTAGTTTCCGTTTCAAAGCCGAACAGCCAGCACTGTCCAAAGACGTCTCTGTGGTCATGTGGCGAGCATGACTAAACACCAAAGGCGCACGGAACGCTGTTATCTTCCCACCAAAGGCGGTTCCTATTTTCCTACTTGCATTTTTACATGCTTTTGAACTCCTAGGTTGGCAAAAGCTAGGACAAGGGATTCGAACTGTTGGCCTTTCTGAACAACAAGCTCAGTGTCTTAGCCATTGAGCCCTTGTATATCTACTGTAGTATCAGCCTAAATCAACCTACCATAATCACTTAAGATTATGAACCATAATCTAACTCACTATCCATTACAGATTCTTAGATATATATGTTTGTCAACATCCCAATGATCAGTCCAAAACTTTCCCAACAGCTTCCGTACCTAAAGGAGGATCAAAACCTGCTTCCTCCTCCTAGTCCAACTCCTTAAAACTCTATGCCATGCTGATTGTCTGCTCTACATATCAATATATTTTGATACATGTGATGAATCAACACTAGATGGCATCAAAGCACTACATTTCTAATACTCCTGAAAAAACTGATGTTGGACAAACACATTCAATCCTCCCTTCTATTTTCCCCACAATGACAACCTGGTGAGGTGAGTTGGGCTGAGAAAGTGAGTGAGTCAATGACTGGCCTAAGGTCACCCAGCTGCCTTTCAATTTTGTAATTATGTAATTATAACAATCAGTGCTTGAATAACATGTTATAATTATATATAATTGCATATCAAATTTCTGTTGGAACTCTCACTTTATTACCAGAGCATCTGGTGATAGGGAGGATTTGGTTCAAGATTTTCAGAGAGTTTCAAGGCCAATGGAGGATTTGAATACAGGCCTCCCTTCTGACCCTCTCATTCTATCTCTTCTCTTTGTGAATCTCTATATTTTCCTCCAGTAAAAAAAAAAAAAATGGAAGGAAAGCCCTCTAACCACAGTGTAAATTGGCTTCTAGATCTATGTTTCCAACAGCAGATTTCTCTGATCTCTGCTATTTTATCATCAGAAAAACAGAATCTTAACAGTTTTTCTCATCTAGTAACTTGTGAGATTAGGTCAATGCATTTAAAACCTCAGCTGCATTTGAAAAACTTTCCATTGGTATCTTTTTAAACATATTTAATAAGGCCTCTGGTCTGTCTACTTTATTAATAAATACAAGGCTTTATGGCATTTATTAATATTAATTTACACTTCCAATTTAGAGTCATGTCTCTATAAAAGACAAAGTGAAAGAATCCTGCTTTAAGATCTTGCCCTATCGTGCCCCCAATATATCTAACAAATAATTCTGCTGAGCTCCCCAACACTGATTTCCTCTCATTCCAGGCCATGAGTCAGACAGGCTTACATCAACCTTAACCGAGTTAATATTATAGTAGTAGTTTCCCCTTATTCTAACAAAGTTCGAGGTGGTTTCAAGTGCAAAGTCTATTTGACTTTGTTATCAGTTACCTTAAAGCAGTGTTTCTCAACTTCAGCGTCTTAAAGATGTGTGGACTTCAATTCCCAGAATTCCTTAGCCTTTCTACTGACTGTCTATACATCTTAAAGAGCCACTGCCTTATAGAAATATAAGGAAGTTGCAGTGACTTGAAACAGAGGCAAGGAAGCCAAGAGAAAGATTGGCAATGGGACCAGCATATATTGGGCTGGTATATATATTTTTTTCAATTCAAGAAGGAGTGGGAGCACTTTCACTCAGTAGTGAGGAAAGAACCACAGGCTATAATTTTGGGAGATAGAAATGTGGGGGGGCAGAGCATCAGAATTATCCAAACCAAATTTAGGACTATAAAGATTCACACAAATGCAGAAACAAATGAAGGATTTGAGGGTGTGAACATTTGCATAGTTAAGGAAGAAAAAAAGGAAAACAAATATACCATTATTCAAATCCATTAGTGATTACTTCTATGGGTGCAATATCTATCCAGATTCAGTTTTGTTTGGAAAGAGATCATTCAGAGCTGGTTGACATTCTGTAGCATTTGTTTTTAATTACAAATCCAACTGGAGCAAAGTTGCTAAAATCATTGCTAAAACAGAGATGCATAATTATGACTCCTCAAGCCCCAAGAACCTTACGTTCTTCTTTCAGAGACCCTTCAAAACTTGTCTCAGACTATGATTGAGAAAACAGGTTTTAAAAGTATGTGTTGTGTTTCAAATATATAGATATAATTACATTCTTTAATTTATAAGATGTGGATGAATGAAATCAGATGTGGTTTGTGCTGTACCACATCTCTGCCTTAATCTTACCAATTATCCGGAATCCCTAATCAAGCCTTAATTTAGCAGTAACTTTGTAAGGTTGCACAAGTTAGATACTTGTTCTAACTACAGTGGTTTCCACCAAGGTCCTCGCTCTTAGCTCCTAGAGCTCGAGGACGGTAGGAATTGGAGAAGGCATATTGACTAACTCCGTGGTCACCTCTCCAACTCCACTCTTAGACAACCAGAGGTAACTCCTGCACGAGTTAGCCAAACGCCCTACCCAAATGGAGCAAACACTCACTCCTTACACAGCCAGCTCAAGCCAGAGCGTATCGGAAAACTTATCTGGTTATGTTGCAGGCCTGTAGCGAGCTCCAAGCGAACCGGCTCTAGAAGCTCCAGCCTTGGCCTGTGAAAGGTTCCAGGAGCTTCCACCAAGCGGAGCTGCGGAGCAAACAGGTCCGTCCGACCTGTCCAAGGAAACCCCTACTAATGAACTGCGTAGGTCAGGCAGAGCTACCCAAAAGCCCGCCTACCTGCGTGACTACGTAACAAGTAGGATTGTTCCATCCAAGAGGGGAGGGGTGTTAGATACTTGTTCTAACTACAGTGGTTTCCCCCAAGGTCCTCTGTTCCGGTGGGAACAGAGGTTTTATCCTATTGGTCAAAGGGTCTGACAGCTCCCTATAAAAGGGCTTCTGTCAGACTCAACCTTCGCTGGATTGTTCTCACTTGTTGTACTTAATAAAGAGCTGTTGTTACCGTTAAGCCTGTGTGTGCCTAGCCATTACCCAATCTAACAGCACACTTCTTAAACATATGAGCAAACAGTATCTACAGCTTTCATAATAGATGACTAGAAAATTTTTACAGACATGTTCACATAATGCTTAAAACAAAAATTGAAAGTGAGTCATTGCTGGTTTTCCTCATAGAATGGAGTTCTCCCATCAAATTTCATTTTCAGTTTTTTTGAAAGTGGGAAAATATGATACAAAATGTTGGCTTGGTATTGGGTCTCTAGTAGACATTTCAGACATTTTATCTGTGGCTACAGACATTTGTAAATATTGAATCCCAAAGGTGCCAGAGGACCAGGTTATTTGCAGGTCTGCTTTTCTCCCAAGGATTTTTGTCCATTCTACTAGGTCAGAAATGGTGGGTGTGCTCTAGGTTCTGTCACCCCTTCAAAGAAGACAAATAGGAAAATGAAATTATGAATGCTAATTCATAAGACAATATGAATGCTTACATTCCTAACATACTTTTATTACAAGACTACAATAGCAGAAGTTACTGCTAAAGTGCGAATATGTTTCCTCCTCCCTCTCTTTATTACTGTGAGAACTTGGGAGGGGCAAACATGAAGCACTTTCTCAAATTACATGTCTCCCCAGATTCAAATATCTTATACCTGACTGTTGTTTTGGTTGCAGCTCTTTCTCCTGTTCCTCAAGATTTTTTCCTTCTGTCCATTACAGGTCTCATCACTTAAATGTTGTCAACTGATAGAACTTTTGAGGCACACCTAATCTGTAGCAACCCCAACCTTTTGGAATAGTCTCACACCTGAGATTCAAGGGGTGCCTATTCTTTTAGCCTTCTGGAGGCCATGAAGACCTGGATCTTTCCCCAAGCATTGGGCCAAGGATGGAGGTTTGTTCAGGAAGCTGGTTCCCACGGAGGAGAACTACAATGCTGATCTGGCCCTCAAAGAAATCTAGTTTGACACCCCTGAAGTGGTTGTTTTGTTGCCTGTATTCCTCCATTTATCAGTTATTGGGAGCTGCCTATTTACTGGTTTTACTTATGTGTGCCCCCAAATATTTAACTTGTTCTTTTACTACTAGAATACAATATTCAATAAGCCTTCAACAAGTCATTTTATTTACTTAAAGCAGGGGTCTCCAAACTTGGCAACTTTAAAACTTGTGGACTTCAACTCCCAGAATTCCTCAGCCAGCATGGAGGAATTCTGGAAATTGAAGTCCACAAGTCTTAAAGTTGTCATGTTTGCAGACCCCTGACTTAGAGGAAATTAAATCAGAGCTTCTGATTTAATAATTCATCTGGAAGGGAAGGGAAGGGTGTAAATCAGGAGTCTCAAACTTGTGATCTGCAGGGTGCATACAGCCTTCAAAGGGGGGGGGGGGTTGCACACCCACATCAAGAAGCTGCCATAGCTCAGGACTATCAACTCGCTACAGCTACAGCTTGCAGAGGATAGAGCAGGAACACATATTTATTCTTACCATTTGGGCAGAGTACCTCTGCCTGGCACCCTCATACCAAGAGCCATATACCTTTCCCAGCTAAATTGCTAAAAGGGCCCACATCACTGCTATTTCCCATTCATGCACCAACTACTAGCTGTAGAAGGCAAGTACAGAGTGACACCAGCCCTACCCTGCTTCCTTCTATCAGCTGTGGATGATGGAAGGTAATCTTAGCCCAAATGACAGGAACAAGATGTTTTCTGGCACAGCCCTAACCATCTAACTTTGCCACGTGAAGGCTGAGATTATGTATCTGATGATCTTTCATAACCCTCTTTCACTTGTTACCCAGAAGCTGTGTTCAGACAGGACTGCCTATCCTCTTCTAGGTATTAAATTACCATCCCTGTACTCCCATGCATCACAAAGCTGCTAATCCCAGGTTCCACATCTAACCGGCCGCTTTCTACTCATGATAGCCCTGCAAGATAGGCAAGGCTTATACTCAAATTTTTAAATGATTTGAAATCACTATGCTGATTATAAGTGGAAAACATCAAATAGCAGTCAGCTTTTTTCTCAGTGACAGATTGTATTTATTCAATAAATATTTAGCCTTTAACAAAATTATTTTATTTAAATAAATTGTATGTTTATGCCAATAAAGTAAACATACTTTATACGCAGTAAATATACACTAGAGTAAAAATTGAAGAATGCATCAGTTTATAAAAAAGACTTCAGTGTTGCAGCCTTTTGGTAAATAAAATAGTCCACTTAATAATATGAGTTTGAAACTCCTGGTTTAGGTCATTCAACAACAGAACTGAGTAGCATTAGTTTAACCCTGTGCATGACTGAGTATATTTAGGGCTCAATTCAGTCCCATTGGAATTAGTTAAGTGTATGACTCAATCCCCTTTTGATATTTCTCCAATGTATTAAGCTTCTTGATCAAGTTAAATATGCTGGGAGAAGAACACCACTACCATATCCAATGCCTTCTAATGAAGCAAGACTGAGAAATCTCTATAACTTTTATGTATCTGTAAATGAAAATTGGCAAATATACTATAACTATTAACTCATACTTTTATATTGTCCATTTCATTTGGGAGAAGCCTGCCCTTCAAGGTTGACCTGTCATTCTGAGAAGACAGAACTCAATGCATCTTTATAATAAAGCAGACATTTATTCAAGGTTTCCCTAGGTGGGAATTATCTTTTTGCGGAGAAGTTACCATACATATCTATTTGCAAAGCACTAAGTGTAGAAAAGCAATATGTACAGCCGTAAATATAGAACATTAATCTCACTAGTTTGCTGCAAGCCCATAAACACCCTTTAAAAAAGAAACATTACTCAAATAGACATTTGACCTCACTGCTTTACATTGTTTGGTATTACTCTTCCTGTTCATTATGTTTGTTCTTATTTACTACTTCCTGCAACATAATTGAGTACTTTGGGGCAAATGCAAGGCCATTTGTGAAAGTACGCCATAATCAGCTATCTTGTCGTGATATTTCTCTGTGACATTTCAGTCATTGATCCTGAACATCTCACCGATATATTGTTTCATTTCATTACTGAGAAACAATATAGACATTTGCAAAGTTATTCTATTAATTTTAAATTTTAAGTTTTGGGGTGAGGCGTATGTGTGAAGACAAGAGAATTCTAAATAGCCATGGATTATAATTTCACATATAATCTGATTTTTAGGCTACTTAATTCAAAGTTTTACATTTGGGTTTAATCCGACAGAACTCACTTCAGAGTGGAAACACCATCCATATATAGGGTGGCCAGGTGAAATCTATTTCCTGCAACTTTGAGAGTTGGTTAAAATATAGAATTGTAGTAGCTAGAACTGGTCATGTAAGATGCATCATTTGCCCTTCTTTATAATTAGTAAAGGTATAGCAATTCTATCAGTATTTGCAATTGTACATGGTCTTTCCATAGACATTCCCTGCCCAAAACAGAATAACAGATGTAAGCATTACTGTAGTACACAAGAAAGAATAAAAATCTGATGGTATTTTTTAAAAAAAAATCCTTGTTTTTATTAATATTTATATCATTATCATCCAGTAACATCTTTGCAAGTTAATCTGAGTACCAAGTATATTATTATTTAATCTCTATAAAACTTTGCTATTAATGTGCACTTAATGAAATACTTAGAAATATAAAGGTTCAGATTTATAGGCAGCATGTTTGAACATAAGTAAATCACTTCACTGTGGACTGTTTATTTTATTTATCACATTTTAAAATCTCGTAAAATAATTTTCCACACATCGCTTTACTGAAAAATGTTGAGAATTGAACATTATAATGAAGAAACTGGCAGGCAGTTAGTAAACCCATGTTAAAAGTATAGTATTGTTGAAAATGGACTGTGCTCTGTTGGTTTCTGTTTAGAATAAAGCTGGCTGAAAAATCTTAAGTGAACTAATTTCCACTGACTAGGATGTGATGGGATGGTGGCTTAGATTGGAACAAGTGTTTTGAGGGGAGAACAGTTCTGAAGGGGAATAGCATCATGGGGATAAACAGCTACACTGAGTCTGTAAGAAGATCAAAGATTTACCTGCCAAAGAATAATCATCCAGTCATCACTTCAGTCTGGCAGTGGTTGGTATAATGCCAATTTATTACATAAATCCTTTCCTTGCATCTAGATCAGTGATGGCGAACCTGTGGCACGCGGAGCCATTACAGACTCAGTTTTATAAAGCCTCTGGAGCCTGGGGAGGGCGAAAAAAGCATGTAAAAATGGGGGGGTCGTGCATTTTGCGTGCATGCGCACTGGGGGGGTCGCGCATTGCATTATGGGTGCCGCATGCCCGCGCCCGACCACCCTGCACTCCCCTCACTTGTGGCACGCAAGCAAAAAAAGGTTCGCCATCGCTGATCTAGATGATTAAGTAGGAGTAAAGCTAGTAATTAGGGGCTGGAACATGGGTGGGTTCCGGCAGCCACTACTGCTGGTTCGCTCATGCTTGATGTGCACTGTGTGCGCATGCGCAGCACTATAAAAATGCTTCCGCACATGTGCAGAAGCAGAAAACAAGATGGCGGCGCCTATGGCAGCGCCAGGAAAACTGGTTGGGGATGTGGCAGGCCTGGGTTACTGCCAGTTCCAGCGCCCCAGGCCACCAAACCACTACTGGTAGGAACCCACCACTGGACTGGAAGCAGCTATGCAGTTGGGACCACCCATTTATTAAGCAGATATATGCTGTAAAGATGTGTGGTTTTGGCATGTTGTTGAGAAAAGACACAAGGATAGAAAAATTTAAGGCTATGCTATAGTTTCTTGCCTAGAGAAAGGCAGAGGAGATTCACTCACAAATGAATCCAAAACAATCAGCAAAGTTGAAGTTGAAAAGCAAAAGTACTTGTCAATTTCTAATATGACTTGGCTGATGTATAAACTGCTAATTTTTTATCTTTGTTCCTTAATAACAGGACTAAAAGTGTCAATTTCTATGTTCTTGCCTGTAGGAGTCTGATCCTGAGCCCATGTGCATGTGGCTCCAGTGATAGCACCCATGTGCTGACTTGTGTATAATATAAAGCATTCCAAGTGCCCGTGCAATGCGATATTTTATTTCATGTCTCCTTGCAGGAGATGTTTTATATATTGTCCTAATTTGCTATCATTTCTTTGGTTTTGAAGTCAGATCTTTAAAAGTCTGGATGATTTTCTATATCCTTCTGGCTTCAGCATCTCAGTTTTCTCATAAATGAATTCCTGGTCACATTAAGAGAGAGAAAATGAATTGAGTATAATTATAGATAACACATTACTAAGTATATTCATTTACTTAAATGCATGAGCCTTACATACTGTATATGCAAATTGAATACTGTGTACCTATGCAAGACTTTGTGGCACATCAATTGAAGATGCTGGTGCAAAATCTGATATCGCTACAGATTGTGAATTAGCCTCCACTTGTGCTTTCTTTCTCAAGGTTGAAAATAATATTTTTGAACTTGTGCTGGCTCAAGTGTTTCACTTTCCTTACCACTTGTTACTCTCTTCTAGGCAAATCCCTGCATGTAGTAACACATGCAATGGCAACATGCACCCTCCCTGGGTCAGTAGTCACTACCCAGCAGCTCTCTAATTTCTTCTGCACCTGCTGTTACCAAAGATGTTCCCAGTTGCACTGTGGTTATAACATTCACTGTCTCACAGAACATCAATTCAAATACTGCAGATAATTCTTTCCCTGAGTTATCCGTTCATTTTTCTGGTGCATTTTAAAATGTGTTAGTTTGGTTTCTGTTGAATAAGCCCACTGATGCATCCTTGAAACACTGGAGGGTTGTTTTTCTTTTTTTTACCCAGCTTCCAAATAACACAAATCAAGTACTATACATTTGGGGGTATTTAGCAAAACCCTGCTACTCACATAACAGAAAAAAACTATGAACTATGCACCGAAGACTTTTCCTTAAAGATTGAAGTGGGTATTTAATTTAAAAATATCTCTCATATGTTCAAATATGAATACGTTCTGCATTTCAGGCAAAAGATGTAAGTATTAATTATTCTACTGAGAAATGTCTGGGGCAGCAGTTACTGTTTAGGCATGGGAATTTGGAAGCATGAACAAGCCTTTATGAACCCAACATGAATTGTGAAACAGCCTGGGAAACAGCTTTTGCAGAGGGATCAAAGGATTGAATCTGGGATCAGCTCAAGGCAGGGGTGGGCTGCTACAGGTTTGCCTGGGTTCGGGAGAACCCATAGCTAACATTATGGCCGGTTCGGAGAACCTCCAAATCCAACTGCTGGCTGGCCCCACCTACCCCATCCCGGCCCTCCCAGGAGTCTCCATGTCGCCAGTTTGGATGCGAGGTAAGTGCAGGGCCCATGCAGAGGCTTGGGGAGGGAGAAAACCTGGCCTCCTGGAAGTACCAGAAGGCCAGAAATGGGCCTATTTCCGGCCTCCGGAGGGCCACACACACCATGGCCACACTTGCCCACCAACCGGGCAGAGAACCTGTTGCTGAAATTTTTGAAGCCCACCCCTGGCTCAAGGATAAAAAAAAAAAAACTACAGAAGTTTTGAGGTAGCATAATGACACCAGTAATTAATGTTCCTTCCCTTTATATTTACATTTCATTCAATGGATAAGATGTTCTACTCTGTTCTGTGCAAGTTTGATTTTAGAAGCCCAAACAGATTTACCTACTTGGATCATATCCAGCTTGGACTGGAAAGTCATTTCCCCCAAAGGACCATAATGCTTCATATAGCATCGCTCTGCCATATTGGAGATTCCTACCAGCATCCTGCTTAATTCTCGAGTCTGCAGGAAACATAAAGAAGTAGATAGACAAACCTTAGGGAGATGTAAGAAAAAAAAAAAAGAGTTGCCTGTATTGACTTGCATTGAAGAAGTCACAGATGGCTACTTATCAAAGGTAAAATGAGAGTTAAATACAGCACTATCTTCATTAACATTATGGCCCTCAATTTTCTCATTCTATAATAAGTATAGTAGAAGAATATTCTAATCAACTGGACATTATTCTTCTGCTATAGCTCAAGTAGCCTTCCTGCCTGATCAATATTTTTTCCCCAATGCACCTTATAATTTAATTGTTCCTTGCCCCAAATCAAAATCTTTCTAATAATACAAGCTCTGATGAATAAATACAATTCACATTTACTGTCACCATGCAAAATCATCCCACCACCCTCACCAGAATTTAAATTCTGGAGTGGAAAAAAGTACATTTGGAATTTCCTACCCACTTTAACTCTAATGCAAATATTGCAAGATAATCTCAATTAAAATTCCTTTCACAAATACATGATAGTACTGCTTAGTTTTCTCTTCTTATTTTAAGTCTTTCTTTTTTTACCCCAACTGTGTGTTTCTTTTTCTATTCAGCCTAGGGTCGATCAACTACACTTGTTAATGACTATCACTTCATAGATTGCATGGGCTTTCACAGAACTGCTTCACTGTGGTAATTTATCCTCATGCCCATAGGAAATTAGAATAACAGTGTTGGAAGGGACTGTTTGAGAAGAAGGTTTAGGTGTGTTGATTAGCGTAGGAACTGTAAACTACCTTAAGGATATTTATGCAGGGAGAGGAAGTATAAAAGCAGGAGGACTCTTAGGAACAGCAACCTTTAGGAAGGGAATTCCCTGCCAGGTAGGGTACAGAAAGACAAAAAAACAGACCTTTCAGTTACACTTCCCATTAATGGCATGAAGCCAGGACAGGCTATTTATATTCAAAGATATCACTCTCTAGATAGACCAATTGACACATCAACCAGCGCATTCCGAGAAAGAAAGAAAAAAGAGGCAGGGGGGATTCTAAAAAAGTCAGGATTCTGGTCTCCCTCACACCTAAAACAGGCTTGAGGGGCAGAAAAATAAGCCAGGGACTGGATGGAAGTGGTTGTCCCAAGAGGAAATTGGCAGAACCAACTGGAGATACAGATTTTCTGCCACAGAAGATATATTTGTCTTACAAGATATCTAGAGGAGCAATACACCTAGATAAGCTAGTACTATTTTTACTGTAAGATTACAATAACAAAATCTTGAAAGTCTGAAATAGATTTTTCCCTGTGGTCTTTACAGCCATGAAACTGGGAAGGTCCCTTCTGACATGTTTTGTCACACCCACTTTCCTGCTGTGTGCTAAGCTGCCTCTTATTCGACTCTCGTCCTGACAGCTGCTCTCCTTCCAAAATCATTTCCACCTACCACTACAACGTTTCATTCAGTGGTGGGATTCAAAATTTTTTACTACCGGCTTTGTGAGCATGGTATGGTTTGGTGAGTGTGGCAGGGGAAGGATACTGTAAAATCTCCACACACACACACACACACACACACACACACACACTCCAGTGAAAGGATACTGTAAAATTTCCATTCCCTCCCCACTCCAGGGAAAGAACCTCACTCCAGTGAAAGGATACTGTAAAATCCCCATTCCCTCCCCACTTCATGAAAAGAACCCCTCTCCAGGGAAAGGATACTGCAAAATCCTCATTCCCCCCCCCCCCATCAGCTGGGACTTGGGAAGCAGAGAATAGATGGAGGCGGGGCTAGTCAGAGGTGGTATTTACCGGTTCTCTGAACTGCTCAAAATTTCCACTACCGGTTCTCCAGAACAGGTCAGAACCTGCTGAATGCCACCTCTGGTGTCATTCAACACTGCCTCCCGTCAGCATCGGGGTGCCCCTATATTTCTGTTTTCTGGTCTTTATTGTTGTTATGTATTGCATGCATCCCCAAATCAGGTTTTGTGAGGTGGATGGCTATATAAGTCTTCTAAATAAAGAAATAAATTTAGTGTCTGGAGGTGGGATAAGAGGGAAAACAGCACTTCTAGAGCAAAGCAATCTTTAGAAATGCTTGAACTGCTTTCTGGAAAGAGAGGGCCAACCTCACAAAGGACCAAGGAGGCCGCCTGGATATGCCCTAAGTTATGCTACATCTTAAGAACAGCTGTAGCTGACTGTCACTTTTGCTTAGTTCTTGGAACTAAGTTCTTAGTTCTTGGAACTTCAAAAGCAGCTTTTGAAACCCAACACAAGTGGCAAACCCAAGAAGCAAGAATCACACAGATTCCAGGAGAACATTTTAATGCTAGTCAGCTGAAACATAAAGCTGAAATTTCTAAAAAGAAATTCCCAGTCATATTATAAAATCAATTAAGGCAGTTTTTCTTTTTTCCTTCTCATAGTCTCTACCTCTGGGCTGGGCTGCTTCTTCTCCTACCCCCTGAAATTCTCCATCTGGTCCCTACAAATTTTCACTTAGCCTGATCTGTTTCTCCCATCTGTTTACTGTCCTAAGAAGCTATTTTTATTTGTTTGTTAAATGTATATCCTGCCTTTTTTCAGGAACTGTGTAGTTGTTCCTGAGATCAATATCATTGAAGCTAGTTTTCAGCTAATTTACACTTGATTTGTTTATAATCCCACCTTTCAACAAATGATTGGATGGTTTTCTTTTTCCATTTTATTTTGATTCTTCTGCTTCCTTTCTTAGGGATCCTAACCTTGATTTATGCACTACGTATTTCTGTACACTAATGGTAACAACTGAACATACTTTCCATTACCCCTTCAATAGATTTTTCCATTCTTGTTTCCTTCCCAACAATCAATAGCAGTAACAAAAAATAATAATGATAGAACTACCAGTATATGCTACCCATCCTTCTGTGTGAGGCAGTGACGTGCAGTCAGGTGAGGCAAGGGAGGCACAGCCTCACCACTGTCATCATGATAAGAAAAAAAAATGGAAAAGGAAAAAGCTGAGCTAGTTGCTGCCTCACCGTGGATGACTCTACTTAACTGTTTAAAAAAGCCTCTTAAAAAGTGCCCTCTACTATGAGGCAGAAGAACTGCATGCCTCATCTAGTCTGACTTTAGGCGTTTTATGATCACTTGAGCAGAGCTAAGCAAGAGTTAAAAGCCTAAAAATTCCTGATGTAGGTGAGGCATGCAGTTCACCTGCCTCATAGTAGAGGGCACCCATTTGGGTGGGGCTTCTTCAGAGGACCCGAGGCAACAGCAGAGTTGAAATCCTCTCTGAAACAGCTGGAAAAGGTACGTGTGGGTCGGAGGGAGGGGGAGGAATTCAAACTTCATCCTCCTGGTGCAGGGCTTTGGGCAAAGGCTGGAGGGATGGACTCTGGCTCGCTTGTGCTTTCCCTCATCCCCCAAGTGTAGTTTGATTGCAGGCAGAGCCACGTTGCCTTTTCAAACCTGTAATCAGTGAAGCTGGGCTGGATCCTTCCGGGGCTGGGGGAAGGTGTGTGTGCTCCAGTATGGCTCTTTGACTGGCTTCCTGCGTCATCCTGTGGTCTTGTTGCTGGTGCTCTTCCCTCCAATCCGTTTCCGTGTGTGTGTGTGTTTGTTTGTTTGTTTGAGAGAGAGAGTGAGTGAGAGAGAGGGAAGGGGGTAGGAGAGATAGTCCAATCCAACTTCTCTCTGTGTGTGTGCATGTGTGTGTTTGAGAGAGGGGGGAGAGAGGCAGGAAGGAGGGGAAGGGAGAAGAAAAAGAAAAAGAAAGAAGTTAAAAGGAGAAAAACAAATGCTGTTGCTTTAAATTGGAACTGAGCATGCCTGGCTGTGGAATTCTGGGAATTGAAGTCCACAAGTTTAAAAAAATTTGAAATGCACACTGTGTCAGTGCCTCACCAGCCATAAACATCACTGCACGTCACTGGTGTGAGGAATGTTGCCCTGTTGAGCTGCAAAGTTGCACTTTACAGTAAATGAAAACAATATTTCTCCATTCTCACTCTGGCCTGAATGCTGGAAGAAAAGGGAGGGGGGAGGATTTTGAGAAAAAGAAGTGCGTAATACTTACACGTTGACTTGTGAGGGCTACTTTATTATCAATATAATTAAGCAGATCTAAGTTTCTTTCCTTCAGTGCATTGTACTTTGATTGGAGCTCAGAAACTTTGCTAGTCAACACCTAGGTTGAAGCATATAATTGAAAAAAAGGATGTGCTTTTGCAAATAAAATGATTATTTTAAGAGTGGTTTTCTTTCCCCCAATAAAATATAAATCTGGGCTGGACAAGGTCCAAGAGCAGAACAACTTCTTTGCTTGTCAACATCCCAGTATAATCTTTGATACCTTCTATACAGTGATGGGATTCAAATAATTTAAGAACCGGTTCTCTGCTCTAATGATTTCTTCCAATAACCAATTCACCAAACTGCTCAGAAACATAACAACCGGTTCTCCCAAAGTGGTGCGAACTGGTTGAATTGTACCACTGCTTCTATAACAGGTGAGAAAATCAGTGACGTGCGGTGAGGCTTATGGCTGGTGAGGCACTGACACAGTGGTGGGTTTCAAATATTTTTAGACTTGTGAACTTCAACTCTCAGAATTCCATAGTCAGGCATGCTCAGTTCCGATTTAAAATGACAGCATTTGTTTTTCCCCTTTGCGAAATAAGTTTCCTTTTTTCATTTTCTTTTTCTTCTCCTTTCCGCTCCTTCCTCCCTCTCTTCCTTCCTCCCCCTCTCTCAAACACACACACACACGTTGGATTGGACTATCTCTCCTACCCCCTTCTCTCTCACACTCACTCTCAAACACACATACACAAAAGTTGGATTGGATATCTTTTCCAGTGGCTTGAAAGCAGCTCCTCTGCCATCCCCCCCATTCCCCTGTTGCCTTCCCCAAACACCTCCATCACTGCAAATGCAGCCTGCTGTCTGGGTGGGAAATGCCTGGAAGCCAATAAAGCTCACCCACTCACCTCCTTCTGGCAGGCTGGGGTGAGAGGAGTGGCAGAAAAGCTGGAGGGGAGCAGATCCGCACCTTCCAAAAGAAAGAGGCTGGGGAAAGTGTGTGTGCTACAGCATGGCTCTTTGCCTGGCTTCCATGAATGACTCTGCTTAACTGTTAAAAAAAAGCTTCTAAAAAAGCGCCCTCTACTATGAGGCAGGAAAACTGCGTGCCTCACCTACATCAGGAATTTTTAAGCTTTTAACCCTTGCTTAACTCTGCTCGAGTGATACTAAAATGCCTAAAGTCAGACTAGATGAGGCATGCAGTTTTCCTGCCTCATAGTAGAGAGCGCTTTTTAGAGGCTTTTTTAAACAGTTAAGCAGAGTCATCTACGGTGAGGCAGCAACTAGCTCAGATTTTTCCTTTTACATTTTTTTTTCTTTTCATGATGAGAGCGGTGAGGCTGTGCCTCACTTGCCTCACCTGACTGCACGTCACTGGAGAAAATATTTATCTCTAAGAGAATTACAGAATGCAGATCTGATTTTTCTAAAAATTCTCTCACTGACTTGCAGCAAATTGCAAAGTAAGTCTGATTCAATATATTGCTGATGTACTAAACTAACTAAAATTCCCAGCATCTCTTATTATTTGTTATGCTAGCTAGGACTGGTACTAGGTGTAGCTACATCTGAATAAATATTGTCTTCTTACCTTTGTGCTGTTAAGAGAAACAAGCTCATCCATTGGCTATAATGAATACTTATTTTATTATTTAATTTAACATTTATATAGCTACCTGTGCTTTATCAAACTCTGAGTGGCTCCCAACCAACTTTAAAACAACATCAATAGTAAAAATAATAGGGTGAGGTAGATGAGGGAATTTAACAATAGACTGCATTTGGAAGCTTAACTTTGGTGCCAGATTTTTAATAGTTATGTATATAATAACTAATACATAACAGATATTTAATAGTTAAGTATAATAGTTATGACTATTAAACTTAAACAATGTATTAACACCATAACTATTAAAAACCCGGCTACAAAATTAAGTTGTGCATGCAGTCCATCTTTAAATCCCTTCATCCACCTCGCCCTATCCCAATGCCTGGAGGAAAAGTCAGATTTTGATTAGTATATTCAACTAATAAATAGCTTGCTTACTTTAATAAGGCAATTCTGACATTTATAAAATGGTATACACTGAAAAGGAAGGTTGTAGTCTTTTGGGGGGGTCTCCTGATAAATTATCCATTTATATTCCATTCATAAAACTAGAATCAAACATTCTGGGTTTGTGGCATGACCAGTTAGACCCAGGAGTGGGATTCAAAAGTTTTAGCAACTGGTTCTCTGCCTGGTTGCTGGGTGGGGGTGGCCATGATGGGGGTGGCCTACTTGGCCTCCTGAACCAAGGCGGTTGGGGCATTTTTGCCCTCCCCAGGCTCTTGAGGCTTTCTTCGAGCCTCCAGTAGAGCGAAAATGGCTTCCCTGGACTCTGGAGACCAGAAACAGGCCCATTTCTAGACTTCTGGAACTTCCAGGAGGCTCATTTTTCACCCTCTCAGAGCCTCTGCGTGTGCCCTGGACTTAATTGGCATCCAAAATGGGCCGCATGGAGACTCCTGGGAGAGGCGGGGTGGGCGAGGCCAGCCAGTCCTTTGCAACTACCATTTGGTGAACCAAATGTAAAATTAGCATCTGGTTCGTCTGAACCAGTACGAACCAGCTGAATCCCACCCTTGGTTAGATCCTGCTCTGAGAATAGGTGTATCAATAATTAGAGAATGAAGTACAAGAATCACAGGGTGGGTGTGCTTTGCATTGATAATAGTTTTAAGGCTTTATCATTTTCAGAAAGCAGAACAGACTCCATATTAAGAAATCAGTAGAGAACTAACAGACTCTGTAGCATGGCTAACCAGGCCTCTGAAATAATTAAGCATCATAAAACCATATGGTCAGGTATTTGTAGCCTTACAAATCTCATGGTGTTACGCTCTTCTTTTGTGGCAGCACATTTATGATGGATTATCTCAATGTTTTCTTCTTGGCTTAACAAATGATTCTTCAGGTTCTGATTGGTAGAAAACAGGGTCTTATACCTTTGTGTGAGGGTTTTAATCACAGAATCTTCCTGATATCCCCAAAAGTCTGTAATAGGAAAGAGGAGAAGTCGTATTATTCATGGACAACACACATTCGTCAATGGTTACAGAAGAGCTTAGGACCCCCACCTGAGTGAAGCAGAAAGGCCAGTCCATCACATTCCTGTACACGCATGTGCACATGTGCACTCTAGGGCAGCATCAGTCTGGGAGACTGCTTATATGAGGATAGGCCCATAAAAATCATTCATATACGTTAGAGAAGATTCGATTTCTCCAAGGTCAAAGTAGCGTATTTTTCAGAAATGCCCTTCTGCCCTTGAAGAACATATAAAAGGCAGAAACTGATCATAAATGAGAGGAATGCTGGTTTTGCCTTTTAGAAATGAAGAAACACTAAAATAGCACCACAGTCCTACTGTATAGTCGGCATGCCTCTGAAAAATAAGACATTCCGTTCACTGTGCCTCACTGCCTGGCAAGAATATACAAATAATCAACATTGTATGATGCAAGGATTTTATGTGATGCGAAAAGATGAGCTGTCAAGGAGCAGCTTAGGATCTGAAGGAAAGCACCAAGCCCTTCCTTGCCTACCTTTTCATCTAAACTACCAAGTCTAATAAATCTCTTACATCAGTTTCATTAATTGTTTCAAAATTTGTGCATCTGTGAAGCAGGGAAGGGCTGATTGATATTGTCAATAATTGCTGCTTTAGGCCTCAGAATCTTATTTGCAGCCTCTTTGAATATATATGTCATTTGATTTGTGACTTTATTATCTAAGGGATGATTAATGAGATGAGCACAATTATTTTAAATAACGATAAATGGGCATTAAAACTAGAGATGGGTTGCTACCAGTTTGCACTGGTTCGGGCGAACCGGTAGTGGCAATTGGGGCTAGGTTTCCAAACCGGTAAAGCGTGTGCAAAGCGGCATTAACGCTGGCAACAATCCACCCCTGATTAAAACAGTTTTGCAAATGGTCATGTGGCTTTTTAAGGGTATGGTACAATTTCAAGCAAATCATTCTCCAGGAATGTTTTAATGATTGGTACACACCTGGTGGCAACAGGTTTACAATTTGTTTCAAAAAATGTTCGTAACTTTTATATTTGTCTATCTTCTTCTGTAGTTCCTGTTGTCTGAAGAAACAAATCAAAGACACTTATTGATGTTTTATCAAAAATATCTTGCTAGGAGATAGTTATATATTACGTCTTATAGTGCAAGGTACCCAACCCCCTGTCCATGGACCGGCAATGGTCTGCAACATGCCAGAAACGTGCAAACAAGCAAAGCCCCATCCACTGAATGCAGGCAGCACACAAAACTACGCTACCTCTGGTCCATGAAAAAACCTCTTAGAAAAGCATACAGAGAGGGGGAAGGCTGAATTGTTTGAACATGTTTATGTTTTTAAATCGTGCTAGATTTGTTTTGAGTCTTCTCAGGTGTTAGGAGAAAGAAAGAGTCCATTTTCAGGAAAGGACTGAATCTTCTTATTGTTGTTTGCACATAGTAAGTTGTGCTGTTCTTAACTTTATTCCTGATTGCAAGTAATGCAAGAGTTAGTCTGTAAGTAGCAACGTCTCTTTATTCTTATCAGTTGTGTAGAAGGAGAAAGGAAATGCTGTGGGGGAACCCCTGCTCATTGGCGAGGTGGCAGAAATGACACTGATGGGGATCCCCCAATTTGGAGTTTTCCTTGGCAACAGCTTCTCAACTAGCAACTATGTAAAACAGGGGTGTCCAAACTTGGGAACTTTAAGACTTGTGGACTTCAACTCCCAGAATTCCCCAGCCAGCATGGCTGGCTGGGGAATTCTGGGAGTTGAAGTCCACAAGTCTTAAAGTTCCCAAGTTTGGACACCCCTGATGTAAAACAAAGCTATACTGAATTCAAGAGGACTTTAAGGGACTGTACAGTAAAAATTCAACCAATCTTTCACGTCAAACTCATTCTGAAGCAGGCTTCTTTCAGAACAATTATTTATTAATCTAGTCCAGTTTTGTCCCACCGCAACATAGCCCCTTCCCTGAGATCTATTAACTAGAAATATCCAAAATTAAATCTTCTATATGAAAAGCAGATGTTTCTCTACGCTGAATACACTTCCACATTCATCAGTTAAATATAAGCCTCTAGTCCAAAGGTACTAATCTACATTTCTTATTATAGAAAAAAATATTATAATGTAAAGTAGTGCTGTATGCATTGGAGAATTAAATAGAATCCTTGATCACTGTGCTTCTAAGGGTCAGGCTTTGAACAAGATTTCATTAAAAGTTCCTGGCCAATTTGGGCAAGTATTTTTGTTGCATACTGGAAATTTCATAGGAACTAAATAGCCTTCTATATGATCAGGAAATATTTCTAAATGTGATATCTGAAATAGCGTAACCAAGGCAAATGAAAATAATGTGGAGGAGTTGGGATTTTTGCCAGAGCTAGATAATTTAAATTTCTCCTCCAGTGTTCACCTACATTTTTTATTTCTAGAGCAAGCCAGTATCTTTTAAAATTGAATGCCAGATGGCTTGCCAGATAGATTTTAGTCAGAGATGGTATTCAACTGGTTTGGACTGGTTTGGCCGAACCTGCAGCGGAAATCATGGGTGGGCTTGCTCATCTGCCCCAGCTCTATGCCGGCCTATTTAGGCACGTTTTTGAGGCCAGGAGCATGTGTGGAAGCCGCATGTGCAAGCAAAGCACATGTACGGAAGGCTGAGTGCATGCATGGAAGGGGCGTGTGCACCCACGAACCAGTGGTAACAAAATGTGAAACCCACAGTTGCTTTTAGTGATCTCATTCTAAATGAAAAAAAGTGCAGGCTCTGCTTCTTAATATTCTCAATGCTCAGAGAGTAGGTGTATATGCTAGCGTATTATATATATGCTAATATCTGCTAGCATATCGTATCTTTATCCATTATGGATAAATTATTCAATTACGGGACTCATTTGGAGAAACTGCCTAGAAATATTGCAATGCAACCTCAGTCTTCCCGGCAACATTCATCACAAGAGTTTCTTCCCGTTTTATGGAGCTGCCTGACAAATCTTTATTCAGTACTCGTGAAAGGACATGAGAAGATACCAGCATATGCTACAGCACAAACAGTTCTGTCTGGTTCTCCAATATCTCAGTCCCACTTCTAGGACACCCTAATATTGTCTGCCTATAGCTGTTACTGCTTTGGCTTGATGGTACAAACTGCACTGCAAGTCATTGTGAGAAAACAGACGTACAGTATAGAAAGAAGTAGAAGTAGATAATAGACTTCATCACCCTGAAGCAGAGGTGGTATTCAGCAGATTCTGACCAGTTCTGGAGAACCAGTAGTGGAAATTTTGAATAGTTCAGAGAACCAGTAAATACCATCTCTGACTGGCCCCGCCCCCATCTATTCTCTGTCTCCCAGATGATCGGGAAGAAATGGGGATTTTGCAGTATCCTCCCCCTGGAGTGGGGAGGGAATGGAGATTTTACAATATCCTTCCCCTGCCACGCCCACTAAGCCACATCTACCAAGCCATGCTATGGCCACCATGCCACGTCCACAGAACCAGTAGTAAAAAAATTTGAATCCCACCACTGCCATGAAGCCTCTAGAGCAGAGGTCGGGAACTATGGCTCTTTTGTGGTTTGTGGACTTCAATGCCCAGAATTCTTGAGCCATATTGTCTCAGGAATTCTGGGAGTTAAAGTCCACAAGTCATAAAGGAGCTATAGTTCCCCACCCCTGCCCTAGAAGGTCAAGCTTGAAACCCTTGAATCTATTCATTCCAAATGCAGAACTACTCAGGCGAAATATTTTAGGCTTGCTTCATTTTTAACAGAATTGAAATATTTTTACATTGTATTTTATGTTTTAATTTGTAAAGATAATTACCCATGCCATGTGTCTAGTGATCCCAATATAATTTTATCTTGCTATGGAAAACTACCATCAGATTTGGAACTCCAACCATACAAATTGACTATATAACCTCAGGCTCAAATTCATGTTGTCTCTTCAATCTGCCACATACCTTACTTTCAGTTTTTGAAGCTCTCTTTTCAATGTATGTATTTCTTCCCTCTTTAGTGCATTGGCTTTTTGTTCAATCTTGTATTTTGCAAGCACACGTTCCTTTTTCAGATCACATTCTTGGAGATAAATTTGGAATCCATAAGCCCGAGTTCTGTTCTGATTAAGAAAGGAGAGAAAATGTTTACTGAATTTTGCATTAATTTTACTACTCAGAAGATCTGCTTCCTCTACATCAAATCTGGCTCTGCTTTGTTCAGTTCTTGGGAGGTTGTTGTGCTGGCAAACAGACAGGCAGTTAGACAAAGTCCTGACCTTTATATTATTCCTTTTCAAATTCTGTTGAAGTGGGTGGTGGTGGGGGGGTAGACTGAGGGTAGATCTGCGACTCATTTACAAATATGTGAGAGGCTGCATGTGTAAAAAGTGGCAGATTTATTCTCTGTTAAAACAGAGGCTAGGATAAGAAGTGGCAAAATAATATCATCCCTCTTCATAAATGTTGGCATATAAACACTTTATGTTGCTTCAGTGATAGTGCCAGTGATGACAGATGGAACAGAGACATGCCCAGCTCCTACTGATCTATTCCATCTATTGTGGCACACCACTCTCCATTTGGTAACTCGGCAGGACCCACTACAGGCACTTCGGTTTGGGCTAGAAAAGAGATTGGACATCTGGCTTACACAGTATAGATCTGTCAGCTGGAGTATATTTTTGTTTTGTTTGACACAAGACTATTAATCACATTCCTCTTAGTGTATCTCCTAAAAGTTAGGAAAAAAATCATCTTACATCCTTAAATTGTGTAACAGCTCTCCTGGTTTTTGAGGATGCTGTCAAATATTAAAAACATGCTTCAACTTCATAGTCAAAGGCAGGGAAGCTGACAGTGATTTCAAAGAAGCATAGATGTATAGAATTAGAATGGACCATATAGATAAGTGGTTCCCAACGTGGGGCCCAGGCCCTACAGGGGGGCAATTTGCTTTTTAATGGGGACAATTTGAACCTTGTTTAAACCAAGTGAATGGCCTTTTAGGCTTCCTCCCTGTGAGTAGAGTTCACTTTTTGAGTAAAGTAAGAATTATATGTCACAGGAGGCGGGGGCATCAGGATTTTAAAGATGCTTAGGTGAGGCATGGCCAAACAAAAGTTGGGAACCACTGATATAAATCACCTAATTCAAACCTTTGTGATATGCAGAAAGACCAAGGAAATAGCCAAGTATTATTCTCTGGAGACTTGGTGAGAATGCTGCCTTCTGACCTTCCAATGACTATATGCACCAGCCTTCCATCTGGAGAAACCAACCTGTTGTAAACCATGCTGTGAGATACTCTCAAGAGGAGCCTTGCCATGGTGCTAGTGGACCAAGAAAGTCGAGTGACTTTGGGCTTAAAAGAAGTATGGCATGTCCCTGAAGCCAACATGCCCAAGACAAGCAATGCTCTTGGTTTTGTTCCTCTTCTCTCCCCAAAGGAGGGGGAAGAGACCTTGCAAAGGTGAGAAGGCATTGGTGATCTCCTCACTGTCTCATAGTCTCCATGTATTTCCTGAATAGCTTCCCCGTTCTGACCAGCAGCAGCTATTTGTGAGTCAGCCGCTTGACTTTGGTGGTTGAGGTTCTTCTTGAAGGCCTAACCTTCTAAGTTGATCCAAGTTGATCTTTGGTCACTCAATCTCTCTCACCAAATTATCTGGTAGCATGGGAGGGGGGACAGGATTCTGCAGAATATGTTCTATTACGGTCGTTTTTCTTTCACTCTTTTTAGAAGATTTTCCATAGGAATATCAATCTCACAGAATATAAAATATAAAAATATTTTTTAAAATTATGGGAAAACAGGAAGTAATGCCTAACATCAATAGTCATCAGAAAAACATCAGAAAGAAAAGAGGAGATAAGAAGACTCTAGTCAAGAGAAAGCACAGAAGGAAAAATATGTTACTGTACAAAAAGCCAAGGAAATTAGCATCCACAAAAATTTCCAATGTAGGACACCCATTAAAGTAGTTTCAATTTTATATCCCAGCTTAAAAGCAGAAGCAGGTGTTTTGAGTCTCCTCCACATAGTTGGATAAGAAGGGGAATACTCACTTACATGCCCAGTTAACACTTTTATGTTTTACATTTTGTGTAAAAGAGATGATAGACCTTTCTCACAGTTGAAAAATACTTGCATTCTCATCTTTTTTTTTAAGTTCCTCTCTGCCCTCGGCCACCTTTTCCATCCTCATTTTGACCTCTTGTGTCTTAGCAATCAAGTCAGCAGTAATAATGTCATGTTTAGCCCTTTTCTTCAACAGTTGCTGTATTTTCTTACTAGGAACTGTTGTAGGAGGTTGTAGAATCTTGCTGGAAGCCTAGAAAATGAATTATAAGTTTATGTTGCTAAAAGGACATGCCAAAAAGGAAAAGTGGAGAAGAGCAAGTTTTAGTCCAGAAATGAGTAATTTCCACAAGCATTTCTAATAGTGACTAGGATGAGCTAAAAATCATTAATGCAATAAAGATACTCTTCTCAAGATAATAAGGACATAACATGTTTATCAAACTCTCTATGGAAATGGCTTGTTGTCTGTAAGCAAAAGAATGATACAGAAAATTATGGTATTAATAGCAGATGGATGCACCCCAAGAAATAGCTCAGGTGGCTGACAATAAGGAAAGGTGTTATGGAGGCACTGCAAGGCTCTGAGTCTGAAGAAATACACTGGGAGAAAACTTCTGCTGCTGCATGAAGAGCATATACATATCCAAAGAAAATGTTACTAATAATCTCTCTAATTCACTGGAGTTTTACTATGCATAAGGGTTGGCTTCATGCTTGGAGTACAGTATGTCTTTCTAATGACCATGCAATGCTGGAGTGCTCATTGTACAGGAAAGGGAAGAGAGAAGAAGGGAAAGTCACAATATAATAGTAAGGAGAGATTTCCTAATGGTAAGAACAGTCAACCAGTGGAACAGCATCACTCGAGGCTTTTAAGAGCAGATTGGACAGCCATTTGTCTGAAATGGTATAGGGTCTGCTACTCGAGCAGGAGGTTTGACAAGAAGACCTCCAAAGTCCCAGTTCTGTTATTCTATGTTCTAATTTGGTGGATAATATAACCCATTCCCTGCCTATATAGTTTTAGAAAGAGACATTTTCCTTTAAAAAAAACACTCATTCCTAGGACAGACTAGGTATTACCCAGTCTTTATCAATATTTGAATAGCTGGAAATGTATCTATCCACTTCCCAACTTTAGTAAGCAGTCTATCAAAGTATACAAATTCATATACTAGTCCTTGTATTTTGCTCTTTGTATATACACTTGCATTTGTTCACTCCTTGTTCTTATATATCATTGTAAATACGTGGTAAAATTACCAAAGAAACCAAACCTAGGTTACTATTTGCCTCTGGAATTTTTCATGTTTGGAAAAGTAAGATGCACTCAAGCAAATTGTATCAGGAACTGTGGACCATGGACAATTTGCTTAAATAACATGCATCATATCACAGAGGCATGTTTCTCCAAAGACTAAAATAAAATTCAATCTATTGGAATTGTCCAATCCATTTCATTCACACACAGATGTCAGGAGGACAGATAGTCTTCATTTAACAATGCTAATTGGAACCAGAAATTCTGGCATTAAACAATGTGGTCATAAGTATAACCTACACCACTTAGTGATAGCAGTTACAGAAGTCATGGTTGCCATCATTAAGCAAGGACCACATGTGACCATGACTTCAGACTTCCTGATGGCTCTCCCAATGACATTGCTTGTGGGAAGTTGAAAGGGAAGGTCATGTGACCTGGGAACACTGTGAGACCCATAAATAGAATGAAGGAGGTGGGCAGTTCACAAAAAAGAAAGGAAAGAAAGAAAGAAAGGAGGAAAGTTCAGTAAGTGGAATGATTGGTTGTGTGGTTGTATCATGATTGGTAGATTGGTGCTGATTGGTGCTGGCTGTGTGTGCATTGTTGTTTTGTATTGTAATGGCTTGGGTGGTGAGTGGTGTTCGTTTGTTGGCTAGGGCTGGTTTCCAGATGTTTGGTAGGCGGGAGGTATCATCACGTTTATTCATGTTGTGGGGGTGGTTCTCTATTTCGATGGATTCCATAATTATTCTCTTGTTGAGGTGTTCTGTTTTGGAGATTAACCTGGCTCCTTCAAAGTTGATTTCATGTCCTGTAGCTTTAAGGTGCTGGAAAAGGGAGGAAGTTTTTTCTTTTTTTCTTACTGCGTTCTTGTGTTCTGTGATGCGTGCATTTATTCTCCTGTTTGTTTGTCCTATATATGTTGCCAGGCAGATTTTGCATGGTATTTCGTAGACTCCTTGGTTTTCTAGCTGGATCTTGTCTTTGGGAAGTCTACGAAATACCAAACAAACAGGAGAATAAATGCACGCATCACAGAACACAAGAACGCAGTAAGAAAAAAAGAAAAAACTTCCTCCCTTTTCCAGCATATGTATGTATGTATGTATCTATGTATGTATGTATGTATGTATGTATGTATGTATGTATGTATGTATGTGTGTTACAACCCCTGGTATGTCCAAATATGGGAGGAAGCTCACTACTCCCTCTTTCTGTCCTTCAGCTCATTACAGAAAACCATCCAGGCAGAAAACCATATTTTTATTTTTAATGTTTAATGTTAAGAAGAGCCTGTGGCTTAGTAGCTAAGACTCCTGCCTAATATGTAATACAGCCCAGGTTCAAATCCCAGTAAGGGTATGGCTAGCTGATGAGAGCTAAATAGCTTGAAATGGATCTATACTAGTCTCCCTTTATTTATTTATCAGCACAAATACAAATATATATATATATATATATATATATATATATATATATATATATATATATATATATATATATATATATATATATATATATATATATATATATATATATATATATATATATATATATAGATAGATAGATAGATAGATAGATAGATAGATAGATAGATAGATAGATAGATAGATAGATAGATAGATAGATAGATGATAGATAGATAGATAGATGATAGATAGATAGATAGATAGATAGATAGATAGATAGATAGATAGATAGATAGATAGATAGATAGATAGAGATCTGGTCATAAGTACCACACATTCAGTGATAGAAGGGTCATTAAATGAGAACCACTGTAATACTGAGTAAGCCGGCATCATGAAGTTTCTACTAAACTTCTATTCTCACATTCCTAAAAAGAAATACAGCTACTGTAATGGTATGTGGAATGGCCTTGGAAGGCAGAAGGAAGAACTGCAGATTATGCAGGAACTATATCAGCCCACAGGGCAAGAAAAGGGACAGTGGAAGCATTTCAAATGGGAGTGTCTAGTTTTCCAAAACATGAAAATTAAAGGAGACTTGCAAGATCATTGCTGTACCTTACAATAAAGGTATTGTTAGTACTCATAGTTTGTGCTTCATGTCTGGACTATTTTGAAGGACTGCTCTGTATTTAATCTGGGAATTTTATTGAAGATAATATGGAATTTAAAAAATAGCAACAAACCGGAATGGGAACATGAGTGATACGTTCACTGCCTTCATCCCTGTAAAACATAAAAGTAGAATTATTGTCACAACTCTTATTAACTTCTAGAAGTAGTTATCTCTATGTAAAAGGCAGCTCTCAACATTCTGTCATTCTTGTGTGACCTAGAAATGGAATCCAAGTGTGGCTATGCAACCCAGGTCCTCTCATCTATCCATCTCCTGGGTGACCCATTTGCTTTTCTTTCTAAGGCGTGTTACCTGGCAGCACTATGGCTTCCTTGCTGTAGCCCTAGGTCAGCCTTCCAGAAGTATGGACTTTGATTCCCAGGATTTCCTAGCCAGAATAGTTAGTGCTAAGGATTTGGGAAAGTAAAATCCACACATCCAGATTAAATGTCCAGATTAACATTTTGTGTAATGGGAGAGATTTGGACAATGTTGCTTGGTGCAGAAACCATATCACCAAAGTCTTCATTTCATTCATTGTCACATCAGTGGTAACAATGAATGGCTTTGCTAATCAAAACTTCCTTTGTTCTAAGATCCAATCTTTGTTTGGTATACTTTACAACAGGGGTGCCAAACTCGCATTGTCATGGTATTGTCACGTGACATATCACGACTCCCCCTCCCTTTGCTAAACCGGGAATGAACATGGCCAGCATGTGAGGTATCCGAGGGGCGGCACAGTGGTTAGAGTTTAGTACTGCAGGCTACTTCAGCTGACTGCTAGCTGCAGTTCAGCAGTTCGAATGTCACCAGGCCCAAGGTTGACTCAGCCTTCCATCCTTCTGAGATGGGAAAAATGAGGACTCAGATTGTTGGGGGCATTATGCTGACTCGGTAAACTGCTTAGGGAGGGCTGTAAAAGCACTATGAGGCGGTATATAAGTCTATTGCTTTTGCTATCCGGGTCGTGAGTTTGACGCCCCTGCTTCACAAGAAAATAGTTTTGAAAAAGAACATAATATAAAATATCATACAGCAGCAGCCCCTAACCTTTTGGGCACCAGGGACCGGTTCCATAGAGAGAGGTTTTTTGCTGTGGACCGGATGGGGCATGATTCCGCATGCTGCCTGCATCCCGCAAATGGAGCTTTGCTTGTTTGCTCAGTCCAGTTTCTGGCATGCCATGGACCAGTGCTGGTCCACGGATCAGGGTTTGGGGACCCCTGTGATAGAGGATTTAACTCAATCGTCCCTAGTTTAATTTAGTGCTTTCCATAGGTGGTATTTAGTTTCTATAATTTTCATCCAGTTGGCCAACTATCTAAGTTATCTAAACTTTACAAGTAATATCTCACACTGTTTTTTTGAGGGGAGGGGAGGGGAAGCATCATGCATACCACATGTTTCCTAGCATCCGAAATTTAAAACCTCTGAAGAAGGTTTGGGTCACTGACAGCAATGATCATGACATACTCTAGCAGTGTGTAGAAATAGCATGAAGCATCACAATGGCACCTCCATCTCCATGACATCTCTTTGCTTCATTCTTAAGCCACCTTAACCACAGGGAAAATTAATTCACAAGATTACACCAGACTTGCCTTGTTTAAACTCAATCACTATTAAGCAACGTAGTTGTATGATTCCTTTCTGAATAGCTGTACTACAGATGGCATGGTGCTGCAAGAATGCAAGGAAAGAACTGAGCTGCATCATTATAACTCCTGGGGTAGCAGGAGCCAAGGGAACAATCCCACCCACCCCCATCCATTATTAGTAGGTAATAGCACCTGTTTCTGTGGCCTAGAGGTGGAGCTCTCACCTCACAATCAGGAGGTTGTGAGTTTGATCCTAGGTAGAGGCAGATGTAGGGGCTGGACTAGATGACCTGCAAGGTCCCTTCCAACTCTGTTAATACAGTAGAAAGAGATGCAGAATAAGGGCCTGTAGAGGAGGGTATTATTATATTTTATCACATAGTTTTAGGGGTGTTAATTAAATGTACATATAATTTATTCTATTAGTTTTGTTTGCTTGAGAAGCATCTTTAATGACCCATCACACAAACATATATACATCCATACTCAATTTACTCAGACATTTTCTTTGTCATTGGGTTTATGCTAAATATAGTTGTATTGAACCTAATAAAGCATTCTGTTTCTCACATTGGCCAACTAGATGTCCCTAGATTTACAACTTGACTTAGAGGGATCAGGCTATTCTTTGAGGTTGGTCTTCAACATTTCAATATCTCAATATATCTAAATATATATATATCATTTAGCTGTCACAGCTGTGCCATTTTTCCTAATGTATTATATGCCATCCATCAACACATTTCTTGGACAGCTTACAATACCAGAAATGAAATACAACATTCAAAGTCAAGATACAGTCATAACTTTAAAAATCAAAACCATTAACATTTAGTATCAAAAAGGTTACTTGACAAAGGCTCCGTTGTGAAAATAAAGCACAGCTTATGGACTCAGAATCAAATTCTATATGCATGAATCAGTGGTGATTTAAATGCCTTGATGCCTTTTTAAAAAAAAGTCTCTAGCTAGTGCTAAAATTAGTATCAGACAAGCTTCTTTGGGAAATGATTCTGCATCAACATACCAATTTAATGATATCAGTCAACAAAATTGCCCTCTAGGAAAGTGTATAATCTTGCTATACAAGTTACTATCCATCAATATTTGTGAGGATGATGACTAGATATTTCTCTGACATAGGTTTTCCACCTTATTTCTTCTTTTGGCATTCAGCAATCTCTAAAGTAGGGGTCTCCAACCTTGGCAACTTTAAGACTTGTGGACTTCAACTCCCAGAGTTCCTCAGCCAGCTGGCTGAGGAACTCTGGAATTGAAGTCCACAAGTCTTAAAGTTGCCAAGGTTGGAGATCCCAGCTCTAAAGGATACATCATAGATGATTAGAATAGAATAGAACAGAACAGAATAGAACAGAACAGAACAGAATAGAATAGAATTCTTTATTGGCCAAGTGTGATTGGACACACAAGGAATTTGTCTTTGGTACATATGCTCTCAGTGTACATAAAAAGACAAGATGCATTTATCAAGAATCATAAGGTACAAAACTTAATGATAGTCATAGGGTACAAATAAGCAACCAGGAAACACTCAATATCAATATAAATCATAAGGATACAAGCAACAAAGTTACAGTCATGCAGTCATAAGTGGGAGGAGATGGGTGATAGGAACGATGAGAAGACTAATAGTAATAGTAATGCAGCCTTAGTGAATAGTATGACAGTGGTGAGGGAATTATTTGTTTAGCAGAGTGATGGCGTTTGGGAAAAACCTGTTCTTGTGTCTAGTTGTCTTGGTGTGCAGTGCTCTATAGCATCATTTTGAGGGTAGGAGTTGAAACAATTTATGTCCAGGATCCGAGGGGTCTGTAAATATTTTCATGGCTCTCTTTTTGACTCATGCAGTATATAGGTCCTCAATGGAAAATAGGTAGGTAGTAATTAGAGTCTGCTTCGATTGCGGCTGCAAGTAAATCACATAAATAATCAATTTTTACCTGTATTTCCCTAACTATCTAAAAAACCCTCCCCCAAAAACCTTAACTCACCCTTTTTCCTCGAGTTCCTTTCTATTTGCAGAATATATGTGTGAATATTATCTCTTGTTATCATTAGAATAGTTTTTCCTTTAAAATCAAGATAGAGAGTTGTAAGCATGAAGAACAAACTCATGTTGCAAAATTTATAAATATAGTAGGGGGATATATTCTGGGTTCTGGGCTCAGCAATACCAGATATGGCTTGGAAAAATCCCATCAACCACTGGATAATTTTCCATATCCATCATTTGCCGCCATCTAGTAATCATTTTAGCAGCCCAGATCTGATCATCCTACATTCATTCAGTGGCTTCCATGTCCGCCTAACAACCCCAACATACCTTGTGGATGAAGTCCTGAAATGCCAGGAGACAATATGTTCTCTGTTCTCTGGGGAAAATAATCTGGACATATAGACACAATTTAAGTAGATATCATAACAGCCAACTATTAAATCACTCAAGAGATCATCCAAAAGATTTTTCTTCCAGGCCAATTTGTGCTAAATCTTTAGGCAGAATTAGGGAAAATATATGTCAAGCGCCAAGGAAATCAGGAGATCCAGGTACTTAAAATGGCTAACAAGATTTCTTGCAAGCTTAAGCTCCCTACAAGAATCTGAACTAGTAATGGTCAAAGCAATTCGGTGGTACATAAGGAATTCAAGGTGGGCTGGACTTAGATCTCTTGTGGGTGCAAAGCGACTCATGACTAACGGCACATTTGACCCCCTCCCTTGGGCTCAGCCTGGTCATCTCCTACAATATCACAGGTCAATAATTAAAGTGTATGTGTTGTTTTCAGAAGGTTCCAGATTCACCACTAGTATTTCAAAGGACCACAGCCTTGTGGCAAGATGGGTGGCAATCAAATTTAATGAGTAATATTTTTTTAAAAAAAAAATAGAAATCGTTTTCAACCTGCACATGCAGCACTTGGCAAACACACATAGTATGCTATCATCTTAGGCAGTTTCTTAAAGTGTTGTCTTAAAGTAACTTGGGAAATAACCTAAGAAATTGTACTCCCTGATTCCTATCATTAAACAGAATGAAAGAGCTTCTTCGGGAGTTAAAGCACAGAGAACAGCAGCCAAAGGTCATAGAACGTCATTCACTCAACCCTGGAGACTCTGTAACATTTTCTACAGCATTTGTAAAGTACTTCATCCGGCCAACAGGGTTAAAATAAGATTTGACAAAGGGATATTAGTTAGGGGGCATAACCTTTTGAATGTGAAATATAATGACCATGAAACATTCTGCTTTTATTTATTTATTTATTTGCAGGATAGTTGGAACAAATCATTTTAGATTCTCTTCACTGTCCTACAGATTCTTTGGTCATTGGTCTTTGAAATAAGTTTTGTACCCAAAAGTTTTATTACCCAGATCTTATTTGGCATAGCTGTTTGGAATCACCCATTCCTTACCCTCTACAGCTGTGCTCCTCAACTTTAAGATTGGTGGACTCCAACTCCCAGATTTCTCCTCAAAATTAATGATGGCTAGCCAATACTATGTTATTTTTCTTGAACACATTTTCCCTTTTGAAAGAGAAGATGCTCAGGCATGGTTCAGTGAGCATTTGCTGAAATCAAACTTGCTTAGATTACCCTTCAAATCCATTTTCATATATCATTATCCTAACCAAACTATCTGCTTTGATCCTAGTAAATGAACCACTCCTGGTTATTCTTCAGTTCCTAGCCTAACATGCTTCAGCTTAAGTATTTAAACCAGTCATTTTAAATGCTGTAAGTTATCCTTGGGTAGAAGAGCATTTCTCCTAGTAGGTGGAGACATCATCCAGGCATGGATATGACTCCGTCAGGATCCAGTCGGACTGGGTCTGCAAGCTTTAAAGGCACACCCACGAGGATCCTCCCACAGCTTAGACTCAGTCGATCCTTCAATTAGCTGTGTCTGTGTATCTCTCCTTGCTAAATAATTCGATTTTAAACTAAATTCTTGCTAAAATTTTCCAAATTTCTTCTAATTGGCTCCCTTTCCAAATTTAATTCAATTGGCTGTAGTCTTTTGCTTTGGAGCCTTTGGAGCCTTCCAAGAGGCTCTTGCCTCACTCTTTCTCAGCCCAAACCATCGCCGAGATCGTTAGCGGCTACCCTACGAGGTTTACCTCAGGCTCTGGTCATCTGGCTGATTGCTGCAGCCGTGCTGCCCGAAAAGCCAATCGCTGCAGCTGCGCCACCAGAAGAACCGCTGCAGCCACCCAAAAGCCGCTTGAGCGCAGGGCATTTTGCACACCACTGCTCTTCCTTGCCGCCTCAGCAGCATTCCTCCTTTCTACCGCAGATGGTGCTTCTGTGTGGGCAATCATTCTCCTTGCACCAGGGTGATTGTCGGGCGGTAAATTCCGTCAAGCGTTTAGCTTGGTCATTTTCTTTAGGCAGGAAAACTGCAGTGGCCATTTTGTGTGCTACCAACCGTGAGTAATGTCAGCCAACGAGGCCTGTACCCCTCAGGGGGATATTCAATCTCCTCCAGCCACCATTCCTCCTTCTCTGCCCTCTGAACCACAGAGTAAAAAGAGAATCTCCGCTTCTCAGCCACCATCATCCAAGCCGGCTAAGGCCTCTAAGACTGTTTCATCTCAGGAGGCCTCAAACATTACTGCCCCTGGTTCAGACCATGACAAGGCCTCAGATTCTGCCCCACGAAAGGCTACCTCTAAGGCCAAGCATTGCAGTGCTCCTCTCTCTGCCCCAGTCATTAGTTAAAGGTCATCAGTCATCTGCATAGGCTGTTCAGGCCTCCTCTTCTGCCTCTTTTTTAACAGGGCAGCTCTCCGTTGGCTGAAGCTGCTGCAGGACAGAATTCCTCCTGTCAAGTTGATGGCGTCATCAGTCACCACAAGACGTATTTTATGGTTGAAGCAATGGCAAGCGGAGGCCAGAGCAAAGTGGCGTTTGGCTTCTTCTCCTTTTTCTCCTGGTCTTCTCTTTGGCCCACCTTTGGAACCTAGTAGAGTCCAAGGACAAGCGAAAGATTCTTCCTTCTACCAGCTGCAAAACAGATTCTAAACCCTCTTCTTTTTTCCAAGGTCATCCTTTTGAAGGACGGATGGGGGATTTGCCTACCGCCGTCCTCAACACCAGGCTCCTCCAAGGCAGGCCCTTCATCTCAGGACAGATCCAACAGAAATTCCCAGTGTTTCTCCTACAGAAAGCCCTTCAAGGGCGGCCCCAACCATTCCTTCTGAAAGCAGAAGTAATTCCATTGGGGACCTCCCAATTGGGGGATGTCTTTTGGCCTTCGCCAATCATTGGGTGACATCGCCAACAATGCCTGGATCAAGCATACCATCCGATTTGGCCTTGCCCTGGAGTTTCTCTCCAGTCCCCTGCAGACTTTCGTGTGTCTGGTTTCTAGGGACATTACCAAATGACATCTGGTTGAACTCGCAATTGGCCATCTCCTCAAAATTCAGGCCACTGAGGAGGTGCCCCCTGACCAACATGGGCAGGGGTTTTATTCCCATCTCATTATAGTGCCTAGGTCTTCGGGGGGTTGGAGGGCAATCCTCGACCTCAAATTTCTAAACAAAGTTATAGTTTACAGGAGGTTTAAAATGCACTCTCTGCTATCCATCTTGGAGAGTATTTGGCCTAATGACCTCCTCTCCTCGGTGGACCTCACAGAAGCATACCTCCATATCCCTATTCTTCCAGATCACAGGAATTTCCTCTGTTTCTCCTATGCAGGGAATCATTTTCAATACCGTGCCCTTCCATTTGGTTTGTCCTCTGCCCCGAGGGTCTTCACCAAAATCCTTGCTGCGCTGGCTCCCATCTTAGAACTATGCCAGTCAGGATTCTCTGTTATCTTGATGATATTTTGTTACTGTCCAGTTCCCTGCACCAAGCACACAGAGACATCCAGATCACTCTTCAGACTCTAGAAGAACACGGCTTCCTGGTCAACTTGAAGAATAGTCATCTGCAGCCCACAACTTGCCTCACACACCTAGGGGCAGTGATCGACACCTCCCTGGAACAGGTCTTCCTATCACCAGAACGGCAGGTGAGCATTCACGATCTAGTCTCATCCATCAAAGGCCATCCAAAGATTCCTCTCATTCACCTGTCACAACTTCTGGGAAAAATGGTGTCCACCTTCAACGTCATTCCATGGGCTAGATTCCACAGTCGCCAACTCCAATGGTTTCTGCTACCATATCAGAAGGCAGACTGCAGGACAGGAGCTGACATCGCAATGGTACTCCATGCGATCTCGGAGCTCCGAGATCGCAGTTGATACTTTTGCCACTGGCGGTCCTTTTGGACCCAAACCGTCCTGAAGAGACGGTGACAAGGAAGAGTATATCTTGCTGATCTCAGGGCCATCACAAAGTCCCTGATTGGTTGTTGGATACGAGCTGCTATTTCTAGAGCTTGCTCCGCTCTCTCCCTGCCTGTTCCACCCAATATCATGGAGCACTCCACCTGCAGCTGGGCCACTTCTGCTGCCTGGTCCTCTCAAGCTTCACTTGAGGAGATCTGCCAGGCGGCCACTTGAACTACTATCTGTCCGTTCATCTGCCACTACAGGCTCGATAGATATGCCTCAGCTGACACTTCATTCGGCTGGCGCGTGTTGCAGCAAGTGGTTTCTACTTAGGATTATTAACTTCTATTCAGGGCCCTCCTGATGGGACTAATTGGGCTTTGGTATATACCATGCCTGGATGATGTCTCCACCTACTAGGAGAATGGGCATTGGTTACTTACCTGATACGCCCTTTCTCGGGAAGGTGGAGACATCATCCAGCCCCACCCTTTATTTATTTAGGCCTTTGTTCTTGCATTTCCTCTTTTCTTACTTCGAGGAGAGATAATATCTATCATCTGAGACTGTTTACACAGCGGTCTACAAGTCACGCCTTCATCTAAGCTGGGGGAGGAGCCTCGTGAGCTTGCCTTTAAAGCTTGTAGACCCAGTTCGATTGGATCCTGACGGAGTCATACCCATGCCTAAATGATGTCTCCACCTTCCTGAGAAAGGACGTATCAGGTAAGTAACCAACGCCCATTTTAGACTAATATAGCCTTCCACCTGATTTCCTCTACTCCAATTTCTTGTCAATTGGAAAGCATTGGACCCTTGGCCCTCTTGGTTTTATAACCCTTCCACAGGAATCCAGTTCAGAGAAAGCTCTCAGAATTAAGATTTCTTATGTGACAGGTTCTATTTATCAAATCATCAAAGATGCTACCACTATGAAAGCCTTATCACATGAGCCACTTAAATGTTGAAGGTGAAGGAACCTGGATATATTTAGCTTGAGAATTGTTTTCCTGCTACTGCATCTGCAGACATAGATTGAAAGTTCTATTTTTGATATTGAAATATCTAATATTTTATTATATCAATGGTCAGTTGCTCAAAATACTGAATGTGCTTTTCTCTTTGGAAGCTATTTAAATGTACAGAATTGATAACTCCTATTTAACAGCTTCTGATTCAAAGCTTCAGTTTACCTTCTCTCCCACTCATTTTAGCATAGTTATTATTTTCCTTCTGTTAGTATTATTTGGAAGAGAATTCCCCCCCTCTTTATTTAAAATTGTATAAACTTGTTGGGATGTTTTAAAAAACATCAGCCAGATGAGAATTAATGTTATTAATATAAATATATGTCCCTCACCCAACAAAAAATAAAAAAATAATTTAAAAATAATTTTAAAACAATAAATTAATTAAAAAGAAAACAAAAAATACCCAAATAATTTAAAGGGCAGACTTGATGGACCATTATGTTTTTTCTGCCATCAGCTTTCTACACTTCTATATTTCTAATATGTTTGTTTGTTGTTGATTTTCATGATCCATCTTTCCAGTTTAAGTCAATTTCTGTTATTGCTGTGTACAGTTTGTTTATCACATCATTAGATATAATCCAGGAGCCTGCCATGTTTGTTAAGTGTGGTGTTATTTTTAACTGATTTAAATGCTACACATTTGATGGTATGTTGTGCAACAGATATTTTTTAGCACCATCTGACATTTCGTCCAGACTCTTGTGCTAATTTTAACTTCACAGCATAGATATAGGGCAAACAAATAAATGTCAGTTTTTCAAAACAAGATGGTGATAGGAAAATCTGATTCCTTCAAAATGATTTTATTAGCGAGTGATTGAGGCAATTAAGATTGTATTTAGGTCAAATTTTATAATTGCTTATAAAAATGTTTATGAAATGCAGTGTTAAAAAGTGGTATTGTGGAATGGAAAAGAGATAAAGAGGAAAGTGAAAAGGCTATGATTCTATTTTATTCCCAAGACAGCCTTACTTCTAGCTAGTGGTGGGATTCAATTTTTTTTTACTACTGGTTCTGTGGCCGTGGCTTGGTGGGTGTGATGTGGCTTGTTGGGCATGGCTTGTTGGGCATGGCTTGGTGGGCATGGCAGGGGAAGGATACTGTAAAATCTCCATTCCCACCCCATTCCAGGGGGAGGATACTGCAAAATCCCCATTTCCTCCCGATCAGCTGGGACTCGGGAGGCAGAGAATAGATGGGGGTGGGGCCAGAGGTGATATTTACCGGTTCTCCAAATTACTCAAAATTTCCACTACTGGTTCTCCAGAACTGGTCAGAACCTGCTGAATACCACCTCTGCTTCTAGCCCCATCCCCAAAAGCAAAATGTTGTATATGAATATCTATGGGGAAAGCCTATGTACTTAAAACCTAGGGAATCTCAAACATGTATAAAGCCACTGTGGGTTGCAGATACAATTTTTTATCTGCAGATGTTCATGCTAAATGTTGGTTTGTTGTAGACAAAGATAAAATACAACCTAAAGGGTGAAGATAAGTTTCTCTGAACTTTTTCCAATGAGGCATCCCTAACATCCTATGGTGCAGTAAGAGTTGTAGAAACAGGAGAAAAAAATTATAACTATTCACATTTACTTTTTCTGTACTGGTTGAACCATGTCTTACAGGGATATGTTGAGCCCCTCTTTTGTAGCTTAGAAATTGCAGGGTCCAATATTTTTAGAAAGCTACTAAGAAAGTAATAAAAAAATTTTCTGATTTTCCCTGGGAAAAAATTGAAATGTATCATACTTTAATTTAAGTCTTAATACAGGTAGTCTTCGACTTAGCAGCAATTCACTTAATGACTGTTCAAAGCTATTATGGCACTGAAAAAAGTGACATGACCATTTTTCACACTTATAACCATTTCGGCATCCCCAAGGTCACAAGATCAAAATTCAGATGCTTGGCAACTGACTCATGTTTATGAAGCTTGCAGTGTCCCAGGGTCATGTGATTAGTTTCTGTGACCTTCTAACAAGCAATGTCAATGGGAAAACCAGATTCACTTAACAACTGTGTTACTAATTTAACAGCTGCAATGATTCACTTAACAACTTAACAAAGTGAGCGGGGTGGGGGGGGAGAAGGAGCAAGTTATTCCAATAGAGGGTTGTTTGATTACAACGGTCGCGGGGAGGGGGGGATGCGAGGACAAGAGAAGATACAAAGTCGGTTGGGAGACCGTGGCTGCTGGCTACGCCCGGTCGTTTGTACCAACCCCCGCAACCTAGGTGGTCAGGAACTACAGAGCCAGGGCCTGCGGCTGATGCTTTGCAATGCAAGGTCCGTGACCAACAAGGCCCCCCTCATTAATGAGTTGATCTCTGAGGGGGAGCTGGACCTTGCAGGGATAACGGAAACCTGGTTGGGCCACGAGGGTGGTTTACCCCTCGTGGAAATGTGCCCACCAGGTTTCCGTGCATTCCATCAGCCTCGGGCCCTGGGTAAGGGTGGTGGGGTGGCGGTAGTTATACGGGAAGGTCTAGAGCCGAGGGAGTTCACTGTCCCTCAGATACCCGGGTGTGAGTCCCTTGGTGTGAAATGGGGCCCAGGGAGGCAGTGGGGTTTGCTGATTGTATACTTGGCTCCTCGCTATACATCAGCGGCCCTGCCCGAGCTCCTCGAGCTGATCTCGGAGACGGCGGTTGAGATCCCCAAGCTTGTGGTTATGGGGGATTTCAACCTGCCGTCAACGGGAGCAGCATCTGAGGTGGCTCGGGAGTTCATGGCTTCCATGACAGCCATGGACCTGACCCAATTAATTCAGGGCCCCACACACGAAGGTGGCCACACACTGGACCTTGTTTTTGTATCTGAGCAGTGGACGAGTGATCTGGGTATAAGGGACCTAGCTGTTACACCCCTGTCATGGTCAGACCACTCATGTCTCCGGCTGGACTTCCCTGGCGCTACCCCCCACCGCGAGGAGGTGGGACCAGACGGTCCAAGCTGGTACCGCCCCAAGCACCTGATGGAGCCGGATAGGTTCCAGACGGAGCTTGGGCCATTACCTGTAGCCCTGACCCACGCTCGGTCGGAGGACCTAGCGGCCACCTGGAATAGGGCGGCGGCTGGGGCCTTAGACCGGGTTGCGCCTTTGCGACCTCTCCTGCGGCAGCGACCCACCCGAGCTCCTTGGTATACTGAGGAGCTGAGGGTGATGAAGCGCCATAGGAGACGTCTAGAGAGCAGGTGGAGGTCCTCACGCTCCGAATCTGATCAAACACAGGTAAGAGCCTATTTACGGACCTACCTTGTGGCATTGAGGGCGGCCAAACGTAGATATTGTGCCGCTCTTATTGCGTCCGCGGATAACCGCCCTGCTGCCCTGTTTAGGGTGACCCGCTCCCTCTTATCACAGAGGGCGCAGGGGGCGCCCTTGCAGGGCAGAGCAGAGGAGTTTGGGGAATATCTGCAGGACAAAGTCGCTCAGATCCGGAGCAGAGGGGCCCCCTTCAGTGGACCGGACAGGCCGCCAACAGCGAGTCTTGTGAGACCATCCTGGGAGGAGTTTGATTCTGTTGCCCCCGAGGATTTGGACAGGTTGCGTGGACGGCTGCGACCCACCACATGTTTAATGGACCCGTGTCCCTCCTGGTTGGTACTGGCATCCTGGGAGGTGACCCGAGGCTGGCTTTTGGGCCTGGTGAATGCCTCATTGGGTGAGGGATCCTTACCAACCGCCTTGAAAGAGGCGGTGGTGAGACCCTTGCTCAAGAGACCTTCGCTCGACCCAATGGAGCTAGCTAATTACCGTCCAGTCTCCAACCTCCCCTTTTTGGCGAAGGTTGTTGAGAATGTGGTGGCGCAGCAGTTTCCACAACACCTGGACGAATCCGATTATCTAGACTCATGCCAGTCCGGCTTCCGACCCGGGCACAGCACGGAGACAGCCTTGGTCGTGTTGGTCGATGATCTCTGGAGGGCCAGAGATAGAGGTTGTTCCTCTATCCTGGTCCTATTAGACCTCTCGGCGGCTTTTGATACCATCGACCATGGTATCCTATTGCGCCGGTTGGAGGGGATAGGAGTCGGAGGTACCGTTTTGCGGTGGTTCGGCTCCTACCTCGCCGACCGGAAGCAATGTGTGTTGACAGGGGGACAGAGGTCGACCCTGAGGCCACTCATTTGTGGGGTGCCACAGGGGTCGGTCCTCTCGGTTCAACACATATGTGAAGCCGCTGGGTGAGATCATCCGTGGTTTTGGGGTTGAGTACCACCTCTACGCTGATGACACTCAGCTGTATATTTCAACCCCAAACCACCCCAACGAGGCTGTCGAAGTGATGTCCCGGTGTTTGGAAGCCGTCGGGGTCTGGATGGGGGACAACAGACTTAAACTCAACCCCTCCAAGACTGAGTGGCTGTGGCTACCGGCACCTCGGTTCAGCCAGCTAATTCCATCGCTGGCCATAGGGGGCGAACAGTTGCCCCCTGTGGAACGGGCGCAAAATTTGGGCGTCCTCCTTGATGCCCGGCTGTCAATGGATGACCATGTGGCAGCCGTGGCAAGGGGGGCGTTCCACCAGGTTCGCCTGGTGCGCCAATTGCGCCCCCTACTGGACCGGGATGCCCTACACACGGTCACTCATGCGCTGGTGACATCCCGCCTGGACTACTGCAATGCTCTCTACATGGGGCTGCCCTTGGGACGCGCCCGGAGACTGCAGTTAGTTCAGAACGCAGCCGCGCGGGCTGTGATGGGGAGTACGAGGTACTCCCACGTAACACCTCTCCTGCGCGAGCTGCACTGGCTACCTGTGGTTTTTCGGGTGCGTTTCAAGGTCCTGATTACCATCTTTAAAGCGCTCCATGGCACGGGACCTAGTTACCTGCGGGATCACATCCTCCCACATACATCCCTGCGGCCAATTCGCTCACACAGGGAGGGGCTTCTCCTGGTGCCGTCCACTAGGCAATGCCAACGGGCGACACCAAGGAGTAGGGCCTTCTCTGTGATGGGCCCAACCCTCTGGAATGACCTCCCCCCCGACATCAGAACCACTACTGACCTCCGCTCCTTCCAGCAAAAATTAAAGACTCACCTGTTCCGACTAGCAGGCCTGGCATAATTACAACTGTTCCTCCTGGTATATACACTATTAACTGGTTATTTTAGGGGTAATATTTTAATCTAATGGGTGTGTGTTTTAGGGGTTTAATTATATTTACTGGCTCTGTACAGTTCTTTTAATTTCTTTTTAACCTCCTCCGTATTTAACTGTACATATTTAATTCTATTTATTGTATTTTGATATATTCTTTACATGGACTGTACACCGCCCCGAGTCCCTTTTGGGAGAGGGGGCGGTCTAGAAGCACGGTAAAATAATAAATAAATAAATAAATAAACTGTAGCAAGTAAGGTCATAAAATGGGGCAAAACTCATTTAACAAATGTCTCACGTAACAACATAATTTTTTGGCTCAATTATTTTTTATGTTTTGTATACCAAAACATAAGAAAATCAAATACCTACCATATTTTTAAAAACTTTGGCCACTAAAAGATTTCCATTCTGTTTTGTTTATTGTGAATTGTTTATTTGGGCTGGTTTTAGGCCTGGGCTTAACATTCTGTAGGCAGTTAGCTAGATTAAGAACTAGACTTAGACATGTGGAGACATTTACAATTATGTAATGGATATCATTTCAAAGAATTTAAGTCAGCCATTGGGGATAGACAAACTCCCTGTTCCACAAACAATTTTTCTGATTAAAATTACTTCTGTTCTTTATTTTGATCTGCAGTTTTGCTAGCTAGTACATTGACTGCTATAGAATCAATATTGGTTTTTAGCAATCTCAACTAGCCCTTATCTAGTATGATCCGATATATTTCCGTAGAGTTATTTTCCTTCAAACCAGAGTTGGACCAGACTTACTTCACATAAAGGTTTACCTTTTCAAAAACATGACAAAGGACTATGAGGATCAAATTAGTGAACGTTCGGTTGATGCTGTCAGATTGGTAAGCGGTCTGGTTGGTGAGCGTTGGGGGGGGGGCATTTTATTGGAGGCCCCACGCTTGTGGAATTCCTTCTTTTAAACATTTCCCATTAACATTTCTCTTAAATCCTCAGAAGTAGAGCCAACATCTTACTTTGATTTTATCAAATCAACTCTTATTTTTGTTACCAGGCCCGTTTATGTGTTTTTTAATCTAAAATTGTTTTCTTATGACATTTTGATCAGTTCTTTTTTTAATCTCCTGAAATCTTGCCCTGTGATACTTAATAGTGACGGAGGTGAGTTATAAATGGATGATAATGAATGAATGAATGATGATGATGATGATGATGATGATGATGATGATGATGATGATGATAATGATGATAATGATGATAATGATGATAATGATGATGATCCCTGCAGTTGTTTTGGATTTCTGTTTTTTTTTTTGCACTATTCCTTAATCTTTATGAATGAAAAATGGTCAGTTTGTAATAAATGTCCTTTGAATGTCCATTTCTCTTCATTTATGTCAAATGGGCACAGTGTCAAGATACTGGCTATTTTTACAGGTCAAAATCATGTCAGGACTGAATCTTAGCTCTTAAAACCAGTTTGGTAGTGTAATCCTTCTTTTAATGAGTAGAACTTCAATCACACACTTTTAGTAACAGTAATTGTCACATAATTATGTTTGTTGTTTCCCTTGCTCTGCTTTGACTACTGCAAACTAGACAAGCTTTCCAAATATTTCTTAAAATTCAGCAATAAAGCTTTAATTAAAAATTTCCTCTTAACCACATCTGAAAACAAATGATATTTATTAAGCAAAGAACAGCTAGACGACCATGTTTATTCACTAAGGGACTGTACATTTGTATACACTCCCCTTTATTTTAGTTTAAAATCCAGTTCTATTTATAACTCTATGTTCCACTTTAACTTTACTTCCATTCTGAAGCTGTGTGCCTGACCTTCTCTTGATATTTACACAGTGAATCTAAGATTGTAATAACAGTCAGTTCTTCTAAGGTTTGACTTATCAGCCTAAGACAGCAGACAGCTAAAATGGTATTGAGAGTCTCAGATAACTATACTGTTTCTGTATGCCAGTTTTCCCATATTGGTGCTTTTGAAGTTTATTCAAACATAAGACCCAATAGGCTGTGTGACATCAGATAGATATAGAAGGAGAAAGAAGGGGGGAGGGGGGAGGAAGGCCTGTTCACATCCTGCAAATGGGAGGGGGGGGGAGGTTTCAGCTACAGTAACCACAATACAGAACAATAAAACTCCATACATGGAAGCATGATATAATATCACAACTGTTATGTCTTTGCTATGAGACTGTCGTAGAACGTGTATATATCATTCAGAGTGACTGGCTGTCTGGTTAAGACAGATTAGGACCAATTCTAAGCCTATTTAATCACACTTTTTCTTAAACCCTAATTATGTACATTAATTCTTCATCAGGTCCTTAAATCTATGTATTTTCCATACAGATAGAACTAAGCTATTTCCAAAACCCAAAGCACAACTCTCTGAATGGTGGGATTCAATTTTTTTTACTACCGGTTCTGTGTGTGTGGCTTAGTGGGCGTAGCATGGCTTGGTGGGCGTGGCAGGAGAAGGATACTGTAAAATCTCCATTTAGGGGAAGGTTACTACAAAATCCCCATTCCCTCCCGATCAGCTAGGACTCAGGAGGCAGAGAATAGATGGGGGAGGGGCCAGTCAAAAGTGATATTTACTGGTTCTCCGAACTACTCAAAATTTCCACTACCAGTTCTCCAGAACTGGTCAGAACCTGCTGAATACCACCTCTGTCTCTGAGTCTTATGGAATGGTAGCTCTCCTGCTGTTGCAAACCACAGTCAAGATATGTTTTTCCAATGGTCCTTTGGATATAACTGCCGAAGAATTACTGTAGAAATTACAGTAAGTAATTTGGGGGCCATATAGGTTTGCTTGTAAGTGTGTGTGTGTGTTGACCAAGATGCTTTGTGTATGCTTTTGTTCATTGTAAGTTATTTAAACTTGTAGAATGAGATCACATATTTAAATATATATCAGATCTTAATGAATGTAATTGCTCAACTTATTCAGAGCAGGCTTCCATATTAGTGCAGAGTTGAAAAGAAGGTTAATTTTAGTTTTAGAAACCAACCGGGGCTTTCTCACGCCAGAAACAAAAACCTTTCCTGAAAACTGCACTTCTCACTTAATGTTAGATATTAGCATATATCGTAGGAAGTCTCCTCTCTGGTCCGCTGGCACAGCGGAAAACAGGTATCGTTCTGATTGGTCGAGGGGCGTACCCGATCCCTATAAAAGGGGAACCCTCCGACCACAGAGCAAGCTGGATCACTACTACTACTAATAAAGAGCTGTTAAGTCACTCCGTGTCCGCAGTCTGTTCTCTCGTTGCCCAGATCTAACATTGGCGACGAAGGTGGGATCGAGAGACAGATAGGACGAAGAAGCTACCTCCAGAATCTCCGGATTTGATCCAGCCTAGGAATTCGGCAGAAATTCCGGCAGCCATCTCAGGTCACCACAGCGCGGCAAATTCAAACGAGAGAAGATGGTGATGCACACTCCCCCCGCTCCATTCGGCCCAGCGAACGACAAATGGGAAGCCTTCATGATTCGTTTCGAGTGTTTTCTCGAAGCGAATGAATACACGGGGATCACCGACGCTCGGAAGAAAAACATCTTCCTCGGCTACTGCGGAAAAGAAGTCTTCAACACGGCCAGAGACCTCACCGCGCCTACTCCAATACAGGCAGTATCATGGACGGCGTTGCAACAGGCTCTACAGACTCATTACGCGCCAAAACCTTCCCGCCATGTTTGCCGCCAAGCATTCAACACGAGGAACCAGAAGGCGGGAGAATCTATCAACCAGTACGTTGCAGCTCTACGAAAAGCAGCCACACACTGTGCATTCAGAGACCTGGATGAGCAGATTATGGATCGACTCGTTAGCGGGCTGAGAGACATTTCCCTACAAAAACGGCTGTTAGCCAAAACCAATTTAAGCCTACAGATTGTACTTGATGAGGCAAGAGCTTCAGAAGCAGCAGACAGATCAGCGGAGACAATTCAACGCGGGGTCAACACAGGCCAGCCAGCGCCTAGACACGCCAGAGTCCACTACGAGGACACCCTTCCAGATTTCGAGGATCCCGAGCTCGAGGAAAGTCACCTGATGCAGAGCAGTCACGTGAGACCTGGGGGGAGACCCAGATCCCATTTGCCGCCCTGCGCAAGCTGCGGAGGGAATCACCCCCGGTCTACCTGTCGGTTCAGGAACGTTGTTTGTTCGCACTGCGACAAACTTGGGCACATCGCACGAGTGTGCCGGAGCAAAGTCCCTGCCTCACGGCAGCCACCCATGTACCGCCAACAGAAGCCCAACCCAGGGGCTTGGTGAAATCAAAAAGGGCGCCCAGAGAGAAATCCACAAGTGTTTACCCAGAGAGAAAATCCCCAAAGAGCTGAGCAAGCGTATTCCCAGAGAGATTACTTGCAAAGAGCTGAGAGAGCGTTCTACCAAGACGCTCAACGAGAGTATCTTCAGGATACAAATGCGGAGATAGAGTGGACCCAGAGAGAGGAGTTGCGAACGTATCTCACCACGATAAGTCAGGTCCGCCCCAAGCGGCCAAAAAGGCTGAAAGTCACAGTCCTCTTGGAGGGCTCACCTTGTGAGCTAGAAGTTGACACAGGATCGACCCTGACGATCATTTCATGGGCATCCATGAAACAGGCTATCCCTAGCCTCAAAAAGAGCCAACTACGCGTTCCAGATGTCCTGCTACGAGACTACCAGGGGAACCAAGTCCCCATCGTGGGCCAAGGCACATTCCAGATCCGTTTCAAGGACATCGTAGCCCAGCTGCCCGTGACCATCGCCAGCGCGCCATTACAGAACCTTCTGGGACTAGACTGGTTTGAAGCCTTGGGGTTAGAAGTCACCGGAATAAACGCAGTGGAGAACAGCAGCGCTGAGCAGATCTTTAAGGAGTTCGAGGATGTATTCAGCCCCGGTCTTGGTAAGTATGTGGGTAAACCAATATCATTTAATTTAGACCCCAAAGTGGCGCCAATCCGACTTAAACCGAGACGAGTGCCCTTTGCACTCCGCCCAAAAATAGATAAGGAAATAGATAAGCTAGTGGAGCAAGGAATCCTTGAGCCCGTGGATCACGCACTCTGGGAAACTCCCATTGTGACCCCAGTTAAGCCAGACGGGTCAGTCCGCATCTGTGCGGACTATAAATGCACAATTAATGTCACGCTACAACAAAGCGCATATCCGGTGCCAGTAGTTCAGCACTTATTGCACTCGTTGGGGCCAGGAAAGATATTTGCAAAGTTAGACATGGCACAAGCTTACCAGCAATTGCCCGTGGACAGCGCCACAGCGGAGGCCCAAACTATAGTGACGCATAGAGGGGCATTCAAATGCAACCGGCTGCAATTCGGTGTGAGCATTGCTCCAGGTTTGTTCCAGAGCGTCATGGAACGGCTTTTGCAAGGGATACCGGGAGTCGTCCCCTATTTCGACGACATCTTGGTGTCCGCTGCAAACGAGGAGCAATTAAATAAAAGAGTCAGAACTGTTTTGGCCAGAATCAGAGAGAAGGGTCTCCGCCTTAAAAAAGAAAAATGCCAAATTAACGTGCCTAGCGTAGAATTCCTGGGATATAGAATCGATGGTCAGGGAATACACCCCACTTCAAAGAAAATTAAGGCGATCCAGGACGCCCCCACACCACGTAACCAGACCGAGCTGCAGGCCTTCCTCGGACTACTTAACTTCTACAGCGTTTTTCTGAGACAGAAGGCGACCGTTGCTGAGCCCCTACATCGACTACTCCAGCGAAACGCACCATGGAGATGGGGACGATCCGAAGCAGTAGCTTTTGCTGGGGTAAAGCACCTGCTCACCACTGACTCGCTGTTAGTCCAATACAGCCAGACACTACCGCTAGTATTGACCTGCGACGCATCACCTTTTGGAGTCGGCGCAGTCCTTAGCCACAGGATGCCAGACGGAAAAGAAGCACCCATCGCTTTCTACTCTAGAACTCTTTCATCGGCCGAGAGGAACTACAGCCAGATGGACAGGGAAGCGTTAGCTGTGGTAGCTGGAGTAAAACGTTTCCATGAATACCTCTACGGCCGCGATTTTGAACTAATTACCGATCACAAACCGCTGTTGGGACTTTTGGCAGGAAACCGCCCCACCCCGGTCTCCCTCTCTCCACGCATGACCAGGTGGACTGTTTTCCTGGCTGCGTACTCCTACAAGTTAATTCATCGACCGGGCTCCACTCTAGGACACGCAGACGCACTCAGCCGTTGCCCACTACCGGACCTTTTGCCAGACCCCACTCCCGAAGTACCGGTGTTGCTCATTGACTGTTTGGACTCTGGACCGGTTTCTACCTGCGACGTTGCAAGGTTCTCCTCTAAAGACAATTTAATAAAGCAAGTTCAAACTTGGGTTTGGAGGGGGTGGCCGAAGGGAAACGTGGGCCCAGAATTCAAAGTGTTTTGGTCAAAACGGGACGAACTCTCAGTGTTACAAGGTTGCTTATTGTGGGGGGATCGAGTTATTATTCCTTATGCTTTACGTAAAAATGTGTTAGATGCATTACATGTTGGGCATCCGGGGATTGTTAGGATGAAGGCTTTAGCGAGAAGTTACGTTTGGTGGCCAAACATGGACAAAGAGATAGAGGAGTGGGTGGCCACTTGCGATCCATGCCAGGAATCGAGACCAGCACCCCCGGAAGCGCCCGCCACGGAATGGGAAAAGCCGAAAGCGCCCTGGTCGAGAATACACATCGATTTCGCAGGGCCAGTTCAAGGTCAGACTTTCCTTATAGTTGTGGATGCATATTCCAAATGGCTAGAAGTAGTCCTAATGACTTCAACCACGGCAGAGGCAGTCATTAAGGTCCTACGGCGACTTTTCGCCACTCATGGCTTGCCCAACCTCCTGGTCTCCGATAACGGGCCCCAATTCACGGCCATGCATTTCGAAACGTTTTTAGCAGGTCAGGGAATTTGGCATGCCCTCGTCGCGCCATTCCATCCGGCATCAAACGGACAGGCAGAGAGAATGGTGTGATCCACAAAAGAGGCCCTCGCTAGGATGGGTCCAGGTGATTGGCAAACGCGCATAGACCATTACCTCCTCATTCAGCACATTACCCCCAGTGCAACGACGGGAAGGAGCCCCGCTGAAATGCTCATGGGCCGCCGTCTACGGTCTCACCTGGACCGTCTTCACCCCAACTACTCTGCCACAGCACCCCCAGACTCCACAAGCAAAATTCGGAGTTTCAGCATAGGGGATTCGGTATACGCCCACAACTATGCAGGGGGAACATTGTGGATGCCGGCAACGGTCATTGGCATCATGGGTCCACGATCGTATCTGTTAGAACTGGAAGATGGGCGAAATTGGAAGAGGCACATCGATCAACTTCGGGGTCGCCTGGCGCATTCAGACCTACGGGCCGAGGACGAGAGCTACCTACCAATGCAAAGTCAGCCACTCGAGAGGCCCAACACAGAGAACTACGACACCTGCGAGCCCAGGACAGAGCAAGAGGTTGAGCACGAAACAGAACAACCCCCAAGCAACGTAAGCGAGCAGACCCCCGAACGCCCAAGCAACGAAAGTCTGGAAACACCAGAACTCGAAGCAAAGAAAGCAACGGATCCTGCAACTACTCCTGACCAACCCGAACTGCGACGCTCCACTCGAGTAAGGCAAACTCCAACATACCTTAAGGACTACATAACCAACCGCAATGTTCCGTCTAAGAGGGGAGGGGTGTTAGATATTAGCATATATCGTAGGAAGTCTCCTCTCTGGTCCGCTGCCACAGCGGGAAATAGGTATCGTTCTGATTGGTCGAGGGGCGTACCCGATCCCTATAAAAGGGGAACCCTCCGACCACAGAGCAAGCTGGATCACTACTACTACTAATAAAGAGCTGTTAAGTCACTCCGTGTCCGCAGTCTGTTCTCTCGTTGCCCAGATCTAACACTTAATTTTGCTGCTTTCAGTTCCCCTCTGTCTTCTGGGTTTTTTATTTTATTTTTTATTTTGCAAGCCTGTCTTCCTCTTGGCCATTCCTTTCCCTTGGCAGTTCTTTGTTTGATGATGTTATCACAGTTCTATTTAGAGCAGGGGTGGGCAGCTATGGCCTCTGAGCATGACTGGCTCAGGAATTCTGGGAGTTGAAATCCACAGGTCATAAAGGGGCCCTAGTTGCCCATCCCCGATTTAGAGAAACAATAAGTGCCACATTCTCCAAAAACAAAGGTTTAGAATTTAGTTCTGCAACTGACATATAATGAACTTTTACAAATACTGTGCAATTAAATATTAAATTATGAACATTAAATGGACATGCTGGAGGAATTTCTCCTGCAGGATCCACAATGCTAATGAAGATTAATCATTTTTATTTGGCGTTCTTAATCTGCTTAGGTAAAACTCTTGAGTTGCTTTCTGGAATCTATTCAATTCCACCAGGCAAAAGGCAAAGTTATTTCTACACAAGCTTTTGAATATGACTGTTTATCAGATATTATGGTTGTGCTGAACATGGGCGTTGGCTAAAGTAATTATACGGAGAAATTATTCTAGGTGTTAAGGAATGGTTGTTGGATATGCATGATTTATCTGTTTTTGAAATAGACAGTATAAAAGATAAAAGAATCCAATAATACGTGTTCATATGGCAGACATTTTGGGATATCTTATAATAATATCGTACTGTATTATAATTGAATTCATTAGTAAGTCAGTGACTGTTGAATATACAATAGGTTTTTCTTCTTTTTTTCTTAGTTTGTATTTTTCAATTTGTATTTTTTTTCTTTAAGATTGAAGATTGTCTTTAATCTTAACAAACTCACTAAATAAATAAATAAATAAATTCAAAATCTATTTCTACAAAATATAAATTGGAATATTTTAATATATGTGTATGTGTGTGTATTATATATGTACAAAATAACCAAACACCTCCCCCCCCCACATATATATGAAATAATGCTAAACTTCATGTTCTGAAATAAACATGCGGTCCTATAATTACTTACATGAGAGTGAGTGTCAAACATAATGAGACATTGTAAATAGATATAAATAGATTAACGTTGTGTGGTTTTCAATATAAGTCCTTGCACATTTACCTTAAATGTAAATTTGTCAACTGTTTGATGAATTTTAACTGATTAATAATGAAGTTTATAATTGATTTACTAATTCCTTATTTTTGCTTATTGTTGAAGTCCCAATGATTTTCAATGATTGAAAAAATTACTTCATTATTTAAAAAAACAAATGTTACCCAACTTCTGGAAAAAAAAGTCATATTTCATATTTTCCTTCTCATTACTTTGGTTTCTTGACTTGCATCTAGTCAAGTTATAAACTCAAGCACCAGAGACCAAGGAATGAAATATTTGAGATCAAGGGGGAAATCACCCCCACTCTGGAGTTATAAAATGGACAATATTTAAACTGTTTGGTCAAAGAAATAAATGGAACTCCATCTTCATGCTTGGTCTAGAAGTGTGTATAGGTACAAGCACGTACACTACCCTCACGGTGAGAAGGGACTCACCTCCTCAGTAGAATATGGTCACTGACCATTCATGAGCAGAAAAGCGTTTGTGTTTCTGCATCCCTAATTCTCATCCGTTTGAACTTTTGACTTGTTTCTGAATTCTGAATGCCACTTCCTGCTTTGCCTTTTGTTTTCAACTTCTGCTTTGCTTTTGGTTCACCTCAGATGGTTGTCTGTTGTGCAGCCTTAAGGTGCAGGAACTGAGGCCAGATTTTTCTATTGCTCAGTGGTCTGGTACAATTTTAAGAATGTCCTTTATCATTTTTGGAAGGTCTTGCCTTAGCACAAATAAATATTTCCCATAGTCTGAAGTTTCACCACTGATGGTCAGCTGGATTTGATATATCTAAGGAAAATAATGCCTCTGAGTTCCTTTATACAACCAATGATGTCTGTGCAGCCAGCAGAGTTCAAAGAATAGCACAAACAGATGCATTCCTTGATAGACGCATGCCTTGAATTGAGAAATGATGGCCTACATTTTGTTCTAGTAACAGTATGAAATATAACATCTAAGACATTGCATTGCACAAGGCTTTCAGAAAACAAACAGGAAGGGATATTAATTCAACGTCTATTTTTCATCATTAATGTACTCCAAATGTTATCGAATTCTGTTAACAAAAAAAGAATAACTTTGCAGAACTTTTTAGCAAACTGAATTTCAAGAAAATAGGAATAAACATAGATGATTAAGACAGAGAAGCTGCCTAATTAAAGGAAAGTCACACTGTTTGATTAAGCTTACTCTGAAAAATTAGTGACAAAATCTTGTGGCACAAGGAAAAGAACATATTACATATAACATTTCTCCCAGGCCTCTCATTTCATCATGATACTTGCCATCTTTTTTCTTTACTTTCTATTAATTTTATTGTATTTTTGGTTGCATGTTCTGAGACTTCCACAACAGTAGTATTAGTAATTTGGAATATAGTGGTGTCAGGTTTGTTACATCAAAACAGTATGATTATCCCCTTAAAGATTTATTTAATTTACTTATTAAAGTAAAGCCCTAGTTTCATTACAATAATCCTATAGAGCAGAGGTGTCAAACTTGCATCGCCACGGCGGAATCATGTGATGTATTGCGACTTTTTCTCCCCTTTGCTAAACTGGGCATGAGCATGGCCAGTGCATGACGCATCTTGCCCGCAAGCTGCAAGTTTGACACCCCTGCTATAGAGGATTGTTACAATTGAGTTCCTGGGAATTGCATAAAAGATAACAATCTTCACCTACACTCTCTTTCTATTTTCATTTTAAGTCTGATTTTTAAAGGTTGGTTTAAACATCAAACTAAGCTGTATTTTGTTTATTTTTGACTTGGGACATTGTGAATTTGTATTTATATTAGTTTGTCAAACATGTACAAGATAGCAGGTATAAATGTAAACACGGATATAAACAAAAGAAATGAATACAAATAGATGGGGACAGTAGGACAGGGATGTTAGGTATGTTGGTGCGCTTATGCACGCCCCCTTTACGGACCACTTAGGAATGGGGTAAGGTCCACAGTAGACAGTTTGAGGTTGAAGCTGTGAGCGTTAAAGGACCACTCTGTTGCTGAAGTCACATTTTCTGCAATCGAGTTTGGAGCGGTTTACCTTGAGTTTGTATCGATTGTTTGCCCATGTATTATTGAGGTTGAAGCTGAAGAAGTCGTTGACAGGTAAGACGTTCTAGCAGACAAATTTATGTACTGTGCTTAGATCATACTGCAAATTATATCATATCTTATATCTTATAGTATATCTTGGATCTGATATTATATATTAGATATAGTATATTGTATTGTATCTTAGATCATACCACAAATTATAGACCATGGTTGTGCCTTAGCCATGTATTAACTAATTGTAGATAACTAATATATCTTGCTTAGTCCAACATGCAAACTAAATCTTCAACCCTATCTAATTTTTATATCCAATTGCATTAAAAGTCTTATCTAAAAAGCAGACACTTAAATGTTTTTTTTTTAAAGTTAAAGAGTTTCAATGCAAAGTTTCTAATTTTCTAGGTACTTTGCCCCTATGATGAAAAATGGTGAGTAATACCTGTTGTTATAGAATTCACAGTTTGTTAATTCAGATGTAGAGATCTGTCCTACATCTTCTCCAATGAACTAAAACAACACTTTTCCACTCTTTAAAACCTTTTGGCCAATTTTTAATCCTCCCATTATCTGTGACCTCTTTGTTCTTATTGATGGAACTTGGAGTCTTAAAAATACCAGAAGAGAAACAATCTTAGAGAAAGCCAGAGCTATAAATGAAGTAGATGTGCTAAAGAGAATCACAGGCACTTTTTCCTCCTTTCACCATCAGCAGAATGGCCATATATGGTTTACTTGCCCAGGACAGCAAATAAATAGTGATATAATAAAAGGGCTGGCTTTGTGTCATTTAGTGAAAGGAAGTTGGGCAAAATGAAGTTCTACAAATTATAATGCTACAGAAAGAAGTCTAAAGAGAAGTAACAAGTCATTTTGTTTCAAACTTCAGACAGGAAATTTGATATGCAGAACAACTTACATTTTGGCTTGTAAATGTTGATCATGGGGTGATCCAGAAATAAACTCCAGACTTCAAAGCAGGAGAAAGTTCAAAGCTGCTCTGCATTTTATCAACACAGAGAGACAGGAGAGCAATGAATCCAAACGGGAATATTCTGATTTAATAGTCCATGAAATAATAATTCCGCAGTAAACGACTTTCTACAAATTACAAGGTAATCATGCATGGTTTAAGTGTATTATTTTGGTCCAGGATTAATATTGCATGCAGTATGTATATTTCTCTCTCTCTCCAAATGCTGAATTGTAATGAGTTGGCTACGAGAAAGAATTTACAGATGCCGTAGCAGGACAAACGTCATCCTTTTAAAATATATGTTAGTTTGAATTTAAATTACTTTTTACAAGGTACATATCTATATGCATTTCTCTAGGAACTACTTCTGAAATATACTATGGGCATATGAACATCTTCCAGTTACCAAATCCATTTTGCAGAGAAGAGGAAAAGTCATTTGAAGTTACAATTTATTTTATTCAGATAGTTTTAGCTCTTTATACCAGTGGTGTGGATGAATGGATGCAGTGATGAGCAGTAAAATAGGGCAAAATACTTGTTGCATCAAGTGATGTGCCAACTTTACTTCATAAGCAGCTGTTTAGGCAGCTGAAGATGGATGGGATTTATTTACTCAGAAATGTTTCATCATCAGGAGCTGCCCTGCTTTGTGCTGAACCAGCTTGTAAATATATTTGACAGTTCTCAAGCTACAAGTCATTCAGTTCATCTAAAGGCATTGGATTGAGAAATCTGCAAAGTAATGTCTGTGTTTGGAAATCAAATGCTTGGGAAATTATGGCTCGTGCAGTGGGTAGTCTTAGACAATAAACAACAGCTTGCACACTACCCTGGTTCATATAGTGCACTAAATCAAATTGTAGTTTATTGGGTTTGATTTAGTATATGTACACCCAAACATTGTGTTTTGAAACCTCTGTGGATGATGGGAATTTTTAGTTCAGTGACATCTAGGGGCTATGCCACTCCTCCAAAGTTTAGTTTTTATGACAAATTTAGCTTCGTCTCCAAGTCATATTGTTCGTATTGGAATACATTTAAAGCCACGATGCTGTTTAATGCACAACTTCTCCAGGGTATCCAGATAATTGTTTTATTGCTGTTACAAAACAGCAAGTGACATTGTACCTTCCAAAATGGAAGTTTTGCTTTGCAATGCTTTTCGCACAGTGACCTGCTGCAAGCTGTTTGTTTTGTTTTATGTGTCATATGAAATACTTGGCAAATGCCAGTTGCAACCTGACCCAAGCAGAATATTTTTAAAAATGACACAACCCTAGAAATGATGAGTGGGAAGGAAAGAAGGAAAGTTGATTTGTGATGACACTAATAAGAGGCCCCTTCTGATTCTGTAGAAAACATACAATCCTCTGAAAATATCAACTAGTGGGAATAATCTTTTAGATTTTTTTTAAAATTCTGCCAATTTTTAAATATTTATTTCTTCATCAAAGTGCATTTTCCTAGGTTTACAGTAGTTGTTTTTCCTTTCTATTGCTGTGCCTTGGGAAGAAAGCTTGTGTGATGACATCCTTCAAGAAGTTTCTTTTCAGATCCCCAGAACCTATTCAACATTTTAGAGAAACAGCCATCTAATTTACAAAGTTTATAATAAAATGTTTATGATGGTAAAATTGACCATATATGCCTTATCCCCTTCTCATAAAAAGCAGGGGGGATTACTATTTACTTAAAATGGAGTGAATGGTGAAAGAAAGTAGATCAATCCCTTCCCTGATTTATTTTTTGGATACTGAACAGGGATGGTAATGCAGAAAATAATGCAACGCATCAGAGACTAGTGCAAGGGAGAAGGAGATTATTTTTCCGAGTAATACACACAAACACTCTGAACAGGAAAACTGTCTCTATGTTGTATGTAACTGAGACAATGAGTGCATAAAATTCACATGGCTATCATGTTGCTTCTAATTGGGTACCTTTCCCTTTAACCCTAATGATTTATTTATTTAATAAATTTATCTTTGATAGATTCCCATCTATCAAAATACTATCCACCAGTCTAAGCAATTGCAGAAAACCATACCAGCATAATATTTGCTACTTCCATTGCCAATCTTTGTCTTGCTTCTGCAGCCACTACTGGCATCTTAGAGCCAAGGTGGTGCAGTGGTTAGAGTGCAGTACTGCAGGCAACTTCAGCTGACTGCTAGCTGCAGTTCGGCAGTTCAGCTCTCACCAAGCTCAAAGTTGACTCAGCCTTCCTCCGTCCAAGGTAGGTAAAATGAGGACCTAGATTGTTGGGGACAGTATGCTGACTTTATAAGCTTAGAGAGGGCTGTAAAACACTGTGAAGCGGAATATAAGTCTAAGTGCTATTGCTATCTTCAGAGAAATTTGAGGTAGATCCTACTGATTTTATTTCACTTCTCTTCTGTCAAATGCTACCAGATGAAAAACTTCCACCAATGACTTCCATAATATGAAATGAGAGGAGGGCTGGTTAGGAGAGAAGTTCTGATACTTAGCTAAACTAGCAAAATATATTCCCATCCTGACTAACAGCTGGCTGAAAACAGAATGGCTATGTAAAGAATTGGAATGATGAAGCAAGACAGCTAAACCCACATTCAAAAGAAACTCATCTAACAGTTGACTGGTGTAGTGCCAGTCACCTTGGCCTGACTACCCCTTCACTTGCCAATTTTCCCTGGGGAACAGCTGCCAGTGTTAGAAAGGAGGCAGTTGAAGAAAGGGAACCAGTTTCTACTGTCTGGGCTTCTAACCTATGGAAACCTGGGAGCTTTCAAGATCTGGCTTTCCTCTTCTTCCAGCATGAGAATCAGTTGCCTAAGTTGTGGGGGAAGGTAAGTTTATGGGGAGAATCAGTTTTTAATTCAGAGATCTGCTGACTCATGAGTTAGGTATTGGTTAAGAAGAGCCTGATTTGAAAACACCTGGATTTCCCTTTGCCCAAACCAGAAATGTCCTGAAGGACAATGTTGCGGTACCAGAAGTAGGAAGAATGGTATGAATGTATGATTATACCCACAATAAAATTGACATGGGAGGAAAACATTGTTTTAGCACTGGAACAGTTAAGGACAATTCAGAAATGTACCAGATATAGGCTGGGGATAAGATGAAGGTAATCTCCTGGGAAGTCATAGAGAAATGAGGTTTCCAGGACGTATTTGTCCTGGGTTTAAATGCAAATGGGGAATGCCCTCAATCAAGAATGAATTTGTTCTAAATCTCAAAAGTTAAGTTCTTCTTTATCAAGAACATATTGATCAGGTCCCCAAATCTAAGAAAGACATATAGAGATTCTTCCAAGCAGATTTCTTTATTATTCCATAGCCAGAATCTTACCAAATTAAAGTACTCTATTTACACAAGCCTATACTCTTAGAATAGGGAATAGGGACTCTAAGAATAGGGACTGAAAGGGACATGGTGGCTCAGTGGCTAAGACGCTGAGCTTGTCGATCAGAATGGTCAGCAGTTTGGCGGTTTGAGTGATCTCCCATTACTTGTCCCAGCTTCTGCCAACCTAACAGTTTGAAAGCATGTAAAAATGCAAGTAGAAAAATAGGGACCACCTTTGGTGGGAAGGAAACAGCATTCCATGCACCTTCAGCGTTTAATCATGCTGGCCACATGAGCATGGAGACATCTTCGGACAGCGCTGGCTCTTCAGCTTTGAAACAGAGATGAGCACTTTCCCCTAGAGTCAGTACCAGCTAGCACATATGTGCAAGAGGAACATTTACCTTTACCTTTATACTCTAAAACTGTCAAGGAAGGGATGTCTTCATCCTCTTTGTCTCACACATTGAGCTGTCTCTTACTCCTCTGGAAAGTACACTCTCCCTCCTGGGAATCCAGACCAATACAGTCAACCACAGGCACAGTCATTATGAATAGAAGGATAACCTATTTGATTTCAGACTGATTACCTACGCAGCATTCTGTTTTCAGTTGTTGCCAGCCAAAACATATGCCTGAAAGAAGAAGAAACTGTTCTGAAACATTGCTTCTTTTAAGGATACTTCCATATTCCCCCAAGACATACTGGGATACTTCTGTACTAGAACTGTAGAGTAGAATAGGCACTTACTATATGAGTCATCTATGCAACACTGTCATCTATTTGGTCTCACCCAATGATTTACCTCCATACTTGTTCTGTTTTTCCTCAACTTTAGTTCAGGCATTCAAAACACAAGAGCTTGGGAATGCAAAAAGATCTGCCAAAGAAAGATATCATTTGGGTGATGTCAGTGGGGTTAATGTTTTACCAGAACCATCACATGAACTGGATGCCTGAACAACAAGTTGGACAACAACAAACCTGACATATGAACACGCTGGGAGATTATATAATATATATATTGCATTGAGCTGGAAGAAAAGTGGATGTAAATCAAATGAATAAGAAAATTATCAACAGTAGTAACAATTGAAAAAACATGAAACAATCCGACTATCATTTTAACTACTTTATAAGTTGTACAAGTTTAATTTAAGAATTAGAAGAACAAATGAGAAAAACATATTTATTCCAAAGAAGGTAACTGTGAATTTAAGATGATTCATCAAGAGGATATGGAAAACTCCTGTGTCACTTGTTTTTTTAAACGATATGTCAAGAAACCATTTCCACAAGTAAGAATGTTTGGTCACAATAAAAGATGAGAAGAGGATGGAAATTAAATGCATTTAAATTACATTAAATTGTCTTTAAACCAAATAAATATAAGTACTATGATGAAATGAAGTTTTAAATCACGTAATAACTCCTCCCCTTCTTTATGTCAAAAGTTAGCATTCAGTGGTAATTGTCTTGGGGTGGGAGTGGAGGTCACAGCTGATGTTCTCCCCCAGATGGCCACAAGTTTTAGGTTCAAAATCAGCTGTGAAGTCAGCCTTTATCAGTTATATATATGCTTGGAAACTGTGAAGTATTGCTTGAGTGACAACAGAATCCATGTGATCTACCCATGATAAGGTATGTGATCTGTATTTATATGCATTCCAGGGTTATTTTTAACCATCCCTTCTGACTTACAAGAAAGTGGAAAATGACAACAGAAGTTACCGTAGCAAGAGCAGGTACAATTGGACACGAGGAATATAGCCTCTACAGCAGCATGACCGAGGAGGAACTTATTCAGCTGGCCATTGAGCAGAGTTTGACAGACGACCCTGCTGAGCAAATAGCTGCGCAGAAGACAGTTACTGCCGCACCACCTCCCCGTGAGCCCTACTGTCAGAACTTCTACCTTTATCCTTGGCAAAGGTAAGCATGCCAGGGAGAAAGCACAGGTGAGAGAGAACTCAGACCAGACTTCTGCACACGTCTACATTTCAGTGTTACATCTTTTTCTGATACTGTTTTCTTGAAGCTTTGTTGAAGTTCCCCAATAGATATTAAGCAGAATAAAGCAATTGCTCCAGGCACTAGAATTGGAGGGGGGGTGGCAGCAAGGGGTAGAGGAAAGACTCATGTACCATGCTCCTTCTAAAATGGCACTCTTTCTGGTACGGCGGAGGCCACTGGTGTTTTGCCAGCGTGACACTTGCTCATTCTGTTTTAAGGCATGTCTTCCTGGGCCACCTTTGATTTCAAATATAATATTTTCTCCAGCCAGTTCTATACAGATAGTCCTCCGCGTACAACAGTTCGTTTAGAGACCGTTCAAAGTTACAATGGCCCTGGAAAAAAATGACTTACTCTTTTCACACTTTATGACCCTTGCAGATCCGGTGAACAAAATACAGATGATTGGCAAGTGATTCATATTTATGATGGTTGCAATATCCCGGGGTCATGCCATCACCTTTTGCAACCTTCTCACAAGCAAAGTCAATGAGGAAGCCAGATTCACTTAGCTCAGGGGTGTCCAAACTTGGCAACTTTAAGACTTGTGGACTTCAACTCCCAGATTTCCCCAGCCGGCTGGGGAATTCCGGAAGTTGAAGTCCACAAGTCTTAAAGTTGCCAAGTTTGGACACCCCTGACTTAGCTAACTGTACAACTGCAGTGATTCACCTAACAACTATGGCAAGAAAGGTGGCAAAATGGGGCAAAACTCACTTAACAAATGTTTCACTTCACAGCAGACATTTTAGGCTTAATTGTGGTCCTACGTCAAGGACTACCTGTACATTTCCAGAGATGTTCCAAGGATGTTCGGTATAATGTGTAGCTTGGCCCTGAGTTAGGTTCCAGAAGACAGCTTAAAAGGCATGGCTCTTTCTCAGGCAAGTATTCTCCCCCACTCCCCTAATTAGAATCTGGGGATTCTTCCATAACCACTCTATCTGAATCTGGATTTCCTTTGTAGCAATAAAAATTAAATTATTCTTCTCCCTCAGGTATGAGGACTTACAACCTTCTAGACTCTGTTGACTTATAACATCCAATATACCCCGTACTGGTCATACTGACTGGGGCTGCTGATAGGTGTAAATCAGCAACATATCACACTTGGGATAGGTCACACTTTCCTTATCTCTAAAATCTTTATTTGCCAAGTTTGCATTCTTCATTAATCTTAAACCATCATTTTTCAGTACAATTCTTCCATATCGTGTCTTCCCCCCCCCAAACATCATACTATAGATTTCTAGAAATAAAAAAGTATGTTGTTGCATTCAAATACCACTAAAACACACCTTTAAAAAAAACCCAAATATCAGTTTAAATCTAATTCAGCAGCAAATGAGTAGCATTTGTCCTATTAGTTGATGGAGGAAGAGGTAAAATTAGTTTAATCTCCCTTGACAAACAGTTCTGAAGTTTAGAGAGCAGCAATTAAAAAGTCTTTCATATTCACAAGAAAGATGCTTCTCCCGCTGAGGGACAGAGAGAGAATCTGAATACCCAAAGATAATATAATTTTCCAAATTGCCTGTTCTGAGATATAGTCACATGTGGGCAAGATTCCAATGCTCCTCATAACTGTCCTGATGTATAATCTAATCCCTCAGCATTTGGGATCAGCTAAATTTTAAGGACCAATATCATTTAAAATGGTAAACACGTGTAGTCCTAATTTATGATCTTCTGTTGCTGCCAGAGAAGGACAGGATGGTTATCTCATCTCATCCAAGTTGGATTAGATTAGGGGTGTCAAACTCGTGGTGGCACGTTGTTATCACATGACGTATCACAACTCCCCCCCCCTTTGCTAAAGCGGTGGTGGGTGTGGCCAGCATGTTATGCATCCGGCCGATGGGCCGCAAGTTTGACACCCCTGGATTAGATGAATGCAGGACTATTGATTGTAAAATGTGATCCAGCACAACTGAAGCAGTAGGCTAGACTGAGCGCAAAGTATGTGGCTTAGAGAGTTCTGTCTTTAAATAAAGGGAACGACTGAGTTTCCCAAGGTGATCCAGAGGTAATATTGACTCCACTCACAAGTTGTTTACTCTGACAGAATTTATATTTGACTCAACTCTAGCAGCCTTTATCCAGCTGTCTTGGATCATCATAACAAACAGGTCAATACAGCACTATTCATCTTTACATTTACATTTTTCTTGTCTGCTTCTCAGTAAGAAAATTAGGTTTACGTATCCTGTACTATAGGATAGGGATATAAATTGTCCCTAATCCCTTGCCCAATATTTTTGCAGATAAGAAGATAAACATTCCACCACCTAAAGTAAAAACTCTGTATGGGTAAAATACAGAGACAAACCCCAGACAAAATCTCTATTTTAGTGGACCTGAAAGGCAAATTTTAGAAATTACAATTTGCCATAAGGATACCTGTATTTTTAACCTTATTTTAAAAATATTTACCGTATTTATTGGCGTATAACATGCACAGGCGTATAACACGCACCTTCATTTTAAGAGGGAAATTTCAGGAAAAAAATTTAAATTTCAAATAAAGAACTTTGAAGCAAAATAAGGGTAGCTCAGAACTTTTTTTTATTAACTTTTAGTCGGGAGTCCGGGGAGAGGAGAGACGGCTCATCCATTCTCTCCTCCTCTCACCCACACCCCGCTGTCTAAAGCGCTTCCTTTCGCCCGCCCGAGCTCTTCCGCGGGCGAAAGAAAGCGTTTTAGTCGGGTGTCGGGGAGAGGAGAGACAGCTCATCCATTCTCTCCTCCTCTCGCCCACACCCCGCTGAGTAAAGCGCTTCCTTTTGCCCGCATGAGCTCTTCCACGGGCGAAAGAAAGGGTTTTAGTCGGGTGTCCGGGGAAAGGAGAGAATATTCAGCCAGTCTCTCCTCCTCACGTCACTGCGGTACTTGTTAATACTGTAAAAACATCACTTCTTAACATTATATCGGCGTATAACACGCATACATCATTTGCCCCCTATTTTTCGGGGGGAAAAGTGTGTGTTATACGCCGATAAATACGGTATATCCTGTTTTTCTATTTGTCCAAGCAATGAAGGTAGTCAGCAGTAAGAAACCAGGAGACTGAATTCTATTCCTACCTTAGGCTGAAAGCTGACTGGGTGACTTTGGACTGGGAGACTCTCTCAGCTCAACTCATCCAATGGGTTTGTCATTAGGGAAAAATAGGAATAGGAAGGCGTATTAGATATGTTTTCTGCCTTCAATGATTTATAAAAATAATAAAAATAAAAAAGGCAGGATTTAGAAACATAGAAACATGGCAGAAGACCTAATGGTCCATCGAGTCTTCCCTTTGAATTTTTGATTTTCATTTTCATTTAATTATTATTTTTATTTTATTTTTTTAAATTTTTGTCAGATGCTGAACAAGTATTTATTCCAAGCAGTTAAATTCTTACATCGGCTCTGAAAAAAGTGACTTATGATTGTTTTTCACACTTTCATTATCCCCCTGGTCACCTAATCAAAATTCAGATGCTTGGCAACTGACTCATTGCAGTGCACTGCGGTTACAGTGTCCCAGGGTCATGTGATTCCCTTTTGAAAAACTTCTGACAAGCAAAGTCAATGGGGAAGCCCGACTCACTTAACAACTGAGTTACTAACAACTGCAGTGATTCACTTACCAACTGTGGCAATAAAGGTTGTAACATGGGGCAAAACTCACTTAACAATGGTCTTGCTTAGCAACAGAAATCTTGGGATCAATTGTGACCCTAAGCTGAGGACTACCTGTTCAGATGTCACAATGGAGAAAGCTTCTTTTCCCCTCCCCCACCTCACTTTTTTGCTGCAGGGTGACACTCAAAGGCCTAGATAAAAATGAAGTTCCATCCCCTTAATGTGCCGGTGAGCCAGACATCCTTGGTTTAGATCAGTGGTTCTCAAATAGTGGGGCGCGCCCCCCAGGGGGGGCGCGAGGCTCCGTAAAGGGGGGCGCGAAGGCTCCCTTTCCATCTGGGTGCAACGGCGAAGGCGAAGGCGGCAGCGGCGGCGAAGGCGGCGGACTGGAGTTTCCCGCCAAGGTTGCCTGTCCGACCAGCCCCCGCTGGCTCCTGGCTGAGGGAGGAGCTGCCGCTCTGCCTTCTCCGGTTTGCTCGGAGGGTGGTTTTAAGCGTTCCGAAGGCTTCAGGAACCGTCCGAGGCTTCCCTGATGCCTTCGGAGCACTTAAAACGACCGCGCCGCTGGAGCAACCCTGGCGCTTCGGGGACGAGCCCCGCCGAATTAGAGCCGGTGCAACAACGTTGTGCTCTCCTTTGCAGGGATCGGCAGGGCTGCGGCAGTACGGCTGAGCCAAGCGGGGGCCCAGGTGGTGGCGGTGAGCCGGACCCAGACAGATCTCGATAGCCTGCAAGAAGAGGTAGAGGCAGTGTGGCTCCTGCCTGCTCAGCCTCTGTGCCCAGTTTGGCTTCTGCCTGGCCCGACCCTCGCTTTTCCTCTGGCCGAAGGCACATCCTCTCTTCCAGGAGGGCCATGCCTGGGTGGTTGCCTCTCGCTCAGAGGAAGGCTTTGCTTCTGGGAAACAGAAATACGAGGCAGCTTTTCCACTGGGGTCTCTACATATTATAGGACTAGATCGGTTGTCAAAGGTTTTAGCCTGGGGGTCTCTTTGATTTTTAAAAAGTGATTGAGGACACCAAAAAGCTTTGATGTGTGTGGGTTATATCACTGATGTGTAGTATGTTAGAAATTAAAACCGAGAAATGTTAAAAATATTTATTTATAAAATACTCCGCCATCCCCCTGAAAGAGTACGGTAAACCATACTTTGAGAATCACCGCTCTAGATAAACCTTGAATTTCATTCTGTAGGGCCCTTGTTACCAATTTAAAAATAAGATATATTTTTTTACAGTCGCACGGGGGGGGGGGGGCGCAAAATGTTTTCTTCTTCCTAGGGGGGGCATGACAGAAAATAATTGAGAAGCACTGGTTTAGATCAATGGTTCTCATTCTTTTTTTGGCCATGCCCCACTCCATCTCTATAAAATCCTGATGTCCCCTCCCCCGTGACACTTAATTCTTACTTTACTCAAAAAGTGAACTTTACTCACACAGAGGAAGCCTAAAAGGCCATCAACTTGGTTTAAATAAGGTTCAAATTGCCCCTATTAAAAATCAAATTGCCCCCCCTGTGGGGCCTGGGCCCCATGTTGTGAACCACTGGTTTAGATGAATGAGTCTCCCTTCTCTGTCTTGCCTAAATTGATGGCCTTTCACAATTCAGTCGCATTACTCTTTTGGTTGCCTCTTTAAAAACGTTTTTAAGAGAAAATGGAAACCTTTGTGTCGTAGGGAAAGGGGAACAAAATCTCTTGTATCTGTATTGATTGCATTACCTTTCAATTTTTTTTAAAAAAAACAATCAATTAAAATACTTGCTAAGGCACGAACCTTCCATGTATGCTTTGGCCCATCCTTGCAAACCTCTGATGACTAGAAAAGTGCATCTGATATCATTCTATCTTCAAGGCAACTTGAAAATATATTGAAAGCTTATGAAATTTAGGCCCAACCTAGCAATCTCCTCCTGGCCCGGTTTAGTTAGTTGTGTAAAGCTCTCTGACACAGCATTCTTGTTCAAAGCAATCAAACAACCACATCTTTTCCAAAACCCACATAGCTACTTCCAAAGCTTCCCTAGATCTCTATCCATGTGCACCCACACTCCATTCTGTCCCTGGCACTGACACAAAATACTTCTGCTTACCAATGGTGGGTTCCGGATCCCATTGCAACTGGTGCGGTGCAATGGGGCCCAGCGACCACCACATGAATGTGCACAGAGCGTCCTTACCTCCTGCAATGCTCCGCGATATCTCCGTGATGCTGCAGCTGCTCGGCGGAGTGTTGCACAGGCAACCGTGCGCGGAAGCGACAAAGAGCTCAAATACATGTAAGGACAGCGGGTGTACCTGGGCATACCACCTGCAACCCACCACTGCTGCTTACGTTCAAGGACTGGACGCTGCATTGCTTTGGATTGTATGTGTGGAAGACAAACCTATACCTGTCAGACGATCTTGGGAAAAGCTGTATTGGGTTTATAGAATTGCAGGCCAATTTATGAGTCTTGGGCCCTGAAGCACTTTCTGTCTTCAGATCTGAAATCCTACATACACACATGCAGATAGCAGAAGAGTGGTTGCACAAGCATTTTCAAAGACGTGGCTGTTTCAAGCTTGAAGAGACAAGCTTTAAAGCAGTTCTTTCAGATGTTTTGCACAACCTTGTCATTCAGAACCAACCTTGGTGCTTTCTTCTTCTTCTTTTCATTTCTGGGCAACACTCTCAGGCCTTTCTTCCCCCTGAAGTGAAAATGCCTTTAAGTCCTTTCTCAGCCCGCTGTGTGGTAGTGGGATTAATCTCACTGCAGTCATATATGGTCATTTAAATCCCATGACACTTCCTCTGAGGGCCAAAAATAATCTAGGAGTGAAAGAGCAGCTGAGACCAAGGCCTAAAAGAGCCGAGGCCATCTGCTTTTGTTTAAGCCTCAGAAAGTCTACAGGTTCTCTTTGTCTCTCTTCTTCGGTCTCATTTTCTGACTTCTTTACAAGCCCAGTTATGATTTGCTTTTCTTATTCGGAGTATTTTTCGCTATTTTATTCATGCTGTCATCACTTCAGGCGTGCTGCACAGTCCGGAGGCCAGACTTCAGCATCCGGTTCAGGACTCGGACGGAGGTACGATGGCAGCTTCTTCATCTTACCCCAAGCTGAGTAAGTTCTTCCACTCCTTTTCCTGTTTAAAAAAAATGTTGTTTTTATGAGATAGGCTTGTTTGGGCAGCTGGAATGACATATTAAGCAGTTCATGAAGAATTTACAAAACTAACTGAAGGAAACGTTGCTCCCTTGGACTGTTTGCCCCCCCCTCCTCTGTTTCTACCCTTGCTTGAGCTTCTCTCTCTTGAAAGCCTAATAGTTAACTGCATTTGGTTTTGGTGTCACTTGTAGGATTTTTTGGTGCACTGAGCTGAGTCAGAAAAAGTAAGGATGAGTGGCTTCTCTAGTGATTAATTTTGGATGCCATATAGCCAGATTATTTTTCCTTAGTTGCATTGCATTTTACTCCCATATAGAATACTTAGCAGTAATCAATTTTTCATAGTCCTTGAAGGAAGTATAATGTATGTATTACTGCATGTTGCACAAGATATCAGCTCTCTGATGAGGGCCCTACTATGGCCATAATAAATACATGCAGTCTAGTAGTTAAATTAACTACAGTATGATTAGTATACAGGTAGTCCTTGACCTATGATTACAATTGATCCTAGAATTTATGTCGCTAAGTGGAACTTTGTTAAATGAGTTTTGTCCCATTTTACAACTTTTCTTGCCACATTTGTTAAATGAATCACTGCAGTTGTTAAGTTAGTAATATGGTTATTAAGTAAATCTGGCTTCTCCATGGATTTTGCTTATCAGGAAATTGCAAAACGGGATCACATGACCCCAGGGCATTGCAACCATCATAAATATGAACTAGTTGCCAAGCATCTAAATGTAAATCACATGACCATGGGGATGCTGCAATGGTCATAAGTGTAGAAAGCTATCATAGGTCACTTTTTTCAGGGCTGTTGTAACTTTGAATGGTCACTAAATGGACTGTTGTAAGTTGAAGACCATCTGTATTTACAAAACAGTTTTGACAGCTGCAGTTTTTTTCCTGGACAGTCTTGCCTAATCCAGATCTGGCCTAGTTATTGGGATGGGAGACCATCAGGAAATGTCAGAGATGCAGACTAGACTGGGGAGACAAAACAATCCCAAAAGAATATAATGGCAACCCAATTTTGAACTGTTGCCAATAAAACTATGAACTGAATTTGAGTTGAAGGTGACTTTACTTTTACAGATATAGCAATAGCACTTAATCTTATATACCGCTTCACAGTGCTTTACAGCCCTCTCTAAGCAGTTGACAGAGTCAGCATATTGCCCCCAACAATCTGGGTCCTCATTTTATCAACCCTGGAAGGATGGAAGGCTGAGTCAACCTTGAGCCTGGAGAGATTCGAACTGCCAAATTGCAGGCAGCCGGCAGTCAGAAGAAGTAGCCTGCAGTGCTGCATTCTAACCACTGAACCTCATATGTTTGGCACTAGTAATATTTCCTTTTATATTTTCATCTATACAACATTTTGTTTCAGTTGGCTTACTAAATCTTTTACATTTATTGTGCAACTTTGTTAAACCTTGTGGATTGTGGTGACATCAAATGGTACTTGATAAATAAATATGCAGACAGACATTGCAAATACTGTATCAGAAATAATTTCAGAGAAAGTGATCAGTTCTCCCTTTTGTTTTAAAGAGTGCTGGATCCTGTAGTGTCGGTGATCAAGGAAGGAGATGAAACAGCACTACACAACATGATACAGGCAGGAAAAAACCTTGCACAACCTAACAAAGATGGATGGTTGCCACTCCATGAAGCTGCTTATTATGGACAAGAGGGCTGCTTGAAACTGCTGCATAAATGCAAGTATCAGGAAAGGGGCTGATTGCACAGAGGATGAAAGATAAAGTCATTTTATTTTTTCATTTTATGATACAAAGGAACCTGCTAGGTTGTATTATAACATAGAAAAGGAGCTTGCACATGGAACCTGTTTCTACACATGTACATTTTATTTAAACGGTTTCCCCAAATTTGAACATAATGAGTTTGTTATCTGCAAATAACAATGAAAACAAGTTTTCAGTTTTATTATTTATTTATTTTACTTAGAAACTTATCTTCTACAATATAATCTGGATAGTTCACAATAATGTTAAATAAAACCAGAACAAATAAATGACTACCCCATGACTATTCTCTCTATCTCTCTCTCTCTGTATGTGTATCTCTTTAGAATAATTATAATTTCTTCCAAGTTTCAATGGCATTTATTGAAGGATTTGTGCGCAAGGACATTTGATTCAAACCCAGCTTAGTTCATAAATTAAAAAGACTGCAATACTTTTTCATCAGAAATCTGTGGATTTAGTATATGAAAATCTTGTCTGTTTATACTGTTATATTGATATAAGGCAGTGTGGTGGTGGTTGTGGTGGTTGTGGTGGTACACCGCCCCGAGTCCCTTCGGGGAGAGGGGGCGGTTTATAAATTTAATAAACTGAAACTGAAACTGTGGTGATGTTGTTGATGATAATAATAATAATCTCAGGCAGTGGGACTTTCCAAAGCTATTCTACAATGATCATATCTTCCTACAAAAGCAAATCAATACAACGCATACCAATTATGTCCCAAAGACATTAAACTATCAATATATGCTATCTACTAAAGTAGTTTACTATCTCATATAGGTTCTAATAGTAATTGCTATGGGCACGCTTTTAGCCTTGATCATTCAGGTGTATTAGATTACAACTTTATTTATCTACTTGGCTGTGCTGCCAAGAACAGACTTGTGTTTTGATACATGTAGGGTTCATCAGTTTGGAGCAGGCTAAATAATACTCCCCATTAATACTATCTAGATGCGCTGTATGCCTTGCTTAATGTGGTTCAATGTTTTCTCAATAGCTTTCCCTGGGACCATTGATCAACGTACACTTCAAGAAGAAACAGCACTCTATTTAGCAACAAACAGAGGGAATATTGATTGCATGCGTTCATTGCTCCAGGCTGGAGCAGAACCTGATATTGCAAACAAAGCCAGGGAGACTCCACTTTATAAAGGTATGTAACTTCATTCATATTGGGGTTTAAGCTAGAATGTACTGGTGCCTTTAGATTTGGAAATGCTTTCTGCCCTGGAACCTTCATACCTGTAATGAGTGTTGAATGTTCACAATTTGTCTTGAAAGCAGGATATGCCAGAGAAATAAAGAGGTTCCCATCCTTTTCCCTTCCAATATTCCCCCAACATGCCCCTGGAATTTCCATTTCTGGTTCTTATGTTTCTGGTTGTAAAATTATTTTGGGCCCAAGAAATACATTTGTTCCATTAAAAAAAAAAAGTTCATGGATTTCAAATTATCTTGTCCCACAAATCTCCCCCAGAGAAATAAAATAGAAGGTATGTTTGCATGCACGGCCCCTGCCGTAGCTAGTGTCATAATTAATGAAATAAATGCTCTCAACATGCAGGTTTTTTTTTCTTTTGACATGACAGCCTGTGAACGCAAAAATTCTGAAGCCGTGCAGATGTTATTGCAGTACAATGCCGATGTGAACCATCGCTGCAATCGTGGATGGACAGCCCTTCATGAAGCTGTTGCTCGAAATGATTTAGAAATAATAGAACTTTTAGTTCAAGGAGGTGCCAAAGTTGAATCTGCAAACTGTTATGGAATTAGCTCTTTATTTGTAGCAGCTGAAAGTGGCCACTTAGAAGCCTTGAGATACCTGGCGAAATGTGGTAAGTGCCAAATGCAGGAAGCCACAACCGAACCGTTGTTGGATCGTTTGTGGTCTGCGCATCATTCATTCATTTTTCATTTGTGCTTTTCTCTATTGAGCCTATGATTTGTTACTGGTTTTGTTTTGAGTACATTTAAATATTTATACTTACTATTATTTCATTTATAAATAAAACAGCAACAGCAATAGAAATATCAAGAAGAATCATTACACCTGTGTATTATTCCAAGCTTTAAAACCTCTCTGAGAATCCTAAAATAATTTTATTCCTCTTGTAAATGTGCAATATTTGCATAAATTGAATATTCATTTTTTTTAATTGAAAAGAAGTCTAGTGTTGTAATTGTGTTTCTAGTTACAGTTTTGTTAAGTCTGCCAAATATAACAAGAGTTTTCTGTTATTTGCAAGGGAAACAAATTCTGCTTGGCAGAGATTTGTGCAGCTGAATTTTAGGCATGTTTATTTAAATGAAATCATCACCTATTGAAAGAAGTTTGTTCTCAAAGTGTGTGTGTGTGTGTGTGTGTGTGTGTGTGTGTGTGTGTGTGGTGTGAAAGATTTCAGGGCATTGAGATCAAGCAGCAGACTGACATATCCATTTGTTTAGAGTATTTTGTTGTCACCTTTGCAAAAATTATTATGTTGGTACAGAAGCATTCAAAAATAATAATTTGTGAACTAAAACATCAAAATAGTGAAACCCATTAAAATATTATCCAAACTACTATATCACTTTAAAAAAATAGAGTTTAAAACATACCAATTGTTCATAAATATTCCAAGTCAAAGGGCATGTTTTTCAATAAAAATCTTATTACCATCTTTTTAGTCAGAAATAGTAATATCCTAATTTCAACGAAGAATTCATCATTTCTTTAACTGTGGGATTAGAAAGTTATGGGCTTAATTAAAAGGAGTAGCATTCACCCCCCAAAAGTTCCTTTCAATCTACTAGCTAAAATGAACCCAAACAGGATCATTTTCAGGACTACATTCTCTTTATCTAATCTAATCTTGACCAAATTAAGGCTCAACCAAGTAACTTTATCTGCAAAGAACAAAGGTGTCCCAGCCAATTTTTGTCTGCATTTTTTGTCTGCATCTCTATCTCCCCCCCTTGCTTGGTCCAGCCATTCCATTGACCTCATGGGAATGTTACTAGAAAAAGGACTTCTTGAAACCCTAATCAAAAGAGATCATTCGACCATATCATCTCTCTTGTCATAACTGACTTTTCTGCTAAGCTGAAAAAGGAAGATAAACAGCTAGAAAATACAAGGAGATTACATTTTACGGTGTAAATTAATTTATTCTGCATGCATTGAATCAAATTATTGCATGATTTCCAGCACTTCACAAGCATAAAGCAGTTGTTGGAAATCTTTATGTTTTCTTTGGACTACAAAGTTCTGGTAAAGAACTATGTGCTGTTATTAATTCCAGATCTTTTGAGATTTTGCTTTACATATCTTTCATTCCCAGGTGCTGATATCAATACACAAGCTAGTGACAAAGCTTCAGCTCTCTATGAAGCTTCTAAAAATGGACATGAGAAGATTGTGGAATTTCTCTTGTCTCAAGGTGCTGATGCTAACAAAACCAATAAGGATGGGTTCTTACCAATTCATGTGGCCTCCAAAAAAGGCTATTATGAGTAAGATGCTTCTTTAATTTTCATTATTTGGTCAGTTCAAACAAATAAAGAGTAACTGCATAAACTGTAGATTAATTTTTTAAAAAAAAATTATTTTCACCTCAGCAGTTGACATCAAAAATTCAGTTATCATGTAAATAAAAAAATAATCAGGATGTGATAGCTCATATACAATTTAGAATACCCAAAATAACAAGAGAGAGAAAATATTCAGGTTTATACTGTGGATATATGTGATATAACTTTCACAATCCCATATACACACTTTTGTGCATGAAATTGTGGCTACAGAGTTGTTATGGTTATTAATTGTGAATTATTAATATAAAGAAATAAAGGCAAGACAAACTTCTGTCTCCAAGATTCTTAAAAGCTAGTTTCTTTGTGAAGGTACAAAACAAGGAACAGAAAGAAGTAAGACTAACAAAAAATGAGCCAGTGCAATTGCTTTGAGGTTCTAATAGTTGGTTAGATTTGAATTATGGGAAAAATGGGTTCATTAGGCCACAAAGTTATAGTTTGGTAACAAGGTTATACAGGTGGTAATACAGTTGGGCCCCTTCCAAGTTAATGATTCAATTTTTTAAAAATCCTAATGATTATACTGCTTTAGTAGTATTTTTCAAATTCATACATAATGTGAAGTGATGATTTGAGACCCATTCTAGGTTATATTAGTGAGTCAGCATCTCTAACCAGAATGGTCTTGGACAGATCAGCATCATAGGGTCAATATTTTTAATTTCTTTTCAGTCATTCTTATTTTCAAGTAAGTTTCAAGTTACAAGTGAGAGTAATTGCACAGGAAAGTTTTAATTGCTCATAGCAATTGTTAGGGTTAGTTTGTTTTTGAAATTCTTAGTTTTTGTTAGGGTTAATATGGATTTATTTTCAGAAATAATTTAAGACTGAATTTTTTGGTGAACAAATCTGAATCTCAGTGTAACTCTTGTAACGTGTATGTCAGTAAGGTCTATATTTTGATATGTTTACTCAATTTTAGAACTCTAGCCCCAATTACTAATCTAAACAAGTAAACTAGAATGTTCTTCCTGTTGTGATAGACTTCCATTTACAGAATACTACTCTATAAAGGAGCAATTTACAAAATGAACTAAAGCTGACTTGTATCAAAATGATATGAGCTAAAGCTGACTTGTATCAAAACGATCCAAGTTTCAGGTAAAACCATTCATAATACCTTCCTATCTTCTCCATTAATGAGCTCTGTGTACCTGTAAATCAGATGTTCTCAAAGAAGATGTTCTCAGAGGTGGTATTCAGCAGGTTCTGATCAGTTCTGGAAAACCGTTAGCAGAAATTTTGAGTAGTTTGGAGAACTGGTAAATACCACCTCTGACTGGCCCCACCCCATCAATTCTGTACCTCCCGAGTCCCAGCTGATCAGGAGGAAAAGGGGATTTTGCAGTAACCTTCCTCTGGAATGTGGTGGGAATTAAGATTTTACAGTATCCTTCCTCTGCCATGCCCACCAAGCCACACCCCCTAAACCATGTCACGCCCACAGAACCGATAGTAAAAACTTTTGAATCCCACCACTGGTTCACATACTGAAAACACCTACTCATATACCTACTCTTCACCACAATCATATCCATGCAATCCAAGGACAATGAACAGGAAGAAATTATTAACTATTTTTTCCTTAATACCCTACATAACTGCGGAGAGGTACTTGCCCCTTTTACATAACAACAAACTACTTCTCCCATTATTCTAAAGTACTGACCATGATGCATAATGCTGACAGGAGTTCACATCTACAAGTAATGTACCCCTGTCAGAGGAGAACTGTTTAAAAATCCTGTTCTGTCTCTTTAAGAAAAGGAAGTGCAGGACATAGAGGTTTGGTAACTAAAGAGCAGGGAAATGAGGCTGGAACTGTGTTCTGTGCTTTTATTCAACAAAATGATGTTACTATTTACAGCTACTAAAGTATTGTGCAATTCTTTGCAGGTTACTATATAATTGTAAACACAGTGTGTGTGTGTGTGTGTGTGTGTGTGTGTGTGTGTGTGTGAGTGAAAGAGAGAGAGAGAGAGAGAGAGAGAGAGAGAGAGAGAGAGAGAGAGAGAGAGAGAGAGGGAGGGAGAGAGCGAGCCAAATCAGTCCACTGGAGTATGAGGGTCTCTTACTTGAAGCTTATCTACCATTTATAATTTATTTATAATCAATAACTTTGATTATATTTGTCTTTTTAATTTCATTTTTGCCAGGATTGTGAAAATGCTACTCCCAGTAACAAGTCGTACTCGCATCAAGCGTAGTGGCATCAGCCCTCTGCATTTGGCAGCTGAGCGCAACCATGATGATGTCTTGGAAGAGCTGATTGATGCCGGCTTTGATGTAAATGCCACCCTTTCTTTTGAGCGTTCCCGACTCTATGAGGATAGGCGCACCACTATCCTCTATTTTGCAGTCATCAACAACAACATATATGCCACTGAGCTTCTGCTTGAGGCTGGTGCTAATCCCAATGTTGACCTTATCAATCCATTGCTCATCTCCATCCGCCATGGCTGTTTGAAGACAATGAAACTGCTTCTTGATTACGGAGCTAACATTAATGCCTATGTTGCCTCTCACCCTACAACTTTCCCTGCTACCGTAATGTTTTCAATGAAGTATCTTGTTCTGCTGAAATATTTGATGGACATGGGCTGTGATGCCAACTCTTGCTTTATATGTTGTTATGGGTGTGGCCCACATCCTCCTATTGATATTAGGAGGGACAGATATAATGATCCTGCAGTGAATAACGATAACAAAATTGTACAGGTAATTTTTTTTTATTATCTCATCTTTTCTATGACATTTATAGGAATACATGGGAAAAATAGCTCAGAGGTAAGCAACATAGCAGAAGTGGTATTCAGCCAGATCTGACAGCTTCTGAAGAACTGGTAGTGGAAATTTTGAGTAGTTTGGAGAACCGGCAAATAGGCTGGCCCCACCCCTGCTGCCTCCCAGCCTCCCTGAGCCTAACCCTCCCAGCTGATCTTTTTTAAAATATTTTTTTTAATTTTTAATTTTCAAAACAAACACAACACAAAGAATCTTCCTTCTTTACATACTGTAGAAAGTGTATCAGTTGGTTACAAAAGACTTTCATCATCTCTTCCACAGTCATCAACCATAATTCAGATTAACTCAAGTATTTTAACTCAGATATTTGTACTTGTGACCATCATCATACCTCCATTTTCATTTGACTACAATTGTTTAAACGTCCTTCAACATAAAATACCCCAAGATTTAAAACATAACCACATACTGGCATGTCATTTACTATTTCTGAAATCCTCCAATAACACTGAATCCTTATATCCTATTCTAGCTAAACATCCATAATATTTAGTAACAAAATTTTCTAATCCTTCTTTCCAAATCACTGTTTACAATTTACATCCAGTTTCCTTATGTTGTACATATATATATGCATGTGAGCTCCCTCCCATATTTGGGCATACAAGGGGTTGTAACACAAATACATACCTATTTCCCTGGCTTAGCTGATAATAGGAGGAGAGCCTGTGGTGTAGTGGCTAACAAATCTGCCTAATATGTAACACATCCCAGGTTCAAATCCCAGTAAGGGTATGGCTAGCTGATGAGAGCTAAATAGCTTGAAATGGATCCATACTAGTCTCCCTTTATTTTATTTATTTGTGCTGATATTTATTTATCAGCACAAACACAACATACACACACACACACACACACACACACACGTTGTTATCATTATCCCTCCTTTATTTGACTGTATCCTGTATCATAACATTTCCCCCCCTAATAATCAAGACTTAACTGAATCTAACTTAGTTCTTTTTTATTAACCTTTATATATAATCCAAAAGGATTTCTAATCTTCCTTTCATGGGTACCATTCAATTTTCATATCCAATTATTACTTATCATAACACTACACATTGTATACATTATTATCATTATCAATTATTTATTTAATTATATCTATTGTCACTAAATTTCACTAAGTTTAACTAGTTTTAAATTATACACTTCCATCAACCTCTATCTTTCCAATAGCAAAACAGTCTCATGTCTTCTGCCATTTGTGGTGTCAGTCCTCTAATCATCTCCTTAATCAAATTTGTTTGGACTCCTCTTAGCAACTCCTTGCTTATAAAATCTCTCATGTAATTTCGATGCCCTTCTTCCGATTCCTTAATCAGCTTATCTTTAATTGTCAGTAGTGTTATCAATGATATTGCTGATAAGATTTCTCTCTTTAAATCCATAAATTCTTTTGTTTTCTCTTCTTCTGTATCTTGCCATCTGGGGTAGATTACCCCTCCATTTAATTCCTCTTTCAGTATTCCACTCTTTCCATTTCCAGAAACAAACCAATCATCATAAATATCAGCAGATTTAATTTCTTTATGGTCATTTTCCTCTTCGGTTTTTAGGATTCTAACCTCCACTTTTTCTACTTGATAAACATCTCCAACTTCTTCATCACATTTTACTGTTAGATGCTGTAAGTCTTCCAACTTCTTCTCCATCCTCTCAAATGTGTTTGATAATTTCTGAATTTCTAAGAATATCTTTTGCAGGCTTAAAGTTTCTTTCTGCTGTTGAAGTTGTGCCATTATCTCCAGCTAACAAACACTGCTGCTCTAGCTTGGAATGTTTTTATAAGATTAAGCATAGATTCACAATAACGTTTTATTTTCACTTTTCTCTGGTTAAAGATATACTTCAAAGGGACATATGCATGCTTTTCTTCTTATCACTCTGTATAAACAAGCAGTGAGACCTTGGAGTGCCAAGCCAAGATAATCAATAAGAAAAGTAAAAGTGTTTTGTTTCCAATACACAAACCTCCAGCCTCCGACTAGCAGTGTTATTGTTGCAATTTTCTTTGTTTCTTTTTGTATCTTTTTTGTATTCCAAGTTTAAAAAAGGACTGATTCTTGAATGAGTTAGAAAAACACCCATAGTAATGAAAGAGGAGAATTTTAGTCCATAGGTTACAAAGAATAATAAAAGAAAAAAATAGAAGAAAAATTAATCCATTCATTTTAATCAGCTGGTGTTCTTTTGTTGCCCTGAACAGGAGAATGGAGCTGAAAAGCAGGTTAATGGGATGGGGAGGGAATGGGGATTTTGCAGTATCCTTCCCCTGTCACGCCCACAAAGCCACACCACACCTACAAAGCCATACCCACAGAATCAGTAGTAAAAAAATTTGAATCCCACCACTGCAACATAGTTTTTTTCTTATAACAGCTACAAGTTTAAATTCTGGTTTCTCCAGTTTAAACAACAATCATCTATCTTATTATCTAGCCCATAGAAATTCAAGCTACTTTGCGTTTGGCAATATCATCCAGCCTCCAGAAATCAAATTTCTTATTAGCTCCTGGACAGCTGAATTAATCACAAAATTAATATTAAGAGTTACTTTTGTGAGATGGGCAGCGATAGACAGACAGACATATAGAATGAGGACAGCAGGAAGGATAGCATTGCATAGTGAAGGTTTGAGGTCTTCTGTATTTTGTGTTTCCAAGCTTCTCTTTATACAAAACCAACTTCCTACAAACAAGGTTTGTTTAGCAGAGAAAATAGCAGTTGCTACCATCCCAGATATTGTGGTCCAGAATATTGATTTTTTTTAAAAAAAAAATAGTGAATAGGATGTGACTTTTACTGATATTTTATTTGCCACTAGAGGGCATTTAAATTATTTTATGGAAAGTAACATTTTTTCTTGCTTTATTATTCTCCTTTAAAAGAGTAATATTTGACACAGCTACAAAATATTTATTTTCCTTTCAGTACAAACTGGTTGGATGAAGTTTTTGTTAATATGGAAACAAAAATGTCTTTCTCTGGGTGATGTTGGCATGTTGGAAAGCAAATCATATTGGCATAGGAACAATCATACTGAATAAAAATTGATCCTTTATAGTCTTGCATTAGGTGCTGTTATGCACACATATAACATATAGCTAAAATAATATACAATTCAGTAAAAAAAATACTGCTTACTATTATTTTAGGGTGAGTAGAGAAAGAACTGCAACCACATGCAAGAGCTCAATAAAGACTATGTTTTAATTATGATCTATAGTGCTCCAGAACAAGATAGCATGATTCTGGACTGGGACAACTCATTTTGCCAACTTACCATGGGACACTTTGCCCTGGGACAATTTGCCGAAGGACAATTCCATGCAGGATAACACAATGCAATAAATAGTATCTGCCACTGTTTCTTCGATATTATATCCATTGACAAAAATGGAAATAACGTAGAAGAAACAGTGATGGGTAACATTTATCACACTACATTATCCCATGTGGATTGTCCCACAGCAAGTTGGCCATGGTAACTTGGCTGCGGCAAGATGCCATAGAAAATTGCCCTAGACCCACTGAATTCTGTACTGAATAGTTTCCAGACTGCAGGCAGGGTCTTATTTTTGAGTGCCGAGTATAAACTTTTCATTCCATATACTGTATAATAAACAATAGATGGATTTTATGCAGAAAAGAATCCAAAACACAACTTCCCAATCCTAAATGGTAACATTAAATATTCTGTTCTCTCCATTTCCTTTTGTGTATCTACCTTGGTGTCCCTATGTTGATTTATATAGGAATCAGTAGATTTTAGCTTTTCCTGCAGAATGGTCATCTATGTTGTAGAATTTCCTCTTCTGAGTTTTTTGAAAATCTCCCACGTTTCTGCTGTGATGAAATAAATCAGTGATTAATGCTATTTTTTCCAAAGTAATGATAAAAAAACGACCTTCAAGGATAATAAACAGGCTATAAATATGAATTCAGACACGTATCATACTTAATAAAGATAAATACTCCTTTGATTTACCTCAATTTAGTTACAAGTATATTTCATTCCAGTATTTTCTAAACAAAAAAGATATAAATATATTAAGGAATACAATAGTCTGAAATTCTTTCGTTTGGAATGTCAATCCAAAAAACATGTCACTGGATGCATTCAATTAAACCATTTTGAACATTTTGGAGAAAAATAAAAATGTGTATCTAGATTTAGACAGAATTAATGCACATGTGTGTGTGTGTGTGTGTGTGTGTGTGTGTGTGAGAGAGAGAGAGAGAGAGAGAGAGAGAATTGCAAATAATTATACTTGAAAGTGTTCTATGCTGTTATGTCTTGTATTTTATTTTGCCTTTTGATCACTTACAACATTGATTATATATAATTTATTCTTCCCCATCCACCCCAGTTTTGTGAAATGGTTTCAACCCCAGAGATGAGTCGTTGGGCAGGCCCTATTATAGATGTTCTTTTGGATTATGTGGGCAATGTGCAACTTTGTTCCCGGTTGAAGGAACACATTGACAGTTATGAAGATTGGTCCAACATTAAAGTCAAAGCAGGTTAGTTACAATATGGCTTGCATTTCTATTATTCAAGTAATAATAATAGAAATAATACTTAGTAATGCAACTATTACAGCTAAGTGCAGTGGCATTCCTAATAATGGCCAACTTATAAAAGTTACTATATAGCAAAAAAATATTCAAGCCTCTAAGATATGTTGAATGTTAGCTTAATGTTTCACAAGACTACTATTACATAATATATAGTCTGATTGTCAGGAGATACTACCTAATGATTATTTGTTCCTAAATTAGTTTATCAAAATATGGCTATGGCTATTTTATCACTGGAGGGTTTAAAGAGATTAGATAATCATTTGTCTAAAATGCTAGAGTCTCCTGCTTGAGTTGTTCTGTTAAGATCTGAATATTATCTTACTAAGCTGAGATATGCATACATTTTAACCATTCATATTTAGTTATTTTATTTTAAAAGTCCCCAGTTTTTTAAAATGTGTTTGTGATACAGTACCTTTGAAATATATATTAAAGTTTTTATGAAAAAAATATTAGTTCGTAGATAACTATTTTAGGCCAAAAGTAATATAAACATAATCATAACATGCTACTTGCTTGCTTGCTTGTTTACTTATGTATTTGACAATATTGTTTCATTTCCAGAGCCACCAAGGCCACTTGCACACCTTTGTCGAATCAAAATTAGAATTGTGATTGGAAAAAACCGTCTTTCACTTATTGATACTTTACCTTTGCCAAGAAGACTAATTCGCTATTTACAATATGATTATACCCAGTGATCTATAGTGAACCTGACAGTCAGCCATTATATGGAGTGATAATCATATGTATTATAGAGCGAGCTGCCATGATGGAAACAGACTGATATGATGGAACAGAAAACGTGTTTTGGTATATAAGAAGAAAAAAATAAGGATTCCTGCAAGTTAAATCTCAGAACAAATGCTGTTGCATTTAGAGTATAGGAAAGAGCTGAAAAAATGAGAATAAAGCACTCGGCAAATAGTGAAAGGGATATTATGCTATCTTGCATGGAAAAACACTCTCAGTAGCTCAACATTTAGTACAAAATGCAGGCAGAGTAAAATGTAGATTGAAATCTACCAATAAATCTCCAGGTGATCTGCATGTCACAAAGAACTTCCAATTCTCCCTGGTTTAACAATGGTGACAGAAAACCTTTTTCTTCCTTAATCAAACTGCTAAAATAAATGTTTAAAAGCTTGGAAGAAAATAGGAGGTTTTTATGATGTGAAAGAACATAAGCACAAACTCCAGTTCTACTACCAAAAAAGAAATTCCTGATCTGGGCATGTGTCCAGTAGTTCTAAATCTGCCTTCTTAAGTTGTTATTTTGTACTTGATTCTTGGTTGACGGACCTCACAACAGTGAAAAATAAACATGCATAATGGAAGCCTAAATTATTCATAACCAGATATAAGGAAGAGGTAGCAAAAGTTGTATCTCTCCATATAGATAAATGCAATGAATTATGCAGATGATCACACTGTAATCATTCATAATGACATCAATCAATTCTTTTTGAGTTGCAGCAATTATAAATATTTCTGCCAATTGTATAATATGCTGGATTTTGTGTCTGTTGACATAATTGATCATTGGGTTAGCAGACATTAGCAGGTTTACTCATTATATAGATAACAAATGTATTTTGTCAATAGTCACATAACAAAACCATCTTGATAACAATGCAAAAATTAAAAGAAGTCCAATAATGGTTAAATTAATATAACATTTCAGTTTTCGGATTGTATTTTATTTTACTTCAGTTTGCTGAATTTACCAATGTTTGGCGATTCTAGTCTACGTCACCATAGTTTCATGTCTTCCTATCTAATTTAACATATTCACCTTTTATTCTTATTTATAAAAATATTTAACATTATTTTCTTTTTTTCTCTCACTTTCTCAGGAAATAAGAACACAACATTTAACTCAGATGTATAGATCTGTATCATATTATAAACCTATACATACATTAGTTGAGGATTAATGTAATTGAAACCAAAGGCATTTAACATTATTTTAGCAGCATTGAAGGGGAGAGTAGATTCAAATCCTGTGTTGTTTCAGAAAGACTTCAGGAGAAAATTCTTGATCTGCTATTGATGAAAATCAATAATAGTGAGTTGCATCATTAGGCCACTAGTGGCCACTAAACCACTAGGTTAATTTCAGAATAAATTATTTAGTTTAACAAGATTATGAATTGAGAATCTTATTGCTTTATTAATCTAATAAATGTTATGTCTAACAATTTAGGATTTCATTAGAATAGTCTTAATGACCAGTGATCTATATGTAAGCAATGACTTAGCAGCACTATAGTTTTTAAATAAAACTCTGGTTTGGTGGCATTGTATACTTTTAGAGAAATAATTTAGTGGCTTTAAGTTATTAGAAGAAAAATTTATCCTCATGGATGTTGGATTGTAGATACCTTAAATTGACATCCTCTTAACAATACTTCCACGAGAAAGTATTCATCTTTCTAATTCAGATACTCTTTATGGGTCTCTGACGTACATTTAAAATGTGCTTCAATTGATATAATTCATGTTTGCTTTATAAGTGTGATAACAAAGAAGCTTAATGATACTGCATCTAAGTTAATTCAAACCGATGTAAGCAGAGTTCATTATATGCATTTCAAGAGTGATTTGCAGAAATATCTGAAATAAACTGTAGAACGCCTTGGAGATCTTGTATATATAACTGGCTTAATATTCACAATATTGCAGTTCCATTAGCAACTTTTCTTTCAAAAATATAAACTTTGAATGGTTTTAATATGACATAGTTGAGGATAGCACCAATTCAAAAAATATATACAATTTCATATTTTCTACAAGCTGAGAAATCTAGTTGATTCATTCTTTTTAGGGAAACGTTCACATATCCAGTATATTGGAGAAAAAGAAGCATTAAAAAGACTTTCTAGTTTTTCTCATTAGACATACACAGATAAATTGTCAATTTGAATGCCTCACTCACATAATCAGGATTAACTTCAATGGATACCATAGAACGAGGAGGAAATTATCCACTAAATGTCCCTTTGAGAACTGACCTTTCACTTCATAATTTCTTGCCATAAAAAATACTTTACATTTATTTGCATATTCTGCATGCTACCTCTCTTAATCATTTCATCTAATCCAGCAATAAATATTTGTACAGAAAGTTTGTCAAGAAATATGCTTGGCTTACATAGGTCTATTAGCTGAGTAATGCTTTTACATATGTTAATGGTTTAATATATGTAAAATAATAAGAATTATCCACTCAGTTTTCTATATGCTCGCCTGCTCCAGGGAAATTACAAGTATAATGGTGGATATGTAGCTTTCTATTGTTCCAGTGATTTTATGATTTTTAAAAAAATTCACCAGTTTTATCAACTCTGTACAAATTCTGTTGTTTTATATAAGTACAAAATATTACTGTAAATCTTAAAGTTAAGAATATTTAGGTCTCAAAAATAAGCTTAATAAAAGCACTATCGTGCTTTACCTGATAGTGTTGAAGACAGAAATAACCTGTTATTATGCTCTATATCATATTCAAAGAACATTTTAAGATTTTTGCAAACTGTTCTATTAACATTATCTGTTTGACCTATTATTTTATAAATTGTGTGCCTAAACAAGATTGCAATGTATTTTTGAGATTTTTGTTATATTAACAATAAAGCAATGCATTTTTAGGTGGCGTTTTTTGCATTAAACTCGAGTAAAATTAATTGCACTGCGTTTTTACTTTTAAGACATTTCTGAAAGGAGTACACACACTACATATATGTTAAATGAAATACATGTAGGAGAGGGAGGATCTAGATAAATTTGGCCTGTAAAAGTTTAATGCAATATAATTTATCAGACCCCTGCAATGGAAACTGCTTTCCATTTGGCTACCATGTTTCTCTAACTCTAATTTATAAACATAAGTTCAATTATTTATCTGATATTGTGTAAATGTTATGCATTCATAGAGTGCTAAATGGGTTGCCTTCTCTAGTGATTTTATAAAACATTGTGCTTGCCAATTCTTCTACTATTACTGTTGAGTAGGAACGTTCCTAGAGTAAATAGGGATGTTGAAAGAAAAACAGGTTTATGTGTACACTGACATTCCTCTGTTTGATGTATCAAATAATATTTCAGATGATGTAGTAAATTTAAGCAGACATCAGATACCAGAATCCCAATCAATGACATACTATGGAATATATCTCCTAAGATATCTGTTCTATTTCCCACACCCAACACAGAACATGATACTGAAATGTAAGCCCTGATAAATTTACCAGCATATAGGCCCACGTAGAAAGCCTGAAAGATAGTGATCTTTTCGCCCAGTCAATTAAAATGTCACTGTCTAGTCCCATAGTGTTATTTTCACTTATCACAAGTGACCAAGAGAGTCTCTTTAAACCATACACTTATTTGCATAAAAAGGGTACAAAGGAAAATTTAAGAGTTTAGTATCTTTACAATTGTTTTCATTTAAATTTTTTTTGAAGGCATATTATTTGATACATGTGCAGTCATACAGGGAGAACACTGAAGGTATAATTCTTTTCAAATAGGTCAGTACAAACCATATAGGGGATAATTTCTTGCAAACAGAACATCTAATGATGTTGTTAAAACCGCATCATAGCTGTTCTTAGTCTATATAGTAAACACAGTATATGGAGTGCTTGTTAATTTCTTTATACTTATGTTTGAGCTCATGAAATACAGGTGCACACTACAGCACTCCTCATTTAGTGACTGCCTCACCACAGTGATAAAAAGTAATTTTGTGATCAATCCCCATGTTTATGAGCTTTCTACATCTATAAAGCAAAGGAAGTTAAAGTAAGATATTGATAGTCACAATTTCAATTAGCAATCTCTTTGCATACAGCCACATTTCTAGTCCCTATTGTACTTGCTAAACAAGGACTAGTGGTAGCAGCGCAGAGTTTAGAATGCAGTACTAAGGCTAATTCTGCTGAGTGCCAACTGTCAGCAGGTTCACCAGTTTGATTCTCACCAGCTCAAGCCGACTCATCCTTCCATCCTTCTGAGGTCAGTAAAATGAGGGCTCAAATTGTTGGGGGCAATATGCTGACTCTGTGAACCACTTAGAGAAGGGCTCCAAACCTTTTGGCCACCAAAGACTGGTTCTGGACTGGAAGGGGTGTGGTTTCATGTGCTGCCTGCATCCTGTGAATGGGGCTTCACTAATTTGCATGGCCCAGTTTCTGGCATGCCCTGGACCGATGCCAGTCCACAGATGGTGGTCATGGGGGGGGGGGGGATCGCTGACTTAGAGAGGGCTGTAAAACAATGTGAAGCAATATATAAGTCTAAGGGCTATTGCTACCTGTATATGTTCTAATTTATATTTGGTTTGCCACAATCTCCAAAAGGTAATAAAGTAAAGTGTAGTTATTCTTAAATAGTTCCTTGAAAGAGTAAGAAAAAATTCTTACAGATAAATCTAAACTTTTCAATTGCAACATCATATGCCATTGTTCCAATTGGAAAACTCTGGAGTGTGGAGAATATACACAACAAACATTAAAGAAATTAATCCTGACATAATCAAGTTGCTAAAAAAAAGAGAAATTTGAAAGGTATTATAATAATCAGAAACGTTGGAAATTTATGCTGAAAAAAGAATATGAAAAATAGGGATAGTATATAAATGGTAGCCATTTCCCCTAAATGTTATTCCATATTAATGAAATGAACAACTCAGTGGGAAATAAACAGAATACAGGCCAAATTATTCGACACCTGTGATTCTTGTGCAATAGGGCTATTAAAATTACAAAAAAAGTGCTAGATCAAATCATAGGAGATGTCCTTTTTATACTGAAGTGGGAACCTCTGGGAAGACCACAAGACATTGTGCTAATGCCTATCAAAACTTAGTATGCAAATGCATCTTTTCTTTAAACAAAGTTATATAGATTCCTTTTAAAAATACCTTTTGAAAAAAACAAAACCTCACTTTTGTAAGATACCTGTATTTCATCTATTTTCAATATTTCCAAGTCCAGTACACTTTTGGTTAAGATCTGTTTCATATCATTGGATTTTCAGCTCAAACAAAGCTGTAACATTATACCGTAGTTGGAAATTCATTTATTAGTAGTTTAGTTTATTGGTCTCTTGCCAGTTCATGCAAGTGCTATTTTCAAAAGAAAGAGAACTGTAATAGCAGCTGAATCAGAAGTGAAATATCTGAAGTGTAAAATAGCATTTATTCTGCTATTATTCTGCTTCCCTACTTCTCAAAGGTTAATTGTATGGCAGTTTTATTGGTTCATCTAAAACTGCTTACTGTAACTGGTTTAGTTCAGTCAGTACATTTCTAATACCTGCTACCTAGAGCATTTTGATTTAGAAATTAAGGAAATGAACCTGGTTTTTTTTTTACATACAAATCTTTTTCATATTGACAGGAATATCCTTGTCATAGAAAAAAAAATCCCATATTATTTACTCTGTACCACTAAAATATATAAATAATAAAGTCATTATTTTCAGCCTGACTATAAATGATTGCTTCTCATAGATGGGATGAGAGTAGTACAAAGCTTCTTGCTTTTAAATGACCAAATTTCATAGAATCATTCAGCTAAAAACAACCAAGGAGATTTTTGCTAACAGAGCTACCGTACCTATCCAGAATTAACAAGACATGGGCTATAGATTAAAAACAATTGATGCATTTGCACAAGAGTAAAACAATTCTCTTCTTTCTTCCTAAAAAGATAACACTCTTCCACCTAAAGACATTTTAACAGTGGAGACTCAAAGGAAAAACTGTATGGGATTTATTTTTGTTTGTTACAACAGTCTTGGTATTTACATGTCAAGAAAAAAAAACAGCATCCTTATTTACAGAAGTGTGTATTACATTTTCTTACATGACCTTTTTTTTTAGCAGTGCAGACAAGACAAGCCCCTGCCCCTTGAATAATCTCATTATTCACAATTTGTTATTAATTCTTTCTTGCTACCTCAGGCAGGGACAGTCTACCACCAAATTAAAGTGTGGTTTATTTTTAATTTTATTAATTAGTCTACCACTTTTTTTATCCTGCCCTTTTTTCGAACAACTCAAGGGGTATATATTTTAAATTCCACACATGCATACTTTGCCTTCACAACATCTTTGCCAGGTAGATCACGTTCGGAGATAATTGGCCCAAGGTCACCAAGAGAACATATCTTAGCAGGAGACCTGATACATCAACACTAGATTGATTTCAACACCCTTCCACACTTTCCTGGCTTTTTGTATTCCCTGATGAACCTCCAGAGCAGGGGGACCTGAGATTAAAGAGCAGATCAGCTGGTTCTTTTTTCAAGCTCTGGAAGTAGCCTAAGGCACTGTTTCAAAATCAGCAGTGTGAGCAACCTGATGGCTGAGGTCCTTGCAAGCTGAGGGGAGCTGCTACAGCTAAAGATAACTGAAGACGCTAAAGATGAGGGGCGGGGCGGCAGGCTTGGTGGGGATGGGCTTCCATACTACAGGCCGATACACTTTCTGCCCTGGCTGGCAGAAGGCCTCGCCCTCCGTCGGGGAAGGTGCATCTTTCCGCCACAAACCCAAAGACGAGAAGGGAGCCAAAGGGGGCAGGGCGGGCGGCAGCGGGGGCGGGTAGGCACTGGGGGAGGCCTGTGGCCCGTGGTACTGAAATGGACAGCAGCCCCAGGTCCTCAGTCCCTTGAGGGCGGCCTCGGCCTCTGGCCTGCGCGGGGGGCTCTCAAGAACCGCGCCAGTGCTGTCGTCGCCGCCGCCGCCGCCGAGGCCTATTTTATTTTTCTTTCCCTCGTAAGGAGGCAGGTCTTTGGAGGATGGCGAGGAAGAAGAGGGCGACGAGCAAGCTCCCATTGGAAAGATCACGCCACTGACAACACCGGGGGAGCCCGGAGCAGGCCGGGGTTCTTCCCAAAAAGAAGCGGGCAGTTGCCTTTTCCTCATGGGTACTTGGTCGGCCCTGGGGCCTGCCTCCGAAGTCCCTGCCTGCTGCTGCTGCTGCTCCTCACCGCCAAGGCGCTCTGGGGCCTTGGAGGCCTTGTCCCCCTTGGACGCCACGGAGGCCGCGTGGCCTCGGCCTAGCGAACTCTCGGGGCTGAGACCTCGTGCCCTCCCTTCAGGCGGTCTCCGCTCCCGAGCGTGAGGCAACTGCGGCTGCAGGTGGTGGTGGTGGTGACAGCGGGGCAAGCGGGAATATTTCTGGGAAAAGCGCTTAAGCTGCTTCTGCAGGTATTTCCTGTGGTCTACGGAGCGGCGGCAGGGGGCCGATTTGTCCAGGGCGGCCTTGATGTCGCTGGAGGCCAAGTTGACGAAGTTGAGGAGGGTTTTCACCTCGCTGTCTGCCGAAGCCATCGCTCAGCCCGGCCACGGATACGAAGAGGCGAGGAAGGAGGGCCCGTCCATGAAAGGGTTGGCTCCCTCAGAGCCGTCACGCGCCTGGGAACAGCCTAACCCGAGGCTACGGTCGGTTCGCTTAGGCTAAATGGGATGACGGGGAATGTTTATCCTTGACAGAAACATCTGGCCGCTTTTGCCAGATGGAAGATGGGTAACTCAGGTAGCCAGCCACCCGCGGGCATTTCTCTCCAGATTGTGCTTTCACGTCATACCGGAGGCTTCCAAAAAGACCGCTCCAAGCGTTAATTGATCAAAATGCGCTGCGCCTTCTCCTGGTTTCTTGATTTTTCCCCCCCTCTGGTAACGAAAAAAAAAAGACACAGAGAAAAAATCACTGGGAAGATACAGATTAAAAACAGGCATGGGTGGACCTCTCGTGGAACTCAAGGATGAGGCAGAGTGAATGCCTGATTAAAAACTTCCTCTAGAAGTATCTATTGTTAGGGATGCAAATGCATTTATGAATGCTTTCAGTGATGTGTCCCACAATACTGGTGACTAATTATATATTTCATCTTATAAAAGTTATATTGTATATTTTAAAGTCCTCAAAAAAGTTTTTTTCATTGTTTACCCATTTGTATTCAGTTTTAACATAATATTAAAAAGCACGCTCTACCTTCTGTCCTCTCATTGACATTCCACATGTCTGCACAAATAGGGTAACAAAGACTAAAATGCCTTTTTACTTTCGCACGTGACAATTCCTGAAGAAATAACTCGCATTCCTTTTCACATGTAATGATCATATTCATATACACTCAGCTCTGCACAAAACCCCCAGTTTTAACACTATTAATTACAGCTTCGCATATACCCCAAAACTCTTTTAGCTTAATAATGCAATTCTATAAACTGTTAATGTATACAGTGGATCCAGATAAACATGTTTAGGATTTCAGTCTTTAAATGCCTGAATGTTCTTTCTCTATTACTCTCTCATTCTCTCCCCCACATAATATATAGATAGATACGCAAACACTAAAATATGCTGGGCACAAAGGCAGACCTGCAGAAGTGAGACAGACATTTGTTTCAAATAATTAATCCATTCCATATATACATTGCTTCAAATGCTTTTCTCTCCTGCAGGATCATGAACGCCACAAAGGTCTTGCAGTATTGTATACATATTTGTTTAGAATTATCCTACAAATTTACAGCTTAATAATACAATTATATCATATGTACAATCATTGCTATATACCTCAATATATTCTGTTTCCCTCATTCCAGTCTTATACTTGCTGTGACTGTGACCCTACTAGTTAATCTTACTCGACAGGTAGCATTTAACCTTTGAGTAGATATCTATGCACCATTTTCATGGCCTTCCAAGTTAAATTACACCCTTCCCAGCAAGATTTTCTCTTAAACATTGAGTGTTACTGTAACTCTGTGGTAGAGAAGAAGCAGCTCACCAGCTAATCTTGTTACATAGGTTAGATACTACCAACCTTTAGAGAAGCAGCCGGACCCTGTGAGTGTTTTGCAGCACTTGAGTAAGCTGAATGAATATCAAGCCCTTCTAGTTAGGAGGCTTTCTCAGGCCAATCAGAAGCCACTTTGCCAAATACAAAGCATCCCAATCAGGCATTAGGCTCCCTGTTCTCACATTCTTTGCCATCACAAATAGTCACCATGGGGACAGCCACAGAAAGACAGCTAATAAATACGATCATTTCCCTGTGATTCCTACCATTCTTTCTGTTCCAACCCCCTCCTCCCCCTTTTTTAAACACAACCAAACATGATATGCTGAGGATGAGTAAAGAAAGCTTGTTGAGGTTCTTTTCTCTAAACTACTCCAAAGCTGTCTGAAGACTGGCAGTAACCATGCTTGAGTAACACTGGACAATGCTAGTTTGGAAGACCTGGCTAGCCTACTTTTTAAACTCTTCTTGATCAGGCCTTTTTCCCCACTTAAAGGGAGGGTGATGTCAGAAAAAGGTAAGAAAAGAACAAATCTCTAAAGAGATGTGCAGATATCCATGGAAAAGAAGCTTGAGCGCTCAAGAATCTTGTCTTTATGTTTGCCCCCTCAATTGAGCCACACAAAAGCTGAATTACCCATTCAAACTACCAGGACAAAAGGATGGAGTTGGATAGTACTCTTGCATCTGTAGTCAAACAGTTAGAGACTTAAATCGAGTCGTCATGATGGAGAAAGAGTTAGACAAAGCCCATAGAATTGCCATCAGCAAACATTTTCCTGTGTCATATTAGTGGGTCTCCATGACTCCCCCTGGCCTGGGGACAATAGCACAAGTTTGCACACTCGACTACTGTCACCCTGCCAACGCTGGCAATGAGCAGAAACAGGACAATCCTTTAAGGGGAAAGCATGCCCACTGCAGGGAAGGTAAGAAGAGAGGGAAGAAAAGCATGTGAAATGCTAATTGAGCTGCTTCCTTTATTGATTCAGAGTTATGTGAGTCCTCATCCTCCTTGCAGAGTTGTCCTTAGGGGTGGCAATAACTTAATAGCATGCTAAAGCATTGAGTCCCCACACTGTGGGTTATCCCTACAGAGGTCTTTAAGAATAGGAAAGGAGAAAGAGAGAGTTGCCCTGAGTGAATTTCAGAAATGCTAGACATTCAGGAATAAAGCCAACTAGCAATGCAGCATATCCACAACCAATGCTGGAGCAGACACAAATCCAACTGTTGCCAATTTTAGCACAAACACAGCATAAATATAGTTAAATTCTAGTACTTGAAAGGATTTTAGGCAATCACTTGTCAATTCATATTTCTATAGGAGAAAAACCAAACTACTGAATAATGAAAAGATACTTTAGAAGAACACTGGTACAACCGCAACAATAATAGCAGTAAGATCCTATCCTTATTTGCTGATAAGTGAATATCACTGATGTATGTGGGATTAATTTCTAAAGAATCAGACACTGAATTGCAAAGTTAGATTTTGTAAACGACTACGAAAATAAAGCAACTCTTAGGTAAGTATAATTTTTGATATTTAAAACATGTTGAAATGCCAGGAAATTGTGTGCTAACAGGCTGATCCAAGATTGGCATCAAAATACATTTTATTTTTCTGCTTACCAAGAGGACAACCTGAATAATTTCAAACAACTTCAGCTCTTATTTGAATACTTTAAATTTTATGTCAGATTCCTTTATGTAAAAACATACAAGAAATAATAAAAAGTTACATAAAATTTTTGCAAATGCTGCTTCTATCAGTTGTTTTATAAGAAAAAAAAATCAAAGTCCTTAAATTTATTTCTAGTCTCCTTTGCAGATAATTGAAATAATACTAGTGATATTGATGATCATATAAGATTTAGTGATTACTGGGTATAAATTCTTTGCAGTAGAATCTCTGTAATAATAAAACTCTCTGTTTTCTATGAAAATTACACAAAAATAACAGGTAATTTCTTTAGTGTTGATTCAAAGTTGTTTAAAAGCTATGTGACGAACATGTTTGCAATCAGGCAGCTGCCTACGTAGCAGCTGGTGGGATAAAATTTGGAAGTTATGGTAACTTGAGTGAATACAGTTTGCACTAAACTCTGTTGGAAATAAGTTGCCAGTAGTTTCATTCATTGCATTGCAAGAACTTCTCTACTTGTTTCTGCAAATTAAGCCAGACATTGGTGATGGTGGTGGTGGTTAATCTAAATGTGGTAGAAGAAGACTAATAGGTTTTAAAGGACTTTAATTAAGAAAAGATCCATTCTTCAAATCAAATTTTTTGCAATCTTTTCATCATTTTCCCACCACCAGTGGCTGCCAGAGAGAAGATGTAGTTCAAACAGATGTTGATTATTGCAGACTTGCTTCAAAACAGTTTTTTGCCTAGAAGTTCATCTAGCTGCTGCAAAAATGTAAGCAATGGATTTATTGTCCTCTCTCTCCCAGTGAGAACATCAATAGACATGTCTCGGGTACTCACTTTTCCCTTGGCAGGTGCAGGAAACCTTTTAATACGGGAGAGTCTCTTTTACTGTTTATATTGCAAACAAAAACAACAAGCCCTTTAGAAAAAGTGACTGAAGTACAAAACCATGTGTACATGTGTGTAGAAACAATAAATCACTAGGAACTTTGTTAATTTCTTTGAGGCTGGTTTTAGTCTCAGATCTTTAGTTTTCCACCCTTAGATTGTATAAGCTTTCCCTCCTATATGTTACTCATTAAACTTTGTTATATTACATTATTTACTATTTACAAATATAAGAAACCTATAAAAATGAGTTTCTAAGTATTATACATATAGAAGTAAATAATTATGCAATAGAAAATACAGCAATAAGTAAAATATACCCAGAACAAAGAAAACGGAAACATAAACATAAAACATAAAACATAGTAAAATGAATATCTAAAAAGGATATAGAAATTTTTGTTTGCTTGGTTGTTTATTTTTTTTTACTTCAATTTCTATATTATTTCAATCTGACCCTCAGTGTTTTTTTTTTAAAAAAATAGCTTGAAAAAGTACAAAATGTTTATACAAATTCAGAAACACGGGAAAGCAGAAAAAAAAAACCTCATGGAACATGGAAGACAGATAATAGTCAGCTGATTGAAATACTCATGACCAATAAAATAAATATTTAAATCAACCTTCATTATTGCCATTATAGCTTCCTTTGGAAAACCTGCAACTTGGAAACCATGAAGGAGCATAGTAATATTCAGCATTGCTGTGTCCAACATCTCTTGGCTATGCTTTTGTATTCTCATTATTTCAGAGTTTAATTTGCATTTTAAGATCTTGTCTCTCTATTTCTGAACTGAATTCATTTGGATGTACTTGGCTTATACACAGTAATTCATATTTCCTGAGGGATATTATAGAAATTAAAAAAATGCAAACTTGCAAATCTGAAGAGGAGAAATTGTCTGGAAAGAATAACTCAGTTACTAAATGTATGGTTAAAAAAACCAATAGTAATCAAGGCTATGGTTTTTTTTTTAAAAAAACACCATTGATGCAATACATTTATTAGACCAATTTAAGTTTTAGAGTAATTGCAAATGTTATGAATTTCCAAGTTATCTTAATTAGAAAGTTGATAACTAAATATCTCAATTTTAATATATATCAAGGGTCATGTACAATATGAGTGCATGAGAAATGAGTAAACTAAATATCAACTAGGTATGGACTTGTTATATTCCAAATATTGTTGAACTATGTCTCTTAGCATTGCTAGGTAACATGCTGTTGTGAGGATTATAACAATTCTGACTTACAAGTCAACTCCAAATTCAACTCCTCCACAAGTTTCAACTAAATAAAACAATTAGTAATTATATAAGGGGGAATACAAAGCAGTAAGAAAATATATAAGGATAATTCCTAGTGCCATTTTATGGTTGACACTTGGGCTGATAGAAGACATAATATCATGACTTTGGAATGCATGTTTCTTATTTATTTCTAATTCATGACTGCTCTACTTTTACATTCAGTGGAGGCTTAGCTGGTCATTTCAAATGAGAAAAAATACCAAAATTGGCTTTAGTAGCAAAATTATTTCCCAATATTCTGTAATAAATAAAAGGGAGAACAATTCATTTTGTTAAATTGTCTTGCTGCCATTTAGCTACTAGTATAGTATAGTCTTTATTGTCATTGTACAAAATAAATGCAACGAATTGGTTTTAGCCTCACTGGTGCAAAATTATAGTGGAAACGAAAAAAGAAAGAAAAGAAAACTAGTAATACGTTTTCGCGTGTGCATGGAATGATTGTGGTTGTATTTAAAAGTCTGAGAGTCCAAGGATAGAAACTATTTTTAAATCTATTTGTTCGTCTGGCTATGCTTTGATGTCTTCTGCTTGATGGTAGAAGTGCAAAGAGACACTGACCAGGGTGTGAATCATCTCTGAGTGTCTTCCTTACTCTGCTAAAGCAGCGAGACCTGGCGATGTCATCCAGTGGTGTTAGAGGGCAACCAATGGTTTCTTGTGCCAAATCGATCACACTCTGTAGTGCCTTCCTGTCTCCAGCTATTAAACCAGCATACCATACTATAATGCAATATGTGAGGATACTTTCTATGGTGGACCGATAGAAAGAGGTAATCAGCCGTTGTTCCACCTGATTGTTTCACAGGACTCTAAGGAGATGAAGTCTCCGTTGAGCCTTTCTAATCACCAGGGATGTGTTGTTTTTCCAGGTGAGATCTTGACTAAAAAGCACTCCCAAGAATTTAAAAGAGGAAATCCTCTCCACACAGTCCCTCTCGATATACAATGGGGCAGGTTCCTCTCTGTGCTTCCGAAAATCTAGGACCATCTCCTTTGTCTTACTAGTATTTAAATGTAAGTTGTTTCTTGACCACCATGCGGATACCTTCTGGACTTCTTCCCTGTATGCTGATTCGTCTCCTCCAGTTATGAGATCCAGCAGTTGGTATTACAAATGATTTTTCTGTATTAAGTTTTTGAGCTAGCATTAGCAGAACCAAGCATATTCTAATCCTAATGGTTTTTTTAAATCTAGGACTTAATTTACTTATAATTATAAGGTCCCCTCCCAGCCTAGTCCATTAAAGTATGCCATAGTGCTGCAGAGACCCATTTTGGGTCTTTCCTCTCAACATTTCTTCTTTTAGAGTTCCAGTTGCCCTGTAGCTGATTGATAATAAGGCACTGAAGTCAAGAGCACTATATTCTGAATAAAGGAAACTCTTTCAAGGTCAGACTCAGGTTGAGCTGCATGGGGTCTTCCCAAAGAGGCCATTGGAACTTCTTTGTTCCTCTCTGCTTTGGCCATGTTCATCTCAATGTACATCTGAAAGAAACAATTAACAATAGGGCACTCCACTTGGAATGTCTGGTGCACTTTGAAGCATCCACTGAGGAAAGCCATAAGAATGATACATCATTTTAACTGTGAGACTGTCAAAGTCATACAGCAGTTGAAAAAATGTCTCCACATGCCTTCCCAGCATGCAGACAGGGACCAGCTGTAGAGTCATTTCATATCTGACATGTCATTCCTCTAAAAACTGGCCTCCTGGGTATTTTGGTATGCAAAGATAGGAATACACGAATACACACACACACACACACACACACACACACACACTTACATACATACATACAGTACACATACACACACAGACAGACACACGCACACAGACACAGACACACACACACACACACACACACACACAGACACACATATATATATTACAGGACAAACCCATTTAATATTTTTTAAAGTGTGGCAAACATTTTTCATTTCTTTCAATCATTCATTCACAAGGAAGAGGGTCTGAACTTTAATCTTAAAGAATAACTTTTAAAATAATTAAATTATTCATCACGTTTAGCAATCTCTGCAAGAAATAGATTCATATATTTACCTTATATTAAAAATCATAGTTTTGTGTGTAGATATGTGTGTGTGCATAATATCTACATTTATTGACAATCTGTCAATATTAATTACTATTTAGAATGTCATTATTTTCATCTGAAGTTAAATATAACATTAAAAAACTATTATAACTTATATCACAATATTGATTGTTTAATCATAGTTTTAATCTAACCCCTTAATAATAAAATTTGTTACTTTATTTACTTCCCACCTTTATTATTTTTACAAAAAATTCAAGGCAGTGAATATCCCTAATATTCCTTCTTCCTCCTATTATCCCCACAACAATAACCCTGTGAAATGATATGGAGTGGCAGAGTGTGACTGGCTCAAAGCACGGAGCTAATTTTTCAGGCCTAAAGTAGGACTAGAACGCATAATCTCCTGATTTCTTACCTGGTGGCTTAACCACTAGGCCAAACTGGCTCAGCATATACATATACACATACACAGTAGACCAAGCAAATTTAACAATATATCTAAAAAGTAAAAAAGAAAAAAGAAAGGAAAATAATAAGGACTTGGTTTCCAGTCACATACTGTCCGCCCTCTTCTTTAACTCATCTTATTTTTAACAAAATGTGATTAGAATAGGGTTTTTTAAATGAGATATTTAATTTCAAGGCAACCATAATGTAGGAAGGAATTACATTAAGTCTACTTTTAAAATGCAATGAGAACATTTCGAAAATACAATTTTGCAAGTAAGTGGTTCTTACTTTAAAAATAAATTGTTAGTAAGTTATGGTAGCATCTTTCAGTATAATGCACAGTAACTTCTGAGCATTATACAGAATGAGATAATAGAATACTGGAATGGGCTGCGCAATCACTTTTTAAAATACATAAGTTACATATATTGATCTATAACAAGAACTGCGAAATCTACAGATAATCCCTTTAGCGTTAGTAAGCATTATGAACAATCTTTCTCAGTACCCAAAATTCAGGAGGGGTGGAAATGGAGGGGGAAGGGCTGATAAAGTAGTAATTAAATTATCATAGGCATCCTTAAAATGGAATATAAGAAGAGGCACAAACAATGTTAGGCTTTATGTAGTATAACCATAACTGCCTTTCAGGTTAGAGAGGATTGTTGAGACAAAAAATTAGATTATGCTGCTTTCAGATTTTGGGGTATAATGGATTCAGTTCTGTCACAGATCTCTTGCCATTTTGAGAGTCACATAGCTAATTTTTATAAAAAGTAAAATGAAGATTAGTTGTAGGTGATGCACTACATTTTTTTTAAAAAGCCAATAGAAATCAAATTGGAAAGAATTATCTAGCAGCAGAAGGCACAAGAGCAAGATCTTGTCTTTCTTCAAATGATAGGTATTCATCATCCTCCATTTATGGAATCTGGCAAAGCCCAAGTCTGTGAATTTTATCACAGCATTTAACCCGTTGTGAAAATTCTTTATCTAACCTCTTTTATTTGAATACTTTCCTCAAGGCTATTTACTTCTTTCAATTTTTAATTTTTAAAAAAAATTTTTTTTTTGTTAGAGTCAGAGACCACCCCTCAACCAAGAAACAGAGATGAGCACTGAGCCCTAGAGTCAGACATGACTGACAGGGAGACATTTTACCTTTTTACCTTTAGCCAGAGACTAAGGAAAGATCTATTTAAGAATCTTGATTTTAAATTCCTGTTGCAAAAGTTGGAAAATTGACTTTTCTCCAAGTATCCCTGATCAATCAGAAAATAAAGTACTTAATGTTCTTTTCCAGTTATTCTGAAATACTGTGGTTTAACAGTCATTTACTACTATTGTTGTTTTTCAGTTATTACTATTGTTATTCAGACGAAAGTCATTCATGCTTAGTCTTGACTACTGCAATGGATTCTACATGCAGCTGATCTTGATGATCACTCAGAAGCTTCAGCTGGTTTCGAATGAGATGGCACAAGCAGTACAGGTAATATGCTTCAGTATGCCCATGTAACATTTCTGCTTTGTGGGCTACATTGGCTGCATGGTCACCTGTTTGCTTCCATGTTCAATTCAAGGTGCTAGTTATTACCTGTAAAGCTCTACACGACATAGAGCCAGATTACTTGAGGTCTGTCTCTCATAGTAGCTGCCTGGCCAATTTGATCCTGCAGGGTTGATGTGTTTCATGTTCCTTCAGTTAAACCATTTCAGAAGAAGGCACCTTTTCTGTAATAGTGCCTGCTGTTTGGAACAGGTTTCCCTGAGATCTGAATTATTCTAATTCTGCTGTTGTTTTGAAGAGCCATGAAGATGAGGAAAGAGTGAAATCCCCCATTTCGTCATGTTTGCCATCTGCTATATTTATCTTTTGATTTTATTTATTTTTATTGTTGTGAGTTTCTCAGAGTTGAGAGTTGGATGACATGCAAGTTTAAATAATAACAATTATTATTAATGACTGTGGTAAAAGAAAGCAAAAATAGTATCTATAGTAATAGGCACCTTGGGTTTAATTCTAAAACATCTGGAACACGACTTGAACACTGTCGAGATCACCATCAATCAATTGCAAAAGGCAGCTTTACTTTGAATAGTTTACATCCTGTGATGACACCTTTAATGTTAAACAATGTCTGTTATTCCAGGTCCTTGGGAAGGACTCAATAAGTGGACAAAAATGCCAAATCCAGTCTAAACATTTGGCTGGGTGACAACCATAATAAATCATTTTTGTGTTATTTTCTAAATCTATCAGTACTCACCTCGTGGCTCATTGGTGTCACCAGCAATCAAACTTCTTTTGAGTCCAGGGTCATTTATGACCCGGAAATCTTAGATGAGCCTTAAGATCTCCTGCAAAAGTTGTAGCCAAATTGTAATATCATAAATGATTTTAAAAAATGAATGTATTAAATATGTGAGAATAGAACTTAATTGTCATTTTAAATGTACACTAATCAGCATACATTAAAATAAAATTACATTGCATTCAGCTCTCAAAAGACAATCATTATGCATATACCTATATATGTTACATATATTACAAACATCACAATCTAGTTCAAATCTATACATATAGATGGCGGGGTCTCTAACAATGCTTCTATCTCTAAGCTTATAGCGCTTATAAACAATATCCTGAATGTATTAGCGAGCTTCCTATGATTTTCTCAGCTGCTTTTACTACTCTCTGTATGAGAAGGCACTGCTACCATTAAACCAAAGATTGATACAATTTTAACAGGTTGTTAAAACGCTCTCAATTGTACCTCTGTAAAAACTGGCCAGGCCAGAAGGAGAAAGATGTGCTCTCCTCATCTGACACAGGAAGTGCAAACGCTGATTTGCATGCTTCACTAAAGATAATGTATGAAGAGACCAAGTCAGATTGTTAGTTATCTGCATCCCCACATGCTATTGACCACCTACACAGCTGCAGTCTTGATACAATACAATATAATAGTAGAGTTGGAAGGGACCTTGGAGGTCTTCTAGTCCAACCCCCTGCCTAGGCAGGAAACCCTACACCGTTTCAGACAAATAGCTATCCAACATCTTCTTAAAGACTTCCAGTGTTGGGGCATTCACAACTTCTGGAGGCAAGCTGTTCCACTGATTAATTGTTCTAACTGTCAGGAAATTTCTCCCCAGTTCTAAGTTGCTTCTCTCCTTGATTAGTTTCCACCCATTGCTTCTTGTTCTACCCTCAGGTGCCTTGGAGAATAGTTTGACTCCCTCTTCTTTGTGGCAACCCCTGAGATATTGGAAGGCTGCTCTCATCTCTCCCCTAGTCCTTCTTTCTCTTAAGCTAGATATACCCAGTTCCTGCAACAGTTCCTCATATGTTTTAATCTCCATACAAAGTAGAGTGTGACTATGCCGGCTCTTTCTAAAATCAACAATGATCTCCTTTGTTTTATTAACATTCAAAACCAAGTTATTTTTATTTTTAATTTATAACAACTATACATTTAAACCATTTAAAGCTGCATTTTGACCTTATTTCAGAAGCCAGTATGGCAAACATCCCATTGTTTTTAACTGAACGGTTATCAATTTTGACAGAATTCGAAATCATTGATATGGAGGATTGGTAGGGATCTTGGAGATCATCTAAGCCAGGGGTGTCAAACTGGCGGCCTGTGGGCCGGGTGCGTCAAATGCATGCCACACCCACCCCAGCTCCACGAATGGGAAAAACGTGAAATGTCACGTGACGGCAACGTAACGTGGTGAGTTTGACACCTATGATCTAAGCGAATCATCTGCAAGAATCCACTGTATATAAAACTAAAAATGTAAGAGTTGGAAGGAATTCTCTCTACTTCCAGGCTGTTTGTCTCACTACTAACAAAACTGCAAATCTCCTCTATTGCATGTTGCTTCCTGCCTTACAGGCTTCCTTTTCTCTAATGGCAACTGTTTTGATGTACTCTACATTGGCTGTTATTGGTATAATCTGCAGTAGTAAAACCCATTCTTTAGCTATTCATTTTTACTTCTGAACTCCCCCAGTATTGTGGATTTTTTACTCTTTTTCTCTTATATAACTTCTCTCTATATCTCTCTCTTAATCTCTCACCTAGAGACATAGAGATGAACACACACACATGCACATACACAAACAGTTTATATTACAACTTCGGGCATGTGATCTGCATTCAAACCCTATGATGTTTTCCTACCAATATGATACCATGTTTTCCCAGAAATTCTGAAAATAATAAATTTTGTATGGATTCTTTTATTTTCTCTAGTCTTACAGTCTTACAAAGAGCTCTATTCTATGGAACAGAAAGCCATTAAACCAGCGTTTCTCAAGCTTGGCAACTTGAAGATGTCTGGACTTCAACTCCCAGAATTCCCCAGCCAGTGAATTCTGGGAGTTGAAGTCCAGACATCTTCAAGTTGCCAAGCTTGAGAAACACTGCATTAAACCTAGTTCTTAAGCTGGGATTGATATGCCAGAAAAGCAGCATGTAAAATACAAGAAAACACACATAACATCTCCAGCCACCAGGAGGAGCTTTCTCCTTTGTTTTTGTTTTTTCAACACCATCATGTAAGGATATAGAAAATATTTGAAGACTCCAAAATTATGCTTAATTCTAAACCAAGACCTATGCGTAATAAAGAAACCTAATTTACATTCACTTCAAATTCAAAGGAACAATGAATGGAAACTTTTGGAATGGGGTGGGGTATCCTTTCCTTGAAATTAGTTTGCCCTTAAATAAAGATATATAAGTACAATAGGTAGATTTATTACCCTGTAATTAAAATGATGCCCATGAATACTTTTCATTGTGTCCTATTTTAGAAATACTTACTTGGCTCTAATTGCATCATTATTCAGGTGGAAAATAGAATGAAAATAATATCTGCTCTATTGATCAGTAAGCTCAATAAATAATGAAATAAAAACAATTTTATGAGAAATAGCGAAGGGATAGTGACATTTTTTTCCCCTTTCCTCCCCCTGCAAACTTGCTCAAACCCACTCTAGATCATTGCCCAGTTGACTGAATCCTACATAATCTGATTTATCTCACAGGACCACCAACTCAAAGAGCAAAGTAGGATTCTACACAAGCACTTTTTAAAGTTAGATTACTGGAGGGTTTTGTCAAAATTTCTGTGTTTAGGTTGGGCATGTACTCTGAATCTTAGCATTGCAAGGCATGTACCTCCTACTTAAGTAAACTGGAGGCAGACAATAGTATATTAGCTTATGAGGTGGTGTCAAGAGATCTTAATTCACACAGAGAATTTTGAGTAAGCTTGGAGAAGAACTCAGATTTTGTTGCACTTGTGGTATGTGTGAAAACTTTATCAGTATCATTATTTATTATTGGCAGAGAATGCTGCATGATACATGAATATGATTAAAATTAATAATAATCTAGTTTGCATGTTAATAAAAGTGCAATATGAAAGCTTCACTTAACAATGTTCATAATGGAGGTCAATCTTCATGGGCTAATCTGGTAAAATCATGGCATATAGAAGATGGTACACTGAATATAAAATGAACAACTGGTAAAAAAGCATACGTTAATGAAGGAAATCAAAGAAAATAGACAAGGTATGGGTTTGTGAAACAATGAAAAGGAAGGATATATTTGAAGGAAAGTGGTTTGATTTTATGGAGTGGAATTGATGAGTACAGGCACAGAAATGAAGGTATATATTTAATTAAGAATTAAAAGAGAAAACTGTGTGTCATAAAACATAAATTGAGCTTATATAGCTTATTGTGGATGAATATAAAATTAGAAATTCAGAGGTCAGTTATAGTTATGTTCCAATGAGTGAAAAGATTTGGGCTTTAAAGGAAAATTGTACAATATTCAGAATGAATAGGATCTGGGGATTGGAAATACTCTATTGGGTGACATAATGGATGAAAATAAGACGAGACTATAGAAAAGCACATGGAGATGTAAGAATAAATGAGAATAGTGTACCTGCTTGGGGAAAAAAAACTATTTCAAATATATATTAATTAATTAGATTAAATATAAGAGTATTTATTTAATTATTATTTTTTACTTTTTACTTTTTTACTTTTTTTACTATCTTTAGATAGTATAATCCAGGTTTGGTTTTAGTTCTCAGAAGTCTTAAATCTCAATGAGTTAATTCTGTAAATGCTGCTTTTCTATCAAATGGTTACACACACACACAATTTATACAGTGTGAGTTAATGTTTACTTTATACAGTAACTTCATTTTTAAAAAATATTAATTAATTAATAATATTTAATAATTTTTTAAAAGCAAGTAATTGATTAGCTAGCAAATAATATCTTTTTGCTATTGCAAGATGGCACTCCAAAAGCAGTTTTTAAAATCTTTCATTTTGAGACAATTAAACTCTATGTAATTCTTCAGAAATCAAAAGGTTCAGTATCCAAGTACTTACATGCTGAGGAAAAGAGGATTAATTGCTTTGTTAAAAGTTGGACTTAAGATCTGTTGATGTTGGCAGTTGATTAAAATAGTTGAAATGTATCTCAGATTGTTACTGATTGCTCTATGCAATCTTCCTTTTGAATCTGAAGTCACACAACAGGGAGCCAGATTCAAAATGATTCACTCCCAGGGTAAATGTTTTCTCTACCTTATGAGGACTATCAGACCCAAACACATACAGAAATGTAGGATTTCAGATGCAATCCAGTCACAGAATTCCCTCTACCTCATTCAGTTTTCCAAAGAAATACAGTATGTATGTACAATGGACAACTAAAATAATAAGAAATTTTAAGAAAATGTGTAGTGAAGCAGCTACGTAAACATGTTAACTTTGTCTCTAGTTTTTCAGATCCCTAATGAGTACATAAACTAGTTTTAAATGTGTCCCAAACCCTTAATTCTTAATTTGGTGGAGTTATGAAAGTGAAATGGTTGTCGATGAGACTAATTCATTTTTTCTTCTATTTAATCATGTCCAGTTCCTAATCAATACAATAAAAAGGGGCAATATAAATAATTATACAAAAAAAAAACCTTGGGAAAGAGGACAGAAGATTGTCCATAAGAAAACCTGTTCATCTTTTCTCCCATGGACATTTTCTTAGCAGTTACTTAGCAATGAAACTGGCCCTAAATGTGCTTTTTAAAAAAAGCATCTTTTCATACACCAATAACTCACAGGCTATCAAGGATCTTTCTGCATTGGTGTAAGCTCCAAGGCTATAAAAACCATCTCTTTCTGCAACTGGATCTTTACAAACGGGGATGATGTTGAAAATATTCTTGTGGTATGGCAATCTTTTCTTAAATGTGGAGGAAGATGTTTAAGTGAACAAAAGACATGTACTAAAACATAGATACTGACAATATCTAATTTAGGTGTTTAATGTATTTTAAAATTGTGTTCACTCTTAAACCAAGTGTATGAGCTCTCACATCCTGTTGTGCCTTTCCACTGATTAAAAAAGTCAAAATGGAAAAGGCTGAAATAATTCCTCTATTGCCACCTCCTGGCCATGGAAGATAGAATCATGGTGATTAGTGGCTCTGCAAAGAAGCTGAAAAAACAGTGGGCCACCTGGTTAGCTGCTACAAGATCAAACAGACTGACTACAAGCAACGGCACAACAAAGTAGCAACAATGGTGCATTGAAGATCTACAAGAAATATCATTTGCCTGCAAGCAAGAACTGGTGGGAAAGTCATAGAAAATGAAACTAAATTGCTCTGGGATTTTAGAATTCAAACAGACAAGCACCAGCCACATAACACCTCAGACTTAACAAGCGTTAAGAAAGACAAAAGAAATCTGGCTAGTGGATATGGCAGAACCTAGTGACAGCAGAATAGAAGAGAAAGAACTAGAGAAAATAACAAAATACAAAGATCTGCAAACAGAAATAGATCAACTGTGGCAAAAGCAAGCAAACGTAGTACCAATAGTATTAGACAGCTGGAGCACCACTTGAACACCATCAGCATTGACAATTCACCATTAGTCAATTGCAAATGGCAGCTTTACTCAAAACAGCTTACATCCTGCCGTGACAACTTTTAACACCATCAAACATCCACATCTACCTATGCTTGAAAAGGACTTAATAGGTAGACAAAAATGCCAAATCCAGTCTGAACATCTAGCTGACTGTGTGATGAACAATAATACTTTTCCAGAGTTTACAAGACAGTTGAAAAAATGCTATTCTGATTATCAGACTATTTGTTTACTAATTTCAGCTTGATTATTATTTTGTAAATGAAGTACATTTACACAATCATTTCTTCCCAAGTTTCTACAGGAAACAGTAATCATTCTGTGTCATTTATATGAAGAAATAAGACATGATTTTGCTGCATATGTTTATGTTAAATATAGTAAACTCTTTCCTTTTAGCAACTTCCATTGATTTCCAGTTCATTTTACCATAGTCTGTCTCAGGGGTGGGTTCCTGCCAGTTCTAGCCTCTTCTATAGAAGAGGTTCCACAAATCTATCGTGCCATTTAGAACCGGTTCCAGCTCCCTCCCCCTGCCTGTCTGCACCACACTTGCCCCGCCCACCACTCACTGATTGGCTGGCTCACCAATCGTCCTGCCCGCCTCTAAGAGTCCTATCTAAACCTTAAAGTCTTAAAGCTGTTAAGTTTAAACATCCCTGTGGGTTTATTTTCTAAAGGGTTAGGGATACAAGGGTCTTGTAACTTGACAGCTTTAAGACTTGCACGCTTCAATGCCAGAGTTCCTGAGCCAACATGACTGGAGGAGGAATTCTGGGAGTTGAAGTCCACGAGTCTTAAAGCTGTCAAGTGTGAACACCCCTGGGTTTTTTTTTTCTAAAGGGTTAGGGGTGCAAGAGTCTTTGAACTTGACAGCTTTAAGACTTGCATGCTTCAAATGCCAGAGTTTCTGAGCCAACATTTTGGTTGCTATGCAGGAGCGTTGTTAAGTGAGTTTCGCCACATTTTACAAATTGGCCACGCCCACCCAGTCACATGACTGCCAAGCCTCTCCCACTTGGTCACATGGCTGTCAAGCCACTCCCACCTGGTCACATGGCCGGCAAGCCACTCCCACAAAGCAGGCCACACCTACAGAAGAGGTTCTGAAAAAATTTGAAACCCACCACTGGTCTGTCTGCTGCAAAAGGGAACATTGGTTTAGATTAGCAAGATTCCACTCAAATCTTTAAAGGCATATCTATTTATACCAGTTTATAGTTTATGCCTGCTAAATATAGTAACTGATTATGATTTTAGTCTGTGTGATTATCCTGCTTGTGAAGCTTGCTCATTTCATAAAACTTTTAAGTGTTCAACTGAATGTAATGTACAACTAATGTAATTCAGTCCTAATTGTACCTATTCAACAGGTAATTGTACCTATTCAACATAAAACTTACCTAGCCATGACATCTTTCACCTTACAGAAAACTGCCATACAAATTCATTATCTTTGTCCACGCAGCTTGACATTATTTATTCTAATTTGCTATCTCCTTCCTAGATATCAACAGAGGAACTTTCCCTTCCTTTCTGCAACTTCATCCTTTGCAACTGAAAAAAATTGAACATGGGAACCATAAATAAACTTCAATAAATAAAATAATATAAAAATATGGACCATTCCTCAGCTGTTAAAAATATTTCTAAGCTGTATCCCAGATACAAACGTTTTATATATTTTTCCAAAAGGCTATTAAATTCATAAGAGACTGAATAATAAAGCTACATTTGAATCATTATTCCTGAAATCAATTTTTCTGTCCACTGCAAGGATTTATTTATATTTTTAAATTGTCAGAAGAAAGCACATAATGTGGTAAGAGCCTTAAGAGCAGGGGTGAAATCCAGCAGGTTCTGACAGGTTCCGGAGAACCGGTAGCAGAAATTTGGAGTAATTCGGAGAACCGGTAGAGGAAATTTTGAGTACTGTGTTTTTCAGAGTATAAGACACACCTTTTTCCCCTCAAAAAAAAGAGTTTGAAAGTGTGGGAGCATCTTATACACTGAATACAGCATTTTTGGCCTCCTGAAACCCTTCACCAAAATGGCCGTGCATAGCCTTTAGGAGGTTTATAGAGTGCTCCTGGGGGCTGAGGAGGGCATAAATGAGCGAAAAACAGGCAGTTTCCCCACCCCAGCAGCACTCTATAAGCCTCCTAAAGGCTATGCATGCCCTTTGGTTGACAAAAAAGGGCCCATTTTTGCAAAAAAAAAAAAAAAAAAGGGCATTTTTGCCCCCCCCCCCCCCCGAGCACTCTACAAACCAGCGAATGCCACCTCTGGCTGGCCCCAGAGTTGGATGGGAATGGAAATTTTGCAGTATCCTTCCCCTGCCACGCCCACCAAGCTACACCATGCCCACCAAGCCACGCCCACAGAACCAGTAGTAAAAAAAATTGAATTTCACCACTGCATAAGAGTCACATCCCTGTATAAAGTAATACAATTCAAGAATACTGTACCATCTGATGGGCTATTTATGTTGGGAGGTTCTCAAATATTATAGCAGGGAATGCTGATGTTCATTGTTTCAGTAATTCAGTTTAATTATTTCCACCACTCTGCACCACAGATCAGTTTTCTTTGAACCATTTAACCCATCATCATACTGATCCTTCCTTCCTCCCTCCCTCCCTTGGAATTAGTATTGTATTAATTGTATTTTACTAAATAAACCACAGTTGTCCATTCTCAGGGTCCAGAAGCATCATCCAAATTAAAGCTCTCACAGCATTCAGATACGAGAGACCTTCCCCAAGGAAGGGATCCAGCACGAGTCTAAAATCTCCAAAGACTAAACCTCTGGTCCCTGTAAGATACAGATTGGATCCTGCAACATTATCCTGGGATACTTACAGTTTATTTGCCTTGATTCATAAATTAAGGCTGAACAAAATATAAAAATCCAACCATACCCTGAACTATAAAAAAATGGAATGAATCATCTAGCAAAAGCTGGTGTGAGAAACCTCCAGCCATTGTATTACATGTCACAATGGAGTCACTGTGTGTGAGTTGGGCAACTATATCAAATTGTTTAAAAAATAAATGAATACATATGTCCTTGGCCTAATTATAATAATTATCAGTTCACTCTTGTAGGCAGAATCATGTATTGTTGGATAGGGTGGGGAAAAAAGACGGGGGAGGGAGGGAGGGAGGGAAGGAGGGAGAGAGGGAGAGAGAGAGAATCAAAAAATGGAAAGAGTGCAAGTACCAGAGAAAATTAAGGGGGCAGGCTTTATTCATATCTATAACCAACATGTTACAAGTTCCTGGCACATCTCCAAAAGAAAGGCCATTTAAAAACATATCCATCTGAAAAAAACTGCAAAGCCTGTTAGCATGAGCTAAGCATTTCCCTGTTCCAGAGTGAAAGCAGCATTAAAATACTCTTAAACATGAAAGTGTTGTGTATGCACACACATATGCAGACAACTAAGGACCATTTTTGAAGTAGTAAGCAACATTGACATCTTCCAAAAATCACATTGTTGTTTCGATGCTTCAAGTAGGATGCTTCATTTGCACCATGTGTGAAGCACGTACTTCATGTGCCTTGCAAAGATCTATTAATTTCCAAGTGCCATATAAAGAAGACGTGCTATCCTAGAATATAAGATGAAAAGTATTGTTTCCTAATAAGAAACCCTGCATAAGTAATTGTAGCAGATTCTCTAATGATTTCTACAAGCCTCCTCTTTGCATGTTATTACAGATAAAGATTGCTGAATCAGCCATCTCCATGGCTTTATAAGGGTTAGATTGCAATTCTTGTAACCCAGTTAGCACAAGAACAATCTAGAGCAGTGTTTCTCAACCTTGGCGACTTTAAGTCCTGTGGACTTCAACTCCCAGAATCCCCCAGCCAGCTGGCTGGGGAATTCTGGGAGTTGAAGTCCACAAGACTTAAAGTCACCAAGGTTGAGAAACACTGCGGGATCGCATCTCACCTCATACATCCCTGCGACCAATTCGCTCCCACAGGAAGGGACTCCTCCGGGTGCCGTCCACTAAGCAGTGTCAACGGGCGGCGCCCAGGAGTAGAGCCTTCTCTGTGATGGGCCCAACCCTCTGGAATGACCTCCCCCCCGATATCAGAACTACTACCGACCTCCGCTCCTTCCGACAGAAACTTAAGACCCACCTGTTCCAATTAGCTGGCTTAGCTGATTTATAGTCCCACTTTCAACCTCCTGGCAAACATCTTATTTTGGGGTATTTTTAAGGGTAATTTTTAACTTTTTATTCGAATTTTAATCCATTATTGTACAGTGTATATCCTACCTCCTCCGTCTATCTATGTATATCTATATTTTTGTATCCACATTGTTTTAATATGACTGTACCCCGCCCCGAGTCCTGTCAAGGAAAGGGCGCGGTCTATAAATTAAAGTATTATTATTATTATTATTATTATTATTATTATTATTATTATTATTATTATTATTATTATTATTATTATTATTATTATTATTATTATTATTATTATTATTACTGCTCTAGAGGCTCCAAACAGTGACTGCTAAGTAAAGTTGTTCATGTAATCTCAGCTTGGACATTTCTCTAAGGTCCCTTTCCATTTCTGTTCATTGTTCCCCATATAGCAGCATATAGCATTACAATATTTTACAGTTTGTGGAATCATTTATAAGGAGTGAAAGTAGGAACCTCCACTCATTTGTTTATGCCATTAATGGAATTAGCTGAATGGAAGATGGGCCCCAACAAAATCTATTTGCTAAGGGAGAGAAATAATCTAGAAGCAAAGAGAGGCCATGAATGAATATATCTTGATAATGGCTGGCTAATTAATATAAATTACATTAAGCTTCTCTATTAAATAAGGAGACTTGGAGTGTTTGTTACATTTCATTTCTTAAAAATAAATCTATTTTTCAGTTATATCTTAATCTGCAGAACCTTTACTAGCCTGAATAGAAGTAATGCAGCTCAATCTGCTGTTCATGTGCTAATTATTGATGGGCAACTTCAGCAGCAACTTAGAAATGAAAAACTTTATAGAAAATAATGTGGTTATTCTAAACTTAGAACAGACCATTTTCGATCTAAGTAACACATGGGGAATTCAGAAATAATTCTCCAAATGTAGAACTGAATAGGGGGGGAGCCATACTTGCTAGACCTGGCCTTAACAGCATCCTAATACCGCATATCATGTCTTGCATCCACAAAATGTAAATACAATACAGACATTCCTCACAATCTGGACTTTTAACTATCAGGTGCTGTCTGTCAGCGTTCCAGATAGCATCCAAAAGTAAATCAGAGTCCAAGGCAAAGTATTGCTCAAAGTTCCAATTTATTAAGAGAACCATGCTGGCACATCTGGGGGAAAACCTGAATCTGAAGCTTCTTCCGTTCCCCCACACTCCCAAGTTAAAGTTCATGATCTTGCCCCCACACCCACAAGTCCATCACATGGCCCAATCTTCCACTGCCATGCTGGCAGTTCCACCCATCCAGTTCCGGTCAGGTGCAGAGGTGCCAAGACAAAGGATGACCTTGGCAATCTATTTTATTTTGGCTACATAACATTCTACTCTGTATCATCCCCCTTCCCATTTCCCCACTGTAGAAACAGCATAGTAGAATAGAAGTGTGGCAGGCCAAAGATCCAAAAGGAACATGGCTGCAGGCCTGACACTGTCACCTGTGAAAGTGCTAGTGCATATTCAGATATGCATATAGATACTCCTGCCTAGGAAAATCATTGGTGAGTGCGACTTACAATACAGGGACCAGGAAGAATGCCCTCCTTGGTTTCCATTCATTTATTTATCCATGAAATAGGACTTTTGAAAAAAGTTATAATTTTTAGTTAGTTCTTCCTGGCTAGGTCATCAGTCAGAGAACTGGCTGAAATCCTCAGTTAAACAATGTGATAGAATCCTAATTAGCACGGACAATTCAAATTCACACTGCATTTTCAAATGTTTTGATGCATTAAAAAAAACTACTGTGAAAACTAGCATATCAAGAAGATTATATAGAGTTTACTTCTTAGTCTACTAACTTTCTACTTGAAAGGACTTTTTAAGGAAACATTCAGATATGGTATCTCACCCTTGGTTCCAAATAGCACCTTTCCAAATATTCAGCCTATTCCAATAGAAGAAGTGAATATATAGGGTTAGAATATGTATTTTAGGATTGAACCGTGGAATCTTTGGTGCTCTCTGAGTTTGGATGTTTGCTTGTAGATGTTTCACTACCCAATCGGGTAACACCAACAGTACCAACCTCATCGAGCCTATCCACCCTACTTACTGTCCTATCTCATTTTGCAGCATCCAGATCATGATGCACTGGCAAGATTATTCATGATGTTGAATCTATCTTATTTTCTAATTAAGGCTTTTGCAGATTCCAAGAGCGTCATAATTAGGGCCTATGTGGAGGAGCAGGGGAAAGCAGGAAGATCATGCATCATATCAAAAGTGGTTGCCTGTTTTTTTATTGGACAATAAATTGTTCTAAGGTTGTTCATCCATTTCTGATAGCATTGCTACGGTCGCAAAGACTAATTGAATTCGGTTGTGCCGAGTAAGTAAGAGTCAGGCAAAAATAAGGTGCTGTGAGGCACTTTTGATTTTGACAACACATACATTTGCAGATTTAATACAAATGAAGAAACTTAAGAGATTCAGAGAGAGAAAAAATATTTTGTGCCATTAAGGGTTGTCAAATAGAAATGGGCAAATAGGAATATCCTAGATGAAAATGAAATCATGGTCTCGTTTGACGCCACAGCAGTCTTTACATTCATAGATACAGAACTAATAAACGAATCCATGAGAGTAGTACTACACAGAACACACAGCATAACCATATACACCAAGATTGAAATACCCAGATTCATGGACCTTATCAATCTTTTCCTGACTATATATTTTTAGTTGGAATTATATATATGTGTGTGTGTGTGTGTGTGTGTGTGTGTGTGTGTGTGTGTATGTATGTATGTATGTATGTATGTATGTATGTATGTATGTGTGTTACAACCCCTGGTATGACTAAATATGGGAGGAAGGTCACTACTCCCTCTTTCTGTCCTTCGGCTCATCACAGAAGACCATGCAGGCAGAAAACCATATTTTTATTTTTAATGTTGCCTTTTTATATTTGTGTTGTATTAATTAGTTCAAATCCCAGTAAGGGTATGGCTAGCTGATGAGAGCTAATTAGCTCGAAATAGATCTATACTAGTCTCCCTTTATTTATTTATCAGTACAAATACAACACAAATATATATATATGCTGGTTTTGTTGTATTCAGGTCTTTTCCCGTGTAAGGTTGAGATTGTCTTTGCAACGTTTCGGCAGGATCACACCTGCCATCTTTACCCATGAAAATCTACGAAAACAAATTATATATATATATATATATATATATATATATATATATATATATATATATATATATATATATGTGTGTGTGTGTGTGTGTGTGTGTGTGTGTGTGTGTGTGTGTGTGTGTGTGTGTGTGTGTGTGTGTGTGTGTTGTATTTGTACTGATAAATAAATAAAGGGAGACTAGTATAGATCTATTTCGAGCTAATTAGCTCTATACTAGTCTCCCTTTATTTATTTATCAGTACAAATACAACACAGTTTCAGTTTCAGTTTATTAAATTTATAAACCGCCCCCTCTCCCCGAAGGGACTCGGGGCGGTGTACAGACAATAAATATACAATAGACAACAAAACAAAACACAAAACCCCAGACAAAACAACTTAAGCACACAGTCTGTACAATAACCATAAACTAACTGATAATTAAAACCAATTAAAACCAATTAAAATACCCCAGAATTTAAAAATTTTAAATGCCATCCAGGAAGGTCAGGATTAGGTTATTCTTATAATTGCGATTGGGCCAGGCCAGCTAATTGGAACAAGTGGGTCTTGAGTTTCTTACGGAAGGAGCGGAGATCAGCAGTAGTTCTAATATCGGGGGGGAGGTCGTTCCAGAGGGTTGGGCGTGTCACAGAGAAGGCTCTACTCCTGGGCACCGCCCACCCGCATTGCTTAGCGGATGGTATCCGGAGGAGTCCCTCTCTGTGAGAGCGGATTGGTCGCAGGGATGTGTGGGGTAGGATGCGATCCCGCAGATAACTAGGTCCTGAGCCATGGAGCGCTTTAAAGATGATAATCAACACCTTGAAACGCACTCGAAAAGCCACAGGCAGCCAGTGCAGCTCGCGCAGGAGCGGTGTTACATGGGAGTACCTAGTACTCCACATAATTGTCCGCGCGGCTGCATTCTGGACCAGCTGCAGCCTTCGGGTGCATCTCAAGGGGAGCCCCATGTAGACAGCATTGCAGTAATCAAGGCGGGAAGTCACCAGGGCATGAGTGACTGTGCGAAGGGTGTCCCGCTCCAGTAGGGGGCGCAATTGGCGCACCAGGCGAACCTGGTGGAACGCCCCCCTAGCCACGGCCGTCACATGGTCATCCAGCGACAGCCAGGTATCTAGGAGGACGCCCAAATTGCGCGCCCTATCCACCGGGGGCAGTTGTTCACCCCCAATGGCCAGGGATGGAACCCACTGGCTAAAGCGGGGTGCCGGTAGCCACAGCCACTCCGTCTTGGAGGGGTTGAGCTTGAGTCTGTTGTCTCCCATCCAGACCCGGATGGCTTCCAGACACCAGGACATCACCTCGATGGCTTCGTTGGGGTGGTTCGGGGTAGAGATGTATAGCTGAGTATCATCGGCGTACAGATGATACTCAACCCCGAACCCTTGAATGATCTCGCCCAGCGGTTTCATGTATGTGTTGAACAGGAGAGGTGAGAGGACCGACCCCTGCGGCACCCCGCACGTGAGCAGCCTCAGGGTCGACCTCTGCTCCCCTGCCAACACACATTGCATCCGACCGGAGAGGTAGGAGGAGAACCACCGCAATACGGTGCCCCTCACCCCCATCCCCTCCAGCCGACGCAATAGGATACCATGGTCGATGGTATCGAAAGCCGCTGAGAGATCTAAAAGGACTAGGATGGAGGAGCAACCCCCATCTTTCGCCCTCCAGAGATCATCCACCAACGTGACCAAAGCCGTCTCAGTGCTGTGACCGGGCCGGAAACCGGACTGGCGCGGGTCTAGATAATCAATTTCCTCCAGGTGTCGAGGGAACTGTTGCGCCACCACACTCTCAACAACCTTCGCTAGGAAGGGAAGGTTGGAGACAGGACGATAATTGGCTAACTCTGCTGGGTCCAGAGAAGGCTTCTTAAGCAGGGGCCTCACCACCACCGCCTCTTTCAAGACGGCTGGCAAGGACCCCTCACTCAACGAAGCGTTCACTAGTCCCTGGAGCCAGCCTCGTGTAACCTCCCAGGCTGCCAGTATAAGCCAGGAGGGACACGGGTCCAATAAACATGTGGTGGCCCGCAGTCGCCCACGTAACCTGTCCATATCCTCGGCGGCAACAGAGTCAAACTCCTCCCAGAATGGTCCCTCAAGACTCGCCTCCGATGTCTCCCCTAGATCACTAAAGGAGACCCATTCACTCCGGATCTGAGCAATTTTGTCCTGCAGATATTCCCCAAATTCCTCTGCTCTACCCTGCAAAGGGGCTTCCCGCGGCCTCTGTGAAAGGAGGGAGCGGGTCACCCGAAACAGGGAGGCAGGGCGGTTTTCTGTGGACGCAATAAGAGTGGCATAGTATCGACGCTTAGCCACACTTAGTGCCACAAGGTAGGTCCGTAAATAGGCTCTTACCTGTGTTCGGTCAGATTCGGAGCGAGAGGATCTCCATCTGCTCTCTAGGCATCTCTTGTGGCGCTTCATCACCCTTAGCTCCTCGGAGAACCAAGGGGCCAGGGTGGTTCGCTGCCACCGGAGAGGCCGCAAAGGCGCAACCCGGTCCAAGGCCCCGGCCGCCACACTATTCCATGCGGCCACCAGGTCCTCCATCCGGGAGCGGGTCAGGGCTACAGGAAGTGGCCCAAGCTCCATCTGGAACCTATCAGGTTCCATCAGTAGCCTGGGGCGGAACCATCTAGGACCTTCTGGTTCCGCCTCCCCGCGATGGGGGGTAACGCCAGGGAAGTCGAGCCGGAGAAGTGAGTGATCTGACCATGACAGGGGTGCAATGACCAAATCCCCTATTCCCAGATCACTCTTCCACCGACCAGAGATAAAAATAAGGTCCAGCGTTAAAAACATTAAAAATAAAAATATGGTTTTCTACCTCCATGGTCTTCTGTAATGAGCCGAAGGACAGAAAGAGGGAGTAGTGAGCTTCCTCCCATATTTGGGCATACCAGGGGTTGTAACACAAATACATACATACATACATACATACATACATACATACATACATACATACATACCAACAAAACAAAGGAATACCACTTTCACGACTCATAGCAGAGACCATAATACAACATTTAGAATCTATAGCACTTCCATGCATACAACCCAAGTATGGATCTGCTATATACAGTAGATCACACCTTTATCATTATAAAAAGGACTAACTAGAGAAGATACACAAAACTATCAGTAACATCTTCAAAGGAATAAAATTTCCAAGGAAGAAGAAAACAACAACATGCTACCTTTGCAATGATGGCAAATTAAAAACACAACTCTATTGTAAAAGAACCCACACCAACCAAGTGGTCCTCTATCAAAGTAACAACCCAACCTCCCACAAGAGAAACAGTGTAAGAACACTATTTAGATGAGCACAAACACACTGCATTAACCCTGAACGTCAGTAAAAGGAAACATGCATGCATAAAGTTTTGTAACTTTATCAAAAACTGCCTGACTCAATCCAATATAGCACAATCAAGTCAAATATTGACAAGAATAACAGTTCCATACACAAAAACATCTCAGAAATCACCAACAGACTATTACAACCACATGGGATCACCATAACATAGAGACTTACTAAAGTCCTCCAAAACATTCTAAGTAAATTAAAAGACCCAGCAGCCCAAGAAAAAAATCTACAACATACATTGTAAGTATTATAACAGCCAGCCTGAAGGACAAACAGGCAGACAACTAGCTGAGCACACCCATCCATCAACACCAACAGTCAGAAGACATGATGGAAATTCCTTAATTTCAGAACACATGGACAGACTTAACCATAGTTTCAATTGGGAAACACTCCTTAGTGGTACTACTGATGCTACCTAGTTTGGTAATGAAATTTCTGCAAGAAAACAACCAAGCTCAGAAGGCACCAAGGACTCCACAATATAAGTTAAAATCACATGATTTTTACAATTGAATAGAAAATAACAACCTAAAAATAAATTTAAAAGCAGGATTAAAATTTAACAACAATAACTACAGTAATGCCTTCTTTTAATCTTCTCTTCAATAGCCTGAATATATGCAGCTATTTCAATTATAAAGATGGTGGGATATCCATGCTTAAATTGTACAGATGTGTGAATGCTGTTAAATATTAAATGAGCCTTTTACATGAGTCTCAAGGGACAGTAGAAAATTGTTCTTATGCTTTCTTCCAATCCAATTCCTACCCCAACTGCTTTTACTCATCCTGTATGGGAAACATCTTTGGAATAGAGACAATTCCTATCAGGAATATTATACAAAAAGTTAACTATTTGGATGCTGCAATTCATGATGGAGACCTTGGCCACACTGTTTACTCATTTTGCAGTCATCTACTACAAGCACATTGAACAAAACAAGATCTAGGACTGAGGCCTGAACCTTGTAGTACACCGTTTGTAACTGGTCTCTTTCAGTGTCCCATTAAAGTCACACACTGAGGTCTATCACTGAGCCAGCTTCCTGTCCTCTGAACCACCCAGTGATTAAGCCCTAGTCTGTACAATTTTTTATGAATTTTTTTTTATGTGGCACTTCATCAAATGCTTTACTAAAATCCAAAAAGGCTACATCCACAGCACCACCTTCATCCAAAATATTAGTGAGTAAGAAAGTCAGTCAGATTAGTTTGACATGATCCACCCTCAGAAAAGCCATGGATCCATCAAGTTGTGCACTTTCAAATGTTTGTCAATCCATATTTTTTTCAAGAGTGATTCCATTAACTTCACTACTACAGAAGTTAAGCTCTTTGGTCTATAGTTTCCAGCTTCTTCCCCAGCCCCCTTCCTGTGGATGGGTACAATATTAGCTGTTTGCCAGTGCTTTAGAACTTCACCTCTTAGAAGAGACTGGTTAAACAGATCAGTTAATGGTCCAGCAAGCACACCTAGAATTTCCCACAGAACTCTGGGATGAACACCATCCAGACCCATTTGGATAAAAATAAGATTTTTGTCATCAACACTTCATGGATTCGCCCAGCAGCTTTAAAAATATTAAATCCTCTGTCCTTTATCCCATCCCTCCAAAACAAGATATACTACATTTGTCTTTCATAAAGAATAGTAATGTACTCTTCAGCAGATATATAGGCATCCCAAAGTGCCCAATTAAATATATAGTATTTACACATATCCCTTATGCTTAATATATAGAATATTTAAACATATTGAGATATTTAGAACTGCCTCACACGTGTCTTTGTCTGAAAATTTAGAGGCTGGTTTGGAGGCTCCTTTACTCTGGCCTTGATAGATAAGTAGCCGCACCCACAGAGACGAGATAAAGTTCCAAGGATGGCTTTTTCCAAGAAAGACTATTTAACTTTCGATCAGGCACCCTAGTGAGGTAAAGGAAGGAAACCCATTATATGGAATAACACCGAGAGAGGATTTGGGTGAAGGATGGCATTCTACAGGAGGGCTGAATGAAATATACCCTACATAGAGTATTGTAAAATGCAGGGCTCACCCACCTAACAGCTTGCTGTCATCGCTCTTGAGTGAAGAATACTTCATGCATTCGCCTGCTTCTTTCATCCCCATTCACTTGGTAAGAAACAAAATTCTAAGAGCCTTTTCATAAAATTATCCACAAGGGAAAATTAGTTCAGCGGTTTGAATCCCTAACACTGTGTAACAGAGTGAGATCGTTACCTGTCCCAGCTTCTGCCAACCTAGCAGTTCGAAAGCACAGAAAAAATGCACAGAAAAAATGCACAGAAAAATAGGAATCACCTTGATGGGAAGGTAACAGCGTTCTTTGCGCCTTCGACATTTAGTCATGCGTGCCACATGGCCACCGAGACGTCTTCAGACAGTACTGGCTCTTCGGCTTTAAAACAGAGATGAGCATCGCCCCCTATAGAATTCTGAGAATACCAGTAAAGAGGGAAGATGCTCTGTATCAAAACTGCCTCCCCCCCCCCCCTAAGATGAGATGTAGCTTTCATTAGCATATTATTTATATTACATATTTTTATAACGTCTATGTGGAAGAAAAACTATCTGGCCTATGCATTTATTTACCTACTGTATATTTTCTAGTTATATCTGTTGTTTACTGGTTCTTATAATATGGAAAGTGTGATATGTCTCAAATGAGACTCCTCATGCTACTTGTTTCTAAAGTCTATAGATATGGTAATTCTATTAATACCTATTTTTTTAGTATTGAAACTAACACTCAATTTTTCTTATTCATAATGTTAATATTTTACCTGGCACTTCTATTGAAAGACTTTGAAATAAAACTTAGAATTTTGAAACAGCCACCATTTTAAATGCTGCAATTCAATTCCAAATACTTAAATATTTCTTATTCCAGATTTTTGCTTCTTTTTATTTATTTTTCCATATTGGAATAAAATTGTTATTAAAATTGCTAATTTCTTTGGTGATATTTGAAAGCCTTGCTTTTCACCACTATATTTAAAATATCCCAATTTGTATTTTATGAGAGGTTTAAAAGAAAAGCAGTTGTGACTTTTGATAATGTACTTTTTATCTCTATACTTCTGCAGATTCTAACAATTCCATTCTAATGCATATTTAAATCGCTTAATCAGATTTCCTATTGAGTCAAGCTTTTTTCAAGGGGCCTTCACCCGTCATGCCCCCTGATGAGTCATTTTCCTCTTTCACCACTTGTTCTCTCCTGGAGTACAATGCTCTCCAGCCATCCTTTACCCATCCTCTGGCATTTTGGGAATTGTCTTTAGACATGTTTTATTATTTATCATGCCAATCATTTAGTTATTAATTCACTAACTATAAATTAGTGCAAAAATCAGAAAACTAAATTGGCTCAGCACACCATCTTCTCCAGGGGCTGACCACGTCCTTCGTTAGCTGTGGCTTTCTAAGCACTGAGGGAAGCTTCTTTCCGAGGCCCAAGTAAAAATAGGCTCAGCTAACTTTTTAGTCCCGCTGATTGCAAGAACAGACAAGTTTTAAAGGCCTTCCAAAAGATCAACAAGGTCAGGGCCAATCTGATGATTATGATGACAAAGTTATCCATTTAGGAATATCCGACTCTTGGCAATTCTATGAGCCAGGTCTCTCCCCATTTTCTGATCTTGCACTACTTCTTTGAGTTTTTTCTATGCTCTGGTTGTTTTCAGCTTTAGGACCCATCTAATCTTGGGGAAATGTTGTTCCAAACAGTAGGTGCAGTAACAGAAATGAAGATCCTATTGATCTGCTGATTTTTTTTTAAAAAAAAGCTTAAAATGTTTGGAGAGATTGATTTGATGCATTCGCAAAATAATGGTATCTATCGTTTATCAATTTAGCTGCTGCATGATGTATTCTCCAGATCATTTCAAATGATACCTTTGCCATGCTTCTATATTTTTTACACTGAAAATAACTGACTATTATACTTCTAAGTCCATCACATTTCACAGTATTATCCTTGTAGCAATAGTAAACCAATCTTAGATATAGGATTGGTGAAATCAAATTATTCTCCTCCATGGCCTGACGTGGATGACTGAAAATCGCTATGGACGTTTAGCTATTTGGGATGTGCACTCTTTGAATAGTGTGGGAGTAGGAATGGATTTCCAGAGGAAAAAATGCAGACTACAGGAATCAGGATCACGGCTCAGGTGACCTGCAGGACACAGATAAACCCTTAAGTGCTTCAACGACCCTCTAAAACTGGGGTGTCAAACTCGCATTGTCATGGCGGCGTCACATGATGAATCGGGACTTTTCCCCCCCTTCACTAAATTGGGCAGGGACGGAGCCAGCACGTGACTCATCTGTCCCACAGGTCACAAGTTTGACACCCCTGCTCTAAAAGTATGCAAATTGCCAGCTGTCTGCAAGGAATATAAATCCTTCCATTCCTCACTATCCTGTCAGAGCTGAAGAAGCTTCTTGGATGAGAAGCGAAACGTTTTCAAAAGAAAAAAAAACAAGAATGTCCAGTTGCCTCCTGAAAAAGCACCTTTGGGACAACCATGATCTGGATGACTGAGAATCTCCACAGACTTCCTTGGGATAGGAATTTAAACTTCTCTTTCAACTTGCCACCAAATGCCCTGTCAATAGGCTATTGCTTTGAGGAAACAGTGGAAAGAAAAGCATAGAGGTATTAACCACTCTGGGTATAAGAATCATTTACACTTTCTCACTGGCCTTGGGCAACCAACTATACAATACAATACAATAGTAGAGTTGGAAGGGACCTTGGAGGTCTTCTAGTCCAACCCCCTGCCTAGGCAGGAAACCTTATACCGTTTCAGACAGATGGCTGAAATGGTATAGGGTTTCCTGCCTAGGCAGGAAACTACTTTGTATTGATACATTCTTACAGACAGTAAGGATTTGTACTTCTGTGTGTCACTGGTGATTCCTTTCTCATGTCATGCAGTTTCCTTGGCAAGATTTCAGAAGTGACATGCCCTTTACCTTCTTCCTCAAGGGAGAGGGACCAAGTCTTTCAGGCTTTAGTTTCTAATCTGGTGCCTTAACACTACACTACAAAATGGCATTTGTGGATTATATATGTGTAATACAAAAAGCATGCCTTATTGCTTGATTAAGGGGAGATGGTCATGGCAAGCCTTGCAGTCAATCATAGCTGTGGCTCTTAACTAAATCAGAGCAGAGCAGTTGAAATGATTCATTTGGAAGGGGTTAAAATGACTTGGGCAGAATGGACTAATTTTGAATCACAGCTTGGGTTTTCTGATGAGCTAGGATTGGAAGAGGTATGAGGTCTGTTCCTGCACTCAAGAAAAGTAAGATGATCCATACCGGTGACAGATTAAGTAGGATGTTGTGTCTAAAATTTTCGAAATCATATATCCTTATGAATTACACTTAAAAAATAATGCCTGAATTAAATTATTTAAAGCATTGATTAACAATAAGATTTTTATAGTGTTAATGCAATTTTAAAGGAAAATTGAGTATTTTATTTTGAAAAGGTGGAAATAATATTAGAGCATATCAGATTGGATGTCTCTGTGAACTTTTTATTAATGCATCAAAACAACAAATTGTAAATGTACAAGTCTATTGAAAATCAAATATAAGTTACAAGAAGTTTTTCACTGATTACATGTACTTGGTCAAAATTCACAATAACCGAAGCAAGGCTCAAAGGACTGTGTTTCAGCATCTTATTTGATTTGTGAAGCATATTCCTGCACCAGTGTTTGATTAAGTGAAGAATATGAATTAGTATTTTTATAGTTTAATTTTATTAATACCATTTTCTATGAGATTTGTAGTAAACTATAAGCTTCTTTTGTCATCCAACGTAAAAAATAAGACATTTCAGGAAGATGAGTGAGACAAGGAAAATGGAGCAGTGGCTTTAAATTTTAACAAAAGATAGCTAGAGGTCCTGACAGGTCACTAAACCCCAATGAATCCACTTACTTACTTTGATGCGCATGAGTCATAGGTCCATATAAGATTGATGTATCTGAGTTATGCTTGCTTTATCTTTGTGAAGTCAGCCTTTGGGAGGATTGCATTATTTAAGTCTTCTATAAATAACCAACACTAAATTTCTTTTGTTGGGTAAGAAGTCAATAATGTTTTTATCAAGCAGAATTTTCAACTTAGCTTTAATAACCAGCAATATAAAGAAACAACATTGGATTAAATTTAAATCTGGATTTTTGTTTTTAGTTCTGCGATTCTGAAATAACCACCATCATTTGATTCAAAAACCCGTAAAGCCAAAACTTTATGCAAAAAAGAAAGGATGGAAAGCAATTCTGTCTAATAAATCTGTCTGTCTCCAGAAGTTGTGAATGTCCTAACACTGGAAGTCTTTAAGAAGATGTTGGATAGCCATCTGTCTGAAACGGTATAGGGTTTCCTGCCTAGGCAGGGGGTTGGACTAGAAGACCTCCAAGGTCCCTTCCAACTCTACTATTGTATTGTATTGTATTGTATTGTAAATATAGCAATATTAAGAAGTGACATTTTTGAAATATTTATTAATACAGTATTGGCTATTTATTTATGTTTTCTCCCTCCCCAGGCTTCTAGAAAGCCTCTGGAGGGGGGGAAGCATGCACGTGTGTGGCACGCCCAGGCACAACCCCCCCCCCCGCGCTCCCTCTGCTTTTGGCACGCGAGCCAAAGAAGGTTCACCAACACTGTCCTAGAACATCAAAATTAAAGGACAAACAAATATGCCATAGATATAGATAAAGCAGTCGGACATATTCAACTGTAGCCACACATTAATGGTAATAACTGAAAGCATTTTTGTTTACTAATTGCAAATATTTGACGCACAAGTGCAGAGAAATATTTTTCCATTTTCTCCAGTTGCCTCAGAGGGGCTGATATTAGCAAGCTTGACAAATTTTCATCACAAGTAGTTTTGTTATGGTAAAAGGTTTACCTTTTTAATTAAGGACACTGAGAAAGAATATTACATGATTGTTATTAACAGCTCCACTAAAAAAAAGCGCCTACCGAAATTTTAAACTTGATTGTTTGCAATGATTTTCATATAATGGCCCTCTCCAAGTGCAAAATACTTACCTTCAGAATCCTATAAAATGTGTAGGATCCTGACACAAATGCCAATAGGACATAAAGTGTTGCAGTTCTAAGGTAGAGATCTCTTGCTATTAACTTCAATGTACAAGTATTTCACACTCAATTTTAAACATACAATTTAAATATGATGAATTTGGGGATAGATCGGTACTATCCGAACGTCCATTGACATCAAGGAATAACTTTCATTCAGAGTCTTTTTAAAAAAATAAAATATGTAATGAGCTTTTTGAAGTCTATTTTTGGAATCTCTGCAATTTATTTGTGAAAACAGAACCCAAAATGCAATCTTCCCAGACCTGTAATTCCTCTGGTGTATTAGGATTACAACTCCTATAATGCTAAATCAGGTATTATGCTGTCTGGGAATTAGGACTGTAGTAGCAGAAGCCATATGTCAGGAAATGGTATAATGAGATCACAGACAACAGTTTTAAAAGATTTACAATCCTCTTGGGAACGCATAGTAATCTTCTTTGAGTTGAACTATTGACTTCATAGAATCATCTATGTAAAGTCCAGAAAAGGGCAGGAAGTTTTTCCCATTTCTCAATCTACCCTAAGACCATGGAATTTTCTGGTAGCCTTTCATCCAAATATTTTCCATGCATATAGGTGGTACCTTGCTCAACAGTAGTAACTGTGAAATGGATCTTGGAGTCCTAGTGGACAACCATTTAAATATGAGCCAGAAGTGTGCAGCAGCTGCCAAAAAAGCCAACACAGTTCTAGGCTGCATCAACAGAGGGATTGAATCAAGATCACGTGAAGTGTTAATACCACTTTATAATGCTTTGGTAAGGCCACACTTGGAATACTGCATGCAGTTCTGGTCTCCACGATGTAAAAAAGATGTGGAGACTCTAGAAAGAGTGCAGAGAAGAGCAACAAAGATGATTAGGGGACCGGAGACTAAAACATATGAAGAACGGTTGCAGGAACTGGGTATGTCTAGTTTAATAGAAAGAAGGACATGATAGCAGTGTTCCAATATCTCAGGGGTAGCCACAAAGAAGAGGGAGTCAAACTATTTTCCAAGGCACCTGAGGGTAGAACAAGAAGCAATGGGTGGAAACTAATCAAGGAGAGAAGCAACTTAGAACTGAGGAGAAACTTCCTGACAGTTAGAACAATTAATCAGTGGAACAGCTTGCCTCCAGAAGTTGTGAATGCCCCAACACTGGAAGTCTTTAAGAAGATGTTGGATAGCTATTTGTCTGAAATGGTATAGGGTTTCCTGCCTAGGCAGGGGGTTGGACTAGAAGACCTTCAAGGTCCCTTCCAACTTTGCTATTGTATTGTATTGTATATAATCTGTTGATCTATTCAAAATAATCCATGACTGGTTAGGTTCTTCCTCCTAGCTAAACATTTGCAATAGATATGTACTAAGGAAAATGCCCATTTTAATTAAAATGTGTGAACCTACCTCAGTGATTTGAGGACAAACACATTCTGTCAAATAAACTCTTATTTTAATAATTTTTTCTCGTTTTTTTGGACATTATTTTGAGATTATGTTTCAATTAATGATATGATTCACTGCTGACTTTTATAATCCTCCTGCTCCATAAACCACATGGGAAGCATTTTAAATCTTTTCATCTTGTTATAGTATGAGTTAAGGGCCAGACGTTAAAGACTGCAAGGGTGGCACTGAATAAAAGTGCCATACTACTGTATGGTTGACGCACAAGCCGTTCAGAGGTATTCCAAGGTATCGAGCTGCAAAGGGATAGAAAATGCTTGAATCTATTGTTCCAACAAATTTCTTGTAGTCCCAGGGCCGTGATGGCGAACCTATGACATGTGTGCCAGAAGTGGCACGCAGAGCCCTCTCTGTGGGCATGTGCGCCGTCGCCAGTTGCTCTTCTGGTTTCTGGCATGCTGGTCTTCACGGGTGCCGGAGCACTGGAAAGCGGCCTGAAAACAGGCCATTTTGGGGGTTGTTTTCAGCTGTTTTCAGGCCATTTTGCGACCCGAAAAACATCCTGAAAGCAACCTGAAAACGGCCCCCAAAATAGCCAAAAACAGGCATGCACATGAAGGCCAGCTGGTCTTTGGGTTTCTGGTGCTCCACAAAGATGAGCTGACACATGCACATGCCAGAAACCCGAAGACTAGCTGGCTGGCACACGCATGTGCTCTGGCCAGCTGATCTTCGGGTTTCTGGCACTCCGGCATGCGAGCATGCTGGAGTGCCAGAACTGGGCATTCTTTCTCTTCTATTCTGCTGTCACTAGGTTCTGCCATATCCACTAGCCAGATTTCTTTTGTCTTTCTTAACGCTTGTTAAGTCTGAGGTGTTATGTGGCTGGTGCTTGTCTGTTTGAATTCTAAAATCCCAGAGCAATTTAGTTTCATTTTCTATTACTTTCCCACCAGTTCTTGCTTGCAGGCAAATGATATTTCTTACAATAATACAATACAATACAATACAACAGTAGAGTTGGAAGGGACCTTGGAGGTCTTCTAGTCCAACCCCCTGCCTAGGCAGGAAACCCTATACCATTTCAGACAAATAGCTATCCAACATCTTCTTAAAGACTTCCAGTGTTGGGGCATTCACAACTTCTGGAGGCAAGCTGTTCCACTGATTAATTGTTCTCACTGTCAGGAAGTTTCTCCTCAGTTCTAAGTTGCTTCTCTCCTTGATTAGTTTCCACCCATTGCTTCTTGTTCTACCCTCAGGTGCTTTGGAGAATAGTTTGACTCCCTCTTCTTTGCGGCAACCTCTGAGATATTGGAACAATGCTATTATGTCTCCCCTAGTCCTTCTTTCTCTTAAGCTAAACATACCCAGTTCCTGCAACCGTTCTTCATATGTTTTAGTCTCCAGTCCCCTAATCATCTTTGTTGCTCTTCTCTGCACTCTTTCTAGAGTCTCCACATCTTTTTTACATCATGGCGACCAGAACTGAATGCAGTATTCCAAGTGTGGCCTTACCAAGGCATTATAAAGTGGTATTAACACTTCACGTGATCTTGATTCTATCCCTCTGTTGATGCAGCCTAGAACTGTGTTGGCTTTTTTGGCAGCTGCTGCACACTGCTGGCTCATATTTAAATGGTTGTCCACTAGGACTCCAAGATCCCTTTCACAGTTACTACTACTGAGCAAGGTATCACCTATACTGTACCTGTGCATTCCATTTTTGTTGCCTAAATGTAGAACCTTACTCTTTTCACCATTGAATTTCATTTTATTAGATAGTGCCCATTTTGATTGGGTGAGTATGAGATTGTTTTAAAAAGATTGAAAATGTATTGGTAGACTCCTAGCATTTTGGCTTGCTCATCATTGAATTTATTTTAACGTTGCATAAAGTCAGTCAATGCACAACATAAATGTGTTCCAAAAAATATCACATAGAAAGCATTGTTTTATGCTAATATTAGTTAGTAAATGTTAAGAAGTATATTGAAATAAACTTCCTCTTGTCCTTGAAAGTGACATAGAAACCACACATGCATCAAATGGTCAAGTACACAACAGATAACATAGTTTGCTAATCTTGAATGCTCTGATTGCTAATTCACTTTTAGCTGAAATACAAAGAATTTGTGATAATTTTTATTATTTGTTACTGATTTGAGACTCTAGTAATCTAAAAAGCTTTCTCTATTTTCAAATCTATTGAGGACGCTGCTTTTATCTCATATTTCAAAGCATTAGAAAGTAAGATAACTCTATGCTATGGTACCCCATCAACAGAATGATCAAATAGACTTGGCATTTCACCCAAGCTTTTGCCTAATTTGGTTTTTTTTAATACAGGTAGTCCTCGACTTACAGCCATTCATTTCATTACTGTTCAAAGTTACAATGGCACTGAAAAAAGTGACTTATTACTGTTTTTCGCACTTCTATGGTAGCATCCCCATGGTCATATGATCGAAAGTTGGATTCTTGACATCTGTTTGTATTTATAATGGTTGCAGTGTCCCGGGGTCATATGATCACATTTTGGGACCTTATGACAAGCAAAGTCAGATTCACTTAACAACCATGTTACAAACTTAACAGCTGCAGTTCAGAGGTGGATTGCTTCCGGTTCGTCCCGGATCAGCTGAACCGATAGTGGAATTCAGGCCTGGGTCGCAGAACTGGCAGCCACAAAGGCCTGCCATGCCCCCAAACCAGTTTCCTCGCTGCCGCTTGGCCGTTGGCCATCGCCATTTTGGTTTTTACTGACTGCGCATGCGCAGTTCACTGTCAATTGTTCTGCGCATGCACGAAGAACAATTAACATTGAACAGCACGCAGGTTGCGAACCGGTAGTAAAACTGGCAGCAACCCACCCCTGCTGCAGTTCCCTTAACAACTATGGTAAGAAAGGTTGTAAAATGGGGCAAAACTCACTTAACAACAGCTTAGCAACAGAAGTTTTGAACTCGATTGTGGTTCTGAGTCTAGGACTATCTGTATGGGATGCTTTAAATAATTTAGTGTTTTGGTGATGCCATGTCATATTGGATGGTGAAATAAAGTGATCTTTTGAGGGAACAATCTATTTATTCTGTAAAATGTTCAATTGTTGGCAATTAGTCCCTTTTTTGTTTGAAACAAAACAACTAGCCAATCAACTATTTTAAATTTCCCAAATTCACAACTATTACATCCACTTCAACTCCTTCTTTCAGGCCTTGTAGCATTCTAATAAATACTCCTCCAAGCTGAAGTGGAGCCATTAATGGATGTGGCAGTCAAGTGGCAATTCAGCCAGCTATGAGCCTATTTAACAGTATTAGGTAGTCCATATTTTACCATTATATGAACAAGTGGCATGAGGGTCTGCTGTTAATGGGTAGAATGCCTCCTGAAGTGCTGAAGACCTTGCCCAATATCAATGTCGAACTGATTTTCTGAAATATAGCCAAACATCCTATTTCCCCGTGGCTGGAAGGGTTGAGAAATGTGCCTTGTCAACTTCAAATATTCATGAAATCCATCAAAAGTTTGGGAGATTTTAGAACTGTCATTAGGAATATGAAGTTTTTAGAGTCAGATGTATTTTATTATTTTTTTATTTGAGTTTATATCCTACCTTTCTTCAAAACAGCTCAGCAGAATGCATGTGATTTTTCCATTTATTCCCAACCCCTATTTATCCTTACAATTACCCTCCAAAATTCATTGATCAATGACAGTAAGAGTCGTTTGTCTAAAGCTACTTATCTCTGAGTGGAAATGTGAGCCTTCCTCTTCAAATTTCTAATATATAATCATAATAATACATTCAAGACCAAGAGTGTATACAGTTTGGTGCACATTAGATAAAGGAGTTACCTCTCCTAGTGTTTTCTTTCCTTAATTTTAAATACAAACACAAAGGCTCTGAGAAAACATACCCTTGAAATGGTGACCATGGCCAGTCAAATTGCAATATACTGTTGTTGTGTCAGTACTGGTATCCTTAAGCATATTTCACCCAGCAATTTTGGATAAATAATACCTTCTGGAGGCATTACTAACAATTTGAAAACAGATGGGTCTTCTTTCTGGGCAACAGATAGAACAGTCATATATTTTCTACAGGAAACAGAAAGGCTTACTAGTCTGAGGCATAATAGCAACAATGATTATGATGAAATGCTAAGTCTCAATGCCATTGCTCATCAGGACTTCGCAGAACAATTATAAATTTACTTCTTACTCTAACTTTCCAACATTACTTTCTTCTTCTATAATATATCTTGTCCAATCATCAAGAATTATAAATCATAACTTCATTTTTCTGTTTTATTCAAAAACGTCCATGACGTTTCCTCAACTATTTGTCCATCTATCCTAAAGAGAAAACCTCTCGTTTCAACTGTGCAATAATCTTTAAAATCTTCAGAATAAATACATGTATTTGAATCCAAAATGTGCTAACTTTTTACCCATCTACCAGGCACGAAAACGTCTTGTTCACATTTTCAGCATAAATTTGAAATGCCTTTATATTGTATCTCCTAATTAATTTCTCATCTATTGCTTCTTCTGCTGTGAGCCACAAATGTTTTTTTGGGAAAATGTGAGTCTGTACTCTCAACATGGCTTTGTTAGAGCTCCATTAACAGTCTTTGTGCTTTTTCTGTGAAATGTAAATTGATCTTAGTCATTTTATAAACTTATATCCGAAGTTCATATCATTCAATTCTTTGAGCAAGAAAGGCCAGTTCAAATTGTCAAAGACCTTCTCTACATCTGAGAAAAACATTGTGGCTTGTTTTTCATTTTCATGTTACTCCAAATATTCCAAAATGTCCAACACATTTATAAGGTTGTCCTTGAATTGACTTTTAGATAAAAACCCATATTGATCCTCATGAATAAATTATTGCAAAATTATTTTCAGGCTATTGTCTAAAATTATTGTAAACAACTTGTAGTCAGTATTCAATAATGATATCAGCCTATAGTTTCTTGTTTAAAGTGAAATCTTGTCCCTCTTTAAATGTTAGTGCTACATTGGCCTCTTTCCAAGTCTGGCATTTTTCTTCTCTGGAAGATAGAATTCATAATGTTTGTACAGACTGTAACAGTTCATCCACAAACCATTTGTAATAAAAACTTGATAATCCATCTAGTCTAGGTACTTTTCTTAATTAATACTTTTTATAGCTATAATAATACTTTTGATTCAAAACTTTGCTTTATCTTTATAGGTCCATTCATAATCCGTTTCTGTTCCTTTGTAATCTCAGTAAATTTTGTACCTTGAGATATTCATCTTTTTTCTCCAGAGAGATATCTCTTCCTTTAAACAAGCTGGAATAATATTGCGGAAATGCCTTTTGTATGTCCAGTGTCCATTAATACAGTGTATCTCCCTGCTGTAATTTCAATATCATTTTCTTTTCTTTTCTTTTTCTTTTCCTAATGTAGATGCCAGAAAACTCAAAAATGTTGTTCTACATACATACATTTTTATTTCCATTTCTCTTACTCTAAAGATAACTGTTAGTGTAAAAACCTAATTTATTGAGAAATACTTATTTTTTTCTGGAAATGTATTTTATTATTCTTTTCTCTTTATCACATCAAAAATAGCTCCTCTTTCTCTTAACTCTTCTTTTTGAGTTCTCAAATGTATTGTATAATAACCTCAAATAGTCTCATATCTTGAGACATTGTGCAGTGAGAACACCATATTGTCCAAGACCCTGCGTATAATATTGCACAGGGGCTTGGACAAATCAAAGCATATTGTGCGATCTTTTATGGAAAGTATTTTCTTGAACAATAATCTGCACCAACACTGAAAATCACTTCTAATTCTAATCAACTTTTACTATATGAAATTAAGGTTGCTATTATGTACTTGTCACAATGTTCAATGATATATTCTGATTGTAGCTGCAATCCTGTGTTTACTGGAGTGTCTTTTTTTTATTCAGTGAGAATTATTTCTGGGAAGATGTGTATTACAAAATACACATGGTATTACCAAAACAGCAATAGTTTACTAGTTTGCAGCATTAAATTATAATTATGCACTTTTGCTATAATATATAAATTGTGACTAATTTCATTTAGAATACACATTTTTATTGTGAATACTTGCAGGTGGTCTTTGATTTATGACTGTAATGGACCCTGCTCATTACGGTCATAAGTTGTGGTGGTTCCACACCTTCCTCCTCCCCCCATCATGCCAATTATTTTTCACTTATTTTTGTTGAAGTTCACCTTTGGGAAATCTTCCTTGTGGCCTTCCTAGACAATGGCTATGTAGTGCTGTCCTGGAATGGGCATTATTTTGGGAGGTGAAGCAGGGAGAATTGAGTAGCTGCAATTTTTGGTTTCCAAGAATTGTGACCATTTCCAAAATGGTGCCCGCTTCCAGGGGGGAACCACACAGCCTCTGCATAGGAAGACCGCAGAGCGGATCAGCTGTTTCTCCTTCCCAAAGGCAATCTTTAGAAAAAAGGAAGCAAGATGTAATGGGAGAAGACAGACTGGGACAATGGGATGAGGAGCAGAACCAAGGCCTGCGGATAATCCAGCTGGGTGGAAGGTAGATCGAAGGGACTCAGCATGGCAGGAAAAGATAGGGGGGATGCTGCTGTAGCATCAGAGGTGGTATTCAGCAGGTTCTGACCAGTTCTGGAGAACCGGTAGCGGAAATTTTGAGTAGTTTGGAAAACAGGTAAATACTACCTCTGACTGGCCCCGCCCCAATCTATTCCCTGCTTCCCGAGTCCCAGATGATCAGGAGGAAATGGGGATTTTGCAGTAACCTTTCCCTGAAGTGGGGAGGGAATGGGGATTTTACAGTATCCTTCCCCTGCCACACCCACCAAGCCACGCCCACACAGCCACACCACGCCCACCAAGCCACGCTCACAGAACCGGTGTTAAAAATATTTGAATCCCACCACTGTGCAGCATCCCTAGGTCAGTCGTAAGGGCAGGTGAATTGTCAAGTGGCTGAATAGTTCATATGACTGCAGGGGGCTCTGCAACAGGCGCAAAGTTCAGTACAGGACATAAGTCTCTTCTTTCAGGGCTTTCATAATTTCAAACAGTTGCTGAATTAATGCATTAGGGTTAGAGGTTATGACTTCCTGTATATTGCAATAAAATATGGCTATCCTGAATATACTGGAGGTCCCATCAATTAGGAATGTACATGTGGTGGGACCATAAAAAGGGCCTTCTTGATGGTGGCCCTTTGTCGATGAAACATCATTCCCCACTGAGGTATGATTGGCCCCCACCCTGTTGCTTTTCCAAAAGCCCTAAAACATGACTTTGTCAGCAGGCCTAGGGAAATGAAAATGGAATCAATGAAGTGGTAAATTTGATTGCCTGCTGCCATGGGGATAGGTGTGTGTGTGAGTTTATATTTATATTGTTATTTTAAATGCAAGCTGCCTAGAGTTAGTTTAGTTTACTTTATTGTCATTGCACATGGTACAATGAAATTAAATGCTGTCTTCAGTGTAGATTATAACTATAAAAATAAAAACACAAACATACCATATTTTTCGGAGTATAAGGCACACCTTTTTCCCTCAAAAGAGGGTGAAAATCTGGGTGTGTCTTATACACTGAATACAGCATTTTTGGCCTCCCCAAACCCTGCCCCCTTTGCAAAAATGGCCATGCATAGCCTTTAGGAGGCTTCCAAAGTGCTCCTGGGGACTGGGGAGGGCACAAATGAGCGAAAAATGGGCTGTTTTTTTGCTCATTTTTGCCTCTGCAGCCTGCAGGAGCACTCTATAAGCCTCCTAAAAGTTATGCATACCCTTTTTTTGACAAAATGGGCCTGTTTTCATGAAAAATGGGCCATTTTTTGCTTGTTTTTGGCTTCCCAGCCCCCAGGAGCACTCTACAAGCCTCCTAAAGGCTATGCATGGCCTTTTTTTGACAAAAAACGGGCCATTTTTGGGTGGTCTGCAAAGTACAAAAACTGTTTTTAGAAATTTGCCTCTTCAAAATCTTGGTGCGTCTTATATTACGGTGCTCTTATACTCCAAAGAATATGGTACGTCCTTTATTTTCTATAGAATTGAAATTGAAAACCCAATATTGCACTATCCCATAGACTTCAATATGGTTACTGCCCTGGGATAGAAGCTGTTTTTAGAGTCACCTATGTGTGAGTTCGGCGACCATATACATTTGTTAAATAAATCAATATTAAATAAAAGTTAAGTTCCAATACCTCAGTGTTCAAGGTACAAAATGTATTAACATGAAATTTGTTGGGATCTGAGCTTATAGCTAAAAGAAATTTCTGTCATAGCGCTATCACTTTTCCCCAGCAAATGTCCTAGACATTTTCAAAACTTTTATAACATAGGATTTGATTCCTACCACATAAATTATATATTTTTTTGTTTTTAAATCTAGAGGAATTATAGTTAATAATCTTGATAAATATAAAACAGGTCCCATTTTTCAAGTTTCGTCCTTCTAATATAGTTGTGCTGGCTGATTTTCTGAATATAGGTGCTATCTCTTTAATTCCTTGATGTTGCTCTCAAATGCTCAGTAATAAAATCAAACATGATCTAGATAACTGCTACAGGCAGGATGACTCACAGCTCTTGACACTGAGGTTTCTATTTTACCTCCACTTACCAGTTCAATGAACCTTGCATCTCTGAAGAATTCAGAGATTTGTGCTCTAAAGTCCTGTAATTAGTAGGAGAAAAATTAGAAAAGTCACTACTGTAATTTTTGATGTGTGCTATGCAGTGGTGGGTTTCAAATTTTTTTAGAACCTCTTCTGTAGGTGTGGCCTGCTTTGTGGGAGTGGCTTGCCGGCCATGTGACTGGGTGGGAGTGGCTTGCCGGCCATGTGACCAGGTGGAAGTGGCTTGCTAGCCATGCGACTGGGTGGGCGTGGCCAACTTGTAAAATGTGCTGAAACTCACTTAACAATGCTCTTGCTTAGCAACCAAAATGTTGGCTCAAAAACTCTGGCATTTGAAGCATGCAAGTCTTTATGCTGTCAAGTTACAAGACCTTTGCACCCCTAACCCTTTAGAAAAAACCCCAGGGGTGTTCAAACTTGACAGCTTTAAGACTTGTGGACTTCAACTCTCAGAATTCCTCCTCTCGCTCTTCATCTTGATGATGTCCGGACGTGCGGGGGGAGGAAGCTGGAACCGGTTCTAAATGGCACTGTAGATTTGTGGAACCTCTTCTGTAGAAGAGGTTAGAACTGGCAGGAACCCAGCCCTGGTGTTACGTAAAACTATGTTTCTTATACTGTCAAGAATCAAGAATGATTGCACATAGATAATACAATTTATTATATGTCTTGATCAAATACAGAAATGCCTTTAGAAAATCAACAGAAAACTTGCAAAGTTCTGTCTCTGGATCAGAAAAAGTATAACTAAGTCAGATATTATCTATTCTGCATTAAAGGATAAATTTGAGGGAAAGATAGAGTGAGGGGAGATATGATTTCAGCCGTGTTGTGTTTGTCACTACTATGTCTATTTTGTCTTATTTCACAAAAATATTTGAATTCCATATTCATTTATCCATACATCTGTTAATCAAGGGGATAGCACATTGTATCTTTAGTGCTGAATTGCTTATTAAATGTTCCTTTTATTATCAAACATGCTTTACTTCCAACATACATTGATTTTACTCTATTTAAACATTGATTTGAGCTCCATATTAATTTCAATTAATTAACTTTTTCCATGCCGGCAATGGCTTCTTCTGAAGTCAGCATATTATCTAACATGGTAGCCAGTGGCATTCATAAGAGAGTAAAACAGGTGAGATCGTGGTCAGAGCATCACGATCAAAGCCTCGTCCCTTTGCTCATGTGTAGAACAATACAAACGGTATGTACAAAAGGGATCAGGATATTGTGACTGCTTTCTTGCCTGTTTTGAAATATGCACACAAGCATGCATACACACATGCACAAACTAACACGTACACACCCCTATGACACTAGGTTAATCTGGTTCTCCCACTTCAGTTTCATTTCAATTTTATTTCATTACCTTTATGGTAATGAATTCACTCCATAGGATGTTCCTTGTTTAGATCTGTATTCCCACTTTGAAAACATTTATTTTATTCTTATCAAGAATCGTACTGATTTTCTCTTCTACTTTTAATTTTACCAGTCCTTGCTCTTTTTGACTATATTCTTCTTCTCTATATACACATTACACAATAGCCTTTCATACTTTTGCACCAATCATATTCCTTCATGTATCTTTTCACATTCACAATCAATCTCATTACATTATTATATCAAGGATCTTTCATACCTCCCATTAATGTAAATTCATACTTCTGTGGATTTTGTAATGTTCTTTTAATTATAACAAACATCTTTTATATCATTGTTCCATATATTAATTTTCAATTCATTTTATTTGAAATTATGTTTAATACTGTTACATATAGAACTCATATTTCCCTCCTTGCAGTTATTCTTTTATTTTCATTTATTTCAGTATTTTTCTTCCATGTCTTTTTCCAAAATCCACTTTTACACCACTAAAGGTTGTACACTTCTCACCAACCTTGTATCGTTCACCACATCTCTCAATCTTTTATCACACATAATCAAATCAATCAAATATATAGATGTATGCTTAACCCATGGATTTGAAATGGATTTTTTTAAAAGCAAATGATCACCAAAGAATTTGAATCTCATTCATTCATGTTGCTTCAAATATCACTTTTTCTTTACTCTCTCATCTTATTTCCACCATCCATTCATTATCGCCTAACAGAGTAACTCTCTTGATCACATTCATTCATAATATATTACATAATTTCATTACCGCCACCCAAACACATACCAAAGTCAAACCTGGTAGTAATAAACAAATTTACACCAGTACAGATTGCACTATAGATGGAGTATAAAATATAAAAGTCAGTGTAAACATCAGGTACCATGGACCTGATCTGGAGCGCAGTTTTCTGTGTATTATCTATTGTGGCTCTGGAACAAAGAACAAATAAACAATTATTCTAATTCTTGAAGCACAATATTGATGAATCCAATTTTCGTTAATTTAGTGAAATAAGTGTCTGATGGAATAAATGCCATAATAATATATTCCATTTTCCCATCTTACATATATTTCATAAGATAGGCCCGATCTAATCTGATAGAAGTTGCAAATACGTATTTCATAATTTCATGCAATCCAGATCTGGGATTGCAATGCAATTTCAATTCAGATAGAAGGCGCAATGTTAAAGAAAGCTGATTTAAATTATCAACCTTATAAATTCCTTCTGGATTTAGTCTGCCAGATAGTTCTGGGAAGCCAAAGCAATCTCATATCAGTTTTAAATGTGATATTATTTGACTGATGCTGCATTCTCACACAGATTGTAAAGATCAAATCCCATTAATATGCTGGGACTTATTTTTGAGTCCATATGCTTAATGTATGCAGAACAATAACATAAAACTGTGACTCATTATTTGTTAGTACATACAGTATACCATGAAATAAATGTGACTTACATAACCTTAGTTCCCATTCTCACAAGGCAATTGTCTTTGCTCATTATTCTGCTGGCTAAAAATTCAGTTTGTTTTCATTTTCTCCAATTGCTTTGCTTCTATGTTCCTAATGAGTATGACTGTGGTAACACTTGAAGAACAGAATAGATTTCTATTTGCTTTCTTGGAAGCTCTGTTAAAGGCTCCCAGTGTTTTCATTATTACAGAACTGCAATAGAGATGAGGATCACAAAGTATCTTCTCAGAATACTAAAAAAAAAAGGGAACAAGGAAAAAAACTTTGGCAAGTACCCCACAGAGCACATCCAAAGTTTCAGAAACTGCCAATCTAGGGTGTGCCCAGTATCGATATGCAGCTGTTCTTGTTTTGTTGTTTCCAGTAACTTTACATGTTTTTTACTTCTTTTGATCCAGAAAGATTCCCCCTCTGCCATCTGAAATATGTAATTCTTATTAGGGTATCATTGGCTCTCTCACTCTTTAGATCTTGGCAGCTAAGTGAACTATTTTCTGGCTGAGCCAGCTGAGGGCAAAGCTAGGTTAATCTGCTGCCGAAGTAGAGTAGCAAAGAACTCACTGCTCCAAGGTCCCTTCTCCTCAACCTCACCTGGTCCGATGAGCAATTTGTCCCATCCCAAGCAGTCAGAGGACAATAAATTGGGTAACAAAAATATGCTTCCCACAATTAGCTGTCTAAAGCTACTCCTTTATTCAGGTGTCAAAGAAAGCCTTATTTTTCCACCCAAGGAACCATTATCCCCAGTCCCCACCTTGGCTATCCTTAGGAAGAAGGAAAGGAGGACATGTTGCACAGTGAGTGGGTTGTTCTTTAGACAGCTGAGCCAGAATTTACTACATTTCATCCACTCTAGAAGGGAGGTAACGGTGGGCATATAGTTTACACATAGACACAACAGACCATCTTATCCTTGGATGTCCCAGAGTTCTGCCTGTGACTCGTTTCTGGCCTGCAGTATGAAACTTGCATGTTGGCTGCAGAGATGTAACCTATGGTCCAAAGGAACTGGTGGGGAAGGAACTGGTGGGGAAAACTAAATTATATTATGGGAAAATCAGTTTGTCATTAAAAGTCATTGTGCTTTTGAAATTATTTCCATGATGCGCTAATTCATTTCCTCAAGATAAAGTTCTGAGATGTTTGATCTTTTTAGATGTTGTAATAAGATAATGAAGGAACAGTAAGCTTTGGGGTTGATTTGTGATTAATGTGGAGTCTGCAATGACTTCATTTTGCTATGTTTCCATCAAAAATGAAATATATTCCAGTAGAGGCATATGTGACAAAATTAAAAGATTTACAACCTTTATGTAACTTGCTTTGTGCTTCAGAGGAAAAAAATATTTCTGCTTCAGGCAGTTTGGGCTCAATTATCTCACCTTAAAGTGTGCTGGAATCTGCTGTATACTGCCCCTGTATTTAGAATTAATTCAAGGATGGTCAAGCTATACTCCTTACTCATAACCCTCCAATCCAGTAGTATGCTGGTAAATATTTAACAACTGGTTCAACTGGCATGGTCATTGATGGTCACACTTGCCACATAATTGATTGGTGTACCAGGTATGGTAGGTTAGCTCCACTTTCAGTAACACAAAATTCCCAAAATTTTAACAAGTGGACCTCACAAGTTGTTAAGTCGGAAATACCACTGCTCCTATCTCCTTGTGATTTGTTTGCCTCCATTGTCAACCAGTAGTATAACTGGATTGAACACTGTCTAATGACAGCCTCTGGTTTAAATCTACCAATCCTCATCCATGTTGTATGAAAAGCAGTAAATTTCTATAATTCTCAGGCAAGCAGCTACTTCACAATCTTTAAGCAATCTCCCTCTAAAGTAAGCATTTAATAGAAATGAGGACAGCTGCAAAAGACGGTGGGGAGTGGTGGAAAGAATTGGGGCACTCAGGAGCATCCACCTTAATTTACGTAAGGAGATGGAGCATTTATTTAGCATAATTGAGCATACCAGTCATAGTAATGTTACATTTATTAATTAATTGGTTAGGAAAAGCCCAGCCATTGAATAGAGCGGGACTGATGTTGAAGGGTAAAGAATATTGGGGAAATGAAGGAAGACAGAGCTGTCTGTGAGAGCTTGCTGCCCACACATGTCATGGAGGATATTAGAGCATTGTGTTGTCACTGCTGGAAGTCAAGAGACCTGCCACTGTCAGGTTCTTCACATGAAAGGTAAGAGTGTTATGTTTTGTTTTACTTCTGGCAGTAACCAAACATTTTAGCCATTTGACTGCAAGTTGCTGAGAGATTATCTATTTATGGCAATATGAAGATGAGCCTGACTTCTAGTGACTTCATGGCCCTGCTGTTAGTTTGATAAGAGGATTGATGTGGTTTTCCAAAATTCTTTCTGATTTTTTTAACTGCCTGGTTAGCCTATAGGCCCAATCTCCTGTTAGACTGCTACCTAGACTAGCTCCCCAGACCAGACAGGTGCTCTATCTGTTGAAGCAGTCTTCTTTTATGTGTACAGATTATATATTACTATTATTTCTAATTTCTACTAGAGGCCATTTAAAGTAGCAACAGTTAAATAGAATGTAAGTAATCAAAATGAGATAATAGAAATTATTACCGGAATATTTTCTCAAAAAACCTTGGTTCAAGGGGAAAGTCAGCCTTCTTTCCAGAAAGGGAAAAGGTTGGATGATAAATGCAGCTCAGAGAAATTGCATTTTATAGCCTGTCTATGCCATCTTTTTTTCTTGCTCCTCCTCCTTTATAAAATCACAGCTGACTTTTTTATGGTCTCACTGTCCCAAACGCATCCTTTCTCTCCCTATCAAAACCAACTACTAATGTGTGATGGCCAAAAATATAATAAAAACTTAATATCACTCTACCTCAACAGCTAAGCAGAACCTCCAGGAACAAGTGCAGTATACCATCACAGGACGATGGCAATTAAGTTAATTTAGGGATAGGCTAGCATTCGGTTATTGTTTATCCACTTTTAGAAGCTCATTGTTATGGGGGGGGGGCGTATTTCAACTTTGGAAGAGCCATAATTAACGAGTAGTTTTGACCACAGTTGGCTTGGTTGATTGGCTTAGGATAAAGAGCGCGGTTGAAAAGCGCAAGACCATATCCCAGATCCTGAGAGTTAACCGTCCCTCAGTCCTGAGCCCACCACCCAGGCGCAGCTTTTCCTTTCTAGAGCGCCCCCTGGCCTCCGGCTCTAGTGCCGAGGATTTGCCCCCAGCAGCATGCAAGGAAAGGGGTGTGCGGGCCGTATGCCCGGAGAACTCTTTAAGCAGCAGGCCGAAGATGTTGTAGTTGTGAGCTCTGGGGTTGGCAACATTACGCGCACAAAGTCAAAAGCAACACGCTCGCCCGAGCCAAGTGCCAAATCCAAAACGGACTTGCTCGGTAGCTATGAAAAATCACTGCAGAAACGGCAGCGCATCAGATACGGGCGCGATTACATTCGCAGGCGGGATCGACGAGAAACCTCCGGCTTCGCTGGCAGCCTCTTCCTCCGCCCTCCCGCACGGGCAAGGGCCTCTGCTCCTCTCCAGCCGAATGGGTCCTTTCTCCTCTTCAGTCCACCCCATGAGCTCCTTCTCTCCGGCCGCTGCTTGCAGGCGTTGCCGGATGACGGACGGCTAGGGATCCGAGGCGGCGAGCTCTGCTACTAAGAGTGGAGCAAACAATCCTACTACTTACGCTGGGAAAGAGAATCGGAGCGCTTCTTCTACTCTCTCTCTGTTTCGTTCTCTTTCTTGTTGGAGAGGAGTTGATTTTTTCACCAGTCGCCTTTTCCCCTTCCTCCCATTTCTCTGTAGTCGTTGCAAAGAGAAGGGAAAAAAACCAAACAAAAACAGCGGAATCTAGAGGATCTCGCGTGTTGCCCTCTCTCCGGGAACCCGAGGGGGGGGGGCTAGATGCTCCTTCGGTTGAACCTTCGGATTCCTCCAGCTTTTCCGCCCCCTCGTCGTCGCACACGTACGAGAAGACTGGCTTTCCATCAATATCACAGCCACGCGTTTCGTGGAAGGGGGACCCCCTCCTCTCTTCCGAGGGGGAAAAAGAGAGAGTTTCTTCCCCCTCCCCCTCTGTGAGCGGACTGTTACCGGCGCTAGGTGGTGGTGGAGCAGCAAAAGGGGAACTTCGAGCAGATCTGCCGTGTGGAAAAAGATCGGCTTTCCTTGCAAAACTTTGTTTAAAAGCTGCCTTTTCCCTCTCCTTCCGCCGGTCGCAATTTCTGCTCCAAGATGTAAAAGGAAGCGCAGCTACGACACCCTTCTATCGAGACGCGGCCCATTCCGCCCTCCAGGGTAAGGGGATTTTCTAAAATATTCTTTATTAATTTAAGACCCGTTTAAATAGCCGCCGTCGCAGGAGAAGCAGGAAACTGGGGGTCCCGCCTTGGCTGAATAGCTGACGTTCCTCCCTCTGCACCACCAACTCTCTCTCTCTCTCTGATTCCTTGAGGATTTCTAAACCGGGGCGGGGTGGAAGGGAAGCTCCTGTTAGCGCTGTACATACTTTTATTTATAATAATGCACCGCTTGTGAGAGATGAAATGTGCCTGCCTAATGGGAAGTTTCATTTCGAACGGAGGCTTTCCCAGCACGGAACAAGTAAATGTCTGAAGCCATATGTGTTTATCCTGTTTCTTTTTATATTTTATCCTCCCCAAACCTATGAAGTTAAGAGGACTGCTTTGACCAATACTTTATATGGAAAAACAAGCTACTTATTCCCTCTTCCACTGACCTCATCAGTTTGAAGTTGCTGTGTGTGTGTGTGTGTGTGTGTGGTGGTGGTGGTTGGGGGAGGCAGAGGGACCATGTATCTGGGGAAGGGGGTTCGCTAAAGCACTGTTGCTGTCTGATTTCTTTCTCCAGATACCCCGATTGTGAGAAGGAGCTCCCATTTACTCCAGTCGTGATGCTAATCCGAAAAGTCTTGCTCTTCCTTCATTGCTGCTGGCCTTCTTTGCTGCTTCACTGGATGCTCCATCCTATGTGGGGCTTCATTCAGGTAATGGAAGAACTGTTTTTCCCCCCTTCCCTAGCCAGGGTGCATTTCTCGGGTTTAGTCATTGACTGAGTTCCCAATGCAGCCTCAACTTCTGCAGAAAAGTACTTCGCAAACTGCTAATGAAATTACTTTGGCAGCAAAATAGCTGAATTGTTTCAGAAGGAAGGTGCAAAAATGTCTGTTGATAGTAAATTCAGTTATTTCCATTCTGCATATAGGACTAATAAGGGTAGAGAGAACCTCAGAACAGCTGTTATATGATTTTAGCAATGTTGTGTTATTGTAGTTTCTGTCCATGCATCCCTTGCTTTCAACTCTTTTTAAAATTGCACCATTGGCATATCTTTGCACAGCTAATAGTGTGGACGCTAGCTCTTTGACAGATCTTGATCAGCTGTTAATTCTAGAAGTGTCACAAGTTTCATGTTTATCAGTACAAATGAATGTGGCTATTACTTTAAAAGCCATGGGTTTTGGAGATAACTATAAAAGGAGAAACACTTTCTCAAAATCATTGTTGATTACGTTCAGGATATTTGATGTTGAAGTGCTTGGTATTTTTATTAGTTTGATTGTTAGTTCTCAAGTGATTTGTTCCACATATCCTCCATCAGTGCACTTAAGGCTTTGTGACTTAATATGTCAGAGAAAGTAGGATTTTGAATGCCAGTTTTGATGCTACAAACAAGTGTCTAAACCTGTGGTAAGGCTCTCAGTCTTGTACTTTCAGAGAAGGAACTATAGCTTGGATGATGTGACTGAGCACAGATGAGGAGTGTATGCTGAAGCTACTTTCAGATATTTCTATTCTGGCATTTGCACCCCTCCCCTTCCAGTAACATTGGATTGTGGTGTTAGTAGTGGAAGCACTGGAAATCAGTCTAGTATGTGTCCTTGGCAGTGAAGATAGCTGTGCTTTCTGCTAACTTGTTCCTTGGTGTCTTAAATTGCCCTTCTATTTGCTGTTTTGCATTTGAATATGAAAGACCAATGTTAAAGTTCCAGGTTTGCCACAGTCGTATGTAATTTGGTTTGGTTGATTATAATCCAATTTGTTTTCATATAAGAAGCAATAAGGAATGCATATTACATCCCATTTTTGCACAGCAGCTCAAGAGAGCATGTGCAGTGATCCTCCCTCCTATTTATCCCCACCACAAGCAGCACTATGAGATGGGTTGAGTTGAGAGAGGCCACCTGACCCAAAGATGCTTAATGAATTTCTGTGGCTGAAGTTGGTTGCAGCCTAGGTCTTCCTTCTCCTAATCTAAACACTAAAGTGGCTCTCTTTTAGGCTAAGAGAATTTGGCTTAATTTAAAGGAAGAGTAATTAGTAGTATGAATCCTAATTAGATTTATTCAGATGTAATTGTCATTGAGCCCAGTGACACTTTCAACTAAATATGATTAGGCTTGCTGCCTATGTGGTATTAAAGCATCAATTGTGATTCAAGGCACACCTCTCTGAAAATAAACTGAACTGGATTAGATTTATTTGCAAATAAATTTTCAAAGGATCATATAAAGATATAAAGAGAAGGGAAGAGGGCTCAAGATGAATGGAAATAAGATAATCAGACCTAGAACTCAGAACATCTGAAAAGATTTTCTAATATTTCAGCTGAAGTTTTGAGTGAAATGGTGGAGGTGTTAGGGAAGTGTTTCTGAACAGAGTTTTAAATCTGGAAAATGTCTGTGTTAATTCAGGTTATATTTTACTTGACCTAGAAAGTTCTAAATATTTTAAAGTTTACAATGTTCAAAAGGAGAGTATTGTTAGAAGCTTAACCTCTGGATAAATTATATGAATCTCCTCCAAATCATTTTAGCATTGGTCTATCTTAACTGATCTGTATATTTAATGGAAAAATACTTAATAATTGAACTAAGATAAATTAGATGATACATGTGGGTAATGTTACCTAGAGAAGCTCCCATGACAAGAAAAGTATAACAACCTAACTGTATCACATATTTTTTACACTTCAATGATGTTTCAAATAAATATGTATCTATAAAGCCACTTCTGGCATTCTGCCATTGATTTTAGGCTTTGGATACATAATTCAATTCTAATATATGTTGCATGAATCCATACATAGATAGTATTATTTTGTCTTTATTTATGAACAGTGCTTGTACATTTGTTTTTAATTATATTTCTGGATGTCCTTCACATTTTATGATAAATATTTATTGTTAATCCCCCATAGTACTATTTTTATTGCCTTATCCTAAATTTTCTAAACAAAACCCAAACCTCAAAAACTATAGCATTGGTTCCCTCACTGAAAGGGATGCAAGTTACAATATGCAAAGGATCCAAGTCTTTTCCGGCATATTTAAATGCTCAATACTCTTGAGCTTAGTACCTACAAAATGCAGTTTGTTCATTTGGAGCAGGACTTCATCCTTGATTGTGTTGACAAGAAGAGGGCTTTCTAAGACTCATGACAGTAGTGGCAAAACAAGGTTTTCCAAATAGCCTAATTTTATTAGCATTTTGGCACAAGATCTGATGCAACTACGAATTGAACGCAGACTGAATCAGCTTTATCAGCTCTCTGGTTTCAATTTGCCATGCAGTTTGACCTTGAAATTTATATCTGGTGATGACTAGTGATCATTATAAATACATATAGGGGTAACAGCAAAGGCTGCAGTTCTGCTGACAGTGTCTAATTCTTAATAACACCAGCAATATTAAAGTAGCTAGCTGTTCAGAAATGAATCTGTTAGTAAGTAAGATACCAATAATCTATTTCAGGCAGCCGCAGTATAGCCCAATTAATTAGAGTTGATTCTTTGCTTATAATCTGGCTTGGTCTTGATGGGGTCACTGATAACCTGAGTATTTAGAGGACATAGAAAACTAAGTTTTGCTCTTATAAAGGTGGCAGACTGTGTACGTGTTAATATTTAAATTATTTGGTTTAACTTTCTCTCTGTTGGTCTTTTGATCTATCAGTTGTCCAACTGCTAAATAAGATTCTCACTTTGCTGCCTGTGATGCTTTAGAATCTGGGTGGCTAAATTAGCTTACATAATTGAAAACTGGGCATGTTTACAAGGCAGATATAATTATAAGAAAATAACTGCTTTTTAAAACCAACTACCCTTCAATCAATCATTTAAACTTACATAAGCAACTGTTATATAAGCTTTGTAGGTAATTCATATTATACAAAATAATAATATATTGAATTAGGTAGTAAAATCAAAGCATTTTAAAGTACAAATTATGGGACAGTATCTATTTTTATTTGCTTTTGTGCTTCTCAAAGTGCACATAGAGATGTATATTTTTTCTTGTTATCAAGAAAACTATAGTGAAATGTCCGTATCAACAGGAGTCAAACTCAACTCACAGGACCCTTTAGACCAGTGGCTCTCAACCTGTGGGTCGGGACTCCTTTGGGGGTCGAACAACCCTTTCACAGGGGTTGCCTAAGACTATCGGAAAACACATATTTTCAATGGTCTTAGGAACCGAGACACAAATTTTATGGTTGGGGGTCACCACAACATGAGGAACTGTATTAAAGGGTTGTGGCATTGAAAGGTTGAGAACCACTGCTTTAGAGTTATGCAAAAATATTAATTGAATAACTTTAATGGAAATGTATACATGGGCTTGCCTTTATATTATGCCTGGGAGAAAAGTGTTAGATTTGTGAAATGCTGTGATTTTATCAACATAAGCAATTTTTTTGTTCCTGTTGGATTAGCAAAATAAAATTAACCACCATACAACATGAGTTTGTGAACTAGATTCCTGTAGAATTTAAATGACGGATTATCCCACCAGAGGTAAAAAAATATATACTATAGTATTATCTTTCAGCTCAGTGCTATATAGAATTGTGTGATATCTTGATGTTCTACTTGAATAGGATACACTTTGATTAAAAAGAGGGTTAAGGACTGAATGCTGGCTCTAACCTTTCTATGGTGAATCTCCAAAAGATTCCTGTTCCATTTTGCTGAATGCTAGGAGCCACCATATGTTATAAAATCGAAAACATCCATATATTTTACAATTTAACTGAGTGTTAAATTTGTGTTGCTTCTCCTTCCCTTGTTTGCTATTCTATACTGCTGCTCTTTTGATGCAAACTTCATAATCAAGAACATATTTGTTATTCGGCAAATTAAAAACATTAGAAATATTAGACACTTTAAAATGTGATATCCTCACAGTTAGTGGCAAATAAATATAGTATTTTCCGTTCATTCATATCAGTTGAAAATTCATTTAAGACTACCAGCAGGGAAAACCTGCAGTATATAATTTCTGTTATAGATACAATAATATGAAAAGAACAACAGGGGGCAGAGGATGAGTTTCATGCTTCATTTTTAGGTAAAATGTAGCTCCATTGTCTTGGGCTTGTAAGAAGGCATAACAGAGAATTTGAACCAGCACGAAGTTTGATGAGGTCTTGGACAAGATGCATTGGTAGACTCTTCCATTGCTACATGGTAAAAACCTAACAATGCAGATAGAAATCAGTAGTGATAAGCAATTATGTAATGGATGATGATGAAGATGGATGATGGAAGATGGTATTCTATAATTCAGATTTGCCTAAATTCTGTGGTGCTATTACCATTTCAGTTTTATAGATGACTGAATTGGAGTAAGCAATTCAATACTTTTCAGTGTAGGTAGATTCCTACAACAATGGGCTGCAATAGCCATCAATTATGGAGACTGGGAGCAATGATTCAAAAGATACAAAAGCAGCAGTTCATCTTCCCTACCCACCATTAAATTACATCATAAATTTACACAGAAGATCATGTACTGGGCCTGTGCTATTGCAGAGAGGCTGAAAGTATCCACTTCCATTAAAAAAAACAAACCACTTGCTTGTTACTTTGAAATCCATTGAGCTTCTCAAATTTCCCTTTTTCCTTCTTTCATGTAGTCACAAGAAATACGGAAGATACGTTCCTTTTTGTTTATAATGGCCATAATAAATCAACTGACTCCAGACTGTCTCTTCTGGACAAACGTAGCTCTTGTGTCACATATTTGGCCAGTCAGGAAGGGCTGCAAGAGTCCCTACCTTTTATGATACGAAGAGATGGCCCAAGACCAGGATGTGCTTTTTGGTGGCAACCTCAGTGTTTTGGAACACTCTTTTCCTGAGAGATACCTTTCTCCTTTCAGATGTGTTGTAAAGCTCCAAAAGCCATCTTGATCTGAACTGTCTAAGCTACTTTGATTAGAGTTTTTAAAATTAATGCTTCTTTATAAACTCTGGAGTTAATGTGTTAATTTTTATTCTTGGTTCTAGTGAGAACAACCAAATATTCTGTAGAATGGGATAACATATAAGCTAGTGTATGACTAAAATTTGTTTATGATTTAGAACAAAAGAGAGTGTTCTACAAAACTCAAAAATTATGCTGCTCAAGTTTGATTTCCAAAAGGAAATCAAACCTTTCTGTCAGTCTGTTCCTTCCCCTCTCTCTATAACATTGCTCCTCCCATCTCTATTCTGAAAGAGTTCTAATAGCTGTTTTTAGGGTGATCTTTAACCTTCTTGAAAGGCTTTTTGATTTTAAAATAAGAATTATGAGGGGAGCTTTGAAAATAAAGGAAATATATGAAACAAGCAGATTCTGCAGATAGTAGGAAGAATTAGATATCCTTGAAGAAAATTCTGAAGTAAATTGCAATAGTTATAAGTTGACACAGCCACTTTATTCTTAAAACAGGATTATCAAACTTCCGGGGTGCAGGCCAAATGCGTCATATGCTGCCCACGCCCACGCCCAGTTTATTGAAGGGGGGGGAAGTCCCAATATGTCATGTGACGACGACGTGAGTTTGACACCCCTGGTCTAAGCTTGTCAGAACTATCCTTATCTAGAGATAATGACAGAATGTCTCTATAAAGAATTCAGGTATTATAAATCTTCAAAAAGAGCAATGTGCATATGAGATAATGTAATCTTGCTTTCATGCTTAATCATATGCATATTAGTTAAACGAGTGTTTCAATCCAAGGGCTGTTTTCCTTTCTCGATATTATAATTTTATCATCATCATCATCATCATCATCATCATCATCATCATCATCATCATCATCATGCTAATTCTCTTTAACTTGTTGCTTGTTTAGTTGGAATATTGCTCAACAAAATGGGAACCTGGAGGCAAATTTCCAGGCTTAAGACTGAAAATAGTCTGAATTCATTCTGGAAAAGATTATGCTAGTTGGAGGGAGGTTAAAGTAGAAATAGAAACGCATTCCCTCTCCAAACCATTGTAACCTTAAAACATCATTTATGCAATTTCCAACCATACTAATAATTTCTATTTACAATGCCTTTTTACTATACACCATTTTTGATAGTTATTGAAATAAACTGTACATGACCACATGTTGTCAATTACCCATTGTAAATGAAAGCATGATATTAATCTGTTAAGTTATTGCTTGGGATTTGATATCCAAAACATAGAGGATATTTACCATTGAGGAAATATGTGTGTGTGCGTGTGCGTGTGTGTGTGTGTCAGTGGTGTGTTTCAAATTTTTTTAGAACCTCTTCTGTAGGTATGGTCTGCTTTGTGGGAGTGGCTTGCCAGCCATGTGACCGGGTGGGAGTGGCTGCCGGCCATGTGACTGGGTGGGCGTGGCCAGCTTGTAAAATGTGGTGAAACTCACTTAACAACGCTCTTGCTTAGCAACCAAAATGTTGGCTCAGAAACTCTGGCATTTGAAGCACACAAGTCTTAAAGCTGTCAAGTTACAAGACCTTTGCACCCCTAACCCTTTAGGAAAAAAAAACCAGGGGTGTTCAAACTTGACAGCTTTAAGACTTGTGGACTTCAACTCCCAGAATTCCTCCTCTCGCTCTTCATCTTGATGACATGCGGACGGGCGGGGGGAGGGAACTGGAACCAGTTCTAAACGGCACTGTAGATTTGTGGAACCTCTTCTGTAGAAGAGGTTAGAACTGGCAAGAACCCATCCCTGGTGTGTGTGTAGCAGGTGGTGTAGCATTAAAAGTAAAGGTCATTTCCTTGCTAATAATTTATAGCATCTTCTACTGCCACCAAGCAAATACTGAAAAAAATACAGAAGCTAGTCTGATTATAATTATAATAGTGAAGTAGTGGTTGTATGACGAGACACAATATTATAAATCTCTAGTAAGGAAGAGCCAGTTTTCTGTAAGTTGGGTCAGCTCCTGCTGACTATTTATGTCAGATTCAAGCATGATATGATATGCAAGTCGAAGTAATCTTTACTGTTCTTATAACTCTTTATTCGGCTTTCAAGGCTATATTGAACATGGCTTTAAATGTGTCTTTGCATTTTAAATGCAAATTGTAGCTGCAGACTGAGATAATTATTAGGATTGTAGCAGACAGAGAGAAAGAGTAACAATGAATGAGCTTAACCCTTCCTCCCCTCACAAAAATGGCTCCTGGGACTGCACTGAAAGAAAATCCTTTGTTGATATGAAAGAGCTTTTTTACTTTAGCAACTAAAGCAACTCCTTTTCCTCAGGACTGTAGCAGCTGATATTTGTGTCTTGTAAAAAGTACATATAGAATATATTCACAACTAGTTCAGACTGTGCACATAAGCAGAAAACAGTGAGCTAGGAGTAAAGGAAAGTGTTTTGGAGGTTCTTGATTGAATACTGCTCTTCTCTTTCCCTTAAGTTCAAATTGGTTTCATGGCACAACATAATCCTAAAGCAAAAAGAGTCTAAATTTTGTGCAAAAAGTGTTAGGGGAATGAGAAAAGTCAAAATGATTGCTGCAATGGCTCAGTCATAGATGCCATCTTGACTTTTATGACCCCACTCTGCATTGTTTCTTACCACTGGTACTCATCAGTTAATAAATAGTGGCTTCTTTTTAAAACATCTTAAAATATTTGTTCTTTCCAGTATTACATTTGTACCGCTGAAGTCTAGAATGTATACCCGTATTTTTCGGACTATAAGATGCACCTTTTTCCCTCAAAAAAGAGGGTGAAAATCTGGGTGCATCTTATACATTGAATACAGCATTTTTGACCTACCCTCTTTGCAAAAATGGCCATGCATAGCTTTTAGGAGGCTTCCAGAGTGCTCCAGGGGGCTGGGGAGGGCAAAAATGACTGAAAAATAGCCCATTTTTGCTCGCTTTTGCTCTCCCAGTCCCCAGGAGTACACCTAAATGCATGCCCCCCCCCCACTTTTTTTTTTGATTAAAAAGGCCCATTTTCGTGAAAAATGGGCCATTTTGGGGAGGTCTGCAGAGTGCAAAAACTGTTTTTTTAATTTGCCTCTTCAAAATCTTGGTGCATCTTATACTCCGGTGGGTTTTATACTCTGAAAAATATAGTATATTACATGGTTCAAAACACTACTTTATTTTAGAGTTTTAATTCAGGTAGGAATTACCACTGGATTCTCTGTCATTCCTTCAACTGGTTTGCACTGACAACACTGCAATAACTAATATAATCTGTGGTATAATTTAATCTAAAAGAGGATTGCAGAGTGCAGGAGTTTTGTGAACAAGTTGAGAGAACTGCAGACCCATTGGATGTGCAGCCTCAGATGCTGGCTGCGTTATTCTAATATATGATGAAATTGTAGATTACAGAGTATCTACCAAGGGTTCACTTAAAAAATAAATGTCCCAAAGCCTTGGCCATTGTCATAGCTGTTCTAGTATAACAGAATCCTCCTGAACATTAGAAAAATCGTGGTAATCCTTTTGGACCTCCATAATTTATTAAAAGCATAAGCATTCTGTACTGTAGTTTATGTCAACAGATGTGACAGGTACTTATGCCTTTTAATAAAATATGTGAATAGACTACCAGGCTACTCCTGGTTTTTGGCCCAATAGACTATTGACCTCGTCTCTTGTCCAACAATGTTTCCAGAACATTGCAAATTAGTCAGTGCAAAAGATGCTAGGCCAAAATGGTAATTGGTGGGTAATGCAGACATCTGCCTCAGAATAGCCCCCTAAATCTGTCAAGAAGATGCAATAATTTTGAAGGAGATGTCCACATGCTGTTCGCACCAAGGGACATGAGTAAACACCCAAGAAAGCTTGATACATATTTCATTTAGTTTAGGGGAAAACCTAAATAGGGATAGGGAGACTAAATCTGAAGGATAAAGGTCATGCACAATATGGAGGAGAAGACAGTTGTGGGTAAATATTCAAAATGGCCAAGTTCATTCAACCAAGTGAAGGACAGGTTCTTCACATAAAACTTAATTAAATAGTGGATTTTGCCAATACCATAAGGCTACTACTTTTAAAAGGAGTTAGGTAAATTGACAGAATAAGACTATGCACTAATATTCTAATAGTTACATATGACAGAAAGTAATATAAGATGTTTATTTTTCCGTTTTTATTGCATTTTTATATCTCTTAATACTTTATATTCTATACAATATTTTTACAGTATTAAAGAGTTGCCCTGTGATGTGATGGCGACAAATAAATTTAATTAAAAAAAAAGTTAAGATTTTGTTAGTTGAATAATTAAAAGCAATGTTTTTAAAGCATAGTCCTGGATCCCGTGGGAGTCCAACAAGATCCTCTCAGTGGTCTGCAACATCAAAATTATTTGCTAAGTTGAAAAATAATACAACATTAAAATCCCAACAAATAATCATGAGAGTTGATAGTGGCAGCAAAAGTGTTAATTTTAATTTTTAATATGAAAATACAAATATAATCCAGATAAACAAAAGCTTCTTAGGGATCCTCCAGAATATTTAAAAGTGAGAAGGTCCTGAGAGAAAAGGTTTAAGAAACATTGATTTAGAATATTAAATATAAACACAACAGGAAATATTCTGTCAGTGTTAATTAATTTAGGCTATCACTAAACAACCATAAAATTATTAGATTTTTATATAGAAAAAAGTCTAACATAGTATTAAGAAAAACACTACTACATATTACTGCATAGCTAAATAATTGTTGTATAATAAAAATTTCAGTGTTGACAGTGTTGATTAATGCATATTAGAATCTATACAGAGAGAAATAGAGAGAAGAAAAATAAGGAAAACAAAATAAACTTATTGAAGATTAAATACAAAAAATTATTGAGGAAAAAGGGAAAAATTATTAGGTTTTTAAATTCTTCCCTGCTCTTTTTCTAAATACATCTGCTAATTTACCATATTGTAGACAATTAAACCCCGTTAAAAGTCAGAATGTGAGTAATTTGTTTTCACTTTCATTTCAGTTTCATTTAAACCGAGTTTTTGAAAGTATTGGCCTTGATTGATATTAGGGGGATCCGGGTCACTTCACAAAGCACATTTATTTAAAATATTGTAATTGAGTGTTTACAGATAATCAAACTATATTGTCATCTGTTGATAACAATATGTTAAGGAGAACTATGTGAATCAGAATAAAGGAGTTCAGTCTGGACAAGCTGCACTCGAACAAGTTCAGTATTATTTCCTCTGATAAGAAATGTCACCAAAACATCTAGGGAGCAAATTGTAATCAGTAACAGTTATGACTTCATGCAAAAGAATTTTTCCTTTAGCAGTAAGCTAAATGTATGCTGGTTATATATTTGCTGTTAGACTTTAAAAGTAAAAATAAACTATATGATTGGGAACAGACTTATATTTAGTAAAATTTTTCATTAGAGCATTAGAAATGCTGTGAGACCTTCTAATCTGCCAAAAGTGGAGACATCTTATGTGGGCATGAACGAAAGAAAGGAACAGTGGTAGATCCTATGAGTCATCATGGTTTGTCAGATTTCTAACAATAATACAGTATATATTCAGTTTTAAATAAAGAAGCCAGCATAGAGTTTTTTTCCACTGTTTAAAAATTAGCAAAAGCTGAATATCTACATAAGATTGTGGAGTTGGAAACAGTCACTTAGGCCATCAAATCCAATCATCCTCTCAATGAAAAAAAAATCCAAATTAAAGTTTCCCGGACAGATGGCTTCAAACACAGTTGAAGTTACTCCACTACTTTTGGGGTAACTGGTTTCATTACTAAATTCTTCTCAATGGTTTTTTCTGACATCAAGTCAGAATCTGCCTTTTGAAAAATCTAATGATTGCTCACTTTCTATTGCATTCTGGAACAAGAAAAAACAAACCTTGACATTTTGTGTGAGGTGATATGTACTGTTATATGTAATAACCTGGTCCATTACTAACTTCTATCTTTTTTATTTTGACATCTTATTAGTATTCTTATCTGCAAGTTGGTTAACGGCCATTCGTTCAGTGATTGTTCAAATTCACAACGGCACTGAACAAGTGGTAGTTATGTTGGAAGAAATGTCTATCTGGATTCAATTCCAACTGGGAAGGAAGACACTGGAAACATAGAGACTGCTTGGAAAGATGGTTTAATGGTGGACAGGACCACATGGTTTGAGAGCTTGGGCAAAAAAAAAAAGCACCTGTGTGGGAGAGAGAGAGAGAGATTTATACTTTCTCTTGGGTCCCGCCTTGGAGCTTCCTGTTCCTGTGTAAGAACCATCAGGCATTTGTCCAAAAAGAGAAAAGGCCCTTGGTTAGAAACCAAAGCAGAGCATATGCTTCCAATGGCAGCTTGCTTGCACTGAATACATATTCATTTAATATTCATATCATTAATTATGAATAATCAGGCAAGGTTATATTTTATCATGCGTATATTGCTCTTCTGGAAGATTTAATAGAATAACAGAGTTGGAAGAGAACTTGGGGGTCTTCTAGTCCACCCCCCAGCTCAGGCACCCACATACTTTATAGACAGTCTTTCGTTGTCTATAGATAAGGACAAGTTCTGACCACCTTAGACTAAATTAGCTGTGCTTGCCTATAACATTGCAAAAGTTTACTTCAGGAGCTTTCTTCAAGGCTATTCAGTCCTTCTTAATGCCTATATAACCTGCTTGCTTATATTTGCCTTTATTAAGCAAGTGGTCTCTAGAATATTTATTCCTTTGCAACTTTCATCTAAAAACATCTCAGAAAATCTGGTTATTGTCCAAATCTCTGCTTGTCTAGAAGATTATTATGGACTGTAATGCTCTGTCCTTTAAAATTTGTTTTTATTTATAAAAAGATAATATGTGGTTTGGATTTCTTCATTTTTCTGAATTATATGAAAATAAGTATGCGGATTAGGCATGTCTCATTTACTTTAAAATATTTATCATCTGCTTCATTCAAATATTTAAAATAGTTATTTTTTAATGTATTCTATCACTGGGGCTATATTTTATAGTTTGCAGTTTAGGGTGTAGGAACATATGGATCTCCCCAGGGGTGAAATCAACGTACCTTTGCTATTGCTTCGGTAGCAATGTGAGTGTGCGCGCACATGCACAGAGCATCAAAAACAGATGTGATGATGTCCGGGTGGGTGGGCGGAGACTGCTACCGAGCATTCCTGCAAAGGTAAGCAAACAGTGAGGGGGGGAATCTGCTGTGCCACGTGATTTAGATTAGCTAGAAAGCAGGAAATCCTGCTTTCTAGTTAATATAAATCGCACGTTACAGCTGATCATAGGAAATACCGGTTCGCTCGAACCAGTAGCATTTTTTTTTTACTACCGGTCCATGCAAACCAGTAGCATTTGTACTACCGGTTCAGGCGAACCAGCCCAAACCGGTAGCATTTCACCCCTGGATCTCCCCCACCAAGGTAAGAAGAGAAGCCTGCTTTTAGGGAGGAAAATCAGACCTTGGATTTGTGCTCCCAGCTTCCAACATTAAGAGTGAAGAAACTTTTGTATATGTTGTACTTTTTTGACTGCATTATTTATAGGGGACATGATACTGAAGTGATGGCATCACCAAAGATGTAGAGTGGAGATTTTTAATTCATTATTTTTTTATATATATAGTAGTTTGGATAAGGGATAGGGCAAAAAAGAGTCTAGTCAAAATGTACACCTATTTCAACCTTTTAAAAATGATCAAACATTCCCTCCTATCCCAAACTTCTCTACTGATAAATACTAATCTTAACAGCCCAGTTCAGGGGGGAGTAGGATTTGGAGCTTCACAGTATGTCCAATTAAATATTTGGCCATGCAAAATTGTACAAAAGATCTAAAACCAAATAATGTAAGAGTACTGTCATGTATCTGAAAGTATGTCAATATTTGGTATAGAACAGATATTTACATGAGGGGTGGCATCCTAATGGTTTAACAACCAGTTCGCTGAACGCACGCTTTGTGTTCCTGACACGTACTACGCACGTGTGCACAATTCACAGGAAAACAGCTGAGGCACGGCAATCCACTCTGCCGCGCCAATCATCTGGGCTAAAACACAAGGCAATATTGGTAGGTATCACCCACAGGCGGGCGGGCCCACCTGAAGTTTGGAGCGAACTGGTTCGCTCTCAGCAGAGCTTCGGAGCTACCGGTACGCCTGAACCGGGCCAAACTGGTAGAATCCCACCCCTGACTCACATCGATGTTTCCCTCTTTTGTTTCAGAGTCCAGAGTAAAGAATAATAGGTTTAAATTTCAGAAAGCAGTTTGCAATTGAATTGCCACTTAGCAATGGAACAAGTTACTCCCAAAGCTGGGTGTGCATTGCTTTCATTGCAAGTTTCAAGCAGAAGCTAAAAAAATATTTATGCAGGATGTCTACCCTTTCACTCTTTTTTAGAGAGAAGATAGGATCATCCATTGTAGAATAAATCTCCTATTGTAGAGAAGGGGAAATTCTTGTGAATTAGCTACATCAGCAGGGAATGTATGGTTGCAAACCCAGTGCTTGCTGAGTTTTAAAGACTACATTGATGTGAAGAAGAAAGTGTTGAAACTGGAAAAGATGAAGGGGACTGTAGAGGTTGGAGTAAAAAGAAGAAGACAAGAAATGTAATGGTGGGCTATCTTTATCGGGCTTATACTAAGAGATTTCCCTAGCCTTCTATGTTACCTGGCTTTGAATCAACCAACCATCCAGTCAGAGAATAGAGGTGGTGTCTGTTAGATATTTGCATAAACTGCTGTAGTCTCCACTCAGGTCCGCCACTAGGGCGGGAACAAGGGGTTGTTCTGATTGGACGGGAGGTCTGCCAGCTCCCTATAAAAGGGGAGCTGCACGACCCCATAGCAAGCTGGATCACTATCACTTAACTAATAAAGAGCTGATTGTCACTATCATCTGAAGTCTGTTCTCTCGTTGCCCGAATCTAACACTGGCGACAAGGATGGGATCAAGAGACAGATAGGACGAAGATCTACCACTGGAATCTACGGATTCGATCCAGCCCCGGAGTTCAGCGGAAATTCCGGCAGCCATCTTAGCGCGGCAAATTCGAACGCAGGACAAGATGGCGATGCACGCTCCACCAACTCCATACAACCCAATAACCAAGCATTGGGAATCCTACATGCTGAGATTCGAATGCTTCCTCGAGGCAAACGATCTCACGGGAGTACCGGACTCCCGGAAAAAGAATATGTTCCTGAGCTACTGCGGTCGAGAGGTCTTCGAGATGGCCAGGGATCTCTCGGAGCCAACCCCCATCCAGGTGGTAACATGGACGGCGCTACAACAGACGTTGCAGATGCATTTCGCGCCAAAACCTTCCCGCCACGTTCGCCGCCACGAATTCAACATGCGGAACCAGAAGGCGGACGAATCCATCAATCAGTACGTTGCAGCGCTCCGAAAAGCAGCAACGCATTGCGAGTTCAGGGACCTGGACGAGCATATCCTAGCACGCCTCATATGCGGGTTAAGAGACATTTCGTTACAAAAACGATTGTTGGCCAAATCCAATTTAAACCTGCAGATTGCGCTAGATGAGGCAAGAGCTTCGGAATCAGCGGACAGATCTACGGAAATGCTACAACGTGGGTACAGCGCACCCCAATCCGGAACCAGACAAACCCGGGTGCATCATGAGGCCACCGATCAAGAAACCGAGGACAGCAAGTGCGAAGACAGCCATCGCATGCGCAGCTGCCACACAAAACCGGTGCGAAAATTCAAATCCCGTTTGCCGCCCTGTGTAAGCTGCGGAGGGAATCATCCCCGGTCTACCTGCCATTTCAGAGACGTTGTTTGCTCGCGTTGCGACAAAATCGGACACATTGCAAAGGTGTGTCGGAGCGAAGTCCCTGCCACAACATGGCAACCACCAACGCATCGCCGACAGAAGCCCACCCCAGGGGCTTGGCGAAAAAACAAAGGGCGCCCAGAGAGAGAACCAAGGGAGTCAGCCGAGAGAGAGTATTCCCAGAGAGCCGAGAGAGAGTATTCCCAGAGATAACCACTGAGAACCTATCTCACAACGATAGGGCAGGTCCGCACAAAGCGACCTAAAAAGCTGAAACTCACTGTCCTCCTGGAGGACTCCCCTTGCGAGCTTGAAGTCGACACGGGATCGTCACTGACGATCATCTCGTGGTCAGCGATGAAAAGGGCGATTCCGAGCCTAAAGAAGCGCCAACTACGAACACCAGACATCCTGCTTCGAGACTACCAGGGGAACAGGGTCCCCATTGTGGGCCAGGGCATGTTTCGAGTCCAGTTCAAAAACATCACAGCCCAGCTGCCCGTGACCGTTGCCAACGCGCCATTACAAAGCCTCCTGGGACTGGATTGGTTCGAAGCCTTGGGGCTAGAAGTTACCGGAATCAACGCCGTGGGTAACAGCAGCGCTGAAGGGATTTTTAAGGAGTTCGAGGATGTGTTCAGCCCCGGCCTTGGTAAGTATGTGGGTAAGCCAATTTCATTTAATTTGGATCCAAATGTGGCGCCTATCAGGCTCAAACCTAGGAGAGTGCCTTTTGCGCTCCGTCCCAAAATTGATAAGGAAATTGATAGGCTGGTAGAGCAAGGGATCCTTGAACCAGTGGATCACGCTCGCTGGGAAACCCCAATCGTGACCCCCGTTAAGCCAGAGGGGTCAGTCCGTATCTGCGCGGACTATAAATGTACAATTAATGTCGCCCTACAACAAAGCGCATATCCTGTGCCCGTGGTTCAATACCTATTGCACTCGTTGGGGCCAGGAAATTTTTTTGCAAAATTAGACATGGCACAAGCGTATCAGCAGCTGCCAGTGGATAGCGCCACGGCGGAGGCCCAAACTATAGTGACGCACAGGGGTGCTTTTAAATGGAACCGGTTACAATTCGGCATAAGCATCGCTCCGGGATTGTTCCAAAGCGTCATGGAACGGCTTTTGCAGGGCATACCAGGAGTCGTCCCTTACTTCGACGACATCTTGGTGTCGGCTGCAAACGAGGAGCAATTATTAAAGCGTGTAAGGACTGTTTTGGCCAGAATTAGAGAAAAGGGTCTCCGCCTAAAAAAGGAAAAATGCCAAATTAACGTGCCCAGCGTAGAATTCCTGGGTTACAGGATCGATGGACTGGGAATACACCTGACATAGAAAAAAATTAAGGCGATCCAGGATGCCCCCACACCACGAAATCAGACCAAGTTGCAGGCCTTCCTCGGACTTCTTAACTTCTACAGCGTCTTTCTCAGACAGAAAGCCACCGTCGCTGAGCCATTGCACCGACTTCTAGCAAAGAACGCGAAATGGACCTGGGGACGTTCCGAGGTGGCTGCTTTCGCCGCAGTCAAGCGCCTGCTGACGACCGACTCTCTGCTAATCCAGTACAGCCAAACCCTACCACTGGTATTGACCTGCGATGCCTCACCTTTCGGCGTCGGCGCAGTGCTTAGCCACAGAATGCCAAACGGGAACGAAGCCCCCATCGCTTTCTACTCAAGAACATTGTCTTCAGCGGAACGCAACTACAGCCAACTGGACAGGGAAGCGTTAGCCACTGTGGCTGGAGTCAAGCGTTTTCACGAATACCTTTACGGCCGCGATTTCGAACTTATCACGGACCACAAACCATTGCTGGGCCTACTGGCGGGAAACCGCCCCACACTGGTCTCCCTCTCTCCGCGCATGACCAGGTGGACTGTTTTCCTGGCTGCGTATTCCTACAAACTGGTACACCGACCGGGTTCTACATTGGGGCATGCAGACGCGCTCAGCCGCTGCCCGCTACCGGAACTGTTGGCCGACCCTACTCCAGAGATACTGGTCCTTTTGATTGACTGTTTGGACACAGGGCCAGTATCTTCTGTGGACGTTGCTAGGTTTTCTGCTAAGGACAACGTAATCAGACAAGTGCAAACTTGGGTATGGAGGGGGTGGCCCAAAGGGATTGTGGGACCCGAATTCAAACTGTTTTGGTCTAAGCGTGATGAACTGTCGGTTTTAAAAGGTTGTTTATTGTGGGGGGATCGAGTTGTTGTACCGCACAAACTGCGGAGGAATGTATTAGAAGCTTTGCATGTTGGGCATCCAGGGATCGTAAGGATGAAAGCATTGGCTAGGAGCTACGTTTGGTGGCCTAAAATGGACAAGGAGATAGAGGAATGGGTAGCCACTTGCAATCCGTGCCAAGAATCCAGACCAGCCCCCCCCGAAGCGCCCGCTACGGAGTGGGACAAACCGAAAGCACCCTGGTCGCGAATACACATAGATTTCGCAGGACCAGTTCAGGGACAAACATTCTTAATAGTTGTGGACGCATACTCCAAATGGTTAGAAGTAGTCCTGATGACTTCGATCACGGCAGAGGCGGTCATCAAGGTACTACGGCGACTTTTCGCCACGTACGGCCTGCCCGACCTCCTGGTCTCCGACAACGGGCCCCAGTTCACGGCCATGCAATTCGAAGCATACTTAGCAAGTCAGGGAATTCGGCATGCCCTCGTCGCGCCATTCCATCCGGCATCGAATGGACAGGCGGAAAGAATGGTGCGCGCTGCAAAAGAGGCCCTCGCTAGGATGGGCCCGGGTGATTGGCAAACACGAATCGATCACTATCTTTTAATCCAACACATTACCCCTAGTGCCACGACGGGAAGGAGTCCCGCTGAACTCCTCATGGGTCGCCGGCTAAGTTCTCACCTAGACCGACTACACCCAAATTACTCTGCCACATCGCCCCCAGACTCCACAAGCAAAATCCAGAATTTTAGCATAGGGGATTCAGTATACGCCCACAACTATGCAGGGGGGACACTGTGGATTCCGGCAAAGGTAATAGGTATCACCGGTCCTCGTTCCTACTTGTTAGAATTAGAAGACGGTAGGAACTGGAAAAGACACATCGACCAACTCCGAGGTCGCCTGACGCACTCCAACTTACGATCATCGAACGAAGAACTCATCCCATCAGAAAGACTGCCGATACAACAACCCGAATCGGCCATCACAGACGACTACGGCACAGCAGAGCCTGGGGTGGAACCTGAGACCGACAAAAGAACGGAGCAGTCTCCTAGCGAAGGGAATCTACCATCCCCAGCCAGGACAACGGAACAAAAAGGACACTCCGATCCTACGCCCACTCCGGCACAACCCGAACTACGCAGGTCCACCCGAGCAAGGCAGAAACCTGCATACTTACAGGACTTTGTCACTAACCGGAACACTCCGTCCAAGAGGGGAGGGGTGTTAGATATTTGCATAAACTGCTGTAGTCTCCACTCAGGTCTGCCACTAGGGCGGGAACAAGGGGTTGTTCTGATTGGACGGAAGGTCTGCCAGCTCCCTATAAAAGGGGAGCTGCACGACCCCATAGCAAGCTGGATCACTATCACTTAACTAATAAAGAGCTGATTGTCACTATCGTCTGAAGTCTGTTCTCTCGTTGCCCGAATCTAACAGTGTCTCAAGCTGGAATGTCAATAGGGAGAAAAGAGCCAGAATCTACACAAGTAAGATGTGGCTTCCATAAGCAGAGCTGAAGCTGGAGGCCCTTTTGAAACAGTTGGTGAGACAATAGCAGTAAAAGAATCAAGCTGCTACTTCGAACATGATTTAGTCTTTCCTTAAGCCAAAGAGTCTGTTGTTCATGACAGCTGTCACCAGCTTCTCTACATCTGTGCTTCTCAACCTTCAAGATGTGTGGAACAACTCCTAGTATTCCTCAGCCACATCTACAAGTTCATGTGTTCAAGTTGCTGAGGTTGAGAAACACTGGTCTACACACCATTGGAGAGTTAGTTACTATTTCCTTTTAGGTTATCCTACTTAGCTTGCCATCTTTCTGTCTAGAGCGCTCTCTATTACACCTACAATTTTATGTGTAGTATGATGGAATTCTTTGCTGTACATGAGCATCGTTTAGGTATAACACTGAGGTATGGTTAAAATGAGCCATAAAATACCTGAGATGGGTTGTGTGGCTTGTTTCTGTTTTTTAAAAAAAATTCTGCTTAATAGATGAATGGTACTGCATTGGCAGTATTCATACAATCCTTCAGAGTTCTTGAGGACTCCCTAATGAAATGGCTTTTTTATTTACCTTAAGAGAAGGGCTGGCACACTATTTATAAATAAATTTGGTTTCCCTAAGTTTAGTAATAGGTTTCAACATGCAGTTTTAAAGCACTGAAGATTTTTTACACGCAGAGTTTCAAGTTTCTTTGTAGTTCAGCCTGCCATTTAAAAAATTGCCTACTTTCCCTCAGGTACTTAAGATATAAAATGCTACCTTCAAGGGATCAAGGGAAAAATACTTTAAATTCCTTCATCTGGCCATGTGATTATTTGCATTGTGCCAATGTACTGGTAGATTTCTTAGGAATGTACAGCTGTATATATATATAATTTTGTTGTTGTTAGAGTGAAATCAAAGAAATCACAATGATTCCTTTTCAGCAGCATATAGTAGTCATACAGTAAGCTAAATAAAATAACCATAAGTATAATTGTTAATACCATTCTTCATGTTTTCCGATTTTGGTCTAAATGGAGTTGATACCTATGTCTGTGTGTAATTTCCTATTGAGACATATATTAGTTTCACACTTCAGTTTAGTAACATACTGATCGTAGTATTTGGCAAAACATAAACTTTAGCAGATTTGCATAAACTACTTTAGATATTGATTATAAACTATAGAAAAATAGAGGAACTTTAATCATCCTATCATGTGATCCTCACATAATTCTAGATATGTTGATTCAAAAGTATTTTATTTCAAGTTAATGAGTTTTACTCCCTGCAATGCAATTAAGGTGTGTTTTCAGAGATTTTATGGATGTGCATCATTCTTCTTGCCTCACTTTCAGGAAGCATGGCTGAAAGTTGTATACACATTGTGGTTCTCTTTGTGTTGTCATTGCCTTTTCCCAAGAGTGATGATTAACAACAGCCTTCTCAGAGTGGTATCCTTCTAATGTGCTATTGGTTGCAAGCTTGGAGAGGGCTCAGTACCTAGAAAGGATAAATAACCCTATCAGCAATGAAATCAACACTAATCAGCTGTAGGTCTTGTGAATATATTATTTATATATGCAAATATATACAGTATGTACAAACAAGCATAGATTCTGGAGTTCTGCCATAAATTTGTCATCTGACTTACAAAATGTGAGTTGATTCATGGTGTGAATTTTGGTTAATTTATTGGTGAAAACATATACTATATACTATACTATAAAATAGTATGGAGAAAGCATTTTTCATTTCTTTTTAGATGATATATGATTGTGCTACAACAAGCACTGTTTAGGAGAAATAGTGCTGACTTAGAAACAACTCTTCTGTCTTTAAAATAGGGCCTACAGTTAATTTTTCTATACATTAAAATGTCTATTTTTTTTAACTTATTGTATATATTTGTGGCTAAGCAAAGAATTTTAGGTGCCAAAATAAATCCCAAAAGATAGTTTTGGCATATCTGCAGATAGGCTTACTTGCTAGTATAGATTATATATTTTTAAAGGTACCCATATATCTCCACATACTTGTGGATTAGCCCATCCGTGAATAAGTAGACCCTCCAATTTTTAACCAAACTACCATGAAAAAATTATCAATTTATTTGTGGGTGCTTCATTTTTCATCATATTTTTGTTAAAAATTCAAGGGTTAGTTTATTGATTACGTATTGATTAGGTATTATTTAGCTATACAGGTAGTCCTCGACTTACAACAGTTCATTTAGTGACTATTCAAAGTTACAATGGCATTGAAGAAAATGACTTATGACCATTGCAGCAGATCCAAAAACTCCCTGCATGGAAGAATTCATTGTACTCGAGACCCTTCCTCTCTTTTTCATGCTGCAAAAAATAATAATAATCACCAGATGATGCTCTGACCATTATAATGTGGTAACGTTAAATTTCACCTCCCCATTACCAAGACAAAACTGTTTTAGTTTTTTGAGGTTTTTTTTTAACCTTTTTTTCTTTTTGGATTTATTTGTTGATAACTTTAAAGGTATTCATTTAATTGTGAGTTCTTTAATATATTTAGGTGTTATTTCAATCTTTGGTCAAGATAATGCTTTCTTCTTTGTGTTTGATCCAGTTTGACCTCTAAAGATACAGGGGCTGTGAAATCCTTACCAGGCACTAAGCTTCCCGTAGTGCCTTAATAGAGTTTAAATCAGCCAGGTTCTTATTTTGGAGTTGTTCTTATTAGTTGTTTATATAAAGCATAGATTTGCATTGCATTTGGATCCAATGAGTGTTCACAAATGCCTTGGCTGTACTTCAGGATGAGGGATATGGAATTAAATAAAAACATAATGGTCTTTAAAGAAAGATTCAAAGATAGTACCCTGTTTCCCTGAAAATAAGACATCCCTGGATAATAAGCCCCAATTGGGCTTTTGAATGCATGTGCTAAAATAAGCCTTGCCCTGAAAATAAGCCCTCCCCAAAAATATTGCAACACAGCAGCAGCCATGAGGTGACCACGCTCGCCACCTCCTGCACCTCAAAAATAATAAGACCTCCCTGAAAATAAGGTCAAGGGCTTATTTTGGGGGTCAAAAGTCTTATTTTTGGGGAAACACGGTAGATACTATCAGATTTTAGAATGACAACCCTGAGAATAAAAAGACATACTGATGGCCCTCGACTTAACGACCATTTGATTAGTGACTGTTTGATGCTACAATGGAACTTTAAAAAAGGACATGACTGTTTTTTCACATGACCGTTTCAGCATCCCGGGGTCATGCGAACACCTTTTATGGCCTTCTGACAAGCCAAGTCAATGGGGAAGCCAGATTGACTTAACAACCATGTTACTAACTCTACTGCAGTGAATCGCTTAACAATTGTGGCAAGATATGTTGCAAAATGGGGCAACTGCTTAGCAAAAAAATTGTTGTGCTCAATTGTGGTCGTAAATCAAGGACTAGCCGTAAAAGAAAAGTGGGGGGGGGGACTATTTTAGAGCAAAAAGGTAAGGCAACAGAAGATATTGTTTATGGCCAAACTGGGAATATAAAGCCATGCAGAAAATAACTCTTTTTTTCCCAGTGGCAAATGCAAGAAGTTTGACCCAGACTGGACTGTAGGGGAGACAAAAGGTTACCATCTATTTCCCACCACAAACCCCATTCTGATTCAGATCAAATGACTATGCCCTCCTGTTGTGGCCCAGCAGCGGCCGGCTGAGCTGTTGGTGGACTCTGACAGCTCAGACCATTATGGGACTGCTCTGGAGGATGAGGAAGACTCTGGAGGGTATTTGGAGTCAGAGCAGGAACTAGAGAGGCCTGTTGGCCACCAGGTGTCATCTGAGTCAGGGAGCAGTGAGGAGGAACAGAGGGAGGTTGTCCCTGATGTGCGTATGTGTAGAATTGATAGGAGAAAGGAACAGCTAGAAGGAAGTAAGGACAGCTGGCTAAGGGTGTGTCCTATAAAAAGAGTTTATAGGTGGAGCAATGGGAGAGGAATCTTTGCAGGAAACAACAGTCCACTATACGAGCCGTTGAGAAAGCATTCTGTAAATTTAATCTTGGGTTCTTGAAGATAACTTCCTAGGCTCCTAGCCAAGGGGTGTCTTTATCTATGTAATTAGTCATGGCAGACAGCCAAGCCTGTGCCTTCATATTCATTGGAATCATGGGACAGAATTCCTTCACTTACCCAGTTACAAATTCACTTCTTGTATTCTAGAAAGTAAAAAAGTAAACAAGACAGTGGAGAACACAATGAGGAGTTTAGAAAGAAATGAAAAGGACGATGTGCTTTGTTTTCCCACAAACAGGAGACTACTATTTGAATTTAAAAGAAGTTTCACATGCCGTGTTTGAGGGCGCCCTATATACAAAAATGAAAACTGAGTTGCTGACTAAGCTTATTAGACATGGAGCTGATTGTTCAAGTATTGAAGAGAGATAAACAGTTGAATGCTTGTTCATTCTTTGCAGATTACTCAGGGCGAACTCCAGAAGTCATGCGCTAAGCCTCTAGTAGAGAAAGCTACAGATAATTGCCAGCATATCTGCCAATGCAGACCACCTCCATTACCGCCACCTCCACCGCCACCGCCACCACCAAGGTTGCTCAGGGTTTCATGTAAGTAGAGGTTACCACTGTTTCTCTTTATGTTCAGAAAAGCCTAGGAACATCTGAAAGATTGTTAAATCACTGATTGGGAAGAAGGCAATATTTATTTAATGCAAAAGTAGCAATATTTTTCTAATGCAGAATGGGAAAATAGTCATAGCCCAGACAAATGTTGATTGTTTAATGATGTTTCCTTAAACATGCAAGAACATGCAAATCCTTGAATAATGCCATACGGCATGAATGCTATACAATGAGGGTGCCATGATCTAGTGTATAAATACGTTTATAATTTCCCCAATTTATGTTCTGTCAAACTTAATGTTACACATAGCTTTGTGTGTGAATGCATCTGCATCCATCTCCTGGAGGAGATAGATTATCTAAACCCTTTCAAGTCAAATTTTAGCTCTGGAAGACTTGTATTTGCCTCCCTCAATTTCTCAGAAACCCAAGTAAACTGTAAAGCAATTTTCTTCTTGCATTCTTTGTTATCTTCTGTTTTGGGGAAAGTTTGCCTCCAGGGATCCCCATTTCCTTTATTATTCCTTTTAAATAACTTTAGAAGTTATTTAACTTTTCTCTGGGCTAGTAAATATATTTTCTGAACACAGAATATTTTCTTCTGTATATCCCCGTGCATGGGTTGTGTCAGTGGTGAAATTCAATTTTTTTTTACTACTGGTTCTGTGGGCGTGGCTTCGCTGGCTTGGCAGGGGAAGGATACCGCAAAATCCCCATTCTCTCCTCACTCCTGGGGGATATTGCAAAATCTCCATTCCCACCCCACTCAGGGGCCAGCCAGAGGTGGTATTTGTTGGTTCTCTGAACTACTCAAAATTTCCGCTACAGGTTCTCCAGAACTTGTCAGAACCTGCTGAATTTCACCCCTAGGTTGTGTGGTATTTTTTAAAAAAGGTTTGAGATGGCACTGTCAGTGCACATCTCTCGCTCCTCCCCTGATAAAAGTTTTTCAGACTTTGAATCATCAGACTGTATGGACAAAGACTTTGATCTGGATAAATAAAACCTATTTTGCCTTTAACAAGGAACAGGAATGGCAATTAGACCCAAACATTCCACAGTTAGCTTAATTTCAGCTGTATCATCATCTGCCAGGCTGGGAATGATGATGGAGGAGGAGTATTCTACCAATTTGTTAAGAGATTCTGGCTCAGGTATAAATCTTGAAGCCAATCCAGTAAGATCTGGCAGAGCTTAAATGTGATTAAAACAGGTGCAAAAAAAAGGTCTCACTATGAAGAATGAAACAATTATACAACTCAATCATAATATTCCTATTTTACAAAAAGAGATGATTGTAAAGGATCATAAAAAGAAATTAAATGAATACTTTGATAATAACTTGGCTAAAGGGACAAATGTAATGATTGTTTGGGATGCTAGTAAAGCAGTTAAGAGAGGCTATTTTATACAATATGATTGTCTAGAGAGGAAGAAACCCCAGGAAAAGATGCAAAAGCTATTGGATGAAATTAGAAAGAAAGAAATTAAATTTAAAAAGACACCTATGGACTCTAAAAATGTACATCAGATTAAATTGTTACATCAACAATTAGCAGTTCTAGAAATAGAAACTAAATTAAATTAAGTGAAACAAATATATTTCGAATGTGCAAATAAACCAGGAAGAGGACTGGCAAATGAATTAAGAAAGGAAAGAGAAAAGAGAATGATTGAGAAAATCCATGAAGGTGACAATGTAATAAATATAATCATCTTATTTAAAAAATCCTTTCACAATGTTTAATCTGTACAAGAAACAGGAGCTCGATATGCATAAAATAGATGAATATTTGCAAAGACAACACTTACCTAAACATTCACAAGCTTAGAGACAACTTATGAATGATCTAGTAACTACTTTTGAAATATCAGAAACTTTAAAAAATGAAACCAGGTAAAGGTCCAGGTCCAGGTGGCCTTACAAAGGCAATATTAGAAATGCTTTGAGGATCACCTTCTTCAGCGACTAAAGCTGTGATGGCGAACCTTTGACACGCGTGCCACACGTGGCACGTGGAGCCATTTGTTAGGGTATGCAAGGTGTTGCCCTGTCAACCACATGTGTGCGCTGGCCAGCTGACTTCGCCCTTCTTTTTCGGCCATTTTTCATCCTCCGGAGGCTTCCCTGAAGTCTCCGGAGTGCGAAAAACAACCCAACGCGCAAACCAGAAGTTTGGGGATGGACTTCCGGTTTGTACATTGGGCCATCTTTCGCGCTCCAGAGTCTTCAGGGAAGCCTGAAGTGGGACAGGGGAGACTGTTTTTTCCCTCCCCAGGCTCCTAGAAAGCCTCTAGAGCCTGGGGAGGGCAAAAAATGAGTCCATGGTGTGAGAAAAGTGCAGGACAGGGCTGGGGTCACACGTACATGCGCACGCAGGGATTGCGCTATAGCATTATGGGTGTGGGCATGCCCGCATATGACCCCTCTGTGTTGCCTCCGCTTTTGGCTAGGTTAGCCATCGCTGCACTAAAGGATATAATGAATGGAGTATGAAGCAAAGATGCTTCAAAACTGGTAAGAAGCTAATATTGCATTATTACCAAAGAAGGGGCAAGATGTCACAATAAAAACCATAGATTAATGTCATTATTAAATAATGATTATAAACTTTTTGCTGCAATTTTGGTAGAAAGATTGAAAAAGGTTTTACAGACATACATTCATGAAGATTAATCTGCCTTTTTATCAAAAGACAGGCAAGAGACAATGTAAGGACTGTTCTGAACATTATTGAATGCTTACAATATGAGAAGCAGGCAGCTTTAATATTTTTGGATGCAGAGAAGGCATTTGACAACTTAAATTTGGTTTTTGTGTTTAAAGATTAGGACTTGGAGAGAAATTTATTCAAGAGTCAAAGCAAGCAAAGATTATTATTAATGGAGATTTAACTAAACCATGTGAAATTCAAAAGGGTATGAGAGAAGGATGCCTTTTGTCTCCCCTGCCATTTATATTGGTGTTGGTAGTTTGGAATGGGGATATTAGGCAAGATGAAAAAATAACAGGTATAATGTAAAAAAGGAAGTTTATAAATTGAGAGCATTTGCTGATGATTTAGTTCTGTTTTTGTAAGACCCCCAAAGCAGATGAATACATCATGCATTTTCCAGTCACATTTTGGGTTAATAATAAATATCAGATTCACAGATATGACATTGTTTATTTTATTTATTTTATTTATGTAGCTGTACCTTTCAACCAAAGTGACCCTGGACAATGTACAACAAAGCTAAAATAATAAATAAATACATGCAAACCCCTATCAGTATTAATTAATAATAATAATAATTTATTAAATTTCTAGACCCCCCCCTCTCCCCGGAGGGACTCGGGGCGGTGTACAGGAATAAATTTAAAACATACAAACAATCATACACATAAATAAAAATCAGATTAAACAACCCCTGTACAATTTATAAAAATTAAAAAACAGACCTTAAAACCAATCTTTAAAAAATTAGAAATAGGACTGAGGTGGGATAGGTGGAATTAGGCAAGCCGGCTAGCTGGAATAGGTGGGTTTTAAGTTTCTGATGGAAGGAGCAGAGATCCGTAGTCATTCTAATGTCGGGGGGGAGGTCATTCCAGAGGGTCGGGCCCATCACAGAGAAGGCCCTTCCCCTAGGCGTCGTCCGCTGGCACAGCCTAGTGGACGGCACCCGGAGGAGTCCCTCTCTGTGTATTAATTATAGAGACATTGAAAAAAAGTATAAAAACAAAATGAAGGGGGAAATAACAGATAGAGGGATGTTAAACCAACTCTGAGCTTTTATCCTATCTTTAAAATCTGTTTGTGAACAAGCCTGATTGTGTTTCATTCTGTGGAATCTGCTGTGGAAGAAGTTTGAGTTTGCCTGAGGTTCTGTAGTAAAAGCCTACATTTAAAAGTCTCTACATCTGGATTTTTTTCCCTGTACTCTTTTTTGTTTATATTTTGGTTATTTTCAAGGCAGACAGTCTGGGCATCCTGCCAGCTCTATCATTTATTTTTAACACAGTGCGTTTTTTCCAAGTTGTAATGTTAGAAACTGTCTTGTAATTTTCAGTATAAGAAGAGAGATGAAACTACCGTGCTTTCCCTTTTGGGAAATTGTCAACTTCTTTGATATTTTTTTCTTCCTTTTACTTATATATACATTCTCTCTCTTTTCTTTTAGGACTTTTTTTTTGTTTCTTTAATAAATTTAAGAAAGCTATAGAAAACTCCTGGCTTTTGACCTTTTTACATAGAGTCTAAATTTGCTTACAATTTGCATATTATCTGCACACTTCTCCTTTGGACATTGGGAAATTCAAAAGCAGCTTGGGGTTTCAACTTCAGCTTCAAGGAGCCACCAGTGGTTATTTTAAATATAAGAATACCTTTTTTAAAGGAATTTTTATGTTAAGAATAGTATATGCAATAACATCTATAGAACTTAATATGTAGGCAAACATAGTTAAATGAAATTACTAATGTGTAAATGGTGTCAAAGCAGTGACTTATTTGTGGAATACTTTTTCTGTATAATATTTTAATTCTCAATAGCACAATGAATTCTGCAAAGGCCAGTTATGTTCTTTTGGTTAATTAATGAAGTCCAAAAGGAATTAGATCATTGGCTAGGATTCTTCATTTATAAACTATAATTGAACTATTTTTGCCTGTTTATGTTTTTTCAGAAGGAATTCATTTTTGTCTTTAGTATTTAGAATTCAAAGTCTTCAGTTTCAGCCAATATCATGGACTTAAATTGTTAGTTATTTGTACTTGAAGAAGTGCCAATGTTTAAAGAAAAGGCATTTGGCAACTGTTCCAGTACAAAGCGTACTGTTTGGTGTGTTTACCCTGAAATTTGTGCAGATGATCTAAAAGAAAGCTTAACTTGTCAACCATCCCAAAAGGCCCATTTTATAAAGGCCCAAGAGTAGTAACTTTGATGGATGAAGGGTTGACCTAATTCAGTTCAATTCAATGCTATTTAGTCTCTTTGATTCAGGCACTACTCATCTTCAAACTCATTTGAGCAGCTCATAATAAAACAAAGCAAGATTTAAAAATGCAGTAGATATAAAAAGAATGAAACATGGGGAATAGTTTTTGCAGCTAGTTGTAGTTTTTGAACCAGGTGCAACCACATTACAACTCGCCTTGCTTCCTTGGGATTTTTGAAAAATATTCTTCCTTTTGCCAACTCTCTTCTTGGATTCCACTTCCAGGCCCCCAAAAGACCTTTGAAAAGAAAAGAAAAAGGTCAGATATTTGCAGAAATTGATAACTATGATAATGTAACAATGATAAATTTTTTATGCACTGAAATGTTTCTTCATTTCATGCCAGTCCTAACTTTGCAGAAAGTCTTTCTTCAATCAATATTCCAGAATTTATTACTCAACTATTTGTTTCATGGACACTTGCTTATAGATTCTGATGTCACTTGGCTTTCCATCTAGGCACTATTTTTTTTGTCTTTTCCACCAAATAATGCTTCCCGACATAGTGTTAATCATCATTTTCCTCTGCTTTTCCCTTCATTTCCCAGGTAGTTCTCCTATTTCATACCTTTTCTGATCTTTAGTTACATTTTTCCACATCAATTCTATTGTTCCTTATCTAGCAAGCTTCCTGAACTCATGACCATTAGTACATTTAGTTTATTTTTATTGCTTCTTAATTAAAAATAAAAAACAAAATAACACGCAAAAATAATAGGATGGTGATAGATACATTGTCAGAGAAGGGGAAAAAAGACATAAAAATGCTTTAACAAAAAATAAATAAAAGAAATAAGAGGAAGAATAGCAGAGTTGGAAGGGACTTTGGAGTGTTCTAATCCAACCCCCTGCTCAGGCAGAAAGCCCTATATTTGTCATGGCAAACCTATGGCACACGTGCCATAGGTGGCATGTGAAGCCATATTGGTGGACATGCAAGCTCAGCTTGCCAGCTGATTTTTGAACTTTCTGGGCCCACCATAAGTAAGGAAACAGGCTGTTTTCAGCCTCCGGAGCTGCCATTTTTGCCCTCCCCAGGCTCCTAGAAAGGGTCTGGAGCCTGGGGAGGGCAAAAAACAGGTCCACCGTGCCATCGCGTGCCAAAAGCGAGGGGAGCTTGGGGGGATGTTTGCGCACGCATGCGCAGGGACGGGCGCATATAATTATGGGTGTGGGCATGACCCCCCCGCACTCCCCCCACTTTTGGCACGCAATAGCAAAAAGGTTAGTCATCACTGCCCTATATCAGACAACTTAGAACTGAGGAGAAATTTCCTGACAGTGAGAACAATTAATCAGTGGAACAGCTTGCCTCCAGAAGTTGTGAATGCCCCAACACTGGAAGTCTTTAAGAAGATGTTGGATAGCTATTTGTCTGAAACGGTATAGGGTTTCCTGCCTAGGCAGGGGGTTGGACTAGAAGACCTCCAAGGTCCCTTCCAACTCTACTATTGTATTATTGTATTATTGTAAATGGTTGTCCAATTTTTTCTTTAAAACGTCAAGTGTTAGAGCATTCACAACTTCTAGAGGCAGTGTTCCACTCATTAATTGTTCTAATTGCCTGGATATTTCTCCTTAGGTTTCTTCTCTCCTTGATTAGTTTCCCATCCATAAATAAATCTAATATGGCTGACTCCCTAGTTCTCTACTTTTTGGGAGATGAAAGTTGTCTGCTAGGTTTGTCAGGAACCTGTTTGATCCTCCATATGGTGCAGAATTTGTCTGCAGATGTTGGGATAGCTAAAAAGTCCTCCGTTGCTATTGTGATGTGCTTCCTACATACCTTAGTTAACTGATTAGCAAAAAGTTCAGCTATTACCTCTATTTGGTTGGGTGGCCCCTATGGCACTGTTATCCCCCCCCCTTTATATTGACCCAAATGCATTCAAGATTGTTTTCATCATTGTTCTGCTCTATTTCTGTAGAAATGTAGTTATTTCTTATATATAGTGCAACTCCACCTCTTCGTATATCCTTCTAGCTGTATATTCCATTTGTGGGTTTTATCCCACCAAATTTCCATAAAGAAAAAACAACAATTGCAATTTTATATACTCTTATCTAATGCAAATATTATTCAAGTATGCACATATTTCTAATAAATTTGTGATATTATCTTTTTAACATACTGCATTCTGTATAAATAAGTCCCATTTTTCATTATACTTGTCCATACAAGCTTTTGTTGAATCTCCAATCTTCCCTTTCTAGTGGTGGAAAGAATGGTTGCACAGCCCCTTCAGAGAACTTTGGATGAAGCAGATTATCTAGCCTGCTTTCAGTTGGGGTTCAGACCTGGGTTTGGGACTGATACAGCACTGATCACATTCATGGATGACCTATGGCAGGAGTGGCATCCATCCTGGCTCTTCTTGACCTCTCAGCGGTATTTGATACTATTGATCATGGCATCCTTCTGGGGCGTTTTTGGGAATTGGGTGTATTGTGTTGATTTTCCTCCTTTCTCCAGGCCGGTTCCAGTTGGTGTTGATAGAGGGAGAGAGATCCAGCCCCCGGCCCCTACTGTGTAGGGTGCCTCAGGGTTTTAGTTCTCTCTCCTCTTCTATTAATATTTACATGAAGCCACTGAGTGAGATGATTTGTTGGCTTGTGAGTGAGATATCATCAGTATGCAGATGACACCCAGCTTTATATCTCTACCCCAGGCCAGAATAGAGTTGGAAGGTATCTTGGAGGTCTTCTAGTCGAACCTATGCTCAAGCAGGAGACCCTATACCATTTCAGAAGTCTAGTCTCTTCTTAAAAAGCTCCAGTGATGAAGCACCCACAACATCTGAAGACAAGCTGTTCTACTGGTTAATTGTCCTTCTCACAGTTTCTCCTTAACTCCAGGTCGCTTCTTTTCTTCATTAGTTTCCACCCATTCTTTCTTGTCTTTCCTTCTGGTGCTATGGAAAAGAAGTAGACCCCCTCTTCTTTGTGGCTGTCCCCCAAATACTGAAACACTGCTATCATGTCACCCCTAGTACTTCTTTTTTCTAGAGTAACCATATCCAATTTCTGCAACCATTCTTCATACCCTTCATCATCTTAGCTGCTCTTCTCTGCAGTTCCCCCCCCCAATATTTTCAATATTTTTTTTATAATGTGGTGACCAAACCTGGATTCTATAATCCAGATGTGGCCTTACTAAGGTTTTATAAAATGGTACTAATACTTCACGTGATCTTGACGCTATGCCTCTGTTTATGCAACCAAGCATTGTATTAGCTGTTTTGGCTGCTGCAACACACTGCTGGCTCATATTTAAGTAATACATGTCGTGGGTGTCCTACCCCATGTGTCTGGAGGCTATTGGGGATTGGATGGGTTGAAACAGGTTCTGACTCAACCCTAGCAAGACAGAATGGCTATGGATATTTGGACCTACCAGAGACACGTTTTTTCCATCTTTGTTTCTGGTTCTCAGACAAACATATGTGCAATCTAGGGGTCTTCCTAGACTTGCAGGTCCTGCTTGAAGAGCAGATAGCAGCCATGTCTCAGAGAGCCTTTAAACACCTTCGGGTTGTGTGCCAGTTGTACCCATTCCTAAACCAGAGGCCCTGCTCACAGTGACTCGTGGCCTTATAACCTCTTGTTTAGAGTACTGCACCATGCTCTACTCAAAGCTCCTCCTGAAAAGCATTTGGAAACTTCAACTGGTACAGAATGCAGCTTGCAGGTAGTAAATGGTGCCAAATACATGGCACATGTAATATCACTACTGCATGAGCTGCATGGGTTACTGGTATGCTTTCAGATGCAATTAAATAGTTTTTATTGTTTTTATTGTACTATATGTTTTTGAATTCTATGCCACCCAGAGTCATTGACTGAGGTGGGCGGGTATAGAAACTGAATAAATAAATGATTTATAGGTGGCAAATGCGATCAGATCTTCGATCCATTGATTAAATGGAGTCATACATTTTTCTTTCCAACACTACAATATTACTCTTTTAGTCATAGTAATGGCACAAAGAATCTTAATTTACATTGTCCGATTGTCAAGTTCCATGTATTGTACTTGATACATAATTCAGAAGAATATTATCTTCTGAAAATTTTACTTTTTGTCACATAATCCTATTTATATAAACCACTGCTTTCTATTCAAATCAGAATAGAGCTGGAAGAGACCTTGGAGGTCTTGTAGTCCAACCTCTGCTCAAGCAGGAGATTCTATACCAGTGATGGCAAACCTTTTAGACACCGAGTGCCCAAACTTTGCGTGCATGCCCAAACTGAAAGGTGAGTGCATGTGAACGTGGACAGACATGTCTGTGTGTGCATGCACAGACATGCACGCATGCGCAGCAGAGACCCGAAGACCAGCTGGCTGGCAGGAGGTGCGACATCCCAACACCGGCAGTGCGGCAAGAGGTAAAATCTTTTCTTTCGTGAGCTTCTGTTTCATTGTTTCCAGAGAAACAGAAGCTCTCGAAAGAAACGCCATGGAGATCTAACCTGGGGTGACGGTGCACGTGTCAGCAAAGTGCCATAGGTTTGCTATCACGGCTGTATATCATTTCAAACAAGTAGCTGTCCTGTCTTTTCTTAAAAATTCCCAATGATGAAGTTCCCACAACTTCTGTTCCACTGTTAATTTTTCTCACTGTTGGGAAGTTTCTCCTTAATTCCAGATTGCTTCTCTCCTCGATTAGTTTCCATCTATTGCTTATTATCCTGCTCTCTGGGGCTTTGGAAAATAAGTTGACCTCTTTTTCTTTGTCTCTTCTCTCCCAAAATATATTTTAAATAAGCATTTTCCTTATTGCGTCTCCAACAAAATGTTGCTTTTGACAGTCCTTTATTGTACAAATATTATAGAAATCTAATAAATACTAAATACTAATTTTTGTTCTATAAATCATAATTTGAGATCCATTGATACTTTTGCTATAGAGGTTAATGCATCCTCGATTGTCGAAGCAATATAGTAATCTCTAATTTTTTATTCCACTTATTTCTTAACATCTGAATGTCAAACTGATTTATTCATAACAAATATCTATAAAAACTAATAGTTTTTTTTTTTTAGTTTTGAAGGATTTAACAAGCTGCTCTAGTATCTCTTATTAACTGAAGCTGAAAAAACTGCTGGTCCAAATAATATTAATAAATGTAATAGTAAATATAGCCACTAGGTTATATCTGATAATATTTATCTTTTAACATGTAAAATGTTAAAAATTCATCTTCACCTAGTAGTTGGTCTAAAATCAATATCTCTGCTTTCTCCCAATTTTTAAAGGATTTCCTCATAGTCAATTTGGCAAGGGAAAAAATGTATTAGGCATTCCATTCCAGGCCTTTCTAATTGATAGAATTGCTTCCAGATATATTTAGTATACTTAGATCCCAAGTCAGAAAATATTTAATTTAATTGATAATTGATTTTTCTGTAAAGATATTCTCAGAATTGAAGAACCCCATAGAAATTTATTTTCTGACAATATTTTCCAAATATAACACATTTAGTTTTATACATTTTCTAGACTTTATTCTGATTGTGTTTGTTTTATAATAAAGATCTATGCCACTATATATACAAATACAATACAATACAATACAATACAATACAATATAATACAATACAATACAATAGTAGAGTTGGAAGGGACCTTGGAGGTCTTCTAGTCCAACCCCCTGCCTAGGCAGGAAACCCTATACCGTTCCAGACAAATGGCTATCCAACATCTTCTTAAAGACTTCCAGTGTTGGGGCTTTCACAACTTCTGGAGGCAAGCTGTTCCACTGATTAATTGTTCTAACTGTCAGGAAGTTTCTCCTCAGTTCTAAGTTGTTTCTCTCCTTGATTAGTTTCCACCCATTGCTTCTTGTTCTGTCCTCAGGTGCCTTGGAGAATAGCTTGACTCCCTCTTCTTTGTGGCAACCCCTGAGATATTGGAACACTGCTATCATGTCTTCCCTAGTCCTTCTTTCTCTTAAGCTAGACATACCTAGTTCCTGCAACCGTAATGAATTATTAAACCTTAGGAGAAGGGTTTTCCTTTTACATTTTTATTGCAGTCTGTTATATTCTGACTCACTGATCCCGTGGGATATTACAACATAGCCTACCAATGTGTATCCTCCCTTATTATTTCCTCATTTCTTTTTTTAAAAATGCCCTGGATTTCACAAACTTTGGTCGTTTTCAACATGAGTTCATTGCTGTCTCCCTTTCCAACATCTGTGTGTGGTGAATTCCTAATGCATAGGCAGATTCTCCAACACAAAGCTTAATGTTTGGTTTGGGTACCTTGTGATATATGTGCAGTTTATCTGAAAGGAAGGCGCATATGCATGGAGTTTTGGGTCTGTGTGGATGGATGGGATAGATAGATGAAATAAAAGGGGGGTTCTGCAAATGTTTGTTGAGTGGAATGAAAAATTTTCTCTGTTCTTTCAATCTCTGTTTAAATAGTTACATTGAATTCCTCAATTAGTTTGTTTTGAGTTGTTGTTTTTTTGCGATGCTCATTTCATTTTGGTTTAAAATGTTTCAATTTAAGAAAGGGTTACCCTGTTTGCTTTGTTCAAATTCTTCGGAGAAAGGTATTGATGAGTCAGATGCTGTTGATTTCCATCCAAAGTAATCTTTAGACTCTCCTGGCAGCAGGAATAAAGCACTGTCTCAGTCCAGCTATACAATAAATGGATCTTAATTGGCATAAGCCTAACCCTTTAGAAGCAAGATCCAAGCCATTGTCCTCATTGTCCCCTGCCCGTACAGACTGTTCTTTAATTTTGTCAAGCATTTTTTAAAAATGTGAATGATTATGTCATATTCAAATTCAGCAAATAGACTTATGATAAGTAAAGGTAAAGGTTCCCCTTGCACATATGTGTTAGTTGTTCCCGACTCTAGAGGGTAGTGCTCATCCCCGTTTCAAAGCTGAAGAGCCAGCGCTGTCAGAAGACGTCTCCATAGTCATGTGGCCGGCATGACTAAACGCTGAAGGCGCACGGAATGCTGTTACCTTCCCACCAAAGGTGGCTCCTATTTTTTATACTTGCATTTTTACATGCTTTCAAACTGTTAGGTTGGCAGAAGCTGGGACAAGTAATGGGAGCTCACTCCGTTACGCGACACTAGGGATTTGACTGAACTGCTGACCTTCTGATCCACAAGCTCAGCGTCTTAGCCATTGAGCCACTGCTTCACTAATGATAGGAACTCTTTAATCATCAAAGTGGTAAAGCTAAACATTTACCAAAACATTTACTCCAAAAATGTAAATCAGAGTGAATGGAGGTCTTTTTTCTTATGGAGTTTTTGGTTGTACAGATTTTCCCCATTTAATGAGTTTAAAACCACAATGTCCCATTATTTCTGTCCAGTCGATCCTTTTTGCTTTGGAAGATTGCTTATAGAACTGGTTTGTTTGAAGAAGGGAAGAAGAATGGTAGATCCCTCATCACCACAGCAGGAAGGATAAAATCCTTGGAGAGCTGAAATTTTATTGTTATTTTGTTATTGTTATTTAGCATTTGGATCTTTTAAAATCTATTTTTGCTGCTTGAGTGATTTATGATTAGGCAGCCTTATAAATCATAAGAAAAATCAACTCATAAATAAAATACACTTTTCAGGAAACAGCATGCCTAATCCTCTCTGTTTGGGACTATTCAATTTGGTTTCAGAACTTCTGTTACTTGTCTTTTACTTCTCTCCCAGTTTGGTTCATGGTTCACATTTAGCAGATCAGTCTCAGAAGAGTGGAAGAGGTTGCAAATCTTTTGGTGTATTGCACAAGTTTTCTTTGTATTCGATAAAGAAATTACAGTAAGGCTTTAAGAAAAAGTAATATCTAGCTGTACAGCTGGAATATCCTTGATGGCTGTTAGAAATCTTTGAGTTTCATAAGACTGTAAGAGTAGAATGCCCTCATTTTAAAATTTTCTATGAGCTGAGACTTCTTTGAAAAAGTAGAATAGTTATAAGTATTCTGTGACATCACTCAGCTAACATCAAAAGAGAGGTCATAAATTATTTGTAAACTGTCTGAAAGCTTTGGCATGTCATTTAATAGATAAATCACTAGTCTTTGTACCAATGTTGAGAAATTTAGTCAATTGTTTGGGGATACGATTATATTATATTGTCTGTCTGATTCCTTCTTTCCTTCCTTCATTCCTTCCTTCCTTCCTTCATTCATTCCCCTCCCTTCTTCCCCCGCTCCCTTCCACTTCTACTATCCAGGCAATGTCTCTCTTCTGAACTGTAAGGCTCTTTCTTTTAAAATTGTCAGCCTGGCATTTTTAGATAACAGCATTTATCCTTTAAGAAGACAGAATTGTTAGTGCTTTTTAAAGCTAGTCTACTGAATTCAGTTGAGCTGTTGCGCAAGGAAGCATATTTAGAACTACTCAGTAAAATATTATGGATTGCTGATCTATGAACTAGACCAGTACCAGCCAGTTTACTGCATATAAATGAATGGATATCCATTCAGAAAACCATGTTAACATAGACTGGATATTTTTTAATAAACTAGAATCAATGCACATTAATACATAATTTTATCCTAAAGGATCATTAGTAAATTATGCATACCATTCATTCTGAATATCAAGAAGGACAAAACAGGAAAGACCGTGCTGCCCTCCATCTGTATAGGACTACTAGCCCAATAATCCTCACTAGCAGACTCCATTGGTTGAATGTAAGGAATAGCAGCTCAGCACATCTGGATGGTCTCTGTTGGAGAAAGTTGAATTAAACTGTACATTCTGTCAAGTAATTATGACATTAATTTGGCAGTTCTGTTACCAGACGAGAAGTAGTATAGTGCTACTATCTTTCTACAAATCTGAAATCATTTATTAAAAGTATACTCTTGCCATCCCTTGATTCCATTTTTGTCAGTGAAAGTCCCCGTGGCAAATCTAAAAATAAATATAATGAATGATTACTTGGAATTTCATTTTATATTGGGAAACACCTGTCTGCAGCCTGTACACTCACAATTTAAATTATTTGATCATTTGTAAGATCTTCATATAAATAAATAACTCTGACACCTGCCTTAATTGAAATCCATGTTTACTGTTATTTAATTGTTTTCATTAGGTAGTAAACCAAAAGAAGCAAATAAGTAACACTGACCTTTAAAACTGTACATTTATTTTTGAAAACTAACTCAATAAGGTGCTCCTTCAAGCTTTTCAGCAGTGGTTACTTGATAATAGTTATATACAGTAAGTTATAAATTCTTAAGTATCAAGCATAGATTTGTAGGTATTTATAGGTAATCAATATAAAACTCTGAGATACCAATGCTAAACCTCAGTTTGTAATTTAAACTGTATTGCCTACCTATCCTGTGGGATCATGGTGATTCAGCAAAGGGGATCCAGTCATCCTAGGAACCTTGGATGTCGTAATGTATGGATATAGTATGTGCAGATCTAACAGTATGGCTTTTTGTAATTGACGAATGGAAATTTTGTCAATGCACATATTTTCTAAGTGCCATTCCAATTTTTGAGGGGAAGGGTATGACATCCAGTGTGCTGATAACCATTGGGACCACCACACAGCTGACCTATGCCATCATCTTTCAATTTTGATTTTCAGAGCTTGATATTTTGTGATCTCCAATTCTTTGTCTTCTCTTCTGCTAACTCCTGGGATTGCCACATCAATTATCTACCCTTTCTTCTTTTCAACCGCAATTAAATCTGATGTGCTATGACTAGGGCCTTATCAGTTAGCATTTAGAAATCCTACAATATTTTAACTGCTCATTTTCGGTTACTTTTTCAACTCTTATGTTCCCAGCAATTTTTCATTACTGGCACTTGATAATTTTTACATATATTCCAGTGAATAATTCTAGCAATTGTGTTATTGCCATTGCTAATTATTACTTGTTGCCTGACTCCAATTATTCTGGGTGGTTGCTAGGAATTTGCATTATTCAAGTTCCATGGAAATTCTACAGAACCCCCCCCCCAAAAAAAAAACCTGCAAGTTTAATTTTTTTTAGTATGTAAAATGCAACCAAATTCCCTGTCCTCCTTCTATGCTAAATTATAGGTTTAAGCATTATGAATGTGAACTTTATTAAAGAGGTTATTGAATTTGATATGGTTCTGCCCAATGTGTTTCTATAATTCCTTTAAAACAAAGATTGCAATCCTTGGGAAAGAGATTTCTCGCAGAGAGCACAAAATGATACCACATCTTTTCCTATTACATTTAAATTGAGTATAAAGTATTGTCACAACAGAGGGTGAAATAATCTAGCCTGTTTAGCTTTGGGATAGGATTTCATTAAGAATCCCAGGCCAAGGACTACATTGTGGTCTTTAGGAACTTTTAGGAATGTCTGGGAAGAAAGCAACTGGCATAGCTGTTCTGTTTTTGCTGAGGAAGCAACAACCACATCTCTCTAGGAATAAAGCTAAGCTTGAGGAATGATTTACTTTTTACTCTGGTGGAATGCACAAAATTGTCTGCACAGTTTGTCTTTCCCTCCACAAACCTGTTTGGTCTGTGACCTATTATTTTCTGGATAGTCCCCCCCGGCTAGCAGAGAAGCCAGCTTCTTTTTCACATTTTTTTTAAAAACATAAAAGACAACATTAAAAAATTTTCATCCATTACATACAGCATGTCGTTTGGTTACAAGTGTTTTTGCATCCATATTTTCGATTACATATACCGTCACAGTTTTTCCATCCAATATAGCCAAAAACCTCACTTTCATTGTACAGCATATATTCAGTTATGATTAATATTTCTTTCTTTTCAGTAAACTTATTTCTTTTACATTCTTGATTGTCTGCTTAATAACAATGTACCTTTATGTAATCATTGTCTCATTTTAAATATTTTTACAGTATAAAAGAATTTACCAAGTGTTTATGTTTATATATCTATATAGCCAGCTTCTTTGAGTGCCTAACAGTTGTTCTGTCCAGTGATTCTAATGAATATGCAGACACAGGCTTGGCTGTCTGCCATGACTAATTACAGAGATAAAACCACCTCTTGGCTAGGAGCGTAGAACGCTATCTTCAAGAAACAAAGATTAGACTTACGGAATGCTTTCTCAACGGCTAGTAAAATGGGCTGCTGTTTCCTGCAAAGATTCCCCTCCCGTCGCTCCACCTATAAACTCTTTGGGAGGGGCCACAACCATAGCCAGCTGTCCCTATTTCCTTCTATGACGTCTTCTCCACAGCTGCTCCCTTCTCCTCTGCCATCTGCTGGCCAACAGGCCTCTCTAATCCCTGCTCTGACTCCAAACACCCTCCAGAGTCTTCTTCATCCTCCAGAGCAGTCCCATAATGGTAATTGCTGTCAGAGTCCACCAACAGCTCAGCCGGCTGCTGCTGGACCACAACACTATCCCTCACCGCAGGGCCCTTCCCCCGGGTCTGATGCTCAGGGTGTGGCTTAGCTGGGAATTGTTCATGGAAGGCCTGCACCAAAGCAGGTGCGTGCACGGAGGTCCCATCCCCCCAGGTAACATCCTCCGGCTCTCGGCCTTTCCATTCCACCAGGTATTGGAACCGTCCTTTCAGCCATCGGGAATCCCGGATCCTGGCAACTTCATACTTAGTCGGCGCCTCATCGGCACGGGGTTCTGGTTGGGGATGATCGGGTTGGTGAAGGGGACAAGCCGGCTGTTCAGGAACAAGAAGAGATTGATGAAAGACTGGATGGACTTGCATCGAACGTGGTAAAGTCAGGCGATAGGCGACCGGATTGATGACTGCTTCAACAGGAAACGGGCCAAGGTAACGATAGTCTAACTTCTTGACCAGTCAGTTTGACAGAAGAGGTCTAGTGGACAGCCACACTCGATCAGATCTTTGGTACATGAAATCTTGGGTTTCCTTGATAGGGCATCCGCCGTTTTGTGCACACTGGGAATGTACGTCATGCGGAAATTGAACCGTGTAAAGAAAAGAGACCACCGGATCTGGCGCTGGTTCAATTTCTGCATGGTCTTCAGAAATTCCAAATTCCTATGGTCCGTCCGGACTTCAATCTGATGACTGGCCCCCTCTAGATGATGCCTCCAACCCTCAAATGCCACCTTAATGGCTAGTAGCTCCTTCTCCCAAATATAATTGCGCTCGGAATAATTGAGTTTCCATGAGTAATAAGCGCAAGGGAAAAGGGTACCGCCGGAGGCATGAGCCTGAAGTAACAACACTCCCACAGAGATATCGGATGCATCCGCCTCCACTACAAATGGACCGTGGGGGTCAGGATGCTTCATAATGGTCTCTTTCACGAAGGCCTGCTTCAAGGCTTGGAATGTGTGGTGCTCAGGGCCCCCCCATTGAAACGGAACTTTTTTCTGCAGGAGCCGAGTGAGGGGCACAGTCAGGGAAGCAAAGCTGGGGATAAAGGTCTGATAGTAGTTGGCAAACCTGAGGAGTCACTGGACATCCTTCACTCTCCGAGGAGGTTGCCAACTACACAAAGACTCCACCTTGCCCGGGTCCATCGCAATGCCTTCGGGAGAGATACAATGTCCCAGGAACTCAATGGTGGACTGCCAAAACTGGCACTTCTCCAGTTTCGCATACAAGCGATTCTCACGGAGCCGTTGTAGGACCAGGCGTAGGTGGTTCTCTTGGGAGGACGGGTATATCAGAAAGATGTCATCGAGATAAATGATGACAAACTGGTCCAAAAGGTCCCGGAAAATGTTGTTCATAAAATGTTGGAAGACGGCAGGGGCATTGGTCAGCCCAAAAGACATGACCGTGTACTCAAAATGCCTGTACCTGGTGCCGAATGCCATCTTCCATTCATCCCTGGGTTGGATCCGGACAAGATTGTAGGCTCCACGGAGATCCAATTTGGTGAACACCTTAGCCTCTCTGAGCCACTCCAACAGTTCAGGAATAAGGGGCAGAGGATATTGATTGTGCATCATGATAGCATTGAGCCTACAATAGTCACAACAAAGTCTCAAATCTCCGGTCTTCTTTTTGATGAACAAGACCGGGGCAGACAATGGTAAAGACGAGGGTCTAATAAAACCCTGACTAGGTTTTTGTCCGAAAATTCCTGCAATGCGGCCAACTCTGGGTCTGACATTGAATACAAATGACCCACAGGGAGCGGTGCATCCAGAATCAAATCGATGGGACAATCATATGGCCAGTGCAGTGGCAATTGGTCTGCTTCTTGTTCACTGAACACGTCTGCAAAATCTGTTATGTCTGAAGACAAGGACACCCCGGGTGGACTCAGCAGCTAGCCTGCACAGACATGACAGGTGTGGTCCATACATTGCAAGGCTGGAAAGGTGACAAGGTTCTGGAACCAGTAGATCTGTGGGTTGTGTGCCCAAAACCAAGCCAATCCCAAGACCATGGGGAAATGCAGGCCAGAGGTAACGTAGAACTGGATGGCTTCCTCATGAGCTCTGATGACCAGGCGCAAGGGTTGCATGGTGGCCTTGTAGGCCCAGATAGAAGCACCCGGACATCAATGGTCTCCACAAGCATGGGAGGATCTACTGGACACAGAGGGACCGCATACTTGGTCGCAACCACCTCGTCCATGAAGTTCGTGGCCCAGAGTTGAGAGCATGCGCCAGAATCCCCTGCGGGCTACTGGACAGGACTATTCGGTATGCCAGGATCAGTGTTGGGAAGGCGCACAAGTCACTGTCTCTGAGCATGGCTCTGAATTGATGTGCACCCGACCCAAGGTCTCCCTTAGATTGGCCTTGGGGGCCTTTCCCGACAAATTGTTCTGGGTCTGGGGTGTAGGTCCAGTAACTTACGCCCCTCGTCTCTTCTTGGGGCAAAAGGCTGCCATGTGCCCAGGTTCCCCACAATAAAAACACAACCCCCCTAAGCCCCATCTGTCTTTCTCCGTTATCGAAAAGCGGGGTTTGGCTGCACCTAATTCCATGGGCTCCTCCCATGGAGTTGGAGTCTCATGAATGGCCGGAACCATCCTGTTCTCCTGGGAGGTGTGGCGAATTCCCTGCCTATGCAACCGAGCATCAATCTGGAGACACAGGTGGACCAACACATTGAAATTCGGTGGTCTATCCACATGCACCAGCTCATCCTGCAATTCTTCTGACAACCCATCCTCAAATGTGTCCATGAGGGCTGCCTCATTCCAATCCGAATACTGGCTTAGTAGCCTAAATTCACTGATGTAGTCCTGCAAGGAACCCCGTCCCTGCTTCAGAGTCTTCAGTCGTCGGGTAGCCGTCTCCATCTTAATGGGGTCCTCATACATTAACCGGAGGTGGTCCCAGAACCCCCTGAAGTCATCCAGCAAAGGGCTAGCCTGGACCAGCAGTGGCGTCGCCCAAAGAACTGCGGAGCCAGAGAGTAAGCTAATCATAAACCCCACTTTATCTCGGTCAGTGGGGAAATCTTCTGCTCTCAAGTTGATAAATAGCTGGCATTGTCCCAAGAAAGCTGGAAACATGGCTTGGTTGCCATCGAATTTATCAGACACTGCAACCGGGCATTTCCTCCAAAGTGGGGGTGGAGCAGGGTGAGCTTGGAGTTGTGCCACCTGGGCAGCCAACATAGCGACCTGTTGCGAAAGTTGCGCGTTTTCGGCACATAACTGCTCCATGGTGATAATATTTACAGCTTTTGTTTGGGGGCAGGAAACAAACTGTTCTGTCCCGTGATTCTAATGAATATGCAGACACAGGCTTGGCTGTCTGCCACAACTAATTACAGAGATAAAACCACCCCTTGACTAGGAGCTTAGAACGCTATCTTCAAGAAACCAAGATTAGACTTACGGAATGCTTTCTCAACGGCTAGTAAAATGGACTGTTGTTTCCTGCAAAGATTCCCCTCCCGTCGCTCCACCTATAAACTCCTTGGGAGGGGCCACAACCATAGCCAGCTGTCCCTATTTCCTTCTATAACGTCTTCTCCACAGCTGCTCCCTTCTCCTCTCAGCTCTACACACACACACATCAGGGACAACCTCCCTCTGTTGCTCCTCACTGCTCCCTGACTCAGATGCCACCTGCTGGCCAACAGGCCTCTCTAATCCCTGCTCTGACTCTAAACACGCTCCAGAGTCTTCCTCATGCTCCAGAGCAGTCCCATAATGGTCATCGCTGTCAGAGTCCACCAACAGCTCAGCCGATCGCTGCTGGGCCACAACAACAGTGGTCTGTGTTTTCACAAATAATCGTTTCAATCTGGTGTCCTGTGAAGAATTCTTCATTGCGAGCCATATGTCGAAAACCAGAATGCTGTTATCAGTCTTTCCTCTTGCTATAAAATTTGATCCAGTTCTCCATGTCTTTCATGACTGCTCAGGTGTTGCCAGCTGTATTTCCAAGGGTCAGGGACAATGAAGCGAAGCTGATGTGATGACATTCTGGATATGCCAAGGAGTCACTGAAGTGCATTCATGAATACTACATAAGACACATATATTTAAAATGATCTCCGCTAATACAAATGTTAAAAATCATCATTTCTTTAATGCTGAATTCATTTCTTAGATGGCATATGTTCAGATGGGCTTTGTCTTTTTATTTGGCCTACACAGCATATTTAGACAGAATTTATAATAATAATATGCCAATTATAATTCCCCCCAAATAAACATTGCTTAAAAGTTGTCCCAATATTTGACTTGTGCTATTTTAAAGTATATTTTGTGTGGTGTATGCACAATGTTACAAATAAAATATAATCATAGACCAATGATGGTGAACCTTTTCAGCACTAAGCGCTGAAAAGGGAGCGCACGCGTGCTCTTGGGGGCCGCAACCCGAAAGAGGTGGTATGCGTGGAAACTTTCCGTTTCTGGTGCACGCATGCAGACTGTCCAGCTAGTCTTCCAGTTACTGACACGCATGCATGTGCAACAATCAGCTGGCCGGTGTGCATGTTCATGTCGGAAAACGGAAGGCCAGCTTTTCCAGTTTCCAACACTGCTACACACATGAAGGCCAGCTGATCATTGTGCATGCATGCGCTCCAGAAACCCAGAAGAGGAACGGGCGACACCATATGTCCCAGGTGACTTGGCTCCATGTGCCACTTCAGGCATGCGTGCCATAGATTCGCCATCATGGTCATAGATAATTGGTGCTATGACAGATGATTTGGTGTTTGGCCAGTCATCTTTTTTGAACCTTGGCAACTTAATATGTAGAAGATGCCATGGTCTTTCACTGCCCTCTTAATAGACCACATATAGCTGCATTTGGTCTGATCAAGTAGTAAAAATAAATGGAAAATTTATTGGACAAATAAAATGGACTAACTTGATTAGGAGAAACCTACCTTTTATGTATGCTACAAAAAAAGTAAAATATCGTATTTAGCAGTAGAGGTAGTTTTGGACTTAGAACAGTTCATTTAGTGATTGTTCAAAGTTACAAAGGTACTGAAATAAGTGACTTATGACTGTTTTTCACACTTATGACCATTGCAGCATCCCCATGGTCACAATTCATGATCAAAATTCAGCTTGACAATTGATTCATATTTATGACGGTTGCAGTGTCCTGGGATCATGTAATCACCTTTTGCGACCTGACAAGCAAAGTCAGTGGGGAAGCCAGATTCACTTAACAACTGCAGTGATTCACTTAACAACTATAGCAAGAAAAGTCATAAAATGGGGCAAAATTCATTTCACAACTGTCTCTCTTGGCAACAGAAATTTTGGGCTCAATTGTGATTGTAAGTCGATTAAAGTAATATCCCGGAGATACAATTCCTGATTAGTAATTAACAATGTATGTTGTTTCTCTTTAATATTTCACAATAAATTAAAATATTATATAAAGACCTCCTGTACATACTTGTTTGAAAAATATTTTCCACTGAACTCAAGTTTAATTTTGAATATATTAGTTCATGAATTGGGTTTGATTTGGGAAGTTTTGGATTCAAATCTCATATTAGTTATAAAGACCTGTAATATGCTTTAGGCAACTAGCTGCCTAATTATATAATTATCATAAATTGATAATGACTAAATTCAGTTGCCATGTTTATGTCACTTTGAGCTTCATGATAGAATGAAATAGAAATAATCAATCTTCTAGTTAATATCAGTACAAATACACATTTTAGAGCTGAATCCCTTCTTTGTTTTAAAATTGTAATTTCCAGGTGCTTTAAAAGTGGCAAAAAGAAAAGAATCCTTATAAGAACTAAAAGGAACTTGTGGAGTGGGAAGGATTATCCCCAAAACTCCTGTAAAGAAGTCTCCACATGAGGTTATTGTAACAGCGGTTGCAGGATTTGACATTTATGTTTGATGTGTTTTTCTTCATTGGGTTTAATATGTTGATATAGCAGCATGCTTTTACTGGGTAAAACAAAGATTGGTTGATTGGCAGCTGCTAAGAAATGGGACTTCCATCCATGTTAAGACATTTTAAATTCTTCAACAATCTTCAAGTGTTTAACGAGTTAGAGACAAACCTTTAGCTTAGTGCCACAGCATCTGTTTCATTTGCAGAAAGCATTGGCACCTCCAGATAGGTCTTGGACATGCTCTTGCTGAACCCAGCAGAGCTATTGTCAATAGTTTGTATATCATGTTATGCCTGATTTGGTTAACAATAGTGAGCCACAATTCGCTAGATATACTGAGCATGTTAACCCCCCCCCAAAATAACCAAATTCATAAACCACAGTGGCTGGACTCATACAACACTCAGACTAAATGTTATTAACATTGAGTTGCATGGACCAGTGAGAATTTAAGGTAGCTTTATAGCAGTTGGCTACTGCTGAAATACAGTTTAATATGTAGTGAAAAAGCACCGTAGAGTTTATTATCTGAGGTAGCTGAGAATGTTCTATAGTATAACCTGACTTTTGTTTGGTAATTTCCTCCTCACTCTGGGTTAAAAAGAGCTCCTCAGATCATAAACTTTGTGTTCGGTAGGACTCAACTAAGTGTGTTATCTTTTACAGCTCCCACCGTTCCTATTTGCCCCGCTGCAGTGCCCTGGCCAAGTCCAGCTATAATCATTGCCGCATGCTGTGCCATACCGGTGTTCCTCTTTCTAGTTTTCATCATTTGCTACAAAGCCATAAAAAGGTAAGGCTGTGTGTTAGCATATTGAAGCTTAATGCTGCAAGATGAACTGTTTCTTGAATATATCAGCATGGAGATACTTTAGTGTTGCAGACTGTGCAGTTCTCTAAAAGGGATTTCTGAATTTACTCATTGCACACGCACACAAAAGTTTTCCCTTTTTTCCTTTCCCTTCCCTTTCTTTTCTAGCTCATAAATCCTTGACACTCTCTTGTTTTCAATAATTGAAAGATCAGAATAACCCAAAACAAGAACAGAGCTATTGATTTCAGGAGAACTTGAATATACAGGAGGATAGAATTAGAACATCTAGTTGCGAGGGAAGAAGCTGCAAGTTATTTGGGAGGCATGTACAGCGCCACAAGTGCCTCTAAGTCAGTGATGACGAACATTTTTGGCACTGAGTGCGGAAAAAGAGCGTGCGCATGGCACCGAGTGCCGAAAAGGGAGCACTTCGCGCATGTGTGTGTGCTTCACACATATGTGCACGATTTGCATATGTGTGCACGCTTCACGCATGTGTGTGAAGCATGCATGCATTCATCTGGGCTGTGAACAGGAAAAGGAACTGCCCAGGGAGTATGTACACACTGGAAAATGAATTTCCGGTTTCCGACACAAGCATGCGTGCCGGCCAACAAGTCTTCCGGTTACTGCCATGCATGCACACATGCCAATCAGTTGGCCAGCATGCATGCTTATGCCAAAAACTGGAAGACCAGCTCTTCCAGTTTCTGGCACTGCCACAGGCACAAAGTCCAGCTGATTGTCATATATGCATGCGTGCCAGAAATCCAGAAGAGGAATGGGCAACAGCGCTCGTGCCAGGCAACATGGCTTTGCATGCCACTTTGGGCAAATGTGCCATAGGTTCACCATACGTCTCTAAGTGGTTAATACTGGCGGAAGCAGGGAGGAGAGCCACAGCATTGGCTGCTCCAATGCAGTCTGGACTTTGCTACAGAATACGGGAACACTGTTACGTAACCAGAGCCCCAGCATCACTGGAGTTGTATAAGAACCAGTTATAGAGGAAAAGCCCATCACCGAAGTACAAAGTTCTACCTGTGCCCTCTAGCTGGAAAATCATACATTAGAACTTTGTGTGCATTTATTTTTTCCCTGCTTGCACACAAAATTAGCATGTCTGGGAGTTTCCAAACAAAGCAAAATGTATATATGTCTATCATTCAAAGCCTGCTGAGAGAAGTTAGGTTGTGATTGTTTTTTGTTTTATGTTTGCCCTGAGTGAAAAGAGCATTTCACTGTTCCACTAAATTCTTCCAATAAATGCTCTGTTAAGCAGTTTCCTCAGGCTATTGGCAGTTGCTTCAGTAGGCTCTATTAACTATTTGTGATTTTCAGGGAAGTAACATTTCCTCCAGTTTGAACTTTCAGTGCAACAGAATCAAATAAAGTATTAAATAGTAAAAATTGGAGTTGATAGAATGGATTATAATGCTTCATCTTGCAGATGTGGAATTCAATGTATTCATATTCCTTTAAATTAAACTTTCTTCTACTTACCAAATGCAGAGAAACTTCTGATTTTAGCTATTTTTAACAAGCAAATGAATATATAGTTCAGCACTACCATCTTACAATCAATCTTTCCCAATTCAAGATTTTTTTCACCTCATCCTGCTGTGACAGGATATACATCAATTATAAACACATATTAAACTTAATAGTTTTTTTTCTATTGGAATCAAAATATCCTCTATGCTGATCCTGCTTCAAAAGACACAGCCATAAAATTAAAGCTCAGAATTTCTCTGAGCATATTTTGAATTTGGGAGCCTTCAGAACTGAATTCTTTCTAGAATTCTTGCTCACGTGAAGCTTTCTATGCTTTAGCAGCTTGTTTTTAGTGGAAAAATGGGAAATGTTGCTAGTACCATTAAGCCAGGGGTCAGCAACCTGTGGCTCTGGAGCCACATGTGGCTCTTTCATTCCTCTGCTGCAGCTCCCTGTCGCCAGTTGGCACCACCATTTTGAGAGGAGCTTCCAGTTAGGGATGGATGGGAAGCAGGGCACACCAGGAGGAGACTCTGTGGCAAAGGGCGGGTTTTCTGGTCAGCTCCACAATTGATAGGGCTTTTGGTTAAGACAGATACAGGAAAAAGGACGCCGCACTAGGAGGAGATTCTATGGTGCGGAAACTGGACTTCCAGTCAGCTCCAGAATTGAATGGGGGGCTTCCGGTTAGGACCTTTGTGGCTCTTTGAGTGTTTAAGGTTGCCGACCCTTGCATTAAGCAATTACTAACCTCTTCCAGGTCACTCAGATATCTGTACTATTCTACATTCTTATCTTTTCTTCATTTCACCCTTGTATAGATCACATCTTATTCTGCCAAAATACCGTAGTACTAAATGTTCAGTCTGTTTTCAGTATTCAGTCTACTTCAGACGCAGTCCTGTCCATTTCCTGTAGCCCTTTGTCTGAGATAAAGCCAGAGATTGGATTTAATCAAGATTCAGAAAGTTTCCTGTGCACTTTGAGTTAGAGACATTAAATTATCTGAGGAAGGGAGAGATAGCACTGCAGTTCAATCATTTTGCAGTCAAATTTAGTGTTATAGTCTGCCTTCAGTTGTGTAGTTTTTATTCACCACAGAATATTGACTCACTTGGGTGTTTATGAAGCAATTAAAACCTTTTTTGTTCAACAAGCCTATAGGGTATGAGGTGTTGAATTTGTCGTTCCTTCAAGGGAGTGTTGTATGTAATTTGACTGTTCTCTAATGACTGTGTATTTGTTGAGTTGTTTTCAATAATTTATGTTCTTAATATTGTATTCAACTCAGAATCAGTTTAAGACTAGAGTGGCATATAATACTAAAATAAACCTTGAGGTACTAGAGGGCAGTAGGATGCATAAAGCATGCCCAGTTGTCCAGTTCAGATTTTAATTAACATGAAGAGAATATCTGTAGCTCAGGATTGGCATGTTGTGTTATTGGAATTCTTATAACTCATTTGGGGATGTAGACGTTTTATTACCGTGCTAGGTAGCATAATCAGTGCAGGAATTTTTAGAGACATGACCTTCATTGTTTGATGCAATTGTATATTCTTATTAACTTGCCTACTTTATCTGTTCTTAGATGGAAAAGTCCCATGGGTAGATATTTTTTTTGCATGTGACTTGCAGATGCCTTGCGGGTAATAGATTATTTGACTGATAAGGTAGAAATTCTTTCTTTTGTGTATTAGTGGCTTCAGTGATATTGATAGCTGTTTTAGGGGACAATTTATTTGGAGAATGCTGTTCTTTTTCTGCCACTAAATTTTAGTTGTTTTTAGGTTATTAGCTTGATAAGGAGACAGCTATAGTTTATTTAGGTGCCACTTGATTGTTTGAGAAGAAGATAGAATGTTATAAGCTAATTGCTAAAATTGGGTCTTTGATTGTTTTGTAGGCCATGGGAGGGGGTTTAAGCCTGCATGCCTGTTAATTCTGCTTGCTGTTGCAATCTGAAAGCAGAATGAATGAGTTTTTAAAATGTCTATGGAGAATCTCAGTCATCCAGGTCATGATTGTCCCAAAAGTGCTTTTAACTGGAAAGAGGCAATCCACCATCTAGTCAGAGCTGAAGAAGCTTCTTGGATGAGAAGCAAAACGTCTTCAAAGAAAAACAAAAAAATCCAATTGTCTCTTGAAAAAGCACTTTGGGGAGTTTTAGAAATTTATATGTATAATTAAATTTGTCCCTCATTTTGTGAAATAGGTTTTTTTTTAATACAGCACATCATAAGATTCATCTTAAGTGTCTTAGAACCACATTAGAGCCGTACCTTCATCTTATTTTAAAATTTAGGGTTTGGTTAATATATTCTGCTTCAGATTATTTTTAACCTATCCAGAATAAGTTTTCTCTTATCTGAGAAATTTAGAATACCTTTTTGGTTTTCCTCTTCTACTTTGTCTTTATGTTATTGAATATATATTGTAAGCAAAAGGATCTAAAATTGGCTCATGTATTTATTTATCTAATCCCGTCTTTCTTATTTTTATAAATAACTCAAGATGGTGAACTCCTTCCTTCTATTTTGCCCCACAGTAACAAGTGAGGTGAGTTCAGCTGAGAGAGAATGATGGTCCAAGGTCTCCCACAGGCTTCCATCCCTAAGACAGAACTATAATTCACAGTCTCCCATTTTCCAGAAAACTCATATTTTAAACAGATAATGCTATCTATATAACAAATGAGTGTCCTCCTTATCCTCTAAGGTAGGGGTCCCCAACCTCCAGGCCATGAACCAGCAGCAAAGCTGATGGTGAACAGCGAGTGAGTGCACAAAACTGAAACCATCCACCCCCGCCCCCCCAATCTGTGGCAAAATTACCTTCCACAAAACCAGTCCCTGGTGCCAAAAAACATTGGGGACTGCTGCTCTAAGACAGTGACTGATGCAGAAAATGTTTTTCTGCCAGGTGATCACATACAGTGCAAACCTTATGTTGAAAATACTGGTGACTTTTGTAGCTTTTCCTAATTTGGTCTCAGATGAAGTTAATACAATACATGCAATAGTCTTCTTCAAATTTGTTCTAATTTAATGTGTTTCTGTAACTCATCTGTTCGCCATATAAAATTAAGTAAAACAAAAAACTTGGCAGTTGGTTTATCAATTCCCTGTTATGCAAGAGACAAACCCTAATTCATAGTCAAATTGAACTTTTTAAGTCTGTGATTCTTAGTGGATTTAGCAGCTAACAAAAGTATAATCACTCTTCTCCTTTAAAGAGAAAGGCAACAAGACCTGCTACGACTGCGAGAGTCCCCCCTCTCGCAGGTATGCCCCCCTGCCCTTTCCAGGGCCCACCTTGATGACGGGTTCATTAACCCAGAGAGGTGGAGGAAGCGGGGAATTAGGGGGTTTTTAGTTAAATGTTTTTTAAATATTTTAGGGGGTTCCAGGGTGGGGAGGAGGGCTATACAGGCCAGGAGTGTGGTTAGAGCCAGGTGAACAGGTGTGGTCAGGAGGGAAGTGAGCGGAGCGGGGGAGGGGAGGGAAAATAACATTCCTATAGAGGGCTCTGTGATACCTACGGTCATAGGGAGGGGCAGGCGCGAGGACAGTCGAAGAACGTGTAGTCGGTTGGGAGACTGTGGTCGTTGGACACGCCCGGTCATTTGTACCAACCCCCGCATTCTAGGTGGTCAGGTTCTACAGAGCCAGGGCCTCAGGCTGATGTTGTGTAACACGAGGTCCATGGTTAACAAGGCCCCCCTCATCAACAATCTGATTTCAGAGGGGGAGCCGGACCTCGCGGGAATAACGGAAACCTGGTTGGGCCATGAGGGAGGTTTGCCCCTCGTGGAAATGTGCCTACCAGGCTACCGTGTATTCCACCAGCCACGGGCCCAGGGCAGGGGTGGTGGGGTAGCGGTAATTATACGGGAGAATCTGGAACCGAGAGAATTCACTGTGCCGCAGATATCCGGGTGTGAGTCTCTGGGCGTGAGATGGGGCCCAGGGAGACAGCTGGGCTTACTGATTGTATACTTGGCTCCTCGCTATACATCAGCGGCCCTGCCCGAACTCCTCGAGCGGATCACTGAGATGGCGGTTGAGACCCCCAAACTCTTAGTTATGGGGGATTTCAACCTGCCGTCGATGGGAGAAGCATCTGAGGCAGTTCGGGAGTTCATGGCTTCCATGGCAGCCATGGATCTGACTCAAGTAATTCAGGGCCCCACGCACGAGGGAGGCCACACACTGGATCTTGTTTTTGTCTCCGACCAGTGGACGAGTGATCTAGGAGTAGGGGATCTAGCCATCACGCCCCTGTCATGGTCAGATCACTCACTTCTCCGGCTCGATTTCCCTGGCGCTACCCCCCACCGCGGGGAGGCGGAACCAGATTGTCCCAGATGGTTCCGCCCCAGGCGTCTGATGGAACCAGATAGGTTCCAGACGGAGCTTGGGCCACTTCCTGTGGACCTGACTCGCTCCCGGATGGAGGACTTGGTGGCTGCATGGAATAGTGCAGCTGCCGGGGCCTTAGACCGGGTTGCGCCTTTGCGGCCTCTCCGGTGGCAATGAACCGCCCTGGCTCCCTGGTTTAATGAGGAGCTAAGGGTGATGAAACGCCACAAGAGACGCCTAGAGAGCAGATGGAGATCCTCTCGCTCCGAATTTGACCGAACACAGGTAAGAACCCACTTAAGGACTTACCTTGTGGCATTAAGAGTGGCCAAACGTCGATATTGCGCCACTCTTATTGCGTCTGCAGAGAACCGCCCTGCCGCCCTGTTTCGGGTGACCCGCTCCCTCTTGTCACAGAGGCAGCGGGAGCCCCCTTTGCAGGGCAGGGCAGAGGAATTTGGGGAATACCTGCAGGATAAAATTGCTCAAATCCGGAGGGAATGGGCCCCCTTCAGTGTTCCAGGGGGGACGTCCGTGGCGAGTCTTGAGAGACCATGCTGGGAGGAGTTTGACTCTGTTGCCACTGAGGATTTGGACAGGTTGCGTGGGCGACTGCGAGCCACCACATGTTTATTGGACCCGTGTCCCTCCTGGCTTGTACTGGCATCCTGGGAGGTTACACGAGGCTGGCTATTGGGGCTTGTGAACGCTTCATTGAGTGAGGGTTTCCTGCCAGCCGCCTTGAAAGAGGTGGTTGTGAGGCCCTTGCACAAGAAGCCTTCTCTGGACCCAATGGAGCTAGAAAATTATCGTCCTGTCTCCAACCTTCCTTTTTTAACGAAGGTTGTAGAGAGTGTGGTGGCTCAGCAGTTCCCACGTCACCTGAAGGAATCTGATTATCTAGACCCGCGCCAGTCCAGCTTCCGGCCCAGGCACAGCACAGAGACGGCCTTGGTCGCGTTGGTGGATGATCTCTGGAGGGCCAGAGATAGGGGTTGTTCCTCTATCCTGGTCCTATTAGACCTCTCAGCGGCTTTTGATACCATCGACCATGGTATCCTACTGCGCCGGCTGGAGGGGTTCAATCAATCAATCAATTTAAATTTATTAGCCGCTCCCTTTCCGAATAGGACTCGGGGCGGCGTACAATGGAGTAAAAAACATATAACATTTACATAAACCCATGACATACATAAATACAAAGACACACATGTACGGAGGAGGTTAACAGATACAATACATAGACAATTAAAAACCATTAAAATACCCTAATTATAAAACCCCATATACAATCCAAATTCAAAATGTTAAAAACAGACAGTCAGGAGGGGTACGAAAAAATTACGGTTGAGCCAGGCCAGATAGTTGAAAGAGGTGGGTCTTCAGTTGTACACGGAAGGAGCGGAGATCGGAAGTAATCCTGATGTCACGGGGGAGGTCATTCCACAGGGCTGGGCCCATCACAGAGAAGGCTCTGCTCCTGGGTGTCGCCCCCCGGCACTGTTTGGCGGACGGCACCCGGAGAAGTCCCTCTCTGTGAGAGCGGATTGGTCGTAGGGATGTGTGGGGCAGGATGCGATCCTGCATGTAACTAGGCCCTGTGCCATGAAGCGCTTTAAAGATCATAATCAAGACCTTGAAACGCACTCGGTAGACCACAGGAAGCCAGTGCAGCTCGCGCAGGAGAGGTGTTACAGGGGAGAATCTAGTCCTCCCCATGATCACCCGCGCGGCCGCGTTCTGGACCAACTGTAGTCTCCGAGTGCATCTCAAAGGAAGCCCCATGTAGAGAGCATTGCAGTAGTCCAGGCGAGACGTCACCAGCGCATGGGTGACTGTGCGTAGGGCATCCCGGTCCAATAAGGGGCGCAATTGGCGCATCAGGCGAACCTGATGGAACGCCCCCCTTGCCACGGCTGTTACATGGTCATCCATGGACAGCCGGGCATCCAGGAGGACGCCCAAATTGCGCACCTGTTCCATAGGGGCTAATTGCACGCCCCCAATGGCCAGAGATGGAAGCATCTGGTTGAACCGGGGCGCCGGAAGCCACAGCCACTCCGTCTTGGAAGGGTTGAGTTTCAGTCGGTTGCCATCCATCCAGATCCGTACAGCCTCCAAACACCGGGACATCACTTCGATGGCCTCATTGGGGTGGTTCGGGGTGGAGATGTATAGCTGAGTGTCATCAGCATACAGATGATATCCCACCCCAAAGCCACGGATGATCTCGCCCAGCGGTTTCATGTATGTGTTGAACAGGAGAGGCGAGAGTACCGAACCCTGTGGCACTCCACATGTGAGAGGCCTCCGGGTCGATCTCTGCTCCCCTGCCAACACACGTTGCGTCCGGTCAGTGAGGTAGGAGCCAAACCACCGTAAAACGGTGCCCCTGACTCCCAGCCCCTCCAGCCGGTGCAACAGGATACCATGGTCGATGGTATCGAAAGCCGCCGAGAGGTCTAATAGGACCAGGATAGAGGAACAACCCCTATCTCTGGCCCGCCAGAGATCATCCACCAATGCGACCAAGGCCGTCTCCGTGCTGTGCCCGGGTCGGAAGCCGGACTGGCGTGGGTCTAGATAATCATTTTCCTCCAGGTGGCGTGGGAACTGCTGTACCACCACACTCTCTACAACCTTCGCTAGAAAAGGAAGGTTGGAGACTGGACGGTAATTGACTAGGTCCGTCGGGTCCAGGGAAGGCTTCTTGAGCAGGGGTCTCACCACCGCCTCTTTCAAGGCGGCTGGTAGAGACCCCTCACCCAACGAAGTGTTCACTAGGACCAGGAGCCAGTCACGTGTAACCTCCCAGGATGCCAGTACAAGCCAGGAGGGACACGGGTCCAATAAACATGTGGTGGGTCGCAGACGTCCACGCAACCTGTCCAAATCCTCGATGGCAACCGAATCAAACTCCTCCCAAAGCGGACCCTCAAGACTCGCCACGGGCGTCTCTACTGAACCACTGAAGGGGGCCCATCCCATCCGGATTTGAGCGACTTTGTCATGTAGATATTTCCCAAACTCCTCTGCTCTACCCTGTAAAGGGGCTTCCCGCGGCCTCTCAAACAAGAGGGAGCGAGTCACCCGAAACAAGGCGGCAGGGCGGTTATCTGCAGACGCAATAAGGGCGGCGCAATGTTGACGTTTGGCCGCTCTTAATGCCACAAGGTACGTCCTCAAATAGGCTCGTGCCTGTGCTCGGTCAGATTCGGAACGAGAGGATCTCCAACGACTCTCTAGGCGTCTCCTTTGGCGTTTCATCACCCTTAGCTCCTCGGTAAACCAGGGAGCCAGGGTGGTTTGTCGCCGCAGGAGAGGCCGCAAAGGCGCCACCCGGTCCAGGGCCCCGGTAGTCGCACTATTCCATGCTTCTACCAGGTCCTCCACTCGGGGGCGGGTCAAATCCACAGGAGGTGGCCCAAGCTCCGTCTGGAACCTATCTGGGTTGGGGGTAGGAGGCACCGTGTTGCGGTGGTTCTGCTCCTACCTCTCCGACCGGATGCAATGTGTGTTGGCAGGGGAGCAGAGGTCGACCCTGAGGCTGCTTACTTGTGGGGTGCCACAGGGGTCGGTCCTCTCGCCTCTCCTGTTCAACACATATATGAAGCTGCTGGGCAAGATCATCCGTGGTTTTGGGGTGGGATACTATCTGTATGCTGATGATACACAGCTGTACATTTCCACCCCAAACCACCCCAACGAGGCCGTCGAAGTGATGTCCCAGTGTTTGGAAGCCGTATGGGTCTGGATGGGAGACAACAGACTCAGACTCAGACTCAACCCCTCCAAGACGGAGTGGCTGTGGCTACCGGCCCCCCGGTTCAACCAGTGTATTCCATTGCTGGCCATCGGGGGCGAGCAACTGGCCCCCGTGGAGCGGGCGCGCAATTTGGGCATCCTCCTAGACGCCCGGCTGTCTATGGAAGACCATGTGGCAGCCGTGGCGAGGGGGGCGTTCCACCAGGTTCGCCTGGTGCGCCAATTGCGCCCCCTATTGGACCGGGATGCCCTCCACACAGTCACTCATGCGCTGGTGACGTCCCGCCTGGACTACTGTAATGCTCTCTACATGGGGCTCCCCTTGAGATGCACCCGGAGACTGCAATTGGTCCAGAATGCGGCCGCGTGGGCAATCATGGGGAGAACGAGGTTCTCCCATATAACACCTCTCCTCCGCAAGCTGCACTGGCTCCCTGTGGTCTACCGGGTGCGTTTCAAGGTGTTAGTTACCATATTTAAAGCGCTCCATGGCACAGGACCTAGCTATTTGCGGGATCGCATTCTGCCCCATACATCCCTGCGACCAATTCGCTCTCACAGAGAGGGACTCCTCCGGGTGCCGTCCACCAGGCAGTGTCAGAGGGCGGCGCCCAGGAGTAGGGCCTTCTCTGTGATGGGCCCAGCCCTCTGGAATGACCTCCGCCCAGACATCAGGATAACGACCGATCTCCGCTCCTTCCGCACGAAACTCAAGACCCACCTGTTCCAACTAGCCGGCCTGGCTTGACTAGAACTTTCTGACCTCCCTGGCAATTTTAATTACGGTAAATGTAAATTTTGGGGTTTTAAATTATTTTAACTGTTTTAATCTATTGTTATTTATTCTGTGGCTTTTTATTTGAATCTTACCTGTTAAGCATTGATGTCACCTCCTCCATGCCACATCTGTATATCTGTTTTGATTGTACGTCGCCCCGAGTCCCTTTGCGGAGAGGGGGCGACTGATAAGTCAAATAAATAAATAAACATTTTCCCCCTCATCCTTTCCTTAGCCTTGCCCTTCACCTATCTTCTGCTGCCAACCTTAGCTGTTCTTGAAACGCTGCAACATAGCTTGGTTGATACTTGGAATTCCACGGCTGTAGGCTAGAAAGCAATGGCAAACTGTTAGATTGGGTAATGGATAGGCACACACAGGCTTAACGGTAACAACAGCTCTTTATTAAGTACAATAAGTGAGAACAATCCAGCGAATGTTGAGTCTGACAGCAGCCTTTTTATAGGGACTGTCAGACCCTTCGACCAATAGGATTAAACCTCTGTTCCCACCGGAACAGAGGACCTTGGTGGAAACCACTATAGTTAGAGCAAGTATCTAACACCCCTCCCCTCTTGGATGGAACAATTCTACTAGTTACGTAGTCACGCAGGTATGCGGGCTTTTGGGTAGCTCTGCCTGACCTGCGCAGGACAGGTCGGACGGACCTGTTTGCTCCGGTTCGCTCGGAGCTTGCTGTGGGCTTGCAACAAAACCAGATAAGTTTCTCGGTACCCTCGGTCTTGAGCTGGCTGTGGAAGGAGTGAGTGTTTGCTCCATTTGGGTAGGGCTTTGGCTAACTCGTGCAGGAGTTACCTCTGGTTGTCTAAGAGTGGAGTTGGAGAGGCGGCCACGGAGTTGGTCAATATGCTTTCTCCAATTCCTACCATCCTAGAGCTCTAAGAGGTAAGAGCGAGGGCCGGTGATGCCTATCACTGTGGCAGGAATCCACAGAGTTACCCCGGCATAGTTGTGGGCATATACCGAATCCCCTATGCTAAATGTCTGAATTTTGCTTGTGGAGTCTGGGGGCGATGAGGCAGAATAATTGGGGTGTAGCCGGTCTAAGTGGGACCTTAGCCAGGGACCCATGAGAAGCTCAAAGGGGCTTCTCCCCATAGTGGCTCTGGGTGTGATGTGCTGAATTAGCAAATAGTGGTCAACCCGTGTTTTCCAATCTCTCGGGCCCATCCTTGAGAGGGCCTCTTTTGCAGATCTCACCATTCTCTCCACCTGACCATTGGAGGCTGGATGGAATGGCGCGACCAGGGCATGCCTGATTCCCTGAGCTGCTAGGAAGGTCTCAAATTGGCCGTGAACTGGGGCCCCTTGTCAGAGACCAAGACATCAGGCAGGCCGTGTGTGGAGAAAAGTCTCCGTAGCACCTTAATGACTGCTTCTGCCATAGTGGAAGTCATCAGGACTACCTCTAACCATTTCGAGTAGGCATCCACAACTACGAAAAATGTCTGGCCATGAACTGGGCCAGCAAAGTCAATGTGCACTCTAGACCATGGTGCTTGAGGTCACTCCCACTCCTTGGCAGGTGCCTCTGGGGGAGTTGGTCTGGACTCCTGGCATGGTGTTCAGGTAGCCACCCCTTCTTCGATCTTCCTGTCCATGTTAAGCCACTACACGTAACTCCTAGCCAAAGACTTCATCCTGACAATTCCAGGATGCCCTACGTGTAAAGCCTCTAATACTGCAATGTGCGGTTTGGGTGGAACAACAACCTGGTCCCCCCAAACTAGACAGCCATTTACAACCGATAACTCATCGTGTTTGGCAAAATACATTTTGAAATCAGCCCCAACAGGTCCCTTGGGCCTCTCCTTCCACACCCAGTTCAACATTTGCTTGATGGTGGAGTCCTTTGCAGAGTGACGGGCAACGTCACTGGATGAGGCAGGCCCAGTCTCCAGGCAGTCAATGAGGAGTAACGGCGTCTCGAGGCTAGGGTCAGCGAGAAGTTCAGGCAGCGGACAGCGGCTGAGAGCATCAGCATGCCCCAAGGTGGAGCCTGGTCGGTGGATGAGATGGTAGGAATAGGCAGCTTGGAAGATGATCCATCTGGTCATGCGGGGTGATAATGACACTGGGGTCTCAGCCAGTAAGCCCAACAATGGCTTGTGGTCCGTAACCAGTTCGAAGTCCTGGCCATATAAATACTCATGGAACCTCTTTACTCCGGCCACTGCAGCCAAAGGTCCAGCTGGATGTAGTTCCGCTCTGCTGTGGACAAGGTCCTGGAGTAAAATGCAATAGGGGCTTCGGTTCCATTGGGCATGTGGTGGCTGAGGACGGTGCCGACGCTGAACAGGGAAGCGTCTCAGGTCAGCACCAATGGCAGGGTCCGGCTGTACTGAACCAGGAAGGAATCTGCTGACAGGAGTCGTTTTACCGTGGCAAATGTGGCTGTCTTGGCTTTGCCCCAGAACCACTTCGTGTTCTTAGCCAGGAGACAGTGTAAGGGCCCAGCAACTGTGGCTTTCTGTTTAAGAAAGAAGCTGTAAAAATTAAGGAGCCCGAGGAACGCCTGCAGCTCGGTTTGATTGCGAGGTATGGGGGCGTCCTGAATTGCTTTGATTTTTTGTGTGGTCGGGTGAATCCCAGAGCCATCGATTTGGTACCCTAAGAATTCAAGCTTTGGCACGTTAATTTGGCATTTCTCCTTTTTGAGACGGAGGCCTTTGTCTCTAATTTGAGCCAAAACTGTTCGTAAACGTTTTAAAAGTTGCACCTCGTTTGCAGCCGATACCAAGATGTCATCGAAATAGGGGACGACTCCTGGAATCCCCTGCAAAAGCTGTTCCATGATGCTTTGGAACAGTCCAGGGTGTTGCGCTGAATTGCAGGCGGTGACATTTGAATGCACCCCTGTGCGTCACAATGGTTTGGACCTCCACCGTAGTGCCATCTACAGGCAATTGTTGGTATGCCTACGCCATGTCCAATTTAGCAAAAAAAATTATGTGGCCTAATGAATGAAGGAGGTGCTGTACAATGGGTACAGGGTAGGCGCTTTGTTGTAACGCTTTATTTACTGTGTACTTGTAGTCCGCACAGATGCGGACAGACCGGTCAGATTTGACAGGTGTCACTATAGGGGTCTCCCAGCGTGCGTGATTGACCGGCTCTAGAATTCCCTGGCCTACGAGCTTGTCAATTTCCCTGTCAATTTTGGGGTAGAGAGCAAAAGGTACTCTCCTGGGTTTTAGCCTTATTGGGGCTATGTTGGGGTCCAAACTAAAGGAAATTGGAGTCCCCGCATACTTACCCAGACCGATGCCAAAGATGTCCTCGAACTCCTTAAAGATGGCTTCAGTGCCATCATCTTTCAAGGCATTGATACCGGTCACCTCTAGCACCAGGGCTTGGAATCAATCTAGCCCTAGAAGGCTCTGCAGGTTGCTGCTGACCACTGTCACTAGGAGTTTCTTGCTAAACTGCTTGAACTTCACCTGGAAGGTGCCTTGGCCCACGATAGGGACCCGGTTTCCCTGGTAATCGTGTATCAGGGGTGCGAAAATGCTGCTTCTTTAGGCTAGGGATAGCCTGCTTCAGGGTAGACCACAATATGATGGTCAGTGATGACCTGGTGTTGATTTCCATCTTACATGGAGAGTCCTCGATGAGGACTGTGACCTTCAGCTTTTTTGGCCACCTGGTGCGGATTTGGCCGATTGACATGTGGTGGGTGACTCTATTTTCGCCCTCTGAGTGCTGTGGTGGCTTCTGCCAGGCCCTTGGCTGGGCCTCTGTTGGCGGTTTAGTGTGCTTCTAGGCTGCCAGGCAGTGGCAGGGAATTCGTTCCGGCACACCTTGCCGATGTGCCCCTTTTGCTCGCAGCACTGGCAGGTTTCATCACAGAAACGGCAGGCCGATCTGGCATGGTCTCCTCTGCAGCTAGCGCAAGTCGGGAGACACGGTTTGAATTTGCGTGCCGGCTGGGCACGGCTACTGCATATGCGGCAGCTGTCATTGTCTTCGCCTTCTGAGCTCTCGGGCTCTGCAGCCTCGCGATGTACTCTTTCGTGTGTCTTGTGGAGCGCTTTGCCGCTGCAGAGTCTCAGTCGATTTGACGGCTTATTCCGATGCCCTGACTTTGTCCAAGGAGATCTGTAGAGTGAGGTTAGATTTAGCGAGTAACCTCCTCTGTATGTTAATGTCCTGTACGCCGCAAATTATGCAGTCCAGAACCAGCTCGTCCAGGTCTTGGAATTCGCAGGCCTTGCGGAGCGCCGCAACATACTCGTTAATTGACTCGCCCTCCTTCTGGTTTCTGATGTTAAATTCATGCTGATGAATGTGCTTGGACAGATTGGGTGCATAGTGGGTCCTTAGCATCTGCTGAAGCACGGACCAGGCAACTGATTGTAGCAGTGTCAGCTCAGAGCGGTCTTTCGCCGTCTCGAACACTTTCCAGCCACAGCACCCGAGGAACATGTTCTTGCGGCCTTCAGAAAGGTCCATGAGGTCGTTTGCCTCAAGGAAGCAGTCAAACCATAGCATGTACGAGTCCCAGTGCTTGGTGACTGGGTCATATGGGGTCGGTGGGGAGTGCATTGCCATTTTGTGTTCAGAGAGCGTTTTGAGTTTGCTGCTCAAAAATGGCTGCTCGAAGCCGTGCTGAGCTCCGGGCTGGATGTACTTGCTGGATTGCTACGTTCCTTCGGTTCGCCTAGTTGTCTTCCAATCCCACCTTCATCGCCAGTGTTAGATTGGGTAATGGATAGGCACACACAGGCTTAACAGTAACAACAGCTCTTTATTAAGTACAACAAGTGAGAACAATCCAGCGAAGGTTGAGTCTGACAGCAGCCCTTTTATAGGGAGCTGTCAGACCCTTCGACCAATAGGATTAAACCTCTGTTCCCGCTGGAACAGAGGACCTTGGTGGAAACCACTGTAGTTAGAGTAAGTATCTAACACAAACCACTTTGGTATTTCTGCCAAGACAATTACATGGAGAGGTCCATACAGTTTTCTTTGCTTTTTATTCCTTTCTACAAGCAGAATTCCAAGTATGCCACACAGCAGAAAGCTCAATAATGGGTAATATTCATTATAAATGTGGTATCTTCTGCATAATCAATTATTGCAAAGCCCAGAGAGAATCTCAGTTGTGACCTGGCAATCTATTAATCAGTTTCTCATTGCAGAACATTAGAATTACTGAAATTCAGAATCAACCCTCTTGTTTTCACCCATTAAATTAAAGTCAATCAGTGTTAATGCTTGAGAATAGAAACAATTATGTCTAAAAAAGAACAGCACACAAATTATATGATAAAGAATTACACATGCCAGGCAGAAAATAGCTCTCTAAAATTGTGAAGATTCTTTACTTTCTTTTTTGACAGTCTAGTTATAATCTTATTAAACATTTTTTTAAAAAAATTACAAATGAAGAAAGGCAAGCTTTCTATGAGCACAGACATCTGAGCAAAATTATACCGTTATCAGCCTAATTTCACGTATTTTTGCTCTTGAATCTAGCTAAAAATGATGGGTGTTATAATCCAACAGTTCTGGAAGGCACTACTATACAATGAGAAGACTGGCCCTGCTCCATAGTGAAACTCATCATTCTATTTTAGACCTCAAGAGGCTGTCAAATCTTTATCTGATATCTGTACAGATTGTGATAGTTCAACTTGTAGTGCCTTTTTATTCTCGTGGAGACATATAGACTGGAAAATAAAAACTCTGGAGTGTTTGGCTTGTTTTCAGACACAAGAAAGAATGTAGTAACGTATTAGCATCTTATAAAGGCTGCTTCTTATAAACTCTATGAGAGATAGTGCTCCTTTTGCTTCAGAGGTACACATTTAAAAAGTATAACTCCAGGGCTCCTCTAGATCAGGGAAAGGCAACATTTTGGTGACCAAAACTAAATTTAATGTTTTGGAGGCAGGAAGAGGTCTCCAAAATAAACAAACCTTATTACTCACATTGGTAGGATCAGAATTTTCCCATTCTTGGGTAGCTTTTTTTTTAAAGCCATGTACATGTATTTTAGAGTATGTCTGTGTGTTTCCTTAAAACGGATGTAAATTTGGGACAATACTGGTGATGCACTGCACATATTGAAGAAAAGGAGATTTGGAGTTGGAGCCTTTTCCAGTCCATTTGGAAGACAGTTTCTATGGCAGAGACCTACGTGTTTCTTTGGAAGCAGTAAGTGCTTTGTAGTGGAATAAGGTGAAGTTGCAAAAAAACCCGAAAGCCTACTAAAGGAAACGTTCCCTAAAGGCTTCAAAAACAAAGACATTGCACAGCTTTGCTATCCCTGGGTAGCCTTTTGCTAGGTTGGACTCCCAACTGTGCCTAAAAGCAAAAAAAAAAAAAAAAAAGAGAAAGGCCTTCATTGATGTAGGTTAAGAGTGGCATATTCTTGTGGCAGAAAGCATTCTCCAAACCAACTGGGACAGAGTGATTGTTAAATATAAAACAGCGAACTGTGAATTCATCATATTCTAAACCATGCTATTTTATCCAGCATTAAGACCAAATATGTTCTTGTTTAATGCAGTTTCATTTTAGTAGTGCGAATATGTATGGATGCTACATGGATTCTATTTCTTTAACCTTGTTTTGTAACTTTAAAACAGTGTTTCTCAAACTTGGCGACTTTAAGTCCTGTGGACTTCAACTCCCAGAATTCCCCAGCCAGCTATGCTGGCTGGGGGATTCTGGGAGTTGAAGTCCACAGGACTTAAAGTCGCCAAGTTTGAGAAACACTGCTTTAAAAGATGATAACTATCCCAAGATACCCAAAAAATAGCAAAGATTTCATGGGAGACACCCATCTCTTCATATTTAATTGATTTTATTTATTTTTAAATTATGCAGGGTCAAAAGTAGTGAGAACTTGGATAAAAGTTTACCGTGGAATTCTAGGGTTGTAGAAGGGATTAGAAAAATCAAACAAATATTCTGGAAGTAGCTACTAACATATTATTGCTAGGAAAATTACATGGACAGCTCTGTGTAGTCTGTGGAGCTAAGGATAACTTGAATTTACATCTTCTGCAGACCTGCATGTGACTGGTAGATCTGGTAGGAAAGGAATTTTATTTCAGCAACTAAAAATTGTAATAACAATCAAGATCATACTTATCAAGGATCATTTAATTGCAGTCAATTTCATTTGGGAAAATGTCATCATCATTCTTCAGAATTCATTTGTCAAATGAATAAGAAGCCCCTTAATGGTTCATTGAAATATTTATTGAAAAAGTACATGATTATTGAATCAAAGAAAGGCGTTGTTGACACTACTAAAAAAATAGTCCTGTCCTCATGACTCTGATATTTTACTGGGCTACTGAATATCTTCAAAGACCTTTTAACATAGAAATTACCAATAGCAGGTTATATCTCCAGATAATAGTTTCCGTTTATGCTGCGCTATATGCTATGCTATGCTATGCTATGCTAGTATAATACCTGGTAAGAAAACTATAATGTAAAACCCTAGAATTTTTTTAAGGTGGGGGATATTGATATGTCATACAAATGAACTAATGATAGATTTCATACAATAAACTTCCTTAAACCCAAAATTCCTGATTTTTGTGGCGGAATCCTATACAAATGAAATGAACTATGATTCTGTGATTCCTTGAACAATCTATTATTTCCAATAGAATATAGGCATATAACCTGGCTTGCAAATTATTCTATCACTGGCTCATCTACCTTATGCTATGCACCAGCTGTGCAGCAGCTATCAAATCTATAAGACAGAAATATCACAGCTGTTCTTAGAGAGGCTATAAATTCAATTTATGCTTTGCGAGTTAACATCCAGCATGCTTTATAATTGTTCCCAGATATTAGACCAGTGTGTATCTTTTCCTCAGATGTTAAAGATAAGTCTAATTCCTTGACAATAATAGAGACCATAGGTCACATTGAAGTTGTTCAGGTTTTCATTTTATAAAGAAATATCTCAGCAGATCACAAAGCATCTTGGATTCATTCAGTTCAGAACTGTCAGGACAATAAACCAGAAGTGCTATTGATGAGTGTTTCATCTGCCTGGTTGACTGATGCATAGTCAATCCTATAGAGCAGCGGTTCTCAACCTGTGGGTCGCAACCCCTTTGGGGGGTCGAACGACCTTTTCACAGGGGTCGCTAAGACCATCTGAACTCTAAACTTTAAACTCCACCTCGTGTTTCTTGAAACCCCCTGCGGATGGGCTCCGGAGTCATTGCCAGCTGCGCAGAGCATTGCTGCGGCTCCACGCCATAGAAAACATAGGTGCGCGTGCACACCCTGTACAATTACAGCCTCGGAGACTTCGTAATGGCAGGAAAGTGTTCTCACTCTGACAAAGCGCTGCCTTGTCTTTCACAGCCACCTAGTTTCCAATTGGGGGGAGAAGAAATCCTCTGCATGGATCCCCCCAATTGGAAATGAGGCGGCTGTGAAAGATGTGTGGGGTCCGGAGCCCATCCGTGTTGCCAAAGACGGGCACTAGACGGGATGCCGGCAGTGCTGGGAGCCGAGCCGCGTGCGGAAGAGCCGGTGGCCGGGGTGCCCTGAAGCTGCACTAGCCAGCATGTCCCACAAGAAGAGCCCCAGAGGCAAGGGCGGCAGCACCACACCCTCCTCCATACTGCCCATCGCCCAGCAATGCACTGCCACCGCCACTTCAGGCAGCACAGCCTCGTTTCCAATTGGGGGGAAGAAATCCTCTGCATGGATCCCCCCAATTGGAAACGAGATGTGTGGGGTCTGGAGCCCATCTGCAGGGGGAGGGGTCCCCCTCGCATTTCTCGTATTCCCGGATGGGCTCCGGAGTCATCACCAGCTGCGCAGAGCCTTGCCATGGCTCTATGCCATTGAAAACATAGGGGTGTGGCGTGTGCACACCCCGTAAATTATAGCCTCTGAGACTTTCCCCCAGGGAAAAACGCCGCTGCCAGGTACTTTTAACCTGTGATTAAAAGTGACCATAGTATGTGTGTCTGTGTGTGTGAGTGAGAGAGACAGACAGACACACACACACAGAGTGACAGAGATGGGGAAGGGAGGGGAGAGACACACAGACAGACAGACAGAGAGAGGCACAGAGAGAGAGAGAGAGAGAGAGAGAGACAGAGAGAGACAGAGACAGAGACAGGCACACACACACAGAGTGACAGAGATGAGGGAGGGAGAGACAGACACAGAGACACACACGCACACACACACACACACACAGAGTGAGTGATTAAGTGAGTGAGAGACAGACAGACACACACACAGAGAGAGTGACAGAGATGGGGGAGGGAGGAGAGAGGCAGAGAGAGACAGAGGGGGAGGGAGGGGGAGAGAGACAAAGAGCCACACACACACAGGCGGACAGACGCAGAGAGAGAGACAGAGAGACAAAAACAGAGAGAAATATATTTTCTCTTAATATATAGATTTATTAAGAAATATTTCACAATATATAATTACATATTGCTTTTGTGATTAATCATCATGCTTTAATTATGTTCGATTTATAACAATAAAAATACATCCTGCATATCAGATATTTACATTACGATTCATAACACTAGCAAAATTACAGTTATGGAGTAGCAACGAAAATAATTTTATGGTTGGGGGTCACCATACCATGAGGAACTGTATTAAAGGGTCGCAGCATTAGGAAGGTTGAGAACCACTGCTATAGAGAGTTGTAGTCCCTGTTTCACTGTTTGAGGTGTTTCTTAATCTATCAATGACACTGCAGACACATGTGGTCTCAAAGTTAGGAGTGTCTTCTTAACATAGGCTGACATACTAGTTGCAGCTCAGTGGTGGGATTCAAATAATTTAACAAACGGTTCTCTGCCCAAATGACCAGCTGGGTAGGCAGAGCACAGTGGTCATGTGACTGGGTGGGTGTGGTCAACTCAACATCACTTACGTTGATGGGCGCTTCGCCTTAGCTGTTACAATATAATAAGGGTTAACCAGAGAGGCAGTTTCTGTTAGCAGAGAAATAAAGATTAGGCTATAAACAACATCAGAATGTTTCCTTCCTGCCTTCCGTACAGATTAGCCCTGTAAAGTGGAAAAACACAAAATGAGATTTCTTCCAACAACCGGTTCTCCGAACTGCTTAGAAAGTTAACAACCGGTCCTCCTGAATAGGTGCGAACTGGCTGAATCCCACCACTGTTGCAACTATATCTGGCCAGGAATTGCCTAGGGCCGGGACCGCGAACCTATGGCACGCGTGCCACAGGTGGCACATGGAGCCATTTGTCAGGGCACGCAAGGTGTTGCCCTACCACAGTGATGGCGAACCTATGGCACGCATGCCACAGGTGGCATGCATAGAAATTTGTCAGGGCACACGAGGCGCTGCCCTGATGCGCGCTGGCCAGCTGAGTTCACCGTTTTTAAAAGCCGTTTTTCGCCCTCCCCAGGCTCCAGAGGCTTTATAGGAGCCTGGGGAGGGCAAAAAGAGCCCCCCTGCCCCCCCCGGAGGCCCTCCGGAGGCTTCAGGGACTGTCCGGAGGGATTCCTGAAGCCTTCAGAACGCTTAAAACGACCCTCCGAGCAAACCAAAAGTGTAAAGATGGGGGGAGCGCCTGTTGTGCGTGCATGCGCACTGGGGGGTCGCACATTGCATTATGGGTGCGGCCCGCCCGCACACGACCCCCCTGCGCTCCCCCCACTTGTGGCACACGAGCCAAAAAAGGTTCACCATCGCTGCCCTATCAGCTGGCCAGCTGAGTTCAGCCTTTTTTAAAGCCATTTTTCGACCTCCCCAGGCTTCAGAAGCTTTATAGAAGCCTGGGGAGGGTGAAAAGAGCCTCCCCACTTTCCCAGAGGCCCTCTGGAGGCTTCAGGAGCTTCCCTGAAGCCTCCAGAGTGCAAAAAACCTGCCCTATGGGCAAAAAGGAAGTTCAGGAACAGACTTCCAGTTTGCTCTGAGGGTCGGTTTAAGCCCTCCCGAGGCTTCAGGGATCTTCAGGAGGGTTCCCTGAAGCCTCCGGAGGACTAAAAACCAACCTACGAGCAATCCGGAAGCCTCCTGAAGGTCCCTGAAGCCTCCCGAGGGTCTGGGGGGGGCAGTGGGGCCTGTTTTCGCCCTCCCCAGGCTCCTATAATGCCTCTGGTGCCTGGGGAGGGTAAAAAAAGCATGGAAAAATGGGGGGAGGGTCACACATTGTATTATGGATGTGGCACGCCCGCGCACGACCCCCCTGCGCTCCCCCACTATGGCACATGAGCCAAAAAAGATTCACCATCGCTGGCCTAGGGTCACTTATTTGTGGTCTGATGGCTATTTCATTAAGGATCAAGGGGGATGGGCAATTAGCAAGTATTAAATATACAGTAAATACATAAATAAAATGTGTTGCATATGAGGTAATTTTGCAAAAGAATGTAAACTTCGGTTAGACCAAAGTAGAGCTGCTAAGAAAGTAATTGTGATTAATCAATATGATAGCATGGTACCATTATATTGTCATCTGCATTAGCGCTCTCTGTGTGTTTAAAGCCGATCTGAAGTAGTGATAAAGACACTTGGCAAATGAATGAAAACTAAGTGCAATATCCTTAATGCTTAGGGGAAATCATCAGAAATTTCTGAAAGATATATTTCTCTGCAGATATAATTAAAAACTGGAAGAAGAAATCATAAAAAAGAAAAGATTTCATCCACGGAAAACATACGCAGATAGTTCACATTTAGTTTAACAGTTATGACTTTACAATTAGTCCTCGCCTTTATAACCTTTGCAGGTCTATAAAGCAAAGGAAAGCTGAAGTAAGATAAAATAGTTGCAGTTTCACGTAGCAACCACTTTGCTTAAAGACCAACCTACCGGTCCCAGCTGTGGACACTAAAGAAGGACTATCTGTATTTGTGAGCTATGGTGGGCTGTTCAGAGTAAATAAGAGAGGCAGTGATACTCTTAATGAATTCAGAGGGACTTTATTATTTGGCATTATTTGGAATTATTGAACATTCTTGTCTGACAGAATTTTGCTGACATTTTAAAATTATTTAAAATTCTCCCTCTTTTTTACTCTTCTTGGAATATACACTCCTTGACTAACTTGCTATCATCTGTGAAAGTTCAGAAGAGTTCTGCTGTAAATTTATCTTTCTGTACAGTTAATCTCTCATATACATAAGAAGCGATGTAATTTGTGAGTTTGGCCATCATGACAACCCTGGATTTATTGCAGGAGATCATGGCCCTAATCCATGTAGGCAGCCACATGTCAGATTTGGCTTTTGCCATGGAGCAGCTGAAAGATGTTCTGAGGAAGGTATAGTTTCATCACTCTGGATATAATATAATTACTGGCACTGCAAACTTCTGGAGGGAGGAGAGCCCACCCCAGGCACCTAATAAATCACTCTATTTCCACAGACCAAATGTGGAGTTCACTGAAGCCTGGTAGGGAGTTCTCTTGAGTATCTCACTGATAACAATGCAATGCAATGCAATGCAATACAATACAATACAATACAATACAATACAATACAATAATACAATAATACAATAATACAATAATACAATAATATGATACAATACAATACCATACAATACAATAAATACAATAATAAAATTCAATACAATACAATAATACAATACAATACAATAATACAATAATACAATACCATACAATACAATATAATAAATACAATACCATACAATACAATAAATACAATAATAAAATTCAATACAATACAATACAATACAATACAATACAATAACAGAGTTGGAAGGGACCTTGGAGGTCTTCCAGTCCAACCCCCGTCCTAGGCAGGAAACCCTATACCGTTCCAGACAAATTATCTAGAATAGGAGTTACCTACAGCACTTGACAGGATTGTTTCCAAGCATTCTAACTTTGGCCATTAATCCAAGTCATTTCCTTGGAATCTCAAGGAGATAAAATGGCTTAAGAAGTGTTTAGAGTGAAGCTGGTATAAAAAGAAAAGTTTATATGTCCAGACATCGGTAAGCGATCAGATTCAAGTGGTGCTAAGAATGGGGAAGGTCGCTTATTTCTCTGGTCTTACTTCTTCTGCAAATAGTCATCCTAAGCATTATTAAAAGTGAATTGGTCCCTATTATGGAAAGCGAGGTCAAAAGATGGATTTGCCATTGCAGTGAATTCAGACAGAATCTGGAGGATGCAATCATTCAGATATCCTCAGGGTTAGAGACTAGCTGTGTCAGGTCCAGCTGAAATTACAGAGGTCTTGTATTGCAAAATACTGGGATATTCTGAATACTGGCTAAGTTCTCTGTGCTTGATCATCTATCCTACCTGGCTGGTGAAAGACTTCCTTAAAGTAAGGGAAGGCTGTGCGTGGATAATGGGAAATGTATACAACTTCAATAAGGTGTTGTTTCCTCTGTCTTCAAGAAGCCGTCATCCAATTATACTACAGGTAGTCCTTGTTTAGTGACAGTCTTGTTTAGCAACTGTTCAAGTTGCAGCAGTGGTGAAAAAGTAACTTTATGATCAATTTTCAGATTTACAACCTTGTAGGTCTGTAAAACAATGGAAAGCCAAAGTATGAACATAACCATAGTCTTATGTTGAATGTAGCATTCACTTTATTTAACAACCAAATTGCCAGACCCAATTATAGTTGCTAAAGAAACATTACCTGTAGGTGACTATTGACTGGTATCCAGCTTTACTTTGTTAGGGACAACTGCAGAGAATCACAAATGAAATAGTTTATCTTGATCTTTTCTGGTCAGGATTCAAGCCTGCATGTGGGATTGAACCTATGCCATTAAGGCTTGTTGATGACCTCTGGTGAGACTAGGGCAGGGGAGTGTAATTCTCCTGATCCTGTTTGATCTCTGAGGTGCACTTTAAATTGCTGATTATCTCCTTTAAAGTTCTATATGGCTCAGGGCCTGCATAACTCTGTGGCTTCCCTATCTAGTTTGAGTTGGTGTGTCAGGTAAGATGTAGTAAAGAGGGCTGCAGGTTGCAAATCTGAGGTAAGGAACCCATTCTTAAGCCTTCTCAGTGATGGATCCCTACTTCTAAACCTCCATGTCCAGATGGTCTCATTTTTTGGCATCAAATCCCCTATTTTTTTTTCAAAGAGTTAATGAAAGTAAGATTCTACAAAGACGTTTAAGATGCAGAAAGATTCTGCTCTTCATTTTTTAAAATTTTTTGTTATTTGTAACCACTTAGAATCTTTGGAAATACAATGACATATAAGCCAAACTTATAAAAAAAACAGAAAGTAGATTTCAGTTAGGCATCGGAGAAGGGGGGGGCACTACTGGTAATAGCTATTCCAGAGGTTAAAAGACTACCTTAGGAAGTGTAGATTGTCCTGCTTCAAAAGTGTTTTGGCTGTCAGGAATCCATCACTGGGTTACAGATCAAACAATTCCTTTCTAGACGTTGCAGTCTATCAATGATTCTATCAGTTTGGAGCCCAACAAACTAAGTTAAAAGCAAATGAATCTTTAAGTATTAAGAGGATTTAGGGAGATTTATATTAAATTTCAGTGGAAAATTAGGTGACCCCAAACGATATGAAGGGACACATAATTAGCATTGAGTTGCAGAGGAAGAGAATAGGTGAGTATAATTCAATTATAATTGCAATTAATGACAAAGTGGGAAAATATTAAATACATGGGACACAACCACTTCATCTGAATTAATTTCACTAATATTTAATTTAATTTAAAACTTAACTACTGTTAAGATTTTGTTCTTTGAAGGGTGTCAACCATCTCTGGCATTTACAACGGCACTGAAAAAGGGGACTTTTGACCATTTTTCACCCTTAGTGATCATTGAAGCATCCTATGTCACTTGATCAAAATTTAGATGATTGGCAACTAACTCATATTTATGATGGTTGCAGTGTCTCGGGATCATGTGATCACATTTTCAACCTTCTTCTGACAAGCAAAGTGAATGGGGAAGCCATGTTTCACTTAACCATGTTAATAACTTAACACTGCAGTAATTCACGTAACAGTGGCAAGAAGGGTCATATAATGGGGCAAAAATCACTTAACAAATATCTCACTTAACAACAGAAATGTTGGACTCAATAATGGTTGTATGTTGAGGACTACCTGGAAATGTCTAAAATAGGACCTGAGCACCTCCATATGAAGAAAACAAACATCTCTAGCCTTTTCCATCCAATATTTCTTAGTGCTTCTTTCCTACTATCAGGTTTAAATGACTACATCATCCCTCCTTTTTGGTACCCATCTTCAATGTCAGACAACACTAGATAAATGGTTAGATTTCATTGTAACATAAGACAGACCATGAAAAACAAGGAGCGAAAAAGGTTGGGCATTATTCCTATAAAAGTAGTTGCAACATTTTCCAGTAGGCTCATGTTTCTCTCTCTTTCTCTCATAGTTGCTTTTCTATCTGAATGAGACAGATGGATAAGAATAGGATGTATTTAACTGAACATATTCTAAATAATATTCTCTTGGTTTTTGGATGCAGGAAAATGAGAGATGAAAAGGGAATGAGAGTACAAATTTGCACTCCCATTTCATTTCTTTGCTCAACATCATAAAGTTTCATTTGTTTAGCATAAAATTGCTCCTTTCATTTTAAAGCAATTTTACAAAGAGCTCAATCAGTGATTTGCTAATTAGAAAAACAACTGCACGTAGATGATTTCATAGTAGACATTTTAATGAGTTACTTCTGCTTCTGGCATGAATTTGGAGTGGATTTGCATGGAGTGAATATTATGAATTTAAACAGCACTTAACATACACCAGTACTAATTGCAAAACAAATACCAATTTAAAAAGATGGAGCAGAATGGAGGAAAAAGTAGAACAGAATTGGAGTAATGAAGAGTGAGTAAAGACTTTAAAAAATAATTAGTTTTGTACATATACATATTGGAGGCTATAAAGAAAATTTGCAATAGAATAATGAGGACTTTGGGTTGTTTTATCTACTTTGGGTTGTTTTCCTAAATATATAACGTACCCAAAATTATATTATAAGCAAGCTGTAAAACACAGTGGTCAAAAGTTTGGAATATTGTTTTTAAAAGATGCATACTTTTTAAATACTCAAATACACGTAGTGCTTGACTTGCAACCCCAGAATCTATCATTGAATGAAGTAGTCATTAAGATGCCCACATGCCCACTTCACTCAACAACCCTAATCCCAGTTCCTCCAGTTCTAGTCATTAAGTGACGGAGCAAAAGAGCTCCATGGATGGTTAGGAACTCCTGCAGTAGGCTGCAGAAACAAATTTTGGATCTTTGGGATTCAGGCTTTGTTTCTGCATCCCCCTGGAGAAGTTCATCTGCCCTCCATGCATGGAACAGAACTCCCTGTGGCGGGCTGCATGAACTGAGTGGGATCTTCTGGATCTGAACTCTCTTCCTCCACCCCTCCCTTTTGCACAAAGGGAAACTCCTTCAAGAGACTGCACAAAGACAGCACTGATCTTTGGGATCTGACCTCCATTTCTGCAATCCACCCGAGGAGTTCCTCAGGAGGCAGCCCTCTTTACTCTTGAATCTCAGCTCTCATTTCACTGTCAAAGAGCTGCCTGCTTGCCAGAATCTCAGCTCCGTGTCAGGTGGTAGCAGCTTGCAACCTTCTCTGCTGGCTACCCCATTGACTATCTAGAGAAACCAGCAGAGAAGTTTGGAAATGGTGATCACATTATCGTGGGGTGCTTGGAAATTGGTCTTAAGTGCAAACAGGTTGCCAAGGACTCAGATCGCAATCGTGTGGCCATGGGTGGGGGGAGGAGCAGCATAATGTTTCATGAGAGCCAGATGTGCATTTTATATAATTGTATTACTTTCTGAAAGTTTTATAATAATTTATAATAATTATAAGTCTCTGTATTATATTGTTGTGTTTTCTGACCCAGAGACCATAATAAAGGTTTGATTGATCATCGTACAATCAGTCATCATAAATTCTCTATTTTGTTCTTACTGAAACAGCATTATAATGTCTCTGGATTCTCTCCTCTTCCAGTCTTGTATCTAGAATTTAAAAACAGTTCAGTGAACGCTGGGGCTGTATAGCTTATAAAGCAAACGTGAAGTTCATAAATTGCTTAGTATTGATCTTTGCAAAACTAAATTGTATACATGTCAGGAAAAATAGGTTAAGATTACAAACTTAAGTGTTCATGTAAAAGCAAGCTCTGTTTAAATTGGCAGTTTAGTGTTAGCAGTACTTAGCAGTAATAATGTAACAGTGTCCCTCGCCATGCTTCATGGCAAGAGGCTGTTTTAAGGATTGCACATGCCCACATCTGCATCTTCCAGAAGAGAGGAAATCCAAGGGTCTCTACAGAATCCTCCCCCTATCTGTTTCTTGATTTTGAAACAATACTGTTCTTCATTTATAGATACTTAAGCCACTGGAAAAGTATTTATTTATTTATTTATTCATTCATTCGTTCATTCATTCAATCATTCAATATGCTCCCCCCCAATCTCTCTATCAATTGATTATGGTACAGTAGGATACTGTAGTTGTGTATGATTTGGCTTCCATGTCTAGATATTTCTGAATCGAGTAGCTAGTGGAAAAAGTGACATAAAATAAGACTTGGTCAAGGATTTAAGGTATAAAAACTCTTAAACAGATTTACAGGGAATAATGCCAGCCGTAAAAATAGAATATCTATTAAATGTAAATTAATTTTGCTTATGCATAAAATGACACTAGATTGTATACATATGCATTTTGCATATTATATGCATTTGCATGTATAAAGTAGCAATTTGTATATGTGCATAGAATTATCCAATATGCAGACAAATTTTCTTCATTGTAACCAAAGTACTCAGAACAGAGCCTTTTAAATCAAGGGTTTATTGTCTTGCATTCCCCCCTTATTTTCCTTGTTCAGGAGCAACCTGCTGCTCTCTAAATGGTTTGCCATTGGCAGTCCTGCTGGCATTGATGAGAATTGAATATCTGGAAACCATCTGGATGCTCATCCCTTTTTTTCCTATCATCAGAAAATTGTTAAAGAGTCATAATACAGAATTCTTCAGTAATTCGTGGCGTAGATAAATAGTCTAAATTTGAAAATTTATAGAATTGCACAAAGTCAGTGGTGGAATGAGATACAATATTTTTAGTTTTAAGAATCCTTTTATAATTAATGATTTGTATAGAATGTTTTTCAGTATTTTGCATAGCTAATGAATTTGTTTTTGTCTCCTTTTCTTTTTAAAATACCTTTTTGATTGGGATTTAACGAAGGAAACCTATGAGAACAGAAGAGAATGGAACAAGTCAAGCTGAATATGCAATGACATCCTGTCAAAACAGCAAGACAGTTGATGCTAACAATGCAGTGGTGTAATTTCCAAAACCACCTCTTGAATAGTAAACATTAAAAGCACACATGGAATATGCAAGGTGGGTGAAATGCAGCATCAAGAGAAGACCTATGGCCGAGGACTTCATTTCAGAAATAGCGCACGCTTCAGATATTCTGAGAAGAAAAGCAGGTGACTCCTCTTTGGCTTGCTGAGTGTCACGAAAAGTGGGATTATACCGGGGGCTACTCTGAAAAAGGGATTCACAGAGGCCTACTCACTGCATGCTTGTTCTTTTGAAAGCAACATTGCAGTGCCCCTTCTTCTTTCCTCATCTTTGATGGACTGTTTATTTTTTTAAAATGCTTCAGCGATCCTTTGATAATTAAGAGAGTGATCTATTCACGATGGTAAAATACCATAATTGGGCTTGCAGATTCAAGCTTTGCATTTTTCTGTTTCTCTACAGTCATTTTAAGACCCACCCTTTATGATGATCAAATTGTTAAAGTGGAAAATCTCCATTCACTGAAAGGGAACATCCCTCCCTGCCCAGCTGCATGATTTCATGGAATGTATCCTCTCCTAAACAATCTGATGACTAGATATAGGTGCCATTTGGAATGTCTTACAACAATTAGCTTTACTGGTGGAAAGAAAAGTGTTACCTAGGATAACATTTTTAAAGTGTTTTAAATATTGTTAATCCATAGACCAGAAACATTTTGGGCCTTAGTGTTTAAAAAAAAATCTGTATTTCGGTATATCTATTATTATTTTGCAGTTTTGCACATGTATATCCACCACACTAATCTGTAGACAAGATCTCTAGAATGATCTAAAAATGTTTTACTCTGGAGGACAAGAAGCTGCAATGGAAACAACTCCTTGAAGACTTTCCTATTCCTTGAGTTGCTCCTCCAAATGAGTGCTAAATAAAAAAAAAATCTGTTGTAGGGAAAAAGCTGTGATAGATCAGTCCCCTCTTTCATAAGGGGCTGCCAATAGTGCCAAAATTGCTCTGTTTTGTATCACTTTGTGATAAAGTACCACAAACAGTTTAAAAGCATAATCCAACTCTCCATTGTCACAGTGTCTTGTTAGGCACAGTCACTTTAATTTGTAAAAGAACGACTGATGCTATTACTTGTCCATACCTTGTTTAGGAACTTAAAATATGGTTTCTGTCTTTTCTTTTATATGCCTTCATTTGTCACAGCTGTACCAGCAAAACAAAACAAAATGAGGTGTCACGATGTGGCTTCTTGTCTTGCTGTCAAGCTTCAGTGATATTCTCTCTGTAGATTCAAGCAGTCTAAAAGAAACTAGCAGTTCTGTAGTCTAGAATTATGATATTGTGTCAGTCCTAAATTGTAAGAAGCTGGTATGCTGGCTGAATGCAGCTAGGATTGTCTCCAAGTAGAATTCCAGTGTATTCCAACCTACAATCAGTTTTTCAGAAGACCTCTTAAAAGTGAGGGATGGGGGACATCTCTGCATTGAATTCTGATACTCTCTCACTTAGACAAAGTCACTGTATAATGCTGTCCCAGTTAAATATGAAAAATGATGGATGGGTGAGTGAGTGAGTGAGTGAGTGAGTGAATGATTTTAGAGCCTTTTGCCACTCAACAGTATACAATAATACTTAAAATCAATATAGTTAGTGCTGTTGCAGCAACAATAACTTGCCTCTTAGTAGCAATATAAAATACTTTTGCAACCATTTTAGTTATGTCTGAGCTTGCATCTGCAAGGCACTAAGTTACATAAAATAAACAACTTATTCCTAGGAATCTTAAAAAGTAGTGGCTGTATTTGTTCTTTATATCCCAGTAGAGGATACAGTACAAAAAAAAGCACGTTCCCAAGGAGTAAGGGTTGCCAGGGTGTCTCACTAGAAAATTGATTCCTTATAAATCTCATTTCTAGGATAGATAAGGAAAATTCATTTAAACAGGACTTGGTGAAAAAAATCCTAAGCATACCTGTTCGATATGATGGTGATCAAAATATCTTTATTATGATTTCCTGGACCAGGAAAAAATTAGTACCTTCGTTTTAGAATACTTTATAGTTGATTTGTTATTACTGTAATATTGCTAGAAGGCTGTCATCAGTCACTGGAGACATAGTCACTTCTGGCAAAGCAAAATAGGTGATATCAACATATAATTTTAAAAGGCACATGTATTTGTTAGCTTTGGGCAGAAAAGTCTTCAGTTTCCAATGAGGCTGCCAAGTCATTCATATAAAAATTGGAGTCAAGACACACCCTTCTCTAGCTCCACCTGTAGAAGGAAATATATTAGTTAAAGTGCCATTAGGTATATATGTAATCTGCAAATAGGATTTAGAATAATTCCCTTCTGGTCAGTTGTGTTTCCCATAGTTGTCTCCTAGAAACAGATGAGATGAGCGGCACATCAATCAGATAAATAATAAATAAATAGAATTGAAAGTTGCTTTAAGCCAATGAAAACTATGAAAAGATTACACATCAATCCCCAGAAATATTTCTCAATGCGATTGCATAAAACCATATGTAATCCAGTGTAGGACAACCTTCTCTGAACTCAATCTGCTCAGTCCCCAAGATTTTAGGATCTCCCCAGCTATGTCTTTAACTCATTTAAGATATACATAGCATAAAGTTTGCCTACTCAGGGCTGACTTAACACATGGGCCTGATGGGCACTTACCCATGGGCCCCACGAGCATAGGTGCCCCATACTATCTGTATATGTTGACCCTTCAATGCACCTTTTATCATATAAATGCAGCAACATATTTATTACACTTTACTGCACTTTTTAAATTAATACTAACATGAAAATATATGTTTAATTTTATCGACCACTTACATTTTTATTCCTGTGAGTAGTTGTCATAGGGGGCCCCAGTACACTGATTTGTCAGGGGCCATTAGTGTTGTTAAGACGGCCCTGTGCCTACTGTTGATAACATGGGTACTATGGTGGAATTTATCCATAGATTTCCCTTTTATTGTTGATAGGGATTTTTCAAGCAAAATAAAATTAATAAGGAGTAATTTTCACTATTTTGAATTGATTTAATTAAATTCTGAAGGTATAGGATCCGTGGGACTTACCCTGCCTTATCAATTTCATTTTTTATGGTCAAGAAGTGTGCCTGGGGGGGAGGGGAGAGGGATTGGTAGTAAGAAGCACAGTGGACTCAAGGAAATGATTGTGTTTGTAAATTGCAAAAAAAGTGGCTCTCTCAAGTTCCAGCAGAGATTTTACATAAGGGGTTTTCAGAATACCTTCCTATAGCTTTGGAACTAATAGATTTGTTTGCCTTTACTCCTAGAAATATCAAAAACACTTTTTTGAAGTGGCATGGCTAGGGAATCTTCTTACTGCCTGCTGTATAGCTTTTGTCAATGTTGCAAACTTGTTATTTAGAAACCTATATCTTACTTTCATCCACTGTTTATTATTATTTTTAATCTGCCTGGGTTATATAAAAAGTTTACTTTACATTTAGCCAGCACAATATTCATAAAAAATAAACAAGATTATCATTAAAAAAATAATCTCAGATATCCGTCATTTACATGAGCATCTTTTGCATAACCATATATTCAAGGGAATCAAGGCCATAAGTATTTCAAGATTCCGTCTTCCTACCTCTTGCATCAATCTTGGCTCCTGAATTGAATTTTGGTTTTTGGTTTTGGTTCTTTCAGTATTATTTTTCTTAGGATTATAGTCACTTTTTTTTCCTGGTCAAGAATATTCACCAGTTTCTTTAAATTTGCCTTGGCAATTCATGACCACAATTCCTCTTCTTGCAAACTCTTTTTTTGCCATTGTCATTATGTGAATCGTGGTTATTAAGCAAATCCAGCTTCCCCATTGACTTTGCTTTTGGCAAGTGACTGAGGTGGTCACAAACAGTAGTCATGTGACATCCCCCAAATACATGCTGCTTACCCAAGTGCCCAAATTTTGATCCTATGACCACAGAGACGCTGCAAAGAAAATGCAAGAACTGGTTGTAAGTCACTTTTTTCACCACTATTGTGGTTTCCAAAGGTTGCTAAATGAATGGTCTTAATTTGAGGACTACTAGTGCAAATAGTCGGATTTATTAATGTACGAAAATATATAAAGTAATAGGTTATATATAAAGTATACCTCTCACTGCAGTACTAAAATATGTTTTAATTACCACATAGTTTTATGTAGAGAAACATTAAAAAATGTAAAATAAAATAAAAATGAACAAAATACCAAAACACTGGGTTTTAAATTGTGCAGCTACTCAGATATTGGAGTGCTCAATTATTAGTGGTAAACTTGAGACTAGAATAGCATGGACTGGTATCGTCTTTCATTTCTGGCCTTCATATTTGCTGATTGATTCAGCATTTCTGTAGCTATTTTGGTTACATTTGTTAACAAGGCTCTCCATTCTGTCAAGAAGGACTTTATTAGTGGAAATTCAGAGTCCCCTGCTCGCTCACGGAAGTACACCGGTTGCTTCTCTAACAGATGAGAGATCAGCAAGAAGCCTGATTTTCATTCCTGCTATTCCATCAAGAGGAGCAGGGTCACTAACAGATTTTGAAGGCTTGTTCTCTTGCTTTCCATTCACTACACTAACTTGGAGTTGATAGGCATTTAAGAAGAGAAGTCCGTAACCTTTAGCTGGTAAATACTACAGTTAATCTTGCAAGAAATTTTCCTTTCTTCAGGGTCTTCAAGGACTGGTATCAAACCAGACCCTATTAAATTGCAGGTAGAATCATGAGAAGTAGAAGTTCAAAGGGAAAAAGCAGATGCCAGAAAGCAATAAAAGATCTGCACTGGGATAGAAGTATTTCTTTTAAAGACAGTAGGCCCCTAATGGCTAACCTTTTTGTCCTCGCATGCCAAAATCACGTGCACGTGCGTGACAGCGCGCACACATGTGCCCACACCCACAATACAATGCACCCCACCTCCCCTGTGCATGTGCATATAACCGCCTGTGCTCCCGCCCCAGTGCTTGTGCCTGACCCCCCGGCAGCCCGTTTTGTGTCTAGCAGGCCTCCCTGAAGTCTTCTGGGACCAAAAACGGGCTGCGGGGGGCACACTACACACTGCCCCATTTTGGGCCTAGCAGGCCCCCCTAAAGCCTCCTGGGACCAAAAATGGGCTGGGGATGTGCCACACCCCACTGTAACCAGTTTTGGGTCTAGCAGGCCTCCCTGAAGCCGCCTGAAATAAAAAATGGGGCTCCCCAACTTCCACACATGCGCACGTGACCCCCCTGCTGCCATGCATGTGGACAAGAACCCTCCCACATGCATGCACGCGTAACACCCTCCCCACGTACGTGTGCTCATCTCCCGCATACGCGGTGGAGCTGAGCTGGGCAACGGCTTGTGTGCTGGCAGAGAGGGCTCCATGTGGCACCTGTGGCACGCGGGCCATAGGTTCGCCATCACGGGCATGGGCAGTTCTTGCTTATGTTAAAGATAATATTAGAGGAGTAACAAACTTGCTAGCCAGTTTGATGCTCCTTCTTTCCTCCTAATTAATCCGTTGTGCGAATTGCATAACAGAATCACTTTTAGAGGCTTCTCTGTAGCTTAGCCGTTAGCTATTCTCCAGACCTCAATAAAGCAGCCTTACCCTGGACCTCCACCTATTTTATTAAAAAGGCCATGAAAAAAAAAACCATGAACAAAATAGCAGCACCGTGATTATGACAGTTTTTAAAAAATATTGCAGAACTTGACTGCAGGCTACAATGTCCCTAAACATAAGTGAAAAAACAAGAATAATAAAAGCTGAACTGTATCTAGTTCATTGAAACAGCCTCCCCCATCATATTCTTGCAAGGAGTCCCTTAAGGGTTTAATAGTTGGCATAGGTGGCTATTAGTTACTGGAGGGCCTGCCCAATCAGTATATTTATTAAAAATGTTAATAAGCAGTAGAGGATATGTAAATATGTATATTGTCCAAAAGGAAAAACATTCTTAGGGAGAAATCTGTGGAGAAAATATATAAATTAACCTACTTATCTAAGTTTCTTCCCTTCTAAAAATTATAGTTAGTATCAGGAGTGGGCTACAAAATTTTCAGCAACAGATTCTCTGCTCGGTGGCTGAGTGGACATGGCCAAGTGGCCTTCTGCACCATGTGGGAGGGGGTGTTTTCACCTTTCCCAGGCTCTGGAGGTTTTCCTCGAGCCTCTGGGAGGGCAAAAACTCCCTCCCCTGGGCTCCAGAGGCCTTCTGGGAGGCCCATTTTTCCTCCCCGCAGACCCTGCACGTATCTCGTATCCAAAATGGGCCACATGGAGACTCCTGGGAGGGGCGTGGTGGCAGTGGCGGTAGGCAGGCCAGCCAGGAGTGGGATTTGTAGGTTCTTCAAACCAACCATAATGTTAGCTATGGGTTCTCCCGAACCTGGGCAAACCCATAGTAGCCCACCTCTGGTTAATATCTTGTTAAGACTTAGTGAAAATGGAGCAATCAAAGTACACTATTAAGGTTTCTGGGGCTTTCTTTTCCAATTAGTTTGGCCTATTGTAATTGCAACAGTGAAAATAATATAAGTTGGATTCTTGGAGACAGAATTGTTCAGAAATAATTGCCGATTCAAAAAAAAAAGCTCTTAAAACCATACTCCACAGTCACTTACAGTTATTCCCTCCTCAATCCTACTTTGAATGTTTCATGGGGAGATTTGCGCTCTCTTTTTAATTCAGATTCCAATGTTATAATCTGTAGCAACTATTTTCTTTCCTAAAAGAGAATAGACATGCTTTACAGCATAAACTTTGTATGTATGCAGGGTGCAATTATTATGTTTATCAGAAGAATTTTACTGAACCAGTCATTTAATTTCAAGACTGAGTGTAATAGTTCTGTGACAGCAAAAACGAAAAGAATTCAACTATAATTTTTTTCCCATAGGATTCAATGCTCTCCTTTATCTTGGAGAAAATGCAACCCCTCTGCTCCATAGTTCAGATGAGGAGAAAGCTGAGCAAAAAGTATACCATGCATGAGTTATATATGAACACAGGGTGCGGGTTATGTTAGTATAGCCATCGGTTCATGTACTTTTTCTCTAACTGCAGCAGCAGCTTCCTTGCCTTTTCCCCCCAAGGATGACCCAGGTTAAATCCAGATCATGCTGCATGTGTGTCCCCAACTGCATTGCGATTGTGTTGCATTGTTGCTTTCATTCATTGAAAGGATCAGAGTTCCTGTTAAACCTTCACTGAAGTTAATAGAAATTTCATAGCGGGTACCAGTCTTAATTATTTGCATCTGCTACATCCATCAGTACTTAAAATGCTCTGCAAATCATTTTCACTCCAAATACCTTTGGGCTGAACGTCTTGTTAGACCTTTATTCTGAAAGCCTTTTGAATTCTATGTAAGAATGTATTTTCAGAGGAATCTTAAGACATACTCTCTTTATTATAGTCACTGACAAATCCAAAGTAAAATCAGAACAGAGAAAACATTATTTCGAAGACAGATGTAATTCTCGTTTTAACAAAAGCACACATAAATCCAACTTAACCCTAACACTTCATTAGTTAATAGTGAAGAACAGTTCAAAATGCACAATAAAGTTTAACATAAAAATATTGAAACAAAAAGAAGAAAAATGTTTTTGAACATCAAGCCAATAGATATATCCAACTTAAAAAAATAGAAAAACTAAAATCCTGGCTGCTAATAACTGCTCTTATTTTAATTGAAATAGAGGGAATTTTGGCTGCCTGCCGAGCCAAGTTGTCTTTTGCTGAAGGGTTGCTTATTTTTATTTATTTTTTTAGCCTGCGAGCAATATAGAAGATAGAACTGTGTAGATTTCCCTAAGACTCAAGTGGAGGCTAAAATATGGTCTATTTGTAACTTGTTTTTCTTTCATTCAATCAATCATGTCTGATTCTCAGAGACTGCCTAGACAAGTCCCTTCCGTTTTCTTGGGCAGATTCTTCAGAAGTGGTTTGCCATTGCCTCCTTCCTAGGATTGAGAGAGATTGGTCCAAGGTCATCCATTTATCTTCCTGTCCAAGGCAGTGGTACTAGAACTCAGAGTTTCCCAGATACATACATACATACCAGAGTTTCTACCGGTTTGCACTGGTTTGGGCGAACGATAGTGATAATTTGACCTGGGTCGCAGAACCAGCAGTGACCCAGGCTGGCCACACCCCCGAACTGGTTCCCCAGTCTCCACTACAGTTGCCGGCATGTTTTTTAGTATTTTTTCATGTTCTTCACGCATGCACAGAACAATTTACAGTTTATGAAGTGCGCACGAAGCGAAGCGGTACCAATGCTGGCAGGAACCCACCTGATACATACATACATACATACATACATACATACATACATACATACATACATACATACATACATATACAGAGAGAGAGAGGCCTTTGAGGACTACTGACGATATGCCGTTAAACTGAGATATTATTATATGATGTTATTATTAGCTCTAATTATATCATTGAATATTCAAAACTGCATTATGATAGTCATCAGAATTTCTGTTATGTATTCTATTCATGTCAATGAGCATCTTAAAATTATTACAAATTATGCTTTCATTTTATTTTGGCTTCATTCCAAAAAATCTCAATGACAGATTATGTGTTTGTAACATACCATATGTGCATACACCATATATACATACATACACACCTTACCTAGAAGGCCGTATGAAAGAAGAAGGTGGGATATATAGAAAGTTTATACTTTGTGGTATTTGAAGCTATTCCTATCAGTAAAATAGGAAAAATAATTTTACACTGCAGGGAAACCTTAATGGAGTTGTTTGGGAAAGGGTTTTTTTTTGTTTGTTCTAGAATATCTATTACATTACTGTGAATAATATAAAATTAAGATAAATTAAATTGCCTCATATAAATCACTTCAAATGCAACAAACTTGTCTATTATTTTAACGGGTTGTCCAGATATAAATCTGAGTTTTCATCAAAACCTGTTATTGAGAATCCATTAAATTGAGATTTCTCTGTGTAGGATACTGCATAGGCACAATAATATAGGCAGGAGAATGACATTATTCATATGAGTGGTTTGTAGGAGTTTGTAGAAGCCGAAGATTAAATGTAGTGGAAATTTTAGAATTCTTACATCCACTTTTTTGGCTTGACCCATTTCAGATAATCAGAATGATGGGGTTCATAGCACATGGCAACACCTGACCAACCCTAATCAATCTAAAAATGTTAAGCTGAATCCAACCCAGCCCACATTAAGATTCAAGGAAGGCTCAACAATGCATGAGGCAACGAGAAGTTGAAATATACAGTATAGAGAGAGATCCCAGACATTAATAGCATATCACAAGAAATCTGTTTAGATACAGATATGTCCATGTAGTCACCAGAGAATCTTTACTGATTCAGAATTTTGGAAATTGCTGTTTTCAAATATTTGGGGGTGGGGGGATGGGGAGGGCTGATTGATCTTTAAAAAATGATTTGATTTTGGACTTCGTTATTTCTCAGTGGCAATCTTTTCCCAAAAATTATCATACACCTTTCGTTGTACAAAGTTTTGACTCAAAGTTTTGACTAAAAGCTAACAAAAATATTAATCACATTAAGGGGCATTCAATTTTTGTAAACCCTAGAAATAATGTTAACTCTTCTGAAGTTATACCTTGTTCCCAGCTTTCAAAACAGAGGAGAGGAATATGCCTTCTAGTGTTTTATTACATAACCAAAATTTGATTTGAAACTAATGGTTAAAATAATAAATAAATAAACAAACAAACAAACAAATAATGCGGTCTCTAATGAGTTTAATTAAATACAAATGAAATATACAAGGATGTATAAAAGGTCTGTGTGGGTGTGTGGGTGTCTCATAATGATAACCTCATGCTGAAATCATAATTCAATATAACAATTTACAGGGATTAAAATTTTTATTTTTAGTCTTTTTTAAAAAAAACAACCCAGATTGAAATCTTTTGTGCACCAATGGTCATATAGCTAGCAAGCTTTTCAGTTTATTAATATATCTTATATTGCTCTACTTATGTCAAGCTGATTGTACATCACACAACAGCTGAGACATAGAGCAGAGGTCTTCAAACTTGGCAACTTTAAGACTTGTGGATTTCAATTCCCAGAATTCTCCGGCCAGCTATGCTCCCTGACATAGAGGGAGTATGGTTCCATCAAAAATATGATTTATGGGTCTTGAGAGTGCTTCACTTTGGCTGGAACATAGCCATATATAATACATGTATGGAGTTAAATTTCCATTGCCTCGCACTTTCCAACTGGTTCCTATCATGCAAAATGGGTGTAAACCTATCCTCTTCACATGATATCTTTGTACCAATTTTGCTCTTGGCTTTGCACAAGTACCTAAAATAATTCATAGTGTAAGGCAAGGGGGAATTGTGACTGTTATAAATATATTTTTATATATTCTTTATAGCGTTTCCTGCATCTCTGCAACTGAAATATATATGGTTTTTAAACTGCAAGGGTAGTGTGTTAAAAGCTAATGCATGAATGTAAATAACTCTTTTAAGATCTGCCTTTTTGAGTGTACGCCACATTACAGATTAAAACAGCTCTTGTTCTTTGAAAATCTGTAGCAGTGGTTAAGTAACTGATGAGAATGGCCATGATCCAAAGAGTCCCTTTAAAAATAAATAAAAGCATCTTGTACCTGCACCAGGCTGTCTGCTTTGGGAAAGGGAAAACCGGAAGTCTCATAATATTCATGGAGTTCATTGGATCATGGCCAAAGCCAGTTTTAGAATTAATGCTATGTTTTTAAGACAAAGCCATTAACATATATTTAGTATTTAAGGATATTGCTCAATACATAACATTCTGTACCAAAAAAACCCTGTGTTGCATATAGATTGTGCAGTACCCTATTAAAAAGATCATAATTACTTTTTATTTTAAATAAAAATATGCTTATTAAAAGTTGTTTATCTGTTTTTGTCATTTGTTAGTTAAGATTCATTGTCTTGCTGTATGTAGTTTAATTTGAATTCTTGAAGATGCCCAAATTCATACATTCCTAATTTGTCCAGAACAATTACAATTGAATAATAGCTCAGTCATAGGAACATAAGAATTTGTCTTACATCAAACCTGGGCTCTAAGCAAACTAGTGTGTACTGAAACACTGATTTATACAATTTTGTCTAATTTTGTCTTCTGTCACATGATGCACGATGTTGCATCATGGTTTACCATTTGATTAAAAAATGAATGAGTAGCAATTTATCCATCCACCATCTGTCATTGTTGTAAGTCATAGCCAACCATTTACATATTCTGGTTATCTTTCCACTACCCTACTCCCCCCACCTTCCCACACCCTGAATCTCATTATGAGTGAAAAGAATGCAAGATATTGAGGCGACTCTATTCTTTGAAATGAACACATGCACTCCCTGGGTTCATATATTGCATTAGGCCATGATTCTTTAATCAGGATTATACAAATCGCAATCAGTTACATTCTGAGACCAAGCCAAATGAAGTACATTGTAGATTTGTGCATTTGTTGAATCAGATCAACAATTTACATGGAATGAAATTGCTGTGATCCTTGCAAATAGCTCATAGCAAAAAAAAATTACAAATCTGTTTGTGAACTTTTGTTTTTAATAAGAATTTCTAAACAAGATTACATAAAATGCAATAGTTCCATTAAATCCATTAAAGTTCCATTAAAGAAACAAAAATCCACATAAAAAACAGTAGCAATGTGGGTATCCAGAAAACAAAAGTTTATGCAGCTTTTGGCTTCCAAGGAAACAGAAAAACAAAACACATTGTATTAGTATTAACTCTGTCAAATTATAAAATAGAAAACAATCATAAATTTAACATGTGTTTTTTTTTCTTACTTAGTGTAACTCGTTCACAACCAGATCTCTGGACTTTCTGAATCACTTTTTCTAGCTGTAATAATTCACTAGAGATATGCACAACTTTTTCTGGGCTGCTTGTGAATGTTTTAAACGTTGTAAGTCTCCCAAATCCACTCTGTGTGTGACTTGGATGGCTATATAAATTTAATTAATAAATAAAATGAATAGCTTACCAGGAAAGTTGTGGGAGACAGCAGGAGAAAAACTCAATCTGATTTATATATAATAAAGATGAAATCCGGTTATGATTATTCTCCATACAGATATTTAATAATTTTCCACTTCTGATTTATACTACTGGTACTACATTTGTGTTGGAAGCACATACCAAGGCGCTACCAAGTTGAAAAGATTAGCCAGTGACATCACAATTTCCCAGGAAATGCTTGATGTGGCTCCTTTTGTGGCCCGGATATTTTCCCACAAAAGTGCTACCTATTTCTCTACTTGCATTTGCATGCTACTAGGTGGGTAGGAGCTGGGGCAAATTGACAGGAACTCCTTCTGTCATGTGGCTCGCTCTTGGGTTTCAAACTGCTGAGCTGTCAACCTCTCAATAGTCTTTTGATTCAGCATCCTAACCACATGAGTCACCATGGCTCCCTGAACTTCAAACTAATGAACATTTACAATGTGATAATAAACAGGAGTCTTCATTGGACATGCTAGGATCTCTCGGACTGTGTTCCAGAGGTGGGTTTCTACCAGTTCGCACCAATTCGGATGAACCGGTAGTGGTAATTTGGCCTGGATTGCAGAACCGGCAGCGATCCAGGCTGGCCACGCCCCTGAACCCATTCCCTAGTTTCCGCTGCCATTGCCGGCATGTTTTTTATTAGTTTTTCATGGTCTTCGCGCATGCACAGAACAATTTACATTGAACTGTGCAAAGCACGCACAAAGTGAACCGGTACCAACGCCGGTAGGAACCCACCCCTGCTGTGTTCCTCTGATCTAAGAACACAGGAAATGGTTTTTGCCAAGACAGGCCACTGACCCTGAATCCTGCAATTTCTCTCAATGGAATTCCCGGAACATCTGATATATTCTCGAAGTAACAAATCACTCGAAGATTCTTCTCTTTGCTCACCAAGATTGAAGCAGTCCCCTGAATGGGACACAAGCCTGCTTTAAAATCTAACTCACTTCTCCAGAAAAAGACATGGTCTCATTATTTTAAATTTATTTTTCTACTTTCTCTTTTTCACTGAGAAAGAAATAGTGAAAAGACAAAGTGGCATTGCAGCAGACATGTCTAAGTGAATAAGCTGAAGTGCTAGAGACATCCTTTCCCATTTTTATTTGCAATGTGAAGGTAATTCAGTTAGACATATCGAGCAATTTAAACATTTATGTATTGTCCAGTGCCAAAGCATGAACAATTCAGCAGCAAACAAGATTTGACAGTCTCGGCAAGCTAAAATCCCCATGTTTAAAATGGGGGGAGGGGGGTACTTAGAGCATACCTACATGGATATCTACTAAAGAATAAGCTTCTCTGTGGAATTATAGAAATATAGAATCATAGAAATGTGACATAGCCCTTTGCAATGTTAGGGAAAGCCGATTAAATGATGCTCAAGAGGTAGCTATCCAACCTCTGCTTAAAAGCTTCCAGAGATGAAGAATCCCCAATAGCTCCACTATTGTAAACATCTTACCATCCTTTTCCAATTGAGGTAGTTGCAATGGGAGACTGGAGAAGAGTTCCTAACCAACTTCCAAATGACAACTTCTTATTCCTGGGCACCAATCTTATATCTTTTCCCCCTTCACACTGAACATCTCAAGTGCCTTAAGCCTAGAGACACTTCATACAATTATACTTCATACAATTATACTGTAAATACAGCCTTTCCTCTAGATCGAAAACTGATTTGATTAACTCCTGGGATTGAGTAATTCCGCTTTCCTTGAACTTTCAAAACCCTTCAGTTACAGAAACAAACAAGGGCATCACCAACACTGAATTGACACAGCCCTATGGATGTTGTGGAAGGACCCCAGTAGGAGCCTGAATCCCACAAAATCCAGATGGTTGAAACAGAATGAATGACCTTTATCTCTCCCATCATTGCTATGACACACGGGTGTCAAACTCATGGTGTCCCGTTGACATCATGTGACATTTTTCCCATTTGCGGAGCGGGGATGGGCGTGGCCTGTGTGTGGCACATCTGGGCTGTGGGCCACCAGTTTGACACCCCTGCTACAGCATCTTTTTCCATTGCTCTTTCAGGGCATTCAAATGTCCCGGAATCATTCAAAATCCGTGAAAAATAAATCTCTTCCATCAAAACTCTACAAGCTTCTCTTATCTTTATACTCCCTTATGCGTGTGTCAATTAGCTTACAAAGTGCTTCCTTAGTTTGGGTCTTCCCTGCTTTTAGCTGTATTCTGAAAATTTAGCCTGGAGAATAAATACAAGAATTTTAACTGCCTTCCATCATTTGTAATCATTATTACTTAAAGCTGAATTCCCTTACAGATTAATCCTAGGTCCTTTTCTGCAGTATTGCCTGCCTGATGTGCAATGCCACACACTCACTTGATTCTCTTCTAATTAAATGTGATCTTCTCAACAACAGCCTCTCTCCCCCTCCCCTCCCCTGGAAACGTTGACTTAGCAGATCTGCATAATGGGGCCTGCCATTATCACAGCTAGCATTCCATCTCTGTGTAACAACAGCATGTGCCACCAGCCTCAAAGAAAGGCTGAATACCATCAATTCAAGAGAGGGAAGAGCTGACTCAGGTATGTTCTATTTACATAATACAGTGACAACAACCAGTAGATTACTTGAATGTGCAGTGACTCCTCAAATAGCAGATTTTTACTGCTAGTTCAAGGGAAGATGTAAGGACCAATGATTTAGGAAAATACTACACAGCTTGATTTACCAGTTCAAGAGAATATTAGCTGCTCCAGGTACCATAATGTCTTCACTGAGAGTTAAATCTCCACAGCATCAACATAATTAGCAGTTTAATGTAATGAAGGGTTTTTAAACATGTATTTATTTATTTATTTATCAAAATGTTTGAACCTCCCAGTAGCCCAAACCCTCTGATTGGTTTACACTAAAATACCACTAAAAAGACGGTTTCGGGTTTTTTAAAAAATACACAATAAAATGCAAAATAAAAGCAACTAAACCCTTTGGGCCTGTTTTCACTCTCTCCAGGCTCCAGAGGTTCCCCAGGCTCCAGAGGCCTTCCCAAAATAAAAGTACCCTCCCCAGGCTCCCAGAGGCCCTTCAGAAGCCGGAAACAGATCGTTTCTGAACCTCCAGTAGGCCCATTGGGCCTGTTTTTTGTCCTCCCCAGGCTCCAGAGGCTTTCCAGAGGAAATCCCAAGCTCAGCTTGGAGGCAAGCAGTGCAGCGCAGAGAGGAGGGAGGGGGTAGGTTGTGCGCACATGCACATGTGGAGACCTGCTTTGCATTATGGGTGCCAACATTTTTGGTACCCAACAATAAAAAGGTTAGCTGTCAATGCTCTAGCACAGCAATTCTCAACCTGTGGGTCGGGACCCCTTTGGGGGTCGAATGACCCTTTCACAGGGATTGCCTAAGACCATCGGAAAACACATATTTTCGATGGTCTTAGGAACCAAGACACCGCTCCTCTATGGTTGGGGGTCACCACAACAAGAGGAACTGTATTAAAGGGTGGCGGCATTGGGAAGGTTGGGAACCACTGCTCTAGCACAATGTGCCCACAACTGAATTCTGATATCCAGAAGGATACCATGTACAATGTAGTTGAAAATTGCTGAATAGTCCAGGAGGACCAACGGAATCACATTTTCCTTATATTCTTCCCAGGCAAGGGGTGAGTGTACCCAGTAATATGAAGGGATGTGATCAAGCTGCATTTAATCACATCCAGCATTCCTCTATTCCCATTCTAAGTCATCAACCCACTTACTTCATAGATTTTAGCTCAGAAAAGTTTCAATTATTCAGCTATTAATGAGAGTTGAACAGTCGAACAACTCAATGCAATAATGCCAGCCCCAGCTTTGAGATGGGTCTTCACATTGTGTTCTCATAGGAACCCTTCTAGACTCAAAGATCCAACTGTTGGATTTATTTGATCAATAACTGCAGACCCATAGCCAGCACTAAGTCTATATGACACCAATTGAGAAATGAAGAGACTCCTGAACAATTCTCTCTGAGTTCTTCAAGCATTCCTGTCTCTTGGAAGACAAAGCAGTGCACGACACATAGTCTGCTTCAGCCTAGATTGCTGGAAGATGGCATCCCAATCACAGTTGGTTCAAGTTACCCCATACATGTAAATGGGAAAGAGGACCTACTACTCTATGTACTTGACCTTAGGCCACAAAATGTCTTGGGCTAATCCTCCCAGCAGCCAAAATCTAATTTGCTCATAATGCCAGTGAGTTCAAGAGGAATTGAGCTACCAATCTTAGCCATTCTAGGCAATATTTACAATTACAACATTTGTTATCAACATTGTTTGGACCAGCAGCATTTTCAGCTTCTAAGAACCTGAGATATAAGAATAACTTGTTACAACTAGTTAAAACTAAACAATCTACCATTAGTAATTAATAAATTAATTTGATATGGAAAGTGATAAAATTAATGAAATAAAATATTAGATGGGAGCGTATCTTAACTTCTATAGCAGTGATGGCGAACCTATGGCACGCGTGCCACAAGTGGCATGCGGAGCCATTTGTCAGGGCACGCGCAGCACTTCCGGTTTGCTCGGAGAGTGGTTTTAAGTGCTCCGAAGGCGTCAGGGAAGCCTCTGGACGGTCCCTGAAGCCTTCGGAGCGCTTAAAACGACCCTCCGAGCAACCCGGTTTGCTCGGAGGGTGGTTTTAAGTGTTCCGAAGGTTCAGGGAAGCCTCCGGACGGTCCCTGAAGCTTCTGGAGGGCCTTCGGGGGGCAGGGGAGGCTCTTTTTGCCCTCCCCAGGCTCCTATAAAGCCTCTGGAGCCTTGGAAGGGCGAAAAAAGCATGTAAAAATGGGGGGAGCGTTGTGCGCGCATGCGCACTGGGGGATCGCACATTGCATTATGGGTGCAGCACACCTACACATGACCCCCACTTGTGGCACCCGAGCCAAAAAAGATTCGCCATCGCTGTTCTATAGCAAGAGTATTAATTGACTTCAAATTATGGCTTAAAAATATTCCATCATGTTCTATAAAAAGGAATGCTCAAAAATAGCAGTGTGTTTGAGATGTAACAAGGATAATGCTTCCTTAAATCATGTGTTTTTACAACGTTTTGCACATACTAAGTTTTGGGAGAAAGTAGTAGATTGTATCAATATAATTGTGTGACAAAAGCTAAAATTTTCAGACAATGATATTCTCTTGAACTACATAACTAATATGTGGAATTTAACAACTGGACAACTTAAATGGATTCTCCGTGCCATTATTAGGCCAAAAGACTGACATTGTAGCATTGGCTCCTTTCACTGAATGGATTGAAAACCTGATTACATTGCCACCTATGAGTGTACTGCTTATAAATAATGTCTTTACTGAGAGTTAAATCTCCACAACATCAACATAATTAGCAGTTTTTTGTATAGACATATATAATGAAATATGGGATCCATTTACACTAAATAGTAGGTTGCAAAACATGATAGTTATATAAAAGTTTCAGAAATATGTTTACATTTCATTATTAATTGCATTACATAAGTATATGTAGAATTGTATTATTAAAATATCTTTTCCTTTGTTGTATTTTTTTCACCTTTTTAAAAAGTATGTTTAATGTCTGTTTTTCCTTTGACAATGTATGCATCATAATTATCTTTCTGTTTTCCCCTTTATTATTTTTAAAAGTAATAAATAAATAAATAAACTCTTAGCCCGTCTAGAAAAGTTTGATATGGCAAAGAGAGAGAGAGAGTGAGAGTGAGAGTGAGAGTGAGAGAGAGAGAGAGAAAGAGAGAGAGAGAGAGAGAGAGAGAGAGAGAGAGAACTGAAGTGTCCAGTTTTATAGTTGCTGTGATTGTAATTCACTCTTAGATCTAGTCCCAAGGAAGAGATTATTTATTTCCCAAGTCAAGGGAAATAAAGTACATTGTCTGAGATAAATAGATATTTACTGCTAACACATTGGACCATAGCCACGTCATTCTTGGGTTTTAGTAACAATTGTATTTTCCAAAAAGTTAACTGTGGAAAGGTGATCACAGGTCAATCCAGGTTTATGGCTTGGAATACATAAACAATGTCTTCATTAAAAGATGTGGTCATCTCAACCTCTTCCCTGACTGCTGATTGGAATTTCTACTGTGACCTGACATTCCCAATAAGGTTTGTAGGTTTTAAGTGACATGGTGAGTTTTCTCTGTAATAATGTTGTCTCATGCAATCACATCTTACTGCAATTTAATTAGTAGATTATATGCTTTTATTTCAGTGTGCTTTCAGACATAGCTGGTTCACTGTGGAAGTCTATCTTGGGCTTATTTACAGTTTTATCTTTGTTTCCTGTGGTGTTTTTCATGTAGTTTGTTTATATTTGTGTCTTAATGTTGGATGCCACCAAGAGTCCTTTGGAACTGGAGCTAATTAAAGTAGTATAACATAAATAAATGATCCTGATCCTGACCAGTACCCAATTCTCCTTGGGACCCTATGAAATGTGTTTCCATTGCAAAGGTATGGATATTTTGCCTGTGACATTATGGTACACACTGTATTCTCTCTTGCATTGAAATCTTTCTCCTCTGAACAAGGCAACATTATTCTGGACAATCAGAGTCAGCTTGGATTCTGAAATGAGAAGACTTAGACTTAGAATAACTTTATTGTCACTTTGAATGTACACTAATCGACATACATTATAATGAAATTACATTGCCTACAGCTTGCAAAGGGTCTCCACCTCTATTATAAACATAAACATGATAAGATAGGTAGATGGATGGATGGATGGATGGATGGATGGATGGATGGATGGATGGATGGATACATACATACATACATACATACATACATACATACATACATACATAATTATGCATGTGCACACATATTATATGACATGGAAACGAGCATAAGGTTTTGAAATTCTGAATGCAATTAAATCATTTCTCAAAGCACTTTTACCAACTCTGCTCCTTAGAATTTTGCTCCCATAGTTGATACTGAACTAAAACAACAGCAATTTGATCTCAAGAAAAATAGGAGAGAGGAACACACAATAACCATTGCAAAGTAAGATCATCAGCTGCTGCCTCATGTAGATTCCATTATTTAAAGACTTGGGCAAGTGATTGGTTTGAAGGAGAAGCAAGATCCTGTGGATAAAGATGGTTATTATGTAAGTGCTGATAAACTGGCGCCCAGGAGAACGTCTAGAGAAGGGCTGCTCTGTTATTTGTGTGATAAGCGTTGGAGGGCAGAGAGAGTCAGAGTATTTATGCTGAAGACAAAATGCTGTCATTGCACCATTATAAGAATGTGCAAACCTCCATCAATGAAATATCCTATTTATATCCCCTCACCCCCAGTGTGGGAATACTCAAGCTAATCATATCTGACATATTGTATGCCCAGCCACTGTTTCCTCAGTAGTTCCTCTCCACCTTTTGATTTTCCAGCTCAAATCAGTTCTATATATGCAACAAAATAATTTGGAAGAATGGTGCAATGGTGAATATTTGAACAGCCTTGATGGATTAGGCCCGTGATGGCAAACCTATGGCACACGTGTCAGAGGTGGCACATAGAGCCCGCTCTGCAGGCATGCATGCTGTCGCCAGCTGCTCTTCTGGTTTAAAAAACAGAGCATTTTTGGGCTGTTTTCGGGCCTTCTTAGGTCTGTTTTTCAGGCCATTTTCAGGCTGTTTTTAGGGCTGTTTTCAGGCCAAAAAATCTGCCTGAAGATGCCCGAAGAATTGTCTGAAAACAGCCCAAAACAGCCTGGAAAAGGCCCCCAAACGCCCCCAAAACAGGCATGCCCACACCGGCCAGCTGATCTTCGGGTTTCCAGTGTTCCGGCACATGCACATACACGCACATGCACACATGTTCCGGTTTGGACACTTGGTGCTGAAAAGGTTCGCCATCACTAGATTAGGCCAAGAAGTTCGGTTATTTTGTTTCTCACAGTGGCCAACCAGATACTTCTGGGATGCTCATAAGAAGAAAACAGAGATATATTTTTCTTCCACTGCAGTTCTTCTACAATTAGTACTTGAAGTACTTGCAATTAGTAACTAAATCCAAAATCCTTTGCGCAACTCTATCAAGGACCCCAATTGCCCTAACACTGTTGAGACTTTCTCATCCTGAGAAGTGGAGCATATGCATAATCTCCAATTGTGTGATTGTTATCATTATTGAGTTTTTGATATTGTGATTTGGTTTATGGTGGTCCATAATAATATAATGATAAATAGATTATAATTGAAATAGTACATTTCTGTTGTGTGTAGAAAATAAAATAGTTTGTATAGAGCCAGAATTGCCATGGCCCCAAGGAGACAATGTGGTTCCAATCATATAGGATTTTGCTGGAAAATTAACCCAAAATATGGGTTATTTGGTGTAACAGACCCATGTAGTGTCCTTTGTACAAATTATTGCAAATGTGACATAGTTTATTTTGACTTATTCATTTTCCTCTAATGTTGCTGTTCATATATGTTGGATTTTTTTATGGTAAGCTACCAACAGGCCAAGTTTCATAAACAAATAAATGGCAGATACCTGGATATGCTGGAAAGCTTGGTGACAAGGTATATTATGCATGTGCATCCCTTGATTATTCCTCTGCCTACTTGTGTATCCCTTAAGGCTTTAAGTATATGTGATATTAAGGCCACATTCCTATTACACAATTAATTAGATCAATGGTGGGGAATAATGCATCACCGGAATATCAAACAGTTTACTAAGGTGTGTGGAATGAGGCTTTAGCATTAAACAGACTCATTCTTGCATAATAGCTGACAGAGGGATTAATGAGGCTTATATCTCTTACGATCAGATTGAAACCCTATGCGGCCTTATGACAGTAAATCTTTCTAGACACTTTATCTCTGTGGCTGTTTCACGTTTATCTCCCCCTCCATGGATGTTTATAAATGAACAGAAATTGGTGGAAGATGAATAAGATTGCTTCCCAGCCACTCAACACTAATGGTTACTTTGCACTACTGCAGATTTCTTTTCTTAGCTTGACTTGGAAAATGGAAAAGAGAAGTGGTGCAGGAAATGAAAGACACTCAGCCTTCTTAGCAATGGTTTGAGTGACTTTAAAAAGACTGTTGTATCAATGCAGCATTCCTAGTAATGTGCTACTGGTATACAACGGTAACCCTACCAATTGGGGAGAGGGGATTATTGTGTAGTGGGCTTCAGTAGGCAAGAGCCAGACCAGCAAAGCTGCAACAGCATTTATTGGCTCAAAAATGGAATTGAGGAACTTCAGGCAAATGCCTGTGATTTATACTTTAGGCCAGCGAATGGCGAACCATTTTTGGCTCGCATGCCATAAGTGGGGGGAGCGCAGGAGGGGTCGTGTGCGGGTGGGCCGCACCCATAATGCAATGTGCAACCCCCCAGTGTGCATGTGTGCATTACAGGTGCGCCCCCCATTTTTACATGCTTTTTTTGCCCTCCCCAGGCTCCAGAGGCTTTATAGGAGACTGGGGAGGGCGAAAACAGCCTCCCCGCTCCCCTGGATGCACTCCGGAGGCTTCAGGGAAGCCTCCGGACGGTTCCTGAAGCCTTTGAAGTCACTTCCGGTTTGCTCGGAGGATTGTTTTGAGCGCTCCAAAGGCTTCAGGGACTGTCCAGAGGCTTCCCTGACACCTCCGGAGGGCATCCGGGGGGGGGCAGGGAGGCTGTTTTCGCCCTCCCCAGGCTCCTATAAAGCCTCTGAAGCCTGGGGAGGGCAAAAAATGGCTTTAAAAAAGGGTGAACTCAGCTGGCCAGCGCGCACATGTGCACTGGCCAGTTGACAGGGCAGCGTCTCGCATGCCCTGACAAATGGTTCCATGTGCCACCTGTAGCATGTGTGCCATAGGTTCGCCATCACTGCTCTAGGCCCACAGGGCCTTAACCAATCATAGAACTAGAAAATCCTGCCCTAATATAAATGTTCTACATTTCCCTCCATGGTCATCTAAAGGTTACTTTCACTTTAACACAGTTAACACAACTATATACATTCAATACATAACAGTCTGGTAAGGGCTTTGATGTTTTCCTTGTACTATTTTTTAAAAATAAAAACCAACCAAGGTTTAAATTTCTTTCCCACATCACAACTCTACTATAAAAATAACACACACATGCCTGTTTTATACAGTGATGTGAAATCTCCCATTAACAACAACAGAGACTGAAATTAATAAATTAAGTCAATTAAAATTGCCTTTTCAGTGATTTCCCTTGCTCTTAAAAATTGCATTTGGCAGAGAAATGCTTAAACCTACAGTGTACTTTCCATTTGCAGTGAAACCAAATTAGGTCTGTTTTCATTTTCCCTCTCAAAGTTTTGATGCTATTGCAAAAGGCATATTTTACATCGGTTAGCTCTTAAATTAGCAATAATGTATAATCTAATTTGCTTGAATCTAAAAGGCTTCTCAGCCAAGCCAGCTCTGCCTATTTACTGCTTCAATATTTCATCCCATTCAGTTTGTTGTTTGGGTGTCTTTTGAGTGCGGGAGAGTTGTGAGGAGGGGGGTGTCTGGATAAATCATAAATTAGCCAGTCTGAAAATAAATAGGGTTTCATAGAAATTAATGATGGATATTGCACCAAATGCTTAGTCCCTAAGAATGTTCCCATTGAAGAATATTGCAATCTGATATCTGAAAAAGAACAGCAAACACTCCCCTACACGGAGTATCCAGGTGCTACTATTATAATTGGTACTTCATTGGAAAGAGCTCTGAATAACCCCAATCCTGTTTTTCCAAAAGGAATTCCTGTAGCAACAAAGGTGATATTCAGCAGGTTCTGATCAGTTTTGGAGAACCGGTAACAGAAATTTTGAGTAGTTCGGACAAATAACACCTCTGACTGGCCCCACCCCCATCTATTCTCTGCCTCCCGAGTCCCAACTGATCAGGAGGAAATGGGGATTTTGCAATAACCTTCCCCCAGAGTGGGAAGGGAATAGAGATGTTGCAGTATCCTTCCCATGCCGTGCCCACCAAGCCATGCCCACCAAGTCACACCCACAGAACTGGTAGTAAAAAAAATTGAATCCCACCACTGAATAGCATCCATCATTTACATCCACTACATCTCCCATCAACACATTTCATGGCAGCTATGAAGGAACTATAGAAAAGCCTTTGGGACTAAACTACAGAGTGCTCATTATCGCCATCTGATGTATGCACAATGTTGGTGTGGTTTTAACTAGTAAGCAGCCTCTAGATTGTCTCATAAAATGGTAGAAAACTGACATTATGGATTACATCAAGAGAATGACATTAATTAATATTTGTGGCAAAAGTGCTCGGTGTGGTTAGTTTTGTTACACGGAGGTAGAAAGAATCCAAATTAGAAAACTCCCAATCATGGGAACTGGTGCGTTTGCTATAGGAACATGATAATCACTTGTATAGTATAGAAACAGTATAATAATTTCAAACATCTCCTGAAATATAAAAGGAACCAGTATTTGTGGGTCCCCCCTCCCATGCCAGATAAAGTCCCAAAGATGCTTTTTTTCAAGAGGCAACTGGACTTTCTGGTTTTTCTTTGAAGATGTTTAGCTCCTCATCCAAGAAGCTTCTTTAGCTTCTACCAGAGGTGGGTTCCTACCGGTTCGCACCGGTTAGGTACAGCCGGTTCGTCAAATCTACCAAACTGGTTAGAAGAGTTTCCACCGGTAGACCCGGAAGTAAGTTCCGGAACGCCTGCCCCGGCCCTGTTGCTCTCTCGCCCTGCCCGTTCCATCACAGCTCACTCACTCCCCCACTCATCTGCACTAAACTAGCCCAGCCCGCCGATCACAGATTGGCTGGAGTCCAGCCAATCAGTGAGCGGGCTGGAGTCAACCCGCCCGCTTCTAACACCCATTTAAAAGCGTGGTGGGTCCTCACTTCATTTCATTTTGTTTCATTTCGCCTTCCAGCAGCTTGCTGCTTCCCTCAGGTAAGCAATTAAGCGCAAGGGAGGCGGTGGGGGCGGGAGGCTAGCTTACGCCAGCTCGCAGCTTTCACGAGGGAAGGCCTTCAAACCTTCGTTCGCGAAAGCCATGAGCTGGCGTAAGCTGCGTGGCCAAAAGGAGGTGGGCTGCGGCGGCAGCGGAGGAGAAAGGGGGATAGGCTAGCTTACGCCTGGCATATGCAGCGTGGCCGAAAGGGGATTTACTGCTACCACCCTCCCCCTCCCCACCATCTCCAGTCTTGCCTGGATGGCTAAGCCTGCCAGGCCGTGGGCCTAGCTGACCCGGTTGTCCCTTGTCCCATCAGTCCAGCTTACCTGCTGCCTCATCGCCTGCCTGCTTCCTGCAGCATCCATCACATCGGAGAGCTGCTGATTCTACCTGCTGGTAAGTGACCTGGTTTTTTTTTCCTTTTATGCTTTTAATGTTTTTTTAAAAGAATATTTTATTTATTGTGTATAGAATTTTTTAAAATCATTTTATTTAAAAGTATTGTGTATAGAATTTTTTTAATGGTTTCATTGTAATTTATTGTGTATGGAATACTTTTAATGGTTTCATTTTAAATTATTGTGTGTGGAATCTTTTTTTAAATTGTCTTAGACTATTTTAAAAATATATGCTATCAACAATAAATTGAAATAAACCATTTAAAAATATTTTATATTCAATACATTTAAAAGTATTGCATATATAATATTTTAATGGTTTTATTGTAATTTATTGGGTATGGAATATTTTTAATGGTTTTTAAGAACTTTTTTATTATTTATAGAATATATATTTTTTAATTATTTTAGGGAAATTTTATTTATTTATTGTTTATAGATTATGTTTATCACAAGAAATGTTATTCCTTTTTGCAAATGGTTTATTTGTGATGCAATATGTTGCTTTTAAGTGTGCAGGTTGGTGCATGGTTTATGTGTCTCAAAGTGGCTGCTTTTCTATAGGCAGGCCAGGTTGGTGCAAGGCAGCTTTGCCAGATTTTGTGTGTTTCTGTGCGATACCTGGTTGTTTAGGTAATTGTGAGGTGGTTGCTGGTTCTGTGAGCTTCCTGGCACTGTCCTTTATAACTTCCCACAATGCCTTGATGGTTTTTATTGCAGTGACTTTGTCTTTCCTGTCCTTAGGGTTAAGGGAAAAAACTGGTTTCATCTGCAGTCTTTTGGGGGGAAACTGTTATTTTTTGGTGTTTTCCTGGCACTATCATAGTTTGTGCGTGTAGGTGTATAATGTCCCGCAGTTAGCTATGCATTAATAATGATTAAGTACTAATAATATTTCCTTATACATTTTAGTGACCTTTCCTTACATAATTGGTGTTTTCTTTCATACTTTTAGATCTCTAATTTCTGTTTCTGTTAGTTAGCAATTGCTAAAACAAATGCCATGTGAAAAAGTATTCAAAGCCTTCTTGATTTTAATTGTCAATTTATTTATTCCTGTACATTCTAATATTTATTCATTTTCATATCTCTGTTTTTCCACTGTTGTGCAAACACAATTCCAGCAGCTGCTAACATGTGTAAAATTAAATACATATTGTATTCCCTTTCAAATAATCAATAAATATTTCTGGTTTTACATCCATATCTTGCTTTACCATTGCTTCTAACCACTAACTCTTGGACCGACCTAAATACTGAACCTAATTCATATATTCCTGTTTTTTTGAACTGAGAACTAAATTTCAGAAAAAGAAATCTGTACTGCTTTGTGAATCTACCTATGACATTCATTCTTAATCTAACTTCTTGGATGAAAGACTATATCTTTCCTGTTTGTTGGGGGACATCCTTCTTGAAAAGACTGTACATTTTTGGGTGAAAACAGAGGTCCCTTCTGTTACCTGTAGTGTAGTCCTCAGCTTACAACCACAATTGAGTCCAATATTGTTTTATTTCTTCTGCAGTTAGTATTATTTAACAGGATGAAGAGGCAACAGAGTATGACCACTAGGACAGTTATCTTTTCTATGTAAGTAGCTCTTTTATTGTTTTGTGTACTTATTTTAATCTTATTGTACTTTATCCATTGGGGCAAATAATTCAGTGACATCGTCTTCACCATTCCACCCGGTCACATGGGTGGCAAGCCACTCCCACCCGGTCACATGGCAGCAAGCCACTCCCACCCCACTCCCACATGGGTGGCAAGCCACTCCCACCCGGTCACATGGGTGGCAAGCCACTCCCACCCGGTCACATGGGTGGCAAGAAACTCCCACCCGGTCACATGGGTGGCAAGCCACTCCCACACAGCACCTACAGAAGAGGTTCCAAAAATTTTTGAAACCCACCACTGGCTTCGACTGGCTGGTGGGGAGTGGAAGGATTTATACTCCTTGCAGACAGCTGGTCATTTGTATTCTTTTAGTAAGTCAATAAGGTCACCTGGAGGTTTATCTGTTTTATCAGGGTCACCTGAGTGGTGAAAATGGGTGTGGAGCCTTCTTGGAACTGTTGAAAGGACTGTGCCAAAAAGCATTGGCAGTTTGCCCAAACAGAGTTTTTTAAAAAGGTTCAGCTAGACTAAGAGATCAGTGTTTTGATTGATGATACGTTTACATTTACAAAATCTCTACTGATTAAGAACAAGGGAGAGGAAAGGGAAACATCTTGAATTTTATTTACTTGTTCAGTTTTGCCCAAGATGACCAATAACATTTCATAGAACTGAAATCCTTTTTCTCTCCTAATCTCTTCCATCAAAATTAGTGTTTTTCTGAAGACTCATTTCCTTTTGCCACAGGAGGACATTTGGCCGCTGTCATCCCCAATGAATCTAATCAACCTTCTGCAGTGAGCAAAATTGTTACAAAATGTGAGGCTGATTGAAATTAGTGATCTGGGGCCCAGTGTGAGCAAAAGCAGCTTTACATTCTTAAAACCTTAAAACTCAGGGGACTTTCAGGTAGTCAAAGGGAAATACTAGCCAGAAGGAAGACAAGGGATGCACTGATGGGGTTGGGAGGATTAATATAGCATTAAGTTAACCAAACTAGTGCTAATTTATTGCTAGGAGGTATTTCGTTTGAGGCTTATGAAATATAGTCATATCACAATGGTTGTGTGTGTTTTCCAAGGCTTTTGTGACTGCTCTACCAAATGCTACTCTGCAGCATATTTCTTGCTCTTACTTCTTCTTTTTTTCCAATTTTTCAATTTTATTAACAAACATATAAAATACACACACACAAAACTTAGACGTACAACACGTTTACACAATGCAATACAAACAGGAGCTTCCTGTTCTTTCTAATACCAATTATCAATCGATACCACTCACCCTATATTATTTCCTCTTCTATTGTATTTCATTTGGATTTCACCATTCTTAACTCTCTTATTTTACTCATAACTATTATTTTTGAGTTTTGTTATATTCCTTCATTGATTCTTGTTTCTTTCCTCCATCCACCTATATCATTTATCCCATATCTGATAGAATTCTGATTCTTCTTTTCCATGAATTTCTTTAGTTAATTTGTCCATTTCAGCACAGTCCTTTCTTATAACCTTTCTTATTATTTCATCTTCGCTTGGAGTTAGTTTGTTTTTCCATTTCTGGGCAAAAGCAATCCTTGCCGCCGTAATTATATGTAGTGTTAAATACTGGATTTCTTTTTTGTATTTCGCAGACATTATTCCTAATAAAAAAATTTCAGGTTTTCATTCTATTTTAACCCCCGTTATTGCCTCCAGCCAATTTTTTATCTTTTTCCAAAAAAATTTAGCCTCCTCACAGGTCCTTCATAAATGGTAATATGTTCCATGTATTGATTCGCATTTCCAACATTTTGGGGAGGTATTTGTTGAGATTTTAGCTAACCTTGTTGGTGCCAGGTACCATCTATAAAACATTTTGTACTGGTTTTCTTTGTATGCAACTGATAGTCATTTTTAAGTTTGTTCCGCAAAATTTTTCCCATTTGTCTAATTCAATATTATAGCCAAAGTTCTGTGCCATTTTTATCATTTGTTCTTTCACAATTTCCTCTTCCATTTTATACTTCAGGAGAAATTTATATATTCTCCCTATCATCTTTCTATCTGAGCCTTGAATAATTTTATCCAATTCATGTGGTTCTGTTTCAATGTCATATAATTTGGTATCTTTATTGTATTTAGCTTTGATTTGAAGGTAAGTTAGCCAGTCAACTTTCATGTTCTGTTCTGCCAATTCTTCAATTGTTTTTAAATTCCTCTGTCTATCAATTAAGTCTCTATATCTTAGCATTTTGTTCAAATCTATAAAATTTGGATGGGTCTGTCACTGCGTTAATTGGTTTGCTAGCCGAACTGAACTGAATAGTTACTGAAAGAATTACTGCGCAGGTCATAAGCTTTATCAGCAATGAATTATTGCGCATGCTTAACATGTTTATATACATCACACATTCCAGAGACTTCTTTCCTTTTGATCTTTGTTCGTCTGCCAGGAAGCTGGGAGACAAACTGCTTCTTGCCAAAATGTAACAATTAGATAGATTTGTTTTATTTCTATTTTCTTATTTTTGTATTAAAGTTTGTTTTTCATTAGAACACGTTTTCGGGTTTTATTTTCATTTTTTCGCTTCTTGAAGAATATGCCTGTTTGGAAAAGCCGCGGTCTAAGCCTCATTTAGTTCAGGGTGAAATCTTCCCCTGACAGGGTCGTCCTTTCTGTCAGTGATAGCCAATTCGGAAATTTCACATAGTGGATTTTTTTTTATTTTGAGCCATTTTTGTAATAACGCTCTTCTAATTAAATGATTTTGAAAGTATTTGTGCGCTTTATTTTTATCATCCCATAGGAATGTATGCCAGCCTGCTTGCAAATCATGGCCTTCCAAGGTCAAAATTCTTTTATTCTTTAGCTCTATCCAGTCCTTCACCCATGTTATTGTTACTGCTGATATGTATAGATCCCAATTTGGTAATGCTAAACCTCCCCTCTCCTTGCTGTCTTGCATTGACTTTAGTTTAATCCTCGCTTTTCGTCCCTGCCAAATAAACCTAGCGGTTACTTTGTTTAATTCTTGAAAGAATTTTTTACCCGGATTAATAGGTGCGGCTTGCAACAGGAATAAGATTCTTGGTAAAATATTCATTTTAATTGTTGCTATACGTCCCATGAGTGATAGTTGAATATTTTTCCAATATTCTAAATCTTTTTTTATTTGTATCACTAATTTATTATAATTATTGTCTTTAATTGTGGAACATTTTGCCGACACCCAGATCCCCAAGTATTTTACTTTCTTAGTTATTTGCATTCTGGTTGTTACTTCCAGTTCCTCTTCTTGCTTTTTTGTCATGTTCTTGGTTATCATTTTTGTTTTGTCTTTATTGGTCTTTAGTCCTGCCACTTCGCCATATTCTTCTAATTTTTGAATTAATTTCAGGCTGGATTCTACTGGGTCCTCGAGAACAAATGCTAAGTCATCAGCATAAGCTTGGGCCTTATATTCTTCATTTTTGAGTCTTAAACCTTTTATTCCCTGGTCCTTCCCAATTTCATTTAATAGAATTTCCAGAGTTAATATAAACAGCAAAGGAGAGAGGGGGCATCCCTGTCTGACTCCTTTTTTATTTCAATCTTCTCTGTTAATTCTCCATTCATCAGAACTTTGGCTGTCTGATTGTTATAAAATCCTTCTATCATTTTAATAAATTTTTCTCTGAATTTCATCTCGTCCAATAGTGTTATTATAAATTTCCAGATTACGTTGTCAAATGCTTTTTGTGCATCAAGGAAAACCAGTACCATTTGCTTTTCTGGATGCGCCTTGTAGTACTCTATTATATCTAGGATGATTCTCGTATTATTTTTAATGTGTCTGTGAGGTAAAAATCTGTTTTGGTCCGGTGTATTCGTTCATTTAAAACCTGTTTAATTCTTCCTGCCATAATTGCTGCAAATATTTTATAATCGGAGTTTAATAATGAAATTGGCCTGTAGTTTTGAATTTCTTGTAGGCTGGTTTCTTCTTTTGGGATTAGCGATATTATTGCTTCTGTCCATGATTCAGGTATCTTGGCTTTTCCTAAAACTTCATTAAACATTTCCACTCCTAGTTCTTCCAATATTATTTTATTATATTTATACAGCTCCACCAGTATTCCATCTGGTCCTGGGGTTTTATTATTTTTCTAGTTTTTCAAGACTAATTCCACTTCGGCTAACGTTATTGGCCTGTTTATCGCCTCCCTTTGCTCTTTTGAGATTGGTGTTATCTTTTCTGTGTTTAAATAATGTTTTATTTTATTTTCCTCCATACTATCTTGTGCCTATAGTTTTGTGAAGTATTTATGAATAATATTCTTCTTTTCTTCTGCTTTGTATTGAATTCTTCCCTCATCATCTTTTAATTGATATTTCATCCTTTTTTCTCTTTTTTTTTTCAGTCTGTATGCCAGCCATCGTCCAGGTTTGTTGGCTTGTTCAAAGTAATTTTGTCTGGCTGCTTTAATTTTCTGTGCTAAATCCTTTTGAGTTATTAAGTTGATCTTATGTTTTATTATCTCTCTTTTTCTTTTTTAATTTTATTCTTTGGGTCTTTCTGTAGTTCTGCTCTTGCTTCTTTATAGTAGATGGTTGATCTTAAAAATCAGAAAGTATCTACCCTCTTGAGGTTTCCATTGCCCATTATAAGGCTGGTTATTGTACCTGTTGTCATTAATGTTTTTTTAAAAATTTAATTTTAGTCCCATTTTTTTCACTGTGCTCCTTGACTTCTATTACTAGGACTTGGACTTGATAGTTCCAGAATTCATTTTTCTTTCCAGATGATGCTTGGAGTTGAGACTCAAACTTTTCCATCTCCTGGAGAAGTTTCTAAACTATTGTAATTTGTAAGATTCCGCTCTTATCTCTTCTAGATGGAATCCTCCAAAAGAAAAGACAGGGAGATGGATTCTGCATAGGGATTTGTGATGATGAATAAATATCTTGATTTAATGCACCCTCAATTTTTATATATTAAGACTGGGAGAATCCCTTTCACATAAAACCCTAGATTATACATTATGCTAAACCATGGTTCGTTTAGCCAAAATTTATTAGGAAGGAAGAGAGGACTAAAGGAAGAGAGACTAAACCACAAATTGTGGATTTCCAAAATTATAACATAAGTGGTTGCACTTTATACAGAACCAAATCAAATCCCATTTTTGCTTCATCCACTTGCAAATTCCGCCATTAACACTGAGAATGATAGAAATAGTGATTGTGTGGCAAAATTATCTAAATTAAAGTTAGAATTGTGCAAACCACAGTATTCCCTGTGACACGCTATGCAAATCAAAGTGGGATGTTGGAAAGACAGGATAGGAAGAGTATTGATGATTTTGACATTTTGTGTGGGGGAAAATTCTCAGAAATACCATGTACAGACAAGGGGGGAAAAACCTGATGGATCATCAAACAAATCAACCCAGAGTTCTCTCAAGAGTCTCTCACTCAAGTCACAAATAGTCAAGCTCAAATTATCCTAGTTTAGATACAGGACTCAGCTCACTGAGAAAGGCTCAATGCTGGGAAAGATGTAAGAGAGAAAAAAGAAGAGGATGGCCAGCATCAAGTTGGATAGACTCAATTACAGTGGTGATGGGCGCACTGCTGGAAGGCCTAAAGAAACAGCTTTAGGGACAGATTGTCATGAAGAAAATCTATGTGCTCACTAAGAGTTGACAACAAGTTGAGAGAACATAATCAATCAAAACTGTAACTCAGGTCTGAAGATGCCATGATTCATTATAACTGTGCAGAATTTAATTCTAGTTTTGACACCTATAGGTTCACAGTGCACAATAAAACAGTAATAATAAAACAAATGCTACCTTGGAGCATTATTATGAAGTTCCCTCTGAAAGCTGGCCTCTGGCAATCGATTACATCTGCAATGTCTGAATGGCTGCCACATTTTAGGCAAATTGGAGTGTGCTATAAATCATAGTGGTTCCTTGCCAAGATTACTAATAGATCCTCCTGTAGTATTGACATCTCTGCCTCTTGGTGACATTCACACTTAGTTCTCTTGATCCATGGGTCCTTAAGTAGGGACAATAGTTTAGTAGAGCTGTTTTGTCATAAATTTCGTTTATAAAGGATTGCCATTAGATTATAACAGAGACCCAACAAATAACATCCTAGATTTAATTCTTTTTCAGAAAAGAATGGCTTTGATACTGTTTTGAGTTTAAACATTGTATGCATAACATTGATAGACAGACAGACAGACAAACAGACAGACAGACAGACAGACAGACAGACAGACAGACAGACAGACAGACAGACAGACAGACAGATGGTGGATAGATACTAATTTTCTATAATGTACACAGATCTTGTATTACATATTTGTTAATAAACCCAGAAATATCAAGTTCATGCTTTTCTCAACCTTCGAATTAATAAAGTTTCCTAGGTAAAATATTTCTTTTCAGATGATGAATTGTGAATTAACTACTGGAACTAGATTTCCTATCTTATTAAAAAAATTAAAATCAGGTATGAGATATTTTAATGCTCCATCTGCTGTTTTTTTTAAAAAAAATGTTGAATACTTTATGCTGAAAAATAGATGTTTGTAGTAAAACAACTTCTTTTACTCAAAGCAACACTGTACTATTTTGAAAGGGTACTAAATCTGGGTTTAAGGGAGTCCTGAGAAATCGTTAACATTCAATAGACCTGCATTCTTAGTTATGGGGTGTTTTAATTTATGTATCAGTTGACAAAATAAGTAATTACACAATTAAATATGATTGTTAAAGGAAAAACAAGAATATGTTATTTTACTGGGTGTAACAAATTTATGTTTCCCAAACTTTTTTCCCCCCAGTCCTTTCCCCCTTGGATTTCTATTACATTCCTATTCTCCTTGTACTTTTTTCAGGAATATTTCAGAAGATGTTAGAAGACTTCTTATTTCCTGGATGTTAAACATTATTTTCAGTTACATCATTTTTACTTTAGCCATAATTTTTTTTTCAGTTATAAGAATGCTAGTCTGCCATGAAAAAAACCATTGCTCATTTCTCCCAGGCGACTGTTGACTATAAGCAGACCGAAGGCTATTCCATTCCCAATATAAAAGATTGACCTTGATGAACTGTCTGTATGATTTGCTTTTTTAAAAAATCCATCAACTGCAAATCAAGTTTAAATCATGAAATCTAATAAATGAAAGAGAAGATAAGCAAATAAGTTTGGACAGTGGAGAAGACGTTCAGGAAGGTGGACTGAGCTTCCCTGAATAATTTGCAAGGCTACAGTCATGCTCCAAAAATCTAATTCTTTCTAATTTCATTTGAAAGAATGAGAAAGACAGGTGGGGGAGGGAGGGGGAGGGAAGGAGGAAAACAATCTAGGATTTTTGCTTAGGTTTTGACAGATACATCCATCTCACATTTGCCTGTACCGGCAGAAGCAACTCTTCTCTCCTTCAGAAATACTCAGCGGTGCAAAACAGAATAAAAGAAAAAAGCAATACCAGAAAGGAACTGACTCAGCAATTCATCCAGTGTTTTTGTCTGCTAAGAAGCAGATGATTTGGAGGTTCCCTGCTGATGAATTAAGTCTTGATTGTCCTAAGAACGCGGTGGGTTGCTTTTTTTTTTTTAGTGCTTCAATCTTGATTGCGTTCTGATTTGTACCTATAACAAGCAATCTAGCCGAAGACGAAATTGCTTTTTCCTCTTCAAAAAACCAGGGGAAACCTCTTGAAATTGTGGTGAAAAAAAAGAAGCAATGCAGCTTCTACTACAAGAGGGGCTTATTTGTTTTTATGTATTTAATGAAAATAAGGCAGGTTGATCACTTCTTAAAAAGGGCAAGGGAGCTTCAGAGAGGAGGACCCTACGTTATTCCTATGGAAGCAGCACCATACACTTTCCGGATAAGATTTCTGTCCTAGCCGGTCCTACCGTATACATTAATTTTCCAGGATGTATTATTCTGGACTTCTTAAAATACACCTCTGCATCTGGCCTATTGAAAACAGTGAATCTTAAGTTATGTCTAATTCCCCATTCTATGCAACTCAGTGTTCTGCCTGCTGAATCATAAATTCAGGCTGAGTTCACATAACACAGAAAATCTTGATTGGTTCAGGGTCTTGGCAAGAAGAACCACTAATTCATGTGACACGGGAATTTTATACTATTTCAAATGCTCAGGGAGCAACCATGTCCACTTCCACTTGCTCTTCTGAAACAGCAAAGTTCTCACTGACAGACTAATTAGATGAATCACATGAATAATAGAGAAAAAACTGGTGCCAACATGATTTCCTTCTCAAGACCAGGAAAAACCCTGATATTCTCCTTCAGTGTTGGGGACATTCAATAGGATAGCCACTATATTTTTTACCAATTGGTAATATGTGTCTTTGATTTGTGCTGTGGAGATGGATGCTTTTAGTCTTTTAGGGTTTATATATATTTATTTCATGTTCATGTTTGTTGTATGAGTTTTGGGGGGGATTGTAACCCATACCCTGAGATCCTTAGGACATGAAGAGTTTGTAAATATACAAATAAATCTTAATTAATTAACAAGTTGGCATCATTACAGAAATTGGATTTGATTTCATTGAACATTACAAGGCATTATGATCTTACTAATTAAATCAATAACTTCAATTGCTGAGATTTGGAATAAAGCCATGATTATACCAACATTCATAGGATTCATAATTAAAACATGCCAGTCCAGAAAGGACTTCATTTAATAAGAGAAAGTTGGATCAAAAGCACTAACAATCATCCAGTATGAGGGGGGAATCTCCCTTCTCCTGCACACTCTTCTCACCAAGGAAAGGGAGAACTATTATTGTGAAATCCTTGAGTGCCATTACAAAATTCAGTTGGCATAGCAAAGAAATTGCCTCCTCTTCAAGCTGGCAATAAAAGCCATAAAGAAGCATTTCAAGTAATTTGCTGCCTAATGCTATGGCTTGCTGTGCCAGCATGCAAAAATTTAGAACAGCCCATTCCAGAAATACAGCAGTCCAAATGATTCACCATAATTCTTCTGGACAGATTTGCTTTCTCCTTGACAAATGCCATATAGGTAGAAATGGGCAGGAATGACTTCCTATCCTTTTTCTTGTGGGGGAATGCTAGGGATGCTCCTCTTCCCTCTGATGCTGCTAAAAGGCACACAGTCTCTTGCAGAAACAAAGAGGTGGCAAACTGCTTTAACTTTTGAGCAGAAAAATGTTTGGCTTGTGCAAACAGTTGGGATGTAACTGTTCCAAGGCAGAGATGGATAAGTTGTCACTACTCTACTTGGCTATTAGGTTTTCCCTGATGATTGGTTTAGGTGCAACCTTGTGGAAGAGAAAGTTGCCAAAATAAAAGGTTAGGCATTTCCTAGAGAGAAATCTGGGAAAGTTTGTCTCACTAAACTTATTGGAGTGGTTCCCTGAGGATTTTTTAACTATAAACATATTTATAGTTAAAAATTCCTAGAGGAATCATTCTACTTACATTCTGTTGCATTTTAAAATCTGTTTTTATTATTATTTTCATGTTATTTTGAATGTCTTTCAGACAGAAAAGCAATTTCTAATTTTTATTAAAGTAACTAGGAAGACTTTAAAAATAAAAAGTGATTTTAAAGTGCTCTTCAATATCTTCATAAATGGCTTAGATGAGGGAATAGAAGGGGAATTTACCAAATGTGCAGATGATACCAAGCTGGCAGGAATAGCTTAACACCTAGAAGATAGGCTCAAGAGCCAGAAAGTTCTTGACAGATATGAACACTGGGCCCTATCTAACAAAATGAAATTCAGTGTAGAGAAAAGTAAAGTCCTACACTTAGGTAAGAAAAACCAAAAATTCACATATAAACTGGGTGAAACCAGGCTTAATAGCAATGACTGTGAGAGGGATCTTGGAGTCTTAGTGGACAACGAGATAAATATGAGCCAGCAGTGTGCAACTGCAGCAAAAAAAGCCAATGCAATCCTAAATTGCGTTAACAGAGGTATACAATTAAGATCAAGTGAGGTACTAATACCACTGTATAAAGCCGTAGTAAGACCACACCTAGAGTACTGCATCCAGTTTTGATCACCACACTATAAAAAAGATGTTGAGACTCTAGAAAAAGTGCAGAGGAGAGCAACCAGGATGATTAGGGGACTGGAGACTAAAAGAATGGTTACAGGAACTGGGCATGGCTGGTCTAGTGAAGAGAAGGACAAGGGGAGACATGATAGCAGTGTTCCAATATTTGAGGGGCTGCCACAGAGAGGAAGGGATCAAGCTATTTTCCAAGGCACCTGAAGGCCAGACAAGGAATAATGGATGGAAACTGACCAAGGAGAGATTCAAGCTAGAAATAAGGTGGAACTTTCTGACAGTGAGAATAATAACCAATGGAACAGCTTGCCCTTGGAAGTTGTGGGAGCTCCATCACTTGAGACTTTCAAGAAGAGATGGGACTGTCATTTGTCAGAAATGGCTTGGGGTCTCCTGATTGAGCAGAGGGTTGGACTAGATGAACTATAAGATTCCCTTAATCTGTAATCTGTAATCATTCATATTTAGATGCTAAGATCCCTAGAAACACTTTCGCACTGTCAGTATCAGGTAACTTTGCAGTCTGGAGTTGCATTTAGCTTGATCCTATCAAAGCTGGCAAACAAATCATGATGGCAAATTTGATAGAAGTAATGGAACACTAGGTCAACTCTTTCCATATATAATTCAGCAGCTGGACAAACAAATCATTTATGGCTTTTAAATATTTTATTACTTTTCAAAAGCATTCAGTAAGATGCCTGCAACATTTTGCGTAGAGTCATAAGATACTCATTTCATTGGCTCTTGTGGACTCTTTGGCAAGTGAATGAATTGCAACCATTCCAAAGACTTTGGATCTTATATATTTATCTTGTTTGCACCTTCATGGTGGAGGCATCTGCTTGCTGACCATAATTATCCTCTCTATTAGATTTAGCAGAATACTCTTCGGGGGTCCAGAGCAATGTTCCACTTACTGTAAGAAATGAGCAGCAGCTAAATAGTCCAATCTACGCCCAGCCTACAAATCCTATCAACTCTTTCCAATCTCATCTGCTCAGGAGCATTGTCAAAATGTCTGAAGAATGCCAGATTGGCAAAGCCTAAAACTCAATAGAGAAGTCAACTGAACTAAAATAACACCAGTTACACAGATGGTACTATTGCCCAGAATTTTAACAATACAAATACTTTAATCTGTAATTACCTACCATTGGTAAACTAAAGAAGTGTATATATTAGAAGTAGTTAGTTGATCCCTGTATCCAGTTCTTTTTTCAAAAATACGTTTCTATATACTTATGTGTAAATCATACTTATGTGTAAGTGCAAATTTACTTCTAAGTTTAAAGCTTAATATATTGATATATAATATATATTTATGTATAGTCCCCAGCTAGCATGGTTTTTGAGATCATAGATTACAGTTCTATCAGATGGGGACAACATCGGTTTAGGGAAGAATAGGAAACTCCACAACACAGGCAGAGGTGGTATTCAGCCAGTTCAGCACAGATTCTGGAGAACCCGTAGCGGAAATTTTGAGTAGTTCAGAGAACCGGAAAATAGGTTGGCCCCGCCAACCCTGCCTCCTAGCCTCCCAACTGATGATCTTTTGTTGCCCTGAACAGGAGAACGGAGCTGGAAAGCAGGTTACTGGGATAGGGAGGGAATGGGCATTTTGCAGTAACCTTCCCCCAGGAGTGGGGAGGGAATAGGCATTTTGCAGTATCTTTCCCCTTCAATCCCCACCAATCCACACCACACCCACCAAACCATGCTCACAGAACTGGTAATAATTTTTTTTGAATCCCACCACTGAGCACAGGGAAATGTTGTACGGGTCTGGTATTAAGAGTCTTCTTCCTGGTATATGTAGAGAACTCGGTATATAACTGCTATATTGTTTCAGAACTGAGCGTTCTGTTCTCCTTTCTTACCAGTAGGTGGACTAGTTGTTAGGATGTTCTGGGTACACTTTTCATATTCCCCTGTATAATATTTGAGAACTAAACATTGACTATTTTGCACTGCATAGGAGAAAGGTAGGTGGCATGCCTAGCATAATCTTATTATCCCTTCTAATACCTTGCTGGGCTTCATGGTTGTATTATACAATCCACTGACTTATTCACTGAATCTGGACTTCTGTCCATCTTTAATTGTAATCTTTCAATATTTTTTTTTGGGGGGGGGTGACATTTTTCTTACTTAGGTAATTCACTAATTGGTGATTAAGCACCATCAAACCAGTGTCAGCAATATTGGTCTTAGCAATCACATAGACAAGCTTCAAGATCAGGGTGGATTCCAATTTCTGTTACTGCTGGTTTGCTCAGGGATGTGCTTCGTGGGCACGCACACTTTGTGTGTGTGTGCTTTATGCATGCTACGCATGCATGCGCAGTAGTAAAAAAATGCTTCTGTGCATGTGCAGAAGCAAAAAACAAGATGGCAGCACCCACGGTGCCACCGATAGAACCGGTTTGGGGACGTGGCCGGCCTAGTTATTACCTGCCCACTCGAACCGGTCTGATCCGGTAGGAACCCACTTCTGTTCAAGATGATCTGTCCTCAGGCTCTTGTAACTGGATCCATTCACCATACTGCTGGTTATTCTCTCCCCACCCACCCTCTACATTAGAGAGGCAAACATGCGACAGCTGCACAATGTTTTTATTTTTTATGGAGAGGGATTTTTTGGGGGCTGATAATGGCAGAATTTGTCTATCTGTAAACACCTTCTGTTTTTTCAAATGAGCAACTAAAATGTACCATTTACAGCTAATGATATCCCTGCAAGTGGCTAATGGTATGGCGCTGTCCTTATCATTATTGTATGGGGAAAACTCTATTTGCAGTAAACAAAATCTCTGAACTCCAGCTTTTCCACTTCCCACGACAGTGAATAACCCCGTGACTTCCAATGGCATCTCAGCCTAGTATCAAGCAGCTCCAGCCCTGCCTTTTTTTTTTTTTAAGATCAGTCAAGTTTCCCTGGAGACTCAATGGAATAATAATTGGGGGAGGGGAGGAATGCTGCATAATACAGTAATTATTTTATTTCTTTACAGAATATTAACCAATATTATTCAGGATATTAAAAAGTTACGCTTTTAATAGCATTTTCATATAAAGCTTAAATCTTTATTTCAATAGATTACAGCAATAAATACAATATATTTCAGTTATGTATACACACAAAAAGTTTTAATTACAAGAGGTTCTGCTAGGCAAAGATACTGATCCAGAGTCCATTGCAACCAATGGCTCTGCTATACATCTCAGTGGATCAGTCTCTCCCAATGCTATTAAAATTCACTTTTAAAAAATATTTAACATTGTTTTTTTTTATGCAGTGGTTCTATATATTTTCTATTTACTGCATGTAAATTTATAACTTGAAACCTCTTCCTCAGGGAAGCCTGAAGCATCCATATTCTCTCTGGCATCCCCATGAATGGGACCGATTTCAAATCTCAGTGTGTACAAGTATATAAGAAGAAATAGCATATATCATACAGGTATGCGGAGAGTTTCCTAAGAATTGCAAGAAAAATACTGGCAATGAAACCAAGTTAAAGTTCTTAAACTTACTCAGTAGTTCTTTTTTAAAAAAGACAAGTGAACTGGCACAGTTTACCCACCTAATTTCTAAGTGCACTTTGTAAGTAAGCAGAATTGGCTTTGGATGTCTCGTTCCCCTGGGCAAAATGCCAGCATTGGCCCCAGAATGATGCCTCTCCTACCCCCGTTTGCAATGGGGACCTGTTAGCCAAGAGGTGCATACCATGAAGGGAGGGGTAATGAGTGTTTAATCTGGAAGGTTTTCTTTTCTTTCCTTTCCTGTTCTTTTTCCTTTCCTTTTTCTTTTGGCCCAGGCCATGCTTGCAAGTTGCTGATAGAAATTGCAGGGAAAAAATGGATAGGAAATCCTGGGAAATTGCAAGGTCACTATTTTATAATGAAAAAAAGTTTTGGCATCCTCAATCTGGTGATCTCCGGATGTGTTGGGCTACAGCTCGCATCATCCAAACCCATCGCATCCACGCTCATTTGTAGTCCAAAGCCCGTGGAGGGCATGAGGTTGGAGATGGCTGATTTATTGCATTACCAAGTCTAACTATGAAGACAACGAAAATGCAGCTGACTTTATCATAATGTTAAAAAAAAAAAACAGCAGCATACGTAGGTATGTGAAAATTCACAACACTTTGTGTGTGTGTGTGCATACATGCCCTGTGCATATGTGCGTATAAATCCTAGGGGCGAAACCAATCAGTTTCTTTTATAAACAAATATTTTTAAATGCATATATTTAAAGAGCTACCGTAGCTATGTGCATTGGCTCAGGCTTCAGTGAGCAAACCCTTCATTTCACAGAGTATTCCTGTAAATGTTATGCATCGGCCAAAACATGCTTTTGGTTACAGAGGGATGCAGGCAGCCCACTCTCTTTAGCCACATCACTTTTTTCTCTCTACAAGAACAAAACAGAAACGGAGCTACAGTACTGTTGTATGGTTCCTAAAGATGGCCATTGTCTTACAGCTTTAGCCCTATTATTGCTAGACCAACAGGTTCAACAGAACATTTTGCCCAACTCATAAAGGATAAAACTGAGATGCTGCTTCAGATGACTGGATTTCCACTTGAGCCATTTTGAACTGCGTACACTGCAGCCACTTGCGAAGGACAGAGGTGTTGATGTTGATCTGAACGGATCCCTGTAACATTCTAAGGCTATGATGGTTCACGTTGTTCTGAATAGCTTGCAGGCGGAGCTGGAGGCCAGCAGATAAATGCTGTTAAAATATGCACAAGTTTTACTGTCAGTTCTCTCTCTCTCTCTATTTTTTAATAACCAACTCAAAGCAACTTTAGCAATGATGAAGCCTATATCAGTGATGGCTAAACTTTTCGGCACCGAGTGCTGAAACTGGAGCGTGCACCGGAGTTCCAGAACCCGGAAGAGAGCAGCTGGGCGGGGCTCATGGGTGGTGCTTGCGCAATGTCCAGCTGTTCTCTTCCGGGTTGTGTGCGCCGGAACCCATAAAAGCAGCTGGCTGCCGCTTACATGCACACCAGACCAGCTGCCCAGTGCCCATGCATGCGACGAAACCAGGAAGAGCAACTGGCGATAGCACGCATGCCCATAGAGAGGGCTCTGTGTGCCACTTCTGGCACGTGTGCCATAGGTTTGCCATCACGGGCCTATATCACCTTAAAATTTCAAATTCACAGAATCAAATCAGCCCTCCAAGAGTGAAAATAAGAACAGGCTGTAATGAGCTAATCCAGTAAGAAGCAGCAGAATTTAATGAAAGGGCATCGTACACCTGAAGGAAAGGATCACTTATAACCCCTCTTACTGAGGGAAGAAAGATTCATAGAGAAGGGGCCATCGCAGCACAGTAATTTCCTTTAGTAGCTGCCAATTCAAATTTAGAAATGTATAACGCCTTTTAAATCAGGGTAGGTTTACACTATTACAACAAGACTTTCGACATCATGTTGGAAAACTGGTCAGAATGCTCTGCTTCCTTCAGTTCTGTATAAGCTTGGAGCAGTTCTAGCAAACCAGTTCATTTTCTCCCTTCTTTTTTCCTTCATCCGGTTATCATAGCTCATGCTGTGCCCCCAATTCCTGAACATGCTTGCTTCTCATTTAGTTGGTTCGGTTTTGGCTGTCAAGAGATTCGCTTCTTTTTGGTATTCTATAATGCTTGCGGTACTCATTCTTTCTGGCTCCACAGGAAGCATTCTTTTCTCTCTCATGTGCTCACTTTTGGTTATTCTGACTATTTTTTACATAGTTTTGCAAATATAATTATCATCGGACCATCTTCATGTGAGTTTATGCTGGTCATCCTCTGGCCCTTTAAGAGGGAAAGGACACATTTTGCACACAATATTATTAAGACAAAAAGGTGGAGCGGATCCAGGGTGTGGAGGAAAAGGAAGGCAAGCAGGATGCGTGCTGGACTTCCCACTTTCTTCCTCTCCCTACCTGAACTAGTGGGGGAATGGCTGGGGGGACCGAAAGGAAAAGAAATAACAATTTACTTTCCCGTTCCTTCAGCAGAAGACTGCTGCGCTCCAGCTTCTTTCACCTATAAAAAAAGGCCCTTACATTCTTGACAGAACAGCTCTGGATCCAGTTCAATGTTTTTCACTGACAGCCAAGCATGCCTATATTTACTAGATATCAGTTAAACTATGTTTATGCAAACAGAGTCTTAGAGTATCATAGCTGATGAGTCCAATTTGGAATAGATGCATAATTTAATATGCTGTTATTCAGTCAAAATAAATGTTAACATCCTGGGAACACATTAAGGTGAACCTACCTTTAGATTGGATTGAATCATTGGTAGCCACATTGGGATGAGCTGGTAGAAAGGGAAAAAAATCAGGGTCACTATATTAGGCATGTTCATAATACGTATATTTATAATAGCCACCATATTATTATATTACAAAACAATAATTTTGTATTCAGCCACTTCTCTCTGGTTTGGGCGAACCGGTAGCAGCGGCTGCAGGAGGCTCCGCCCACCCACCCTGATGTACTGCACGAGTACTGAACATGTGCATGTGCTCTCACATTTGCAAACCAGTAGGAAAGGTAAGTTAATCTCAATGCTGAAACCTAGTAATATTCATTCATAATGTATGGCGAATACTGCATTCAGCTTTGGTCGCCACGATGTAAAAAAGATGTGGAGACTCTAGAAAGAGTGCAGAGAAGAGCAACAAAGATGATTAGGGGACTGGAGACTAAAACATATGAAGAACGGTTGCAGAAACTGGGTAGGTCTAGTTTAATGAAAAGAAGGATTAGGGGAGACATGATAGCAGTGTTCCAATATCTCAAGGGTTGCCACAAAGAAGAGGGAGTCAAACTATTTTCCAAGGCACCTGAGGGTAGAACAAGAAGCAATGGGTGAAAACTAATCAAGGAGAGAAGCAACTTAGAACTGAGGAGAAGTTTCCTGTCAGTTAGAACAGTTAATCAGTGGAACAGCTTGCCTCCAGAAGTTGTGAATGTCCCAACACTGGAAGTCTTTAAGAAGATGTTGGATAGCCATTTGTCTGAAACGGTATAGGGTTTCCTGCCTAGGCAGGGGGTTGGACTAGAAGACCTCCAAGGTCCCTTCCAACTCTGCTATTGTATTGTATTGTATTGCATTGAATTGTATTGCACATAGGCAGCATTTTCCTAGAAATAATGTTGAGGATTCCAATATATTTTACTGTTCAAGTACAAATTTAGAATCGTTTTTATTTATCAAAGTATTCAAAGTACCAGCGATTATTTAAAATGTTATATTTAAGCGTTCCTCTAAAACAGAGTATAGATCATATCAAATACTTCTCAACGGAAACAATCCAATGTAAACTTTGCATAGTGTCATCACTGTATGATGCAACAGCAGTCAACATAGTCATCTAGATTAGGCCCTTTGTCTTCATGGCAGTATTGACAGGAAAAGGAAAGATGTTTGTTCAGTTGTATGTAAAACAGAGTTCCCCAATGCTTCCGACTTTGTGGACTGGTAGGGCTGTGTGTGAGAGGCTGATTCCATGTGAGTGGCATGCCTGTGTGCCTGCTGCTCATGCAAATGGAGCACATCCATGTGCTCGGCCATTGCTTGCCTGCTGCAAGTGAGAATTACCATCCCCTCACAGCCCACTAGTGGGCCACGGCCAGAGGTGGGTTGCTGCCGGTTCAGCCCAGATCGGCTGAACTGGTAGTAGTGGCAGTGGTAGGCTCCTCCCCCCCCAGATGCTTCTGTGCACGAGCACACCCAAACTGTTAGTAAAAAAAACAGCAACCCACCTCTGGCCACGGCCCACAGATTGGAGACCCCTGATCTAGAACATGGCTTCATGCATATGGCAAACAACTACAAGCAACCTTCTAAATAATGGAAGCAACTTAGACATGGAAGGTTTGCATATTGTCTTTTAGAAGTCATGTGTTTTGTTATACACCTATCTGAAACCAATGACTTTTGCCAGTTTGGTATCAAAAATGGACTTTTATTCATCCACATTAAAAGGTAAGAGAGCAACGTGGTGCAGCCACAACCAAACTGGCACTGACTAGATAGTTTGGGATTTCAAACTGTATAATTGCCAAGGCAAATTATTCAAGCATTGGGGGCGGGCACCAGGTTTAGGGAAAGTTGCCTTAACTCAACTACAATAATAAATCTGATGCCAACAGATGCTGCTTCCAAACCTTTCTATTTCCATGATGAAAGATCTCCCTTAATTTTGATGGAAACTTTGATGGAAACTGTCATCTTCCTTCCCAATTGAGAGTTTTCAAGCACAAAACTCATGAAGGAAGACAGCCAAGAAAGGAATCACTGAAAGCCAATTCACACCATTACTTCTCTTTCTGTCACTCTCTGTAATTACCTCTCATAAACCCTTTTTAAATGTATTAGTTAGATTTTCATGAGACTAGGAGTTTTTTGTTTTGTTTTGCGATCAGTCAACCAGCATCAAAACTTCATATGAAAAAAATGGCCTTTGGCTGAAAGTGTCATGCACTATGGCATTTCTGAAATAATAAACAAATTAGATTTGTTGCCATTTCTTTTCTTCATGAAAATTTTTAGTTAAGCAAGAAACCAAAAAAGGAAGATATTCATTAGAGACAAGTAGGAAGCCAATGACTCTCCAGAGTTTGTTGGGCAATAACTCCTCTCATTCTTGATCTTGATTCAGAATGATAGATAGAACAGCTGTCTGAACAGCTACAGATTCCCCATCCCTGAAGTTACAATAATACAATACAATAGCAGAGTTGGAAGGGACCTTGGAGGTCTTCTAGTCCAACCCCCTGCCTAGGCAGGAAACCCTATACCGTTTCAGACAGATGGCTGTCCAACATCTTCTTAAAGACTTCCAATGTTGGGGCATTCACAACTTCTGGAGGCAAGCTGTTCCACTGATTAATTGTTCTCACTGTCAGGAAATTTCTCCTCAGTTCTAAGTTGCTTCTTATAAGTTATGTCAGTCTTATAGAGAACCAAGATTTCAGATACCGAAGTAATTGGGAAAAAAACCAGCTGGGTTAATAGTACAATAAATTCATTATATTAAGCTGATCTATCAACCCACATATTCCAATAGACAGTAACATGAGAGCTGGTTTGGTGTAGTAATTGCTGGTCTAGAAACCAGGAGACTGAGAGCTCTAGTCCTGCTTTAGGCATGAAAACTAGCTGGGTGACTGTGAGCCAATTACTCTCTCGGTCCAAACCTCTTCATGGTGGTGTTTTTGTGGAGAAAATGGGAGGAGGAAGGTGTAATGCTTATAAAGGAATAAAGGCACTACAAAAAAAAAAATCCAGAATAAATAAATGAATAAATATGATCAAAAACGTCACATGTAGTTGGAGTATAGTTCCTAAAAATATAGCACCCTTTAGAGGTTAACCAAGAAGTAAGGCACTATGGCTCAATAAGTTATGAGTTTGCAGCAATGAATATTTATGTGCGCTTCTTTGACAAATAACCTGTAATCTTATAATCATATACATGCATTTATCTACTTTCTTATTGGGATGGTGGAAGGAAGTAAAAGGCTGGGGTGTTCTAACTGTAAGTCAGATTTGTTTTAAAAGTGAAGATATTTTTGATGTTACCTAATATTATTTTAAAACTGGACATACTGTTCTAAAATGTTCCTCTAAATGATATCAAGTTTCACTTTTTTCCAATTAAGCTCCCACCAGCATGCAAAATTGAATCAGTATTAATAGAATGAGCTAAAGCACTATTCGGAGAACATGATTTCATTGGCCAGAGTGGATGATATAATATTTGGCTGGGTTCCACTGATGGGGTCAGGCCTGTTCTTATTTAATGCACCTTATGACAAATGACATTGTTTAGGGAATCCCAATGAAGGAATAACCATTTCAATAACATGTTTAACCACATTATAATTATAGCGATTGTCAACTATCCACAAAGGAGAAATGGGGAGGGGGGGATATTTCTTCCTACTGTGCAAGAAAAAAATGCAAACCACTTGGAGAAATATGCAATTATAACCGTTTATGGATTGTTCCTGACATAACATGAATTAGTTCTCTTGTTACAAATTATATTGAACTGTGCCCACTTTCTTATCAGAGAAGACCTGGACATCTAAACTTGTGATCAAGGATACTTTTCATTAGACACAGATTGGATTTACCATCAATATTTCCTAAATGTGAAGGCTAAATAGAAACCTCAGATCCCAAAGCAATATACCTTGTTATTTCCGATGCCAAATAACAAGGTAAGGCCATCAATATCCTGTTCTATTTGAGGAAAAAGCAGAACTAGACAAATGCTGGGTAGATGATCTGATTCAGAAAGGCAGTTTCTATGCTCACAAATGTTCTTTGTGAGCATTATTTTTGCTCTGTTTATGATTTAAAAAAATATATTGAGAGCACACACACAGTTTTGAAAGGCATCACATAAGTGTGTTCATGTGGAAATATTGAAAAATAGTAATGCAGCTATTTTTGGAGCTGTGTCTATGAATCCAACAAAGTTTTAGAATCCCATTCATGGATATATGAAATGTACCTATTTAATGTTTCCACATGAACTGTTTGCTTATATAATCACTTAAAATATGTATTTGTGAGCAAATGTTCCTTATTTTGAATTTAAAAAGCATGCAATGACATGTCAGCTTGTATCTTTAAGTAGATGCACATTATCTTTGATTCTCATCTTCCTAGAAAGAAAGCACTATTTTGTATGTTCTTCCAAAACATTGGGAGCCAAATACATGTGCAGAGATGCTTTCTTAAATTCTCTCTGTCACTTATACAGATTTCAAGGTATATACATAATGCCATTGTTTTTACTCCCCCAAACCCTAGGAAGCTAATTCAGATTTGTTCCATGAAGTCAACTTTCCAATCTTAGTAGTTTTTACAATATTCCCACTTTTTTATCCATAAGGTGATTTGTATGAAATTATTGAAGTGGCTATGGATGAGGCTAAAAGCTGCCATAACACTATATCCTGCCCCATGCCCCCCCCCCCCCCCATTTGCAAACAATAAGTCTAAAGTCCTTGAGATGGTTAAAGAGAAGGGAACCTAGATGGGCCGAGATCTTACAGTCAAAAACTGTGCGGCCCTGTAACTTTCTGGACTTCCAGAATCTTAAACCAGCTCTATAGAGGGAGAGCAGTATAATGGCAGCATCTAAGAGTAACCAGGTTTCAGAGGGACAACCATTAAGCACTGTTCTGATCACCACTATAGAATACCTGCCTTTGACTCCCATCAGATGCTATTGGCTTAAGATGGAAAACATTAATGACTTTAACACTAGTGCAGCTAAGGATGCCTTAAGCTTGTGTCATGAACTGGAGATGTGATGAGAATGATCATTTAAGAACCTGGCACAAGAAAGACATCACCAGGACATGTTGTTTATACTGTGATTAGGTGTAAGTGAGTAAAAGACTGCAGGGCTTTCTCTAGAAAGGGAAATGGCCTAAAGCAATGTTATTCTTCCAAAGTGTAAACCAGAAGGGAGGTACAATTGGGAAGCTGTGCCAAACCTTTTAATCCTTCCTGCAGCATTCCTGAGAACGTTTTCCAATATACCGTAATAGTTCAAATACAAAACATCCTTTATCCATTGGCGACATGCTGTTTGGTATAATGCAATTCTTTTTCTCGAAAATTATTAGAACAAAACCACAAAGAAACCAGTAATAACATGTTGTCCCTCTTATTAATAATTGCATCCGTTTTGGACAACACTATAGCCAAGTTATATAACTGGAAAATATTTTAACAGCTGCGTATAATTATTGGAATTTTTTTTTTAATTACTGGAAGGTTATATGTTAAGCTTCTCTCTACAGCACTTTATACTCCATCAAACATTGCTTTAGAAAGCTCATAAATCTTCAAGAGCTTTTTTCGGAGAACAATGCAAAGGGCTGCTTGGAAGACCAGGAAGCACATATGAAAAAAACCCTTTGTATTTCAGCCATTTAAAAAACTTTTCTGCCTCCCCACCCCTCCCAACCCAATGGCTAACATACCTTGACAAAAATAGTGGAATTACATTCTTGCAAAGCCTCCATTAAACTGATCACATGGAGACACACCATTTCTACCATCTGGGATAAAAGAGAGACATACTGCAATAAAATGAATGAGCAGTATAATAATATCACGAAAGCAAAAAATAAATGGTTCATACTATTATTCTAACTTGATTAACATTCTTAAATAAACAGAGAGAGATTGAGATTTCACGTTAAATAATTAAAATGCAAATTGTTTACCTTTAATTGAAGGTATCATATCTGTATAATACTTATTCAGAATTACATTCTACAGTAAATGTAACAAAATGATGCATAATGTCCTCCAACTTCTGGCATAACAGATGCCCTATAACATTACTAACAGTTACTTTCTTCTGAACTGTCTTTGTCATTATTTGGAAGGACCAGTTAATTACATTTCAAAACACTGCAGGCAGACACAGTGGAAATATTTGAAATTTAAATCAGTCCCATTGGCAGTCTAACAGCATTTATATATTAGGCATTTCTCATGCCATGGGTTTGACAAGCGATTGCTTTACATTAAATGGAATGAATAACATATGCATTGGTGACCCCGCCCTTTTCTGCCTATCCTCCATTGTAAACTTCTACACAATCATGGTGGTATTTATTTACAACTCATTATGTTCACATAGTGATTTTGCAGATAGGATACACTTTGTCACATGCTGTATTTATATGAAGTATTGTGCAAGCATCGTTAGTAATATAGCATAAATGTGAACCTGCAAAAGAATCTATAATAAATGAGCAGCTATAGCAGAAGTAGGCTAACTTTCCCTTTTAGCCATGGCTACCCCATTCTTAAACTGTCAATCTAAAAACAAAATTTATAAAACTAGAGGATCTATAGGACTCTCCCTTTCTTCTGTTCAATTGAATAGCATTGCGGCGGGAGGGAGGGGGAGAGGGGGACGGGGGGAAGGGAGGAGGGAAGGAGGGCGGGAGAGAGAGAGAGGGAGGGAGAGAGAGGGAGGATCGTAATTATTAAAAACAATAAATAATAGGTACACATGACTTCAAGTCCTTTGAGGATCACATCAACCTTTGGATGCCATTCCAAAATTAGGTATAATCAGGACATAACAAGACAATTTAAAGTACTATTTTTTTCCCTCTCCTTCCCCAAATAAAAAATTGTTCACCTTCTTAAATTCTTGATTAAGACAACCTGGATGGATTTCCAAGCCCATTTATACCAGGTTAGATCTTTGAGCTGAGTTTAACAAGTCCCATCTAGCCTGTAATGAAGATGTCTATGACTGAACAAAGCATGTGCTCTGCTAATGAACTATGCACTTCTGCAAGTTTATTTCTGTGCATGTACATGTACTTGCATGTCATTATTTATGTGAATACACAGCCATAGGTTTTTAAATTATTGTTTATTGGCTTGGACTCAATGAAATTAGTTGGGATCATTGTATCTGACTCACCACCTTGTTATGTGCCATCAGCTGGAGGATGCTTGGTGTTACTCGGCTCCAAAATTCTAGGGCTGTGAGGATTGCTGTAAAACTAAATTCATTTTGATTTTGGACTGTGGGAGCAACTGCAGCTTGTTCACAATATACTGTCCACAGCTGAGCAAATATAAAGGCATGGAAGAGAGAACACATATGCAAGACAGATGTCTGCGGGAAGATAAAAAAGGAAAACAAAGTCTTTGTTTTGCTTGAAATAACACTTTAAGGAATGTGTATATTGTCTTTCACAATATAAGAGCATAACAATTCTACATACACACATATACACATAATTATAATGAATCTGTCAAGAATTTTCTGAAATTCTCTTTCCTGTCAGAGGAGTGATACGACATTCATACTTAAATTACTAGTTTATATTCATACACTGAAATAAGGCAAAGAAATAAACAAGCTTGAAAACTACATGTTGGAAAAATAAATAATAGAAAAATTCTCATTAATGAGGGAATACCGCAGCTTTTGTTAGTTTTGACAGTAATTATGCAACCCTAAAAATAGAGGTTCCAAAGAAAAAAGCTGAGTAATTTGCTAAGCAAGCTTGTGATGCCCTTTTTTTTGAAACCATGGTGTTCTTGCTTGCTCATAACTAGAGATTTTATATTTTCTTATTGGATACCTCGGGAGGAAGGAGAAAAATTGCCCTTAAGACTTCCACTACTTGATGAAGACTTGGAAGCAAAGCTTGTTTAAAGTGGTTTATGTTAGGGATGTAACCCTAGTCTTGGCTTGGCAATGTATATAAGCCATGATTGTAACAAATGTATCTGTTACTTTAAATGCTAGAGAGATGCAATTGGATGCTAATTGCTTTAAGCAGCCATATAAGGAGGAAGGAACTATTACGGTTCTCTCCCCCCCCCCCCCCCAGCTACTGATGTTCCTGATTGTTCCTGACTGTTACTGTATGAGCTTTGTATTGGAGAGAAGACCGTGTATTGGATGGTGGCTAGTCTATAACTAAGTTACCTGTCTACATGGTGAATTGTGAGTTGAGCAACTGTAACTTCAACGAGGTGTAAATAGACTGTATATACTTCAAGACTGCTTATAGTCTGTTTGGAGACTATTTATCCTATTTTTGTTATGCAAGTAAAGCTATTCTTTGTTTTACCTTTGGTGGCTGTGAGAGACTATTCAACGGCTTATTCGTTACTACATTCCGCTGCTGAACTCTAGTCTCCTAATGGGAATAGACTTAACAGTTTGCAAAGAAGCACATGGGAGATCTCAGATTGAAAGCTGAATTCTCAAACTCATGATCGTTTTTGCATTCAACAGTTCCACAATTTATAATGGATGTCAGTCTAAATCTGATTGGTGACTGATCTGTTCCTGATAAGAGAATCACCCAGAGCTAATCCATCTTCGTATTACTTGCTCTATATGAACCAAATCTAACATGCGTTGTTTAGATGTGTACAGCCAGATACCACCAGACATTTATCCAAGTATAAAAAACTGCAGGTTTCCTTTATCTGTGTTTGGTGGGCTAGGATTGCAGAAAGGTGATGAGAGAGGCTTCCTGCAAAATAGGATTTTGGATGATTCATTACTAAACTGATGAGACTTGTTGAACTTTGAAAAATGTGGAGAGGCCAGATGTTCCTAAATTTGTTTTTGGACTCTGGAGCGGAGAATGTAACTGGGATAGCAAGCAAGAAGGGAAAATGTTCTACTCATGAATTAAAGGCTGCAAAATCTTTTTAATGCTTTAAGAAAGAGCACTTTTGAAGAGTATTGCTTATTATGAAATAAAACAAATATTTCTTTTCAAAAGTTAGATAGTTTGCTGACAAGGAAATAGTTATTTGAATCCGACTAAGGAACAAGAAATTTAACAATGAGTTTCATTAACCAGATTAATTCATAAAAACTAAATAAGCTTTTTTATGTAGCAAGAGTTATGATTCAGAGAGGCTGAGATTCAACTTTTGTATGGCTTGCAGAGATTGGTCAGACTGACTATGAATATTTTTCATATAATTAATAAATCTCACCATCTGTCACGATAAAAATTACACTTTGACGGCAACTTCTAGAACAGGGGTGTCGAACTGGCAGGTCATGGGGACAGATGCATCATGCACAGGCCACACCCACCCCATCTGCGTGAAGGGAAAAATGTTGTGAAATGTCATGTGATGGCAACATGACGCTGTGAGTTTGACACCCATGTTCTAGAAGAATTTTGGGATCATGCTCAAGACTGTACATTTTGTTTTGTGGTATATTAGAAAGTGATCATCATCCTGCAAGTCTCTTACCTTGGATTGCTCTGGAAACCCAATCAGGATGACAATTAAATGATCAGCAACATGGGAACCTGCATCCAATGGAATGGGCATACAAGCTGAAGGGGAATTCGGACAGACAACATTATGTGTCAGAGACCCCAACAGTAGCCAAGAGAGTAATCGAATATGAGACACACATTCAATGAATTCTTTGGGCCTGTTAAGAAAGAATATATATTTTAGTGTCAAGTTTATCAAATATATGTATTATTTGAAAAGCATACATACTAAGAATATCATTCTAGATAATCAATTCATGACTAATATACCATTATTACTATGCTAATACAGATGTTTTGGGATATCTGCCCTTGGGATAGATGTCTGCCCTAGGGATATCATTTTTGTTGAAAGGACATGGCAAGGGTGTTGAAATTGAGGTAAAAATTGACAATTAATTTTTTTAGAAAACAGCACAGAGAAATCCAAGGCCAATCTCAGCCTGTCCAATAGCTCATACAACAGGGCTATCTAACACCTTGACACAATGCCTGTGGTAAAAATAAAGTTTTAAGCACATTATGTAATGTCAACAGTGTCAACACTGAAGCTGACCTGACTGGAGCCAGATTGAAGAGGGTGTTAGAGATAGAGGGGGTTGTGCAGACAAAATAAAATACTTTCTCTTAAGAACCAAGGACATCTCACACCTGGACCGTGGAAGGAGGAGTGAGGTCAACAGACCACTAAGCATCTTGATTGGACCATGTGGCTAATTGTTTGGGGTTGTGGGAAAACGTTCTCTTTTAATTAGGTGAAAACTGCGGGAACCTTCAGATTCGGTTTTCACCAGATTTGTGCCAATATGATATATCCATTAAAGCTATTCTTTGAGGAATTCATCTGCCTCAGAATTTTGCTTAGTAGGGGTATTACTCGGAACTCTAACAAACAGGTTCAGAGTCATCCTAATTCTTTTTTGGGTTGGGTGGGGGGTGGGGAAGGCATGCCCTGTGACACAGAATGTATATTTCTGGGGTCCCATATAAGTATGGTATTCAAAATAAAGCATGGGATGGGTGGAATTAATAAGTCAATCCCAAATAATGTGAATGCTATCCATTTAAAACTTCATAGATAATGATCAACACCTTAAATTACACAGGAAGATTCCTGGAAGCCAGTGCATCTTACAAGGAATGGGATAATAGGTGTGTAGCATAGCCTATCCATTAACTACTGGCACCACTTCATTCTAGAATAGTTGTAGCTTCTGGGTGATCTTCAAGAGCAACTCCTGCTAAGTATGCTACTTAAGAAGAGTTCCCAGTAGTTCCCACTTTTGACCATGTTGGGTAATGATATGATAGTTTAGCAATATTAGGATCTCTCTCTCTCTCACACACACACAGACATAATTATCTGCAGGAGATTCAGATTTTCCTAGTAGTCAAACCACACTAAGTAGTTCCTCATGCATATATCTTCCACTTTGATATATAAATTGTGATGGTAAATATTAAATTCGAGGGGGTGGCAATGACTGAGACAAGGCGAGACTCGGATAACAAGCTTTTTTGGAACAGCTAACACAACAGCAACTCCAAAACCAGTGAACTTGAACAGTTCCCGCTTGACAACAATTTATATGCAGGCAGTCCCGCAGTTAACCAATCAGAGAGCGGTGACTTTCCCACTCTGGCCACGCGCGTGCCTTGACCAATGGCGAGCCTCGGAGACGGAGCCACGTCTCTGAGGCTAAGATATAACACCCCTCTCCACCAGTCAGCCGCATGCGTAATCCTACAAATATGCAGGCAGCCTGCGCATGCGGTCTGATCTCCTTGGCTCAGCTGGAACTGACACTGGAGAAGGGAAAGGAGGAGGCTTCTCCAGGGGAACTGCCTGCGACTGCGCTAACTCTCTGCCCGGCAACTTTGGATGTGACTCTGATTGCCCAGGTGGAACTGGCGCCGGAACACAAGACCGCTGGGTCGGACAACGCGGCGTTTCTGCAGAGGTGTTCAGAGCAAACGGGGGGGGGGTCTATGGGACCAACTGGGAAGAGATCAGCTGGCGTCTGCATCGAGGCCATCAGCAGTTGCAGCTGATCAATGTGGTGGCGCCAAATGCACCCATCGCCTAGGTCAACCTTGTAAGAGCAGGACCTTTAAATTGTAGAATGCGCACCGGTAACCACCTGGGCTCACCCCATAGTTCTGCGCAAAGACCAGATCCCCCATTTCAAGACCCATGGCGTGGTCATCATTGTCAATAGGTTTGTCATTGCAGTAGTTGAGGTGAAGTCGATCAAGGTTAGTCTGGAGGCGGTGGGCCATTAACAACTCTGCAGGGCTGTGGTTAGTTAGGGGGCATGGGACTGTGTGCTGTACTAACAGGTATCTGTCAATACAGGCATGCCAATCCCGTGGACCTAGCCTAGCTAGAGACTCCTTAACAGATCGCACTGTCTGCTCCGCCATACCATTGCTGGAAGGATGGTAAGGGGCTACCAAGACATGGCGGATGCCGTGTCCCGGTAAGAACATCTAGAAAGATGCAGACGTCAACTGGGCCCTGTTATCGGATACCAATATGTCCGGGCACCCATGAGTCACGAACATCTTTCGCAACACCCTAATCAGAGCTTCGATAGTGGTCGATGGCATTAGGACTTCTACCCACTTTGAATATGCATCGACCACTACCAGGAACATACGTCCATGGAACGGCCCTGCAAAATCCAAATGGATCCTAGCCCAGGGAGTCTTGGGGTCCTTCCACTTCCTAGGTTTTGCCATGGGGGGAGCAGGTATGGTAAGACTGTGATTTTGGCTTGCGGTAAGATGAACGGTCAGCTGGTTGACCTTGAGAAGGAGATGGTGTGCAGCACACCTTAGCTAAATGTCCTTTTTTCCCACACTTGTGGCAAATAGCTGATTTGAAATGACACCAGGAACACAATTCTTTCGTGAGCGCTCTACTCTGCCGCCTGCAATTTTGAGGTGGTCAACGCCAGCCTCATCGGTGTCAGACAAAGAATGTTCGTCCACCTCCCCGTGATGAATAGGCACAGTCTTGGTAGATAATAATGCCGGGGCACCGCGGCTTGACCTCTTTCAATCTTGGTGGAGGACTCGTTGGACATCTCAGAGGCACGAGCCTCATCTAATGCTGCTCTCGGGTTGAGCTCAGAACGGGCCAACGGCGATGCAGCCTCAAATAGGTCACCCCGCACATGAATTGCTGAAGTAGGGAGTCATCTAGATTAGGAAAATCGCAGTGCAATGCTGCAGCCCTGAGGGCAGCCATGTACTGGTTCACTAACTCCCCCTCCTTCTGAAGCCTTTGTTGGAAGGCCTAGTGCCTAGTTATGTGAGACGGAGCTGGAAAATAATGGTTCTGCAGTCTGGCCAACAAAGTCTCCCATGAAAGGGACTGGACTGGTTGCAGGGCGGCCAAAGCCCTGGCTGTTCCGAACATCTCGCACCCACAAGCATTCAGGAATTGGGCTCTCTTTCCCTCACTAGGCAAGTTAGCCAGATGGTTTGCCTTGAGGAAGCATTCGAAACTGTCAATGTACGCCTCCCAGGACTCTAACTCTGGTGCAAACAGTGCGAAATTGTTCAAAGTGGCCATTCTAAGGGAGACACGTTCTGAGGAGATTGCCTCAGTGATTAGCCAGAAGCCTTGCGTTAATAAAAAAAAACTTTTATATGTGATACAGCTCTCCTATGCCTCAAAATATCCCATCCTCGTCACCAGTATTAAATTCGAGGGGGTGGCAGTGACTGAGGCAAGGCAGGACTCGGATAACAAGCTTTATTAGAACAGCTAACACAACAGCAACTCCAGAACCAGTGAGTTTGAACAGTTCCCGCTTGACAGCAATTTATATGCAGGCAGTCCTGCGGTTAACCAATCAGAGAACAGTGACTTTCCCGCTCTGGCCACGCACGCGCCTCGACCAATGGCGAGCCTCGGAGACGGAGCCACGTCTCCGAGGCTAAGGCATAACAGTAAACACCTGTTGGACTGGGTGGGTTCTGGCTGCTGCTACTGTCAGTTCGCTCAGGGAGGTGCCATGCACCCGCCATGTGCTCGCAGTGCAACAAAAATTTCTCTACGCCTAAGCAGAAGGCAAAAAAAAAGATGGCAGCACCGGTTCCAGTGACCCAGGCTGTCAAGATACTACCAGTTTGGCCAAACCGGGCTGAACCGGTAGGAACCTACCTCTGCTGTTGGATCCATGGTTTGATGATAAGAATACCTATGTCTATACCAGTCATGAATGTGCAAAGTTTCCCCTTTGCTCCACCATTTGGTGACCTATTTCAAGTTTGCATTTTTAATGTAGTCATGACCAAGGCTTTTTACCCTTGTTGCATTGCAGATGGAGGATGATACAGCCAAGGCAAGTAACGAACCACAGCCTTGTTATCCCGGTGATTGCCCCGTGAGATTTCCATTGCAGCAATCTGTGCTAAGCCCACTTTGAGATGTCCTCCAAAAGTATCCTCATGCAATGGCTGGGAACACGTTTTCATGTGACTCTGTAGTGGAAAGGCAGGATATTTAGATAGTAAAGTTATTTTAAGGATCAAGGAACTTGCACAATTCAACTGAAAATACACTATTTATTTACATAAAACGTCCCCAACCTTGGGACTTCCTGTAATGTTGGGAGCTGCAATTCTCAGAATTGTATCAGAATATGGTTTATATTAAAGGTGAACAGCTCTATATCTTTAAATATAGAGCTATTATGATGATAAATCTTGGGAAATCCATTTACAAATTACTATCACGTAATTAAGCTAAAAGCTAATTCTGTTTGCCTTTTTGCCATCATTATATATTTCAATAAGAATGATTCCACATTTTTCCCATTACTATTAAGTAGCTCAAAAGTTACTTAAGCCCTTAGAAAAATAACTCTGAAAATCTTCATCTCACTTGTTCCCTCCGTGGATATGCTTACATTCACTTCATTTCCCATTCATTCACTTATTTCTATTATGAATTGCTCATGTTCAGGATGCATAAAGCTGAAAGGACAGTTAAAATTTATGTCATTGTATGATGGCCATAATCAAGATTATCTGTGAGTTTGTTCTTCTCATTTTTTAACATTTTAAAATCATTTAAACGTAGTAGTCTAGTAGTATTCCAAGTAATATATTAGTTTAGGAGGAATATTCATTTTATACCATTTACAGCTTTCACAACATACTCAGTGGCATCTATAACAATATATTTATATTGGTTTTATGTGAGATAAAATATTTGATATTATTTATTAGCCTTATATGGCACTATAATCTGCAATTTTCAGCAGCTTACACAAACATACAATATAATAATACAACAATATAAAATGTAAACACCCACGGCATGACAAAAATAGAAATAATGATCATGAATCTATAAAAAGAACAAGATTAACAGAACAAATAAAAAACAAAAATAAAAAGGAAAATGATGGCATAGTACTTAAGCTTAGGATAATGCCCTCCAAAATAACATTAGTTTTAGTATTTTTCTGACAAAATGAGATCAGCCTAATTTTCATGGGAAGCTATACCAAAGAACCAATGTTGCTACAGAGAAACATTGCTTTCTTGGTTCAGTTCCTCTCATCTCTTAGAAGTACAGGACTATAAAAAGTTTTACCCTAGAAGATCTAGCTGGACCAGAAAATTCTAGTTGCAACAGGTGGTCCTGCAGGAACCCAAGTGACAAGCAATAAAGGGGTATGTGAAAAACTAAAGTTATGTCTAGAAGTAACATCAAGCTGCTGCTATGATATCAAAATGGAGATATATCCATATTTATGATCTGACTACATTCATTCTTCTCTGTTCCCTCTGCTGTTTAAACAATTAAAAGGGATACACAAAGAATGGTGTGTTGGATAATTTTCCTATATTGGATTTACAGAAGATGCTTATTAAAGTCTGAAGTTTTTGGGAAGAAGAGATAAAGTAAAAATAAAAAACTAGCCACGTTTTAGGACATTATTTAACACACTAAATATAATATAAAGTTGGCTTATTTGATCAAGGTTAAAATAGATATGTTATATTTGGTAACCTGTGATGGACTTTTGCTGATCAGAACTGCAATGATGAGGCTTTAAAGATTTGTGTATAGATAAGAGATAGGATATGTGAAGAAGTGATCACGTATTTTAAGAGAAAGTAATGTTACTAAAGTTGTTGATATTAGTTGTAATGAAGTGGGTTTCATTTCTTTATATATTTCTTTTAGTTTTCTTTACTGTAATTTTTTCTTTCTTTTCTATTTTCTGTTCTTTTTTCTACACTTGTTTCTTTTATTTCTTAGTTTGTATTAGTTTTTATTATTATTGAGGTTTTTAATTATTAATAAAATTGTCATTAAAAAAAATATCTATAGAGGTACTTGTTTAGTCCTGAAAAAAAACCCTGTTTGATAGTAGATTAAGTTGGTTTTTCGGGTGCGTTTCAAGGTCCTGATTACCATCTTTAAAGCGCTCCATGGCACAGGACCTAGTTACTTGCGGGATCGCATCCTCCCACATACATCCCTGCGGCCAATCCGCTCTCACAGGGAGGGGCTTCTCCAGGTGCCGTCCACTAGGCAATGCCAGCAGGCGGCGCCAAGGAGTAGGGCCTTCTCTGTGATGGGCCCAACCCTCTGGAATGACCTCCCCCCCGATATCAGAACCACCACAGACTTCCGCTCCTTCCGACAAAAATTGAAGACACACCTGTTTCAATTAGCTGGCCTGGCATAATTATAATTGTGACAACTGTTACCTCCTGGAAACATATTTTTACCTGGTTATTTATAGGGTACGGTTTTAAACTTAACTGATTTTAGGGTTTTTAGAACCATATTTATATTCTTCCGTACAGTTCTTTTAAATTTTTAACCTCCTCCTTATGTGTATTTATATCTGTATTTATATTGTATTTGATACTTGTTGTTTGTTGTGTGGACTGTACACCGCCCCGAGTCCTTTTCGGGAGAGGGGGCGGTCTAGAAATTCGAAGAAAATAAAAAAAAATAAAGTTCCATGACAGGTAGCATGTCAATATCAAAATGCTCCTATCCTCATCAGATGAGGCTGCTAGAAAAGTGGTATATTCAAAATGGAATAGTGGAATTCACAAGAAGAAGTATTAGAAGAAGAAACTTCAGCAACCATAACACTAGCACAGTTTCTGTTTTATGATAAGCTCATTTTTATTTTAGATTTTCAAAAACACGATACTAAAATATTCCTTGCTAAATAGTTAATATAGAATTTCATACAAATGAAGTAAAGTGACATTGAGTTGATTTTTCTGAACTCACCTTTAATTTGGTTAAAGTATGCATGTCAGCAATAAAATCCAAAACTTCACCAATGTACTGTCTCATGCATTCCATTGCTGCTGTTCCACACTAAAATATGAAAACAAATGCTCAACTTTAGCCTAAAGCACAATAACATAAAACACCAGGCCAACACCCAATACCAATGGAACTCTGCCCATCTTAAACCAGATAGTCAACTTTCTCCCCTTTCATTCAAAAAAAAAATCCATATAATGTTTCTGGAAAATGATCACATCACAATGGAAAGACACAAACCCTGATAGCCCAATCTACCAGAATAAGTGGTACATTGCAATTATCTAGGTTAGATCATTAGGTTAGACCAGTAAGATGGTTTGCCAGTTTGATACTTCCCACAATCAAATACTCAACTAAAGAAACTATTTGCTTTGGGCTGACTCAACGAAGAGCTCTATGAAGAAGGCTCAAAATCTAAAGATCCCAGGATTTTGATGGAGGGAAGTGATGTCATTAAACTGAAACTGGCATTAAAGCAACATAGGATTTGTTGTGCTAAGGGTTTTGAAAGGCAACTTCAGTTCTAATATAACAGGCAGTCATATGATTCAAACTAGTTTTCTAAAACCTGTTGCTAAATATATTTACATGGAAAGTTACATTTCTCTTTTCTTCCATCCCTTCCTCCCTCTCCCTCTCATACAGTATGTCACATATCAACAGAGAGTAATCTCATTCCCTGCTAGCATGCAACCCAGGGGTTTCTGAAAGGGAATTGTCACACCTGTTTTAGAATGTAAAATGACAGCACCAATTCCTAAATTCAGTCATTACATGTTCATATGCTAACCAGTACCTCCTGTCCAAAGTTACCTATATGGAATTTTAGGGGAAAGAGTGACAGAGCCTGAGGTGGTGAGGTGGAGTCAAAAGAGTAATCAGCTCAGAGTCTCTACATTGCCACAAGCAGACCAAGTCCAACTTTTCTTGAATTCCATTAATCCTTAGCTAGTGCCCAAATAGTGCTAACTAGTTGACTAGATTCCTGTGGATAAGCAGAAGCAATAAACCATTTTAAATCTTAATTAAAACTTAATGTGTGGCCCTGGTCTTTTGCACCTGAGAAGAATGGAGCTACACAAAGAACCAATAAGCTTGACTGTAAATCTTCCCCAGTTACCTTGAGGAAAGATGGGCAGCCTATAAATTTTTATAAATAAATAAGCTAAGGGTTATAAATATGTATAATATCTGATTAATCTTAAGGGGAATATTGCTCACTTAAGAATAATTCATAGATCACTAAATAGTTCCACTGACTGTAGTAAGAATAAAATCAAGATACCATTAGCCTTGGGTTATGTAAATGACATGCTCATAAAGTAAAATGCTGCATGACAGCAGTTCCAGCCATCCCAATTGCCATTATTAAATGAGGACCATGTAGGATATGAAGCAAGAACCTCACATGATTGCACTTCCGACTTTCTACCAGATTCCCCATTGACTTTATTTGTGAAAAATCAGCAGGAAACATAAGAAATCACAGTCACATTACTGGGGAGTGATGGCTGAATGCCAAGGATCAGTCATAAGTATTAGTGTAAGTATCATTTATTCAGTGGCATTGCAATTCTCAATGCTCACTAACAGAGCTGTTGTAACCCGAGGACCCCCTGTATTATATTTTTAATAAGAAAGTTGGAAGTAGAGGGGGGGGGGAACCAAGTCAGAAGGGACCTAATAAATTTTGCAATAATTCAATATAATTAGTATATGGTGGGCATGCAATTATACCTAGCAGCACTTTCAATTTACAAAATCACTGGAGATTAGCTGTTGAAAGTTGGAAGCGGAAAATAAGGAAGCAACAATAGGACTTCCACTGTTGTATTTTAATGACTGACCCAAGTGCTTCTCACTTCTCTGTATAAAATATAAAATCTACATGAAGGTGAATGACACCTCCGCTTTTTGTCTTCTCCGCTGTTCTGCCTATCAGTTTACTTGACAGAACAACAAACAGTAAAAATAAGGTCTCTGAGAGTCCTGTCAAACTATTCTCCATCTTCCAGTCAGTTTGGATGAAGAATTCCATACGCTGCTTCTGTCAGGCTGAACAATTTGATGCTAAAAGAAATTGGGCACTGCCCCCTTGAATACAAATTATTCTATGCCTGTTCTTCTTTATTGCACTGTTTTCCTACATTGTACCAAATACAATTGATTACAATTAGAACAAGCATATTCTATTACATTGCTACCTTTCTACCAGATGCTTCACTTCAGCACAATGCAAAAATCACATCACTTGGAAAATAATATTTGTCATTTGAATTGTGGAAGTTTGAAAAGGTTTGGGATTTCCTTTTGCAAATTGATTCTCCCTAATCTCATTGTCAGAATTCCTCAGGCCAGCACTTCCATGGTTGCATATTGACTGGAGATTCTAGAAGTGGTAGTTCCACCAGAACCGAAGAGTATCAATTGGGGAAATCATGCTCTTCTGCAACACATATTGTACTTAAAAGGAGAGCCATGATATGAACACAAATAGATTTCTACTTCATCAGGTTAAAACAATCACCGGTGCTTATTGAAATAATGGGATTCTTTAAGCCATAATCTTAACACTTTTGGCAAAAGCTAAACAATAAATAATCAGGCTAAAATGGTAATGCTAATTAGCAAGCTACATTTTTGTCGAATTTATTCCATGGATGTAATCCAGTATACAAACTGGTAATTTTCAATGACTGCCGCAGAGGAAAAAATATAACATCTATATCTGGCTCTGTATAAAAACCAGAGTGCAGAAAAATTGGGGTTTTAAATACTTACTCCAGGGAGAGAAGCAATCATTTGCTTGTGTAAGATCATTGATTCGGCCAGTTTTGTCCCAGCATCTGCGCAAACAAACTAATGAAAAATGAAAGGAAAAATGCAGTTATCAGTAAGGTCTCATCTTGCTGATATTTGCGGTTAAATCTGCAGAACAAAATGGCTAAACTATGAATGGGAATGATGTCACTTATTCAGATTCATACTATATAAAAATTGCCATGTATTACTTTATTCCCAGTTCCACATCCACAAATTTAACATTTTTCATTCAGCCTCATTACACAGGCATCCAATCCCGGTGCTATTGTGAATTATAGTTGTTAGCAATGTAGGTTTTCATTTCAGAGCAAAATATTTAAAATGTCTTATCCATTTTCATGTGTTTTCTTTACTGATGTTTTTCTATACTTATTCAAATTAGAAGTAACATTGTATTATTGGGGACAATCTATACACTACTAAAACTTAATTGTGATCTTTACCTGGACAGAACAGGGCTTCACAAGGCAACAATTTTGAACCGAGACACCTCAAATAGGCTAACTTACAGAATGTGTCCAAAATCTGGGATCTATGACTCCCAAAGTTATGAAATTTGGGGACGTCGTGACTGCTTCAATGCTATGGATTGCTGCTCTACTGCTGTTGCAGCCATATGGTCTTCAGTTTCAACACTCTGTGCCAATTTCCCAGCCAATCTCAGAATCCCTCATTCCCTCTCCCACACAACAGCAGTCATTTTTCTGCCTGCTGGGAAGGGAAGTAATGACAAAATGAGAGGGGGGAAAGAGGAAGGGAAGGAAGGAAGGTAGGTAGGTAGGTTTTGGAAGTTATTCCCATTTCCACTGTTTTTTTGCCCATCCATGGTCATTCTGATTCTCTTTAGGTAAGTAAATATCTCTGGAATGGTGACCCAGCAGGTTGCCTAGTATTAACAAATATTCCACAAAGAGGAGAAAACAGATTGTAGAAGAGGCTTTCCACTTTCTCTCACATTCTAAATCTATACAATGCAGTAAATAAGACATTTCTTCAAAGATGGATCCGTTGTGCTAATGCAGTATATAAACATTTCACAAAAGTTGCCTGCCTGCTAAACAGATGGAGAGGAGGACACTGAAATCTATCCAAACCTGAGACATTTTATGCCTGAAGCAAAAAGGAGAACGTGGCACCCCCACATTCTACCTAGATACACCAAGTGTAGCAGTCATATAAACAATGGTTTGCTTTAAAGTTTCGGGGCATCAGAAAAGAATGATGCCAAAGGGCTGGAGGTATTTTCCTCCCCAGTATGCTCAGTATTTGCTGTCTATGCTGACTGCTTTATCTGATGGTCCTTGGGTTCACCTATCTATTTGTTGTCTTTTTCAGAACAAGAGAAGTGCAAACTGAATAATTTGAACACATGGAAAGAGGAAGAATTGTATGAAATTTATTGGTTTTCTGACAGAAACTTCAATAATACTCTTAAGGCATAATTGCCCTAAAATATGTGTAGTAGTAAATGTTGCTGGAACATGCTAGTAATTAATACTATGATATTTCGGAATGATGCTGGCAGCGACGATAAACACATGCCAGTGCGAACAACTATTTTGTGAATGGACAAAGATGGAAGAATTGTAACTTTTCTCAATGAGTACATGTACAATATCACTGACGCTCCTTTTTTTGCCTTGTCATGAGTCAGTAATTAAACAAAATCTTTTTCAGGATCATTTAAATGTGAACAGGTGACACCTACCATGCTTCTGTAAAAAAGCAATCTCCTTTGCTATTAACATTTTTCCTAATGGTATCGCTCTCCTTTCAGGAAGCAGGTAGAGTTCTGCCTGACATCATATGGAAAAGAAGCAGACAAATGCTTCATACGTATTTCCAATGTGCCTCATCACTGCCCATATCAACTGCTTCCAAGGCACCGAGACATCCCAGGCAACAGATTTAATGCTAGAGATATAAAGGAAATCCACACAACAATTGAGCAAAAAAGAGATGGATGTGAGCTGTGCTTCTTCCTGGAAATCTGTTGTCTGCGATAAAAGTTGACAAAGGCTTCAGAGATAGGTGGGTGAGCAGTGGCCCAGGAGACCATTCAGTGCACATTTGAGAAAAGAGAGAAAAATTCTAGCAGTGAAATAGCATCCAGAGATTCAATTCTGAAATAGGTAGGACATTAGGGTGAGGGTGTAAATCAAAATTAGGGTGAGAGTGTGTGTCAAAATTTTCTACACTTAGGTAAGAAAAACCAAAAGTACACATATAAACTGGGTGAAACCAGGCTTAATAGCAGTGACTGTGAGAGAGATCTTGGAGTCTTAGTTGGCAACCAGCTAAATATGAGATAGCAGTGTGTAACAGCAGCCAAAAAAGCCAATGCAATCCTAAATTGCATTGACAGAGGTATACAATTAAGTTCAAGTGAGGTACTAATACCACTCTATAAAGCCCTGGTAAGACCATATCTAGAGTACTGCATCCGGGTTTGGTCACCACAGTATAAAAAAGATGTTGAGACTCTAGAAAAAGTGCAGAGGAGAGCAGCCAGGATGATTAGGGGGACTGGAGATTAAAACATATGAAGAACGGTTACAGGAACTGGGCATGGCTAGTCTAATGAAGAGAAGGACCAGGAGAGACATGATAGCAATGTTCCAATATTTGAAGGGCTGTCACAGAGAGGAGGGGGGGGTCAAGCTATTTTCCAAAGCACCTGAAGGCCAGACAAGGAATAATGGATGGAAACTGACCAAGGAGAGATTCAAAAATAAGGAGGAACTTTCTGACAGTGAGAACAATCAACCAATGGAACAGCTTGCCCTCGGAAGATGTGAGAACTTCATCACTTGAGACTTTCAAGAAGAGATTGGACTGCCATTTGTCAGAAATGGTGTAGGGTCTCCTGCTTGAGCGGGGGGTTGGACTAGATGACCTATAAGATACCTTCCAATTCTGCTAATCCATTAAAGTTGCATTAAGCCTAACTTGGCATCTTCTGTCTTGCTACTTTCCCATTGTTAAGTGTTGCTAAATGTCTGAAAGGCGTCATGTTGGGGAAGTCTGCCCTAGAAAGTAAAGTACAGATCTGGTAGAAAAACAATGACATACTAGAAAGTACTGGGGAAAGACATTACATATGATGAAAGATCTGGAGAATGTGATAGTTACAGAAAGATAGAATGAGATGTGTATAATTAGCACTGAGAAGAGATAATTAGGAAATTATGATAGCCATTTTTAAACTCTTGAAGAGTATGCTGTCACATAAATAGTACACCACTTTTGTTTTTTGTTGCAGCAGACAGTGGAACTCAAATAAAGAGTTTTAAATTATAAAAGAAAGAAAGAAATATTAGGTAGGAGGAGTTTGGATGGTATCTAGCCAGCTATGCTGTAGGAGAGGATTGATTTTACCATCACCAGTTTGGCCTAGATGATTTTCTATAATGTTTTTTAATTTGACATTAATCTTTCTCTTGACCATCCATAGATAATGTTCATGTAGTCACTGAATCACAATTAGCAAAGTGAGAAAAGATATAACTTTGAAATACTGGAGAGATATTATGATCAGCATTTTTGGTTTACATCTTCATATAGAAGCAGGAAAAGCTTTCTTGGGAAAATCAACTTCCTTATCCTAAACTTAGTCATATTTACTTACAGGGTCTCTTCCTCCCTTCTTTAATTTGGGAAGCTCACTTATAAATAAGAATTTGCCTCCAAATGTTTTTTATTTACCAAGACACAATATGTAACCTTTAGTATAATGTTGTGAATCGATAACAGAAAATTGGCAAGACCGGCAACCTTGCCAATTTACTTATTTGATTTATAGCCCATCTTTCCTCAAGAGCTCATCTGACAAGAAAGAAGATACAGTAGATGGTACTCTTTGAACTTAAAGTTTCTTTTTACAAATGTACAAATTAAGAACAAAGAACCTAAGAGAAGCTTTGCTAATCCAACATTGTATGCCTCACAATAAATATATTCAGGAAGCTCGTAAACAATAGAAGAGTGGGTAGGATGTGAATAGTTGCTCTTTAGCAATTGGTATTTAAGTATGCTGCCTGTGACCAAGTAGTAAACAACCAACAACTATCAATAGCCTAATATTTAATGAACTTGAGTCTCCTTAATAAAAAAACTTGCTTGGGGGGTTTAAGTCCATTGCAAAATTAATAAAGATGGAAGCTCTTCCATTCTTTCTGCCATCATAAGACTGCCATTTCCATCTCTTTTTGTATAGCATAGATTCTGTTTCTATGTTTAATAATTCTTGGCTGTATTGTGCAGGACCTTCATACTGCTTAGAGTTAATACTGCAAGACAGTAGATTTGAACTGATTGTAAATCTTGACTTGTGAACATAGATCATAACCCAACATTCTGTACAGTTGCACTGCTTTGTCTTCGTACAAAACAGTATAGGTTTTCTTCAACAAATGTGTCAATCTAAAAAACTCAAAGATGTACTCAAAGTACATCCCCAAAAAACGTATTGAGGGCTGTTCATACTTGGTAAAGAAGATCCTACTGATTTCCATCTTCTTTCCTTGGAGCCAAGAATTCGTGGAATAAAATAACTGAACAGATGTCACTTATTCAAGGAAAAGTGTTTTACATTTTAAATTACAACCACCTGTCAGTGGTCTACTGCAGAATGAGTGGTCCAGCACTTTACTATACCAGAACAAGAACCATCTGAAACAGAAGGAACCAAGATGGCCCATGGCGTGATACACAGTCACAGCCCTTAGAATAGGGGTGTCAAACTCAAGGCCTGGGGGCTGGATCCGGCCCACAAGGTACTTAGGTCTGGCCCACAGGGCCACCCTGGAAGCTGAGAAGGACCAACCTGCAGTGCTTTTGCCAGTGAAACGGGTTCCTGAGCTCCGTTTTCAGCTGCCACGGCCTCCTGCAACCTTCTGCCAGCGAAAATGGAGTTTGAGAGGGCAGCATGCGGCAGGGGGTTGCAGGAGGCCATGGCAGCTGAAAACGGAGCTCAGGAACCTGTTTAGCTGGCAGAGCACTCGGGCCGCCACAGGCACCCCCGACACAGGTAACGTTGAGATGGCCACGCCCACCCCAATCCCTGGAAGTCAAACATAACCCTGATGCAGCCCTCAATGAAATCAAGCTTGACACCCCTGCCTTAGAACAATTACAACAGAAGAACACACCACACAAAGCAAGTTTTTGTTTTTAATAGAATATCCTTAGCAATTATCTAAATCTTTCCAGCTTTTCCTAAAAAGCAAAAAATAGATACTCCTGTTAAATTTTATATAAATATGTTGGTATTTTAGTTAATATTAACTAATCAATAAAAATATAGTTTTTCATTGGTATGAATGTGAATTCATGGTGTAAAGCTGGGTTCTAGTTCTCTATTCCATGCCTCCCGTATTCCTCAGTGTGCAAAACCGGTCAGTCCAAGAACCAACAGTTTTGAAGAATGCTGGAATATTCTGTTACCTCTTTGGACCATGCTAAATTTCCTTCTAGTGTAGTTCCAGCATAGGAAAACCTACTTGCCAATATCATTTGTTTTGAATGCATCCCCGTTTCGGAGATAGAATAACTTAAGATAAGAATATGTATAAGCCAGGTGCTTCAAATAGGGGGGGGGGGGAGAGCCTGTCAATCATGAGGAATGATGGGTGACCCTAGGAGCAAATTTGCAGAGCTTGGCATTTTGCCATGGGCCAGCCTGGTCACTTCTGTTTCAGCTGATTGTCATTTTGACATGGTTAAGTGCCAGTGATTGCCAGAGCAGTCACTCTGCGTTAGAGGTCAGCCCCTGCCAGGTGGCTGTATATAAAAATGTAAAACAATTTGACTTGAATAAGTGACATCTCTTGTGTTCTTCCACTTCAGCCCTTGTAATGTGAATCCTTTAACCTCAAAGAAGAACTGTTGCGATGAGCAGGGTCTTGTTTACCAAACATGAAGAGCTCTCCGTTAATCTTTTGGAATGGAGCATTTTCTATTCAGATTACCCGCTTGTTGAAGAAAACTTGTACCATTTGATATGTAGCCACAGAATTTGGGGATACAATCTGCGTTCACAATTTCAGATTTCCAATTAGGTCAATTCTACTGTCCTACACTACCACTTCTTATAGAATAGAGTAGAGTAGAGTAGAGTAGAGTAGAGTAGAGTAGAGTAGAGTAGAGTAGAGTAGAGTAGAATAGAATAGAATAGAATAGAATAGAATAGAATAGAATAGAATAGAATTCTTTATTGGCCAAGTGTGATTGGACACACAAGGAATTTGTCTTTGGTGCATAAGCTCTCAGTGTACATATGGAGAATAAAATACATTCATCAAGAATAAAAAGATACAGTGATAGTTAAGGTTAGTAAAAAGCTATCAAAGAATATTATTATGTCTAGGAGCAATTCTGACCCCATTTGTAAAATATATGAGGAACCTGTGCTTTTTAAAAAATTCCTAAAGAAGAAAATAGTTTTAAAAATCCTAGAACCATTTACATTAGACTCCGTGACAGTAGCTTCTAAACAATACAAGTTGGGCAAAAAGATATAAATAAAGTGTAATTGTGGAATATTTCAGTATTTATTAGACGCCTGTCTAGATTTATGTCTTTAAGAATAATGCAGATTTGATTTACGAATCAAATAATTTTTACTTCTGCTAGTACAGTCACCTTGGGAAAAAAGATGAAGGGGAGTTATGGTTCTGTACCTGCCAAGTTGAGTAGTGCCTCAACCACATAATACTTAGTTTATTTATTTATTTATTATTCATTTGTTTATCAAACATGTATAAGATAACAAGTATAGGTATGAACATAAACATGAACAAAGGAAGTAAATACAGAAAAATGGGGACTGTATAGGTGCGCTTATGCACACCCCCTTTGTGGACCTTTTAAGAATGGGGTGGGGTCCACGATAAACAGTTTGAGATTGAAGCTGTGAGGGTTTGAGGCTGTAACAAGGAGTTGGGTAGAGCATTCCATGCGTTGACCACTCTGTTGCTGAAGTCGTATTTTCTGCAGTCGACTTTGAAGCGGTTTACCTTGAGTTTGCATTGGTTGTTTGCCCATGTATTATTATGGTTGAAGCTGAAGAAGTTGTTGACAAGCAAGACATTGTAGTCGGATCAGTTGCAGTCGGTTGCAAGCGCGTCACTTGTGGGGTGCCCCAGGGGTTGGTTCTCTCACCCCTCTTGTTCAACATATATATGAAACCGCTGGGCGAGATCATCCGTGGTTTTGGGGTACAGTATCTTCAATATGCTGATGATACCCAACTTTTCATCTCTACCTCAAACCACCCAAACGATGCCCTTGACATGATGTCCCGATGCCTGGAGGCTGTGCGGATCTGGATGGGGAGGAACAGGCTCAAGCTCAATCCCTCCAAGACTGAGTGGCTGTGGTTTCCGTCATCCCGATTTGTGCATCTTGTTCCATCTTTGATGATAGGGGGAGAAATTTTACCCCCCTCAGAGAGGGCCCGCAAACTGGGAGTCCTCCTGGACACGCGGCTTAGTTTAGAAGAACACCTGATGGCCGTGACCAGGGGGGCCTTTTACCAGGTTCACCTGGTACGTCAGTTCCACCCCTTCCTGGATCGGGATGCTCTATTTACAGTCACTCATGCCCTCGTCCTTTCTTGCCTGGACTACTGCAACGCTCTCTACATGGGGCTGCCCTTGAAGAGCATCCAGAGGCTTCAGCTGGTCCAGAATGCGGCCGCGCAGGTTATCATGGGGGTACCTAGGTGCTCCCATGTTACACCCCTTTTAGACAGCCTGCACTGGTTGCCAGTTGTTTTCCGGGTGCGATTCAAGGTACTAATTATGACCTTTAAAGCGCTCCATGGCTTAGGCCCAGGGTACCTGCAAGAACACCTACTGCCACCAGTAGCCTCCCACCATCCAGTGCCATCCCACAAAGTTGTCCTCCTCAGGGTGCCATCGGCCAGACAGTGTCGGCTAGCGACCCCCAGGGGGAGAGTCTTCTCTGTGGGAGCACCTTCCCTCTGGAATGAGCTGCCCCCGGAGCTTTGCATAATCCCCGACCTCCGGTCCTTCCGACACGCCCTAAAAAGTTGGCTTTTCCAGCAAGCCAGCCTGGCCTGTTAATTTTATCTAATTTTTAAAAAGTGTTCTATTAATTCGGTTTGTTTCTTGGATTGTTTCTAATTTTCTTTTAAGTTTTGTAATATGTGTTTTTTAATGCTGTACGCCATCCTAAGTCCTTTGGGAGAAGGGCGGCATATACATCCAATAAAACAAACAAACAGATAATTTTGTGTACTGTGCTTAGATCGAACCACAGGCAGCGCAATTCCAGATTGACCAAGCCCAAAATTTCAAGCCTGGTGGCATAGGGAATTCTATTGTGAGTAGAGGAGTGGAGTACTCTTCTCATAAAATACCTCTGAACCCAATAGTTATTTTAATCCAGGAAAAAGTTAAAGAAACAATTGGTCCATTGCTGGGAGAAAGTGGCAAGAAGGTGACAAGCAATAGGGAGAAAGCAGAACTATTTAATTCATGTTTTGCATCTGTCTTTACACAAAGGGATAAAACAGTCCAACCTATCAAAAACAGCACCACAAAAATCAGATTAGGAACACAAGTTGAAATAGGGAAGACGAGTTCAAATCACCAGGACCGGATGGATTACACTCCAGGTTCTGAAAGAACTGGCAGACAAAATCTCAGAACCACTGAACTATATCTTTCCTGGAGCACCGGGTAACTACCAGAGGTCTGGAAAAGAGCTGATGTGATTCAACTTTGTTTCCCAAAAAGTAGAGAAGGGAACAAGGGGATCAGCCATATTGGACTTAATTGTCACTAACAGAGAGGAAATGATAGAAGGTGTTGAAGCCACAGGAACCCTGGGGGCAAGTGACCATGCAATATTGGAATTCAACATTATGCAAACACAAAGTGAAGACTAGAGTCGTAGTAGTATAACAAAGTGAAACTAGAGTCTTGGATTTTAAGAGAGCTAATTTCAATAAACTTAGAGAGAGCTTGGGAAAAATTCCATGGATGAGAATCCTCAAAGTGAAAACAACTCAAGAAGCTTGGGAAATTTTGAAAAATGAGATTACAAAAGCCCAGTCTAGCACAATACCAATGAAGAAGAAAAATAACAGCTCCCAAAAGAAACCATAAAGAGCTGCATAAAGAACTCTCTGACAAATTGAAAGACAAAAAAGATAAGTATAAAAAGTGGAAAGCGGGGGGGAGCATAACTAAGGCAGAATATCAGCAAATAGCCCAAGCATGTAAAGATGAAGTGAGGAAAGCTAAAGTTCACAATGAAGAAAGGCTTGCCACAAAAGTAAAAAATAACAAAAAAAGCTTCTTCCAACATGTTAAAAACAAGAAAAAAGTTAAGGAAACAATTGGTCCATTGCTGGGAGAAAGTGGCAATAAGGTGACTAGCAACAAGGAGAAAGCAGAACTATTTAACTCATGTTTTGCATCTGTCTTTACACAAGGGGATAAAACAGTCCAACCTATCAAAAGCAGCACCACAAAAATCAAATTAGGAACACAAGTTGAAATAGGGAAGAAAATGGTAAGTGAGCACCTGTCTACCCTAGACGAGTTCAAATCACCAGGACTGGATGGATTACACTCCAGGGTTTTATTTATTTATTTATTTATTATTCGTATTTATAGACCGCCCCCTCTCCCGAAAGGGACTCGGGGCGGTGTACAGTCACTAAAATGCGTTATAAAATACATACATAAAACAGTTAAATAATTAAATACGTAGGTAGGTGGAGGAGGTTGCAAGACTGTATATAGAATAATAAATATAGTACATTAAGAGCTCTAATAACCCAGGAGTTAAAATATTACCCAAAATTACCCATTAAAATATATCCACCGGGAGGTAAAAACTAAGAATGTGCCAGGCCAGCTAATCGAAACAGGTGAGTCTTTAATTTTTGACGGAAGGAACGGAAGTCAGTGGTAGTTCTAATATCGGGGGGAGGTCATTCCAGAGGGTTGGGCCCATCACAGAGAAGGTCCTACCCCTAGGCGTCGCCCGCTGGCGCTGCCTAGTGGACAGCACCAGTAGAAGTCCCTCCCTGTGAGAGCGGATTGGTCGTAGGGATGTGTGCGGGAGGATACGATCCCGCAGGTAACTGGGTCCTGTGCCATGGAGCGCTTTAAAGATGGTAATCAATACCTTGAAACGCACCAGAAAAACCACAGGCAGCCAGTGCAGCTCGCGCAGGAGAGGTGTCACGTGGGAGTATCTTGAGCTCCCCATAATCACCCGCGCGGCTGCGTTCTGGACTAGCTGTAGTCCTCGGATGCGTCCCAAGGGAAGCCCCATGTAGAGGGCATTGCAGTAGTCCAGGCGAGACGTCACCAGCGCATGAGTGACCGTGCGTAGGGCATCCCGGTCCAGTAGGGGGCGCAATTGACGCACCAGGTGAACCTGGTGGAACGCCCCCCTTGCCACGGCTGCCACATGGTCATCCATAGACAGCCGGGCATCTAGGAGGACGCCCAAATTGCACGCCCGCTCCACAGGGGGGAGTTGTTCACCCCCTATGGCCAGCGATGGAGTTAGCTGGCTGAACCGGGGTGCCGGTAGCCACAGCCACTCAGTCTTGGAGGGGTTGAGTTTGAGTCTGTTGTCCCCCATCCAGACCCTGACGGCTTCCAAACACCGGGACATCACTTCGACAGCCTCGTTGGGGTGGTTTGGGGTTGAGATGTACAGCTGCGTATCATCAGCGTACAGATGGTATTCAACCCCCAAACCACGGATGATCTCCCCCAGTGGCTTCACATATGCGTTGAACAGGAGGGGCGAGAGGACCGACCCCTGCGGCACCCCACAAGAGAGTGGCCTCAGGGTCAACCTCTGCCCCCCTGTCAACACACATTGCGTCCGGTCAGAGAGGTAGGAGCCGAACCACCGTAGAATGGTGCCTCCGACTCCCATCCCCCCCAGCCAGCGCAATAGGATACCATGGTCGATGGTATCAAAAGCCGCTGAGAGGTCTAATAGGACCAGGATAGAGGAACAACCTCTATCTCTGGCCCTCCAGAGATCATCGACCAACGCGACCAAGGCTGTCTCCGTGCTGTGCCCGGGTCGGAAACCGGACTGGCGTGAGTCTAGATATTCGGATTCGTCGAGGTGTCGCGGAAATTGCTGCGCCACCACATTCTCAACAACCTTCGCCAAAAAGGGAAGGTTGGAGACTGGACGGTAATTAGCTAGTTCCGTTGGGTCCAGTGAAGGCTTCTTGAGCAGGGGCCTCACCACCGCCTCTTTCAAGGCGGTTGGCAAGGATCCCTCACCCAACGAAGCGTTCACCAGGCCCAGAAGCCAGCCTCGTGTCGTCTCCCAGGATGCCAGTACTAGCCAGGAGGGACACGGGTCCATTGAACATGTGGTGGGTCGCAGCCGTCCACATAACCTGTCCAAATCCTCGGGGGCAACAGAGTCAAACTCCTCCCAGAGTGGTCTCACAAGACTCGCTGTTGACGGCTCGTCCGGTCCACTGAAGGGGGCCCATCCGCTCCGGATCTGAGCGACTTTGTCCTGCAGATATTCCCCAAACTCCTCTGCTCTTCCCTGCAGGGGTGCCCCCCGCGTCCTCTGTGATAGGAGGGAGCGGGTCACCCGAAACAGGGCGGCAGGGCAGTTATCGGCGGACGCAATAAGGGCGGCACAATGTCTATGTTTGGCCGCCCTTAATTCCACAAGGTAAGTCCGCAAGTAGGCTCTTACCTGTGCTCGATCAGATTCGGAGCGTGAGGACCTCCACCTGCTCTCTAGACGTCTCCTGTGGCGTTTCATCACCCTCAGCTCCTCGGTAAACCAAGGAGCCCGGGTGGATCGCTGCCGCAGGAGACGTCGCAAAGGCGCAACCCGGTCCAAGGCCCCAGCCGCCGCCCTATTCCAGGTGGCCGCTAGGTCCTCCGACCGGGAGCGGGTCAGGGCTATAGGTATTGGCCCAAGCTCCGTCTGGAATCTATCCGGTTCCATCAGGTGCCTGGGGCGGTACCAGCTTAGACAGTCTGGTTCCGCCTCCTCACGGTGGGAGGTAGCGCCAGGGAAGTTCAGCCAGAGAGATGAGTGATCAGACCATGACAGGGGCGTGATGACTAAATCCCCCATTCCCAGATCACTCGTCCACTGCTCAGATACAAAAACAAGATCCAGTGTGTGACCACCTTCGTGAGTGGGGCCCTGAACTAATTGGGTCAGGTCCATGGCCGTCATGGAAGCCATGAACTCCCGAGCCAACTCAGAAGCCTCTCCCGTCGACGGCAAGTTGAAATCTCCCATAACCAGAAGCTTGGGGGTCTCAACTGCCGTTTCCGAGATCAGCTCGAGGAGCTCGGGCAGGGCTGCTGATGCATAGCGAGGAGCCAAGTATACAATCAGCAAGCCCCACTGCCTCCCTGGGCCCCATTTCACACCAAGGGACTCACACCCGGGTATCTGAGGAACAGTGAACTCTCTCGGCTCCAAACATTCCCGAATAACTACCGCCACCCCACCACCCTTACCCAGGGCCCGGGGCTGATGAAATGCCCGGAAACCCGGTGGGCACATTTCCACGAGGGGCAAACCGCCCTCGTGGCCCAACCAGGTCTCCATTATCCCTGCAAGGTCTAGCTCCCCCTCTGAGATCAACTCATTGATGAGGGGGGCCTTGTTAATCACAGACCTTGCATTGCAAAGCATCAGCCGCAGGCCCTGGCTCTGTAGCTCCTGACCACCCAGACTGCGGGGGTTGGTACAAACGACCGGGCGTAGCCAGCAGCCACGGTCTCCCAACCGACCTTGGGATCTTCTCCTGTCCTCGCATCCCCCTCTCCCCACGACCGTTGTAATAAAACAACCCTCCGTTGAAATGACCTTTTCTTTCCCCCCCCACCTCGTTCCCTTCCTTCCTGGACTCACCTGTTTGCCTGGCACTGGCTTCCCTCCCAGTCTGATGGACCCTCCCCCCCACCCTGGAACCCCCTAAAAAAGATACAAAGCATTTAATTAAAAAACCCCTTAGCTTCCGTTTCCTGCACCTCTCGGGGTTGACAAACCCGTCATCGAGGCGGGCCCTTGAGAGAGCCAAGGGCCATGCCTGCGAGAGAGGGGCCTCCCGCAGGCGGAGCAGGTCTGACCTCAGGTAAATTGATATAAAAATCCAGTGGGGTTAAGGTGCTGCAGATGGTAACAAAGTCAGTAGGGGGGGGGGTAAGAGGCAGAATCCTGTTCGTATTTGGATGAGGATAGGAGGGGGGGGGCAGATAGAAGTCCAAATGTCCAGATGGTGCAGGCATAATAGAGGTGGCAAAGATGATAAACGATGATAAAAGATGACAAAAGTGGGTGAAAGCCCTATATGGTCCCGAGTGGGCATAGGATGGTCCCAGGTGAGCATGAGCTCATGGACAGAAGTCTAGGGTCCTCAGTGGGTGGGGGGCGTTCTTAGCCTAGGCCTGCTTAATCCAGGCACCACTCCGGCCTCTCCATGGCCCTAGGCCCGATCTTCCGGTAGCTTCTGCTGTTCTAGACCACCCCCAGCCATCGTCCTGTAACTCCAGACTCTGTCCTGGCTCCCTCCCAAAAAGCCCAAAAAACTTCATATTCCAGGCTCTCACCCAGCGTTCCAATATCCTGATGTTAAGCCTTCGGCGTCTTCTTATTAGTGCTGGCTGGTCTGCAGGCGGGGGGAGCCACCAAGGGGCGCTCGGAGATAGCAGATCTTCAGCAAGGCCCCCTGGCAGCGGCGTCTCCTCTCCCGTTCTTCTCATTGCCGCCGCTGCCGTCTCTGCCGTTTACTCAGCTGCTCAGCTGCTCAGTTCCATTCTGCTCAGCCAGTCCCGGCCCTGCCAGTCACTCTCACGGACGTCTCTTTACTCTTTACTCCCTCCGCCATCGCCTGCGCCAAACATATGCGCGCCGTCGCCGTTCCTCTTCCTGCCTTCAGCCCCCGGCCCCCGCATCCATTTTCCAGCCTCTCACCTCTCTCTGGCCTCTCTCTGGTCTCCCCGGCCTCCCCGACCACCCTGACGGACCGAAATAGGTCCAAAGCAGGCCAGGGTGGTTCAGCAGTCCAACTCTCGGCCCTCGGATGGAACGGGGGCCGGCAGCAACCCCTTCCCCCCCATTGGGGCTCCGCTATAGTTCTTGGCGCTCAAGAGGCGACCGCCATCGCCGGAAGCTCCTCCTCCAAAAACTCTGAAGGAACTGGCAGACGAGATCTCAGAACCACTGAACTATATCTTTCAGAGATCCTGGAGCACCGGGAAACTGCCAGAGGACTGGAAAAGAGCTGATGTGATTCCCATCTTCAAAAAAGGGAAAAAATTAGATCCAGGAAACTACAGACCTATCAGCCTGACCTCAATACCAGGAAAAATTCTGGAAAAAATAATCAAGCAAAGAATTAGCAAACACCTAAAAGCAAACAAAGTAATAACCAAAACGAACATGGGTTTGTCAAAAACAGATCATGCCAGGCTAATCTTATTGCATTCTTTGATAATGTGACAAAATTAGTGGACCAGAGGAATGCCGTCGATATAGTTTACTTGGACTTCAATAAGGCATTTGATAAGGTAGACCATAACCTACTACTAGATAAAGTAGAAGAATGTGAGTTAGACAGCATCACCACCAGATGGATTTGTAACTGGCTGACCAACCGCATTCAACGTGTAGTCCTCAATGGAACTGCATCTACATGGAGAGAAGTATGTAGTGGAGTACCCGAAGGCTCTGTTTTGGGCCCAGTACTCTTCAACATCTTCATTAATGATTTGGATGAGGGAATAAATGGGGAACTTGCAGATGACACCAAGCTGGCAGGAATAGCCAACACTCCAGAAGATAAGCTAAAGATACATAAGGATTTTGACAAACGTGGGCACTATCTAATAAAATGAAATTCAATGGTGAAAAGAGTAAGGTTCTACGTTTAAGCAACAAAAATGAAATACACAGGTACAGTATAGGTGGTACCTTGCTCAACAGTAGTAAATGTGAAAGGGATCTTGGAGTCCTAGTGGATAACCACTTAAATATGAGCCAGCAGTGTGCAGCAGCTGCCAAAAAAAGCCAACACAGTTCTAGGCTGCATCAACAGAGGGATAGAATCAAGATCATGTGAAGTGTTAATACCACTTTATAATGCCTTGGTAAGGCCACACTTGGAATACTGCATTCCGTTCTGGTCGCCACGATGTAGAAAAGATGTGGAGACACTAGAAAGAGTGCAGAGAAGAGCAACAAAGATGATTAGGAGACTGGAGACTAAAACATATGAAGAACGGTTGCAGGAACTGGGTATGTCTAGTTTAATAGAAAGAAGGACTAGGGGAGACATGATAACACTGTTCCAATATCTCAGGGGTTGCCACAAAGAAGAGGGAGTCAAACTATTCTCCAAGGCACATGAGGGTAGAACAAGAAGCAATGGGTGGAAACTAATCAAGGAGAGAAGCAACTTAGAACTGAGGAGAAACTTCCTGACAGTGAGAACAATTAATCAGTGGAACTGCTTGCCTCCAGAAGTTGTGAATGCCCCAACACTGGAAGTCTTTAAGAAGATGTTGGATAAGCTGTCCAGTCTCTATACTGACTGATCTCTCTATTTTATAAACTATGTCTCCAAAAAGACCACCACCTGGAAAGCCTGGCTTTGCTACCTCTGCACCGACATCTGCAACATCCAGTCCTGCCACACAGTCAAAGATTACAGAACTGATGCAACCTAAGAATACAGAGATGGATTTGCAACAAATGCTTCAGCAACTCATACAGGGCCAGGAAGAAATTAAGAAACAATTAAAGGAAATGAAGGAGGAAATTAAAGAGAATCAAGTCCAAATTTATAAGAACTCACAGAGACTGGACCTTGTGGAGGGTGGGGTGGCGGAGGCGAGGGGGGGGGGTAGAGGCTCTACAGAAGGGTAACAAAGAACTTGATATCCAACAAATGAAAACAGAGTTTGAGAGAATGTCCTTTTATCTTAGATTTCAAAATGTTATAGAAGCAGATGGGGAAAATATAAGGGACATTATGACTAATATCTTAGCTGAATACATACACAAAGATAAACAACAGATGGAATGGGAGATAGATCTGGTTTATAGAGTGAATTCAGCATATGCCAGAACACACAATGTACCCAGGGAGGTCCATATTAAATTCCTTAGGAAAAGCACAAGGGACGTAATTCTGGGTGTACAAAGGGGGCAAGCATTGACATATCACGACAGGGAGATAACCATCTTGAAGCAGATCCCAAAAAAAAATTAGGGAGAAAAGGAGAAATTATTCGCAATTGGCGAATAAATTATACCAGAAAGGGGTGTGGTTTAGATGGTTGATGCCTGAAGGGATGCTGATATTCTGGGAGGAGACAAGAATCAGAATCAATACACCCATAGAAGCGCAGGCCTTTATGGAAAAAAATAAAGCGAACCTAGAAAAAACAGAAGACTCTTCAACGGTCACGCAGGACACGGGAGGGGCCGGAGCTCTGCCAGCGGGGGGAGAAGGGGCAACACCAAGAAAGCTCAGATCACAAAAATGAATAAGAAAATCACATTGTTATAAACAGTCCGAAAGTAATAATGAAATTATATCTAGACTATATATCATAATATATAAGCTGATTGAAAAAAATTTTTCTTTTAGAATCAATATGCTGATTTTATATGATCATGTATTAATGTTTTATACTTAGATGTATCTTATGAGTTTGGAGGAAGGGGGCGTCTGCCACACTTGCAACTGCCAAAATTTGTACACCATTCCACCTACCCTTTTCCTTATAAATGTTCTAAAAAACCAATAAATGTTTTTGGAAAAAAAAAAAAGAAGATGTTGGATAGCCATTTGTCTAAAACGGTATAGGGTTTCCTGCCTAGGCAGGGGCTTGGACTAGAAGACCTCCAAGGTCCCTTCCAACTCTGCTATTGTATTGAATTGTAAAATATTCTTAAATTTCAATTCAATGCTGTTCCATAGAAATGAGAGATTCTGGGCTCACAGCGATCACATTCCGTTTTTTCTACTGCACTTGAAATGTTCACTCTTCAATGTTACTTTATTTTTACATAAATAAACTAACTGCGTGGGGAAAGATAAGATTTAAAAGCTGTCTTCATTTCTTGTCTACTTTGCAAAATATATTTTCAACCATTGATGCTAATACTTGCACTTCATTAATATTTTCCTCTTCTGTTATGCAAATCAGAATAGCTGGTGCTAGGAACATCATGCATGTTTTAATTACAAAATGATTATAAAGAACTCTAAATGGAAAGTTTTATTATATTGTCCTTGGAGAGCATCCCATTTGCAAATTGCTTGGTATTTGTTCCAGCTGAGAATTTAAAACATGAGAGATCACCAAGAACAAATATACAGGATAAGGAAATACAGTGGACATATAGCCATAAATATAACAGACTTGAACTGACACAAAGATAAAATGCTTCACAGCATGAAGTATTTTGCAGAAAGGTGAATTTGGCTGCCTCAAGTGGCACAATTTAGTAGGATGGATGACAGCATGTAATGGTACTTCAATAGTGCAGCATTTTTTTTTTAATCCCACCTCAAACCTTTCAAACAGTGAAGAGAAAAAGGACAAACATTTTCACTGGAAAACTATTACAATATTTGTTTGTACCTGGACCAAGAGCAGCAGATTGGTGTCTGGCAAAGGCGACTTTAACTTCAAAGCTTGCAGTAACTCTAAGATGACACTGCGGGATAAGTAGAACTTATCCCTTTCCTAAAATAAAGGAAATTAGTGTTAATCATATTTTTAGTATCAGGGGGGTGTGGGGGTGGGTGGGTGGGGGGTGGGTATGCACAGTTATTTCTACCCATATTTTCCTGCATAGACATGGTGTACCCCAAATCAGGGGTCATGGACAATTTGTTATATAAATTACATTAAATGTTTGAACTGGTAGCCATTTTCTTCTAAACTTTTCTTAATGGCCGATGATTTTCCTTACTGATGAATGCTCTTTAAACATGCCTATGTATAATAAGGTGTTTGCAAATTTTAATACAATGGTCTCCTTTAGATCATCTACTACTGGACTGTGGCACCTGACTTTTGCTGCACTCTGTCACATATCTGCAGTCTGCATGGATGTGTGTATATATGCATATTTATGTGCTAGTTTGCATATACCCTATGTAAATGTTTGGATACTGAACATCCTATATTTCCTCCCCTCTCCCTTTTACTTCTGTGACAACTGCTATTCTGTTCTAAAAGTCCCACAAGTGTCCAGATCAAATGTAAGGAAGGAGGACAGATGAGCTGCAGACAGAAACAGCCACTGGTGGAAACAGCCTCTCATTTCCCTGAGTGAAAACATCATTGTAGAGGAGTTTAGAATATAGGATCTCAACTATAGAATATGAATGAAGATATTAACTCAAAGCAGAATTGGGGGGGGGGGTGAATCCTGAGAATCATAACAGTGACGTGCGGTGAGGTTTATGGCTGGTGAGGCTGGTGACGTCATCAGGAAGGCGGGGAATGGGACCACGTGTGCTGGAGGCTCAGGCTGCCTCAGCCTCCAGCACACGTGATCCCATTCCCCGCCTTCCTGAGCGTGCTCCGCCGGCTCGCGCTCCGCAGTCCTTGAAAGCGACTGGGGAACGACGAGAACCTTCCTGCCTCTGCTGGACTTTGCGCGCTCCTCGCGACTGCATATTATATGCAGGTTATTATAAAAGCTCCAAAACAGAGCTCTGAAACACTGTTTGGCAACTCTTAGCCTACTTTGATGCCCTTGTGTGAAAGGGTAGCATTCCAGACAGTGCTACGAAAAAGACCATCCTTTCTTAAATTAAAACACTTATTATGCAAGGATGCCGCCCTTTTTATTTTGCTCATAAAATGAGCACCAAAGAGAGGAAATGCCTTATATTTGGAAGTGTTAGAATGTATCTCTACTTAAACAAATTACACATAGTTCATGATGACTGGGGGGAGGAGGGGACTGCTTCTTTCTTCTTGACATCTAGAGAATAGCTGCCAAATTGGTAAAAAAAAAAAAAATTACAGAGCTAAATGGGCAAAATGTTTAACTGGCATAAAATAGTTCAGATGTTCCTCTCTGCTTGTAACAAAAACGAAAGACTTTACTAAAAGAAATCCTGCCTTGGGAAATTGATTATTACCTAACCTTTTGTGGCCTTTAACTACTGAACAACTGTGTGTGTTCTTAAAAAGAAGCCTTTCGCTAGGGTTTGTTCATTTTTACTAGGTCATAACTGAGCAAGAGCAATATTGGGTATGTTAAATTGAGCTTGGCCTGCTCAACTGCTATTTTAACCACTACACCATGCTATTTTTCAGTTGATTGGATGCATTATGGACACTTGTGATGTTTCATTATCATCTGCTTCCCATTAAAATTGGTGCCAAGTGCAAATTAAGAGTAGGATAAAATCTACAAAGCCTCTAGATTGGAAATACTTCAGATGGTATTTTTTGTCCAAAGAAGAGTATATATCACTCTTTTGCAGGATTAACATCGGATCACAGTACTTTTATCCCAAATTCATAGTAGTCTGTCATATGATATGCAGCTCTTGCTGCTACTGCCAAATCCTGATAGTTATTTAACAGGATGCAAGCCAGGGGTGAAATCAACTTACCTTCGCTACCAGTTCATAAATGTGAGCACACGCGCCACCTCCACGCATGCGCCACCCCCGTGCATGCGCAGGACCTTCCACGCATGCACAGAGCATCAAAAATGACATGATGATATTCAGGTGGGTGGGCAGAGCCTGCTACTGAGCACGCCTGCAAAGGTAAGTAGAACAGCGAAGGAGAGAGTCCGCTGTGCCACGCGATTTAGGTTAGCTAGAAAGCAGGAAATCCGACGATTCTAGCGAATATGAATTACAGCTGATCGTCTGAAATACCAGTTTGCCCAAACTGGTAGCATTATTTTACTACTGGTTTGGGCGAACCGGTCTGGACCAGTAGCATTTCACCCCTGATGCAAGCCCATTCAATGGATTCCTTTTCTCTCTTAGTGAGTTATCTTAAATCTGAAAACAAGGAAGTCAACTTAAATTTGCCAAATCATTTAAAATAATTGTTGTAAATCTTTCACGTATAACCCTACTCCTAACTAGAGGATTATAGCATCTTTCATTTAAAAAATAAAACAGATTTGCCTAAATCACTGTTCTGCTGGAAAGCATAACAAGGTACTGTTTCATCTCTCCCTAAAGAATTTTAAAGCAGCTACAATTGAATTACCTTTGTGAAAGCTCGGTGACATAAGCCACACAGTTCAATCAAATAAGCCAGGGTAAAGATGGCATTCTGAATGACAAAGCTCAGCAATTTTGAAAATGGCTCCAGCAGGCTCTGTAATAATAACACCAATAATCATAATTATGTCAGAACATTTCCATGCCTCTGCAAAATGCACAATGCACATGTTATGAAATTTTCCACCCTAACAAAGCTTTTATTTTTCACTTGGAAGGTGCAAGGCGGTGGCCGTCCAAGCTGATTCATCTCATGGCTGATACTCAGGAATTTCCCAGCCAGTACCTTGAATGAACCTCTGGAGGATGTTTCAGGGGGAAATGGAACTTTCCCTCTGGGATAGTCACTAGATAAATGCTAAAAGTTGTCCCAGACTGCTAGCCTCTATCATTGGAAGAGCAAGCAACAGCACCAAGGGATCAATTTATGCCACTCTTTTGGAGACCAAAAGGCATCAGAAACTTCTGGATCCTTCTCAGAATTTCAATTGCAATGCTTCGCAACAAAGGAAGTTCAACAGCAATCATACATCAACAAGTTGTAGGCATCCATTGGAAACCGACTGTAGTCCAGATGGACAGAAGTAACGCCTACATTTCATAAATAAATAAATTAGTGCTAAAATTCTCCAGAAAGAGACCCTCAAGATTGGTTTGGCTAAATTTGCTAATTACCGATTCTTGTTCTACTGATACATCTGGTGTAAAATTTAAGCATCACTGGACATGGGCATCAGGAGGTGGGGTTGAGCCTGTACATTGGCTATGTTAATTGTTAGGATGAATCTCGGCTGCTGTTTTATGGGCTGTTGCTTTCTGTGCATTTTGAGGGAGGGAGACTTGTCTTTCTGTTTTTTATAATTTTTAACATTGTTAGTTGCGCAGAGTCATCAACCTGAAATAGGCAGCAATATAAATTGAACAAACAAACATTGTAAAGATGAGGAGATACAAATGCACAATCATATAATAATAAATGAAGTCTTAGTGGTTTCTGATATCATTCATAATGCTATTCTTCTGGACAGTTCAGGATATTGAAAGTGGGGGAAAGTGTTGGGGTGGTTCTTCTCCTTCCTGTAGGTCAGTTCCAGTTCCAGTTCCAGTTGGTACTGTGTGGTTAAGGGAAGGGAAGATCTAGTCCAAAGCTTCTTCTTTTAAAAGTTGCTCGGGTTTTTAATATTCCCTGCTCCTGTTTAACATCTACATGAAGAACCTGGGTGAGTTCATCTTTCGCAGGGGATGATATCTCATCAGTATGCTAATGATACTTATTTATATATCCCTGGAGTTACAAGTGATGTTGTTCAGATATTTTCTGTGTCTAGGGGCCTTGATAGGCAACAATAGGCTTCAGGCCAACTTCAGCAAAATTAGGTGGCTGTGGATTTTAGGCCTTCCTGGATCCAATGATTTGATCTTTAGTTCTGGATGGGGTAGCACTACCTCATGTGAATTTACAGTTTGGGAGTTCTCCTGCAGTTCGATCTCATTTTAAGGAAAGGAGCATAAAAAAAAACTGGCTGAGTGTCTTCATTCAGTCATTCTCTCTCAGTCAAATTCACCTTACAGAGTTGTTATAGGGAAAATAGGAGGAAGAAGGAATATTAGGAATATTAGAGAATATTCCAGAGAAGAGCAACACAGATGATTAGGGGACTATAGGCTAACACATATGAAGAACGGTTGCAGGAACTGGGTATGTCTAGTTTAATGAAAAGGAGGACTAGGGGAGACATGAAAGCAGTGTTCCAATATCTCAGGGGTTGCCACAAAGAAGGAGTCAAACTATTCTCCAAAGCACCCGAGGGTAGAACAAGAAGCAATGGGTGGAAACTAATCACGGAGAGAAGCAACTTAGAACTGAGGAGAAATTTCCTGACAGTTAGGACAATTAATCAGTGGAACAACTTGCCTCCAGAAGTTGTGAATGAAGTTTTTAAAAAGATGTTGGATAACTATTTGTCTAAAATGGTATAAGGTTTCCTGCCTAGGCAGGGGGTTGGGCTAGAAGACTTCCAAGATCCCTTCCAACTCTGTTATTCTATTCTACTCTATTCTATTAGGTATGTGAAACACCTTGGGTTGTATATGGGGAGTGGGGGAATCTTTTTAAAAAGTAACAGCCATTGTAGCATAGCTACTATTGATTTGATCCACAAGGTAGATGCTTATTTATGGGCACTGTTGTGGTTGTTGATTGACATTATATTATTATTATAGCTGGCTGTGCAGTGAGGGAGCCAGCTGTATAGACTGGATTTGGCATTTTATCTACTTATTGAATCCTTCCCAAGGACCTGGGATAGGCAGATTTAAAAAAATATTATTAGGACATATTAAATTTTAATATTAAGGTAGCTGCTTAGAGTCACTGCTAAGAGATGAGCGGCCATATAAACAGAAATAACAAACAGAACACCTGAACAGATTCTCTTTTATGCTTCAGTTATTCCCTTTATCCAAGAGAACTGTAAAAATGTAAAAAGCTGACAGAGAGTAAATACAGGTACTCAACACAACGCCTTTTTAAATAAAAGCAAATCTCACTGCATTAGTGTTAGAACAGCTATTCAGTTTCCCACTGTTTCCCTTTTAACTTACCCTGGCAGCACTACTGGTGGGAATCTTCAGCAAACAGATCATTATCCTTACACTGGAATCCAATGAACACTTCAAGCAAAGAAGGACACAGAGGAATTACAAGCTATTCTTCACACGTTCATTCAGCATTTAGGAATGTCAGATTTATCAAAGAAAAGCAGAGCTGCACAATCAATAAACACAGAATGGAGAATTCAACAAAATTCCTTGGTTCTAAAAAACCCCTATAGCTTAATTTAAAAAGGGGGGGGGACAAAGTTCCTAGCTCTCAAGTATGAAATAAATGCTTGAAAGATTGTGAAAAACACTGCTGAAAACTTCAGAGACCAAGGGTACAAAGCTGTAGAGTTGGAGTAGGCTGGGCAAATCGTGCTTGGTCACCTTCCCTGAAAGCAGTGTAGGTCTTTCAAATGTGCCTACACCTAACGTCTTGCTGGATAGCAGGTAAACTATGACACTGGAAAGGCACAGATGCAGATCAAACACCAACGAGGTAACAATATGCATCCTGGGGATAGGACAATTCATTAACCTGGCATCACTGGCCAGTGCACATCCTTAGACAAGAACGTATGTTCTACATTGTGCCTGGCTTGCTCCCCAGTCACTGATGCCGAAAGGTGGGTGGAATCCTTGGCGCCAACGTATGCATTGGAACTGCCTTATTACGGTTTTTGCTCTTTTTAGGGGGGGCACCCCCCAGGACCCCTCTAGAAGCCTCCTAAACACTATTCACGATGCATCTTATACTTCGAAAAATACGGTACTTCCTACCTTTGCCAAAAAAAATTCCAAGAAAAAATTCTGGTGCCCAAATAGAAATGGCACACCACTGTCCATTCTCATTTCTACCTCCATGAAAAAGAAACATTTGACCAAAATACACACACATAAATCAAAATATATGTAGCCCAGGGTAAAACAGATGTTAATAGATAGCTGATTTATATGTCTGGTGTTCTTTACAGTGATTGGACACAGTGTTTGCCTCTCAAAAATTTAGACACAAGACTCTCGCAGAATATACTAGATTGGAACTAGAAACTCTACCTTAAGGGGCAAAACACATGGTAGTTTGATAAAGAAAGTTTGAAACTGGTTGCTGATTGTAGTCCAAAGATTGCTTGGGGAATCCATTGGCAAAGCTTCCATAAATGTAGCAATGTTTTCCAAGCAGCGTAACATTCCACCTCCTGCTGGCAAATTCTTTTTGTTGTTTAAACCCTAAGAAAACAAGTAAGCCATTCAGGCAAAAGATGCAAAGTAAAAACAGGAAGGTATTTTCATTTTTCTTAAAATATGTATAAATCTAAGCACTTCACGTTTTTTCTCACAAATCTGCTACAACAGGCAATCTTCCTGTTTCAAGGGTAACAGTGTATGTTAAAACTCTTAAGAAGAAAAAGAGCAGAAAGAGATTTGAACATGCCAGTGTAGAGAAAGAGATCTTTCAGGTCCATCATCTTGGGTTTTCTTGATCATTCAATGCCCTTTGATAACATTGATTACTGTATCCTTCTGGACTGGGTTTGGGGTTTAAGAGTGGGGGGGCACAATGTTCACTGCTTTCCTCCAAAGCCAGTTCCATTTGGTGTTGTTGGGAGGGAGCGATCTGGCCTGGAGCCTTGCTTTGCAGGCTTCCTTGGGCCTCTACACTTACGTTAAATAACATCAATATACTGAAGAGATACATCTCTACCATGGATCAACCAAGCAATCAATATTTTATCTCAATGCTGGAACCTATGAGGGTTTTGATGAGAGAGAACAGGCTTCAATTCAAGCCAGCAAGACAGAAATTATGAGTTATAGGGCTCTTTGGATCTGGAGACTTTTCATATTTAGTTCCGAATGGAGTTGCATTTGAACGGGATCCGTTCCAGGAACCTGAAGCCCTGTTGATGTCAAGGGGATTTATTCAAAAAAATATGTATATGATTGCAGTATAATACTCACACTACAATAAACTACTTTCCCTTCCTTTTCCTTCCTAGCCTTAGCATTTGGCAATCATCTGTCTAAGTGAAAGGGGACAATGTGATAGGCTGTTCCTTTAGAGTTTGTTCTATTATCAGATGGACATGAATGACTACTTTCAAGAGTGAAAAAAGGATGTTCACTCCATCACAACATGGGCAACTTTCTTTCAATCCAGTCCTCCTATCTCAAAGTAATTGCAATTTATCTCAGGTTCTGTGCTTTCCTTCCTCATTCTTCATCCTCCCTGCCCAGACGTCTGCTGGTAAAGAAACAGATTTCTCTAGCCAGCAATCTGAATAGCTTTTTTGCAAAAGGTTCAGAAATTAAACTAAGGGCTAGATGCAGCCTTAGGGCAACAGAATACTCACTCCTATGTTACACAATTGAATAAATGTCTTCAGCTTACTGCAGTACAAGCAAACTTTAGAATGGAAAACACTGTATAAGGGTAGAAAATGAAACACTTGTCCATACAACTATTGGGAAAATAGTATCAAGAGTGGACCTTAAAGAAGTAGAATAGACTGACCTCTAAGAGTTGGCTCAATGCAGCTATAGAACTCAGCTCACTGAAATCCATAAGAGAGGTGGCCAAGGTTCGTAAAAAGTTTCCATCTGCAAATGACAATTGTTTTAGTGGGATTTCATGTGAACATAATGCAGAGTCTCAGAAATAAATTATAAGCACAGCATATTACCCTTGATGTTGCTCTGAAACAGCTGTGGAAATATACCATTGGGAGCAAGCTGATGGAAAATGCAACGCAGGAACTGCTTTGCCACACCTGCAGCATTTCCTGGAATCATCATACTGGGGGTGGGGATGGGGTGTTAAAGTAAAGGAAGAGAGAAAGAAGGAGAAAAATATTGTGACCATACTAAAATATTTCATCATGAAGGAACCAACAAGAACACAGAAGGGCATTCATTAAGAATCAGATTGTTCATACTTTACAGCTTGAAAGAAATAAGAACTAGGAAAACAACAATCCTTTGAAAGATCTAATATTTATGTGTGTGTGTGCATGTGTGTGTGCGCGCGTGCATGTGTGTGTGTTCCAGAATAATTCTGGAATGCCTTGAGCAATTTTAACCAAACTTGGTATATAGAGGACTTACTCTTTGGAAAAAAAATATTATGGGGGTAAGACACCCCTAACACCCCTTGTTAAGTTAAGTTAAGATTCTGTTCTGTTAAGATACAGCCTGTTGTGCCATACTGCCTTCTACTATACAGCGCAGTGGAGTTGCCATGGTAATGGCTTCACAGTACTCCACAAGGTGGCTCCCTCTGGTAAGGGGGAAAATCCAACATTAGAAATTACATTTGGTCTGGACATCTTCCCCCTATAAATAAATACCTGAGCAACGCCATGTTATTGGCTAGTTCAATCTAAATGGCAGCCATTACATCCACATGTGTGAAGACATTTCCATCAAACAATATTCTTTTTAATCCATACATAGACATGCAAAATAACCCGTCCATACAGTGCCAGAATGCCTTAGATTTCACACAAGCATAGATTTGGGGTTTTTCGTGGTTCTGAATCACGTGGGTTGCCTAAATAAATAGAAAAGGCTTTCTTGCCCAGGTAGTGGAGAGGCCAGGCATGCATATTTGTTCTTCCTCTCTCGATCCCACTTTTGTGTTGATTAAACACAAAAGTGTGATATCATATAGGCAGGTCTTATAAGATGTCATCCTATAACCAGAACAGCACAGGTGTAATCTAATACTAATAATTTCCTGTCAAATATTTTGTATCACTACAAAAGGCAGCACTATATTGAATTTGTACTCTATTCTTCAGTGGTAGGAGATATCATCAAACAGTGAATAATTACATTATCAAATATCAAGAGATGTTGGTACCCATGTGACTTTTTCTTTTCTCTATTAGTATCTTATCCTATTACACTTATGATGTGCAATTACTGTGGAACGGCTCCTTTCAGTGCCACTCGGTTAATATCAGAAACTCCACATAAATAAATCCATGACATGGTTACTTCTCCTGGCAGAATTGTTACATGCTAAATATAGACATGGTTGGAACTGAGTTATGGATTTCTCCTACATGATCTGAGACTCCAGATGTTACCTGACAAAAGACACCATGTTATGTACCTCCTTAATGAAATGTATGCGAGGATATTCAGGAGTTCCCTATTTTTTTCTAGATAGCTCTCTATTTCTGTACTAGTTTATGGAAATATTAGATTTATACTGCAGCGGTTTGATACAAAATTATCTATTTATTTTTCATACTTCTAAACGGCCCATCTCCTCTCAAAGAGGAGCTCTATTATTCATCTAATATCGCTGTTCTGTTTTGGATCCAAATCAAATATTCATAAGAAATGTTTATGCTTTTGTTTGTTCTGTAGGCCTGTTGCAAAAAAAATGATTATCATTATACAATACCTTTCAGCTTGATTAGAAAAATTGGTACTTGAAGCCAACCTGGTGAGGGGGAAAAGACCAGGGGATGGGAAAGGAGAGAATTAAATAAAAACATCATTTTTTTTCCAATAAAACAGTTGGAATTGGTTATGCAATCAAATAAAAATTCAGCTAAGATGACTTAGCTCAACAATCTTTTGTTAGAAAAAAAGCTGCCACAATGGTTTTGTAAAAGGGCTGTATTGGAGCACTCACTGATAAATCTACTTTCCTTATCATAAGAATAGAGAAGGGTGTATAGTTTGTATGCAAGAGATCCCATTTACGTTAACAGTATTTTCAGTGAAAGCTGGGAGATTTCCTAGAATGGTAATTTAGGATACTAATGCAGGCACCAGGGATCTAAATTGTGAGGACTGATATGAGGCACCTTCCTTTGCTGCTCCTCTTTTCTCAAAGGTATCAATTTCTTATCTGCCCTTTGCCTTAAAGCACATATGCTGCCTGGTTAGCCTGGCACAAATCTTCCATGTCCAGGAAAGCCCGAGCAGCAATTGGCTAAGTCAGATAGCTCATTTAAAAAAGGTGCTTATCAAATATCATGATGATTCTCTGTGTCCTCCTTCACACAGAAAATGGTAGACATGGAAAAAGGCTTAGATCCATGATGGTGGACCTATGGCACATGTGCCAGAGGTGGCACACAGAGCCCTCTCTGTGGACGGACGGACACTAGCGCCAGCTGCTCTTCGCAGGTGCCAGAGCACCAGAAAATGTCCTGAAAATGCCCCGAAAAACAGCCAAAAACCAGACAGTTTTCCAGGCCATTTTCTGGCTGTTTTCAGCTTCATTTTGGTCCATTTTCCAGGCTGTTTTCTGGGCCATTTTCAGGCTGGTTTTGGCCATTTTGGGGATGTTTTTTAGGCCAAAAATAGCCTGAAAAATGGCCTGAAAATGACCCCCAAATGGTCAAAAATAGCCTGAAAAATGGTCCAAAACGGCCAAAAACCAGGCATGCGTGTGCTGGCCAGCTGCTCTTCCGGTTTCCGGTGCTCTGGCACACGCAAAGACCAACTGGCCAGTGCACATGTGCTTGAAGACCAGATGGCTGGGGCCCGCATGCGGGTTTCTGGCGCTCTGGCACACAGACGCGCATACATGTATGCACATGCACGCGTGTTCCAGTTTGGTCACTCGATGCCGAAATGGTGGCTTAGATGATGTGACAGTGTAATATCAATTCAGCCTTCTCCTTGGTATCAATCAGCTGGGTGGGACAAAGGAAGGAGCTGGATTGGGGACCTTCAGACAGATCTACTTTCCCTGATAGCAACTTTCGTGCTTTCAGGGTTCATTCCAGTGGTGAGATTCAAATAATTTAACAACCAGTCCTCTGCCCTAATGATTTCTTCCAACAACCAGTTCACCAAACTGCTCAGAAAGTTAACAACCGGTTCTCCCAAAGTGGTGCGAACTGGCTGAATCCCACCACTGGTTCATTCCATTCCATTTCATTTAGGGTTGCTCAAATAGTAGATGCATTAGAAATACGAAACAATGCTGAAATTCACTCTTTATTTGTAAGCCATTGATCTGTAGAAGGACATGAGAAGAAAAATGAAAGTTTATACCTTCCTACAGATTGCATAATATCCAGCAACAAAGGAGCAGCCAGATCTGGGCTGAGATGGATGAATGTGGAGAGGACGACTATGGCCAGACCCAGTGTTTCTTCATCATACTCCTCCAGGATGGCTCCACAGTCATGGCATCTGTAAGAAAATTAGAGGGCAAAATGCAATATTAGTATATTAAAATCACATTACATTGCTGCAGCGATTATTCTGTAAGTGAGGAAAATATGGGTTGCAAGGAAGGAGACCAGTTAATTTTGCAACAATAAGATGTTTGTTTTTTATTCCTTCCAATTTTGGCCACAGAATGGGATGTAACTCGTGTACTGCCAAGAGATTACTTTCAAATTTCTGCCATGGTTCTATAATGTCTGATCTTAAGGGACTTGTCTAATGCAGATGAGATGAGGCAGGATATTACTGACTGTATAAAAAGACTTGGAAAACCAGTACATCTTGGTCCAATGGGGATGTTTGGTTAATTTGATCAACCACTCACTAATGTCTCCAACAGATTGTGATGTTTGAATTTAATGGGATTGTACAGACAATTTTCCTTTCCCACAGCAGCAGGAGAAAATGCCAACAAGGTCATGAAAATCAATCTCATTTAGCCCGGTTTACTACCTGCTGCCAAAGCTTTTAGAAAACAACCAGACCGACTGACTGAAATAAATTAACCTTACAGGATATTTCTCATTTATCAACCATGCTCCCCCTTTCACTGCTGTTCCACCAACAAATGAGGCAGTCAGGTAACCTTCACTATTAAATATTTTCTTCTTGTATTTAGAGGTACATAAAATGGGATAATGAAGCATTTTATTTGAATCTATCTGAAATGAAAAATATTGTTTTCATTTTAGAAATTCTGATTTATCTTTCTATTAAAAATAATCAAGGAAGCTTATAGGCATGAAATAACTCAACAGCCCCTACTTATCATCACCTCCTATCTATCGTCAGATTTCTAGGGTGCTATCCAGCTGTGGAAAGTAAAGGCCAAAATAACCACAGTGGTGGTAGGAGCACTTGGGTCTGTGACTCTTAAGGTGGGAAACAAACAGACCCCAAAAGATTCCAGGAATAACATTGCAGCTCTCTGTCCAGAAGTATGCAGTGCTAAGAATAGCTAGGATACCGTGTAGAACCCTCCAATTCCCAATCTTCTGTTGGAGGACCCATGATTGAGGAAGACATACTCACCATATAGTCTCAGATGGAAATTACAGAGAATGAGAGAGAGAGAGAGAGAGAGAGAGAGAGAGAGAGGGAGGGAGGGAGGGAGGGAGGGAGGGAGGGAGAGAGAGAGAGAGAGAGAGAGAGAGAGAGAGAGAGAGAGAGAGAGAGAGAGAGAGAGAGAGAGAGAGAGAGAGGGAGAGATCCCTAATCAGATGAGCTCCAAGTATGGAGTGTTTTTTCTTTCATTTAAAAATGCATTTGTTTCTCCAAGCACTTCCTTGATTTCCATGTCTATTTAATTTTGAGCTATATCACTCATTGTTGATTATGCTATTTTTAACTACATAGATTTTAGCATGTTGTTAGTATAACAGTGTTTATCTCAATGCAAACCATGCTGAGATTTATATTAAAATGAAAAATAGTAGAGAACATATGATAAACAAAGGTTTTGGAAGAAATGTTTGTGGGTAGCAGTCTACAAATGCATCAATCTAAATATTGAAAGATAAAGGTAGATGACTAAAAACTGGAAAGTACATTAGGTTTATAACTTCCCTATCAATTGCTTAACATTTTCTTTTATTTGGTATAATATAATGTTTATTTTAACCAAATGGTTGAAAATTTAGGATTTTCATACAATTTTCATTTCCACCCCTCTCTTCTTTTTTGGCTTTATCTCTTCCAGCAGGGAAGAGAGTTTAAACCCCTGCAACAGAGAAACACAATACACTCACACTTGACAGTAATTTTATACTATATCCCTAGCAGTATTTTTTTACTGTTTATTGTTTTTGCCAACTTCCAGGGTAAAAATCAATAAACGTTCTGTAAAACCCAATAGTGTAAATACAAATAATTCCTTATCTATATTCTATCTCTGTATCTTGAAGAACCTAAAGCTTTTATGCACTGCCATTTTAACTTTTCTTAATGTAAAGAAGGGTTGTCAAAACCAAGGCCCGGGGGCAAGATCCGGCCCGCAGGGTGCTTAGATCTGGCCTGCAGGACCACCCTTGAAACAGCAGAGGACTGGCCCACAGTGCCCCCTGGGCCTGTTTTCGGTCGTGATGGCCTCCCACAGCCTAGAGTTCCATTTTGGCTGGTAGAGGACTGTGGGAGGCTATTATGGCCAAATAGGGCACGCATATTCAAATATTCATTCATTCATTCACCCTGGCCATGCCCACCCCAGCCCCCGATGTCAAATACAATCCTGATGTGGCCCTCAATGAAATCGAGTTTGACACCCCTGGTATAAAGCATTAACAAAATATCCAGATAATTATTCTGGTTTCACTTCAGTGACAAAATATTAATTATTTTTACTGCTGTTATCATTGTCATTAATAAATCATCCCTTTAAGCTTATCATTAGTCTTCAATAGCAAAAATGAGAAGAAATGTGAAAATGATTACTTGTCTGTCATCATGGTTGGTTGATCATCAATAAAATCTTCCGGTGCTGGTACAAACATACTAACGATGCTAGGTGCTGACAGCAAGCTTGATTTTGTGGCACCTGTAAAAAAGGGGAGAACATGCAAGAAAAAAAAGAGAGAGATGAACTTCATGATAAATCAAAATTATCTATTTTTGTCACATTTGAGAGACATATAAAGAGCTACAATGCTTTTAAAGTCAACTTTCAGAATTTAAACAGTTGCTCCACTGAAGAGAAGTCTTGTAATTTAAGGCATCTTTTCAAAGATTTTTTTTAAAATTTATCAAAGCTCCTAAAAATCACAAAACCAACAATCAAGAGAACGTAGCAATTTTCATTTAAAATTGAACAATCAGTGTTCCAACCTTCAGGTCAGGTTTCAAATGACCTGAAACATTTTTTCACTTTAAATGAAGCAGCAAGGATCAAAAAGTTTGTTCATCAAGAAATGGCAAAAGATTTTCATTAAATCTTATGAGTTGAAATCAATCTTAGTATTACTTGGCAGAGATCTACGAAAGTAAATTCATCATTTGTACGCAGGGTGCTTAGAAGCATAAGGAAAAAAATGCAATTACAAATAGGTCATTATTATACTGGCAGAATGCTTTAAGAAACCAAGAACAGGCTGACCTATATAATCCTATGGGGGGGGGAAATTCAGATTTTTTCCCCTTTTTCTTTTTGTTGCTTTAACTGAGATTTAAAAAAGTTATCCCAAAGTCTGTACATTTAATGTTTGAAGAAGGAAGGAATGCTAATATATCTACAGAACCCATAATCAATGGTAGTTGTACTGGCATAATTTTATATGTCCCATTATACAAACAAGATTGCTAATTGTTCCCCGTTTACTACTATATTACAATAATCTGAAATCATATATTCGTGTGTGCTGCTAAAATGGGCAAAATAAGTATTTCAATCAGTGATTTAGACAAAATATTTCTTGTATTTATGTATATATCTTGTCTTGCCCAAACTATTTCTTTGTGACATTGCTCTGGATATTTGCCAAGACATTATGTGACTAGATGCTGCATTCAAGCAGAAAGCAGTTAATGCATGAAGACTGTGGCTTGCATAACTGGGGTAGAAAGGCACCCGATTCAAAAGAGTACATATTCTGTACACTTAGACTGATGAATAATGAAATAAAAACTATTCAAAATCCTTTGCAGAGGTTAGAATACTTCTGGGTTTCAAAAATGGAAACAATTCAATTTCTCATTCTTTTGAAGAGAAGCAATAAATTTTGTTAACAATCATTGTAACCAGAGGTGGGTTCCTACCGGTTCGGCCGAGTAAGTAGTAACTCAGCCTGTCCCCCCCCCCCCGAATTGGTTCTATCAGCAGCACTGTAGGTGCTGCCATCTTGTTTTTTGCTTCTGTGCATGCAGAAAAACATTTTTTTCATATGCGCATGTGCACGTAGCGCACATCAAGAGCATACAGGAAAGGGCGTGCATGCACACAGCATGTCCCTGAGTGAGCCGGCAGTAGCAGCAGCCAGGACCCACCCCTGATTGTAACAGAATACTGAGATTGGTTTAATTTTCAAGTCCCTCCAGTTCAGATAAAAAAACCATGCAAAGTAAATAAATTGTTCAGTTCAAAAAACATCAAGACCACAATTTCAATTTGTGTTAACTAGGAACACCAGTTTTTTTTTAATCTTCCCAGCAAAATCACAGCTGAACAGACCCTAACTAACCTCTTATTCTTAGTGGTTGTCCCTCTAGGTCAGGGTTGAGGCAGACTGAGACATTGCATGGTCTCTTCCCATGCTGTATCTGTTCTGTAGATAGAGAGAGAACTTCAGCCCCCTTTGGGTTTCATTAAGAATTGGCTGCAGAGCTATTCCAATAAATACACCAGCTATACATAACCATTCAAAGATACAACTTCTGTAAACCAACTAGAAAATGAATAAATGTTTAGGAAACTTTGATCAAAGAAAAAAAAACATACCGCATAAAACGCATATTTCACCCCCCCCCCTAAAAGAGCGTGGAAATGTTGGTGTGTCATATACACTGAATCCAGCCATTGTTTGCCTCCCAAATCCCCGCCCTTGCATCCCACTTTTGTGAAAAACAGGAAAACAACGGGCTGTTTTCCGCAAAAACTGAGGCATTTTTGCCTCCCCCCAGCCCCCAGAAGTACTCTGCAGGCTTCAGCAGGGCTGGGGTAAGGCAAAAATGCCCCCATTTTTGTAGAAAAGGCCTGTTTTCCACCCATTTTTTGCAAAATGGGGGCTTTTTTGCCTTCCCCCAGCCCTGCTGACAGCTGTAGAGTGCTCCTGGGAGCCAGGGAGGACAAAAATCTTTTTTTACTTAACACTTCGAAATCTTGGTGTGTCTTATACACCGGTGCGTCTTATAGTCCGAAAAATATGGTAAATACTTTTGTTTCTACTAAGGTGACCAACCGTCCTCCTTTAGGAAGGACAGTCCTTCTTTTGTAAGTTCTGTCCTCCCTCGAAAAGTGTCCTCCTACATGTCCTCCTTTTTGATATTTGAAGGCTAATCTGTTGCGCGTTATGTGACGTATTTTATTAAACAGTTTTTAATGGTGTTTTTTTTTACTTCATCGCAAGTATATTGAACAGATATTGAATCTTGTGTTGAATTTTTATCTAAAGAAATGCTAGACATTAAAATAGACGACAATTGTCTCTTTGAAGGAATTAGAAGACTGAATGTATATTTAAATTCTGAAAAATTAATACAATGGGAAAATCAACATGTTGAAATTGATAAAAGATGGGTGGATATTTTCAGCCATTTCAAAAATGAACATATTCCATGTGAACATTTATTTATACTTGTTCAATTTACGTTGTGCTGCCCTGGAACTAATGCAGCAGTTGAAAGAGTTTTTTTCAATTGCCAATGATTTTTCAACAAGTGAGAAATCGAGATTGAATGTTGATACTCTAGCTGCAGCACTTGCCGTAAAATTCAATATGAAGGATATTTCTTGTTCAGATATTTCCAATATATTGTTAGAAGATGATACATTGACAGAAAATATTAATTCAATGGAAAAGTACTCATTTAAATAATAATTAACAGGCGTGTAAGCATAATTACAATATAAAATGTTGCAAATGTTTTATTATGCATATATCATATTTTAGTGTATTATTGTTGCAATGAATAAAATATTTCTTTTATTTACGATATATTTTTTCCAATTTATTTGTCCTCCTTTTCATTGTAAAAAAGTTGGTCACCTTAGCATTTTGGACAATAGAACGTGTTTTGTCCTCCTTTTCATTGTAAAAAAGTTGGTCACCTTATTTCTACTTAAGGTCAAGAAGAAGACCTCCTGCAAAGCTCCTCATGGCAAAGCATGCATAAAGGGGCTTTTTGGTGCCTGCATAATTGCTGCTGGCCTGTGATAATTTTTTATATAATTCATTCCACATCATATTGCACAAAGCCAATACATTGTTGAAGTCCCAGAGTTTTCTTGGCAGATAACTGCAGTTAAGCATCTGCTCTATAAATGTGCCAGAATCAATCAAACTGTAGGATCTTCAGTGAAGTGGGACACATTAGTATTTTTACAGAGAGTCAAAATATGTAATAAAGGAATGTTGTAATTAGGAGGTAGAGATTTCATATTTTATAGCCAGTATATCTTCAGTTCATTTTTCTTGATGATATGGAAAGCTTGATATCCAGTTAGCATATTTTTCCTATATTGCCGCTGAGTCAAAATGATCGATTTCTTTATTCAAAACACTGTATACATTAAAAGCATAACAGTGGGATGGGAGTGGTCTTTGGTGCTCTCTGAGCTTGGCTGTTTTCCTGCAGACATTTTATTACCCAAACTAGGTAACATCAGTGCTAGTAAGGAATGGGGTTTGCTATCATTTATAGTCTACTGGCTTGCCCTGTCCATGTGGTAGGGAGTAGTCTTGGCGGTTCATTGGTTGGGCTGTTTACCATTAGCTTGTTTGGGAGTTCCTTGATTGGGATATTGCTTACTTCTTCATTGTTGTTCTGTTAATCTTGGATTTAATCTATGCTCATCTGGGTTCTGATTGCTTTTGAGAAGGTATTTTGGTCTTTTTGTTTCCTTTTTGGCTTGTTGATTATCTCTTTTGCATAGTATGTACATATTGTTTACGTCTATGTGTGTATTGTTGGCTAATTTGTCAAAATGTCAGGCTTCTAGAAATTCCTAGTGTTTTTAGACTTGGCTTGATCTGGGATGGTTACAGTTTGCCAATTGAAACTATAATTAACTCTGTCCATATGTTGTGAAATTAAAGAGTTTTCATCATGTCTTTTGACTGCTAGCTGATGTTCATGGATGTTCTATGTGTTCATGGATGTGTTCATACAATGGAATGTACTCTCCTAAAAGGTAGCAATGGTTTCCAAGGAGGATGAATATAATTTATAATGCTATCATTGGCTATCAATCATAAAGATTGTGTGTGTGTGTGTGTGTGTGTGTACGTATGTACATACGTACATACGTACGTATGTTTTCGTAGATTTTCACGGGTGTAGGTATGCTGGTCTTATTGTATTCGGGTCTTTTCCCGTGTAAGATTGAGATTGTCTTGGCAATGTTTCGGCGAGGTCCCACTCGCCAGCTTCAGACTGGTGTTTTTGGCTTCGTGTTTGTGCAAGTAAAGCATTGTCGGAGCTGCCGTCTTTCTATAAATCTGGGGGGGGAGTGCTGGCTTTGTTGCTGTAAGTGGGTTGATTGGTTGTGTAGTTGCATCCTGATTGGTAGATGGAGTTGATGTTTGATTGGTCAGAAAAAACTTCCTCCCTTTTCCAGCACCTTAAAACAATAGGACATGAAATTGATTTTGAAGGAACCAAATTAATCTCCAAAACAGAACACTTCAACAAGAGAATAATTATGGAAGCCATCGAAATAGAGAAACACCCCACAACATGAATAAACATAACGATACCTCCCGCCTACCAGACTTCTGGAAACCAGCCCTAGTCAACAAACGAACCCCACCCACTACCTAAGTCTACAAAAGAACAAAGGACACACAGCCAGCACCTCAGCCACACAGGATGATACAAAACAGCCAACCAATCTACAAACATCAGCTCCATCTACCAATCAGGATGCAACTACACAGCCAATCAACACACTTACAGCAACAAAGCCAGCAATCCACGCCCTCCTCACCAAGACTTATAGAAAGGCGGCAGCTCCGACCATGCTTTACTCGCACAAGCACGAAGCTGAAAACACCAGCCTGAAGATTGCGAGTGGGGCCTTACCGAAACGTTGCCAAGACAATCTCAATCTTACACGGGAAAAGACCCGAATACAACAAAACCAGCATATGTATATGTAAAAGATTATTAATATGATGAATGGCTGCAGGAACCGGTTATGTCTAGTCTAGTGAAAAAAGGGCCAGGGGTGACATGAGAGCAGAGTTCCAATATTTGAGGCCCTGTCACAGACAAGAGGGGGTCAACCTATTCTCCAAAGATCTGAGGGCAGGACAAGAATTAACATATGGAAATTTATCAAAGAGAGATCCAACCTAGAAGTACGGAGAATTTTCCGAGAGTGAAAACAATTAATCAGTGGAACAGTTTGCATCCTGAAGGTGTGGGAGCTCCATCAATGGAGATTTTAAAGAGAAGATTGGATGACCATTTGTCTGGAATGATATAGGGTGTCCTGCTTGAGCAGCAGATTGAACTAGAAGACCTCCAAAGTCCTTTCTAACTCTGTTATTCTGTATTGAAAGTATTCTGAAAATTGGAAACAATTTTCCTACTGTACTATTTCTTTGGGAATAGTGACAGAATGGCTATCATGTCATGCTTTCAGGCATCCCTAAACATCTAATTGACAAGTATAAATTATGAATGAATTCAGCATGGCCCTCATTATATCTAGAAACACTAACTGCATACCAGTTTTAAACAAAATTTACATAAATTATCCATTTGCACTGAAAAAAGGGACTTATGACCACTTTTCACACTTATATCTGTCATAGAATCCTCACGGTCATGTGATCAAAATTCAGATGCTTGGCAACTGGTTCATATTTATGATGGTTTCAGGGTCGTGGTATCATGTGGTCACCTTTTGCAACATTCTGACAAGCAAAGTCAATGGGGAAGCCAGATTTGCTTTACAATCAGGTTACTAACTTAGCAACTGGAACGTTTCACTTAAGAATTGTGGCAAGAGAGGTCATAAATTGGAACAAAACTCACTTAACAATTGTTTCCCCTAGCAACAGAAATTTTGGGCTCAGTTGTGGTTGAAAGTTGAGGACTACCCATAGTATACCAGTGCCTCCTTTAAGAGGTAATACTCCTACACACTGAGTCTGATCACCTTCATAAAACCAGTCATGTGCCCCTCAAAAGAGCCATGAAGAGCATGGACTAACTCCCACATGGCAAAAAGACCACACTAGACAATGCCCCATCCACTTGTTCAGAGTCCACAGAATAAAAGGGGCCCCATCTAACATCAGAAAATGTTCCAATCACCATTGAAGACTTTGCCCACGAAAAGTCAAAATCTAAGGGAGCTACGCAGTCAGACATGGGAATCAGCATCAAAGTAATGTACTTTCTCTTTGAATGCCCTATCCGAGGGTTTCTCAACCTGGGCCACTTTAAGATGTGTTGACTCTGCAAGTTACATATCTTAAAGTGACTCATTTTGAGAAACCCTCAAACATAGACCTATCCTATGTTCCCCATTAAAACTCTCCTGACATCGCTACCAAAATTTGCTTACCCTTCCCATTCCTGTGTATCCTATCCTCACAGGTCCCAGTTCTATTCATCACCTCATTTCACCATCTCACCTTCATTTTCTGCAATGTGAAATACTTACCAGTGTCCCATGTGCTAATATTATGAGGAGCACTAGATTGATGTTCCAGCTGCCTCTTCATCAACTGATTCATGGTCAGTGCTCCCAAAGAACCTCTTTTCATCTGTCGGAACTGAGCTGCAAGTCAGAAGTTAATGTATTTGTATGATTTTCAATCTTATTTACTCTTGTTTACAATTACCTACACCCAGCTTGTTCTTCAAAATGAACTTTTCCACTCTGTAATATACTGTACCTCTACACACATTTAACCAATCGGTTGTTATTCAATAAAGTGTGCTCAGAAGAGGATGGCGATTGTCAAACAGATCTACAATTGTACCTGCAATTTTATTTCTGTCCCCCAAATTTCTCTAGATTATGAGGACAACCTTTGGATCCATAGGGCATCTTACTGATGAATGTCACACTGAAAATATTGCAAATACATTTTTTGTAATTAAGGGCTTAAGGCTGACTCAGCCTTCCATCTTTCCGAGGTTGGTAAAATGAGGATTTTAGGCAACATGTTAATGTTGTGAACTGCTCGGAGAGTGCTGTAAAAGCACTGTGGAGCAGTATGTAAGTCTAAATATTATTGCTATTGCCTTTATTTCAATCTTTAGTACTTCAAAGCATTTTTTAAATGTGAGATTGATTCTGCAGTTGAATTGTGAAATAGATTAAAATTCCATTTCCAATTCATATGATTTTTCATTCTCATAAAAATGTTTGTCAACATCAAGTTAGAGAATAGCATAACTTTCTTCTCTAGTGCTATGCTTTAAACCAGTTTATTACACATAAAATTTCCCAACAAAGTGCAGCAATTAGTATTTTGGAGCAGACATTCCTGCCTAGTGCATAAATTGTTGCCAAAAACAGAGGAAATTGGTTGTTTTTCTTTCTTATTTTATTTATTTATCTAAAACATTTACATAGCTGCCTATCCTCCAAACAACTCTTGGCAGCTCCCAAGCAAAAGTTAAAACAATATATAAAATCACATTAAAAAATCACTATAAAACTAAACAGCTTAAAATATTATAAACAAAGAGTGAACATCAAGTCAACCTTCTAAAGTGCCAATATACAATCTTACAAAATTTTAGCTTTTATAGTGGAAATTAAACCCTTCTAGGTACTTTCTTCGGCATGAAAACACTAACTTTGAAAATTACTATATTTATCTCATTTCTCAAGGAAAAATTTCATTTAAAATATTGGAGTTGGGGGAGGGGTAGAAATATTGAAAAATATATCTTTAGCATTTAAAAACCAATAAGGTATATACAGATTTCTGATTAAACTGTTTTGTCCTCAAAACCTATTATTTTATTATTTTATTGAAACCATTTTTTTCCTATCAGTTATTTCTAAAAATGGTCTGCATCTACTCCTGCTATGCTACTTTAACATGCTTTACATGGCCCTGAAAATGTAGGCATGATTTTCTCTCCCTAAGCATCTCGCATCTAATCAAGTAGAAAATATTAACGTTCACTGTGGTCATAATTCAGTACAAGCAAGAAAAACAGGAGAAAGATTTAAAACAGGAAAAAGATTTAAAAGTGTGGGGAAAAGAGAACTGAATGCAACAAGAAAAATCTATTGGTTTTCCTGAATGATACAGAATTGATGAAAATATAAAGGGTACTGCATGCTTGAGTGAGATAGTAGTATCTGACACTGGTCTGGATTAGGAAAAACCTAAAAGGAGTTTCCCCTTTATCAGTGTTTCTCAACTTCTGCAACTATGTGAACCTCAACTTGCAGAATTCCCAAGCTTTTGGGGGCAGCATTTTGGGGAATTCTGGGAGTTGAAGTCCCACATCTTAAAGTTGAGAAACACTGCTCTAGATATTCCTGCATCTTCCATGCATGTACATCTGAATCAGGAAAGGACATGGTTATGTATGCCATCAGTGTATGTGGTAATTATTGAAATATAGCTATCCTACCCAACAGTATGTGAACATTATTACTTATGAAAAGTCCATTTAGCTAAAGATTGTGTTCTGATAAAAAAAGATAGATGAGAATAGCCTTCAGAAGTTTTTGGTGCGCCAAAAACTTTGGAGGCCTTTATAAAGAGACTGGACAACCATTTGTCTGAAATGGTATAAGGTCTCCTGCTCAAGCAGTACCTTGGACTAGAAGACCTCTGAGGTTCCTTCCAACTATTTTATTCTATGTTCCTGAATGATAATACAAAATGACTCCTCAACTCTTTAATCTTCTGTGAATATAAAGCTCATTATGGACTGCCAACTCCATTCTGGTACTTTTAGAGTTAATTAACACAATACACACATAAACATTTACGAGTGGAGAGAAGTAATGCACCAGATGGCAAAACATACTAAGAAGCACAAATGCAGTAAACATTGGTTTCTTTCCTCAAAGTCAGGGGAGAGCTTACTTGACATGGAAGAGTGGCTACTTATCTCTGGTACACCTGCTTCAAGTGTAGGAGCAGAAGATGACTCCCTTGGCATTTCTAAGGTTGAAAGTACTTTAGTTGATACATCTGCAAAAAGAAATATTGCTTGGAACTCAGAAACTTTGTGGGGGGCCCTTGAAATCAGAAAACAATTATTCATAAACTCTCTTTTTTTCAATTTTTCTTCTTCTTGATATTCCTTTTTATCACCTTGCCACTTAAAAGAGGAATTTGGAGAGGTGAGATATTTTGTAATGAGAAAATCATTTATTTTCCTTTGTATCTCACTGAAATTAGATTTACACATTCATATGCTGGAGAATCTTTTTCAATACACAGCTTTTTCCTATGCAGATGTTAATTTCCATGCATCCCTATAAAGACAATTGTGAAATTACAAAATGCCACCTCACTTTTTTCCAACACAGATTATAAGAAAAGAGCAATGGAGGAATGCAAAGTAGCACTTGGGCTCTCTAAAACACACAAACCCTGCCTTCCTATGAACTCATATTTAATATACACGATTCACCATCATAATGGGTATGTTGACATTATCATACATTTTAATGCTCTGTTATATTTTCTTTACACCTCTAGAAGATAGCATGTTCGAAAATGCTGCTATAAGGGGGACTTACAAGGTAACTGAAAATGTTTTCATGAAAGTGGAGTTGAGAACTGCAGCAAAGACCAAGGAAACAATGAGTAAAATCTCTCCAGATAAGGAGAGGATGGGAAATCGCTCACATGTGCTCCGGACAACTGCTCCTATGAAGAGATTTCAGGACAGCAGTTTTTGGCAGTTTTGAGCACTGGGAGAAAAGGGATTAGCCATTTTGCTTATAACCATAGTAGAACCTTTTAAAAGACACTAGGTTAACAAAACTCCCTTCCTAATTATTCTCAGAAATTATTAACCACCTTAAAGCTGTTAAGAGACCTTTGGAATGCAACTTTTAAAAGTCATTGGTTGAATTTATCTTCCGAACAAAGAAAAAATAAATGTAAGTTTTACATAGAACTTTAAAAAAATGAAACAAACAGCAAAAAGCTAAATAAACTGTATCTAAGAAAAATTATAAATGGATTAAGGGTCCAGATAGATTTGGAGTATTGATTTTGACTATAAGATTTTGGAATTAATTGTGAAAAATAAATAGCTTCTTATTGGAAAGAGATTTATTTTGGCTAGCTTGACTATTATAAGCCATAACAAAGCAAGCTACCTTATGATTTTAGAAACTTGATGCTAGAAAGGACTAAAGATTCAAAGTAGAAGGGGAAAACATACATCTCGATATCTGTTAAATGTTAAAGGAGATCTTTAAAAAATGGAACAAAGAATTAGCTACAATATCCCACACTATCAGTAATGATGTCTGCTTCCATGGATGTCCAAAAGTCATTAATGAAGGAATGACATATATAAAACAAATTTTAATTGATAAGACAGAAAAAGTACTGAAAGTGGAACCACAATACAGAACAAGGTACTGATTTGGAAAAGAAACACTTTTTTGGATATAAAAAATAAACTTTAAATTTTTTTTAAAAAAATTTAAAAATCAAAAGAGAAATACAAATGATAAATCAAGAGAATGACCAAGAAAAGGTTTTCTTATTGGATCTACAAAAAAAGGCTTGTTAAAGCCTTGAAGAAATCTATGTAATGGGATAAAGAAGATTTAAACAAGAATATAAATCCTATGACAATATTTCATTGAATTAAAGATTAAAGAAGTAAAAGGAAGGAATATAAAGTAGGCTTATTTGATCAAAGTCAAAATAAGCCCTTTTGGCAAAGTTCTGGGTATCTTTTATGGGCATTTTCTGACATCATAAACAAAGGATGGAATATGGGATGAACAGATATCTATAGCCTTATAAAAGGTACGAGCTACTACTAGATTTTTTGATAGTTATATTAAGGTTGAATGTCATTTCTTTATATATTTTTTATTTTTGTTTATTATGTACTTTATTTTTTCTTCTTTTTCTTTTTTCTTGCACTTTTTATTCTTTTTCCATTTTTTCTCTTTCTAAAAGTTTAATTCATATTAATTTTTATTATTGTAATAAACATTCTTCATAAAACGTATATCTTTTAAAAAAGAAAAAGAAAAATTCTGCTATATAGAATCAAATTCTATCCTATGACTGAGCCTTCTAAAGAATATGTTATGTTGGAATATGGTATGTTAGCTGTGATGTTGCCTGATTTATACATTCCAATATCTGAACCATTTACCAAGTGAATGCATCAGATAAACCTCCATCTTCCAACCATGTTGTCTGAGTGAAACTACTGGACCCTGCAGGCATTTGGATTACATGTGCATATTACCCCCATGTCCATATTGTAAGTGTCTTCAGGAGCAATTGTTACTTGAGAGTTATGGGGATGAGGTGACAGTGTTCATATGATAAATAGAACCAATTTTGCTGAGACAATTGGGATGTGGATAAAGCACTACAGCTACAATTCTAAATCCATTTGACTGCAGCCTTATAGTCAATGATTTAACTCACAAAATTGAAGACACAAGAGCAAGTTCAAAGATATGATTGGAACATTTTAGGAAAGCAGGCTGGGGGATGATGATGACGAGGACAACAACAACAACAATAACAGCAGCAACAACAACAACAACTAATCTTAAACCTGAAATAACATTTGTCATCTACTTTGGTTAATACTGATTACTGCCATTCTATTCTTAGTCTACTATTCCTCTGGAAGAATTGCAGAATATATATGAAGAAATAAATAACCAAGTCTTCTTCAAATATTGTCAAGTTCCAGAGAAGTGGCAAATGGAAAATTTGAATAACCTACCATGAATCAACTCCTTTCTACATCTTTCACAAAACCTTTATTGTTGAGGAAATGATTAAGCTGATAACAAAGAGAGCTCACTAGAAATAAATGAGGCCTTACTGATCTTTCAACTTTTCCTTCTCTCCTAAAGGCTTTTGTTTAGCTTAGATCAGGGGTGTCCAAACTTGGAAACTTTAAGACTTGTGGACTTCAACTCCCAGAATTCCCCAGCCAGCATGGCTTGCTGGGGAATTCTGGGAGTTGAAGTCCACAAGTCTTAAAGTTCCCAAGTTTGGGCACCCATGGCTTAGATAGTTTGGTTAGGAAACAGATCTGGAAGAAATGCTGACTTTCAATAAGGAAGCACCTTACTGTGAACTTTACTCAGATTCAATGTTTTCCAGGGGTGAAATTCAACAGGTTCTCGCAGGTTCTGGAGAACAGGTAGTGGAAATTTTGAGTAGTTCGAAGAACCTGTAAATACTACCTCCAGAGTGGGGTGGAAATGGAGATTTTGCAGTATCCTTCCCCTGCCGCGCCCACCAAGCCATACCCACAGCACCGGTAGTAAAAAAAATTGAATTTCACCACTGATGTTTTGTATTTCTTTATATTATAAACTGTTATTTTACAATCACTCAATTTTGCTATGGTCGTCTTCGTTGGGGGGGGGAAAAGCCAATGTGATAATTAGATCATTTCAAAATGCATAGGCAACTGTTATTCCTCACCTGTCTCTTTCTGTTCTCCCAGCTTATCCAAGATGTTGAAGGAAATGTCCAGGTATTCTCTCTGGATGGCACTCACAGCAATCTTCCTCTGCTTCCTCTGTCTAGGAACTATTTGGATTTTAAATTCTGATTCTTCAGCCTCTTCCTCTTGCTTTGGTTCTGTACTTTGTTCTGTATCAGATTCTGCACTGGCATCAGGCTTTTGACTTTCAGCTTGGCTATCGGAGTCCTCAGGGAGCGTAATAAAGACTGTTTTCCCAGTTGAACTCGGAAAGGATCCAACAGGCTTAATATCTTCTATGCATAATTCAGAGTTATCATCAATGGACATCTCTGAGAGAGCAAATGATTTTTGAAGCATGTCCCGTTTTTGCTTTAGTGTCAGGGGGCTGCCAGGGGATATCCCCTGAACATCTTCTGGCTTAGCTAGCTCATCAACACCCTTTTGACTTTCAGGGGTAGTTGGGGGAGTTTTGTCTTGTGCAAATGATACAAAATGACTCACTTCACAAGGGGTTACAACCTTGGAACAGTCTTCAATGCTGAATTGCACCAGGGGCGTAATGCTAAGACTGAGGATAGAAACACTGGTAGGACTTGATGGCGAGGAGGCAAGGGTCATCCTAGAGTCAACGTCATGCAACTGACTTGTGAGATCAGTCTCTTCCTCATCACTTTCCACTATTCTAAGAGGAGGGAGGGACTCAAAAACTAAGGAGTCGCTGTCTGAATTTGAAACAACAGACTGTTTTTCGGGCCCTGATGTTGAATCAGATGACAGATCTATGAGATCTAAGTCCTCCTTTAGAGGAAAAGTTTTAGCTGGTGAATCTATGGTCACTTCATATGGCTCCATGCAGTTTAACCTGACTTCTGGTATGATAGGTTGTCGCCTTGTTTGACTTCTTCCCGGGACAGCTGGAATATTTTCCTTCTCTCCTGTGTCTTGTTCTTCTGTTTTGGTAGAAGAGTTTTGCTGTGGTTGTCCATAATCATTCTGCCTCAGTGTGGTGTAAGTGGAAGCGGCAGGTGGCTTTTCTAAGTCACAGTGGTCTATGCATGATTTCCGACGGTGCTCGTCTAATGTAAACAACAGGGAGTCTGCATTTCCTATGTCAAGAGATTTTTGTTTTAGAGAGCGCAGTTTCCTTTTCTGAATGCTTTCTTCTCTCATACAGCGCAGAATATTGTCTTGCAATATGCCCGTTTCTCTATATTCAGCCAGTTCTATTTCACCTAGAATAGAAAAAGCTGATACTATTCCATTCAATATCATTCTGCATTTCCATATTTAAGCTATATTGGCATTTTAGGTAAAATTCCTGTTTATAACCTCAAGACTACATTGAATGGATACAGATAGTTCTAGTCCTCATTCTAAAGAGATTTTCCAGGGTGAGACATGAAATCAGTTTACAAGAACAAGATGGCAACATTAATACATTAATATTAATAACACCAGGCTTGGCTTACCATCTTTTATACAGTGGCTGAATCATGCCTCAGTTCATGATATTAATTCTGATAATATTTTCATTTATGGAAAGATTGTAAAAACAGAAAATCTAGTGAAGATTTCCCTATGTTAAGAAGACTAGATATTGAACAGGAGAAAAGAAAAATAACTTTTATGATATTCTAAATTATAAGGGACTCAAACTCCCAGGGCTGATAGCAATACAATAAGCTATTACTTAGTATTTTATAAGTGGCGTTTTTATGGCATTTTATTTTAAAATATCCAGAATAAAGAGTGTAATTTAAATATATGTAGGAGAAAATGACTGAATTGATGTTAAAAGTTCAGACTTATTCAGGCATAATTAAGACTTCTATGCTGGCTGTGATTCTCATATGTGGATGAGGAAGATCTGAAGAACACTAACAATAATATTTGGCTATCATACTACTAGATCAAAACACAAAATTAATACTAACGTGCTTATATTACAAAAAGATTGATTTCCACTGAAATTATAAGAAACTGCTTTATTAAAAGTGCAGCTGGCAAGTGGAACAATTCCCCATCAAGGTGGTGTTTTGTCCTTCTATGAGAATGATATTTTTCTTTGTTGGATTTCTGAGATTTCTGCACTGAGTAGGGCGCTAACTATAGACAATCCACAAAGTCTCTCTGTGCTTTTAAGATACAGATTTTGATATGCTTGCTTACCTTATCCCAGTTCAAGTCAAAAATATTCACAGTATACCAAGCAATAATCATATAATCATTGTATTTCCAGGCAACAGCTTTGTGTCTAACATGATAGTACTTCCCAACCCTCCCACGCTCCCAATGATATACATACTTCTTTGAGCATTCATCTCAACTGGCTGATATTTCACCACTTTGCTGCCTCCAATTCTTTTCAACCTTGCGAAGAACGTTTGTGATTCTTTATTGCCTGTTCCAGTGGGTGTATCATGAATGTCTGATTCATCAAAGACACTGTCTTCCTCTGCTTGAAAGAGAAAAGGTAGGCAACAGTATCACAACCCTCATCCTAATAAAAGGTCAACTATTTTCAGACAGCTTAAAGATACATCACAACAGCCCAGTGGCGGGTTCCTACCGGTTCGGATTGGTTCGGCCAAACCAGTATGGCTCAGCGGCCTGGGTCACTGGAACCGGCAGTGACCCAGGCCTGCCACACACCCGAACCGGTTCTCCAGGCGGCGCCATAGGCGCCACTATCTTGTTTTTTGCTTCTGTGCAGGCACAGAACAATTTTTATTGCACTCTTTTCAATAAAATACAAGATATGTTCATCATCATAAGGCAGCATCATATACTTTCAGTTCCATCAAATTAGCCTTATAATCCAGCTGGGAAATACAAAAATGCCTTGCAGATTGCATACAATTGTCTCAACTCAAATGCCATAATAATTCCAGAACTATTCTTTTCAAAAGACTGATGAAGACCTAAAGCAATGCATTCAGTAATGCTGTTAATCAAGGTATTATTAAATGTAATCCTACTAATGTGCATATTTGCTCAGAATGTGTGACTTCAGCTACAAACAAAATCCTTCTCATCCTTTTCCAAATCACAGCCATGAAACAAGCATCCAGCAAAGTGCCAAAGGACTTTGCTGGAGAGGATGTATTCTGATCTTTTTGTTTCCTTCCTAGCTTTTTTATTGTCTCTTTTGAATGGCAGTGTAAATGTGGTTTATCTTTATATGTCCATGGATGGCTGATTTGTCTGAATGCCAAGGTTCTAGGAATTTGCTAGAGTTTCTTGGATTTAAATTTGGTCTAGGCTGCTCACAGTTATCAGGTAAAACTATGGTTGAGTCTAGGGGTGGGTTCTGGCTGCTGCTACTGCCGGTTTGCTCAGGGACGTGCTGCGTGTGTGTGCATAAGCTTGATCCACACTATGCGCACATGTGCAGTACTAAAAATGCTTTTGCGTATGCTCAGAAGCCAAAAACAAGATGGCACTGCCTATGGCGCCACCAAGAAACCAGTTTGGGGGCATGGCAGGCCAAGTTACTATCTACTCATCCGAGCCGGTTCGAAGTGGTAGGAACCCACCTCTGGTTGAGTCTGTTCACATGCTGAACAATTAAGGAGTTTTCCTCATGCCTTCTGGCTACTAGCTAGTTCAGATCAGAAATTCTTTAAAAAACAGGATTACTGATTTATAGGATACAGCTATATATAGCTGGCAAGTCCGTCTGTCCCCCCACTGTTGCATGTACAAAATAAACTTTTAATACTTTTCTTTGTTATATTATATGGAATGCATAGGTAGCATAGTTTTTTTCTTTAAAAACTGAACCTAAACAAGAAGATGAAAATAAAAAAAAATCTTCAATGATATATGATAGGAATCATACAATGTAATACCTTTTTCTTTCTCACTGTACCGGCTTACATTGCTGTTGTCACTATACAAAGGGCCTGCTGTGGCATGAGGCTTACAGCTGTGATACTGGGCATTTAATGTGTTGATGGTTATATGGATGAGACTCAGCACAATTTTACTGATATCACAATCTCTGTAAGGATACTGAGGGAGGGAAGAAGAAAGGAAGGAAATATTTTTAAACATTGTGATTATTTTCATTTATAACATTTTAATTTATAATATTTTAATTTATTCTGAAAAAAAATCTACAAAGCAGTAATTTAATTATTTCAGCTCTTTTATTCTTTTAGCATGTCATAAGCCAAAGGAGGAACAATTATGATTAACAGTGCTAAGAATGAAATCGTGTTTGTACTTTACTGATAGGAATTGTAAAATAACTTCTAAGTTATTCTTTGCTTTTAAAAGTAGCAACTGATTGATTTATATATTAAGGATAAGCAATCCTGCATTCACAGATGATTCCAGAAGCTTCCCATCTAGTCTCTGGGGAAGCTGGCAGAGCCAAATTCCTCAACACTTTTTTTTCATTGTTAACATTTTTATTGAGTTATAGAGACAAAATACAAAAGAAAATAGGAAAACAATGGGGAGATGCGAGAAGAGTGAGGAAGGAAAAAGAAAAAGAAGCATTGACTTCAGACTCTCTGCTTCAGTAAAATATGTCATTAACGTCAAATCACAACTTTTTGTTTTTTCATAATAATATAAACTAGCCTTTTCTATAAGGATCCATCAGTAAAACACAAAATAAAAAAAATTCATTCTTTTCCACTTCAAGCACAAAGTTCAGAAGTGGTTTCCATGTGGAAACAAAAGTATTTATATTCTTTTCTTCAATCAAAACAGTCAATTTTGCCATTTCAGCCAGAAGCTTCCTGTCTACAGTCTCTGGTAAAGCTATATATATATATATATGTATTTGTGTTACAACCCCTAGTATGCCCAAATATGGGAGGGAGCTCACTACTCCCCCTTTCTGTCCTTCGGCTCATTACAGAAAACCATCCAGGCAGAAAACCATATTTTTAATGTTGCCTTTTTATATTTGTGTTGTATTTGTGCTGATAAATAAATAAAGGGAGACTAGTATAGATCTATTTCAAGCTATTTAGCTCTCATCAGCTAGCCATACCCTTACTGGGATTTGAACCTGGACTGTATTACATATTAGGCAGGAGTCTTAGCCACTAAGCCACTAAGCCACAGGCTCTCCTCCTTATCAGCTGAGCTGATACATACATAGGTATGTATTTGTGTTACAACCCCTGGTATGCCCAAATATAAGGAGGAGAGCCTGTGACTTAGTGGCTAAGACTCCTGCTTAATATGTAATACAGCCCAGGTTCAAATCCCAGTAAGGGTATGGTAAGGGTAATATATATATATTTCCCAAAGTCAATTTTCAACATTTGGGAATGACTGAAAGAGTACAATAGGTACCATACACCAGTGGTAGGTTCCGGACCCCGGCGCAGCCGGTACACTGCGCATGGAACCAGCCATCCTAGATGGACACGCACGCTGTGCACACATGCGCACGCCACTGCCCCGTGACACCCAGCTGCCCGGCAGAGGTCACGGAGGCACCGCACACTGTGCACGCGTGCACAATGGGCTGGTCATGGTATTAAACGCCCATAGAACGCAAGCGGGCAGGTGGGTCAAATGAGCCATCATTCCAGTATGGTGGCCACGTCTCCCCGCTACTCTTGGTATGGCCATACCGGGTCGTACTGCCCGGAACCCACCACTGCTGTACACCTCTACAAGTTTAAGGAACACATTTTGTCTTTTAAAATCTCCTGTTATTTTTTTAAGAGAAAAAAAATCGCTCCATCTTTCAGTGTTTTCCTTAATCAAAAGCCATGTCTCCTGAAGCCAAAACAAAGAATGGTCAAGATAAATTTAAGGTAACTCACCCTTAATATTCATTAAGCTATAATTGACTCCATAAAAACAATTGTTCTGAAGTTCTGATGAGACATAGATTTGGAGTAACCGAAAGAAATAAGGGAAGTGCTTACCTTATATAGGATGACAAGCAGGGCCTTCAGCCACATCTGTCGAATGTGAGGCTTAAGGGACCAGAGGGAACAACGAGGGGGCTGCTGGAAATAATGTCTAAGCTGAGGGCACGTGCAGTACTTCAACACCTGAGCCACCAAAGGAAGAAGATGCTTCCCTAGGTTAATGTTGTAATCCATCACCTAAAATTAACATTAGATTAGAATTTAGAACACTCTTGAAAAAGGAAAAAACACTATTTGAAGACTTGCACCAATACATTTTCTATAAAATCTTATCAGTGATTGCAGAAATAAACCTACAAGGTTAAATACAGTGGCTCATTAAGACAAACCTATAATCACTTGAATGTCTTAAACAGCACATTCAGTACAGGAGTTAATTGATAGGAGTCAATTGTTATCCATGCCCCTGAATGTGAATTTAAATGTGAAATTAAAATTTCCATTCTTAGGATCAGCTGGAAATTATAATACAAGATGGTTCACCTTTTTTGTTAGATATTTCCATAGTATCATAATGAAAAGTTATCTCTGTGGAAGGATAATGCTGTCATTTTGAAGTTCCTTGTAAGCAAAATTTCCTCTTTCCATTGCATGACAAAATAGGAAGCAATGCTCACGATGTTTAGCAGGTACTGTATCTTTGCATGAACTAAAACTATTTGCCTGCAATATCATAATGTGTTCACACAAATGTACATGCAGTATGTGCCATGCTATACCATTCTATATCATATCATACTATTCAAAGAGTCATTTGTAATTGCCATCACTATGCCTGCCACTTTACAGGATAAATGTCCTAACAAAATTCGGTCTAAAAATGAATGATAGTGAAAAGTTTCCCCACCCCTCCCAATAGTGTGGAAACATAAAACAATAGCTGTAAAGCCAAACAGATGAACAATGAGAGCCCTGGAATTCAAGCTATTATTATATAATGTTTCACTTAACTATTCGGTACTCATGAAAGGGATGTGGTGGCTCAGTGGCTACCCGAAAGTCAGCAGTTCAGCAGTTTGAATCCCTAGTGCCATGTAACGGAGTGAGCTCCTGTTCCTTGTCCCAGCTTCTACCAACCTCGCAGTTTGAAAGCATGTAAAAATGCAAGTAGAAAAATAGGGACCACCTTGGTGGGATGGTAACAGTGCTCCCTGCACCTTTGGTGTTTAGTCATGGTGGCCACGTGACCACGGAGACGTCTTTGGACAGCGTTGGCTCTTCAGCTTAGAAATAGAGATGAGCACCGCCCCCTAGAGTCGGGAACGACTAAGCACGCATGTGTGGGGGAACCTTTACTTTTACTCATGAAATGTATGAAAAAGGAGAGTGGAAACAAATAGGATAGCCTCAAATTCCTGAACGTAAATATGTATTCCAGCTATCCACTCTCCTGATTGATATTCAGTCCTTCATTCTGAAGGAGATTTATTCTGGTAAACACATAAACATGTAATTCCTTGTGTAGTCAGCAGTCCCATATAAATCAAGAACCCTGTAAGTATCCACATATGTACAGTATTCATTTCAAGCTGAGTCCTGATATTGGGAATCTCTCAGCCAAATGATCAGTCCCTTGGTAGTTTGCCTTAGCCTGAGCTGAGAAGGGGGAACATGGCACTTCATATATTGCTGAATTAATGCTCCTAGAACCCACACCGTTCTCTAATGTGACCACAGTTGCTACAGACTGTAGTGCAGCAACCTCTAGTGGGTCATAAGTACTTCATCCTCAGCCTGACAATTAATTTATTCCTGCTATAGCTTAACACGATATCACTTTGCCAAATGCTTTCCAGTCACAGTGACAGTCACTTTCAAGGAAAGATAGACAACACCATCTGCTAGACTAGCATCCAAAACAATAATTTGATTATTATATAGTGCATCAGTTCTTGCTACTAGAACATTCCTTTCCAGAATGCTGTTAACAATAGCAACAATGAAAAAAGAGTATCTGTGAGAAATGTTTCATTCATGCTCTCTGAATGAAACATTTCAGAATTAAACTGAGCACGAAAGGACTGTATCTTGGGCATATCTTTCTGTCTTGGTCTTATCCACACTCTGTTTTGTATGTAGGCATCCTTGGCAAGGATTGTGAGGCAAACAACCAACTATTATTGCAATTTGGCCATAATCACAGTTTAACAGATTGGTCCCTACAATAGCTTGCATTAAAAGAATGTTTAAAGTATCAGAAATAAGTCTTCTAAAAATGAACAAAATTAAAAATGGGTGAAGGGTTAATTTATTACAAATGAAAATACAAGTGGGTCCAGCCCACGGGTAGGTTCCTGCCAGTTCTAACGTCTTCTATAGAAGAGGTTCCACAAATCTACTGTGCCATTTAGAACCGGTTCCAGCTCCCTCCCCCCTGCCCGCCCGTCCGCACATCATCAAGAGCGACAGGAGGAATTCTGGGAGTTGAAGTCCACAAGTCTTAAAGCTGTCAAGTTTGAACACCCCTGGGGTTTTTTTTCTAAAAGGTTAAAGGTGCAAGGGTTTTGTTACTTGACAGCTTTAAGACTTGTGTGCTTCAAATGCCAGAGTTTCTGAGCCAACATTTTCGTTGCTAAGCAGGAGCATTGTTAAGTGAGTTTCATTTTACAAGTTGGCCATGCCCCTCCAGTCAAATGACTGGCAAGCCACTACCACAAAGTCAAATGGCCAGCAAGCCACTCCCACAAAGCAGGCCACACCTACAGAAGAGGTTCTAAAAATTTTTGAAACCCACCACTGGTCCAGCCTATTACACCATGGTCAAGGGAACATAAATGTTTATTCTCCTATTACTACTACTACTACTATGTTCATGTTGAAAGGATTAGCCAGTGATATCACTATTGCCCAGGAGATGCCCATTTCTTCTCCTAACAAGCTTTGATGTTTCACTTTCCAATCTTTGCTCATGTGCTATGAGCAACCTGGATTTTTAGGACATCAAAAGAAATAGATAACATCTAGATAAAGGGTAAATCCAAAGACTAATATGAGTTTCACTTGCTTTTGCACCTTTCAGTGCTTCACTGCTACTTTGGAATTAAATCTTTAGTGTAGTTAAATCGTTAGTGTAGTTTCTTTCTTTCTCACTCATTTATATCTTCCAACTTAATCAAAACAAGACTCTAAGTGCCTTATAAAATAACACAAACATTGAAATACAACAGCAGCAAGACAAAAACTATACTTAAGTAACATTTTATAGTTACTAAATCCATAGCAGGAGGATCTCCTTTATCACATATTTACTTAATAGATAGCTAGACAGACAGACAGACAGACAGACAGACGGAATAAACAAATTTAAATGCCATTCTAAAAAAGAAAAAAGAAAGACCAACCCCATATAGTAGAAGCCACTGTCATATCTGGAGGAATTCTGTTCCAGAAAAGAGTGGCCATGACTGAAACGGCTCATTTTCTAGTCCCAAGAGACTCCAGTCTTTTTCATCTTAATTTTTTAAAAAATTTGAATCTTTAAACAACTGCTCCTACATAGAAAGGTTCCCTTCAAATTTGAAGAAAGGTATCTTTTCATTTATAGAAATCGCATCGATTTCTGTTCATTTAGACATCAATTAAAATACAAGTTCACCATGTGTACCTAAACATTTGCACAGAAATGTGTTTATGTATGCCTGTGTATAAGCACTATGTACATAAATGAGAGGATAGAACTTTTTAGAAACAGTGCACATAACAGTGCCTTTTTTTTCCTTTTCATACAAATAAATGCCCTATGTGCCATTGAATTCTTCTGATTATGGCTATAAATTTCACTTTCGGGAATTGCAATAGAGGTTTCAGCCAGACCATGTGGGATAATTGGACAGGTTATACCAAATGCATAAATCCAACTCACTTGTGCAATTCCTGCAATAAAGGCATTAAAGCAGGTTGATATTCTCATCTTCTGAGGTGCAATCATGAAGCATCCTTCCTGTTGATCGTAGCCCAGCAAAACATATAAATGGCGCTTGACTGTATTGAAGGCTTTAGCACTGCTGATATCGGATTCTGCACTGCTCTCATCCTTGGCCATAAATTTCATCAGCACGGTAATGAGTTGATGGACAGTTTGATGATCAATCCCAGCATCCTCTGGGAGAAGGTCCTTTATGGTATTATCATTCCCTGGAGAAGGCTGCCCTGTTAGCACAGAAAATTTAAAAAATCTGTAATATAGAGATTATCACTGGGAAGAAAGGCTAAATGTCTCTTTTAAAGGAGGTTTAAAGATGGCAGCAAAACAGTCTGTGTGTGTGTGTGTGTGAGAGAGAGAGAGAGAGAGAGAGAGAGAGGGAGGGAGGGAGGGAGGGAGGGAGGGAGGAGAGAGAGAGAGAGAGAGAGAGAGAGAGAGAGAGAGAGAGAGAGAGAGAGAGAGAGAGAGAGAGAGAGAGAGAGAGAGAGAGAGAGAGAGAGAGAGAGAGAGATCCCTAATCAGATGAGCTCCAAGTATGGAGTGTTTTTTCTTTCATTTAAAAATGCATTTGTTTCTCCATGTTTTCCACCAGCGGCCAGTGGAGCTGACAGCAGATTCGGACAGTGAGGAGGTTGGGGAGGAACATGGCCAGTCCTGGAGTCTGGGGAAGGCTCTGATGAGGGCTCTGTGTCGGAGGCAGAGGGAGGGCCAGAGCCCTATGCCAGTTATCAGCTGCTTTCAGACTCAGATATCAGTGAGGCAGACAAACAGCTGGAGCCTGTTCCCAGTGTGCACATGCACAGAGTTGCCAGACAAAGGGAACAGCTAAAGAACAGGGGTCGACTTGGGAGTAAGGCCACAGATGGATGATGAACAGCCCCTCCCAGAGGACATAAAAGAGGAGCGAAAGGGGAGTGCAGGAGACAATAATTTCACTTAATTGGTTCGTGGCTCTCTGAGACTCCGTGCCAAGATCCTTCTGACTCGTACTTTTGAGTAGTAAGAGAATATCCAAAATTAAGAATTATTCTTTTCTTCTTTATGTAATTACAGAACATATAAAGGCCACATTTACCTTGTGTATTTTCTGGTGTTCCGCCAAGCGCTGGAGCAGATTGTTCGTGTCTGATCAGTTTTGCTGCTTAAAAAAATGGAAAGCTATGGTTAGCTTGTATAGAGCTGTGGCATCTTCAGGAGCCATTGCTGTATTCAATGGAGTGTCATATATACCGTGTGCAGAAAATTGAGACATATTCTTGCAAAGTAGGAAAAATTCCAAACTTTGCAAATCAGTACCACCATGCCATATTAGAAACCCACTGTCAATCAATGTGGGCAATACTGAACTTGAGGGACCAGTATTCCCACTGGGCACATATATTATAATAATAATAATAATAATAATAATAATAATAATAATAATAATAATAATAATAATAATAATAATAATAATAATAGAAAGTTATCAAATTTATATGCCACCCGACTGCAAATGACCCTGGATATTTTCAAATTGTTAAAAACATTTAAAGGTCTAATTTATCTAAAACATCATAATAGTCTCTAATTAATACTGCACAAATATCACTGTGGCCAAACAATATAATGTATTACTTGCATTTTATAATAATACAGTAAAACAATATTTAAAAACAAGGAAACAACATGCCAGAAATTAAAACAGGTGAAGAGCTAGATCTTCAGATCCCTTTAAATTATCAATGGGTAATTTATTTTGAACACATTACTAGTTGAATTTTTGGGGAACCTCTTTCCAGAGGGCATATACTGCTGCAGAGAAAGCATGCTTCTGATAGATACCATTGTTTAATCAAAGGAAACCAAAGCACACAACCCTGCCAGATTCAATCTGCTGGGCAGATACTACGGGAGACAGGCATTCCATAATCATGCGCTATGCTCTGTAGGGCTTTATAGGTAACAACCAGCACCTCAAATTGCACCCAGAAGCAAACTGGCAACCAGGGGCAGCTGACAAAGCAGAGATGTTACAAAGGCACACTGAGGCACGACCATCACTGCCTGCCCTGTTGCACTAGTGGTTATCTTCAAGGGTAAGCTCTATGTATACTGTATGACCCCAAATAAGCAGGTAATGTCACCCAGTAGTTCACGTAGATGTTGAAATATCTAGTCAGCTTTTTGTTTTTAACAGTGAACAATAACATTGCATCTGAGAAGATGCACGTAAAAGAAGCAGTGTTTTCCCAGTGTTTAGAACTGCAATGTAGTAATCGGTGGTATATTATATATAACAGAAAACAAAAAATGTTTATAAGCATAGATCTGAACAGAGCAGAGAACCTTTTTTTTTTTTTTGCTCTACAGGTATGAGTCACATATACTTGCGAAGCTGGGTTGTTATTAATTAATTAGTAGAAAACCATGGTTATGATATTTCCTAATAATCATGTCATGTGTGTATGTAAGCATACAAACAGAGAGATATCACATGTAAGCATACACACAGAGAGATATCACTGATTTCTTCTTTTTGTAGAGAGGCACCACTCACAAATAGCCTACATATTATGATAAGCCACCAGGAGTCTGGAAGAATTTAGCAGCTTGCAAATGTATTAAAACAACCAACAAAATGGCTTTAAAGAAAAGGACTTGTTTATAAAATAATAGTGACAAACAGAAATAGATAACGTATTTTACTATTCTATAGATCACTATGATCTTTCAGTAGCATCCCGTAAACTGTGAACAAAGCAATCAGTTAAAACCAACTGTTTTGTCAGTTTAAGAAAATCTGGCCAAATCCTAGATTTCATCTCCACCTAGTGGCAATTGTGCAACAGAATTAAAATGGAGAAAAAACATAAAATAAAATACTCAACGGATTTTGGTTGTTAAGGTTTCTGGAAGAGAAAGTGCCCTCTTGGATTCTGCTGGACCTTTCACACTGTCCCTCAAAGAACGCACGCTCTTCTGCCGATTCCGAGCAAAGCGAGCTCTCTTGATCTTCCACATTGCTGTGTCACTTAAGTTGGCAACATTGGTCCGGACCGCTGTGATTGCTTTTCAAACAGGATTAAACCAAATTTCATTTCATAGACTAACTTGTAAACCCACATCTTCATAGCACAGTTTTCATGCTTGGGTTCAAAAATGTGCATTTGTTTGTAACCCAGTACTTTCAAACAATGTGGCATATGCTTTCAATTTCTCTTCTACAGAGAGATAATGTATGGGGAGCACAGAATATGGCCCATCCAATATTATCACATGCTTTTTAAGCTGATAGGTAAAGGTAAAGGTTCCCCTCGCACAGATGTGCTAGTCGTTCCCGATTCTAGGGGGCGGTACTCATTTCCAGCGCTGTCCGAAGATGTCTCCATGGTCATGTGGCCTGCATGACTAAATGCCGAAGGCACACAGAACACTGTTACCTTCCACCAAAGGTGGTCCCTATTTTTCTACTTGCATTTTTACATGCTTTTGAACTGCTAGGTTGGCAGAAGCTGGAACAAGTAACAGGAGCTCACTCCATTACGCGGCGCTAGGGATTTGAACCATTGAACTGCCGACCTTCTGATTGACAAGCTCAGTGTCTTAGCCCACTGAGTCACCGTGTCCCTTTTTAAGCTGATAAGAGTGGCTTTTAAAAAAAGAAATGATATATGACTGATAAATATTGGTCCAGGAATAAGGCATGTAACTACATGTTTCTTCCATAAACTTTCATATCCAGTTTTTACAAAGTTGTCTTACGTATTCAAATCACAGATTCCATGAGACCCAGTTTTTGCCTTGGATGTGATAGGAAACCACAATCTAAGTAATACAACAGTACCACTAAATTTGGCCTCAAAAACAGAAGGATCATGAAGGAGTTTACGGGGAAATTCTGGTTTAATAAGCTATACTTTATCAGGCCAAGATCATTACTTCTTAACTAGGTCCATTATTTTCTATTTCATATAAATTCTTTAAAGCAGTAAAGATATTTTATTTGTGTTATATTGCCAGCGTAAGGTGTGGTGCCATACTCATCAGCACCACACCAGTAACTGGAGTAACTGGCCAAATATTACTAGAATTATTTCCACAAAGAGAATATACGATTTAAATATAAGGGTTATTCACCATAGATATGCATTTTTTTTCCAACAAAGAAGAGACATTTAAGTTTAGAACCCTAACTGTAAAAAATAAATCATGTTACCAAGCTTTCTTACTTGTTGGGAAGGGGAATTCCTTGTTGCAGTCCAAGTGAAGCTGTGCCTCAAGAGAGAGTGTCTCAAACCGATTCACAAAGAATTCCCAGCTCAACGCTGGAATATCTTGCTTGAGAAAATGTAGCAGCAAAAGCTTGCTAAGAATAATGGGTCTGTCTTTGACAACAGTATCAAACTGGAAATCAAGACAAAGGCATAGTCCCTAAAAAGAAGAATAAAAGTTATAACAGCAATTACTTCGAGTTATCAAAGAAGCCACCAATATCATCCTAGAGTTTGAGAGGTTACACAAATGGATTTAACTTTAAATCTAGCAAGGAATTTTAAGCCTGCAACTTATCTGGGACCGTGTTTAGTTTCTTCACTGTTTTAACATACCTGCAAGGCTGGCCTTTTTATGGTGTCTAGCAGAAGCCCTGCTCTGGTGGCCACAGCTGGATTCACATCCTCCACAGCAGTCAGAAAACAACAAAAGGCATGTGCCAAGGAATATTTCAGTAGATGGTTTTTGGTCACTGAGTGAATATCCAGGAATCTACACAACACTGCTACTTTCTCCACTGTAGGTAAACAGCAAATAAAGAAGCATGTTAACTGAGCCATGGCACCTTTTGTGAGAGAGAAAAATCACGGAAGACCATCTAAAATGTTTGCATCTGCATTTCAGAGCTTGACCAGTTGTAAAGCAGAATTGCTGTCGGATCATTGTGAAAAGCCATAGGACCCATAAGTTCCTAGGGAAGTCCATTCTAAACTGTCCTCACTATTCATAGGTAAGAGACTGCATAGTGACTAGAAAGTGATCTGACCAGGCCAAAAAACTAAAATTTCAGATCACAAGCCAACTAATCCAAGATAAAAGCATGTGGCTACTTGTGTGAGTTGGATTGGACTTGGGGCCATGGTTGCCATGGAGGTCTTGAATTCAGGGGTCAAACGCTACCGGGGGAAAAGCTACAAACGCCCAAACCACTTGTAAAAATGCTACTGATTCGCCTGAACTGGTAGTAAAAAAAAATGCTTTAAAATTTTTTTTATAAGGTTCCAACAATCACGTGGCACAGCTGATCGTCAGAACTTTTTTTTTAAAAAAAATTAGCATTTTTTTACTACCGGTTTGGGTAAAATGCTAAAAAAAAGTTTTAAAAAGGTTCCAGCTATGACAATCAGCTGTGCTGCATGATTGTTGGAACCTTTTTTTTGTAAGTGAAGTCCAGTTGCTTTTGCACCGTATGTGAATCAGTTGTGTAGCTTTTGTGTTATTTTGGTGTAAAGTGTGATAGTTGATTTTTTAATTCTCTGTGACTCTATGGGGTTCCTCATGTGACCGGCTTGTTTCCCGCCAGTCACATGACCACCAAGCCACACCCACCAAGCCAACAGCCACCAAGCCATGCCCACAGAACCGGCAGAGGAAAATTTTGAATTTCACCACTGCTTGAAATCCTTGAACTCCTAAAACATCTGAATCACCCACCCAGAGTTTTTTGAAGATGCACAGCCATACAAATTTTTTAAAATAAATAAACAAACATAAATCGGTGTGCTTTTACTTATACCTACATCATCTACGGGGGAATTCATTAACATTCAGGGAAGATTCCCTTAAAATGTGTACATTTTTGAACCATAGATTTCATCTGTTAAAGGACATACCTGCTTCAAATCTAACTTTCCAGTCTTTGCTATTGAAGTTGAGATTGATGATTGTCCAGAAAATATCAGCTCCATGAGGCAATGAAAGAGCATGGAGAAGGAGTGGCACTGCTAGTGAAGACAGCTGGGAGAACTCTGATTTTACAACTCTCCATAAGCTGGGGACAGACGAGAGAGGAGAGGCAACTCAGAACACATGATCATGATTCCATGAATAGATTACTAGTTTTGTTACTTTTTCTGCTTCATCAAGCAGAAATGATTTCTGCAATCAATAATTTTGTGCCCATAAATATGCGGTAAAGCATCTCCCCTTAGCTATGGTGCAACTCTATTGCCTAAATGGTACTTTTTAATTAGCAACCAGAAATAACTTCCATCTTTTGGTCTTAACCTTTTTCCCCCTTTTCTGCTTATGGTGGAAAAGATCTAGCAAGGCAGCAAATAGGATCTTATATCTGCATCAATGCCACTGTAGACAAGAATTCTGGAAAAGTAGATCATTACATTCCTTTCAAAGCTGTTTTAGCTTTAGGCTCCAAAGTAGAATTGATTTCAATTCTCTTAGTTCAAAGACTGAATGAGTCTGCCCTGTCTATAATTTTGTACTTCAGATTTGAAGGAATCTCTGGGGGAAAATGCCCTCTGATAATCTATTTGTATTCTAGTGGCTCGGTTCAGCTTATATGGCAACAACAGTATTATTATAATCAATGACAGACATCTTAAGTAACTTTTAATTCCCTACAATGGTCTTTTAATCAAGTTCTCTAGAGCACTATGGAAAATGGTGGTTCCAAAACCCAATTATCCAACAGAGAAACCCCAGAGCAGGCTTAAGTGTCTGAATATATGGTTGTTCAACCATGCTTTGGGCCAGTGTTTCTCAACTTTAGCAACTTTAAGATGCGTGAACTTCAACTTTCGGAATTCCCCAGCCAACCAAGGTTGAGAAACATTGCTTTGGACTACTGATGGGTACAGCTCTAGCCTTTATCCACCTATATGTTGATTTAATGCAGGGGTGTCCAAACTTGGGAACTTTAAGACTTGTGGACTTCAACTCCCAGAATTCCCCAGCCAGCATGGCTGGCTGGGGAATTCTGGGAGTTGAAGTCCACAAGTCTTAAAGTTCCCAAGTTTGGACACCCCTGATTTAATGTATTTTAACAATTTCAGTCCAGATTGCACCAAAAATAAAACCATTGATTTATGGCCACCAAAACTTGTTTGTGGATAGCCTATGAACTTATTAAGCCTCCTCTTGATAACATTTATACCTGGCAATCAGCATGTGGTCCTGGATATATGCTAGAAACTGAGGATAGTTCTTCTTTGCAACATATAAGCATTCCCCATGAAGGCAAAGAATCTTCAAGCAGTTAAGCATGTTAAAGAGAATATCTGGCTCTTCAAAACGTGCCATTTCCTGTGCAAAATTTGGCAAATAATATATGGTAAAATTAATCTTGGATTCCACCAAAAATAATAAATTACAAACTGAAACAAAATTATAACGATCAAAACATAACTTGATTTAGTAGATATAGTGAAGGAGAATCAAACTCATCTAAACTCACCGCCCCGAGTCCCTTTGGGGAGAGGGAGCGGTTTAGAAATGCAATAAATCTAATCTAAATCTAAAAACTTAGATAAGTTTGATTCTCCTTCACCAGTGGTGGGTTCCTACCAGTTCGGACTAGTTTGGCTGAGTCGGTAGTACCTTGGCGGCCTGGGTCACTGGAACTGGCAACGACCCAGGCCTGCCACACCCCCAAACTGGTTCTCCTGGCAGCACCATAGGCACTGCCATCTTGGTTTTTGCTTCTGCATGTGCACAGAGCATTTTTTGTTATACTGCGCATGTGTACATGTACGGTGCGTCCCTGAGCAAATCGGCAGTAATGGCTACCGGAACCCACCCCTGTCCTTTAATATATAATTTTCACTTTTTGATGCATAGATGCATAGACTGTTTGGATTTGTGTGTTCTAAAAGATTCAATACAAGTCTCAAAAACTGTGCTTTATTGGGTTTTATGTTCTAAATTATTAAATTCATAAAGATATTTTGAAATAAAAATAAAAGTGAAACTTACCTGCAATATTGTATATATGAGTTTCAATGTCACTGGGAGCTGCTGGTAACAAAATTTCCTTTCAGTGTCATTTTTTATGGGTGCTAAAAATTAAGATAAAAGATAGCAATGTTTTTGAAAAATAAGTTGAAACTGTTCAATTATGATTCCCACATATGTATGTATGTATGTATGTGTGTGTGTGTGTGTGTGTGTGTGTGTGTGTGTGTGTGTGTGTGTATATATATATATATATATATATATATATATATATATATATATATATATATATATATATATATATATATATATATATATATATATATATATATATATATTGCATTGAGTAGATCCACAATTCTACATCACTCTTGTGTTAAATAAAGCTTTGATACTTTAATGGCTTTTCTTTATATGTAGTAAAGTCCTGCAGGGCAAGCAAACCTTCCAATTACTTGATAATTAATAATTGTTACTTGAATTGGCTCCTAATTCACTGTATAGTTTTGTTCAGAAACCCCCATTCATAACATTTTCAGATTTTGTGTTACCCCTTTTCTATACATTCTTGACCCCCGTGTGAAAATATTATCCAATGGGAGAAGAATGACAGATCATTTTGGTCACATTTATTTATTTATCTATTTTTAAAAGTCCCCATATAAAAATGGGGAAAGATTCCATCTAGGAATCCACATGATATTAGATGTTCTTCTTTATTTTTCTGTTTTATTATATTATTTTTACATTATTGCTTACATTTTAAATTCAAGGATATTGCCCTTTATTGAATGCTATTATCTCCTCTTGAAGGACTTAGGTTGGAATTAGGAAAGTTTGTTAAAGGAATTGATGAGGCAGAAAGTTGCAGCTGCAATGAGTGTAACAAGACCATGGTGAAATTAAAAATATGAAAAAATACCAACACACACTATGTTGGTTCCCTTTTCTTCTAGTATTGAAATATTGGCTGGCCTGTTCCAATTTGTTGGCTGCTACGTTCTCCGGCATAGTTCGGTTACAATCTTATAGATTCTTCTTCAGTTGTTTGGAATATTTCTATGGCTATTCCATATATTCCTGTATGCTTCTGATTTTCACATTCATTCTTAACAACACATTTGATTTCATGCTACAGTTCTCTTGGTTCCCTATATATAAAATTCAGAACTTCAAAGTGATTTCTGATGTTCTCCTTAAAACTGGTGGATATGTGCTCAAGATCATAATATGCAAACTGGTTGGCTTTCTTCTTTAGCTTAATTGGGAGCTTTCATATGAGCAGTTCATGAATTCTTCCACAGTCAGCTCCTGGCCATTTCTTTGCTGTACATCTGGATTTTCTACTTCCCTGTAGCAATAATATAGTCGATCTGATTTCGTTGAATTCAAGCTGATGAAGTTCATATACAACACATAGAAATCATTCTGATTATAGGTAAACCTTGACTTATGACCATAATTGACCCCAACATTTGTGTTGCTAAGCAAGACAGTTGTTAAGTGAGTTTGGTCCCATTTTACAACACATAGTTGTTAAGTGAATCAATGAATGAATGAGTAACATTCATTCTTTTTAATTAGGAATTAATTAGAATTCTTACATTCATGTAACATTCACAGTGAGTAACATGGTTGCCAAGTGAATCTGGATTCCCCATTGACTTTGCTTGTCAGAAGATTGCAAAAGGTGATCACATGACTCGTAGACCCAACAATCTGGGTCATTTTACCGACCTCAGAAGGATGGAAGGTTGAATCAACCTTGAACTGGTGAGACACGAACTGCTGGCAGCTGGTGATCAGCAGAAGTAGCCTGCAGTAGTGCATTCTAACCACTGCACCACCACGGCTCTGCCAATGATTGCACTATACTCAAACACTGTCCTTGCTATATATCCTTCCTATAAAAGCAATACTGATCCTTCTTTGGTTTTATGTTCTGAGAAGTATCTTTTGAGTGTCCAATTGCCTTCTATTTAATTTAACTGATGTTTAAGTTGTCAATGCATAGTCAATTCATTTCACCTTTCAGTATGTTGAGAATGGGATTGGTTCACATTCTCTATCCTAGGTGCCTAAACAATGTCATTGGTTTCTGGAAGGAAATTTCCTACCTTTCTGGCAGGCAATTTAGTGCTCTGTATAGTAAACCACTAGTAATGAGCCAAGATGGTGCAGTGGTTACAGTGCAGTACTGCAAGCTAGTTCAGCTGACTGCTAGCTGCAGTTCGGCAGTTCAAATCCCACCAGGCTCAAGGTTGACTCAGCCTTCCATCCTTCCAAGGTGGATAATATGAGGACCCAGATTGCTGGGGGCAATATGCTGACTCTGTAAACCGCTTAGAGAGGGCTGTAAAGCACTGTGAAGCAGTATATAAATCTAAGTGATATTGCTATTGCTAATGGGAGGCTAGCCTGCCATTAGAACAAATGATCTCAAGATGCCTGTTTGGCATCCCAGTTGATACCAATATTTATTGAAGGGAATTGTTATAAAAATTAAAGGAAAATAAAGTGTCAGAAATGACAAGTGGAAAATGAGTACAAATTAGCAATGTCTTTCTTTATGTTACTTATGGGGTGCATGTAGGTAGGTAGGTAGGTAGGTAGGTAGGTAGGTAGGTAGGTAGGTAGACAGAGACAGAGAGTCATGAGATTATGGCAAGCTATAGATTAAATAATAGGTATTGGCTACCTTTCAATTTTAATCATTATAGTATTTTAATTTTAATACTTAAAAAAGAATACCTGTATTTTCTGTTGATTCTGTGTGGTTCCCTGGGTTTTCTACATGCTCTGGTGCAGATTTGTTTCCATCCCCTTCAGTTCCTATAATGAACTCCGGTTTGGAATCAAGAAGACTGTCCTCTAAGTTATCTGTCGGTTCCTTCAAAACGTAAGATCAAATACAAATAATGTTCAATATTCACATGTATGTATTTCAGGGCAAACATCCTCTCAAGCACCAAGGAAGTCTGAAGATTCAGGCAGTTCAAATGAATATAAAGATTTATTGCAAGTTTAAACTCTACAAGAATCTGGGTTAATCTGAATCTAATGGTCAAGGGAAATTTGCTGTGGAGTTAAGAAGAGAAAGGAATTCAAGGTGGGCTGAATTTAGGTCTCTTGTGGGCATGGATGAACTCATGACTGATTGACCCCTCCCTCAGACTCAACTTGGTCATCTCTTACACATACTTTACAAAGAGGACTAATCAACAGATACTAAGACCTTTCAATTTTCTCTTGTGTTTCTTTACATAATTTTTATAACCATCAACCAGAGAAACAAGCCCTACAAAAATTATGTCTTACCCTTCACAAAGTTGACATTTATAAATTGCTGAGGGTCAGAGTAGGAGAAGCAACCATGTTTTAAACAATTGGCAATAATTGTGTAAAATTTGTTTACCATATTTCAACATCATTCTATGGTATCCCAGTTTCATTTAGTTTTATTGCGGTTTGTAATCTTTGAACAAAAATAAGATCCTTGCCTTTATAGGTAGTCCTTGACATATGACCATAACCAAAAGAATTTTGGTCATAAGTCATTGTGGACATAAATCAAGTCGCCACATATGCGGACTTGATTTTTATGGGCATTTTTATTGTGGTTGCTAAGTGAACTGCATGGTCAATAAGTGAATCACGTTGGCATAAGTCCAAATCCAGCTTATCCAACAGGCATTTCTTTGCTGGAAAAGAAGTGGTGAAATGCAATCATGTGACTGTGAGATGCTGCAACTAAGTCATAAATGTGAGCCGGTTGTCAAGTGCCTGAAATGTGATCTTGGGACCACGGGGGTGATGCAGAAGATATAACTTCAAGGACAGGTTGTAAGTACGTTTTTTGAGTCTACTGTAACTTTAAAAAGTTATTAAGCAAATAAATGTAAGCTGAGGACTACCTATACTAAAGTGAAAAATGATGACTCTCCAGATCAGTGGTGGGTTCCAGATCCCGTTGCAACCGGTATGGTGCAACAGGGCTGGGCATCCACCACATGCATGCGTGCAGGCGTACCGGTGCTTGCTGGGAGCACCAGGTACCGTTCCGGTACGGTGCTTCGGAGGGCCCGCCCATCCTCCTTACCTGTATTTGAGCCGATTGGGGCTTATGCGCACGGAGCGTACGGTGCCTGCATGATGCTCCGTCAAGCAACTGGAGCGTCATGGGCGGTGAGTATGCATGCGCGCACATGCATACTCACCGCCCATGACGCTCCAGTTGCTTGACGGAGCATCATGCAGGCACCGTACGCTCCGTGCGCATAAGCCCCAATCGGCTCAAATACAGGTAAGGAGGATGGGCGGGCCCTCCGAAGCACCGTACCGGAACGGTACCTGGTGCTCCCAGCAAGCACCGGTATGCCCATACTGGGACATACCAGTCGTATCCCACCACTGCTCCAGATGTTCCTGAACTACATCTCCCAGGAACCTTACCAATCTAAGTGATAGTAATTAAATTTAGCAACATCTGAACAGTGATTGTAACACCCTTTTCTAGTTATTGTTGAATGGGGCCTTGAGAACTTGAAAGTTCATACACCCTGGGTTTCTATATAGATCTTTGCACAAATCAAATGGCATATTGTATATTCAACATGTGGTACACAGAAGGCAAAATATCAGAGTCAAGATCTAGTTATATAAATACAATGGGATTTTTTTTTTCCTGGACACTTTTTCAAATGCTTTCTTTAATTTGCTTACCACCAGTCTGATTTCTTCTTTGGGGGCTAATCTTTCCAAGAGTTCACAAGCCATCTGATAGCACAAGATACTAGACTGGCACAAGCTACATTCTACTGCCTTCTCATCTTTTTGACAAATATGGGAACCACCCCAGGGGGCCTGGAATACATTATTGATGATAGCAATTATATCTTTGGAAATGCTGTTCTCCAAGCCCAAGGTAATACCATCATCTTGTAGTTCCATCTGAAAAACACATTTTAGGAGGAATCATTAGCAAAGTAATTGATATACAAACATTGGAAAAAAGGAGAGTGCCCTCTTAAATGTGCTTTTAATGTATTATTGAAATTATATCCTATCTTTTTTGGGGGGGAGCTCAAGAAAGCATACATAATACATTTCCCTCCAGTTTCACTCCACGATAATTTTGTGTCCTGGATTACATAAAGAGAGATCATATTAGCCACACACAAAAACCCCACTGAATCATCTTCCATGGCTCTGTGTGTATTTAAATTTATTTAAAGTCGCCCTAGCCCTCCCTAGTCCAAGTAACTAAATTAGTCTACTAAATAATATACAATAGCATCCCGGCTCTTAAAAGCTCCATGTATTTGAATAGCTGAAAAGTACAGAAAGCTTTGAAATTTTCTCTTTGAAAATTCATTTCAGTTGAATTTCTTCCTGTCAAACAACTATTCACACAACAGATGCTTGTGGGGTATTAAAGGTTGCAATCCCATATTATGTTCTGCCGATAGATTTCACTCACCGTCTGACTTCTCTTACTTCCCCTGGGCATAGAACTTCAAAGAAGATCTCAAGTGGTGACTGGGTCAGATGGGCAGTGTTATATTTGGTAAGGTAGTTATAATCCAGTGCCATACCTTACAAGGCTTTATCGGTTAAAAATAGTGCTTCCAATTGAGCTGATAAACCTGTTAGTAGCCAATGCAGTGACTGTTAGATGGACATAACAATGGGGTTTCCCAGTTAGGAATATGATTTATGTATTCTGTATTCTAACTATATCTTGGAAATCATTTTCAAAGGCAGCCCCATTGCATTGAGCCCCTCTATGAGGGAGATGGGTGTTTAAGAAAGTTGACAAATAAATAGTCCAGTTGTGTGGTGATTTCAGTGTGGTTATGGGTCATCAATCCTTACTATTATATTTCTGTCTTGTCTTTATATCTTGTCTTTCTTTTGTGAATTTGCGATATTGCACATGGGAAAATCTGCCTGATTTTTATCCTCATAACAACCTGGTGAGACAGGTTGTGCTAAGACATAATAGTTGTTTCAAAATCACTCAGTTCCATTGTTGAATGGAAATTTGAACATTAGGCTTCCTAGGCCCAATCCATCTCAATCCTTATCATTAATTAGATTTATTATAGCCACCCACTACAAAAGACTCTAGGTAAATTACACTGTCTTTTATTGTTCCAGTTCTTCTTGTTCTAGTTAGCTGAATAAATTAATCAGACATCCATCTAGCTGACATGAATTCAGATTAAAAAGATTATATATGTAATACTGCTTGGCATGCGAATGCAGCACAGTTTCCGTGTTATTCATCCCTAAAAAATGACATATATGTTCAGACAAATCACAATATGCAACATGCAGATGAGAATCATAAAACTGACGATTTCTCCATATTGGAAATGAAGCCTATATGAATCATTGGGATTCAATTCAAGGTATGATTCTATTTGAGCTGCAGTTTGAGATTCAATTTTAAGCTGATTAAACTACTTTGACATTTTTGTTTCCAACTTTTTATAGGATTCGTTATAACAGGAAAACATCAAAATAGTTGAAGCTGCTTTGATAGACTGGAAAGAAAATGAAAATAGTAAGAATGGTAGAATTCTCAGCAATTGGCAGCACTTAGCACTAATCCTTGACTGAATCTGGATGCCAAATAGAGCCAGGTTTTATTGATATATAGGGAGGGTTTTCCAGAGCTGCAAACTAGAAAAAATATCCCATTTCTATATTGTTCCATAGAAAATTACATGGTTATGTTTGCTGTTATCAGGAGGTGGGGTTTTTTTTGGGCAGAGATGAAGAAAAGACAGGACAGCAGAGCCACTACATTATACAGGAAAAAGCTCAAATGATCTGGTCAAATCAGTGCAGAAAATGTCTTACTGATAGTTCTCATTTAAGCAATCACAATTCAAACCAACAACTTGGTCATTAAGTAAGCTGTTGCTAAGTGAAAAAAATAATGTGACTATGATTTTACTTCAGCATTGCTTTGCTTTACAACGTCAGGGTACCACTCCAAAAATCTGGGTGAGGCCAAATGGCAGGGTTTCTGAAACTCATTTCATGAGGAAGCTGCCCCCCCCCTTACCTTTGGGATGCTCACCTGGTACTGGAGTAATTAGCAAGAAGAAAATATTTGTATTTACATGCACTGAAGAGGCAGGGATAAAAAGAGAGTAAGCAGACACACAATAGGGACTACACTTCAAAAGGAATACATGGGTGTCAGCTGTTTGCCTTTAATGTAAAGCTGATTAGTCAGTTTCAGGCAGCAGCTGCCAGCCAACTGGGTTCTAATCAACTAATTAAGAATACAGAGCTGAGCTGGTTAACTTGCCCTTAGCACTTTTTAGGGAGTGAGAGAAAAGCATCTGAGGAAGAAACAATCTTATTTAGACAATCTCTCCACTCTGGGGAGGTAATGGGTCAAGCCAGGACAAGGTGTACCAATTAACTGTAATGATAAATGCAGGACAGAGAGAAAGAGATGCTATAAAGATAATAAATATATTAATGGTTGAAAAGTTACTTTTTCATCACGTGAACAGTTGCTGTATGATGCAGTTGATAAACAAGAATTATTTGTATTCCAGTTTAAAAACAAAAACTATAAACTATTAGAGTTCTTGTTTATCCACTTCCTTTTCTTAACATTAATGTCCGCTGGCTTCCTCTTATTTAAGAGCCTCCCCTTTAGCAGAGTTACAATAAAGCTATACTATCTGGCTAGCAAGATTCATTTATCCTGAGAAGGCTCACCCCCAGCCTTGGTTTCCTTTGTTTCAGGCTGGGCAGGCAAGGCCTCTTCTGGATAGAATTTAATTGTATCAGGGCTGTGCCTTATTGGCAACACTCTAAGTTAGTTAGCAGAGCAGAAAAACCAGACTAGAACTGCCAGAGATACACAGACCGTCCAGAAGGAAATAAAGATAGAGATGCTTAGCCACATTTGCTGTGTAACAGTAGATCTGCTTTAATTTGTAAATCTGTTTTGACCTGGGTAATTCACCTGAAGCTTCATTAACAAGAAGTATGTCTTTGAAGTAATCACAGTCCTTCTAAAAGATGCATGAAGAAAAGTATAGAAATTTTTGATAGGGAAAAAGTCAATTGAGCCAGTGACTATATCCTGAATGCTGCATCTCCAAAGGATTAACAGTTTTTATTTAATTTTGAGCTGAATATAGGATTCAACTCAACAAAGTTGCCTCAAACTGTGATGTGAATGTCATATAAATTTAATAAATTAGTAAACTAAATATAGATCTTTGACCCATATTCAAATTCCCGACAATATGTTGTGTGAAATCAGTAATTTTCAATCAATATTTATCAATTATACTACATATCCCTCCAACATTAGATCAGAGGTCATTAATGATCCTTCTCTAGCTCTCTAAAGTCCCTCCACCTAGCCACCAAATTAAATACTCACAGAATCTCATGAATATGTGATATTTTGATTTGTTAAAATGTCTGGGGTATTGCACCATGATGCCTATCAGCTGGAAAAGGTATGGTTTTAATTTCTTGGGTTGGAAAAGGTATGGTTTTAATTTCTTGGGTTGGAAAAGGTATGGTTTTAATTTCTTGGGTTGGAAAAGGTATGGTTTTAATTTCTTGGGTTTACCAAAAGGCCAAGAAAACTCACTCAGGCATAGTGAACTCTTGATCCCAAAAAAGTTTGTATACCATGGAATGTTTCTAGATGCATATAAATCTCTGGCTTGCAAATTGACACCTGTATAAAATGTTAAAAGATTCTTTAAAATGTTCCAAAACAAGATGTGATTATATTTGGATTGTATTATTGACCGTGTTTTCAATACTGGGATGTATATTATTACCTGCTTCAAGATGAGATCAAACATTAGAATGAAACAACTCAAATTCATTTCCTCATCATCACAGTCAAAGTCAATGGCCCTTCCTCCTCCAGGGGGTCCAAAATTTTTGAAAGGACTGCGGAAAGGGCTGTGCATGGGGCTGCGAAATGGACTCTGAAACGGACTTGGGAATGGACTCAGTGTATTATGCTGAACTCTGCGTCCTGGATCGGAAGCAATGCTCACCTACAGGAATCCAAATAAAATAACATACAGAGACAGAATTCCAGGTGAACTCCTTTATGTTTAATTTAAGAAAATACATTCATTTCATGATAGAAAGTTGCAGAAAACACATTTTCCCCAGCGTGAAGATACAGTGTTACCTGCTATTAATAAAACAGTCATAAAAGCAGAAAAGCATGATTTAATAATCATTTGTTCATGGTATTCCAAAATATTTTTCAGAGATCCCATTTAGCTGTTTTATGTGCCACTGAATTATTCCATTCATGACTGATGGAATAGTTAAATGGCACAAATTAGGTACACCTTAAGTCTTAACTAAAATGATGTGACTAACAGCCAAACTCCATTTGACATATTTAAAAGAACAACTTTTCTCGTGTATTTCTCTCTGAGAGCTAAGAGATACTTGGTACCCTTCCATGAGAATGTATAGTGATGAAGCATCTGCCCTCGGCAGTTCTATATTATCTTTTTGGTGCAAGGCAAAAACAATTATATTTGATTAAGAATTTTACTGTTAAATTTTACTTTGTTCTAATGCAGGGAGTCCAACCTTAGCAACTTTAAGACCTATGGGTTGAACTCCCAGAATTTCCTGTTTTAATCATTCTTTTTAATTCGAGTGACCACATTTGCACCATAAAAATCCAGACAATCATAAGATGGTAACAATGAAATGCATAAAACTTCTTTTCCTACCATCTAGCAGTCTAGAGATTTTTGTAGCTCTAATATTTGAATCATTTGAATCAGCCTGATTTCTGCTATTCAGTTGCTGGTTTAATTGTTTTAATTGCTTGTTTAGCTTACTGAGTTAAATAGTTCATCTTTTTGCTACAAACGTTTTATATAGATTTAAAATATCCAAGGACACCTCTATTTGTAAGGTTAGCATACACAGTTTAAACATGTTTTAAAAAGCAGGAAGTGTTTTCTAAAAAGCTACCAGTAAGTCTAGTTCCTGCCAGGGGGATATAGTTCAATATATATTTTATATTTATATTTTACAACCCTCCAACTGAAGTTATGCTGAAACACTCAGAATCCTTTATAGTTGACCATAACTAAGATTGATGGAGGGATAATCCTTTTTCATACCAGAACTTTTCAACTCCTGCAGGTGTCCCATCAGTTTCATGCTTCCACATAAGCTACGTGCAATATTTGCAGAATTCATATACCCTCTATTGGATTTTCCCCCCTATACATATAATATGAATAAGGAATGGTGTGATCTAGATTAGGTCTGCAACAGATAGCAAATGAGTAAGCTTTCACTCCTAATAATGTCCTGATCCAGGTCAAAGACCTAAATTTGCTACTTAGTGGGTTTTACACACACACACACACACACACACATCTATGTTAACTGCCATTTCTACAAAAAAAGCTTCCTGCCTACTTTGAACCTGATTCTAAGTGCATCTATTTACAATGAATAAATTTCCAATCTTCAACAGAGTGTCCTGTTAAGTAACCGACTTCAGTCTTATGCTTAAATGCATACTCAAGCCAGCTCATTTCAAAGGTCTTTAGTTTAATCACACTTCATTTTCACTGATTGCACCTGCTGACTTAGTCAAAAAAATACATGCAAAATGTGTCTCCTGTTATAAAAGAAATTGATAATGAATTACCCTTCGAGCTGCAAGGTTCCCAGTTATCTCACTGACTCTCGATTTTCTTTGATTTGCCAGTTCTTTCACAGAATTAACACCATCAGAAAACATACTGATTACCAACTGAAGTGGAACTACAATGTCTAATTCAGATAACACCTGAAAAAGAAGGAAGAAGGCAGTGTTCTCAGGTTCAACTAAAAACTGAAGTGCTAATGCATATTTTAGAAACTAGGTCAAAAAGAAAAATGAACTTGAAACGTGCATTTAATTTAGTCCCTATATAAATTAAGATCTAGAGAATGGGGGTTGAAACTGTAGTTGTAGGATTTATGTACAGCAGTCTGTGTGATAATCAACTAAAATGTGTATAAATGAAACAAAATGTTAAAAAGTTATGATATTTATGTAGTTACTTACCTGCATGCCACAACTTTTGAGCACCCCTAATATTTGGAAATTGAAAGTTGAAAGATTTGACATGCCCTAGTTGGTGTATACATACTAATGATGTTTGTGTGAGGAGGTTGATCTAGGCTTAATATATTATATTAATTGTGAAACTATGATGTAGGGTTTAGCAAATCGTGCAAACCCAATTTTTATTATTTGTTCAACAAATCAAATAATCATGGTTTAATGTATGTGAACCCAGTTTCTGCTTTTAGGTTGGCGTCCTCCAAGAGACTCTTAATGCAAGTCACCTAAAATTGTTACTGAAGCCTTAATTTCTTAAATACACATCTTTCTGTCATGACAAAACTTATGCATAGATTGACAACATTGCTTTCTAACCAGACACAACCAAATGCTGATCTGCTTAGCCTCAGTAATAAGATGCCTCTATATGATTTCTTGAGACTGTATTAACTTCATAACAGGTGGCAAGGAAAAGGAAATAAAGAGTACAGACTCTGTAAGCTATTTTATGAGTTGAACACTGAAAGCGTCTCACAGATCATAAATCTTGATCATAAGTAGCTTCAAGACAATAACAATAGAAGCCATCTAATGTTTGCTTGGGATAGTGAGCCAAAATAATAATAAATAATTAGTAGGATTAGTATATATTAAAATTTTGTTGATGCACCCAGTCAATATTATCTGGGAACTATATCCTATCAACACACTGGAATGGGCTTCCATAGAATGATTTGATCAGAGATATATCAGCACTCACATGAAGCCAGAGTAGAGCTTGTTCTTGTACAGAGGATGGATATCCTGTGAATCGACAGCTTATGAAGCCAAACATTTCCTCCATAGAAAAAGGGAGTGGGCATAGCTCTATATCGAACATTTTACTGCAATACACAAAGACAAAAGATTGAATAGCAAGTTCTTTTAAAACAGCTACCCAAAAGAGCAAAGGCTGTCCACAAAATTTAAAAACAACACTCAAACAATTCTAATTACTACCGTGTTTCCCCCAGGGTCTTATTTTCTTTTGATCCCCAAAATATTGATTGGGTCTTATTATTGGGGAGAGGCTTATTGTTTTGGGGTTGCCAGGTGGCTTCTCTCTTGCGAGCGGGTGCCCGAAGAGCCAGGCACAGCCTCAGGGGCAAACGGTTGTGTTGCGCTGTTGCAGCAGTGCAATACACCAGCCATGAGGTGACCATGCTCACGAGCAGCCACCCAGCAACACCCCTTTCCAGCCAGGGAGAGCACCACTCACCGACCCAGTGATATCCCAAAGGCGCTAAGCTACGTGGTGCTCTGCTCTCCCCCCAGCTCCTGTGGCTTGGCATATTCGGGATACCCTTAGGTCAGTGTATGGCACTCTGCCCGGCTGGAAATGGAGGTTGCAGGAGGGCCTGTTCCATCTCCAACTGGTGTGCCTCCCAACCTCACCATGCCCTGGCCCAGCTCTCCCTGCAGGGCCAGGGTGCCGCTGCCATGGAGGCATTCCGAGCATAACCTATTCTTCTGCTTCCAAACTCTGGACATCCGCAGCCGAGTCTTTCGGCAGCGGCCGCTCTGGGAGTATGCTCTATGGTTGTGGGCTGGCTGCCGGCAGAGCATACTCCCAAAGTGTACAATCATAGAGCATATTCCCAGAATGGCAACTTCTGGAAGACTCGGCATCCTACCTCCGTGCTTTGGAAGCTGCAGAAAAAGCCATGCGGCGGCGGTGAGCAACGGCAGTAGCGGAGATGCCCTGGCTCTGCATGAAGAGTTAGACAAGGGCATCGTGAGGCCTGGGAGGCATGTGAGCAGGGAGCGTAAAAGCCACTAGCGCAACCGTCCTCTTCAGCCATGCAGAGCCCCAATCACTGACCTAAGGGCATTCTAAAGGCGCCAAGCCATGGGAGCCGGAGGGCGGCGAACAGGTGTTCACGCGGCTTGGCAATACCCCTAGATCAGTGAATGGCGCTTTGCCTGACTGGAAAGGGGGGTTGCCGGGCGGCTGCTCGTGAGCGTGGTCACATCATGGCTGCTGTGTAGTGCTGCTGCGACAGCGCAACACAGCCGTTTGTCCCTGAGGCTGTGCCCAGCTCTTTGGGAGCCCGCTCGCAAGAGAGCAACCGCCCGGCAACTCCCCTCTCCAGCTGGGCACAGCACCGCTCACCGGCCTAGCAATATCCCAAAGGTGCCAAGCAATGCGAGCCTTTGCCAACTCCACCCCGTTCCTGCGGCTTGGCACCTTCGGGATACCGCTAGGTCGGTGAGTGGCGCTCTGCCTGGCTGGAGGGGGGTTGTCCAGGGAGCTTATTTTCGGGGGAGAGCTTACATTTTTGCCCACCCGAAAAATGTGGCATGACCTTATTATCAGGACATGTCGTATTTTTGGGGAAACACGGTAATTGGTGTATTATTTGAAACCAGCTGTTTGTAAAACATTGCAAATTTCAAATGTTTTGAATCTGAAGGACCCTGCTCTGATTCAGGACAGCTAGTCTAAAAATTCTAGAAGTCTGAGATCAAAGCAATCCCATTTCAAGCTCCAAACTTTGGTTTAAAATACACACTATAATTTTTATTTATTTATTTTTAAACACACTATATTTTTTATTTATTTTTAAACATTGTGCACATTTGGAAACTTTGGAACTTTATAAAATAGACTCTGCACTAAAGACTGAAATTCTGTAATACATTATATAAAGTAAACAAATGTATTATGTTCCATTCATACCATGTCATACATAGCTATACTGCTTATTTTAGGCAGGGTTTTGGCTTAAGTGAGATTTTGCTTCATCAGACATCTGATCAGGAAAACATTATATTTATGTAAAGGTACTACGTCATATAGTAGTAGTTTTTACTGGAATAAATTCCAAATGAGACTAGGCCAATTGGTAGTCATAAAAAGAGCAAATATTCCTATGGAATGTTGAAAAGAAATAAGATTATGCAAGGAGATTGTATAAGAAGCATGAAGTGGACAATGAAAAAGTTTGACATATATGAAAGTATGAAGAATGCCTGAGAATCTCAATTTTTTAAGCCCTTTTAATCCAAACTTTGATGAGTACAAGTATTAGAGAATTACAGTATTTCTGTTCATGACTTCTCATGTTTACTCAAATATCTCCAGTGGGAAAGGACCATCAATCCTATAAGCTACAATAGTGTATATTCCTGACCATTAGGAAGTTTAACAGTTTTCGAATTCCCTCTTTAGAAAGTAATGTAATTATATAATTTACGGATGCTTTTATTTTTGTATTACATGTGTAAACCATTCTGAACTGATAATAAAATTGGAAGGATTTCAAATTCAACTGAAGTAAATATATGTCAGCATCTCTCTCTACAATCACAATCAGAGTGCGATACATCGGTTGCTGCAATTCTTTGGCTGTCCACCTTTCTAAAAAAAAATCCAAATTAACAATCCCACAGAGAATTATGATTGTAGGTACTTGCTCTTCTGCAACTTGGAATTTTATTGATATATCAATATCAAGAACTAATGTTCAACCTATAAGTTCCTAAATAACATTCATGGGCCTCCAAGACCTGAATCATTGTAATCAAACCATTGCCTAAGGAAGCATCTCAAGAGGTTTAGAATTTGAAAGTGCTTTCTTGCAATTCAGACTTGGGGTCCAATCCAGATCTGATGCTTTTGGGAAAAGCAACTGCATTTTCTCCAAGGGCTTGAAATTTCATATATGTTACAGGACATATTTCATGTCTGACATTCCATTTATAAAGTTGCAGTTTTGATATGTAAGCCTTGGATTACTGTCTGAAAGATGACTAATATATAAGCTTCAAGTCCTCCAACACGAATTAAAAAGACTGCATATTGTTCCACTTACCTTAATACTTCCCTGAATTCCTTCAGTTGATTGTCTGGCACTTCAGTCCTGATGGCTTCCAGCCATTCTGGCATAATACAGTCCCACACAGGTTGATTGATTACATTGTATGGAATTAAGCAGAGGATCCGGTTCAGACCTTCCTTTAATTGTGTCACAGTGCTACATGACTTATCCCAATATCCACCTACCTGAGGACATTGCCAAGGGGGGGAAAAGGTATATTAAATGTCATGTAGTAAGTGAATATAGTATTGAAGGCAACCAGCACTACATTTTCTTTTTGTGTACAACAGGCACTCAAAATATTAAACCCTGTAATTTAAGCCTGCTAGGAATGTCCATTACTTATGGCTCTAAATATGTTTCTCTGTGACACTGCTATAAATCAAGAACTATAATTCTTACCCTTGCAAACTCCATTGGTTTAGGAAGAAGGCACATCACCATGACATCAAATCTAACATCGCACACTGTTTTCAGCCATTTAGTGACAAATTGGGGTTTGAGTTTCTCCACTAGGCTGCCAACTTCATCATCCATCATATATGCCGTGGAGTGGAACCACTGGAAAACCATGCTGACAAGCCGAGCCAAACTCTCTGTCGGAGTGTTCTCGCTAGGGGTGCAGAGGCTAACCTGCAAACAAAATGTTCTCAATTTTTCTCCTTATCTTTTGCAAATTTGGGAAAAGCAAGAAACAAGTGTGCTTTCAGGTAGTTTGACTAACAAAGGCACAAAAACTCGGTGGGGCGGACTATTCTACTACTATCAAGCTCAGCCAAAAACATTGGGAAAGCAATAACCATAAATAATGAAATAGTAGGCAACTGCTAGTGTGTATTTGTTCCAATTGGGACTTCTCTATTAAAAATAAAAGCTAAGGTTCAAAATGAGATTCAGATTCAGTTTCTAGCAGATCATGACGCAATATTCCAAAGTGATCAACTGCAGACAAAGTTATCATATTTCCATCTACATTCAGCACAGATTATAATCCTTTTGACCATCTCTTACTTGTTCTTTGGTTTAATATCATCCCCTTTAAGGAGCCGATTAAGAGTTTTTTATCCTGATTATTAAGGAATATGTCTGATAAAAGGCATGCTTCTCACATTCCTACTTCAGCTAAGCACACCACATATTCAAAAATCAAGCTAAGCAGTCTATACATCACTTGCCATTGTTAACAGATTGCCATTGATGCTATCTTGAAGGACTTTTGATTAACTAAGTACTTTTGGGGGGAATTGATAGAAAAGCTTTTGAGCCCTCCAGAAATGCTCTTTAGTTGGGGTATTATAAAAAGAGAATTCAAAGATGAGAAGACTGAACTAAACTTGTAAGTATAAGAGACTATATTGACCCATATTTTCCCCCAATACATAAAACCAAAATAAGAAGCACTGCACTGAGAAACTGCACTTAATTCCGTAACAATAACTAAGGAGGGGAGCAACTGCATTCACAGAACACTACAAAGCTAGTCATATTTGTTTGCTTTTAGTTTATATGGACAGAATTCCTCACATGTAAGTGCTTGTGGAGGTGGTTGCTCATTTGTAATCCCCCTAGAGTCATCATTGTTCAAAGTGCATCCATGTATTTGTTTTGCTGTGGTCATGCATACTATTTACATTTTATTCTAGTCTATAATTCTATAGCCTGTCAAAGCTGTTTATAAAGAGACCTTCTCCAGATATTATGCTTTCAAACCAAATTTTTAAAAAATGGGAAGAACAACAATGTTCTGTCATCCCCTCAAATTAGGAAAACTAACATCAGAAGCCACGAACTTTCTGTATTCACGGAGATTTAGAACCCTAGTCTCAATTCTACAGATGCGTCGGCCTTCAACTCACATAATCTCCAGACAGTAATAGATATTGGGAAGACTGGCTATGGATGATGGGGTTAAAGTCCAGAGTAACTGGAAGGCACCATATTTGGAAAGACTGTTTTAATCTCTGAGATGCTTCTAATAATTCCCCCAAAATTTGAATCTTAACGAAGAGAGGAAAGAACACCTACCAGGAACCAGATTCCAAATTGGCTCAGAAGCCGCTGATCATGCTTGTCATCATCTTTGTTATCAAAATCTGTGTTGTCCAAAGAATGATGAGAGGAAGACAGGCCCAGCTGCCTCCTGCGATTGAGCTCATACTCTCTTTGTTCAGCATGGAATTCAGCCTCCTTCAGCAGGCTAAAAGATGAAGAACACCTAAGATGAACTCCAAAACCTGTACATGAGTTCACTGTACTAACCTTTCAATGTCAGGCAGTGTGGCTTCTTGGACTGGAACCATGGGTGAATCTGATTGGGCATTGTGGGTTCAATCTTGGTGATACCAATTGGGAAAGACTGCAATAATGGGACAGAGGATGGAGTGCCGAAAGGAACATTTGGCTATATTAATTAAGCTGGTGAAGGTTACCTAATGACAGCTTCCACCGTACAGACTAATTCCTCAGCACCACATTCACGGGTATTGATAGGGGGTGGTGATGTCTGATAAAGGTGGGTCTCTGCTGTTGCCCCGACTTCACTGCTGTGATGATTTGAGTGGCATCTTTTGCAGTAACGCACTGGCCTGTTACCATGGCGACCACAGCATCCAGCAGAGAAACATGTCACAACAGCCCTCCTAACATGTGAGCTGCAATTCTGCAAAAAAAACAAAAACAAAATAAATGTGATATAGAAGAAAAACTCAACTAGCTGACAGTCATAGAAATTTACATTTAAAATACTACCTTGGATTGGGTTGAAAAGCTGAGATACTTAAGAGGGTGGGGAAATGCAGAGTTCAGATGTGAGCTACAGGTAATCCTTGACATGTGACCGCAATATAGCCCAAAATTTCCATTGCTAAGCAAGATAGTTGTTCGGTGAGCTTTGCCTCATTTTACAATCTTTCTTACCACAGTTGTTAAGTGAATCGCTGCAGATGTTAAGTAGTCGCATGGTTGTTAAGTTAGTCTGGCTTCCCCATTGACTCTGCTTGTCAGAAGGTCGCAAAAGGTGAAGACATGATCCTTGGACACTACAATTATCACAAACACATGCCAGTTGCCAACTGTCCAAATTGTGATCACGTGACCACTGGGATACGATAATGGTCATGTGAAAAACAGTCACTTTTTTTTAGTGCTGTTGTAACTTCGAATAGTTTCTAAATAAACGGTTCTAGGTTGAGGACTACCTGTACTAGATTCTAAATAGTTACCCTATTCAGCAATGGAAAACCAAGCTCCCAGTACTAGTATTTAGTCCTCTATACTGTTCCAGATTAAGCCTATAAGTGATGGCTTGGTTCACCTCAAACAGGGTACCTGTGTGACCTTGAAACTTTGTCTGGCAATTCCTGTGGAACTACTTTGTGCAGCTGACTGTAGAAAACTGATCAAAAGCTCCAAATAAAGTTGCACATGCAGACATTTTTAGCTTCTGAAATCGTTCAGACTAAAGGCAATGGTCGTTTTCCTGTTAGACATTTGGTGGCTGTACTGTTTTGTGAAGAAATTTTGAACAGGTGCTTTACATGTGCCTTTGTTCAAGACCCACATTCTGAAGGTATGCACAATACTGTTCTTACATCAACCTCCACCCATAATAGTGTAAGATAAATATACTGTGGAGAGATTATGTTTTGCAGTAAATCATCAATCACTCACAACTATTGATGAATTTTAGCGAGACAGAGAAAGACCTTAATATTTGGATATTCAGTTTTTAGTATATAATTTTACTACCATTAAAAAAACTTAGATTAGGGGGGTCAAACACACGTCATCATGGTGGTGTCACGTGACATAGCTGGACTTTTTCCCCCTTCGCTAAACTGGGCATGAGCATGGCCAGCCCACGACACATCTGGCTCATGGGCTGGGAGTTTGACAGCCTTGATCTAGATCTTTAAAAAAATTTTCTCATCTTTGCACAAGGTGACAAAAGACAAAAAAAGAAAAATGAAGCAAGATGGAAGTTCTTTTCTCTTGATGAATCCTGATGCTACATGATTCGACTCTTTCTTTACAATTGTGAAATTCTCTTGCTATTGCTTTGCCCATCACCAGGATGTCTACCTTACTCATAGAGGACAATCACAATATTTCAGACTGAGCAAATAATCTTCTTTGGGGAAAACTTCTATCTAGAAGTAAAATAACCTAGCATTCTTCCATTCAGAACATATCTGTGTTTTGCCGCCCCCCTAAACTACCTTTGCCGTCTCTATCCACTTCAGCAGGCTTCCTGGATTAGCAATTTTATATGAAGCATGCTCGTACTTAACCAGACAATGTAGTAATACAATACAATACAATAGCAGAGTTGGAAAGGACCTTGGAGGTCTTCTAGTCCAACCCCCTGCCTGGGCAGGAAATCCTATACCATTCCAGACAAATGACTATCCAACATCTTCTTAAAGACTTCCAGTGTTGGGGCATTCACAACTTCTGGAGGCAAGCTGTTCCACTGATTAATTGTTCTAACTGTCAGGAAATTTCTCTTCAGTTCTAAGTTGCTTCTCTCCTTGATTAGTTTCCACCCATTGCTTCTTGTTCTACCCTCAGGTGCCTTGGAGAATAGCTTGACTCCCTCTTCTTTGTGGCAACTCCTGAGATATTGGAACACTGCTATCATGTCTCCCCTAGTCCTTCTTTCTATTAAACTAGACATACCCAGTTCCTGCAACCGTTCTTCATATGTTTTAGCCTCCAGTCCCCTAATCATCTTTGTTGCTCTTCTCTGCACTTTTTCTAGAGTCTCCACATCTTTTTTACATCGTGGCGACCAGAACTGAATGCAGTATTCCAAGTGTGGCCTTACCAAGGCATTATAAAGTGGTATTAACACTTCACGTGATCTTGATTCTATCCCTCTGTTTATGTAGCGTAGAACTGAGTGCAATAGTACAATAGCTAACTAATACAATAGCTCTTATAGAATTGTAGGCCGAATGTCAACACATAATAATCAGAACAATTTCAAGATGTGTTAGCAAGATAAGATGATTTTCACAGAAAGACTTTTATACAGCATGTGATGATGAGATGAAGACAGAAACCAAACAACAACAACAACAACAACAACAACAACAACAACAACAACAACAAGCTGAGTTGTATCTCATTAGACATGCACTTCTACCTTACCTTCTTTTGACATATAGCAGAAATTTCAGCTATAAGGGAAGGGAAATTAAAATCAAAAGAGTTATGATCACTTTGCCACCAGGTATGATAAGCATATCCAGTAAAGCATAGGTCTCTGGCTTCTGGATCTTATTGGGTTTTTCAGTACCTTATATAGAAGCAGATTAGAAACACATTTACATTAAGCCATTATATGGTATGGATGTATGTAACAGAGAGTGAATAGTTTTCCTTCATGACTCAAATCTTCCACCTTCTACCATTCAAAACAAGGCAAATCTTGCCCATTTCTCACTTTCCTGGAATTAGTTCGGGCTAGCCCACAATATCTTTATTGTTAGAGGCCAAAGCAAGATAATTACTCTTCCCATTCTATGCCCAAAAGTCAGCTAAACTGGCAGTTAAATCTTCCTTACACAATGCTTCCTAATTTAGAGGTTACAGAACTTGTTAAATGACACCTACAAGTTTGTCTGTCAGCACTGTGATATTATTTCCTAATATATGCTGCCTGAGATAACCACCACAGTCTAACAGTAGGGTTAGGCCTAGGCACAGTATTGGATTCTGACCTGCATAACAGACATTTTTGCATAAACCCATTCAATTTCTAAGCTTGGAGGCTAAAATATTCATACAAGGAAGACGTGCAATCATGGATTACAAGCAAAAGTTTTAGGAATAGTGAATAACATTGGATTTGGCAGGAGAAGATAATCTATAATTGAGCAAAATAAATTTCTGGTGAAAATGTATTCTACTCAGGACATTTCAGAAACTGCCTGGATGTTGGCAGTAAGAACACGATTCAAACTTTTTAAAAACGTATTACATAAAACTTCTCTGTTAGTCTTACATATATAATCCTAGATAAAAGTATATTAATATATGTATTCTAAAACTAAAAGTGAAAACAAAGATGTTGCCTTTTTATGTATTTATAAACCCAGTGAATAAATTTTTACTCTTATCATTCTTTTAAAAAATATTGCCTCAGTCTAATCCAATTTCAAAAAGAAAAATTACATACACCTTGAACAATTTGCTTGAACAATTTTAGTATACTGTATGTTTGATTGTTTGCTTGAAATTGATTGATTGAAATTGTTAAAATAATATGCTTGAACAATTTCAGTAAAGGTAGCCCTTGACTTACAAACGATATCAGGATTTCTGTTGCTAAGCAAGCTTGCTGCTAAGTGAACTGTGTCCAATTTTATGACTTTTTTGCCTCAGTTGTTAAGTGAATCACAGGATTGTTAAGCAAATCCAGCTTCCTCCGTTGACTTTGCTTGACAGAAGCCGGCTAGGAAGGTTGCAAATAGTAATCACATGACTCCAGGATTGTTGTAAATATGTGCCATTGCCAAGTGCCTATATTTTCACTGTGTGCTGCAATGGCCATAAGTGCAAGTCATAAGTCATTTTTTTCATTTCAATTGTAATTTTAAATGGTTGATAATAAATGGTTATAAATCAAGGACGACCTGGACTTGCTATTCCCTTCACAATCCTCCTTAACAAAGACAGGCAGTTCAGTTTCACTGAAAGTTCAGAACCAAAAAAATGCTTATTTCCCTCCTGAATTTAACAGCAAATCCCTGATGAACACTGATAAATAGCAGAGATATGGGGAAAAAAACCTTTCAGCCCTTTCCATTACTACCTACAGGTATATATAAAGGAGTGTTAAAGCTACCAAATGTGTGTCTGTATCATCCAGGACATCCATTTATAAATTGGAAGGTCTGAAGCAAGGATTCCCTTTTTTTTTTTAATCTTTCAGCAAACACAGGGCATGCAAATGTTGCTTCACTTCTCAACCCTTGGAATAATTGTGAGGGATTCTGGGAGTATAGCAACATCTAGAGGGCCACAGGTTGTCCAACCCAACATCATTATATCTGACTAAAAATCAGATATATTGTGATGGTTCCCCATGGCATTAGCCCTAAAACCAATGGCCATTATATCCTACTAAACATCATGAATCCAAATGTAATCACAGTTAAAAGAAAGCTACTCAAGATCTATGGATTATATTGAGTCTATTTCAAATCTGATTAAGTTCAGCGTCTATTTAATGAGAGACAGGGTCTTAGATTTTCAAGAATAAGAATTAATCACTTTGAGAATAACATCACCTCTTAAAGAATAATCCTGAAATAGTAACCTAGAAAACGATTTTATTTCAGATTGTATGTCCATTTACCCCAGGTTTGCCTGCACCAAAGATGATGATAAAGCTCTTACATTCTAAGAAAGATGAAATTGTTTTCACCACTATTTGACTGTTGAGCTGAAAAAGGAAGAAACTGAACCTGAGATTTTGTACACGCAAAGGCTTTCCATCCAACTATGAATACCCCTTGAATATCCTAATAGCATTTCACAAGTCCATTATTTTATAAATATTACTATTTATGAATCCACAATATCCACAATATCCATACTGTGAATATTACTTTCTCTGGTGTTAAATTCAGTCTTACCTTGTGGTAAAAGAACATCAACCAACCATTCACTGTGATCCCTTAAAAGAAAAAAGAAAACGAATTAGAATGGACTGTGATGTCATCTATATCCCTTCAATGAAACAGCCACGTTTTCAATATAATGATTATGTACGGGGACGAAGTTCTTAAGAATTATCTGAGAAGAATTCCTGCAGGTATTTCTACAAGTTGAAGGGGAAAGTTTTATTAGTTCTTCTACTTCTGCTAATCTTATACTTCTGAAAAGCTGTTTTATACGCCTGGGAGAATGAAGAGAGAGAAAAGACTTTATGGGAGACATTGCCTAAAATTAATTCCCCAATTAATGGAACCTCCATTAAACATACATGAAGGGAAAAGCTCCCAGACACCTAATTAAGATCCAAGCTTTATTTTTACTTCTAAAACGGCAGCTGGCAGCTGGACAACGTTCGCCTCTTTGTCATTCATTTATTCCAAGTCTGCCTGCCTATTGTTTTTGTTACAAAGAACACTCTAATTTAGAAGATACCAAAATATACAGAGGGAAAAAATATATTTGGCAAAATGATAAAATACTAAAAAAAGAGAATAAGTAGCTCTAAGTGTCAAATACCTCATCCCTGTATAAAGCTTGGCCTTCTTTCCAAATTAATTATTTTTACTTTAGATTTAAAGCAAGGATTATGTTGACACAAAGAAGACTTTTATAAGATTAGAACACATTTTAGTAATCCTTTGCGAGTGGCATCGTTATAATGATAAAGCATTGATAAAGCAGCAGCCCAAAATCATACCTTCTGATCCACATGTCCAGGAATTGGTAGCCACATACTTCCAATTTTGATAATAATTGGATTTTAAAACTTAGCCCAAAAAATAATGTATTTTCTCCACTTAATTAACAACCCTGGGTTAAATTTCATTCTTAACACTGCTATTTTAATAAAATAATATGAGTTCCATTCTGAGTATCTCATTAAAGCAAATGCTGTAACAGTGAGAAGTTGTATTTACTTAAGAAACAAAAAATGAAGAGGGAATACATGGCCTTACATTACAATTTAATGCTATACAAAATGAATAGGATTTGTTTTTTTCTTACCAAGATTGAATTCCTTCAGGGAATATAACAGTGCTGGATAAGGGCTAAGCAGAAGGCAACAGCAGGAAGAACCAGACCTTAAAGTACGTAGAAAGCTCACTTCTCCCCTCTCCCTTTCTTCACCCTTTTTGAGTTGTGACTTCTAATGCCCCTTAAAGGTAAAGGTTCCCCTCACACATATGTGCTAGTTGTTCTCGACTCTAGGGGGCGGTGCTCATCCCTGTTTCAAAGCCGAAGAGCCAGCGCTGTCCGAAGACGTCTCTGTAGCCATGTGGCCAGCATGACTAAACTCCGAGGGCGCACGGAACGCTGTTATCTTCCCACCAAAGGTGATTCCTATTTTTCTACTTGTATTTACATGCTTTTGAACTGCTAGGTTGGCAGAAGCTGGGACAAGTAATGGGAGCTCACTCTCTTACGCAGTGCTAGAGATTTGAACCGCTGAACTGCCGACCTTTCTGATCGACAAGCTCAGCGTCTTAGCCACTGAGCCACCTGTCCTCTAATGCCACTTAGTCACCAATAAAGCCCATCCACATCTACTGTTACAACCAGGTGAATGATGGTTGGATGTATTTTCAGAGATGCTATAAACAGGAGTAGCTAACTGATGCTTGAACTTAAGTCAAAGACAATATATGACTTTGGTGATATGGGTTTCCCATCTCTGTTATAGATCCATGTGACAGCATGGTAGCACTGAAGCAATCACAAATTTGCCAAGGGTCTGGATCACATGAGTCCTGGGTCCTGGATTTTGGACACATTCTCAAAGTTAGCCCATGTGAAGTATCTTGGTACTAAAATTGTTGCCCGTGATACACTGTTTCACCCAGTTAAAAGTAAGACATAAGAGTTGTAGTAGTATATAGATTTTACTAAAGACTGAGATCAAAAATAGTCTAGCCAACCATATCATACAGAGGGATCCAGCAGGACAATTTTTCTTTAAATACTTGGAAAATCCTGACTCCTTCTATTATACACCTTTACCTCCTGCATCTTTGAATCTTAAATCTTTTTGCTTAATTGCAGTCAGGACATGGACACTACTCCCAGCTCTGTTTTTATTGATAACATATTTCCTGCAGACTGCAGTGTCAAATGGCCTGTGTGACTTAATAAAGCAAATGTATTTTTTTTATTCAACTTAGAAAATCAAACTGCTGTATTTGCCCAGACCTGTAAATTAAATAGTTGTTTTTTCTGCTTGCTTTCTATTTCAGTGTCACTTTAACTTAATCAGGCTCCAACTGATTAAGTTTAACTAAACTAAACTAAAAAGTTTAACAAGTTTTTAAAAGAAATGTATCTTAAGTTTATCTCCAGTTCTCATTCTCTCCCTCGTTCTGTGTGTGTGTGTGTTACATCTCTTGATTTACCCACCCTGCAATCCTTTGGCTGCATTCTTCACAAAGGTAGAGAGGAGGTGGTTTATCACCCAAAGCCACTGATAAAGAAGGGTCTACGCACATCTGAAATACACAGGAAGCATGGAATTAGTGTCTCATTCCCCAAAAGCACCCTCCCAGGACAGGTATATTTTGAATGAAAGAAATTAACATTATAGGTCCTGGATTTCCTTTTTACCCTAGTGCTTGAATATGAAGAAAGGATTGCTTGTGATGACGGACAATGGCACAAATGGTTATATTATTAATTTTTTGAATGTTTGTTTGATATATTTTGCAGCACTGATTCAGTAAACAAGATATTAAGACATAATGTCATAATTTGTAATAAGGTAGTCTGACACATTTTGAGATTCAGCAAGCAAACTAATATGCTAGTCTGGAGGGGGAAAAGGAGCAGACTGTTAGTTAAATTATCAAAAGAGAATATGACTTTGCTTCCTAGTCTGAGTTGCATATCACGTTATGCCAACATGCTATAATGTAGTCTATTTAACACATTTCATGTGCCTTTGTAAAGGATGGTTCACAGCTTAATTTAATGTATGTATTCCCAGCCACTTCTGGGTGAATAAAACAGAATTAATAAAATCATAGTTAAGTGTGATATATGAAATTTATCATTCCTTACTCTTTATAGTGTGTGTTACTCAAACTAGAATCTATGGGTTGAATTATTCTTCTATTCACAAAATATTTAGCATTAACATATTAGGATTACAAGTGGAAACAACATTTACCATAAGGATTCAGTCTATAAAACTTTGTATAGAGTAAATCTACTCTGATTATCATAAAATCTTATTTTTATCTTTGCATTAAAATTTGGCTCAAAAGTTAAAATATCAGTTCATAAGCATCAGACATATGACTCTTGTCATCAGCATCACAAACATTCAGATACTAAAGACCACAAAACACAACTGCAGTAGAGAGAATATGGATTTACTTTTCATAACCAGTGTAACTTTGAATAAATTATAGCATTACTCTATTCAAAATAAAGTGTTGGATTTATTCAGTTTTGGTCGCGACAATGTAAAAAAGATGTTGAGACACTAGAAAGAGTGCAGAGAAGAGCAACAAAGATGATTAGGGGACTGGAGGCTAAAACATATGAAGAGTGGTTGCAGGAACTGGGTATGTCTAGGTAATGAAAAGAAGGATTAGGGGAGACATGATAGAGTGTTCCAATATCTCAGGGGTGCCACAAAGAAGAGGGAGTCAAGCTATTCTCCAAAGAACCTGAGGGTAGGACAAGAAGTAATGGGTAGAAACTAATCAAGGAGCGAAGCAACTTAGAGAACTAAGAAGAAATTTCCTGACAGTTAGGACAATTAATCAGTGGAGCAACTTGCCTCCAGAAGTTGTGAATGCTCCATCTTCTTCTTTAAGATGATGTTGGATAACCATTTGTCTGTAGTGGTTAGGGTTTCCTGCCTAAGCAGGAGGTTGGACTAGAAGACCTCCAAAGTCTATTCCAACTCTGTTATTCTATTCTATTCTATTCTATTCTATTCTATTCTATTCTATTCTGTTCTGTTCTATTCTATTCTATTCTATTCTATAGTTAGCAATAATACTGTCAATAGTACTTAGACATATATTACTTTATAATACTTTACAGCCCTCTCTAATCAGTTTACAATGTCAGGATATTGCCCCCAATAATCTGGCTCCTCATTTTACTGACTTCGAAAGGATGGAAGGCTGAGTCAATCTTGAAATGGACAGGATTGAACTGCTGGCAGTCAACAAAATTAGCCTATAATACTGCATTCTAACCATTATACCACCACAGCTCTTGTTCCTGTTTTTTAAAACATCAGTTCTATAGAAATACAATACAATACAATACAATACAATAGCAGAGTTGGAAGGGACCTTGGAGGTCTTCTAGTCCAACCCCCTGCCTAGGCAGGAAACCCTATACTGTTTCAGACAAATGGCTATCCAACATCTTCTTAAAGACTTCCAGTGTTGGGGCATTCACAACTTCTGGAAGCAAGCTGTTCCACTGATTAATTGTTCTAACTGTCAGAAAATTTCTCCTCAGTTCTAAGTTGCTTCTCTCCTTGATTAGTTTCCACCCATTGCTTCTTGTTCTACCCTCAGGTGCCTTGGAGAATAGTTTGACTCCATCTTCTTTGTGGCAACCCCTGAGATATTGGAACACTGCTATCATGTCTCCCCTAGTCCTTCTTTTAATTAAACTAGACCTACCCAGTTTCTGCCGTTCTTCATATGTTTTAGTCTCCAGTTCCCTAATCATCTTTGTTGCTCTTCTCTGCACTCTTTGTAGAGTCTCCACATCTGTTCTACATCGTGACGACCAAAACTGAGTGCAGTATTCCAAGTATGGCCTTACCAAGGCATTATAAAGTGATATTAACACTTCACGTGATCTTGATTCTATCCCTCTGTTTATGTAGCCTAGAACTGTGTTGGCTTTTTTGGCAGCTGCTGCACACTGCTGGCTCATATTTAAATGGTTGTCCACTAGGACTCCAAGATCCCTTTCACAGTTACTACTACTGAGCAAGGTACCACCTATACCAGTGATGGCGAACCTATGGCACGCGTGCCACACTTGGCACGCGGAGCCATTTGTCAGGGCACGCGCGCTGGCCAGCTGAGTTCACCTTTTAAAAAGCCATTTTTCGCCCTCCCTAGGCTTCAGAGGCTTTATAGGAGCCTGGGGAGGGCGAAAAGAGCCTCTGGAGGCTTAAGGGACCGTCCGGAGGCTTCCCTGATGCCTTCAGAGTGCTTAAAACGACCCTCCGAGCAAACCGGAAGTGACTTCCGGGTTGCTCGGAGGGTGGTTTTAAGCGTTCCAAAGGCTTCAGGGACCGTCTGGAGGCTTCCCTGATGCCTTCGGAGCGCTTAAAATGACCCTCCTTGCAAACCGGAAGTCACTTCTTGTTTGCTTGGAGGGTTGTTTTAAGCGTTCCGAAGCCTTCAGGGAAGCCTCCGGACGGTCCTTTGAAGCCTCCAGAGGGCCTCCGGGGGGGGTGGGGGAGGCTCTTTTCGCCCTCCCCAGGCTCATATAAAGCCTCTGAAGCCTGGGGAGGGCGAAAAAAGCATGTAAAAATGGGGGGGGGTCGCGCGTTGCATTATGGGTGCGGCACGCCCGCACACGATCCCCCTGCGCTCCCCCCCCCTTTGTGGCACCCGAGCCAAAAAAGGTTCGCCATTGCTGACCGATACTGTACCTGTGCATTCCGTTTTTGTTGCCTAAATGTAGAACCTTACTCTTTTCACCATTGAATTTCATTTTATTAGATAGTGCCCAATGTTCAAGTTTGTCAAGATCCTTCTGTATCTTAAGCCTATCTTCTGGAGTGTTGGCTATTCCTGCCAGCTTGGTGTCATCTGCAAATTTGATGAGTTCCCCATTTATTCCCTCATCCAAATCATTGATGAAGATGTTAAAGAGTACTAAACCTAAAACAGAGCCTTGGGTACTCCACTGAATACTTCCCTCCATGTAGATGCAGTTCCATTGAGGACTACACGTTGAGTGTGGTTGGTCAGCCAGTTACAAATCCATCTGGTGGTGATGCTGTCCAACCAACATTCTTCTACTTTATCTAGTAGTAGGTTATGGTCTACCTTATCAAATGCCTTACTGAAGTCCAAGTAAATTATATCGACGGCATTCCTCTGGTCCACTAATTTTGTCACTTTGTGAAAGAATGCAATAAGATTAGTCTAGCATGATCTGTTTTTGACAAACCCATGTTGGCTTTTGGTTATTACTTTGTTTACTTCTAGGTGTTCGCTATTTCGTTGCTTATCTTTTCCAGAATCTTTCCTGGTATTGAGATCAGGCTGATAGGTCTAATGTTTCCTGGATCTATTTTTTTCCTTTTTTGAAGATGGGAACCTTTTGAGCAAAAGTAGTTTGGAACTTTCTTTCTTTGTTCATGATTTTTTGCATTTTCATTAGACTTCTAGTTCTTATTTGGATGAAAGCAAAGGACACAGGAGCAAAAAATAAGTGTCTTTGTGAGGGAAAACAATACTACTTAGTGCAGAAGTATACTACAAGGTTGTTAATTCCAACTGTGATCACTTAAGTTGTGTGGTCTAGCAGAACCAGTGATGTGCAGTCAGGGGAGACCTCACCACTGTCATCATGAAAAGAAAAAAAATGTAAAAGGAAAAAGGCGAGAGCTGAGGTCAGGCTGAGCTAGTTGCTGCCTCACCGTGGATGACTCTGCTTAACTGTTTAAAAAAGCCTCTAAAAAAGCGCCCTCTACTATGAGGCAGGAGAACTGCATGCCTCATCTAATCTGACTTTAGGCGTTTTATGATCACTTGAGCAGAGTTAAGCAAGGGTTAAAAGCCTAAAAATTCCTGACGTAGATGAGGCACACAGTTCTTCTGCCTCATAGTAGAGGGCGCTCGTTTGGGCGGGGCTTCTTCAGAGGACCCGAGGCAAGACCAGAGTTGAAATCCTCTCAAAAACAGATGGAAAAGGTATGTGTGGGTCAGAGGGAGGGGGAGGAATTCAAACTTCAAACTTCAAAGTATAGTTTGATTACAGGCAGAGCCACGTGCCTTTTCAAACCTGTAATCAGTGACGCTGGGCTGGATCCTTCCGGGGCTGGGGAAAAGTGTGTGTAGTCCAATCCAACTTGTGTGTGTGTGTGTGTGTTTGAGAGAGGGGGGAGAGAGGGAGAGAGGGAGGAAGGAGGGGAAGGGAGAAGAAAAAGAAAAAGAAAGAAGGAATCTTCTTTCGTAAAGGAGAAAAACAAATGCTGTCGCTTTAAATCGGAACTGAGCATGCCTGGCTCTGGAATTCTGGGAGTTGAAGTCCACAAGTCTAAAAATATTTGAAACCCACCAGCCATAAACCTCACCGCACGTCACTAAGCAGAACTATTTGTAGAATTTTTAGGAACAACAAATGGACTTGGACTAAAGAATCATTTTCACAATCTCTTTATAGAAAAGAGGGATTTATCAGGAATTTTATATTGGGATTACCATGGTTATATTTGGCAATACCATAGTTTGAGTGGTAGACAATGACCTTCCATTCTGTTTTTAATTGCCTTACTATGCCATGAAAAGCTGGGATAAGGCTGAAATAGTTACTCACAGGGCATGCTTTACAGGATACAGAAGTGTTCATTACCTTCACAGCTGGCTTGTTAATTGCATTATGGCATTCAATGTGCTGACAATGAATGGGATTCCATGCTGAAAAATAAAGCCATCATGGATAAATTTCCACAGGTTTACTAAAATAGAAGTAAAACTCAGCATTATATGAAACCATAAATATCATCTGAAGGACTTTCAGCTGATAATGTCTCTGTTTCATGCCTCAAATATTTAGCCATGGGATGGTAGCCCAGCTCTGGCAAATACAGTGGAGCAAATACAGCAATACAATGCCATTTAAAGTATGCCAGTCTGCTTATAACAAAACGAATTCTGAGAATCCAGAGATTAAATTATTGGAGTTGGACATACATATCTATACAACATTTTCTTAAATGTTAAATGTGAAGCAGGGACGTGCGGTCAGGGAAGGCAGGGGAGGCAGAGCCTCACCTCTCTTCATGAAATAATAGTATATTATAATATTATATACATCCGGCCGGCCGCACCCGGGAGCTGCGGAGGCAGAAATGTTGTTGGCGCTCCCAGATGATGAAGCCACGAAAGCGACTGGGGGAAGGTTCTCGGTGTCACTCTGGCTACCTCCGTCCGTCCGCACCCGCGAGCTGCGGAGGCAGAAATGTTGTCGGCGCTCCCGGATGACAGGGAATGGGATCACGTGTGCTGGAGGCTGAGGCAGCCTCAGCCTCCAGCACACGTGGTCCCATTCCCCGCCTTCCTGATGACGTCACCAGCCTCACCAGCCATAAACCTCACCGCACGTCACTGATGTGAAGTATTGTTTATCATTCTGCATATCTTTCCAAAATCACAGTATAAACTATTTTTAAGGCCTGGTTCACCCATCCATATTAATTACTTTTGCAATCCAATGGATGCAGGATTCATCCCAGAATTAAAGTAGTCAGAGTAAAAATAGAAATTCATGGTAAATCTATCATCAGAACATCAAGCGACAACTCAGTCTGTTAGTACGTAGTTCTGCATTTTAAAGCTAGAAAAAAATTCTAGCTTTAAAATACAGAACTACTATATGCACTAACAGACTGAGATCAATCAGTTCAATCTTTTTCTCCTGCATCATTATGTTAAACATTACATGCTTATAGAAGAACTTACACCCTACTTTTTGACAGCATTTAACTGTCTTTCTAGTTTGCAAACAACTATAATTGCTTTCTGAATTAGGAAGATAGAACATTGTCTCTATTTTCCCCATTTTTCATTTTCAAAGATTCTAATCCAGAGCTCATTATAGGGTGATGAACATTTTATACAGAAGAGTCAATGCTTAAAAAAAACCAACTATATCTCAGTGACATTATTGAAAACTTCTGCTGATATATGGCATTAGCATTAATGCATAGTTTGATGATCTCAGTTACCCGTATACTGTAGTCCTCGATATTCACTTATTGCCCCGGGAGGTTTTAAGTTGGGCCAGTAGTGGAAAAGCATTTGGACTGCAGGTGGCTTTACTTGAGATGGACCATATGCTATTACATATAGCAAATCCTAGAGGAAGTCAGAGGGTGCAACACATTTAAATTCAGGCAACATCAGCCTTTACAGGTGCAGTGAGACACAAGTAATAGAAAAGTGAAAACAATTAGCAATTCAATGATCCTTCCCAAGACTTGGAGGCAGTTAGACTAAGGAATAAGCCTCTCTGAACTCAGTGGCACATATGAGTTGAGTAGACATGCACAACATTGAAATCCTGTACAGTACGCTACATACTGGTCAGTATATAGTACTTATTTCTTTAAATAGTCATGTACACAATTGCAATGTTGTCTCTTTCCTGAGAATACTCCATCCCCCAAAGATTTAAATAAAATTAATTACCACTGATTCTCTGATCTACCTATAGAAATCCATTCACTAACTACTTCTGCTTTTGAATCTATTGTTATTGTTTTCATGCTCATACACCATAGCAACAGGGGAATAGAAACTTAGATTTAAGGAGCAAGGTGCCTCCAAATCAGTCCATGCATTTATTTACAGTTCCAGAACTTTGCTCACAAAGTTTACATATAAAAATCTATATCGGGTTTTTCCCAAACATTTTCTGCAAGTAGTGCTTGCTATTATTCTAATTCAGAGGAGTACAACTCTTTCTGGGCCACAAGCAACATTCCACAAAGTAGGAGAAACATATGGAACCTGAACAAATAGGAAAGAGATGATCCATCAAAAAGCCAGGCTAAAGGACCCAACATTTCTATTAAGTTCCAAGAATATGGGTTGGCTGGGGAAAAAAATGTTGCCCAATTAATGCTAAGGCAAAGGAGACAGAAGGCAGGATAAGGCAAGAGTTGCCATTAATGGTGGAATGGATTGGCAAGAAATTCTTCAAGAGCTAAGTTTGCTGCAGATTCATATGACAACAATAGAGCTCATGATAAATTGATGGAGTATCTGTGATCCACTAATACTGTGAGAACAAGTGGGTTCAAATGGTCAGAAAAAACCATAGGGAAAAGCTCAGAGACAATGGTGGGTGAAGGGACAGCAGATGGAAGAGAAGCTTGCTCATAGCATACATGGGTCTTCTAAAAGACTGAATCAATGTTTATTCTCCATATTTCTTTTTATGTTCACCTAGAATTTCAGTGGAAAACCTAAAACAGAGAAATACGACTTCGGCAACAGAGGGGTCAATGCCTGGAATGCACTACCTGACTGTTGTTACATCCCCAAACCCCCATAATTTTAACCTAAGACTGTCTAATGTCACCCTCACCTCATTCCTAAGAAGTCTGTAAGGGGCGTGCATAAGCGCACCAGCATGCCTTCCATCCCTGTTCTACTATCTCCATTTATTTGTACCCATTTACTATGTTCATATTTATGTTTATACTTATACCTGTTATCTTTTACATGTTTGACAAAATAATAATATAAAATATTAAAAAATATAAATAATATAAAATAACATTATAAAATAATATAAAATAATATAAAATAATATAAAATAATATAAAATAATATAAATAATATAAAATAATATAAAATAATATAAAATAATATAAAATAATATAAAATAATATAAAATAATATAAAATAATATAAAATAATATAAAATAATATAAAATAATATAAAATAATATAAAATAATATAATATAATATAAAATAATATAAAAAATAAATACATGCATAAATTTATGCCATCCTACAATGGATTTGTATTCTGTAACTTCAGGAAAGGAATTAGAAGTGCATTTTCAAAATGATTTAGTAATTCAAAGTTACTAACTTATTATTAATCACCATACAGTACTGTTTCCATAAAAGCCATCTGGTCCCAAACTTACTTTCCATACTTCCTGTTTGTGTTTCATAAGACATTCCAGTAACTGACAGTGATACACTGGGAAAGAAGAGACAAACAGAAGCAAATCTCATTAAATGACAAAATACCTTATTTATTGTTTAATTACTAACTTTCTGGCAAATCAAATAACTTGAGAGATTTCAAAAGTCAAATTGGATAATCACTATCCAATAAGAATAAAAGCTAGCAATCTGAATCCCCCCCCCCCCAAGATTTTAGTGCATCCCTGATAATAAACAGAGAACAAATAAATCAGGCCATTTCCAAAATAACCAAGCATTATTTTACCATAACAGACCTTGCTAAAGAAAGAATGCTTTGTTGCTAACCATTGTGTGGAGGGACATCTGTAATCAGCTACTTAGAGATCAATTGATCCATTTTTCAACAGCATATCCACATAATAGTGGAAATTTTCATTAATTAAACATTAGGCTGTTATTTTTTTTCTTTAAAAGCCCACCATAGGTAATAACTGAATAGACACCCATATGAACCGCTTATTATCACTAATGTAACCATTCTTCTGTCTCTCTTTACCTGTAATCAATTTATTAAACAGAAGGAGGCAAAATTTATCCGTTTCCAAGCAGGCCTTAACATTACAAACTTTACCAAATGTGAAATATGAAGCAATCAACACCTTTTAATATAAATTTAACACGAACTTCAGAGTTGTTAGCAATTATCACTAAATAAATTGTGATTTTAAAAAAACCTGCCCCATTTCCTGGTGTTAAAATAGAGCTTATGGTCCTGTTTCCAGATCTTGAAATGTACCATTGCATCATTGTGAAATTAATTAGCACCATAATAGCTACTTCAGGTACTAGGCTTAGATATGTTAAAAGAGCCATTTTCAACTCCTTTTAAAAATAAGCACACAGGAATTAAAAGCACTCTCAAATAGTTCTGCTCTTCCGAGAAACAGCCATGGCAGCCAGTACATACCAGGATTGGTCGTATACTGCATTGCAATCATTAGCATTGAAGATGCAGAAAGATTAACATGAGCCGGTACCCCTTCTCTCCTTGAAGAGCCCACTTCAAAGAAAAGAAGAAAAAATATTAGCAGTTAGCAATATAAATTGTCTCATTAATATCATAAGCAGTTCATTCAAATATGGAATTAATACCTTATCCTATACAGATAGTGCTCAACTTACACCAATTCGTTTAATGACCATTCAAAAGACAATGAAAAAAGTGGCATGACAATTTTTCACAATTACAACGTCTGTAGCATCCCCATGACCAGGTGATCAAAATTCAGATGCTTGGTAACTGGTTCATACTTATGACCATTGCAGTGTCCCAAGGTCATGTGATCATCTTTTGCAACCTTTTGACAAGCAAAGTCAATGGGGAAACCTGATTCACTTAACAACCGGGTTACTAACTTATCAACCGCAGTGATTCCCTTAACAACTGTGGCAAGAAAAGTTGTAAAATAGGGCAAAATTCTTTTAACTAATGTCTCACTTAACATCATTTAACAATAGAAATGTTGGGTTCAATTGTGATTGTAAGTCGAGGACTACCTGTAATATCTTTCTCTGTTGTTTCTCTATTATTCAAATTGTCTCCTTTATTTATGTATCTGATTTTTCCCATTTTATTGTAGCATACAGAAGGCCTTTCAACATTGCTGAATTAGCACTAGCCATTCATTCTTGACCTGGCAGAAAACTATACCAACATGTAATCTATCGTCCCTAACTGCAGTTTTTAGCCTGCCCATTTCAGGTTGCTGCCATCACCTGATTTCCCTCCAAGCTGACAAACCTAATAAACTTTATACAATTTCAGTCTTCCCTTAAAACTAAATAAAGAGGACAGTTGGTATAAATAAGGACAACTTACGGTAGGTCTGTCACTCATGGGATGAAAGTAAAATCATGAGGACACAACAGAAAAAAGGCTGCCAAGATATGTCTTTGATGTGGTTAAGCACAAATAAGAAAATGCCAATACAATTGACCCAAGAGAGTCTTCTTCAAGCCTGCAGGGCAGTTTAAGATTATTCTCAAACTCCTACCAAATAATAGCTCATTCAAGAAGTTACTATTCTCATACCTGGCTGGGTAGAATAATGTCAACATTTGCCATTGATATGCCTTTTGCATGTTTTCTGAACCTCATTCTCAACAATGTCCAGACCTTTGTTGCTTGATGATGTTAAATGATTGATAGGCAATGATCTGACTTTTACAATAAGCCACAATCAACTGTGGCTTAGATATATCGGAATGTGTAGCAGATCAAATTCCTAATTTTGTTCTACATAAACTGCCTTAGATTAAATAGAATTAACTATAGTTACAGTAACTTCTACATATACAGTAGTAACTGCAGTGACAAAGCTTTCAGTCTTTGCCTGTTTTTCCTTATTCCCCAATTAACACATGCTTGTTCTTCTCTTTGTATCCATTGCATGGATTTCCTTGAAATCAAGCACAGGAGTGTGCCAGTTTGCTTCCAAAGATGGAATTAGGGGTGGACGCTGTTGATCTATAGTTAGTTCTCCTCATGTATACTTGATTTCATGAATAAGATTTGTGTTATAACGTAATAGAGCTAGAAATGGATCTTCCTGTGTTTAAAAAAAATCACTATGCAGTAAGAATTTGCTGTCTCATAACTGGAAGAAAAGACTTCTGATCTCTCGGTGGTACCCACTCCAAATCTGTCTGTCTGTCTGTCCACACAGACATACATATATGGCAGGGGTGTCCAAACTTGGGAACTTTAAGACTTGTGGACTTCAACTCCCAGAATTCCCCAGCCAGCCATGCTGGCTGGGGAATTCTGGGAGTTGAAGTCCACAAGTCTTAAAGTTCCCAAGTTTGGACACCCCTGATATATGGGAACTGTTCAAACAACTATCCTTTTGCAACTATCCTTATGTCTTCCCGAAATCAGGCATTTTGTCTGGATCCAAGAATATTTTGGAAGAATAGGCTACTGGTTTCAGCTTACCTTTATGAAGTTAAAGAAATGCTCTACCAATTCTATAGTTGCTAGCATTGTAATATCCCACTTGTCATTGAAGAATCTGAACTAGCTCCAAGCATCAGAATGACCATGGGGATGCGGCAATGGTTGTAAGTATGAAAAATGGTCATAAGTCACTTTTTTCAATGCTATTGTAACTTTGAATGGTCACTTAATTAATTGTTGTAAATCAAGGACTACCTGTACTTTAAATTCATTTTCCCTGTCTCTCCTATGTTCAATAAAGATGCAATGTTTTAAAATTATGCTTGATTTCTGATAATTTGGATGTCCACATGTTTTTTTAAAAAAATAGTGTGTAGTGTTTTTTAAAGAAGTAATGTGTTTTCTTTCAACATGATTTCCTCAACTGTCCAATAGATCTGGTATTTTGTTGTTATCTCATATTCAAGTGCCCAGCAGAGTCCATTTTGCTCAGCTCAAGATCAGCCACAATTGAGTCTGGCTATAAAATATGTCACACAATTTAAATCTTGTTGCCAAAACCTGCAAGAAGTTTGGGTCTTATTTTGAATATTTTGTCAGAGCATATTGTTACTCCCAAAATGAAATGCTTATAGAGATCTCTTTTTTTTCAACTTGACAAACATGACAGAAGCTGTAGTGAATTTTAAAAAAAATTTAGTAGTATTCAGCAGACTTTGCAAGCTACTTTGCTCTGTGCTCCTTCCCCACAGAACATTAATCTGTAGTCCTTCAGCCATGTTGGTAAAGTTGTCTGGCTGGTTTTTGCTATTTCCCCCTCTTTATATGTCCATTCCTTTAATTAATTAATTTTGGAACCACCCATCTCACTCCCAGGATAAGACCATGGTGCTAAAATTACTTCTTTGATACAGGAACACAGTTCTACCTACTACACATATACACTGTAGCTCAAACTGGAACTCTAAAATACTTGAAATACTTTAAAATCTGAAGATTTTTCTTGCTTAGGAGAAAGGTACACACATGACTCTTCGATTAAACCAATGAAGAATCCATACCATAAAAATAAAAGAAAACCAATTGGAGAAAAGTACTCACAAATGTTCCAGTTAATTCTTTAAAATGTCAAAGACCCATTTCAGCTTTTAGATATCACAATCTACACATATATAATATCACAGGAAAGCTGATTTCTGAAAATATTTTCAGCTTTTTAAAATGTACATTCTAACAATGGTGTGCTACTTCTGCACTTGAACTGGACAATGCTATGTCCACCAATAGATGGAAGTAACCAAAAATAAATGGCAGCAATTAAACAAATATTTATTTTTGAATCGATTCTGTACTTTTTAGAAAATAGGGACAGTTAAAAAATACATGTTTAGGCCATAATGACCGAGGTTACTACAAAGATGGAAAAGGCAACTTCAAACCTGAGATTTTTCTTCTTACATTTCTTTTTCTAAACCAGATTGGAACTGAACAGACTTTAGTAAGAATTTCTATCCTCAAACAAACATTTAGCAATGGTTCCCAATCTTTTCTATACCCCACATCCCTAGGAAATATTTGATTAATGTTTGAACTCCCTATAAAAGAAATTGTGACTTGTGATTCATCACTAATGAATCTAATGATACTCTTTGTCTGAAATTCCACCTCGCAAGGGATGCAAACTATCTTTGTTGTACCCCCAGAAATTCCATCCTGCACCTAGTGGGGGAGCAAGCACCCTAGTTGGGAACCCCTGTTTTAAATAGAAGATCCTTCTCAGGAAAATGGGATACCTGCCCACCATACTAGCAATACAAATTCTATGCCTTTCTCTTTCTCAACATCATTCTTAATATTCCCACCCAATTTTAAAGTCTGCTTATTCCTATAGATAGATATGTGTGTGCATGTAGTGTAGTGTAGTGTAATGTAGTGTAGTGTAGTATAGTATAGTAAATATGGAGCTTTACATAACAAAAGATTAACAATTTTTTATCCAAGTGACAATAATGCAAGAAGAATAAAGGGGGAGTAGAAAATTATATAGCTCAAGAGTGGACAAATCTGAGGCAAACCATCATCCCAGCCATCCAGAGGCTCACAAGCCAATTATTTCAGGTGTTTTTCTTTAAAAAATGCATTAAGAGTTTTGATGGAGGTGAGAAGTTCTGAAAGATTCTCACAGAAACCTAAACGCTACATGATTTGGGAGGTGCATATATTGTTCAAACATTGAAAATAGCTTGTTCTGGTGAATACAAAACAAGGAATAGGAAATCAAACATTTGAGAAGAGGACATTTAAAAGAGAAATAACGTTATGTCAGTAGTATGAGCTCTGGATAAAATATACATTAAAAGAAGGTGCAATTAATCTATTCTTGCTATATTAAGGCATACTTCCAAACAAGCATTGGATTGCAATTAGCCTTTATTTTCCAATATTAATGGGGCCTCTAGGGATGCAATAAATTTAATGCACGCCACCTTATTTTTTTTAATGAAAAGTCTTTTTAAAATGGAAACGTATCCATTGAGCATCAGAGAAACTGTTCACAGCAATCAGATTGAGCTCCCAATTCCTAAAGTGTTAACATGAAACCTGTTTTGCAGCAAGCAAGCTGGTCTGAATACTGTAAACCTCAAGAAAAAAAATATGTCAGAAATCTGTTTAATAAGGTGTATTGGGAAAAAGACTAAAGTAACAATGCTAAAATTTTGGCAAGTACTCTACCTTCAAATGAGAAACATCTATCTAAACAGATTAGGGTATGAAAGTTTTGATTTGTTTTCTCCTGCTCTTTTGATATTAATTTCTCTATTTTGTGAGAGAAGGGCAGACCGAATTTGTTGATTGTTTTGGGAATGGCTACCAGATTTCTTATCAATTAAAGAACGACCTCTTATATTAACCCTAAATGCATTGTCTTTTCTGAATTTTATTTTCTTGAAAGAGGATTTTGCATATCAGTGCAAAATAGGCCCAATCCTGTGGCATATGGAAATAGTGGAATTCCCATGGGGATATACACAACTTTGGGAGATTCAAAAGACCTTAAGTAAGCTTGTGGGAAAACTATTTACCACAACGATTCTATTTACCTAGAATCATCCATCTACAGCTCTTAATTATTAAAAACAAAAGCTGGAAGCTAAGAAGTACAAGGAATACTTTTGAATTCAGAGTCCAGGAGGAGGGCCTTCTCTGCTGTTGCTCCTGCCCCCTGTAACATCTTGCCCTCCGACATGAGGTCGGCCCCAAGCCTCCTATCTTTTTGTAAAGGCCTACAGACCTGGCTTTGCCAGTTGGCCTTGGACCCCAATGAGGGAACAGCACACTGGAAGTGATTAACAGCAGATCCTACCTCCCCACATTCCACCTCCCTTGCCCACCCTGCATGTCTTTAGTTTTTAAACTTTGGTTTTAATTTATTTGTTTTAATGTACATAATTTTTTTATGAATGTATACCACCCAGACGCACCTTATGATAATATGGATGCCCAATTTTTTTAAAAAATAAATACTTTTGAATCCTTTGCCCAATTCATCCCATGCATTCATAGCTCTTTGGGTATTCTAAAAATCAACCCTCCAAAGCAGGATACGCTATTCTCCTTCACAAGTGAAGCCAGATTTACTTACATGCAAATACAAATTAACCAAATTTACTCACATATCGCCATGGGCAAGAATGATGTGCTGAGATACTCTATGATATCTTTGTGCAGAAACGGTGGGAATGTAGCTAAAGTAGAGATCATTGTATACGGTAAAGTACTCAAGATGTCATCATTGAGAAAAGGTAGCAAACATGTAGTAGTATAAAAAATGGACTGTCCAAGATCTGTCAGAGGCACAAAGAACAAACAATATGAATACACAATTGCAATCACTGTGTGAAAGGGTTTTTCCTATTTTATGTTCTTGTGAATTAATCAGGTTTAGCAGAAGAGATAAAAAGATTGAAATGGGAAGGAAGATGATGGGGAAAAAACTAGAGTCGAAACATTATGTTCAATAGTCTACACTGCCTGAGAAATGAGAGGCAAGTTGATGAATGTCAATAACTGTTAGTGTGGAAAATAAAGATGCTATTGAATTATGGATATAATATGAAAAACTGTAAATAGATTAATGTAAGTAGAAATTCAATTAAAGCTCATTTTCTTTTTCTTTTTTTCCCCTTTGGTTGTATTATTATAATTACTGTAAATATATTATTGTATAGTTATTAGCTTGTTAAATAGATTAAGATTTGCTACTGATTTTTCTTTGGCTTTGCAATTGTTACCCTGACATGACACTGTCTTTTCAATAAAGTATAAAAGAAATAGTCTGCAGTGCCTGGTCTATCATTACTTAGTAAAAAGAAACAAAATCGGAGGTTCTTTAGCCACCCATGGAGCACCCTCTAAGTACATTGGTAGAAGGTACAATAAGTGGCAAGAAATTAGAGTTTATGCCCTAAAATAGCCTAAAACTAAAACTGACCCCCCCACACACACACATACCAAGAACAGGAAAATTCCTTAAAACCTTGTGTGTGCCCACTTTGTATCATCACCTCACTGTTATCCTTGAACTTCCAAAAACTGATAAGAAACAACTCATATCCAGCAGATCCTTGGCCTGTCTCTGAAAGCTGATGATGGAACTCCTGGTACTGACACTTAAGGATATTTCTTGCTAACTCATTGGATAACATTTTGTGCTAAATTAAAGGTCGAAACATTAATCTGGAAAGGACCAAATATTCAGAAACTAATAGCAATTCTATACCTGGAGTATCTATGATTGATTTCAATCACTAAGTTGATCCAATTGAAATTAGTAGGTCATGAACCTGTCTAGTATTGGCTGCAAAACAGCCATTTCTACAACACTGTAATATCCAAGGAACTTTTAGTCCATGAGATTTCTGGACGTGCAGCTAAATATGAACCTAATATTTCAAAGTGGGTTTCAATTCAGTTATAGCACTTGTACCAATTACCACAAAATTCTTTGCACAGAATGTAAATTTACACTGAAAATAATTAATATACTGCTGTGCTTCTGTCACACATTGATCTGATGCATCAAATCTACATACACACACACACACACACACACACACATATATACACACACATATATGCTATTTAAAGTGATCTCACTATTTAAAATGTTTTATATATTGTCATTAATGTTGGTTATATTTAAGAATCAATGAGTAGGAATTCAGATCATGTGGCAAGAATACATGTGAGCTGATACACACACTTTTCACACAAAAGAAATAATGACAAAAAATAAATGAAGAACGCTGCATGCTGGAAAGTTTGCAAATATTGCTATGTATACATACAGTGATTAATATTATATGTATGTGTATTAATTTCAGGCTGAATATCTATTTATTCCAGGTGCAGATATGGAAACCCTGAAGCTTCCAGGTCACTTCTTTAATATTTTTGTCAATTTACTGAGACTCTCAAATTATTACTACCAAAAATCAATTACGTAATTTCTTACCTTATTAAGACAAAATATTAATGTAAGATCCAAAACAACCTGAATATAGCTTATAAAAAGAAACCTGACAAGCCATTTCTTAATTCAATATATAATTGAATGGGCCCAACCCTCTGGAATGACCTCCCCCCCCCCCCCCGATATTAGAACCACCACGGATCTCCGCTCCTTCCGCAAGAAACTCAAGACCCACCTGTTCCAATTAGCTGGCCTGGCCCATTCATAGTAATATTCTTTAATCCTCCTGGCAATTATTTTTTAATTATGGGGTAGTTTTTGGGGTAGATTTTAATGTTGTCTCTAATTTTATTATTACTGTACAGTTTGTATATCGCCTCCTCTATGTATATGTATGTATATGGTGTTTTAACTCTGACTGTACACCGCCCCGAGTCCCTTCGGGGAGAGGGAGCGGTTTATAAATTTAAATAAAGTAAAGTAAAGTAAAATACTGTGTGTGCATATGCGATTATGTACTCACACACACACATTTTTATCTGTGGCAAATAACAATGACTCAAGTTTTACAAATTAATATTAAGCCAACCTTCCCCTCTCAGACTTTAGTTAGTCTACAAAAAATCCATAATAAGAGGTAGTATGGTTAATAGGCCATAGACTGGGAAGATGGCCACTTTAATCCGAATACATCTGAAGGCATCTGATTTGGAGATATTTTGAAATATGCCTGCACATGCCTACTATCTTTATGTATCGTGTTGAGTATAAGAAGAATTCACTCACCATGCTGACCATGTTGTAGCAAAGGAACTAGATCCAGCAGAGTCACCAATGTCACGTATAGTCCTTGATAGTCCAATGATGGGTAGTCAGATAACTGAGCATCCCGACTTTGCTGGCCTCGTTCAGTAGGAGCATCTCGCAGGACGCTGTAAAGGAGGGAGCGAGTAACAGTAGGGTTGATGGAACTGACCTGTGGTCTTAGAGATGGGGTGAGTGGGAATGGCACAGGAAAAAGACACATGGTCATGGGCACTGTCAAATTGGAGGCATCTTGATTCTCCTTCTTCCCTGTGCGGGACAAAATGCTGTTGGGGGGACAAAGAAAAAAAAGAGACAACAAAGACACAAAGAACAGCACATTACATTGAAATGACACTATAAAACAAATAATAAAACTCCAGATACATCCCACATGAGATGCAGTCTCTACCAATACTAAGGCATCTTGAAAAATCTAGCAACCATTTACTTCCATGCTTAGGAGAAATACAGTTCAAAAATTGCTACAAGTGGGGAAATTTCCATTGCATCTCATGTGTTATCTGGTTCATAAGGAGCAAAAATATAAAAATGCATGTTTCAGTGGCACACCCATGTTTTACAGTTCTACAGAATTGGATGCGATTTGTTATAGAAAACAAAAGTTACAGCAGCACCATGTCAATTGATTGCATTGTTGACCTTTTATCAAATAAATATTGAGACAACATTTTGAACCTCATGATTGGAAAACCAAAGATAAAATACTTGCAAAAGATAGGTGTGACACTTACAGAAACATGTTTTAGCAAAAAATAAACATGTGTGTTTGTTAAGAGAACCTTAAAAATCACATGTTTATTGCATTAAAATAATGTCTGTATGTAATACATGATACTGTTTCATGACGGTCTTTCAGTATCATCTGAGATAATGAGATTTCAACAGGCACATGGATTTAGAAATAATATATATTTCTAAAATGTTAGCTAAACTACATTAGGTAAGCTTTAAAATAATATATAATTGATGGGCTGCAGCATATGTTTGTGAGCTAATGAGCATGATAATTTGTGTCTGCTTTTAATTGGGGGCGGGGAGGAAACATAATGCTGTTCTATTTTGTGGTTATTTTCTAAGGACTAAGCAAGCATTACCAGTTATATATAACTGCATAGCAGAAAAGGTGTTAGCATTCATTGTTTTGCTACTTACATTATTTAATGAACTTACAAACTAAAGGAAAAATAATTTAGAATAAAAGAAAAGCTTCATGGGAGCAAAAAATAGACTGCTACGCCTTCTGAAAATCCCCCTAATCAAATTATGCTTTTATTTTTATAATAACTATGCTTTTATTTTTAAAAACTGCTGCTAAATAAGCAAACTAAAAGGGCATAATCTAACTAGTATAGCACTTTATAATGTGAGATTTGCAGAAAGAGTATAACAACAATCAGAAGGTAGTCTACCTGGACACCAAATAAGTAAGTTTAGCATTATTATCTTAAGTACACCTTGGCTCCTACTGAAATCAGAAAAGCTAAAAATATTCAATTTTATGATCGTAAATGCTTTTCTACTTTATTATGAAATAATTTATGAGGGTGAAGGTTCATTCTGCAAACTTGTGGGTTTGTTTCTGAACGTTTAGTTACCAGGCTAGGTAACATTTTCAGTGGAGTTTGGGGGATGGATTCCGTTAATTCTGCTGAAGATGTTACTTAGCCTGGTAATGAAATGTTCGGAAAGCAAACCTTCAACCCAATCCTACACCCGAGCTACAGATATTTGCCACTCTTGCAAAAATTATTTGTGTTAGAGAATTAAGTTATAAAAAGTGTATTTACATTTCACCAAACTACAAATCCATTAATCTTTGTGTGATGAAAGAGAAAATATTTGAAAAATCACTTATCATTGTGACTGTTGTTAATTTTCTACATACTGCAGAAATTAACTTTCCACTGATGGTTATTGAGAAGAGTGTTGAATAACATCTTAATATTTTTAAAGTTCCTTCTTTTATTAAACTCAACGATTTGATTATTCAGAAGCAAAAATTCCCAAATGATATCATTAAAGATAGCACTGGGAAAGTTACAGGTATCTCTAGGATATAGACAGCATATTATGGTGCTGCAATCCATAAATGTACAAGTATGTTCAAGTGTGCCTCTTTTTGTCCCCATCAGTGTACAAAGCAATTTTCCCCAGTCTGGTGCCCTTAGGCTTAGTTAGCATTACAATACTCAGAATTCTCAGTTTGTCGTTTGCTGGGAATTCTGGGACCCATATAGTTGGTGTGCGCCAAACTGAGGGGAACTGCTGTAGAGAACGGACCCAGCCCCAAAGCTTTTACTGTGTAGCTGGAGAATACATTGGACTAGCATATTTAAATTCTAAAATATTTATTGTGCTTTGTATAACAGTCCGCCTAAATTGGTTTCTAGTTAACTATTATCCAGTTGTCACGAAAGTAATTAGTAAAATAAAACCAATAAATCATCTAAATGCAATATATCCAAATATTACCCTAGCAGTAATAACTGTAATAAGCCTAGCTGTAAAATAACTGTAAAATAACCTAGCAGCTTACCGTAATAAACAGAAATGTAGGGATAAAAGATACTGACTTCTATTATATTAAACCAGTAGCTTGTCTACCTCAATTAAAATAGAAGCCCAAAAGAGGGCTTATGTTTAATTGATCGCTTGTGCTATATCTTTCTACTTGCTTTCTTATTAGTTTTCATTCTGATTTTCACTAAATTATTCATTTTATTTGGCAGCAATAATTAAATCATATTGAGCTTTAGTTTTCATATGTATTTGTGCAATCAATGCCAATTTTTGACTCAAGGTTGTCCTCTTCAATATGGAACTGTTGTGTCCAGAGACTACATATCCCATCATGTAGTAATCCACCCTCATTCAGTCTGTTTTCTAAAAGTGTAATGCATTTTATTATTGAAATATCTCAGTGATAAAAACTATGTTTTGGCTTTTTTCCCACAATTCTTCTTCTCATATATTCTCTAAGGGCAAGAGAACATAAAGTTCAGGTCAAAAGTTTTTCTAGGTCAATACTTTTTCCACAACAAAACTTGTGCCAAATAAAGGTCTCATAGAAAAATATGAGGGCAATATCATGTTTTTATTCCTATTCTCTAAAAAAAAAAATCCAGAGACATATGAAGTCTGTGCTGATATAAAGCCCTTCTGACCAGTAAGTACTCATATCCTATGTTGTTCCTTTTACATCTGTGTTTACCAACACAACATTTTGTATGATAAAGGGAACAAACAATTGTCCTGACACTTCCTCAAACTCTCTCCTTTATTTCCCTTTCCACTAATGTCAGCAATAATGTTAGTGAATTTGCAAGACAGTTTGTTTGTTTCCAATAAGAAACAAGAATAAATGTTTTCTATATATGGAAGGAGCCTTTCAGTTTGTGGACAGTCAAATCTACAAGACACTCTGCTTCTTCATCCTCTTCTGTTGTTTTTCAGAACTAGTCTTTCCTTCATATGAATATTAATGCAGAGTTAACCATATTCTATTAAATCCCATAGGATAAATTGCTTAGAATGAATTCACAATATAGACTAGTTTTCATTTACAACTGAAAAGGTTCCCTCCATTCTGGAAGGACTGAGATTCAAAGGACATTTGGCTGATATAAGTGGAAGAGGCATATCTGAATGGCTTTTCTTACTTCTGCTATTCCTACATTCTGACTTCTATAGATAGAACAGCTTTTTATGGGGATGAAAAATGTGGAATCGCGTGCACTTCTTCCAGAAGAAACTTTCCAAAACTAAACTTCTATTTATGCGGCTACTGGATCCACCTGGCTGTGTCATTTGTATCTTCAGATACTGCTATGGTATTGCTCAGAAATTTTAAAGACAAAATTTACTTTTAAGTTTCCCTAAAAGTAATTATTTAATTGTCAATAAGGCAGGGGTGAAATGCTCTGAAGTCTGCTACCGGTTTGCTTCGTGCGCTTCATGCACATCACACCGCAGGCGCTAAGAAGCCTTTTCTGAGTCTGCAAAGGTAAGTAGAACAGCGAGGGGGGGGAACAGCTGTGCCGCGAGATATAGATTCGCTAGAAAGCAGGATTTCCTGCTTTCTAGCGAATGTAAATCATGCAGAACAGCTGATTGTCACACAGCTGCTCGTCGGAACTTTTTAAAACTTTTTAAAAGCAATTTTTAACTACCAGTTCGAGAGAACTAGTAGTTTAAAAATGCTTTAAAAGTAAAAAAAAAATAAGTTCCAATGATCAGCTGTGCAACAATCAGCAGTGCCACGTGATTGTTAGAATTTTTTTTTAAACTTTGTTTAGCATTTCTTACTATCGGTTTGGGCAAACTGGCCCGAACCAGTAGCCTTTCACCCCCTACAATAAGGTTTTTGTTTAATACAGACATCACTAAAATATAATTGCCAAATGTGTTGGGGCTACTATTCCCATGCTAAGTGGGAACTCTCAACGTATCTGGAGAATGTAAAATTGGGAACTGCTGCTTTAACAGTTGCATGTAGGGCAGTTCCATGTAAAGGACAACTACATAAATGAAGCAACGATTGTTGCTCCCTAAGGAGGCATCCCAGACCTACGTAAGTAAAGTTTCAATTATTGATTTTCCACCTGTTACTAAGCTTTCCAATACAATGGCTAGACTTGTTCTCCCACTAGTCTAAATCCTGACGGTACAGCCTTATATCTCCTTAACCAAAAGAGTGTTGCACTGCATGTTGGGATTTGTCACATACTTGGGTTTCACATTTCCACGAACAACATTTATGTAAATAATGCTTCACCGTGAATGGGGAGGTGTAAAAAGTACCTCTTTTGGAATTGGCTTTGGTGTTTGCAAACTTGTGGGGTTGTATTAAAAGATGGTCTTGTTTCTGCATGCTATAGATACAAATATACTCTTACTCTGGGATTGTCAGGAAAGCAAAGGTGCTGTGCCTGTATATGCAACATTTCAGAATTACAGAATAACCGAGTTGGAATGGACCTTAGCAGTTTTCTAGTCTAACCCCCTGTTAGGGTCTGTCAAATTTTTTCAACATTCAATTTCCAAACATTAGGGGTGCTCAAAAGTTGTGACATGCCTTGGGGATTGTAAAGATATTTTGGTTACTTTAATATAATTTAAACGTTAAAAGTTATCATAACTTTTTAGCATTTTGTTTATGCAGCCCCCAGGAGCAGATACCAAGGCAGTGACATGAACTTTTCAAGATACAGCTGCTGTAAGTTATGTAAAAAGTGGTGACTTATATCTGCTCTTAAACATTGCAAAGCATCTTTTTAAAGACTGCACAGATCTAACACAAACAATACTGTATATTCTCAATATGCTCAAAACTTTCAATCACAAAAGGAGTGTCAGTGTGGAACCTGTACACAATTCTGCCTTTCCAAAGATGTTCCTACTGGGTGTAGTTAGGATGTTGAAAGTGGCAAGAAGATGACAAGCAACAGGGAGAAAGCAGAACTGCTTAACTTGTTTTTTTGCATCTGTCTTTACACAAAAGGAAAAAAACAGTCCAACCTATCAAAACAGTACTGTAAAAAACAGATTAGGAATACAACTTCAAATAGGCAAGAAAATGGTAAGAGAGCACTTGTCCACCCTAGATGAGTTCAAATCACAAGAACCAGATGGATTACATCCCAAGGTTCTGAAGGAACTGGCAGATATTATCTCAGAACAACTTAACTATATCTTTCAAAGATCCTGGCTCACCAAGGAACTACCAGAGGACTGGAAAAGAGCTGACATATTTTCCCGTCTTCAAAAGAGGGGGGAAATAGATCCAGGAAACTATCAGCCTGACCTCAATACTTGGGAAGATTCTGGAAAAGATAATCAACCAACGAATCTGTGAACACCTAGATGCATACAAAGTCATAACCAAAAGCCAACATGGGTTTGTCAAAAACAAATCATGCCAGACAAATTGTATTACATTCTTTGACAAAGTGACAAAATTAGTGAACCAGAGAAATGCTGTGGATATAATTTACTTAGATTTCAGTAAAGCATTTGATAAAATGAACCTCAACCTACTACTTGATAAGATAGACAAATGTGGGTTAGACAGCATCACAATCAGATGGATTTGTAACTGACTGGCCAACTGAACATGTAGTCATCAATAGAACTGCATCTACATGGAGGGAAGTATGCAATGAGGTACCCCCAAGGCTCTGTTTTAGACCCAATATTCTTTAACATTTTCATCAATGATTTGGATAAGGGAATAAATGGGGAACTCATCAAATTTGCAGATGACACCAATCTGGCAGGAATAGTCAAAACTCCAGAAGATAGGATCTTGACAGGCTTGAACATTGGAGGCTATCTAACAAAATGAAATGCAATGGTTAAAAAGTAATGTTTTACATTTAGGCAAGAAAAACCAAGTACACAGGTATGGCATAGATGGTACCTGGCTCAATAACTGTGAGAGGGATCTTGGTGTCTGAGTGGACAATCACTTAAATATGAGCCAGCAGTGTGCTGCAGCTGCCAAAAAAGCCAACATAGTTCTAGGCTGCATTAACAGAGGGATAGAATCAAAATCACGTGAAGTGTTAATATCACTTTATAATGCATTGGGAATATACTGCATCCAGCTTTGGTCGCCACAATATAAAAAAGATGTTGAGACTCTAGAAAGAGTGCAGAGAAGGGCAACAAAGATGATTAGGGGACTGGAGGTTAAAACATATAAAAAACGGTTGCTGGAATTGGGTATGTCTGTGTTACTGAAAAGAAGGATTAGGGGTGACAGGATAGCAATGTTGCCACAAAGAAGAGGGAGTCAAGCTATTCTCCAAAGCACCCAAGGGTAGGACAAGAAGCAATGAATGGAAAGTAATCAAGAAGCAATCTAGAACTAAGGAGAAATTTCCTGACAGTTAAAACAATTAATCAGTGGAACAACTTGCATCCAGAAGTTGTGAATGCTCCAACACTAGAAGTTTTTAAGAAGTGATTGGACAACTGTTTGTCTGAAATGGTACAGGGTTTCTTGCTTAAGCAGGGGGCTGGACTAGAAGACCTCCAGGGTCCCTTCCAACTCTGTTATTCTATTCCATTCTATTTTCAAAGTGTCCACATTTCTCTAGGATCATATGGAGAGAGACAAAAAAAGGGGACAGGGCTTTTGTATATTTAATGGCACCTGTGTAAGAGATTTTTGAGTGGGAACAGTTTCCTTTGCTTCTATGTAACAATAATTCTTCTAGCCTATCTTTTCTTCCCTTTTGTATTTGGGCATCCTAAAGTGAAAACTATAAGTCACCGTCACCATTTCAAAAATCATTCCTCAAGTTCAAGTTGCATTCACCAACTCTTTCAGACACACTGCCATTTTTTTAAAAAAAAACCTGAATAATCTGGCTGTATATGCAAAAGCTCTTAGAAGGTTATTTGAATCTTGGCTTATTTTTGAATAACAGAAATTTACTAGCATGGAGCTTATTTATATGAGGTGAATTATTACATTTTTTATAATCACAGTGGAAATTTGGGATAAAACAGGTTGGAAATGAGAAATGCATGAAAATTAAATTCATGCTTAAATGCAGAGAAATGCTTTTGGCCAAAAACTTAAGGAGGAGCTCAATGAATCAATGTATTATGCGCTGTGCATGGTGATTGTTTAATGTGATGTTTTGTTTGTCAAAAAATTCAATGCAATTTCTTTCCATTTTCCCATCTTTCCAATTAAAACCAGCATAGCCCAATTCCCCTCCCCAAATTTGATAACCTCTCAAGATGTCTGTAAATCAAGGATCATGTTTTAACTCTGGGGTGACTAAAAAGAAAGACATTTGAGGAGCAAATTGAAATGCAACCCAAATCGTCCTTAATGAAAGTCAACAAAATATATTGGTTCCATTCAATCTTCATTTATAAATTAATTGAGTAAACTATGGCAAAACAGTTTAATTTTTCAGTGTGCCACTTTTTGTATGAAACTATTGTTGTGGCAATTTCTTAGCTGCAAAGAGAATCTTCAGATATAGCTGGGTTCCAGGTCTTGGGTTCCATTGGTTTGGGATGATAAAGATCAAGAACACCTGGAGAAACACAGCTTTCTTACTTCTAGACTAGATCTAAAGTAACTACAAGTATTTTGACAATGTTGTAGAGAGTATGGAAGATAACCTTGATGGAGATACAGTATGCAGAAACCTTTGTCTAGACAACAGACCCTTCATATCTCTATTAAGGTAATCTTCCATAAACTCTACCCATGTCCACAACACACAGAATTTTGCGAATTCCCTCACTCTAGAGTTACATCAGCTCCCTGATTCTTCAGGCCTAAGATTACTTTTAACTTCTTTCTGAGTCTTCAAGGTTGCTGTAGCCAACCACATTTGAAGATCACTAAAATTGATCATGACTGTTCTGAAGTCATAATGAGCAACAGGATTTTGGTTTAAACTCATTTGAGCACATGGGAAGTTAAGACACATCAAGATAATGGAGCAATATCTACTTCTTTTCATATTATGCTGGTGGCATTGAATTCTTTACAGAAAATATCTTTCTACATGTCTGTTTTGATGGAGATAGGTTGACATTGCTAACAACTGAAATGTGTGTTCTTCTCATCTGTCCCATTACTACTCATATTAACATTGATCACATACAAAAGAAATAAATGTAAGAGAGCGGCTATGTTAGTGCAGTGTTTACTGCTTATTCCTTAACAAAACTAATCTTATTTATTATGTTGTATACCACTCCTTCTTTAGAAGTTCTGTGCATGCAATCTAAGGAAAGGATACGCATGCTTTTAGAACTTTTAAGTGCTAGGTTTGCATATTTCAGGAATCAAATCCAAATATTTCATTGTCCTAACTATCCTATGAAGTGAGTGGGCTGAGAGATTCTGATAACCCATATCACCCAAAATGCTCCAATATCTACTGAGAATTTGGATCTCAACTCTTCTTGGTCCACCACATTCTACTTCTCGTCATTACTACTATATATTGCTTCCTGAATGAAAATTGTGGTTTAAAGGAAAAAAATATGTCTAAGATCAGAAAAAGAATTGCAATAAGTTTAGTTAGAGTTTCTGATCAAATATTAAGGGATACTATGAATGTTTGGTAATGTGGTCATTCAGATAAGTATGGATCTTCTTTCCATAAAATGTTTAAGAAAACCTTGGCAACAGTTTTGAAGCATGATATCCTTTTCCAGAGGCTCAGGAAACTCACTGAGTAATCAACCATGCAGTTCTAGTTTTCTATCTTATTTCTAATTTCCAAAGTAAAGTTTTAGCTAAGACAATATTAGGAAATTGGAAGAGGCCAGTGGCAAACCATTTCCAAAACTCCCTACCTGGATATAGCCAAAAAATCCCCAGATCAAGCTTGGTTCAAAGAACAGTTTAGGGTTATTTCAGAAATTTCTATTGCTAAACTTCAGCTCAGGTATATATCCCATCTAAAACATGCTTGTGGAAATAATTAATCAAGCTCTGTAAAAATGATCACTATATGATACATGCATGTTAATATTATCTTCCACATTGCACTATTTAGAATAGCAGAATTCACTTTGATTTTTGCCATAAATTCATGGAGAGGTTACTGGGTTACTAATTGCTTGAAAAAAACCTAACATTTTCCTTTACTCTTTACAACAGTATGTTCTGCAACAGTCAGCAGGCAAATCTTGTCACAAATAGTTGCCTATAATTTCAATAAATCAAGTTTCTATTAAAAGCTCTGGGATAAATATATGTGGATAAAAAATGTGACCTTCAAAGATATTATCATTACTGAGAAGATAATTTGATCACAAGGATTATCTCCACTAGAGAATCTTTGTAGGAAAATTCCTGTTTTATAGCTATGCAGCAAACAAGCTTCTTACTAATTTTATTGACTGCAGATGGGATTAAACCAAATCCTGAATGCAGGACAAACTTGAGACAGTCCAAATTTTAATTTCATTATCAAAAGCATCTAGAATCACTGAGACTACTATAAAACCAATCTTATACAGATTACCGCTTTTCATATATCTTTCAGAATGAAGACTAATCAAAGATTGAGGACATTTCTAATTATAACTTATTCACTTAGCCTTACAGGGCAATAATATAACTACTGTACTGTACGTTTTCTAGCTTACAGAAGGCTGGGCAATTAGGTTGCTAAACCTCTGAATTTTCTAAAGCTGAGTATCAGTAGAACCAACCCAAGCTTTTATTTGTTAGTTTAGAATTAGCTGTTGGGAAGCATGCAGTTAACCTTGGCAAGCCATGGCCCAGTTTACAGAATGTATCAGAATAATCTATTAAAAAAAGAAAGACCAGGACATTTAAAATAGAACAAAATGCTTCCATCTGCATGAGAAGGTTATCTTTTCTAACCTGTTGCCTTTCAGATGGATTACACTATATTTCTCAGAAGCCTATGGAGATTCTCAGTCATTGAGGTCATAGTTGTCCCAAAGTTGCTTTTTCAAGAGGCAACTGGACTTTCTTGTTTTTCTTTGAAGACGTTTTGCTTCTCATCCAAGCGAAATGTCTTCAAAGAAAAAAAAAAGTCCAGTTGTCTCTTGCAAAAGCACCTTTTGGATATATTTCCCCAAATTTCCAAGTAGCATAAATCTACACTAATTTTTTCTGACTTTTGTAGCCTAGCACAACCAGAGGACCAGTTTGGGAAGGCTGATGTAATTGATGACAGTTTAAATATCCCAGTACATTAATATCATCCTGAAAAATAGTGTGCCAGGAAAAGTCCGGTCTGGCCTATAGGGTTTCTCTCTGCTTATTTTCATTTTAGGACTCCTTTGAAGGAAAGAAAGAATTCAAACACCTCATTCCACATCATTCTGCTGCATTTAAAGGCCCAGTCTAACCAGATTCTGCCATAGTTACTTAATTCAAGCTATGTTTCAATGAGCTTTTGACCGTTCTGCCAAACGCCATACCATTTGTCAATAGGCTACTTGTATACATACAGTACTTATATTTTTTCTTTGAGATCATAATTTAAAACTTACCTTAGTAATGTCTGAGAAAAGTACTTCAGAGTATTGGCAATGTCAGTTCCAGAGGGGACAGGATAAATGTTGTGAAGGACACGATTATGGTATTCTTGCAAGTATCGGATCTTGGAAGCAACTGGATTTTGTATTGCATGAAAGAAGAAAATGGGGGAAAATGCTTAGCTCAGTTCTCCCTCTCAGAAAATAATATACTTTAATTATATTCTGCCCATAACCCTTTGCTCACTAATTTAAGTTTCTAGCTGAGTATGTCCAGCGAGTATAGCTGTAAAACTAATGGACAGCTTGCCTAGTTACAAGTTGATTCAGAAGGAAGAGAGCACCTGAAGAGGAGATGCAATCGAGGTATTTTGTAAACCAACCAATTGTCAAAAAATAGCAAGTCTGGCTTAGTCTTTGAGTTCTGCTTAAAACTCTTCTTGCATAGTAACTCAAACCCTTTTCCACTAGGATTACTACTACAGGAGTACACAAAATTTCAATTTACGCAACGCCCTTAGCTATATAATTGCTTAGCATGGTGTACAGACCCAATCAATAATAAGCATACTGTTTAATTCTGCATCTTACAACCTTCTTCTAGTAGCTTCAGTTTTTAAGATATTCTATTTAATATGTTTAGCAGCTTCAGTTCTGGTTACTATGGCACTTATCCTTTTAAAACACTTAGTGATTGCATGATTGTGGGCAGTGAATCATGGAAAAATATGTCCTCAATACCCCCCTACCTCTGTGGTCTCTTGATTACTTTCTTCCTCTCCCATTTATTGGACTGTTCCTAATCATTGGAAATATAGATAACAAATTAAAGGAACCATTATTAGCACTTGTGTACCAGTGATATAACATTCTCTGGTTCTTGGGCCTTGTCCATTGAAATCGTAATCATCTAATCAGCATGCAACCAAGCAGCATTATTGTGAAGCACACCCATAAGATTCAAGTCTGAATTTTTTTATTCAGTCTAATATAATATGAAAGGTACAGAAAATATTCAAGCTGAAGTAAGAAAAAACCTGTAGATCAGTGCTTCTCAACCTTCCCAATGCCGCAACCCTTTAATACAGTTTCTCAAGTTGTGGTGATCCCCAACCATAAAATTGGTGTCTCTGTTCCTAAGACCATCAAAAATATGTGTTTTCCGATGGTCTTAGGCGACCCCTGTGAAAGGGTCGTTCGACCCCCAAAGGGGTCCCGACCCACAGGTTGAGAACCACTGCTGTAGATCAACTAAGAGGAGATAAAATGAACGTGAAAGTGAGATGAGGCATATGGGAACCAAAGAAGGTAGCTCTCCTCTTCTACACTCATCCATGTTTAGGTATCACCACATTTAGGCATCACCATGCATTACTGTCTGACTGACTGACTAAACAAAGAGAAGTGATTCAAAAACCACAGAGCCAATGACAAACTTACCAAAATTTCCATGATTTTGTTCAGACATGACAAATATGATAGATTTGCTCTGCAGGGCATTCAAATATATGATAAATGTTGGATGGCCTTAATCCAGCATAAGAATTCTCTACTATTGTCACACCATACTCTAGCCATAACATGGGTTTGTTTAATTCTGAATGTAAACTCAGCCATGTGGTATGCTTTCCACCTTCTATAGCAGGAAAATTCAGTGGTCTGCAGCTCAGTTGGTGTTCCAGGCCCAGAATCGTGTTATCAAATTAAAGGCAAAATTGTAGTTTTCATTGGTACAAAATTCTTCAATATTCTAAGGTTAATGCACATATTTCTGTGTGTTCTTAAATATTTAAAAGACCAGAATATTTAACCATGTTCATTCTGATGATATCATCACATCACCAGTCACAGGCCCTGAATCCCCTGGAGGAAATTCAAACCTTCTTTTAAAAATTAGACATGCATGCCTGGAGGAAAAGAAATAGATGCTTACTGCAGATGTATATGTTAGGAGCGTGTTCATCTACTCAGGGGAAAAATATGAATGGTAAATTGAAAAAGTAAAATCTACCAGGAGGCAAAAATCAAGTTGGGGGAGCAACCTTCCCAAAATCTCTTTAGTAAATCGGTTAGCTTTATCCATCGTGACAGCTTTTTGTAAAAGAACCCACAATATGCTTTATGATTCCAAATGTGCCAACCATCCAAAAAATATTGGTTCGTGGGCTAATACTCTAATACACTGATCACAGAGAGGAATTAAGGTCATAGACATCTTCTGGCTTTTCTTGTTCCCCAGCAGGAGCCAAGAGCCTCGAGATGTTTACTATTTATTTATCTATATCCCACCTTTATTATTTGTACAAAACTCAAGGTGGCAAACAATCCTAGCACATTTTCTGCCTCCTATTTTCTCCACTATAACAATAGCTGCAAGGTGGGTTGGACAGAGAGAGAGAGAGTGACTGGCCCAAGGTTATTCAACTGGTTTTTATGACTAAGGCAGGACTTGAACTCACGATCTCTTGTTTCCTAGCTTGGTGCCTTCAAGTGTAGTTTAGTGTAATAGATTTATCCTGTCACAAATTGTTAACACCATAATGCATTGATTGCTTATCTATCATGTTTTTCTCCAAATAATCCTGGGAATTATAGTTTATTTCACTGATAGAATTATCAGTGCATCTGTTAATGATCAACACATGATTTGAACTTAAAAAGGAGATGCTTTCTCTTAACACTTAATGAATTAAATTCTACAGGTACTAATATCCTCTCTAAAAATACTGCAGAGGTAAAAAGCATCTAAACGTGTCTCATTCTTAACAATATATTAGATCATATTTACTTTGATGTTATGTTTAACTGAAATTTTCTGAGAGAACTGTTTTTAATTAAAATGAAAAAAATGGATCCAAGGATCTAATCTCCATTAACCTTTATTTCCAAGAATGCCCACACAGACCTTTTAGGCAAAATCAGATATAAATTTGGAGCATGGCTACAGTTCAGTATTTTCACTAGATGTGTGATCATTGCCAAGAAAAATGGTAAGCAGTGGAAGAGCTAGAGGGATTATGAGAGAGCAACTATATCTGTATTTATGATTATGCAAGTTAAAATGCCATAATGCCAAAGTGTCATAAGTGGTTTCTTTCTTTGTAAAAATAAAAAACAGGGAAAAGCCCCTTATTGCAGCCATTGTAAGGAAGCATCCACAACACATTCTGAGAATTCCAGTGCAGAAAACTATTTATCCCTCCTATGGAAAGAAAGAACAATTTCCTGGTATTTGGTAAACCATCTATAAAAATAATTATGTGATTAATGGTCTGGTACAACGGTTCCCAGATGGTCTCTAAGAAAACTTCAGAAAGATACCTGTTGAGAAATATCCTCCATTTGATTTGAACATAGCAGTTGTGTACTCCTTCTCAGATTTATGTTGCTATAGCTCTGTGATCAGCGTGTTGGCCAACTACTAGCAGCAGCTGCAATGTTTTGTTTAAGAGGGGAGAAAATCATGTGCACCATATCAAATTCTAATTTGAAAGAGAGATTGTTTACCATATCAGTAAGATGTTTAAGAAGTTCACCCACAATGAATTAATTTTTCCTGAGAGGCTTTGCAGAACATTTCAATAGGAACTTCTGATTTACACTGGAGAATAGTGCAGCTAGCCACAGGTTCCATACAATTTGATATTTCTGTGATCCTATTACACTATTTCATTCAATAGTCAAACCACAGAAATAGTTAGCCATATATCATGGTAACTTAAGAAGATGCCTTATAAACATTTGTCTTGTACATATGGATGTGACCAGTCTCTTACTCCCTTTTCTAATCATATATTAATTCATCTGAATATGTTAACATTAACTCACTGGTAACTCATAAAGCCACAGTGAAAGACAGTGTTATTTGGTAAAACAGCAGGTAAGGCTGGAATAGACGTGAAAGGAAGTAACAATAGAGCTGTGACTGAAAGCTCCTGAATTTTATGTTGACAAGGTTGAGTAAACTAGTACAGCATGAAGACATATTCATACACAGTGGCACCTGGGTACTCAATTGCTTTGAAACTCATTGGATTTGGTACTCTAAGCATTTTAATGCAAACATTTTGTCTCAATACTACTTGTTTATTTGGTACTCAATGCACACAGTTAAGAACTTGTCAGTGTTGACTTCCTTGTGACTCACTACATTATTCCTTATGGGGAAAAATTGTTTGGTACTCATCATTTTTGGAACTCATCACAATTAACGATAAGTACCGAGGTAGGACTGTACAATTGAAGTAAACAAAAAAAGCTAGGCCCTTTTCTGAAGATAATGACTAAATCCTAACAACACCACGTCTAAGGCCTGCTTTGGGCTGGGTTTCTCTCGCCATTTTACACAGTCACGGGTTTTCTCTTCCTAAAACGCTGGTCTTTCAAAATACCATGACAAGAAATAAGCAACCACACGCGTCCTCAAATGGGGGTCGCAGAATAATGTCGGAGAGGCAAAGTTGCCCCGGATCAAGCGCTCGAAAACTGCAGTGGCCGGGGAACCCTCGGCTTTCGCTCCGCCCCTCTCCCATCCCGCTGCTTGCGAGCAGGGCCGGTCGTCGACACCTAGTCGCCTCCAGCACCACGGACAGCGCCCACACCTTGCCAAGGTTTCCCGGCCTCCCTCCTTGCACCTCTCCCGCCCTCCGAAAAGCTTCGGGCAGCAGCCGCGGGGCGTCCTGCGTCTTTTATTCCCCGCGGAGAAGACGGGCCCCCGTCTCGCCGCTGTTGCTTTACTTACATTGCTCTGCTTTGGTCGACATGGCGGTGCTCTTCTGCGGGAAAAAGCTGCTGGGTTCCAGCACGGGCAGCGGCGGTGGCGGCGGTCTGGCCGGCTAGCGAGGAACGACGACCATCTGCTGGAGGCAAAGCGAAGGGAGCCCGCTCTGGCCCGAGCTGCGTCCCTCCCCCTCCTCTAGCTCTGCCATTGCTGCAAACTGCACAGCGGCCCCCGTTTTCTCGCCGCTCCCGCCCGCCCCAGGAAAAGGAGGAGGAGGAGGAGGAGAAGCGGCGCGAAGGGAGCGTTGCTTCGAGATGATCTCAAGCGGAACCCGAGGCGCGCCGGCCGTGCGCAGCCCTTTTACACGGCCGGTGCAGTTCCCGGAAAAACAACACTGCGCCGTGGAGAAGAAACCATTTTGCGCCCCCCCCCCATGAGAAAAAGGACCCCGGTGATGAGCGGAATGAGCTCGCCCACACAAGGGAGGAGGAGGGGGGAAGTTCCATTCATGAAGATGGGTGTCTAAACGCGCCCAACCTTTTAAAGGGAGAAGCGCCTTCCTCATCCTCTGAGGCAGGAGCAAAGCGGCTTGTTTTTGAAGGGGGAGCACAAGGTTTAACCAACGAAACATGGTTTGTTTCATCATGAATAAAGTAACGGCCAGGTTCGCATATTGTGCTAAGCCAAGTTTTGTCTACTTCAGCCAAACGCAGCAAATCACATCTGGCTTACAACTACACAATAAGTCCTGGGGAAAGTGTTTAGAGTGGGCAGCTGCACATCCTGGTATCTATTTTGTACCCATAAAACTTGGGATTAGGCCTCTTGTATTAAATGGAATTTAAGAAGGAAAAAATATGATTTTTTCACAGGTGCAGGAGTTTAGACTAGATAGTGCATGTGAAACCCTTGAATCAGTATTAGAGCAATCGGACAACCCAAAATAACAAAATATCATATGCAAGCCTTTGTGATCTTCAAAACTCCTGATCAGACAGGCAGGTATTCTTTTGAAAATAGATGAAGAGAGTTCTGGTCTAAATTATATTCAGTTTAGAAACTTTTAATTGGACAGCAGCAATTTTATTTATTTTTAATGACATGTTTTTACAAGATTGTTTTTAGACTATATATTATAAGCTGCCTAGAGTCATTTGTGTGGGTATTCAAATGTTGAAAATAAGTAACATAGTTTCCTCCATTGGAATGTATTACCAAATCGGTGTGTGCCTGTAAAATTGCAGCTTTTATGCAATAAATTATATTGGTCTAAATCTTTCAATTATGTATATTCTGATTGAATTAGCATAAGTGCCATATTAAAAGCTGAACTGAACATGAAGAATGTTAAAATAATTAGCCAAAACAGAAGCAGAACATGTTTGGATTCAATAAATAGTTCACAACAGTAAGGACTTCTGTCCCAGACTTGCAAATTTTCCATGTGCAGGAAGTCTTTCTCAGAAGGAAGAATTTAATATATATCCCCCATACTTCTGAGTTAGAAATGATTCACTCTATAGAAAGCAACTATTCATATCACATTATTTCAAGATTTATTTCATTAAAATAAGTCTTATGACTTCTTTGCTCTAAGAAAGTATCAATTATAAATCCTATACTGATCATAAGAAACTTCAAAAATAAGTATTTTATCTCATAATATTCATTGCTTCTATTTCTTTAAGATAAATACTCCTGTGATCTAATAAAGAGAAATTAGCAAAATGTGACATAGTCAATTTAATACACTGTTTTAGCAAAATAGAATGAAAACTTTCCTGGGCATTCTAAAAAATCATAGGGGGGAAATCCTGAGGTCACAAACATAATCCAGTGATGGTGCCAAAAGCAATTGCACCAAGAACAGGTGACCTGGCCTTACCTTTCAGGTTAAGAGTGATAAAGTGGTGCATATTTTAAACACTTTGAAAAAATGGTGGGGCAATTCCCCTAATTTAAGAGAGAAGATAATATATTTGTAACAGTACACTTAAGTCATGACTTAAGGCTATTTCATTCATGGCAAGCAATGGGATGAAGAGAATATTTTGTGATCAAGAAGCAAGTGGGATCAGGTTCTTTACTATTCCTGTCCAAAAATAGTGGCTAGTCTTTTAATTCTTGCTTGGGATGGAATTTTGGATTTCATCTTGCTTAAGGATGTCCAAAAAAGAACAACTTTAGGGATAAAAAGAGTTTAAAAGCTTTAGGGATTATTTAGGATAATTGGTTTTGTTGTTGCTAAGATTCCCCTAACGTTCAGCCAACATTTGCTCTGCAAAGTTCATATTAAACATGAACTTTAGGGAAGCAAAAGCAAAATGTACCCTTTATATATACAGCACTTCAAGTATTTCAAAAAAGGTAGAGTCTCTCATCCATCCAGTCTTTGTGTGTGTGTGTGTGTGTGTGTGTGTGTGTGTGTGTGTGTGTATGTATATAGTCTTACATACATTTTCTTTTCTTTTAATTGAACATTAAATCACTAATGTCCTTATATAAATTCCTATAAGGAGGAAAAACAATATAAAAAACATTTTAATTCAGTCTATTATTTTCACACGAAAAGCAACTGTAGCATATCAGCTACAGCTTTGGATCAGCTTTTCTGGATCAGCTTTTCCCAACTTGAAGATAGGTAGGATTAATTGCTTTTCAACATATCTGAATCAAGACAGAAAAAAATATTCAACATAGATCCTTCTGATTTTTTTCCCTTTAAATTAGACCTGTGGTTTTTTTTAACAAAGTGTGTTTTAATTACCATAGATTTCTTCTAACCATCGGTGCTGGATATCAACTCATACTGCCTATTCCTATAGCAACAAATTCAGTACTTTGGTTTAATAATATCTAAGATTACTTCAGGCTACATTTGGAGGAAATTGTATTTTCAAAGACTATGAATGAAAATAAAACTCCTCTTTATAACAGCAAGTATCCTCATTAAATTATGTATGTAATAATATACCTTTTAATTATACTTAAATGCTGTTACTACAAATTAGGCACAAAGAATATTAACATGCAGATTATGTTATATTTATTGATTTCTTTTTAGATAGCCAAACAATTTTTTAAAATGAGACCTTGATTTAGCTTTCTGTAAGATTCAGCTTTCAATTCTCAGTTCCTAAGGAATGGAGAACCTGTAACCTCTTCGATGAGGCTGACTGCAGCTTCCAGCAGGCACAGCTGGGTTAGCCATCAGTGAATAATGTTGTGACTTGAAAAGTCACAGGTCCCCAACCCTGCTACAAGGAATTCAAAAGTAGGAAAACTCATCGTCAGTTTCAACTTTGTAGCATCTAAAAGATGATTTACGTGTTATGGCATTCAGGGAGTATTGCTTTGACTTATGCATGGGATTCCTACCTTAGTGCAGCTATATGCTATTAAAATACTCATACCTGTTGTAACCTTCAATTGGGCAAAATGGTGCATCATAGGACAACAATTTTTGAACCTCAAATAGGCTAACTTAGACAATGTGTCCAAAATCTAGGACCCATGACCCCTGTGGGGTTGAAATTTGGCAAAATTGTGGCCACTTCAGTGCTGCTACATTGCCACAATCAGCTGTGGTCACTGACCATCATTTCCAGTGCTCCATGCCAGCTTCCTACTGTTGAAAGAAATGTCCTTCTGGGTTCAGCTCCAAGTGGGGAAAAAGACACTGGAGACATGGAGGCTGCTTGGAAAGATGGTTTTAATGGTGGACAAGGACCACATGGCTTGAGTCCTGAACAGAAAAGGCAATCACATGCTTCAATGTTGGGGAGAAGAAGAGAAGGGCCGATGGAGGGGCTTGCTAGGCTTTTTATAACCTGTTCAGTCCCACCTCTCTGTTTCCTGTTCCTGTGTAAGAAATGTGTTCTGATTGGTTGTCAGACTCACATGGGCCCATGCAGGGGCAACTCTCTAGGCTGAGTCCAGGTTTGGTTGAATTCTCAGAGTTCTCAGATGCCATGTGGTCAGTTGAGTAAAGGCTTATATCATCATGCCTTCATTCCCAACCCCCTGGAGCTGAAGGGGAGCTCTTTATTATGTAAAGGGACTGGCTTGGCCTTCTTAATGGCGCATTGACAAAGTGGGTGGAGGTGGGAAGCTACAGGGAGCTATTCTCAATTTAAAACATGTTTCTTCCTTTTCACATCCAGGGAAATATAATATTCTGCCTTTTCAATATTTCCTAGGATATTTCATTTTTCTGGGACAGGGCCGGGTGATAACATCCTACACTACAAGGGATGTCAATGGGGAAGCTGATTCCTGCTTTTTTGCTCACCCTTAGTCTTTCTGTTTAGATAAGAAAATCTGAAACTATGACCCAACAGGTCATGGCTTGTCTAGTGTAGTTCTAAAAGACTTTCTCTCTCCATAATGAAAGCAACTCATTTGTCTTCAGTGATTCAGATGCATTCCTACCAAAATTGCTGAGAAATCTCACCTTTTCCCAGCACTTGACTCACAAGTTTCTGTACCTGAGAAATAACAGTTTCTCACCCAGCTTGCTACCAGTTCTTTTAAGTGAATAAACACCCTGTAAATGTTGCTGAGAGTGGAATTTCTGTGAATTATTTAGGTTAGCCTTTTAAAGTTGAATCCTTAAAAAGCTAAACTAAGAAAAGCTTTGGATAAAATATGGCTGTACTTCCTTTGCAATATTGTATAATAATAATAATAATAATAATAATAATAATAATAATAATAATAATAATAATAATAATAATAATAATAATGGTTTTTAACACCTTGAATTAATAAATGTGCATAGCTAAATTTTAAAATTAGAAAACATTTTCTGTACTCTTGATTTTATTTCTGCTAACAAAGGAAAACAAGGAGGGCATTGTTTGTAGGACTGAACTATGGAGTTGTTGATGCTCTCTGAACTTAGTTGTCTGCTCACAAACATTTCCTTACCCAACTAGGTAACATCATCAGTGTAGGTAAATGTAGAATTCATTGCCCTTTTATATACAGTTGCTTGCCCTGCCAGTTTTTGTGAGGTTGAAAAGAGGACTCATACTGATAATGTTACCTAGCTGGGTAATGAAACATCTGCAGGCAAACAACTGAGCTTGGGGAGCACCAAAAACTCCACCAATAAAGAAGAAATATGCTGTGAGCATCAGATCTACCATCCCAAAAGCTGTCCCAAAGGTACTTTTTCAAGAGGCAACTGGACTTTCTGGTTTTTCTTTGAAGACATTTTGCTTTGCATTCAAGAAGCTTCTTCAGTTCTTCAGATAAGACATGATTTGGATGACTGAGAATCTCCATAGACATCCCAAAAGCTGTCTTCTCAATATCTCTATAGCTTTGTCTAGGTTGCTTGTTCAGTTGATTTATTTATTTACAGAGAATTTAAACTACTGTATGACTGCTACGTATCATGGTCTTAATGCTTCCAAGGGTGTTTACAGAATAAAGGGATAACACTGACCCAAAATATCACAAACAAGAAAATACCGAATTTCCATTAGAAACTCATTTTAAGAAGCCATATACAATAAGTGCAACTTTAGAGACTTTCAAAGGCTTATTGTAAAGATATTGATTTATTTGCTGATTCACGTTGTTGCAAATATGTTGGACTGCTACAGGAAAGTCTCAAAGTGGGTGTTCTGACCTGATTGTTCAACTCTTGACAGTATTTGGATAATAATATGCCCCATCCAATTTTCTTAGTATACTCTCCTCCGTCATAAAAAGTCAGGTTGGGCAATATTATTAAACACTTAAGGGATGTTAGGAACATATTGCAACACAGATACTGTATATCTGTGTCACTACAGTCTATACCAGGGGTAGTCAACCTTTTTATACCTACCGCCCACTTTTGTATCTCTGTTAGTAGTTAAATTTTTTAACTGCCCACCGATTCCACAGTAATGGTGATTTATAAAGTAGGGAAATAACTTTACTTTATAAAATTTATAAAGCAGAGTTACAGCAAATCCCTACCGCCCACCATGAAAGCTGGAACGCCCACTAGTGGGCAGTAGGGACCAGGTTGACTACCACTGGTCTATACTGTCTCACTGATGGATTACAAAGTCATCTTCTATAGTAGGTATTGTTTCATGAAAATACTGAAGCACAGTATGGTTCCCCTGTTAGTTTTTGTACACAGAATGGAGTGGTGATATCCCAGTATCCCAAAGGCATTGGGACAGCATAAGTTGTGGTTGTTCTATACTGTAGAAGCATATGGCAGCTTACTGAAACTTAGAGGCATCTCTTAACTGGCCAAAAATGGATGACAAATACAGTTGCAAGCATTTGCAACAGAGGCAATTTGTTTGAGATAAACATAATTGTTCCCAGCCAAATTAAACGTTTCTCTTTTTAAAAACACACACATTTAATCTTCTGCCATTGGCCACTAAAGCAGTCTACATCTTTCGCTAACTTGCTACTTAATTACAGGAGGTTGCAATAGCTGTTTTTTGTATGATGTTTATATAGAAAGGTGAAAGGAAAGAGAAGAAGGGAAAATGAAAAAAAAGCACCCTTACATTAATAAAACAATAGCAGAGTTGGAAGGGACCTTGGAGGTCTTCTAGTCCAACCCCCTGCCTAGGCAGGAAACCCTATACCATTCCAGACAAATGGTTATCCAACATCTTCTTAAAGACTTCCAGTGTTGGGGCATTCACAACTTCTGTAGGCAAGCTGTTCCACTGATTAATTGTTCTAACTGTCAGGAAATTTCTCCTCAGTTCTAAGTTGCTTCTCTCCTTGATTAGTTTGATTACTTTGATTTTCAAGGATTCCAAATCACATTGCTAAATTTATACATGGATATGTTGGCAAGTAAAAATGTTGAAGATATTCAGGGATGGGTTGCTCCCGGCATTACTGCTGGATCACTGCACACAAAAATTTTATCAGCAGGATAACTTCAATTTCCCTCTCCTAATTTTTCTGAATTGCATGCAAGAAGGTTGGAAAGAGTCATCTAAGCAAGATGGGTGGCACACAAATTTGATAGATAAATAAATAAATATAAATAAATAAAGTTAGGAGGATTCTACAATCTTTTTATAAATGAGGACCAAAGCTTTCTCAAAGTCTTTATTTTGAAAGAGTATTACCGGTAGTTGCCATATAGTATTATTCTCTTTAGGCAAAATAAATAAAAACAAGTTATAATGATAGATTTTTTTAAAAAAAAGCAATTGATAGCTGCTAAGCAGTAAAGACTAAAACGGGAGAATTAACTTTGCTTAATAGAGCATTTCACAAGACATAAGTTTAAATTTTAAAGCCAGAATGACTTTGGGAGGTATATAAACTAAAAACCATGTCCTCATACGCCTTTCAGATATGTTGAGGCATTGTTGATCTTCTGCTGCCTATGAAACTGTTGACCCAGTCCATGCAGGTTGAACTGGATGATGACAGTAAGACAGTTAAAAAAAAGGTAAGATATTACCCTGAGATATTGCCACAGGCACCTGAGGGTAGAACAAGAAGCAATGGGTGGAAATTAATCAAGGAGAGAAGCAACTTAGAACTGAGGAGAAATTTCCTGACAGTTAGAACAATTAATCAGTGGAACAGCTTGCCTCCAGAGGTTATGAATGCCCCAACACTGGAAGTCTTTAAGAAGATGTTGGATAGCCATCTGTCTGAAACGGTATAGGGTTTCTTGCCTAGGCAGGGGGTTGGACTAGAAGACCTCCAAGGTCCCTTCCAACTCTACTATTGTATTGTATGGTCAGGCTCCATTACATTCATAACTTGAAGTTTACCTGTATTATACTTGTGGGAAACCATTTACCGAGGGAGCTTTTTTCTTTTAGAGAGGCCAGACACAATGTAAAAAGAAAAAAACCTGAAACCTCCATTCCATTCATAATCCAAGGATTTATTGGAGTGAATCACATAAAATGAACATGATCACTCCCTGCTTTCGGTCATGCATTCGCTAATCGAATGTGCAGGCCATTAAGTGCACAAGCGGGATCTCAGGATGGAGAAGGCCATGGGGGGGGATAGCAGTGGAACAGGTCACCTGCTTCAGACCACCCAAGGCCTCCCCTGACCCACCTCATGCTCCCTCCCCTGGGGTCTCCTCATAATTGCTCCCCCCCCCCAACAAGCTGTCTCCTCTCCAGCCTCTCTGCCACTGTTTCTTTGCCCGCTTGCAGTCTCAGCGCGAAAAGAGTTTGCAAGTCAACAAGATTTTGAAGCAGTGAAATTGTTTTGCTTCAAGCCTCCCACTGACTTGCAAACACTTTTTGTGCCGAGACTAGTAGCTTCTGGGGGCCATGATCTCACATGTCAATGAGACTTGAAGCAATGCGATTTCATTGCCCCAAAGTCTTGATGGCTTGCAAACACTCTGTCACAATGTTAAAAGGTTTGCTAGGCCTGAACTGCCTAAACTGACACTCAAGAGTTAAACTAAGAAAGCTTTATTGAGCAGGTCATAAAACAAAAAGTTCTTATCTGAAGGTGATTTATTGCGCACGCGTGACACATTCCAAAATTCCTTTCTTCTTTGTTCGGCAGCCAACTTGGCAGACGTAGCTTTCATTATCAAAATGTAACCATTAGTTATTTTCTGTTTCATTTACTTTTATTATTTTATTATTAAAGTTTGTTTATTAATTAGAATACTTTTAAAGACTTTTATTTTTCTCAATATCTCAAAAGATATGCGGAAGGGAATCAGCCACGGTCCATTGATCTCAGATTTCCCCAGGGCATTTTTTTTCCCTAACACACTCTTCAGCCAGATCTTGTGCAGACCTCGGTTCACTGAGAACAGAGGCCTAAATTACTTTGAGATCATGCGAGATCATGCGATCTCTCATGATCTTTCACTACTATAGGGCTCTGTTCTCTGTGAATGCACCTAAACAGGCAAAGGAAGTGATGGCCTATTAGATCATTGCAAGGTGAGTCTCCACAGGCCCAGTACTTGTGGAAACCTGGTGGGTGGGGGGAATAGGCAGGGTGAATGTTGCAGTGCCTCTGTGGTCATTCATAAGTGTGAATGACTACCATAGTGCTGCAACATTCATAACCTCAGAAGTGTTATGCCCCTATCAGAGTCTGAATCTGCAGGGGAAGATGAGCTGGAACAAGAACTGATAGAGATGGAGAGTCCAGCTCTGTTGGTCTTGGAGGAAACAGGAAGGGCAGAATCAGTTCAGGCAAGGTTTTTCTGAATTAGTAAGGCCTGCAGACAGGGAGAGCTCAGGAGAAAAGCAAGGACTACCCCCTCCAGATCCGAGAACAAGGAGGGAAGAGAGACTGCGAGATCAATGCAGATTGAGCCGGCTACGAGGGAGGAGAGTGCCCCACCCCCCTTTTACAAGGCACACCTGGAGAATGAGATGTAAGGAGCATTGAATCTGTGGAGCTTTGTGTGCACTTGCCAAAGCCTGAAGATTGCTGTACTGTTCTTGTGGGGCTTGCCAGATGCCTGCTTCATTGAACTTCTTGCTCTGGTTACTGTTTAGCTAACCTGGCTTATTGGACTGCTGCCCCTGATTAATGTTTGGGCTAACCTGGCTTATTGGACTGCTGACCCTGGTTGCAGTTTGATTAACCTGCCTTACTGGACTGCTGCCCCTGATTAATGTTTGGGCTAACCTGGCTTATTGGACTGCTGCCCCTGATTAATGTTTGGGCTAACCTGGCTTATTGGACTGCTGACCCTGGTTGCAGTTTGATTAACCTGCCTTACTGGACTGCTGCCCCTGATTAATGTTTGGGCTAACCTGGCTTATTGGACTGCTGACCCTGGTTGCAGTTTGATTAACCTGACTTACTGGCTTCTGAAGGTGCGTATGAGAGCTTTGCTCCAGGACTTGTGAATGTGGGAACGTTTGGGGCAGTGGTGGGTTGCTAACTGTTCTACTACCAGTTTGTCATGAACCGGGCCGAACTAGCAGTAACCCACCTCTGGTTTAGGGGTACAGTTGGAGCAATAAAGGAGAGTTAAATCTATTCTCTGGTTGTGCTGCTTTCGCACCACACCCCTGGTCATCATAGGAGTGTGTTGTAAGTACTTGGGTTGTGTGTGTGTGTTATGTTGTAACTTCAAATAGTCGCTAAGTGAATGTTCATAACTAGAGGATTACCTGTAGCTTCAATATCCAAAAAAGATGGTGAACCGTTCCAAGCTGCTGTTGAGGGATACTAGTGACCAAGAAGGCACAACAAACTCATTGACAGAAACAGCCAGAACACAGAGAAAAAAGCAACATGAATAGCTGAAAGAATGAGACTCCTTTCTCAGAATTTAGAGTTCCAGCGGTGATACCACACTGAGCTGTGCATCCAAGAAGGCACTTAAATTCTCCATCAGGTGCACCATGGGAAATGGGAATGGCTGCTTCAAAGACTGGTCTGAAGTTATTGTTGGCGATGAGTGAGACTGCCAAGCAAATGTAGAGCTGGTCTTGTATGCTCATTTTTTCTTTGTTACTTCTCAGCAAACAAAACTCATAATCAACTTTTCATAGCTTGGAAATAAAAATAAATAAACTTCCTATGGTCATCATTTATCTGCCTACAGGTTTTCAATCCAGGTTCAGTTCCAGCTCTGCTTACCTTTTTCGACAACAATCTTGTTTGGCTAGGTCCTACAATCTGCTCAGGCATGTTTTGTCAAAGGCTTGAAAGTTGGCAGTCACCAACTCAGACTAAGAAGTTCTGAGGATATGTTGTGACTATCACACCCTTCTGTTGCAGAGTGCCATCTGGTGATCTCTAATTCAGGTGTGTCCAAACTTGAGAACTTTAAGACTTGTGGACTTCAACTCTCAGAATTCCCCAGCCAGCATGGCTGGCTGGGGAATTCTGGGAGTTGAAGTCCACAAGTCTTAAAGTTCCCAAGTTTGGACACCCCTGCTCTAATTATTTTAGTTTTACTTTAGGCAATCTTGATTCTTAACTTTATGAAAACTGGTTTTAAAAAATGCTACATGAATGATTCTTAATTTTATGAAAACTGGCAAAAAAAAAGCTATATGAATGTGAAAGCTGTAAGCACAAGGAAGAGAACATTTTAATTTTTATGATTAGATCTTTCAATGTTAACATTTTATTTGAGAAATAAAAATTTGAACTCTTATTATAATTACCACTGCATATAGTCCCCAACTTACATATAGTCCTCAGTTCATTTGACAACCACTCAGAGTTACAACAGCACTGGAAAAAAATGATTTACAACCAGTCTGCGCACTTACAACTTTTGCAGCATTCTCGCAATTAAGTGATTGATATTTGAGCACTTGGAAACTGATATGTATTTACAATGGTTACAGCAACCCGGGGTCATGTGATCACCTTTTATGACCTTCCTAGTTGTCTTCTGACGAGCAAAAGACATGGGGGAAGCTGAATTCACTTAATGACCACAGGTATCACTTAACAACTGTGGTGACTCGCCTAACAACAATGGCAAAAATATTGCAAAATTAGGCACAACTCACTTAGCTGCTGCCTCGCTTAGTGAAAGAAGTTCTAGTTCCAGTTGCAGTCATAAGTCGAGGACAACCTGTATGTCCATGAACTGCTTTTCTAAGTGGTAAAAGGGGAGAATGTGCTACTTACTTGCACTTCACTTTTCTTTCAAGACTATTGGCATTTTTATGATGCAACTTTTATTCCCCCTGTTCTTACCCCACCAATGGAATGGTCCATGACTTGGGGATCCTCCTGGATGTTCCCATTCCTATCTAGGCAGCAAGTGAAAGCTGTGAGAAGAGAAGTCTTTGCCCAACTTCAGCTGAGGAACCAGTTATTGTCTTATCAGGATGCCCTGATCTCGGTAACTGATACCCTCATCACCTCTTGATTGAACTACTGTGAATCACCCTTTGGTGTCTACTCTTTGGACCCAGTTCAGAAATTGATACAAAATATGACAGTAATATTATTAGGACCTCTGCCAATACAGGGAATTAGAGAAATCTTCTCCATACTGTTGTATGTAATTCCAGATCTGGACCAGGAAAAATCCCAGCTCTTTGGGGTCTCCTCCGAATTTCACGCCAAGAGGAGGAACTTTTGGCATTCGGCGTCTGCGGGGGGCCCTCCCCCCCCTTGGAGGAGCTCAGACGGCTGCCGCTGCTGCAGCTGGGGCTCTCCCATCCCAATCAGCTCCACTGTCTGCCCCCAGCCCCCCCCCTGGGTTAGACAGGTTTTCCACACTGATTCAGCAAAATCAGCTTCTCTCTCAGCATAGCTCTCATGGAAACAGCGTTTCTCCCACGCCTCTTGAAAAAGTTTCAAAGCATGGGTCATCATGAGGTCCTCTTGTTCGGCTTCCTGTCAAGCAGCCTCAGGTCGCTGGCTTCGGCTGGTGGTAACTCCGGCAGGAATCTCCCCAGGATCACTCCTCTGCCCCACTCCCAATGACCACCTGGGATGGACGGATCTTTCCTCCAAGTCAAGTTCAGCCATCTGTTCCATTTCCAAAAGATATGAGGATCCAGTAGCCCCCATGTTGTCCTCCTGATCACTGCCTGGATGTGACATTCTGTGGAGGATTTTTGTTTTAAGTACACTTCCCTCGGAAGGTGTTAGCTCTGGGAAGATCTTACTTAATGTCAGGTGTGCTTCCATCAATAACCAAGAAAGAAAACTCCCAACTCCATTGTTCGTGGAATTGAAATACTTTTACTGGTTATGAAAACACAGCAGCTAAAGTAAAGCAAGATCTGAGCCAGAAAGGCGCGAACAAGTACATATCAAATGATAACTCAGCCCCCTCCCTCCAACGACCCCACCCCAGTGTCCAATCTGTAACTCCCTTAGGTGTCATGTGGATTGCATCTCCAAAAGGCATCATCATGTTGGTATGCAGGAGGGTTGGCCTTGAGCAGATCCAAACACCAGGAACCAGCATGCGCAGAAGATGTTGAGAAGAAAACTCTCTTTTCCATATCACCTCCTGTACCATTTGTTCCAATCCCAAATATCATGCCCCCTCCCTCCCCATTTCTTTTTTTTAATTAAAAGGGTTTTTTATTTTCAAAACAAACACAACACAAAGAATCCTCCTTCTTTACATACTGTAGAAAGTGTATCAGTTGGTTACAAAAAGCTTTCATGCATCTCTTCCACTGTCATCACAAAATTCGTATTAACTCAAGTATTTTAAATCAGATATTTTATACATGTTACCATCATCATACCTCCATTTTCATTTGACTATAATTGTTTAAACGTCCTTCATCATAAAATGTATCAAGATTTAAAACCTGACCACATAGTGGCATTTCATTTGTTTAAAGCTTAATTCTGCCGCTTATTTCTTCTGTTCTCAGATTTAAATTAATTTAAAGTTTTTTGTAGGCAGTCTCTTTTAAAATAGTAAAAAATCCTCACCAGATGGAAACACTTTCTTTTTCAATTTCCTTCCATTTGGAGCCATCCCAACTTCATCAGCCTAGGGGCTGTGCTTTTATTACCAGCTAGAAGAACTTCTCCTGGGTCGATCAGGGATCTTGCAGTGTCCCTGAGATCAGCAGGAAGGACGTATTCTTCCCGTTCGCTGTCTCTGCGGGACGGTTTAGGTCCGATTGGACCACCCAGCGATAAAAGTTTCAGCAGCGATCTCAGAGCATTGAGATCGCATGTCCGTCTCATAGCGACGTTGGCTCCTTCCCCCTCCCTCCCCGTTTCTATGGCAGCTGATAGCAAGTAAGTGAAGCAGAGGTTGACATCATACCACTACTAAAATCACTGCATCAGTTGGCAGTAGACTTCTCAGTCCAATTCAGAGTGCTAATCATTATGGTTAACACCCTCAGGCTGAACTTGCCCGAATTGAATCAACTTCTATCATCTGATTGTCCCTCCCCTTGTGGCAGGCCTTGGCAGGTTTTCTCTGCAAAAACCCGCAACTTCCTAATTTGCAGAAACAGAAATTGAAGTTGTTTTATTTCAATGTACATTCAATCCCAGCTGTGGGCACTATCTCGGGTTTGGTTTGGGATTTTAACATTGCTTTCTATGGATATTTTTTATTTTTGATGCTGCTCTGGATTTTAATTATTATGCTTCTTTATTTTTATTTAATCTTGCATATGGCTTAGAGCCCCTGGGAAATGTGATGGTATAAAAAAAGATGTTGAGACTCTGGAAAGTGTGACGAGAAGATGATTAGGGGGCTGGAGGCTGAAGAACAATTGCAGGAATTGGCTATGTCTAGTCTAGTGAAAAGAACACTGCTAACATGATAGTAGTGTTCCAATATTTGAGGGGCTGCCACAAAGAAGAGAGGGGTCAACCTGTTTTCCAAGGCACCTGAGGGTAGGACAAGAAGCAATGAATGGAAAGGAAACAAGGAGAGAAGCAACCTAAAACTAAGGAGAAATTTCCTACCAGTCAGAGCAATAAACCAGCAAAACTGCTTGCCCAGAAGAGACTGGACGGTCATTTGTCTCAAATGGTATGGGGTCGCCTGCTTGAGCAGGGGGTTGGATTACAAGATTTACATGATCCCATCCATCTCTTGTTCTGTATACACGCAAATACACATCAAACGTACATAGAACTTGTTAGATTTGGGCAACGAGAGAACAGACTCCGGACACGTAGTGACTTAACAGCTCTTTATTAGTAGTAGTAGTGATCCAGCTTGCTCTGTGGTCTGAGGTTTCCCCTTTTATAGGGATCGGGTACGCCTCTCGACCAATCAGAATGATACCTGGTTCCCGCCCTAGCGGCGGACCTGAGTGGAGACTTGCTGCGATATATGTTAATATCTAACACCCCTCCCTTCTTAGATGGAGTGTTCCTGTTAGTTACAAAGTCTTTTAAGTATGTTGGTTTTTGTCTTACACGGGTGGATTGTCGTAGTTCGGGTTGAACTGGAGTGGTTTCGGAATCGGCTTGTTCTGCTCCCCCTGTTTCGCAGTCGGGGGTCTGAAGGCTTTCCTCGTTTGGGCGCTGTTCAGATTCGCCATCGACCGCTGGTTCTACCCTGGGTTCCAAGGTGTTGTGCTCTTCTGTGTTTGGGCTCTCGGGTTGCTGACTTTGCGCTGGCAAATAGTCCTCGTTTGCGGATCGTAGTTCCGAGTGTGCAAGGCGACCCCGGAGTTGATCTATGTGCCTTTTCCAGTTCCTTCCATCTTCTAGCTCCAGCAAATATGATCGTGGACCCGTGATACCAATTACCGTTGCCAGCATCCACAATGTTCCCCCTGCATAGTTGTGGGCGTATACCGAATCCCCTATGCTAAAACTCCGAATTTTGCTTGTAGAGTCTGGGGGCGATGTGGCAGAGTAATTTGGGTGAAGACAGTCCAGGTGAGACCGTAGACGGTGGCCCATGAGTAATTCAGTGGGGCTCCTACCCGTCGTTGCGCTGGGGGTAATGTGCTGAATTAAGAGGTAATGATCAATGCGTGTTTGCCAATCACCTGGACCCATCCTAGCGAGGGCCTCTTTTGCAGATCGCACCATTCTCTCCGCCTGTCCATTCGATGCCGGATGGAATGGCGCGATGAGGGCATGCCGAATTCCCTGACTTGCTAAATATGTTTCAAATTGCATGGCCGTGAACTGAGGCCCGTTATCGGAAACCAGGAGGTCGGGCAGGCCATGAGTGGCGAAAAGTCGCCGTAGTACCTTAATGACTGCCTCTGCCGTGATTGAAGTCATTAGGACTACTTCTAACCATTTGGAGTATGCATCCACAACTATAAGAAATGTTTGTCCCTGGACTGGCCCTGCGAAATCAATGTGTATTCGCGACCAGGGTGCTTTTGGCTTCTCCCATTCCATGCTTCAGGGGGTGCTGGTCTAGACTCTTGGCACGGATCACAAGTGGCCACCCATTCCTCTATCTCTTTGTCCATATTTGGCCACCAAACGTAACTCCTTGCTAACGCCTTCATTCTAACGATTACCGGATGCCCAACATGTAACGCTTCTAAAACATTTCTTCTCAAAGCATATGGAATAACAACTCGATCCCCCCACAACAAACCCTGTAACACTGATAGCTCATCACGTTTCGCCCAAAACAGTTTAAATTCCGGCCCCACGTTTCCCTTGGGCCACCCCCTCCAAACCCAAGTTTGAACTTGTTTTATTACATTGTCCCTAGAAGAGAATCTGGCAACATCGCAGGAAGAAACAGGTCCTGAGTCCAAACAGTCAATTAATAAAACCGGTACCTCGGGAGTGGGGTCTGGCAAAAGTTCTGGAAGTGGGCAACGGCTGCATGCCCTAGAGTGGAGCCCGGTCGATGTATCAGTTTGTAGGAATACGCAGCCAGGAAAACAGTCCACCTGGTCATGCGTGGAGAGAGTGAGACTGGTGTGGGGCGGTTTCCCGCCAAAAGTCCCAACAGCGGTTTATGGTCCGTAATGAGTTCGAAATCGCGGCCGTAGAGGTACTCGTGGAAACGTTTGACTCCAGCCACAGCGGCTAACGCTTCTCTGTCCATCTGGCTGTAGTTCCTCTCGGCCGATGAAAGAGTCCTTGAATAGAAAGCAATGGGTGCTTCGTTCCCGTTTGGCATGCGGTGGCTGAGAACTGCGCCGACGCCAAATGGTGATGCATCGCAGGTCAATACCAGTGGTAGCGTCTGGCTGTATTGTACTAGTAGCGAGTCGGTGGTGAGCAGGCGCTTGACTGCGGCAAAAGCGGCTGCCTCGGAACGTCCCCATCTCCATGTTGCGTTCTTGGCGAGGAGTCGATGTAGTGGTTCAGCAACGGTCGCTTTCTGTCTCAGAAAAACGCTGTAGAAGTTAAGTAGTCCGAGGAAGGCCTGCAACTCGGTCTGATTTCGTGGTGTGGGGGCGTCCTGGATCGCCTTAATTTTCTTCGATGTAGGGTGTATGCCCAGACCATCGATCCTATATCCCAGGAATTCTACGCTAGGCACGTTAATTTGGCATTTATCTTTTTTGAGGCGGAGACCCTTCTCTCTGATTCTGGCCAAAACAGTTCTGACTCTTTTTAATAGTTGCTCCTCGTTTGCAGCGGACACCAAAATGTCGTCAAAATATGGGACGACTCCTGGTATCCCTTGCAATAACCGCTCCATGACGCTCTGGAACAGACTGGGGGCGATACTCACACCGAATTGTAACCGGTTACATTTGAATGTGCCTCTGTGCATCACTATAGTTTGGGCCTCCGCCGTGGCGCTAGCCACAGGCAGCTGCTGATACGCTTGTGCCATGTCTAATTTTGCAAATATCTTTCCTGGCCCCAACGAGTGCAATAAGTGTTGGACTACTGGCACAGGATATGCGCTTTGTTGTAGCGCGACATTAATTGTGCATTTATAGTCTGCGCAGATGTGGACTGACCCGTCTGGTTTAACTGGGGTCACGATGGGGGTTTCCCAGCACGCGTGATCCACCGGTTCAAGGATCCCTTGCTCTACTAGTTTGTCGATTTCTTTGTCTATTTTGGGGCGGAGTGCAAAAGGCACTCTTCTTGGTTTAAGTCGGATTGGCGCCACGTTTGGGTCTAGATTGAATGAGATAGGTTTACCCACATACTTACCAAGACCGGGGCTGAACACATCCTCGAACTCCTTAAAAATCTGTTCAGCGCTGCTGTTCTCCACGGCGTTGATTCCGGTGACTTCCAACCCCAGGGCTCCAAACCAATCCAATCCTAGAAGGTTCTGTAATGGCACGCTGGCGACGGTTACTGGCAGCTGGGCTACGATGTCCTTGAACTGTATCCGGAACGTGCCTTGGCCCACGATGGGGACCCTGTTCCCCTGGTAGTCTCGTAGCAGGATGTCTGGTGTGCGTAGTTGGCTCTTTTTGAGGCTAGGGATAGCCTTTTTCATGGCGGACCATGAAATGATCGTTAGGGACGATCCTGTGTCAACTTCCAGCTCGCAAGGAGAGTCCTCCAGGAGGACTGTGACTTTCAGCTTTTTAGGCCGCTTGGTGCGGACCTGACCTATCGTGGTGAGATAGGTTCGCAATTGCTCTCTCTGGGTCAACTCTATCTCAGCATCGGTATCCTGGGAATACTCTCGCTCAGCGTTCTGGTAATACGCTCGCTCAGCTCTTTGTGTGTAATCTCTCTGGGAATATCCCCCTTCAGCTCTTTGTGAATAATGTCTCTGGGTAAACTCTCTTGGGTTTCTCTCTGGGCGCCCTTTTTGCTTTCGCCAAGCCCCTGGGTTGGGCTTCTGTTGGCGGTACATGGGAGGCTGCTCTTGTGAGGCAGGGACTTCGCTCCGGCACACTCTTGCGATGTGCCCAAGTTTGTCGCAGTGCGAACAAACAACGTTCCTGAACCGACAGGTAGACCGGGGGTGGTTCCCTCCGCAGCTTGCGCAGGGTGGCAAGCGGAATCCGGGTTTACCCCCAGGTCTCATGTGACTGCTCCTCATCAGGTGACTGTCCTCTACTTCGGGATCCTCAAAATCTGGATCGGTGTCCTCATAGTGAACTCTGGCATGTCTGGATCCGGATTGGATCGCGCTGAACCCGCGTTGTATAGTCTCGGAAGATCTATCTGCTGACTCGGACGCCCTTGCTTCATTTAGTGCTATTTGTAGGGTTAAATTGGGATTTGCCAACAGCCGTTTTTGTAGAGAAATGTCCTTTAACCCACAAACGAGTCTTGCCAGGATTTGCTCGTCCAGATCCCTGAACTCGCAGTGAGTCGCTGCTTTCCGTAGTGCTGCAACATATTGGTTGATTGATTCTCCCGCTTTCTGGTTCCTCGTGTTGAACTCTTGTCGGCAAACATGGCGGGAAGGTTTTGGCGCGTAGTGTGTTTGCAGAGTCTGTTGTAGTGCCGCCCATGATACCGCTTGAATCGGTGTTGGCTCAGAGAGGTCTCTGGCCGTCTCGAAGACCTCTCGCCCATAGTAGCTAAGAAAAATGTTCTTCTTACGGGAGTCTGGTATTCCCGTGTATTCGTTCGCTTCGAGAAAACACTCGAACCGGATCATGTAGGACTCCCAATGGTCGCTCATTGGGTCGAATGGAGCAGGAGGAGTGTGCATCGCCATCTTCTCTGCGTTGAATTTCCCGCGCTGCGATGGTGTGAGATGGCTGCCGGAATTTCTGCCGAATTCCTGGGCTGGATCGAATCCTGGGATTCTGGAGGTAGCTTCGTCCTATCTGTCTCTCAATCCCACCTTCGTCGCCAATGTTAGATTTGGGCAACGAGAGAACAGACTCTGGACACGTAGTGACTTAACAGCTCTTTATTAGTAGTAGTAGTGATCCAGCTTGCTCTGTGGTCTGAGGTTTCCCCTTTTATAGGGATCGGGTACGCCTCTCGACCAATCAGAATGATACCTGGTTCCCGCCCTAGCGGCGGACCTGAGTGGAGACTTGCTGCGATATATGTTAATATCTAACAGAACTATCATAAAACTCCTGGGTTACAGCATTGTCCTCCAACTTCTGTTCAATTGTCTTGAGATTCTGGTGTTCAGCCTCTAAAACCTTTGGGTTTCATAGATTCTCAAGATCTATTAAAGGAATTCTCAAACTGAAATTTTAAATGAGATGGTGGTTATTAAATGCATGGGTGTAAACAGTATCACTAAAATTATTTTAAATTCTTTTGATTTAAATGAAATTGAATGTAGTGGTTTGTCCCAATCCTATCTGTATTTCGTGAAGTGTACTCTGAGACATTGCTAAAATACACTAGAGCTGTCAGGCCTGAAAAACATCTTTTACATTGGGACTCCAGGCCTGCCACATTTTCTGCTGTGGGAAAATGGGAGGGGGCATTACATGGAGTATGGGAGATATATGGTCTAAATAACATTCCTTTCTCAGAGAGTCAAGGACATCTTGCCCTGCACCTGGAGTGGTGTGACTGGAAGGCATCTCCAGTTGGAACGATGCCTGATTGGACCATATGATGGACATGTGGGTGCTGGGCAGGGACTTGAACTTTTGTTAGGGTGAGGAAAACCTAGAAGCTTTCAGATTCGGATTTTCCCAGATGTGCCAATATGACATCTCTAATAAAAAGGAACTTTGAGGAAACTCAAGCCTCAGAATCTTCTTTCGTTGGGGGTGTTACCTGGAACCCTGACAACAGCATTCTGCCTCGATAAACCTTTTCCAGGAGAATCCACAGTATAAGCACTTCCTGCATAAACCTCTGCTTGCCTGCTCTGTCCCCAAATCAAACCAATCCCTGTTTCCCTCTCCCAGGTGCCGATCTTACTCACCTAACCCATCTCTTTAGCAATTCTGCATCTATCTATGCAAAACCAACTTTTGGTACATCCTTGGTTTTTAAAATCAAGAATGCTTGATTCTTGATCTTTCTGCATATATCTATTTAATACAAATGTTTGAATATGAAAAACTGTAATTTTCACCTTTTCCCCATCATCCACTTCAACACTCCTGTTGAAAGGAAAGCCAAACCAAACAAGATGTGAAAAAGTTTGTTTCTCCAAAAATAGTTTCCATCATCTCTTCATCACCTCTTTAGTGATGACAGAGTCTTACTAAGAAGCATCCTTGATTTTAAAACTGAGTGCCTCCACTGACATTATAATCAAGTCCATCTATCTGGTCATCTATTTTTTTCTCTTTCCTCCCATCTTTCCTACATTTTCTTCTTAAGGGAGCTGGGTCTACACATAATATGTCCGAAATATGATCTTTTGAATTTGTTAATTTTTTGCTTTAAGGAAAAACTGTGGATTGACTTGTTCTATGTGCGATATTCACAGGAATTTTCTCCAACATCAAAAACATCAATTCTCTTTTCTTGTGGAAAGTGTCCACTTCCTAAACCTACGAATCCCTCTGCCACTACTGACATCTTTTCAGCTGGATTATAGTTGCTAGCTAGCATTCCCCTTTCAGATATCCTCTACTGTCAATGCTTTCCAGGCAACATTTCACTCTAAGTTTGAGAGAAGAGTGTTTAATTAAAGTCGGTTCCAATATTATTTAATAGTTCCCTCCTTTCTCTTTTGACTCCTTTTATTGTTTCTTTTATAATGCACCTAAGGGATTAGTGATGAATTGTTCTTTTATTAATTAGTCATCATGCTATCAAATAATATTGCTTCCCTAAAGCAGACAGAAGTAATTAAATGTACAAACCAGTAATTAAATCAGTCCTCTAATGGAGAATAAAAACTGACTAATTAGAAGGCAATTCATCATTAACCCCACTTGCTGTACTGACCCAAAATAAATAAAGTATGCAGACATTTACTTTATGTGGTTGTATCAACTAAAATACACATAGAATACTAGATACATGACTGCAAATAGGTTAGTTTGAATCCTCCACATTAGTTTTCCATAACCAAGTCTTTTTTAATTGGTTCACTGTAGGGAAACACTGCAGTAGAGGAAAAGAATGGTGAAAAACAACACATATTCAGACACAGTTTTTCACTATAATGGCATAAGGCACTTTTTCTCAACCTTGGTCACTTTAAGGTGCACGCTCTCAATTCCCAGAATCCCTCAGAAAGCTAGCTGGGAAACATGGGGGTTGAAGTCCATGCATCTTAAAGTGACCATGGTTGAGAAACAATGGCACAAGACATTGGCAGATTTCCAGGGTACTATATTTTGTATAATAAACATTTTAATAATTGTAAACTGCCATCATCATCAGGCACCAGACAATTTACAGTTATAATTAATAAACTAGATATAGTCAAGAATAGAAAGAACCTCATTGTATTAATAATTGTAGATAAATAATGACATGGTGTAATATGTCATGTTATGTTACTCATCTGAGTTTGTATTTATGTATGATGGAGAACTCATCACATTTGCAGACAACACTAAGCTAGCAGGAATAGCCAACATTCCAAAAGATAGGCTTAAGATACAGAAGGAACTTGACAGACTTGAACATTGGGCACTATCCAGGGCTGGGTTCCTGCCAGTTCTAACCTTTTCTACAGAAGAGGTTCCACAAATCTACAGTGCCATTTAGAACCGGTTCCAGCTCCCTCCCCCCGCCCGTCCGCACATCATCAAGATGAAGAGCCAGAGGAGGAATTCTGGGAGTTGAAGTCCACAAGTCTTAAAGCTGCCAAGTTTGAACACCCCTGGGGTTTTTTTTCTAAAGGGTTAGGGGTGCAAGGGTCTTGTAACTTGACAGCTTTAAGACTTGCGTGCTTCAAATGCCAGAGTTTCTGAGCCAACATTTTGGTTGCATTAAGTGAGTTTTGCCACATTTTACATGTTGGCCACGCCCACTCAGTCACATGGCTGGTAAGCCACTCCCATCTGGTCACATGGCCGGCATGCCACTCCCACAAAGCAGGCCACACCTACAGAAGAGGTTCTAAAAAATTTGAAACCCACCACTGGCACTATCTAATAAAATGAAATTCAATGATGAAAAAAGTAAGGTTCTACATTTAGGCAAGGAAAACCAAGTTCACAGGTACAGTATATGTGGTACCTTGCTTAATAGTGGTGACTGTGAGAGGGATCTTGGAGTCCTAGTGAGCAACCATTTAAATATGAGCCAGCAATGTGCTGCAAAAAAGCCAACATAGTTCTAGGCTGCATAAACTGAACGATAGAATCAAGATCATGTGAAGTGTTAATACCACTTTATAATGCCTTAGTCAGGCCATACTTGGAATACTGCATCCAGTTTTGGTCGCCACGATGTAAAAAAGATGTGGAGACTCAGTGGTTCTCAACCTTCCCAATGCCACGACCCTTTAATACAGTTCCTCATGTCGTGGTGACCCCCAACCATAAAAATATTTTTGTTGCTACTTCACAACTGTAATTTTGCTACTGTTATGAATTGTTAAGCCTGATGCACTTAACAACAGTGTTACTAACTTAACTTGCAGTGATTCACTTGACAGATGTAGCAAGAAAAATGGTAAAATGGGGCAAAACCCACAAAAAACTTCTCACTTAGCAACATAAATGTTGGGCTCAAGTGTGGGCTGGTAAGTCGAGGACTACCTGTATGTTAGGCTTGAACAAAAACAGGGCAAGAGGCAAAGGGTATCCATTTGTCCCTATTCCAACAGGGCAACGTTTGCTTCTTAAGGAAGGCAGAGAGATCCCCACTGGATCTCTTACCAGCGGGGCAGTTCAATTGGGTCTGCTGACTATCACTCTTTCAAGGGCGCTAGAGGGCAGCGCCCAACTCCAGACTTCCTTCGCTGCTCCCAGAAAGCTGCGGGCTGGGCCATAAGGGCAAGGGGCCCACAGGGTTGGCAGAGAGTGAAGCCGGCTGTCATTCAACGTGCTGCCCGGCTCGTTCACCCTCCTGGCTTTCCTACCTCCTTACCAGGCCCAGGAAATCGGTGCAAAGAGCAGCTGAAATGCACTTCAGTGCCCGACATGAAGCTGCCAGCTTTCCTGCGCCAAGGCCGCCACCTTGGCTTCTTTGCCCATGGCCATCAGCCACCTTTATGATCGGCTGAAAGGTGAGCGGTGCCGAGCTTCCAGGCTGTGACTCTCCAGTGGCTGCATCCTCCCCAGCGGTATCCCCAAGGGCTCCCGCTTCTTCTCACGCTCCCACCTCTTCTTCCAACCGGGCAAAGCGGACCTGCTTCTTGCCCCCCCCCATATGCCTACTACACCCAAGGGCCGCCGCTGCAGAGCTGAGCAGGTGACACGTGACTGACTAATCTCAGAGCCAGCGGCATCTAGGCAGGTGAAAACAATGCCTTAAGACCACACTTCCCAGAAAGCACTGGAAACCAGCTGTTTATGTTGCGAAGGCTGTCACTGCAAAACGCCTCCCTTTCCACACCGAGGTTGGCGAATGCACCCATTAGCTAAAATCAAGTGAATTAATTCCCCTCTCCTGTTATTGACTCTAGGCCCTAGAGGTCTTAGGCAACCCCTGTGAAAGGGTTGTTCGACCCCCAAAGGGGTCGCGAGCCACAGGTTGAGAACCGCTGCTCTAGAAAGAGTGCAGAGAAGAGCAACAAAGATGATTAGGGTACAGGAGGCTAAAACATATGAAGAATGGTTGCAGGAACTGGGTATGTCTAGTTTAATGAAAAGAAGGACTAGGGGAGATTTGATAGCAGTGTTCCAATATCTCAGGGGCTGCCACAAAGAAGAGGGCATTAAGCTATTCTCCAAAGCACCTTAGGGTATGACAAGAAGCAATGGGTAGAAACTAATCAAAGAGAGAAGCAACTTGGAACTAAGGAGAAATTTCCTGACAGTTAGAACAATTAATCAATGGAACAACTTGCCTCTAGAAGTTGTAAATGCTCCAACACTGGAGGTTTTTAAGAAGAGATTGGATAACCATTGGTCTGAAGTGGTGTAGGGGTTGGACTAGAAGACCTCCAAGGTCCCTTCCAATTCTGTTATTCTATTCTACTTTTAATAACTTCTAAGAACTAGATGATTTTTACTATGTCCTGATACTTAAAACCATAAAACTCAAAGAGGGTGCACTTTCTTTTCTCATATGAATATATGAGGTTGATTTCATTAATTAATTTGGATAGTAAGAATTTAATTACCATACTGGCTAAATAGTTGTAGGAAGTCTTACTACATATAATTTACCCCTGTTACTTGGGGTTTACAAAAAAATGTTAGGCATCAGACCATTTACAATTATAATTGATAAACTGGATATAGCCAAGAATAGAATGAACTTCATGTTATTAGTAATTTTAGATGAAGAAAAAGCCTTTGATTTCATTCAGATTAATTTTTTAAAGCAAGTGATTACTAGATATGGCATTCCATGGGACTTTGCTCAGTGGATTGAAATTTATTATTTGCAAACCTGTGCTAGATTTCTAAAAGATCAAATAGTTTCAGAGTTTTTTGAGTTACAATATGCCTAATTTATAGTTTGTTTAAACTGCTTTTTTTCTTAGACGATCTAGATGATTAACAAGGAACCATTAGCCAATGCAAAGAATAAATACACGAAAAGACAGTAAATCTAAAAAAGTATTTTGACAGTTCAGATGAAATGTACTAACAATATTCCAGCAGTCCTCCTTATTTCTTAGATCAATATTATTCCAACTTGACAACTTAAACCAAGACACAAGATTAGAAATATGAATTTATTTAGCCATTTTGAAATACAGATTGGAAAAGAGCACTTATGCAACAAGATATATTCTACTAATTAAAAACCTGCTCCATTTATTTATCCATCTCTGTTTTATTTTTAACATAACATTTTTGTCTGCTTTAGAATTGTTTATTATATGATAAGCTGCTTGGGTATCACAACCACATTTCATATCCTGACTGTAGATGGCACTCATTTATCATGAACTGTTCCATCTAATGTGGAACAACCAATTACCTTGAACTGGATTGATGAAATTGGAAAAAGGAAAGAATCGGAGAAATTTAGGATGGAGGCAGTTTTGACATTTGTCCTAATCAAACCGAAGACTGACTATGGCTATTAAGCAACAGAATGCAGGTTACCCAGGTAAAACAGACAAATATCCCCCCCCCCCAAAATAAACTAGGTAATTTGCAATGGCTTAAATTCCATTAATCTAATAATGGTGGTGCAGTAGAATGCAGTATTGCAGACTAACTGCTCACTGCCAGGAGTTCCATTCTAAATGGCTCAAGGCTGTCTCAGCCTTCCATCCTTCCGAGTTCAGTAAAATGAGGACACAAATTGCTGGGGACAATATGCTGACTCTTCTGTAAACTGCTTAAGAGAGGGCTGTAAAATACTGTGAAGTGCTATATAAGTCTAAGGGCTAGTGCTAATGCCAGTGCTAAATATGAAAGACAGAAAGCTGGAAAATATGGTTTATCCCATGTCACTCTGTTTTTAACAAATAACCTCAAATTAGTACTGACTACTAATTTCCTAGTTGCTGAGTTCTTCCTAAATACTGGACGGCCATATGGTGAAAAGCTGCCTAAATTAATTAAAACAATAGACACCAGCTATATTCAAAAATATTGTGGTGTTCTTGGTGCGCTCTGAACTTAGTTGGTTGCTTCCAAATGTTTCATTACCTAATTAGGTAACATTATCAATGCAGTGAGTGTGGGATTTGCCACCTGTTTATGTGAGGTAGCTTGCCTTTCAGTTTTGGTTGGGCTATCTAGGATACTTACAGTTTCCCAGTTGAAACTATGGTTGATCTTTTTGTGTCTAATTTGAAAGAGTCTTGTCATGAGAGCTAGTAGGTACTTGTGGATGTTTGTTGCTTCTACTTCTCTGTCTTACATTGCAGTTCGTGTACTGTATGTTGTAGATGACTCCCCTTCCCCCCTCTTCTTCTTGAGCTATTGAGTCTTTGGATTTGTTAAATGTTTTGGAAGCTGGTTTGTGTGTTACGGTACTATAGTGCTGTTGTGTGGTTGTAGCAATTGATTGTTTCTTAGAGGTTTTTGATGTATGCAAGAATTATTCTTTTCCTCAGTTGTTCTAGTTTGGCCATAGTCGTTTATGTGGTTAGATACTTCTTGATAAAGTTGCGTGGGTATCCGTTTCATTAGAAATATTATATACATTAGATCAGTGGTTCTCAACCTGTGGGTCGGGACCCCTTTGGGGGTCAAATGGCCCTTTCACAGGGATCGCCTAAGACCATCAGAAAACACATATTTTCGATGGTCTTAGGAACCGAGACACCAATTTTATGTTGGGGGTCACCACACGAGGAACTGTATTAAAGGGTCGCAGCATTGGGAAGGTTGAGAACCACTGCATTAGATGGTCTGTTTCTTCCTTTTGGCATTGTGGATTTGTATTTGCAGTGTGTTTGTTTTTGCCTGAATATGGCTCTTACATACTCCTCTTATGGGAGGTTGAATTATTACTCTGTAGTTGAACACCTAGTGTGAGTTTCTTTCTAAGGATTTCTAGATTGTTGTTGTTTCCTTTGCTGATGAAGATATTCAGGAAGGGTAAAGGTAAAGGTTCCCCTCGCAGATATGTGCTAGTCGTTCCCGACTCTAGGGGGCGGTGCTCATCTCCATTCCAAAGCTGAAGAGCCAGTGCTGTACGAAGACATATCCATGGTCATGGTCATGTGGCCAGCATGACTAAACACCGAAGGCTTATGGAACGGAAGGTGGTATCTATTTTTCTTCTTGTGTTTTACATGCTTTTGAACTGTTAGGTTGGCAGAAGCTGGGACAAGTAATAGGAGCTCATTCCATTACATGGTGCTAGGGATTTGAACCACCGAACTGCTGACCTTTCTGATCGACAAGCTCAGCATCTTAGCCACTGAGCCACCGTGTCCCTCAAGAAGGGTAGTATATTGCTATTTTCTTCTTCCCTTATGAATTTAATTCCTTCAAAGGTATTATCCACTGTTTCACTTGTCTTCTCTAGGTTTTTTCTTTCTTATTATGATGAAAATATTGGATCGATACTTTTGGTTGTATGTGTGAGTAAGATTTGTCATCAAATAACTATGTGAAGGCTTTATTGAGATTGGATGGTTTTTAATAAGCAGGTGTCCTCCGTGATGATTCTGGAAAATGTTATTCTATAAATAAAGCTTCAATAAGCAGTATTCAATGAATTTACCAAAGCAAAATAGTTTGGGGAAAAAGCAAAAATAATTGCAGCAAAATTTAAGAAAGCTCTTAACATTGGGCATGCTGACAAATTTAAAGCTTGGGAAAGTGAAAGATATACTTGCATCATCTTGTTTTCAAGAGAAAGATGTTTTTAATGTCAGCTCCAGAATGAAATAAAGTGCTCTTCATAACTGAAAGGTACTACTCTATATAGTAAGAAATCAGGTTAAAACAAAGACTTTGAAAACAATGAAACTTTAAATTTGTAAAAGTGCCAAGGCAGGGATCTAGCACCCGGTTCCTTTTTGAGGCCCCAGCTCTCAAGCCTTGAAGGAGGAGAAGATCCATGTCAAAGTATGGCATAAATAAATAACTTTGAATAAATGACTTCAAAGTATCTAACGTCCTACTTCAAAATCAAACTTTTATGTTCATATTTCAGAATAATAGTTAGGTTTGCTTTTGTTTAACATTTAAAGAAGTCTCTGACTGGTGTCAAATGTGTATGTGCATGTGTCTGTGCGAGAAGAAAATATTGTGTGCTCTGTGTTAAACAACTAATGGCTAGGTTCACAACTAATGGTAAACCATTAGACGGTTTGTTTGTTTTTGACTTAGTCCAATGTGTAAATGCATCCATTATAACTCATTATTATATGCAAATCAAGCCACAATAACATATTTGAACAATTTAAGCCACGGTAAAGGCTCCATTTTAGTGTATTTATTTTAAGGGTGGAAGAACTACAACAGCCAGAGTTCACAAGTCAGCATGGCCATTGGCTGATTGTAGAGGATGCTAAATTAAGAAAATGCTCTGGATTTTTTTGGTCTCTGGTTAGATATGTACAATATGCTGAATTTTTTTTTTAAAGTACCAGCTATGTTTTAGCACACCACATTCTGTACACGTGCCCCCCATTTTTAAATTATGGAATGGAGCATGGTGTGAACTCAGATTTGCATTAATCGTGGGTATGTTATCCAAACAGTCTTAATCATTTCTATGTATTAGTCTTTTAAGATTCAGTGACCATGCTTCAAAAGATCATCACTCTTTACCTCTGCTTCTTTGCCTCACATTTGTCTTTTTGTCCAAACATCTTCAAGTCCAATTATGAAAACATTAAACTACATAGTCTTTGACTGGGGTGTGGTTTCATTGACGGTGCAAAACTCATATTCCACACAAAGGCTTTTCTTTGCTATGGTCAGCATTATACGAGACTGATTTATAGGAATGGAAGTCACACCCAGATGGAAGATGCTGATTCACTCCCCAATCACATGCAAGTGCCTGAACCCCACCCTGCTGGCTCTGTCTTCTTCTTTTTTTTGAAGAATTTTTTAAAAATGAACACAAACAGACAAAAACAAAAAACACAAAACCATCTCCCATTACAAATTGTAGAAAGTGTGATGATTGGTTACAAAAACCTCCGTGCGTCCCTTCCACAGTCATCACCTATAATTCATATCGAATCACATAGTTTTAAATCAAGTATGCAGTATTTATATACATTGCTTTCATCATACCTCAGCCTTCATTTGACTGTAATTGTTTTTACATCCTTTTATATGAAATATTCCAATTTAAAGCAAAACCACATAATGGCATTCCATTAACACCTCCCAACATCCTACAACAAAATTGCATCTTTATAACGTTCTAAATAAAAAATTGATTATGTTTAATTTCTAAACTTCCTTTCATAGTCTCCATTTGCAATTTATATAGAATTTCTTCTTAACAAACCAATACATATATATGCATTATTATCATTATCAATTATTTATTTAACTATAACCATTATCACTTCATTTTATACATAATACTCTAAATTTAACTAAATTTTACTTAATTTTTATTATCAGCTTTCATTACATCAACCTATGTCTCTCCAGTAATAGTGCAGTCTTATGTCTCTTGCCATTTGTAGCATTAGCATTCTGATTAATTTCTTGGTAAGTCTTATATAGACTTCTCTTTGCAAGTTATTGTTCAGTTCATTTCTTATATAAACTCGAAACCCTCCATTTGCTTCTTCAATCAGCTTATCTTTAATTATCACTCATGCTTCTGATAAAGTTTCTCTACTTACTTCCATCAATTTTTCTCTCTTCTTCTTCTTCTTCTGTACTTTGAAGTCTGGGATAGAGTTCCAGTCCATCTATTTCCCCTTTCCATATTCCACTCTTTTCATTTCCAGCCAGACTCAGTTTACTATCAATATCAACAGTTTTCTTGTTTCTTTGATTATTTTTCCTTTCAATTTTTAGAACTCTGTCCTTCACTTTTTCCATTTGATAAACATTCTCAATTTTTCCATCAAATTTTACTGTGCTGCATTCTATATTCTCCAATATCTTCTCAATTTTTTCTGTTACAGCTAAGATCTTTTGAATTCCAAACATAATCATTTGCAATGTTAAGTTTTTTTTTCTTGTTGTGCCATTTTTCAATTTGTAAACACTGCCACTATAACATTCAAACTTTTTGTTACATTTGAAGCGAGTTCATTTATAATCTTTCAAAGTCAAGGTCTCTCCTCTCTCCACTACAGCTATTGAAAGAGCTTCCGAAGAGCACCTGCATAAACAACCCGTGCTCTTCCCACTATCACTCACAGTAAACAAGCTGAGAGACCTTGAAGTGTAAAACAAATGATCAAAGGGAGAAAAAAAACAATATTTCCAGCCTCCAGTCTCCAAGTGGCAGTGTTACTTCCTTTCCTTCTATTGTTACAGACCTCTTTGTATTCCTTTTAATATCTTCATTATAATCCAAACTTACAGAGAAAAAAAAACCTTCTTAAATGGAGAAAAAAACCATCCAGTCCATCATTGTAAAAATATAGGAAAAAATTCTTAATCCATTGGTATATAAAAATAAATAAAAAGTAGTAGAAGAAAAACTATCCCATTCAGTTTAAAAACAGGAAATATTTGCAAAAGTTCCATCCATGAAAAAAGATTTTTAAAAAACAAGGATAACACACTGTCTAACGTATCTTAATTTCACCGCTTACTTTCTTCTGTTTTCAAATTTAATTTAACTTTGATTTTTTGGGTAGTCTCTTGTCTAGTAATAAAATTTCCTCACGAAACGTCACACTTTCTCTTTCTGCTTTCCTGCTGTTCTGGAGCTGTCCCAACTTCAGCAGCTTCAGTGGCTGCGCTTCTATTGTCGGCAAGAAGAGGTTCTCCTGGATCAATCAGGGACTTTGCGATGTCCCTGAGATCAGCAAGACGTACTATTCCCTGTCACTGTCTCTGCAGGACCGTCCAGCGACAAAAGTATTGACTGCGATCCTGGAGCCCAAGATTGCACATCGTGTCATCGCAACGTTAGCTCCTCCTCCTTGCTCTGTCTTCTTTGATGTTCTGCTTTTCTTTCAATGTACAGCTTAGATAGTAGAAATGTAAAACCCGACAGCTTTGGCAATGTAATTTTTAGGCTGCTAACCAATAGAAAACTGCATTGTGTGACCTCAACATTTTTTTGGATTCCAGCTCCCATCAACTACAGCTGCTATGACAAATTGATTCTGAAAGTTATATTCAAACTATTTGGAGGGTAACAGGTTGGGAAATGCTTTTGTAAGAATCTGTATTCTTGACCGTGGCTGTAATCCAGAGATGTTTGCACTGACTGCTTAATCTGTCAATCGGTGCCAAAAGAAAACAATGTAATGCTGGCTCAGCTTAGAAATTCCTGTAGTAAAATCATTGAAACAGGTAGGAATGCGCCTCTTCTGAAATGCAATCACAATTCAATCTTCTATCAACCAGAATAGTCCAGCAACATTTCTAAGGATTACTTTGATTGTATTGAAAGCTTTAGCTTTGCTGATGTATGACTCAGCACTGGCCTTATCCTTTGCTAAATATTCAGGTCAGTAAGCAATTGGTGGACAGTCTGTTGGTCAATAGCAGCATCCCTTCCTTTTGCAGTTTCCTGCTTTTCTGAATGAACAATTCAAAGGCCTAAAACTTCTTTCGATAATTTTATTAAAATTTGTATTAAACAGATACAACTAACAAACCTAATACAAGAATACACACATACGTGCGGGGGGTAGAGAGGGGGGAGCAGTAGTGGGTTCCGGATCCCGTTCCAATTGGTATGGTTGGAACAGGCCCGGCATCACCCAAGTGGACGTGCATGGCACACACATGTGTTGTAGCTGCAAACGACGCTTCCTCAAGCCTCTGCAATGCTCCAGTTGCTCGGCGGAGCGTCATGCAGGTGCTGTATACACCATGCGCATGCGCGGAAGCGCCGAAAGCTTTAAAACACGATAAGGAACTCAGGCGGGTGGGTGGGCCCTCTGGAGCACCGTACCGGAAAGGTATTCGGTGCTCCGGGGAAGGTTCCGGTATGCCAGTATCATTGCATTTTCTATAACTCATCTCTAAATCTTGAGCTCTTACTATTGATCCACAAAGGTTCTGTAAAAATTAACAAAAATACCTTGTGACATCCATATATAATCCTGCTTTCCATTTAGTCAAAATCCCCCTTGTTCTTCTCTTAACAATTAAACATTACATAATCATAATAAAACTGAAAGCTATCAAATATTACCACTAATAATAATTTTTGTATCCAACAATGACAATGTAAATATTACACTCTAATCCATTAAACCACTGAACATTTCCAAAAGAGAAACTACAGTATCCAATCTGTATAGCCATGAAACATCATCAAAGATAGCAACTCATTTTACCAAATAAACCAATTTTATAATATTTTCCTTCCTTCCTTCCTTCCTTCCTTCCTCCCTCCCTCCCTCCCTCCCTCCCTCCCAGTCCTCCTTAAATCTCACAGATAAAAATCTAACTCTTGTTTTTTCCAGTCTATGTATCTTCTTTTGAAGTTCTTATGATTTTTATCAAGTCCATTTGTACTTTCATTAAGTACAGTAACTCTACTAAAGTTCTTATAGGTCAATTTAAAAGGACAGTTCACAATGCTTTTGGCACATTATTTGCATGGGTGGGGTTTTTTTTTTGGTCTTTAATAATTATTTAGGAGCTTATAAATGCAGTATTTCTATTTTTTTTCTTGTAAGTTGTAATTTTAAGGCCACCCTAGAGTCTGTTTCGGTTGTTTTCAGAGGAGTTTGTTCATCTTCCATAACAACTGTTAGTTCTAGTAGAATTAAAAAGCTTAAGCAATTCACATACCCACAGACCAAGTTTCCTTTAAAAAACCATCATATGCTTTAGTAATCGACTTTCCAAGTCTTGTTTTGCACTGAAATGTAGAAAAGCTTTTTCCACATGAGGGGATCCAGCTAATTAGTTCCAAAACCTTTTCTTAAATCAGTTTCACAAAACATTAGCAACTAAACTGTTTAGAAACAACTCTGGTGTCTAAAATCACTCTTTTACTGTACTTTGCAGTTACATTTTTTTTTTACAAAGCTGAAAAGACATAGTTTCTTCTTTTTAAAAAAAAAATGACTTAAAGGAAGTTTACCCAGCAATTTGAAAGCTGGTAGTTCTGATGGTTTTTCATTCTAAAAAAGGCAATAAAAAAACTAAAATCCAAATTGATTTAAAAGATGAGGTTTAGTCTAGTGGTGGGATTCAAGTTTTTTTACTACCGGTTCTGTGGACGTAGCTTAGTGGGAGTAGCTTGGTGGGTGTAGCAGGGGAAGGGTGATAGGATTACCCCTCACTCAAGATCCAAACCAGGACAAAGCCATTAAGCCATAATAGAAATTGCCCAAAGCCCCTTCATTACATAATCACGCAGCAAGATTCAACCAGGCCCATGGTAATCTGACAACCAATCAGAGTACATTTCTTATACAGGAACAGGAAGCTCCAAGGCGGGGCCCAAGAGGGGGTATAACTTATAGCAAGCCTATTAAAGTCAAGTCTCTCTTCATAACTTTTTCTTTACTTGCCCTCTAAATCTCGGCTGCCTCTTTTCAAAACACCTAAGCCTGTTATTTAGTCTTTTACAATACATCCTGCTAAAGCTGGGATCCCCAGTGTGATGCCTGGATGTCTTAAATAATAGCAATTACGGGCAGCAACGTGTAGTCACTTGTCAAGAAAAAAGACAAACGAAGTACAAGTAGCTGGTGGGTCTTGTGAGTTTGTGGAGAAATATGGCTATAGCAGTGCTTGTTGGTGACTATTTAGAAGCCATTGTGTCCCTTAGCAAGTCCAACATGCTCTCAAAATGTGTCTACCAGCCCACAAAGGTAAAGCATTCCTGCAGTAATAATGGATAGTTTTGGTATAATGTGCTATTGGTAATTTGTAAGCCAGTTTATTATTTAATGTATAGTGCCAACTATGAATTGTGGGTCTATTCAGAACTGTACAAATCCAATCAAAGGCTGAGTCATTGGTATAGAGAAGTAGAAGTCGCCATCTATTGAAAACCTATTCCACTATAATAATAAAGGTAGCAGAATCATGGAGGGAAGGAAATATTTAGCAATTGCACCTTGAAGTATTATTTTATTAAAATGCACCATCACCCACTATGTTGCACTATTGAATATACTGAAGTGCTACAATGGTTTTCCTTGCTCTAACACAGTGGTTCCCAACATGGGGCCCACGCCCCACGAAGGGGGGGGGATTTGATTTTTAACAGGACAATTCAAAAATGAGCTATTAACTGAATTTTGGAAAGCCCGCTAATCGTTCTTATATATTTGTGATGAAACAGCTGTGTTTCATTTACCTATTGTTGTCTTTGTTAAAGTGCATTTCCTAGGGCCTGGTCTGAAAAGGATATCCCAGCTGTGGGGGGGGGAAGCAACTGTCAGCCAACCAGATGTGTTCCCACTAAGGATCATGGCACTGGCAGAATCTCTCTCTCTCTCTCTCTTTCCTGTGGGCTTTGCTGCTGGGTGACAGAGTGTATGGCTGCTGGGGTAAGCCTAGCAGTGAGGATACAGAACCAGGACCCAAGTTTAAGTAAGAAATTGTTAGATGTACAGTTATTTTTAGTCTGTGTTTTCCCAGGCCGTGTTTTACAAGACTTTTCCTCTCAGAGCAATATGGGGCTGGGCCATGCAGGCATAGGCTTTGCCAGGCTGGGTGATTCACCTCCACTTACTACCAAACCACTAAGCTGCAGGTTCAAACTGAGTGGGCGAGTAGGTGGGTCATAGGTTACAACCTCCCCTTTCGTTCATGACAACCTTATTATTCATAAATTAAGCTAAGAATGTTTTTTTAATTCCCTCTTTCTGCACCATCTTCTTTTAATAGTTATTTCTTTTAATAATTTGCATCATTTCATAAGTTTTTCCTCACATTTATTTCTTTTAGTCACAAATCCTATGCATAAAACGAGTAGTGCAGTAGTGCTTGTTTAAATCAAATTCATGGCCTTTTAGGCTTCCTCTGCATGAGTTGGGAGTTCACTTTTTGAATAGTAAGAACTATATGCAACGGGGGGGGAGGGGGGATCAGGATTTTAGAGCTGCTTAGGTGGGCGTCAGTGGTGGGTTTCTGCTGGTTCGCACTGGCTCGGGAGAACCTGATGGTGAAAGTTACAGATCCGGTGAGAGGAGGTTCAACTGGTGGACCCGGAAGTCCCCAGTGTGCGATAGCTTTCTACTGGATTCCCCTCTGTCCTGCCTCCTCCGATCTCCCAAGGTTTTTTCCCCAGCGTGCGATAGCTTTCTACTGGATTCCCCTCTGTCCTGCCTCCTCCGATCTCCCAAGGTTCTTTCCCCAGCATGCAATAGCTTTCTACTGGATTCCCCTCTGTCCTGCCTCCTCCCATCTCCCAAGGTTCTTTCCCCAGCATGCAATAGCTTTCTACTGGATTCCCCTCTGTCCTGCCTCCTCCCATCTCCCAAGGTTCTTTCCCCAGCATGCAATAGCTTTCTACTGGATTCCCCTCTGTCCTGCCTCCTCCCATCTCCCTAATTTGGCCACTAATATTTTTGGGAGGTTTTCCCCTCTCTTCCCCCTCCCCCCTTCATAGGAGTCCCAAAATTTTTTGCCACATGGCTTGGGGATGGTGGTGGTCATGTGACTGAGTCTGCATGAGTGATGTCAAGTTGGCCATATCTGCCCGGTCACATGACTGCCAAGCCATGCCCACAAAATAGGCCACACCCACAGAATAGGTTCTAAAAAAAATTGAAACCCACCACTGGTGGGCATGGCCCCCAAAAGGTTGGGAACCACTGCTCTAACATGTTCCCTTAAAATGTGAACTTTTAGCTATCCAGTAAAAAAGAATTGGACTTCGTCCAACACAGTTCAGGTGACTGAAATAAAATATTAGATTGATAGAGTTGTTCTGTTTAGGTTTATAGCATCGAGAGATTCCAGCTATCGTTTTACTTTTCAGAACAAATTCATACTCGTTAGTTCTGTACAGACGTGTTATGTACTGAATCAAAATGGCAGTTTGCATGCTTTTAAGAGTATGAGGCATTTTCTTTAGTTATTTAACAGCAGCATTCAACATGAAGGAGTCTTCATCTTTGTTACAAACCACAGGCATGGCTTAGCTAGAAATTTTCTAGCCATGTATTGAAGATGCACTTTGAGACACTGGCATATAAAACCAATGATGCATTTAGAAGATAGTCTTTCCTGCTAATAAATTGCTAGTGGTCCCAGTGAGACTTTCAAGAGGTATGTGTTTACAAAGCAATGATTAAAATGTATTTCAGGAGCTATGCAACATGATTCAGCATATATTTATTCAGAAGAACTTCCTATACCCTCCTGAATAAGGCTTTCAACAAAGTAAAAACTACTGTTGAATTTCAGAGATTCACTAGGTAGTATTTTTCAGTAGTCTTTGAATTTTTTTCTTAAATTTCTGATTCACGAATCTGTTCATCTGGTGATATATGAAAACCCTATCTTTTGCTACTAAACTACAGAAAAATATACAGGTATAGGTTGTCACAACAATATTTAGTTACAGATTAGCAGTGTTGGAAGGGACTTTGTAGGTCATCTAGTCCAACCTCCTCCCCCCCAGCAGACCCTACACCATTTTTGACAGATGGCAGTCCAGTCTCTTCTTGAAAGCTTCGAGTGAAGCTCCCACAACTTCTGAAGGCAAGCTGTTTCATTGGTTGATTGTTCTGTCAGAAAATTTCTCCTTAATTGTTGAGTAGCATTGAGCATTGAGGATTTAGCAATCATGGTCTAGACAACAGATTTCTGTAACCACCATTGCCAATGAAACTTTTTTCAAACTGTTGTCTAGAGTAGACCACACTCACTAAACCCTGAAGCTAAATATTGCCCAACCACATAAAAATCTATTAACACAGTACAATTGTGATGTTGCATGAAGATCTGGAAATGGATTCAAATTATGCATATTACAAGACTGTCTTGACAATAAGGTACAGTGTTTCCCCGAAAATAAGACATTTTATTTTGACCCCCGAAATAAGTGCTTGGCCTTATTTTTGAGGTGCAGGAGGCGGTGAGCATGGTCACTTCATGGCTGCTGCTGTGTTGCAATATTTTTGGGGAAGGCTTATTTTCAGGGGAAATTTATTTTAGCACAAGCGCGCAAAAGCCCGATTGTTCTTATTATCCAGGGCGGTGTTATTTTCAGAGAAACAGAGTATTTGTTATCACACCTAAGCTTCCAATGATGCTATTTCTTCATCTTTCTTCAGTGTTTCAATACTTGGAAACAAATTCAGGTTTATAATTTTAATTGTTCACTTTCTGAAATAAACTCCATTTGTTTATACATTCATTCATCTGTGCATATCAATCCAACAGGTCTGTAGAAGAATTGGAGTAGGACATTCACTGCTTAGACTTAGAATAACTTTATTGTCACTTTGAATGTACACTAATCAGCATACATTAAAATGAAATTTTGTTGCATACAGCTCTCAAAGGGTCTCCCCTCTTAACATACACCACATAAACAAGACAAGAGAAATTCATAAATACAAAATTATGCATGTGCCCACATATATTATATGACGCAGAGAAACAACACAGTCTAGTTCAGATGTATGCATGTACATGGCAAGAGAAACAAACCTTGCGAGTGTACTAGGCGGATGGCATAGGGAACAAAGCTGTTACAGAATCTGGAAGTCCTGCTAGAAATACCTCAAAACTTCCTCCCAGGGGAGCAACAGAAAGAGACCATGAAGTGGGTGTGTGGGGTCTCTGACAATGCTTTGAGCTCTAAGCACATAGCACTTATAAGCAGTATCCTGAACGACAGGAAGCAAGCTGCCTATAATTTTCTCGGCTGTCCTTACCACTCTCTGAATGGACTTTCTATCTGAGGCACTGCAGCCCCCAAACCAAACAGTGATGCAGTTTGTTAAAAGTGGCCAGGATAGAAGGAGAAAGATGTGCTCTCCTCATCCGATGCAGGAAAGGCAGACACTAGTTTGCACGCTTCCACATCAAGGATGACGTGTGGAGAGACCAGTTCAGATTGTTAGTTATCTGGTACTGTATTCTACAAAAGGCTTCAATCTATTGTTATTAAATTTATTTGCTGTCTATGTTGCCATGGTGCTACTCTAGGTGGCTCACAACAATAAAAGAACAAATAAAAAAGAAGTTTAAACAAAGTGAAAACAAAGCAGAACAACAAAATAAGCAACAACAAAAAACCCAAAGAAAATACATCAATATGACTAGTAAAAAAAGATGAGTGTGGAGCACAGTGGCAGAAGCAAGATGGAACCTGCTGTAAATCTAGCAAGCACCTCTATTTTATATTGTACTTACAACCAAGTTCAAGGAGTCCATCAAAGCTTGACTAGTTTCTTTGACGCTTTACACAGATGCTACTGCATCATCACACAAGGACTATCTTTGTTCTCAGAACAGTGTCTTGCTTTGTGTTCTTAGAACTTTTCATTCTCACATTTGCTTTCACATACTGCATAAGCAGAAATTGTCCACGACAAATATTTTTGCCTTGTTCTGTATAGTTGATCTTTCATACACATTCTTTCACAAAATGCATGCCAAAATGCTACATCACATGGGTGTCCACAAGTGATGACTGCTTTCTTCAGAATAATGAAAGCAGCATCTCAATGTTGCATCGTATGCTTCACCCCTTTGCACATAATGTGGTCTGACAATGCATGCACAAAACGGGCAGGTCTTATGTAATACAGTTTTCATCATTCTACCATTTATTACAGTGGTGGGTTGCAAATATTTTTACTACTGGTTCAGGGGTGCGCAACGCTTCTGCGCATGCGCAGTAGTGTCCGGGTAGGTAGGTGGGAGCCTACTACCGCTGCTACTACTGGTTCAGACGAACTGGGAGCAACCCACCACTGATTCACTACTATGGATGTTGCTGTCACATCACTATTTATTTAGGGCATTTATATGGCTGTCCAACTCACAGTGACTGGATGACTTTCAAAGACATTATGACTGAAATTATACACAAGTCAAAAGCTTAAGAGTATAACAGCCAGTATCTAAGACTATAAATTTGTGCCACTGAATTTCTGAATGATTTGTGCATCATGCACCCGATGTTCAGAAAATGCCCCTATGACACTCTATCAAAGTGAAAGTTGATACTTTAAAGAAGCAGAATAGGAAGAGTATTGACACTTTTGAACTTTGCTGTTGTAGAAGATTCCTGTGGACAGCCAAGGAAACAAGCCTGGTGAATCCTTGAACAAATCAACCCAGAGTTCTCATTCAAGGCATCACATTATCCTACTTAAGATATATTATATGAAGACCTAGCTCTCTGGAGGAGGCTTTAATGCTAGGAAAGTTGGAAAAAAGGATGACAAGCAGCAAGGTAGGTGGATTCAATTACAGTGACAATGAGCTGGGAGACTTGAAGGAACAGGTTAAGGAAAAAGCATTATGGAGGAAATATATCTGCTCTCTAGGAGTCAAACCTGACTTGATGGCACAAGATCATCATCAGATAGTTTAGGGTTGCTATTGACATGCACATAAATTATGAAAGCAACAGAATACCAGCCTAAGACTTTGATAAGATCCAACAAAGACCTTGTAAATTGGCTTCATGCCATAAGGTGGTTTGTTAGAACAAACCCAACTAAAGCTAATTAATTCAACAAACCGGGATCAAGCAAATCATTGATCATGTCTCCATGTTACCAATAGCACACCCAAAAGTAAACCTGTTCCCCTACCTAAAACAGGTTGAATTTCAATTCTACGTCAATGTCACTGCCACCAGCCTGGCACCTGATTTATCTGCGCCAAGGCTGAAGCAGCGCCCCAGTGGAGCGCAAGCAGGCGGAAAGGAGGGGCGGGGGCTCCGCAGCAAAAACGGCCTTGGGCACCGGAGAGCAAGGGGAGGCGAGGCGGGTGGAGGAGCAGCAGCGGAACGAGGACGTTTCCAATACACTTGCAAGACAGGCCGGTCGTTCCGGTTTTTTATACGTTCGCGGGCATATTTAAATTCAAGAACTTGGCACAAAACACAACAGCAAGACACAAGATAAGCGGAATGTCTATGGAGATTGTCAGTCATCCAGGTCATGATTGTCCCAAAGGTGCTTTTTCACTAAGCAACCGGACTTTCTGGTTTTTCTATGAAGACGGTTCGCTTCTCAGCCTAGAAGCTTCTAGGAAGCGAAACGTCTTCATAGAAAAACCAGAAAGTCCGGTTGCCTAGTGAAAAAGCACCTTTGGGACAAGATAAGCGGAAGAATGACTGAGGGGGGTGGGAGTCCCGCGAGAAAGAGCCAGCCAGCACTACAGCCAATGAGCAAGGAATCCTAAACGAAATCCCGGCGTTGATTCAGGAACACGTCCCGATGCGTTACTCAAAAGTTCGGTCCCCGAGTAAGGATCACTACACAATTGCAACCAAGGGAAACGTCCGCAAGGTCGTCTCTTCTTCCTCTTATACACGCGCCCAGGATCAGGACACGAACCCCCATCTAAGCACAACATCTCAGAAAGGCGTCACAAAACGCACTGGCCAAATCCATTTCCATGGAGAAACTGCAACCAGGTATAAGAGAGCATCTGCCTGTCGGTCAACTGACCGACCAACCGACTCAACGTGCCTCCAGCAAGTTTTTGTTCTGCGCAGCCCGACGGCCGCCCCTCCCGAGTGGACCACGTGTCACAGGGGCTGTCGCGCAGGCTCCGCGCTTGCTCCTCCTCCCCTCCCCTCCCCCCCGCCCTCCCGAGAAGTCTGGCCGGAGCGGTGGAGGAAAATGGCGGCCGCGAAGGCGGCTGGAGCAGACGGCAGAGGAGGCAGCGGGAGCTGCTGAGCCGGGCCGGGGTCGAGAGCTCAAGTCGGGAGCGAAGGAGGCTCCGGGCGGCGTGAAAGACTCGCGCGGTGAGTGGGAGGCTCGGAAGCACAAGAAGGGCTGAAGGAGGGGAGGCATCTGGGGGGCGATGACATCCCCCCCTCCGCTGCCCCACACCATCCCCGGCCCCTTTGGAGCCGCGCGATCCCACTCTGTTCAGCGGCCACCTTCGCCTCCCATCAGTCGCTGTGGCTCCCTGGCCGAGCGCTCTTCAGTCTCCGCGGCGTTTGGGTTGCTTGGAGTTGTTCTCTTGGCTGGAAACCCAAACAAAAGCTCTGGGGCCACGGGCAGGCGGGGACCCCACTCTAGGGCTCCGCTAAGCCCCGGGCTGCCTTGTTTTGGGGACTTCTCTACTTTAGCCCTTCTTTTAAACCCCCGATGGTTCACTTCTGGCAGCCTCTTGTCCCTCTTGCAAAGAGACGTCCAGCAGCCTTTATCTCCTCTTCCCCCTTCTTGGTGGGTGACAAACACGCGTGTGTCCCAAAGCTCGTCCTTGCCTCCCCCTCCCTTTTTCGCATTCTTCGCTTGCGCTCCCGTCTACTTCCCTGTTCTCTACTTTGCAGCAAAGATACTCGGCTCTTGGCTATTGTGAGCTCGTTTGCTGTGTGCACCGCACCGTCTTTCTCCCCCCCCCCCCCCCTGTGCCTCTCCCTCCTACCTTTTATGGTACCTTGCTTATTTACAATGTCTGAATGCGAGCCTTGGTTCAGGGCTTTGAAATTTGTGCTTGCGCAAGAACTTTACACATCCTTCAGATTGACGCCGAAGTGCTGCTGAACAGAAGCACGCGAAATCCTCTCGGACAGGTTGTGATTTATAAAGAGTCTTGAAAACTGAACCAGCAGTGGGGATCCAATGATCAACATTCCTTGGCCTGTTTGACCAGAACCTAAATTCTGTGTACACTTATGTGGGACTTGCTTTCAAGTAATTGTCCGGAAAATTGTGTTTTAAGTCTGTCTATGCTGCCCCTGCTGGCTAAATAAGTCAAGAGTAACATCGAGTCCCATAAAAGGTGTATAGTATGATTTGTGTATTGAGCAAGTGCACCCTAGCTCACTCGAGCCCCTGTGCTGGTTTTTCTGTTCTAGTGGACTTGACTCAGATGCCCGGGTTTCTATTTGTAAATTATAGTTTCTGCTGATCCCTGCAGAGGTTAAGGATGAATTGCATGCTGTACTTTTTACTTTGGAATGAATCTGGCAAAGTTAAGCGTGGTTTTCCTGGTGAATCTGTATAGCTTTTTTTTCTGTTTGTAGTATAATAAAAGCTTTTCTAACCAGTCTTGGATATGGTGTAGCTATTCTTTTTCTTTGGAGGCCCACTGGTGTTCGGGATGTGTGTATGTAGGGAGGGGGTCCCTTCAGTCCCTAATGACTGTCAGGAATAGTTCTGAGGTTTTCCTGGCAAGATTTACAGATGTATTAACAAAATGGAAATAATAGAACAGAATTGGTAAAGTAGCTTCAGCATCTTTGAAAATTACTGAAAAGTGTTTGTACTATGCTGTCTTTAATGTATAAATTGTCAGGTTTAGAATTACTAGCAGTCGTTAGCATCATTGGTTAAAAGTTAAGAGGGGTTGAATCAATAAACCACTCGCTTGAAAGGAACCACTGAATCCTTTATCTGGAAATGTATATCTAGCCACTTGCTGTGTGGTTAGATATACAAATATACAAAGGGAGATTGTTTCTTGTTTTTGTCACATATTGCTTTTCTGAATTCCCCAACTGAAGATACTTGCATTTCTAGTTTTGGAATCAACATTCCAATTTTTTGCCATGGGTCAGCTAACTTGGTGTATAAGATACAATGTAATCTGTGTCTCCAGTATTCTGCAGGTACTTTCCTATTGACAAATATAGATATCTGTGAATTAGTTCCATATTTATTTTAAGGTAAGCTGTTCCTTTTGCTATTTAGTTACTTTTTTTTTCTTAAAGCAGTGTTAAGGGCTAACGTTTCTTATTTTCCACAAACTGTCAGATTCTCCTTGAAAAATAATGTAGATAAGTAGACTTAAGTTTCCAGAGGAGTTGCACAGATGCATGCTGGGGGTAATAGACATTTGGAATAGAATAGTAATGAAAGAGCTCATTTCTTGAACTAGATTTTGGCTGCAACCTATTTTTTATAAATTTTGTCTAATAGTGGACACTATAATAAGTAGAATTTTTCATTGTCATGTACTGTAACCAATTAACAAATTTTATCCTGTGGGTTTTTTTTTATCAAAAACTTGCATGTGAATAATTTGTACCAATTTCAAATATTCTTTTACTGATAGCAATTTCCTCTGTATTACATATGTACTTTAAGAGCTTTTTATATTAAAACTTGAAATAATATAGAAGTTATTATCTGAAGATATTTTCTTCAAATATTAATCCTGTTGCTTATACGTAAATAGTAATGATCCATTCAACACAAGGAAAGTGTTCATGTATCTAATAATTGTTTTCACATTCTAGTTCTTGTTTATTAAAGTATAGTTAATATTTCTTAGAGTGGAATTTGGTGCCATGAAGTTTATAATAGGTAGTAGACTCTACATTGAAGAGAAATAATGTCAGAAGACATTCTATGTGTCTTAAAACATTTAAAACCTTCACTTAGTTCAGAAATGATATTAAACAGTGAAGGCGATTAAGGGCTTCTTTCCCCCACTTCTTAATATTTATTAATTCTGCTGTGTTTTTGGTCTGGTTTTCCCCCTGAATATTACAATTAGCATTGTCTAGGCTACACTAATTTATTCAATTCAGTTCATGTAGCAACCTGTCTCACCATTGTGACCCTAGGTGGCTAACAACAATTAAAAAGGCACAACCAAGAATAAAAATAATTAACAGGCATTCACTTAAAACCCATCATTTTAAAAGAGACAAAACCTTTGATACAAAACTTGTACTTTTGTACTTGAATCCTGATGTCAGGCACAAGTTCAGTATATAAGTCACAGTTTTGTGTTGTGATGTTACAATATATTCCATAACTTAACAGCCCCATTTGGATGCCAATGGTTGCAACCATGACTCAGAGTAGAGTAACATCTTAATATTTAGAGATCACAAAAAATCCTAAGTGGCATAGTGTAGGCCAGCGATGGCGAACCCTTTAGACACTGCGTGCCCAAACTGCACAGGTGCATGCTGAAACGGAAAGGTATGCGCGCGGACACGTGCATGTTCAAACATGCATGGGCATGCATGCACGTGCATGGACATGTGCACATGCGCAGCAGAGACCCGAAGACCAGCTGGCTGGCAGAAGATGGGTCATCCCAACACTGGCAGCGCAGCAAGAGGTAAGATGTTTTTATTTTGTGAGCTTCTGTTTCATTGTTTGTAGGGAAACAGAAGCTCACGAAAGAAGCGCCATGGAGATCTGACCTGGGGTGATGGCAGGTGTGCCAGCAGAGGGGGTTCTGCATGCCATCTCTGGTATGTGTGCCATATGTTCGCCATCACGGGTGTAGGCTGTGTTTTCCCTCATAGGAAAGGGAACAATGAAAGGAGATTTAAAAAATTACACAACCTTGGGAATTGAACAGCTTGTCTTCAGATGTTGTGGGAACTCCATCACTGGAAGCTTTCAAGAAGAGACTGGACTGCCATCTGTCAGAAATGGTAGGGTCTGCTTGGGCAGGGAGTTGGACAGGATGACCTACAAGGTCCCTTCCAACTCTGTTAATCTGTACCTGTACTAATGTCAGTTGGCATTCCTACTGCAAAGTCTGGATTTTCTGAAGCTTAAAATATGAAACTAGTTGTCATAGAATGCGATTGCCAACCGTTCACCTGCATCAACTGGAGATGAAATGCATTAGGGTGGTATATAGAAATGATGCCATATAACTTTGTTACTCCATTGCAATATTGAATAATGCATCCTGCAGGAAGGATGAGCAACTTCTTTAGTTAGTAGATTGCATTAGAAGATTTTGTGTGAATAATTCACGCCATCCTATATGTAGATTTTGTTTACAATTCTGTAGATTAGAAATTTATTTTAAATACTTCTTTCTCCTAGGATTTTAATCTTAGAGTAGGTAAGCTACAAGTTATCTGTTGTTGGCCCAGCAAGCTCAAGGAATGATAATAAGCTACACACCTGCTGTGAATAGCAATTCTGATACCTGAATGAAATGCTGATGTCACTGAGCTGAGTGGAGAGGTGGTTCTTCATTTGTCTATATAGAGTGCAATTCCTAACAGTACAACTATTAGGTGATAGTTCTCATATCTATAACTTTCCGTAGTCAAAATAAACTTCAGAAAACAGCTGTACTGTTGACCATGCTGATATGATATTTTTGATCTAATAGAGTTTTCTGTCAGTGTAACAGTGAAAGATATTTTTGGGTGATTCACGCCTGCATCCTTCCAGAACTGTTCAAGGGAATTTTCATAATGTGACATAAATTAATTTGAAGAAAGGATGCCTCATGATGTGACAATTTTGCAATAGACACGTTGAAGCAGTTTGTAGCGTTGATTCCCTACAAAAGGTATAGGAAATTTGTAGTAATTCCTTTAATTGCTTATATTAAAAATTGCATGTTGCCTATTTACCAGATTCTTTGCTTTATAAGTGTGCAGCGCAATGAAAGCCAGGATGGTGAGTTTAGGTCAGTCACTGTCTCTCAGGATGGTTGTTGTGAGGAAAATAGGAGGTGGATATGTTTGCCACCTTGAGTTATTTGTAAAAAAAAAAAAGGCAGGGCACAAATAATAAAATAGATAAATATCCAAAATTATAATGTGAGAATTAAATCTGAAGTTTCATTGTTAATGAGAAAATGTGAACAGAGCTATCCCTCAGGTAAGTTATTACATTGGTTTAAATTATGTTTTAGGTCAATATATTTTTAAATTTTTATTTTATTTTATTCTAGCGTTCTTTCTTTCCTACTGTAATTGGAACAATCTAGGCTTTGATGGGGGGGAGGGGAATTAATTTCAATTAATTACCTCATATATACGATACCATTCCAGTGTTGCAATTAGGCATACCATTTGTTGCTGGTTGATTTTAAAGGTTGATAGTGACACATGGAATATAAGACTTGTTTTCACAAGTGATCTCAAAACACATGTACAAGCATGCTGTAGGTATGGTGTTGTCAGATCTGGAGCCTGTCTAGTTTGCTTGAAAATCAGTGTGTAGAAGCGAACATAATATTTAGTCAGACAGCAGTTAATAGCCCAAGTTAACTTTACTTATGATTATGCTGCCCAATAGAGTGGTTAAATGCTGTTTGAAGTTATGACAGTCATGACCTGGATGACTGAAAAGACAGGAAGTTACAACAGCTTCAGAAAGGGTAATTATGGCCCATAAAATGTCATGCATTCCTCCTTCCTGCAATCAGGTGACCACATTTCAGGCTTCTGACAACCGACTCACACATTAATGACTGGCTGTCGCATCCAACAGTCACATGACCAAAATTTGCAATCTTTTTGTTGTTGTTGTTGCTGCTATTTTGGGTTGGTTTTTTTCCTGGTTTCTGGCAAAAGTCACCCATTTGGGAGAATGGATTCACTTCACATCCATATGATTCCTTTAACGATCAAGGACAAGAAGCAATGGGTGGAAACTAATCAAGGAGAGAAGCAACTTAGAACTAAGGAGAAACTTCCTGACAGTTAGAACAATTAATCAGTGGAACAGCTTGCCTCCAGAAATGATGAATGTTCCAACACTGGAAGTTTTTAAGAAGATGTTGGATAGCCATTTGTCTGAAGTGGTGTGGGGTTTCCTGCTTGAGCAGGGGGTTGGACTAGAAGACCTCCAAGGTCCCTTCCAACTCTGTTATTCTATTTTATTCTATCATGTGATTCAGACTTAACCACAGTAAAAATGGTAGAAAAAACTTTCAGGTGGATGCCTCGACTTGCTACCAGAATTACTTATAAACAAAATTGGGATCCTAATTGTGGTTGTAAGTTGAGGCTAGCTATAGGGTGCTTTTAAGATCATATCCTCACACTTTACACCCATTGTAGCATCTCTACAGATCAAAATTTGGATGCTTGGCAACTGGCATGTATTTATGACAGTTGCAGTAATCGGGTCATATGAACACCATTTTGCAACTTCCCAGCAGGCTTCTGACAAGTAATGGGAGAAGCTGGATTTGTTTAACAACCAGGTGATTCACTAACCATGGCAGAAAAGATCGTAAAATTGGGCACAACTCACTTAACAGCTGTCTTGCTTAGCAATGGAAATTTTGGCTCCAATTGTGGTCATAAATTGAGGACTACTTGTAAAATATTTAAATTTGGACATGCAAACTGTATATTTGACATTAACAGTTGTAATTATTGTATAGCTTTCTACCAAGAATGATCTGGTATACCTTTACTTCCTCTTAGCTTCCTGGAAATTAATCAACTGTTCAAAAATCAGCATTTAGATTTAATAAAAATGTTCATATCGGAAGTTGTAGTTGCATTGGGTCTTCATTCTTCATATCTGTTCTTTCTTAATCACAGATAATTTAATGCAGATAGTGAATTCTATACTCCAGGGTTCCTAATCAGAGGTTTTGCTGTCATCTGTTGTACCACAAATTGTATGCTTAGGTGCAACTTGTACATTTAGTTTTCTTCTTTCAGATATATTACAACAACCTGCTTCTATGTTTCTGGTAATAAATTACACTACTCATTTTTAAGTATTTACGGTGAATTTGACCTGCAGGCAGCCATCTTTGGAATGTCGGTTTCTTAGTTCCTATTCCTTGCTTGTGACAAGTGTTTTGGTGTGTTCTTTGGATCCAATTTTCGATTACCTTCTATTTATGTGGATTGCTGTAGCAAACTTTCCATCAATCCAACCATTATTTATGTTCTACTTCCGTAATGGAGAACTTATGGCACGCATGCCATAGGTGGCACGTGGAACCATTTCTGAGGGCACGCAAGGCATTGCCCTGTCAGCTCCAGCGCACACATGCCAGCTGATTTCCAGCTGTTTTTCCAGCCTCTGGAGGCTTCAGAGAAGTCTCCTGAAGGCTCCGTAGGGAGAAAAATGGCCCAACCGACAACCTGGAAGTCAGAAAACAGGCCGTTTCTGGCCTCCAGGGGGGCAGGGAAGGTCGTTTTCACCCTCCCCAGGCTCCTAGAAAGCCTCTGGAGCTTGGGGAGAGTGAAAAATGAGTCTTCCGGTCCGACCAGAAGTCAGCAAATGGGCTGTTTTCAGCCTCCGGGGGTGGGGAAGGCCTTTTTTACCCACCCCAGGCTCTTAGAAAGAGTCTGGAGCCTGGTGAGAGCGAAAAATGGGTCCACCGTGCCATCATGTGCGAAAAGCAGGGGGGCGCAGAGGAGGGATCACACGTGTATGCGTGGAGGGAGGGCACATAGAATTATGGCTGTGGGCACACACATGCACGACCCCTCCCCCACGCTTTCCCTGCTTTTGGTACGCAATGGCAAAAAGGTTACCGTATTTTTCAGAGTATAATTCCCTCAAAAAAGAGGCTGAAAATCTGGGTGTGTCTTATACATCGAATACAGCAGTTTTTGCCTCCAGAAGCCCTGACCTCTTCACAAAATTGCCATGCAATTTTGGGGAGGGCAGAAATGAGCAAAAAATGGCCCATTCTTTGCCCTCCCAGCCCCCAGCAGTACTCTATAAGCCTCCATAAAGTTATGCATGCATTTTTTTTGAAAAAAAACGGGCTGTTGTTTGCTCGTTTTTGACCCCCCCCCCGGAACACTCTGCAAGCCTCCCCAAGGCTATTTGTGCCTTTTCTTTGAAAAAAAATGAGCCCGTTTTTGCAAAAAACGGATTGTTTTCGGGAGGTTTGCAGAGTGCAAAAGCTTCCCCCCCCCCTTTTGGAAAGCTCTTTAACTGATTTATGAGAATTACATTGATCCAATGCTGTGCCAGCAGAAACAAAGTCTTAGGTGCTGCAGATTGTCAGCAATTTCCTTCTCCAGCACATGGAGAAATACACCTGGAAACACCTACCTACCTGCTCTCTCTCTTTCCCTACCTACCTACTGTATTTCTCTCTCTTTCTCTTTACCCCTCTATCTAACTACCTACTTTCTCTCCTCCCTCCCTCCCTATTGCATTCCTCTCTCTCTTTCTCTATCCCTCTATCTACCTACCTACCTACTCACTCCCTCTCCCTACCTATCTACTGCATTTCTCTCTCCTTTCCCCTTCTATCTACCTATTGTACCTACCTACTCTCCCTCTCTCTCCCTCCCTATCTACTGTATTTTTCTCTCTATTTCTTTCTCTGTCCCTCTACCTACCAACCTACCTACTCTCTCCCTCCCTCCCTATCTACTGTATTTCTCTCCCTCTCTCTCTCTCTATTTCTCTCTCTATATCCATCTACCTACCTACCAACCTACCTACTCTCTCTCCCTACCTACCTACTGTATTTCTCTCTCTCTATTTCTCTCTCTCTCTCCTTTTATCTACCTACCTAACTACTCTCTCTCCCTACCTACCTACAGTATTTCTCTCTCTTTCTCTCCCTCTCTATCCCTCTATCTACCTACCTACTTTAAAAAAAAACGCCTCTTCAAAACCTTGGTGCATCTTATACTCTGAAAAATACGGTAGCATCACTGTTCTATTTTAAAAAGAGAAAGAATGGGGAGAGGGATAGGAAGGCACTTGGTGTCAATGATTTGATTGCTTCATCTCTCAAGATTTCAGTTTAAAGCTGCTGGAAACTGCCTATTGTAAGCATCAAGTCTTATGTCTTTTGTGTGTTGGACTGTAAAGTGTAAGAGGAACTCTACTAAATAAGGCCAAAGCCCGTATTTTAGCCCGGTATTTTGTGTCACCTAGCGGCCAATCTGATGTGTTGTAAACAAGAAGGCAGAAGCTTTCTTCCACTTCTAGCCCCTTAGCAGCTGATCTTTGGACCACTGATTTTCAGCCTTGGCAGTTGTAAGATATGTGGACTTCAACTCCAATAATTCCCCAGCCAAGATGCTGGGGGAAATTGCCAAGATTGAAAAACACTGTTTTAAGAGTGTATTACTTAAGATTTAAGAAGTACAATAGAACCATGAAAATTAGTATCCAATTAAAGACTACATTGCCAACAATTTTGTCACATTGCACATTGATGTCAAATGTCATATGATGCTTTCTAACAAACGGGCAAAGTTATCCATCTGATAGGAAATGATCACCTTCCGAAAAATCCCTGTCCACATAATATAATACGGCTGCAAGGGTCCTTGAACTGATTCTGGTGTCTTTGCTGATTTTTGGAATCAGCGCTCTGCCTCCAAGCATGTTCTGTTTTTCTTCTGTCAATAGTAATTGGTGCTGGTTGCAGCCCAAAGGCACTGTAAGAATATTTTGATATACTTTTTCTGACCTCCGTCTTTAAAATATCTGAGGGCATTTCATCTGAAGCCTGAATAAGCCAAGGGCAAGGCACAATTATGGCCAAGTCACTGCAGCACTCAACGCCAAAGCTGCAGAAAGCAGTGGCAAATGCATTGGAGATTTTTTCTGCAGTAACACCTGAGCTTTCTGGGAAAATTTTTGCTGCATGTTGACGGAATGTGAACTGCCATGCCAGTTGCATGAGCTCCAGGCTGTCATAGCTGGCAAGAAGTATTTGTAGTTGAGGAGAGGTTCATAAATATATTGAAGCAGAAGTGGCATTTCTACCCAGTTCTAAAAATCCACACTACTGGTAGCTATTTCGCAAGGTCACTTTCTACCTTCTGAAACGATATCAGAATATATTCCTCATGTCCAAGAGAAGGGATATTGGATGGCCCTTTGGTGTTAGGAGAGGAAATACATCTCAAGAGGAAAATATAAAATACATCCATGCTTTCTAAAAGTGCCAGTGACAGCAGCGATGTGTGGATGTGTGCATGCATGCATCAGTGACCAGTATAATACAAAATAAGGCAATCTCAGATAGGATAAGAATTTGCTATTTTCCTCTTCCCTCATCATTCCATTCCCATGGTATGTTGTGTCTGTTAAATTTTATGCGTGAAAGTAGGTAATCTCTTGCCACCGTTTTTAGAAAGCCACTTTTTGAGGGTGTTCTAATTTAATTTAATTTATTGGATTTGAGGGCTGCCTGACTCCAAATGACTCTGGGTAGCTCACAATATAACAAAAATAAAATGCAACACAATTACAGGGAGTCCTTGAATTACGACCATTCCTTTAGTGACCATTTGAAGTTACGAGAACACTGAAAAAAGTTACTTATGAATGGTCTTCACCCATTGCAGCCTGCCCTTGGCCAGGTAGTCGCGATTCAGGCACTTAGGCAACTGTATGTGTAACAGTTACACTGTCCCAGGGTCACTTGTTGCCTTCCAAGAGGCATCCAGCAAGCAGAGTCAATGAGGGAGGCCAAATTTGCTTAATATGCGCATGATTCACTTAACGACTGCAGTATTCACTTAACAACCATGATAAAAAGATCATAAAATGGGATGCAATTCACTGAACAACTGTTTTGCTTAGCCTCCGACATTTGAGGCTCAATTGTGGTTGTAAATTGAGGACTACCTGCAACCCAGAAAAGGGTGGCCCAGATAAAGATGTACTAAGGCCTTCTGGCCAAGTCTATCATCAAGCAAGAGGTCTCAGTCTAAGAAGGTCCCCCCCCCCCAGATCGCACATTACCCTTGAGCAAGAAATGCAATCCGATTTTAGAATATCCCAGATCTTTTTTTCGGGGGTAGGGGGGGTACAGTCGCAGCCTCTCAGGCTAGATAAGGTGGGATTTAGTTACAGTAGATGATATTGTTATGTTGTTTTTATTCTGTTTTAATGATTGTACTTAAAATTGGCAGTTGTATGACTTCAATTGAATAAATAAATAGTGCACTGAACATACCTACCTAACATACATACATAATCTTTCCTAACTGTATTAGTGTCTTCATCTGTTTCTAGTTTTTAAGAATTGACCCTGAGAAAAAGAAAACAGTTGGTTTTCTTACCCTGTTTCCCTGAAAATACGACAGGGTCTTATTTTCTTTTTATCTATAATATATGGCTTGGGCTTTATTATGGGGGGAAGGTTTATTGTTTTGGGGTTGCCGGGCGACTGCTGTCTTGCGAGGGGGCTCCCAAAGAGCCGGCATAGCCTCATGGGCAAATGGCTGTATTGCGCTGTTGCAGCAGCGCAACACAACAGCCATGAAGCGACCACGCTCACGAGCAGCCGCCCAGCAAACCTCCTTTGCAGCCGGGCACAGCGCATTCACTGACCTAGGGGTATCGCCAAGCCATGTGAGCGCCTGTTTGCTGCTGCCCGGCTCCTGTGGCTTGGCGCCTTCCAAATGCCAGTGAATGGCTCTCTGCATGGCTGGAGAGGGGGGTTGCACGAGCGGCTGTTCCGCTCTCGCTCACTCACCTCCCAGCCTCATGATGCATGGCCCAGCTCTCATTACGGAGCCAGGGCACCTAAACTGCCGCCGTCATCCCAGCCTGGGTTTTTCCTCAGCTTCCAACCCGAGTCTTTTGGCAGTGGCCACTCCGGGTGCCCGCTCTATGGTTGTACGCTCTACAGGCAGCTGGCCCACAACCATAGAGCGTGCGCCCAGAGCGGCCACTGCCAAAAGACTCAGGTTGGAAGCCGGGGAAAAAGCCAGGCAACCCCCCCTCTCCAGCTGTGCAGAGCGCCATACACTGGCATTTGGAAGGCACCAAACCACGGGAGCCGGGCGGCGGCGAACAGGCGCTCATGCGACTTGGCGATACCCCTAGGTCAGTGAATGGCACTGTGCCCGGCTGCAAAGGGGGTTTGCCAGGTGGCTGCTCGTGAGCGTGGTCGCTTCATGAATGTTGTGTTGCGCTGCTGCGACAGCGCAATATAGCCATTCGCCTATGAGGATGTGCCCGGCTCTTTGGGAACCCGGTCGCAAGAGAGCAGCCACCGGGCAACCCCCTTCTTCAGCTGGGCACAGCGCTTCTCACCAACCTAGCGGTATCCCAAAGGCACCAAGCAACGCGATCACCTTTGCCTCCCCCCAGGTTCCCATGGCTTGGCACCTTCGGGATACTGCTAGGTTGGTGAGCGGTGCTCTGTCTGGCCGGAGGTGGGGGGTTGTCCAGGGGGCTTATATGCAGGGGGGGCTTATATTTTTGCCCACCAGAAAAATGTGGCATGGCTGTATTATGAGGACATGTCGTATTTTCGGAGAAACCCGGTACTTTAAAATCACTAAAGAAAATACAGACAGAATGAGACGTGTTTGTCAAAACAATCTAGTCTCTCGGCTGTATGCTTCTAAAGCAGTTCTGTCAGATCTTTGCAGAACTGTATGTTGCTTGATCATAATTTGCCATGCTTAGTTAATAAACTGGAAGTCCTTGATGTCGCTACAGATCTCATCTGTTAGGTTTCTTCCTTTGTCTGCTCTTTATTTGTGTACAAAGCTGTTAATTTGTACTAAGAACTATTTCTCGAAATGACAGGATCTGAATTAATAAGCTGTACTCCTATTGAGAGAAGCGAGGCAATACGTTAGCAAAAACACTGTATTTATTAGGTTTTTGTCATCATAACTTTGAAAAAATAGATTGCTGTCTGTACTTCAATAAGGTGCCATATTAAGACAAGAATAGCCTGTCCCTTCTTATTTTCTTGTTATAGTTGTTGTATGATATAATTTAAAATAAAGAAACAAAAGCAAATGCACTTCCCTAATTCTCAAACTTAATCCTCAAGATATGAACTGGGCTGTGTTTTTTGTATGGAGAAAGGAATAAGACAAGACAAATGTGAGCTTTTGGCAGTTCATCACTCACTGCTCTGGTTAGAAGATAATATTTTCCACTTAGAGCCGTTTTAATGAGAAGAGCAGTAATAAAAATAATGATTTTAATCTCTTTTCTCCAGCAGTAGTGTATGTACATCAAGATAATCCATGAGAAATTCCTTTAAAGGAATTTAAGTAACTGTAATCCCAGGGCAACATGTGGCCTCTAACAGCCCTTGGAGCATCCTTAGGCCATGGCAGTTTCTTTCATTTTAAACGAGGAAACAGAAGAAAACAAAAACAAAATTGGCAGATTCACTGCTTCTGAAGGTCTAAAGCAGGGCTGTCAAACTCGTGGCCTGCGGGCCGGAGGCGTCACAGGTTGCCCACGCCCGGTTTAGCAAAGGGGGGGAATAGTCCCAATATGTCACATGATGATGTCGAGATGATGTGAGTTTGAAGCCATGGTCTACAGTGATTGGAGCCTTGGGTAGAATTAACTATACCACATAAATCAGTAACCTTTTAAAAAAATAGTTAAAGGACATTGATGAAATTGTTGTTAATCATTCACACTTCCTTTGGAAAAATTAACTTGAACACCTTGACAAGGCAAACCAATGCTAGGCCACAAAGATGTATTCATTTTCTTTTATTTGAAAACAGATTCAATGTAACAACAAAAAAGCTTAATGTACATTGGACATCTCGTGGAATGTTTTATAAGGATTGATTGTCTTGCTAATGAAATGTAATTCAGGAATTAGACCATTTGGTTGGAACTTGTCCTGTTGCCACATGTGAGACTGAAGTCAGTAGGGATTGTAAAGATAGATAGTGCTTCGTTAACAACCACAAATTCAGCATCTATCTGAAGTTGCAACTATGCTGAACAAGTGTTATTTATGGCCAGTCTTCAAGCTCTGGCCATCTCGATACCCTTGATTACAATTTGGGTACTTAGCAACCAGCTTGCACTTACAATAATTACAGTGTTACATGATCTCTATTTGAAATCTTCCCTGCCAGCTTCCCACAAGCAAAATCAATGGGGAAGCCCCCTGGGAAGGTTGCAAATTGCTCCCACCGCTTTTTCTCCTAAGGGGTTCCCATTATGGAGTCCTAGATCCCAGCAATGCTTGGGCCATAGAACTCTTTCCCCTGACAGCATCAACCCCCTCTCCAGCCTGCAAACACTTGCAACAGCACCCATGCCCACTCCATAATACTCACCTACACATCAATCTGTTCGTGAGCTACTCAGGACTTGTGATTTCCTACCAGCTTCCCTACTGACTTTGTGGAAGCCAGCGGGAAAATTGCAAGTTGTTATAATCTGAGATTCTTACTTAATGACCTGTGACCCAGACTTAATGAATGGGGCTGCCTGGATAGCTGTCGTTAAGTGATGCGGTAACATTAAGTGACATTGCACTTAACTGCCCGCTAATTCCAATTATCATCATTAAGTGAGGACTACCTGTGACTAGATTGATTGTTTTATTAAGGATGCATATATTTTAGTTACCTTTTTTTAGCATTTGCAATCTTTTGGGGTATTTCCTTTTTCTTTTAATTAGTTTCATTATAGTATTATTAATTTTAAGATGATATACTGTTAATAATGCTAGTTTATAGTTTTCCTTTATTAATTGGTTTAATGTATTAAAATGAAGATTAAAGCAGAAATGTTTTTGTTGAAATACAACTTTTTCATTCCCTCACATCCACTCTTTCCCTTTTACGCTGTGGTTTTTCTTATCTCTTCCCCCAAAATGTTAAGTGTAGCCTCTGGCAATTAAAAAGTTGCTCACTTCTGTTTTAATGAAAGAAAGTAATTGAGAACAGCAACAAATGTTTTTGAAGAATGAATTTTGGAAGATCTTGGCTTGATGTTACTGTTACAAGTTATGTGTCTTGCTGTGCAAAATGTGTTTTGTACACAAAATATGTTAGTAACAGTTTGAGATTTTAAAAGGAAAAAATCATTCTTTTTGAAAATGACATTTAACAGGCCTTTTTTTGTAGTCTCTTTTACTATGAAGGAGAGAGACAAGGCATTTAGAAAATGAACTTAATTGAGTAAATGGTCCCTGGGCATCTTTATTGGGACTTACGGTTTTTAATATCTAAAAATGATTTAAAACTTGGGTGAGCAATTATTTAGGCAAGTTTGCAAATGACATCAAATTATTCAATATGAGGAAACCATAGGTGGATGGTAAAATGTTCCTTTTCCATGGATTTAGTATTCTATACCAGAATTTAATGATATTTTATACTTGAGGCAGATAATGTTATTAGACATGGAAACTTGATAAAATAATGCAGTCATGCATGTAATTAGAACAAAGTTATAAAAATTATTTAGTTGGTCTTGCCAACAGGTTGCAGTAATATTGGTTGCGTTAACATGAATTTCTAGCACAATCTTTCAGCATACAATAATCAACATATTATACCTTTCTCTTCACATCTCTCTTATAAGTAATTTGCATACTTCTTTTATCCTTATTGTTCAGAATTAAAAAGTGATACCAGAGCATAATAATATTCCAACTACAAGTAGATATAAGCAGGCAAATTTATTTTGGGGTTCATTGTTTAATCCAGAGGTGTCCAAACTTGGCAACTTTAAGACTTGTGGACTTCAACTCCCAGAATTCCCCAGCCAGCTCTGCTCTGCTGGCTGGGGAATTCTGGGAGTTGAAGTCCACAAGTCTTAAAGTTACCAAGTTTGGACACCCCTGGTTTAATCTATGCAAATGTTACACAGAGTGAAATGAGGGAGGGAGGGATGGAAGGAAGGAAAGGAACTGGTTTTTGAGAAGTTATCTGGCTTCCAGAGGAATATCTATGTACCTGATTTATTCTTGAGAGTTTCCCTTCTTTCCCAATAAATTAGACTAATTTTTTTTAAAAAAAAATCTAGTTTCATCTGTGGAGTCCTTGATATTCTCTGAGCTAGGCTGCTTGCTAGGCTGTTAGTTTGAACTCCGAGCTTGGCAATTTGGTTGCATATGTTTCATCACCATTTGAGGAGACATTGTCAGTGCACTTTGAGTTGTGCTCGTCTGTCAGAACACAGGTCTTTAAATACCTTTTTCTAAGATGCAAATTAGCCTGACTGTTGTTTGTTCGGAGGTTGTTTTCTTTCAGACATTTCATTAACCGACTGGATGACATTAATGCTGGCGAGTGTGAGGTTTGCATCCTGTTTATAGTCAGTACCTTGCCCTGCCCACGTTGGCAGGACTATGGGTTTTTTCCCTTGATAGTTCTTTTTTGATAGAAAGAAGAAACCTTCCCCCTTTCATCTTATTAAAGATTGTCAGAAATAATAACATAAATATTTGTAAATTATATTTACTAAACCCAATTTGAATCCTTACGTTCACATTTATATCCCCCTTTCTATTTAAACATAACCCCATTTCCATTTTCCAAATCCTTGAATCATCATCCAATTCTAATCAGCAAGAATCCATTAAACATTCCTAAAAATAGCAATCCACTTGTGTTAATCTTGATCAAACCAATTTTGTATTCTTTCTTCTTTGTCCCAACAATCTTTAGTTCCCTCAAAGTCCTAACATCTGCTTTCTCATACTCTCTTTGTTTCTTTTCTCAGAACCATTGGCAACTTTAAGAAGGATCATTTGTAATTCTAGTAGAAGAAAATTATCCACATATTCTGATTGTCTCTTCTCACAAAGCTTCAACAAGTTCTTTTTATAAATCTGACATAGAGAAATTATCCACATCACTCTTTTGGTTTAATATTTGTCATTTGTATTAAATCAGTTTCATTTCTAAATCTGCTACTTGTATTTCTTTCTTATCGACTACTATTTTAAATTCCAACTAAAATCAATTTCAGTTCTATCACTTCAATAGAACTTGTTTCTCTTCAATAACATCTTTTAATTCTTTAATAGCATGTAACTTTATGATTGCATTTTTTTGGTCCATTCATCATATAACTCCCTTAGAGTAGCCATTTATACATTATGGTTTGAGGTTTATTGGACTTATATGCCACCCTTCTCCCAAAGGACTTAGGGCGGCCGTACAACATAAAAACACTTATTACAAAAGTTAAAAGGTTAAAAGTAATTTCCTTTTAGTGCCCTCTAGTGTTCAACTTTCAAAGTTGTCTTATCATTTGTTTCTAAATATAAACATGACACTTCCCATGGAAAATATTATTTTAATTAACTTCAAAGTCCTCCTTTAACTCAAGTCCAAATCTGCAACTCTTAATTTGTTTAACATTTTCTAAAATCAACACTGTAATCATCCTTTTGTCATATATCCCCCCCCCCTATTTTTTCTTGCAAAATCTTAAACTCATAATTTTTTTATTTACATGATTAAAGGAAGACTCACACAGTAATATGAATAACTTGTGGTTCTGAAGATTTTTAATATTTAACAAAAAGTTTTAAACAAAGTAAACTCCAAAGTAAGGTAATTGTGAAGTTTTGTTAAATCTTAAATCCATAAAAGGTAGATTATCATCTTTGAGCTCAGTAAAATCCCATGATTCCTGTTTCCAAGAGACTGCAAAAACATCTGTTTCTGTCCTCTATTCATAGCAAAAACAGCTGTCCAGAGTATATATGGCAATCTCAAGATCTCTTCTTTCTCCAGAGAGATTTTTGGTGGTCCACAGTATCCAGCTACCTTTTGGGCTGTAATCTCTCCCACTAACCAGGAATATCAGTTTACCATTCCTCACGGGAAGCTTCTCTGCTGTGCTCTTAATTTATGGAGTAGGATTCCCCCTCCCCCTTTTTTGACTCATACTACTATAGCATATATTAAAAATGTCCTCTATAGTTTAAATTACTTCAGTACTTTGAGAGAATGCCTATGGTTGGAAAAAGAAAATATAAAATACTTGACTGTATAGTAAGCATTTTTGCAGTGTACCTTATCATTTAATCCTTTTGAAATATCAGTGGAATATTATAAGAAAATGTTGGTGTTGAGAGGAAACTTATTTTCAAAAGGGACTGTTACCCAAGGCCCAGTTTGCACACATAGTTTTTGTTGAATTAAAGAGTTGACTGTAAGCCTAAATGTCTCACATTATTGCCAGTTTTTTGGAACTTTGTAAAATTGTCAGAAGTGGTAGGAATTCTCTCAAGTTGAGATATTTGTGTTAGGAACTGACCTGCCTTTTTAAAAGGAAAATCATGTTTCAAATTTGATTTTAATTTGGGAAAATCCATTCATGCATTGTAGACTGCAATAACGTGCATTTATCCTGAAGATGGCATTTATTTAAGAAGAGTTATCATTTTTCAGTTCCTTAACAAAGCAAAACCATGATCTTAAGAAACAATGGAAAAACATTTGAGATTAGTTTATAGTTCTGTTCCAGAAATCAAAGATCATAAATTTTGAACATCAGGACTAGAGAAATATTTTAGATGTTTAGATTTTGGTTTTACATTTAAAAAAAACACCTCATGAAGTTTTTCTATTGAATTTTATAATGGCTGTAGGCATCTCGTTTCTGATGGCTACACACATCTGAATATTTTACATGTGATGTGTGATAAATTGTACTCTGAAAAGGGCATTTAGAATCTGAAGCTGAAGGCAATTTAGTAGAGAAATGCAATAAAAAAATTACAGATATTTTTTCCTTAATGATTCTGAAGAATTCTTCATATACCTAGAAAGATGCAGAATCTGGGTCTTACTTCTAGATAAGTATGCATAGAATGGAAACTTGAGATTTTTAAAAAGTTGTGCTAACCCCCACCCATTTTTTAATCAAACTTGGCTCGTGGCAATTTCATGTAGGTTTGTTGTTTCCAGGTTTATGATGTTTCCATCCTGGATGGACAACCATTACCTAATTTTAATTTTTGTCAGTGACTGAACTTTTTGCAGTGAGATTTCACCATATTCACTGGAGAAACTCATTGTGACAAGTAGAGACATGGTATCTCCCTTGATTTTAGGAGTTTTAGGTAAAAAAAAACTGTAGCACATTGTCACCTCTATGCTTGGGAACCTATAGCTAATATGAGAGAGATAAAGAGAAATAGATTATTAACGTGTTTTCAAGAATATGTGTACTCTGAGCCAAATATAATGGATATTGAAGATTTCTTGATTGTGGAGGCATATTGGAAAACAATACAGTTGAACAAATACATAACCTCTAGGACAGTTTGAGCAATTGTAAACTCATGATTTGTACAAAAAATAAAACATGATTTGGTGATACGTGTGACAGTTTCATATGTGAAATTGTATTTCATCCCATTTGTTAATTTTAAAGTAATCTTTTATTTTAAAGTATGTTAAAGTCTTTGGGTTTAACACCCTAACCCTTTGTTTTTATATATATATATATATATATAAACATACATACATACATACATACATACATACATACATACATACATACATACATACATACATATGTTTCATAGGGCTAGAACTCACAATTTCCTAGTTTCTGCCTGTGCCTTAACCACAAGACCAAACTGTCTCTCTTAAATCTTAGAATAGCTTTTATCCAGCTGCTTTGTAGAACTGAACAATAAAACCCTGTCCCCTTTTTGTTTTATTTCTGAGAAATATCAAATCTTCTTAAATTCAAAAGGAACATAACACAAACTTTAATTAGAATTTCTTGTAATAATAGCCAATTAACTATGACCGTGTAACAGCATTAGTGCTAAAATAAAGTTTTACTAGAATCTGTCCAATTTAATGACTTTAAATTAAGTTTTTTTTATAGTCAGGAAACATTTGGCATCTTGCACAAATCCATGTTTTATTGCTGATAAGAGATTGTTACCCGATATTTCCCATATATAGTATATGTAAATTATATTTAAGTGCCCCATACTCAAATTTGCACATTATATAATGAACTTTTAGCTGTATTACCCACTCAATCTTTGCTGAAAGCTTTTTGTTTTGTCTCTTATTTTTTGTGTTTGTTTTTCTACCTGCCTTTATAATGTGCTCATACATTTTTAAGATTATATATTGTAGCTACTGTATGTTATATTGCTGTCAAGGACTTCTGTCTACACTGTTTGTAGAGTATGCACATTTAAACTAGCACCTTTTTATATATTCATAAATTCTAGATATTAGGATTTTCTATCTCGTGAACTTTTATAGGAAAACTTTAGTTATTTTCCCAAATAGGTCTTGATGCAAATTAATTTTAAAAAATGATTAGATTATGCATTCACTTCGTTGTTATGGTAAAACGTGTTCACTTATAGCTGCATCAATAAGAAAACTCATTACAAATAGTATATGATTATCTAAATCATTATAGTATTCATGTAACCAATTGGAAAGAGTGTAATATTATTTTTACAATTTTTCAGAAATGGGGAACAAGCTCCTACTTGAACTATGTCTTAAGTTCTATCATGGGTTATGGAATTGTGCGCTGATGAGCCAAGAAGTGGAGTGCTCAAGTGACTAAAGAAGATGGGTGCTAATGCTTCAAATTATCCTCATTCATGTTCCCCAAGGGTAGGGGGAAATTCTCAGGCACAACAGACATTCATAGGTAGGTATTACTTTTCTCCATTTTAAAAATTTACATTGCATATCCAGGCCATATGTTGTCTGTAATGATTGGGTATCATGTCTAACTCAAAGGCAGTCTTGATTTAATGTATATTAAGCAGCAGTTCATGTGCTAAATCTATCATAATACTGTGAGTTCTGATCCCTTGCAAAGGATATTTATGAACAGATGAGAGGAGATGGATAATTCTACCTCATTTGGTTAAATGTGAAAGTGCCCAAACACATTTTTCCCTATATCAAGAAACAATGTTAAAAAGAATGCATACTTTTGAAATAGATAAGTCTTGAACTTCTCTAATGAGCAGCTTTCAAAATGTTATTGGCTCAGAAAACTAACATTAAAAGTGTTCAGAATTTCAGAGCTAATTCTCGCAAGGCTTTTTAAAATTTCTCTCCAGACAAACTGGAGCAGACGGAGTGATATTTAACCACTGGAATTTTTGCTTCTATGGGTTTGAATGTTGATTTCAAATTTAGAATGATGTTAGAATTCTATTTTTTCAGGCTATGCTAGCAGTAAAAGTTTGATATAAGTACATTTTTAATGTAATGTAATGTTGTGAAGTTAGCAGATCTAATGGCAAGATTGCTGGAGATAAATCTTAAGCATTAATTAACTCTAAGCCCTGTCAAGGTTCCATTGAAACTTCAATTATTTTAATACCTGTATTTTGTAATAATAATTCTGTGGCCCCTTTGTTCACTTTCTTTGGAATATTTTAAAATCTTCTGTCTTAATCATGTTATGATTTTGTGATCATGGTTTAAAATGTTTAACAAAATGGATATTTTGGAATATATAGGTTTATGGGCCTTGCTAAGGTATTGAAGCTAAACACCAAAAAGGATTAAAAAAGTAAAATATGTTTGTTTTAATGCTGTATGTTTATATACTCATTTATAGTAAAACCATATTTTAATATATTAATTATTTTTTCTACCTATCTGTTGAATTTAATTTACATTTTCAGTTGAATTGTAACTAACTAACTCGACTCCATGACTAGATTAGCAAAAAGATTTAACATTTATGTTGAGAAAGTGTGCCTGAGGTCGTATAACACTTAATCTCTATGGTAATTTATAGGTTTAGGAGAGAGGAAGTTTGTGCAAGAAACCTTAAAAAGAGCATAACTATGTCATAGCCTAATATATTAAAATTCTGTGCATGTTTGGCCAGGTCTGTAATGCATTTGCAAAATTACAAAGGAGTCAACAAGGAAAAGTCAAGGGAAAATCTTCAAACTGGATGGTTTTAATGTAAATCAGACATTGCTGTAGTTAGAATAAATACAGTTAAATATACATCAGACTAGATAAAAATAAGACTAAAAATTAATATTTAGTTTTGCCACAGGGGCAGAAATATTTCAAGATGTTAGATGCTCAGCCATAGATATTATATGCCAAACTTTCAAGAAGATCAAATAAAAAGAAAGAATAATCAAGATTTGGAAAATAATGAGGGACGTGGGCAGAATTCAATAATTGTGTAAGATACTTTTGATATGTTTTTCCTTGCAAATCTTACAAGATATGTTAGTGTATTAGCTTTCCCCAACTGGCAAACAAGATTAGTCCACAAAAATGGAAGAATGAAAGACATGGGATAGACAAAAATAGTAAAACCACAGGAATGCAACTAGAACATATTCCAGATGAAAGATAAATGATCCAGGCCATTTTTTATATCTGTAAAAACAGAAAAAATGTTTCTTTTTTTAAAAAAAGATGTTTTTTAAAAGTCATATTTTGACTTAAAATCAGTTCCTAGAATACTGCCATCACTATTTTGTTTAAGAGAGGTAGAAAGGAAAAGAAATAGGGTAAATAAATATTTTATTTCTCAAAATCTCCATGTATGGTAAATTTGAGCTAAATAAAAGTTTGGGTTCTTGACAGTTGAAAACTGCCAGTACTGATTCCTATGTGTTTGTTGGTTTGGATAGATATGGGTAGCTTTTCCCCTAATTTTCTGCATGCAAAATTTTGTGAAATTTTCTTTATAACTACATTTTGCTAGTTTATTGTAAACTATTCTAAACATTTTCAGATGTTCCATATAATAGTTTAAAACTCCAATCAATGCATTTCACTGTTTACACCCTGCTTCTAGGCTTCAGGCAGTTTTTTTCCCCTTCTTCTTTCAGGGACATCATCCTATTCCCATCAAGGTTATGGCTGTGAATCTAAACTTTATAGCCTTGAGCATGGCCACGAGAAACCTCAAGATAAGAAAAAGAAAAGTTCTGGCCTTGCTACCCTCAAAAAGAAGTTTATTAAGCGCCGAAAGTCTAACCGGTCTGCTGATCACGCCAAGCAGATGCGCGAGCTCCTCTCCGGCTGGGATGTCAGGGATGTCAATGCGTTGGTGGAAGAGTATGAAGGAACTTCAGCCTTGAAAGAGCTTTCTCTGCAAGCTAGTTTGGCAAGGCCAGAAGCCAGGACGCTGCAGAAGGACATGGCTGAACTGTACGAGTTTAAATACTGCACCGATGTCGATCTAATATTTCAAGAAACTTGCTTCCCTGTGCATCGTGCAATTTTGGCTGCAAGGTGCCCATTTTTTAAGACCCTCCTTTCTTCCTCACCAGAATATGGTGCAGAGATTATAATGGATATCAACACAGCTGGCATCGACCTGCCCATGTTTTCTGCTTTATTACACTACCTATACACAGGTGAATTTGGGATGGAAGATTCGAGGTTTCAGAACGTGGACATTCTCATGCAGCTTAGTGAGGAATTTGGAACACCAAATTCTCTCGATGTTGACATGCGAGGGCTGTTGGATTACATGTGCTATTATGACGTGGTTCTCAGTTTTTCATCCGACTCTGAACTTGTTGAACCTTATGGCGGAAGTCAGAGCTGCTTAGATGAGCTCAGAGCACACAAAGCTATTATTTCATCGCGCTCACCTTTCTTCCGGCATCTGTTACAGAGGAGGATACGAACCGGAGAAGAAATTACAGATCGAACACTAAGGACTCCAACACGGATTATATTAGATGAGTCTATCATACCAAAAAAATATGTGAGGGTAATTTTAAACTGTATGTATACAGATTTGGTGGACCTCTCTATTTTGCACAGCAGTCCATCAGTAGGGAGCCTAAGTGAGGTCCAGGCTCTTGTAGCAGGAAAAACTAGCATGACAAAGGCTGAAGAAGCTATGGAACTGTACCACATAGCACTTTTCCTGGAATTCAGTATGCTCGCACAAGGTAAAAAATTATTTTATTCCTTTAATGTTTAAATCTGGATGGATTTTAAAAATTTCTTCTTCATAGTTCCTGCCCTTCTTTTTTAGGCGAGGTTTCTAAAATTATCCTGCTCTGGAATTATTATTAGCTTCATGTAATTTTAGTCAATTAACTATACATTTTTCAGAATACATTACTGAACAGAGCTATATTTAATGAGGTTTATTTGTGCACGCACGTTTGTGTATATGTGTATGTGTGTCCAAGTTGCAGATGGCTATAAATTATTTCAGGAAAAAAACTTGTTTTTGATGTATATGTGAGCTATACTAGTCACCATATTAGAGATATTCTTCCTTTTGTAAGTTATGGTCGACATTATAAATGATGTACTATTTTACAAAGAGCTGACTCCTAACTTGATTGATGTCTTCAACCGAAGATAACTGTATTAGGAGTAGTTACTTTATATAGGTAAAAATAAAAGTTCCCCTCGCACATATGTACTAGTCGTCAAAGAGCCAGCGCTGTCTGGAGACGTCTCCATGGTCATGTGTCCAGCATGACTAAACGCCAAAGGCACACGGAATGCTGTTACCTTCCCACCAAAGGTGGTTCCTATTTTTCTACTTGCATTTTTACGTGCTTTTGAACTGCTAGGTTGGCAGAAGCTGGGACAAGTAATGGGAGCTCACTCCATTACGCGGTGCTAGGGATTCGAACTGTCGAACTGCCGACCTTTCTGATCGACAAGCTCAGCATCTTAGCCACTGAGCCACCATGTCCCAACCTTCCTTTATATGGCAATATCTATATAAAGTTGATGTTTACAGTCAGATTATTGCTTATTCTTGCAAACCAACTGACCGCAGCTTTCTAGAGTTTCAGAGGTCTTTCACAATTTTATTTAGGAGATGTGGAAATTAAATATTGAATGTTTGATATTTATTTATTACTTAAGTAGAGCCTCTCCCAAATAACCAAGCAAGTAGCAGTTCTATGAAGGTTCACTACCTAACAAAGTATTTTCTTGCTAATTAATGTATTTATTTTAAAAGAGATTTGCTAGAAATCTGCTTTAGTTTAAAAAAAAAGGCATATTCCTGCATGGCTTCAATTTTGAAAACCTCTTATTGCTTCGCACATGAACCTATATTTCAACATAGATAATATAAATCAAAAGTATTTAGATGTTTCTGCATGGATTGGTTACAAAAATCCCTTCCAGGTGCACAGGAAGGAGATTTATACAAGCTACAGCATTGCAAAATAGATGCCACAAGTAAATTTGCATTTCTAGTACATGTATCTGTGAGGAAGCCCATTTGAATATAATATGTCTTCTGAATAACGTTGTGAAAAATTGCAAGAATAATGTACAGGGAATTCCTGTCCCAATTGTGATTTTAAGTCAGTGCAGCCGTAAAGCGAGTTGTCATGCGCCGATTTTACAACCATTTTTACCAGAATGATTAAGTGCATTATATAGTTAAGGGAATCTTGACTTTGTTTGTTGAAAATCTGCTGAAAACTCACAAGTCACAATAATGTTACCGCAAAACGTTGCAGTTATCATAAAAATGTGAGCAGGATGCCAACCAACCAGCGGTGGGATTCACTTACTTTCCCTACTGGTTCGCAAATGTGAGCCTGCTTGCTTCGCTTGCACGTGCCACCTTCTGCGAATGCACACCGCCTTCTGTGCATGTGTACTGTCTTCTGTCCATGCGCAGAAGGTCGTGCATTACGTTGGGGTGGGTGGGTGGAGCTTCCCACAGTTGCCGCTAACGGTTCTCCTAAACCGGAGAAAACTGGCTAAATACCACCTCTGCACCCAACCCAAATTAGGATCAAATGACTGTTGGGGTAGTGCAACACTTGTAACTGCAAGGACTAGTCATCAGTCAATTTTTTGAGTCTGTTGCAACTTTTAACTACTGTTAAAATGAACCAGCATAAGGCAAGGACAACCTGCACTTTACAGAAGTGGAAATATGTGACATTCAGTATCAGTTATGTTTCTGTATGGACTTCTGGTCACTCTCCTATTTAGTTATTTGAATTTCACTCAGATAATTATCTGTAAATGTCCAATGCATGAACAGTTAATGCTTATCATATGCTCAGATTTGAGTATTAAGTTTCATAGTGGTTTTTGAAACTATTCTGTATCATGCATGCAGGAAAGGGAAGTGTAATGAAGGAAAATGAACAGAGTAATATGCTCAGTGATTTATTTTTTTCTACACTTGTAATAACATACAGTATATATTTAAAAACTCATTGGTATACCACCTCAAGATTTATGAGGGGTCTCATTAAAAGAAAAGCAAGTCAAATACTAGTTTATGTATTTACTTCTATGTCATTTCTTCGATCTGTTCTAGTTTGAGCCTCTGACATGGTAACTATGGGCTAAATGGGAAGACCTGATGAAGGCCACAAGAAGGAAGTGATTTGTACTAGGAGGCCAGTAAACCTGTCACCCATTCCAGTCTAAATACAATACAATACAATAGCAGAGTTGGAAGGGACCTTGGAAGTCTTCTAGTCCAACCCCCTGCCTAGGCAGGAAACCATACATCGTTTCAGACAAATGGCTATCCAGCATCTTCTTAAAGACTTCCAGTCTTGGGGCATTCACAACTTCTGGAGGCAAGCTGTTCCACTGGTTAATTGTTCTAACTGCCAGAAAATTTCTCCTCAGTTCTAAGTTGCTTCTCTCCTTGATTTCCACCCATTGCTTCTTGTTCTACCCTCAGATGCCTTGGAAAATAGTTTGACTCCCTCTTCTTTCTGACAACCCCTGAGATATTGGAACACTGCTATCATGTCTCCCCTAGTCCTTCTTTTCATTAAACTAGACATACCCAATTCTTGCAACCGTTCTTCATATGTTTTAGGATCCAGTTCCCTCATCATCTTTGTTGCTCTTCTTTGGACTCTTTCTAGAGTCTCCACATCTTTTCTACATCGTGGCGATCAAAACTGAATGCAGTATTCCAAGTGTGGCCTTACCAAGGCATTATAAAGTGGTATTAACACTTCACGTGATCTTGATTCAATCCCTCTGTTTATGTAGCCTAGAACTGTGTTGGCTTTTTTGGCAACTGCTGCACACTGCTGGCTCATATTTAAATGGTTGTCCACTAGGACTCCAAGATCCCTCTCACAGTTACTACTATTGAGCAAGGTACCACCTATACTGTACCTGTGCATTTTTCCTGTAGAGTCGAGGGAAGGGTTACACATAGGTATAATCACAGCCTGATTGGTCCATAGACTGAGGGAATTTCTTAAATATTCCACCATTCCTTATTGGCTTCCAGTTTCCTCTCAGTCTTTTGGTCCAAGCCCTGCTTTGGCTCCTAGGTAGGAAATATTTAAAATTCATAAAAAATTCATTGGATATTAATTTGACTAATTGGTTATTGTAAAACGTTCAAAATTCTAAATTAACTGCGCTGCTGCTCCTAGAGACAGTCGTTTCTGTCTCGCGCGAGGTAAGAGAGCCAGTTGGGCAATTCCTTCCTACCTCGTGGGGCGAGGAGCCCTGACTGATTCCCGGGCCAATGGGGGTGTCGGGCTCCACAAAAAAGCCATAAAAGAGCAAGCAGAGAGTTGCGATCCAGGCACAACTCGGCTGAGGATGCCTCGTTAAGAAAAAGGCATGCAATGACTTTAAAGTGACCAGAGACTTTTTGGCGCCGGCAGCTGGTCGGAAGGACCCTAGCAAGCTGCGGACTTCAAAGAACAATTCGGTGGCTTTCCGATGCTCCAAAAGCTCTTAAAGCCCCAGCCTAACGTTTTAAAGTTACAGCTGGTGGGCTCCAGCCATGGTTATCGGAATCAAGGCGCAATCATAATCCTTCTCAGCGGCGCAATCGGAGCATTCAGTGGCCATTTTATCTGCCACATGGAGGCAGCCATTTTCCGACGCCTCGTGGTCTACCGCTTCAGAACGGATCGCGGCAATCAGCGGTTGAAGATCGCTCCCTGGGTCCGATCCATCCCTGGGTCAAGCATCTGTTGAATCGCAACTGGCCAAGTTCCCTGCAGGGCACATGAGTAATTGCCATGGCTGCAGCCAGGCCTGATCTTCCATAGGCCTCCTCTGAGACACAAAGCCACAATAGAGAAGGGAAATATGATAGACCCAGAACCAGGGCCACAGCTGCCAAGCCTTCAGCTGAACAACGGCCCTCCAGAGCCACGACTAGAGATGAATTGAGAAGACAAAGGGCTTTGGAGAAGACCATTGCTAGGGCAGAGAAACAGGCCCAGGGCACCAGGCCACCTTCTCCCAGTAGATCCAGGTCTTCCATCAGGCCAGCCCCTCTCCAATCTGGCTCTCCCCCCAGGGAATTTAGCTATAAACGTAGCCAGGGGGAGGTCTGGTAGGTCCTGTGGTCTGCCTGTGTTTTGCAGGTGTCATCCTTCGACTTCGAGGAAACTGGGAGCCAATAGGGAATGGTGGAATATTTAAGAAATTCCCTCAGTCTAAGGACCAATCAGGCTGTGACTATACCCTGTGTAACTCCTCCCTCTCCTCTACAGAAAAGACACGTTCAGATATGGACCAACGTTCTTTTCGTTTTTCTTGCCTAAATGTAGAAGCTTACTCTTTTCAACATTGAATTTCATTTTATTAGATAGTGCCCATAAATAAAGTTAAAGAAATAATATTTCAGGACCAGTTGAAAAAATGAGGTTGATGAATTTGCTTTTAAAATCAGTAGACAGTCCACATTGGACCTTTCTGTATTTATGAGAGTTTTTCCTTGGGGATACAGTCATGTCTTTTTTACGACTTTTGATAGCCTAAGAAGCATCCTTTAAACAACCTGATCCTCTTCATTTCCATATAGAGGCTTTCTGCTTTCCTAAAGGACAATGTATTTTTGTAAAAAGAAAAGAAAAAGCCCAGATTATGTAAAAATATAATTTGACATAATTTATTTGACATATTGAGGACATATTTGAGAAACTTAAGATCATTAAGAAGCTTATAAAACAGGCATTGGATTATTATAATTGAAAATGCAGAAAGAATAATGCATGCATATTTGTAAACTGGCCTTTTCAGCCAAGAAGTCCAGCATCTTAATCATTGAGCCACAGCACTGCGCTATAATAGTCAAAACCCTTAATTTATTGTTGTTTACATTTCTTCAAACGAAGATTTTTATTGGTTTTACAAAGAATTTCAGGAAAGGGGATAATGGATAAGGTTACAAATTTTGACAGCTACATTATGCAGGAAATGGCACTCCTCCCAATTCTCATAACTTTCACTTATTAATACATTAAGTAGTTACTACTTAGCAATATTTTGACAGCATATTTTAGCCTTTTATCTTCAAGTAATTTCAATCTATTTTATATCAAACAGAAAAAGTTCTCTGTATTGGCAATTGCATTGTTTTTCTAATTCACTTTTGTGATCTAAGTTTTCTCGGTGTTGCCTCTTCTCCCCCCACCAGCAAGGCTCCGGCACCTCCCGTGTCCTGTGTGTCCCATGTGGTATCATCAGTTTTATCTAGGAGGACTTTGTTTTTTTCCATGAAGGCCTCAGCCTCTATAGTTGTATTAATTCTAACTCTAGTGTCCTCCCAGAATATCAGCATACCTTCTGGCAGAAGCCATCTAAACCAAACCCCTTTCTGGTATAATTTCTTCGCTAAGAGCGAATATTTTTTTCTTTTATCTCTAACTTTCTTTGGGATTTGTTTCAAGATGACTATCTCTCTATCCTTGTATTTTAACACTTGCCCCCTTTGTACACTCAGAATCTCATCTCTTGTAGTCTTTCTAAGAAATTTAATGTGGACCTCCCTTGGAATATTGTGTGTTCTAGCGTAAGCTGAGTTAACTCTATAGACCAGGTCAATATCCCATCCCAGCTGTTGTCTGTCTTTTTTAATATATTCAGCCAATAATTTTGTCATAATTTCCCTCAAATCATCATCATCAGCCTCAATTACATTTTGAAATCTAAGGAAAAAAGACATCCTTTCAAACTCCATTTTTATCTGATGGTTCTCAAGTTCTTGATTTCCTCTCTGGACCCCCCTCACCTCCCCCCTCATCTCAGCCGTCCCCTCCTCCAAAACTTCCAGTCTTTGCGTATTTTGAGCCGTTCGGTTCTGATTTTCTCTGAGCTGTTCGTTCATTTCTTTTAGTTGATTCTTCAGTTCCTCCTGCCCCTTTAAAATCTTTTGGAGCATCTGTTGGGTTAGGTCCTCCTCCGGGGGCTTGGGCTGCAACAGAGATGTTAGTGTCTGTTGCCCGCTGGGGCTGGACGTTGAGGATGTTGGGGCAGAACCAGCAAAGCCTGGTTTCCCAGGTGGTGGTCTTTTTGGTGCCATTTTGGTAAAAAGAGCTCAGAAATGTCTGTGTCAATACAATGAGAAGGCGATTGTAAAAGTGGATAGCCAAGAGAGATCACGAGGCAGGCAGTCCAGACAAATAAAGACCTTTTCTAAAGTTCAAATCCAGGCAATAAAATCCATTGTTCCAAGTCCAGAGTATAGTGTATCAAGATATATCTCTGAGTGTCACGGAGACAAAGACAAAATGCCAGCAGTTTCTGTGGGTGGAGTCAAATTTCAGAGTACATGAAGACAACGGAAGTGTGCCATCTTGCCTTGCCAGCACTGGGATCAGAAGGCAACAAACCAAAAGTTTTCAAAGTTTTCAAAAAAGTCAGATCATCACCTCATTTTCACAATTGCAGTAGAGTATTCATCTGCTGCTTGCTATGAGTGTGATTTCATTCCGGGGGGGGGGAAATCCCCCTCCCTCCAGTCACACTTCCCAGGAACAGATTGAATGTTTTAAAAAGCTGGCAATCCTTTTTTTTTTAACAGTCAAAAAAGGGAACGGGGGGGGGGGATTTCCACCTCACCACATTGCAGCTGCAGCCTTCCAATCGTCAATTTCGCCCAGGTGTCTAGACGCGAAAGCGTGAGGAGTCCCCGCGCCTCCCCTTTCGCCTCCTGGTGCCTAGGGCAATGCAGGGAGCCACCGCTGACGCAGAGGACCCCCAGCTAGCCGCCCTCTCGGCAGGGGCCCCTACGAGGCTCCCTGTGCCCCCCCAATCAGGGGGAGCCCACCAAGAGCGCGCGAGGCGAGCGAAGCACACCCGTCGCGTTCTACAGCCAGAACCGGAAGTCCTGTTGTTTACATTTCTAATACAACCCCAAAAGTCTCTTGTAGCTGAGCTTTCACAATAAAACATAAACAAAACTGGAAAAACGAAAATATACTTATAGATGAAAATGTAATAAAGAAAATACTAGACTGCGCCAAAACGGACAGGTTAACAATGAAAATTAAGGATAAAGAGGACCAGAGTATTATTCAACAAGGGACTTATTTTAGAAATGGTTAGAAAACAGAAGAGGAAGTTACTAAATTTATAATTAAAGATGATTAACAAAATAGAGGTGTGTGTGTGTGTGTGTGTGTGTATGCATAACATTGTAAGCAATATTATCATTGGATTATATTTGATTGCAGATTAAATTGTATAGAGCGACTAGAAGTGAAGATTATTTTGTATATATTATGAGAATAATAGTGATAATTATGATATATAATATTAGGTATATTATGAAAGTTCCCATCAGAGGTTAAAAGAAATAAGAGAGCTTTTAAAAACAAATGGAATACAAAACCCTTGTAATAAAAATCCAGTGTAAATGTAAATCAAATCAGACTGCTTTCAGTACCCAGGGAAGAGTCTGTTCACCATCGACTTTCATATGGTGAAAATGAAAGTGATTCACAACCCCAAAATAAAGTAGTAAAAAATATGCAAAAAAAAAATAACATTAAAATCCAGCAAAGGATTAGAATAAATCAACATTCAGCCAGTCAATTAACAATTGAAGATAAAAGTCAAAAAGATCAATACAACTTTAAAATGTTCAGCCAAAATAGAGGCCAGGTCCTAAAAAAAAAAACACAGCCAAAAGGAAAAGATGGAAACCCAATCCTCCATCTGCTCCTACCAAGAATTGCAATTCAATTGAGATTCCTCTTCCCAGGTGAAAGGATCATCTGAGATGGTCATTTAAGGGTCATTAAGGGTCATTCCTAATTGTTCCCATTTAAATCGGGAGCACGCCACCAAAGAACCAACTTTAGTGGAAAAATCAGCTGTTTGTCAGGAGGAAAAAAAACACCTGGCCACTCAGCATGCCATTTTCAGACGATTCCATGAGCACAAAAATTATGTATGCTACCTAGCTTCCCTGCTTTGTGAGCTTATTCTAGCAGCTTCTCTACTTTCTGAGCTATTCCTTGCTTCTCACTGAAACTAATCCTGCCTACTTTTCCTCCAAGGTATGTATGCATTTGATTAAATTATGTATGCACTGGCCACAGGCCACACTGGGGGGAAAATCATTAAAAATTAATTTTAATTGAATTTATTAAAAGTAATGGCCTAAAAAAGGTATTCCATTTGTAAACTAGATTGATTTTCCCCCTCTGTTGAAACACACACAGACAAAATTTTATTTATTTATAATTCACATTTCTCAACTGCCTATCTCCCTCAACGAGGGAGTCTGGATAGTGTACAATAAAACATTGAAATATAAAACAATCTAAAAATTAAAATGTTAAATTTTGAGTTAAAAATTTTAAAATATTATAATTTTTTAAGAAGGTAAGAATAATTAACCTTGTTAAAAATTGGTTGACAAAGGCAAAGGGAGGCTCTTGTGGCTTTAAACCAACCCCATGACTGCTCTTCCTTTGGGTTTTCCACACAAGGGCACAGAACGGGGTGGGCTGCTACGGGTTCGCCCAGGTTCGCGAGAACCTGTAGCTAATGTTACAGCCAATTCAGAGAACCTCCAAATCCCAACCCTGGCTGGCCCCATCCTCCCCTCCCACCCCATCCCTCCCAAGAGTCTCCACACAGCCTGAAGGGCCTCCGGAGCCCGGGGCAGAATGTTTTCACTCTTCCAGAGGCTCAAGGAAAGCCTCTAGAGCCTGGGGAAGATGAAAACGCCCCCCCCCCTCGCTGTGGTGCAGGAGGCCAAGTAGGCCATGCCCACCTAGCAACTGGGTAGAGAACCCGTTGCTGAAATTTTTGAAGCCCACAGCCCCCAAGAGCACTCTACAAGCCTCTCAAAGCGCTGCATGCCTCCCCCCCCCTTTTTTTGCATGCAGAAAGTTTGGGAGTGCAAAAGCTTTTTTTTTTATTTGCCTCTTCAAAATCATAGTGCATCTTATACTCCAGTGCGTCTTTTAGTCCAAAAATACAGTATTTACAATTTTAGTCTATCTAGTCTGCATGCTATCCTTATTCTTTCTCATTTCCATTCAGGTAAGTGACTATGGAACTATTTGGTGCCCCTTGATCCAAGATGACCCACGGGTACCTGAAGAATCTGATTTTTCAGCGTTATTATTTGTGTCTGAAGGCTTCTGCATCCATTCCATAGCCCTTTGAAATCATGACAATATTGTAGTGCTTTTATTTCTACTCCCTTTAAGTTGGACTTCTGGTGGTTCTGTTTTCGTTGTCCATTGTTTCTGCCTTTACCTGCCCAGAGTTTTCTTGTTTTAATTTGTGACTTAAACCTTACTGCTAACAGATTGAAGATGGCCCAGAAACTGAGTTGGCAAGATTGTAGAGGTACAGATGGTGCCTCTGAAAGGTGGCATATAGCCCTCGGGAATTGAAATATTGTTGATTGGTTGCCTTCCAAGCGTATTCATGGTGCTTACCTTGATTTACAAAGACATATCCGCTCTGGGCCCAACTCGCCTGCCCTGCATTATTAGAACTTCAAAGGGACAACTTTTATAATCCTGCCACAAATGTATACTAACAAGGAGAATTCTGCTTTATCTTTCATAGAGCTACTACAAAGGAATACACTGCTCTTGGAGATGAGGCTTTCCCCCTTGTTCGTTACAGTTTAGAAGAGATTCAAAATATTAAATTTTTATCAGTGTTCTTGAGTGTCCTGCATTCAGTTGTAGTGATTATTCAATTTTTGGGAATGAATAGCGTATGTATATTTGTAAAATATAAACCAGGGAGAAATTTTATTTGCTATCGTCCTCAACAGTGTTAGGTTACTTCAAGAAAATAGACATCAAATATTATGTGGCGACCATCTCTTCTGGGGTGGAGAGGGGGGGGGGAGATTATGCTGAATTAAGTATCACATTAATGTTTGCATTGTTAGATCTTGCAGGCCATTGTCCTGCCCTGTTAGTGGAGTTCTTAAAGGTTCAGTATGAATGATTGTTCTGCTTCAGGTATTCATTTCATATGCCTTTGTACTGAGCAAATGTTTTCTTAGGAGGATGCCCAAGGTTAATACATAATAAAAAAAAGCAATCTGTAACCAAAATAGTTTATGAAAAGTTATAAATAATGAAATATTTTTTAAATGCAATTATAGATCTAAAAAGACTAAAATAATCCCTCATAATGAAAAAAAAAAGTTTTATTCATTTGCTTCTTCCTAGCAATTGGAATTGGGTTACTGAAAAAGTGAGAATTAATTAAAAGTTGTGAATATCTTGGAAGCAAAACTGGAATTTAGTGGAAAATCACAAGTGCTAATTTAAGAATTACTTCCTTGGCAATTGAAAGATAATGAATGAGCTAGACACTTGTCCCTTTCTGATTGTTAGGCTATGATTCAAAATATGATAGCCTTCTGAACTTTTTTGCATCTGGTTTATTTGTACTTCTTGATGTAGAGGAGACAAATTCCACTGAAGGAAAATGTTATCTGATCATATGTGTTGAACGTAGACTGAGTCAGGTCTAGACAAATCATACATAAGTTTACTTTGGCTTTGGTTTAATATGTTATACAAACCGAGTTCCAAAAAAAAGAGAAGAAAATGTGTGGTTTTAGTATTTTTTAGATATTGGATTTTATAAATGAAGACTTTAAATTTAAGTTTATATTACTGTTATACCATTATATACCAGTAGTAACTGAAGTTTTAACAGCATCTGTTCAGATTGGCATACTTTACGTGTGTTTTGCTATTCAATTTAAACATAATTTGGGACAGTGGTAGACAAAATAACTTTAAAGCTCTCCTGTCTAGAGGTACTCTTTGGAAAATACCTTATTTTATAACCTACAAATAACCTTCCTAAATGTTTCTATGAGATGCAACCACGAACACTGAGTCTTTCTAACTTTAGGAAGAAAACCGCATAAGCTTGCAAGCATAAACTTCTGTGTTTCATTTAAGATTGGAAATCACCTAAAAGAAAATGCAACACATTTTTTAAAAAGGGAAAGATTTGTGGTTTAAATATTTTGTTGACTTCTTCTCTAGAGAGATAAAATTGGAACTGCTATGGAAACCATGGTAGCAAACAAACTTAAAAGACTTGAAATTTGACCTTGGTCTTTGGTGTTCAAATAAATACATAAACAATGCTGAAAGCTTGTTGTGTTTCTTTAGCTCTGTTTTTCATCATCTTTGTTGCTTATCCTAGATGTATCCTCAGACTCTCTTTGGCTCTTCTTTTCCATTCCATCAAGCAGACACCAGAACAGTTTTTGGAAGGCTGTATTTTTGCCATTAAACATGTCTGCCATCTGTTAGGAAAAAAGGATGTCTCCTCCTAGACTACTCACTTTATCAGTTAGATTCCTACCTAAGAATCTGTTAAAAGTGGTGCCATTTGGGCAATTGATTTTGTAGTTCAGTGATGTGTTATATTTCTAGATTATTGTAAGGATTTAATCTTTTTTCTTAAGGAAAGGTTTTGAAGGTTTTGATCAGAAAGGACAGCAGTTCGGCAGTTTGAATCTCTAGCGCCACGTAACGGAATGAGCTCCCGGTACTTTCCCAGCTTCTGCCAACCTAGCAGTTCAAAAGCATGTAAAAATACAAGTAGAAAAATAGGGATCACCTTTCGTGGAAAGGTAACAGCGTTCCATGTGCCTTCGGTGTTTAGTCATACCAGCCACATGACTACGGAGACTTCTTCTTCTTCGGACAGCGGTAGCTCTTTGGCTTTGAAGTGGAGATGCGCACCGTCCCCTAGAGTCGGGAACAACTAGCACATCTGTGCGAGGAGAACCTTTACAATACAATACAATACAATAGCAGAGTTAGAAGGGACCTTGGAGGTCTTCTAGTCCAACCCCCTGCCTAGGCAGGAAACCCTACACTGTTTCAGACAAATGGCTATCCAACATCTTCTTAAAGACTTCCAGTCTTGGGGCATTCACAACTTCTGAAGGCAAGCTGTTCCACTGATTAATTGTTCAAACTGTCAGGAAATTTCTCCTTAGTTCTAGGTTGCTTCTTGATTAGTTTCCACCCATTGCTTCTTGTTCTACCATCAGGTGCCCTGGAGACTAGTTTGACTCCCTCTTTGTGGCAACCCCTGAGATATTGGAACACTGCTATCATGTCTCCCCTAGTCCTTCTTTTCATTAAACTAGACCTACCCAGTTCCTGTAACCGTTCTTCATATGTTTTAGTCTCCAGTCCCCTAATCATCTTTGTTGCTCTTCTCTGCACTCTTCTAGAGTCTCCACATCTTTTCTACCTTGTGGCGACCAAAACTGAATGCATTATTCCAAGTGTGACCTTACCAAGGCATTATAAAGTGGTATTAATCTTGATCTTGATTCAATCCCTCTGTTTATATAGTCTAGAACTGTGTTGGCTTTTTTGGCAGCTGCTGCACACTGCTGGCTCATATTTAAATGGTTGTCCACAGGACTCCAAGATCCCCCTCACAGTTACTATTGAGCAAGGTACCACCTATAATGTACCTGTGCATTTCGTTTTTCTTGCCTAAATTTAGAACCTTACTCTTTTCACCATTGAATTTCATTTTATTAGATAATGCCCAATGTTCAAGTTTGTCAAGATCCTTCTGTATCTTAAGCCTGTTTTCTGGAGTGTTGGCTATTCCTGCCAGCTTGGTGTCATCTGCAAATTATCTTATCCTTAAACACTCCAGAAATAAAGGAAAAAGAGAAGAGACTAATCCAGCATCCTGAAGAGGATTTCTGAAGAGTAGGTCCCATTACTAAGAAACAATATCTCCGAATTTCAGCTCACCTCATTTCATGAAAGCAATGGTGCCAGATGGGCAGGTTGATGCCATTTGAATGTAAAGTCAAGTCATTTGAAAGTCTATAGTTACAACCATCATTTTGAATTACAACCAAAAACATATTGATAGCCAAAATGGCACAATATCAAAGTAATATGATAATATGCATCACCAAGTAGGCCATTACATTTTGTACCAGGTGGACTTTCCTAATGGTCTTCAGAGGCAGCTCTGTGTGGAGATAACAGCAGTAGTCCAGTGAAGAGGTGATGAGGGCATGAGTTCCTGTTTGCAAGATCCTTCTATTTCATGTTGGGCCAAAAATAGCACTACTTCATATCACTTTCTTTAACTAGCAGTTGGTGCTTACGGCACATTAAATTTAATTCTGGAGATATCAGATAGATGATAGATAGATAGATGATAGATAGATAGATAGATAGATAGATAGATAGATAGATAGATAGATAGATAGATAGATAGATGATAGATAGATGATAGATAGATAGATAGATAGATAGATAGATAGATAGATAGATGATAGATAGATGATGATAGATAGATAGATAGATAGATAGATAGATAGATAGATAGATAGATAGATAGATAGATAGATAGATGTTAGAACTAGTATGCAATGTCAAGCCTTTTTTATTAATTTGGCCTTAAAAAATTTTAAATTGATGAATATAACCACATCTGGAGGCAGTGAATTCTGAATAAGAATTTTCAAAGTAACCTTAGATTAGTACAATACTGCAAAAAAGGTGATCTTTTATCAATTTAGTACTTTTAGTTCAAGTATATGTTTAACGTTGTCTATTTATTGTTTCCCTAATAGCAATAAAGGATCACATATTTTGTTGTGTGTAATGTTTTATTCAGATGGTATACCTCTGGCATTTCAAGAAGCTGCCAATCATAGTTTCCCAGATGACCTTAAAGTCAAGAGAACCCGTGAAGCATGTTCAAGTAATGCTAAGGGAAACAGCAATATTGAAAATAATTTAGTTTATAATTTAACTTAGAGTAGCATTTTAGTTGAAGATCTTTGCTCAGAATATCATCTCAGTTCTAATTTTGCAGGTGTTCTGAATATTTATGTAGTCGTCAGATGGCTTCTTTTATAAAAACAAGCAGTTCTAAATCAGTGGTTTTAGTACATCAGTCATGCTTCTTAGACTAACAATCTTGGAAATTTGAAATTAGTCTACAAATAGTAACAATTGAGATTATTGTAAATACGCATTTATTCCATTCTTATTTTTTTCACTTGTTAGATATTTGTTTAAAAATACAGATCAACATGATGGGAATGGCAGGATTTTGGTTTTAGTTCTATAAAACAACCAAATAAATAAATAAAATACAAAGTTCACTGATTTGCTAAAGAAGAAGGAATGTTTTAACTGGAATAGTCAATCCAATATGAAACTGCTTATGCGAATAAACAGTTGATTTCATACAAAGCTAATTCCAGGGTACTGCATTCAGAAGAAGAGGAAGGTTATTCTGTAAAAGTAATGACAATTGGGGGAAAACATGGTGTGAAACTGTGGACTTGACCCATTGAGAACTCTGAACATATCAGGGGGTCACATGTTTTTGTTTTGTGGCAGTTGCGTGATGGTCTGAGAGTAGAGGATATTACCATCAACTTCCGGCATAGTCAGATCGTTTGCTGCTTTTCATGTTGCTGGTGCTGTCTCCCCTCTTAAAGAATAGCACCCACTTGATTGGTCTACTTCAGATACTAATGGACCCTGAAGTTCCAGAAGTAGCTTGGTTGTTTTTTTTTCTCCTGAGAATCTGATAGGGATTCAGTTGAGTCACTTGGTGCTGTCTGGAATGGGTGTTGTCAAAGGCCCTGGATCACATTGCTTCTGTGCAATCTCATTCTGCATTAATCCTGTGGTCACACAATCGGCATTTGCAACCTTCGCTACCAACGGTCACTGAAGGAGACAGCAGGAAGTAGCAATCACGTGATTGTTGGATGCTGCAACCATGCGGGATTTGCCTAACAATGGCAACTGGGATTACCACTCTAGGTCGGCATGGTCATGTAACACATACCTTACAAGCAGTGACGTGCAGTGAGGTTTATGGCTGGTGAGGCTGCTAACGTCATCAGGAAGGCGGGGAATGGGACCACGTGTGCAGGAGACTGAGGCTGGAATTCCTGGCCCAAATTATCATTGGTTAGTGAGGACTTCCTGTATATTTTTGAAAAGCATAGATGCAAGTGTTAAAGAAGACGTTCTAATTCACACTACATCCTTTGGAAGCTCTTGCTTTCTTCCTGTGTCAGAATTTTTATCAATGTATTTCTCGATACCGAAGATAGGAGGTAAATTATATATAGGCACCATTTGCTTCTGCTTATCATCCTTGTTGAACCTGTGGAAGTTCAGTGGAAGTAAATTTTCTCATAAGGCCTGTACCTGCCTGTGGAGATACTGGTCATGCTTGAGAATACAAGGTAAAATTCTCTCAGATTATTTTTTAATGAATTTAACTACCTGACTGGCAAATTATTTTTGGAAACACTGTCATGGTATCTTTTCTTGCCAGTAATATACCTGACCAGTCAGGATTTTGCACATAGCAAAAATCAGTAGAGTAGTATTATATACACAAGAGAACAGTGTAGCAAATCAAAGGCAGATCTGCCTATATCAATTGACTTTCTAATCAAAACCTATCATAATATTAAATTTTCTTCATAATATGTTTCTTTGTAATTGTTTTATATCTGTATGGTATGATTACGGCTTGCTGTGTAGAGATACTGTTTTAATTTCACAATTTAAGGCTGTTCGTGTTTAAAAGCAAAACATCTATAACTTTGCTTTCTATCTATCTGGGATGATTGTTCTCAGTTTATGTCTATTCGTGCATTTTGTTTTTCCTTTGTCATTTCTTGGTATCATGGCTCAGGAATCTGTTTGGATTTGCTAAGAATCTCTGAACCAGAGGCATTTCCTTATTTGTATTTACATGTGCAAGTTCAATTATGTGAATGAATGGCAGGATACCGGGTAACTCAGCTTTTCTTCCATTTTCAGTGAAGTTTTCTGCAGATGTTGAGTAATGCAAGAAATTGGATAAGAAATTGTTCTAAACTGTGCAATCTTAAGGATGTTCATCCCAAAGGTGTTTTTTTCAAGAGGCAACTGGACTTTCTGAAGACTTTTCACTTCTCGTCCAAGAAGCTGAAGAAGTTTCTTGAATGAAAAGAAAAACCAGAAAGTTGTTACCTCTTTTTTAAAAAAGCACCTTTGAGACAACCATGAACTGGATGACTGAGAATGTCCAAAGACTTAAGGATGTTTAGACAAAGTACCGGTAAGTCCTCTTAATTTCAATCAGTTATACAGTATGCATTTAGCATTATATCCTTAAGTATTCCCTTGAGAAGTTCATTTCAATGTTTTGTTCTTATACATAGCATAAGAACTTCAAAACAAGATGGGTGGCAAATTAATTTACACACACACACACACACACACACACCACCCTTCAGCGTTATTCAGTATATTTCACCAATACCCTATCACTGTGATGGCGAACCTATGGCGAGTGTGCCACAGGTGGTATGTGGAGCCATTTCTGAGGGCATGCAAGGTGTTGCCTTGTCAGTTCCAGCGCGCATGCTCGCACTGGCCAGCTGATTTTCGGCCTTGATTTTCAATGGTTTTTTTCTATGGTATTCACATGGAAACAAGGATTATACAGTTTCTCATTCGTCGTCTTCCTCCTCCTCTTCTTCTTCATCTTCCTCATCTTCTTCGGAGGCTTTACTGAAACCTTCAGAGGGTGAAAAACAGCCCAACGCGTAAACCGGAAGTTCTGGAATGGACTTCCAGTTTGCGCGCTTGGTTGTTTTTCACCCTCCGGAGGCTTCACGGAAGTCTCCTGAAGCCTCCGGAGGGAGAAAAATAGCCCGATGGGCAACCCGGATGTCCGTTCCCAAACTTCTGGTATGTGTGTTGGGCCATTTTTCGCCCTCCTCGGGCTCCTAGAAAGCCTCTGGAGCCTGGGGAGGCTGAAAAATGGACCTACTAGGCCCAAAGGAAGTCAGAAAATGAGCCATTTCCAACCTCTTGGGGCCTCCCGGGTGGGGCAGGGAAGGCCACTTTTGCCCTCCCTAGCCTCCAAAAAAGCTGCCCGCACTTGTGTGGGCAGCGCGGGGGGGTGTCTCACATGTATGCGCAGGGGGCACGGCGCTGGGGGAGCATTAAATTATAGCGCGCACGCGTGCTTTTGGCACCCAAGGCGAAAAAAGTTCGCCATCACTGCCCTGTCACAAGCAAATGATTCTTAATACTTAACATTATATAAAGAAAAATAATTGAAAATCTCAATGGTAAATATAAAAACTAGGTAACAGTAAAATAACAACTCAAATATTAAATATTATAAAAGCAAAAGAGATAGCTCAATCTGATTATTTTTTTAAAATTTTATTTCATTTACTGTATGCTGCCCATCTCACTAACAAACAGGCTTTGCACACTCTTCACAACAGTTCTGTTTTCAGCATCTTTTTTTCACTCAGTCAAGGAAGGACTGGCTTGACCTTGGGACTATTTTGGAGTACTGGTTCTGCTCCCAAGAAGCAGACACTTCTGTCCTCAACTCCTGTTGACTTCTGAAAGCAAACTTTAGTAAAATATTCTTCATTGTGACATAATAGGTTGACTCTGGTCAGACAATGGCCCTGTAGATACTATTTAGGTACTCAAGTCAGTTATGACCATAGCTTGATCTGTAAAGGGATGTATTTGCATTATGCTGTATTGTTGACCCTTTATTCGAACATGGCTTGCTACTTATTGGCAGAGTCCTGTATGTGTTGTACATTCACACTTGTGCAAAATAGTGCAGCAGAGCAAGGATTTATGTACATGAATTATTGGGTCAGACAGCGGGTCCAAATAATTATGGTAAAGATTGTCACAGTTACTAGATCCTTCTTTGGAAGAAATCCTAAAAATACTGTGTGTCATGAGATTATTATGTTCCAGAATAGCAGCAATAGTATATAAATTATAGTTTTAAGTGCCAGTTTTCTGACTCCTCACCACAACTTAGTAATTCTGTTCATATTTTCCATTCTATTGAGGGATGCAGATAAAAATATTTTTAACACATTTAAGTTAATTTAACTTGTATCTGGAACATTTCTTTCAACATTATTTCATTCTTAAAACCAAAATTTGAATTATCTTGTCATATTCGATCCGAAGAACGCCTGGAACATCTGATCAAGGAAATCAAAGAAGAAAGTGAGAATTTTGGGCTCTTTCTGAACATCAAAAACACCAAGCTCATGACCATTGCAAGGAATGGGAACATCAGAACAGAACTTGGTAGTGAAGAAATAAAGGGGGGGGGGGTGGATCACTTTCCTAGGATCGCTCCAAGCGGTGAATGCATCCGAGAAATAAAACACTGGATTGCACTGAGTTGCACAGCAATGATGAACCTGAGCAGACTATGGAAGAGCAAGAACATCAGCCTGGCAATCCAATGTAGGTTAGTCTGCTCCATTGTGTTCTCCATTGCTGTCTATGATTGTGAAAGTTGGACAGACAAGACAGGAAGAAAATCAACTTGTTTGAGCTGTGGTGCTGGAGAAAGTTCCTGCATCTTTCTTGGACCGCAAAGGTGACTTAACAAGCACATGCTGGAGAGCATGACAACAGACATGACACTGGAAGGCAAAATCACAAAACTGTGTCCCACTTATTTTGGCCATGTCATGCGAGAGAATTCACTGGAGAAAGCAATTATGTTTGGAAGAGTTAGTGGTAAAAGGAAACCAGGCCACCAAAGGACATAGTGACTGGACACCATCCAAGCTGATATCAGTCAGAGTATAGAAAAATTCAAAGAAGTAGTGCAAGTTTGGAAGATGTGGGGAGACCTGGTCCATAGAACCACCAAGAGTCATACATGACTGAATGGATGACATCATCATGACACATTCTATTATATTGCAAATTTTCACCCATAGAAGAGAATCTTAAAACTATTTCTGTTTTGTAATTCAAGATGATCTTCTAGTGGTAATACCATAACCTCTCTAAATTGTCCATGCTTTCTATAGGCATTGGAATCAGCAATAGGGTATTTCTTAAACTAATAATTGGCAGATTATGAAGCCAAATGTCAAAGAATAATTATTGGCAGACAAGCAGTCTTCTCTTATTCTTTTCCCTTATTGATCCTTTCTGTCTCATTCAATCTTGATAGCATGTAATTAAAAAAGAAAAACAAAAGTATGCATTACAATCATTGAGAACAGGATAGCCTTTTGTTAATGCTTCGAAGAGAATAAAAATAAATAAAGAGCAAAGCTTAAGCAAAATGAATACATGTTTTTTAAAGGTATCATACTTATTGGCCAAATTGCAATAGCCTATTTTCATGGTATGAAAATTAATTGCCCATTTGGGTGGACTATAAATATTTGAAAAATGATCAATTTATGACCTTACATAAGCCTAAATCTTTTATTTATGGGTTTCGTTTACACATAAAATTCAACAAATAATAGTAACCCATTAAAAGTTTAATCTCATTCAGTCTTCATTTCAATTAAAGTTAAAAGTAATGTTAACATGATTGGAAATGACACCACTGTTTATAGTTAATCCTTTTCAGAAAAAGCCATGTTTTACCTGTCTTTGGAAGATCATAAGAGCAGACACCATCCTTGGCCCAAGAGAAAATTATATTCAAAAGGAAGGGAAGACTATGTATGCGATTTAATTAAAATCCTGATTTTTTTGTCAGTAGAAATCAGCAATCAGATTAAAATAGTAGATTCATATCATAACCATGTTTCCTTGAAAATAAGATTGGGTCTTATTTTCTTTTGTCCCCCAAAATAAACGCTTGGCCTTATTTTCAGGGAGATCTTATTATTTTTGAGGTGCAGGAGGCGGCGAGAGTGGTCACCTCATGGCTGCTGCTGTTTTGCAATATTTTCGGGGAGGGCTTATTTTAGCACATGCACTCAAAAGTCCGATTGGGCTTATTATCTAGGGAGGTCTTATTTTCAGGGAAACAGGGTATAACGGCTCAAATTCTTTTTAGTATCCCAAACATTTAAAAATGAAATGAAAAATGAACTTAATCATTATTTAAGATATTCAAAAGGCAGCTACTGATAATATTTTCCCACTACATACTGTACATGCTTCCTTTAAGTTGTTAAGAATTTTATTTGCAGATACTTTTATTTGTATTCAATTATCATTAGCACCCAAACAATTTTATCTCTCAAGGCCAAAAACGCCCTCCCTAATTTTGTACATGCCCTTTTTCTTCTACTACCAGTTTACAGTAAATAACCAAAGCTTAGTAGGCTTTGAGACAAATTATGTATCTAGTTTATGGTTTGGCATCATCTGCTATTCTTTCTTCATATACCATTCTCGATCAAAAGATGGTATATGAAAAAAGAATAGCAGATGGTGCCAATTTTTATGTATGCATTACACTTACATAAAAACAGATTATGCCTGAATGAAAGTAGTGCTTTCCAAGCAGTTGTGTAATTGAAGACCAGTAGAGCCTGAATAGTGAAATAATAAACAATTCAGGGATTGAAAAGCCATTGCTGTTCTCATTTTTGTTCACTTAGGCTCAAGCTGTTGTTTCTGACTTATTTGTGCTACTTTTGATGTTCAGCAGTATGATGTAGAATAAATATATTTGTGTGCTAGAGTCAAGGATTTGGCCTGTTACACCGTTAAGCTATAATTGACATTTCAAAGGAATTGAACTCCAGCAGAAAGCCATTTGAAAGCAGTGACCTATTCCCCCCCCAAAAAAAATACAGCCTATTTGTTTTCCAGGAATGCAGGGTCTCAAACAAATACTAATGAACATTGGCAGATTTTGTCCCTGCTTGCAAATTCTGGTATTGCTTTTTCTACCCACTTTTAACACACATTCTGAATAGCTCTTCTCCTAGTTTTAGTTTGGTTTCATAGTGCTGTGTCTTTCACCCTAGAGCTGTGTCTTTACATCCTAGAATCATAGAGTTTGAAAGAGCCATTTGGATTTCCGTATCGACACCCCGCCTCCACCAGTGCAGGAATCTATACTAAAGCATGTCTCATAGATGACCATCTAGGTTCCTTTTTCCATTATATTTCTGGATCATTGGTTCCACTGTTGAATTCTTCCTGGTATTGGGAAGGGTTTTTGTTTTTAACATTCAATCAGAATCTATCTTTCTGTAATTTGATTTCATTATTCTATGTCCTGCAATTTTGAAGGGAAAAAAAATGTTGCACAGCATTACCAATAACTGCCCTGTTCCTGTCCCAAAATGCTAATTCTCAACATTGAAAGATTTCCCACCTTCACAAAAGGTATATGTATATATAGGTGAAACTTGAAAAATTAGAATATCGTGCAAAAGTTCATTTATTTCAGTAATGCAACTTAAAAGGTGAAACTAATATATGGAGATAGACACATTACATGCAAAGCAAGATAGTTCAAGCCGTGATTTGTCATAATTGTGATGATTATCACTTATAGCTCATGAAAACCCCAAATCCACAATCTCAGAAAATTAGAATATTACATGCAATCAATAAAACAAGGATTGTACATAGAACAATATCGGACCTCTGAAAAGTGTAAGCATGCATATGTACTCAGTACTTGGTTTGGGCCCCTTTTGCAGCAATTACTGCCTCAATGCGGTGTGGCCTGGAAGCTATCAGCCTGTGGCACTGCTGAGGTGTTATGGAAGACCAGGATGCTTCAATAGCGGCCTTCAGCTCTTCTGCATTGTTCGGTCTCATGCCTCTCATCTTTCTCTTGGCAATGCCCCATAGATTCTCTGTGGGGTTCAGGTCAGGCGAGTTTGCAGGCCAATCAAGCATAGCAATCCCACGGTTATTGAACCAGGTTTTGGTGCTTTTGGCAGTGTGGGCAGGTGCCAAGTCCTGCTGGAAAATGAAGTCAGCATCCCCATAAAGCTTGTCTGCAGAAGGAAGCATAAAGCTCGTCTGCGGAAGAAAGCATGAAGTGCTCCAAAATCTCCTGATAGACAGCTGTCTTCACCCTGGACTTAATGAAGCACAGTGGACCAACACCAGCAGATGACATGGCTCCCCAAATCAACACGGACTGTGGAAACTTCACACTGGACTTCAAACATCTTGCAATGTGTGCCTCTCCATTCTTCCTCCATACTCTGGGTCCTTGGTTTCCAAATGAGATGCAAAAGTTGCTCTCATCAGAAAAGAGGACTTTGAACCACTGAGCAACAGACCAGGTCTGTTTTTCTTTAGCCCAGGTAAGACGCTTCTGACGTTGTTTGTTGTTCAGGAGCAGCTTGACAAGAGGAATATAACAAAGCCCATGTCCAGGATCTGTCTGTGTGTGGTGGCTCTTGATGCACTGACTCCAGCCTTAGTCCACGCCTTGTGAAAGTTCCCAACACTTTTGAATGGCCTTCTCCTGACAGTCCTCTCCAGGTTGCGGTTATCCTTGCTGCTTGTGCACCTTTTTCTTCCACACTTTTCCCTTCCACATAACTTTCTATTAATGTGCTTTGATAAAGCTCTTTGGGAACATCCAACTTCTTTTGCAATTACCTTTTGAGACTTTTCCTCCTTATGGAGAGTGTCAATGATGGTTTGCTGCACAACTGTCAGGTCAGCAGTCTTTCCCATGATTTTGATTCCTACTGAACCAGACTGAGAGACCATTTAAAGGCTCACCTTTGCAGGTGTTATGGCTTAATTAGCTGATTAGAGGGACACTTTGAGCCTAGAATATTGCACCTTTTCACAATATTCTAATTTTCTGAGATTGTGGATTTGGGGTTTTCATGAGCTGTAAGCCATAATCCTCAAATGACAAATCACGGCTTGAACTATCTTGCTTTGCATGTAATGAATCTATCTCATATATTAGTTTCACCTTTTAAGTTGCATTACTGAAATAAATGAACTTTTGCACAATATTCTAATTTTTCGAGTTTCACCTGTATGTTGCAAACTGTTCTTATAACCAAAAATATGTAAGCCCAACATACTACTTTGTCCAATTCCTAACTTAGAACATAGCCAAAGAACTCACAAAACAGCTTGGACTTCTCATAGAGGGGAGCTAATATTCTATCAAATCTCCATTATAGTGCCTCCAGAAAATCAAAGACCCAAGAATAGATGAAATTATGATTCCATTTGATGACATAGCCCTCTTCATGTTCATAGATCCAAAACTAGTGAAAGAATCCATTACAGCTGTACTGCAAAAAGTGGGGAACAGGTGAAAAGTGGTCTGCTAACTTTTAATAGAACTCAACCAGCTGTGAAAAATACATTTCTGCAGCTTGACAAGCTTATTTATTAAAGGTCTGTTGGGGCCTGGCATATTTCTGTATTCTGCACTGGCTTAATTTGTGTAGAACGCAATCTGTCTAATCTGAAGGATTAGACTGGATTTGATTTGAAGCTCACAAGTCTTCATATTTTCTTTCCTCTAGGATGCTGATAACACATTGGTAAAAACAGAATTAAAAATAATGCACTATATTGTTTTGGGGGATGATTTGAATTGAAATTTAAATGCTGAAATGTGTTTGTACTATATGTACAAAATATTTTGTGATTTTGGCTAGCCTTGATCTAATCCACTGGTTCTCCCCAGTTGGTGGAGACAGCAGCCAGGATGGGATAGTGATATCACTGGTGACTCCTCCCAGCTTTAGACTCAGTCCGATCAAGACTGGACGCATAAATTAGCTCTCCTCTAAATTAGCATAGGGATGCCCGGAAAATAGCAAAGGACTGGCCCGCGATGCCTCTGCCTGACAAAAATGGAGCTTGTGATGGCTGCAGGTGGCTCTCCCGAGTTCCATTTTCACTGGCAGAGAGTTTCATGAGGCCATCACAGCTGAAAACTGAGCTCAGGAGCTCATTTTCATTAGCAGAGCTTTCAGGCCACCCTGATATGAGTAACATCAAGCTGGCCATGCCCACCGTGGCCTCCGAGATCAAACACAACCCTGATGTGGCCCTCAAATGAAATCAAGTTTGACACCTCTGATGTAATTAATAGGAAAGGTTTTAAAACAAAATGTAAGGTTTTGACTGAGGGATGCAGAAGAGACTTTTGAAGGATTACAGATGATTAACCTAAATTTGTATCTACTTCTAAATAATTTTGAAGACTGTACATTTACATAGATTTGGTATAGAATTTAAAAAATATTCATGTTCATCTGTTCTCTGTGTAAAGCTATTGCCTGAAAAGTTTTGGTAAATATCTTTTAGGAATCATTACTGTACTGTATAAGGAATAATTTCAAGAGCCCATTGTATTCTATTTCCATTTTCAGAAAAGAGGGGGGGATTCTGTGCTGCCTTAGATCTTTATTTATTCCCAACACTTTTGTGTTCTCTATTTAAAGAATTCTACATTCACTACATCAAACTGATTTATTATTTGTCGGCTTATATAAGCTATGTCAATCATAATTGAATTCTTTTGAATATATGAATCAACTGTACATTGATTCATACCTCACTGTTTTCTGGGCCATTGTAACTTTGAATGGTTACAAACAAATAGTTTTAAGTCAAGGATTACCTATATTGTAAACTATATTAACAGAATCCTGAAGGTCTGAAAGTACAAACTTTCTGTGATTACCTTTAATTGCTTGATTTATTAGGATTTCCTCAGTTTCTTTCTCTGACTGTTAAGAAACTGGGGGCTGCTACATCTCTCGTCTGATTGTGTCCTAGGCAGCATCCCTTGTTCTCCAAAGCCATCCACAAATCCCATTACAAAAAGAAAGAACAGTATGTGAACCCAACGTCCTTTTGAAGGCGCCAACTGTGGTTCGAGGAAGATGGCTATTCCTTTGTTTCCCAGAGCACCAAACCCACCACTGCCTTATGGTCTCCTCACAAGAAACAGCTGTATGGAACAGTCTCAAATTGGGCAATCTCAAATCCTCCCCTTGTCTGGAGAGGAATTCCGAAGAGCCTATCTATTTACCAGCTCTTCATTCTATTGCAGTCAATAGCTCCACTCCTTCAGTTCACCATGTCTTCCCTGGAAGTCTCCCTAGCCCAGGGGTTTCATTGAGGACCGCATCAGGGTTGTGTTTGACCTTGGGGGGCGGGGCGCACTCCTATCGAGGGTGCTGGTGCTGGCCTGTGCGCTCTGTCAGCAAAAACAGACTCCCGAGCTCCATTTTCGGTTTCTAATCCATTTTCGGCCCTCCCGAGCTCCATTTACACTGGCAGAGGGTTGCAGGAGGCTGTGGCAGCCAAAAATGGAGTTCGGGAACCCGTTTTCGCTGGCAGAAGCATTACAGGCCAGTCCTTTGCTGTTTTCAGGCGGTCCCGCAGGCCAGATCTAAGTACCCCATGGGCCGGATACAGCCCCCGGACCTTGTGTTTGTCACCCTGCCCTAGCCAGTTAAACTTCTGCTCTTGTGAAGCAGTGAAAGGGGAGAAGATACTGTGAGGAAAGTACAGGCAGTCCTCCACTTACAACAATAACGGAGCCTGGAATTTCCTTCATATGCTATGACGGTTATAAGTCAAGGCACCCATGTGACTGAACTGAAGAATTTGCCATTCTTAAGCAAATCCGTTGTCTGCAATACTGTAAGTTGTTTTTGCCAAAACCCAGGCAAAAACATTATAAACCTTGGTTGTGTGAACAGGACTCTGAAAATGGCTGTAAATATGAGCCAGTTGCTGAATGCCCCAAATGTGATCATCTGAGCTTGGGGGAAGAATCTCAAATCCAGGCTGTAATTACATTTTGAGGGTTCTGTTGTACTTTCTGACTGTTGCTTAGTGAACGGTTGTAAGCTGAAGCCTACTTGTAAGTTTTCAGTTGAATGGCATTATTCAAATCAAATTGAAACATAAGGAATTTGCAATAGCCTTGGGTCTGCCTTATCATCTAATTCCACACCAGCCTGTTGTAAATCTTACCAGAACATTCCCTTGGCAACCTATAAATCTGTCCTCAAGATGCCAATGAAGGATATCTTCCTTCTAGCATTTGGCACCCTAAATTGTCCTCTCCTTTTGACTTGGTTTTTTTCCCCCTGACTAAGACAATTGTTTCCTTTGAAGATAGTCGACAGCAAAATGATAAGAGGTAATCTGGGATTTATTAGTTGGTTACTTGTGTATATTTATCCATGCACCATTTCCCCCTTTGCTGAAATGTATAAATATCAGTGCATCTTTTTCAGTGGTGGGTTCCTCCCGGATCGCACCGGATCGCGCGCGCTCCCTTTCAGCGCTCCACCTGGCTTGCGCGCTCCCTTTCAGCGCTCCACCTGGCTTGCGCGCTCCCTTTCAGCGCTCCACCTGGCTCTCGCGCTCCCTTCCGGCGCTGAAACCGGAAGTACAGTTTTGCCCGGCCCTGGCGAAGCAACGACGCCTGTCTGCGCTCCACCAGCTCGGCTGGGAACGGAGATGTTTCCTCAGCGGAGCGGAGCGCCTGAAAAGTTTCAGCGCCGGAAGGGAGCGCGAGAGCCAGGTGGAGCGCTGAAAGGGAGCGCGCAAGCCAGGTGGAGCGCTGAAAGGGAGCGCGCAAGCCAGGTGGAGCGCTGAAAGGGAGCGCGCAAGCCAGGTGGAGCGCTGAAAGGGAGCGCGCGCGATCCGGTGCGATCCAGCAGGAACCCACCACTGATCTTTTTGGCTTGGAGGGCAGCTCTTAGGTTTTGTAGGAAGTTAAAACCCACCCCTCTCCTAGAAAAATGAAATATCCTGGGAAATATTGAAAAGGCAGAATATTATATTTCCCTGGATAAGAAATGGAGAAACATATTTTTAGGCAGGAAACAGACTCACTCTTAATAGCCCCCACTTTTCTCAATGGGCCATTAAAAAGCCTGAGCTAGTCTCCTCTACATAACAAAGGTGGGATTAGCCTTCTACAGAAAACACCACCACAAGGCACCTGGGAAAATTACATCAGCCAGCAAGGCAACCAAACCTGGGCTCAAAGCACAGCCTAAAGAGTTGCCCCTGCATGGCGCCATGGGAATCTGACAACCAATCAGAATACAAGCTCCAGATCAAAGGTTAGAGAGGGCATAAAACCAGGAACTTTAAGCATCTCGACCTCTTTTCTTTTCATCTTGAAGCATGTGGTTGCCTTTTCAGTTCAGGATCTCAAACCACGTGGTCCTGTCCACCATTAAAACCATCTTTCCAAGCAGCCTCCATGTTTCCAGTGTCTTTTCCCCCACTTGGAACTGAAGGCAGAAGGACATTTCTTCCAACAGTTTAGAGGGGCAGCTTTCACTATCCTTTTAGTGAGTCTCTTCTAGCCCTGTACTATTTATATACCATAAAGCACTGCAGGGAGCCTTAATTATTTGCTTTGTGACCTATGTTTTGATTCCCCAGAAAAAAGTGGTGATTTATTCCATATTGGTATAGCCGAGGAGGATCCAAAATTAGGCTCTGTATGGAGACATGAACTAATCTGCATCTTGCAGCTAATGGTGGGAACATATGTGTTGGAGGCAGAGTTCTGCTTGAGTATAGGAGACGCTTCTCCTGGCAATAGAGGCAAATCTGTGGAGGATTACTTCTGCCAAATCTTGAGGTCTAGACAGGCAGCATGTGAGAAATGGGGAGGTTAGATTGTTGAATTAAATAGCTAAGGAAACATTAACTTTCTTTGTTTGTTTCTTATTGATTCTGCTGGACATGTTTTCTGCTGTAACAAATGCTAGCTCTACTGAAGCATTAAGTGGGCATTTAAAGGTACTTTTGTTATTCACTAGACAATCCATGACCTATTGGGTCATTGTTTCCGAGAGATTTCCTTACCTAAACAGAGAAACACAATCTCTGCAGCCAGGGAAAAAATAATTCAGTGGCAATGAATTATTTCAGAGAAACATTCAACTTCCTGTTGGCTTCCCCACTGAATTTCCTTGTGGGAAGCTGGCAGTGAACTTGGAAATCTTCCTTCCTTCCCCTCCCTCCCTCCCTCTCGTTGAGTCATCCTTTCAAAGACGCTTACAAACTGGATTCCTCCATGCCTTCAGCAGTAACACAGCTTCTGATGTACATCCTTCACTGGAAAATTTGGGATACATTCAGGGATGTGTCTGCCTTGGAAATAACTCATGTATCGCATAGACAAACATCAGCACAGGGAATGTTTTATAAAATTTTGCATTATGCCATAAAGCGCTTTTATAATACTGTTGATGAAATAAAATGTTTCATAAAATTTGACAAATTTCAATTCCACCGGAGTCGCGGGTTCCAGATTTTGAACCCATTTTGGAAGTTAGCCCATTTGAAGTTGAAAATGTTTTACCCTACGGTGCACCATTTCACCCAGTTAAATATTACAGGAATCAGAGTTTTAGTAGTATATAGGTTGCACATAATGATCTACGAAGCACAGTTAGCAAAAATAACTCTTGATTCTGTTTACTGATTAATGTGGTTTTGTGAAAAACAAACTGTATCTGGATAATTTGGCTTATTTGGAATCCTAGAAAAGAGTTTGTGTGTATGTGCGTGTGCGTGTGTGTGTGTGTGTGTGTGTGTATGCCAGGGTGGATAATAATTGATGATTTTGTTTTTAAAAAATTTAAAAAATCAGATTTTTTAAAATTTAAATCGGATTTTATTTTATTTTTGTCAAATTTATTTTAATAAAATGCTTTTGGAGAAAAAAAATCTATCCAAAGATAGTTTTCTATTTGAGATACTTGTAATAATTTTGTTTATTCAGCATGAAACGGAGCTTAGTTATATATCACGAGGCTGTATATTCTGCAATATTGGGACGGTCGATGAATCAACAGCAGGGTGAGGGAGGAGCCGCTGTGGGACAGACGTGACAGAAGCTGTTTAAAAAAATATTGATTTAAATCGAGTTGATTTAAATCAAGGCTTTTTACTAGTGATTGAAATCATGATTTAAATTAAATCTACCCTGGTGTGTGAACCCATATGAACGGAGATGGATATTTTAAATTGCCCCGTAGGAGGTATGCTCATTGTATTTACTTAGTTTGGGTGGAATCTGGATTTACTTTTGATATCCTTGGTTCAATGATCTTTGACAGTAATTGGGGTCTGGGGGGGGTCTGGGGGGGCCTGGAGAATCCTGACATAGATAGTAAACTGCTATTTCTAGAATATAATCTTGACTACAGGAAGTCCTCGTCAAGCGTACAGTGACCATTTGCAGTTATAACGGTGATGAAAAAATAACTCTGCAATTAGTCCTCACATTAATAACCTGTGCAGAGCCTCTGTGATGATGTCTGGGCAGGTAGACAGAGCCTTCCCTGCCGTAGCCACCACTGGTTCGCCCGAACTGGCAGAACACACCTCACAAGCACAGTCACAGTTTCACTTAGTGACCACCCCACTTAAGTGAGCTGCTCCCCCCTCCCCCCTCTTATAGTGGAGGACTACCTGTAGTTACTTTTGGGACACTGTGCCTAATTGCAGCTGTATAAATAACAGGTGTCAACAAGCCAGTTTTTAAAAGAACCCTGCTTAAAAGGACAGTTGTGGTTTTGCTTATGAAACCTTTCCGATCACAGGACTTCTACTGGATAATGGCAGTTCTTGAACAGGTAAACCTCATTGAACAGCTTGTCTCCTTTGTGTAGGCTGCGAGGATATTATTGCTGAGAGCATCTCACTGGAAACCTTAATTGCCGTTCTCAAGTGGAGCTCCCAGCCTTATGGCTCCAAGTGGGTACACCGCCAAGCCCTGCATTTCCTCTGTGAGGAGTTTTCCCAAGTCATGACTTCAGATGTCTTTTATGAACTTTGCAAAGACCACTTGCAAACTGCTATCCAGTCAGACTACTTACAGGTAAATTGTTTCTTCCCATTCAATTATTTTTAAGGGCTGAATCAGGCTTTCTTACTAATGATATGGAACAGAAACATGCAAGTCCTAAAACTTTGACCACTGGAGAAAAACAGAAGAAGGAGCAAAACCTGGCTTGAATTATTGTGTGCAGAACGGGTTCTTCCTCTTCCCTTATTCTGGCATTTATACACACAAGTTGCTCGCAGAGGTAGTGATTAAGGAAAGCATTCTCCTTTCCTGGCGTATAACCCAGCCCAAACTGACAGTATAAACTATTGCTTGAAAGCTTAATAATAGCCTAGGAGCAGTTGCAAATTATTTTAAGTGAAACTCTTTTAGGCTTAATTTTTGTCTTGCCTTTTCAGAGGTTTATAGAAATTATATAGTAGGCTCACACTAACAACATACATTTGTGGCAAGAAAATGGGAAATCCAGGCTCCTCTTTGAAATACACTTTTCTTGTTGGGGACATACTAAATCTGGATTTTGACTACTTTTCATTCCTCCACACTCCTGCTCTTGTTACCTAGTTCAAAAAAGTATCTCATCTGTGTTGCATATTACCTTGAAAAATGCATTTTTGTATGCTTTTTTTTTTTTTTTGCTCTGATTACATAGCATGAAATTTGGAAACTTTGGTTCATATACTTGTCCTATTTTTCACTTCCCTTCATCTTCAGAATAGTTGAAACAAAGTTCTTTTAAAAATCAGAATGTCAGTCATATTCCTATACATGTTATTAAATATCAACTAGATGCCTATAGTTATCTCCAATTTCTCTGTCCCCTGGCTTCTTTTGGCATATCAAGAATATTTAGAAAAGGAAGTGGTTTGGGATTATATTTATTTTGTTTCATTTAAATATTTCTGAAACATATAATACACTTAGAAAAGGACCAACATGTTAACTCATGCTTGCCTGGAATAAAGGAGGAGAAATAAGAGAATTTCTTGCTTAAACATCTACCAATCCGTTTGGCAGAGATGAGAGGCAGGCAGTGGCATCCGTAGGGTATGTGTGTCAAGATGTGTCAGCCCTTCCAGATAAACCCGATAGGAAATGTGACTGGATGACCTAATTTTACTTTATTGTAAAGCTCCATTAACAAAACCTTGCATGTCTGAAGGCACAAATTTCCCACCACTAGTTTTAACTGCGTGATCAATTAGGATAAGATTGTTAAACCACTGGGAGCTGCTGTCTGTTGGGCTAGATGTGCTTCCTAGGTAGCATCTCTTCCCCTTGTTCTCCAAGGTCATCCACATATAATATTACAAGATTATACTACGTGACTATGCAATCAAACCCTTAGTACAAACATAGAAAAAGTGGGACGGGTGGGGGGGACTTAATTCATACAGATGCAGTTGCCATCTTTGATTTTTTTATTTCTCCTTTGGAAACCATGATTTGGTATCCTATTGATGATACAATAATAATAATAATAATAATAATAATAATAATAATAATAATAATAATAATAATAATAATATCATCATCATCATCATCATCATCATCATCATCATCATCTACCAAGAGCAGAGGGTGGTTGAGGACTCCTACAAGTAAAGTAGACTGTGGAAGAAGAAAGACACAGCTTGAAGCGAGCTGAAAATTGGAAAAGCAAAGCTATGCATGGCCAATACTTGAAAAGTATAGAAGGCAAAGCTGACCAAAAGCTAACTTGGAACTGGTTAAGATCAGGAGTACTGAAAAAAGAAACAGAAGGCTTTATTTTGGCAGCTCAAGAACAAGCCTCAGCCACAAATTTCATGAAGGCAAAAATTCAGCATGTTACCACCAATAGCAAATGTTGCCTCTGCAAAGAGAAAGATGAGACAGTCGATCATTTGATCAGTGGGTGCAGCAAAATTTCACAAACTGACTACCTACAACGCCATGACCGAGTTGCTAAAATCATTCACTGAAAACCGTGACAGAAGTTTGGATTTGAGTACAGCAAAAACCACTGGGAACATCAGGTTGAGAAGGTTCTAGAGAATGAAAAAGTCAAGATCTTGTGGGATTTCAGAATTCAGACTGACAGGCACTTGGCCTACAACACACCTGACATAACAATAGTTGGAAAGAAAAAAGTATGGTTCATTGCATTGCAATCAAATCAAATCAAATCAAATCAAATTTTATTTGATTAGCCGCAACCCTCTCCCGAAGGACTCGGGGCGGCGTACAATCACAAGGATAAAATACACATAGGACACACATACATACGGAAAAACAAGGACAATTACATTTGTGCATGGAGGAGAGTAGACCTGCAAGTGAAAGACAATAAACAGCTAAAAACACAGTTAAAACACAGTTTAAAATCCCCTAAATAAAATTGCTGAATTAAAAACCCCTCAGGAGCGTAACGAAGTTATGGTTGGGCCAGGCCAGATATTTGAAAAAGGTGGGTCTTGAGCTTAACACGGAAGGAGCGGAGGTCTGTAGTTGTCCTAATATCCGGGGGGAGGTCGTTCCACAGGGCTGGGCCCGCCACAGAGAAGGCTCTGCTCCTAGGCGCCGCCCCATGGCATTGTCTAGTGGACAGCACCTGGAGAAGTCCCTCTCTGTGCGAGCGAATAGGTCGTAGGGATGTATGGGGCAGAATACGGTCCCGCAGGTAACTAGGTCCTGAGCCATGGAGCGCTTTAAAGATCGTAATCAAAACCTTGAAACGCACTCGATAGACCACAGGAAGCCAGTGCAGCTCGCGCAGGTGTGGTGTCACATGGGAGTACCTGGTGCTCCCCATAATCACCCGCGCGGCCGCATTCTGGACCAACTGTAGTCTCCGAGTGCATTTCAAGGGAAGCCCCATGTAGAGAGCGTTACAGTAGTCCAGGCGAGACGTCACCAGCGCATGGGTGACTGTGCGTAGAGCGTCCCGGTCCAATAGGGGGCGCAATTGGCGCACCAGGCGAACCTGATGGAACGCCCCCCTGGCCACGGCTGTCACATGTTCATCCATGGACAGCTTGGCATCCAGGAGGACGCCCAAATTGCGCGCCCGCTCCACGGGGGCGAGTTGAATGCCCCCAATGGCCAGAGATGGAATTATCTGGTTGAACCGGGGAGCCGGAACCCACAGCCACTCCGTCTTGGAAGGGTTGAGCCTGAGTCGGTTGTCATCCATCCAGACCCGTACGGCTTCCACACACCGGGACATCACTTCGACGGCCTCGTTGGGGTGGTTCGGGGTGGAAATGTACAGCTGAGTATCATCAGCGTACAGGTGGTATCCCACCCCAAAACCACGGATGATCTCACCCAGCGGCTTCATGTATGTGTTGAACAGGAGTGGCGAGAGGACCGAACCCTGTGGCACCCCACAGATGAGGGGGCTTAGGGTCGACCTCTGCTCTCCTGCCAACACACGTTGCGTCCTGCCGGAGAGGTAGGAGCCGAACCACCGCAAGACGGTGCCCCGGATCCCCAACCCCTCCAGTCGGTGCAACAGGATACCATGGTCGATGGTATCAAAAGCCGCGGAGAGGTCTAATAGGACCAGGATAGAGGAACAGCCCCTATCTCTGGCCCTCCAGAGATCATCTACCAACGCGACCAAGGCCGTCTCAGTGCTGTGCCCAGGGCGAAAGCCGGACTGGCACGGGTCTATATAATCATTCTCCTCCAGATGTCGTGGAAACTGAGAAGCCACCACACTCTCCACAACCTTCGCCAAAAAGGGAAGGTTGGAGACAGGACGATAATTGACCAGCTCCATAGGGTCCAGGGAAGGCTTCTTGAGCAAGGGTCTCACCACCGCCTCTTTCAAGGCGGCCGGGAGAGACCCCTCACCCAACGAAGCGTTCACTAGGTCCAGGAGCCAGTCGCGTGTAACCTCCCAGGATGCCAGTACAAGCCAGGAGGGACACGGGTCCAACAAACATGTGGTAGGTCGCAGTCGCCCACGCAATCTGTCCAAATCCTCGATGACAACCAAGTCAAACTCCTCCCAAAAAGGTTTCTCAAGACTCGCCACTGGCGTCTCGACTGGGCCACTGAAGGGGACCCAATCCTTCCGGATTTGAGCGACTTTATCCTGCAGGTATTTCCCAAACTCCTCTGCCCTGCCCTGTAAAGGGGCCTCCCGTGGCCTCTGAAACAGAAGAGAGCGGGACACCCGAAACAGGGCGGCAGGGCGGTTCTCTGCGGATGCAATGAGAGCGGCACAATATTGACGTTTGGCCGTTCTCAATGCCACTAGGTACGTCCTTAAATGGGCTCGTACCTGTGCTCGGTCAAGTTCGGTTCGGGAGGATCTCCAACGACTCTCTAGGCATCTCTTGCGGCGCTTCATCACCCTTAGCTCCTCGGTAAACCAAGGGGCCAGGGTGGATCGTTGCCGCCGGAGAGGCCGCAAAGGCGCCACCCGGTTCAAGGCCCCGGTAGTCGCATTATTCCACGCGGCCACCAGGTCCTCTACCCGAGGGCGGGTCAGGGCTGCAGGAGGTGGCCCAAGCTCCGTCTGGAACCTGTCTGGTTCCATCAAGCGCCTGGGGCGGAACCATCTAGTGTTCTCCGGTTCCGCCTCCCCGCAGCGAGGAGTAGCACCAGGGAAGTCAAGACGGAGGAGTGAGTGATCTGACCATGACAGAGGAGTGATGGTTAAATTCACTCCTCCCAGATCACTCAACCACTGGCGAGAGACAAAAACAAGGTCCAAGGTGTGACCTCCCTCGTGTGTCGGGCCCTGAATCATTTGAGTCAGGTCCATGGCTATCATGGAAGCCATGAACTCCCGAGCCCCCTCTGATGCTTCTCCCACTGACGGCAGGTTAAAATCCCCCATCACTAAAAGTTTGGGGGTCTCAACCGCCACCGATGAGATCAGCTCGAGGAGCTCAGGCAGGGTCGCTGATGTATGGCGGGGAGCCAGGTATACTATCAGCAAGCCCATCTGCCTCCTAGGGCCCCATTTCACAACCAGGGATTCACATCCGGACGTCTGTAGCACAGTGGACTCCCTCGGCTCTAAATCCTCCCGGATAATCACTGCTACCCCACCGCCCCTTCCCCGGGCCCGGGGCTGGTGAAATGCTTGGTAACCTGGTGGGCACATTTCCACGAGGGGTAACCCTCCCTCGTGGCCCAACCAGGTTTCCGTTATTCCCGCGAGGTCCGGCTCCCCCTCCAAAATCAGATCGTGAATGAGGGGGGCCTTATTGACAACGGACCTCGCATTGCATAACAACAGCCTCAGGCCCTGGGCCTGCAGATCCTGACCACCTAGAACGCGGGGGTTGGTACAAGCGACCGGGTGTAACCAGCACCCACGGTCTCCCAACCGACTACGGGTTGTTAGTCTGTCCTCGTATCTGCCCCTCCCTACGACTGTTGGAATCACGAAGCCCTGTATGGGAATGATATCCTCTCCCCCCTCCTCCTCTCTGCTCCTTCTGCTCAAGACCCCGCCTGGTGACCTGGCTCCGTCATCGCTCCTGATCTGGCCCACCCCCCCCAACCCCTAAACCCCTAAAAGAATTTAAAAAACATTTCACTAAAAACCCCCTAAGTCTCCGCTTCCTCCACCTCTCGGGATTAAGAAATCCGTCATCAAGGTGGGCCCTAGAAAGGGCAGAAGGCCACACCTGCGAGAGGGGGTATTCCCGCAGTAGGATAAGGTCTAGCCTGGAATACATATGCTGTTAAAAGTTCATTAGGGCCTAGGCTCTGTGCTGCAGATGGTATGATCGTATGCCATAGTCCAGTAAAATTGTAACAGCCGGGTATCAGTATAAAAAGTCATCCAGTCCAAGATGAGGGGGGGGTAATGATGATAATAAGATGGTCAAGTGCTGGTCACTAAGTGGGGGCTAGTAGGTGGTCAGTGGTGGATGGCGAGGGGTAGATGGATTTTTGCTTGATAATGGGGAGGGGCAGATGGTCAGTCAGATGAAAATAGGGCGGTAAAAACCTCCAGGCGCGCACGGATGAAAAGCAGGGGCAGCTGTTAGTCCAAAAGTCAGCAGGGGGGGGGAATAAACGGAACAGTCAAGGAGGTGGCTGGCAGGGGAAGAAGCTCTCCTGCCAAGTCTGATGTTAAACCTCTTGCCAGTTCCCAACAAGCCTGCCAGTTCCAGCAAGCCTCCCCCCCCCCCGGCCTCCAGGCGGCCTCCTGAAACGCTGCCCTTCTCCTACCGGCCTTCGGCATTCAAGTCTTGCCTAGGCCTGCATCCATGTTCTAAGCACTCCAGCCATTTCAAGCCCCAACGCCGCTCCTACCGGCCTCCAGACCTTCCTGCTCCAGTCCTGTCCAATCCAATCAACCTCCAGTCCTCCCAACTCGACCTCCAGCATCTCCCACATCTCTCCAGTCTGCTGTAGGCCAGGGGGATTTGGCATTCGGTTTTCGGCTCGCTCCAAGCCACAAGCCTCCAAAGCGACAATAACACACCCCCGCACGCTCCGGATGCCGTTTCTCCGCCTTTTGCCATTCTCCCGAGCTCCTCCGTACCTCTCCGCTCCCAGAACGGCAAATTCAACTCCTCCAACTCAAACGGCATTCCTGGGCGGTGTCTCTCCTCGGCAGCTCCCCAGTCCGCTCTCCGAGCTATTTCCAGATCTTCACACCACCCTGGGAGACCCCCCTTGGGTCATAGAAAAACCCAGGGTGACTGTTTATTGGACACCTGGCCCCCATGGTGTAAAAGGGGGGCCGGCAGCACCCCTGCTCCCTTAAAAGAGCTCGCGGGTCTAAGGAGCTCTCAGGCAGACCGCCATTGCTCCAGGAAGCTCCTCCTCCTAAATACCTGGTGATGCACGAATTGAAAATAAGCAGCAAGAAAGCAAATCACAAAGTACCGGAACTTGCAAATTGAAGGTGAGCGACTGTGGAAAAAGAAATTGAGTGTTGTCCCGATTGTAATTGGAGCCCTTCGAGCAATACCTAAAGGGCTACCTCGCTATTTGGAAATTCTAAATTTATCGGACTTGAACATTCCGACTCTACAAAAAATCACCCTACTTGGAACAACTTATATCCTCCGACATTACCTTAACAGTTCCTAGGTCCTTGGTTAGGACTCGAGCTGTTGAGCTATCAACCAGCCCCAAAGGCTGTGAATCTCATCAAAGATTAACCATGTAATAATAATAATGATACCCATTGTCATCGGGGCACTTGGTACCGTGTCTAAGAATTTTATAAGATACATCAACAAATTGCAGCTTCCCTCAATAACACCAGTGGAACTGTAAAAAACTGTGCTACTCAGAACATTGTATATTTTAAGAAGGTACTTGGTTGATAACTAGAACACTGGCAGCAACCCGTATCCACCATTAGCACCAGTCAATGGTATTTATGATGCATTTTTGAATGTTCAGGTGACTGAGTTTCATGTTTAATTAATAAAGTATAATAATAATGATAATGATGATGATGGTGATGATGATGTATTTACACTTACATGCTGCCTTACTCCAGCACTTCTGTCAATTCTTAGTGACTCTTCAGTGCAGTTTTCAGTTCTTCTGCAATGCGATGCAAGAAGCACAATTTCATTTCAAGAGTGGGGATGTTACAGCTTTCTCCTTGTTTCACTCATCAAACTACTTTCAGCGCTTAAAAAGAATTTTAAACACTAGCATTTTACAGAACAAAATACAAGAAGATGCAACTCACCCCCTCACCCCCAAAAAACATTGCAACAGCAGCAAAGTCCAGGCACACATTATTAGACACTTTTGTGCAATGACTAGGTCTCAAAGACACCCCCAGGTGTATTGATTGAAAGAGAATGAAAATTCACACAAACACAAATGTAATGAAAAGTAGACTAGTTTAACAAAGTTCCTTTGTAGAATCAGAAGTGCTAGTAATGAAAACTGTTTGACTGAAATGCAATGAGCAACAGTAGCATATTGTGTTACAAATCTTTGCCATTAAGAAGCTTAATTAGCTGTAATTTATTATTAATCTAAGCTTCATTAGAATAAGCACTTGGGGCCTAAAAGTTAATTTGATGATGCTGTGTGCGTAAGATGCTGTGTTTTTATGCTTTGTTTTAAATCCCTCTTCAATAGGCAAGTGAGCAAGATATCTTGAAATACCTTGTGAAATGGGGTGAACATCAATTAATAAAAAGAATTGCAGATCGAGGTAGGTGTTTAATAGATACTATGTTTCATTATTAATATTTAATCTTTAAAGATCTTTGAAGCTAACTTGTTCATTCTTTCTTTCTTTCATTCATTATGTCCCCTTTGTCTACAATACTACAAATATTTCCATGGTGAAAGCATTTGCTGGTGACATTACCATTGCCCAGGGGCTGCCCTGTCTATAATAGCAGCAGAAATTAGCTAGGACTTTTGGCACATTGATGTATGTTGCAGTTATCCACTGCAACTCTGAAACTCCTTATATATTCATCTGTATATGTTGTGTATGTGTGTGTTTTGCACCAACAGAGTTTAACTAGCTAATAAATGTGTGTACAGGTGGTGCGCAATTTACTACCACACTTGGGACTGGAATTTTGGTCATAAGTCGAGGTATCACCTGATTGGTCTCAATTTTATAACCATTTTTATGACCATCATTAAGCAGGTCACAGATGTTGTTAAGCAAACCATGTGTTCATTAAGCAAATTATATGTTCATAAGTGTGAATCCATTTTATCTAATTAGTGGTTTTTGCCATAAAATTGCAAAAGAGGACAGGTCATAAGTAACTTTTTTCAATTATGTCATGTATGTTAAATGACCAGTTTTAAGTCGAGGACTATCTATACCATGCTTTTTCTTTAAATCACAATATTGAAGGAAGAACCTCAGTACATCCCTGATAGTCCAGTTTACCAAGCCACCACATTTAAATGTAGTCCATATATTTGGCTGCTGCAGTATATATTGCAGGAATGATGATAATGTTATCCATTCAGTCGTGTCCGACTCTTGGAAATTCTGTGAGCCAGGTTCTCCACATCTTCCAGTCTTGCACTGCTTCTTTGAGTTGTTCGGTGTCCTGGCTGGTGTCAGCTTTGAAAGCATATTGCAGTGATGAGAAGGCAATTCTCAGATATCATGACATTAAAATCCTAAATAAAATATAAACCGTCATGGGCCTCCCAAACTCTCTTTTCTGGTCAGAAGAGTTCCTTCCACCCATATAGAAGTCAGAAAAACTGTAGGATGAACATTAAGATAAGCTTAATAAAGTTATTCAAACAAAAGGAAAACAATGCTGTCCCAAAAAATCGAAGGGCAAAAAACTAGAGAATTCTTGCCTGCATGTTTACCTCAATGTTAGCTTCTAACAGCTCTATTTTAGGGAACATAGCAATAGCACTTAGACTTATATACCACTTCATAATGCTTTCCAGCTGTCTCTAAGCAGTTTACAGAGTCAGTATATTGTCCCCAACAATCTATGTCCTCATTTTACTGACCTCGATGGATGAAAGGCTGAGTCAACCTTGAGCCAGTCAGAATCGAACTCCTGGAATGAGCAGTGAATTAGCCTGCAGTAATGCTTTCTAACCACTGGGCCACCACGCACCACATGCATATAAGTAAGTAACAGTAATGTTACTTATATGACAATAGGTCTCAAATCAGCTTACAGTAAAAATTAACCCAAATAGAAGAATTAAAAACATTTTTTTAAAAAAACGTTAAAAAATAAATAAATTGAGAAGTTCTTTTATTTGGGTTAATTTTATGGTAAGCTGGTCCTAAACCTGGTTTTTATATAAGTAATGTTCATAAGTAAGAAATAATAAAACTTTTGAATAAATATGTCTTTAATCATTTTTTAAAAAAAATTAGAACACATGAGTAAAGCAGTTTATTTAATTTGTCAGAACCCAATTTGCTGAGTGGCACAGCTCATAGTGTGAACAAGCGTGGTGTAAAGAGACGAGATCTTGATATCGAGGAATTAAAAGAAATCCTTTCCCCTCTCTTACCGTTCGTCCGCACTGAGCACATCCTGCCTATGAACAGTGAAGTACTGACAGATTCGGTAAGTATATTTTAAAGTTTCCTTTGAATCCTGCTTCAGCTTTTTATGCTGCTGTCCATGAGAAAAGTACAGAAAAAAATGGGCCAGGAAGAGTCCAATCATGTTCAGGGGCTTGTTTCTTTGGTGATATCCAACTGATCACCAAAACACCACCAAAGAACAGATCTCTTGCCCCTGACTTAGGTCATCATTATATAAAATTTATTGTGCTTTTGGAAAGTTTGGGGGTACTTGCTCTGATTCTTCAGTCAATTGTTTGTTTTTAATTTGGTATGAGTACAGTTCAGTTATTCCTTACTGGTGACTCTCATCAGGTTGTAAATGGTTTGCTGTTTTATACTTAAAAATTATTGTTACCTTTCTGATGTGATGTTTTCTTTTAAAGATGAAAAGAGGTCTCATTAGTACACCTCCTTCAGACATGCTGCCAACAGCAGAAGGTGGAAAGTCAAATGTGTGGCTGCGGCAAAAAAATGCTGGAATTTATGTGAGGCCGAGGCTGTTCTCACCATATGTGGAGGAGGCTAAGGTAAAATGATGTATTAATGCTGCCATCCATCTCATAAATAGCTTTCAGTTATCCAGCCTGCCATGTAAGCGTGTCAACTGACCAAGGACGTTCTATATTCAGAATGATATTTTAAAAGTATTATGAGTTTGAAGTGCAAAAGTGCTTAAGATGACTTTGAAACCTGTAACAGACACCTGCAGGCAGACATCAGTATTTCTGAATGTTAGTCTTCCTTTTTCCATGTTCTCATCCTGGATTCACTAAGGATTCTTTGCAGTATATGACTATCTGATAAATTAGAGCAGGGGTGTCAAACTCAATTTCATTGAGAGTTCATCAGGGTTGTGTTTGACCTTAGAGGGCTGGGTGTGTGTGTGGCCGGGGTGGTGGTGACAGGGGACATGCATTGGGGGCACCTGTGGTGGCCGACTGTTAAGGCAGAATTCCCTGAGACCCTCCCTCATTCATTATAATCTCCTTCCTTCTTTCCTTCTCTTCTTTTTCCTTCCCTCCTCTTTTTCCTTCCTTCTTCCTTCCCCTCTTTCTTTAGTTTATCTTCCTTGCTCTCTTCCCATCTTAACTTCTTTTTCTTTGTCTTTCCTCTTTTCCTTTCTCCTTTTCTGTCCCTTCTTGCATGCCCAAATGCAAAAGAGCAAACATTTCTCCTTTTGTTTTTAGTTTGTTTTGATAGCCCTCTGCCAGCAAAAATGGAGCTTGGGGGAGCCACCCCGCCGAGCTCCGTTTTCACTGGCAGAGGGCTTCAGGAAGCCACCCAGGCTGAAAATGGGGTGCGAAAGCTCCATTTTCATTAGCAGAGCCACTGCAGGCCCATCCTTTGCTGTTTCCAGTCTGGCCACACAGGCCAGATTTAAGCACCCAGCGGGCCTTGAGTTTGACACTCCTGAATTAGAAGGTAGACAAGCTTCCATCTCCTTTGGTGTCTCAAAAAGAACAGGATTTCAGATCTTTTCTTCCATGCAGTTACCCTGCTGAACACATTGGAAAGATTGATTTAATCTCTTCTCATCTCTCTGAGTTTTCTCAGAGCATGCGCCTTCCTATTTACCCCATACACATGTGCAAATTTGCAGAAACCTTCCAGCTTATCTAGACGGAGGAAGGCATCCTCTTCCTAAACAGAAATGAGCCATGACTGTCAGCCTCATTCTGTGTCTGGAGGAAGGGACCATGTGCTTTCCTTTACAAGAGAAAGGATGACAGAAGAAAGCAGGGAACAACTGCACGCTTTATCCCTCTCTGTAGAAGTCTTCCTCTATGGAAGACTTCCTCTATCGATTTCAAGAAGAAAGCCTTCCCGCCAGGGGTGAAATCCAACAGGTTCTGACAGGTTCTGGAGAATTGGTAGCGAAAATTTTGAGTAGTTTGGAGAACCAGCAAATGCCACTTCTGGTTGACCCCAGAGTGGGCTGGGAATGGAGATTTTGCAGTATCGTTCCCCTGCCACGCCCACCAAGACACACCACGCCCACCACGCCATGCCTACAGAACCGGTAGTAAAAGAATTTGAACTTCACCACTGCTTCCCGCCCACCAGAGGTGTAAGGAGAAAAAAATTCCAGACTTTTGATGCAATTCAGTTTTTCCAGAATGTCATAGAGTGTGAAATTTGATTTTGTTTTCTGTTTTCTGTTAGTACTTATACAAGACAGTTTGCGCTGTAATGCAAATTTTGTATGAAGTATATATATTTTTTCACCCTTGTTCTTTGTATGATGAAATCCTTTGGTATTTTTGGTTATCAGCAATATTTCAGATAATATGCAGGTGACTTGTGTTTGTAAGATTGATGAGTTAAGACCCATATTAGCAAAGTAGCTTCTTATTAGTGAGCCCATTAAAAGTCATCTGAATGATTTACATGAAGAAAAAAAAAAGAATTAGTGAATCATAAGAGTAGAAGCTGCCCATATTTAATATAAATAATGTATACAATTATCTTTAAAGGAAAGAAAAGTTTATTTCCTGAAAAAGTAAGGTTCCATTATCTATTCTTATCTACCATTATATGGTCTTTTTTTTTTTAAAAAAAGAAGGCTATATCTAGTACAGATAGTCCTTGATGTACAACGGTTCATTTAGTGACCGTTCAAAGCTACAACAGCGCTGAAAAAGTGACTTACGACCATTTTTCACACTTACATGGTTACGTAATTAAAATTCAGACACTTGGCAACTGGCTCATATTTATGACGGTTGCAGTGTCCTGGGGTCATGTGATCCGCTTTTGTGACCTTCTGACAAGCAAAGTCAATGAGGAAGCGAGATTCACTTAACAACCGGGTTACTGTCTTAATCAACTGCAGTGATTCGCTTTTAATCACTGTGGCAAGAAAGGTCGTAAAATGGTCCAAAATTCACTTAGCAACAGAAATTCTGGCCTCAGTTGTGGTCGTTAGTTGAGGACTACCTGTATTTACTACCTTTTTATTTCAGTGCATTTCTTTTACCTTTGTTCTTTCAGTCACTTCTGGATGAGATGATGGTGGAGCAGACGGACCTTGTCCGTTTACGGATGGTGAGAATGTCCAATGTGCCAGATACCCTCTACATGGTAAACAATGCTGTCCCACAGTGCTGTCATATGATAAATCACCAGCAAATGACCAGTAATCAGTCCAGTCCTCCTTCCGTTGTAGCCAATGAAATTCCAGGTATGTTTCTTAGCCAATTCATAAATACATCGTTCTTGGTTGTGAAATTCTTTAACACTGAAATACCAGGGTTTCATGAAAAAAATAAAAACAGGAGGACGAGTGTATGATAATTAATAAAGGGTCATAATACCCTGATAATTTTTAACAGGGAATTTCTAGATCTCTTCCCTGCAAAGCAAAGCAAAAAAAAAAAGTGAACATTTTGTCCTGTGCAAGTGGAATATTGACAGATTCCACTGTATGTTAATGGAAAAAAAACATTTCTCCCTTTTCCCCATTTCTGTAAGTTAGACAGAAATAAAATGTATTAGTTCATCCATGATGTGTGCTTGCATAATACATAAATTCATATTAGTTTGGTATTTTTGATTAACGTAAGATTCACTTTAAAAATACACACATTTCTTCATAATCAAAAAAGAATGTGGTGGATTTTTATGTTTGGCATAATATATTTGTATTAAGAAGAGCCACAGAGTCTGTTGATATAAAACAAGATGAAGGCATGGTCGCTTCAAGTTTGGAGTACAGAATGTGTATCAGAACCGGCATGAATAGTGGACAGTGTTGAAAGGTTCTTGTGATGCCAGAAATTCTTCTGGGCATTCTTCAATTAAAGTTTATGTATAAGAGGAAGACTTTTATAAAACAGCCCTCCAAATGCCGACCTTCATTGAAGCTAATCCAAGAACTAAGCTTAAATGAACTGCCAAAAATGAACTTCAGGGGGACAAGTCTGGTGCCAGCGCTCAAGAATTAGCTTTTTTGTCAGCTGCCAATATTTTGTTGGAAGTACAGGTATCTGGTCCTGGTCCTTGCTTTGCTACTCACAGCAATCCATCATTAGTAAGAAAGAAAAAAACGGGATGCCCAGATTTGGCTAGAAAACTTGCTTTTTATTACCCATATTCTTCCTCGCGCAGAAAAATCCTTGGGAGTTGTGCGTAACATAATAAAAGCTGAGCTGCATAAGTGCTGCAGTTATTTTGGTGTTATCATCAAGAAAGTTGTTGTTGAACAACAAGGGTCAACCCTTGAAATTAATTCCAGTCACTGGATAGTTTAGTATTTGGTACAGGATTTTATGCTTATCAGCTGGTGGTGATCAGACTTGATTAGTGACCGGAAGCATTGAAGACACTGAGCCAAGCTGTATAGTCTGGATGATTGCACTTGTAAGGACAAATAAATTGGTGTTCGGGTGACTTTGAAAGCTTTGGGAGAGAAAAGGCCACAGTGGTCAATATTGATTCATGAAGATGAATGAAGCTGGGATATTTCGGAAGGTTTTTCTTTCCCTTTGGGGTGGGGAGGGGTAGTTGGACCCTTTTTAAAAAAAATTTTTAGAAAGCTTGTTTGTTTTACATGGCCGTTTTCATTTATTTCCTGATCCAAAATGACCAAAAAAATATGCAATCAAAAAGGAAACTTCTAGAAATTAACCAATTTAACCACGTCTCCTGGTCCTTCTTAATGCCAGATTTTTTCCTCAGTCTGGCCCGTTAAGGACTATTTTTGTGAGTTCCAGCTACTAGTTTAATACAGGCTTGGACTCTCCTTTGTTTAGCAGTTTTTTTCTGTTCCTATTTTAGCCCTTTGTTTTTATCTTGGCTTTTTCTTTTTTTCCACAAATTTTATTTTTGTCCTCACTTCTCTCGAACTGTCAATTGAGGTAGGAGCAGACATGGGGGGTGTGCTCTACCTGCCACACCACTTGCGGTCAGCGGCAGAGATCCCTGGGGCTTTGTTATCTCCCAGAAGGGCGGCGGAGCTCTCAGCGGCTGCTGGGAGCTGTCGGCGGTTGTTTTCTGGACTTTTGCGTGCTGCCAACCCACGGAGAAATATTTGGCCAGTTTTGAAAGTCGTGGCCACCATTTCTCCTCCTACACCCCCACACCAGAGCAATGGCCATTTTGTCAGCTTGCTTTTTTGCGCGCTTTTCAAGCTTCCCTGTTCCACTGTATGTTCCTTCGCAGATCGCTGCTGAGTGGCCAACTGATCCTTTTCGGGACTGCGGCAGGGTTGCTGCCACTCACCCTTCATCGTCGGGCAGCGCTGGAATCTTTGGTCGCCTCGCAGTCATACACTGGCACAGAGAGGGTTTATTCCATTTTCGTCCCTCTCTGAGTGATCTGTCAGACTGCCCAACCTCTCTGGTTCGTGAACCCTTGGGCTCTTTTTCCCTCAATTGACTGAAGGCTGCAACAAAGTGCCCCCTCCCCAGTGATCATCTCCAGCCTTAGAAACTTTATGAGCAGTTGAAATGGCTAAAGCTTCGGAACCGGCAGATCTGGAGCAGCCAGGCCCCTCCACCTGCTACAATGGTAGACCAGATCCCTCTCGGGCCCCTAATCAGGCCAAGGCCACAGGCAAAGGCAAGAAGGCCAGGAAGGGGAGGGGGCAGGAAAGGGAAGTCATCCCTACCAATCATCCTCGGCTGCGGCTAGGGATGCTGAGCATCGTCAGCAGGTCCTCGAAGAGCTATTTGAGAAGGCCCAGCACCAGGCCAGGCAGACCAACCCGTAGGCCACCATGCAGGTTGAGTCGTTCCTTCCCCCGTCTCCCATTGGGGACCCCCTGCAGGTCATTGAGGAGGAGGTAGTGTCTCAGGTTTTGTCTCCTGACGTTTCCCTGGTGGATTCCTGTTCCCCCGTGCCTTCCTCTGTATCCGAACCTGACCCAATGGAAACAGCACAGCCTTATGGAGGGGTCCTACTCTCACCTTCTGAGGGCCGGGGACCCTCTTCCTCCAGATCCAAGGGAGGGGATAGGCCCAGAGAAGACCAGGACCCCGAACTGTCAGCCTAAATGCAGGTGGTTATCGCCTGTGCCATCTCCCAGGGCATAGCCAAGAGGCTCCAGAAGTGGGATCAGGTCCCAGATAAAACAGCCCCATCTGGATCCAGGAAGGAGGGTCCGGTGTTAGCTGCAGAGTACACCATCCTTCTCTAGAATCTTCTGTGGTCAGTGAGGTCCCTGCTTGCGAGGACCCAGAGGAGCAGGAGCAGAAGCTTTCGGAGGACGAAGACCTTCCCCCAGATGCCCCTGCCTTCTCCGGGCTCTTCAAGCCTACCCTATTTAAGTCTATCTCACACAAGGCAAAGGCCATTACCCAGTTGGGTACTAAACCCCAAGCAGGCCAGAATTCCTCGGACTCGATCGCCTCCAACCCTAATGATAGCATGTTTAAGATGCAAGTCCCTCCACAGAACTTGTTCCCATTCCCAGTCTCTTCATGGACAGTGTTCAGCGGCAGTGGGTCCAGCCTGGTTCCCTCGCCGCACTCAATGGTGGTGACAAGAAGCTATATTCAGTGGAATCAAATCTAGAGGACATCTTGGCCTTACCCTTGCTAGACCCCCGGATAGCAGCTCTTATTTCCAACTCTATTCTGCCAGCAGACCTAATGGAGGGTCTCAAGGTGGAAGAGAAGAAGGTGGAGAAGGCTTGCCACAAAACACATCAAGTGGCAGCCTGGGCCATTAAGGGTTCTTTCTCCACCTCTTTCTTTAATAGGACTTCCATTATTTGGCTGCACGAACTACAGTCTAAACTTCCGGCAGGTAACGCACGTCTCTGTCAGGACAGGACCAAAATCATAGCAGCAGTTCAGTACTTGGCCGACGCCTCGCTTAATGAAATTTGCTTCCAGGGTGCTAGCATCTAAAGTAACATCTAGGCTTCTTCTTTGGCTTTGTCATTGGCAGGCCGATATGAAATCAAAGTGGAAGCTCGCCTCTGCTCCCTTCAAAGGGACTAAACTGTTTGGAGAGGCCTTAGACCCGGTCCTAGGTGAATCTAAGGACAAGCAGAAGGTCCTCCCTATCCTGAATAAAAAGCAGGATTGCAAGTCCACTCCCTACTTTAGGAGACAGTCCTTTCGTGCGAATGAGTCCTCGTTCAACTCCTCTACAGACCGTTCACTCAGTCATTTGACAGGTTTCAAGACAAGAAGTCCTTTCGGGACAGGGGTAAGCAGCAATATAACTACTGCAGACCAACCATGGTGGGGCCTCTCACAGGCATTTCCACAAAACCAAGTGACCATCAGGGAGCACCTCCCATCGGGGGACTTTTCATCTCCCAATAGGAACAGACCACGGAGGACTCCTGGGTCTTACAGATCGTGAGGGAAGGACTCTCCCTGGAGTTCATCTCCCATCCCTCGAGGAATTTCATCTGCTGTCCCACCCCTCTTGTCCAACCAAGAGACAGCACATGTGCCAGGAAATCCATCATCTTCTGGAGATCAATGCCATAGAGCAGGTACCAGCCAATCAGGAGCAGAAGGGATTTTATTACATTCTTTTCCTGGTACCCAAGAGCTCATGGGGGTGGAGGGCAATCCAGGACCTGAAGAACCTCAACTTCCATCTCACATACAGGAGGTTCAAAATGCAATCCCTGCAAACCATCCTAGCAGGGATTCGTCAGGGGAACCTCCTCAGGTCCATAGACCTAAAAGAGGCATACCTACACGTCCCAATTTGGCCACAGCACCGAAGGTTCCTATGGTTCTTCTATGTGGGCTGACACTATCAGTACAGGGCCCTTCCATTTGGCCAGTCGTCGGCCCCCAGGACCTTCACCAAAATTCTTTCAGTCGCAGGTGCAGACCCTTAAGGCTCCAATGTTACCTGGATGACATCTTAATTCAGTTGTCGTCCAGGAAACAAGCCTTGTGGATCTCCAGGTCATCATGAGGTCCCTTTAGAACCACGGGTTCTCTGTGAACCTGGAGAAAAGTCACCTCACACCAACTACCAGGGTCCTCCACCTGGGAACCGTAATAGACACCACAATCTGCCAGGTGTTTCTCTCCCAAGACAGGATAGACAGCCTAGGTACCCTAGTCCACAAGGTGTAGGAGTTGAGGCTGGTCCCTATCCTGTTCCTCTCGCAGTTATTAGGGAAGATGATCTCGGTAGTTCCGTGGGCACAACTCCACTCATGGGAGTTGCAGTGGTTGCTTCTGCCTCATCAGAGAGTCAATAGAAGCAACTGTGCAATGACAGTCCGAGTTCCACTGAAGGTGAAGAGGTCCCTCCAGTGATGGTGATCATCGGCTGTGCTAAAAGGACACCTCTTCAAAGAGCCAACGTGAGTAATCATCACAATGGACGCCAGCCTATTTGGCTGGGGCGCCCACATTGGTTAACATGTGACACAGGGCAGGTGGTCTTCAGCTGAAGCAGCTTGCAACATCAACTGGCTAGAGATGAGGGCAGCGAGACTTTCCCTACGTCACTTCCAGCAGGACATTCAACACCAACATGTACTATTGATGATGGACAATGTGGCCACCAAGGCACACAGGGTGGCACGAGATCCAGGAATCTCATGGCGGAAGCAGAGGTCCTGGGAAGGTGGGCGGAGTGACACATCAAAATTCATCTGAGCTGATCACATCTCAGGGGTGGACAACACCCAGCTGGATTGGTTGAGCAGGACCACCATAGACAATGCAGAATGGCGCCTGCACCCGGCCCTGCTCCACAAGTTGTCACAGAGATTTGGCACCCCCGTGATTGACCTTTCACTCACCCCAGGCAGGGGGGTGAGACACTCTTCACTGCAGATGGCCCCAGGGTCTTTTGTATGCTTTCCCATTGCTTCCTCTTCTACTGCAAGTAGTACTCAAAATCATTGCGGAAGGAGCGGAGGTGCTTCTGGTGGCACCTCATTGGCCCCGAAGGTCCTGGTACACCGATCTCGTCAGCCTCTCGGTGTCCAACCCGTGGCGGATCCCTAAGGGTCAGGTCTCCCTCAGCCAGGGGGCCATCGTCCACCGGAACCTCAGTGGCTCCAGTTGGCTGTCTGGCACTTGAGAAGACCTCCTGAGGAGGGAGGACCTCTCGGACAATGTAATTCATACCATCCAGGCGTCCAGACAACCCTTGACGTTCAGAATTTACAACTCCACCTGGGCCACCTACGCCAGGTGGTGTGACACCCGCCATATTGATCCAGTCACAGCACCAGTTCCCCAGTTCTTTGACTTTTTACAGGAGGGCCTTGATAGGGGGCTAGCACCCAACACCCTCCGCTGCCAGGTCGCTACATTATCCACTGTTTGGTCTGGAGATTCGGCTCAGCCCCTCAGCAGACTACCGAAAGTCCAGGGTTTTCTCAAGGGTGCCTCCAACCTGCACCCCCTGGTGGTCCATTGGTAACCATCCTGGCAGTTATCAGTTGTTCTACAGGCTCTAACTTCAGCTCCCTTCATACCTCTTCGTGCTGCTTCCCTCGGACACCTCACGCTTAAGACGGTCTTTCTCATTGCTATAACATCTGCAAGGAGAATATCAGAGCTGGCGCCCCTGTCAATCCAAGAGGACCTATGTATTATTCATCCCGACAGAGTTGTGCTTTGTCTGGACCTGGCATTCATCCCAAAAATTAACACATGGTTTCACACCGCGCAGAAGGTAATTTTACCAAACTTTTGTCTGCGCCCCAGACACCCGAGAGAATGGGTCTGGCATACTCTGGATGTCAGATGGGACCTGCCTAGATACATTAAATGTACAGCAGAATTTTGCAGTCTGAGGCCCTTTTTGTGTCGCTCCAGCCAGGGACGGAAGGTAACATCCTCAACTATCGGCAGATGGCTGAGGGTGGCACCCCTACCCCGGCGACAGCACCTCACATAAGGCACATGATCACGGCATGCATCACAGCGGCGTATCAGCACCAGGCTAAAGCAGTTCCTCACCATATCACCGCTCATTCTATGAGGAGCACAGCCACCACCGCTGCCTGGGCAACCCAGGCAACAATAGATGACATCTGCAGAGCGGCAACGTGGTCGCCCCCATCGCCCTTTGTCAGATTGGACATGTTTGCCTCAGCGGAGGCATCATTCGGCAGTTGGATCCTGCAGGGCATTGTTTCCATGACCAAATCCCTGGGCAGACCTTCTTCCCACCCTAGTGACAATTAACTTGGGTATGTCCCATGCTTGGACTCTCCAAGCAGCACACAGGAGAATGACCATTGGCTTACCTGAAGGGTCCTTCTCTGTGCACTGAGGGAGAGTCCAACCCCAGCCAGGGTCTTTGGGTCCAGGGTTTCTGGGCCATCAGATCGACTCCTTTTTTTTCATCGCATTATCATCCTTCTTCGGTTCCAGAACTTGTCGAAAATCTGGCATTAAGGAGGACCAGGAGGTGGTTAAAGAAAATGATTACCTCAGTCCTTGGGGAACCAGACTAATTTAACCGATGCTTGGACTCTCCTGCAGTGCACAGAGAAGGACCCTTCAGGCAAGCCAATGGTCAATTTCAGCAAGCCTTTGAAAATGGTACATTAAGCGAAAATATTTCACAGTTGAAGTTGATGTTAGCCATAGCAGTTGCTGAAAGAGAGAATGTACTTCTGGAAGGAGCAAAACAGAGGAACGGGGACCATATTTAATGGTCTAATTTAATGGAAAGAAGGACTAGGGATAACATGATAGTATGTTCCAGTATATGAGGGGTTGCCACAAAGAGGAGAGAGTCAACCTATTCTCCAAAGCACCTGAAGGCAGGACAAGAAGCGATGGATGGAAACTAATCAAGGAGAGAAGCAACCTTGAACTAAGGAGAATTTTTCTGACAGTTAGAACAATTAATCAGTGGATGACTTTCCTCCAGAGGTTGTGGGTGCACCAACGTCATACGTTTTTAAGAAGAGGTTGGACAACCATTTTTCTGAAATGGTATAGAGCAGGGGTGTCCAAACTTGGGAACTTTAAGACTTGTGGACTTCAACTCCCAGAATTCCCCAGCCAGTCATGCTGGCTGGGGAATTCTGGGAGTTGAAGTCCACAAGTCTTAAAAGTTCCCAAGTTTGGACACCCCTGGTATAGAGTTTCCTGCCTGAGCAAGAGAAGACCTCCAGGGTCCCTTCCAAATTTTTTATTCTGTTATTCCGTTATTCAGATTGGCTAAGCTAATGGAAAGAGGCAGAGTATGCTCAGAATGAAATATTTATTGGAAAATAAAAGGTAAAGTTCCCCTGCACATATGTGCTAGTCGTTCCCGACTCTAGGGGGCGGTGCTCATCTCCGTTTCAAAGCCGAAGAGTCAGCACTGTCCGAAGATGTCTCCGTGGTCATCTGGCCAGCATGACTAAACGCCAAAGGTGCAGGGAGCACTGTTACCTTCCCGCCAAAGATGGTCCCTATTTTTCTACTTGCATTTTTTACATGCTTTCAAACTGCTAGGTTGCCAGAAGCTGGGATAAGTAACGGGAGCTCACGCCATTATGCGGCGCTAGGGATTCGAACCACTGAACTGCCGACCTTCTGATTGACAAGCTTAGTATCTTAGCCACTGAGCCACTGAATCTCTTTGGAAAATATTAGTGGGGAAATACTGTAAAAGGAGTTAGACTTCCTTAATTTTACCAGCAGCTAGATTGCATAGCATTAGATAGGATTCCCACAGGTGCTGCAGAGTGCCTGCCAACCCATAGAGCAAATTTGAAAATACTTGGCAGGATGGGAAGTGTTGATGATCCATTTTGCATAAAGAGCATCCAGGAAAGATAACAGAATAACAGAGTTGGAAGGGGCCTTGGAGGTCCTGCGCATCCTCCCGCACACATCCCTGCGGCCAATCCGCTCTCACAGGGAGGGCCTTCTCCTGGTGCCGTCCACGAGGCAATGCCAACGGGCGACACCGAGGAGTAGGGCCTTCTCTGTGATGGGCCCAACCCTCTGGAATGACCTCCCCCCCGACATTAGAACCACTACTGACCTCCGCTCCTTCCGACAGAAACTGAAGACACACCTGTTCCGACTGGCTGGTTTGGCATAATTTACAACGTCTGCCCCCCTGGCATATACTTTTTACTGGCTTTTAGAGGGATAGTGCATAAATTGTATGATATTTTAAATTCTTATATTGTTTATTTATTAGCTGTACAGTTTTGGCCTATTTTATCCTCCTCCTATGCATACATGTATTTTATTTGGTGTTTTTTAATATGGACTGTACACCGCCCCGAGTCCCTTTCGGGAGAGGGGGCGGTATATAAGTGCTAATAAATGAAATGAAATGAAAAATGGTCCAACCCCCTGTCCAGGCAGGAAACCCTGTACCATTTCAGACAAATGGTTCTCCAATCTCTTCTTAAAAACTTCCAGTTGGAGCATCCACAACTTCTGATTAATTATTCTAACTGCCAGGAAATTTCTCCTTAGTTCTAGGTTGCTTCTCTCCTTGATTATTTTCCATCTATTGCTTCTTATCCTGCCTTCAGTTGCTTATAGTGAATTCGGGTGGGAAAACTGATCTAAATGGTATGGTTTTCACTGGGTTCACAATAAGATGGAAATGAAGGAAATTCATCTGTACTGTCCTCTGTCCAACTTTGCAGCTCGAGTCATTATTGCATTGATCTTGCTGACCCATGTCTTTCCGATCAATTGCTTTTGGACCAGTTCTTTCTTGAGTGTAAATATCAATCTTGCTAAACTTGGGCTCTGTTGAAACTCATTACAAGGATGCAGGACTAATTTCAGTTCGGATTGTTTTCTGCTTCTCTTTCCTCAGTTCCTCGTCTCTCTGTTGTTAAAGAAATGGTCAGACGGCTGCTGGAGCTCCGCCATACTGAGCAAGTTCAGCGAGCTTACGCTCTGAACTGTGGAGAAGGAGCCACAGTCAGTTATGAGATTCAGATCCGTGTATTGAGGGAGTTTGGACTTTCTGATTCTGCTACTGAGTTGCTGCAGGTATGAAGCAATGAACACAGCATGCAAGCAGGCTGGTCGTCTTCTTTTTTAAAGTGTTTTAGAACCTGCATGCATTCAAAGTCAGAGGTAACTAGCATGTGTAAAAAGTGTTGAAGAAGTGAGTACATTCATTGACGGAGGAAAGCTTAAAGCAGGGGTGTCCAAACTTGGGAACTTTAAGACTTGTGGACTTCAACTCCCAGAATTCCCCAGCCAGCCATGCTGGCTGGGGAATTCTGGGAGTTGAAGTCCACAAGTCTTAAAGTTCCCAAGTTTGGACACCCTTGGCTTAAAGGGAACGTTGCAGTTACATATTGTAATGTAAAAAAAGAATAGGTCAAATTAATTTGTTTCTAACTGATGGACAGGAAAGTATTCCCGTTGCTCCCTTATGCTGCTCTATTCTAAGTGTGAGTTATCTTCTGTGCATAACAATGAGAAGGCTTAATAAAAATTACAGCCTTTTAAAGCTTTTGATTCAAATATGCTGATAAAAAGATGTTAAGATCCCGAGACTAAAGCCTATACAGAGCCCCACCCTATGGTGATCTACAGGACATGAAGTTATATAGTTTTATGCTTGGGAGCAGTGGTGGGATTCAGCAGGTTCGCACCACATCGGGAGAAGCAGTTATTAACTTTCTGAGCAGTTTGGTGAACTGGTTGTTGGAAGAAATCATTATGGCAGAGAACCGGTCCTTAAATTATTTGACTCCCATCGCTGCTTAAGATGGAACAGGAAGAGTTACTGTATTTTGCCCACATAGGCTCTGTAATTAGATACTTACTGTATATAGATCCCATTGTGCTGGCATGTTGTCTTTGTTTTGCCCAGGCAAAGACATTGTAATGCAAACCTCTTGTGTTTCCATATTGTTGGCATGGAGGAAAAAGTACAACCGACCATTTATCTGTATTAGTAGAAGTGTTGCATTTCTTGTCCCAAAGGTGCTTTTTCAAGAGGCAACTGGACTTTCTGGTTTTTCTTTGAAGACGTTTCACTTCTCATCCAAGAAGCTTCTTCAGAAAAAACACCTTTGGGACAACCATGACCTGGATGACTGAGAATCTCCATAGACATGTTGCATTTCTTGTTCTGTCTTTCTGCTACAGAATCCTCACAAGTTCTTCCCCGACGAGCACTTTGGAGACGAAAGCCCACTTCTGACCCTAAGACAGTCAGGCCGATGTCGTGTGAACAGCACGCCCCCTGCAGAAACAGTGTTTACAGACCTAGACTCTTTTGTGGCCTTCCACCCTCCACTCCCTCCTCCTCCCCCTCCTTACCATCCACCAGCGACTCCAGTTCACAGTCAGTTCAAAGTTGGATGGAAGCAAAGAACCCAGAGCCAGCACCCCTCCCGTTCTTTTTCTTACCCTTGTAACCATTCGCTCTTCCATGCCAGAACAGCCCCCAAAGCTGCCCTACCCAATTATTTCTCCAGTGTGAAAGGCACACCTCCAGACTGCACTAACACCGCAGGATTGGGAAGACAGACAGTTGCAGCTGCAGCAGCTGTGGTGGCTGCTGAAAAGCAAGTGGTAAGAGTGCCTTTTTTTATGCACACAATGCCTTTTTTAAATTTAAGGGGTTTTATTAAGTTGTATATATTTTTAATCTGTTTGTAAGTTGCCCAGAGACATAAGGGGAGGCAGGAAATGTTGCGGGTCTAGGGAGATACACCCGGTGGGACCCAGAAGAGCCTTCTCTGTGGTGGCCCCCTCTCTCTGGAACATCATCCCCCCAGAGATTAGAATAACCCCCACTCTAACACTCTTCCGGAAGGCACTGAGGACCTAATTCTGCCAGCGGGCCTGGGGAACCCAGAGCAGGATGGAGCCCATTAAATGACTTGTGTGGGGTACTGTCGCCGGGGTGGGGGTGATTTTATTATATTAATTTATTATATGGCTCTTGTTTTATTAGTTTTATTGTTTTTATATGAGATTGTATATTCTATAAGCCGCCTTGACTTGCGATGTCTGAATAGGCGGCAATATAAATTCCCTAAATTTTTTAAAAAATGGATGGTTACATAAAGTGGATAAATAAATATATCTGCATTAATTTACTACTGCAGGGTGCTGTGAATAAGACTTGGCATTTTACGTTTACCATTATAGCTGTTGGAGTGGAGCAGGCTTCATTTTGGAAACGTTGATTGTGATCAAGCTCTGTGGCATTGAATTGTTCTACAAGAAATCATACAAGCTGTTGTATAATTTCCCTAAGGTCTAAGTTGATAACAAACAACTCTAACAAGCCCTCCAGATAGAGAGATTTATGTGACAAAGCAGATGGGTTTAATCAATTGACTCAAGCTCTTGCCAGTGAAGATGCCAAGATTGCTAGGTAGCATTAATGTACAAAAAATGAAGCAAATATTTTTATATGGTATGTAGAAGAGGCAGTCCAGTGAAGGTTTAAATGAAGCAGGAGGAGACACTAACACAATGGGCGGAAAACAAATTCTTTCTCACCAATTCATTTTCCTCCAAAGGCCATCAAAGGAACACATCAAGAGGTAAAAAATGGAGCCACAGTGACTTAGATTGTAGCTATATTGCAGTGCTGCAGGCTACTTCTGCTGCCTGCTGGCTGCCTGCAATTTAGCAATTCAAATGCCACCAGGCTCAAGGTTGACTCAGCCTTCCGTCCTTCTGAGGTCGATAAAATGAGGACCCAGATTGTTGGGGACAATATGCTGACTCTGTAAACCACTTCGAGAGGGCTGTTAAAGCATTATAAAGCAGTATATCTTAAGTGCTATTGCTATTGCTAAACCAGAATAAGTGAACATAGTAGCTGGGGATTTTTACTCATTTATTAAATCCTTTCCTATAGATTGCATCCAAATTTTCTGTGAAGAGTTTTCTCTTACACCTTTGCTTTTAAGTTTGTTTATGCATAAGATACTGATTTTGGTTGTATTTTTATCAAGGTAGTAGACCTGAAGAAAATGTATGCTTTATTTTATTTTAAAAAAAAACTATTACCCATTTTCAACCAACAGCTGATGAAATAACTTTATAAGGTGGCCATTCAATGTATAAATATTTATATATTTTATTTGTCACATATTTATACTGTCCATTTCAATTAAGCGACTCTGGGTAGCTTACCATGTCACAGAATTTGAAAACATATAAGAACAGCTAAAAACAGAATTAAAAGTTAGGTTTACGGTATTGAAAGTTAAAAAGGCAATCTATGGTATATGTTCTAATATAACAGTGGTGTGTTCCGGATCCCGTTGCAACCGGTACGCTGCGACGGGGCCGGGTGTCCCTCACACGCACTGCGCGCGCATGCATACCAACCACTTGTGACGCTCCAGCTGCTCGGCAGAGCATCGTTCAGGCACCATACGCTCCATGCGTGTGCGCAAATGGCCCAGTTGGGTCAAATACAGGTAAGGACGGTGGGCGGGTGGGCCCTCCAGAGCACCGTACCGGATTGGTACCTGGTGCTCCCAACTGGCACCGATACGCCCATACCGGGGTGTACCAGCCGTAACCTGCCACTGTAATATAACCTATATAATGCATAATAATAATATAATACATACAAACACACACATCCACATATGTGTATGTTAAAAAGATAATATATAATATATTAATTATATTTTAATCTTATGCTGTTATAAATATATAAAATGGCATGGTTCCTGTTTCAAAGCATAATCTGTAAACAATAAAAGCCTTCCAACCAAAGTGGTAACTATCTATCTACTAATAATTGTAATAATTAAGTTACAAATGATTGTTAACTATAATTAAAATACGCTATCATAATGTCATTATTTAAACATGAATAATAATAATAAAGATCGAGTCAAAAGCGAAAGTGAAATGTTAAAAAAAAATCTTGCTTCACTTTTTAAAAAGCCTGCTTAGAACACCTATTCCAATCTCTGTGATAAAATTTTTGCTGACCAGTGTTACCTGTATTATCAACAAATCATAATTCAAGCATTTTATGTATAGTTATGACTTCTTGGAATCTGCCTATTGAATTAATGAATTCATTAGGAGCTTCCTATCAATAAGCAACCCAAAATGCATTGCTACAGGAAACACACAATTGAAGGCCTGCACATAGGACTACATTATCCTGGATACACAGCAGCTTTTTGTAACATAAGGTGTTTTTTTTTAATTACATTGCCAAATTGCAGATACAGTAAATGAAAATGTCCACTTTTGGTAGGAATTTGGGCTATCTCACTTTTCTACATTAATATGATTATGCTTGCAGCCCTGTTTTAATTTTTAACTACTTGCTTAGAAAACCCGAATTCTTTGTGCTCAAATCAGATCCTTTGACTTCTTGCAGAAGCATCAGTATAAAATACTACATCGTTTATGAATAATTATTTCTTATTAGTTTTGAAACAGCACTCAACTTTTTCATTCCTGAGTAAATACAATATGATGTATAATAAAACAGGGCAAGTTGAATGTCAGATTCTTAGCTGTGTAATGTTGGACTTTTGTAGAGTAAAGTTGTCCTGGGACAGCTAGATGACAAGCACAAGTGTCAACTCCCTGCGTTGTCATGGGAGGCAGGGAGGGGGAGTACTTCCACGCATACTGTCGGCTGGAGTCGGATCTCAGATTACTGCAGCCGGCTTGGGACGGGTGCATCTTACAGGGGAATGTGATCTGTGACACAGACTGAGGGAAGGGGAGGGACAGGAGTAAAGTTCAGAAATAAATCAAACAAAGCACAGGCTTCACTGTGAACAGATCTTGCCTAATGGAGCTCCTAATAGATCACTGGTTTTGTATTTAAAAATTGACTCATTAATTATGATTCAATTAGGGCATCTTTAGGAAATCTGACAAGTTGTAATTGGTTTTCTCTTTTTCAGGGTATTCAACCTGTTCTCAATGAACTGATGCCGGATATTGCAATGGGTGTGTCAACTATATCTCTGAAGGACAGGAGGCTGCCAGAGCTTACAGTAGACACAGAGCCTATCCTGGAAGTTACACCAGGACCACCTCAGCACATTTCATGCATTCAGACAAGGCACATACATAGTTCACGGAAGAAACATTCAGCTGAGCAAAAACTGGATCCTAGAGAGTGTCAGCAGGAATATCCCGATTTCTATGATTTCTCAAATGCTGCATGCAGGCCTTCTACTTCTTCCCTTACCAGGCACACCCCTTCACCTTCCCAAGGTATCTATTTTGGCCCCGATTTATATAGCCACAATAAAGCGTCGCCCAGCGGCTTAAAAACCACTCAGTTACCTAATCACATCTCTCCTAAAAAGCTAGAAGATTCCAGGAGAGACTATGCACTTTCTCAAGAAGGGCATTCGCACAGACAAAAGAATGAAACGATACACCTCAATGTCTTAGAACAACCTCCCCAGAGGTTGGACTTGGCTTTGGCTGCCCAGGAGAACCCTGGGAATCTATCCATTCATGCAAGGGGACGTACAAAAATGGAAACGGATTTAACGTATGGACTAACCCCTAGTCGACCTTCCTTGCCTTCCTACAGGGAAGAAATCCGCGATGAACCATCTAGCAGGAGATTGGTCGACACTGAGCCTCTGGAGAGCGAAGTCCAGAGAAATGTAGATTTGGAAAGAGAAGAAGTTGCAAGTAGAGGAAGAAAGTCTCCCGACTTCCTATACAAAAAATCTGCCCTCTGAAAACCCTCCACCTCCACTTCTTCTCTGTGCCTAAGACTTGTGAAAGATCAGTCTTTGAAATCCCTGGCCTGACATTTTCTCAGGCCAGTTTTTTCCAATGCCAGCCGCTATATCATTTTTTTAATTATTATTTTTGTATATACATGGCTTCATTAAGAAACAGCATGCTTCCAGTTTATTTGGTATGCTGCTTCAAGGGTTTATGTTTTCAACAGATTTTTGCTAAAATTCTGAAAAAAATATATATTTTAACTGGCACCTTTTAAAAAGGAAAAATAAAAGGTAGCCTTTTTGCACCTGTACATTAATTTTATTAATTTTTATATTGGTATGTTAAACTTCTACTGTCATATTTTATAGGACTGTATGTTCATACTATTTTGAGTGTCTTTTTTTTTTTTAAGAAATCATTTCCCGGTATTCAGTGTGCATTAGCTGCATACTTGCATATTTAAGATGTATTTTCTTACAATGGTGAAAATATCTGTCTTTATTTTTTAATGACAATAGGAATTCCAAAGAACAGCACACTTACAAAATTGCTCTGGTTAGGTTTGCAACCTCTCTGCTTTACCACTAATACAAGAATCCAGTCCAATGTGTATGCTCTGTTTACCATGTCTCAGGCTGCTGATGTAGCAAGTGTTCAGCAATGTCTGTGGCCAGGATTTTCTTTGGAAGTGAGGAGTACAAGTCTGTTATGATTTCTGAAAATATTCTTTTCCTTTTGGAACGTGAAAACTTTGAAGAAACAACTTTCTAAGCCCTTTGGTTGCAGTGCGACGAATGCTTCAAATTTGTCACAGTTCCGTAGCCGTGCTTTTCTGATTCTTCATTTTAGACAAACACATAGATGGTAAGCACAAGAAGGTGAGAAAAATTGTTTAGCATTTGACATGGGTGTTAATGCTACATTTGGTAGAGCAGCCCTCCTCTGAGGAGAAGTCAAGAGGAACGCTTACTGCCTTTTTTCTGTCTCTGAAGAAATCAAGGGCTGCAGTTTTAGTAATGTTATATATATATATACTTTGTTTTTGTGGACAGAAAGCATATTTGAAGATGGCTACAACTTAATGAGCTATAAACAGTTTAGCACTTAATTTCTTCATTCCTCTCTTGAATAGTTTGGAGTTGGTTGAAGTTGGTTAAACCATATTGGAAGGGAGGTTCTTTTGGGTTTTATGAACATAGAGATGCTGGGTGGATAGATTATTGCCACTAAGAAAGGCCATTTCAGCAGTCAGTTGTTACAGGTACTTGCCACGTATTTCTCTTGCATGGACTGGGGGAAAAAATCAGTACCACTGTGTGGTAATACCTAGCAAAGGCTTGACTTGATATGGTGGTTAATTCTCTAAAATACAGCTCTTCCATCACTTGAACCTTAGCAACATTGAACCTTTTTTTAACATTGTTAGCTAACCTTAAATCTATTTTTAAATACTGTACTTGAGACTGTTGAAATGTACATTTTGTTTAAGTGTTTTTAATTATTTTCTGAGCTCTTTTTTAAAGTCCCCACTAATCTTGTAGTTCCCAGTCCTCACACTTTAAGGGGAATCACTGTTAAAAAGGAATGAGAATGAATACCTTGTCCGGATAGTTTACACTACATTAATTTCAAGCGTTGTGTTACATCTTTGTGAACTGGAAAAAAAAATATTCTATGAAAAGTTGATTCGGTAATAAGACAGCACTCTGAGGATAAAATAATCACTTATTGTCATTTGTCAAGCATCTTGTTAATGATCCAGAATTTAAACATGGTTTCTGTCAAACCTGTTTTAAGAACGATGCTTTGCTTCAATTTGTGCACTGATAAAAATAGTATCCCATTATTTTATCATATCCAGTAGTAGCGCGATCTCTCCCTTTCCCCCTCCCTCCCTCCCCCTCTCCCTCCCCATCCCTCTTTTGCACACGTGAGCGCGCACATTCACACACACCAAAACTGAAAACATTTCCTTTTTCGAACATGAAACTCAATCTTTCTATGTATATTGGCTTTGTCTTGTAGAGATCACGGATAGGGTTCTTCTGATAGTTTCCTGGATTTGCGTACTGTACACTCCCAAAACAATATTCTTGATTAATACTCTATTTCAAGTAGGGTTTTTTCCAACTCTACTCAAAGCCAATCTACTAGAGAAATGTGATAGGATGTATGGATGAGAAACTCGAGGCACAAATGTTCAGTCTCAATAGTAGCTATTGAATTGATTCAGATAATTCGTTTGTTTTTTTTACTGTGGAATAACTTATGAGAAGCATAAAAACATACACTCCATATGTGAAGTAAGCTATCATTTGACAGAAGTTTTAGATGAAGGTAATTCTCTAGCAGACCTAAGGGCTGTTGTACCCCTTTAACAACCTAAGCCTAAACATTTCCATTTGAGCAGAAGACCTAAAGAGTTTAGAGAGGCTGCAGAATTCTGGCTTATTGCCTTTTCCTCTGGGCCATATATAAATGGAAATTAATCCTCATCAACATTTGGGCTTTGTTAATTACTAGTGTATTTTAATTATATCTCAGTGAAATTATCTGTGGACCTTTAGGTAACTCTTCTATTGACTTTGCATAAGGAATTTCATCCTACCTATCTGTCCCTTTTTAAAAGTCATCTTGATTTTATCCTGTTTGCAAAAGGTGTTTCTTAAAAATATCTGTGATCCAGTCAAAACAGGAATGCAAGGTGTTGGTTTTTTTTTACCAATTTTGCCTAATAACGAATTAATAAAAGAATTTGTGTCATAATTGAAATTGCTTTTACATTCTGGTTAACAGATAATTTACTATGAGATGTATTTAAAGCTTTTATCTTCAAAATGCAGTATGCACAATCAATCAGCTCTTCAACATTAATAAATGATTATATACCATTTTTCAAAGTTTTAAGCAATTTTAAAAATCTTAATGAAATATTGGAATAAATCCACTGTCATTTGGATTTGAGATGGGTGGCAAATAAATTTACTAAATTTGTTAAGTGGCAGAGATTGTTATTGAACGAACATAAAGTAGCTTCAGATTATTGCTAAATCTTGTTCTAACAGTACCAAATCTGATTTGAATGCATCCTACAAAGGAAAAATGAGTTTTAAACTGTAGCTGGGATCCATTTCCATGCATGTACATTATTTTAAAAATTTTTAAATCTTTCATAGGCCCAAGGAACTGATGCTGCTTCACTAGTGTGATCAGCTGCATTTTTTCAGAAGACAAAGGGCTGCTACTATAGAGGGAAGTGCCACACAAGGCATTTTGACATTCACCCAATGCGTTTACAAATATTTTTGTTTGCAATACTAACAAAGCTACTTCTTGTAGTCCTTGCAAGTTTAAAGCAAAATTGCCCGGCTAACCATTTAGTATATCTTGTATTTGAACTTGTCTTCAGTCTTTTTCTGCCTATTAAGGAATGGAAAAGGGCTAATATCTTCTGCTTCAATACCTTTGGTTTTACCTTGAAATATTATAAACCATTTTCATCTATTCTGTCTTATTTTGAAAAGGTCCGAAGATACCACTCTTACTCTAGTTACTTCCAATTACTGTGTGTTTGTTTATATGGTGGATGGATATTTGTGGAATATTGGGGAAAACTGAAGGATGAAAAACCAATCTGTTTCTATACTTGTATGCATTTCTGAAAGATGTTAAGTGTCCATGATAAAATTCTTGTGCTGTTACTGGTATAAAGTGCCTTCAATGCTAAAAGCTCAGAAATTTTCTTAAACCAACTTCATGTCCTATGCAAGTGTTTTTTCTACAACCTGCATAACCAGTACTTTGTAAAATTTGTTTACGCTTCAATTGTACATATTATTTTTAAGAAAAATAGAATTTTTATTTAGGTACCGCCTAGAATTGAATTCTAGTCTTGTGTGATGCATTGTAAAAGAATACATTTCTCTTTTGAGTACCATTATAATTGTAAAAAGGTTTTCACTGGTTCTATTTTTCTACTGTTGCTGAGAAGCATGTTAACACTGACTTTATCCTACATATAATTGGTATTTCAAATAAATGGCTTGTCTAAAAAAATACAAGTGTAACATACTTTTCATTACAAATGTTCTGCTTTTATGAAACTAAGTTTTTGAAACTTTTTGAGTTTTTAATTTGAATGGGCCAAATACACTGAGATACTATTCATGACCTGCATGCTTTAAAAGTACAAATAAAACTCTGAATTACAGTAGGCAATATCTTTATTTGAAACAATTCAAGTGCTATATAATGAACATTAAAGGTAGAAGCAAGGAAAAGAAAAAGCAGACTGTGACAAAGATCCCAGCATGTCTTTTCAAATCATTGGGAAGGTTACGGAGGTAGGTGTACCACAGAATATAGATAAGGTGACAATCTAACTATTTCAGTATATTCATAAAACTCTCACCTCAAATATTAGGATTTTTCTTTTACATCCACTTTTCCTCTTTTGCATTAGTCATTTAACTTTCAGCTTGAGTTCTGAAGAAAGCTTCCTCAGTGTCTCATATTTTTTGTTGGTTTTAATTCTATACTTACATATTTGTAAGGATACCATTCATTTCACCTTTAAGCAAGATATTAAAAAGTGTTTTCTCTTTGTCTCATCTGCGTTGGATGTGTTGACTATATTACTTGCTGCAGGACAGGAAGCTAACCATACCACATTCCAGCTACTAATGGCTTACTCTGCCTTTCAGTGACTCTGATATTCAAACTAAATGAACTGCTTTAAGACCTCATGGTCTATCAAAGCTAATGAAATGTATTCTTTATTTTGAAGTGTTTATTATGGAGCTCACTTGATTTCTGGCCAGCCATTAAATCAAGCCACTTATAGGGCTGCGATAATATAAACATGGATGCATAAAATGTTTCAAGTAATTAATATCCAAATGGAAGCACACCTTGGCCCCTGCATGAAATAAAATTGATGGTTTTGTTCTGGGACGAAGAGATACAGGGCAGAGAAAAAGAGCTAAGGATATTGGAAGCAGTAATTGAAGGAAAGGAAAGCACTGGGAAGATTTGGAGAGGTAAGCGGGTGGGTGGGATATGCCACGATGGAACTGCTGGAGAAAGTGCCCTACTTGCCTTGTAGAATCACTCTGTATATTTGGATTTTGTTTTAGTGCAAATTCATACGTTACTGAGGCTTTTGTCCCTGATCAACTGTAGCTGATCTCAATGGCTTAGCCGAATTTCTGGAATGTGATGGTTTGGAACAAAGCATTTTCCTTTCTATGAATGATCCTACTATTATGTCACCATTGATTATATACTTTACCTCAGGAAAGGATGACATAACAAATTAGCATATCCAGGATTTAAACAGTCTCATACTTTTGTGGGTGAAAATTTTTGCATGTGCTGGTGTAGGTTATCTGTTCTTTAGAAAGGCAATTACCTAATTAAATTGATCAATTACAGATTTATTGAACATCAATTGGTTACAATAAATCTGTAATTGATCAATAAATTGAATTATATTACAGTTTGCTTAGATCTAATAGTTGATTTATGTTGTCTTTCAGATCCCTTACTGGTTAGAATGGAAAAGACAATCATTTGGCACTTTAACATCCTAAACCAGTCATAATTCAAGTTTATTGGGGTAATTTCTGTTTGGTATTGCTCTCCAGCAGGGATAGATTTTCATTTCCTTCTGTCCTATTATATTTGTCAGGAGTAAAAACACGTAGCAAATTGCAGCTTGACAATATTTGGAGGGCTCTCCTTATGTCAACAAAGATTGCTGAAATTGAAACACACTGCCTGCTAACGCTTCTTCAATGCATACTTACCAAACTGCATCATTCATTCTTTAAAAAATTCTCTAATTATGTAAGACAATTGCTTATTATTTCTAATGTACTGTTGGTTATTTTTCACACCATTCTAACAGCAATAAAAAGCCACACAGCACTCAAGAGAATCACATCTTATGGCTATATCAGTGACTCTTAATTAATTTAAAATATAATGAGAAAAATCATAGCCCATGAACAGCCAACGTTTTCTGTGACGGTGGGAATCGGGGGGTGGGGAGAGGGATGGGAGACAGACATCCTACTAGATGAGTAAATGCATAATGTGCTTTCAGGTTTAAATGTTTACAACTAGCCTTTACAACACTCACCAACTTTTAAATTAAAATACCATTTTATTGAAGTATTGGTATACAGCATGATTGCTGTGAATTTCTAGTAGTTAGGTATTAAATTTAACCAATAAAAATAGATGTTCTTAAATGTTTTAAACATTCTTTTCAGTATTAAGAATTTGTATTCTCTAACATAATTACAAAAGATCACAGCCATATTTTACAGTTTGGTAAATAGCTTTGTAGGCTGCTCTTCCAAACATTTGCAATTACATTATGTCAGTTTCAGATACTCCTTTCAGTCTAAAAAGTCGTTAGATTAACCTGATAATTATGACCTACCAAAAAGCAATTTATACATTCTGTGCTGGCAATCAATCAAAACATATTGGTAATATCACTAAACCTCTGCACTATCGTTGCCTACCAGTTAACAGCTGTTTATAATACACACTCTGGCCTCAGTCATATTCATTCAACAATAATGAATGTCTAATTTTAGCTAAAAGTTGTACTTCAACTAATTCAGCAAGCCATATAAAGATCCAAATTGGCTTTTTAACAGCAACAGCTAGCAGAATATACCATAATGAATGTCCTAAAACCAAGCTGATATGAAATCTTGTGTTTAAATAAGTCTTTGACAAACAAGTACCTTGACCCTGAACCTGAATGCTAATTCATTAAGACCTTTATCTAGGTTTTTCTTTTAAGTCATAAAAAAGATTGTTGTCACCCATATCTTAAGAGGCAATCAATATAGTTTCTAAGTAGGTATCTTCTGAAAACTAGCCAGCCCTTCCTTTGACCCAAGTGAATCCATGATTATTTCACTTCTCAGCATAGTTACTAGGAAATTGATGTATGCATGTGGCTGCAAATAATAAACTCAGCCTTCTAGGACACAAATCAAGATGAACAAGAAGTTAGATTTAAATTGGGACAGAAACCCCAGAATTTAGCAGAGACAGCTGTAGATGTAGTCTCTTAAGACTTCCAATCTAGTCTAGCTGCAGTAGTACTGCATCTGATCTACCCTCCTCCTCTTTCGGGACTGAAATTCTTCAAAAAATTGCTGAATGTCCTCTCGTTTAACAACCTGTTAACAAAAAGGAAACAAAAACAGGACGATAGTATCTATGTTAAAGTATAAAACATTTCACTGATGTTTGCATAATTATATTTAGATGTTTAAGAATGCATTTAAGTCAAATGCACCAATCTAACCAAAATAATAAATATTCACATGTATGATACCAAAATTTTAAAGTCCTAAAAGAATCATAGGGGTGGAGAAACTTGTCAAACTTCAAGTACTCACTCAATATCTTCTGGAGTTGGGGGAGGTGAAAAACAGGGCGTACAGATGTTTTTCCGCCCTGTTTTTCACCTCCCCTGCCTCCGAGAGCATTCTGCAGGCCAAAAATGTTGGTCTTACCTTCCAGTTCCAGCCCGTGAGGCTTGTGAACGTAAGTCCTGCACTTGGCCAAAGGGTGGGGGCCGAAGGGTGGGCAGGGCAATGTGGGAAGGGCAGCCTCGTGGTCCTGTGAGGGCTGGATTAATGGCTTCGATGGGTCATATATGGCTCATGGGCCGTAGTTTAAGGACCCCTGTTGTATACTTTCATAATTATGGCTAGTTGAGAGAAGTTCAAGCTTATCTTCCCCATTTTCAGACCACTGCTTTAACAAAGGAAACAGCTAGGCATATTCAGATCAAACTATCATCAATCTGATTAGTAACAGCATTATTCCAAATATTACATTGTAGAAAATTACTAAAACTGGGCAATTTGGTCATGGTCATCTAAAATCTGATTGATCAGTTTGAATTTCCCACTTTGGAAGCTACTCCAAGGTCCTGGAACATTTGCTCAATAAGCTTTGGCTTCAAGCAATTGGCAGAGAGTGAAGACCAGAAGGTGCTGTGGAGTTGTGGAATTACCCTGTAAGAAACTATATTTCTGTGTTATTTTAATTAGCAAGTGACCATTTTTATTTTTCCCTATAGAAATCTTTATTGAAGTTATTGAGTCGGAAATTTAATATTTTTGCCTACCCTGGGATACATCTTATCCTTGCTCTAGATTACTGGTAGTACATTCCTGCTTGGCTCTTAAGGAGGAAAAGTGGGGAAAGCGCTGGAGAAACAGTTTATTTAAAGAGCTTAAGACTCCATGTTCCAGGTGATCTGTATTAATATAAATTATATGGGGATGTCAGTAGCATACAGTATTTACTTCTCAAATATGAAAAACGGCCCTAATTGTGTCATCTGTCTTATACAGCTGAAAATCCATATGCAGTCTGTCAAAGTGGCATAGGTACTTTATGCTTTATTTTTAAATTATTCAAAGAATATTTTCATAATAGTGTTAGATGGTATTATATACTTACTGTTCCTTCATTTGCAAATCTTCTCAAATAGTCTGTCAATTCTGTTTTCAAATCATTGTACTCTGAACCAAATAAAAAATGATTTTATTGAAGCCGTGTATTTATATTGTTTTTTTATCCTTTGCAGCTTGTCAATCAGCTTTAAAGATATCCCCGTCCCTCCCAGTACTGCTTTAACTATACTACAGTTATAGGTAAAGGTAAAGGTTCCCCTCGCACATATGTGCTAGTCATTCCCGACTCTAGGGGCGGGTGCTTATCTCCATTTCAAAACTGAAGAGCCAGCTGAAGATGTCTCTATAGTCATGTGGCTGGTATGACTAAACAGCAAAGGCGCATGGAACGCTGTTACCTTCCCACCAAAGGTGGTTCCTATTTTTCTACTTGCATTTTTACATGCTTTCAAACTGCTAGGTTGGCAGAAGATGTGACAAGTAATGTGAGTTCACTCCGTTATGTGGCCCTAGGGATTCAAACTGCTGAACTGCCGACCTTCTGATCGACAAGCTCAGTGTCTTAGCCACTGAGCTATTTTATACTGCCCCTCTATCTCCCTTTATTTTTTATATTTAAAATATATTGGATTATATGTGCCACATATATATTATATGTGTCACAATATAGGCCCAGGTTATTGGTTTATAAATAATTTAAAAATATCCATACTCCTTATTGCTCAAGGACTTAGCTTATCTAATTTAGACATTTCTGATAGATTGCTGCTGACAGTATCCTACAGGGACAATCCTATAAATTCTTACTCAAGCGAAAGACTCAGTAAAGTCAATGGAATTTTCTTCTGACTCAGTAACTCTAAGCCAACATTCTAACTTAGTTAACTATTATAAACAATATTGTATGAGATTTTTGTGGACTGATTTTTTCCAGCCTCCAAATTAATAAAAATGTTTTAGAGCATCAATTGAAAAAGCCCTCTCTCCCAATTCTATTTTCATACAAAAAGTGAGATGCTTTTCAGACTACCATATTTTTCAGAGTATAAGACGCACCTTTTTCACTCAAAAAAGAGGCTGAAAATCTAGGTGCGTCTTATACACTGAATACAACATTTTTTGCCTCCCAAAACTCCGCCCCTTCACCAAAATGACCGTTCATAGCTTGTAGGTTTCAGAGAGCTCCTGGGGATTGGGGAAGGCAGAAATGAGCGAAAAACAGCCCGTTTTTTGCTCCCCCAGCAGCACTCTGTAAGCTTCCTAAAGGCTATCCATGCCCTTTTTGTGACAAAAAACGGGCCATTTTTTGCTTGTTCCCCCCCCCCCACACACACACATTGAGCACTCTACAAACCTCCTAAGGGCTATTCATGCCCTTTTGGGGGGGGGGAAAAAACAGGCCCTTTTGCGCGAAAAACGAGCTATTTCTGGGAGGTTTGCAGAGTGCAAAAACTTTTTTTTTAACTTTCCTCTTCAGAACCTTGCTGTGTCTTATACTCCAGTGCGTCTTATACTCCAAAAATATGGTAGTTCTCTTTTAATTACTTACCACAGATGAGTTCTACCTGCTGTACTCTGTTCATACTGTTAAGTGTGTCCATTAGAGGATCTCTTCTATCTGCTTCTTGGTCATTTGTCCCTTTATTTTCATAAGCCAAGACAGTATCACATTCATCTGTTAGGAATGGGACTCCCATATCAGAATACATTTTCTGAAGAGTAAGAAATTATTTTCACTGTATATGTGTATCTATAAAATATTTCATGAATCCAAAATAGAAGCAAACTACTTTCAAATTCATTTCTTTAAAAAGTAGTAATTGCACACATGAGAGCATATAAATGCCTTTAAAAATAGTGTAAAAATGAAATGAGATGGGGAGAAAAATAGCTTTGTGACAAAGGAACCTAAGCAATTCAAAACAACTCCAAGCTTATGAATGGAGAAACATACAATTGTGGCTCCCTACACAAAATATTTCTTTTTCCCCAGCTTTTCATAAAATTTTATAGGGACAAATCTCTGTATAGATTTTCAAATAACAGTACTAAACACACTCATATTTTTCTAATATACTAATTATAAAGAAATACCCTACTGAGTGTAAAGTCTTTTACATTTTTTCAATGTTTGCTGCCAGTTTTTTTTTTTTTTTATCTTCCAAAAAAGAAGACAATGAATTTAAGATGAACTGAGAGCCAGTTTGATCTAGTGTTAAGGTGCTGACCTAGAAACCAGGATGGTGAGTTCTAGTTCCTCCTTAGGCATGAAAGCTAGCTGGGTGACTTGGAACAGTCACTCTCTCTCAGCCCAGCCCACCTCACCGGTTTGTTCTTGCAGGGAAAATAGGAGGAAGAAAGAGGATTAGGTATGTTTGCCACTTTGGGTTATTTATAAAAAATAAAGGTGGCATTTAAAAAAATCTTTTAAAAATGGTAGACATAAAATTATAAACATAGCCTCTCCTCCTCAAGTAGAAACAGCTCCCCTAGGGGAAACAATGAAAGAGCAGTCCCACCAGGAGATGTGATAGTACAGTGGTTACAATGACATATTTCAGGCTAATTCTGCCAGTAGTTCGATTCCACCTGACAGTAGTTTGATTCTCACCAGCTCAAGGTTGACTTAGCCTTACATTCTTCAGAGATCGGTAAAATGAGGACCCAGATTGTTGGAGGCAATATGCTAGCTTAGAGAGTGCTTAGAGAGTGCTGTAAGCACTGTGAAGTGGTATATAACTCTAAGTGTTATTGCTATTTAAGTGTTGAAAAAATAAATTCAACTAGATCAACACAGAGCAACATGCAATTGTTTCAGAAAAGAACTATAGATTCTTCTAGAACACATATACAGTAGATAGGGCAATTTAAAAATGCATACCACACATTCTTTGCAGGTGCACAATTTGCTTCGCCAGTTGTGTGGCCAGAAGGTGGCTGTATTTTGCTTCAGGTTCTGCTTGGCTTGAAGTTCTTGCAGCTTGCACACTGGCATTTCCTTCTTAACTGGCTGCAATAAAATATAAGTTACCAATGTTATTTAGTTTCCTTATTCTTTGCTCATTCCATTTTGCTTAGTCCTCCAGATTTACTGTTTACAGTACAGTAATATGCAGTTCTTCACTTTCACATTGATATAACTAATTTCAGAAAGGCATATTCCACATGAGAAGAGTTTGTAAATGTATTCAGCTAACTACGCTTAACAGAAACCTTCTCATAGTTTTGAGTTAAAAGCATGAGAAAGAAAGATAATAATGTATGGGGTGGGATTTATAAACCTAAATGCTGTAGTTCTATTCTCTTGCAGGCAGCATCACGGGTTTCTATAAATTACTTTTTGGGGGTGGTGGATGCCTTCAAGTCAGTCTTGCCTCTTGGTAACTCACTGAATTAGTCCTTGCAGTTTCCTTGGCAAGCTTTCCAGCAGTCATTTGCCACTGCCTGCTTCCTAGGGCTGAAAGACTTACCCAAAGTCACTCAGCTGGCTTCATGCCTAAGGCAAGATTTGAATTCATGATCTCTCGGTTTCTAGTCCAGTGCCTTAACTACTACAACAAACTCTCATAAATTAGAGTAGGCTACATGACTCAACTTAATACATATTGTGGCAATGATGCAGCCAGGAATATCATGAGCCCAGAATTATAGCTTTTAATAATATGGTGTAAAACAAGAAACACAGGTCTTACCACTGAACATTTATTGCCAGAACTGGTAGACGGTTCATTAATTTGTATTATTTTATCCTCAGTCTTCATTTGATCTACACTGTTTTCATTTTTGATTACTTCAGTTTCTTCAACATTCAACACAGTTCCATCATCAGCTGCAGCAATAACTTTGGTCACAGTTGGAACTACAAGAAATAGACACCTAGATCTATTAGAATGAGTATAGTAAATGCTATTTCTACCTCAATTAGCTAAAATAATTTTGCATAATTAAATATCAATGTAAAAACAATCAAACTAACATTGCTAAAAAGGAAACATGTCACATAACATGATCATTTATATTCTATTTCCAAAAAGACATTTTAATAAAAGTATTGCAATTACAAATAATAATCTATAACTTTTAATGAAGTGTAGGCTACTGAACTTATACAGAGATGTATAAAAGTTTGCAAAATCTTTTGAATTTTCAGTATTGTATATCCAAATATTTGAATATCCAAATATATAGTTTTTGATAATTTTTCTCAATAAATCAATGAACAAGAACTTGTTTAATTGGGTCCCCCTTATCTAGCATTAGGACTTGTGCAACACAATCTATATCAACTGCAGCAATAACTTTCACATTGGTTAAATTTATATTATATTGGTTATATTTATGCAAAAATATTAAAAAATCAAAAGAGTTCACAAACTTTTCAGTATTGTTGTATTTTATGCCCTGCTCCTAATGGAAAAAATACACAGAATTCCAATGTTTTCGTGAAAAAATTGTCTGTGAAAGTTACAAGTAAGAAAAGTATGTCCTGGTGGCAGGACAAATGTAGTTATATAAAATTTTATATTCCATATAAATATATATAGGATTAGTTCAATGCTATATCCTCAAGTACCCGTATTATCGTCACTGACATTTTGAAAAAATAATGAAACTGTTGTTTCATTAAATTGCATCTGATTTTTTCATGCTTTTATTTTAATAAGTGTCAATAATTTAATAAGTATTTATTTAATTTAATAAGTTTAATAAGTGTTCTATTTCTCAATAGAATATAATTTCCCCCCGATGACAATTAAGATACTGTATTGGACAACTACCTCACCACTTCACCTTCTCGTGTTTTATGCAGTCATAATATTTAAACTAAGTTTCCAAGTCGTTCTCCTGCATTTCTAACATCAAATTCTAACATCAAAATTGTCAAAACACAGCTAATTAACTTGAAATGTAATTTTTGAATAAAAATTTAAATGTATCATTTAATAAGCCTGTACCTAATATTTTACAACATGATACTAGGTGACTATATTCAGAACCATCAGAAATCAGTAAAATCTATCACAGCTGTGATCTAATATCACAGGGCCTTGGAAAAAAGTATTCCTAACCCTAACCCTTAAGTAATATATATATATATTGATGAATTATAAAGACTGGGAACTATCTGCACATATTTTATACACAGGTCACCACGGCTGGACCACACTAGAGAAGCACAAATGCTTATCTTTATTTTCTTCCAATAATCCAATCATGAGTTACACAAACGTTGCTCAAGTAAGAAATGTACTCACATACAGTCATGTGAAAAAGAAAGTACACATTCAGAAAACAATTAGTTATTGCTGCTACAGGTAGTTCTACAAGCTATTGAATTGTACGGCATACTTAGTGTTTTACACATGGTGTCTGCATTTTGACTTTCTCTTTGTGAAACAAATGACATGATGTAACATGCAATGTGTTATTGTTCATCTGAGGCTGTATTTACCTATTTTAAAGAACTGCTAAGGACAGATGATTTTTACTATGACCTGATATGTAAAACCATAGAACTCAGAGGGTGCACTTTCTTTTTTCACATGACTGTAGATACCATTAGATAAGAATACAACTTCTTACAAGATTATTTCTCCCTAACCATAAACTAAAAATTTTAATTTTATTTTTTTACAGAATATAAAGTAGAAGTTTGAGCAAAATATTTGACAGCTGAATACAGTTTTACAATTTGCTGCATTTCAACCCTCAGTAAGCAGCTGAGTAATAACAGTAGGTCAGATTTAACTTTCAGAATAGAATTCTTTTCCATGCAGGCATGTTTAGTATTAAAATTTTAGATTGCATATCATAAAAAAGTAAGATATTTAATCCCAAGCAATGCATTAAATTAATAAAATACAACAAGATGAATACATATTTCACTCATGCCAATTAAATTAATGCATCTAATCAAAAAGTTTCAATTTCACTGAATCGTGATACTTGGTCAGGATTAAACATTAGCTCAACAACAACTTTTATTTTTCCTTACCTGCTAACCGCGAGGCATATGCCCACAAGAAGGGGCAGTGATCCATGCAAGACTGACATACCATTTCATGAAAATCCCCACTATCTGGAGGGACAACACCAAGATGCTGGGGAAAAGCAAATGGAAATGCAGAATGATTGTGTATTACTGACAAACAGCAGGACTCTTCATTAAAATTAGAACAATGAATCACAGAATTAGAGCTCATGTTTTTCCTCATAAATTTCTATAGTCCACATATGCAGTGTATATGGCATAAACTATAGACACTTGCTGAAAGATTAGCTTTATTTTCAAAGTTATCATTCTTTGAAAAGACTGTAGTTCATATTACCGTGTTTCCCCAAAACTAAGACGTACCCTGCTAATAAGCAAAATTGGGCTTTTCAGAGCATGCACCATAATAAGCCCTACCCCGAAAATAAGCCGGCACCCAACTATTTAAGTGCATGCGCAACCGGTCCCCACCATTACCACTGTACCACCTACCGGTACAGCTTGCGGGGCAAAAAGAGGGCCCGCCGCAAAAATAGCAGCAGGCGAAGCAAAGTGCTTCCACCCCCGCCCTTCCCTCCCATGCAAAAAGAGCCCGCTGCAAAAAGAGCAGCAGGCCAGCAATACGATCACCCCCTCCCACCTGTTCCTTCTTGCACAAAAAAACATTGCACACCCCACCCCAATGGTAAAGGCAGCCTGCCTGGTTCCCTTCCCCACCGTCCCTTTAGCGAGGGGTGGCAGGTGGGGGGGGGAGAAGCGTGGCGCACCTCTTACCTTTCCAGGTCCGTTGCATTCCTCGCCCTTTTGTCCAGTGAATCCCCTTGTAAAAAAACCTCATGAGTTCAACTCGCGAGGTTTTTTTAACAAGGGGCTTCACTGGATGAAAGGGCGAGGAATGCAATGGATCTGGAAAGTTAAGAGGCGCACCTCTCAGCCCAATACCGCCCACCTTGCCCCAATGGTAAAGGCAGCCTGCCTAGTTCCCTTCCCCGCCATCCCTTTAGCGAGGGGTGGCAGGTGCGGGGGGGGGGGGCGAAGCAAGACACGTGTCCTAGCGCTACCAGATACTGACAGCTCTGCTGCATTCCTTGCACTTTCGTCCATTGAAGCCCCTTGTAAAAATAACCTCGCAAGTTGAACTCATGAGGCTTTTTTTACAAGGGGATTCACTGGACGAAAGGGCAAGGAACGCAACGGACCTGGTAAGGTAAGAGGCGCGCCTCGCTTCTCCCCCCCCACCTGCCACCCCTCGCTAAAGGGGCGGCGGGGAAGTTAACTAGGCAGGCTGCCTTTACCATTGGGGCGAGGTGGGCGGTGTTGGGCCGCAAAGCATGCCTCTTACCTTTCCAGGTCCGTCGCATTCCTCACCATTGTGTCCAGGGAAGCCCCTGGTAAAAAAAAAAAAAAACCTTCTCTCGACTTCAAGAGTTTGATTGAACTCGCAAGAAGGGTTTTTTTTTTTTTACCAGAGGCTTCACTGGACACAATGGTGAGGAACGTGACGGAGCTGGAAAGGTAAAAGGCGCGCCTTGCTTCTCACCTACCCCAGAAAATAATAAGCTCTCCCCCTATAATAAGCCCAAGACCATATTTCGTGGGGCAAAAGAAAATAAGACCCTGTCTTATTTTCGGGGAAACACGGTATTAAAATGTTTCTCAAACATAACTTCAGCACCAAAATTGTTTTAACGCAAATATAAGGACACCTTTTATGGGTTTGATATTCTGAATTCACTTATTTAAGGATCTATGCAACTATTTTCTGAAAGATTTGGCTGCAATAAAAAGCTGGTTTTTACAAGTTACATATTTCTAATCCTTTCCATTTATGAAACAATCTTATTACATTTACTTACCCTTCCATGAAACCAATCTTCACAAACTATGCACTGGATCATTTCATCTGGGATCTAAAGGTAGAGTCATTGTACTATATTACAAAATATACTATTACTTCAACTCTTCAGAAAGGGGTCTTTGAAATTACAGAGAAATGTACTGCTACTATCAGTTTAGCTTGAGTTGGCATTCTCATATATAATGATTTATACCAGGAATTCCCAACTGGGGATACGAGGCGATATTCCAAGGTGTGTGAAAACAAGGGTTTAGAAGTTTCAAAATTATAGTGTATATAGTTATATGCATATAATTATTTTAAGGGGTGTGAGAATATACCAGAAGCGTTCTAGGGGTATGGAGTATAGAAATATTGGTATCTATACTGTCAACACATTGCTACATCCAGTTCAAAAGGGTTTGTTTTATACCATTAAAGTTTCATGTCATTGAAAAATATTCATTCCACTTTTAACTTTCAACACTGAAAAAGTGAATGAGGAGTAAACCCAACTCACCAGACAGTCTAATGACTGTTTCTTTCTAACCTTGTAGATACCGTATTTATCGGCGTATAACACGCACAGGCGTATAACACGCACCTTCATTTTAAGAGGGAAATTTCAGGAAAAAAATTTAAATTTCAAATAAAGAACTTTGAAGCATCTTTTCCCTGAAGACTCGTGTTTAGTACATTCAGATGCTTTCTTTCCTCTTTCCCTCTTACTTGTCCAGGTGCTGTCCACCAAGCAATGCCAACGGGCGGCACCTAGGAGTAGAGCCTTCTCTGTGATGGGCCCAACCCTCTGGAATGACCTCCCCCCCGATATTAGAACTACTACCGACCTCCGCTCCTTCCGACAGAAACTTAAGACCCACCTGTTCCAATTAGCTGGCCTGGCCCATTTATAGTCCCATTTATACCTCCTGGCAAATATTTTTTATTTTGGGATAGTTTTTTAGGGGTGTTTTAATGTATTTTAAATTCTTAAATTTTAAATCTAACTTTAACTATTGTACAGTAAACTACTGCTACCTCCTCCAGCCACACCTATATTTATTTATATTTATATTATGTATATTTACTGTTTTTAATATGACTGTACACCACCCCGAGTCCCTCTGGGAGAGGGGCAGTCTAGATATCAAATAAAAGTTAAAAAGTCTATCCTTCCTTCCACCCTCCCTTCCTCCTTCCCTTCCTTCCTGCCTCCCTTCCAGTTCCCTCCTTCCTCTTTCCTCCTGCCTGCCTGCCTTCTTTCCCTCCTGCTTATCTATGCTTCCTTCCTTCCTTGCACCTCCCTCTTCTGCCTGCCTGCCTTCTTTCCTCTTTCCCTATCCTCCTATCCTTCCTTTCTCCCTCCCTCCTTCCCTGCCTCCCTTCCAGTTCCATCCTTCCCTCCTTCCTTCTGCCTCCTTCCTGCCTGCTTGCCTTCTTTCCTCTTTCCCTCCAGCGTGTTTGCTTTTCTTTCCTTCCTTCCACCTCCCTTCTGCCCTCCTGCTTTCTTTCCTCTTTCCCTCTTGCTTGTCTATCCTTACTCCCTCCTCCCCTCCTTCCCTTCCTTCCTGCCTCCCTTCCAGTTCCATCCTTCCCTTCCTTCTGCCTTCCTGCCTTCTTTCTTCTCTCTCCTGCTTGTCTGCTTTTCCTGTGTGCGCGCGCGCGAAAAAGAGGTGGTGGGAGAGAAATTTGAAAGGTCTTCTGCTTTCGGAACTCGGAAATACCCCCCCTCCCCTTTTCCTCCAGCGAGCACAGAGCTTGAAGGAGGCGAAGTGTGTGCGCGCGCACGAAAAGGAGGTGGTGGGAGAGAAATTTGAAAGGTCTTCTGCTTTCGGAACTCGGAAATACCCCCCCCCACTCCCCTTTTCCTCCAGCGAGCATGGAGCTTGAAGGAGGCGAAGTGTGTGCGCGCGCACGAAAAGGAGGTGGTGGGAGAGAAATTTGAAAGGTCTTCTGCTTTCGGAACTCGGAAATACCCCCCCACACTCCCCTTTTCCTCCAGCGAGCATGGAGCTTGAAGGAGGCGAAGTGTGTGTGCGCGCGCAAAAAGGAGGTGGTGGGAGAGAAATTTGAAAGGTCTTCTGCTTTCGGAACTCGGAAATACCCCCCCCCACTCCCCTTTTCCTCCAGCGAGCACAGAGCTTGAAGGAGGCGAAGTGTGTGCGCGCGCACGAAAAGGAGGTGGTGGGAGAGAAATTTGAAAGGTCTTCTGCTTTCGGAACTCGGAAATACCCCCCCCCACTCCCCTTTTCCTCCAGCGAGCATGGAGCTTGAAGGAGGCGAAGTGTGTGTGCGCGCGCAAAAAGGAGGTGGTGGGAGAGAAATTTGAAAGGTCTTCTGCTTGCTGTGGGCGGGCCGCATTTACATAGAGCAGGGAGGGCTGTTAAAGGGCCGTATTAAACTGTAAAAACATGGCTTCTTAACATTATAACGGCGTATAACACGCATACATCATTTGCCCCCTATTTTTCGGGGGAAAAGGTACGTGTTATACGCCGATAAATACGGTACTTGCATTTATATTGTTCTGAAATGTATTTAGAACAGCTCTAAATTTTTAAAATAATTTTTCAGTTATACACATTGGGAAAAAGATATACATTTCTATATCACATGTAGCTTATTCAATATTTCTGGGACAAAGTACATGTAACAGACATTCAAACCACAGTGTGATCAATTTAATGGAAATAAAATTTCTGAGAGATAATATCTGTCTTTTTTTTTATTAAAGACTCAGAACAGGAAGTATATTTAAATATAAGCTAGCCTCCTGGATCTAATTGTCTAAGAATGACTTATTTCTAATATCCAAAGCATAAAACAATAGTGGTCTTCTTTTATTTTTCAATTGTACATGAAAAATTCCTGGTTTTTCACTTGAAAAAAGAAAAGGCGATAAATTTATTACATTTTATGAACTGCATTTGCATCTTTTATATATCACTACAATACAATTTACCTCATCATCAGGGTCTGGGTAAGGTCTTTTACAAACACAATATAATCCATAGAAATTATCATTATATTTATTTGCTGGATTCACTGTTGCCTTTTCCTAAAAAAAATGCAAGACAGTACCTTAAATAGAAGATAAATCAAAAAGAAATTATATAAAAAGCACTTTATTTACTCTGTGCATCCTACTTCAATAATAACAGAAAAAGGCAATAACGCTTATCAACTGTCCTTGATGAAGACAGATTCAAATACTGTATAAAATAAAATTAGATCTTCCAACTAAGGTTAGGAGGAGCTCCTGCCTTTAGTATTTTTATAAATAAGTGGCGAATATATACAACATACTTTCCTCTTCTTATTTTCTCCACAATAACAACCCTGAGGTGGGTTGGGATGAGAGAGATGACTGCCCAAAGTCAACTGTAATATGTATTAAGATGAACATGCAGCAACTTTTTGAATTTGCTTTCATTTGCTATTTTACTAGGCTGATATGCTGCTGTAATTGTCATTTGACTGAGTAGCTTACAATTCTACCACACATTAACATGTTTAAACAACAAAGCAAGGGGCCAAACAATAAATATTACATAAGGTATTATTCCTATGGAGTTGACTCACAATCCATATAATTTATACTGTTATGTAGGAAGAATCCTGAAACCAACTCTCCCTAAAGGCCTGTTGAAATAACCAGGATTTTATTGTCTTCCAGTAATGTAAGGTGTCAAAATAATTTAAGAGCTGACCAGCTGATGCAATGAGGGGAATGAGTCAGCAGGGTCTTTGGTTTTTATCATTTAAGAGCCTGTTTAATAAGAGTTTTGGTTGGTTCATTGCGTTTTTTTCCCTGCTGTAATTACTGCTTGTTTAGATACTGCTTGTAGCATGTGTATTCCTATATTCGTATTGTAGATTAAAAACCACTATTTGGTACAGACCACTGTTGACTGTACTTACTCCTGGGTTGATACACATGACAGACATGTGCACACTGACATAAGGCAAGGCAATTCTCTAGAGCAGTGTTTCTCAAACTTGGCGACTTTAAGTCCTGTGGACTTCAACTCCCAGAGAGTTGAATTCTGGGAGTTGAAGTCCACAGGACTTAAAGTCGCCAAGTTTGAGAAACACTGCTCTAGAGGATCTATTCCAGAGAGAAACAAAAAAAGGTCTGCTTCTGAGAATCCTATAGATTCTTTGAAAGAGGGAATCTGGAGAGAGCCCAATCTTTCCTGTTTTAAGTGGGCCAGCAGAAATTACTGGGAGTAATATGTCCCAAGTCCCAGAAATCAAGTGACAAGCAGTGCAGATCTTGAAGTGGCTGTTATATGAATGAATAAAGCCTGCACATAATTACTCATTTGCTGCATTTCAGACTAACTGTAGCTTCAAGGGCGGTCCCATGTATAGTCTATTTGTGAAGTGAGTAAAGCATGAGGGACTATGAAAAGGTGATCTCTATGCTCTTGTTTTGGCGGTAATTCCAGCTGCTTAGATTTCTCTTGCAGCCTCCAACTGGACTTCTTAGTACCAAAAGCTTTCATTACACAATACTTTTCATAATTTCCAATTGAAACCAGATAAATAATTTTAGCTACCACTTTTCTCTCAAATGTAAACTTAATATTTATACTTACAGGATGTAGTTTGCATTTCAGATTTTTGAACTTGCTGTTTCCACAATCACAGCGAAAGTTTCTGGGGGGGAAAAGGGCAAATTCTGAAAGATGCTTGTGTCATGACCTTCCTACACTTAAAGCAAGCCATTTACAAACTATATTCATATGGGATGGAAAGCATCTTCAAAAATTATTAAATTATAATTATTAAATTGTATTCTGTCCATTTTTTTCAAACCAAAATAAATGTTTATATAAGTATTTACACAACTAATTTCAGTTATAGTTCTAAATACATCATAAAGTTTTCAAAACCACGCTTTTAACCCAGAGCACTATATATTGTGGTTATATTTTGTAGTGAAGTGTAGTCTACACTTAGCTGGAAATTAGGAACTTGAAATTATATTTATATTTATTTACTCAAGCATATCACTTTTAAAATACTCTGATGTAATAATATCTTGAGTCCAATAAATCTCTTTCTAATGAAGTGTCACAAAGGTATGTTTTTCCTTCTGTTAAAAAAAGCAATTGTATTCTATTGAGTTAGACAATCCTTGATTAACAACCATTTGTTGCAGCATCCCCAAGGCCACATGATCAAAATTCACTTCAACTCCCACCTATTTTCCCTACATCTCTGCCCTTTTGGGTGCCTTGCACTCCACCATGTATTTCTGTGTTTTGTATCCTTCCTTGTTCCTTCTTCGCAAGTACCAAAAAGGAAAAATGAAGGAATCCCTCTGTGCATGTGGCAAAGGCTGAAAGGAAGATGGGGCACAGCTGCAGGCTTTTAAGCCTTGATTCAGGCATACAAGAAGAACCTCTCTGTCTAGGAATCCCAGCACCCAGTGCATATGGTAGTATGTGGACATCTTTGTGGGAACTAGGATATGTAAGTTGCAAGGGACCTCTTGCATGGTGCCTGGGAACAGAAGCCCTTCAGAATTCTGGTGGAGGCAGGTGGGTCCCAGAACCACAAACCAGCCACGCCTTTCTCATCACATGGCCACTAGCACTTCCCCTGCCACATGCACTGAGGATTGCTCCAATATAACCCACCCATACATGCTGGCTCAGAACATATGCTATACTGCCTTGGCTGGCAATACTTGTGGCTCAGAGACCAATCTACCACCACTAGGGATACTGAAGGACTGCTGGCTCTGGATGCCACAGAAGAGGAACTGGGTTGCTTAGATATCCCAGGCCTACTGATGTAGCAGTATGGGTATTTTTGTGGGTGCTGGAATACCAAACATTTAGGGTTCTTTTATATGCCTCAATCAAGGCTTAAAAGCTTGTGCCACATCTTCCGTGTGGCTCCTAGCACAGTCTTTGCCACACACACTTGAGGGGGACTCATTTTTCCTAGTCAATATTTGCAAAGAAAAGACTTAACATTTACAAGCAGGAAAACAAGGAAAGATACAAAACACAACAGAGAATGCAGGGCTGATGCAGAAATTTTGTGTTGGGAATATATTGTTTTCTTCTCTGCAATGCCTAACTCAAATGCTTACTGACTGGTTGCTCTCATATAGATAAACAAGCAGCGGAGTTGAGGACAGTTTTCAGGCACCTCTCCATGATTGGCTGGCATCATGTACTATTCACCTTCTGACTGGTTGAAGCATTCAGCATGCCTGACTCCCAGATAAAGCATTCTCCCCATCCCCTGAATTTAGTCGACTTTTCAGGAAGAAAGTTGGATCAAGAGCAAACAAACAGCTTGTGGGTAAGCACTAGGTTTTCTTCTATCTCTTGCTAAAGCCTGCAGGCCCATTTTCAATGAGCGTTTGCAACACAAGCTGCAGAATGTTTGCTGTGCCTCTCTGAAGCATGTGTCTCTCCTCCTTCCTCTGATCCAAACAGCACACCCCACACAGCGTCCACCTTCGCCCAGGGAACTGCCACCACCTTTCCTTCCCCCACTGTATGCATCCCAGGCTGTACTTTCACCCAGCACCTGGCCACCAACAGAAGAAAGATAGCAATGGTCACTTGTAGGCCATGGTGGCATCAAAGCTATGAAATGGAGTGTGGGGCACCCAAAAGGGGAGAATGATGGGACGAGTTGAAGTGAAGGTGAGTGTTGCAGGGCAGAAGTGTGAGATCTTCATCTAACCATAGTACTATACTAGCCTAACAAATGTTACTTGGTCTAATGGAACTGCCATCACTAAACAGCGCAGTCATGTTTCACATAATGACCACATGGTTTAGTGATCAAAGTTCCAGTCCCAACTATGGCTATAAGTCGAGGACCAGTTTAAATAGCTGTGAAAACTGATAAAGTGGCCTAAAAATGAATTTACTTTCTCTTGGCTTACCTTTTTGTATATAACTCGAATAACTTGTGAGAGCCATGGCATTCATAGCTGCATGCTAAACAAATCCCTGCTGGTTCTTCACCTGCTGGTGTACATGTACTGCAGGCATACAATGCCTGCCTCTTTACAGCACCCTGGAAAGATGGGAGCAAAATAATGAAAACAGTTAAGGAAAGTACCATGTTACGATTTGCCTTTGCAGAGAAATCCTAAGACAACAAACCTGAATCCTAGAAGTTAAATAGTTTTATTCTTACTGGAAGTTTAACAGAATCCTTAAACATAGACACATCTTAAACATAGGTCATTATACTTACCTTACACCTAATTCAACCAGGAATAAGTGATTATAACTAATTTCCATTTACACAAGTAGATAAATAGCAAGTAATAATATCATGGAAATTGTTTATCTGAAAGAGATAAGACTGCTTCTATTCTTATTGCTAAGGAGCTATACAAAAAAACAAAACCTACGGATCAAAAGTGACAAGATCTTCTTAGTTGATGTCAGCTTTAAAGAGCAAATTTTGTATAGTGTTAAGGTTAGAAATTGGAAGGCTATGAATTCTAATCTTGCCTTAAGCGCCAGCCAGCTGGGTGACTTTGGGCTAGTTATTCCTTCTCAGACCTAAAAAAAAGAGGCAATGGTAAACCACTCCCTAAATTTCACAATTCTCATAAGTGATGGCAATACAGGTAGTCCTCGAGTTACCATCACAATTGAGCCCAAAATTGATGTTGCTAAGTGAAACTTTTAAGTGAGTTTGTCCCATTTTACGACTTTTCTCACCACACTTAAGTGAAGCACTACAGTTGTTAAAATTAGTAACACGGCTGTTAAGTGAATCTGATTTCCCCATTGACTTTGCCTGTCGGAAGGTCCCAAAAGGCCATGACCACGGGACACTGCAACCATCATAAATGTGAATCAGTTGTCAAGCCTCCAAATGTAAATCACGTGACCATGGGGGTGCTGCAACGGTCATAAGCATGAAAATGGTCATATGTCACTTTTTTCAGTGCCGTTGTTACTGTGAATGGTCACTAAGTGAACTGTTCTAAGTTGAGGGCTACCTGTATATAAGCAGGGACTTGGCAAGGCAATCTTCGATAATCTGAAAGAGCTGAATGGGCAGGGGGGGGGGGGGAGTAAGTCCGACACAAAAAGTAAGTCCAACATGCACATCAAGACAACTAGACACAAGAACAGTTTTTTCCTTGAACACCATCGCTCTGCTAAACAAATAATTCCCTCACCACTGTCATACTATTCACTAAGGCTGCATGACTATTACTATTAGTCTCTTCTGTTCTTATCACCCATCTCCTCCCACTTATGACTGCATGACTGTAACTTTGTTGCTTGTATCCTTACAATTTATATTGATATTGTTTTCTGATTGCTTATTTGTACCCTATGACTAACATTAAGTGTTGTACCTTATGATTCTTGACGAATGTATCTTGTCTTTTTATGTACACTGAGAGCATATGCACCAAAGACAAATTCCTTGTGTGTCCAATTACACTTGGCCAATAAATAATTCTATTCTATTCTATTCTATAATTGAAGGCCAGAGGTTGAGGAAGCTTTCTGAAGCGCCTTGGAGAAGCAGCCCTTCCAACCAGCCGGGCTCAGCCGGGCTCAGCCAGGCCCGCCCTCGTCTCTCACCTGAGAGTAACTGCAGCGCTCGTGATCGCTCCCGCCCAGCACGGCGCGCGCTTCGTTCTCCAGCTCCTCGCTTTCGGCCAGCACCTCGGCTAGCGACACGACAGGCTCCTCGGCGTTCCTGTCGCCCTCTTCGCCGCCCGTGGAAGTGTTGCTGTCGTTGCCGCCATCTTCTTCTGGGGCGCCAGAATCAGCCCTCGCCCTTTCCATCTCCCTGATGTCGCTGTTTCCCTCGCTCCGTCGTAAAAAGCCTGAGGCGGAGGAGGAAAAGGCGGGAAAACGCGAACCTGCTGCACAGACGACGCTTCCGCGTATACCGGAAGCGGAAAAGCAAGTCGCGGCGGGAAAACAAACGGGCCGCCTGCACGTGAACGGCGACAGCCAATCGCAAAGGCGGGCGGAGGCGGAGACAATGCGCGGTCGGAGGCGCTCCTGCGTACCACATCAACGAGAGAAGCGAGCGGGATTGGTTGGCGCATGCGCGTTGAATTAGGGGAGGAGAACTGGAAGAGCCGCCCCTTTCGTCGCGGTGGGGGCGGGGTAGAATAGGCTAAAACTGATTGATTCCTCGTTGGCGCCGGGAGCCGAGCGATGGAGTTGCAGGCCGAGCTAATCGGCCGCGATGGCTTGAAACGAGCGTGGCGTGTTCGGTGTGAGCCTCCGGGAGAGCTGCGGGGCTTGCTGGCGGGTTTGTCTCGGCTGCGGGAGGAAGTCACCGCTCGGCTTGGCCCTCTGGTGCAGCAGGAGAGCATCGCTGCCGCCGGAGACCGAGATGAGCGTGGAGGTGAGGGGCTGGTTTCTGGAACTGGCTTTTGCCCTTGATGTTATTTATGGTGGCCGTTCCTCCTCTGGGCGGACAGTGGATTGCTCTGTTTCAGCTCGCAAACGGGAGGACGTTTCGGGATCCTGCGTCCTACGAGTGAGGATGAAGACGGGTAAAATTGTGCTTGGATTGTGCTTGGGGAATACTGGTCCAAAGGTCCCCAAACTGACCACCATCATATCTGAAATGGTATAGGTTCTCCTGCTTGAGCAGGGGGCTGGACTAGAAGACCTCCAAGGCCCCTTCCAGCTTCTATTCCGTTCTTATTATTTTCTGTTCTGTTCTTATTATTTTCTGTTCTATTCTATTCTTACTATTCTCTGTTCTATTTTCTATTCTATCCTTATTGTTAGCAGGGAAGCTTGCGTTTGGCAACATGCATGGAATTAAGGCTTGGTAACCTATACTACAGGGATGTGATGGCTCAGTGGCTAAGATGATGAGCTTGTCGATCAGAAAGTTTGGCGGTTTGAATCCCTAGCGCCGCGTAACGAAGTGAGCACCCGTTACTTGTCCCAGCTTTTGCCAATCTAGCAGTTTGAAAGCATGTAAAAAATGCAAATAGAAAAATAGAAAAGACCTTTGGTGGTAAAAACGTTCTGTGCGCCTTCGACATTTAGTCATGCCAGCCACATGACTACGGAGACGTCTTTGGACAGCGCTGGCTCTTAGGCTTTGAAAGTGAAATGAGCTCTGCCCCCTAGAGTCAGGAACGACTAGCACATATGTGTCAGGGGAACCTTTATCTTTAACCTATATCACATCTTTATATCTTTAGACTAAAGAGAGTCATCTGAAAGCCCTTTCTAACATGGATGGAGGATATAAATAACGGGGCCCAAAAGATCATGCAAATGACCTATGGAAGATAGTGCAAATTGGAATGTAAAAGGAGTGAAAAATAAAGACCATACATTAAAAACATAGTGAAAAGAAAAAAGTTGACTGCTGGTACTTGTAAAAGAAAGAGGAAGCGTGTAATGGAGCTGAATGAAATTGGCCTGACCTTATGGAGTAGAATTGCTGAGTACATGCAAAGAAATTAAGGTGTAGGTTCAGTCATGAATGAAAGGGCTAGAGCATTTGTCAGAAAGTTTAAATTGGTGTCATTCAGTTGTGAGTGAATATGAAAGTAGGAATACATAGGTTAGTGACAGAGATTGGCCCATTCATAAAACCAAGAATGAATGTTGATTGTGATTATTTAGTTGGATTGACGTGAGATGGTCAGAAGGAGAGATGAGATAATCATGTCATGTATCTTTGAGAAAGGATGTGATGCCACCTGTTTTGAAGACAGCAGTAATGCACCTTTGCTTAAGCCCTCCCTTGACCAATTCATTTTTTTACACTTTCACTCAGTTTTCAATCTGCCCTTTTTAGAGAATTTTATTGATCATGGGGGTTATATACAGAGCACCATAGAGAAATTATGGCCATGAAAGTCAGTTGGATGACTTTGAGCCAGTCACTTTCAGCCCAACTTGCCTCACATGGTAGTGGTGATGGCTGAAATGGTTGAAAATAGGAAGAATAGGAAGAAATGGTTGAAAATAGGAAGAATATGTTGGATATATTTGCTATCTTGAGCTGTTTGTAAAAATAAAGGTGGGATACAAAAGAAGAATCAAAATTATTTATTAGATCACTGTCACTTAGGATTCATGCCTGGTCATTGCTTGAAACTGGTATTTGTTGCCTTGGTTATTGATTTTTGTCGTGTCCAGGATGAGGGGAATGCACCTTTCTCAGTCCTCAGACCTCTCAGCAGCATTGATAACACCGTATATCCCTTTCAAAGGACAGAAGTTGGAAGCACTGTTTTATAGTGTTTCATTCATGTCTTCTGGCATTGGCAGGACATCCCCATTAATTATAGGATATTGCTGCTGGAGCTGTGGTGGCCATGGTTGAGAAGTCATTACAGATAACCTTCCAGTGCTCTGTCCAGAGTAGATGCAGCATACTAATATTAGACTGTAACTACCATACTGCAGCCTCTGTTTGGCTTTTTCAGGTCTTTCCTGCAATATTTTTGTTAACTTTCCAGCCAGATGTGCCCAGATCAACAACGGAGTGATTTCCAGATCATATCAATTACAGACTGTTGACATATCTAATGTTCCTATTCCACTATTAATCATACAGGATAGTCCTAAAACACTTCATCTGAAATTTCCATAGGTGCTGAGTAAGTTATATCCACATTTCTACTGCATAGAGCTTGAGTAGCATGATGGCTGTATTGAATACTTAATTTTCAGCTGATGTTTTTCCTTTTTCAAAGACATCACTTCCAATTCATTCAACATCACTGAATCTGGCAACTGTTGATGCAAAGTCAGAGAGCTGAATTGTTGAACTTATGCACCTGTTCAGTAGGCTCATCTCTAAAGGCCATGTTAATTTTTGAGCCCTGAGTTGATATAGTCATATTCTTTTTAAGCAGTCCAAGCTCTCTGCTCTTGTTTATGGCACCTAATAGTTCCTGTGCCTTCTGTTCTGATTCCTCTGTGAAAGCAGTGTCATTGGCTTACGTTGCATCTGCGAAATTCAACTTATCTGCCTCATGTTATACTCTTGTATCTCTGACTTTTCCCCATTATCCAACCTATCACCTTCAACAACAGTGGTTATAATGCATACCTTCATCACAGTCCTATTTTGACTATTAAAAGGGTTGCTTTTGTCATTGTGAACTTTTACTGTATCCTAAAATGTTGGAAAGGCTCCGGTGATTTTGCTGTCTATGCTGATCACCAAAACAGCTTTCTACTCCCAAGTCCCAGTGGATGCTCTTAAACATAATAATAATAATAAACATAACAGCAGTTTACTTGCCTGATGGTAAAAATCAGGCACACACAGCCACTGCTTGCTCTGAAACCACATTGTTCTTTCTAAGTGGAAATTCCATCATCCGCTGTAAATACTGTACATTCTGATAATCTTCACAAGGATTTTCTATGGTCAGAGGGCTGATTCTGCAATATCTTTCACATGCCTTTTCAGCCTTTTTAAACAGCCTTTTTAAACAGCCTTTTTAATATCATCAGGTTAGTATCTGCATGAAAGACCATTCAGAATTATCAGAGAAAATCAGCTACTTTTTAAGGCTCAACAGGAACAAGGCCATGACATAATGAACAACAGCAGGAGTCAGAAAAGTCAGTGTCTTAACCAAATTGAGGACTACAGTAATGTCTCTGGTCAATTGTGCTGTTCAAATAGGAACAGGGGGGTTAACAGATGGTTAATTTTTACTTCTGTGTACAGAAGTCTAGATGGGCCCTTCAAAAGTAAGTCAGTTCTGGGAAAACTCGCTCTGTGATTTTTATATCATCATCCCCACTAGCCCAACTATAAAGAGAATTAGAAAAACATTGGAGAGGCTGAATTTCTATCTGTAGTGATGATGACTGCAGATGAGTACAGATTTTGTTCTGTATTTTCTGAAAGGTTGTATAGAAAAAAATTCAGAGTGATTACTTCCTACTCATCTGAAAGTAACTAGGTGAACACTGATAATTCCAATTCACTATTCAGTTACGAGAATGCCCTGCATTGCTAGTGTACATTAGTATGGATATATTCTGGGGAAGTAGCTGAATGCATCAGATTGTCATTCAAACACAATGTAAAAATACAACTAATCAGCTAACTATACCTAATGAAATATCTAATTCTTTCTACAGTATAGAACCACAACTCTGTACAATCTTTTGCCTACATGTATTTTGAACTTTGATCAAGCAGAGAAAAATTGAATTTGATTATGGAACTACATTTATCAAAAGTGGAATGATACTTTAGGGTTTATCACAAGTAGAATGATACTTTGGGAGGCACTTGTTAATAGAAAAATGGGCCTATGTGATGATGATTATTTTTGTAGATGATGAAGAAGATGGAGATGAAGATGAAGAAGAAGAAGAAGAAGGAAAGCATATCAACACCAAAGCATATTCAGATGAACCACCATTAAAACGGACAAAACCACACTCCTGATGGAAACTATAAAACTTTTTTTTTTAAAAAAATATTAAAGTTCCTATACTATGAGTTATCTTTTAAAACATTGAAGGCTTGGATATTTAAAATAGTTAATAAAGTTTTGTATCTGTTATTTGAAATTATTCAACAAGATTGTATGTATGAGTGAGGAAAAAAGAAGCAAAGTTGAAAGTACCCTTTCTGCTTGGGAAAGGCAACACGGAAAATACTTGACTGGAGCAACTGACTGCCAGGCAGAAATACCCTCCTCACCTCCCAAGGAGGATAGGCTCAGCTACTCCCCCCCCCCCCCCCGAGTTTTACAGCCCAGCCTCTACCAAACCACCTCAGGGGGAAGCACTCAGCTGCTCTCCAATCTGCCAAGAAGAGACAAACTAGCCAGCACATCATCCACAGGCATCCACATCTTCAATTCCGTCAGCTAATCCTAGCTATTTGATGGGCATTACATCTACAACTGGCAATTTAGCCAGTTTTTTTCCCTCAAGGTCCTTAGAAAGCCAGGTTAGCATACCTCACCCCACCATGCTTTCAAGTTAGAAATGGGAAAGCCAAACTAGAGGCTGTGGGTGAGCAGAAGTGGAAGAGAGGGCAAGCAGAGGAAGAGGGTAGGCATACTGAGACATACTGAAAATCATGGGCTGACCCCACTCGATGAAATCGCCAGGACCCACTGCTTTAGCAGAGTGAGGAAAATCCTCGGATGATTCATACCCTGGCCAGCACTTCTTTACTCTCCTACCATCTGGCAGGAGATATAGAAGCATAACCAACTGAACAAATAGGCTGAAAAATAGCTTTTATCCGGGGACCGTTAAGACTTCTGAACACCACAGTCAGGTTTAATATGATAGACTTGCAAGGCTAGCGCAACGTGCAACATATTTATACCTGTGTAATATGTTATATACATATATGTATATGGGAATGTGTGCTAGTTATTACTATTTGGGTTTAGGGATTTCTTTTTATTTATTGAGTTACTGAGATGTATTCTGTGTTTTGGGGTGGGGGCTGCACCAAGGGAGGCTCATTCCATTGTACACATGTGCATCGACAATAAAGGTTTGGTTTGATTTGATTTGACTGCCAAGGCTGTTATAGCCCTTCAAGGTAGACCACAGGCTTGGAAACAAAGATTCTACAAGCTAATACACCTTTTGCTATAAGATTATAGTAGCAGAATCTTAAAAGTCTGGATGTACTTCCCCCACTCTCTATCTCCATGAGAACTAGAGTGGTTTTTTTCGGAGATGTTTACTCAGTTTACAGTTCCGGCCTCAGATTTTTATTTGTTTTATTTGACTGTTGCCTTACTTTTTTGTTCATACGTGGAGATGTTTTCCTTTTGTCTACTGTTACATTTTTCTTGTTTTTAATATTTTATTTGTAACCCCTCAAAATTGGGAGTCAGATAGCACACATAGTTTAGTAGTAGTTTTGATGTATAAATGTATGTTATTTGCAAGGATTATGAACTCAGAATGGGAAGCTTTCAATGTTGTGCTCAAATTTCTATTTATCAAAGTGATCAGAAATGGAATTTTTAGTTAGATGTTATCTGAATATCCATTGTTTCCCCATTTCTGCATTCAAGTAACCTTCCCAACAGTGTCTCTATGAGATTACAGTTCTCAGAAATAGTGAATATTCTGAATATTGCTGCTGATACCTATAGACTGGATTTTAATTTGGTTCTAGTTATTTTGTATAAAATGCATTTTACTGTCTTTGCAATGATTCAGGTACTTAAAGAATGGAATATTAAACATCAGCTTGTTTCGAAACATGAGTAGCAATTCTTACATTTTGAAGAAATTGGGCGTAGGTACTTACCTGATACACCTCTTCTTATAGTGGGAGAGTAGTATCCAGGATGGGTTGACCTTGTCCTCTCTTGATTGGACTGGGTCAGATAAGCTCTTTTAGCCACGCCTTGGTCACCAGGCTCCACCCAGTTATCGGTGAAGAACTCTAGCCGACTCGCTGTGTCATCTACTCTACACTTTATTTTAGTTTCAAACCTTTATTTATTACTTCAACAGAACAGTTCAACAAACAACATAACAATTTCACAACATACCCATATCGGAGGGGCTGGATACTCCTCCCCCACTATGAGAAGAGGCGTATCAGGTAAGTACCAACGCCCTTTCTCCATAGTGAGGGGAGGAGTATCAAGGATGGGACGTACCAAAGTCTACACATCCCTAGGGAGGGTTACACATTTGAGTATATGCCCAAACTTATGCCTGGTGAAACCTCCCCCGCCTTGTGAACAGCCTGCAACATCCTACGTCCGAATGAGGCTTCCGCAGAAGCAAAGGAGTCCAACTTGTAATTCCTCACGAATGGTGAGGGGGAAGACCCTGTGGCTGCCCTACAGGTCTCAGATAGTGAGGCCTGCGTGGCCCAGGCCACCAAAGTGGCCGCACTTTGTGTAGAATGCGCTGTGATAGAGCTTGGTGTTTGCAGACCCCGTGCCTGATAGGGTCCAGGTTCTTAACCACCTGCCTATCGTGGTGGAAGTCAATTTGTTCCCCAGGGACCCCGGCTGGAAGGAAACAAATGGGGCTTCCGACTTCCTGTTCGGCCTGGTTCTTCCGAGGTAAATCCTCAGAGCCCTCCTCATGTCCAAGGTGTGCCACTTCCCCTCTAATGGGTGAGAAGGGTCCGGGCAGAAATTGGGCAATATCAGCTCCTGCGAGCGATGGAAGCAAGAGCACACTTTGGGTATGAAGGAGGGGTCCAACCTTAGCACTACCCTGTCCTGGTGGAACACGCAGAGATCTTTCCTGGTACACAGAGCCTGCAGTTTGGATATCCTGTCGGAGGTGATTGGTAATGGTGCCTTCCTTGCTGTTAAAGGATGGAAGGCTGAGTCAATCTTTTTTTTAAAAAAACAAAATTTTATTGGTTTTTTTAAAAAATAAACAAGGAAAGGGGTAGTGGAATAAGTTACAAATTTTGGCAGTTACAATATGCAGGAGGTGGTCCCTCCCCCTGTACTCATACATTTCATTTATTAATACATTAGATTATTACAAATCGATATTTTGTCAGCATATAAACTTTTATCTTCAAATAATTTCAATCACTTTACATCAAACAGTTTTTCTTGTTCATTTTTGTGATCTGAGTTTTCTCGATGTTGCCCCTTCTCCCCCCGCCAGCAGAGCTCCGGCCCCTCCTGTGTCTTGTATATCTGGTGTAATATCATCAGGCTTATCTAGGAGGGCTCTATTTTTTTCCATAAAGGCCTGAGCCTCTATGGTTGTATTAATTCTGACTCTTGTGTCCTCCCAGAAAATTAGCATACCTTCAGGCATCAGCCATCTGAACCACACCCCTTTCTGGTATAATTTCTTCGCTAATAGCGAATAGTTTTTTCTTCTCTCTCTCACTTTCTTAGGGATCTGTTTCAGAATGGCTATTTCTCTATCCTGGTATTTTAGTGCTTGCCCCCTTTGTGCACTCAGAATCTCATCTCTTGTAGTCTTTCTAAGGAATTTAATGTGTACCTCCCTTGGAACATTATGTGTTCTAGCGTATGCTGAGTTTACTCTATAAACCAGGTCCATGTCCCACCCCATCTGTTGTTTGCCTTTTTTAATGTATTCAGCCAAAAGGTTTGTCATAATGTCCCTTAAATCTTCATCATCTGCCTCAATCACATTTTGAAACCTAAGGAAAAAGGACATTCTTTCAAATTCCATTTTTATCTGGTGGTTCTCTAGCTCTTGTTTCCCTTTCTGCACACACCCCCACCTCCCCCCTCATCTCAGCCGTCTCCTCCTCCAAAAGATCCAGTCTCTGTGAATTATTAATCGCCCGGTCTTGGTTCTCTCTAAGCTGCTCATTCATCTCCTTGAATTGATTTTTAAAATCCTCCTGTCCCTTTAAAATCTGTTGGAACATCTGCTGAAAGTCCACCTCAGAAGGCTTGGGTTGAAGCAGGGAGGTTAAAGTCTGTTGTCCGCTGGGGCTGGACGCTGAAGATGTTGGGGCGGAGACTGCAAAGCCCGGCTTCCCCGGGGGTGGTCTTTTGGGTGGCATTATAGTGAGCAAAGAGATAACAATGTCAATACAGAGAGGAAACAATTAGGGAGGAAAACCACCGAGGAGGTTACGAGGCAGAGAGTCCAAGCAGATAGGAACCTTTTCTATATTCAGCTCCTGGCGATAAAGTAGTAAAGTCCTTTGTTCCAAGCCCAGAGTCCAATGTAACAAGAGATTTGTCTGAGTGCCACAGAGACAAAGACAAGATGCCTGAAGCTTCTATGGGTGGAGTCACTTTTCAGTGTCTATGAAGATGACGGAAGTGTGCCATCTTGCCCTGCCAGCTCCGGGATCAGAAGGCAAAAACCAAAAGTTTTCAAAGTTTTCAGATCATCACCTCATTTACACAATTGCAGTCCAAAATCTGCCTTTGCTATGAGCGTGATTTCGTTGCATGGCTCCCCCCCCTCCTCCTCCTCCTCTGGGGGCAGAGAGCAAGGAAGGCTGAGTCAATCTTGAGCCAGTGAGATTTGAACTGCCAAGCTGCAGCTAGCAGTCAGCTGAATTAGCCTGCAGTACTGTACTCAAACCCCTGTGCCACCTCGGCTCTAGTTGCCAAGGCTATTCTGCTGGTTAGGTTGTCAAGCTTACTCTTCAGTTTTTGGAATTCCTAAGGGTCTTTACCCGAACTCGGAACCCATCTTAGATCTGGCTAGCTTGGTACCTTATATAGGGGTTGAGCCCTTCCCAAATAATTCATAAACAATAGTAATCAATCCACAAGAGCATAACAATCTCTTCACATGAACTACATCTGCCTTTTGGCCCTTTGGCTGCCCGAAGGCTTTGCACACACAAGGTAAGCTGATGTTGGGATGGTTGGGGCTTCTTTTTTGCCCCTCATTGTCAGGACAATTTATCATTAAAGTTCAAAGGATTTGGGAGGTCGGGTCTGGGCTAGCTGACCTCTTTTTCATTCAAGTTTTGTTTCCATGGAGATCTTTCCACTTTTACAAAAGTGGAAGGCTTTTACAACCACTTAAGGAGTAAGGCTTGGAATTTGCATCAGGTTTCTATTTCTTTGTTAGGCCACATGTGTTTGGCCTTAACAACAGATCAGATTACATAGGTTGCGAAAGGGTTCCCCTGGAGCTCAATTAGATGGAAACAAGGTTGATCTTGCTTTCAAACAAGGAGAGGAAACATGCTTTTCTAATTTTGCAGGATCTGCTTTCTCAGTGTATCAGAAGAACAAAAACAGGCTTTTCGGAGCAGATTGAATCAGCTAGGTCAGCGATGGCGAACCTTTTTTGGCTCGCATGCCACAAGTGGGGGGAGCGCGGGCGGGGGTCTGTGCGGGCGTGCCGCACCCACAATGCAATGCGTACCCCCTAGTGTGCATGCGCGCACAACGCGCACCCCATTTTTACATGCTTTTTTCGCCCTCCCCAGGCTCCAGAGGCTTTATCACTTCCGGTTTGCTCGGAGGGTGGTTTTAAGCGCTCCGAAGGCTTCAGGGATCGTCCGGACGGTCCCTGAACAGGCACGAGATGTGCGTCTCCATTGCCCGGGTCCGGATCGCCTCCGCCGCGCGGCGGCTCAGGCCCGGCGTCCTTGCGCCGCTTCGCCCAGCCTCGGCGCACTCACCAGGGCCCGGCCTTCGCATCACCGCCGCCGCCACCAGGACGGCCTCGGCCACGCCGCCGCCTCCTCCTCCTCTAGCCGCGCCACGCCAGGCAGGCCGCGAAGCCGCCTCGATCCCGTCCTCGGGCGGCCCCGTGCTACATCGTGCTCAGCCCCGCGGGGGGCTCCGTCCTTGGAGCTCGGCTGCTGCCGCCTTTCCCCTCCTTTGTCTCCCAGCCAGGGCAGCCCGCCGCCAAGTTGCGACTATTGCCGCCCCCGCTGCTGCCGCCGTTCACGGGACCCACCTCTCGCCCTCTTTCTCCGGTTGGCAGGTTCCGACTCGTTCACTGCCTGCCGGGCCCCGGTGCCGCATTCGAGCTGGAGGGGGAAAGGAGGAGGAGGAGGCTGGGCTGGGTTGGTCTGCGCCACCCACCCCCCGCGCCGCCTACGCAATGGTACGATCCGGAACACTCCGAGCCGTCGCCTTGACAACAGAGCCCCCTTCGCTTTCCCCCTCCCCCTTCCCCTCCCTTTCGGCTTAACCCTTGCGACCCCCGCGCAAAGCCCCGAGGGGACGGATTCCTGTGCGGGACGCATGGCAGGAAGGCTATAGAGTTCCCCCTCCCTCCGCCGTCCGGACGATCCCTGAAGCCTTCGGAACACTTAAAACGACCCTCCGAGCAACCCGGAAGTCACTTCCGGTTTGCTCGGAGGGTCGTTTTAAGCGTTCCGAAGGCGTCAGGGAAGCCTCCGGACGGTCCCTGAAGCCTCCAGGGGGGGCGGGGGAGGCTCTTTTCGCCCTCCCCAGGCTCCTATAAAGCCTCTGGAGCCTGGGGAAGGCGAAAAATAGCTTTTAAAAAGGTGAACTCAGCTGGCCAGCGCGCGCATGCACGGTGGCCAACTGACAGGGCAGCGCCTCGCGTGCCCTGACAAATGGCTCCGCGTGCCACTTGTGGCACGCGTGCCATAGGTTCGCCATCACGGAGGTAGGTGGTAGACGCTGCATTTCTCATGCAACTCTTGGCCTCTTTTTAACACATTTTCTTAATCACAACAGAGTCCTTCATCTCAGGACAGATAATCAGCCTTTCACTGAAACGGGATGTTCCTCTTTGCTCCAAGAGGGGGGGGGGGAATCCTGGCAGCTGATTTCAGTTAGACTGCAAACAGAGTTTGGGACTCAACTTCAATGTCCCTTTTACTCGAGAGCAGCTCAAAATAACCTCATCTTTACACTGTCCTGCCTCGGGTGGTTGCCCCATGTCTGAGGTATCAATGGGAATCCTCACTTGCTGGGATCCTCCTCTGTGATCGCATCAGCTCCAGACAAGGGGAAGCCTTTTTGCTGATGGCCTTATGGCAGATGTACCCCAGGGCTTTATGCCTCTGCCTTTCATATTTAGAGGCAGGTTTGGGAGGCTTAGAGCCGGAGCTTGCCTCTTTAGCCATCCTGAAAGAGGTGTGCTTCATTTTGCTTTTTGCCTTGCCGCCCCCACCCTTGGATGGACCTTCAAGGGTAATCTCTAACCTGATTGGAGGCTCTTCTGCACCTCTAGTGGGGCTGCCGGCTTTAGAAGTGAGGACTTGATTCCTGCCTGTGTCCTCCGAGCTGCAGGAGGCCGCCATCTTGGGCCACGTGGGGATTCTCCTCCCCCTTCTTTTCAAATGGCACTGCGCAGCAAATACAACAGCCCTTCCGATCAGGGCTTTGAAAAAGCGGCTTGTGCTACTAAGAGCTGCTGCGTTCTCTCCTGTGGCCTCCTGCTGTTAACAGCCACTCGCTGAGAGCCTTGCCGCCCCCTCCTCCAGCTGCTTTCCTTTTTCTTCCTTAAAGGGAAAGTTTTTCCTTAAAGGGAAGACCTTCTTTAAAGGGAAAGCCTCAGCAGCAATCTGAGCCTCATTGCCCTGTCTGGGCTTCTCCGGCTAGTCAGGCACTCAGAAAAGGATTGAATAGGGCTTGCATAAATCGTGATAGAAGGTTGCAGGAACACAGGATGACAAAACCCGAGGTGTTGAAGGGAATCCTCACCTGGAGGGAGGGGTCCCCTTCTGCAGCCCTGCCAGGTGAAGAGAAACCTGGTAATCTTCCCTCAGGTTCCAGGGCGGGGGTGGGGGGTGTCTTCCTGTTGCTGGACTTGTGGCAGATGCGCTCCAAGGCTTGGTGTCTCTGCCTTTCATACTTGGAGCTAGGCTTGTGGGGTTTGGATCCAGAGCCTGCCTCTTTAGCCCTCTTGCTGAGATATGCTTCCTTTTGGCCTTTGCCTTGCCTCCCCCGCCCTTGGCTGATGCCTCGGAGATGGTTTCTAACCTTTGCAAGGGCTCCTTGGTGCCTCCGGTGGGGTTGCTGACTGCAGGGTTGAGTGCTTGGCTCCTGCCAGCCTCTCTGAGCTGCTGGGGGCCGCCATCTTGGACCACGTGGTTTCAAAATGGCTCCTGGCTCCAAATTCAAAAAGCTCCTCTTCCTGGGAGCACATGGAAGCGGCTTGTGCCTCAGCTCTAGTGATTGATCAGGCAGCGTGGAGGCAATTTCGATCGCTTTTGTAGCAATTTAAAATTTTTCCTTTAAGTTTCTTCAGGATCTCAGGATGAACACAGCCATCCGTTGATGGACTGAGTCGATAACTGGGTGGAGCCTGGTGACCAAGGCGTGGCTAAAAGAGCTTATCTGACTCAGTCCAATCAAGAGAGGACAAGGTCAACCCATCCTGGATACTCCTCCCCTCACTATGGAGAAAATACAGAAATAAAATATATGAACAAATAAAAAGATAATTTTCTTTTAAACATATATCATGTGCAAAAGAATCCCTTTTTATTTAGTGCAACATCATCAAAGGAGAAAGGACAATGTCTCAAATGCCACTTTTATAATAATTTCAAAATTTACACATAAACATAGGCAAATTCAATTTTCAGCAATTTGCTTATAGGAAACTTGAAATTTTGAAGGATGCACAGTGAATTAAGGTTTCAAATATATATTTACTCTAAAATCTTCAGATGGAGTGTAGAAATTCTGCTTGTAAGGCAAATATGAAGAATGTTACCCCCCTGTTCTCAAAGAACTTTTCACCAAATAGAATACCCCCATAGTTAAAAAGCATCTTGTTAAAAAAAATAGAAGGTTGATAGGTACTCTGTCCAGAGGTTAATGTTGAGAAAAAGAATTTCAAGTTCTTTTAAAATATTCAACCGATTTTCAACTTATCAAAAACCAGCCATGGGGGAAGGAGAGAGGGCAAGCCACATTGATTTCCTTACGTGTCAATAAGCTGCAGTCTGCTGATTTGATTGGAGGCCTTTGCAAATGTTTGATGACGATTGCAAACCACAGCCAAGCAGATAGGAATTATGCAGTAGCCCACTGTTTTAGGATCAGCCCTCGTACATGAGTAAAGAAATAAGAACATTTGCAAATAAGGTATTAAAAAGATAATGGCCCATAGCCAAAAGGGTACAGAGAGAAGACGTGTTTTTAAGGAATGCATCCAACTGATTTCTTGTTTAAATTTCTCTGGCGGTTGCTGAATGTGTTCCAGTGCTAGTCGATTGTAAGTCTCATTGATTTCGAAGACATAGTAAAACGCTGCAGCACTTGCTATTAGATACAGTCCCACACCAATCCATCCCATCCTCTGACGGAAATTCATCATTCTCCATGCTCTGCGCCTTAAAAACAAAAATAATAATTAGCCATTGTGAGGAAAAGTAACCTATAATAGTACGCAATAATAAGAATTGCTTAGATACATCAGTGTTTTTCAACCTTAGCAATATTAAGACCCACGGACCAATTCCCCAGCTAGGAAATTCTGGGAATTAAAAATCCATAGTATTAAAGTTGAAAAATACTGGTACAGGCATAGTAAGCAAGTTTTGGCTTTTTGATTTTAAGATATTCTATTGACAGTAGCGAGATATGTGATATTAGCATTGGCTGCAATATGCTAATTATAAAATGTTTTAATAAACACCAGGGGAGGCAGTGTTGGGCTTCAGGGTTTAGTGACCATGGATTAGAGAAGGGATTCCCAATCTTGGTAACTTTAAGATGTGAGGACTTCCAATTCCCAGAATTTCCCAGTTGGCAATGGAAGTCCACACATCTCAAATGTTGTCAAGTTTGGGACTTCCTGGACTAGAAATTAATTTCCTAACATTTTGCCAGCAACTGTGGCTGGCATCTTCAGAGGTAATGTGGTCTGATATGCAGACCATTGAGAACTGAGCAGGATCCAGCTGACTTCCTGCCTTTATAGCCAGGTGCCCTAACTTCTAATTCCCTTTAGCTGAGCTGAGTTCTCAGTGGGGCAGATTGGTGAGAGCTTTTTTCTTTTGTCTGAAATTGGTTCAGTTTTTCCTACTTGCCCTTACTATTTTCCAGTAATTTTTGGCTATGGAATATTTTTATTCTATATGCATTAATGTAAAGGTTTCCCCTTGTCCAGTTGTATCCAACTATGCAGGGCAGTGCTGATCTCCGTTTTTCTAGTGGAGGGAACCAGTGTTATCTGGAGACATTTCCGTGAATATGTGGCCAGCATGACTATATGCCAAGTCACAAGGAACACTGCTACCTTCCCACTGAAATGGTACCTAATATCTGCTGACATTTGCATGCTTTTGAAATGCTAGATTGGCAAAAGCTAAGCAAATAACTGGAGCTCACTCCATTGCATGGTGTTTGGATCTCGAAACCAGCTTTCAGTTTTCCAGCTCACAAGCCCAGCATCTTTAACTGCTGGGCCATTTTTCCCCTTTCTATATGCATATATGGTTCTTATGCAAGTATATAATGTAGTGGTTTTAAGGTAAGTAGCCCTGGTCTGGCAAACTCAAGTTCAGCTCCACTCAACTATGGAGCTGACTGGGTGATTTTGGACTTATCCTTCACTGTCAGCCCAACATATCTCACACGTAATGGTGAAATTTTTATATACGTAGGTACCAATATACACACAGATACATAAAACCTCTTTCAATTTGAAGAGGATGCATGTGTAGTAATTGAGTAATTCACTATGAATTCACATTTATTTTCGGCCTTTGTTTAAAGATCCATTAGTTCAGGGCTCTCAAACTCCTGGCCCGCAGGCCAGATGCATCACACACTGGCCACGCCTATGTCTGGTTTAGTGAAGGGGGGGAAGTCCTGATACATCACCTGACGATGCCATGACGATGCAAGTTTGACACCCCTGCCTTAGATCTTTAAGGCAAAAATGCTAAACTTTGTTTAAAGATCCTTTAGCAAATATTAGAGATCCTCAAGTTTCATTTACACTCCTACACATTATTTGGTAACAATGGCACCATCACAACACATAGATAAGAGCTGGCAGCTATACGATTAATGCCTTCAATGAATTAAGTTTATTATGATGCATCTGTTTCATTACAGCAGGACTACAGGACTGAATTATCTCTGCCTTATGCAAGATACAAATTGCCTTCCAACCTATACTAGTATCAGAATTATTGTTAAGTTTGATTATCATAAGCATTTAAAAGGGTTCTCAAGTAATTAATGGATAGTTTATGGCATTTGTTACTTGATTATTAAAGTCTCATTTGTTTTTCATGGAAAGTGGGATATGAGACACCTTCCATCTAGTATGAAAAGCAAGGAATTATGTGTAAAAAGATTTTCCACAGAAATGACTACTTTTTCTGAAGTTAGCAAAAACTAAGAACTAGGATGCAATGATTAAAGTAAAACTAACAAAAACAACTAAGGACATCAGAGTTCTTTCTTGTCTGAAGAAAATCAAAATTTTGATTCAACATTCTATAATTCTGATCATTAACTAAACACATAATGATACTGAAGCATACTTAAGTTCTATAAGCAGTGAAATTTGTTTAAAATTATAACCTCTACTTTCAACATATAAAGAGGCATATTATTCCGAACTAGGAATGTGTAACTGTCAGTGTCACTCACCCCAGTATGATTATGAGAGCTATGGGCACATATTGCTCAGAAGGTAAGATGTGAAACCAGCTTTTATTCCTGCCATGAACCATCCCAACATCCTAAACTAATTGCAGAACTCTGTTCTAATTGCATTAGATGGTTTTGTAGCTGTTAAATGGTTTTTTAGCTGTTTTCTTTTGGTTTCAATATATAGAGGCATGGTGGCCTTAGTTAATGATCAAAAAAAGTTTGGATTTTTGTCCAAACTAGGAACATTCTGAATTTAGAATGGTGAAAATGAATGAATGAAATACATGTGTGCACACAACTGCTTTCATCTTTCAGAAAAAGCCACTATTACACAATATATCAAAGGAAATATCTATAATTTAAAGCAATCCTGTGTTAAAACTTGCACTATTTAAAGAGAGACATGGATATAGCATTAATGTTGCATAGATTCCTACCTTTAATTTAGCATCATTTTTGTAAACATTCTCTAATGATTTTAATTCTGAATTTCCAGGAAAATAGATCAATGTTTATTCGCAATAATATCTATGGAAAATATAAAATGCCATGCTCCACATCTAAGCTTCCTGAAATATTTTATTAGCTACTTGAAGTAACTTGAGTATTATCTAAATTGACCTGATTCAAAATACAATTCTGACATTTTCATGTTTGTAATAAACATTATTTATAATAGGTTTATAATAAATTATAGTTCACCATTATCAAACTTGGTCATTGTTTTTCAAAATGGATACATGAGATTTCAGGTTAACAGTCTTTGCAGTCATTATCTCAGGATACTAAGTATCCAAGAAACCAATCCATGATATTTACCTGATTTTGTTTACATGGGGAAAAGGGCTACTTACATTTTAAAACAATTTTAAAAGGTTTCAAGAACAATTCTGGGGCACAGTAATGAAAGTCCAAGTAGTACTTTCTGACCAAATGATCTGTATTGCAATTTATCTGCACTGCAGTTCTAGGCAATCATTTCATGATGAAGTTTATGTACTTACGAAGAACTTAATATAAACTGTGGATACATTTAAGGTCATAGAACTGAGTTGTAATACTACAGTAATTAACGTAGAAAATCCCTACTTCAATATTTACTGCAGTCACATGTCCTGTAAGAAAGGTCTTTAGTCTTGTACATGGCACTGTAGTTTCTGTTTGCTGTTATAATTGAGACTGAGGGGCAATCTGAGCGATCATTAAAATCACTCTAAATGTTGAACTGTTTCATCAGCATAAACATTAAACAATCATCTCAAGGCAACGTTATTCCCGTTCTACAGCATACTTTTACTTGAAGCATGTAGCAATTGGAGCAATCTGTTCCAGATCTTGATTTACAGATTATTTTGCTGCCAATGCTAATAACAATATTGTTTAAAAAGGTATAACACGGTTGTACTAAATATCAGGATTCACCAGAAAGTTCTGACTATGGAAAACAAAGAAAACACAATTGCTTTCTCAATAAATTTGGATTAATTTTTTTCACTTCTCTACCAATCTTCTTGGATCTATCCCCTCTATTCACACTATGAGGAAGAGCTAAATTCTTTGAAATTTTGGTGTTTCCTTATTACATATATTTTAATCCAATTCTTCTTCCAAATAATTAGAGACTTAATTAATATGAAGATAATCAATCAGCGTTGTAAAGCTTCACTGCATGTTTTTCATTTTACTATAGAAAAAAGTTACCATAAAAGTATCACATAGCGTAGACACTAGCTATAGCCCATGGATAGTATTTTTATACTGTAAGAGTAACAGAGCCAGTCAGGTGTACTGGTTAAGGAAGTGATGGCGAACCTTTTAGACATCCAGTGCGCAAACCGTGCACGAGCATACCCAAACTGAAAGGTGTGCATGCATGCATGAACACGCACATGCATGGACATGCACGCATGCGCAGCAGAGATCCGAAGATCAGCTGGCCAGCGCAAGGTGGGGCATCCCAACACTGGCAAGAGGTAAGATCTTTTTCTTACATGAGCTTGTTTCACCATTTGCAGGGAAACAGAAGCTCACGTAAGAAACGCCACGGAGACCTGACCTGGTGCGACGGCACGCGTGCCAGCAGAGAAGGCTCTGTGTGCCACCTCTGGCACATGTGCCATAGTTTCGCCATCACAGGGTTAGGGCATCATGCCAGTATAGACATATCCAACCTTTTAGTTTGCCTGAGCCTCATTGAGTGAAAAGGAATTGTCCTGGCCTATATAAAATATATTTGTATTTATTTTGATAATTTATAGAGTTGCCCACTCACTTTCAGTGACTCTAGGCAGCTTACAAAAAATATACAAATATGGTGTGTGTGTATGTGTATGTATGTATGTATGTATGTATATATATATATATATATATATATATATATATATATATATATATATATATATATACACACATATACATATACATACATACACACACATACATACATATACATATACATATACATATATAAATAATATAGTAATGTATATAAATGCACAGTAATGTTAAAAGTTTATGATCTTGTGGGGCGGGCAGCATTACTAGCTGTCCGGAGCTGCATGGGATTGGACCAGTGGTGGATTTCAAAATTTTTTAGAACTTCTTATGTAGGTGTGGCCTGCTTTGTGGGAGTGGTTTGCCTGCCATGTGACTGGGTGGGGGTGGTTTGCTGGCCATGTAACTGGGTGGGAGTGGCTTGCCAGCCATGTGACTGAGTGGGCATGGCCAACTTGTAAAATGTGGTAAAACTCACTTAACAACGCTCTTGCTTAGCAACCAAAATGCTGGCTCAGAAATTCTGGCATTTGAAGCATGCAAGTCTTAAAGCTGTCAAGTTATAAGACCCTTGCACTCCAACCCTTTAGGGGAAAAAAAAACCTCAGGAGTGTTCAAACTTGACAGCTTTAAGACTTGTGGACTTCAACTCCCAGAATTCATCCTCCAGTCATGTTGGCTCAGGAACTCTGGCACTGAAGTGTGCAAGTCTTAAAGCTGTCAAGTTACAAGACCCTTGCACGCCTAACCCTTTAGGGGGGAAAAAACCCAGGAGTGTTCAAACTTGACAGCTTTAAGACTTGTGGACTTCAACTCCCAGAATTCCTCCTCTCACTCTTCATCTTGATGATGTGCAGATGGGCAGGGGGAGGGAGCTGGAACCGGTTCTAAATGGCACTAGATTTGTGGAACCTCTTCTATAGAAGAGGTTAGAACTGGCAGGAACCCACCCCTGGATTGGACACAATTGTGCTAAAAATTGGAAAAGAGTGTGTTCTAACCCTGCCTTAGGCACAAAGCCAACTGGGCGACCTTAGGCCAGTCCTTTCAGACCTAGGAAGGAGGCAAAGGCAAACCACTTTTAACATCTTGCCAAGAAAACTCAAGAACTTGTTCAGGCAGTCACCAGGAGTCATTGTTGACTCAAAGGCATACAAAGACAGACAGACACACACGTGACATGCTAGAAGTATAATTTTCCATAAGATTTTAAAACTATCTACATTATTTCCAAACATAGTACTACAGATAATATTGGAAAACGTAAGAAAACTTAAGTTATACTGTTTATCATTTGCATCTTTTCTGACAAATGGTTTTTCATTGCTATCTTATCTGCCATATGGTTATTCAGTTAAACCACATTAATGGATCTTTCTCTTACATATTGATCTTTATCTACACTGCTATGCTATCCTCTAAATATAGCACACTTCCACAGAACTCTTCAAAAAACAAATCTGTTTTAAATGTACAGCCTGTGAGAGATGCATTCATACAATACAAAAGGACGCATTTCCACTGCTAGCACAATGTGATGGCAAGGAAGCCAGTGATTAAAATCATTAATACCAGGCAACTACAAACAAAATTCAGTCTGAAGGACAACTTTTTTCTCACCCTTTCATAAACTGTCCAGAATTCTCTCTTTTATAGAACACCTCTTGAAAGTAAGTGGATTCTCAAGACTCCTTGAGATTGAACTCCCTTCCTTCTGGTGATTTTATGGAGATGTCTTACACGTTTTCTTGGCAGCAGTACAGAAATAATTGGCCATGCCTTCTTCTGGGATTTTCTTTCTTTCTTTTTTTAATTTCCCACTCAGGTTTATAATCTGAAGACTTCTTGGCACCTCCAATCCAAATGGTAACTAATCCTGCTTTTAAAAAAAAATTAGATCAGTCAAGCTCAGATCCCTGTATATATCTTCCCTAGCTGCTATGTCCCCAAAAACAGAATTATAGATGGAACAATAAAACTCCATCCAAGACTTACTGGGCAAAGATTCCCCCCTCCCAGAAGAAAAAGGCGAGAGATCCCACCTCCCAGGGTAGAACTTTAAAGCAGAAGCCCAGGACTCAAGGATTTCCAGCTGCTTGGTCCCTTCCCTCGTGGTTTCTCTCCCACCCACCCAAATTCATCCGGACTAAAGGGCTGGGATCTCTCGCATTTCCTCGCCACGGAGAATCCATGCCTGACTAGATTAATAAATTACCCTGACTAGGTGGTACCCTGAGTTGTCGATCAGAAAGGTCGGCGGTTCGAATCCCTAGAACAGGTCTCCTGCGTGAGCAGAGGGTTGGAATAGATAACCTCCAAGATCCCTTCCAACTCTATTACTGTTACATGCCTTCACCTCACTGTCCCCCCCGGGGGGGGGGGCACAAAGGGAACTAAAAGCTGCCAGGTGCCGAGGGGCTCCTAGGCAATGCGGGAGCACCAATCCGAGCAATTGAGCCCCAGCAGCCCCTACTCGGGGGAGAGGCTCCGCCGTCGGCCTTCCCCTCCCGACCCCGGGCGGCGAGGCTGCCGCATTCCCAGCCCGCTCCCTCCCGCCCACCGCGTACCTTCCTCCGCCAGGGAACCCGGGAGCAAAACAAGCCGGAGGAGGAGGAGGGCAGGCGAGGGGTATCAGAGGAAGGGCCGCCAGCCCAATCACATCGCTCCCTGCGCCGCGTCCAGCGGAGGAAGGGAGGGAGGGCGGCGCTCCGCCACCCAAGCCACGCTCCGGATCCCTCCGGCGCCGGCCTCACCATCCGTTTCGTCTCCGGCCGAAGGCCCGCCCTCGCCTCCCTCTGCTTCCGGGTAGTGCACGAGGGGCCTCTGCTTGCCGCGGCTCACATCTCGGGAGTGGCGAGCGGGCGGCGGGGAGGGCGCCTCACCCGGTCCCTCAAGCCGCCGGAGGCACGCGGCGGACGTAGCAGTGAGGCTATTTTTGAGAGACGAGAGAACGAGTCAGGCTTCCTTCTTAACGTAGGGGCAGAAGGGATGGTTGGTGTCTTCCCCACCAATTTGTTCGGGGAGCGGGATTCCTGAGGATCAGCAGGGAAGCGCAGGATTTCCCTAACCCCCCCTACACACACACACACACACACACAAATATTTTCCTCCTTAGACCAAGATAACTGACAGTAACAGTTGGAAGGGACCTTAGAGGTCATCTAATCCAACCCCCTGCTCACACAGGAGACCTGTGCTAGGGATTCGAACCTCTGAACTGCCGACTTTTCTGATCGACAAACTCTGCCTTAGCCACTGAACCACCTGATTTTGTAAAAAATCTTGTACAAAAATCGTAAAAAAGATTTATTTGCGATTGGCTACCCTGAGTTTTATAGGTAAAGAAATTTTTCGACATTTTCCCCAAGAATTGGGGGGGGGGACTTTCTTCTCTCGAGATAATTTTCCACTAAGTGGTAACAGCCTTGTGATGTAGTACACCTAGTTCTCTGCTTACCAGCACAGTTGAGCCCCCTAAAATTGATGTTGCTAAGTGAGAAATTGGTTAAGAGAGGGGTTTTCCCCCATTTTATGATTTTTTGGCACCTTTGTTAAGAGAATCACTGCAGTTGTTCAATTAGTTGTTCAATGAATCTGATTTTCCCACTGACTGCTTGTGATGAGGTTGCAAAAGATGATCACATGACTTGAGTTGTCAAGCATCTGAATGTAAATCATGTGATTGTTTGAATCACGCTGGGCTTTCTGGACCACTTCCTCTTATGCCACTTAAGAACTCCCGTTCACTAGATAAGGTCTGTCCGCCTATTAGGTTGGTTGTTACACTGAGCTAATTCTATGATACTCAGAGAAACTTGTCCCGGTGAGAAGTTCTGCGGTGTCTGCTGTTGGCAATTGTGAATGCAGTTGGCATGACACCACAACAGTGAGACACATGAGCAGGAAATGCATGGCTGGGCTTTGTGCAAAGAATCTAAGCAGCAGATGCAGCTTTATTAACATTTAGACAAAGACATAACCCAATCAAAGGATACAGTATATTTGATAGAGAGAGATACATACATACATACATACATATATACATACATACATACATACATACATCATACAATAAAGAGTAAACAAACACGTCAGGCTTGAGAATACTGAAAAACCAGATGACAACAGTGTTAGCACTGTCATCTGTGGAAATGATATGAAAATGACAATAGAAGTGGCACTTTTAAAATAATATTGATACCAGAAGTGATTGGATGTATTAAAGATCAGTAAGAGCAACAGGAATGTCAAATCTTTAGCTGTTGTAAGTTTATAAATTAATTAAGACCCAAGAAGCACCTGGGGCCAAGACAAAACTACCTTGAACTCTCATGTCCAGCCAGTTAAAATCACAGTAGGACTAGGAGACCATGCCTAGGATATGTATGCTGCCTTGGATTATTTGTATCAACAATACTAGCAGAATAAAAATAAATAATAATATGATAAAAAAATAACCTAGAACAGCGACTTCGCAGGCATCCAACTCAACTAAATTCATGAAGGGAATTGGATAAAATAAGTCCAAAAGCTTTCACAGGAACCACAATCTATAGTTTGAGAGGAACTGCTTTGGGAACTGCATTCTTCTCATCTGTCAGGCAAAAAAGGTATTTTGAGAAACAGCCTGACTCATCCGTTTTCTAAAGCCAGCCAATCAAATCACACAGCACTAGAATACATGAAGAAACCATGTTACAAAATTTTCCTTAAAACAAGTAGAATTCTATGAAAATGGCAGAATATAATGTACCAAGAACTGAATACTTGTTATATCTATCTATCTATGATCTATGATCTATCTATCTATCTATCTATCTATCTATCTATCTATCTATCTATCTATCTATCTATCTATCATCTATCTATATATCTATATATCTATCTGTCATTGCTCCATGCCTATGGATAAATCATTTCTAGAATTGTTGCTGTCAAAGACCTCTTGAAATAATTTCCATAGCTGGGGCTTTTGAGGAGTTAATAAAAGTGTTATTTAAAGGTTATTCTTAAGATAAAAGAGGTCCATTACTCTACTTTATGTTGTGCACCAGATACACACTTTCCTGGATAGGGAGGCTCTATACTCAGTCACTCATGCGCTGGTCATCTCCCATTTGGACTATTGCAATGCACTCTACATGGGGCTATCCTTGAAAAGTATCTGCATGCTTCATCTGATACAAAAGGTATCAATGTTGGGCACCCGAAGAATGGTGCATATAATGGCACTTGTGCTGAGCGAGTTGTACTGAACACCAATATGCTTCTAGGTCTGATTAAGGTGTTGGTTATGATCTTTAAAGCCCTACATGGCATGGAGCCCGGTTACCTATAGAACCAGCTTCATCCCATTGCATCAGCCCATCCCACCTAGTCAGGCAGGAAAGGTATGTTGTGTTAAAGGATTCTGACTGGAAGGGCTCAAGAAGCGAGCCTTCTCTGGTTGTTTCCACCCTTTAGAACAGTCTCCCCCCTCCCCCAGGTGAGGCTGACCTCCAGTCTCCTGGTCTTTCAAAAATGGCTCTGCCATCTCTCTTGAGGCTCAGAGGGGTACACGCTGAAGCCCCTCCCCTCCCTTTTAATTCATATTTAACATCAGTTTTTGACCATCCTTGCCTCTATTTTAAATTTTTTATATTCAGTTTATGTTTTTAAACTTATATTTGTAGATTGGCCAAAGACCCTGTGAAGGAGATGGGCAATTTCTAAAGGTGATGAATGAATGAATGAATGAATGAATGAATGAATGAATGAATGAATGAATGAATGAATGTTCTCATTTGTTTCTAATATTATGCTGGTTTCAGAGACTCCATTGAACAATTTTTAATGTATGAACTCAGCATAATGTTTATTTTGACACATTCTGGTTAAATTATGGCGTATTTATATAAAAGTCATTGGTTTTATTCATACAAGACATCATCACATTGATTGGATTTTGCTTAACTTGTTATGGAAATCCAGCCTTGTGGTTGAATTAATAAGTGAGAGTAAACAAACCATGGCATATAAAGTCGGGTGAATCAAACCAAATTCTTTATTCGTGTCAGAAGCACCTTCATATTATAACCATATAAAATTCAATACTGACCAAATAAAATAATTATAAAATGGGTCATAAAATATAGCACATGTAAAAAGTATGTAAAATAAGTAGGATTAAAACTAAATGACATTCGCCTAGCATCAGGCCATGCCAGCACCATTTTTCTCTCAACAGCATGATGTCTTCCTCCATACATGTTAAAGGAATCATACACACAGTAACATATGTGAGATGGATTATTCTTTTCACATAGGGAATCTTTTGGGAAGCCCAGGTTGGTTGTAAGTAACTGCTAACATTTTTCCTGTGCTTAAAATTCTGTTGAAGCCCACTAGATGGAGCACAATAACTTAAAAGAAAGCCAATCTTCATGAATAAATTCTAAAGTGCTGCAGTGATTCTAAAATAGGTTTAATAAATTTGATTGTGGAGATTTGAGAAAAAAACAGCTTGTTCTTTACACTTAACAGAGTAATCTTTCAAGTTGCAAAAGTACTGATTACTATGCCAGAGCTTCTTAACAATCAGTATTTGCATTTTAGGATAAATATGCTTGTTTGGTTAACATATGAAGATGTTGCCTTTCCATCCATTTTTGCTAAACCAGCAATAATTGTATTTTCCACAATTTCTAGAACCATATGGGAATAGTTACATTGAGCCTTTGAGCCAGTTTCTGAGAGGGTGTTAGGATGTTGTGAGAAAGAAGCACAAATAGATTCCATTCACGTGGAGTTCCTGGCCAAAAAGTAATATTGCAAAATCTTTCAAGAAAGGTAAATCATAAGGACTTTTGCTATTTCACTTGCCTACTACCCTTTTCTTCTTCTCTTCAGACTCTCAATGATGGTGTAATAAATAATTACTACTGGTATAAATATGACTGTATATTTTATTTCAGTCTGACTTGCTTGTACAATAGAGGATCATAATCATACACAACAGTAACAACAATCCACTTTTTAAAATACAAACCACAGAGTTCCTATAAAAAAGAGTGGCTGTGGAAAAGGCAAGGATAATCTCAAAATTAAAGTGAAGTGCAGGTTATACAGTATTTTTGTGCAACGCTTTGGAAGGATTTCCTCCTTACATGGGTTTTTATTTCCAGTCAGAAATCCTCCCTAACCCAGAAGAAAAAATGCCAGATCTCATTTTCCACTTAATATTTTGAACGATCATTTTGGAGGTATATCATAGGAATCTTTTGCTGTGAAATACAGTTAGAAGTACATGGTAAAACAAATGACTTTCAGAGATTTTGAATATGTGTCAGAACACTGTATGGAATACAAATTAATGGAAGTCTGATCTAGTAGAGTAGAACTGATAAGTAGTGCCATGGTGTAGATTTATTTGATTTGTATTAGATCTGATGCAAGGAATGAATATTTATTGAAACTATTTACACTGGCTATGTGTAAGCATGGGGATTTATCTACTGTATAATATGGAAGTGAGAGTTGGAGTAAGGAGAAACATAAATGTAAATTGTATGCAATGGGAATGGACTACTTGATAACTATGAGTTGTAAAATAGCAATAGCACTTAGACTTATATACTGCTTCCCAGTGCTTTGAAGCCCTCTCTAAGCAGTTGACAAAGTCAGCATATTGCCCCCAATAATCTGGGTCTTCACATTACCAACCTCCAAATTATGGAAGGCTGAGTCAATTTTGACTCCTGATCCCATCAGGATTGAATGAGTTGTACAAGAAGTGATAGGAGCAAAAATGAATTGGTCCTAAATATGAATTGAATAAAAAAGTAACTGAGAAGTACAAAATACATTGAAGTAGTTTGTTCAGAAATGAGGCTCAAATTGTAGATCAGGTACATGAAGGAAGAATGAATGGATTGAGAAGGAAAGGTTGAGAAGACATTTACTGACCATGGTATCCTCCTGCACCGGCTGGAGGGGCTGGGGGTAAGGGGCACCGTTCTACGGTGGTTCTGCTCCTACCTCTCTGACCGGACGCAGCGTGTGTTGGCAGGGGAGCAGAGGTCATCCCTGAGGCCTCTCACTTGTGGGGTGCCGCAGGGGTCAGTCCTCTCGCCTCTCCTGTTCAACACATATATGAAACCGCTGGGTGAGATCATCCGTGGTTTTGGGGTGGGATATCATCTGTACGCTGATGATACACAGCTGTACATCTCCACCCCGAACCACCCCAACGAGGCCGTTGAAATGATGTCCCGGTGTTTGGAAGCCGTACGGGTCTGGATGGGTGACAACCGACTCAAACTCAACCCCTCCAAGACGGAGTGGCTGTGGCTTCCGGCCCCCCGGTTCAACCAGCTAATTCCAACACTGGCCATTGGGGGCGAGCAACTGCCCCCCATGGAACGGGCGCGCAATTTGGGCATCCTCCTGGATGCCCGGCTGTCCATGGATGACCATGTGGCAGCCGTGGCGAGGGGGGCGTTCCACCAGGTTCGCCTGGTGCGCCAATTGTGCCCCCTATTGGACCGGGATGCCCTTCGCACAGTCACTCACGCGCTGGTGACGTCCCGCCTAGACTACTGTAATGCTCTCTACATGGGGCTTCCCTTGAGATGCACTTGAAGACTGCAGCTGGTCCAGAAAGCGGCCGCGCGGGTGATTATGGGGAGTACGAGATACTCCCATATAACACCTCTCCTGCGCGAGCTGCACTGGCTTCCTGTGGTCTATCGGGTGCGTTTCAAGGTATTGATTACCATCTTCAAAGCGCTCCATGGCACAGGACCTAGCTACATGCGGGATCGCATCCTGCCCCATACATCCCTACGACCAATTTGCTCTCACAGAGAGGGACTTCTCCGGGTGCCGTCCAGTAAGCAGTGCCAGAGGGTGGCGCCCAGGAGTAGGGCCTTCTCTGTGATGGGCCCAGCCCTCTGGAATGACCTCCCCCCGGATATTAGGATTACCACCGACCTCCGCTCCTTCCGTTCAAAACTCAAGACCCACCTTTTTCAACTAGCAGGCCTGGCTCAAACATAGCTCCATTTTATTCCTCCTGGCAATTTTTAAACTTGTAATTTCCATTGGGGTTTTAATTTAACTTATTTTAATTTTTCTATGTTATTATAATATTGTATTGTGTTTTATACCTCCTCCGTACAATGTGTAATTTTATAATATGTGTTTTATTTATTGTACGCCGCCCCGAGTCCCTTCGTGGAGAGGGAGCGGCTAACAAATTTAATAAAATAAATAAATAAAATAAATTACTGAATGGATTTGATGAGATCTTTGAAATGAGAAAGTTGATAAATGGTATTGGTATAAAATAGATTTAGGTGCATTTCCTTCCTTATGTCATAACTTTAATTGCTTTGCCTTTCTTTTTCTTACTCCTTTTCTATGCTTTCTATAATCTTGCTTACCTCATAAGGAAATAGGTGATGGGTATGCATTTATGTCCTTTTACTGTATGACCTAATCAAGATTACGTGAAATAGCTGTAGCAAAGATTGAAATTGCTTTATGAACTAATTGTGTTTTTTCATTGATTAAATCTGGTCCGTCTTCATTGGTGTTGTTTATGAAAAAGGACCCAGAAACACTATACAGCTAGGCTAAGCATTTTTGCAGCGAAGATTTGTTGGTCCCAGTATTTTTAGACAAATTTAACATGATGAATGTAACAAAACATTGCTGGGGCTGCTTGTCCCTAAGGCCATATTAATATGGTGAACTGGTTCCCATTACCTGCTCCATTCCATTTCTTCCAGCTTTTCTGGCAGGGACGCCAGTGCCTTAAATCAAGGACGTTTGCAGTTCTATAATGCTGGGATGATACTTTCACAGGCATCAATCGGAAAATCTTATCCTATACTGTAAACGTATAACTTGATAGTTCAAACTTATTTCTTAAAGATTTAGGACCAAGTGCAGGGTTTTTTAAAAAATGCTTTATAAACAAATGGTATAGGCTAGGAATAAATTATCCTTTTGGACCTTTTGTGATGCTTTTGTAATTTTAAGAGCATATCATGTCATGGGTGCTCCAACAAAATTACTTCCATGGAGAGAGACTCTTGCCCATTGATGAGATGATGAGTATGACCCGTTTATTCTGTCACCTTTTCCTGCACACAGAATTTCCTCTATGGTTTTATTGCTCAGAAGAGCTTCCTTCCATCCAAACATTCTGAGGTCACATGTAATAAGCATTTTCTGAGAATGAAGAATAATTGTTTTAACTTTTGCATTCTAGGCTTCACTGTTTCCGTTTGTTTATTCATAGGGTCTGGTCTTTTAATGTAGAGGCATTGGTTAAGATCCAAAGGACCATTCAATTACTCCTACAAATTCAAAATCCCTTTGGTATTAATTGAATACCAGCTTCACTAGGTTTCATCCATAAACATGATTAAGCTTCTCATTGTTTACACTTACTCATTTCCTCTTCATTTTTGTTTTTTCTAGCACTTCAAAGAGCACTAGATTTGTACACCTACCTACCTACCTACCTACCTACCTACCTACCTACCTACCTACCTATGAACCTATCTTTTTAATTTTTCTAATTTCCATACCTACAATCACTCAAAGGCATTGTGGAAGATCAAAATAATGGCTTGGCATACTTAAATAAACAATGCTATTTGTTGGCGGTGTTATGGCACACTTTTTATTTTTCAAAAAAAATCAGCTTGTTTGTAATGATCCACATACAATATAGGAGTTACAGTACTCTCTGAAATGCACATTGTGTGCCATCCAGATAGTGTCTAGTCTTTGACATAATTTTTTTCCATGAAATCTGTTCCCAACCTCACCCTTTTTCCTCCATCTATTGCCACTCTAATTGAGTCCATCTGCCTTGCTGCTGGTCAGCTTCTTTTTCTTTCACCTTTTCAACAATATAGACTTCTCACAGATGCCGGTTTTGCAGAATGTGTCCAAAGTATGATTAAAGCCTGGTCATTTGTGTCTTGAGTGAGAACTCTGTATCAATATGATCAATGATCTATTTGTTTGCTTATTTTTTGGCTATCCCTGGTATTCTCAGGAGTCTTCTCCATCACCAAAGTTTGAAAACAACAACAGTAAAGTTTTTGAAAGTGTACTTTTTCTATCTTGCTTTTTCAAATCAGAAGTTGAGGTTTTGCTTCTATGGAGTATTGTAGGAAAAACCATTGCAACATAATTTTGATTTCTGTAGGTATATATCTCCACATCCAAATATATTTTCCAAAACCTTCATAGTTGCTTTACCAAATGCTAGTCTGTGGCATATTTCTTGAATATTGGTTCCTTTACTGTTGATAATCAACCCTAAAAAGCAGAAATTATCCATCATTTTAGTATCTCCACTGTCATTTTTAAGGCTGTACCTGTTGTCATTAGTTTGGTCTTATTTATATTTAATCTTAGTCCCCTTAATCTTTGTGAAGGTTATTAACAGAGAATAACAGGGTTGGAAGAGACCTTGGGTGTCTGTTTCCATTTTCAATGTCTTTACAGATATCATAATATTGCTTCTTGTTTGTTCTAACAGTTCTTTCCTTTGTTTTCTTGGCTTTGGCTTCCTTCCTTCCTTCCTTCCTTCCTTCCTTCCTTCCTTCCTTCCTTCCTTCCTTCCTTCCCCATCCATCCATCTTCACAATTCGTTTTAAACTCAAACTTTCCTTCTCTGGTATCTTGACATTTTGACATTCTCTTTTTAATTCATCCTTAACAGCTTCTTTGATTCCATTCCAGATTCTGGTTCCCTCTCAATGAGGTCCAGGACTACAAAATAATTTTTGATCATCTCCTTGAAAATGAGTGGGTATATAGTCAAGATCATATCATGAAAATTAGTTGTTGTTTTTTCCTTTCACTCTCGTTTAACCTGAAACATATGGGCAGTACATGATCTGTTTCACAGTAGCCCCTAGCCTCATATTTGCTGTTATAATTATATAATTCTTCCACCTCCTTGTGTCAATAACATAGTCGCTTTGATTTCTGTGTACTCTGATGATATTCATGTATTTAGATATCATATGGTTACTTGAAGAGTTAGCAATGAAAAAAACATTCAACTGGCAGAAATGGATCTCTTTCTTTTGCTTCATGTTGGTTTCCTATACAACTTGAAACTGTGGATAAGAAGCACATGTCCATGAATTTTGCCTAGAAAAGAATCCAGTGATTTTTTTTCTTAAAGAGTTATATGTTCCATTTAATTAATCCACTTAAATAATATCAGTTCAGCTTTAGCTCAGCTGAAATTTCGAAGTATTTACAGTACATGGTAGTTTTATATAGAGCAGATTATACCAGTCCAATATTATCATAATGAATGAAAATTTGACATTTTCATTGATACTATCAAATTGGGTAGCCTTGGCACCACATCTCCCAAGATATAAAATCTGACCTTGTAAACTGCATGTGTAGGCCTACCCCTTGTTTTTCAGAAGACAAATTTGTAGCCCAGGGAATACCCAGGCATTGGGAGAAAAAGGATCAGTATAACCCTAACTGAATTCATATTAATTTAAAGCAGGTTGAATTCCCATTTGTGACCAGAAGGAGTTTTGTCTTAACTGGATAGTTCTTTGTTTTTCTTTATGTAGGAATTACTAGTATTTGGACATAGTTTCAAAACTTGATTACCTTCACAAGAGTCCAATAATAACTGAGTTTCAGGCAAAAAAAATACTTTTTTTGCAGATTTCCTCAGAAAAATGTCAATAAATAAGATCAGATTGATTTATCCCAGCAGATCTGCTACATGGTGTTTCAGAGCTGTTTGCTATTAAAATTTTAATCAGATATAAAATCTACAGTTGTAAGGACACGCAATTCTAGTAGTGCCTGTGCAGTTTCCAGTAGTTAAGGTACTATAAAAAATGTATTATGTTACCAGGTAGTGAAAGTAATTAATCTACAGGGTGGAAGCAAAGTAAACTTCAGGAAAATATACCTGTCCATGTATATTTATTTCTATTTGCAACTCCAATACTGAAGGCATTCGTCCTTCCCAGAGCCTTCTGCTAGTTTAAGGAAAGACCCTCTGTGATAAGTTTCTGCTTTGCCTTTATAGAAGGTCTTGATGTAATTTCTAGTCTTCCCCATTTTTCCAATGAGGCTGAGAAAGTGAATTTGCTATCTCTTCCACGGTTTAAATTTTGCATTTTATATTTGTGTATTGGGCGTGTTTTAATATTTTGTAGTTCTTTGGGTTTCTTGTTTGTTTTTCTACAGAAAGTCACATTGTTTGAATTGGGCAACTTTATAAAATCCAGTAAATGAAAGGATAAATAGAAATGAAATAAATGCTGAGCTAGCCTAATGTTCGGCCTGACTTGTTATAAAGAAACTTCCCATGTTCTGATGGTAGAGCATGAAATCCTTTTGCTGATTATTATGATTATATTAAATTATGAATAGTTGTAAGATAAGATTCACATTAATTGCTTTGCTCCCCCGCCTCTACAAATCCAGTAAGAATACTATCTACTATGTTTCTTCTGAGGAATCTTATATTAAGCAACAAGAAGAATGGACATAATAAACAAGTGCATTATAGTGCATCTTTGCTTCACCCTTTCCACCACTTCAAATATTTCATTAATTTAATTAATATATTCAATTTAGGCACCACCAACTCCACCCGACTGGGCGGTGTACAAGAAAACCAAACCAAAATAGAAAATATAATACAATGTAATAACAAAGGAATTCCTCAGGTTCCAACAAGGCACAGAGGTACTTTCTGAACAACACCCAGAGGGGATGTAGAGACTGCTAGAGAGGAGGGAATTATTTGTAAATGCCCTTAGAACCTAAAGTAAATGAACCTAAAATAAATTCACAACAATAAAGTTTTCTGCCTTCTCTTCTTTGCAACAGTCCCCCACATTGAAAATAAATGGTGGGGGTCAGAGGTGAAATCAACTTACCTTCGCTACCTGTTTGTAAATATGAGCGTGCGCGCGCAGGACCTTCCGCACATACGCAGAGCTTCAAAGACAGGACATGATGATCTCTGGGTAGGTGGGCGGAGCCTCCTGTTGCCAGCGCTACCGGTTCGCCCAAACCAGATAGAACCGGTTGAATTTCACCTCTGGTGGAGGGGGCGGGGGAAGTATTTGTTTATTGGTGATATTTATGTATGAAAATAACCAGACTCTAGATGAACCTACTTAATAAAATCCTGGTACAGAATCAGAATAATTACTTAAAATAGCAGTTCCAATTCAATTTTCAATTGATGCTAAACGTAAAAAGCTGAGATTATGGACTGTCGTGCCACTACATATCTCCAGAAGAGCCATGTTTTCACCTGCTTCCATATGGCCATGGGAGAGTGGGCCATCCATGTGTCATCCCTTCAAGGTAGATCAGACTTGACTACTAGTCATCAATACTAAAACTGCTTCTATTATAGGCTTAAAGTAACAGAATCTTGCAACTCTGAATGTGCCTCTTCTTTCCTTGCCTTTATTCTATAGAAACCAGGGAGGGTCATCTGAGACACTTTCTCAAATTCCATTTCTCCTTTGAGCTGAGATTTCTCTTCTCTGATGATCATCACCTAAGCTGCAGCTCTTCCTCCTCTTCCCCTCGGTTTTCTCCCAACCCATTAAATTCAAGAGTCAAGCTATTCCAGAAGAGAGCTGCTGGAGAAAATGCCAGCTGCCATAGCCAAGGCCCCTTATTAGGTGCTGCCTAATTATATGGATAAAGTGGCAGAAACTATTGAGGAAAGATGGTCCCTGCAATATCCAGGACCCAGGTCATATAGAGCTTTATAGATCTATTATGGCTACCATGTTATATAGGAGTAGAAAATGGAAGATGATGCAGCATATTCTCCAAGTCTTACATATTTTTTACTTTTATTTCATTCTTAACTGCTGACTCTCAGTCATTGCTGACAAAAGTCTTCTTTGCTAAAAATGAAAGGGTATCTTTCATCACAGCTCTCTTTAGGATTTTTAAAATAATGTTAATTTTTAAAAAAAACGTTTTATTTTATAAGTTGCATTAAAAAGAATCAATCTATCAAGTAAGCTTTTAGTTTAAATCAGCCTTTCTTGTTTTCCCCTGATGTACTTGAAAAAATTTTCAAGTCTCGGGGAATCCCTGTGTAAAAATTATTAAACCTACAGTTGGCAGAATGTTCGTGTAATTAGTATGCACTCATCCCACCTCTGCGAACTTTAGCACTTCACAGTGTGCAAAGTTCAAAAAACAAATGTTTTTTTTAAAAAATCGCAATATCTTGTGGAATCCCAATTGAAAACGGCTGATTTAAAGGCTCAATATAAATCCCTTTGTTAAGAGTCTAAAAAAAGGAATAAAAGATTTGCAACATTCCACAATTAAGGGGGACCTGCTAACTTTACTTCATTTCCTCTGCTGGATTTAGAGGAGCTTCCGGAAGGCATCATTTTGGAAATTTTCCTTGTCTGAAGTTCCTTAAGTTAATATTTCGGATCCAAACCAAGATAAATATTATAAAGCCGGAGCACCAGTTATCATTATATATATATGATGTATCCCAAAGATGCCTGTTCAAAAGGCAATTGGACTTTCTTTGTTTTTCCTTGAAGACGTTTCGCTTTTCATCCAAGAGGTTTCTTCAGTTGTCATCTCATAGTTAGTCAAGGATGATGACTCAATTACTCAAAGACTTAGAGTTGAATTAAGAGAGTAAAACTAGTTCAGTTCTGATCAGATGCAAAAGACAAATATTGGCACCCCACTGCTTATTTTCCTTATATTGACACAAATACTAATACCTCAAAGACCAAGGAAGTTGCCTCTTAGAAAAAGAAAAAAACACAAAAAGAAACAATAGTATACATACTCTTAAATAAAAGCAGAACTGTCATACTATGGTATAATACCAAACTTGCACGCTTTCCCTCTTAAATGAAAATGAAAAGGTACACGGACAGCTTTTCTGTACACATTCTCTCTTTGCCACTTCCTGCTGGTGGAATTTTGGATATTTTACACATCTTTGAGGGACCAGCAAATCAGGATTAAGAGGGGGGGGGGGGGGAAGGATTTGTAAAAATAAAATAGGACGCTATTAAATATGTTGAGCTTCGGAGGGCACTGTGGGTTAAATGATGCATTATTTGAAAAATATAGCAGGCAGCTACCCACCTAAACAATGTTGTTGTTATTTCCCGAAAGTAAATATGGAGGACTTCCAAATCAGGGAACAGAATGAAGGGAACACAAGCTTAATTCTTCCCCCTCCAGATGAGATTGTTCTCTGATATCAGTACTCTGCACTGCAAAAGATAGGGATAGGAAAAGAAGGGAAGACAATTCTCTTTTCAGAGAACTTGTTATGCAGAGAGAAGTTTGTGTTACACTAGAAGGCAAAGGAAATTGACAGATTCAAGCAGAAATTTTGGATTCTGTTAAAGGGCAACAAACTACCCATTGTTTACTTGCAGCCTCCCCCAATCTGGAGCTTTCCTGATAATTTATGACAACAATTCCCAGAATTTCCTAGCCAGCTTTGTTTCTTTGTTTTAATTGTATTTAAGAGGCCTTTGGATTTGGCACCTGCTCTGGAGACTATTATGTATCTGTCAAGGAACTATCTGTTGGCATGTTCTAATTGCCTTCTAATCCTTTGATGTGGATAATAATCCTGTATTAAGCCACATTTGTTTAAGATTTTTTTTCTGGAATGAATAGCCATAATATGCTAAGGCAAACCAGTGTCTATAAACCACAACGGCTAAGTGTGCACAACGAGATAAGTCAAAACCCAGCTAACAACTGTATTATTTCTTAATATTATACTTATTTGATTGCCAAATTTACATGGCTGTCCATCTTACCCGAAGTGATTCTGGGCAGCACACACTTCCATTAAAAGAACAAACATGGATCCAATAAGAATAGGAGAGGAGAAATGTTTAAATATAGTATAACTAGTGTGTAGGTTCCTATTACCAGCAGATCCTCAAGGTTGCTGAACCCACACCCCACACACCCACATTTTGAGAGATTTCCTGAAGGCTATAAGGATTGCAGCTAACTTCACGTTGGGAGGGATCCAGATGGCCAGTACTTGGTAGAAAATATGTGCCCCCTTGGTCCTGTTAGATGGATTTTCTTTGTAGACAGGACCCATAGCATGCCTCTCCTGCCACACTTGGCAGGATGGGTAGACATAATCGGGAAGTTGTGGTCCCTCAAATAACCTGGCCCCATGCTGTGTAGGTGAGCAACATCTTCTCTTTACAGTTAATTGGTTATGGGCTGTAATTTTCCTAATTTGTAAATTCCAGTGTGCTAATTCAGTCAGAATAACAAAATAGTGCAACTTCTTTCTTCCTTCCTTGCTAGCAAGTGTCATCTAGTGCAGTAACAAGAGATTGAATTTTCACACTCCCATTTTCGGGAATTTATGTATAAACACCATAACTAAGCATCATGCTTTGCATAAGAGCAAAGCTACCCTTTAGGCTTTGATTTTCCAGTTATTGCAAACAATAGCAGCAGTATTGCTTACTATACTTGGGGCAAGTATATGACGACATTTCTCCATCAAGCTTTCCTGTTCGTACTCTCATGTTTCCCCTATAAGCCGACCTTTGCTACCTTTTTTAAATAGCAGGGAAGAGTTAGTAAGTCGCAGCCAGTCTGGTGAGTCACCAGGATAAAAAAAAAACATTTCCTGCTCCTTGAGGTGCAAAAAGAACCTGCAGTTACACGAAGGGGGAACAGAAGGAAGGGCAACCCTGTGGGCTATAGAAAGTGAGATTTAGTTTTGTTATCCACATAAACTGAAAACTGGGAGACCAAACTTTCCAAGATCTCCATTAAGAAGGCCATAAAATAGCCACACCATCTTCTGTCTGGTTTGTGTATGTGTGTGTGTGTGTTCCTTATAAACCTTGGATTCACTGCTTTGCTCACTTGTCTGCTTATGGAAAAAATGCACGCACTCCAGGCCAAGGGGAAAGTTAGACAAAGAGGGCTGGGCAGGTTCAACAGAAACCAATTGTTAGGGCTTGCTTCCTATTTTATTGGCATATACTTTAATTCTCTAAGTCCTAACTGAGCAATCTTCCAATAAGAAAGTCAATTATCTATGCTTATTAATTAGAGTGCTGAAAAAGATCTTGACTCTCTCTCAAGGTCAAAGTGGAGGTGAATTCCAAACAGCTTCATACTAGCAGCATGACCATTGAAAGAAGTGGAAATAAGGATAGGTGAAATTGGGCACTCCTACACCACTATCTTATATCTCTTGGCACTGATTGATGTCACAATGTCATTTTGAGTGGGGGGGGGGGAGAGAAGTGCTTTTGTTTTTTTTTACTTTTGTTTATAGTAAGTAGTTAGTGACTGCAGATGCAAGGCATTTTTTTTTCAGGAATTTTTGCCTCACTCCTCCTCTTAGGTCCAGTCATCATTACTATTCCTTTCCCTCCACCCTGTCCACCCACATCATCCAGATACCCCATATCTGATTCCTGGAGCTTCCACTGACTTCACCACTTATCTTTCTCAAACACCAATCCAGCCATTATGACAACATGCAATTTTCATAACCATTATGAAAAATGCCTGTTAAAATATATTGAGATGCTATAATTTAACTATAACAAAGAAATAATGCCAAAATAGTAGGAAGCTTGGGGGAGGGAGGGCTTTTCAAAACATTTTTTTTACAATTACCGGTAATCTTCTTGTGGATGATATCCCCTACCGCAGCCTCTCCAATTTTGAGCAAATTATGAGACAAATGTCATAAATCTTAGCAATTAAATTATACCACTTTTGTGTGGAAATAACGGGCTTTTGTTATTTCATGGTTGTGACAGTTCAGGGGACATGATGCCAAGTGAATGATGTGTTTCTTGTTAGCATGCTGAAGAGAAAGGATGAGCACTGATTGATTCATGGTGTTCTCTGCATGTTGAGATTGGCAGAAGTGAAGATGAAAGCAAATTAGTTTCAAACTACTTAATAAGGTATTAAAGGGAGAAGAAACACTAATGGTATAGAAATACATATCTCGTAGTTTGATTTCTTCCAGTTTCTAATTTTCCTGACTTCAGATCTGTTTGTTTGGCCTTTTTGCTCTATCAGCTTGTGAATTGTTTTGCATCAAAATATGCAAATATTTCCAAAGTGGCACATTTTTATTATACTTTGCACATTTTTTGTACTTTTCCCCCAACAGAATTGTTACATTTTATTTTTGCCAACATGCTGCTGCTGCTGCTGATGTTATCCATTCAGCCATGTCAGACTCTTACCAATTCTATGGGCCAGGTCTCTTCACATCTTCCAATCTTGTACTACTTCTTTGACTTTTTCTATGCTCTGACTAGTATCAGCTTTGATGATGTCCAGCCACTGTGTCCTTTGGCAACTGATTTCCTTTTACCACTAACTCTTCCAAACATACCGTATTTTTCAGAGTACAAAACACTCCGAAGTATAAGACGCATCTAGCTTTTGGGGAGGAAAACAAGGGGGGGATCTGCCTCTGCCTCCCAGCAATTTGCCTCCTTGCAGCAAACAGTACAGAAGATATACACTGTTTGCGGTGGAACACTTCAGACTATACTTGTACAGATGCTGTTAAAATTGATGTGCTTTTTGGAAGTATAGTTATTCTCTGCTATTTAAAAGAAGATACAATAGCACTGGGCCTCTTCAGATCAAGCATTTATTTTAAAAAGCTTCTTCATTTTCTTAAGTTGTCTAGAACAATAATAAAGCAGTCTTAAAAAAATAAGTCTAATAATTTGAACATTTTTAGGCATTTATAGTTATTGACTTACCGCCTTGCAGCAAACAAAAAACAGCCTGTTTCAGTTTAGCCTGATTAGAAGAAGAAAAATTTGCCTCTGCCTCCCAGCGATTTGTCCCTTGCAGCAAACAGCCTGTTTCAGTTTAGCTTGATTAGAAGAAAAAAATCTGCCTCCGCCTCCCAGAAATTTTCCTCTTTGCAGCAAACAGCAAGTTTCACTTTCACTTTAAGCAGGGCCTCCCAATGATCAGCTGTTTCAGGCTTCAAGGATTGCCATAGCCTATTGCAGCCTCTGCAAGCCCATTTTCTCCGTTTGCTGCAAGGGGGTAAATAGCTGGGAGGCAGAGGCCAAAGGGTGGGGCCAGTGGGTGGGCAGGGCTACATTTGGTGTATAAGACGCACCCAAATTTCACCCTTTTAGGAGGGGAAAAAGGTGCGTCTTATACTCTGAAAAATATGGTAATTGCTTTCTCCAGTTAATTCTCCTGCGTGACATGGCCAAAATAAGTGAGACACAGTTTTATGATTTTGCCTTCCAGTGACATGTCTGATGTTATGCTCTCCGGTATAGTCATCTTTGCTGTCCAAGGTATATGCAGGATCCTTCTGGGGAACACATTAGAGTGGACTAACCTACATTTGGTTGCCACGCTGATGTCCCTGCTTTTCCACATTCAGCTCATGTTCATCATTGTAGTGCAATCCAATGTTTTATTTCTGGGCTACATTCACCACTTGGAGTAATCTGCGATCCTAGGAAAATGATTTTTTTCAACACATTCTATTTCTTCACCGCCAGTTTCTATTTTAATGTTTCTATTCCTTGTAGTGATCATGAGCTTGGTCTCTTTGATGTTCAGAAAGAGCCCAAAATTCTTACTTTCTTCTTTGATTTCCTTGATCAGATATTCCGGGCCTTCTTTGGTTTCTGAGAGGAGAGTTGTATCATTAGCATATCGAAGATTGTTAATGTTTCTTCCTCCAATCTATATCCTGATTTTTAATTCTTCAAAATCTAGCTTTCTCAATTTTTTTTTGTAAAATGCACTCACAATTGGGAAAATTAGATAACTGATTTCAGTTTACGTATATGTTCACAACACAAGAATTAAAGTGTTTGCTAATATTTGTCTACTAACCCTAGTAAGAAGCTATATTTATCTCTCTCTGATCAATATTACCGTGTTTCCCCGAAAATAAGACCTATACTGAAAATAAACTCTACTTTGTTTTTACGTTTGTGCCCAAAATAAGCCCTAATGAAGGTTTGTTTGTGTGTATTTGTGTGTCCAGCACAGGATGCAGTGAGCATGGCCAACGGTGTCCGGTACAAGCCGCAGCCCGTGCAGCGCAGGTAAGTTGATTACCTCTCCAAGCATCAGGCGGAGGCAGAGGTGGGGGGAGGCACACAATCTGGACACACTGTGCAGACTGTGGGAAAACCCAATTGGTGGGCTGGAGCAGTGGGCAGCCACGGGAGGCTCATCTTTGTGTCTCTTGGATTGCCTGCAGCCTGCGTGGTGCATCGGCATTGCCTGCCTTCTGCCCCACGCCTCTGACTCTGGCTACTGCTGGTGCCGTCGCATGAAGATGAGCCTCCTGTAGCCAGCCATTCCAGCCCATCAACTCTTGGATTTCCTATAGCCTGTGCAGTGCATCTGCATCACCTGCTCCCCCCCTGCGCCTCTGCCTCCATCTGCTGCTGAACTCACCTGTGCTATGCGGCTGCACAGCTTGAATGCGCCAACCAAGGGACAGGTGGGCTGCAGCGGCTGGCGGATATTGTCGGTCCCCATGTACTTCCTGCCTCTTGTGTGTATGCTGGGGGCGGGATGCCCAGCTGGGCTGAACACCCTGAAATCATGTTTCCCCAAAAATAAGCCCTAATGCTTATTTTCAGGGACATGCAGTATCTATTATGATTGGTGATATTTTTTGGTTGGAAAGGCTTTTGTCATTATGTTTCAATTAAACTTCAATAATTTCAGTTCAATGAGATTGAAACCCAAGTACATGCTCCATCATTGACTAACTCATATAGCATTTGCAAATTCTTTGAAAACTGTGCATATGTGACTGTCTAAAATGGCTTTGTATACTTTTTCACTCTTTTATTCTATCATGTCAGTGTGGTCTGTATTTATTACCTTCTTATCATACATTTTGTCCAAGAAACATGAAGAGAGAATACATTCAGACAGGTTTGGCTGAGGTTCAGAAATGTTATGTCTACAAGGGAAAACTAAGCAAAAATTGTTAATTCAACATACTAACTACTGTTTGATAATAATTGTGGCTTCAAAAAAAAATCCCAGTAATTCATTCTGAATTAAATTTGAGCATATGCTTATTTTTGGCTTTTGGCCTAGTCCAAGCATATAGTTTCAAATAAATAAAAGAACAGTATAATAGAGAGGCTTTGCAAAATTATATGCTTTTACAATAGCTGCCTTCTGCTTAAGTTATGTAATATATAACGTATAACTATTATAGGATTGTTCCCTCCACCCAGCAAATGTGGCTAGAAAGTCCAAGGTCCTAGATACACGTGGCCAGACCAAATGACACAAGAAAAGCATTCTGTGTTATATGATACCTTAAATTATAAAGTTTGGAATTTGTTGGCTACACAATCATCATCATTTTATTCCCAAGCGTATTTGCATTTGAAGCAAACTTTGTTTTGTTATAGTGTTTCACCTCAAAATAACCATTGTTTTGGAGATCTGGAACTAGGGTTTATACCAAATTTGTCAGCTCTGGCATAATTTTGTGGTTGGAGTCACACATCAAATTTAGTCATAATGTGATGAGTTTACTTTTGACATACTCAACTGTGTGAACCCAGCTACTGCAACTACTTAGCTTGTTGTAGGAAATCAGCCAATTATTATCCATTAAGTCATATTTAAGCAAATGATGGGTTACAATGATATTTAAAGTCAATTGCAATGTTAAACTTGTCCATCATGGTGCCCTTCAAGTGTCTTGGACTACAAACCTCAAACCAAGCTGCGTAGATTTGAAAGGGGTGTAATCCAAAGCTACTGGATGACATTAGTTTAGACAAGATTGTTTTATATTACTTAAAAAGATGTGTACATCAGAGGTGGGTTGCTGCCTGTTCGGCTGGGATCGGCCGAACCGTAGTAGCGGTGGTGGGAGGCTCTGCCGACCCATCCAGATGCTTCTGCGCATGTCTGAACCGGTAGTAAAAAAATTGGCAACCCACCTCTGGTGTGCATGGAATGGAGGGAGGGAAGACAAGAAAAGAAGCGAAGATGAAATACAACCAGTTGCATATTTTTCTCTTGTCCTTGTCTTTGCTCTTCCCTAGGGCCAAAAAGCAATAACAGCCAGATCCTTAGCCTATAGCCATATGCCTGACAATGCTAGCCTCTTGCGTTGTCCCTGCATAGTCTTAGGAGGAAAGGGAATTCAAGGTTGCCTTCTCTGCCTCTTTACCTCGTTTTCAGATGAAGGGTGGCTTTTCTATATTATATTAGAATGCTCTTATTTGCAACACTATCAACACAAACAGGTCTCCTATCCCACAAAGAAAGGGAGTACAACCTCCAGCCCGATCTGAAAAGTGGGGATTAGAGAAGTCACCCCATTATTTTTTTCTTCCATACCAGGCTTTTGTTGCCCAATTGATGGAGCTGGTCCCAAAGGCCATCCTTCTTGGGGAGCCTTTCCGTCTTTTCTCCCCGGTTTTCTCCCCCCCCCCCCCAAATAAAACCTGTTAATGGGAGATTCACGGAACAGCTGCCTCATGCCTTTAGCTTGGTAGCACTCCAAGCGGAAGCCCAGGGAGCAGCGCGGGTGTCTTTTTTTTTTTTAATTAAAGGCGGTTGTTTTCTTTACGCGGGAGGAGTAAGCCGTGTTAGTCTATGGGGCTCGCTCGCTTCCGAGTAAGCGAGCAGCCACGCTAAGGGGGAATCAGCTCGCCGAAATCAACAACCTCGCTCTCCCGCAGCCTCCGAAACCCCGCAGGCGAACTTCGATTACCCCCCATTCCCCGGGGAGGCTACAGTAAGGGACGAGGAGCCGCCGCCGCCGCTGCTGCTGCGCAGGGAGAAAGGCAGCGGTGCCTTTCGCGGGCAAGCGCCTCCGCACGCGGGTGCCATAGCAGCGGCGGCGGCGGCGGCGAGGAGGGTGTGTTCTTCAGCCCCCTCCCTCCCGTCGGTGTCGGAGGTGGAGAGAGGAGGAGACCGGCGGCGGCGGAGGCGGGAGGAGGAGGAAGTGGAGGCGGCAGAGAATAGCGGGCGAATGGAGCTCTGAAAGGCTGCGAGAGCTCCGGAGGAAGGAGCCGAGCCGTGCGGGCGGCTTCGATTCGCCCCTTGCGTCGCCCAACCCAGCCCGGCCCAACCCAGCCGGGGCTCTCTGGCTTATAAACTCTGAAGTGCCGCCGCCTCCGCCTCAGACGGCGGTTTCCCCAGAAAAAGCCCAGCCGCGCCGTCGCTAACTACCCTCCTATCCGTCCGTTCCTTCACCAGGGCCGGGAGGAAAAGGGAAGCTCTCCCTCCGCCGGAGGCACCTTCCCGCCGGCTCGAAACCTTTCCGGATTCGCCGAGCCTCTCGGAGGGCCTGCAGGAAAGGGTTGCACCGAACTTGCTGCTACTGCTCGCTCGACCGCCCTCCGCTCTCGCTCCTTTGCCTCCCCGCCTCGGCCATGCCCGTCGGTGGCATGAGGAAGTTTCCTGATGGCTGCTGAGAGGTTCCTCTTCTCTTCCATCCCTACCTCTCCTCCCCGGCCGAGGCTTGCGGTGCTCTCCCCCCAAAGCCGTCTCTGGGTGAAATGCTGAAGAACTGGGGGGCCCTCTTCGCCTTTTCCCTAGTTGCAGGCTTTTAAAAACATTTTTAATTAATTTATTTCTTTGGAAACCGAAAACGGGCGTCCTCTTAACGGCCGTAATTACTTTGGAGTAAAGTGTCGGCATCTTTGGCCAGAGAGTGGGGGGAATCCTTCCCAATTCTTCTTTTTTTCAGAAGAACGGCATGCTCTGCTGAAGCGGGGGGGCAACAAGATGCAGACCTTTTTGAAAGGGAAAAGGGTCGGTTATTGGCTGAGCGAGAAGAAAATCAAGAAGCTCAATTTCCAAGCCTTTGCAGATCTTTGCAGGTAAGGATTGGCATCTTAGATTAGCTGCTTGGGGTGGGGGTATGTGGGGTTGTTTGGGTGAGAATGCGCTGTCCTTTCTCCAGGGCTCCAGGAAAGTTGGTATTCCAGCTTCTGCTTCTGTCTTGGATAAATACTGTACTTAAATTATCTATTTAACATTTCGATGCTACCCCAGTAAGGGGGGGCACATGGCTATTTCTAACTATCAAAGATGTGCATAAATTCCACCTAGGTTAATGTTTTGGACTTTCATAATCCCCAGCCAGCATAGTTTTGAAGCAGGTTGGATGGACAATGTAATGGTTTTCACTTGGGGTATTCAGCTTCGTGAAAAATGCCAGATTATTAAGGAAAGATCCAAGGAGACTGTGAAAAGCTTTCACTTGATGGACCTAACAGATTAGCTATTACAGGTAGTCCTCCACTTACATCCACGATTGACCCTAAAATTTCTGTTGCTAAGTGAAACATTTGTTAAGTGAATTTTGCCCGTTTTGTGGCCTTTCTTGCCACAATTGTTAAGTGAATCACCTCACTTGTTAAGTTAGTAATACAGAAGGTTGCAAAAGGTGATAATGTTGCTCTGGGACACTGCAACCATCATAAATATGAGTCCTTTGCCAAGCAGCTGAATTTTAATCAATTGTAACAGTCACAAGTCTTTTTTTCAGCACTGTTGTAACTTGAACGTTGTAAGTCGAGGACTACCTGCATAAAGTTTTAGGAGTGATACATGTTTGAAATATAAATTGAGGAAAGTTATGGCCACTCTTTTTTTTCTTTGATGTATTGAATTTTCTTTGCCAGGCTTAAATACTATCACATCATAAGTTGATCCATAAAAGCAGGTCCCTTCGCTTTGAAAGACTCAGTTAACAAACTGGAAAATTAGGCTTTCCATAATGCTGTTTTGGAAGAAACATTGTACAATTGTTTACACACATCTCCCTTCCTCAGATTTGCTTCTTTTTTAAAGATACCTTGCATCCTTTCAGTGTTATTTTTCTTTCCCTTCTAAGTGCAATACTAAATTCATATGCCTGAGCTAAGAGAGGCCTAAAGATTAGCATTCTTTTTTTTCAATTAAATACTACAAAACTCAAAAGCCATTCTCCCTCTCATCCTCCCTCTGGCTCTGCTAGGCTATTTTGAGTTCAAGCTTTCAGACCTTGTTAATTATAAAACTAAGAAAGATTTTTGTTTCTGGTTGGGACTTAATATAATGGTTCTTACTGGTAACTGGATGAATGAGCTAGTTGTTTTGCTATATAGCAAAAGCTATTGAGATTTTTCATATAACCATCCCCTTATAGATAGTAGTGTTAAAAGGATATTTGGGAAATTTCTGAATGGTTAAATAGGAAAGTCTACATCTGTAAGGTTATTTATTACATTTCTGCACCTCCCATGTCATCTAAGTGACTAAGTGCCAAGCAGTTAACTAAACAAAGCCGGTATTATTTATGATATCCTATTACTGGTAGTTGCTGCTTTTTTTTTGAAATAGTTATCTTTCTTGATGGCTAAATCTGAAAATCAAAAATGTTTGTTTAAAACCAATAGCAAATGTACATTTACTACAGATAATAACAGGCTTTATGGATTTTATGCAGACATAGCTTTGTTGGTACTTCCAGATATGTTTATTTGTATAAACAAAAATAAAATCTATTCAGTATATCTAAATCTGACAAATGATTTTGGACTATAAATGTAGTATTTGAATTCTTGAATGTTTAATGAGGGAAAATAAAAGAAGAGACAAACATCCTTCCAGCTTGTTAGTCTCCCTAAAATATTGGACTATATATTATCCACTAGCTTAAAAATGGCACTGAAAAAGTGCTTATCTCTTATTCATGTTTCAAACTGGAGGAAACAAGAACAAGCTACAAGGTTGGGTTTGGGGCCTATTACTGTATATTAATGACATGGATGAGAAACTGAAATGTATGCTTATAAAATTTGCAGATTACTAGAAGTGGGGTAGTATAGCTACGCTAGAAAATATCACACTTAAAAACAATTTGAAGAAATTAACTGAAAATATTGCATTTGCCTCTGTTAAATCTTAAAAAACTGTTTTTGGAGGAGAGAGGAAAATCTAATACACAATTAGAATACATATCTGCAACAGAATTTATAGAAAAGATCTTGAAATTATAATTGATTATAAACTGAATGCTGTGGTAAAAAGGCGTTCTTGACATTAGACTGCAAAATATACTTCCAATTAATAGAAAATATTTTACTCCATATTTGTTGATCAGATACCACCTAGAATACTCCGTTCAATTTTGGGCAAAACACTTTAAGAAGATTGAAATTAAGATTAAGATTAAGGTCAGTAGGAAGATTTGCAGAAACTGTGTGTGTGTGCAACTTTAAGAAGAGAAGTTTGAGGGAGATTGTTATAGAAATAGTGTAGCAGAAGAAAAATTACATGAAAGTTCCAAACTCCTCATTTGTCATCCCAGTAGATGGTGGACTAATAATCTGTAGGAAGGCAGGTTTTTTTTAAAAAAATTAGAAAATACTTCTTAATAAAGGAATTTAATAGTGGGATCAATTACTTTAAGAAATTATGAGCTTTTATTCATAGGAGATTCTGAAACAGAATCTCTTTGTGCTTTAATTTGAACTCCATTTTTTGTAAGTACGGTATTTACCGTATTTTTCAGAGTATAAGATGCACCTTTTTCCCTCAAAAAAGAGGGTGAAAATCTGGGTGCATCTTATACACTGAATACAGCATTTTTGGCCTACCAAAACTCTATCCCCTTTGCAAAAATGGATGTGCAGAGGGTTTGGGAGGCTTGCAAAGTGCTCCTGGGGGCTGGGGAGGGCAAAAATGAGCAAAAAACGGGCTGTTTTCGCTTGTTTTTGTCCAGCCCCCAGGAGCACTCTACAAGCCTCCCAAAGCTCTGTGTGCCCCCCATTTTTTGCAAAAAACGAGGCATGCAGAGTGCAAAAACTTTTCTTTAAATTTACCTCTTCAAAATCATGGTGCGTCTTATACTCTGATGTGTCTTATAGTCTGAAAAATAAGGTAGTTTAGATAGCCTCAGTACCCTCTCAATGGTACTATTCCTAAGACTCTTCTAAAAAGTATTAAAGCATAGACTTACAGTGAAAACAAAATAAAATTTAGCTTCCCTACATCCTTATTTTCCTTTAGTATTCCTTTGCCAACCAGTTATACTACAATATTTTCTGCTTTTGATGTATTAAATAATATTAATATTAGTGTGATATTTTGCAACATCTTTTTTTTCCTCTTTAGTTATGCTGTAGAGCAGCATTTTTCAGCTTTAAGATGTGTGAACTTGAACTCCCACAGTTCCCCAGTCAGCATGCTGGCTAGAGAATCCTGGGAGTTGAAGTGCACACATTTTAAAGTTTCAAGATTGAAAAATAGTTTTATTAGTGATTTTTTAAAAATTATCTGTGTGAACTTTCTGTTTTTGGGCAAAAGCCTTTTTCCCCTTAATTGCTTCTTTGGCACTGGTGGTTGTGGTAATGTTTAAGACCTGGTAAAATGTAACTACACTGAACTTCCTTGTTAATATTCCACTTATATATAGATTTAAATTTGGCAGCACTCGCTCACTCATTTTGGGCTTGGCATATCAAAAATCCAGAAAGTACCAAACTTGTACTCAGTAGAGCCAAGGTTAGGCCTGTGTCTTGACTTTCATCCTTGTATCACCACTACCACTGAAGAAGGCCACTTCATGTTATATCCCCAGGCATGATTGTCCAACAGCCCAATGTACCCCAGGATCTGGTCACAATGCTTATATTCAGGTGGTGTCCTCTTTTTGTTGACACTGGGTAGAACCTGTGGTCTACCCAAGGCTCTCCTCCAGGTTGCACAAGACCTTTGTTCTTCAAGCAGCTTTGGAGAATGCTTTTCCATGGCCTCTGCAGCTTCCAAAACTCATTGAAAAGTGGATACTGTTCTCTTATTTTCTGAAACTCCAGAGACCAGGAGAGAGCACAGCCCCCTTGTCTGACTTCCGGAATGGCCAAAGGCTGCATAAGAGCAAACCTATTTGTGTGACCTCTACAAATTAAACAGGAATGGGGCATGATTTTGAGAATAGCTATATAGCCAAAAATAATTGAAAATAATAGAATATAACATGTATGTTTAAAACACAAAGAGAAAGAAAATGGATTTTCTGTCTTTTTTTATAATAATTGAGCAATGGGAAGCCAATAATGGATTATAATTCGAAAGAATTCCTTTTTAAATAAAGTATTTGAATTCATTGAACTATAAAGATGATAATTTTAAAGAAATGTTTAGTGTTTTAAAAAGAACATAAAATTGGAATCAAATTTTTCCCTTTATAGCTGTTGGTCAAAGAGTCTAAAAGAATTTTTGTATTATAGATGATGACAGTGCAGAAAATCTAAGTGCAAATAAAAATACATACTATTTCTCACAACAGGAAAAAACAGATGGGAGAAAATGGATCTGGTTGAGATGGCAATGTAAATTGTTTTAAAGAAAGATTTTATTTGGTCCTGTTTCCATTGCAGGCCAAAAACTATGGAGATAAGAATGATAAAATCTTAATATTGAAAAGTGCCATTGAAATAGTAAAGCAAGAAGGGAACACTATTTTTGTCACCGTACTTCAAAGTTTTTGTGAGATTGCTATCCTATTTCAATTCAGAACAATATTACTAGTTTAAGAAAAATAATTGTAAAACAATCTTCAGACAATATGAGCAATTGTTTAAAATATTGAACATTTCTAATATCCAATTCTGTGAACCTTTTCAAGATGGTCACATGATTGGTTTATACCCAGAAAGAAAATTAAATGATGAACTGTTGTTGCTTCTTTTGGCGGTGTCAGTGTTTTTGAAAATAAAGGCTAAAACATTCATTTTACATATTTAATAAGTGTGCAGTTAGTTACTCATTATGTACTTCAATGGGGGCGCAATGGCTCAGCAGTTAAAGATGCTGAGCTTTAACAACCCAGATTCAAGACACAAGCACTGGCCGACAGGGTGAGCCCCGTTAGTTGCCCCATCTAGCAGTTCAAAAACATGCAAATGCAAGTAGGTAAATAGGTATTGCTTTGGTGGAGAGATGACAGCGTTCCATGCTCTTCGGCCACATGACCACAGAAACATCTTTGGACAATGCTGGCTCCCTCAGCTAAAAAAAGGAAATGTGCGTCATCCCCTAGATAGATACAACAGGGGAAACCTTTACCTTTACCATACTTCAAGAATTGGAAGGAGGACAGTAATAAGGTGGTGTTTCATATGTTTCTGCCCTCCACTGGAGCAAACAGGAAGTTATTTGCTGAATCTGATTTTTTCCTTATAGATGAGATAGGGTAAGTATTTCCTGGAAAATGAGATAAAGCCATACTTCCATTTTTTAAATTAGATTTTTTAATTAGATAGATAATCTAATTTAGGTTAAATTTAATTAAACACTGGTAGTATTGAGCATAGACTATTAGATATGCCATCATAAGAGATGATCAAAATATAAAATATATTAATTACCTATTTAAAAATTAATGAAGTATATTGTATATCTTCCAGGAAATTTGATAAATTAAAAATTGCAGAGTTTTAATAGTTCTTCGTTAGATCTTTGCCTAGTGCCAACTAAGATTACTTTAGATTCCAAAGATAATATTAAGCACATTTAAGGGCATGATGCTTTGTAATAATCAAATGTTTTCAGTAGAAGGGATAAATAACTCTTCTAATGAAGTTGTAAAATCCTGATAAATCTTATTCTAGTTGTTAATTTGATTTGTTCAACTTTTGTATTAAAGCCAGAAATGAATTCCATTAAATATTGTTGGTATCTTGATGAGTGAAACATTATTGAAAGCACTAAGATCATAATTTGTAATGTTTTCTAGTCAGGAAAATTTTTGTATTGGAGCTCTTTTAATATGCCTTGTTACGTGGTTGTCTCTTCATTTAATTTATGACAACAGTGATTTTCTTCCCATTCAGCTTCCCATTTCACCCTCAACCTAGGTTATGCATTCTGTGATTTCTGTATGAGTGTGTGTAGTTTTAATTGACCTGAATATTTAAATAGATAAACAGAATTGGGGAAGGGAGATGGTTGCTTAAGTTACCTCTATAATATAGAGTTTTTGCCATATTCATTCATTATTGCATATTTTCTAAATTGAAGCAACAACATAATTGGAATGCAAGATGGCATTGCAAAATAGAAACTGTATATATAGGGAAGCTAATTCTTTTGTTATCTGTAAATCTTCTCCTAAAATGCTTACCTAAGCTGTTCTTTTTTCCATTGAACGTCACCTATTCCTGCCTGTCTCTTCACACAGAAACATTCTGAGTAGGCAAATTCATAGATGATATTTGGATTACTATTAGATAGACAGAAACACAAAGTAAACTTTGGTCAAGAAATAAGTTTTGGGGCTTCTTTTTTGCCACTGGGAAAAAGGCAAGAGAGTTCAAAGAAAGTGTGAGTAGGGGGATGATCTTGAAGAAGACATTCAATAGCCATTTCATAAACACCAGCTTAAATTAACCTGAAGACAGGAGTGAGCAGGAAAGAAACTCGATTGCCTTGCCTTGATTTTTTTTGATATAAGACAGGAGAAGGAATCTCTAATGATAATTTTAAGATTCTATTATTATTCCTTGTAATATTCTAGTAGCCCTGGTGGAGGCCTTGGGACGCCTAGGGCAGGCAGGCCTGGACCTACGCTAGGTCTCCCAGGGCTTCCTCAACTTGAGGCACCCCGAGCTCAGCTTAATGACTTGTGTGTTTAGCGGCCTCATCAGGGAGAGCAGCGGGTGTGCATTATCAAAGCAAGGCCACTTCAACAGCTGTCACAACCCATAATGATCAGACTCCATGGCAGTCCTATGACGAGGACATGTGTAGAATCACATTTACGCATGTGATTCGTACATTATACCAGGTCTTGAAATGCCACTTTTTAAAGTTTTGGTGTAATGTGTCGCATGACCCAATCTGTTCTTATTTATTCATTAAAGATTTCAATGAGCAGTGGCCTCATATTATATGTTTCTCATTTATTACCTTTTAAGCGAATAGAAATACTACATTATTATATAGATAGGCTTTGCATTTTGAAATTCTTACAGAGATTTCATGTAAGAAGGAAAATAGAAAAGTGCTGTAGATGATGTTGATTCTTGTAGCCCTTGTTTAATTTAACAGAAACATTTTATGGAGCTCTCTTGAACTGTGAGAAAATAAATTTGCCCTAACAAAAGATTACTTAATTTTTTTACTATGCTTTAGTCTTATTAAGGACAGGACAACAATAAAAATTAAGTGAGAGGCAACTATCCTTGTAAGAGCAGTTTTTGAATAGGATTTTTTTTCATTTTTTTGTATAATTGTGAGGCACTATTATTAGGATATATTTCATAGAAATAGTGCACATTTTAAGGAAAGTCTCTGGGGTACTAAAGTATGTCATTTATAGAATGACAGAATAGTTTCTGCTGTAGAGAAAGTGGATCATAATTTTTGTCCTTGATTGCCACAGGTTTTTTTTTACAAGTCAATATGGAAGATAACCTGCAATTATGATTTGACTGAACGGCATATTTTATGCCGTGTTTGATAAGTAAATTGAATAGTATTGTCCTTGATTTTGTGGTCCCCTTAACAACTCAATATGAAAAAAGCCTAAAAAGTAATGCTTGTATATTCAAGCAATACTTTTGAAAGAAAGCTTGTATTATACCAGTATCTCCTGATACTAGTGATTGATGAGTGGAAATCTAGGAAACTATTGCTAATCTGTGCATAGGCATTTTTTCAACCAGATAGCCCCAAGATACAGTAGACCATGCCCATACATCCACCATTAGTAAAAGGAGATGGGTTCTAATCCAGCAGACCTGGAAATCAGCAAATCAGAAAGATTGGCAGGATCAATAATGAGCTTCTGGACCTGTAGTCTGATTCAGTAGAAATAGTTTCCTATGTGACTTTAGAACAGCGAGAAATCATTAATGAATAGCTTATAAAAAAAAAGACATTGGCTGGAATGTTCTACTATTATATTTAATGTTAAAGCCCACAGACAACTTTTGAAAGCCATTATTATATCATTCTTTAATATTTTTTAGCTTCTAATAAGACAATATGTGGCATTTTATTGGCAAAAGTGAGATAGTGAGATGTTGGCATTATTTTGCCAGAATTTAGTGTGTTGTGTTAAACTTGAATTTCTAAAAATCTCAAACAGGTGATTCAGAATGTTAACAGTGTATCAGCATTCCCCAGTTTGGTGCCCTAAATGACTGGGGAATTGTGGGAGATGAAATTTTATGCCAGGATAAGGTATGGTGTGGTATGATAGTCTTCTAAACTAAACATACTACTGTATGATTTCGTGTTTAATATTTTTAAGACATTATTTTTTTACCAAATTGTCAGGGCTAATATCATTTTGGGGGACCTAAAAAAGCCTAGTTTCTTCTATGCATTAATTTTTTAACATCCAGCAATTGCTGTAGCTGAGGGTGGACACCTGCCTCATTTCCCACCTTTCCTAGTACAATATTTATACAATATGCAATCCAGGTTGTCCTCGACTTACAATCAGAATTTCCACTGCTAAGCAAACCGGTTATTAAGTGAGCTGCATGTGATTTTATTACCTTTTTTTGCAACAGTTGTTAAGCAAATTACTACACTTTTAAAGTGAATCACAATCATTAAGCCAATCTGGCTTTTCCCATTGACTTTGCTTCTTGGAAGCAGACTGGAAAAGTTGCAAATTGTTATCATGTGACTCCAGGAAGCTGCAACCATTGTAAATGCATGCTGGTAGCCAAGCAACCAAGTTTTGATCACATGACTCTGAAGATGCTGCATTAGTCATAAGTGTGAGGACTGATCATAAGTCTCTTTTTCAGTTCCATTGTAACTTCAAACTGTTCCTAAATGAATGCTTGTAAATTGAGGACTGCCTGTATGTAACTTTCTGAAAAGAATTGATAAGGGAGCAAATGCTTTAACTTTTATGTCCCATTAAGTCTTTGACTTGGTTCACACGCACGCCAAGCCAAGACATGATTTGTTTGTTTATGGTTTATTATACCTGCCTGTCAATGTGGTTGGTAGTAGTTAATGGTTTAGCATGCTATACACACTCATTAGGTTGTGGTTTATTCTGTAAAGCATGGATAAACAGTGGCTAAAGTGACGCATACCAGTTTTTGTCTCTATGAAACCTCAGTAACTAGTAACCTTCTTATGAAAATGACAAGCAGCTGCCCTTTAGGATAGCTTCACTAAGAATGAAGAAAATTGGGTGAGACTGTAATTATTTAGCTAATCCTGCAGCTGTCGTACAGACAAGGAGTTCATTAATCAAACTGACAGCTAGGTATACTTGGATACTCTATTTTTGAAATAATTTGACTTATTTTTTTATCTACATAGTGGGGCAGGGTGAACAAGGTTGCCAGTTTTCTGTTTGAAAGAAAGTAGCTGAAGTTTGGTCTATAATCTTTTGCAGATAAGTGAAAGGCAAATTTTATTCTTTTCAAATGTGGAAATGTCAACTTCAGATTTGTTGGAGTTCAATATAGTTCTTCAGGGTGAATGACATTCTTATGCTTGAGGAGTATCCAAGATTGACTCTGTCATGTCTAATCTTGTCATTTATCAACATGCTGATGGTTGCTAGTAAATGATTTGCCCAATTATAAAATAATAAGAGAAACTATATGATGAAACATTTATTTATTATGTACCACATGACCGTGCCAAAGATTTCACCAAACTTATTTTTGTGCTTAGAATTTTGATTTTTGATTTTTCAGAATACGTCATCTTCAGCACATCCAGAATAACTGGAGTTTCATGAAATGTATTTTGGGGTTGGAAGTTCAGGTTTGGAAAAATATATCTGTGTACCGTATACACTGTTATAGTATTCAGGAGCCAAAATTCCCAAAGCAAGGATAGGTAGCACCAGCAGCTCCTTTTGGAGATATTGCTTGTATTGAGTCGTATGCCAGCCTGGAAGGATGAGTCATTTACAGACCTCTCTGAGCGGTATACAGAATCAGCATCTTGCCTGCAACAATCTGGGTTCTCATTTTACGCACCTTGGAAGGCTGAGTCAACATTGAGCCAGTGAGGATTGAACTGCAGAACAGCAGTCAGCTGAATTAGTCTGCAATAATATATTAGCTACAATTCAACTTGTTCTCTAAATTTCCACTGCTGGACCATCGGCCACTATTACCTCTTGTGGATAAGTGGAATAGCAACCTTAGATAATAGCTCTTTTTCCATTTCCTTCTGAGAATAATATCTTTGAGAACCTGATTTTTCTCTTGCAGCAAATGTCCATTGATCTGTGTAGATAGGTCAAAATAAATGTTTGCTTGTTACTATTATATCTGTACCATTGTACACTGAGAAGCTTTGGGTTTACGAGAGAATATTTAATACATTTAAAAATATTAGATCATAGCAGTTTCATATTTATCTTAAACCCTGTATCAGTTCTATAGATAAAACAATTATGCTTCCAGAAATAAAATGCATTTGCCAACACCCAAACCAATAGCTTCCACCCATTGAAGAAAATAAATAATATTTTATTATTAATAAAATATTAAATAAATCGGTACATAGTTCTCTGTTTCCTATTAAGGACAAATTCACTACAATTTTAATGTCTCCATTCAATCTTCCAATGTTACCACTGCATTGTAGTAACAGGAAGCTATGGCGCAAGCAAAACTTAGTAACTTTGCGCTCATTATGCTCATTGCTCTTTTCTGCTTACTCTGAAGCACTTACTTCCTTATTAGCCTGTTGCCTTCAACGTACACAGTTGCACAAAGGGCATTGTTTCATGAGAGATCTGGCACATAACCCCTTTCCTGTAATATATTTTCTTCCTTAAAGTTAAAAAGTAACAGCCTAATATTATTTTATTGACTAACTCTCCCAGGGATACTTGTTATTATATAGAGACAATTGCCTTGGTTTTCCTTGCCTCTGATAGATGCAGAGCATTCAGAGTATTTAATTTCATTTGTGCCAAGTTTAAAACTTGACAGCAATAGGATACAAGAATAAATAATCCAAATTGAAAAAAAGGGATAAGCAAATGGGTATAAATTCCAGCCTCTTCATTGCTTTCTTCTGTTAACTTTCTGTTAAGTATCTAGACTCATGGGGGAGGGGGGAGTACAGAAACTGTCCAGGTTTATCAGCTAATTATTATGTTTTCCTAACTCCTTAGATTAGAGAATATTGTAGGATCCAGCTCATTTTGTGCATGTACAGAATGGTGTCTGAATAAGAGTTCCTGTCATTTTGGTGTGTTCATTGTAGCACACGAGATGAAGGAAGAACCAGGGAAATGTAATATTGTATAAGAAGCTATTGTATAAGATCATGTAAAAATTGTGCCCACCAGTGGACATTCAAAACTCAGCTATGTGTGCAGAGATCTATGATATTAAGATGTATGTATTTACCTGTTGAGAGCTGTCTTTAAGTTCCTTTCTAGCATCTGCCTAGGATTGAAGCCTGAATACCTTGTTTTCTCCCAGAAGTAATGATCATTTTTCTTCCATAATAAAGGGGAGTTCTCAAACTTTGTGAGACTGTGATTCCCTAAATTATAAATGAATTTGTGGAGCCCTCCATGAATAAATAATTGACTATTAGAAGACTAGATTCATATATTTAACTACCTGTTAAAACTTGCTCTGTATTTACTTTCTATTTTGCCTGCATAGGCCAGTTGTGGGCTTGTCTAAGTAAACTGAGAGCAGATGCTAATAGAACTCCTCCTTTGCTTGTGCAAAATTGCTTTAAAAAAGTTGTGATTCCTTTCTAAATTGCTTATTGCTCTGGATGTGGGAAAAGCTCACAGTTTGAGAACCTCTATCAACACAGAAATACTTTAGGTAAAATATAACTTACTGACATATTACAATATAGGTAATAGTAATGAAATATGGCTATTATTCATTCAAATACATATAAAGAACTTTTATGTATGTACATATATTTATACATGCCTTGTACATTGTATTTCCTTCCTTCCTTTTATTTCTTTTGTATTTAATTAATAAAAGAAAAAAATAAAATCAGTTCTCTTCCTTTCTCTGTCACACTGCTCCAAAAAAATAAGCTGTACAATAACTCCAATAATCATACAGAAGACATATATTGCTGAATCTGTTTCTTATTTTCTCAATTATCCAAATGTGCTGTAATATTTGGCAGATGGAAATAAAAATCATTTTACTTATTTGCTTTGCTACAATCAGCATTTCTACTGTTTGCCTCTATGCTTTGTACATTCTAAGTTTGGAGGCCTCTAATTGACTCATAAGAATGCAACTGGGGCATTTATAGAGCTCTTAAGGAGTAATTAAATTAGAGTTATGGAGAGAGGACATGGTTCATTTTCTCCCAGTATAATAATGAGAGAGTTTAATTTCCCTACCATATGTTAGAAGACAAACTCTACTAAGGATGAACCTTCCAGGAAATTACTGACTTTTCTTGTATACAATTTTCTCCTTTAGAAAGTAAAGGGAGTATAAAAGAATCAGTTACACTTACAGTATCTTGATGCTAATCAATAGGGAAGACCTATTTGAAAAATTGGAAGTAACAACAACATCGTGGAAAAGAGACCATGTAAGAAAGAGGAAGTAGTGACCTTCCTCCCATATTTAGACATACTAGGGGTTGTAACACAAATACATTATACATTATATATAATACATTATATATATATATATAATCCTTGCTGATAAGGAAGAGAGCCTGTGGCTTAGTGGCAATTACATCGGCCTGGTATGCAATACAGCCCTGGTTCGAATCCCGGTAAGGGTATGGCTAGCTGATGAGAGCTAAATAGCTTGAAATGGATCCATACTAGTCTCCCTTTATTTATTTATCAGCACAAATACAACACACACACACACACACACACACATAGACTTCAAAAAAGTGAATTTTAATAAACTCAGATCAATGTTAAGATCATATGGCTGAAAAAGTAATGGGAACAGGAAAAAGGTACAAATTCTGAAAATAGGAGATACAGGTAATCCTCGATTTAAAATAGTTTATTTGGTGATCATTCGAAGTTATCACAGCACTTTAAAAAGTGACTTATGACCACTTTTCATATAACCATTATAGAATTCCTGTGATCATGTGATCAAAATTCAGTTGCTTGGCAACTCACTACTTATGATAGTTGTGTCCTGGGTCATGTGATCACCTTTTGCAATCTGACAAGCTGAGTCAATGGAGAATCTAGATTCACTTAACTACAGTGATTCATTTAATGACTGGCAAGAAAGGTCATGAAATGGGGCAAAACTCACTTAAATAAATTTCTCACTTAGCAACAGAAATTTGGGGCTTAATTCTGATCAGAAATTGAAGACTACCTGTGCTAGATACAGTTGTAGACAATTCCAATGAGGAGAAAAAAATGGAGGACAGACACAGTGGTTCTCATAATTTTAGTAAAGTTCTGAAAACTAGAAAGGACCCATAGAAGTAGTAACTAGGCTATACAATTAACCCCACACTTTGGAGCTGATACCTGGAAGGCAAGCATACACAGCTAGCTAAGGTTAATGAATAGATGCTAAGACAGTCAAAAGGGCTTCTTGAGTTATATTCAAAATAAAACTAAAAGTTCAGTATACCAACTGTTCAGGGAAGATGACAAAATCCCAACTGTTAATGAGGAAAATCATACTTACTACACTCCCGTTATGCTTTATTCTTCAGAAAAATAACATGAAAATAGTGTGTAACTACTTACTACATTATGGGAATTCTATAAGCATAATACACCTTGACTTAACAAAGCATCTAGTAAGAATCTCTATGACAGCAGATCTAATTAACTATGGACTTCATCATGATAATGAAGTTATCATGCTGAAGTCCATAGTTTTGCCTGCTTGAAAATCATAATCAAAGAATGTTCAAGAAAGATTCCTCATAAAATTGGAGAGAAGTATGAAATGGAATGCTGCAAGGATCAGTCCTGAATCCTTTACTTGTCATGATTGATTTGTATGAATGGAGTATCCTGCTCTTTTACTAAAGGCATCTGATTTTTTCATTGGGATTGGAATAGTTCTGTGAAGTTTAGAAATAAACAAAGGAATATCATCTACGCTTTTGTCTGGATCGTGAGGCCTTGCGCTTGGCCATTCACGCTCTAACCATTTCTCAGAAACAGCTACATCTGGTGCAGAATGCAGTGGCACACACTGAGGCCTGACATATAGGCTGGCACATATAATGCCACTGGAAGTTGAGTCAGGGCAACTGGACTTCTTTTGGTTTGAAACATTCTGCTCCTTATCCAAGTAGCCTCTGTTGTCTGAGCAAATTGGTTAGGGGGACACCATATATATGTTTTCCAGTCTGGTTTCATTTCTCACCTAATCTGAATAGGCACATTAGGTGAGTAAGCAGAGAGTTGTTGCTCCTAAATCCTTACGCCTAGGTAGGTTGTTAACTGCGGCCTCCTTGATGAACGTATGAAGTGGTCTTGATATTCCTGGGGACTGATGCAAGAACAGCATAAACATGGACATGTTGTGTCGGAGGCCTCCCGTTCTACAGAGGGAAGAAATTTCCACTTTAGTACCCTTCTGGAAGGGTATTAAAATTTGGTTTTGTTGGTTGATTTGGGAGGGGGGGAATTCACTGCTAGATGTGTTTGACAGGGAGACCTTACCACCATGCTATTCACCTTATTGGTTCTGGTGGGTTTTTTCTTCATAGTTTTAAATTTTTTAATGTGCGTAGTTTTAAAATTGTAATTACTTTTCTATTTATTTTTTTAGATTCTGTAAGCTGTCAGTTGGGGAGATGAGTGGCATATAAATTTAATACATAAACCTGCAAATAAAACCAACTAAGTTAGGTAAAGGTAAAGGTTCCCCTCGCACATATGTCATTCTAGTCATTCCCAACTCTAGCGGGCAGTGCTCATCTCCATTTCAAAACTGAAGAGCCAGCGCTGTCCTAAGTTGTTTCCGTGGTCATGTGCCGGCATGACTAAACGCCGAAGGCGCACGGAACGCTGCTATCTTCCCACCAAAGGTGGTTCCTATTTTTCTATTTGCATTTTTACAGGCTTTTGAACTGCTAGGTTGGCAGAAGCTGGGACAAGTAATGGGAGCTCACTCTGTTACGTGGCGCTAGGGATTCAAACTGTCAAATTGCCTACCTTTCTGATCCACAAGCTCAGCATCTTAGCTACTGAGTCACCACATCCTCCTTAAGTTATGTGCTACTCCATAAATCTCCCTGTGTTGTCTAATAGCATGAGCCAAGAGTTCCACGTGGATATTCAAAACTAAGGACTAAAGTAGACATCTTTGTCTAGTTTCTCTAATGATAGAGTAGGAGAAAACATCATTAACTTTCGCTTTAGAGTGAAAGACTCATTATATGATGATTATATTATAATAATTTTATGAATTCCTAAGGAAATACAAAACTATAGTATACTATGTTAATTGGTCCAAATTGAAATTGATGCCTGCAAGTGAAATTTTGGTTATCCATCCATTTTAGGAAAATCAATTCTATACGTGTGAGGAATCTATTAAATATTTATGTATTTGTATAGTAAAGGATATAACTCAGCAAAATATTCTTTAGACTTTGATAGATGGGAATCAATAACTTTTACCCTTTGGGTAAAGTTGAACGCTCTCAAATGAATATTATTCCCAGGTTATTTTATATTCTGAAAAGAAGTCCAGTTTATATATCTGCAAAATATTTTCAAAAAATAAATTCTTTGTTTACAGATTTCTATGAGGTTCTTTGATTCTGAGAATATCTTTATATAAAATGCAATTACCTATTGATGGAGGAGGATTTCGTTTTTGGAATCAGGAGCTATATCAGGAGCTATATCACGCTTACCTATTGTCAAGTATTAAGTACTCGAAACCAACCATCTGTTAATTTTCTGATTTAGGTAACTTTGGAATATGTTTAATACCTTTGGTTGGTTGGATATTATTAGGATCTAATTATATTAAAACTCTAGTGTTTCTGGAAACAATTACATCAGTTAAAAAACTCTGCAATGCAATCTATATAAATAAAAATGTAATGTTTGTTTGTTCAAAATCTCAAATCTCCGAAAGTTCTTCACCGATTGCTTTGAAATTTTGACACAACGTTGCATTCGACTACGTGCATGTTTTTATATACGTATATTATATAGATGTCACACCTGTGACAGGTAAAAAGATGCCTTTTTGTAAAAACATGCTTTTTTGAAAACCAGCGCCATCTGGACGGAAAAGCAACACACGCTATACCATAGCGTTCATTTCTTGAGTATAGTATATTCGGAACAGTTCGGCCTCTCTCCAGCTTCGTCCCAACGATCCCTTTATATGTGTGGCTGGGCTGCGGCTGCACCCTTTCCCCTTTCCCCTTTCTGCCCTTCCTCCCACGAGCTTCACCATTTCCACCAAGGGGAGCCGAAGCCTTTCGGCCTCCTCCCCCCCCTCTCTCTCCTCCCCTCCCACCAGGCCTTTGCTGTCTGCGGCAGGGCGGCGCCTGCCCCATCCCTTGGCCGCCTCCTCCCACCCTTAAGCTGGCCTCCCTCCGCCCAGCGCAGTGGAGCTCCAGAGGATGTGGAGGCAGAGCATCTCCTCAGCCCGGTTGGCTGCGTGCGCTCTCCATCCCCCTTACAGGGAACCAGCTATGGCCTCGCCAAGGCAGCTCCGATGGGGCGGCGGCAGTGCCAGCCTGAGGCGCAGCAGGGCTGGGGTGGCCGCTGGGTGCCTCGTGAGGTAGCGACTGCAATGGCGACGGCGTCTCTGGATAGGGCCATGGCCAGCGGGGGCTGCCTCGCGTTCGCGTCACCAGGGGCAGCTCCTCCCTCCTCCTCCTGCTCCTCAGGGGATGCTGGCCGCCTCCTCTCACCGCCACCGCTGAGGAAAGCCGGGTCGGGGGTGGCGGCCGCCTCCTCTCCTCCTCAGCTCATCTAGGCCGGGGCCTGTGGGAGCGTCCTCCATGGCAGCTCTTGCAGGGGCCACCGTGGTTCACTTCCATGCGGGGGCCGCCTCTGCCGGGGGACTTTCTCTTTTCTTTTTTTTCCATTTAACCAGACTGGGCCACAGCAACGCATTGCCGGGTACAGCTAGTATCTAATAAAAAAGATTGAATCCCTTTTTCCCCATGCTTAATTGACTGGGGAAGCCAAATCTTAAAAATTGAAGAAATGTCGGTGATATGGAAAAATTAGATAGGAGTGAGAATATTGACTTTTGATCAATTGATAGATGATAATTTCTAACATATTCTATGTTAAGAGACAAATATCATTTATCAGGTGTAATCCAATGCAATATTTATCATTACATTTATTAACAATTATGGATCAGCAGCTTTTTTTCAGCTTCTGAAATACTAGAACAACTTGTTAAATCCTTTAAAACTAGAAATCTAACTATTAGTTTTTATAGATATTTGTTATCAATAGATCACATATTCCATATAGATATGGAAATATCCAAAAATGAATAGAATTAAGAATTAGAGGTAGAAATCTTTTCTATAATTCTAGAAAATTGGTGAGTGTCATTGAGTGTCAGTGGACCTCAAATTATGACTTATACATAAAAAAAAGTAAAATTTAGAATTTATTGGACTTCATTACAATTTATACAGGTAGTCCTCAACTTACAATCACAATTGAGCCCAAAATGTATGTTGCTAAGTGAGAAATTTGTTACATGAGTTTTGCCCCATTTTTACAACTTTCCTTGCCATATTTGTTAAGTGAATCATGGCAATTGTTAAGTTAGTAACACAGTTGTTCAATGAATGTGACTTCCTCATTGATTTTGCTTGTCAGAAGGTTGGAAAAGGGGATCACACAGCTCCAGGACACTGCAGCAGTCATAAATGTGGGTAAGTTGTCAAGCATCCAGATGTAAATCACTGACCATTGTGATGCTGCAACAGTTATAAGTGTGAAAAATGTTCATAAGTGACTTTTTTCAGTACCATTGTAACTTTGAACAGTTACTAAATGAACTGTTGTAAGTTGAGGACTACCTGTATAGAAAAGGACTGTCAAAGACAGCATTTTGGTGGAAATATAATGATAATGTTTCTTTAAAAGACAGTGTACTATAGTTACTAAATTTGGGGGAGAAAATATTGAATTATATTAATATAATTGGGCCACAAAAGCTAAAATTTTCAGTTGATAACATTCTTATGAACTAGGAATGATCTGGATGAAGAAATGGAGAGGATAATTATTAAACTTGTGAATTATGAAAAAACATGTTAAGAAGACAACATTAAAAATGACTTTGATAAAGAAATGGCTGAAAGTAGTCAAATTGAAGAGACATTTGAAGTTTGTCACTTAGGAAGCAATAATCAAACGTACTTATTATAGGGTAGAATATTACCTATATTGATAATATTTGCAAGAAATGTTCTAACAATAGTAGCTAATTGTAAACTCAGGTGAACTAGCAGTATGATATGGCTACAAAGAAGCAAAGCAATTTTAGCCTACATAATTGGAAATACAATTTCTAAATCATCGGAAGTAATTGCTCGATTACATTCTATTTTTAATACGCATTCACACACTGAGTATTGTCCTACTTCTGGACATGACAATTTAAGTTGGATTTAAATAAATTAGAACAGTTCAGAGAAGGGCATCCAAGATGATCAGGGGACTAGAACAAAGACCTATGAAAACAAATGGAAAAAGCTTAGCTTTCTTATGCCTTGGGAAATAAGTTCTGGATGGAATATCACAGCATTTTTCAAATATCTGAAAGGATGTTACATAGAAGAAGGTCAAGGCCTCTCTTATTCCAGAGTGCAGGATGTAGAACAATGGCTGTAACTTGAGGAAAGCAAATCTGATAAATTTTCAAAAAAGCTTCCCGGTAATTTGGTTTGTTTAAGAGGAGGAAGTCTGTTTTTGTCTGGGATACTTTAATATGGATTCCTGCACTGAGGAGGAGGTTGCATTTGATGGCCAAAATGATCCCTTTTTAAAATTGTTCCTGGGGCACTTTGATTTTAACTGTTGCCATAGAGCTGAAGATTTTAATCATTGCTAATTAAATACAATCTGGAGTATACAAAGTCAGCTAAATGGTTATGAAAAACTGAGAAACTAAGGTAGTATTAGCTACTAAAAAGTAACATGGTAGCTCATGTGCAGGAGCAGCCAAATTCCCACATGTGTTTAGTCAACATGTTGATTTTATTTGAGTAATTTTCTGTCTAGAAACAACTGAAGTGGCTGTGAAAGCTTTTTGCACTCAAATTAGAAATTAATGAGACTATTGCTTTATATAGTTGCTAAAGCTAATTTATCTAGTTTTACAGTGGGTTTGTTTTGCGTTAATAATATGTGGTCATTTTTCTTATTTGTCCAGCCTAAATATGAATGATGTATAAAAGGAGGCTAATGGTTTGGTAGTATGTAAGCACCATTGTGATACAAAATAAGAGCCTGTATATTTAGAGGTGTTCCAGGTGAACAGCTATGAAAGCAAAAAGGTACCATAACCATAAAAATTGTTAAAAACTCACAAAAGACTTTTGTAGTCCTGCCTGGAATTGAGAACAGATGCTATAATGATATCCTTAAACCCCATGTCTGCTAAATAGAAATTATAGCAGCTTTTATCTCTTAATTTTTTGGTAGTTTTTTCCCCCCCTCCATTGTCCTGCTTTGATCTAAAAAGAGACATTGCTTATACATATAGACAATAGAATTAGCAACCAGACAATAGAAAACATGGTTAAAATCTTGCTACAACTTGCAGCTTTGAATCTCAAGAAGTTCACAAAATTACCCCAAAATCTGTGGGAGGTATCTTCACTGAAAGCGGTCTATGGTCAGAGATTGCCAGGTTTCTTCAGTTTATAATTGGCATGTTGAAACTTTGTATCATCAAGATACCGCCTACCCATTTGAGTATCTTCCTATTTTTCAGCAATAGGCTGTGTGCCTTCACTATCAGTTGATCTATGGAGGTTCTTTTCCTGCTTCTACCAGGCACTTCATTCACTACATATTCCAACTTGAAGTTGAGATTTAACTTTATTATTAAGACTTTAAGTTGAATGCAAACCTGGCTGTGACGGCCATGTGGGAAGGCAGGATGTGAGGCTGCTCACAGGTTCTGGCTCATGAGTATGAGGAAGCTATGGCAGACCATCTTGGATCTCTATAGACAACACTTTTAAGAATCATTGACTTAGACTACAGTGATTAAATTGTCTTAGTCTACAGTAGACTAAGACTACTTAAAACAAATTCTGCATAGTCTTACATAATCACAATAATTTGGATCTTATTTAAACTATATTAAGGAAGGGTCTGCTTCACAATTCACATGGCTTTTTAGCTCTCATTTAACTGAATATTAGATTAATAAATTAATCACGAGTTAACGTAGTTGGGCTTTCAAGACTAATTTATGAATAGTCATCCTGAAATGTTTCTCTCCTATTAAGTTACATGGGCAAAGTATAATTGCTGAATTTTCTTCTCAAAATGTACCTGTTCCAAAAGGAAAAAGAAACCAAAAACTTCAATATATTGTTTTGGTTCAGTCAACTATATTATGTTTTAAAGTAATTTATAAGGCACAAGGAACAGATTCATAAAAAATGTGGAACCAAAACCAAACAAATCATAATGTGACTTGGTGATAATATGAGTGAACCCAGTAATAGTTCTGTCTGAGATGTCACATTAAGCAAAATCAGACAGAAGGAAGACTTTCTGGATTTAACTAACAGAATTTTAGTTAATAGCTCTACTTTTTTCCTAAATACTATTGTGATATTTCTTTCTGTAATGTTTATTTGGTAGGCATGCCCAGGATGCTTATCCAAATGAGAGTTAATTTGCAGTAAATGACATTTAAAACTTTTAAAGACAAACACATTTCTGCTAAATTACCCTATTTATGGCAAAGATAATGACTCTTAAGTTATGCACTGCTCTTATTTGCTATTTTTGCAGAGTACCTTGAACCATATTAAACTAATTGCTCTATAACTCCTTACAATTAATGGAAATTTTCCACTGAGGCACACTATCATCTTGGCCCCAATATTTCCCTTCTGAATTTTTTGAGTTTACCATAGTCATTTGATCTATTAATACATCAGCATGTGGTATCTGTAGTACAATGAATCATCTACTTTGGAAACTCTGTGGCTGCTTCTATACAATTCTGTCCATACTTAAGCTTGACTTGTATCATACTGAGTAATAGCCTGGAATAATCACCTGTTTTCCTGTGCGCTGCTTGGAGAGTCCAAGCAAGGGTTAAATTCTGTCCTTCTGCCCAATGGACTGGATTGAAATTTCTGACCACGCCTCCTGGTCTCCCTGTATCTCCAGTTTTTCAATTCAGTCCATTGCCCAGCAGGACGTCTTTTATAGTCTCAGAGACTTTCTTCATTTTATTACCTGTATTCTTTTAAAAACATTAGGTTCCCTTCCTATCTTCATTTTCCTTTGCCTAGATTTTTTTCTTTCTAGCCATCATTGATTATTTCATTCACCTCTGCATTACGACAGAGAGGTTCGGCTTTCCAGGTATCCCGGGATTAACCGGGCAATGGGAGCTGCTAGCCGGCTGCTCTCTACCGCCAGGGTTAGTCCGTCAGGTGACCCGTGCGGCGAGACGCCGAAGTCTTCAGCAGAGGCGAACTTTCAAACCGGAGCAACAGCCAGCTGTTCCCTTCGCAGCGAAGGCAACGTGGTGCTTCCCTGGGCGCCGCCATCTTGTGCCGCCCCTTATGGTGGCCATTTTCGAGCACCAAAGTTTCCCGCCGTTTACGCAAATTGCCGCGTCTTCTCCGCGGCGGCTTGAGAGAGGCAGGGCAGCGATCAGAGCACTCTCTCAAGGTGGTGAGAATATAGGCTATTTCGGAGGTTTCACTGGCCGCAGCCACCCTCCACATCTAGCCTTTCGATCTCTGGTGCATTTCTTCACAATCCTCTTCCCCGGCAGCGTTTATTTGTGTCCTTTTGGCGCACGCTTGCCCTGCTTCCCAGTGGATTACCAGCAATCACTCTACTTGCCAGACCTCTGCCCAACGAACGCAGCAGCCAATTTACTACCATGGCAGATGAGATCTCCATGGATCTCCTTCTGGCAGGCTACTCTTTTAATCTGACAGGGCCCTATCTTAGGAAGGCAGGCAGGACTGCAAGGGAAGCCATTGGGGGGACCAGGGCTAGCAGGACTTATTCCAAGAAGCCCTCCAAGGCGCAGGAAAAGGATGCAGCCAGGTGCCAGAAGGCCCTGGAGAAGGAATTTGCAAAGGCCCAGATAGTGGCACAAGTCCATCAGCCAGATCAGCCAGGAAGTCCTACTGGTCAGGATCCAGTTGGTGCCCACCTCCTCCTCCTCCTGAGAGTGGGGGTTTTTCCAGAGAGGTTTCCCTCTCCAGGGGGGTCCAGGTCCCCTTCCCCCTCGTGGATACTGCTGACCTATTTGAGTGTGACCTGGTTTCTGATAGGGAGGGTTCTTTTTCTCCTGTTCCTCTGACGAGGGATTCCAATCTCAGGCCTATTGTGGCGGGGACCCACCCAGTAGACCTGGGTCCAGGCCTCTCAGCAGAAATGAAGTAGGTCATTGCTACAGCAATCTCTCAAGGGATAGCTGAGGGCCTCCAAAGGCATGAGGCGCAACCACAGGTTCCACAGCCAGCACCTCCCATTCCTCAGACCTCTCCAGCTCCTCAGGTCCCTCTAGCTCCATAGCCCCCTCAGGACCCTGGAGAGTGTCAGCGCCCCCACAGGCCTTCATCTCCGCCCCCATCGGTGGCCAGTGCTGAATTGGTGTGGGACGATGAGGATGTTGGGGGTCATGACTTATCGGATGATGAGAACCCCATTCCAGATAAACCAGCCTTTGCTGGATTGTTTCAACCATCCTTATTCAAGTTAATCCTGTTCAAGGCCAAGGTGTCCACTCACATGGAGGTGGCGGTGCCTCTGGATCAGGCATCTGCGGATCCTACGGATCACAGTAAAGGTCTGTTTGATGAGAAGGTTCCCACCCAGGAAATTGTTCCTTCTCCCAAACTCTTTAAGGACGTGGTCCAATGCCAATGGGTCCAGCCTGGCACCCTGGCCACCCCTGGCAGTAATGACAAATGCCTTTACTCAGTGGATCCTTCCATAGAAGAGCTTCTTAAGCTCCCTTCCGTTGATCCTCCAGTTCAGGCTCTCACTTCCTCTTCAGTACTTCCACCGGACCTTCTAGAAGGACTTAAGGCAGAGGACAAAAGAGCTGAATGGGCTTGCCACAAGACCCATCAAGCCGCAGCTTGGGCCATTAAGGCGGCCACCTCCGCCTCATTCTTTAATAGGGCCACAATTGCCTGGCTTCGCCAGTTACTCACTAGGCTCCTGGCAGGGGACGCTAGACTGCGACACGACGTAAAAAAAATTGTAGCCGCGGTGGAATATTCTGCAGATGTCACCCTTAATGCTGCAAAGTTTGCTTCGCATGCCATGGCTTCTAATGTCACCTCTCGTAGGCTCTTATGGCTATGACACTGGAACATGGGTATGCGTTTGAAGTGGAAGATTGCTTACGCCCCCTTTAAAGGGGGCAAGTTATTTGAGGAGGCCCTTGATAAGCAGAAGATGATGCCCTCGGTTTCCAGGAAACCGGACCGCAGGTTGTCCTCCTCCCGCAGGCAGACTTCCCGTCCAGCTGATCTTCTGAACAGCAATTCCTCCTTTCAATGTTCCTACTTTGCCCGACTCCCAGGTGTCCCACCAAGGGGGGCCTCATGGAGGCCGGGATCCATTACCTCAAGGAGATCAGGGCCATAGAAGCGGTTCCCCCAGGGCAAGAACGCAGGGGGTTCTATTCCTAGTGCCCAAAAGCTCGGATGGTGGTGGAGAGCAATACTAGATTTGAAGAAGTTGAACCAATATGTGGCCTACAAAAAGTTCAAAATGCAGTCCCTCCAATCCATCTTGGGCTGCACTCCCTCGATGTTCGGAGGGCAGTCAAGAGGTACATCAGATGCACGTCCCCCCCTTCGCTGGTCAGAGGCCTTGTTTGTCACTTTTCAACCGACCTTGTTGGGTCGAAAGGTCACCTCATCTACCATTGGGAGATGGATCAAGGCTTGCATCTCCCTTGCCTACGAACAGCAGGGCAGGCCCGTTCCTTCTCGAGTGACTGCACATTCCACACGCAGTGCGGCCACGACAGTGGCCTGGGCCACTCAGGCATCAGTTGAGGAGATCTACAAAGCGGTGACTTGGCTGTCCCCATCCTTATTTGTCAGACACTACAAATTGGATAAATTTGCATCCGCAGATGCTGCCTTTGGCAGGAGAGTGTTACAGGCCGTTGTTTCTGAGACGCATTAGGTTTGGGTTGTTACTCTTTGTTGTTCCCCCTTGGACATTTTTTTTTGCTTGGGTGTGTTCCTTGCTTGGACTCTCCAAGCAGCGCACAGGAAAATGACCATTGGCTTACCTGAGGTGTCCTTTTCTATGCGCTGCGGGAGAGTCCAATCCCACCCTGAGATTATCTCACTTCCATCGGATTTGTTCTTACTTTTTGTCTGTGGACGTTGTTGGGAAGGATTGGCAGCAGGGCAGAATATAACCCTTGCTTGGACTCTCCCACAGCGCACAGAAAAGGACCCTTCAGGTAAGCCAATGATCATTCCTAACCCCATGTTGCCATATATAAAAGTAACAATCTTGATGCAGATCCTTACTTACTAGGTACTCCCACGTAACACCTCTCCTGCGCGAGCTGCACTGGCTACCTGTGGTCTTTCGGGTGCGGTTCAAGGTTCTGATTACCATCTTTAAAGCGCTCCATGGCATAGGGCCTAGTTACCTGCGGGATCGCATCCTCCCGCACACATCCCTGCGGCCAATCCGCTCTCACAGGGAGGGCCTTCTCCTGGTGCCGTCCACGAGGCAATGCCAACGGGCGACACCGAGGAGTAGGGCCTTCTCTGTGATGGGCCCAACCCTCTGGAATGATCTCCCCCCCGACATTAGAACCACTACTGACCTCCGCTCCTTCCGACAGAAACTGAAGACACACCTGTTCCGACTGGCTGGTTTGGCATAATTTACAACGTCTACCCCCCTGGCATATACTTTTTACTGGCTTTTAGAGGGATAGTGTATAAATTGTATGATATTTTAAATTTTTATATTGTTTACTTATTAGCTGTACAGTTTTGGCCTATTTTATCCTCCTCCTATGCATACATGTATTTTATTTGGTGTTTTTTAATACGGACTGTACACCGCCCCGAGTCCCTTTCGGGAGAGGGGGCGGTATATAAGTGCTAATAAATGAAATGAAATGAAATGACTGATTTTTATGTAGGTGCATGGCAAAATTATAAATTCCAGGACTAACCAAAACGTTATGTTGACCAGAGTGATAATAGTTATAATCCAGCACATTTGGAAGAAGATAATTTCTTGTTATTTAGCTAATATAGTGCTATCAATAATTTTTTGTCTTCATGTTTGTTTATTCAATTTATAATCCACTTTTCCATTTATAAGTATGTTTAAATAATTGAAAACTTTTTTTTTCAGTCTAAGAAGTTCATTCATATATCACAGGACCAGCATAAGCATTCTTAGACGTTATATTTTAATTTTGATGCTTGGAAATATAAATTGAGATTAAAGAAAGAGTCCAGGTAGAAAGGAGATGCCTTGTTATGTTCTTTTGTAAATAGTTTATTTATTACACACACAAGCAATTGCTTATAATACTTTGTAAGCTGCCTTGGGTCAGTTGGTAATTAGGTGACTGTATAATTAAAGGATTATTGTATGTAATATGGACAGCTGTATAAGTAGCATAAATAAAAACATTAACTGATTCCGGTTCAGAAGACTCTTCCTGTGTGCTGATATAACAACCAGTATAGTGCTCATCAGCATATTGCATATTTGTAGCTAGATAATCTTAGTATAGTATGTTTTGCAAAGTTTGCTAACTGGTCTTCAAGGATGTCAAATGGAATTTCAGCACTTTTCCTGTACAAGTTGTAGTGGCTTTTCTATATCTCTCATGAAACGCAAATTGTTAAAGCTTCTATTCACCAAAAGAAGAAAAAATACAAAAACATTTCAAAATTTTGATTCAGATTGTTTATATGAACATATTAATACTATACATGTATAAATTAATCATAAACAATAATCCTTGTAACATAAATATATTCTCAAATACATTTTTATGATGTTCAGGACAATCTTTTCCTAATTTACCTTCTGCTCAAATGGAAATTTAGTCTTTTGTTTTTACATATAAATTAGAGTAATTTCCATTGGAAACTTGTTGTTTTATTTTCTAAAACTCCTGTAGCCATTGATGTTTGAATAGTCAATAATGTATAGTGTAGTTGCTTTGTTTACAGTCTGTTCATATGAATACACCAAACAAAAACCAATAAAATCATATTACATTTGTATGGTAAATGAACTTGCTCTCTGTATCTTATAACCCCTTGTTTATAGTTTTCAATTTATTTATTGATTTATCAATCAATCAGTCACATTTATATGGCTGCCCATCTCAGAGAAATAAGTCTGAGTATAACTCTGGGCAGTATATTATGTGAGGTCAGTTAATTGTCATTAACTCAATAAGCAATGATTACACAAACCATTAACACAGTGTATAAATCCAGGCATATAATTAATAATTTCTCTGTATCATAACAGATATGATTTATTTTGGCTTGCAAAGTAAATTTTATTTTGCATTCATATAATCTTAATTTGTATGAATTAGCAAGCAAGATTTTAGCAGCCGTTATGTATGCAGAATAAGATACTATTTTGATGGCCATGCTCAGCCCCACGTTTCATTGACTGCTAGCCAGAGAGTAGTTTAAATCTGGAAATATTTTTAGGGAAAATTTGAGAGGCATGTACCTTATTTTAACTTCAAACATTTAGTTTGATTTGCTTTTCATTGTTAAAGGGTGTGATGCCACAATGTCTATATTAAAAGCTCTCTGAGACCTTTAGAAAGAAAGCTATATATGCCTATGAGTATGGGAAGGGATTTTAAGACTAAAAGATAGTCAAGCAATTGTACGTCAATCATTTCACTGCCCAGAAGATCATCCTTAAGAGAAGAAGATTTCAGACAACCACTAACTTGCTTTTGCCAGACCACAGAAAGCAAGATGCCAAAAAAGTTTCTGAGAACCCCAAAGTTTCATCATGTGATCTAGTAGTAGTGCTCTTACCACTGTTTATATTACAATACATGAACCTACCATTAGAAAAAGCTGCACAAATTATATCTACATGGGTCACAGAAAGAAATGATGCATGCTAATTCTTGTTGAATAAATCACTGCAAGCTCATTTTTTTCAGTTATATCACTTTTATCTTTAGGCACTGTTTAAATGAAAATAAAATATTCCATATATCTTTTTTTTAAAAAACTACATTGCGTGAACCTACACTTTCACATGTTTGTATGCTGAGTTTATTAAATTCTGGAATGTTCTTAGGAAAATAGGAATCCCAGCACTTCTCATTGTCCTCATGTTAAACCTAAACACAGTACAGGAGACCACAATCTAAACATGGGGAAAGAGACCGGCTGCAGGTTGGCAGGAGAGTGAGGTAACCGTGTACATTTTTTCCTTATGTTGAAAGGAAAGAAGATTCTGAGTTGTGCATTTCTGTAACAAAATTTCATAGCTAAAATTAATGCCATTCAGATTTGAAGTTCAGTATTCTGATTCATATGATCCAGATCTATGCAGTGACTGAATTCTGATTGTTTCCTAGGAAATTCTCGTTGTTACCTGTTTACACATTTTTCATTTCTTTCGTTTTATTGGTGTAATCCTTTTTATTATTGTAAACGTCCTAGAATAGTTCCACAGCAAGATAGACAGCAAATAAATTTAACAAAGAAATAAGAATAAAACCTATAGGTTTAGGAAGCAATAAACTATTTAGCATCTAAATATATTGTATCATAGTAATGTTGTGAACTGCCCAGTGTTATTTTTTACAGGTTGGATGGCTAGATAAACCTTATAAAGAAACAAGTAAATAAAAATTCCCAAAGTTCATGACTTTTTATTTCTTCTAGGAGATTCCTTAGAATCTCTTAATATGCCTTGCTCACTTTATATTGTCAAAGCCCTTTTAATCTAATATGTTGATTAAATTAATTTGGAGTCAATAAATACAAGAATGACTATTTTAGGACTAGTTTTCTAAAAAAAAATAACATTTTAATTTCATTTGCCGGAGAACACTGAAATGATTCAGTGTATTAATAAAATTATAGAATACTGCCACTTAGATAATGTACGAACCTCTTAAAGGTATTACTGGCTCTGTGCCTGTATGTATTGCCAAATGAAGGAAACTAAGTAATCATTCTAGTTCAAAACATCCCACTACCAAAAGCAATGAATGATTAGTTATTTAGATTCCTCTGTTTTTTCATATCTCCTTTATCATGAATCAGCTCTTTTTTGGCATTGTTTAGGTAACAAGCTCTAATAAGAGAAAAATGGACTTTCCTTTTTAAATAGTCAAATCTTCAGTCAACGAGATTGTGGTTTAGACTTTATATCAAGTTATTGCTTCATTGTGAGACTTTTAACTAATCTCACTCCTTTATAAAATTTGACAACAGTTCCAAGTTCTGTTTTTCTAAATTTATTGTCTCTATTATAATCTCCCTTTCCTAACCTTTCCTTTGCCTGATGAAAAACTTTGAAATTAAAAACTGAGAGGTCGGGTGGGGGGTGTTCTTATCCAGCTTACACCGAGTCTTCAACAGGGTTTTTGCCTTGCTGACTTTATACTGCCAGAGTCCTTTTAATCTAATCCAGTGTTTCTCAAACTTGGCGACTTTAAGTCCTGTGGACTTCAACTCCCAGAATTCCCCAGCCAGCTATGCTGGCTGGGGGATTCTGGGAGTTGAAGTCCACAGGACTTAAAGTCACCAAGTTTGAGAAACACTGATCCAATCCAAGACAGAAAGACTGCAAGTGTCACAAGCTCAAGAGGAAAAGGATTTAGAATGTGCTTTGTTATGCATTGAAGAATCCTGATTAGGTTGAAGGTCAGACCATCTTTCACTATCAATCTTGACAAAATGAAAGAAACTAAGTAATCATATGATCTTGTATATTAGAAATGCTTTGAATAAATATTTGGTGTAGTGGTTAAAGGCACCAGGCTAGAAAATGGGAGTCCTGCCTATCTTAGCCATGAAACCCAGCTGGGGCTCCTATCACAGAGCTGATGTGGGGAAAATAAGAGGACGAAGGAGTATTAGTAGCATGTTTGTCGCCTTGAGTTATTTATAAAAAAATAAAGGTGGGATACAAGTAAATAAACCAATCTTAATAATAATAAGATATTAAAATATAACCAGTATATTTTAATAAAACCTTGTTTCTGATTAAATCTCAATATCAACATTTCTAGAACAAAGACTGTAGAAAAGATGAAACTGCTTTATTCAGACTCTGACATTTAGAGTTATCAAGTCCCTGAATTATTGTGTCACTTGCTGCTTGATCCATCTTTAAGGAAATATTCAGAGAATCAATGCAGTGCAAGATTACTTGAACGTTTTTGCAATAAAAACATCACTAAACTATGGTCCCTAGTAAAATAATATCATGGTCCACCTCTTTTCAGTTCAAAAGTCAAAAAAGAAAAACAACATTCACATGCTTGATTAACACTCACTGAAGCATAAAATATGTCATACAATTTAAAAAAATCAGAGTAAGTTTGCCTGACTTTAGTTGGTTTGTTTCTTCCCTAGAGCACATTCTTTGGCTGTTATGCTGCTATTTCCCTTTGATCATTTCATATTTCTAACATGGAATATTTACTCCTCTTATAGTTTTACTAACTCCTGCACATTCCTTCTCAGTTGCTTTTGAGCTGCTTTTGGGAAAAGTATATGAATTTCTGGAATTGATTACATTTTGCCTAATTGCCAATTTGATTTTTTAAGAATATCAAATATAAGCTTGAGATAATGTATGGAAGAATCTATGAAAATATAATTTCTTAAAGTAATTATAACTAGATGATGCCTCAAATATTTGTTGGGTTCCATATAAGGCTTTAAATTTGACATGGAAGAGGTGTTTTAGAACCCCCACTAACAAATATATCACCTGACTCCCAATTCATTAAAGCAGCCATGTATGTTTCCAGGATCATGTGGCCACAGCAGGGAAGTTTCATATTGAAGGTTTCTATTACAGCCTTGCAATCCTGGAAATACATGTATTTGCTATAATAAGTTGCAACAGTTGCTGCAATCATAGCACACAATCCAAAAATATTCTTATCCCAGGTTTTTCAGTAAATATGTTCCTGAAATAATACATAGATTATTGGATAAATGGAAATTGATAAGAAGTGTGTGTAGATGTGCTACAATGATTGAAGTGCTCACTAAAAACTGTAGAGTTTAATTTCTTAAATTGTTCTCTTGGCACTATTGTTATTGTTCAATTACATTCATTATTGTTTAATGCCATTTTTCTTATTTAACTTTAACTAAAAGTGAATACCATAGTCTTTTTTTTAGTTCTTTCTTAAATACAAACATGATTTTGATCATCACTTTTAAGCTGATTCAAAGCATTACTAAGTCTAATGAAATAACTATTTAAAAATTTTGTTCATTCTCATCAACCATATTTTTCAGAACAATATATTTTCTCTTTTAAGTTTTATGTGTGTGAAAACAGAAAAAGATACCGAAAAGATTCTATGAGATTTTCATGTTGTCATAAGTATTCCAATTGTAAAGTGTTTTCCAATTATAAAAACTGAGGGTTTTCCCCATAAAGGAGATGTATTTTTTATTTTCCACATGGAACTCTTTGGCAATTGATGTCTGTTTTTAAGAAAAAAAGAATTTGAGGTTTGATGGTTACAATGGATACTCAGTGGGCTATATTTTATAGAGTTTTTTTTAAGGGCAACCTACTTATTTTGTAGATTTATATATCACTCAATTTTCAATTCTCAAAGTAACATTTAGTGTGATCCAATTCCCAGCTTTTGTTCACAACATTGTAGTGATAGGTAGGGTATAGGACAGCATACTTTTGGTAGAAATAGGGGAAATAACATTGTGTCTTGAATAAGTGCAGCCCATGGTTGCTTATCCCTTTTCTCTACTAATTATACAAGTTTAATATACAGTATAGTACATATAGTATAGTATGTAGTATATAATGTAGTGTAGTATAGTATATAGCAGTGATGGCGAACCCATGGCACACTTGCCACAGGTGGCACGCAGAGCCATTTGTCAGGACATGCAAGGCACTGCCCTGTCAGCTGGGCAGCGCGCAGGCGCGCGCTGGCCAGCTGAGTTCACCCTTTTTAAAGCCATTTTTCGCCCACCCCAGGCTCCAGAGGCTTTATAGGAGCCTGGGGAGGGCGAAAAGAGCCTCCCTCGCCCCCCCCCCCCCGAGGCCCAACGGAGGCCTCATGAGCTTCCCTGAAGCCTCCGGAGTGCAAAAAAACGGACTATGAGCAAATCGGAAGTTTGGGAACGGACTTCCTGTTTGCTCAGAGGATCGTTTTGACTGCTCCGGAGGCTTCAGGGAAGCCTCTTGAAGGTCCCTGAAGCCTTCGGAGCGCTTAAAACGACTCTCCGAGCAAACCAGAAGTCACTTCCGGTTTGCTCGGAGGGTCATTTTGACTGCTTCAGAGGCTTCAGGGAAGCCTCCTGAAGGTCCCTGAAGCCTCCGGAGGACTTCCGCGGTGGCGGGGGAGGCTGTTTTCACCCTCCCCATTCTCCTATAAAGCCTCTGGAGCCTGGGGAGGGCGAAAAAAGCATGCAAAAATGGAGGGGGGTCACCCCTCTAGTGCGCCATGCGTACTGGGGGGGGGTTACTCATTGCATTATGGGTGCGGCATGCCTGCACACGACCCCCCTGTGCTCCCCCCACTTATGGCACGCGAACCAAAAAAGGTTCGCCATCGCTGGTATATAGTATAGTTTGAGTATACTATTGTATGGTATAGTATAATAGTGTGTATAGTAGTGTAGTGTATAGTAATAGGTATAGTATAGTATAGTACAGTGTAGTACAGTACAGTACCGTACAGTATAGTAGTATAGTATAGTATAATATAGTATAGTATAGTAAAGTATAGAATATATTATGCTAATTGTACTACCAAATTATAGTTTAAACAGACCTTGAAGTTGAAAAAAGCTGTTTTGCTTTATCCTGATGCATTTATTATATTTTGTTTTGGAAATTGGGATTGTAAAATGCTTGAATTGTAATTCTGCTGAGTTATACAACTTCTTCTAATCAAAACTTTGCTCAAAACCAAATGCCATTAACTTTAATAGAACTTGTTCACAAATTAGTAAATAGTTTAGAAATGTACCAGAAAAGTTTTAAATTAGCAAAGGATTTCTTTTGCTGAATTAGAAATTTAAACATTCAGGGGTAAAATAATCCCAAATACTGTTTTACTGTTATTACATTTATAACTGGTTGTGTATTTCTCTAATATTTTTTTTCCTTTTTGTTTCCTCAGGAAAAGGGGGATAGAGGTTATACAGGTGAGTGCATTATGTTTGATTTCTATTTTAATGGTTATGTTTATGCTTGTATGGCATCAATCTCTTCTGATCTTATATATTACACATATAAAATAATTTTATAACATCTAACACTAGAAGTTGAATAAAGGAAGTCCCTGATCAGTCTTTTAACAATTGTTCAGAGTTACAGTGGCCTTGAAACCTGAAATATCGAAACCTGAAATATACTGTTGGGATCTTACCAGAAACTTATAGTAAAGAAAATGTATAATTGATTATTCTTGTAATAACCACAGCTAGAATTGTATTTGCACAAAACTGGAAAAGTGAAGAGATTCCTGCAGAGGAGAATATGATCAGGAAAATATTAGAACATGCAGAAATGAATAGATTAACACTGGCAATTAAAGAGAAAGAACAAAGTGGTTATTATGTGATATGGGAAACATTTTATTGATGGTTAGAGGATAAATATAAAAATTAGATATAAAAAGTAAATGAGTAAAATATAGAAAATAGTTAATAGAGCTAATAGAGTTAAGCGAACTAAGAAGAGGATGTAAAGTATCAGATATTTAATGTGTTAGTATTAAGCTAAGAATAGATTAAATAATGAATATGATTGTAAATTTTAACTGTTATTGCACATTTGTACCCAGACTGTTTAATGGAAGATGGATTATTTGACTAAAATAAAATTTAAAAAATTGGTGCCTCATGATCATTGTTCTTAGTAAGAGATATCTTGTGACATATGCATTAATTGAAAATTTGTGTATCTTCCTGAAGTTGAGCAATGGTGTGATAGTGTCTATGATGAAATTTTCTAGATCAATGTCTAATACAGAATAGGAACCAAACCCCTGCTCAATCAGGAATCCCTATTCCATTCTGGACAAATGGCCATCCAACCACTTCTTAAAATCTTGCAGTGATGAAGCACCCACAACTTCTCTAGAGCAAACCATTCCACTGATTAATTGTTCTTATTATCAGGAAATTTCGCCTTAGTTCTAGGTTTGATCTCTCCTTGATACGTTTCCACACATCGCTTCTTGTCCTGCCCTCAGATTCTTTGGAGAATAAGTCAATCCCTTCTGTGACAGCCCCTCAGATATTGAAAGATTGCTATCATGTCACTGCTCATCCTTCTCTTTGTTAGGCTAGACATACCCAGTTCCAGCAAGTATTTGTCATATGTTTCAGTCGTCAGCCCTCTAATCATCTTTGTTGCTGTTCTCTGCAGTCTGATTTTTCTGATTGGCAGTGCCTCAACATTTTTAATTTCAGTGACACTAATAGAAAGCGATAGCTTTTACTGTAAGAATTAAGTAGCTTCCCTTTTGTAATCTACAATTTAAAAGCACTTCTGCTACTTATCCTTCAAAACCAATATATTTAATGCTTCAAAATATACCTAATAGTTACAAAGGCATATGGAAGAAAAATTTATATTTATATCTGAAATCAGAGAAACTACTTTATAAATCCAAAAATTCCTGTTGCCTGATTTGATGTAGGAAATAAAACATGGCTGATCTGCATAGTGAATTAGTCCATTGAAATAGCTTGCAGGTAGAGTAATGCATGCTTTTATATATTATTTTTGCTTAGAGCAACCTCCTGTCTCACATATGTCTTAGGTTGCTGGATGGAAAGGCTAGGAATTATGGTCCACTATATCTTGAGGACAGTGGTGGGTTTCAAAAATTTTTGGAACCTACTCTGTGGGTGTGGCCTCCTTTGTGGGAGTGGCTTGCCGGCCATGTGACTGGGTGGGAGTGGCTTATTATCATACTGATGTATTCTCATTCTCTTTTTCATTGTTATTTCATTGTTCTATTATTTTACTTCTGTTTTGTTTATACTTTTTTAATTTGTTCTTTTTTATTGTAGTAAGCCATCTATGATAGCCTCATGATGGAAAATGTGGCAAATAAATGTAAGAAAAATACATAAATAAAGTATCTAAATGATACAATTCCAAAATGTTTATCGTCAGAGTTGACCTGATCACCTTGATGCATATAAATAATAGTTATAATCAGATTAGAGGTATGCAGCCACCCAAGACCATTAAAGAGGTAGAAAACCTATTGTAAAAATTAATCAAAATGTGGTATAGTACACACTCCAAGAAATGAAAATGTGATGAAACATATTGAAAGCAAATTTCATTTTTAGACAAAATATTTTAGTGTGATTTTACATCTAGAACTTTAATCATTCTGGCTGGGTAGTTGATTAATATTGTTAGTAGCTGCTCCTTCAGGCAAAGCTTATTAATGGTAGTCATTCATATAACAAGAATTGCCAATATGCAGGAATTATTTTTTAGCAGCAACAAAAACAGCCAGTTACTGGCTTAAACCTCTTCAGACATTTTCTTAATGTGTCATGTCAGAACCTTTCCCAAAGAACAAAGCATGGTTTACAAACTATAGGATGGGTGAATACATTTTGGTGCCCAAGCAAACATTGCTTAAAATTACATGTTCATGTAATCTTAAACTGGAATATATACTTAGAAAATGATCTGTATAGATTAGTTAAATTAAATTAAATTAGTTAAAAATGTTGTATTGTAGGTGAAAAAATCAAGATAGGGAACATATTTGTCAAAAAATTATGTTTTCCTTTCATAATAAACACAAATTTACATTAACATATGAAGCTTATATGAAGTTTGAAAATTCAGTTTTGAGTACAAAGAAATAGACATTATAATATGTTTATTGAGTCTGAAATAGCTGGTAGAATAGAAGATCTTTTAAAATATTCTATTTAATATTTAATTTTGCTTTGAAAAGTGAGATCTGAAATACATTTGCAGAAGAAAGGTGCTAATTTCTGTCCTTCTCACTGTATTAACGTTGTGGTTAATAAGTTCTTCTGAAGCTGTAGTCTGCCAGAAGTAATCTGAAGATTTGGTTTAAAATGTCAATTCACAAATAATAGAATAACATCCTTGCAACATTCTATATTTTAGTAGCTGATCCAGGTATTATTAAATCAAGTCCTGTTAAGATTAGGTAAACCATGAATCTGAAACACCTTTTAGAGAGTAAAGCCCTAGATTAGTATATATGAAAACAAATGCATAGCTTTGTCTTTTGCTATGTTTTTATTTCCTTTGCAAAGCCAAAAACATTTTTCTTATTCTTGTTAATTTCTAGAGTATACTAAACCCAATGCTATTCCATTCATGAATCGGTCCCCCAATCTTTGCAGCTTGGCGGTCCGGCTTGGGGAGGAGAGGAACTGGACTGTGTGCCCACCAGTCCGCCATTTGCGCATGCTGAGCACAGGGACACACACTCCAGCCAGGGACTCAGGTGGCCCAATTCTGAATAGGCCACGGGCTGGTAGTGGGCCACAGCCAGGAGGGTGGGGACCCCTGCACTAATGGACTTTGAATTGTGTTTTTATAGAAGTGCTTATTTACAGCAAAAATAGCTATGGGATGAAGGTGATCCTCCAAGTGTTGTGAGGTAGTGATACTTGTTATCTCTCACCATTTACTTTTGTTAGTTAAAGCTCATGGAATCCAACAATGTTTGAAGCGCCACAAATTGCCAATCTGTGTTTTAAAAACAAATTGATTATGTTGCAAGATCAAAGCACAGTAAATTGCAAATCAAATCTTAAATTATGTCATGTTGATGGATTCCAAGAGCATCATGGCATGCAATAAAACAGCATGGATGGATCCCATATAAAACCATAAAAATAATGGCTTTCCTTTATAACTGAGGGGAAGAAAACCACCTTTGTTTCATTCCTTCTGCACAGAGGAAGAGCACTTACATTTAGTGATAACTTTGTTATTCAAAGTTATTGTTGTGATTTAGTCTGAACTAGCAGATTATGTCCAAGAGAACATTGTAGTTTTTCAAATGTATTTTGTCTTTATCCTTGACTGATGTGCTTGCTATTTCAGTTCAGTGTGAACTGTCCTCCATTTTTGTATATAATTTTACTAATTAAGCATTCTGTTACTTAAGAGCAAAAAAATTACACATTCATGTTAGAGGTTTGAAATAGGGAGCTAGCTACCCACTGTCTGCTGGTTATATATTTGCTTGTTTCTGCAAAAGGGTTTTGGGGGGACATAGCAAAGTCTGATAAATCTTTACTAAATGTCTAGCATTAAATCACTAGGATGTACTTAAAGATGTCACTTCTCTGCTGCTGAACTATTCTGATTGCTATGAAAAAAATGTTGAAGGTAAATATATATACCCTTAAGGGATTTAACTGAAACTCTTATTTCTGAAAATGGACAAATCCTTAGCTAGGTGAAGTTTATAGGTTTTTATCTTTTTTCCTTATATTAATAAGGAAAATAGCAAAGCTAAATATCCTAAATATTTAATGAACTGATTGGATGAATATTTATATTTACCAGCAGAGTTGCTTTTAATTTTTCTTTCCAGTGTTACATACTATTAAGCTAAGCCTCATAGAATTCTCATATTGCTGGCATGAGTCATTCTCCCTGAGTGGTTAACAAAATAAAGATTAAATCATAAAGCATGCAATGTAAAGAAACAAACTAAAAATAACTGTAGCAAGTAGAAAAATATAGGACCTATTTGTTTTCTAATTCTTGATGAACTGCAGTTCGTATGGCTCAATGTTTAAAGATGTTGAGATTGTCAGCTGGCATACCGACAGTCCAGGTTGAGATTGAGAGTTGAGATTGCGTGATGGGGTGAGCTCCCGTTACCTACCTCAGCTCTTGCCAATCTAGCAGTTCGAAAGCATGCAAAATACAAGTAGATACTGTAAATATGTATCACTTTGAGGGAAAGTTACTGTGATCCGTAGTTTCCTGCTGGCTGAGGTCTCTCAGAGAGAAAGGTTCCCTCAGCTGAGAATCGGAAATGTGTTGCACCACCCCCTTGAATTGGTCACAACTGAACAGGGGGAATCTTTAAACCTTTTTAATTTGAGCAATATTTGAGGAGTCACTTTGATCAAAGAGCAGGAATATTTAACATGCTAAAATAAACTCTTGGTTTAAAAAAATTCATTTGATGCTGCAGAAAATGGAACAAAAATGGTCACAGAATAGGATCACAGAAGAGGAACTAAATAAGGCTCTATGCCTGAGAGCCTGGAATTTAAACATACCCAAAGAAAGATCAGATATGTGTGCATCCTGCTTTTTTAGAAATATTCAAACAACCATGCAGCGATTCGTAAACTGGCATTCCAGTTAAGGGCAGTAATCTGAAAGGTTATGGCCAACTACCCACTGGCCTTAGGAAAGCAGTAAGAATAGTAGAGATTTTCAATTATTTGTGCTTGTCATATATGAAAAAGCCCTGGCATCGGCATTCCTTTATCATATTTTGAATTTGCTTAAAAGGCAGCCTTATCATTATACAGAATAGTAGTCATGCTAAAAAGAGTAGTAAATAAGTTTAGCAAGATCTCAACAGGAAGACGAGCCAAAGATAAGAGAGTGAATAGAGAAGGTGCAATTAAACCATCAGGCTACAAAACGGGACACTGAGAGTTTTAGTCTTAGGCACAAAGCCAACTGAGTGACCTCAGGCCAGCCCTAGGAAGGAGGCAATGGCAAACCAATTCTAAAAAAACCTTGCGAAGAAAACCGCAGACCTTGTCCAGGAAGTTTCTGAGAAATCAGACACGACTGAAGGAAGAGAAAATAGTTCTGAAGAAGTGTTTGTTCAGCTGTGAATGGTTGCTGATTGCAAGAAGAATATCTTGAGAACTGTTAATTGCCTGTTGCATGTGTTTGAATGTATTGTGATAATTAAGCAGAGATATAGAAGGAATATAAAGCAGCTGGGTTAAGCACTATATATGTGAAAGGACTACAAGGAGGAGTTTGCTAGTGGAATTAAGTGAGACCTGGTTGGAAGGCAGGATTTACTAAGAGGCTGTGCTTTGTTACAAGGGATGGAAAAGTCCTCTTCTGAAAAACTGCTAATTGCAAGGAATGTGTTCTGAGAGAGAACATTTTCTGGTTTGATTGATTAGAAAAATGGATAGAAAATTATACAATTCAAGAGAGACATATATGCAAACATTTTTGTTTAAGAAACAGTAATCACATGCTTGGATATAAAATGAGGGATATGGGTAGTCCTTGCCTTATGATTACAATTGAGACTGGCAGTGGCGTAGCGTGGGGGGTGCAGGGGGGGCCGGCCGCACCGGGCGCAACATCTGGGGGGGCGCCCTGACTCGCCCTGCGCCGCCCTTTGCCGGACTGTGGCCGTCTCTTTCCACGCCCGGCTCGGCCCGCGAACTAAGCTCCCTGGCCCCGGCCCGCCCAGGCCCCTCCTGCGCACCGCCTACCTCCCAGCGGACCCGCCGCGCCGCCCCCGCGGGAGCCGAAGGAGAGCGGCGCTGCGCTCCGTCTGCCCGCCGCTGCAATGCCACCGCGTCCTCCCGCTCCGCCTGGAGTGCCCCGGGAAGCCGGCGCCTTCCCGAAGCCCCCGGTGCGCCTCCCACCCCCGCGGCACCTGCTTCCCTTCAGTCGAGTCTTTTCCCGCTGCCCTTCGAGCTCCTCCTCGGGAGGAAGGCAGGAGGCCAGCATGGAGAGCCTCACTTGACTGATGCCGACCCAGGGGCAGCTGCAGTCGGACCGCCCTCGCTTTAGGGGGCGCAAATTACTTGCGTTGCCCCGGGTGCTGACAACCCACGCTACGCCACTGGAGACTGGAGCTTCTGTTGCAAAGTGATTTGATTGTTGGTGAGTTTTGTCTTATTTTACTGTAGCTCCGGCAGGAGGGGCTACAGCTGGGTTTAGTCACAGCCTGATTGGTCCAGAGACTGAGGAGTTTTTCTTAAGTAACTTCCTTTTCCTCCTGGCTCCCAGTTTCCTCAGTCTTTAGTCCAAGCATTAGCTATGGCTCCAGCGAGGTACTATTTAATATAAATTAATCATTACAACAGAATTTGAATAATTGGGGGAAAAAATCAAAACAATTTTTTAAAAAAGGAGAGATCAATTTGAGTGCGGCCAGGGGAATTGATAAAGCCCCTTCAGGGCACCGAGGGCTTTGGCCCCGCCCTGAGCCAGCAAGAGCTGCACTGATTCCTGGGGGCGCAGGAGTGGAAAGCTCTTGGTAGCCCCAAGATCGCGTTTATCTGCCGCAAGCTGCTTTTCGCTTCAAGCGACCGCTGGAGCCTCCCCGAGGCTTTAAAAACCCGCTACGGCCGCTTGAAATGCCGGAAAGCCAGTTTTCATTGCGAATAGTGCGCGGAGCGCAGTTTTCATTCCAAAACGCAACGTGGCTGAGAGAGAGAGGCACAACGGAATTTGGCAGCGTTGGGGCACGGTCGTCGCGAGGCTTACACCTCAGAGCCACTTTTATAACAGAAATTGCCTCCGTCTTCTTCTTCACCCATGAGGCGCGGCAGCCATTTTGGAGTGACCTCGTGGGGCGGCGGCCATTTTCTTAGACTGCGGCCCGCACTCAGAACTAAGAAGACTACTTCTTCCAGTCCAGTTAACCAACAAGTGGACACGTGAGTGAGGCATGGCTTCCACAGCTTCAGATTCCAACCAGGCCCCAGAAGTGGTGAAGGAAGCCCAGGGCAGGCTTCGGCCTAGAGCAGCGCCCCCCAAGCCTGCAGCTGAACAACGCCTTTCCAGAGCAGCCACTAGGGATGAGACCAGGAGGCAAAGAGCCCTAGAAAGACAGGTGGCTAGGGCAGAGAGGCTGGCTCAAGCAACCAGGCCCGAATCCCCTCGTAGATCCAGATCTCCTATAGGGCCCAGTTCCCACCACTCAGATACCCCTCTTAGGGGCTTCAGTCCTTCCTCTCCATCCACTTCACCAGATAGGTCCCCTAGAAGGGTGACTTCTCCGTCTCCTCCTATTTCTCCCAGATCATTCAGAGGGGGTATTGAGGATCCAGGAGAGGGAGGATCTCGGGATTACTTACCTGCAGCTTAGCTGCCCCCAGGGGTCCCTCCTCCCGAGGGCCTTCAGAGGAAGATCTGGAAGATTTGGATTTGTTACCAGATAGTATTAGGAGACCCATTTCTGTTGCCATTTCCAGGGGCATTTCCTCGGGTCTATCCCAACGAGAACAGCAACCTCAGAGACCATCCAGGCCCCAATGGCCTCCAGGCATAGATCCCCTTCTTCCAGGGGCAGGGATCCTAGGCCCCCTCCCCCCTCTATAGTCAGCGAGGGTTTTGTTCTTGGGGAGGTGGCCCATCTGGAGTTGGGGTTCTCAGAAGATGAGGACCTGGTTATACCTGAATCGCCCGCCTTTCCAGGTCTCTTTCCCCCTCCGGCTTTCAAGCCCCTGCTGCACAAAGCCAAAAAGATTACTCAAATTGGCACAGAGGCTCCCCCAGTCTCACAACACAGGGATCCAAATTTGGCCATGTTCATAAATCCGAACACGGACAAGGAGGAGGTTCCAGCTCCTCCATTATTTTTGGAGGTGGTCAAGAACCAATGGTCCCGACCTTCCTCCCTTCCTAACCTTGGGAGCAATGATAGGCGTTATTACAATATGGAACAGGCCTTCTCCCAGGCCCTGCAACTTCCCACGGTGGATGCCCCGGTCGCCCTGCTTGCCAACACCTCCACAGTGGTGTTGGGTGACGTGGCAGACAAGCTAAAATGGGAGGATAAGCGGGCGGAGCTCAACCTCCGCAAAAACTTTAACACTTCGGCCTGGGCCATTAAATCTGCCGCTGCAGCATCTTATTTTAATCGGACTACGGTCATGTGGCTACACCAGCTGCAGGACCGTATCCCGCTGCAAGATGAGCGCCTTCACCAAGACCTCACCAAAATCATTTCGGCTGTCCTGTTCTCTGCAGATGCCACTCTAGACTCTATAAAATTCGCATCTAGGGCTTTGGCCACCTCGGTTACCTCGAGGCGTCTTTTGTGGTTGCGCAATTGGCAAATGGACAACAAGTCCAAATGGAACTTAGCAGCGGCCCCGTTCTCTGGCCCCAATCTCTTCGGGGCTTCGCTTGATCCCCTCCTTGTGGAGAATAAGGATAAAAAAAAGGTCTTCCCATCTAATTCTAAGAAGTCGGACTCCCGTCCATTTTCGTACCGAAGGCCTTCTGCTTCCTCTTTTTCTTACTTCAGGGCCCCTGACCAGGACTACCGGCAACAGCAGTTTGTCCCGTACAGATATGATAGGCAGAGTCAGAGGCCTTTCTACCAGGACAGGAATAGGTATCAGGGGCAGCCCAAACGGCCCTTTCGAGGGGGGGGTGACCCTTCCGCAGAGGGAAATGACTCCAATCCGAGTCAACCCATAGGCGGCCGCCTGGCACTCTTCGCGGATCAGTGGGACCAGATAACATCAGATGCCTGGGTCAGGTCAACAGTCCGGGAGGGCCTTTGGCTCGAATTTCTCTCCCCTCCCCCGATGCTCTTCAGGACCTTCCCCCCGTCCAGTGATCCGGAGCGCTGCCGCCTAATGATCCTGGCAATTCAGCCCCCGTTGGACATTCGGGCGATCAAGCCAGTTCCCCCAGAGGAACGGGGGTTACGTATGTATTCCAACCTCTTTGTTGTCTCGAAGAGCTCCGGGGGATGGAGGGCGATTCTGGACCTGAAGCGCCTCAACTCTTACCTGGTATACCAGAGATTCAAAATGTCCTCTCTCAAGTCCATCCTCCTGGGGATCCAGCGGGGGGGATTTCATGGCCTCAAATCGATCTGACAGAGGCATACCTCCACATCCCGATTCGGCCTGCCCATCGCAAATTTCTCTGTTTCTCTCACGAGGGGTGACACTTTCAGTACAGGGCTCTCCCATTCGGCCTAGCCTCTGCCCCCCGCACGTTCACAAAGGTCCTGGTGGCATTGGTGGCTCACCTGCGCTCCCTCCCGGTGAGTCTCCATTGCTACCTCGACGACATGTTAGTCCTGGCCCAGTCAAGGAACCAGGCCATTCATGACCTCTTCATCATCATCCAAGCCCTACAATCCTAGGGTTCTCCATCAACTTCACCAAGAGTCACCTGTCTCCCTCTACGAGAATCCTTCATCTGGGCACAGTGATGGACTCGAGATCAGGACTTGTTCGCTTATCTCCAGAGCGCCTGACAAGCCTCTGATCCCTAGCACGACACGTCCGTGCAAGTCGGTCAGCTTCCATCCTGACCTTGTCCCGCCTGATGGGCAAGATGGTGTCATGCATCGGGATCGTTCCGTGGGCTTGGCTCCACTCCCAGACGCTTCAGTGGGTGCTTATTCCGTTCCAACGATAGCGCATGAGCAATTCATTGAGCTTAATTTGTCTGTCCCGGGTCTCCGTTGGTCCCTGAGATGATCTCCGGCCTTGAACCGTGGAGTGGAATTTTGGGAACCAGAACGCACGACCATCACGACCGATGTGAGCCTGTTCAGCTGGGGAGACGTGATGAACACCAGCATAGCGCAGGGCCGATGTTCCAGATCTGACCTGCACCACAATATCAATTGGCTGGAACTGAAGGCAGCTCGCCTGGCCCTGCTCCACTTCCAGGACTCATTATTCGATCATCACGTACTGCTTCTGACGGACAATGTGGCTGCGAAGGCCCACATAAATCGTCAGGGGGGGACTCACTCCAGGAACCTGTGCTGGAAGCCCAGAAGCTTGGACTCTGGGTGGAGAATAACCTAGCTTCTATCGTGTCGGAACACATCTCGGGCATCTCCAACCACCAGGCCGACTGGTTGAGCCGAGCAACGGTCGACCACAGCGAGTGGCAACTGATTCCAGAACTTTTCAGCAAGATCTGCCTTCACTTTGGTACTCCACTGGTGGACCTGTTCGCTAGCCCATCCAATGCCCAACTGTCCAGGTTCTTCTCCCTCTTCCCAGCTCACAATGCAGAGAACACAGACGCCCTCTGAAGTCCGTGGCCCCCAGGCCTCCTTTAGGCCTTTCCTCCCCTCCCTCTCGTTCAGGGGACCCTGAGGAAGATTGTCTTAGAGAGGGCCCATGTCATCTTGGTGGCCCCATTCTGGCCGAGGTGACCCTGGTTCGTGGATCTAGTCCAGTTGTCCCCCCCCCAGAGGATTCCCCAGGAGGAGGTCGCTCTGTGCCAGGGGGTCTTGCTGCATCCGGAGCCCCAGTGGCTCCAGCTGACCGCCTGGCACTTGAGCGGCACCTCCTAAGGGCCAAAAACTTGTCGGCTAAAGTAATCTCCACCATTGAGGCTGCTAGGTGCCCTTCAACCATGCGCATTTATAATTCAACGTTGTCAACGTTCATCTCCTGGTGCAAGAGATTCCACATCTCCCCACCCAGGGCCTCGGTAGCCCAGGTCCTCGAGTTCTTACAACATGGGCTAGATAGGGGTCTCTCGCATAATACCTTACGGAGACAGGCGGCTGCTCTCTCCTCAGTCCTGGCAGGTGAGGGTCGGTTGTCCTTAGCCTAGTCCCCCCTAGTCAAAAGGTTCCTAAAAGGGGCGACAAACCTTTGTCCTCCCCATAGATTCCCCACATGGGATCTTACCTTGGTACTTAGGGCTCTCACAGGAGCTCCCTTCGAACCGTTGAGGACCGTCCATCTTAGGTTTCTCACCTTAAAGGTGGCCTTTCTCATCGCCATCACCTCGGCTAGATGGATCTCAGAGTTGGGGGCCCTATCCTCTAAGGAGGACCTGTGTCAATTTCAAAAAGACAGGGTAGTCCTAAGACTCGAACCTACCTTCCTCCCCAAGGTTTACTCCATGTTCCACAGATCACAGGAACTCATTCTCCCTAACTTCTGTCCCTCTCTGTCTCACGAGAGGGAAGTCGTCTGGCACCGCCTGGATGTTCGCCACGCCTTGCGCATCTACCTAAGGTGTACGTCCCCCTTCAGGCGATCAGAAGCCCTGTTCATGTCATTTCAACCTAGCACGATGGGAGCCAGGGTTTCCTCTGCTACCATTGGGAGGTGGCTGAGGCAGGCTATTAAGGAGGCCTACGAGGCCTCACATCAGGTTCCACTTCAGGGGATTACGGCCCATTCCACCAGGAGCGTGGCTACCACTACCGCCTGGGCCACCAGGGCTTCGCTAGAGGATATCTGCAGGGCGGCCACTTGGGCTTCTCTATCCCCCTTTATCAGACACTACCGTCTGGATCACTTCGCTTCGGCGGACGCAGCTTTCGGCCGCAGGGTGCTCCAACAAGTGGCAACCTCCCCTCCCCGGGGGTCAACTTCCCACCCTGGGACCTAGCTTGGGTATGTCCCAGCTGTAGCCCCTCCTGCCGGAGCTACAGGAAACTAGGGTATGATTAGCTTAAGAGAAAGAAGGACTAGGGGAGACATGATAGCATTGTTCCAATATCTCAGGGGTTGCCACAAAGAAGAGGGAGTCAAACTATTCTCCAAAGCACCTGAGGGTAGAACAAGAAGCAATGGGTGGAAACTAATCAAGGAGAGAAGCAACTTAGAACTGAGGAGAAACTTCCTGACAGTTAGAACAATTAATCAGTGGAACAGCTTGCCTCCAGAAGTTGTGAATGCCCCAACACTGGAAGTCTTTAAGAAGATGTTGGATAGCTATTTGTCTGAAACGGTATAGGGTTTCCTGCCTAGGCAGGGGGTTGGACTAGAAGACCTCCAAGGTCCCTTCCAACTCTACTATTGTATTAAATGTAAGTAATAAGCAGTTCAAAAATGAAGACAGTTACCCAGAGGTCAGTGAGTTTTTCTTTCCCTAGAGGTTTTCAAATGGAAGAAAGAGTCCCATCTGTATGGGGCCCTTTAATTTGTATTCCTGCAACGATAGAGGATTAAACACAATTGCCTGTTGCATTGTAGTTCTTTGTAATGTACTTATATAATGTCATGTATGGTGCAGAAAAAGTTTAATAGAAAATGGGAGTGGATATGTTTTTAAATATATAGTTTATAGGGCAGCAGTGTCATAAGAAATTACAAGTTTTGTAGGTATGTTCTTAAATTACTACTTTGAAATGGGAACACAGGGAAAAGTTCCCTTAAGTTTTGAAACAGCTGGATTCATCACAATGCTACAAAGAAGTACATTTGTCTTCAGCCTAAGTAAAAGACTGCTGAAAATAGTTTGCAGTAGTTGCTAGGCAACACTTGTTTTTCTGAAATATTGAGGGGGTTATTTTTATGTGAAACATTACTAGGTTAAGGAATATACCCAAGGAAAGTGAGCTTATAAAATAAATTCTCAATAACATATACATGAAGGCTAAACTGGAAGCCCTCCAAGCAAGCTAAGCTTGGCTTAAATGATGTCGGAGATGTGATTCTGTAGAACCAGGAAAGAGGTAGTGTTTATGTTCTTTCACTCTAGCAGTTCCATACAAAGGCACATTTTGTTTGTGCATTGTGACTCAAGTCTCATTACACTTAAGGGGAAATGATTGTATATAAATTAATAAGCATATAATAGTGTTCCAGTATTTCTTACGCTTCTGTAGAACTACAGGTTCTACAGAATTCTACAGCTCTTCCCAAATACTTACCTAGTGCTTCAGGATATGGAACAAGTTCATAGATTTTGTTGGTAAGTTTATACAAAGAAGTACAAGCCTCGTACAAATGTTAAACATTATTTTTAGCCTGACTCAAATCAGCTGCAGAATGAATTATTCCTCATTAAAAGTTATATACTCTATTCTACCATCCAGTGCAGGTTGGTAAACAAATGCTTTTCTGTTCTCTGATCTACAGCTGAGCAATAGTAACTGATCCAAACTCACCCAATCAGCTTATCTGGCTAAAAGAGGACTAGAACCTGATTTTTCCACTCCTCATTTATCACCTTAACCATTGCACTAAATCACAGGTGTCAAACTCGCCATGTCACATTGCCGTCATGCAACATTTCGTGAAGTTTTTTCCCATTTTTGGAGCTGGGATGGTCATGGCCTCTGTGTGATGCATCTCGCCCATGAGCCACCAGTTTGATACACCTGCACTACATTGACTCTTCAACATCCATACATGTATGTATATGTGTGTATAAATATGCCCACATACACATATACTATATAGGAAAATATAAACAGCTGCAGTCTTGTAAATTCCCTTATTTGCTTATTTATCTTAGTTTAAAAACTTCCATGTCAGATAGATGGATCAAACAAATTATAAATTAAGACTGTATGGTGTCTACACAAAAATGTTTTGTTTTAAAATAATAATTCTTGCAACTGATATATGGAAATGTTAATGATAATCTTGTGTATTACATTCTGAAATCTCAGAACTCAAAATGCCAGATGACATTTCCAGTGGTTAACTTGGAAAAAAAATAATGTAAAATATCTATTTTCTATACTGCTTTTCCTCCCAGAGGAATCCAAAATAATTTAAAAAGAAAAAGTAAAGTTTTAAAACCATTGCAATGAAACCAAAACTACTTAAACAATAAATTAAAAAATGAGGTAAAGCCAGAAAAATGTACATACACACAATGTATACTCTACATGTGTGGACAAGGATAAACAATATGATGCTCATAGTTGGCCCTTTTAATTTTTGAAAATTGATATGCCATAGAGAACAAGTGCCATGTCAATATTTATGTATATTTGCAAAATGCCCTTCAGTTATGCAAAAATTCCATTGAGATCTTAAAAATCAACCTCAAGGAATTTCTCTTGTGGCAATTTTTTTCTTTACATTTTCTTCTGTTTTAATGCCTGTGGTTATATTGACAATAATTTTGCCAATCTCTTATAACCCTGATTTTATAAATGTGCCCATCACAAATTTTCAGAATCACTATCCCCAAAAGGTTGAAAAACTGGCATGCAGATTTCATGATTCAACTGTGCTTGCAAGGTAGCCAAGATAATTGGAGGGTGCCAGTTTGGAGAAGGCTTTTAAAGCAAAGTACTGGTAGTCTTTGACACATGACCATTCAAAGCTATGGCAAATTTTAAAACCTATTCAAAGTTTTAAAACTACCCCATCACGCGACACTTGGGTCTTGAACCTGGGCTGTCAACTTTCCACTTTACAAGCTTAGGGTCTTTAACCGCTGAGCCATCACCCCCCTCTTCTCTATATAGTTATAACTTATGTGATCCATTCAATATCTAAAGTGACAGTTTCATGAAACTAGAATTTTCAGTTCATACAAATTTATCCTAAGGAAGAAAAAACAACAACTAGGCCACTGGTAAAAAAAATCACTATTCCAGTTGTTAATAGAAAGGTTAGCAATTCCCCTTTGCTTCCCAAAGAAGACATTGGCTAAATATTAGCTAATTATTAACTAATTATTTAGAATGCTTGGACAGAATCCGTTGAGAAAAGGATAGAAAAGAGACTGTTGTTGGGCTTGAGTAAACAGAAGGGAATCTAATTACTAGGAACAAGAATGAAGATGGCTACTGGTGCAAATAAAGAAAGTTTTACTGGGTAAAGAATTGAGCCTTATGGTTTAGATGTATTAGATGCCTCACTGCAGATGGAAACTGCATGACCTTGCTAGTGCGTGCGTGTGTGAGTGTGTAAAATGCACTTTATGTGTATTAAGTGTTTAGAATTTTAATTCTTTCCTGTAAACAGTCTAATAATTTATTAGACAAATATTGTAAATTTAGAATACAATTTCAGGAAATGCCGATGGCTATATTACTGATAAAAAAGAAACCTGGACATTCTGTGACTGAGTTTATTTTTTAAAAAAAGTTGTTAGACGTCTTACAGAAAAAGATGGTCTTGGATAAATTTGTGTAAACTAGCATTTTGTGTATCACTATCATTAGGGTAGTAAATAGTAATCCAGTGGTATGATTAGGGATGGAGGCAACTAGGGATGAATTAAACCTTTTAAAATGCATTATAACAAATGCTAAAGTTGGCTACAAAATATACATGCCTCTGACACAGCAATTTTACATTCATATCTTCTTCTAGTATGGATGCGTATCTATTTTCAAACTGGGATGAAACTGCAAGATATGTTGCAGTAATAAATGCTGTAATATTAACTTATATTTATTAATAAGTAGAAATTAAAATTGTCCTAAATATTTTAATTAAATGTTATTTACATATTCCCACATAGGCTACCTTAAATTATGCTTATTCAACTTCAAATCTTCATATAAACTAGTTCTGGGCAGTTTTTCAAAAGAAGGACTGTCCTCCGTAAAGGAACACATAGGTATATTTCTAGTTGAACATACATCAAGCTAATCTGGTTAATTTCTTCTAGGCTACTGCTTCATGTAGACACATTCATTGTGGTTTATTAATACTTTACAGTATAGCAGGCGATGACTTAGAAAACTTGATAAAGCAAACACCTAGTTAGTATAATACGTAATCTACCCATAGCTGTTATTCTTCTTTTGCCATATCCGTCATCGGACATTGGCGATCATGTTGGCAATCCTTAGTTATTATATATTATATATAAAATGATTTTTATTCAGCTATACTTGGTTGACTTATGCAAACTATTAAACTAAATGCTATGATGCATGGATCATTGTAACTTGCATTTTTACAATGCACTACACAAAAGTTCACCAAACCACATTACAACTTTATGCAATGTAATAATTCTTTGACCATCCAGAATTTTAACAGAACTTGATAAATTGTCTGAGTTCACATATTTCTCTAAGTCATGTTGTCATTGTTTAATGTATCATGTGATTCAAGACAGTTTTAGAATTCCTCAAGGTATTAATGTTGAGTTTTTCTTTTTTTGCAAGTGAATGTCTAAATACTTTTCTGAAACCCAGAGCATTACAAGAAGTACAATCCTTTACTCTCTTCCCTCGCAGTAGATCTCTTTGAGCTTGCTTTTGAATAGGTACAGGATTAAATTTTTGTGTGGGTGTAAGATTACACTGAGAGAAGCCTTTTGCAATTTTCGGGTCATGGCTCTCCAGTAATAAGAGAAGCAATATGCTAAGTAAAAGGCTGTAAAAAAAATTACCGGTGCTCTGTGTAGTTACAAACTATTCAAGAATAAAGGCTTTGTAATCCTTTATATGTGCACATGTTAACAAAGGAATAAAAGAAACACCTAAATTGAAGAGTACACAAAGTTACCACCCAATCCTCAAACTGAAGAAAAGTAATACAAATAAATGCAGAAATAGATGAATTGTGGTGAAGAAGGTTTCTGGATATGTTCTTAACATTTTGCTTCTGTTTGCTTTTATTTATGCTTGCCTATGTTTTGATATAACAAACATGATTCAAATAAAATATAAACATTTTTGATCTCTATGGATTTCAAGAGGAATTTGAAGCACTCACATCTCCGTCTGTCTGTTTCGGTCTCTCTGTCTCTGTCTCTCTCCAATTAATACAAATCTAAAGGGCACCTAGAGCAAGTCCTATTTTCTCCATTACAACAGAAAATCCAGGAAGAGATTCTTTTTGTGAGCCCTCTACCAACAACCATATTCAGCTACACTTTTGTTAAGATCTGACTGTTAGACTTCTGTTCTAACTGTAAGATCTAATTGTTAAGATTTCTGGTTTCGCTAATACCATTTTAAAGGATTTTGAATGTATGCATGCATTCTATTTTTTGCCCTAAGAGTTGACCTTTGGAACCTTTCTTTCAGAATTGTGTCACATCACTATGATAGATAAATTTGTGGTTGTCTCACCCTTATTCAAAGAAGTTATTTGTCTGCATATTAGGACATGAGATTGCAAGCCCACCCTCTCTGCAATGACTTATCTTTAAAAGTGTTAAAGCATTAGAAAGGAGAACATCTAATTAAAAGGTTTTCTAATGTTTTAATTATTTGTAGTTTTGGTTGGAGCCAATAAATGTACACCATTTTCTATTTTTTCAGATTGAAATGGTAACCATTAAAAGTTATGATTTAAAAATGGAAATAAGATTGAAAGCTGTCCCATTAAGAAGCTGAGTTTGTTTCTGTTCTTATTTTGATATTTAATCAAACACAGGAGACAATTTGTTATGCATGCAGTAATTAAAATGATTTCAGTATGAGTGATAAGTTTATTTTTTTAACTTGGCATTTTATTCTACTGCATAATAAAATTTTCTTCAGTAATTTTGTATATAACATCCTTAGAATCCTTTTTTGCCTTTATACTTAAAAACTATTCAAGGCATTAGTACAAATCCTAGAAAAAATATGATTTTCAGATGCAAGATGTTGGAGCCTTTTAAGAAAGATGGCGACTAAAAATTAGATTACCATGGGCAGTATTTTATAATAATGAAACTGTTTTAGGTAGATGGAATATCTTATTGGCTTAAAAAGCAAGGATATCTTGGCAGTTCTCAGTGTACCATATAAAGTATTATTGATACAATTCTTTTCTTTCTTGTACTTCAAAACTGCCCTAACACTGCAGTTCTCTGGGTGGGTTGACATAAGCGCTATCCAAAGACATTATTTTGCTGCGTATTCATTTCTCATTGAATTATAAAGTAGTATCATGTAGTAGTTGCTGTATTGCCCAGTGTTCTTCCTTTGAGACTGCTCAAACAATTCAAAGACAACAATATGTGACTTACTTGGCTTTAGTTAATATCTGTTAATACCTGTTTCTGAGTGAATTTGAAGAATTATTTAATGTTACTTTTCCAGAATTTGATACTGGTTTGCTATGGGTTACATGTTTTAAATTGATGGAGAATAAACTGTGGCTGCAAGACTACCTGTGGCCTCTCGTATCTGCGTCAGATCATGATTGCTAAAAATTACAGACTCAGCCAGTTTGAAGATAAAAAACTGGAATAGATACAGGTAGTCCTTGGCTATCAGTGGTACAGATAGTCCATGATTTATGTCTGTTCATTTAACAACAGTTCAAAGTTTCATGGCTTCTCAGAAAAAGTTACTTACGACCCACCCTTGAAGTTATGAATGTCATATTACACCCACATGCCCACAGTAATCTGAATTGCAATTTGGGCAGTTGGCAACCAGCTCACATCTATGATGGTTGCAGCATCTTGCAATCATGTGATCTTGATTTGTTTGTGACCTTCCTATCTGGCTTCTGACAAGCAAAGTCAACCGGGGAAATCCAGATTTGCTTAATGGCTGCATGACATGCTTAATCACATGATTCACTTAATAACCGTAATAAAAAAATTGAGTCCGATCCCATGCTGACTCACTTTATGATTACTTATGATGGAAATTCCAGCCCCAATTGTGGTCAGAAGTTGTGGACTACCTGTAATTGGAATTGCAATTTCCACCACTAAGCAATGCTGTAAAGTACAATGTTACATGATTTCATCGCTTAGCAATGACAATCCCAGCATTGTTACAGTTAAGTGAAGATCTCCTCACAACCTCCTGCCAGCTTCCAACAAGTAGGGGGACCCGACAGGCAGTTGCAAATCCCATACAGGTCACAAACAGAGTAGCAGTTAGGCAAGTGGGTGCATGGAGATGCATTGGTGGCCATTGAGAGCATGGTGGTGTTCAGGATGGCTGCTGCCATGTGCAGTAGACTTACAACTTTCCCTGCCAGCTTCATTGAGATGTGTTTCCACAATTTAAATAAACATTTATCTACAGAAAGATCCACATATACTTTGCACTAAGCAATATAAAATATTCCTGCAGCAGTTACTAAGTGCAAAGCTAGTTCAGTATAACTCACTGGAATATTAGGTTTAGTACTGTAGTATTTAATAAAAATTGTAGCACTAGAAAGGAAATTCACTTTTTGAAACTCTTTCTTTCTGTTATAAATCATTTCCCAAAATTGTGGAGCCTCTTATTGCTATTAAATTTTTTAAAAATGATGTAGCCTGATCAATACATTTTCAATTTTTTAAAAGAAAATTAACTGCTGTTTTTAACAATGCTGAAGTAACATACCAGTGGTAAACATGCACCAGTTTTTTCTAGGTATAATGTTCAGAATACAGGATAATGGAGTTGGAAGGGACCTTGGAGGCCTTCTAGTCCAATCCCCTACTCAATGAGGAGAACCTATACCAGGAGTGTCAAACTAAATCTTGTTGCAAGCCACGTTGGGATTTTGTTTGCCCTTGGTGGGCGGGGTGAGCGTGGCCTGTCATTGCAACCAATCTGTGTCTGATCCTTTTCTTTGGAGAACAGCTGTCAAGAATCTCAGGTCTTTCCTCTTTCTAAGTACAGGTAGTCCTCAACTTACAACAGTTCATTTAGTGACTGTTTGAATTTACAACGCCACTGAAAACACTGACATGATCATTTTTCACACTTATGACGGTTGCAGCATTCCCCTGGTCAGGTGATTTACATTTGGATGCTTGACAAATGGTTCATATTATGACAGTTGCAATGTCCTGGAGTCATGTGATCATCTTTTATGAACTTGTGGCAAGGGGAAGCCAGATTCACTTAACAATTGTGTTACTAATTTAACAATTGCAATGATTCACTTAACAAATGTGGCAAGAAAAGTTGTAAAATGAAGCAAAACTCACTTAAGAAATTTCTCACTTAGCAAAATAAATTCTGGGCTTAGTTGTGGTTGTAAATCGAGGAGTATCTGTATATCCAGGTCATAAGTCAAGGACTATCTGTATACCTAAAAACTCAGTTGTTGTGTCTTCAGGTTCTAAAGAAATATAACTTTTTAAATTCTAATGTTGCTTATTTTGTTTTAATATAGACAAATTTAATAAGTATGCTGTGGTAGTGTTCTTTGTACTGTCCACAAGCTAATTATGTAGATAGTTTGAATTTCCAAAATTTCATTTATATTCAAATTGAGAAAGCTTTTGAGTAAGTTTTGTATATATATAAATGGGCCATTTTTCACTCATTTCTACCCTCCCCAGCCCCCAGGAGCACCCTGAAAGCCTCCTAAAGGCTATGCATGCCCATTTTGGTGAAGGGGCGGGGTTTTGGGTGGCCAAGAATGCTGTATTTAGTGTAGAATACGCACCCAGATTTTGACCCTCTTTTTTGAGGGAAAAAGGTGCATCTTATACTCCGAAAAATATGGTAATTTCTCAGTTTTAGCTTTACAATCAAGTTTCAAGGAATCCAATTTTGCTTCCAGATTTTGTTGTTTTTATTGAATTAATTTAGTGATATTCTGTTATATGCATTTCTTGTTGAAATTCAGTCCATTAACTAAGAAAACTTAATTTGTGATAATGTAACAATAATTTATTTTTAATTATTGTAATAAAGATTAGGCACCTTCCAGATTTGTATCTCCTTTGTTTGTCATCTTCTACTCATAGTTTATAAATGTAAAAAGTGATTTTACATTCAAAAATTATTTCATTAAACAGATCCAGAATGAAATGTACAGTTAAGAGTAAACTATCAAATAACAATAATAAAATGAAATCCTAAAGTCATGCTTTGTGGAGGTGCTGCAGCCATTTGGAGTTTAGTGGCAGCTATAGAGAGAGACACATTAATGCAAAATCCTATATGGACAATCCCCCCTCCCTCACACACACACAAAGACACAAAATAAAAACCGAGAATATTAATATGCCAATCTCCAGCATGTGGATTAGGAAGCTCCTTCCAACTTGAGACATTTCCGTAATTTTCTACCACACAACAGGAAAATAAGGAACTTGTATACTGGTTACGCCATATATGGAGATAGAATGAAACACGAAGAAGTGGTTTTCAAAATAGAAGGAAACAGTTATCTTTTTAGGCTGATAAAGCAACAAAGTTGGTCCAAGAGAACTGAAAGTAGGTTTTTAGCTGTGGAAACAACATAGCTGGGCACCACAGGAGAGTCGAGGATAGCTGCTTTTAAAACAAAAACAAGAACAAGAAAATCCTCACAAGGAATGGTTTTGTAAGCCAAGGAGAGACTCTGGGGTTTGAACTTGGAAATCAAAAATGACAACATGATAGGTGCTCATGGAAAAAGAACAAGAGTCAAATGCCTAAAAGTAAGGGTAGTTTTTTTTCCTTATCAAGATTCTCAGTTACTCATTAGGTATACCTCCTGCAATTTGAGCTGCTTGCTTAATAGCATATTACAGTCATCTCCTCAAATATCTTAGCAAATAATAAAAACGACTGTGTGTGTACAAGGTGTTTCCCTTGGGCATTGCACTTTCTTCTCTTTTTGTTGTAAAAATTAACTTTCATAGATAACTTGATGGAATATAATCAAGGTTATATTGTTTCATCCCCCCCCCCCCATATTAGACTAGTAGTTGATAATGGTTTTATGTGAACTTCAGAGCTAATTATCATTGTGGCTGTAAAAAAATCATAAAAGGATGACACACAGAGTCATGAAGGCAGGACTGTCACAGTCATACAAAATTTTAAAGGAAAAGAGTTTGCCAGATTATGTATACATGCATGCGTCAAATTTAGAAACTGCACCTCCCTCACAGTGTGAGCCTGTAGTAGCATGTCTTTATTGTCAATATATAAGCTTTGGTTCTAATATATAAATGTAGAAATCCACAACTAATAAGCCTATTGATTATCCTGCCGTTGCATTTTCTTCATCAGTTTTGATATAAATCTTCAATTACTTGCACTTTTAAAGTAAAATTAATGACCAAAAAGGCTATTTTTTTTTGCTGACACTTCCATACAAGAAGCAACAACGTGCTTCTGCTTTTTAAAATGCAAGATATAGAGAAATCTAAAGTTGTGCTTTGCAACTGCCCACCCAATTCCTCTGTAGCTGAAATATTTCCTGTTTTTATGCTGCTAAACCTTCACTGCGACATCCCAGGACTTTTAAATGCATATTGACTTTTGCTGCATTTGAGAATACATCCAAATATCAGATTGCTATGTGATAACAAAATCTATGCACCCAAATCTTCACTTCTTTCCTTTTTATATCCACTCCTTAACATAGGTATAGGGAGAGCATTCAGCTTGGCTACTGAGCAAAACAGCACAATCTCCAGGTATAGTTTTGGCACAAAGTAGAGGTCTTATTTCTCTAAACCCACTCAGCTATGCAGATGTTTATATGTATGTAGGTATGTAATTTCTTTCTGTCTGTCTGTCTATCTCTCTATCTGTATACGTGTGTGTACACATCCACCCACTATAGACAGACAGACAGACACACACACACACACACACACACACATATATATATGGCCTTGTTGTATTTGGGTCTTTTCCCATGTAAGATTGAGATTGTCTTGGCAACGTTTCGGCGAGGTCTCACTCGCCATCTTCAGGCTGGGTTTTGGGCTTAAAGCATGGTCAGAGCTGCCGTCTTTCTATAAATCTTGGTTTGTGTGTGTGGAGTGCTGGCTTTGTTTTCAGTAAGTGGAATGATTGGTCGTGTGGTTGTATCATGATTGGTAGATTGGTGCTGATTGGTCCTGGCTGTGTGTCCGTTGTTTCGTGTTGTAACGGCCTGGGTGGTGGGTGGGGCTCGTTTGTTGACTAGGGCTGGTTTCCAGATGTCTGGTAGACGGGAGGTATTATCACATTTATTCATGTTGTGGGGGTATTTCTCTATTTCGATAGCTTCCACAAATATTCTCTTGCTGAAGTGGTCAGTTTTGGAGATTAACCTGGTTTCTTCAAAATTGATTTCATGTCCTGTAGCTTTAAGGTGCTGGAAAAGGGAGGAAGTTTTTTCTTTTTTCTCTTACTGCATTCTTGTGTTCTGCAATGGATGCATTTATTCTCCTGTTTTTTTGTCCTATAAATGCATGCATCGCAGAACACAAGAATATATATATGAGATATATGTATATGAGAATATATATACAAGTGAAACTCGAAAAATTAGAATATCGTGCAAAAGTTCATTTATTTCAGTAATGCAACTTAAAAGGTGAAACTAATATATGAGATAGACTCATTACATGCAAAGCAAGATAATTCAAGCCGTGATTTGTCATAATTGTGATGATTATGGCTTACAGCTCATGAAAACCCCAAATCTACAATCTCAGAAAATTAGAATATTACATGCAATCAATAAAACAAGGATTGTACATAGAACAATATCGGACCTCTGAAAAGTGTAAGCATGCATATGTACTCAGTACTTGGTTTGGGCCCCTTTTGCAGCAATTACTGCCTCAATGCGGCGTGGCATGGAAGCTATCAGCCTGTGGCACTGCGGAGGTGTTATGGAAGACCAGGATGCTTCAATAGCGGCCTTCAGCTCTTCTGAATTGTTCGGTCTCATGTCTCTCATCTTTCTCTTGGCAATGCCCCATAGATTCTCTATGGGGTTCAGGTCAGGTGAGTTTGCTGGCCAGTCAAGCACAGTAATCCAACAGTCATTGAACCAGGTTTTGGTGCTTTTGGCAGTGTAGGCAGATGCCAAATCCTGCTGGAAAATGAAGTCAGCATCCCCATAAAGCTCATCTGCGGAAGAAAGCATGAAGTGCTCCAAATCTCCTGGTAGATGGCTGTGTTGACCCTGGACTTAATGAAGCACAGTGGACCAACACCAACAGACGATACGGCTCCCCAAATCAACACAGACTGTGGAAACTTCACACTGGACTTCAAGCATCTTGCAGTGTGTGCCTCTCCATTCTTCCTCCATACTCTGGGTCCTTGGTTTCCAAATGAGATGCAAAAGTTGCTCTCATCAGAAAAGACGACTTGGACCACTGAGCAACAGACCAGGTCTGTTTTTCTTTAGCCCAGGTAAGACGCTTCTGACGTTTTTTGTTGTTCAGGAGCAGCTTGACAAGAGGAATACGACATTTGAAGCCCATGTCCAGGATCCATCTGTGTGTGTTGGCTCTTGATGCACTGACTCCAGCCTCAGTCCATTCCTTGTGAAAGTCCCCAACACTTTTGAATGACCTTTTCCTGATAATCCTCTCCAGGCTGCGGTCATCCCTGCTGCTTGTGCACCTTTTTTTTCCACACTTTTCCCTTCCATATAACTTTCTATTAATGTGCTTTGATACAGCACTTTGGGAACATCCAACTTCTTTTGCAATTAACCTTCTGAGGCTTTCCCTCCTTATGGAGGGTGTCAATGATGGTTTTCTGCACAACTGTCAGGTCAGCAGTCTTTCCCATGATTGTGATTCCTACTGAACCAGACAGAGAGACCATTTAAAGGCTCAGGAACCCTTTGCACGTGTTATGGCTTAATTAGCTGATTAGAGTGGGACACTTTGAGCCTAGAATATTGCACCTTTTCACAATATTCTAATTTTCTGAGATTGTGGATTTGGGGTTTTCATGAGCTGTAAGCCATAATCATCACAATTATGACAAATCATGGCTTGAACTGTCTTGCTTTGCATGTAATGAGTCTATCTCATATATTAGTTTCACCTTTTGTTGCATTACTGAAATAAATGAACTTTTGCACGATATTCTAATTTTCCAAGTTTCACCTGTATATAACAGGGTTGTGAAAATTTAATATTGAATTTAAAAAAAGGATAACGAGGCTGCATTGCTCTAATTTGAGAGTCCAGATATGTAAATTCCAAGATCTAGAATGTATAGTGCATAGTAATTGAATAGATCAGTATGGACTATAGTTTTATGAAAAATTATTTGCTCACTTTCAGGTTTTCTGAATGTATTAATATTTCTTCACTGACTTTTATCATAGCTTGATATAGGCCCTCTTTGTATATAAATGACGTCTGAATAAATAAATAGCACCAGGGTTTACTTATTTTCCAACATGTGCTATGTCAATGTGAAAAAGTGATCTCCTCCTAAATTCAATCAATTTAATGAGGTAACAACAGCAGGGGTGGGTTGCTGCCAGCATTACTGCCGGTTTAGTGCGCGCACACACACACAAAAATCTCTGTCAAAATTATGGAAAAACTCAAAAACTCCAAAATGAAGCCAGATCCCTTTTCACAGACTGCTATCTCTGTATTTTTAGCCCACGAGGCAGTTGAATAACTAGTGTAGGCTTTACTGATTTCATAGGTAGCAGTGAATATTCCTGTTTCTTAATTAAGCACTTTTCCAGTTAAGTTAGGAAACTATTGATGGAGCCCAAAAGTATAGTCCTCTCTGTGTTGCTGTTCCAGTTCCTTTGCTATACAGAAGGAAAGAAACTGGTTCTTTGTTTTCATTTGGTATCGATTCATTGGCCTTTTCCAGAAGTTTCCTCTTAATATTCAGTTTACTAACACAAGCTTATTAGTGACTTTTGCAGTGCCTCTCTAAAGATGGGGTGCTTATTCTTGTTATGTTGGGAATGAAGTTACAAAAATAAACATCATTACCGGCTTTTATGTAATATAGTGGAAATCCAGCAAAACAACTTGGAATTATATGAGAGATTTTAATTTAATTTTAAATATTCTTTTTTTTCTTCCAAAGCCTTAAGGAAGCTTACCTAGGAATCTTTCACTATTTTATCTAGTAACAATCCGATTAGATAGATTGGATTGAGAGAGTGTGACTGGCTCATAGTTACCTAGTGAATTTCCATGACTGAGGATTTGAATTTACTTTCATTGTTTTGAAATGATCTAGTCCTGGTTTCCAGTCCTGGTCTATAACTTTAACTATTACAACAAAATAAGATACTAATAAGATACTAACTGCCCCAGAAGCATTATCAGAAATTTACGTATCATTATAACATTTTCACAAAACAAGACACATGCATGATAGTCTTTTCCAATATCGTGACCTTAATGCCTTGGGGCTAAGTTTTAATAGAAGGCTAATAGGATTAGGGGCCCTCCACCTCACAGGGAGAAGCTGTTCCATAGATCAGGAACTGTGACAGAGAAGGCATGCCTTCTTGATCCTACAAGATGGCACTATTTAATAGAACCAGGAACATGACCTTCCTGTTACATCTTGTGGAGTGGCCATAATTCTCAGAGACAGATGGTCCTTCAAGTAATCTGGCCCTGTGTCATTCAGGGCTTTAAAAGCAATAACCAACATTTCATACATTATGTCAGAATGTATGCAGAACAGTGGATGCTGAGAAGAAAAGCTCCATGAGCTAAATTGCAGAAGGATGGGATAAGAAAAAGTGACATATTCCTTCATGTTGTATTAGCATGGTCTTTTTTTCAAACTGAATAAAATACGTACTCAAGCACATATTTTCTTGAAAAACAATTGTGAAGGAGAATCCATTTTCTTCCAGCTGTCAACTTATGGCTGTATATGAGTAAGCAAAGAATGCTGCCTTGATTCTTATTTCCTGGCTCTATGATAATTCTTCAGCAATTAATTTAAACTAGTATTGATTGGTACTGGTTTGTACCAAACTTCTATCTTATGAGCATTTTCTTAAATGTTCTCATTAATTCAATTTTTTTTCTTCCTAATAATAGGTTTACCGCATAGAATCCTGTAATGAATTTAAAGTGGAAGTGGTTTCATCTCTTTTGATGATCAGAAAAGGGCTTTTTTATTTAGAAAAAAACCCCCATCCAAATAGGAATCTGGCTTTTGTGTTTTTTATTGTATCTGGATACAAAAGGTTTCAGTATATTTTTGTTCCCAAATCTTTGGCTAGTGACAAAGACGGACAGCCAATTAGTGAGCTTACTGAATGAAGTTTTGTTATAAAACAGGCTCTCTTTCTAAGGCTTCTAATTTTCAAGAAAAAAATCTTGCTGTCAAGTTGACAGCCGGAGAAGCAGAACTGTTGAGAAATTCTGTAATGCAATGATAGATGTCCATATTAAATGCCAGTGTGGTATAATCCAAACTTGGTTTAGGATTGACGATGAAAAGCAGTTTTGACCAAAAATATTTTAGAAGACTCTTTAAACTGTTGGATTATAGCTCCTATTCCCCTCCATGCAGCACAATGAGCATGGAAAGTATTGGAAATAATAGTCTAAATAGAAATTTTGGAGTATTTGATTTTAAAAAATGGTTGGCTTGAGGAAAGTATTCTGTTCTATATTTTGGAGAAGCTTTCACATGTCCTCCATAGATATATATCACTCCTTGGGGATACCTGTTTGAGAAAAAGTTTCCTAAAATTTACAAATAATAATTTTGCATAGTATAAAACTGTACAATATATGCAATGATAACAAAAAGGAATAGTGGCAAAGGAAGATATTTTGTGAAAATAAGAAATTTGAAAACCTGAGATAGTGCTTCTTTTAAGTGGACATGAATAGAAATGTGTTCATGTAAATTAATTTTAGCTGCCAAAGTTATAAAATAATTGAGGTTTTACAATAGAATTTGAACTCAGATCTACCTTTTGCTCTTGATGTTTGCCCTTTTCTCTCAGGTACCTACCTCAAAAAGCTGTTGTTTTGGGGGTAAAGTAGAGATCCTCTTGTAAGTTGTCTTGATCTCTTGAATATAAAGCTAACAAAAATAAATCAATAAGTGGCTAGAGTTTTCCACAAGAAAGCTGAAATCTGCTTCTGTAAAGTCTTCCAAGATTTTTAAGACTTGTTGCTGGAAATGATGATTGTTATGAATTACTTGTAAGCTTCTCTGGTAATTCTAAAAAATGTGTGAACCTGCTGGTTAATTTAATTAAAGTAGATATTGTTTTTGTAAAGTGTGTGCAGAATATTGTTTTGGGTTTTCTTCATGCTCCATTTTATTTGGATTGGTTATATGTGGAATAAGATTTAGATTCTTAGAGGCTTGCCAAAGGCAGAATATTTTTTCTAGTTTAAAAACTGGGAATAATCTAAAAATAACTGACATGAAGAAAAGGTTTAGTTTGTTTTCAACAAATATTTACATGCTATAATATTGCCAAGGCGATATCAAATGAAAATTGAAGAGGAAAAGAAATACATCAAAATAATAAAAATATTTAAGATTTAAAAACATGTTAATTGTTTTAATAAGCTTAATAAGAAATATGTTTCTTACCTGCTGTTGCAGAAGTGCCTGGATGGAATTACTTGGTAGAGACGTGTTGCTGTATATCATCAGTATATTGATGATATTTGTCAGTGTATTAAGAATGTATTAAGCTCACCCAGTGCTTTCATGAAGATGTCAAATAAAAGCAGCAGAGAGGGAGTAGAACCCTGCAGGATCCCAAAGTGCAGTGCTTTATGGCCATGCCTCTCTCCCCAGAAATACAGGTGTTAAATGTATCTGTGTTGGAGCTTTCAGCAGCTGCCCTATTGAAAGTCAGATCATAAGGTGAAAACGGGTTCTGTAGAAATCTCGACCTAAGCAATGTAAGGTTTTGTACTGTATAGTGAACACTTTAAATTGGGTGTGGTATGTAGTTTGCAACCAGGCTACCACACAAAATTCATTGTCTGAGATACTAAATAAATCTTATATATCTGAGAGCAAGCTATATACACCAATTTATATCAGATTTCTCTCCCAATATTTTCTATTGTTTCAATTTGTATTGAATTGATTTAACAATTTGAAAGAACAAGATTTTGAAAGAGCCAATATAACCTCTGTAAGATCATCTTTTAGTTTCTAATGTCCTCTGCATGGTTCTCATGCCTGATTTGTTACCATATCCAATTCAGTGCCAGTTTTGAAAGCTGAAAAATGTGCAGTTTTGATTCTTTTATCTAATATTTAGTTCTTTTTGACAAATTCTTTCATAAGGTAATAATACACTTTTGGCTGAATTACACTGCTTCAAAATTCATTTTTAATAATTATTTTGAATATGCAAGTTCACCACTCCTGCTAGAAATGAGTGAATGTCTAAATTAGCTCTGTGCATCTCTGCCTTATTATGTAACATTTCTGTCATCCACTCTTTTACCCAAAAAAGTTTGACTGCTTTCAATCCCAGCAGGTTTTATTCTGTGCACTTTCTTAGTTAAATTTCTGTATTTAACACCTATTCAAATAATCACTGGAAAAGTGTGTCCCATGTGTGAGCAAGGTCATTTTTCACAAAAGCATGGCTATAAAATCGGGGTATCAGAATACTGTAGAGAGATAAGTATAACTAGTCCCTGTGACTTCTGGAATAACTGTAATTTTGTAGTTATAAAAAAATTAATTCAAACCATTAAAATATTGCTGACTATCAAGCCTTGATTGGAAAATGGAAATATAGTACCACTATTTCTTAAAATGAAAAAAATATAATATACATTTCTTTATGAACATATTAATAGCAATATTATGTTTACCATCATCCATGGGGTACATAGAATAGGTTCACATGTTACATTAAGTTAGGGGTGTTCAGCTCATTGTAATTTTTTTATGCTGCAGGTTTACTGGTTTTTAATTGAATTGATTCTGCTTTTGTTTTAATTGTACTTTGTTTATCATAACTACCTTGAATATTATTTTTAATGTATATACAGAACATTAATATATAGAAATGAATTTTTATACATTCTTTTTGCATACAGGATAGTGCAAAAGTGATGCCTATCCACATAAATAACAACAAAAACCATTAATATTGACTTTTCAATGCCTATTTTAATGAGTAATAAGAAATATTTTATTGTCCAGATATTTTGCATTGGTTGTAAGTGTTTATTTATTTATTCTCTTTATGTTGCATATTTCAAGTTCTGTGAAGAATGAAAAACTAATGTTACTGCTATTATTAATTCACTGTGAGAGTTGTATTTTCTCTCTGGCAGGCTTTAACATGGAGATATTTGGCTGATCAAATATTAAAGGGAGAGAGAAAGACTGGGAAGCCTCCACAGTGATTTGTTTCCCCAGTTCTGGTTTTCATTTGGCATAAATTAAATTGATAATCCAATGAACTAACTGCAATATGTAACATGGTAGAGATGTGTGGTTGAGCTTTTTAGTCTTTTTCTTACTACCTGAGTTATCTTTTTCAGTAGCTTTTCTAATCACAAGAAGAGGTATATAAGCCACTTGTTTTCCCTCCCTCCCTTTGGTTGCAACCCATTTTAACTTACAGCTGAGCTTATTCTAAGCTGTGGAGAGATAGAAGATTTTTGACTAGACAAACCTGATAAGGAAATATATAAGTATATTAATATATACGTATATATTATACATAATATATAAGTATAATAGATGGTTTACTCCAACTCATCGTTTGTTTCTCTGCTTTTAGATATTTATTATCTATTTATTATCATATTTATTGCATATAAGGGACGTGGTGGCTCAGTGGCTAAGATGTTGAACTTGTCGATCAGAAAGGTTGGCAGTTCAGTGGTTCGAATCCCTAGCGCCGCATAATGGAGTGAGCTCCTGTTACTTGTCCCATCTTCTGTCAACCTAGCAGTTCGAAAGCGTAAAAATGCAAGTAGAAAAATAGGGACTACCTTTGGTGGGAAGTTAACAGTGTTCAGTTCACCTTCGGCGTTTAGTCATGCTGTCCACATGACCACAGAGACGTTTTCTGAGAGTGCTGGCTCTTCGGCTTTGAAATGGATTTGAGCACTGCCCCCTAGATTCAGGAACGATTAGCACATACAATATGTGCGAGGGGAACCTTTACCTTTATTTATTGCATCTCCCTTCTTTCTCTAGTACTTCTACTGCAGACTTTCAAATGCACTTGCACAGATGTAAATATGAATCTTTCTCTGTCATGCTTTTGTTTAAGGACCTGACATTCATGGTTTTGAGGCCTGAAATAGCTAAAAATTATTATGAAGATGCAAGCCTTAAAAGATCAAGTATACCATTAAACCCAAATTCTGGAGATGCTTTCATAACTGAGCATTGAAGAATTGAAAAAAAATGAGGACATACTTGTATGGAAGCCCATCAAGCTTTTCCTAAAATATCAAATGCAAATGTCTACTTTTTCTGAAGTATACACACACACACACACACACACACACACACACACACACACACACACACACACACACAGTTACATACCCAGTCTTTGAGCAGATAATGAGTTTTTCAAAGCTCTTTTATTCTACTTGCCCCCTAAATATATTCACAATTTAATAAGAATTACAATGACATGTTTTGTAATTTTACAAAAATTACAACAATTTGTAATTTTTTCAAGACCCAATAGGATTTCGGCTTTCAAAATCCCTGCCCTTTGGATCAGTGACTGTCTTTAATCCATTCTTCCTCATAGAGCGGTTGCTAGAATAAAAAGGAATTGGTGTGAGGAGAATCACTTCTATGGTCCTGATTTTCACACAAAAGCCAGGGAAATATACATGTATTATAGATAGCTAGATAAGATTTGACAGAAATAAATCAGTTGTGTTATATATCGTTATGGAGGCTTGTTTTTAGTGCACTTTGTTAAGTTGAAATCTCAAATTACAAATAAATGAAAAGTTTTCTGACTTCGTAACCCCGAGAGAATAATCCCTACTTATTACAGTTGCCTCAGAAATACTGCATATAGACTTTGGACAGGGTTAGTAAAGGCTAGCTCTGTACATTCTGTTCAGAAGAAGTCAAGTCCAATGCCAGAAGCACTGAAATCAGTGGCAAAGCATTAAACTGTACAATTTATGGAATTATGTTGTGCCATAAATCTTTTGTTGAAGAATACAGAATGTACAAATACTATTTGTTTTTGTGTCTAAGATAAGGTGTAATATTACAAAAACCAAATCCTAAAATGTTAAACTTTAATTCTAATCTACAATGGGATATTAACCATATTTGATTTTGAAAATATGTAAAACAATTTTAAACTGTTATATATAAAATATGTTGTTGCAGTCTACAGAATAACAGTGAGATAAAAAAAGTAGTAATATGTAACATTTTACACAGTATGTGGTTTATACTTTAGTAATCCATACAACCAACTAAGAAAGATTGGGTTGATTTTAATTGAAATTATACCATCATAAAGACAAAAAGTTAAAAATAATTCCAACAGTATAGGGAAAATGTATTTTATTTCCAAATTTAAAATATTTACTTATAAATTTCAGAAAAGCAGCTGTGGCACAATTGTAGAAGAAAAATGGTTGAAGAAGGAAAAATTAATCATTTAATCATTTTATGGAGAAATTGTGGCAGAGATTTTGGTACTACTCAATTCTCTGTAAATGGTAATAGTATGGCAGTGGTTTGTCATTCCCTTATAGAACTTAAAAAAAGCAACCTGCAGTCTTGCCTAAAGCCCAGCAATTTTCTGGTGGTCTCACATGCAGGCCTTTAGTTTCTGAGCTTATAGATATAAGATTAAGTTTGTGCTATTATCTGCTGAATCCAATTGAATGAGTAACTCTAGTATGTGAGTGTAATAAAAATTCTATTAATCTAGTCTAGTCTAGTCTAGTTTTGTCTAGAATCTATTTTGTTTCTAAAATCCACTATATTTTCTATCACTGTTCAATTCTACCATTGGCTCCCTCAGATTAAAACTCCCACATCTTGATTTCTTTTTCTTCTTGCTGATTATGGAATCAGAATATATAAGCAATACACATAATTAGTGCCAAAAATTAATGTTTTATTATCACTATATCAAATATACATATTATTTAAAGGGAAATACTGAAAGAAGCAGGTAACAGGAGAACAGGAATTCCAGTCAGAAAATGACATTCTGTTTTATAGTTGTGGTCAGTAGAAGTCCATAAGAAATATGCACTAAGAAGGAGCTATTTCTGTTAGAAAAGCTTTATTTTGTTGACATAAAGACTTTATGCCAGCATACAAAGAAAACATGGAAAGAATCCAAATTCGGTTCAGTTTAGAAATATTTACTTTTTTGCAGTTACAAATTGTTCTCAGAATATGGAAATATTCTTGCAAACATTATAATCTGTCTAATAATTGGATGACATTGTCGGTTCTTGCTATTAGAAATTATGATCTAGGCAAGGTATTTAATATTTAGAAGCCAGTGTACACCACATGGAACAAATTTCTTCCTTATCTAAGCATTAAGAATTTTCTCATGCAAGAAAAATAAACTTCACAAGATTGATCTTTATGCTTCTTCACTTTTGGATATGTTTTCTGAAGTGAATAGTTCTTAGCAAGGTAGGGATTTTTTGTATTGTGATAGTCATATCATAAAAGGCAGAATACGAAGGCATGTGCATGCATAGAAAGATACTTCTAGACAAAATATACATGAATAGCAAAATCAGTAAAATCATATTTTAACATATGTATTCATATGTTTGTTTTTCATACAGCCTATTTATTTGAGCCCTGGTAAGAAGGAATGCTTGTTCTCACAACTCATGTAATTTTATTTAATATACTTGTGTAATGGAATGGTTATTTAACGTGACTGTTACTCTCCTATGTTAAAGATTCTGTTAGTATACTACTATAAAATAGCCTTCCTGAAGCATCTGCACTGTCTGTTTCTTGTATTTGTTGAGCTGAGGGCTGAGAAGATGTGCAATAGAATGGAAAGGAAGAAAAGGGTGGGGGGGGCAGAGACAAAATGTGTGGGTTTCATGTTTTGACTGATGTTCTCTGATCTCAGCTTATTATTCGCTCCTGACTTTATTTTATTTTTTAATCAAATAAAAAAAACTAATTTAGAAATAGAGTTAATGTGGAACAAAACATCCTTTTGGCATTTTCCCCAGCTATTATAACATTCATTCTCACAACAACATTAAAAAAATCCTTACAACTTAAACCATTTACAGCAACAAGAAAATAAGACAAAGAAATAGTTGGATATGAGAGATTCTATAGAAGACAGTGAAGTTGTCACATGTGGGAGTTTCTCCACTTTAAGATGGCCAACCTTGTCTAGGATTGGAAGTTAACAGTGTCAGTTCTAGATGGTACCTAGATGGACAACTGCTTGACAATTCCAAAGATATGGACTAGCCACGGGTGTCAAACTCGATCGTGTCATGTGACATCATATGACATATTGCAATGTTTTTTATACTTTCTGGAGCCGGAGTGGGCGTGGCCTATGCATGATGCTATCCGTGGACTTAGACCATGACAAAACACTTCTGTACGGTTGCCAAAAACAGATCTATCCACTAGGAGTTAAGCTTGATTCAAAGGAAATATTTATAAAGCACAGCAGAGTCTTACAAAACCTTTTTTTAAAATTTGGTGATTTATAACAGGCCAGAAAACTGCAAATATGCTTTGTCTACTTCCTATTGATCTGAAATAGAGTTCTAGACATCATTCGAACATAAATTGACAAGATTTCTTGTTCTAATGAAAGGAATCCTGCAGGGCAACTGCATATATACAATAAGCTCCTTCTTCAGATTAATACCAGTTGTGTATTATCTGTCTATCTATGTGGCAGACATAACAGGCAGGCTTTGTTGGAAGATATCAGGCAAAAAATAGTTACCTTTCAGTGGGAATATCATTTAGAATCTATGCAGTAGACTCTAATGTCCATGTTTTCATGCTTTTTTGAAGGCTGCTAAAGAGGTAGGGATGCGGTGGCTCAGTGGCTAAGACATTGAGGTTGTCAATCAGAAAGGTCGGCAATTCGGTAGTTCGAATCCGTAGTGTTGTGTAACGGAGTGAGCTCCCCTTATTTGTCCCAGCTTCTGCCAACCTAGCAGTTCAAAAGCACGTTAAAAAATGCGAGTAGAAAAATAGGGACCACTTTGGTGGGAAGGTAACAGCGTTCCATGTGCCTTTGGCATTTAGTCATGCTGGCACATGACCACAGAGACAACTTTGGACAGCGCTGGCTCTTTGGCTTTGAAACAGAGATGAGCGCCACGCCCTAGAGTCAGGAACGACTAACACATATGTGTGAGGGAAACCTTTACCTTTACCTTAAAGAAGTAGGAGTGGGGGTCCATATAAAACTCTATCAGGGTCCTCTTCAATAGAGAAAGCTTCCTTCCTGGGGCCCTGTTAGATGGCATTGCTTCATTGACAGGACACAGAGTGAGCTAACTGTATGTAACATATTGTATAGAAATGATAGGAGACAAATGGACCCTCAAGTACCTAAGTTAAGGTCATGTAGGGTTTTAATGGACAATGAGCAAGTACAGGTAGTCCTTGATTCACAACCACAATTGAGCCCAAAATTACTGTTGTTAAGTGAGATACTTGTTAAGTGAGTTTTGCTCCATTTTATGACATTTCTTGCCACAGTTGTAAAGTGAATCACTGCAGTGGATAAGTTGCACAGTAGTTAAGTGAGTCTGGCTTCCCCATTGACTTTGCTTGTCAAAAGTTTGCCAAAGGTGATCACATGACCTTGGGACTCAGCAAGGGTCATAAGCATAAACTAATTGCCAAACATCTGAATTTTGATTACATGATCATGGGGATGATACAAAGGTTGTAAGTATGAAAAAGGTCATAAGTCACTTTTTCAGTATTGTAAATGAACTGTTGTAAATCGAGGACTACCTATAAAGCAATCGACTGAGGAGATAGGCTATCATCAAGAATTAATCTGTCAAACAGATGCAATCAGCAAAATTTTGTTTAGTGTAGAGGGAAGTCTGATAGGTACTCATCTTACTTATAATCCTAAAATATAGGAGATATCCGGATGTGAATCCCTTGTTGTGAAATGGGGCCCTGGGAGGCAGATGGGCCTGCTGATAGTATACCTGGCTCCCCGCCATACATCAGCGACCCTGCCTGAGCTCCTCGAGCTGATCTCATCGGTGGCGGTTGAGACCCCCAAACTTTTAGTGATGGGGGATTTTAACCTGCCGTCGGTGGGAGAAGCATCAGAAGGGGTTCGGGAGTTCATGGCTTCCATGATACCATGGACCTGACTCAAATGATTCAGGGCCCGACACACGAGGGAGGTCACACCCTTGACCTTGTTTTTGTCTCTCGCCAGTGGTTGAGTGATCTGGGAGGAGTGAATTTAACCATCACTCCTCTGTCATGGTCAGATCACTTACTCCTCCGACTTGACTTCCCTGGTGCTACCCCTCGCTGCGGGGAGGCGGAACCGGAAAACACTAGATGGTTCCGCCCCAGGCGCTTGATGGAACCAGACAGGTTCCAGACGGAGCTTGGGCCACCTCCTGCAGCCCTGACCCGCCCTCCGGTAGAGGACCTGGTGGCCGCGTGGAATAATGCGACTACCGGGGCCTTGAACCGGGTGGCGCCTTTGCAGCCTCTCCGGCGGCAACGATCCACCCTGGCTCCTTGGTTCACCGAGGAGCTAAGGGTGATGAAGCGCCGCAAGAGATGCCTAGAGAGTCGTTGGAGATCCTCCCGATCCGAATTTGACCGAGCACAGGTACGAGCCCATTTAAGGACGTACCTAGTGGCATTGAGAACGGCCAAACATCAATATTGTGCCGCTCTCATTGCATCCGCAGAGAACCGCCCTGCTGCCCTGTTTCGGGTGTCCCGCTCCCTTCTGTTTCAGAGGCCACGGGAGGCCCCTTTACAGGGTAGGGCAGAGGAGTTTGGGAAATATCTGCAGGATAAAGTCGCTCAAATCCGGAAGGATTGGGTCCCCTTCAGTGGCCCAGTCGAGACGCCAGTGGCGAGTCTTGAGAAACCTTTTTGGGAGGAGTTTGACTTGGTTGTCATCGAGGATTTGGACAGATTGCGTGGACGACTGCGACCTACCACATGTTTGCTGGACCCGTGTCCCTCCTGGCTTGTACTGGCATCCTGGGAGGTTACACGCGACTGGCTCCTGGACCTAGTGAACGCTTCGTTGGGTGAGGGGTCTCTCCCGGCCGCCTTGAAAGAGGCGGTGGTGAGACCCTTGCTCAAGAAGCCTTCCCTGGACCCTACGGAGCTGGCCAATTATCGTCCTGTCTCCAACCTTCCCTTTTTGGCGAAGGTTGTAGAGAGTGTGGTGGCTTCTCAGTTTCCACGACATCTGGAGGAGAATGATTATCTAGACCCGCGCCAGTCCGGCTTTCGCCCTGGGCACAGCACGGAGACGGCCTTGGTCGCGTTGGTTGATGATCTCTGGAGGGCCAGAGATAGGGGCTGCTCCTCTATCCTGGTCCTATTAGACCTCTCGGCGGCTTTTGATACCATCGACCATGGTATCCTGTTGCACCGACTGGAGGGGTTGGGGGTCCGGGGCACCGTTTTGCGGTGGTTCGGCTCCTACCTCTCCGGCCGGATGCAACGTGTGTTGGCAGGGGAGCAGAGGTCGACCCTAAGCCCCCTTACTTGTGGGGTGCCACAGGGGTCGGTCCTCTCGCCACTCCTGTTCAACACATACATGAAGCCGCTGGGTGAGATCATCCGTGGTTTCGGGGTGGGATACCATCTGTACGCTGATGATACTCAGCTGTACATTTCCACCCCGAACCACCCCAACGAGGCCGTCGAAGTGATGTCCCGGTGTGTGGAAGCCGTACGGGTCTGGATGGATGACAACCGACTCAGGCTCAACCCTTCCAAGACGGAGTGGCTGTGGGTTCCGGCTCCCCGGTTCAACCAGATAATTCCATCTCTGGCCATTGGGGGCATTCAACTCGCCCCCGTGGAGCGGGCGCGCAATTTGGGCGTCCTCCTGGATGCCAGGCTGTCCATGGATGAACATATGACAGCCGTGGCCAGGGGGGCATTCCACCAGGTTCGCCTGGTGCGCCAATTGCGCCCCCTATTGGACCGGGACGCCCTACGCACAGTCACCCATGCGCTGGTGACGTCTCGCCTGGACTACTGTAACGCTCTCTACATGGGGCTTCCCTTGAAATGCACTCGGAGACTGCAGTTGGTCCAGAATGCGGCCGCGCGGGTGATTATGGGGAGTACTAAGTACTCCCATGTGACACCTCTCCTGCGCGAGTTGCACTGGCTTCCTGTGGTCTATCGAGTGCGTTTCAAGGTCTTGATTACGATCTTTAAAGCGCTCCATGGCTCAGGACCTAGTTACCTGCGGGATCGTATTCTGCCCCATACATCCCTACGACCCATCCGCTCGCACAGAGAGGGACTTCTCCAGGTGCCGTCCACCAGACAGTGCCATGGGGCGGCGCCTAGGAGCAGAGCCTTCTCTGTGGCGGGCCCAGCCCTGTGGAATGACCTCCCCCCGGATATTAGGACCACTACTGACCTCCGCTCCTTCCGTGTTAAGCTCAAGACCCACCTTTTCCAAATAGCTGGCCTGGCTCATCCATAACTTCGTAACGCTCCTGATGGGTTTTTTAATTTAGTAATTTTATTTAAGGGGATTTTAAATTGTGTTTTTAATTGTGTTTTTTAATTGTGTTTTTAATTGTCCTTCACTTATAAGTCAACTCTCCTCCATGCACATATGTATATGTCTCTGTTCTTTTTGTATATATGTTTGTCTTATGTGTATTTTTTATCCGTTTTGATTGTACGCCGCCCCGAGTCCTTCGGGAGAGGGTTGCGGCTAATCAAATAAAATTATTGATTATTATTATTGATTGATATGTAAAAGCAAGATTTAATGTACTCCCATCTATAGTGTTACCAGCCTTTTTTTCGCCGGGGTGTTACTTGGAACCCTGACAGCTAGTTTGTGTTAGGGTTAGCATCTGAGCTCCTATGAATCAGGATCAATAGTGAACATTAAGCATATCTTATACTACACCTTTCATAGAAAGTCCTATGCTAAGTATTATTTATACATCTTTCCCTGCAATTCCCAGATTACTTGGAGCAACTCTACACCTTTTTATTCTTGTCAAATGAGAAACATTACACATAATATGGCAAAAAAATTTATGTGATCACATGTAAACGTTGATAGGAGGTAATGTCTAGATTACTTATATGTCTTCTGGTGTCTCCCAGAAGAGTATACATAATTTTAGCTTGTTTTTATAATGTTCTGAATATATAATGTATCATTGTTGCAATGCTGTTCATTAATTTGTCTTCCTGACTCCTGGCTTCAGTAATAAAGTTTTAATTGAACTGAATTAAATTAACACGTTCTAAATTTTAGATTACAGCTTACTTAGGTTTAATTATATAGCTTAACATCACAGAAATTTTGTAGAAAGAACATTTTATGCATTCTTTAAGGATTTTACTTTGATTTGATTTTATATGCATCTTGTATATAAAAGGAGAGAAGCAACTTAGAACTGAGGAGAAATTTCCTGACAGAACAATTAATCAGTGGAACAGTTTGCCTCCATAAGTTGTGAATGCCCCAACACTGGAAGTCTTTAAGAAGATGTTGGATAGCCGTTTGTCTGAAATGGATAGGGCAGTGATGGCGAACCTATGGCACGCATGCCACAGGTGGCACGCGGAGCCATTTGTCAGGGTATGCGAGGTGCTGCACTGTCAGCTGGCCAGCGCGCACGCATGCGCTGGCCAGCTGAGTTCACCCTTTTTTAAAGCCATTTTTTCGCCCTCCCCAGGTTCCAGAGGCTTTATAGGAGCATGGGGAGGACGAAAAGAGCCTCCCCCGTCCCCACGGAGGCCCTCTGGAGGCTTCATGAGCTTCCCTGAAGCCTCCAGAGCGCAAAAACCCAGCCCTCCAGCAAACCGGAAGTTCGGGAACAGACTTCCGGTTTGCTCGAGGGTCATTTTGAGCGTTCCGAAGGCTTCAGGGAAGCCTCTTGAAGGTCCCTGAAACCTTTGGAGCACTTAAAACGACCCTCCGACTTCTGGTTTGCTCGGAGGGTGGTTTTGACTGCTTCGGAGGCTTCAGGGAAGCCTCCTGAACGTCCCTGAAGCCTCTAGAGGGCTTCCGGGGGGCGAGGGAGGCTGTTTTCGCCCTCCCCAAGCTCCTATAAAGCCTCTGGAGCCTGGGGAGGGTGAAAAAAGCATGCACACTGGGGGGGGTGTTGCACATTGCATTATGGGTGCGGCATGCCTGCACACTATCCCCCTGCGCTCCCACACTTATGGCACGCAAGCCAAAAAAGGTTCGCCATCGCTAGTATAGGGTTTCCTGTCTAGGCAGGGGGTTGGACTAGAAGACCTCCAAGGTCCCTTCTAACCCTGCTATTGTATTGTATTGTATTGTATTGTATTGTATTGTATTGTATTGTATTGTATTGTAATTCTATTATTTAGTATTTATAGAATATTTGATACTATATTAATATTTGATATTTTGCAAAAAGAACAAAATAAAACTGATGATAGACTACTTCTCATGTATAATACCGCTTGACTTATGCATTTCAGTATATGTTATAATAAAAAAGGACTGTATATACGTGTTATAGCTATCAGAATATTAACATATGGGAATATAGACTTCTGTTATAGTGCCCTATTTCAAATTCCCCTTCCTCTTATTTATAATAATCATCATCATATTATGTATTATAGTATAATATAAGATTCTTGTTACTATTGATAGAAGATGATTGGTAAGAAAGGGAGAATTTGAAATTCATAAACCTCTTGAAAATACATATAACTTTGAAGCTGCCGTCCTATGAATATTTACAAGGGAGTAACTACTCATAGGCAAGATAGTTTAAGTTTTTATTTTCATAATTAATATATGAAGAATAATAAGTTATGATATACACTTGGAGAAATTTTGTTTTTCAAAATCCTTAATTCAGTAGGAAATTTATTAATGGTATGTATTCTGTGAGACCATCACACTTTGTCAGTCAACAGCCATGGTCACATGTCATTTAAGCCACAACAATAGTTGATATAAACATGTTCTAAATAATCAAATTGTAGTTGTCTCCTGCCTCAATCACAGTTTCAAAATCTTGTCCATCAGGTGTAGTAAGTATGTTGTATGCTGATTATGGAAATAAGATAGGCAAGACAGGACTAGGGAAAACCATTCTGTCAATTTAGATCAAGTGTCTTCTAAAGCCTTTTAAGAGACTAGTTAAAGAACTTTTGAGTAAGAAAATCAGGAGGAAAAAAATCTAGAATTTAAATAATGGAACATGAACTTATATGTAGAATTTAACTTTAGCTTCACTCTTGTCTGGAGTAAAAAAGACTAATCTTGCTGAGTCATGTCCATAAGCCTTCTGATGAGTAAACCAATTCCTGAATAAAGGATTAAGTGTCCAGATAGCCAGGTTTTCCACTATGACTAGTGTGAAGCCTATTATCTAGCGAAGCAGAATTAGAGGCAGTTGGATGCAAGCAGTGTGTTTATGACACATTCACACTTACTTACATGGCTTGGCTTGATATCCAAATGAAGTATTTTGTAGTTCATATAGCTAAAGTAAATATGAATACAAGCTTGGTTTATTTTATTTTGGAATTAATTTTTGTTAACCGCCTTGAATACTCACTGTTTGTAACTATTTCAGAAAACTTCAGCATGAAATATAGACAGGGAAATAACAAAGCTAGGCTTTGCACACACAATATTTCAAGTTCAGCATTCAGGACCCCAACTGAAAGGTTAAGTGTTTACAGTGCTATAAAATACTCTGCGCTGTAGGGTCTACAAATCTCTTGTCTGAGTCACCCTCACCCCTCCAGCTTTGATTCCAGATGATAACCTACAAATCCCATCCTTGCCTGACAGCAGCTTTGCTTATAAAGTAGCTCATGGTTTGTAGGTGAATGTTCCATGCAGAAGTCATTATTATATGGTATGTACAATTCTGCTTGAGAGAGATTCCCTAAGTTCAATTATACTCCATAAGTATTTCCTTCAAAATTTATTTTATTTATTTATAACATTTATTGGCTGCCCATCTTACCATGTAACTCTGAGTGTCTTAACAATAGTAAGTTAAACCACCAAAACTTTAACCTTAGACTATCTACTGTTGACCTCACCCCATTCCTAAAAAGTCTTTAAAGCGTGTGCATAATCGCACCAGTGTGCCTACCGTCCCTGTCCTAATATTCCCTTGTATTCGTATTCATTTCAATCATGTCTATACTTATATCTGTTATCTAATTCATGCTTGGTGAAATAAATACAATAAAATAAATATACTAAAAACACAAATAAGTTAATACAAGCCAAAGGCTACAATCCAATTAAAGATGGGGAAGGTGGGACCAGGGTGGGAGGGAGGTGGAAAATATTATTAATTAAGTTATTGGGAAATAAAGAAATATCGGAAGGGCAGATTTAGAACTTTATAGAATAATCCTCTTTTTTTCTTCCATTATCACATTTTTCTCAGCTCGACCTTACCAAACGGATAGAAGATCAGGGCCCATTAGATGTGATCATACATAAACTGACAGATGTCCTAATTGAAGCTGACCAAAATGACAGCCAGTCATTGGAGTTGGTTTATAGGTTCCAGGTAAGTAGTATTTATTATAAGCAATTATCAGCTACATTATCTTTCCAATCCGTCTCCAAACAATTCTTTTAGGTCACAGTTGAGAATTGCCTAAAAATATTTTCTGTAAAGAAAGAATATGGAACGTGTTCTTAACCTTAATGGTGAAGGAGCTATCACAACTGAATCTTCCTCTCCTGAAAAACTTCATGTTACCATAGATTTAAAAACACATCTTTCAAAAACAATGAAAAAGTGTGACATCAATAAATAAAACAAACATGCAAAGAGATGCAAATCACACATTAAAAACTACTGCATTACTATAATTTTGCATATGGTAGTACCTGGGATTGGTGCTGTCGGTCTTACTACCGGTTCGCAACCCACCTACCCGCCGTGCGCACTGTTCAATGGAAATTGTTCTGCGCGCATGCTCAGAACAATTTCCAGTGAACTGCGCACGTGAGCCACTAAAATTCAACATTGCAGCAACATCAGCTCCGGAGGCATTGGAAGTATTGGAGGCACCGGAGAGATCCCCGAAACATCGAAGGACTTAAGGGAGAGAAACAGGAAACATCTGATAGGTGAGAAGGACTGGGAGGTGGACGGAGACTGCTGGAAGAGACAAGGGGAGATGGCTGCGACGATGGTTGAATGGAGGAAGTTGCAGCCAGAGAACCCCTTGGGATATTTTGTCATCTTGTCATTCCTGGCCGTTTGTTTCTGGCTACTCCCATTCCCCCCCCTCCCGGGCCCCTGCTGGCTCGAGCAGACTAACATTGAGAGCCAAGCAGCTGGGCCAAGAATCCCCCCCCATCCATCGGGGGGGCCACATCCACCATGAAACAGATGAATGGAACTATCACCTATCCTCTACCACCATTTACCATTTACCATCTTCGCCTTTCCCCCCACCATCTGGGATATCTAATCATGGCTTGCTCTCCCCCCCCTTTTTCTCTAAGTTCTGAGTACCACCTGGACATTGGAAAAAACCCTCCGCCCTCCATTGAGACTCTAGCCCACTGGTTTTCAACTATTAACTTTTATATCATCTGCACCCCTATCTTATCGGGATGGTCAACAACCTACCAATTTACTCGAGGACAGACCTGCTGCGCCTGCGGGAGGCCCCTCTCTCGCAGGTATGGCCCTTGGCTCTCTCAAGGGCCAGCCTTGATGACGGGTTCGTGAACCCCGAGAGGTGGAAGAAGAGGAAGCTGAGGGGCTTTTTAGTAAAATGTTTTATACTGTTTTTAGGGGGTCCCAGGGTGGGGGGGAGGGTTAATCAGACCGGGAGGACGGCCAGAGCCGGACAGACGGGTGAGTCCAGGAAGGACGGGGATGCGGTGGAGGGGGGGAATATAAAGGTCACGAAAGCAGAGGGTTGTCCTATTACAACGGTCGCGGGGAGGAGGGGATGCGAGGACAGGATAAGATCCCAAGGTCGGTTGGGAGACCGCGGCTGCTGGTTACGCCCGGTCGCTTGTACCAACCCCTGCAGCCTAGGTGGACAGGCGCTACAGAGCCAGGGCCTGCGGCTGATGCTTTGCAACGCAAGGTCTGTCATCAACAAGGCCCCCCTCATTAATGAGTTGATCTCAGAGGAGGAGCTAGACCTTGCAGGGATAACGGAGACCTGGTTGGGCCACGAGGGTGGTTTACCCCTCGTAGAAATGTGCCCACCGGGTTTTCGAGCATTCCATCAGCCTCGGGCCCTGGGTAAGGGTGGTGGGGTGGCGGTGGTTATGCGGGAATGTTTAGAGCCGAGGGAGTTCACTGTTCCTCAGATACCCGGGTGTGAGTCCCTTGGTGTGAGTTGGGGCCCAGGGAGGCAGTGGGGCTTGCTGATTGTATACTTGGCTCCTCGCTATGCATCAGCAGCCCTGCCCGAGCTCCTCGAGCTAATCTCAGCGACGGCAGTTGAGACTCCCAGACTTTTGGTCATGGGGGACTTCAACTTGCCGTCAACGGGAGCGGCTTCCGAGGTGGCTCGGGAGTTCATGGCTTCCATGACGGCCATGGACCTGACCCAATTAGTGCAGGGCCCCACTCACGAAGGGGGCCACACACTGGACCTCATTTTTGTATCTGAACAGTGGACGAGTGATCTGGGAATAGGGGATTTAGTTATCACGCCCCTGTCATGGTCAGACCACTCATCCCTCCGGCTGGACTTCCCTGGCGCTATCCCCCACCGCGAGGAGGCGGAACCAGACTCTATAAACTGGTACCGCCCCAGGCACCTGATGGAATCTGATAGATTCCTGACGGAGCTTGGGCCAATACCTGTAGCCTTGTCCCGCTCCCGTTCCGAGGACCTAGTGACTGCCTGGAATAGGGCGACGACTGGGGCCTTGGACCGGGTTGCGCCGTTGCGACCTCTCCTGCGGCATCGACCCACCCGGGCTCCTTGGTTCACTGAGGAGCTCAGGGTGATGAAGCGCCACAGGAGACGTCTAGAGAGTAGGTGGAGATCCTCGCGCTCCGAATCTGACCGAACACAGGTAAGAGCCTATTTGCGGACTTACCTTGTGGCAATAAGAGCGGCCAAACGTAGACATTGTGCTGCTCTTATTGCGTCCGCCGATAACCGCCCTGCCGCCCTGTTTAGGGTGACTCGCTCCCTCTTATTGCAGGGGGCGCGGGAGACACCCCTACAGGGAAGAGCAGAGGAGTTTGGGGAATATCTTCAGGACAAAATCGATCAGATCCGGAGCGGGTGGACCTCCGTCAGTGGACCAGACGAGCCGCCAACAGCGAGTCTTGAGAGACCATTCTGGGAGGAGTTTGACTCTGTTGCCCCCGAGGATTTGGACAGGCTGCGTGGACGGCTGCGACCCACCACTTGTTTAACGGACCCGTGCCCCTCCTGGCTGGTACTGGCAGCCTGGGAGGTGACACGAGGCTGGCTCCTGGGCCTGGTGAGCGCCTCACTGAGTGAGGGATACTTACCAACCGCCTTGAAAGAGGCGGTGGTGAGACCCCTTCTCAAGAGGCCTGCGCTCGACCCAACGGAGCTAGCTAACTATCGTCCAGTCTCCAACCTCCCCTTTTTGGCGAAGGTTGTCGAGAATGTGTTGGCGCAGCAGCTCCCACGGCACCTAGACGAATCCGACTATCTAGACCCACGCCAGTCCGGCTTCCGACCCGGACACAGCACTGAGACAGCCTTGGTCGCGTTGGTTGATGATCTCTGGAGGGCCAGAGATAGGGGTTGCTCCTCTATCCTGGTCCTATTAGACCTCTCGGCGGCTTTTGATACCATCGACCATGGTATCCTATTGCGCCGGTTGGAGGGGATGGGAGTCGGAGGCACCGTTTTGCGGTGGTTCGGCTCCTACCTCTCCGACCGGAAGCAATGTGTGTTGACAGGGGGGCAGAAATCGTCCCTGAGGCCACTCACTTGTGGGGTGCCACAGGGGTCGGTCCTCTCGCCTCTCCTGTTCAACGCATATGTGAAGCCACTGGGTGAGATCATCAGTGGTTTTGGGGTTGAGTACCATCTTTACGCTGATGATACTCAGCTGTATATTTCAACCCCAAACCACCCCAACGAGGCTGTCGAAGTGATGTCCCAGTGTTTGGAAGCCGTCGGGGTCTGGATGGGGGACAACAGACTTAAACTCAACCCCTCCAAGACCGAGTGGCTGTGGTTACCGGCACCTCGGTTCAGCACCTCGCCCATAGGGGGCGAACAATTGTCCCCTGTGGAGCGGGCGCGCAATTTGGGCGTCCTCCTTGATGCCCGGCTGTCAATGGAGGACCATGTGGCAGCCGTGGCAAGGGGGGCGTTCCACCAGGTTCGCCTGGTGCGCCAATTGCGCCCCCTACTGGACCGGAGTGCCCTGCGCACGGTCACTCATGCGCTGGTGACGTCTCGCCTGGACTACTGCAATGCTCTCTACATGGGGCTTCCCTTGGGACGCATCCGGAGACTGCAGCTAGTTCAGAACGCAGCCGCGCGGGTTATTATGGGAAGTACACGTTACTCCCACGTAACACCTCTCCTGCGCGAGCTGCACTGGCTACCTGTGGCCTTTCGGGTGCGTTTCAAGGTATTGATCACCATCTTTAAAGCGCTCCATGGCAGTGGACCTAGTTACCTGCAGGATCGCATCCTACCACACACATCCCTGCGACCTATCCGCTCACACAGAGAGGGGCTCCTCCTGGTGCCGTCTGCTGGTCAATGCCAGCGGGCGACACCTAGGAGTAGATCCTTCTCTGTGATGGGCCCAACCCTCTGGAATGACCTCCCCCCAGACATTCGAACTACCACCGACCTCCGTTCCTTCCGGCAAAAGTTAAAGACTCACCTATTTCAATCAGCTGGCCTGGCACTTTCTTAGTTTTACCTCCCGGGGATTTACTCATTTTAATTGGGTTTGGGGTTTTAATAAGCTTTTAATGTATTATATTTATTATTCTATGTACAGTCTTACAACCTCCTCCACCTACGTATTTAATTATTTAACTGTTTTTGTATGTATTTTATAACGTATTTTAGGGACTGTACACCGCCCCGAGTCCCTTTCGGGAGAGGGGGCGGTCTATAAATATGAATAATAAATAAATAAATAAATATCAGCAGCAGCGAGAGAACCGGTTCAGGGGTGTGTCAGGCCTGGGTCGCTGCCACTTCTGTGACCCAGGCCTGAATTCCACTACTGGTTCAGGTGAACACCTCAATGTAAGGAAATGTTGATGTCTGAAGAGGCACAATGTTGGCAGTGGCCAGGAGAGCCTTTTGCCAGTTCTGGTATGTTCATCAACAGCCAAGATTGATCTTAGTTAATCTAGACAGCTTAAAGATGTGACTCTTAGATCACTGGTGTCAAACTTGATCATGTCACATGAATATTGTGACTTTTTTTGCCTTTGCGGAGCTGGAGTGGGGGTGGCCTGTGCCTGACATATCCAGGCCATCAGTTTGACACCCATGACCATGGTTAAGGAGTTAGAGACTCTCAGTACATTATCAAACACAATTTTACATCAGTTGAATTGGTTATCAATTCAAATTGTTTATGTTAGTCTTAAATCTCTAAAGAGTTTAGAACCTATTACTTTAATAGCCACATTCATTTATATGATATTGCAAATACATTAATTTCTTTTTCAGGATCTGCTAATAAAATCTATTAACACAAAGAACAAAATTGTCTTGATCCAATATTTATGGAATTCAATTGCAGTTGATTTAACTCCTTATATAAGCAACTTTAAAAAGGTCTTCAACATTTCTTACTTCATTGCTGTCATTTCTTAAGGGTTTATATGTCATGTGTGAGTCATAGAATTTTTATCTCATAATTTCTGATATATCCAACATATCTTATCTCATTCTTCTTGCATGGACTTTAGTCCTTGGCTCAGAAATGTTAAAGTGATATTGTGAGAGCTTGGCTGTAAAACTGTCTTGAATAAATAAGATATAATACGAGTAGTTCTTCCCTTAATACTAACAGTAATAATCATGAAATTATACTGTCTAAGCAAAAGAAAAATTAACTAGGCCAGGCAATTAAAAACATAAGTTACTTATCTTTAAAACACAAAATGAACGTATGACTAGTTTCTTGTATTCCTTTTAAGAGGCACAGTTTGTACGAATAATATATGACCTAGATTGAATGTTTTGGCAAATTTTGTTCTTTTCTTTCTTCTCTTTTTTTTCTTTTTCTTTTTGGACCATATCATAGAGACACACTTCAAGGTGAAATGTACTTAAATGAAGAACCATTCAAAATAATATCCACAATTGTGTAATATTTTAGGAATAAAGTCAGTAAAATTGTTATTCATAGATATTATTCTGCTTAGATTTTCAAAGTAGATTTCTCTATGGCATTGTGTGACATATTTGGATAGGCCCTGGGCTCATTATTAATAAATCAAATTATATTTTGATTATGTCACACGAATTAATAAAACAGTGGCCTCATCCTATTTTTAAGAGTGAGCACCTTCATTGTTCTAAAGCTTACCACTGGAATTAGGGAGCCCCCCAAAAATGAGGAGCCTGTTAAATCTATGTAGTTAGATTGCACTCTCCCATCTTTTTATTATAGTATTAAAAAGTTTTAATTTGTTTTTAATTGTTTTAATTGATTTTAATGGTGAAAGGCTATAGCGTTATGGCAGTGATGGGTAAAGGAAAATATGGGAGGAGTTGGCCACTCTTGGGCAACACAGGACTGTTGCCTTGTGCCAGTTTAGTATTCCAGTTCCTTGGTCTCAACTCCAGTACCTTTTCAACAGACATTCAATGGCCCTGGCTTTCAGCTGCTGCTACTGAATTTTAGGTCATTTTGTAATAAGCCTCCTTTATTAGTGATTTAATGGAGTGGGTCAGCTTGTCCTGTATCACCAATTCTGGAATGTGATTGCTCTTTTGGAGATATGCCCAGCTGGTAACATTATGGCTGTTGTCATCCAGGAATCTCTTACAGCTTTCTGGAATGCTGCACCACAGGTCCCCAGATGTGAAATCCTGTTCATTAAGTTGGTTTCTAAAGATCAGTTGGAATTTTTGCTGTTGTACAATCCTCTCTGCTACATAACAACTTCTCTTTCTGAACTCCATTTCTCAGTTGGCAGTAAAGTTCCCCAAACTTGGTTCTGGGAGACTTTAATCTTCCTTCTCTGGGAATGGGGCCTGAAATGTTTTGAGAGTTCATGGCCACCATGATCACCATGGGCCTATCCCAGATCATCCAGAGCCCAACATGGGACAGGGAGCTCCCAGCAGATCTGTTGTTCCTTCCAGAGCAGTGGCTATGTGATCTGAAGGGGAGTGAGTTCTTGGTGTCTCTCTTGTCATGGTCATATCATGCCCTGATTTCCATGGGATTCTGTAATGCAAGTACCCACTGCATAGAGGCTAGATTCATTAGATAAATCCAGCCCTGGTGACTGATGGACCTGGATGGGTTTCAGAAGGAATTGGAGGTTGTTCTTGCTAATCTGCTGTATGGTTGTAATGGAACGTGTGGATAACCTTGGAGGATGAGGGAAGGGAAACATTCAGATAAGAAGAGGGGAAAGCCTCAAGAAAATCAAAAGTTGGAGGAAGAAAGTTAGGAAATATCCATCCTAATTGAATAGGCTGATAAATGTAATGGCAGAATGGTTGTCCCAAAGGTGATTTTTTTTTAAAGGCAACTTGGATTTTGTTTTTTCTCATCCAAGAAGCTTTTTCAGTTCTGACTGAATGGTGGAGGATAGAAGGACTTATATTCTTTGCAGTCATCTGTTCGTTAGCATACTTTCTGAGAGTCGTTGAGGCCACTTGGAAGTTTATCTGTACGATCAGGGTCACTTGAATAGTGCAAATGGGTGTGGAGCCTTCTTGGAACTCCTGAAAGGACTGTGTTGTAAACAGGAGATAGGTGATGTCGTATTCCTATCCCTTTATTGAGAGGCGGCTGTTCAGTCTTAATGTAGATGGCATCTTTGTCCTCCTCCTTCAAACTAAAGGTCCTCACTGTCCAGAATGTGGACATTACTGTCTTCAAAAGAGTGACTTTTGTCTTTGAAATGCAAATAGACTGCAGAATCTTGCTTTAATGGGTTTGTTCTCCTATGTTGTACCATTTGATTGTGAAGTGGTTTTTTGTTTCTCCAATGTACAGATCTACACACATCTCACTGCATATATCACATTGCTCAGTTTGTCTTTGGGTATTTTATCCGTCGGGTGGACAAGTCTCTGCCTTAGTGTAATTTTGGTTTTAAAGTGCATATATATATTCAGTTGATTGAAAATCCTCCTGAGCTTTTCTGATATTCCTGCAAAGTATGAAATGACAAAGTTGCTTCTGTTGTGAAGAAACTCCTACCTGGTCTTTTTTTGGATTTGATGAAGGCCCAGTTGAGATAGCCACAAGTTCTGAAGGTTTCCTTGACGTATTTTAGTTCTTTTTCTTTTCCATCTTTGCTGGTAGGCAATCTTTCAGCCCGATGGTGTAGGGTTTTGATCACTCCCATTTTGTGTTCCAGTGGGTGGTGAGAATCAAAATATAAATATTGATCTGCATGTGCAGGCTTTCTGTTAATTTCAGTAGTAAGGCTTCTATCTTCCTTAAGGTATACTACACAATCCAGAAAGGCCAGACTATTTTTCTTAATGTCTTTCTGAGTGAACTTAATCTGTCCACAGAGTTGATGTGTTTGATGAAGGCTTCCAATTCCTATGTTTTAATCTTGACCCAAGTATTGTTCCAGGCTCCACTTTTGGCTGTGACAGCCTCCTGCAGCCCTCTGCCAGCGAAAATGCAGCTCAGGGGGCCGCACGTGGCCCCTCGAGTTCCATTTTTGTTGGCAGATGGCTGCAGGAGGCCATCATAGCTGAAAACAGGACCCAGGGGACCACACACAACCCCCCCTGCTTCATTTTCACTGGCTGCAGAAGGCCATCACAGCCGAAAACAGAGCTCAGGTGCCCATTTTTTCTAGCAGAGTACTTGGGCCACCCCAGGCGCCCCAACACGTGTGATGTCAAGCTGGCCATGCCCCCCCCCAAGGTCAAACACAACACTGATGTGGCCTTCAGTGAAATTGAGTTGATACCCCTGTTCTATGTACATGAATGCTTTTATATTATAATACAGTGATGGCAAACCTTTTTTGGCTCACGTGCCAAAAGCAGGGAAGTGCAGGGGGGTCGTGCACGAGCGTGCCACTCATGTGCATGTTTCCCCCCTCTGCACGCATGCACGCGTGACAAGTGCTTCCCCTGTTCCTGAAATTCTGGCTTGCCCGTAGGGCTGGTTTTTCGTGCTCCAGAGGCTTCAGGGAAGCTCCTGAAGCCTCCAGAGGGTGAAAAATGGCTTCAAAAGAAGGCCGAAGTGAGCTGCCAGCACGCGCATGCCTCCATGACCTGACAAATGGCTCCGCATGCCATAGGTTCGGCATCATGGTTATAGAGGATTCTTTTACAAATTTTACTTAATTCACATAGAGATTTTTATGAAAAACATACATTTTAAGTAATTTTAGTTTAATTTAACTTCTTACTTCTTCATCCTTATTTCTTCAGTTCATTGGACATTATTCAACAATTTTCAAAAAGCTGTAAAAAAAAATTAAGATAGGTAATGAATTTCCTTGGATAATTTTTCTCCCAGAATAAAAGGGTTAAGACAAGAAAGATGAGTTCATCAGTGAATGTTCTCTTTAGATCTGCTTTTATCTCCTCTCCATTAGCAAATAGACATTAGCTGTTGTTGTTTTAATTTAGACGCTGCATGTTTGTATGGCAGCCAATCCGTTTCATTACACAATGTATATTATATTCTTCGATATTCCCTAGAATTCACTCTGTGTAGTCTGTAGAATGCTGTAGAATGCTTTTAGTTCAATGACGAGTTCTTTAAGCATTATTGATTTTGCCATTGCTTCAAATGTACGTTGCCCAGAGCTACAGCTACTTCTGTTCACTTGCTGCTCGGATCATATATTTGTGCTCTGTGTTCCTTTTGCTCAAATGCTCCAACATAATTGCTTTGGGTTTAATTTGTTCTGAAGATTATTGATCTTATTGAATGGAAAAGTACTAGAAAGGGCTTGAAAGTAGTTGTAACAACAATGTTATATTTATTTTATTTCAGCAAGTAAAATAAGACTGAGATATACGAATGAGCCTTTTCCTGTTTAAATATTTTAAATATATACTCATTTGTTTCAAATGCAAAGAATTGGTGTTTGTTTTTAGGCTTTCTTTTAAACAAAGTATTGATAATCACTACACTGTGTATGTTAAAAATAATATAGCTATACAATTTTTCCTGAGAGAGTTCATAAATTTGTACAATTAATATTTAGAAGTGAAATTTTGTGTTGATTATAAAATATTGTGTGAATAAATAGTTCCTGGAGGAGTACATCAATAATTTCTTTGAGCTAGTAGTCTTCCTCTGTGGCACATTACTGCAGGAGAGGTTTGAATACATTCTTGGACATCATCCAACTTATGCAAAGCTTCATCAAATATCACCCCTCTCCCCCAGAACAAGAGGGAATTAAGTATATACCCTAGAGTACCTTATAAAATCTTTTCAAATATTTAAGGTTTATTTTGAAAAATATAACTTAAAGACCATCTTCTTAGATTGGCACTGAAAGCTGAAAAAGAACTCATGTTGAATGAAGTGTAATTGACTTTTTACATTCACTCCAATATAATTGTCCGCCCTCAAAATTAGTAAAAAATTAAATATTGAAATGTGGACAAAGCAGTCCATTGTTAAGTACTGAATCTCTCCATAGATCATCATCTAAGCTTGAGGCCAAATGCACCAACAAAGAGTACATAGTTTGTGAAGATTATGCAGATCAAAAATGGGCGACTGACAGGAGTGCAGATCTAGGAATTGGCTCCTGAAATTAAAAGAAAAAATGTTACAGAAGGGCCTGTTGAGTAAAAAATTGGTACTACTTGGAAGGGAAGATCTAAATCACCAACATATAAATTATGAATATGATAATATCATTTGTGTTTTGATTCTTGCCATTTATTGTAGTACATGCAGATGATTGCACATATACTTTCACCAATGTGTTGTCAAGGTCCTTATAGCAATATACGCCAGGAAGCAAAAAAAATTAGTTTTGTTAATCAGGCATAATGCCAAAAAAAAAAGGATTAGATAATCCCTTGGAAACCAAATATGAAAATTCATTTATTAGAGAATATATTAAAATGGGGTCTGTGGGGACTGCTTGACTTTTTCCCTCACCTATTCTGTAACTGGTGGACAGAAGCCTTATTAAGAGATAGCATTAAAATACCCATCCATTCCTCTTCTGCCATGTTTGGATCAATTCCTTTTTCTTTTTCAGACCTGGAGAATACCATTGCATATCCTTCTGCAAACAGAAGTGCTCTGTGCACCTTACACAACCTCCAAAGTTAAATTTTGTGGTATTGAGAGCCCTCCCCTGACAGCACTATTGAATTTTGGTGACTCAGTTGCTAAAAAAGATGCCATATTGAGGTAGAAAAATAGCACACAACTACATAAGCCCCAAAGTAGACAACATAGTATTTTTTTTAAATGCTCAAAAAATTAGATCATTCCTGTCATGTTTGGATGAAATGAAATATCCCTATCTCTTGACCTTCCCCATTGCATCCCTCAGGCCACTTAAATAGTGCTAGGTGTAGCTCCTAGTCACCAAGAAGTAGCTCATTTATACAAAAAATGCAGGAAGAAAATACATGTTTTCGCTTATTTTTTCCTGCTGATAACTATAACTATATACTAGTCTAGGAAACTTGCCTAGAATTCTGCTTTTGGAAAACTAATTTGGAAACTCTGAATCTATATTTTATTTCTACAGTATTGCTTATTCTTTGTAGATGAACTAGTAATTAGTTTCTTGTTCACCAAATGGGATTACAGAGTGTGGAATATAGCCTTTGCTATAAATCTTTGCCCTAAAAAACGACCCACCATCAGGATTAAAATTACTATTCCTCTATAATTTTTTTCCCCATGTGAAAATAACTAAGCTGGTCTCCCAAGAGACATAGCCATTAACAAACTGCCTAAGGTAATAGGTATTCCTCATCAGCTTTACTCTTTGGGCCTAACTAAAATAGAGATACAGATGGAGAAATCCAGGGTCAAGCTAAAAATATGCAATGCCTTAATATAGCCATTTTATTTTGCTGTTGCTCAAGGGGGCATTTTCCTCACTTGCATTTTAAAAGTTGCATATTTCCGTTGATGACATAGTCACACAACTGTTCATTTATTGCCAAAGCCTGGAAAAATACTGTGTCTAGCTGTATTTCCTTCTCTTTCTCCCGGATATGTAGAAAATTAAAAGCAAGCTTGTTCCTAATAGAACAATGGCATTGAAATTATTTTTGCCTTGTAGTTAAAACAGGATTTGTACAGCCTTATTCTTTGGAATTGACTTTCTGCCCTCTCAGACTCAATATGATAACTCAAAGTGGCAGGCAGGTAATTTTTTAACTGTTTTTAAACTATTACATGTTTCTCCTTAATTTCTTCACATTATCTCTTTCAAATTTAAATGAACGTATTTCTGCAGTTAGGAATTGATCCTGTTTAGTTCTGAACTGTTTCAGCCCACTCTTTTAAGGGAAAGAATTACTGAGCAACTCTTCTCAGAATTAAAAGGCATCCAATTTTATGTTATCAATGCTACGTACCAGTTTATGCTCCCATGCAAGAACTAGGAAGTTAGAAAATGATTAGCCTTTACTCAATTTGAATCTTCCATGTATTTTCAATTCCCATAATTCCAAATTTGGGAAAGATGAACTGGACTAATAATGTCTAGTCAGGAATGTTTTTACATATTCGTTAAACTAGCAATGAGTAATGTGTTATGGGCAGAAGCCACACCTGAGTTTCTTAACCTATTAGTGGGTCACAAGTCTTCTGCTGATACAGTGATTTCCAGCCTCTTTTTTATATAGTTAAGAGGGAAGAGTAAGAGTAAGGATGGGAATGTTTCCTTTATAAAAACTCTTGTATTATCTTTCCTATCTTTAGTTCTGTCTTAGGTGGTTATTGAAAATCACCACGCCTAATTTTGGTGGTTAAAAATTTATGTCTATTGGGGAGCTCCACGTAGACTTGAGCTTGCTTATCCCATCATTAAATTATAGGCAGTTCATCTACAGCAGCGTTTCTCAAACTTGGTGACTTTAAGTCCTGTGGACTTCAACTCCCAGAATCCCCCAGCCAGCACAGCTGGCTGGGGGATTCTGGGAGTTGAAGTCCACAGGACTTAAAGTCACCAAGTTTGAGAAACACTGATCTACAGCATATGCATGCAGATCCCTGTTTTGTGGCATGTTTTAATGCAAGCAAAGAGCCTCTTTTTAAAATGGTAATGGTTGCCTTTCCTTGTCTGCGCAGGCAGAGACCATACTTCCATTAGGGCTGCCATCAAAGAAACAGTACACACATATATTGTACAGTCTGTCACCTGGCGGCCACAAAGTGACCCCACCTGCCTTGCAAAGGATACTTTAACATTTCAGGGATTAATGTTCCACTAACACATTTTTCAAAGCTCCTCTTTCAAATGTTCTTTAGAGTCTTGCTTACATGCATTCATTGTCATTCCATCACAAAAAGAATTAATGGGTTTAATCAGTAAAAAATGTGTTGCTTATATGCCTACATATAGGCAATACATCTATACAAATATATGTCATGCTGTTTACTTTCAAAGTAAGAGCAAAGTTATAAAGAGTGCAGAAATGAAGGGGGAGAAATAAGGTGACATAATAAAAGCATGTGATAAACAGAAAAAGAAACATAGCTAAATGTAGCTTATACAATAATCATTCACTATATTTCTTAATGGCTTACTATCTTTATTAATCATTCTTGCTTTTGTTACGTGCTTACTCTGCTTCATACAATACCTTTTGTTCTTTACAATTCTCACTTGCCTCTTTTCTGAGTGTCACATCAGCAACCTGTTGATCTTCCTCTTTCACTCCACCCATTCATTCCTTTATATATTTATTTTGTGATTCGATCCTCATTTGTTCTCCTATGACCAAGCCACCTCGCTGTATTTCTTTCACATTGGTCATTCATTTTTTAAAATCCAATCCAAATTCATCCAGGGTCTTTTCATTCCTGTCCATATCTTTTCTTCCTTTAAGATACACATTTCCTAATTACCCTATATTCCTGCTGCATCCAGATTATTTTTATTCTTTTGCTAACATACCCAACTTTAACTTATGTAAAACAAACTGGGAAGACTCTCTGGAGGTCAGACAGCATATACATTTAATAAATTATTATGGATGGTTGCACAGAGGTTTAGACTGAATTTGGCACTTTTGTCCACCTATTGAGTCCTTCCCAAGAAAGGGGAAGGACTCATCTGGAATAGACAGATGGTGCTGTTTAAAGATATTAAAGGTATCGTCACAAGATGTAAGCTGTTCCAAGCAAAGTTACCTTTTGCAATTGACTGGTGGTGATTTTGTCAATGCTGATGGTGTTCAAGATGCTCAGTTGTTTTGGAATTGCACCCAAGGCATTTATTACTATCTGTACTATCTTTGTTTTTGTTTGCCACAATCATTCTACTTCTTTGTTTGGTCTTTGTTATTCTCAGCAGAGAAGAGACAAACCTTCTCTGTCATTGTCCCACTTCTCTGGAACAGCATATCTCTAGAACAGGGGTGTCAAACTCAAGGTCCGGAGGCTGGATTCGGCTGCGGGGTGATTAGATCTGGCCCGCGGGGCGCCTTGGAAACATCAAAGGATTGGCCCACTGTGCCTCTGCCAGAGAAAAGGCAGCTTGGGTGGGCTGCATGCGGCCCTCTTGAGCTTTGTTTTTGCTGGCAGAGGGATGCAGGAGGCAGCCAAAAATGGATCTTGCAAGGGCCACGGGCAGCACTCCCAAGCTCCATTTTTGCTGGCAGAGGGTTGCAGGAGGCCATCACAGCCAAAATAGAGCTTGGGAGCCCATTTTGCTGGCAGAGCGCTCGGGCCACCACAGGCATCCCCAATATGAGTGACGTCGAGTTGGCCACCCTGGCCACGCCCTCCCTAGCCCCCCAAGGTCAAACACAATCTTAATGCGGCCTCACTGAAATCGATACCCCTGCTCTAGAACATCCCCAATTCTGATATAATTTCAGAATGGCATTACAACTTGGCTCTTTGAGAGGACCTTCTAAAGATATGGACTGGTCAATCCTGAAGAATGCTGGTAGCAATGGTTGTAGGTTTGTTATATCTTTGTTATAATTTGTAATGTTTCATTCTATTTGTTATTGTCATTTTAAAAAATCTTTATAGTAGATATGGAATTACAAGTTATTCAGAGTATTTTTAATTGGAGCAGCATATATTATTAAATAATAAAGAATCATGAATCTGGATTCCTACTTTCATATGCACTTACAGTTTAGATGACATCAGAATATTTTTCTTAAAAATATTTGTCCTTCAGATTTTAGTAAGATTTCCACAAAAAAGACTTGAAGATAAACAGTTTGATATATAGGTTACATTTTTAAAAGTGGAGATATAAATTGTTCGTTCCCTTTTGCAGCACGTGTTTTAAAAGCAAAATTACGGAAACCCACCTCTTCACTAAGTTTACTGTCACTGTTCTTTGGCAAGCAGTTCTGATGATTCACAAATGAAGGAATTACTTGTTGATTTTCTGTGAGCTTTTTAAGATATCGTAATAAATATCTGTCCTGAAATCTAAGCAAAGGTTCATTTTCCCAAAAATCTTTTTGTTTAGATTATATAGTATTAAAAATGTAATAGAAGGAGTACACACACAGTATTCAGACTAGATTGATCCTACTGCCCTTTAAGTGTTTAACATGGCATTGCATATAAATAGAATCTGTATCCTTGCTATTCTGCCATAAATAGCACTAAACAGATTAAAGACAAATAAAACAGTTGAAAGTTTGGAATTGATTTGCATTTTGGAGTCAGGAGATTATTAGTGGGCTTTTTTAATTATTGAAGAGTTTTTAAAAGATTTTTGAATTTGCTTTTTAGAATATAGATCTAGATTAATCAGATTAAAGATGTGACATATTGGTAACATGGCTGAACTTGAGATATTACATAAGTGACTACATTTTGCATACAGTCTTAAGTCTTTAGGCATAAGGTTAGCAGAATTGCTACTATGTGTGTGTGTGTGTGTTGTATTTGTGCTGATAAATAAATAAAGGGAGACTAGTATAGATCCATTTCAAGCTATTTAGCTCTCATCAGCTAGCCATACCCTTACTGGGATTCGAACGGGATCCATCCTTACTGGGATCCATTGAAATGGATCTATACTAGTCTCCCTTTATTTATTTATCAGCACAAATATAACACAAATATAAAAAGGCAACATTAAAAATAAAAATATGGTTTTCTGCCTGGATGGTCTTCTGTTATGAGCCGAATGACAGAAAGAGGGAGTAGTGAGCTCCCTCCCATATTTGGGCATACCAGGGGTTGTAACACAAATACACACATGTATGTATGTATGTATGTATGTATGTATGTATGTATGTATGTATGTATTGGCAATTTAAGAAGATTTAGATCGTCCAGTATTCTGTTCTCACAGTCATGTACTTATGGGGAACTCACAATCACAATTTGAATCCATCACTTATGGCTCCAGTAACTGATATTCAGTATTTGACTATCTAGCTTGGGAAGTGTTATGGTTATCCATCGTGATTAGTAACTATAGAAAAAAATATAAATTATTTTAAATTTACAGTAGCTATACCAAATTGTTTTAATTTCTCTATTACTAGGCTAGTGTTCGTTGCAGTGAAAGTATCATCAATGTTAAAATAAGACTTTTTAGCATATTTATTGTAAAGAAAATTTTGTATACAAACATAGGAGGAATGAGAGGAATTATAAATCAACTGTCCTAGCCTGATGTCTTCCAATTGTTTGGAACTGTAATTGCATACCATCTTTAGTGGGAATTTCAGGAGTTGTCATCCAACATGTTAACAGATACTATACATTCACCATATCCTGTGTTACTTTAATTTTGGGATATGGCTGAGAATCACACCATCTATTACTTAAATGATTGCTATGATACTACTTGAAATTCAGTTATTGTTAATTGAAGATATGCTGTACTGGAAGTATCTTTCTATCATGTACTAAGTTTCCAACAGTAATTCTTCTCTGAAGAATATCACATGCCATGTCTTCATTTCCCTAGGAATATATTGATGCTCATCCTGAAACTATAATTCTGGATCCTCTTCCTGCTATCAGGACGTTACTGGACCGATCAAAGTCTTATGAACTTATTAGACAGATAGAACTGTATATGAAAGGTAAGCCTCTAACCTTTTTATTGGGAGACTAAAAGCTAGTGGTGGGTTGGTAAAACATGTACTTTACATTTGTGTTTGCATATGGAGAAATACATTCCTACTAAAAGGAAATTGTTTATATCTGCAAGAAATGCCACAATTGCTAGGACTATAAAATAGATAAAGCATATCCAGTAGTAGATTTTTTTTGCATACATACGTGCATACGTGCATGCATGCATACCAGAAAAAAACTTAGTATAATAAGATATAAAGATAAAGAATAACATAGATAATAACATAAAATAAACTCCATCTAAAATGGCATCGCTGCTCAACACTGTCCAAATATAAAGTAAGATATTTGGACTGGACAAACATGGCACCCTTGCTATCAACAGAGGTATAAAACTGAAAACTGAAGGAATCAAAATGTTCCATGGAAATAACATCAAGAGTCTGAATGAAGAAGATAATTACAAATACTCGAGTCTCTTTCAGGTTGGCAACAAAGTCAAGAAGAACAGTAGTAGTTAATACAACAGAAGAGTGAAGATCTTAAAGTCCAAAGTCAGTGGCCAAAATGTCATTCAATTCCAGTCATTAGATAACAGCTGGAAAGTGGACTGGACTCGAGCAGAACTAAAAGCTCTGGATAACAAGACCAGAAAAATAATGACAATGAATCATGCCTTTCATCCATGCAGAGATGTTGACAGAGACTATTTACCAAGAAGCATAGGCGAATATGGAGTGTTGCAAATACATCCATCAGTTGAAGAAGAAAAAGGGTTAGAAAAAGAATATCTGAAGAAGATACTGAAGAAAACATCCTGAAGCCAGTATACCAGAAGGGGTTACTGAGTAGTGGGAAGACCAAATCAGCCTACAAGAAATAGCCAAACAGCGACTAGAAATAGCACTTACTTATATACCACTTCATAGTGCTTTACAGCCCCCTCTATCCGGTTTACAAAGTCAGCCAATTGTCCCCAACAATTTGGCCCCTAATTTTATTGACCTCAGAAGGATGGAAGGCTCAATCAACCTTGAGCCGCTCAGGATCAAAGGAATGGAACACCTGGCAATGTGAGCAGAGTTAGCCTGCAGTACTGCATTCTAACCACTTTGCCACCACTGCTCTTACAGAATAGGAAAGTTTCATGGCAACAAAAATTATTACATGACTAGTACATAAAAAACTAGCAGATAAAGCAGATAACAAGACCTGGCAATGGCTAAGAGCGGGAAAGTTTAAGAAAGAGACAGGCTAATTCTGGATGCGTGAGACCAAGCCTTAAGAATAAATGAGTATGAAGCTAGAATTGAGAAAACAGAAACGGTTGACCACCTGGTTAACTGCTGGAAGAAAATCACATAGATTACAAATAGTAGCATAACAAAGTAGCAACAACTGATGAGACCCCAAAATAGCCACAGACAAGTGTCTGTCATATAACACTCCAGACTTTTTTAACGAGAAAGACAGGATATGGATAGTGGACATTGCAATACTTAGAGACAGCAGAAAAAAATATAGAACTGGACAAAATCACAAAATATAAAGGCCTGCAAATAGAAGTAGAACAATTATGGCAAAAGAAAGTAAAGATAGCACCTATAATAATAGGTGCCTTGGGTGCAATTCCAAAGCAACTGGAGCACCCTCTGAACACAATCAGCATTGACAAAATCACCATCAGTCAATTGCAAAAGGTAGTTTTATTTGGAACCAGTTATATCCTGTGATGATAATTGTAGTATTATTAAATAAGATCTGCCTATCCAAGCAGCACGGTGGCCTAGTGGTGACTGTGAGTTCAATCCTAGGTAGTAGCAGATGTTTCTCCCTCTGAGTGCAGAGAGAAAATAGCTGCTATGAGCGCCACATAGGCAGCAGGAAGGGCATCCGGCCAGTAAATGCTCAGCTCCATTCAGTTGTCCTGACTCCACCCTGATGCAAGGGGTTACGGAATCATGTACACACACGCACACACACACACACCTACCTATCCCAGGGCCTCGGGAAAGATTCAATTAGTAGACAAAAATGCCAAATCCAATCTAAATATCTGGCTGAATGTGCGACCAAGAGGATTATTTGTTCAAAGTTGTAAGGTCAGATACAGTAAAATATCCAATAGTAGAACTATTCTGTATATACATACACATAAACACACACACAGATAACAGAAAAATAATTATTACGAAATAAAGATGAATGCTAAAAGTAGTATTATAAAACCCCTTGGTCTGTTGGGTCTACAATTCTCAGAGTACCTTTTCAGCATGGTCTTAGACAGCCCTAATATAGTAGATATTTTTAAAAATTGAAAACTTCTATGATTAAATATATAATTAATTTATTTAATGAATTAATCTTGCATATTTATTTTATGGGTAAATTTACTCAGCTAATTTCAGAAGTATGCTCACAATGTTAATAATTAGAATTAGTTTTTAATTTCTTTAAAAAGAATTAAAGAACAGGTATGCTGGCAGTCTGGTGTTCTGTCCATTCACAAACCAGAGGATGAATGACTAAGATAGCAGTGCTTTTGAAATGAAGGGAAAGCAGTACAATGAGTTTATTTTAAAATTTTAAAGTCTTCTAAGATGAGTTTAATAAGAACAGACCGCTGCATCAGATTCCTGTCTATTTCATTACTAGAAGTCAACAGAACAATCTACATCAATTTTCATATGTGTTCAGTTTCAAGATGTTATCATTCTGTTTTCATTTTAAGAAATAATTTAAAAAATATGCTTTTGCATACATTTTCCAATCTATGTATTTATTACTGAAAATATGTGTACTACTATGTATTTTTTAATGCTAAACTATATTGAAAAATGCCATCTCAAATACACTCTGTCCTCTAGTGTTAGAATGAGGAACATGTGACCCTCATGATGTTACTGCACTACAACGCAGTATTTCTTACGGTACATAAGTGATCACTATACTGGCTGGGGCTGATGAAAATTGTAATTCGGTAATCCTTGGAGAAATAATTTTCCCTTGTATCCTCTACTGCAATTTTGGTTTTCCCAGAACCTAGGTTCTTTGGATATAATGAAATAATGCTCTAGAAAACTTGTGAATTCCTGAAAGTGTTATGTCTATATTTCATTTAAAATTTAAACTGCAGATAATAGGTGATCTGTGAAGAAGATGAGTAAATTAATCCCTTGAAGTCAATTTAGGACAGCAGTCCCAAGCCTTTTAATAATATAATAAATTGAATTTATTAGCCGCTCCCTTTCCAAGTAGGACTCGGGGCGGCGTACAATGGAGCATATAAAACATGGAAGAAATATAAAACACATAGACATACATACATACAAAACACGCATACACATACATGGACACGGACACGGAGGAGGTAACCAATTACATCATATAGACAATTAAAATCAGCATTAAAATACCCCAATTGTAAGAACCCAATATGCATTTAAAATTTAACGTTTAAAAGACAATTTAAAAAACAGTTAGGAGGAATAAGAAAATTAGGATTGAGCCAGGCCAGATAATTGAAAGAGGTGGGTCTTCAGCTGTACACGGAAGGAGCGGAGATCGGAAGTAATCCTGATGTCACGGGGGAGGTCATTCCACAGGGCTGGGCCCATCACAGAGAAGGCTCTGCCCCTGGGTGTCGCCCCCCGACACTGTTTGGCGGACGGCACCCGGAGAAGTCCCTCTCTGTGTGAGCGAATTGGTCGTAGGGATGTGTGGGGCAGGATGCGATCCTGCATGTAACTAGGCCCTATGCCATGAAGCGCTTTAAAGATCATAATCAAAACCTTGAAACGCACTCGGTAGACCACAGGAAGCCAGTGCAGCTCGCGCAGGAGAGGTGTTACAGGGGAGTATCTAGTCCTCCCCATAATCACCCGTGCGGCCGCGTTCTGGACCAACTGTAGTCTCCGAGTGCATCTCAAGGGAAGCCCCATGTAGAGAGCATTGCAGTAATCCAGGCGAGACGTCACTAGCGCATGGGTGACTGTGCGTAGGGCATCCCGGTCCAATAAGGGGCGCAATTGGCGCATCAGGCGAACCTGGTGGAACGCCCCCCTTGCCACGGCTGTTACATGGTCATCCATGGACAGCCGGGCATCTAGGAGGACGCCCAAATTGCGCACCTGTTCCATGGGGGCTAGTTGGACGGCCCCAATGGCCAGAGATGGAAACACCTGGTTGAACCGGGAGGCCGGAAGCCACAGCCACTCCGTCTTGGAAGGGTTGAGTTTTAGTCGGTTGCCATCCATCCAGACCCGTACGGCCTCCAGACACCGGGACATCATTTCGACGGCCTCATTGGGGTGGTTCGGGGTGGAGATGTATAGCTGAGTGTCATCAGCATACAGATGATATCCCACCCCAAAACCACGGATGATCTCGCCCAGCGGTTTCATATATGTGTTGAACAGGAGAGGCGAGAGCACCGATCCCTGTGGCACTCCACATGTGAGTGGCCTCCGGGTCGAACTCTGCTCCCCTGCCAACACACGTTGCGTCCGATCAGAGAGGTAGGAGCCAAACCACCGTAAAACGGTGCCCCTGACTCCCAGTCCCTCTAGCCGGTGCAACAGGATACCATGGTCGATGGTATCGAACGCCGCCGAGAGATCTAATAGGACCAGGATAGAGGAACAGCCCCTATCTCTGGCCCTCCAGAGATCATCCACCAATGCGACCAAGGCCGTCTCCGTGCTGTGCCCGGGTCGGAAGCCGGACTGGCGCGGGTCTAGATAATCATTTTCCTCCAGGTGACGAGGGAACTGCTGTACCACCACACTCTCTACAACCTTCGCTAAAAAAGGAAGGTTGGAGACTGGACGATAATTGACTAGGTCCGTTGGGTCCAGGGAAGGCTTCTTGAGCAGGGGCCTCACCACCGCCTCTTTCAAGGCGGCCGGTAGAGACCCCTCACCCAACGAGGCGTTCACCAGGCCCAGGAGCCAGTCACGCGTAACCTCCCAGGATGCCAGTACAAGCCAGGAGGGACACGGGTCCAATAAACATGTGGTGGGTCGCAGACGTCCTCGCAACCTGTCCAAATCCTCGATGGCAACCGAGTCGAACTCCTCCCAAAGCGGTCCCACAAGACTCGCCACGGGCGTCTCTACTGGACCACTGAGAGGGGCCCATCCCGTCCGGATCTGAGCGACTTTGTCCTGTAGATATTTTGGCACCAGGAATCGGTTTCATGGAAGACAATATTTCATTGGACCAGGGCTGCAACCCAGTTTCTAACAGGCCACGGACTGGTATTGATCCATGGCCCAACGGGGGATGACCCCTGGCTGAGGGTATTGTCTCCTGGTCCTAAGTGATTTTACTTAGTCACTTTATTAAATCTCTGGAGCATATGCAGAGTTTAATGGATTCAATCAGTTGATGATAGTGTATCATTTTGTCTGTTGTCTCTCTTTATTTTTTAAACTATTTTCTGAGACTTTTAGTGTGTAATATGCATACAGTGTGTAAATATGAGCTTTTCTTAACTTTTTATCATAATTTTTTTTAATGTAAGCTGCTCTCTCTTTAATTTTGTATTTTATGACATATGCTCTTTTTTACTTGCTAATCACTGGCTTTCTGAAATAGCCTTTAAAAAGTTTCACACTATCTTCCCTATGTCTCTTTCTTAACTATATTGGAAACATTGAGTATTATCAGCTAGCTCCTATTACTATATATTTCCCCAACTATCAATCTGTTTGTATTTTTTCCAAGCAATTTGTTGTTATCAAAGTCAGAATAAATGTTTGTAGAAAATATGTATTTTTACATAGTTATTGCTTTGCAGGGGAATTTGTGATAAGATGAGTATGGAAAGCACATGGATGTACATTAAAATATATTTTTCTCCTCAAATTTATAATTGGTGTTTTGCAAATATATGCAAACATCTTTTGTTGCTTAAAATATGTAACAGATAACGGGGGGGGGGGGGGACTTAAAAATGTTTGTATTTTATGAAAGCGGAGTATGTTGAAATATATGCCACAGTCAAAATACTTCTGATTATGTTGAAGATTATATTCTTTGGAATGTGGCTACTGTAGAAACAAGCTGTCACAAGAATTCTTTTCCACCTGCCAAAACACAATCTTAAAAATTGTACTGCATGATTAAAGAGCTAAAGCCTCTAACTGCAGGGTATTATTGGGTTCTTTTATATCATAATCTCTGGTTCAATTCAACATTTTTTCCTGCTATTTCAAAAGCACATGCACACACATCCCTCTGCCAAGTAATGATTAAATGCATCCACCAAAAGGTAATTAACTTGTAACAGCTGTATGCAAAGTTAGCATTAGATGTTTTAAGTCTCGACATTGCTAATTTTTGTGGTATGATAGCTGCTTATGGTAGGTTGTTGTCATTGAGTAATTCATGCACATAATACCTAAACTAATCTAAGGCAACAGAAAGCTCTTCAGTCAAGTTATCCAGCCTTACAGAACTGGAAATGACAAATCATTGCTCAAAGACAGAAAAAGAAATAAGAAAATATGATTGGTTGAAATCATGGGTAGACCCCCTTTTGGTAATTGTGGACCATATGTAATGTCCTCAGGAGACAGACAGACCGAGGAAAAGTAGCAATGAAAAGTAGGTGAGTAAGTATGGGAGTCTCAGGAGGGGGTTGATGTGTAAGCTTCAAGTTCTAACTTGTTCAGATCTGTTTTTGGTTTTCCACCATCTTATCTCTAAGGAAGATACTTTCAGTTCCTTCATTGTCTAGGTCTTTGATAAACCAAGGAGCCACTTGCAGGAATACTCTCTTGGCAAGAGCAGATTTTACAAAAGCAATCTTTTCTCTCTCTCTAGCCATCTCTGAATTCCAGAAATGACCTTGGCATGAGACGTACTGTACACCAAATTCTCAAGCATTCGCTAGAACAGGGGTCCTCAACTCCTGGGCTGTGGCCTACTACTGGGCCTTGGCCCATTCGGAATCATGTCACAGACGCAGCAGCAGGTGAGCGCACGCATGTGCGCTGCTCCACTTGCGAAAACAGTGGGTGAGTGCACACCCAGTTCTATTTATGTGAGAGGCAGGTGCGTATGCCTGCCATTCATGCAAATGGACCTGTGCACACGTAGCCATTTCCTCTTTCCCCCCTGCTGGTCCGCAAAGCCAGAAATGTTGGGGAATGCTGCTCTAGAAACTCTCTGGAACTACGTGACTGATCATTTTAAAGGGTCCACACAAAGGTCCAGGGTGTCTATGATCCAGTGTCTGATAAGGAAATGGTTTGACTTATGACAAAGAACAAATGTCAGTGTCTGCAGATCCTGTCTCATCTGCTCTGAAATAAAGATCTGTCCCAGTCACCTGTGTTGGCATTACAATTATTTGTCATAAACGCCAACATTAATATATCATGAATTTTATCTGTGACCTTTTACATTCAAATGTTTCTGAGCTATACTCTTCTTTGTCCATTTGTAAAGTATAAAATTAGAATTAGCTTGACTATTCAGTTATCCAGCCTTACAGAACTGGAAATGACAAATCACCGCCCCGAGTCCCTATGGGGAGAGGGGGCGGTCTATAAATTTAATAAAACCTAAAACCTAAACCTATTCAAAGGCCAGCATCAGATTTCCAGAGACCAACTCCCCAGTGTTGAAGTACTCTGTCCTCTTGCTTTGATAACCATTTTTAAAATAAATCTATTGTAAATGTGTGTTACTTACAAGTTTGTATATGTTTGCTATATTATCCTAGTTCCTACATCTTACTACTTTTCCTTTTCCACCTTGTGTGCACCATTAATAAGGGCTTCTTATTTGAATGTTAAATTTGAAAATCTATTAACAAAGAATTCTTTAATCCAGTCTTTTCATACTGGCTAAGAATTATTGAAATCTTACTATTCAGCATTTATGAAAAGGCTTGTCTGGCTGTCTAGAGTTCAGCCTGATTAGATCTGGAATTAACTCTTAATCTCAGTTTATGATGTGGCACTATTCTTTCAATCTTTATCACATAATTTATCCAGTCATTATCTTTTCCTAAGAAGAAATTACACTTTTGTTATACACTTTAAATGGGAGCAACTATTTTATGGTTATCTCTTTACTAACATAGTGTTGAAATGACAGGGCCTAGTTCAGTAATGTTTACATTTCCTATTCTTCCACACTGATTTGGTTAGGAGTCTATGTTTCAGAAGACTGTTATAATGCTAAACACAGGATGACAAATTTATGTTTACACATTACCTTCAAAGATACTTAACGGTGGGAAGAACATTTGTAGAAATTTTGTAAATATCTATACAAGTGTTCCTTACAATGCAATAGCTGCTGTTAGTTGCTTATTTTGTAGTTAATGCCAGTTTGCTTCCATGTACTGCACAGCTAAATGCCAGAAGATCATAGGATTTGCATTCAGTTGTATCCTGTTCTTCTGTTGATGAGTTGTTTCTTTGATCAGGTTATGAATTGAGTACATTCTTAGATAATCCTGCCATTGGTTTGAGTTGTGATTAGATGGTATTCTGATGTTAGGATGAAAAGAAAAAACAGGCTGAATGGAATTATCAGAATGCTATATTTTACCTATAACTGTTTCATCAACATTTTAAAGTTTTTGAAAATCTCCGAGAAAGGATTACTGCTTTGTGATGCAGAGGAATAATATAGAAAATAATGGTTGTCTCTGCAATTAATACCTACTTGGTATATTTCCCTTATTTATACACACACTCTTAAATCATTTAAATATATTGTAATACAAACATTTTTTTAAAAAAAAAGCATCATTATTTTTTTAAAAAACCCTCCCTAATTATATTAATGTTGGTCCCATTCTTTTCCTGCTGTGATGAACACATTAATGAATTTGTACACTTTAAGTCAGGGGTGTCCAAACTTGGGAACTTTAAGACTTGTGGACTTCAACTCCCAGAATTCCCCAGCCGGCTGGCTGGGGAATTCTGGGAGTTGAAGTCCACAAGTCTTAAAGTTCCCAAGTTTGGACACCCCTGCTTTAAGTTAAATTAGCTTTTATCTTAATACAGGTAGACCTAGACATACAACAGTTCATTTAATGACTGTTCAAAGTTACAACAGCATTGAAAAAAGTGACTTATGACCATTTTTCACATTTACTACCATTGCAGCATCTCCATGCTCACTTGATCAAAATTCAGAGCTTGGCAACTGATTCATATTTATGTCAGTTACAGTATCCCAGCGTCCCCACCTTTTGTAATCTTCTGACAAGTTATGTCAATAGGAAAAATGGATTCATTTAACTACTATATTACTAACTTAATAACTGCAGCTGCTCCCTTAACAACTGTGGCAAGAAAAGTCAAAAAATGGGGCAAAACTCACTTAACAAATGTCTCACTTAGCAGCAGAAATTTTGGGCTCAATTGTAGTTGCAAGTCTCTTATTTCCCCACCAGGTTTTTCAGTTCATGTCATGTTAAAGATACCATCAAATATCGTACCTCTTGATGACTACACAAATGCCTTTATATATTTTATCTCAGCAACAGCGGTTTGCATTTGCCTTCCTCTGAGACATTTCTTCATCTTCCCGCTGTATCCTATAATCCTTTGCATTTCCTGGTGTTCTAAGTATACAAGTAATAACTGGGTCTGACCCTTCTTAGCTATTTTGAGATCAGCCAAATTCAGAGAAGTGCTGCCACCTGCTGCGGCTGACCGAGATTTATTTTTTTTAAACTACTTTTATTCCTTGTTAGCAAGTTCTGATTGCCTATAAATAAGCTATAAATGCAGTTGTTTTCTGAGCCGGGACTCCGGTTTGAACCTTAAGTACTAGTGACTACAATCCAAAAAGTAGATGTTATTACAGGAAAAATTGATTTCACTTATTTTAACTTAATTATGATGTACAATAATTAATCCCACACATATTCAACATTAATTTCTATCATACTAAAAGTTATGATGTGGGGACAACCTTCGGAAGGGACCTGCAGGCCACATGTCAGTATTCGGGCAGTTGTGTTGAAACCTGGACTTTAAATTTTGCAGCTTTGATAAGAATTATTCCCATAAGAATAATAGAACTGAAAGTAAATTGTGTCACAGGAATATTTTGAGAAATATTGTTCCATGTAGAGAAACATTTTATCCTTGGGTTACAGTTTCCAATGCCACATTTTCTAATAAATATTCAGTGTGATTTTGGAAAAACTCACACATAATATTAACCATTTGATGATGATGCACTTTGAAGCTAAGGGCCAAGTATTCTCTTGAAATGTTTATTGTGATCTGTCTATGTTTCAGATTGGAATAAGATACCTATAACATTGGAATGCAGGACATTGCTGTATATAGTTGCATTTTCCTTGAGCTACTATGGCACTAGAGGCATTTTTAGAGAAAGAGTAGGAGAAATCGCTGAAATACTATTTTGCTTTATGGGCCATTCCTGCCACCAATGCTTTTCCACTAAAATGGGTTCCTGCTGTTGATTGCAGATTAAATGCTTTTCTAAGCTCTTGACTAATAGGAGAAAGAGCTGGTAAGTAGGAGGCGCTTGGAGGGACAGCTATGTCCCAGAAAAAGATCAGGGGACATTGCAGCATGACCTTGAAAATGCGCATGGAGGAGAAGTGAGGGAGATGGACTACAGAGGAGAGATATGATGGAAGTGGGATGTAAAAGCAAACAGGTCAGAGAATGGTCCAGGGGGATTATGTGTACTTTTCCTATTTGCCACAAAGAAAAGAAGCATGTCATGGTTGTGTAATGCATGGAAGGAGAGAACCAGTTTGGTATCGTGATTAAGGCATCAAGCTGAGCGAGCAGGAGTCTCCAAGTTGTAGTCCTACCTTAGGCAGAAAGCCACTGGATGACTGGGCCAGTCACTCTCAGCCCAAGCAAGGAGACATTGGCAAACCACTTCCAAAAAACCTTTAAAGGCACTCTTTCACCTCCTCCCCAAAACAGCATGGAAATCAGAGGAAAACACTTGAATTTGGATAATCCCATTAATATGGAAGAATGAACATTTATTTATTTATTTATTTTATTATTCATATTTATAGACCGCCCCCTCTCCCGAAAGGGACTCGGGGCGGTGTACAGTCACTAAAATACGTTATAAAATACATACAAAACAGTTAAATAATTAAATACGTAGGTGGAGGAGGTTGCAAGACTGTACATAGAATAATAAATATTAAATATAGTATATAGTGTATTAAAAACTTTTTAAAACCCCAAACCCAATTAAAATGAATAAATCCCCGGGAGGTAGAACTAAGAAAGTGCCAGGCCAGCTGATTGAAATAGGTGAGTCTTTAACTTTTGCCGGAAGGAACGGAGGTCGGTGGTAGTTCGAATGTCAGGGGGGAGGTCATTCCAGAGGGTTGGGCCCATCACAGAGAAGGATCTACTCCTAGGTGTCGCCCGCTGGCATTGACTAGCAGACGGCACCAGGAGGAGCCCCTCTCTGTGTGAGCGGATAGGTCGCAGGGACGTGTGTGGTAGGATGCGATCCTGCAGGTAACTAGGTCCACTGCCATGGAGCGCTTTAAAGATGATGATCAATACCTTGAAACGCACCCGAAAGGCCACAGGTAGCCAGTGCAGCTCGCGCAGGAGAGGTGTTACGTGGGAGTAACGTGTACTTCCCATAATAACCCGCGCGGCTGCGTTCTGAACTAGCTGCAGTCTCCGGACGCGTCCCAAGGGAAGCCCCATGTAGAGAGCATTGCAGTAGTCCAGGCGAGACGTCACCAGCGCATGAGTGACCGTGCGCAGGGCACTCCGGTCCAGTAGGGGGCGCAATTGGTGCACCAGGCGAACCTGGTGGAACGCCCCCCTTGCCACGGCTGCCACATGGTCCTCCATTGACAGCCGGGCATCAAGGAGGACGCCCAAATTGCGCGCCCGCTCCACAGGGGACAATTGTTCGCCCCCTATGGCCAGCGATGGAGTCAGCTGGCTGAACCGAGGCGCCGGTAACCACAGCCACTCGGTCTTGGAGGGGTTGAGTTTAAGTCTGTTGTCCCCCATCCAGACCCCGACGGCTTCCAAACACCGGGACATCACTTCGACAGCCTCGTTGGGGTGGTTTGGGGTTGAAATATACAGCTGAGTATCATCAGCGTAAAGATGGTACTCAACCCCAAAACCACGGATGATCTCACCCAGCGGCTTCACATATGCGTTGAACAGGAGAGGCGAGAGGACCGACCCCTGTGGCACCCCACAAGTGAGTGGCCTCAGGGACGATCTCTGCCCCCCTGTCAACACACATTGCTTCCGGTCGGAGAGGTAGGAGCCGAACCACCGCAAAACGGTGCCTCCGACTCCCATCCCCTCCAACCGGCGCAATAGGATACCATGGTCGATGGTATCAAAAGCCGCCGAGAGGTCTAATAGGACCAGGATAGAGGAGCAACCCCTATCTCTGGCCCTCCAGAGATCATCGACCAACGCGACCAAGGCTGTCTCAGTGCTGTGCCCGGGTCGGAAGCCGGACTGGCGTGGGTCTAGATAGTCGGATTCGTCTAGGTGTCGCGGGAGCTGCTGCGCCACCACATTCTCGACAACCTTCGCCAGAAAGGGGAGGTTGGAGACTGGACGATAGTTAGCTAGCTCCATTGGGTCGAGCGCAGGCCTCTTGAGCAAGGGTCTCACCACCGCCTCTTTCAAGGCGGTTGGTAAGTATCCCTCACTCAGTGAGGCGCTCACCAGGCCCAGGAGCCAGCCTCGTGTCACCTCCCAGGCTGCCAGTACCAGCCAGGAGGGGCACGGGTCCGTTAAACAAGTGGTGGGTCGCAGCCGTCCACGCAGCCTGTCCAAATCCTCGGGGGCAACAGAGTCAAACTCCTCCCAGAATGGTCCCTCAAGACTCGCTGTTGGCGGCTCGTCTGGTCCACTGACGGAGGTCCACCCGCTCCGGATCTGATCGATTTTGTCCTGAAGATATTCCCCAAACTCCTCTGCTCTACCCTGTAAGGGTGTCTCCCGCGCCCCCTGCGATAAGAGGGAGCGAGTCACCCTAAACAGGGCGGCAGGGCGGTTATCCGCGGACGCAATAAGAGCAGCACAATGTCTACGTTTGGCCGCTCTTATTGCCACAAGGTAAGTCCGCAAATAGGCTCTTACCTGTGTTCGGTCAGATTCGGAGCGCGAGGATCTCCACCTGCTCTCTAGACGTCTCCTGTGGCGCTTCATCACCCTGAGCTCCTCAGTGAACCAAGGAGCCCGGGTGGGTCGATGCCGCAGGAGAGGTCGCAACGGCGCAACCCGGTCCAAGGCCCCAGTCGTCGCCCTATTCCAGGCAGTCACTAGGTCCTCGGAACGGGAGCGGGACAAGGCTACAGGTATTGGCCCAAGCTCCGTCAGGAATCTATCAGATTCCATCAGGTGCCTGGGGCGGTACCAGTTTATAGAGTCTGGTTCCGCCTCCTCGCGGTGGGGGATAGCGCCAGGGAAGTCCAGCCGGAGGGATGAGTGGTCTGACCATGACAGGGGCGTGATAACTAAATCCCCTATTCCCAGATCACTCGTCCACTGTTCAGATACAAAAATGAGGTCCAGTGTGTGGCCCCCTTCGTGAGTGGGGCCCTGCACTAATTGGGTCAGGTCCATGGCCGTCATGGAAGCCATGAACTCCCGAGCCACCTCGGAAGCCGCTCCCGTTGACGGCAAGTTGAAGTCCCCCATGACCAGAAGTCTGGGAGTCTCAACTGCCGTCGCTGAGATTAGCTCGAGGAGCTCGGGCAGGGCTGCTGATGCATAGCGAGGAGCCAAGTATACAATCAGCAAGCCCCACTGCCTCCCTGGGCCCCAACTCACACCAAGGGACTCACACCCGGGTATCTGAGGAACAGTGAACTCCCTCGGCTCTAAACATTCCCGCATAACCACCGCCACCCCACCACCCTTACCCAGGGCCCGAGGCTGATGGAATGCTCGAAAACCCGGTGGGCACATTTCCACGAGGGGTAAACCACCTTCGTGGCCCAACCAGGTCTCCGTTATCCCTGCAAGGTCTAGCTCCCCCTCTGAGATCAACTCATTAATGAGGGGGGCCTTGTTGATGACAGACCTTGCGTTGCAAAGCATCAGCCGCAGGCCCTGGCTCTGTAGCACCTGTCCACCTAGGCTGCAGGGGTTGGTACAAGCGACCGGGCGTAACCAGCAGCCACGGTCTCCCAACCGACCTTGGGATCTTATCCTGTCCTCGCATCCCCTCCTCCCCGCGACCGTTGTAATAGGACAACCCTCTGCTATCGTGACCTTTATATTCCCCCCCTCCACCGCATCCCCGTCCTTCCTGGACTCACCCGTCTGTCCGGCTCTGGCCGTCCTCCCGGTCTGATTAACCCTCCCCCCCACCCTGGGACCCCCTAAAAACAGTATAAAACATTTTACTAAAAAGCCCCTCAGCTTCCTCTTCTTCCACCTCTCGGGGTTCACGAACCCGTCATCAAGGCTGGCCCTTGAGAGAGCCAAGGGCCATACCTGCGAGAGAGGGGCCTCCCGCAGGCGAAACAGGTCTGTCCTCGAGTAAATTGGTAGGTTGTTGACCATCCCGATAAGGTAGGGGTGCAGATGATATAAACATGATAATACAGAAAGGTTTGGGAAGAAATTACTTCAGTTATCTTTTGATGAAAAGGGCAGTCTGCTAAGCAGCAAAGTAAGTGTTATATGTTGAGTAGGAGAAAGCTAAATATAGGCAACAGGAAGGGAGGTGTTCGCTTTTTCGGTAATTTCAGCAGATATTAAATTGGTCACTTACAGCAATCACTTTGTGGCTAACTGTCCCTCACTGGTAGTCCTCACTTAACAATCATTTGTTCAGCAACCATTTGAAATCATGACGGCAATGAACAAAGGGACTTAATGACTCATGCTTGAAGTTATAGCCATTGAAAAAAAAAACCATGGTTCTGTGATTGTGATCTGGGCGCTTGGCATTCATGTGATTACCATTTGCAATCTTCCTTGCTGGCTTAATGGTGAAGCCAGCAGAGAAGGTCATAAACCTCTGCCACCTGGTAAGAGGATTCCCTCGGGTTTCTGGGGACTGGGTAAAAATATCCATTTTCAAATATAAGAAGGATTTTGGCATGAAACATTTACAGCACATGGCATTTGCAGCCAGTCCCCAGAGATAAGAGGACTCCCTCTGGTTTTGGTGGGTTGGCTGCAAAAGCTCATGCTGCAAATGCTTTGTGCCAAAATCCTGCTTGGATTTCAGGACGAGGTTTTTTCATACAAGTTTTGATTTAGCCATCCACAAGTGAGCTAGCCTGCAGAAAAGGGCCAGCCAATAAAGATATGCAATGCTATTTGTTTATAGGCATCTGCTTATTGCCTAAGCCTGACACTTTCCTGGGAACACATCTAGAGAGTGAAAGTTGAAGAAAGCTGTTTTGCTTATTTTATTTTTTGGCAATCTGAAGCTCAGTGTTCTCAATCAGAAGTGTGTGTGAATCGCGGGGGAGGGGGGGATTCGATGAGATCTAGTTGTAGTTGTGCTCCTACTTTCATCCAAAAAGTCGTATTTTCTCTCTCTAGCAATGCTGATTTTGATTTTCACTACTTTCAGGCAGTAAGTCACTGTATACCTTTGGAAGATGAACAATGATCTAAATGTGTATGTTTTCCCCATAGAAACATCCATATCTAACATACAGATTTGCAGAGTAATCCAAGTCCCCCTTTTGATTTCATGAAATGTTTTTTGGCCTGACTAACATCTGGATGAGGGTAAAAAGCAAACTGTAAATTGTGGCTTTCTAGAATTTGCTTTTCTGTCAACTGTTGACGTTCTAGCTCCTGTGCATGGCTGTTTGGAAAACACTGACTATCATAGGGCTGAAACAGATCTTCTTGGGTCCCCCTTCCTTCCTTCCTTCCTTCCTTCCTTCCTTCCTTCCTTCCTTCCTTCCTTCCTGCCTGCCTGCCTGCCTGCCTGCCTGCCTGCCTGCCTGCCTGCCTGCCTGCCTGCCTTCCTTCCTTCCTTCCTTCTTTCCTTCCTTCTTACCTACCTACCTACTTATCTACCTCAAATTCTGAGACCAGAATTTATCACAAAACATAATTTATTCATCTTTCTCAATTGTAAATCTCTTAATTGCTGTATTTCAAAATTTATGGGGCTAGATATTTATTGACTCAACTGTCCCAGAAAGGTCATTCCTGTTTCCAAAACAAGAAGAGTTGTTTTTAGTTTTGCTACTTATTCCTGATTTATTTACTAACTCCAAAAGTTTCCATATGCACACAGTTTTTGTAGATGGACTGACTAGATAATGTCAAGGCAGTTGTTTTCTCTATATTTATGGCCTTTCTTTTTTACACTTTGTTCCTTTTACTTCCTCCCCCTTAAGTTATCCTGTAATTATTTATAACACAGAATCCAAAAACATTCTTATCTCAGGTTTTTCAGTAAATTTTCATATGCTTCTGAAATAACACATAGGTTAAAAAATGGAAATTGATATAAAGTGTGTGTAGATGTGCTACAATGATTGATGTGCTCATTAAAAACTGTAAAGAGTTTAATTTCTTAAATTGTTCTCTTGGTACCATTGTTATTGTTCAATTACATTTATTATTGTGTAATGCCAATTTTCTTATTTAACTTTAACTAAAAGTGGGATACCATAGTCCTTTTTTTAATTCTTTCTGAAATACTAAAATTTTGAAGACTACCTCACTCTCCCTTTGATTTTGCAACTTTTCAGTATTCAATTGTGTTGCAATGTCTTTTATTTTCATTATAAAAATACAAGATACAGATTTTTGAAGGATTCAAACTATGGTTTAGTTTGATTCAAGGCACTATATGATTGGTCACAATTATGGCAAGTTTTGTCCCATCAATAAAAGAAATGTCTTTTAGATTTCCCAAATGCAGTAATGACACATTAGTGTTCCTGTTTCTTACCCAAATAAAATGCTCAGCAAACAGAAGGTGGGAGAAAAAAAAACCAGCGCTTATGGCATCGTAAGTTTTATACAGAGATACATGAGATATAGAACACTCACACCAACAATTTTGCAAAATGTTGAGAGAGCCTCTCCTTTGGTCCAAAATATTACCAATCAGTGCCATTTTGGGGGATGGGCTTTGTTTGTTTGTATTTTGGTTTGTGCTGAGAGTAATGAAATGTATCTTGGAAGTTTGACTAGAGCAGTATCAAGATGAAAGCAATGCAAACTGGAAACCAGTTTGTCCTCCTTGGCCATGACCCACAACAAAAATGATGCAGTTTTCTAGTTCAAACCATTCTTTATCAGCCTGATGTCCTTCTGATTTGCTGGACTACAAGTTCTAGAATTCACTATCATGGCCCATGCCCTTATTTCCTTGATGTGACTGGAAATGGCTCCTGTGTCTAATTGCAGAAAATTATCTGCTTTGTTTTTCCATCTAGGTTCAGGGTTTTTAATTGGGTGGTTCTTTATTTAAGAATATCTAAACCGACATGTTATATGGATATCACAAAGTCTGGGCGATAGTTGTACTTTCATCATCTATTCAACTTTCTTCTTTGAAAAAGTTTTTTTATGACATGAATTGCCACTGAAGTCAAAGAACGTCCACTTTTTATTGCAGGTTAGAAGGGAGCTTGCACCATTCATATACATATTTCCATAGCCATTTCATATTCTGGCTTTTGTGTTTCATATCCATTTAATATTATTTCTTTGTTTTAGATATATTTTTTATTGTTTACATATAAATATATTGAATATAGTGTAATTGTCCTTGCATTCCACTTACCATAAAACAAAATAAAAACAGAATACATATATACTATTTTAAACAGTGCTAGTGTTGTACAGTAGTTTCTGACCATCATATTCTAGTATGTCAACTATCATTCTAATATCTACATTCTAATTCATACATAATATCTCTTTCCATGTCCACCTAACCTGGTTCTTTCGCATTCCAACTTCTACCTCGTGTTTCTAACCATCGATAGAATCTATTCCATATTGAATAGTATTCTGTATCTCCTTTATCTTTTATTTTTAGCGTTAGTCTGTCCATTTCCTCACAGATTAGTATCTTCCTTATCATCTTCTCTGTAGGGGTGTTTTCATTCTTCCACTGCTGTGCACATATAATTCTTGCTGCAGTCAAGATGTGTAATGTTAGAACCCATTTAATGTTTTAATTAACACCCAGGTAGTTACAGGTAGTCCTTGACTTACCAACATTCATTCGGTTTGAAGTTACAACAGCACTGAAAAAGGTGACTTATGACCATTTTTCACATGATTGTTGCAGCATCCCCATGGTCACATGATCAAAATCTGGGCTTTGCAACTGGTATGTACTTATGACTTGCAGTGTCCTGGGGTTATATCATCACCTTTTGCGACCTTTGACAAGCAAAGTCAATGGGGAAGCCAGATTCACGTAACACTTTAGTGATTCACTTAAGAATGTGGCAAAAAAGGACGTAAAATGGGGCAAAACTCACTTATCAAATGTCTCGCTTAGTAACAGAAATTTCAATTGTGCTCGAACGTCAAGAAATACATATGCATACATGCATACATGCATACATTTATGCAAATAGTCTTTCCCAACTGTGATCCCCTAGGTGGGAATTGAGGAGCATTGGTTGAGGAAAGTTGATACAAAGAATGATATACATTATTGTCTTATTTGACATGAGCTGGGGCTGAAATCTTGCACTAAAAACCTTTCCCAATGGTAGGCTTTATGTTTCTTGTGCCTTTTTTAATCAATAGGGACCTAAAGGGTTCGAGAAAATTAAACCCAATAATTTTTTAAAGACTCTCCAGTTCCAAAGATTCTCCCTCCTCATCAAAGAAGACAGGGTAAATCTTGGCAGTTTTACCTGTTCATTGTGTTAGATTATAGTTGTGCTACAAGGGAAAAAGGGAAACATGAGTATAGATTTTTGGAAATGAAAGAAGGTAATGCCGCTTTCATTGGGTATTGGCTGAAAACCTTTTTATATTTTGGTATGAAAGGAATATATTTCTCCATTTTTAAAGAAAAAAAAATCAAATGATCATTGTGTTAAAAAGAAAAGAGGGAGAGAGAGAAATCTATAAGCATGTTTATTGAAAGACGTTCTTTGCAATGAATTATAGCCATGGTGATCAAGGAAACAGGTGCAGGGAACCGGATATTCTTTCAATGACAACAAAATAATTATAGGAATAAATTCATCCTATTATATAAGTGAGGATTAGCAGGGAAGGGAAGGTAGATTCCTTTATTTCCAAAGGCATAAGTATATCATTTGCTTAAAACCATATGCTAAATAACCTACAATTTCTGTGAGGATTAAATCTTTATATTTGCACGTTAGTAGATAATTCTGAAGGTTTAAAAAAAACAAACACTATTTGTGTTAAGAGTGGACTTCCATGTGTTCAGGAGCCATAAATGAGTAACAGCCATACTAGTTCAGTTTCTCTCAAGAGGTGATACAAGAGCCCTTTGGATGAGATCCTTGGCGAGATGCTGCCTATTATAATAGACAGTACTGGGATAGATAGATTAATTGAACAATATTCCATATTGTGGCTGGATCCATTTTAGAAAAGCATTCTGTCCTATGTATTGAAGTAGACTATTCCACTTTTTTTGTTAAAGAGTTTCAATAATTCAGAAGGAGTAGAAGGTTTTTCAGTTGTTTCATTGGTTATATCTTTCCAATTGATTGAGCCATTTGGATAGATTTAATAAGATCTTCCTCAGTTTATTGTATCCCCAGATATTGAATTTTTATCAAGATTATTTTAATAGGCACAAAATTATGGGATTTAATTTAATCCAACCACCTTAAAATAATCAAGTAAACACTGCAGTTGTGATATTAGAACACTATTGTGCAAATCATAGCTGCAGAATAAGAAACAATATCTTAATTATACCTTAATTGAAAATACATAGTATTTTCTTTATAACTAGTCCTATATTGCTGGTTTTCTATTGTAGTAATATTCGTATACTAATGCCTATGTAACACATCAGTGCATGTTATAATATTTAATTTGTGCATGGGTTTGCTTATAAATTAGGAATATTTATTTTGCTATTATTTTACTGTTTATAATCCTAATTAGATTATATTATAATTTTACTTTTAAGGCAAATATTTTATTCTTAAGTGGCCCACACTAGTTAAAAATAAAGGTTTAAAAACCACTCACACAAGGGACAAATGAGCAGGGAAGGGAAAAGAGAGAAAAAAAGTACCATAATACAATGGTGTTGTAAACAAATATGCCTATCTAGTGGGGCTAAACTGATCATTGCTTGCTGGTGGCCTTTCTTTGACAGAGATTTTGCGGTGACCTTTTTTCCTGGCTGGTGGCAGAGGCTGAAGTCCCAGGACAATGGGCGTGAATGGAGCAAAATGTTTTTTCTTGGCAAGGAGAGGTTAACTAGCTCCTTGCAGCTGCTCGTTCTCTGGCCAGTGAATGAAGCCTGGTTAGTTTTCTTATTGCTGTTACTAAAATCCTGGCATTTTAGAACTATCAAATGGTTCTCCCTCTCTCTCTCTCTCTCTCTCTCTCTCTGAATTTATTTTATGCCTTTTTTATTGGAACAATGATGAGGGACAAACAGTAAACCGTGATTCAATTAAGATTCTATCCCAATCACTTTAATTAATTAATTAATGAGTCAATCCCCACATTCAGCATCACAACTATATAAGAAAGAAAACGTGGCTTATTAAAATGAGCTGTCTTCATTGCACATGTCAGCTTCTAACAAAATACAGGTAGAGTATCTGATAAATGAATGTTACCTGATAAGAAATAAATTTAAATCCCGTACAAAAAGTATAGCCTATTTTCTGTTTGGCAATATAATTGTGGTAGTTTTTTTTCCCCAATGAGATGTGTGTAGTGAGTGACCTCTTATTTGCAATTTGAAACAGAACAATCTCCAAATATATCGCTCAGTAAGATTTGGTCTTTTCTAAAAGCTGAATGTTTAAATATATTTATAGTACTTTGCCAAATCAACCAAACCATCTAAACAGTTTGACCCAGAAATGCCAAACTTTTGCTGTTACATGATTTAAAATGTGTAATGTCTTTCCTTGGTTTCAGTCCAGTGTTAGATCATAGTATCCATTTATCTTCATGTTATAATCTAATGACAACATTTTGACTCCTTTATCCCTTATAAATTAAGATCGTTCTGGTATTCTATTTTTAAAAATGCAAGAGATTTTAGTAATGTGTACAGAAATACAGACATTAGCTCATTTGTCGTTTTCCCCCTCTGGAATGATTATGTTGAGAGACGTCTTTGATTTTATCCAACTATAATTGGAGGGGGAGCAGTAGAGCAGATTTGAAACTGTAAACAGTTCAAAAGGAAAATAAATTGGAGTGTAGAGAATGATATTAAATAACTCAGACAGAAAGGAAATAGATTGTCTAATAAATCAAATCCTACTTTACACAAACCCATACTGGACCATGGTAAGAAGTATCCTGTTTGTTGAATTTAGCTGTGTTTCTTTGAAAAATAGCCAGCATTTTCTCTTTTGTTACAAAATATTATACTTTAGATTCTCTGTTAGGCAGCATAAATCCAGATGAAGTAAATTCTTTTGCAGTTTTGTAGTAGATTTCTGGTTACAGTAATACAAAATTTTTCCCACTCAATCCCTTGAGGAATCTAAATATGTAAATAGTCAAATTAAACTCCATACATAGAGATTCTCGTGATCATTGAGTTGATGGGATTGTTTATAATGTTTGGTAACTCTATGCAACAAGATTTTTTGTTTATACCTATTCACATTGAAGTTTACAAAGAAATATATATCTTTGTATAAAACACTTCAGATAGCCAAACACATACTGAATCATGGCTAATAGTCATTTGTGATTCAGGGCAATTATTGTTGCCTCACTAGTAGCCAAGAACCATTGGGGCACTCACACTATTGATATTCTGGAAGTTGGTAAAAATTTAGCTTTTTCTAAGAGCACTTGGAGCTTGGGCAGTCTTGCTTTGTTTTATTATTTAATTTCATTGACTGCCAAGTTGTAGTGGACTCTATTCAGTGATTTGTTGGTGATTATTTATTACTGGATTTTATATGGTTTTTTTTTGATGTTGGTAATTTCAGCAGTATCAAGAACTAATAAGTAAACATCTCACTTGGGGAAAATGTCAGGTTAGGTCAACAGCAATCTCATTGTTACATGGCCTTAATGAAATATTGACCTTCAGAATGCTGCTCTAAAAGGGCAGAAGGGATTTGGAGCAGTGTTGGGTTCCAGTCGATATGCCTGGTATGGGCATACTGGCGGTAGCTGGGAGCAGCGGCCACCGTACTGGAACAGTGGCTTGTTTGGCCCGCCCGCCCGCGTTCCCTACAGCTTTTTGATGCAAACGGGCCAATTGCGCACACGCGCACATCGTGCGGCGCCTGCGTGACCGGCCAAGCAGCTGAGTGTCACTGGGCGGTGGCGTGTGCCTGTGTGTGCAGTGTGCGTGCCCAACAAGGACGCGACAGCATCCGGAACCCACTACTGATTTGGAGCATTCACTCACCAAGCCATGGGGCCCAGAAGCCTCTTAAAACCTAGTAGTACCATTCTTTAAATGAACTCAGTTAACACCAACTCAGTGGTGGACAATCTGTTTCAGATGTTAAACGTTTTTCAGCTTCAATTGCTTATCTCATTAAGAATGTGGAGATCTGTCAGTCAGAATTGACAATATTGGGTTGACGGGCTAATAGTCTGAACTGGTTAAAAGCAACTTCCTATGCTCTTACAATCTTCCAGTCATAAATCAACTCATAAAGCATACAGTGCATTTATCAAGGCTTTATATCAGCTATGGCACTTAAGAGTTTCTTCCTGTTCTGCTTTCCTAAAGCAAACTCAAGAAGGTTACATCAGTAGATTTATTATACAGAATTAAGAAACCATACATACAAGTTTTCTTCTAACAACATACACTAATCTTACCCTCCATGTTAGCCCCAAAGTTTCAATCCCTCCGGCCATTTTAAGACAGTAGCTTTCAGGCTACACATTTCCTGGACTGAAGATTATTGCCATAGCGCCTTATTTACAAAATGGCTTTCTCTGATGTGAAATGAGAATTGGAGGGTCCTGCCTCACCAGCTTCAATCCCCTTGAACTTAATTGAGTCTCATTAAATGTTAAATAGTTCCAAAAGAGAGAGCCAAAAGATGCTATTATTTCCTCCCTCCCCCTCACCCCCCCCCTTTCCATTGCTGGCTCTTCTATGAGCATTCATTTGAATACTGGCAGCTAGCTATGCCACACTAGAAGTTACAATAGCCTTGCTTCAGTCAGTGTGTGTGTGTGCGCGCACGCCCTCACGCGCCTGGCTGTGCTACAGGTATGGTACATTCCTCAGAATTCATACCAAAATGAGGTGGTAGTTGAAAGGGACCTTGTTGTTAACCACTTTTCATGAAAGGATTGTTTGTTTCCTTTCAGTGAACTTGCAACAGCCTGTCTTCCAGGCTGACCTTTTCCATCTGTTCTGATCTGATGGGAAAGGCTGATTCCCAAAGGCATCATATGCAAAGCAGATATAAAATACACCTACTCTACGAAGATCAGTGTTGCAATAGCCATTGGTTAATCATAGAGTTGGTTTAATCCTGTTCCCATAGCTCTGATCATTTTCAGGCTGTCTCAGGTGGAAGCCGCCTACTAGTTCGTTGAAGGTCTTGGTACATTTTAAAATACATTAACTCTCACACAAATCTTTATGACTATAAATGACATATATATTTGCAGCATTCTTGATGAAATCTGATCTTTGACATCTACTGTCACCCTCAGACACTAGAACTCTGCCACCTAACACAGAGTATTAAATATGCCTTTGTGTAAATGGTCATTGTGAAAAGGATTGCCAACATTTAAAGTAAAAGGTGAAGAATAAGTCTGTGAGGTCCTTGGAGGTCATCCATACAAGCCCTGACATATACAATTGTTTCCGTTGAACTCTAATCTGGTCTATAATCTGTCTCCCTGCTTCAGATCTTTCAGAAGGGTCTAACACTGGAGAAAAGCCAAATTGCTTGGCTGCAGTATTGTGGAAGGAGAAAATGAGTGGGGAAAGTCATATTCAAGTTTCCATGATTGGGCATCTGGAAGCTTTTTCTATGAGCCAGGAGTACATATATGATATGAAAACTGAAATGAAAGAAAAAATTGTGCCCATTTGATTTGCCAGGGTGTGAGAGATTGTTTTTTCTGCACAACTTCCAAATTCCACAGGTTTCTATAGATAACTGTATAGGGTAGACCTGTGCTTCCTTCTTGGAAGTGCATCGATTACTACAAGCATTTTTTTGTTTTAGATTTTTTTTCATATACAACTCAAAGCAGTGAACATACCAATACTCCTTCCTCCTATTTCCCCCATAACATCCTGTGAGATTTGTTGGGCTGAGAAAGTGACTGGCCCAGCTGGTTTTTCATGCCTAAGGCAGGACTAGAACTCAGTTTCCTGGTTTCTAGACCAACATTTTAACTATTGCACAAAACTAGTTCACTAATGTATTATATAATTATATTAAGAGTATCATAGTTCCCTACCTTATAGAAACAACTCAGGCCTGAAAGTTGGAATTCAATTAGATCTGCAGTTCATTTTAATTATTTTAATAGATTAAAATAGAAATAAGCAAAGCTTATTATAAACAAATAAGCAAAGAATGTTCTACATCCTTTACATTTCTATATAGTTTTCAGGATCCATTTGAATTCCTTTAGTAGATATTCTATATTCCAAAGAGTCGAATTGGGTAAGATCAAATGCAGAGTGCAATATTTGTCTCAGATATTGAATTCCACAGTAAAACCATAAAATGATCTCTCTTCTTTCTACTTACATTCAGACAATGAATGTAATCTACAGTGACCTTGTCCTTGGATTTCCACCTGTCCCGGCACCCAGATCACAATCTGAGTGATTGGCAACCCATTCACACTTATGACTGGTTTTCAAGCATTCCATAATCATGTGATTGCCATTTGCAATCTTCCCTGGTGGCTTCCCCAGAAAGTCATTTGGGAAGTGGGCAAGGAAGGTCATAAGTCACTTAGGTATGTCCCCCCCATTCTTGGCGCTCGTGCCATGCCATTGCACATCCTCAAGCACCCTCCATGACACTCCCCATGCCTTCTTTACACATCCTCCCCAACATGCGCTGCACCTTCATGCGCACCAACCCCCACAGCACCTCTTGTGCACATCCTCACACCCTCTCCAGCCCTCTCCAATGTGCATTGCCTCTGGCACACACCTTTATGCATCCTCCTCAATCCATGCGATGCTTCTCATGCAGTCCCTTGCCTCCCCAACCTCTGCAGTGCCTCTCATGCATTCCCTTTCACCCTTGTGCACCCTATCTTACCCTCATTGATACACTGATATGCTGCACCTCTGGTGCATCCTCCATAGCGTAGCCCCGCTGCACCTCCAATGAACCCTCATCAACACTCTGCCATCTGGATTCACCTGCCTGCAGACCTGAAACTTGTAATACATTTAGATCTGCAGTTCATTTTTAATGATTTTAATAGTGTAAAAGCACTGACTACTTCACTGGCAACTAAGACTGCAGGAATTGCCATCACTGAGCAATGCAATTGTGCTTCATGACCACATTGCTTAGCAACAGAAATTATGATCCCAATTGCCCTTGTAAATTGAGGACTATCTGTATAGGCCAGATCAGGAAACAGACTCCACAGAATGACTGGTACTTTATTTTTACAGGTTAGAATTACCAAATCTTGAAAGCCTTGACAGCATCTTTCCTCCGTCCCTTCTCTTACTCAGGCGGAACTGATCTGAATTTCCTTCTAATATTTTCTTCCTGTCCTGGATTTAAATCATGTTTTTTCAACTGCAGCCACATAGTTTTTCCAAGATTATATCTGCGATTCTCTACAATTTCTGAAGGAAGAATGATACCTAAAACTTCCTGGTCCAATTGGCTGAGCTTGGGTTTATTTTTATATTTTAAATATATACAGAGTGTATCAAGGTCCCCTAGACCAATCACAATATTTTATTTATTAATATTGTTAGTGCACTAGGGATGTTCAAATGTGATGCATCAAAGCAGTATGCTAGAATAAAGTGGTAAGCAACTCAAATATTTAGTGTAATATAGTATATATAATAATTAAATTTCTTTTGGGCCTGGCTTTTAGCACAACTTATATATATTTAAGATATTGAATCAGATGATCCAACTACTTTTATAGGTACTTTTCTTATTTCCATTCTAATTAATGGATTTGTTGTTTAAACTTATCACTGGTATCCACAAGGAGGCAAATGATAATGTGTGTGATGACATTATACAAATGTTAGGACTTATATACTTGCATTAGAAATTTGGATGCAAATAAATGTATCGTATGATGGTGTCATTGTATATCTGTCATCAGTTTGGCATCAGTTTGCTGTAGATTCTTCAGAAAAAAATATTGCATTTGGGAAATGATATATTAAGCATTTTTCTTGTGTGTAAAATATTTGAAATAAATATTGTTACAAGATAAAATTGATATGACTTAAACATTTGTTTTAGAGATAATTTTCACTAATTTTTGTCACTTTGCTTGGATAGCGTTTTCAGTTAGATTTGTATACACAACCATTGCACTATGTGTGAGCAAGGACATGAGCAACAATGTTTTGTTGGAAGGACTAACAGAATTGAAGCTTTCATGAACCACAGGCACAAAATATCTTTCTCAAATGGCAGTATTATAGAAAATGCTGAAAGAAGCAGAGTAAAATTGAAGAGTATTTACAGTACAGAAAGCAAGAACTGGGATAAACTGAAAACACCTATAAACTGTTTGGACTGTTTTTTCCATCTCTTTCTTCAGATGACAGAATCTGTTCTCCGCCATTTATGGACTTAACAAATGCATGTGGAGAAGACACCTTGAAGCAAATAGAAAAAAATGGAATTGCATTCCCATTCAGTATGTGAACAGTTTTTATATTTTACTTAATAGTAAAGTTGTAAAGCATTTCCTTCACTACCGCTGAAATCAATGCAATTTAGCTAAGTACCCTTGGGTGAGGGAGAGGACTTGCACAGGAGATAGTTTGTGGCTGGAGTATAAAATTACATGCTTTCATTCTATTAAAATTATTAAAAATAATCTGTGGATCTAACTGTACCCTATTTTAGTTCTTTTATCTTTGAATATAAAGTATTTTCTCATAGTGACAATGAAAGATGTCTTATTCATATGTTAAGAGTCTTGCGAGATTAAGTCAGTGTTTCATCACTATCCATCATACCTAGAGCCAAGCAAACACTTTTCTCAAATCTTTAAACAGAAGATGAGGACAATACAGCTTTCTGTAACAATCAGAATTCAATAGCTAATGTTTTCTTCCATGAGTTTGTTTGATTCTCGTTTAAAAATCTGTAAAGGCTATGTGTGCATATCGTTCATAAAGTCCTTCTGTAGTATAGTATGTTATTTTCTCTCTTTCATTTTCTCTGTGTCTGCTATTTTGCAGGTGAATTATCAGAGTTATTTTGGAAGTGTCTGCCTTTATTTCAATATGTATAATGTTGATTTTGATATACTAGAAAAAGGCCCTAATGCCCATTTAAAACTACAGAGAAATGTTTTGGCACAGCTTGAACTATTTTTTGCATTTTTAACTATGCTATACTGACATGAATCTTAGATGTACTATTATCTTATGGTTATATTACTTAGTTGTTTGTATGTATACTGAGAGCTTATGCACCAGAGACAAATTCCTTGTGTGTTCAATCACACTTGGCCAATAAACTATTCTATCCCTATTCCTAGCCCTATCCAATCCTATTATAGTATATCTATTATAGCCATGATGGCGAACCTATGGCACATGTGCCACAGGTGGCACGCAGAGCCATTTGTCAGGGCACGTGAGGCGTTGCCCTGTCAACTGACTTTGGCGTTCTTTTGAGGCTGACCAGCTGACTTCGGCATTCTTTTGAGGCTGTTTTTCGCCCTCCGGAGGCTTTCCTGAAGCCTCCAAAGCGCAAAAAAATGGCCCTACAGGCAAACCAGAACTTCAACAACAGACTTCCAGCTTGCTCATAGCGCCAGTTTTGGCCCTCCTGAGCCTTCAGGGAACTCTCCTGAAGGCCCCTGAAGGCTCCAGAAGTCAAAAATCAGCCCTACGGGGAACCCAGAAGTCACTTCCAGTTTGCTCGTACAGCCAGTTTTTGCCCTCCAGAGCCTTCAGGGAAGCCTCCTGAAGGCCCCTGAAGGCTCCGGAGGTCAAAAATCGGCCCTACGGGGAACCCAGAGGTTTGGGAATGGTGATTTCCAGTTTGTCTGTAGGGCCGATTTTCAACCTCTGGAGCCTTCAGGAGACTTCCCTGAAGGCTTTGGAGGGCAAAAACCGGCCCTATGAGTAAACTAGAAGTGACTTCCGGTTTGTCCGTAGCTCCATTTTTCGCCGTCTATATCCTTCAGGGAAGCCTCCTTGAGGCTCCGGAGGTCGAAAATCGGCCCTACGGACAAACTGGAAGTCACCATTCCTAAACTTCTGGGTTCCCCATAAGTCCGTTTTTTGCCCTCTGGAGGCTTCAGAGAAGCTCCTGAGGCCTCCGGAAGGCATCCGGAAGGGAAGGCTGTTTTCACCCTCCCCAGGCTCTTAGAAAGCCTCTGGAGCCTGGGGAAGGTGATAAAACCGCGGCAAAAGGGGTGTGTGTCGCTGATTGCTGAGGAGCGTGCATTGCATTATGGGACTGTCACGCCGGCGCACAAGCCTCCTGTGCTCCCCCCCCCCCGCTTTTGGCACGGCAGCCAAAAAAGGTTTGCCATCACTGTATTATAGTATATTAAATGTACTATTCTACATTAATGTAAGTAGGTTCTCTAGGCAAGTTAATAATATGCAACATCAATATATTAAACTATAGAACAATGAAAGTATTCATTTTAAATTGGGAATCTTAGACTCTCAATCATTTAAATGGCTCTAGTAATGTCAATGGATCATAAGGATTAAATAAGGCAAATTCCTCTAGCAGTGCTCTTCTGTATTTCAGATGCCACTCTCCAAACAGCCATCCCTTTTCATTTTGCTTTATTTGAAAAGAACTTTTTAAATGAATAGCAGGTCCATTAATCTTCCAATAAAATTAGCATATCTATCAAATTTAACCCATCTATTCATTAAAAAAATTCAAGCACTTCAACAGTTTGTCACTGAGTTATAGTGGCAAGCTCTTGAAGGAGAAACAGTGGCTGCATATAGTACAGTGCAGTGTAGCAGCTAAAGTGATGGACTAAATGGGAACATCCAAATTCAAGTCCTCAGATTAACTAAAATGTTTACTGTATTACGTCTGGTCAGTTTCCGTCTCTCAGACAAGTCAATCTGACAAGATAATTGTGGGAATAAGATTAGAGAAGATCCCTATGTAAACTGCTTCCATTTCTTAGAGCAGCATTTGGTTATGTTAAAATGTTTGTGGTCTTCAACTCTCAGAATTCCCTAACTAGCATGCTTGAAATTCACACTTCTTAAATTTGATGTAAATTTGAAAGACAGAAATATAAATACAATTGAATAGATAATAATGTAAAGTGCTGGTGCCAGACTCCATCAATGGACTATCCATTCCTTTTGAGAACTTTCTTGTCTTCTCGATGCCATCCTGGATAATCCAAGAGTTAAAGTATCAGCATTTCTGAAAACGCCAGATAAAAGAATGCTGGTTTCAAGGGAAGGGCAGCAATAGGGCTTACTAATATCATTCAGTTGGGTGGATTCACTAAATCAATAAAGTTAGTTAGAAATGGTACTGAAGTGCTCTGTGTATATTCTTTGGTACTGACTCACAATTTATTTATTTTTTATTGTTGAAGTTTGTAAGACAAGAGTCGCCCATGGAACAAACTCTCATGAGGTAAGTATTTGCACAGGGTTTCATATACTGTGTATTTAGAAAAACTGCTTTGGCTGAGAATTAAGAGAACTAGTCCATCTGTGAGTTTGATTCATAAACTTCAAGGAAAAGCAAGGAGGTTTTATTCTTGTTGTCTCTCATGCATACATAAAAGTCATTCTTCATAGCCTTATGGCTTCATTAATATTGCAAATCTATTTTTCTCTCATTTTGAAGGCCAGTTTATACATACTTATACTTATCTGTCCATCATTTGTTTATTTATTTGCAATTTTATAACCCATCCTAATGTACAGGTTTTAGGCAGCATTTGTCAAAATAGAACATAAAAGAGAAAGACGTAGAATGAATAAATACCCTAAGATGATTGCCATTAAATAACAATGACTTGAGTAATAAAAAAAGTGGAATAGGATATTGAAAGCTTTACAAAATGCCAGGGGGAGAGGGGAAAGGGTTACAAAAGCCCATGAAGAGAAGGCATTTAAAATATGGGAACTATAACAGAAAAGTCCTGTCACTTAGTCTTCTTAAAACAGGTGGAGGGGCGAGGGGGGGAAGGTAGTCTCAAGGACCTTCTCACAATGTTTCTACTTCATGAATGGTTTAAGTCTAGCAAAGAAATGCCTTCTCTAACATAATGCAACACTACATAGGACTTCATAGTTTATGAGCAGCACTTTGAGTTGAGACCAGATGCTTACTGGCAACTAGTGGGAAGACTTTGACAATGGTGCCAACCTGCAATGATGAGTTACCCCGTCATTGGTTCAGCTGTCACTTATGAACTGGCTGCAACTTCTGGGTCATCTTCAAAGGCATCTCATCTCAATTTGGTAGATGATCTCAGTAGTTTCACAGACATGTTAAATAACATAGGGGAGAGCACCAAACCCTGTGAGATTTGCATTGGAGAAAGCATAGAATTGTCATCTTCCTTGCCCCAGTGATCCAAACTGGGTACAGATAGTCCTTGACTTACAACAGTTTGAAGTTACAACGACACTGAAAAGAGTTACTTATGACGATCTTTCACACATGACCATTGCAGCATCCCCATGATTACGTAATTTACATTGGGATGTTTGACAACTGACTCATATTTATGACAATTACAATGTGACGGGATCATGTGATCCTCTTTTGCAACCTTCAGAAAAGCAAAGTCAATGAGGAAGCCAGATTCACTTAACAACTATGTTACTAATTTAGCAACTACAGGGATTAATTTAACAACTGTGGAAAAACTCAGTTAACAGATGCCTCACTTACAACATAAATTCTGGGCTCATTTGTGGTTGTAAGTCAAGGACTAACCTGTATTCTCACTGAAAGCACCGAAGTGGCGTATATCCAACTGTAAGTGACCCTACAGATACCAATATTTCTGTACCAATGAACAATGTTTCTAAATGCTGCCAAAAGTTCTCACAAGACCAAGAGAAATATCCTGACCCAATAAAGGATCTATGAAGGTCAGGTAGAATGACTGTTACCATTTCCATCCCATTACATAATTGCTTTACTCTGTATTTTATTGTGTATTTTATTATAAATCATTTTGAGATGCTTTGGCATAACAAAGCAGTAGATAAGCATAATTAAATTTGGGGGAAAGTAATTAAGAAATCAGATGTAAGTTGGAGAGACAGATTGCCTAGTATTTCCAACTGGATAGCACAGTTCTGCATCTTCTCTCCCCCCCCCCCCCAGGTTTATTTGAATACTTGGCTTTTATGCAGCTGGACCATGCCAGTATCTCAAACACTTCAATATTATGTGTTTTACAGTGATCAAGCAACTGCATTCAAGAAGCTCACAACAAAAAGAAAGGAAGGCAATAATGATCTTCCATTCCTGCTCCCTCTTAGCTTGTATTTAAGTTTTGCTATCTCTAATCAAGAATAATAAACACCAATAACCCAATCTTCCATCAGTTTGTCCAATCCCTTTTAAAACCATCTGAATGTATACTAATGCCACTGACAGCAGCAGCTGTATGTATGCATGCATGCTGTGTATACTGCTATTGGAAACACCAAATACAATGCTTGTTTATGTGAAACATGTATTTTTCATCTGTACGACTGTAATTGCAAGTCATATCTTTATTTTTCAGATGGCTATCATATTCAACCGGGAAGGCCTGAAAGCCATCCAACCTCCATGTGTGATTCAAAGTTTCATCAACCACAATGCTGTCCTGTACAAAGTCTTTGTGGTTGGGGAGTCATATACTGTGGTGAAGAGGCCCTCTGTGAAGAACTTCTCAGCAGGCATTTCTGGTAAGCTTTGGGAGTAGTAATTTAACATGGTCTACTAGTGGGAAAATCTGAAGAACACCATTTTCCATTTTGGTGAATCCTAATCCAAAACATGTAGAGGACATCAAGTTGAAGAAGATTGAATTCAGTGTTTCCCTGACTGTTTGGATTTTTTTGATATTTTTTAAATTTCTCCCTTATCCTCCCAAACCCTTGTAGCACTAATTTCTTTGGGAGATAGCAACTGTTTTTGCCAACAGCTGCTATGTACATTCAGATTTATGTACCAAAGTTCTAATCTAAAACTGGAGAAAAAGGGGAGGACATCACAGACTTCTTCCTAAAACAAGCAAGTCAAGATGGAAGCAGAAGAGATTGTTATGACTAGGAACTCCTACATGTTTTTAATTCTGTCTAGCTTCCATAGAGGTTTTGAGATTATGGCATCATAAATCTTTTGCTAGATGCAGTTGGTTTCAAGTTCTATTTGATACTTGACCCTGACCATCTCCACCAAACTCTTCCTCTTAAGAAATTTGGAAAATTCTTCCCTGCATGATACGTACATTCTACCTGAACTTTATTGTTAAGAGCCCAGAGTTACATTTTTTTGAAAAGGGCAGTTATATAAATGATTGGTTGATTAATTGATTGACCATATTATGATTTTTCTTGAAGGCTTTGATATTTTATTCATTTGCTGTTTGCTTGAAATAATACTAATAAAATTCTTACATTAGTTCATAATATCTAGATGGTCTGATTATGATATATCATTCAAGACAAAATGCACTGAGTTAAAATGTACTGCGATTTCATTTATTTATTTTCTTTACTTCCTATGAATAAAACATTTTTGGGAACTGTAATAGGTCTGCTTTTTATTTAACTATTTATATTGAGTCACTGTGTTGATTTATAAATATTTTATCCAAAGTCGTATGTAAAATAACAAGGTGAAATATTTTTAAAAAGGTATTTGCCAAAGTCACAAACTCTAAAAATCAACACACATCACGATAACAAACCATAATATAAAAAATGATTAAAATTGGTATGAAAAGTTTAATTTGGGTTCAGTTCCAATTCTTAGTGTACATGCTATTTTCTTAAGGTTTGTCACTGGGTCAGTTTTTTTAAAAAACCGTTATCATATAGGCTACAGCTGTAGTCATTCCTAGTAGTCTCCTGTTCAAACAATTAATCCTGCTTTTGTTTTTTGTTTAGATCAGGGGTGTCCAAACTTGGGAACTTTAAGACTTGTGGACTTCAACTGGCTGGGGAATTCTGGGAGTTGAAGTCCACAAGTCTTAAAGTTCCCAAGTTTGGACACCCCTGGTTTAGATAGTCAGCACTCATGTAGCACTTAAAATATTCTTCAGTCAGTATATCATCCAACTAAAGTTTAAATGTGGTAGATAAACAGAGTAGAATATGTTATTCTACTGAATAACATACAGTATTTTAAAACTTTTTTCCATTAACTGAATTATAGCTTTTTAATAATAATAGAATTATTCCCACATTCCTTCAGTACCTTCAAAAAGTTCCATTCAAAATAGATATATGGTTCTAGATGTTAGCAACATGAATATTTATTTTAGATTTTTTTCTTCATACAATGCATAGTCAATTTTTAACTTCTGTTTTCTATATTGTAGCAATATCCATTAATATCAGTGACTTTTAAAGAATCTTACCCAAATTCAGAAATAATAAGGTTGTCAGGTGCCTTCAATTGGGATGTTTTATATTTCCTACAATTTTGGGAATAATTCCAGAAAATATAATTTAATAAGATTGATACTTTTTTACTTATATGCTGACAATAGCAACAATGACAGCATTGGAAAAGTCACATTGTGCCAGCAATACAAGATTGGGGCAGTAATAACAAAACTGACAATATATATTCATAATAAAAATTTATGCAGGAAAGGCTCCCTTATATACAGTGCATTTCCCAGCAAGGCATATTCAGACATTTAGAATATGGCTTTTAGAAAAAAGAGACTAATTTAAAACAACAAACAAAATTACAAACAGACATAAGCAAAAATCTCAAATGTTTAATATTAAGTAATAAAACCATAGCATAAATATTGAAATTGCATATAATGATTGGCAAAGAGAATGGAATGGAAGAGTGAATATGCTACCAAAATTACCTTTCACGATGTTTTTACTTATGATCTACTTTTCCTCTTGCCTTTTGTATATTTATGCTTTGCTTTTTTGTATTCTTTTAGCTTATGCAATGTAATAGAAAACATTGGAAGTAGTTTCATATTGTTAATCAACAAATATCTATTTAGGGTGGTTTGTTAAAGCCTATAACCTTATCCAAGTTTTCAGTTTAAATACATATTCTAGCATAAGTTTTAGTGCCAATGCACACTTCGCTTTAGCCAAAAATTGCATCTTTATTTTTTAATGTTTCATTTGACACTGAAATGAAAACTTGGGACCATGAATTCAATGGCTAGAAAATGATTCATCTTCTGCTTATTTCTAATGAATCAATGAATACATCTTCATTCTTTTGGGAGTACTTCAGATATGACTAATTATTTACATAGGCAAATAGGCTGCAGTATCAGAAACTCTTGATTTTTTTTATTTGTCTATGTGATTGATCTACTACTTGAATTCTAACAGACTCTAGATGGCTTACAGGATCTTTTGTATAAACCCCGTGCAAAATTAATATTAAAATAAATTATATAATAAAACTCATAATCTAATTCTCAAAATTAAGGTTCTTACATAATAACTACAAATTAATTTGACAATTGGTTTGGCGCCACTGACTATAATCCCTCGAGGTCTTCTGGAAGAGCTGTGTGGTCACCTGCTTCTGAAAAACCATAAGGATGGGTACCACCCTTGTTTCAGGGAGCAATCAATTCCAAAGGAGGTGTTCTGCAGAGAACACCTCTTGTCAGGTCACCTCCCACTGTATTTCGTGGTACACAGCAATCCTTAGGTGCTCCCTAGTTCAGATGGGACAGTCTAAAACCATATGGGGGGAGGGTCTCTACACTATGGCCCAGAGGATACAGCTTTACAGAGACTGGCCCTTTGAGTTGCACTCACAAACCACCTAGTAATCAGTGCAGAGCTGTCATATGCCAATATTGTAACTGGCCTCTGGGTATACGTGTTGTAATACATACATTCTTGATCACCCAAAATTTCTGGGTGGTCTTCAAGGGTTTCCCTATGTAGAATGAATTACAGTAACCTAATTTAGAAATGACTGGGATATGAGTGCATAACAATAGCAAAACCCCATCAAGTCAAAGATGGAGAAGTTGGCCTCTGGAGCAACAGCCACTCCATCTAGTTTGGGTTAAGTCTGAGCCTGTTTTTCCCCATCCAGACCCTGACAGCCTCCAGACACCGGGTCATGTCTTCCACAGCATCTCCCAATGGGCTTGGAGTGGAGATATATACCAGGAGAATAGGACAAATTGTAAGTCACAGACCAAGAGAGTCAAAGAGGGGAGTGTTAATCAGAGTTCTAGGCAAATATATTGGCAAAATGGCAGCAGAACAATAGCTTTACCAAAATTAGCCCAAACAGTAGGCTGCTGAATTATCTTACAGACATCCCTGACCAAGTAGATGAACAAGATGTTCTTCGCTGATCACAAACAACCTGTCTACACTGACTGGGCATAAGCAGCACAAACTCTTAAAAGGCAATGCTTCTTCTTATTTCATTGTTGAATTATTATTATTATTATTATTTTGAAGCAAGCAAGCATCAACACAGGTATCTTTTCCCTTCTCCAGCAATTCCTGCCGTTTCTTCCATTTTTAAAATTTATTATTCTTTCAAATAGATAAATAGAAAACCTGATAAAAGCTCTGCTCCTTTATACAACAAAACTCATTTTCTTGTCAATTATGGAAGCCAGGACATTGCATTATGGCAATTGATTATAGAGCTCAGTACAAATAGGAATGGTTTAAATATCAAGGATTTTATATGTTGAAAATATGGATAAGGTTGCTGGATTATAGTGCCCTCTAGTGCTTGTAGATTCAAATGTTTTTAAGACTTAAGTAGTGATTTTGAATGTAACTTTTAAGAACCGTTTTTGGGTACTTGCATGTAATTTTTTTTAGTTCTATAGATTTGTTTGTAACATATATATATTTTTCTTTAATTTCCAAACTATAGATAGAGAGTCAATATTTTTCAACAGCCACAATGTATCAAAACCAGAATCCTCTTCCATCTTAACAGCAGTAAGTATTCCAGACTTCTTTCTCCAAACACCGATTCTACCAATAGGCTCCTCTCAATTTAACTCTGTTCTTCTCAGGTTTATTTTTAGGAATTATTGCAGGAAAGCAGAAGCTCAGAAGCATCCAAAACCTTTCACAAACATACAGTATCTGAAAATGTTTGTCTTTCCTTGAAACATAGGAATTATAATATTTGATTAAGAACCATTCATTCAGCAACCAATCAAAATTACAGTCTCTAGGTAAATGGCCCTCATGCCCAGTCCCCAAAGTTGGGTCTCTTGCAGCTCACCTGCACTTATGACCACAGGGAGGCGTTCAGCTCTCCCACCCACCCACCCACTTCTCTGCCCCTCTGCATTGCTGCCCTTTTGGCTGCCCTGCAGTCCACTGCCTCTGTTAGCCCTGCCACTTTAAAGTTGACATTTTGTCCCCAGAATTATGGGATTTTGTCCTTCTGGCAAGATTTCAGACATTTTAAAATATTGATCTGTGATACCTGCAGATGCTATGTTTCATGTCTGGAGGAAATGCGAGGATACCTGTTTTTTCTTTAGTATCCCTCTACAATTTCATTCTGTCTTTTGCAGCTTGATAAAATAGAAGGGGTGTTTGAGAGACCAAATGATGACGTTATCCGAGCAATCTCGAAGACACTAAGGCAGACTTTGGGGATTTCTCTCTTTGGCATTGACATTATCATTAATAATCAGACTGGTCAGCATGCAGTCATTGATATCAATGCATTTCCAGGTGAGAGCAAACTGTTATATACAATACACCAAAATACAAATATCATACTTCCAAGTTAACATTCATTTCAAGCAAGAGTGCAGAATTTTTGTTCAGATAAAGCCCCAGAATTGTCCTTTCAATGGTATACCAAGAATTCAACTTCGAAAAATCAGTAAGGTCAAAGCAAAGTGGCTGAGCCCAGGATAAAAATAAATAAATAAATAAATTTTATGTAAATTAGATTAAATCAAATCAGATTAAATACAAATAATAGAATTCCATCCATTTCTATCATCATAAAAAGTATTTTTGAGATACCCTGAGGATTCCAAACTCTGGCTTCTCCCTTTAAAATTTTTAAAATATGCTCACTCTCAAGGCATAGATGAAGAAAATAGCAGAGCCATGTTTTTGGATCTAGGTTCAGCATCAAAACGTCAGTCAGAATTTTATCCTGGCCTCAGCAAGTTCAAGAGCAGACAGGTAATCTACCTGAGTTTGATCCTCCATTGGGTTAGAAGCTCAAATTATGCAATGGACCCCTTACAATTCTAAGTATAGGTAGTCCTCGACTTACAACAGTTCATTCAGTGACCATTCAAAGTTATAGCAGCACTGAAAAATGTGACTTATGACCATTTCCCACACTTATGATCTTTGCCGCATCCTCATGGTCACACGATCAAAATTCTGATTCGTATGTATGACAGTTGCAGTGTGATCTTCTGATAAGCAAAGTCAATGGGGAAGCCAAATTCACTTAAAACTGTGTACCAACTTAACAACTGCAGTGATTCACTTAACAACTGTGGCAAGAAAGGTCATAAAATGGGGCAAAACTCACTTAACAAATGTACCATTTAGCAACAAAAATTTGGGCTCAATTGTGGTTGTAAGTTGAAGACTACTTGTACATATAAAGTAACACATACACTGCAGGCAAATTGTGTTTTTTTTTTAATGTTTTCGACTGCAATTCTGTGGTGTCTTGTTTTTGATCATGCTAAGGCTAACATTGGGAAGTTAAATAAGGTAATAGTAACTTGGTAAAACACATATTCAGATGTTATCATGAATTGTCTACCTTTCTTCAACCTGGATGCCTAACAGTTGTGTGGATCTCAACTTTCATAATGGTGCACTAGCATGGTTGTCAATAAGGACACCTGTGTCCATCTGTGTATTTGAGGCACACTTAAGATGTGGGAAGATTGCATAAAGTCTGCTTATGAAATTGTAAATGCAGAAAGCAGACTTTGCTTTTATTCACTACTTCAGTATATTTTTATTGTCTTCAACTCTAGCTGATTTCATTAGCAATGTAATTAACAATAGCCTTTTTCCTCTTCAGCTGACTGGCTGCCTCTAGATATGATCAATCACCCTCCAATTTAGATCCATTTGGTTTCTCTAGTAGCATTAAGTATTTCCAGCCACTTGGGTACTCCCAGATCTTGGGCGACTTTCCATCAGTCGAAAACCAACTACTTTTCTATAGATTTCCTTTGATCTACGAATAAGTTGGTACTCTAAGAAATATAGGCTGCAAAGCTATTTATTTATTTAATCAATTAATTTATCACATTTAAAAACTGAATCATACCAAACTATGAACGGAAGCAAAAGAAATGCTAGGTTTTTAAAGACGTATATTTTTAAAAAGTATACATTGAAATTCAAAAACATTTCAGAAGAACTCTGTTGTTAGTCTGTTTAAGATATGAACAAGAATGTTAGATTCTTGAGATGTGTTTCACAAAAACAAACCTACCCTATTCTCCCAATTCGGCATGGTTTCAGTTTGATATTAGTGCCAGTAGAAATTAGATGTAATATTTGGTCTTGGGCTTCCAAGCTGTTCTTTCCTATTTTTACGGAGTGTTCTCTCAAAATTCTGCAGAGAAAATTCATTCTAATTTTCTTCAGAAAATTAAATCATCAATTTTCTCAAAGGAGACATCTGCTAATACTATAATTTTCCTTGCTTTTAAAAAGGAATGGGGAATAATTCAGCTTCTGAGACCATTAAGTCTCAGCCCTGGTGGTCTCTTGCATACAAAAATATTTCTGTCCCAAATGGCTTCATAAGGCACTTAAAATGACTTCTGTTGCATTGCAGCATCCCAATAAATCCCAAATGATTGCATTGCACTGTGCATACAGGGATCATGTACACCTTTTACAACAGCAAATGTATTTCTGACAAGCATGATGCAATAAGATATTCATTACATTAAACAATTTTATAAGAAGCACTTATGTACAACAGATTTCATTTTACATACAATGCACTTACTCCTGAGTGGAGCTACTCCTGAGAACAAGAGGTGGAATGGGACAATATATAATGCTAAATTGAAGGGCAGCATAATCCTTTGATTGAAAATGGAAAGTTAGTTCTTTGAATTAAACTCTTTAACTAACAAAACAAAAAGTTCAGGATACTTCTTTCCTGTGTTTAGATTAACATGTCTTGCCATTTTGTCTAAAAATGTCCATAGTATGTTTATCCTACTGTGTCAAGAGGAATTATCATTTCTCTGGAAAAAAAATAAGAATATCTCCTAAAAGCATTGCAGGAATCTGGCAATGTGTTTTATATCACTATATTGTAGCATCACCTTTGGAGAAGCAAGGTTGTTAATCCCCCAGTGAATCTTTCCATCTAATCTAAGTCCTATGCCTATCTCAGTAGCAGCCATGCACCAATTAATATCAATGACATTGATTAGGAGAAAGGAAACAGTCTCTTAGAGCTTCCTTTGTTTAGAGATGCCTGCAAAACTTTTGTATTTAAAAAAAAAGCACTTAACAGTTGGGGGGGGGGGATAGAAATAAAACATGGGAGGTGTTTTAAAGACATTTTTAAAAGAAAAAAAAGTGATATTTCCAGGAGATAAAGCACACAACTTGATGAATTATCGCTACAGGTGATGTACCATCTTCTTGCATATGAAGGGGGAAAAGAACTTTAACAAGATTTTAAAATCCCAATTTTTAAAAGGATAATATATTGGTAATATTTGCATACAGGTAGCCATAGCTAATGTTTTATCGCCTGACTTCTTCATTACTTTCAGGATATGAAGGTGTCTCAGAGTTTTTCACTGACCTCCTGAACCACATAGCCACCACTCTGCAGGAGCAAACTCCAGAGTTGTCCCAGCTGAACCATAACAAATTCCTGGCAGAGCAGAGCAGCAGCCTCGTGGGGGAGCGGACGTGCTGTGCTAACGCTGGCTGCCGGAGCATGGCAAGCCAGGACCCCTGGATTGTGGAGAACGAGACCAACAGCTCAGTCAAGCTGCAGCACCAGAGGCTGGGCTGTAACTCATCCATGTCACCGAGCTTTCAGCAGCATTGTGTGGCCACATTGGCCACAAAAGCTTCCTCTCAATGATCCCTATCTCTGCCACAGACTGAAAAAGAAAGCAGTCAGCCCCTGGGTTGTGAATTCAGTGTAATTTTTTGAAAGAAAGTGAAATTAGTGATATGGGTCCACTTTAACAGATTCCTCTTATAGTTCTATAGTGAGTTTATCCATCCATGTATGGGTGCCTGTTGTGTGCATGTATCTTAAACACTATATCTTAATGTGGGAGGATGGATTTGTGTTTTTTTTCCCCATGCCTTTTCCTTTTCTTTGTAATCATTGACCAGAGTTGGGTGATGAATCGTCCTGGATGGATAAGAATTTGTGTTGAAAATTTGCACACTTGGATTCAACCCTCTTCCATCTTTTTTTCCAGCCCATTCCAAAGAGTAAAACATGCATTGATTGGACACCTAAATCCAGAGGAAACTTGCATACCCAGGATCAGCATTTTACTTCTTTGTGGAAAACCTTGAAGTTAAAAAGTGCTTCAGATAGTTTCCCATTTCCCTAAAGAAGAAGAATGCCTGGGTATTTGTTTGCTATTGTGAAAAACTATAGGTTGATGCCCTTAATCTCATTTGGGGGCAGAGGACTTCCTAATTGTTGGAGGATTACCACATCTAGCATAAGAACAAGCTAGGGAGTTTGGCTTTTTCTGCTTCTTTACTGATCCTGAGACTAAAGGACATCTCTTTCACGTATTTATTAACTGATAGGGTGGCTTATTTTTAGCTTTGTATGATGCACAGATCCATTCATTGTGATTTATAAATCAGGTTTCTTTGTTAGGGTGGGCTTGTGCATCATATTAAACAAGAAATTCAAATTGTGGATTAGCATTACATGTGATTTGAGGGCCTGTTTGTAAGCACTACTATGCACAATTTTTTTTTCCTTAGTGGTGGGTAGAAGTAAAAGTAAATTTGTTGAAGTAAATCAGCAGCAATTTGTCTCCATTTCTGGTCTATCATTTGTGAGGTTGAACATTTGAGATACAGTATAAGGGTGATGTTTATCTAACCTGTAATTCAGTCTGGTTATATTTTAAGAACAAGTAACAAAACATCAGTGATCTTTAACTCTGTTTCTTTCAACACAACATCATCTCTGTGCAGCTTTGAACTGGTCATGAATTTGAAAAGGTACTGTGAATGAGTTTTGGGACTCTTAATTTGAGACAATTTTTAAATTGTCTTAGGAAACATTGTTAAAGTATTTTACACATTTAGATATATTTGGAAAAATTGATCATCATGAATTAGGGATCTGTGGACTAATTCACACTCAGGTAGTAGTGTGAATGTATATGACACACATGCTACAAGTTGTACACATGAATCCCAATTTTAAAAGGATAATATATTGGTAATATTTGTGTTTTTGTTGGATTAAAGAAAGTTTTGAATTCTCTCGGTTCCTATAAAGATGACCCATTTCTTAATATGTGTGAACTGATATTAATATATTTTCATCCACTGATGGCAGCTTTTTATTTGTTTCTTTGTTTTTAGAGTAAGGGAAAAAATGGAAATATCTGATGAAATATGAAAGGGAGGTTAAAAAGGGAAGACCAGAAATGATTCCAAATTATGGTGTAAGTGCAGGAAACTGTTCAACAATTAATAGGAAGGAGAATTGCTATGTTCCTTTGTGGTTTTGTTTCTAAAGTTATTTATAATTCTGCAATAGGTATAGCTGAAGAGAAGACAATATTTGTAGAAAGGCTTCTTATATGAGACTATACAGTCATTTTGTTTATTTCTAATTCAAATTCGAATCATATGATTATCCTGAATTATTGTCTATCTCAATAATAATAGTTGCTGCAATTTCCCAATAAATTATTGATATTTGTCCATGCATATTTTACATGCCTTTGATGGGAGTGAAAAATAGGTCAGACATATTTTCATAAAACCTTTTTTCAAAATATCAACACTATTAAAAGTTATTGATATTTTAAAAAATGATTGGATTTTAACATTACACACACTCACACAATTCAAGCCAAAATTGTCCTGATGAAAGGCATCTTTGAACATACCTGAGTCTCTCCCTCCCCTGTAACTTTAATTAAGGCAAGAGTATTTCAATTCTGTACTGAACATTACCACACACACACACACACACACACACCTCAAATATTACCTCCTTGACTGCTGCATGCATGGATCAAGAAACTAACAATTTGCAACAGAGTTCAAACCATTTTCTTATTTTATACAGCTTGTGGGAGAGCCAAGGGAAGAGGCATAATAGGTTAGTTCTTCTGGCATGTCTTCAGGGAACATTATTATCCGATTCAGAGGGTTATTATGACAATATTTTTAATTTTAAGGGGGAAAAAAAACTCCCCCACATCATCATTTATACAATAAATTTCAGTTCTTAGGTGAGCAAGCTGGAGAAAAGAATGTTCCATCTGGTTTAGTTAGAAGACATTTCAAAATTGTTGATCAGCCTGGACTGTTTGATCCAGTTTAAATATATTTCTGCTATTTCCTATTTTTAATAATGAGGAATAATTTCTTTTAATGGCTGCCTTCTAAATTTTGGTTAGCCTATTTTGCACTGTTTTATTTCTCCAAAATAAACTACTGATACATAATTGTACATTTTATATTTATTTACAAATGATATATTTCGTAAATTCTCCAAAGTCTTAATACAAAGTATATCTGATAAAAGTGCAGTTCATATCTTGACTTTAACAAGAATCTAATTTAATTCTGTAGCCAAATAGGTTGTTAGCTTCGTTCACCCCTTGATGTAACGCTGCTTATTTAAACAAAGATAAAGTTGTTCATATCTTGCATATAGTTTAATAAGGTAGCATTGCAAGTGGGCTGGCCAGCCGACAGTTTGTAATCCTTTCTGTGGTTTTTTTTCCTATCAAACTATTCTAGGTGGAATAAAATATGAATAATATTGTCAGTTTCCAGAGAGAGCACAGTGTGCTATTTGCATTACAGAGCGCTGAGCATATGGTACTAAAAAAATGAGTACAAAATCAATTATTTCCTCTCTGTTTCGTTGCAGCAAATTTCTTGAACTCTTTTTCAATCTAGATACACTGCCATGTGTTCCTTCCAAAGGGCAATTAAATGTGAGAACTGAAATGCGCTGAAAAGCCTCCCGTTTCTCATAGAGATTGAAAAGAAATGTGTCTTTCCTTTTTCTTCTGGAAAGCCCTGGCAGAGGAGGGTTGTAGTTTGGTTGGATGATTCCAATTTTTGTTTCAACTCAAAAGATCAACCTCTACTTTTGAGGGTCTGTTGAGTAATAGCAAAAATATTGCCAATGCATGTAGGTCCCAAAAGAAGCGTTACTGGTGGTGTTGAAGGACAATGAAAGTAGACAGGCTTAAATGTACACAAATAGCATCCATGTTTAGTTTGTTTAAGGAAGCGTAACTATCCATAACTGCATCTCCACTCGTGGCAGGAAAATAAGAAGCAATTTTTAAAGCATTTTTTCCACTTTCCAGTATATACATTACAAATAATCTTTTGTGCCTCTCATTAGAATGTTTCTTTGTGTAAAGTATATTTTCAGTAATATACTTTAAACTTCTACCAGAAACCAGTCCATCTTTCTTATTATAGAAATAAGTGTTTGGATATAAAAGTCTTAGTGTGATTAAAAAGAGCTAAAATGTAAAACCTCAGTAGATCTGAGTTATCACATTCTATTCAAAATCTGAGGAAAATTATATGTTAGATGTATGTGAGTGAATAATATCTGCTCCATTGCTAGATTACCCAAGCTATAAAATGAGAAATAGTTGGTACTGAAAATGGTTAAACTTACAAATTTTTACTCTGCAACAAATATACTTTTTATATCATAAATAATCTAAAGATCATATTTAAAAAGAGTCTAAACCTCTTTTCAGGTTAATTTCAAAATATGGTAATTGATATTTTATATATGCTGTTGTTCCTTTGCTTTATATAATCAGTTATAAATCATAATTCATTTAATAAATACTGGAAATCTACCTTTTAAAAAAAAATGAACTTAAGCTAAGAAATGATTAACTAGAATTATTAATTACATGAAAAAAACATGTGCTTTGTCTGAGTAACATAATTATTTTTTAGACGTGTAGTATAAAATTCTCCACTCTTAGCTAACTCTATCTTGGGCTTTTTCTTTCATTTGCACCTGGATAAGCAGATCAAGATTTTTCTGAATCAGCCAGCCTCTTATCATCAGCAAGGGATCTATTAGTTGGCAGCTTCCCTTCCATGCCTGATAACTCAGAAGTGCAGATTACTGTAGGTTGTTCTGAGCATTTTATAAGATCTTTTCGCAGAATGTTTATACCATGCTCAGTTCTACTGCTAGCCTGTTCTCCCTTTACACCTTTGTGTGAGCTGGCAAGAGCAAACAGGTACGTGATGTGTCAGACATCTGTGGATTGAGTTTGGTCTCCCAAACATATTAAAGAATAAAAATAATGCTGTTTTCAGAAGCGCCAGGTTGATGTTTTGTCATCAATTTTTAAATCCCCCTTTTTTTCTAGAAAAGTGTCTTGAGCCATTACACTGGGAATATAATGCAGTAACTATTGGTGTCCCAGTGGAAGTCAAAGGGAATAGACATTCCTTACTTTTTATTCTGAAAATATGCTATGGTAGCCTGTCTTAAGAAAATTATTCATGGTACTGAGCTGTACATAATGAAGAAATAATGTTGGACATACCTACAATACCAAGATACTGATTTTTGTTTTTGTTTTTGCTGACTTCATATAACTGTTTACTCCCTTCTATTCTTAGTTTCTCCCTCCTGTTTCCACCCATATAAATATGAATGAGTTACTTAATTTGTTGTCTACAGAATGTTTTCCTTTTGAACCCATCATATGTAAAGTTGGTGGTGTTCAAGAAGAAATACACTTCCTTTATAAAAGCACTTCCTCTTTTGAGACAGTGTAATCTTCCATTTTTATAAATACTGGGTTTTTTTTTAAGTGTATCAAAATTTAATTTTTCCTGATGTAATTTGCGAGTAATATTTAAGTCTGTCAGAATATGTAATTGACCATTGATTCAGTTCAGTCTTACTGCCATAATATAAAAAAATCAAATTTCCTGATAATTTCCTGATGTGGTCCTCATGAGGGCAAGAATTACCATGATTGTGTCGAGGAAACCGAGTGCTAACTTTTTCAGAGGCGCTTTACATTTCTTTACCAAATATTGTCTTCTTTAATTTTTGAATTGTGTTTCAAAATGGCAAATCAATATAAGCCAATCCACTTTTTAATAACAAAGAGAGCACTCCTTCCTCAGTATCTCAATAAATTTAGCTAACCCATCTTATTTAAGAATAGCTTTATAAAATTATATTACTCTGTATGCAGTTGGGACTAGCAATAGACAAGAAGAGGAGAAAGTTGTTTCTGGATTATGGAATACTGAATTCAGTTTCCATTAAATTCAAATTTTCATAATTAAATTACAGTATGAGTATAGTGAAAGATTCAATTAGTACAAACTCACCTGCAGTCTGAATTAGTATGGTTAAGGAACATATTTATTTGCTAGATTCAAAGGACCAACCGGAATTTTGTAATACAAGTTTCCTTTAGTCAAACCCAATTTTTAAAATTGCATCTATTTTCCTTGTGATCTATTGTTTTATTTATTCTTATTTTAACAATACATAATCCAACAATTTGTTTTTAATGAAAAATTGAGACATAAATTCTCAATGCGCTGTTAGATTTTACTTTAGAAGACACTACCAAAATACATGTTGTAATGATAAGGATATTGGGTGCAGAAGGAGACTTGTTTGTGAGTAAGTCTATGGCCCATTGGCACTTGTATCTGTCACCATTTGCACAGCAACACCTTAGTGTATTGTTTAGTATGTGAAAGGATTCATATTTATAAAATGCAAATATGTAAGTATAAAAATAGTGACATCTATATTTCAGATTGTGTGCACTCTTAAATAATAGAAATAATCTTTATCCCTTTTATGAAAAAAGTGCAGTAAAAATATGGGATGTATTTTTTCCCAGTTCTTTAGATTTCTTCCTTGGTGTTTTCATATAGTTCATATGTCTCCTTCTGTGTTCAATTCCAGTCAGTGTCCAAGTGAATTGGACCCATTCTCTATGCTGATATGGATTGTACATCTCTTTTTCTTTTTATCCCTTCTCCTCTTCCCTTCTCCTTTTTATTTTTTGGATGGGACAGAATTTGTGGAAAGTTTTACAAAAACTTAAGGCGTGCTTAAGCATTTTATCAGTTCAAAGTTGAAGTTATCTTGGACCATTTCTTTATTATGTCACGTTTGAATTAAGGATATCAGTGCTGTCTTCTGCTATTTTAGATAGTGTTATAGCAAGTGTGAGTGTTGTGATTTGCTTTGGCCCTGTTCACAAAATTACTTTCATAAAATTTTTCATATTTAGAGTGTCTGTGTGTACACACTGATACCCACATGCATATTTATACATACATATAAATATATATGATTTCATTTTTTTAAAAAAATAGCCCTATATAAAACCAAAAATATTAGTACCTTGGCTGTTTACTTGTAGTGCATGACTGACGTCCTTCTCAATAATCACATGATGCTTCTCTTGCTTAAATCATTGATTTCCATAATTTTTTTCTTCATTTCATCCTTGTTTGCCAAACACTTGTGACAAATATTTTTGTATTTTAACCATAGAGTTAAAATGCACTTAAATCTCCTGTTATTTCAATGTCTGCTTCAGGGAGAAAACTCCATTTTCCAAAAACATGATTAAAATAAATGCCTTATACAAAACCTCATTCTGTGTTCTGGTTAATGACTGAAATGTTGTATATCTGGATTTGTTGATAACACCTTTGTATACCTAAATTATGTATAGTCTGAGAGATTGTAAGATGGTGTGAATTTATTCAACTTCGGCACCAAGCATTTATTTCCTTTTCAGTGAGATTTGACATGCCCAGGTCCTGTTGATAAAATGTCAACCAATGGGACCTTGGAACTCTGCTTTCTCTGGCAAGATGCCACCCTCAAAAAGCTCTCAAAACTTGGTTTTTCTCCCAGGATTTCAATTAGTTTTATGGGTGGGGTCTTCAAGTGTATTCATGTCGTTGTGGAGGTATACCAAAATTTTTGATAATTTTCATTTGTTTTTAACATGGTTCATTGTCCAGAGCTGATTTGAATTGGGCCTCCCTACAAATCTAATAAATTATATTGTCACACAGAAAAGTTAGAGGCTGCATTCCTGGTACCCCTGATAAAAATAAACTAGCAGATGAGGAAGACAACTTTTCTGGTAAGATTTCTGGAGTGCATAAAGTGGGGACTATAGGGTTAAAAAGCCTGTTCCATCAGATCAGCTGGAAAAGATTAACACTGGGAGATAATCCTTCAAGTAGCTAATAGCTAGGCCTAATGCTGTGGGGGGCTTAAAAGTAATAACCAGCTCCTTGAATTATACTTGAAAGCCTTTTGTTAACCCCAGTGAATCTCCTAAATCAAAGATGTTAGTTGGATATACTGAAGAATATCGGTGACTGCCCAAATTGCTGCAATCTGGGTCAGCTGCAGCTTCTGAGGTATTCAAGATCTGAGGTATAAAAGTATGTTACAATAGTCCATATGTGAAGTGACCAAAGCACCTCTGGCTACAAAGAGTACAATTAGAGTAAAAGTGGATCTACGTAAATGCCTTTTCGATCAGAGCTATCACCTGCTTTTCAAGCGGAAGTTGCAGGTTCAAAAGACCATCAAATTGCTCACTAGGCCCTAAGTGAGATAATACATCCCTCCCTGGGTGGTGGTTATGTTTGTAATTGTATTTGGAAGTTATGAGCTGCCCCAGAATCTCTGAAGGGGCAACTCTTAAGAAATCTAAATCCCCATTCACCAATTCTAGGAAGCCCAAATATCCAAAGCCATTTACTGTTACTACCCCATCCAGACCCTCATGGCCTCCAGCTGATGAATACTGTGGCCTTATACTCCTTCACTTGGCTGGCATAGTTGATCTGTGGATGGCAAAAATAGTTCATTAAAAAGAGTTACATTTTAGGAATGGACATGGGTTTTGATCTTTGTCTTTCTGTTTCTTCTTCTCAATTCAGTGGACTGCTAATAAAACTTCACTTTCTGTTTGAAGTGGCTATTTGAAAAGTGATTGATGCTTATTGAAGTTATTAAGCCAATGGCTGCAAATTGTCCATCCTGCTTTAGAAAGTACAACTTTCTTTGTCACCCTGCATATAGAGGGAGAGGGGGCGGTCTAGAAATCCAAGAAATAATAATAATAATAATATAGGCCAGGTTTATTCACTACTTTTTAAAAACTTATGTTTAAAAAATTAGATTTATTCAACAAACCAGGGGAATTGGGTGTGAAGCTATATCTATACCCAGAATCCAGAATAGGCACTTTAATCACTGTACTGTCTTGAGCCTTTGCAAAAATGTTACCTAAAAGTACATTAGATTGCAGCTCAAATAGGCAAAGAAGGGAGACCAAGATTGTGTCTTTATTTTTCTCCTTAGTTTTTATATAGAATATATTGCAGTCGAGAGTGCTATCTTTAAATCAGAAGGTTAACAAGTTATTGCAAGTAATTTTATCCAGGAAATCTAATGAGAGAAATAATTCTAGAAAGCTGATAAGGAAAAAGAGGAGGGGGAAAGAAATAACAGGAGAGGAAATTATAAATCAATCTTTTTTTTTGCAATAGAGAATACGTGAGTTAAGTCATACTGCTTGTTATGCAGTAATCCAAACATTACAAAATAAAATGATTATTTCAGCAAGCAGAAAGTAAATAAGCAAATTATGACAAAAAGCAAAAAAGCATGGCAACTAGAGAGAAAAAAAGAAATGGCTGGTTTTTTTTGTTGCCATACAGGCTTTTGCAAAAAAAATCACCTCCATTATTACTTTATTGTTTTAAAATAAAATGCAATGTTTAAAACAGTGATCCAACATTTCTGGTGACTTGCTCCCATGTTATGGTTCATTAACCTCTTCTCAGGGCATGGAGCTTGCGAGCAACTTTCTCCAGTTCCGCTTCAATTGCAGCCAAGCTTTCCAGTTCTTGGTCCTAAAAGAAAGAAAAAATTAACGATGCAAATCATTAAAGCAGAATGATGTGTTCGCTTTAACTGTTGATCTCTATCCATGTACTAACCAATGGGTTCAAAACTGCTTAAGTTTTGGGAATTCAGCCAATGTTGGCTAGGTGCATTTATAAAGTTGATTTCTATCAAGTTGGAATAAGGATCTATCTTCCTCCAATTTAGCACTCTTCAGATGTTTTGGAATATAATTTTCATAACTCGTCAGTCAACTTCACTTCCTATATTCATTAGCCTGTATCAAATGCCAGGAGAGACATTATATCTGATACAGGTTCTAGTTTAAGGAAGAGTGGTCTGTACTATTTGGCAATGGTTCTACAAATTCCCATCTATCAGCCTAACCTAAAATAGCCAAGGACTGAACCTCAACTTTCAGTGTCTACTGTGATTCTTCTCTGGCTTCATTCCTAGGATATTCTACCATTCTGGATATTGGAAGGGCACAGCCTGCAGCACAAAGTGATTCAATGGAGCCAAGCACAAGAATATTCACAAGATCCTGTCTGCTGAATTCAGTCTATAAGATAAAACTCTTAAGAAAAAGCCAATTTAGATTTTCCTGATGCCAAAAAGAATGGTTGTGAAATACAATACTTTATGAATAATTACAACTGACAATTATTATCTTTAGTAGCCTAACCATTGTTCTTGCATGAATAGATGTACATGGATGTGCCCCTGTCATATTTCTTTTTCCTCTCACCCATACAGTCAAGGGTATTCAAAGAAGCATGGAGCAATGAGACAAAAAAAAAAAAATCCCCCTCTTCCTTTTTCTCCTTGTACTCAGCTGAGGGCAAAGAGTTTTCTTCTCCTAGTGGTACCTGAGCAACTGTTGTCAAGGTTATTTTGTTGATTCCCTGATGCATTGTTATTGCAATTCCATGAAAACCTATGCTAGAAAGGTGAAAACAAGCCAAAATAGTTAGATTAGAAGAAAAGAAATAATCACCTGGTTTTGTGATCCATTAAGTGGGCTTATTTTGTTTTGGGTACAAAGCTTTGCAACTACAGAGCACCAGAGGAGAAAAGGGAGGAGCAATCCTTTATATATTGTCTTCAGCAAAATTCACTCTATTGTGTAGCCAAATGAAATAACTGCCTTGGACTGTCACCTGTTTCCTTCCCACCTCTAAGTATCAGCATGATGGTGATGCTGCTTCGTTACTGACTAGAGCAAACTGGATATCTTACCTAATAATTTTCACTAAATTATATAATAGGTAGAATCACCTGAAGAGTCTCTTGATCAAGAGGTGGAGATAAAAGTAAGCCAGCAGATAGATGGATGGATGGATGGATGGATGGATGGATGGATGGATGGATGGATGGATAGATAGATAGATCTACACACACACACACACACACACAGAGCCACTGTTCAGCTCATTCAATGCACATCAGTCCTGCTGCATTAGTATTTGTGTGAAGGAACTGGTAGTAAAAGAACCGAATAAAGAGTGGAAGGTACTAGAGAGATAGAACAATCAAAGACAGAGAGAGATGCGTATTCTGCTACAAACCGCTTAATTGACCTACTGCCATTAAGTTGGATCCCCACCTCCAGTCCATGGATCAGCATTGGTCCGTGGTATGCCATCAACCAGGCTGCGCAAACAAATCCCCATCCGCAGGGATGCAGGCAGCATGCAAAACCACGCCCCCTCCAGTTCACAGAAAAACCTGCCTCTACAGAACCCTGGTGCCCAAAAGGTTGGGGGCCACTGCATTAAGTGACATAATGCCCAGTTTTACAGTAAGAATCAATTGCTAATTTTGTTGGCTTCTATGTAATAAAAGGGGAAGAACAGGTGAGCATCTGCTTTCTTTTAAAGCAGCAAGCTACTTTGGGTCAGTATGCAGAGAATCGTATTTCAGCCGTTGACTTGTCAACAGGGATGAATAATTCTAGTTCACTCCCTAAAACACAGTCACCAGAGACCATAACAATGTTTCCAAATGTTTAGGATATTATTTATTTCAGTCCTTGAGTTGAAGCTGTAATCAAAATGCGAAGGGCTATCAAGCGCTGGGAAAATCAGGAGATTCAGGCAGTTCAAATGAGTATAAAGATTTATTGCAAGCTTAACTCTCTACAAGAATCTGGCCAAGTGACCCTTAAAGGAATGTGCAGGAGTTAAGCAAGGAATTCAAGGTGGGCTGGGCTTAGATCTCTTGCAGGTGGACAGGGACTCATGACTTATGATACATTTGACCCCTCCCTCAACCTCAGCCTGGTCATCATCCAGAAGGGTTTGGGAAATATATTTGAAGATTATTCAGATTCAGAGCATTTTAATGGAATGATTTCTAACTTTTGAATCTGGATGTTTGACCAGAGCAGCTTTTGTAATATCCCATGTAATCACTGAAATTTAGGACATATACTTTACAGTATAAGGACTACATGCTGGGGCAATTTTTATTACAACTTTCCTTGTCTCCTTTGTTATAGGCATATTATTACAGGCTTGAACTATTATAAGAACTGTGAACTTGAATCCAGAGATCATCGAGCCACGTTACAGTCACTCTCTAGGCATAATAGAACCCACTTAAAACATTCAGGATATTTCATACAAAAGAATTATATTAGATATCATTTACCTCTAAAGATACAATAAAAAGACTCCCTGCTACATCCATCTCAGCTCACATAATGAGCTGAGTAGCAATCACAAGATGACAATTGTATGCATGTATAAATGGGGGTATCATGGGACAACCACCATCTTGCCTATTTTGCCTATCCGCCTCCAGTGGACATCACTGGAGAAAGCTTATAAAACACAACCTTACAATTTGGAAAAAGACAGAATAAAAGAGGAAACCCTGAAACAGCTCGAAATAGTGTAGAAAAGTTGCCCTGCACTTTCCCGTATCAATTCTCACTTGATTTGGTTTACAATTTCAGAGGGGAAATAAATTTCTGTGAATTTCTTTTGGAAGGGGTAGAGTGTTCTTGCCCTAATTTACTTAAGACGTAGTCGAGTGTGGTATGTGAATGGCTGGTCTTTTGCTGTCAGCATTTCTGCAGCAGCCTGCAACCTCTCTGGTTTCCCCATCTTCTATTATCTGCTAACTCTGACTAGAAAATAAGCTCAGAATTTCCACCAAGAGAAATTCTCAAGCATTCTTCTGGCTTTTAACACTTCATTCAAAACATGGTTTCTACAAGAATTTGTCAACCTACCTCTGTCCTCCTGTTTGCACTTCCTTCTTCATCCTTTTTTTCTTCAGGTATGGGAAGAAGTGGAAAACCTTGTTCGCTCTCCTCTTTTGAATGATGCTTCTGCAGCCGCCTTGCTTCATCTTCTGGAGAGTTATGGAGGTCACCTGTGTCGTGGGATTTGACAGCCATTTTCATGGATCTATCTGGATCTTCATCACTTTCATTCTCCTCTGCACGCTTTGTAGTAGTCAGTTGTTTGGCCAGTTCATCCATCTTGTTCCATCTCTTAGCATCTTCTACATCTTGGAAAGGGTTTCTTTCCATCTCTTCACTTTTGGAATTGCTGTCAGGGGGGGAATCATCATCCTGTCTTGTTCCATCTAGAAAATGATACCCTCTACTATTCATGCTGTGATATTTATCTGTATCTTCTGAGATATTTTTGTCATCATCTTGATTATCTATAAGGAAAATAGATATAAATCATCTGTTTTCTTTTCCTTCAGAAGTTATATTTTGGTGCTATCACTAAGACGAAGAAAGCTGATTTAAAACCTTGTCAAATGGCCATCTAAAATACAAGGCATTGGAGTGTATTAGGATGTGAAATCACCTTTGCAGAGTACGTGAAATGGTCCTATATCATAAAATTGATCAATCGTCTGGTGCTGTGTAAAAAGATAAGCCATTTTTGAGATTTGGTGCACTGACCCCAGTTTACCAAATTAATTACTCTTTTAGTGGGGCAGAAAATGATGCTAACTATCTTCTGTGTAACTTGCTTTGTTATACATAGTTGATATAAAATCTATTAGGATCTCAGCAGTGACGTGCAGTCAGGGAAGGCAGGGGAGGCGGAGCCTCACCACTCTCATCATGAAAATAAAAAAGAATTACTCCAGGAAGCCGTGAAAGTGGCTGGGAGAGGCGCGCGGCTTGGTTTAGCCTCCCTGGACATCTCAGCAGCAGCCCCAAGTGTGTCGATCTCACCATTTTTTACATCGGGCGATCCTTGCAAGGGGAATGGGACCACGTGTGCAGGAGGCTCCTCAGCTCCAGCCTCAATCAGCGCAGCCGCGGTCCCCTTCATCTTGCCTCAGGAAGGAGGGGAATGGGACCACGTGTGCAGGGGAAGGGGATCGTGGCTCTGCTAATCTGAGGCTGTGCGCTGAGGAGCCTCCTGCACACGTGGTCCCATTCCCCTTGCAAGGATCCCGGGCTCGCCCGATGCAAAAAATGCCTAGGTACCATGTTTCCCCGAAAATACAACCTGTCCCACACTCACTGACCTAGCGTTATCCTGAAAGCGCCAAGTTACAGGAGCCGGGGGTGGGGGGAGCGCTCACGTTGCTTGCCGCCTTCGGAATACCGCTAGGTTGGGGAGTGCCTGCTGCCGCCGCCCGCTGCCACCCCGCGCCGCCCCCGCCCGCTGCCGCCCCGCGCCGCCGCCGCCCGCTGCCGCCCCGCGCCGCCGCCGCCCGCTGCCGCCCCGCGCCGCCGCCGCCCGCTGCCGCCCCGTGCCGCCGCCGCCCGCTGCCGCCCCGCGCCGCCGCCCGCTGCCGCGCCGCCGCCGCCTGCTGCCTGCCGCGCCGCCCGCTGCCGCCGCCGCCCCGCGCTGCCTGCCGCGCCACTGCCGCCCCGCCGCCACTGCCCCACTCCGCTCCGTGCATAACATCCAAACTCCAAAACTTTCAGCATCGGCCGCTCTAGGAGTGCTCTCTATGGTGGGCCGGCTGCTGGAAGACTCTGTCCGGAAAACTCTCTGTCCGGCAGCAGCCGGCCCACCATAGAGAGCACTCCTAGAGCGGCCGATGCTGGAAGTTTTGGAGTTTGGATGTTATGCACGGAGCGGAGCGGGGCAGCGGCGGTGGGGCGGCACGGGGCGGCGGTGGCGCGGCAGGCAGCGTGGGGCGGCGGCGGCAGCGGGCGGCGCGGGGCGGCGGCGGGCGGCGTGGGGCGGCAGCAGGCGGCGGCGGCGCGGGGCGGCATAGGGCGGCGGCGGCGCGGGGCAGCATAGGGCGGCGGCGGCGTGGGGCGGCGGCGGCGCGGGGCGGCAGCGGGCGGTGGCAGCAGGCACTCCCCAACCTAGCGGTATACTGAAGGCGGCAAGCAACGTGGGCGCTCCCCCCACCCCCAGCTCCTGTAACTTGGCGCTTTCAGGATACCGCTAGGTCAGTGAGCGCGGGACAGGTTGTATTTTCGGGGAAACACGGTACCTAGGCATTTTTTACATCGGGCGAGCCCGGGATCCTTGCAAGGGGAATGGGACTACGTGTGCAGGCGGCTCCTCAGCGCACAGCCTCAGATTAGCAGAGCCGCGATCCCCTTCCCCTGCACACATGGTCCCATTCCCCTCCTTCCTGAGGCAAGATGAAGGGGACCGCGGCTGCGCTGATTGAGGCTGGAGCTGAAGAAACTTCTCCGTTTGGGCTGCGCCCCTGCGATCGGAGCAACCACGTGGTTTGATGACGTCACCAGCCTCACCAGTCATAAACGTCACCGCACGTCACTGGATCTCAGAGTATGCACAGGTGGTTATTTCAATTAGCCATCATAATAGGAATAGCATTTAGACTTATATACCACTTCACAATGCTTTACAGTCCTCTCTAAGTGGTTTACAGAGTCAGCATATTGCCCCCAACAATCCGGGTCCTCATTTTTCCAACTTCAGAAGGCTAGAAGGCTGAATCAAAGTTGAGCCGGTGAAAATCGAACTGCTGGCACTTGGCAGAATTAGCCTGCAATACAGCATTCTAACCATTGATCCACCACAATACTTTATGTAAGGATTGCATAGTTTCCATGTGGCAACTATCCCCAATCATATATATTTGAATACCCTGGACTACAACTCTCAATCAATGTGAACAATTGCTATAGCTCAGTGAGCCTCCTATCAACTTTGAATTGTTTCATTTGTTTGCCCAGGATTGAAGATTTAACCACTGTAATTTAGACTTTAGTATATTACAGAAACAACTATGTATTATAATATCTACTTCATGCTTAGAAATGTAGTTGATACAACATATTTCAATATAGTTTTACTCCATACGTGATATGTTGCAACCACTGGTTGTCAATTGCTGATACTAACTTTTAAAATCCTAATGAGACCTATTTAACATAAGAAACTATTTCCATTTCTTTGACACCTGTTCCTATCATTTACAATTAAGAGCTTACATATAAGAAACAAGATCTTCTTGGTTGTCACCCCAGTACTTAGGAAAGCTGTTTGCTGCAGGGCTCAAATATGCGTCTCAAATAAGAACATGTGTCTTCTCCAATTTATTTCCTGCAGAAATGCTGGATTGTAATTCTTATAATTTCCCGGTTATCATATCCATTTGCTGGAAATTGAAATCCTACACAACTGGAGGCACTATGTTATGAAAGCCTGAATTATTATTGGGGGAAGATTGGAGAATATCTAAGGTGACAATCTTATTTGCTGAAGCTAGAAATAAATGTATGTAGGGAGCATGTTTGTTTGTTTTTACAAAATTCACTAAAATTGATGTCCAACATATTCATACAATCAGTCAAAATTCATTTATGGTCCAAGGCAATGGTGGGTTCCTACCAGTTCGGTCCCGTTCGGCCAAACTGGTAGTAGTTTGGTGGCCTGGGTTGCTGGAAGCAGCAGTGACCCATGCCTGTCACACCCTCAAACCGGTTCTCCGGGCAGCACCATAAGCACTGCCATTTTGGTTTTTGCTTCTGCACATGTGCATCAAGCGCAGGCGTGAAACGCCCATGAGCGAACTAGCAGTAGTGACTGTCGGAACCCACCCCTGGTCCAAAGCCAAATGCAAGAAAAAAGACTAACAATCTATAAAAAGGAATAAAAATTGTGAGATAAATGCTGAAATAATTAACAGTTGCTATTCAGTAGCATGAGGGAGGAACCAGATGGTTTGCAATAACCAGGGCTATTTATAAAAAGTTTGCAATCTTTTTTGAGATTTCTCAAGAGTCATCACCCAGAAGAAAAGCAATGGCCTCCAGGTTGCAACAACAATTAGAGTTGTGTACATGTATTAAGTTCAATAATCATTGACTGTAAAGTGGACATTTTAATAGCATATGTAGACAGATTCTAGCTCCAAATCTGACCCAAAACAAGTTTGGTTTTCATATAGGAGACTTATATTTTTATTTTTATGCATGTTATTTATCAAATTTATACATCATCCATTTCACCTAAGTGGCTCTAGATGGTTTACAAATAAAAGTCATACAGCCATATAAAAATATAGATAAAAACAAAGTTAAAAATGGTGCATAACTACTGTAAGTTTAAAACTTTAAAAGGCAGAAGGAGCACCCTCAAGCCAACAATCAACCCCAGGGATTTATGTGGCAATAACAATAGCATTTAAGCTTATATACTGCTCCATAGTGCTTTACAGCATTTGCTGGGTAGTTTATAATGCAAAAACATTATTTGCATATTGCCTCCAACAATCTGGGTCCTCATTTTACCGACTTCAGAAAGATGGAAGGTTGAGTCAACCTTAAGCCAGTCAGGATCAAACTCCAAGCTGTGGATAGAGTTTGTCTGCAATACTACACCAGGGCTCAGATGTTGTCTTAATAGGTAATGCCTCAATATGGGCCAAAGAAAACAGTTTACCATGTGGACTATATAAAAATATACTTAGGAACAGTCCTGGGAGAAGGGGAAATGGTGCTGTAAAAGCTATGGGGAATGTTGGCTCTTATCATTTTGGATATCTATATCCAGATCCTCTGCTTTAGTTAATCCCAAAGCTACTAGCGCTGACAGGATAAGATTGCAAAATGTGAAGTAATCATTAATCTGTCATCTTAGCAGTAAGGAGAAGCTATCTAGCAAGTAAGTTCCTCAATAGACTTGCTTCAGCCAAAACCTAAAAGATAGCAAATATGGGCCACCCCACATATTAAAAGTCGAGTTTGAGCCCAAACTAATAGACATACCATCTTCCCTTTGATCATCCACATTATCTGAAGTGGTAGGATGTTCCTCTTCAGAAGCATTCCTCTCTTGAGTCTCTTTTTCTTCATCCTTTTCTTCTTCCTCCTCCTCCTCTTCTTCCTTCTCAACTTGCTCTCTGATCTTGCCAACTTCTTCTTCCTTCCTTTCCTCCTGACTCTCTTTGAAAACATGTTCCTTCTCATCCTCAGATTCCTCTGGCCCTGCAACTTCTTCAACTTCCTGCTGCGTCTGCTTAAGAACATCATCTTCTCTGGTGTCACTGATGTGATTGTCTATTGTATCACTCCAAGGCAATCCTTCCATTTCATCAACCTCATTGCCCTCAAATTCTGCTATGTTCTCCTTTTCATCATCAAGATCAAAATCTTGACTCCTTGGCTCTCTCTCTTCCAAGCTATTTCTCTCCTCCTCTTTCAAAACATCTTGTTTATTCTGAAAAGACTTTTCTGCTTCCAGCTCGGCCAAAGAGGCCGTTGGCTTCTCATTGTGGGTCTCCTCTGATGGATCTGAAGGTCAAAAATAGGAGAAACAAACTGAATATGGATTGAAAGCCATATTAAAATAGAATTGCAAACTCAAAGCAAATCAATTTCACATGTCCTTTTGGACAACATTATATATTTCTTACCTGCTTTTATTTAACTAGAGAGCAGCATATTTTTCCCCCAATCTACTATTTCAAGATTGAATTTCATGCTTTAAAGGTAGATCAGACTACTCTATTTCTAATTCTATTCCACTAACATATGAGTTTATTATCCCTAATATACTAGCTATAAATTGGAGTAAATTGATACTCGATATCACTGGGCTTTAGCCATAATTTAGAAAAGTATAAGATCTGGATTAAGTTATATTCTTTGTTTTATCTCGGTTAAGGATTCCCAATAAGATTTTTTAATGCGTACATTAAAAATTATTCCCTGTTCTGATGCAAACGAAAGAATGTCTAGATAGAATTCTTTTTAGAATATAGGATAAGATAAATATAATCTTATATGCATTCTTAAAATTTCACTTTTCCAAAACTTTCACTTTGAGTCTGCCAAAAAGTATCCTGGGACTCTGGATTTTTTGCCATCACAGACTAACTTGGCTCTGCTCCTACAATTTCTTTAAATAAAGCAATTAGTTTGCTACAAATGTAAAAATAGATTAATTCCCCCTCAACCCTAGAAATCTTCATGTGCATTGACACATCAGAGAATTTGTTTTTCAGTCGCTAAGTTGTGTCCGACTCTTTGCAACCCCATGGACCACAGCACGCCCAACCCCCCCAACCCCAATCCGCTGCTAATTCCTGGACCTTGCCCAAAATTATGTTCATTGAATCGATGACACTAGCTAACCAATCAGAGGAAGTACTGTTTGAAATGTAACTCAGGAAGGTCAAAAAGCTCAGGTATTTGTACTTCCTTTTTCTAACAGAATAGAATAACAGAGTTGGAAGAGACCTTGGAAGCTTTCTAGTCCAATCCCCTGCTCAGGAAGCTGATCCTATACCAGTGGTGGGGAACCTGTTAAACACCAAATGCCCAAAATGTGTGCGCGCGCAAGCCCAAACTGAAAGGTGCATGCACGAGTGTGCACATGTGCAAACATGCGTGCACGGACATGCATGCACAGACATCCGCATGCATGCACAGCAAAGACCCAATGACCAGCTGGCCGGTGGGAGGCGGGGCATCCCAACACCGGCAGTGTGGCAAGATCTTTTTCTTTCGTGAGCTTCCGTTTTGTCGTTTGCAGGAAAAAAGAAGCTCTCAAAAAACTGCCAGGGGGATCTGACCTGGGGTGAAAGCGCGCGTGCCAGCAGAGAGGGGTCTGTGTGCCACCTCTAGCACACGTGCCATAGGTTCACCATCATGGCCTTATACCTTTTCAGACAAGGGGATGTCCAGTCTATTCTTAAAAGCTTCCAGTGATGGAGCACCCAGTGCCACATTCGAAAGGCAGCCCGTTCCACTGATTAATTGTTCTCATTGTTAGGAAATTTCTCCTTAATTCTAGGTTGCTTCTCTCCTTGACTAGTTTCCATCCATTGCGTCTTGTCCTGATTTCTGTTGCTTTAGAAAATAGGTTGAGCCCTTCTTTTTGTGGCAGCTCCTCAAATATTGGAACATTGCTATCATGTCACCCCTAGTCCTTCTCTGCACTAGACTAGCCATGCCCAGTTCCTATAATCATTCTGGGTATGTTTTAGCCCCCAGCCCCCTAACCATCTTTGTTGCTCTTCTCTGCACTCTTTCCAGAATCTCGGCATCTTTTTTTATACTTTGGTGACCAAAACTGGATCCAGTATTCCAAATGTGGTCTTACTAAAGCATAAAAAAATGGTACTAAGACTTCACATGATTGTGATTCTATCCTTCTGTTACTGCAGCCTCTTAGCTTGTTTGACTACTGCACTCCTGGTTATATTTTATCACATTTCTCTGTTTCTGTTGGCATTAACAGTAATTTTTAAATGATTGCTGTATTATATTGAATATGTTGTTGGTTATATCAAGTAGTGTGGGGAGCTGGCTTATACTACTTTGAAAAAGTTAATTGTTAAAAAAAAATTCTATTTCCCTTTTTCCCTATTTTCCAAAGCTTTAGAAGGCAAGGCAAGACAAGAAACAATGGATGGAAACTAATCAAGGAGAGAATCAACCTGGAATTAAGGAGAAACTTCCTAACAGTGAAAACAGTTAAATAGTGGAACAACTTTGCCTTCAGATGTTGCGGGTGCTTCATCACTGGAGGCTTTTAAGAAGGGACTGGATAGCCACTTGTCTGAAATGGTATAAAGTCTCCTGCTTGAGCAGAGGGTTGGACTAGAAGACTTCCAAAAATGTTAAGCTATATGGTGTTTGTAGCTGTTTGTAACATAATTTTCCTTATTGGTTAAGATCAACACAACAGAAGGCTTTTAGATGCTATCAAAAAAAAATTGTCCTTGCTGTGAACCAAGCAGTGCGGAGATGACCTGGTCACAGTTGTCACAGAAACCAGTTTGGCTGTGAAGCAGGTGTGTGTCCCAAGGCCATTTGAAATAACATCCACATTTGCTCGGAAAGGATTATGTAGAGGTTATGCTGACATCAACCTCTTTCTGTGTTCCCATTGCCTTGGCTTTCAAGGACTTCAGAAAGCTCATCTTCAAAGCCACTGTTTTTCTTCTGCTGCTCTGTTCTTTCACTTGCTCCTGTTTCAGAAATGGAAAATAAGAACATAAACATTTTTTCAGCACTTCTTTAGTTGTCGTCGTCATCATCAATATGTGTCCCCTCACCGTTACAAATGCATAATATACCAAAAGTCAAATCTAAGGGTTCCAATATCCAATATTCCAAATTCTAAGAGGCAGCTACAAAGAAGAGGGAGTCAGGCTGTTCTCCAAAACACCTGAAGGCAGAACAAGAAGTAATGGATGGAGACTAATCAAAGAGAGAAGCAACCTAGAACTAAGGGAAAATGTCCTGATATTTAGAACAATTAATCAGTGGAACAACTTGCCTCCAGACGTTGTGGGTGCTTCAACACTGGAAATTTTTAAGAAGAGATTGGACAACTATTTGTCTGAAATGGTGTAGGGTTTCCTGCCTGAGCAGAGGACCTCCAAGGTCTCTTCCAACTCTGCAGTTTTCTGTTATTCTGTTAAATCTTTCCTATTTAGTAATAGGGGAACAGGAGAAAGAATTACAACTGGAATAATTACGACTATGATGTATACTACTATAAAAACATGTGCACAGAATGTCACATGGCCAGCTAACTTAACTATGACTTCAACTACAGTTACAATCAATACCAGCTGTGGCATTAATTCATACTTCTTTCACTAACAATTCTGCTTTCGTCATGATGAAGATAGCAGTGCAGTTTCTGATCAAGCTTCCTGAGAGTATGTTCCCTTAAAGTCAATGGATATACAGGTTGTCCTCACTTAACATGGATAATTGGGACTGGAGTTTCTGTTGTTAAATGATTTGGTCATAAAATGCAATGTCATGTGATTACTTAGAGATGGCAATCCAGATAGTTCCAATTGTTGTTGTTGTTACACAAGGACCACAGGTTGATAGAGGAGAAGCTACTTGCCACTTTCTGACAGATTCCAACAGGAACTCAATGGGGACGTCAACGGGAAGTTGCAAGTCCCAGTCACAGCAAGTCTTTTCTTAGATAGCTTGCAAGTAGGCCGGTGGGCAGGTAAATGCTACCAAGTGCAGGAGGGCAAGTGGGGAATAGGTGCTGTGGCACAGTGCAAGTGTGGGTGGATTGGAGGTGGGAGCTGCAGCCTGACATGAGTGCAACTGGGCAGATGAGTGTTACTGAGTGCAGATGGAGGGGTACTATAGAATACAAGATCACCAGAATCTTGTATTGTGTAGCATGGCTTCTCTGTACAAAAAGTGGCAGGAATGGGAGAGCATTACAGAGCAACTTGCAACTTCCTGCTGGCTTCCCAAATGACTGATTTTTGAGGCAGCTGTTATCCATACCCATGACGTCCAGCTCATAGTTATCAATATTTACTTACTTATTTATGTCAGACAGCATATCAAATGTTTTCCTGAAATCAAAGTATATTATGTCTACAGCCTTCCCAACATCCATTAAAGTAGTTCTCTGAGTTCTCTGACCTGAGGTTTATTCTTAACAAATCCATGCTGACCTGTTAATTACTATATTTTCTTGAAGCATTTACAATCTCCTTGTGATCTGCCCTACAATTTTATCAGGCATTGATGCCAACTTGATTGGTCTGTCATTTGCTGCATTTTCTATTTCCCCCTTTTGGAAACCAGGGAAAATATTTTGTGGCATTCTCACATTATGTATAGACATAATCCTATCTGTATTACATTTTTAAAAATTCCCATAATAGTAGATAGCTCCCATACACAAAAGGCACAACATTCCAACAGAACTGTACCTTGAAATGCAATCTCTTGAAGCTCCCTTAGTAAGTTTTGATGGCGAAGGATGGAGCGAATTCTTTCATCTGAAAGAACAGAAGGGCTTATTATTTTAGTAGCAACAAATTGAGGTGGCACGCAATGGTTTTGCTCATTATAGTTTTATTGGCAGACCAGTTACTTGAGTTCAACTTGTCTACACTTTTTTTTAAAAAAAAAATTAAAAATGACTTTTGACATACATGTTCTTAAAACTTTAACATTCAATCTTGTTAACTTCCAAATAGTTTAAAAGAGAATTGGAAAGCAAATGTACCTCCTTGGAGAGTTTCTAGGCATTCTTGGCTGATTGAAAGTGGTTTTGGTTTCGCTACTGTATTAGAAATAACCTCAGCAATGCATGTCATCACCTAGAAAAAGACAATATATTTATATGGATTTTAGATTTAAATTTTCCCTCATGTTTTGTTTTATATGTGAAGCTCTCCTTCCACCACTCCTGTTCTCTTTTATCCTTGCAACAATCTTGTGAAATAGCACAGATTGGGAGCCACCTGGCTTTGGTTAGCCAAAAAGCTTCAAAGCTAAGAAGGTTTTGAACATGGTCTTCCTTTCTATCATGCTGAATTCTAATCCAACATTAACATAATATTGTCCCATTAGAATGAAAAATCTGTGTGTGATTTCAATTAAATGCAGTGCAAACTTCTCAGCACCATTTTTGCTATTTTTTCATAGTCGGAATTACTATCCTTGGCATTAAAATTATGTTTTGTTTCCTTTTACATTATGCTGTTCTTTTTCATGTTCCTTTCTGCTTCCTATATTCTTCCCATATACTTAGGTTTGTACCAAATTTGAATTGAGCAGGCTTTTAATAAAGGATATCATCCAACAGAAAGTTATGATAGAGAACTCTTTAGAGAGAAAGCCCATCTATGGGTTTTTAAAATGACGAATATATTATTGATATAATCTAGGTCAGGTCACTGTATAAACAAGTCTGGGTCACCAGCCAGCAAATGGTATCTGTGGGATTAGAAATTAGATAAATGCACACGCAGAGTTGTAAAATAATATTCATCTGCTTTTTAAAATCTCTCTTATCATGGATTTAAGGCTTTATTTTAAATACACTGAATAAAAAGACCTATGAAATTTATATCTATGTTGTGAGACTTTTTTAGTAGAAACTTTCACTTTGTTTTCCATTGGGGGAAAGTATTATTCTTGATTTTCATGTACCACGCATCTGCACCAAGAAAAATTTGATCTGTTGCTTGAATTACTGGGTTTTTTTTATGTACAACATCTCCATCTTGTGTGGAATGATTCAATTTATTTGCTTTTATCCATCAAAAGCTCTTTCTAAAAGTGTCAGCCCTTCGAAGCTGTCCAGATCAGGATACAGATTTCACAAGAAGATTAGAACTAAATTCTATATTAGAATCTTGCAAGTCTAATTGTTTTTTCCCCTTCTCTTTCTCTTATACTTGAGTGAGTCAAAGAGAAGCCATCCTGAGTTTCTTCCTAATAATGTCTCCCTTCTCAGGGCTTAAAGAATGCTTTTTTTATTTTTGTAACAGCTTCTGAATATTTCCCTCAAAGCCATCTCCATGGCTCGCTACAAAAAACCCATTATAGCCTACCTGGGGGTTATAAACAGAAAAAACAAGTATAGGTAGATATTTTTATCCTATAACTAACATCACATTCAAACTTCTGAACAATCCACTCAACAATTACAACTACTACATCTCCCTACTTATCAAACTCATTTTAGAAAGGCACTCTTGGATATTATTGGTTGATATCCTTGAAAATTACTAATCCCGTATCTGAATTTTTTTGGGCAAGTTTCACATTAATATTTTGAAGGTGTTCTAATGTCATCCAACCATATTGTGCAAATAATGAGGGAAACTTTCTTTCTCTTGCCAAAGCTATATCTACTTCTGTCTTTCACTATGCTGGAGATTTAGACATTTTGTTCTTATTTGGGAATTGGCAAGCCTTTCATTGCTAAGCATGTGTTAAAACTTCACAAAGAATTGCACATAACAACAGACTGCACATGTGTGGGAGAGAAAATATGAAGGTTTTGATTGTCTTTCGAAGACTGCATCAAATTAAAGGAACAAATGAATATCTGAAGAAGTGGGTGTTTAAACAATTGATTATTCAGATGAATTGTCTTTCTATTATTATGCATAGATAGATATTGAGTGCACGTGGAACACACAACAGTAGAATTGACCTAAAATATTAAAATAGCAAGCACCAAAAATGCTAATTCATATTATATAAGCAAAAAAATATCTATTTTTAGAAAGTAACCTCCATTCCATCAAGTAAACATGAATGTCAGGATTTCAAAAACCTTCATTTCAGGTAAACAGTGTGCAGTCATAAGAAAAGAACAAAAGGAATCAGAAAGGTATCGAGGGGGGAAATTTTCTGTAGCAAATAGCAAAATTAGAATTATTGTCCTAAATTTGTCTTGTAGTTTCAGCACTAACAAAAAGTGAGAATCTTTCATATTATTCCAACAATAACCAATGTGATGTAAAAGCAAAGTGCCAAATTCAGGGGGACCAGCTTTGAACTTTTTCCTATTTTCAGAAATGCTTCGTTTGTGTGTTTTGCTTATTTTCTTATTTGATTTGAAGGTTAGTTAAGGATAATAGAATTTTATTTTACAATGCAATATACAATGCAATAGCAAAGTTGGAAGGGACCTTAGAGGTCTTCTAGTCCAACCCCCTGCCTAGGCAGGAAACACTATACCGTTTCAGACAAATGGCTATCCAACATCTTCTTAAAGACTTCCAGTGTTGGGGCATTCACAACTTCTGGAGGCAAGCTGTTTTAGAACCACTGAGTAAATAACTCCTTACTCTTCCTCTCTCTCTCTCTCTCTCTCTCTCTCTCTCTCTCTCTCTCTCTCTCTCTATATATATATATATATATATATATATATATATATATATATATATATATATATGTGTGTGTGTGTGTGTGTGTGTGTGTGTGTGTGTGTGTGTGTGTGTGTGTGTGTGTGTGTGTGTGTGTGTGTGTGTGTATTTGTGTTACAACCCCTGGTATTCCCAAATATGGGAGGAAGCTCACTACACCCTCTTTCTGTCCTTTGGCTCATTACAGAAAACCATCCAGGCAGAAAACCATTTTTTTTATTTTTAATGTTGCCTTTTTATATTTGTGTTGTATTTGTGCTGGTAAATAAATAAAGGGAGACTAGTATAGATCTATTTCAAGCTATTTAGCTCTCATCAGCTAGCCATACCCTTAGGTTCAAATCCCAGTAAGGGTATGGCTAGCTGATGAGAGCTAAATAGCTTGAAATAGATCTATACTAGTCTCCCTTTATTTATTTATCAGCACAAATACAACATATATCTATCTATAATATCTATCTATCTATCTATTCCTAACTTCATATATCTATAATATATATCTCAGTATTCCTCAAAAGCTTCCATAAGGTTAACTTTTTCATTTTATTGCTGCATGATAACTAAGGGAAGCTGCTTGAGCTGAGAGAAAAATGAAATAAAGTCGCACTGGTGTTTCCATAATAGAGGATGCAGCTGAACGTGGCTCCCCCCAGTTGCATCCCAACACCTCAACTTCCAGCCCATTGAACAGGCATGTCCAACCCATGTTCTGTAGGCTGCATATAGCCCTGAACAGTTAATAACGGAGCCTCACAAAATATAATAAAATATATTTTAAAGGACATTTGTTATTTATATACATTAACTATATTATATTTTATGTGTGGCCCAAGACAATTGCTCTTCACTCAGTGTAGCCCAGGCAAACGAAAAGGTTGGACATCCATGCCATAGAAACTTCATTTGTGGAGCTGCACTTTGCTGTATTACTTGAGAACTTAGTGAGGATGATGTTGGTAATTTTTTGCTGTGGAAGTAGGGTGAATGTATAATCATATATTTGACCTTCTTACATTGTCAGCTATGCTAGATGAGTATCAGTTGCTGGAAGGGCTGCTTACAGAAGTCAACCTTAGATTAGAATTTGGCTACGTGTCTCAGCAAGTGACAGCATATGGCTGACCTTGGCTGGATTTAGAACCTAAGTTGGATGGGGCCTGTTTAATACTTGGAAATGTGATCACCAAGGACTTCCAAGCAGAGACCGCAAAACATCCTAGGTGGCAAATAATTTCTCTCTGTGTGAATGTGGCCACACACTCACAGAAGTAGAACTCAACTCGGGGGAATCTTTTCCTTTGTTTTTACAAGGGAACTCACTGATTTTCAAGTGCTTTTAAATGAGAAATAGTGTTATTGGAAAACATCTTGTGCTGCGGTAAATGAGCAGAGTGTTTACCAATGGTACTGAACTACAACTGTTTGTTCCTGTGAACTTCAATAGGACTTTCCCCCATGTAACAATCTATTGGTTTCAGATTCCCAGCATTTTCATGTAATAGTCTATTACATTCTCATTTTCATATAGTTCATTGGATTTCTTGGATAATACTGTATTTAATTGTTTTTGTATTATATTTGGACATTATAGAAAAATATCCAATAGATTGTTTAAGTATTAATTGTATATAAAATCGTGGAATCATAGGGTAGGAAGATAGTTTGGAAGTCTTCTAGTCCAGCTCCTTGCCCAAGGCAGGAAGTCTTAAACTATTCTGGACTAATTGTTGTCCAAACATTTCTTGAAAACCTCCAGCAATGAATTATCCACAATTCCAGTTTTTCCATTAACTGTTCTCATTGTCAGGAAAAGTTTCCTTATTTCCAGGTTCTCTCTCTTACAATAAATCTCTTTATTTTAATAGGTTTTCTGGCTCGTGTACTATTTTCCTCTTTGTATTGTAGATTTGTATCCAAAATATGTACTGTAATAAAATCCATTTTTCTACCAGCAAGAAGAGTTTTCTTTTTCTGTGTGTACCTTATGCTATTCTTCTCTCTCAATTTTTTGCTTTTTCAGATCATTTCCATTTGACTGAACCTATACAAGATTGTGCAACAATCTATTTCTAGTGCTTTCCTTTTATGAGGCAAAGGGTCACTTATATTTGGCCCACAGTCCAGCAAAAATCTGCTTAAACCCATTCATATCTAGTCTGCATATAGTATATCTGACATTAGATGTCATATAAACTTTTATACAAATATTATTCAGGTGCCATATTCTTTTATCTTTAGCAACAATATGCTGTCCTGTGCTTTTTCTAGTATTTTTCTATTTTCTGTTACTGAATTCTATAGCATAGCATGCCTTTTTATAGTGCAACACATGAATTCAACACATGGACAATACTTACGCTGCAATAGCATCATTAAAATGAAAGAAAATGCAGCACAGATTCAATTGCAACATTTTGGGCTTCCAAATAAGACAGCAATCCAGATGTTTGAAATCCTCCAGAAACAGCTGGTTGGATATGCTGACTTCTAAACCAAACAGCCCTCAGGAACCCGGCTGGCAGAAACTGCATAGAGTTGTAGAGTGCAGAGTTTTAACAGTATTGGAAATTATAGTCTGTTTGTAGATATTAAGGATAATTAATACAGCAAAGAAGCTGGAAAATGTTTCCTGGTTGTTTTGTTCCATCAAGGGAAAATTAAGAAATCCCTTGTCATTAATTACATTAAAAATGAGGGAAATAACTACATTTTCTATTTAGGAAAATTAGAAGAGGGCAGCAATTTTGAAAATCCAGCATATTAAATTAAATAATTGACTATTCTGACTGTAAACTCTAGTTTGTTTATGGAAGCCACACATATACACAAGCCCCAAGTAGATATCAGACCCAGCATTGGAAGCTTTTCTAGCCTCTACAAGTCTCAGGATTTTTGGCCAACTTTAGCTCTATCTGGAAGGTGTTAACCTGGGAAGAGCTTTCTTAACACAATATTCATAGAGCCAGGCAGGTGCTTATCAACTTGCCCCTGTATCCATTCAATAAAAATCAGCCAATGTTCAAATCAAGCATTGGCAACCTGTATTTAGAAATGTATGAATTCCTTTTCATGAATGGATTTACTTGTTCATATGCAGTCTGTGAAATAGCCTATGTATTCATATCTCAGTCTCATAAATGATAGAAGTATATTGTTCATCCAATTTGCCACACAGGCAAATAATAAATATAGGAAAAATATTCCAGATTCTAATTGTATATATGTTATAACAAGGGAAAGGTTCCCCTCGCACATATGTGCTAGTGGTTCCTGACTCTAGGGGGCGATCCTCATCTCCGTTTCAAAGCCAGAGCGCTGTCCAAAGACGTCTCTGTGGTCATGTGGCTGGCAAGACTAAACGGCAAAGGAGCATGGAAGGCTGTTACCTTCCTACCAAAGGTGGTTCCTATTTTTCTACTTGCATTTTTACATGCTTTTGAACTGCTAGATTGGCAGAAGCTGGGACAAGTAACAGGAGCTCACTCCATTATGCGGTGTTAGGGGTTTGAACGGCTAAACTGCCAACCTTTCTGATCGACAAGCTCATTGTCTTAGCCACTGAGCCACTGCGTCCCTTTTATGTTATACAGTATACATATATATACCCAACCCATCTATCCAGAAAGTTTAAAAGCATGAAATGGAATATCTAATTCACACCCAAACGAAACCAAAAAGCAAAACACTCCACTCCATTGGCACCATGTCGTTCAATTCACACAAGCCTGATATAATGTATGTGTATCACATACATAATACACAGTTTTCTCAATCAAAAGTATATTGATATGTGCCCCAGAAAACTGCACCAAGATGAAATGTTATGGATAATTTGGCAGGAAAAATAAATACATTCCAAAAATGTCAGTACCAACTGGAGTTCAGAGGCAACTCTTTTTCCTTTTATCAAAAAATATCATTCATGCAAATAATTCTTCAAATCCAGATTCGGTAATTATGTCTCATCGCCACTATGCATATACCATGTAGGCTTTCAGTTATCAGGAGTTTACTGTTCCTTTAGGCCACCTGAATAATATAAATATGTATATTTTTCCTTTGGCTCTTCTTTTGATTTATATTGCCTCCTCTGTATCTAGTGACTTGTAATGACCATTTTCAATATGTTGTCAGCAACTCTTGAGTTTTTAAACAGCAACAGGTAAAGTCTAGCTGACAATGAACTTACACAGGATATATATGAAAAGCTGATCCATTAAATTTTCATACTTTTAAGAAAAGCATTTATAACTGTTTCTGAAAGCTAAACAAATTTCCCCATTGTATTATTTGGCCATGCATGTTAATCAGGACCAAAAAATATAACAAATAAAATTTCTCTGTAGTTTCATTTCAGACACTCTATCAGTTATAAAACCAGCACAAACCTGATTTTATAACTGTACATTTGCACACATTCTTTATTTCTTCATGGATGCACTTGCAATTATACATGGAGTTTAAAATATTTATTGCGGTTATTTTTCATAGTTAGATCTACAAAACTTCTGTGTAGACTTGAAAATTTAATGTGTGAAAAGACTTAGCAATCCCATTATTTCAAGAAGGTTTAAAAATGATAGATCATACATTTATAGATTTTTACATACCTACCAATAATACATAACAATATTCCTGCTTCAAATCTTTTTACCCCCCAACTCACCTTGGTGTCATCTTGAGTTGTTGGATTTGTTATTGGAAGTGAAATGACTGAGAAAGAGAGAAAAGAAAGAATGACTTTAATATTTCATTCTCTATGACAGTTCCAACCAGAATGCTTAATAGATTGGTGGTGTGAAGAAAATCAGTAGAGAGGTACACAGGAGACTGTAAACCAGACCACTAGTATATAAAACAAGCATCAGAAATTTGCTCACTTTTTGCATTTAAAAAATAGTTGCTACTAAAAAAAAGAATGGATGAACTGAGCGGATGAGTTTATGGAGGACTCAATCTGCAATCAGTTGAGTCTGTCTAGTGAATGGAACCATTGTTCGTAAATGCATACATGGCATTGAAAGACACAAGTAGAGCAGTAACTGAGAAGAATGGACATTTCATAAGACTGAAGATTAGAATTGCAATTTCTTTTGGTTTTTAAAATAAAACTCTTTGCCAACTGTGCTTTGCTGTTTTGGAACATTAAAAAGTTTGAGTAAAAAGGAGATTCTATGGAGATTCTCAGTCATCCAGGTCGTGGTTGTCCCAAAGGTGCTTTTTCAAGAGGCAACTGGTCTTTCTGTTTTTTTCTTTGTAGACATTTCGCTTCTCCTCCAAGAAGCTTCTTCAGTTCTGAAGAAGCAGCTTCTTGGATGAGAAGCTAAATGTCTTCAAAGAAAAAACAGAAAGTCCAAGTTGCCTCTTGAAAAAGCACCTTTGGGTCAAGTAAAAGGGAACTTGACATTCAAGGACGATCCTGTTGTCACTGGCAATAGTCTAATGAAGTCGCTAGATTTCCTACCGCTATCATCATCATCATCATCATCATCATCATCATCATCATCATCATCATCATCATCATCATCATCATCATCATCATCATCATCATCATCATCGCAAAGCAGGCCTTCTTGTTCGAATAGGCGCCGAACACCACCACATCGCGCTGGCCAGTACATTGGCTATTCGGGCAATGGCCTCGGCGGCTCTGTCCTTGGTGCTGAAAAGGGCAGCCTAAAGAGGACAGCGCCTCGGCGCAAGTTCTCCCACTTGCCTCTTGAGCTTACCTGGGGCTACGAGGAGGAAGGCTGCGAAAAACGCCGCGCGAGTCATTCCGCTGGTCGTAGGGACTGCGGGGTGAAGGGTGGGGCCGTCCGGCTGCGCTTCTTGGCTTTGTCGGCGGGGCAAAAAGATGGGAGTGGGGCCTGGCTTGTCAGAGGCGATAGGCGCTGACCTTGACCGAGCGCCGAGTCGCGAAATAGATTATCCGCTGTCCTTGCCCGTCCCAAGATCCTCTGCCTTCTCGAAAGCGGCTGCCGACAATCTCCGACCGAGCACTGCAGCAGCAACCTGGCTTATATATTCGGCCCCCTCTCCTCCGGAAACGGCGTCAGGAGGAAGCTCACGCCCCCTCCCAGGAAGGCCCCGTCCAATCGCTCCTCTGCGGGGGATTGCAGAGCCAGGATGAGGTGAAACTGACCCTAGCAGCGCCTCGCATCTGGAAGAAAGAGGCAACCAACAGCAAGTTCGACCGCTCTCTTTCCAAGCTGTAAAAAGCGCGCGGGTGTTTCTTCCCGTATGGATCATCTCTGGTGCTGGATAAGCTGGGAGATGAAAGCTCAGCCCATCACACTGAGAAACAGGGAAGGCAGGATGTCTTCTGAAGCATCTTTACGATCCTGTGCTTGATACTTTTTAGGACTACATTTTAGTGTAGTGAACGGCCGACCCGGGAGTGGGAGAGCTTGTCTTCCCAAGCTGTGAAGGAGGCACCTTCTCATCTAAATATACAGTAATGGCCAAAATTGTGGAAATCTTTTGGGGAAAGTGTACAGTATTTTTGAGGTTTGATGGCTAATAACACAACTTTTTTGGGAGTAATACCATAGCGTTATATATCAATGGAAAGATAATTTAATCAAGAATGTAATGCAATAATGTTTATGAAGGAGTTAATATTAGAATAGCAGTTATAAAGAAGAAAAGTGAAACATGTAGAAAAAAACGAGATATACAAAAATTATCACCATGTCAGTTAATAATTAGTTGGGTAACCTTTAGCATGAATTACAATGTCTACCCGTGAAGTGAACCAAGTCTTTTAGTTCTGCAGCTTTTATTATGTAAAACCAAGATTGAATGATTGCGTCTATTAACTGGGTTTTATTGCTGGGTATGTTTGCCTATAACTTTTCTTATAATACAGATAATTGAACAAACTTTGTTGCATTGCATTCTTGATTAAATTATCTTTCCATTGATGTATAATTTTATGGTACTACTCCAAAACAAGTGGTGTTATTCGCCATCAAGCCTCAAAAATACACTTTTGAAAAGGTTTCCACAATTTTGACCAGTACCGTATGGGAGCTTTTGATCATTAGGTGCTAATTATGCCAATCATTTATAGAAATAATCAGTCCAAATGTAATTACTAATCCAATTGGCATTTTATCTTGATTCGTTCAGGAAGCAGTGGTCTGAAACTAAATTTGGGCTCTTGTTTCTTGTAAAATTGCTTCTTCTGAACTCCATAAAGTCCCTCCTCAAAGAACATTCAATCGAAGCATCATTATTGCCCAGGTTTAATTTAGCTTAACATTACTTAGATAATGCAATAATATCAGTCACTTAGCAAAGGAGACCCTGAACTTTAATTCTGCACAATTCTGCCATTAGAGCCACAAAATAGGAAAGACTTGTTTCCACCAACAGAACATGGAACATATCCATTGGAGCAGCATCTTGCTGATGAATAGTTCAGACAAGTATGCTTATTGGGTTATTCTTGATTTGTTTTCAACCATTATACACTCTGTCTCCCTCCCCCCTCCCTTCAAATCAATGTCTGATATGATAACACTCTTAACAATCAAGGAACAATAACAATAATAACAATCAATATTTTGATTTTGTCCCTGATCAAATTCACCTTTTTTTCTACCCAATGTCCAGCTTTTAAGAGCATTTTCAGTCTTGAAATTGTCCTCTTGCTGCTCCCTGTCCTGTCTTGTCCATAAATGTGATGTCGTATTTTTGATCCATTATTCAAACTTCACATATAAATATTTGAACAGTACAGGGCCTAGAAAAGAGGTTTACATTGTATACCATTGTCACCCTACCAGGTGGACCAGGCCACTTCGTCACTGTGGTAATGTATTTGGTCTATCTCTTCTTTTTCTTTTTCCTTCTTTTCTACTTTTCTATTGGTTCTTTTGTCTTTCTCCTAACTCAAAATTGGTATCTTTTTACTCTGTGGACAAACTAATAAAAATTACATATAAACCATTTGGCTCATCTCTATCAAGGCCCTCTTCCTTACCTTTTACAACCCCTCATCACATCTTTCCAACTTCATGCACAACCAATGCATACCCATTGGATGCAATGGTCCAATTAGCTCTGTATCCATTTAATGGTAACATAATTCAGTCCATACTATACTACCTTCTCTACTAGTTTCATTTGAAACTTTGTTGATTGCTTTGCTGAAGTAAAGGTATACTGTCACCATAGTACTCCTATGGTCAATTAAACCGTTCATTCTATCAAAATGGGAGATCAAGTATGGAAAGTTAGGAAGATAACCTTCACAGAAATATGTCAAGAACTGTTACCTAGATAAAAGACAATAAGGCATTTTAAAAGTCCAGAGCAACAAGATATTTGGATGTGGCTTAGATAGATGCCTCCCTATTTCTCTGGGGTATAAGAAGAGGGAAGTGGTACAGCATAATTGGACTCCTAATATTCTATTAAAGGGACACAGTGGCTCAGTGGCTGAGCTTGTTGATCAGAAAGGTTGGCAGTTTGGCAATTCTAATCCATAGTGCTGCATAACAGAGTGAGCTCCCATTATTGTCCCAGCTTCTGCCAACCTAGCAGTTCAAAAGCATGTAAAAAAAGCATGTAGAAAAATAGGAACCTTTGGTAGGAAGGTAACAGCATTCTTTTTTTTTTTTATAAACAAAATTTTATTGGTTTTTTTAAGATTTACAAGGAAAAAGGTAGTGGAAAGGTATACAAATTTTGGCAGTTGCAAAGTGTGGTAGGCGCCCCCTCCCTCCAAACTCATAGTATACATCTGAGTATAAATCATTAATACATAGTCATATATAATCAGCATATTAGTTCTATTGGTACTTTCAACCAACTATTGGTACTTTCAACCAACATAGTAATATATGATCCACATGTTAATTCCATTACTACTTTCGGTCAGTTTATATCAACGAGATTTTCTTATTCATTTTTGTGATCTGAGCTTTCTTGGTATTGCCCCTTCTCCCCCCGCTGGCAGGGCTCCAGCCCCTCCCGTGTCCTGCATATCCGTTGTAGGATCTTCTGTTTTTTCTAGGTGTATTTTGTTTTTTTCCATAAAGGCCTGTGCCTCTATGGGTATGTTAATTCTAATTCTTGTCTCCTCCCAGAATATCAACATACCTTCAGGCATCAACCATCTAAACCACACCCCCTTCTGGTATAATTTATTCACTAATTGCGAATAATTTTTCCTTTTTTCCCTAATTTTCTTGGGGATCTGCTTCAAGATAGTTATTTCCCTATCATGGTATGTCAGGGCTTGCCCCCTTTGTACACCCAGAATTTCGCCTCTCGTGCTTTTTCTAAGAAATTTAATATGTACCTCCCTGGGTACATTGTGTGTTCTGGCATAGGCTGAATTCACTCTATAAACCAGATCTATCTCCCATTCCATCTGTTGTTTTTCTTTGTGTATATATTCAGCCAAAATGTTTATCATGATGTCCCTTATGTTTTCATCATCTGCTTCCATCACGTTTTGAAATCTAAGATAAAAGGACATTCTCTCAAATTCTGTTTTCATTTGTTGGGTATCAAGTTCTTTGTTTCCCTTCTGCACCGCCTCTACCCCCCCCTCATCTCCGCCACCCCACCCTCCACAAGGTCCAGTCTCTGTGAGTTCTTATAAATTTGGGCTTGGTTCTCTTTAATTTCTTCTTTCATTTCCTTTAATTGTTTCTTAATTTCCTCTTGTCCCTGTAAGAGTTGCTGAAGCATTTGTTGCAAATCCATCTCTGTACTTTTAGGTTGCATCAGGTCTGTAATCTTTGATTGTGTAGCAGGACTGGATGTTGCTGATGTCGGGTCAGAGGTAGCAAAGCCAGGCTTTCCAGGAGGTGGTCTTTTAGGAGACATAGTTTATAGAATAAAGAGTTCAGTCAGTATAGAGAATGGACAGCTGGAGCGGCAGAGCAGCCAGATGAGTCCAGGAGGCAGAAGGTCCAAGCAGGAGAGAATTTCTCTAGTCAGCCTGGCAATAGAGTAAAATTTTTCACCCCAGAGAGTTCAAAGAGTAACAATCCACAAGAGATTCTTCTGGGTAGCACGGAGACAAAGACCGGAAGCCTGAATTTTTAAAGGTGGAGTCAAGTTTCACAGTTCATGAAGACAACGGAAGTGTGCCATCTTGCCCTGCCAGCTTCGGGCTCAGAGGCATAACAAAGTTTTCAAAGTTCCCAAAGTCCTCAGATCATCAGTAAGTTATGGAGTTAAATTCAATGAAAGTCACTTTAAGCAAGGGTGTGGCATCATTGGTTGGCTCTCCCCCCTCCTCCTTCCCCTGGGGCTGAGAGCAAAATTGTTCCAAGCCGCCTGTCCGAGGGGGGGGAAATCCCCCTCCCTCCAGCCGCGCCTCCAAAGTTAGCCGAAAGTGAAAGTTTTAAGATGCTGAAAAGTTCTTCAAATCAACAAAGGGAGTGAAGGGGGGTATGCGCCTCACCACACCGCCGCTGCTTCCTTCTGCTTTTTCATTCTCCGATCAGCCTGTTGCGAAGATGCTTTACGCGCCCTCCGATACTGCTCCCCGGTGCCTAGAGCGAGGCGGGGGCCCCCCACCAGCCGCCGCCGATGCAGGGATCCCCCGCGATGCCGCTCCTCCGGCAGGACGCCTCTTTGGGGCGTCCTGTGCTCCCAAGGAGTGGGGAAGCCCACCGGGGAGCCGGAGTGAGCAAACGAGTTGCCCGTCGCCGTCAGCCACCAGAACCAGAAGTCGGAAGGTAACAGCATTCTGTGTGCCTTCAGCGTTTAGTCATGCCGGCCACATGACCATGGAGGCATCTTCGAACAGTGCTGGCTCTTTGGCTTTGAAACGGAGATGTGCCCCCTAGAGTTTGGAACGACTAGCACATATGTGCAAGGGGAACCTTTATCTTTACCTTTAATATTCTATTATTATAATTAAACCCAATAAAACTAGATTTTAATTCTGTAGAGTTGATTTTCCTGCTTTGCTCTACTTTGATACAAGGCTACTTTGGCATGACAAATAAACTATTCCAGAGTTTTGCCTGGTATCAGTCAAGCTAATGAGTGTGTCATTACCCAGTCATTTCCTCCTTCCTTTTTAAGATAGGAACTTTTCTTTTTCTCAAATATCGTGCCCATGGTCTATTTATTTTCAGAGAACACAGAAAAAAGCTGTAAGACAATATCTGCAAGCTACATCAAGACTTTTGGATATCACTGATTTGGTCCTAAAGACTGAAATTCATTCATAGTAACCAGTTGCTTCCTAACCATGTGTTTTCTTATCTTAGATTGTCAATCTCTCCTTATGGTAATTCTTCTTCTTAATTCTATTTGATTATAGTTCCCTTCTGGGGATAAGACTAAAGAAATTGAAGAACATATCAGCAGCTGGAATAAACCAGAAGCAGAAAATATCAAGGAATCATCCATAGGGCATGTATACAGTAGTCCAAAGGGCAACTGTTGCTTCCACTTATCATTTGGCAAGGACATGTTACAATATAGAGCCTCTATTTCACAGGCAGCAAATGGTAAGGTTGCACTGAGATATACAAGCTATGTAGGATTGCCCAAATGCTTAGGTGGCTTTTAAAATCTTACTTAGCATCCAATATGCATTATGATTTTTATAACTAATTGCATAAAAAAGCACTTTTTAGTTCAGGTCTATGACTGATAGATCTTTCAACTTCACTCTCAATTTCCAAATTCTCACAGGCGTTGCAAGAAGAGTTGTACTGGATTGAATGAGATTGGCAATGGTTTCCTCAATTAGTCAAATATTGTACCTGATGGATATACTGTAAAACCTAGGAGTTTTGTTAAATCACCCAACTGAATGATCTTTTTTTTTTTAATAAAAATTTTATTTTCAGACAAACACCAACACACAACACATATAACATAAAAGCCTCTTCAACTACACGCAGTGTGTCAATTGGTTACAGGGTCTTTCAGTGTCCTTTCCATAGTCATCACTTGAATTCTATCAAAATTCACCTATTGACAATCAATTTATCTTTGTATACATTGTTATTATGCTTCCTCCTATTCTAAGTCATTCTATTATTTTAGCATTGATAACATTCTCTAATAATTTTCAATTCCATGTTTTTTCCTCATTATTAGTATCATCAATTTAATATACATGTATACAAATTGTTATAATTATTAAACATCCACTAAGCCTAGCTATTATTACATCCTTTCAACATATGGCATATGACATTTGAAGTAAATTTATATTAAGACATTTTATTACATCATTCTGAAATCATCCAATGATATTACATCTTTATATTCTATTCTATATAGAATTGTTTATCTTTTATAAAAAGGCTTTTCAACAACCTCTCCATGATCCTCACTTACAGTTTGTATAAGGTTTCAGTTTATCAATCTAGTACATATAAATGCTTACCAACTGAACAATCTTTAACAATACTTAAACAAACCAATTACAGTATTCTCCCAACTGGCTATGGTGATCAACTACTATAACTGTACTGTTCATTTTATTAAGTAGGAGTCCATTTTAACTAACCTGAAAAGTGATCTGTTGTTCAAACAATCATGGCTGGGATATCTTGTTCCCACATATTCAGTATTTAATGTGCTTATCTTTGCACAGTACTGTTGGAAACTCAGGTGTGTGAAATCTGATGTTGCTGCAACAGCTGTCATACTGTATTGTTCTTAATCTGTAAGCAAACAAAACCTGAGGTTTTTAATTAAAATAAGTGTTCCTTATAATTCAATCAAGGGCTAGTCAATGGGCTAGTAAATTAAGGTAGCTTACTTATTTAAAATGTGAATATGGTTTTTTAAAAAATTGAAGTATTATATAGTAAAGCCAGGGTGATTGACATAAATTGTAACTCTGGAGAAGACATATGCTCTTACAGCTATAGATGTTTTAAGCACATTTAAACAACTTTACTTATTGCTATCATATCAACTTGGAGGTTTTTCCTCCCACATATTGATGATCTCAATCTTGGTCACCACCTACAAAAGCCTTTGTAATAATAATGGAACTGGAGATCTGTCAAGCCAATCATGTGATGTATCTCCACTGAAAAACTGTCCTTTTCATATGCAGTAGTGTAGAATAAGTTTGTCAAATCAGAAGTTGACCCCACCTCGTTGATCTTTTGGCAATGAGTCCTGAAATGTGTGCCTTGTATTCTTAAAAATGGCCTAGGAGAAAACTAGCAGGCAGATTGAATGAGCAGCTAAGTACAGCAGTCTCTGCAATAAATCTTACCATTTGAAATCATGCCCAAAATAGAGCAACACTGTTAAATGATGGTGAGCAGTAACCTTGTTTGTCCTTGTAATAGGGGCCCTCAGTTCACTTTAATTACAGTAAGTGTTGATGTAATGGTTAAGGAAGATATTCAAGGTATATAATATCCATGCTCAGAAGAAATAACATTCAGCAGTCAACCTAATAAGACTTATCTTTTATCCAGCCGAGGATGAGGAAGAATATTTATATCTCTTTGTTAAATAAACAAATAAAAAAGGACCATGAGAGGTTTTATATCCTTTGATGAAAGGATAAAATCAGTATTAAAAATGCCAGATGCCCTACAATTTAATTTATCAAAGTGGTTTAGAGGATATGTTTGGATAAATGAGGGTGTGTTTGTTTGATAGGAAAAGGTTTTGTAGCTTCTGTGATGAAGTTTGCACGCCACTCTCAAACCTGATTGCACAACATGAGCAAATGTTTATTCTTAACCATAGCTTCAGGACATCATTGATTCTTTGGCCAAAATGAAGCCCAATTTGCATTGGCCAAATAGAACAGAATATATAATATATTCCACGGAGAATATGGAAGAAAGCAACATCCCCACCACAATGAAATAATACTGACACGATACTTGTCAGGATACTACAAGATCCTGTATGTAAAACAGGGAGCAAACCCCACTCTCTTCTAAACTGAAGATATTACTAAACTGAAGATAATATCTTAAGTAATAACTTAAGTAATATCTTAACCTGATAACAAAATACCTGTAAGAAAACCACTAAGCTCAGAGAGCATCAAGAACTCCATAAAGCTCACTTAGCTAGATTTCATTTTTCCAAGGACCACAATCATGAGCAGAGAGAATGGTAAATAAAAAGTTTTTAGAGTGCCCTGCCAGATTTTATTGGCCTTTAACTCCATAATCCCCATATATATATACATACATACATACATACATACATATACATATATATATATGTATATGTATGTATGTATGTATGTATGTATGTACGTACGTACGTACGTACGTACGTACGTGTGTGTGTGTGTGTGTGTGTTACAACCCCTGGCATGACTAAATATGGGAGGAAGGTCACTACTCCCTCTTTCTGTCCTTCGGCTTATCACAGAAGACCATGCAGGCAGAAAACCATATTTTTATTTTCAATGTTGCCTTTTTATATTTGTGTCTCCCTTTATTTATTTATCAGTACAAATACAACACACACACACACACACACACACACACGCTATTTATTTATTATTTATTTATTTATTTATTTATTTATTTATTTATTTATTTATTTATTTATTTATTTATTTATTTATTTATTTATTTATTTATTTATTTATTTATTTATTTATTTATTTATTTATTTATTTATTTATTTATTTATTTATTTATTTATTTATTTATTTATTTATTTATTTATTTATTTATTTATTTATTTATTTATTTATTTATTTATACAATGGGTTGGCCATCCATCTTACCATGGGGTAACTCTGGGCAGCTTACAATCATAATTGCAGATGAAAACTGGAATCTACCAATATCTGGAGAGTCACAACTTTTCCTACCTTGGTTTTAAAGGCAAAAATATTAATACTGCTAAGGGAATTGCCTCACATGTTTCCATTCCTCGGGGCCTCAGGAGAAGAGATGGTCCATTATTTTTCTCCAATCCTCTTGTTCCAACCTTACCTGTACTATAGACATCTTGATTTGGAAAAAAAAGAGGAGAAAGAGTGGTCTATAAGGAAACAAGAGGCAAATGTTGCTATATATCAGGGCAGGGAAGAGTTGAAAGCTCATGCAGACAGGGAGGCATCTGCAAAAGATGTGTGGATAAAATGGCCAAGAGGGTGGCAACCTTGCTTCTTTTTTACATTGGAATGGGACAACTTGCTACAACCAACTCACCATGACTAATTCACCATGACCAACTCATCACAGGGCAACTTGCCATGGCCAACTTGCCACAGGACAACTCACTGCGGGGCAATTCAACAATTCAATTTAATTATTTAAAATAGTTTAAAAATATTTTAATTTTTGTCATGCAAATTTCATTTTGCCCCTCCTTTGGCATCCTTTCTTTAGTGATTCTATTCTACTATTTCTTCAATATTAGTGTAGCTCTTCTTCTGTGGCAGATTGTCCTGTGGTTAGTTGGCCACGGTGAGTTGGCTGTGACCATTTTTACATACGTTGTGTATGAGACATTTAAGAAACGGGTGGGAATTCCTTGATGGAGAAATTAATGAAAGGATCAAAATGGAGGCTAAGAGACTGTCTGCACCTTCCTTCCTTCCAGATATGACCTATGCAAAATCCAGCTTCTCCCTCCCATCAGATTCAGAAAGCCCCCAAGCCAAAAAAAGAAGATGCCTCCTTCTCCCCACTCATGCTGTAGTGTAACCTGCAAATAAAGAAATTGCAAGATAGCAACCAAGCAAAGCCTGCCGGTATCCCACTCCCAGCCAAGAACATGCACTTGAGTATTTCAACTTCCCGCCTCTTTAGCAACTGACTTTATTTTTTTGCTAATTTACATGGGACATTGGGACAAGAACGTGTTTGCTGTTTCCCAACAGCTTCAAGTGAATCAGAGCCCTAGGACTTTCTGGCTCACAATCCATGCTTTCTACAAAAGTCAACACCTTCCTTTGTTCAGGGTTCCTCTTTCTAACGCAGCTGGGACCCAACAACCTTTGAATAAATGTTTGGATGCCGCACTCACTGGAGTGGGGTGGAAAGTCAGGGGAGACCTTTGCAGTCACAGGCTTGTACTCAATGTATTTTATCCAGCTGGATATAGGAAAGCCAACTCCAGATCAATCCTATTAGCATAAATTTCCCCAGGCTTGTTTGCATTAGCAATGATAACCTGATCTTGTTGGTAAAAATCCTGCATAATTATCCAATTTTATAAATAAAGCACTAGAAGAAATCCTGAAAATCTTAATCTTAATCTGTACTTAGGGCATGAATTTGTAATGTAAAGTATTTATATTCCACTTTTCAGTTAGAATTCCCAAGGTACCTAATAATGCAAAAATATGAAATAATTGATATGCATTTGGCAAAATCAAATAAATATGTGCTTTAGCATGCAAGGTGAAGTCATCCATCGAGGAAGGAAAATGTAGCAGCACTTTGCTTGACATAGAAAAATTCATTTGAAGTACAGAACAATGCAATTTGGCAGCACTGAAGACCAAGTTTAGGGAGCTAAGAATGAAGAAATGAAATTGTAGTATTGGACCGGACAGTGATGTAACTTGCTAATCATGCGTCCAATTCTCCTTCTGTGTATGATCCTAATTGGGTACCTGATGAAGACTAAGTGAAAGTAGAAGGATTAGAAAATTCAGAAGATTATTCAGACGAGAAGAACATAACACACTGCCTTGGAGCTATCTTATTTTCTCCCCCACCATTGTACCTAGGTATCTTCTCTGCCTGTGTTATAAAGATGTATACCATTGGGAGGATGAAGCAGAATCTAATAATACATTTATCTATTCTGAAACCCTTCCATCCTCCTCTGAGTCTAATTAATTGGATCCATTTTCTTTGGAGGCCTTATAAATGGGATGCTTCTTTCAGCTACCACTACATTAGCACCATTAAACAGCCAATATATAGAAAAACTTCCGCTCTAGGCCTATTTTAAAAAAGATTGCTACAGCTTTTGAAATTTTTAAAGTAGGTAACTGTAAGCCAGAGGTGATATTCAGCAGAGTCTGACCAGTTCTGGAGAATCGGTGGCAGAAATTTTGAGTAGTTCGGAGAACCGGTAAATATCACCTCTGACTGGCCCCGCCCCATCTATTCTCTGCCTCCCAAGTCCCAGCTAATCTGGAGGGGTGGGATTGTACAGTATCCTTCCCTTGCCATGCCCACCAAGCCACACCCACCAAGCTACATCACGCCCACCACGCCACACCCACCAAGCTACACCACGCCCACCAAGCCACACCTACAGAACCGGTAGTAAAGATATTTGAATCCCACCACTGCTGCAAGCGCTTATGTCCCTTGACCGTAAAACAGTCATTCGTACTCATTGAAGTGAACCTTGCTGAAGCCATCTTATGCTACCTCATAGTTACCATGAAGCCAGAGAGAGGGAAGGGAGGGTGAAAGTATATAGCGTTGGTAACCAGCTTTACAGTTGGTTTTCACTGGCTATGCCAATATGATGTATCCAATACGCCTGTTATTTGAGGAATCTACCTGCCTTGGAGTTCTGCTTTCAATGTGTGTGTGAAACTGAGTTTCTTCTTAATGTTTTCTTTGTGTCTGTTGTAGCTGATTGGTGATTGTATACAGAGAAATGGTGTAGTTTCTCTAAAGCCATTTCTGTGACTCTCTACACCTGAAGCAGCTGCATGACTTACCAATTAACTCTTGAATCAACTTCAAGCTGTTGCTTTTGTCAAAGTCCACAAACAATTTGTGATGAGAATACTTGATGCTTTGCCTTTGCTGTTACAAACTTGGTAGCATCTAAGGCAATCAGAAAAAGTATGGTTTGTTTGTGTTGAAGTAGATGCTAAAAGTTGTGAATGCTCCAACACTGGAAGTTTTTAAGAAGATGTTGGATAACCATTTGTCTGAAGTGGTGTAGGGTTTTCTGCCTAAGCAGGGAGTTGGACTAGAAGACCTCTAAGGTCCCTTCCAACTATTCTATTCTATTCTATTCTATTCTATTCTATTCTATTCTATTCTATTCTATTCTATTCTATTCTATTCTATTCTATTCTATTCTATTCTATTCTATTCTATTCTATTCTATTCTATTCTATTCTATTCTATTCTATTCTATTCAACTCTATTCTATTGTATTCTATTCTATTCATCTTGTGGTTAGGCACAGACAGACCTGTACTCTAGAAAACTCTCCTCCCTGAACTTTGCAAAGTGCCCACTGATGCATCTTCTAGGCATCTGTTAGAAACCAATTGTCCTTTCAGATTTTCCATGAATGAAGACCTGGTTTTCACCGTCCCATCTTTCCTGGATATTTCAATACAATCTGGAACCTAAGACTGCAACATATTGTTGATTAAATATGTTAATTAAAATGTTTTTAAACATGTCCTAGTTAACTAAACAACAGATTGTTCCTTTTTAAAAAACTATTATTTTAAACTTATAGGATTGGAAGGTTGGAATTTTTCTAGTCCAACCTTCTGCCTAGGGCAAGATTCTCCATTGTTGGATTCCCAGACAAATGGCTGTCCAATCTTTCATTCAACACTTCCCCGATGGAGCATCAGGGCTGTTGAGGAATCTGAATGTGGACAGTTCCTATGACTAACAAATCAAATTAAATTTTTTAGTAAATTTAAGGTGTGTAGACTTCAACCCTCAGAACTCAGGAATTGAATTTCATGCATGTAATTTTCTTCAGAAGTTGAAATCCACGCAGCTTAACGTTGCCAAGGTATACTATACTGGCGTGAATCCAGTGCTGAAATTCTTAAGATGTGGATCATCCCAATTCAGTGTTCTATAGTAATTTACAATATAGTGTTCACGTCTATGTAAACATACATGGAATCAAACTACGTAATATGGTTTAAATGATAAGCAAATGATCAGACTTTGCTTACTAGATTTATATCTCGTTTTTCATATTTTCTACCATGCAATTGCTCATGGAATATATTGGATTCCTAACAGTGACGTGCGGTGAGGTTTATGGCTGGTGAGGCTGGTGATGTCATCAGGAAGGCGGGGAATGGGACCATGTGTGCTGGAGGCTGAGGCTGCCTCAGCCTCCAGCACACGTGATCCCATTCCCCACCTTCCTGAGCGCGCTCCGCCAGCTCGCGTTCCACGATCCCCAACAGCAGCTGCTTTTCTGTGCGTCTGGCGTTTAGGACATCCGGCTATCTACCCAAATGCCAGACGCACAGAAAAGCAGCTGCTGTTGGGGATCACGCGCTCCGCCAGCTCGCGCTCTGTGACCCCCAACAGCAGCTGCTTTTCTGTCGCCTGGCATTTAGGACATCTGGCTATCTACCTAACGCCAGACGCACAGAAAAGCAGCTGCTGTTGGGGATCACGGAGCGCGAGCCGGCGGAGCATGTGATCCCCAACAGCAGCTGCTTTTCTGTGCGTCTGGCGTTTAGGACATCTGGCTATCTACCTAAATGCCAGACGCACAGAAAAGCACTGAAAAGCACTTCGTCTCCAAGCCACTTCGTCTTGATGATGTCGCCGATGGGCGCGCCCGGACGGAGGTAACCAGAGTGGCGCCGAGGGGTCCGGGTGGGCGAAAGCGAGCGAGCGAGCAATGGAGGATCAGGCAGCCTGATCCTCGGTCGCTTGTCCGCCGGACTGCCTCGGCGCCACTCTGGCTACTTCCGTCTGTCCGCGCATGGCAGCTGCGGAAACGTCATCAAGCCCCTGCCACTTCTGGACGTCTATTGCAGTTGCGAGGAGTGCGCAAAGTACAGTGGAGGCAGGAAGGTTATTGGCGCTTCCGAGAACCCTCCTCCCTCCGCCGGTTGCCCAGCTGGCACCGCCCCGCGCGTCCTCCTCATGCCTCCTCTTCCTCTTATATATATGAAACTCCCTTGTGGATATTATTATTATATATTATTATTTCATGATGAGAGGTGAGGCTCTGCCTCCCCTGCCTCCCCTGACCGCACGTCCCTGATTCCTAAATAGTGTCACTTCCATGCATCACAAAGGTACCCTTAGCAAGGCACCCCATTATACACCTTAAGGCACCATTTCCAGTATCTTGCCTTTCAAGCAACTTGAGGGCAATTCAAGCATATAATTCTCATTTTAAATAAACATGAATAGGTGTTTTTTGAACTCTGTTCTTTCCATGACAGATTTAAAATTATTTTTGTTCATATCCCTTTTGTTTCTGTTAATCAAAAGTTTTAATTCCCTTCTTATTATATTTTAAAGGAGTTGTGCAACAGTGGATATTCCTTAATGGGTATTTTTTATTATTTCCTGGATCATGAAGTGAGATTCTTGTCAGCAACACATCTGTTTTTAATATCCTGGCACAGCATATAAATGAGATATGATGACTAAACAAAGGGAACATCCAATTAAATTGCCATTGCTTCTTGCTTTATAAACATGCATGAAATTAATTGATTTATGTGAAAAATAACACGAGGATTATGAGTTTTAATAAGTTGGCAAAGTAACCTTAGCTGTTTGAACTGAGGCTTTAATCAAGAAAGGTTTACCAAGTAAGCCTATCCAGAAAAATATGATATATGTTGTAAGGATTTGCTCTAGTTTGTGGTGAGTAAACAATCCAGGAAAAAATATGGACAGAGAGACTACTAACAAAATGGGCAGGAAGCATCTTTCAGAATTAAATTTGATGCATGTGACATTAACCAAAATTTCTATGAGGCTTCCTGGGGTAGGTTAGATCATCTCTGGATCATAACTAATTATTCCTTCTAAATCAGTGGTTCTCAACCTTCCTAATGCCGCGACCCTTTAATACAGTTCCTCATGTGGTGACCCCCAACCATAAAATTATTTTCATTGCTACTATGTAACACCCGGAGCCACAAAACCTGGATGGGTGTGGCCAAGTCAACATCACTCCCACCCAGTCACATGACACCCCCCCCCCAGACATGTCTACCAAGGTTTCATGGCTCAGTGTTTTCTGTGGGAATAGGGTCTCTCTCTATTCTCTCCCCCTCCCTCTCATTTCTCTCCCCCTCCCCCTCCCTCTCAAGGTCCCTTCCAACTCTACTATTGTATTGTATTGTATTGTATTTCTGTTTTTCTCTATTTTTCCTCTCCCTTTCTCTTCTTCCTTCCTTCCTTCCTTTCCTTCCCTTTCCCTCTTTCTTTTTCTTTCTTTCTCATTGAATACGATAGCAAATCCAAAATAAAGTTATTAATTGTAGGAAATGGCTTCTCTGTAATCTTTTCATAGTGAACTCTAAGTTGATAGAAGCTGGCAAGATTGTACTAACAGCAATAGGATATATATTTTGATTTCTTTTGAGTTTGACAATATAATACGTTATCCAAAATTATAAATAATCTTATTTTCAGATGCATTTTTTTTGCCATCTCTGTTTTTTTTTAAAAAAAAAATCAGACTTGCTTCCAATTTGTGCCTTCTGGCAAACTGCAGTTTTCTTGGCAAGAGATCTAGCTTGCCATTGCTTTCATCATAGGTCTGAGAAAGTTAGTTTCTTTCTGTCTTTCTTTTCTCTTCCTTTCTTTCCCCCTGATTTGTTTCCCTCTCTTTCCCCTCTCTCTCATTCTCTCCCTTCAGCTCTCTTTCATTTCTTTCTCCCTCTTCCCCTACTTCCTCTAATTTGTTTCCCTCTATTAACCAGCATGATGGTTATCCTCCTTGAATGACACCTAATTGGTTGTAATCTGTAGAGATTGTATGGATGTGAGAGTCTCAAAGAAAACATATGTATTGAATGAGAACTTGGTGCTGATTCTAATAGGTTTTGCTTAGCAAAATGCAGCTCTGCATTAGAATAACCCAGGAGTGTCAAACTTGCGGCATCACGTGACGTATCAGGACTTCCCCCCCTTCGCTAAACTAGGCATGGGCGTGGAGGCTGCAACAGCCCTGGAATAACCCGCAGGTCACGGGTTTGACAGTCCTGGAATAACCCTTTTCTTATATTTGACTCAGTGAATTAAATCTGATGATTTTCCAATTGTCTTAATGATTTCTGCCCGTTTGGGTAGAAGTAGACTTATCATATGTCCCCCCCCCCCCCATTTCCTTTGTGCTTCTGGGCAGTTGTGGATTTTGTTCGTCTTTGTAGTTCAGTGTTTCTTATTTTATTATTATACACTGTTGGTTCCTCACCAAATGTCTTGCCAGAGTCTTGAATAATATTGTTTATATTATTTTATTACAAGTCTCCCTTGTCAGATGATAATATTTTTTTGCACTTTGGTTATAATGATCAGTGAAATAATGCATTTTTCTCTACTAAAATATATGTCCATACTTTATTTTTTTAAAAGGAGCTTAAAGCAGTTCAAATGTATCTCTTATTATTATTTTCTGTGAAGTCGGTTAGATTGAAACCAGGTTTCCGCAGCATAAGCTAAGCAAAATGTTAAGCCCATAATTACCATCATTATACTGTACAACTTAAAAAGCAGACTGCCTGTTTTTTCTTGCTAATTGGCCTGCAGAAGAATTGAATGTTCTCAAACCAGTTTAGTTTAACCTGTTTCTTTAAATATATTTATATTTTGCCCTTTTTAAAAAAGATTAATCCCCAACCCCCTGCCAGCTTTTGGATACTCAAATGTTGAACAAATTCTCTTGTTACCCAAGAAATCTCCTAAACAGGAAAAATTCTATAAACCTGGGAATTATTTTTGAAGAATAAACAATTAAAGTCTTTTAAACTGATTTCAACTCTCAATAATTTACTTAGCAATTATATGGAAGTGGCTTGCCAATGCCTTCTGGGACATTTTTGTTTTTAATTTACCAATCTAGCCTACAGCTATGGATTAGTCTCCCATCCAAATACTAACTGAGTCAAAATCTGCTTAGCCATTTCAAGATCAACCATGGTTAGCTTACATATTGCCATGTGCTGTGAAGGATACAGAATGTCACCGCTGAAAACTTATTTTTTTAATGCATATAAATTTAATTGCAAATTCTAATTATACAAATATAGTCCAATACAGTAAGATTTTAAAAAGAGAACAGAAAAGAGTAAAATGTACAAGAAAAAAAAGAGGAAGAAAAAAGAGAAAGAAGACTAAAGAATAAAGGGAAAGAAATGTTTAAAGAAGTAACGTCTAACATTTATCACAGGTATAAAAAATTAGTGACTCTTCACCTCCTGCATGATTACAAACATTTATCTTTTCATTGCATACCCCATCTCTTAGCTATAAACAAATCCACAAAACGTCATCTTTTCAGTTCTAGTGCCAGCAGAATTATTATTATAATGCTTCTCAATATTTTTACAAGCTTGCACATCTTTTCTCTAAAATCTTTTGTCCTCTATTGCAGGGGTGTCAAACGATGAAAAGATGGTATACGTTTCCTTATTATTTTTCCTGCCCTGATTGCTAGCAAATAGAACACTTTCATAAAGACCTGTTTGTTTTGCCCCATGGCCCTATTGATAGGGTACAAAGGCAAAGAAGAATATGGTAACCACATTAGCTCTATCACCAGAATAAATATAGTTGATACAATGAGAAAAGAGAAAAACACTTACCTTGTGGCCAGTTACATCACACAGAACAGGCCTAAAATAACCAGGTTCCACCTACAGTACTTCAGCATGACTGACAATGTTCCCTCACCTTAAGTGTGCTTTTCCAGTTATTGATTTATGCCGATGTAGTTATTGAGTTTAAAATAGAGAGTTGGGTCCATTCAGTCTCTTAAAGAACAATTAGAAACCAGCCAACCTATCTCAACCAAGGAAAAGGGTATTTTTGTGGGATGGTGGTAAGACAATTATTCTGAGCCAAAGAATGAGAGGGTTGCTCTATTCAAATTTTGGCTCAATATTAGAAATAATACAAGGAATCTCCTCTAAATTTACCAGATAGGAACAAAATTCCTGCTCCCCCATTTGTGAACTGAGGGTTTGTTGAGAAGAAAATGAAACACACAAAAACACAAATGCCAACAAGTAAATGGGTGGAGTGCAAATGGCTGCATACATCCTCCGGGTGAAAAAGGTGGACACCTTTCAAACTTAGATATCACTTGGGAGAAGTTGCTTGCCTGGTGAACATAGGTATTCTTGAAATAAAAATCACTCCAAGGTCAAGGTATACAATATTCTCAGAGCCACAGAGAGGAAAGGCAAAGGCTATTCAGGCCGTGTGCATTTTTGTGTGTGTCAATGTTCCTGAATCTACATAAGAAAACATAGAACAAAACCAAATTATATGGGAAATTACCAAGGAGGAAATAGTTTCAGAGCCTGCCTTCCTTCCTTCCCTCCTTCCTTCCTCCTACCTACCTGTACCTTCCCTTTCACAGAATACTTCTTAGTAAGCAAAAGAAACATCAGATTAGATAGCTATGCCACATGAAGACTCCCTACTTACAATAAACACAGCACACTCTCTTTTTGCGTATTTTGACCAGTATGCCACAAACAGAACCACCCACTGCGAACAGATTCACATTATTCTATGCAAACTACGCTCTCAGCTGTAAAGATGAGCATAAAAGGTAACTAGCATATATGAATCTACTGACACATAAAATGGTTAGACTGAATAGAAAACAAATCTATGATGTCATAGAAAACCCTACATTCTAGAACAGTGTGGTAAATCCAGTAAACATGTGAAAACACCATGGGAAGCTCTTTCCAGCATAGTTAGGACTCTGTGTTTTGGTATATATTCCATAATTTCTATTTCCCCTCTGGATTATTCTGTGATTATGCAACATCCATACAAATGGATTTCAGATGGGAAGAAGGGGAGGAAAGAACTTTTACGGGAATAAAATAAGAAGACAAGTAATTCTCAAGTATTCTTGACTGATAGTTTTCAGAAGACAACCAACAAGGAGGGATAAATTCAGCAAAAAAAAAAAGGATGGAAAATACAGAGGATGCAAGCAGCGAAACAAATGAAGAAATTAAGGACATTTCAGAAAATGCCCAACAAAATAGTGAAGTAGTAAGTTCAACTATCTTTCAAGGAATAAATGATGAACACCGAGAGGAACAACATGATCAGCATTTTATTTCCAGCAGTGACATGGAAAAAACGACAGAAGAGTGCCATCACGGCAGTAATAAAACTTCAAGCCAGCCAAAAAGTCATACTTCTGTTGGTCAGTACTCCCTTCGCAGCAACACAGCATCAATAAAACATGGAAAAGAAATAGATAGTGAGTTTAGTCCACCATTGGTAAGCCGAAGAACTGGCAAACCACTTTGCAACAGTTTTAACCAGACAAGTCTCATTTGGGAAAGAAAGCCCCTTGCAGAAATTCTTCATCCTAAAACACCTGCAATAAGTGGAGATACTGAAAAATGTACAGATGCTGAAGATCAGATACCACCTTCGGCTGGGGACATAGAAAATAAGCAGGCTTCCTATGAGATCTCCCAATCTGTGGAGGGAGAGGAATCTAAAAAGGATGGTCTGCTGTCAAAAGAAGAGGAATTGACACTTAGCAATCAGTTTAGAGAAGCAAAGGTATCCCAAGACAGTACTATAAGTATCCCGACACCAGGAGAAGCTTATTATGGCCCAGAAAGTTCATGCCCAGAAGGACTACGGATAAGATTTGAGGAGCCGGTGGAGGAGAAAAAACCTCCCCAGTTACAGCAAATAGCTCCTGAGGAAGGCGGTGTTTGGGTTAATAAGAAGACAGGCAAGGTAGTTAGAAGCAATTTCAATCAAACAAGTCTCATTTGGGAAAAAAAGCCGCTAGCAGAGATCCTACAGCGTTCTTCAACAAAGAATAAAACATCAAATCCAGATGAGGCTCAGTCACCAGAGGATTAGAAAGAAATTTTGCTCAGGTTCAAAGTTCTTATGGGGCTCGTACATTAGTAGTTTTTGAGGGGTGTGTTAAATACCACCTGTCTAGCACTATTGAATATAAATGCTACTACTACTAATATTAAATGTTATGAAATAACACTTCACTTTACTTCACTGAATATGTACGAACAGTTGAAAAGAAATACAGGTTCATTAAAAAGCAACAAAAATACCTTCAGTAAAACTCTTTTGATCATGAATTTACTAAAATTGTTAAGATGACTTAGTCTCTATTTTAAATATTCCTATTGTTAATAGCTAACTGCAAGAAAAGTCAGTAAATTTGTGCTGTGACCTCCTTATTCAATGATACATCAGTTATGCTGATGGTCCCACATTTTCTGATTCAGTTGAAGATACCTAATTCGTTTAACAGCAAATATTCACAAGAATTTCTTTAATCCAAATTAATTAATGGATATGTAATCTGTAAAGACAGAGTTTTGCTGTGAAAACAGGGCAAATCCTTCATTTTTAGCAGATTTATGGGCACTTTATATAAATCTAAAATATAAATATACACACATACTGTACATATACATGTGCATATATAAAAACAGCAATTGCAGCTCATCTAACTTGAGTTCTTAACCTTTTCAGTCTTTGAGGCATTAAGTTAAAAAGATATGTAAGAAGTAAGTTACGACATAGAATGGGCATGTCTTTCTTTTTTTTTAATTTATTTGTTTATACAATCATATTGTCTTTGCAGCACATTTTACATCTTTTACATATCAATAGTGTTTCCTTTATCTATACATATATATCTTATATAACTATATCCATATCTATATACCTATTTTCCACATCTTATTTCATGCATAATACATACATTTGATCCTCTCATATTTCTTATTTCATCTACAATCTATCTTGTATTTCCCCCTCTTGTTGATTCTGCGGTTTTGTATTTGTTTTGTAGTTTCTTGATCTTTCTTCTTCTTTTTGTTACTATCCTATTTTTTTCCTCTTTCCTCTAGCCAATTATACCATAAGTCCCATACTAAGTAGTATTCTGCTTCCTCTTTGTCTTTTAGCTCTTTTGTGAGCTTGTCCATTTTGGCGCATTCCAATTTTTTTTTTTTTATCACATTGTCTTCTGTTGGTGTATGTTTGTTTTTCTAATTCTGTGAATATGAGATTCTTGCTGCTATGGTTATATGTGAAATTAGATATTTGATTTTCTTCTCATACTTCCCCTTAATTATTTCTAATAAAAATAGTTCTGGTTTTAATTCCATTTGATGTGAAGTAATCTCTTCAAACCAATATTTTATTTTTGTCCAATATTTTTTGCGGCCTCGCACGTCCATCACATGTGATAATATGTAGTTGATTACACTTCCAGCAGGCAGGTGAACTTTCAGGAAACAGTCTTGCAATTCTCGTGGTTGGTAGGTGCCATCTGTAAAACATCTTATATATGTTCTCCCTGTATGCCTTTGCCATTGTTAGTTTATAGTTTGTTTCCCAAAGATTTTCCCATTCTGCCAATTCTATTGTGTATCCAAAATTTGTCGCCCACGCTATCATGGTCTCTTTCACTACTTCTTCTTCCATCTTGAATCTTAGTAGATAGTGATAAAATTTTTTGATCAGTTTCTCTTCAGTTCCCTGTAGAATTTTGTCTAATTCTTGTGGCTCTTTATAGAATCCATCCGTTTCTCGATCTTTTTTGTATCTCACCTGTATTTGTAAGTATGGCCACCAATCTATATCTATTCCCTCATTCTTTAATTCTTGTCTTGTTTTTAGTCTTTCATGATTGTCTAATATATCTTCCTATCTTATTATTTTATTTATAACTAATACGTTCAGGTAAATTAATGCTTCCATAGTGGATAACCAAATTGGGATTTTATTGTAGTGGTTTCTTTTAATTTTTAACCATGTTTGAAGTAGAGCATTTCTAATTTGGTGTCTTTGAAAGTAGCCATGAGTTTTGTCTTTCCCATCCCAGATAAAGGCATCCCAACCTAATTCTAAATCGTGCCCTTCTATTGTTAGTATTCTCTTATTCTTTAGGTTTATCCAATCCCTTATCCAGGTGAGATCTGCTGCCTGATAGTAGAGCTCCCAATCAGGGAATCCAAAACCTCCTTTCTCTCTACTGTCCTGTAATAATTTTAACTTAATTCATGTTTTTTTCCCCTCGCCAAATGAATTGTGTTATTAATTTATTTAGATCTGCAAAAAAATTCCCTAAATTTATTGGTATTACCTGGAATAAAAACAGGATTTTTGGTAGGACGTTAATTTTGACCATAGCAATTCTTCCCATTAGCGAAATTTGCAATTTTCTCCAATTTTCCAAATCTTTTTTAATTTTCTGTATTGTTTTATCATAATTATCTTCTTTGATAGTTGTGCATTTCCCTGTCAGCCAAATTCCTAAATATTTTGCTCTTTTTACTATCTGCATTCCCATTGTTGCTTCTAATTCTCGCTCTTGTCTTTTAGTAAGATTTTTTGTAATGAACTTTGTTTTGCTCTTGTTAATTTTAAGTCCGGCTACTTTACCGAATTCCTCCATTTTTTGAATTAATTTGGTTCCTGTTTCTAATGGCTCTTCTAAAATAAATACTATGTCGTCCGCAAATGCCTGGGTTTTATATTCCTCTTTTTAAATTTTTAATCCTTTTATTTCTTGTTTCTTTCTGATTTCCATTAGCACCTCTAATGTTAGGATAAATAATAAGGGTAATAATAGACATCCTTGCCTTACTTCTTTCCAAATATTGAATTATTCTGTGACATCCCCATTACTTATTACTTTTGCCGTTTGTGTCGAATATATTGTTTCAATCAAATGGACATTTCTAATCACCCAATTCAGACTTTCATTTTCAGTGGAAAACCTAATGATTAAAAATGAGTTCACTGAAAATGAAATTATGAATAAGATTGATCTGGAATGAAGGAAATACTCAGAAGCATGGATTTCATCTTTATTCTTGATAAAATAACCAAATAGCTGTTCACACACAATACTGAATCATAATATGATTCCATTTTGGTTGGCATTGAATAGCCTAGTTGCATTCTGACTCCTTGAGGGTTGTGAACAGAATTTTCTAGAAGAGTTCTAAACTGGCAGATTTAAAATTGACAGATAAAATATAATTTTTTCAGACCACCATACTTTCAGTTTGCCCAAACAGATTATTTCCCCAACCATGCACTTTGGAAATAAAATTGGAATATTCCTTTGTTGTCTTTTTTCAAGTCTATATTAATATTCAGACAGCAGAGTGAATAAGTTTAATGTTTAGCCCTTGGAGAGAAAACTATGACTGTTTACAAAATGCACTGATACAAGATACAAGATGGTTAAAATATTCTGTCCCTAACAATTTTTTCATTCTTCCCTTCTCTGTAAAGTAAAATCAAGTATTTTGCTAGCATTTCTCCTCTGCTTTTCTAAGTCATATATTTGTCACAGTGTATTTATAGACATTTGTCATGTTAATTCTTTGGGGGGAAAATAGGCGTCTTCAGAAAGGTTGCTGTGAGACATAATGAGGAAGATTTATTGTAATAATTATAAATTATGAATTTAAAAGCCTATGTGGTCACCATGACAGCAAGTTGAAGAGTAGGGTTATATAGTCAGCAGAAGAGCAAACTTGCATCTGAAAGTTTCAATTCTGTTTTTTAAAGTGTCATTTATCTCCATTAAAAAGTTTATCCTTATTTTTTATGCTGCTCTGGTTCTTTCTTCAAGAAAGGCAGAATAATATAACAGTTATAGGTTGTGTAGCCTGTAAAGTAGCATTTTTGCATTTAAAAGCCTTGTCTTTCCAAATGGCTGCGATTGTGGTGCTTGTTACTGAATATGGTAGACAGACATTTCCTGGAAGAATAGATTTACAATATATTCAGACACAAGATATTTAAGTGATTTCAGCTGCTGTACCTGCTCTAATCTCATGTTGAAACTGAGCATAGGAAAGGTGAATATGTGGGAAGGATGCCCTCCAGTGGAAAACAGCCCACCCTCATTAGGTGCAGAAGCGTTACTGAACTTTCTGCTCTGGTAAGAATAGACTATTTTCCATTTACCAGTACGGGCTGCTGGTACATCGAGAATGTTTTACATATAACAGAAAACATTAATATCATTATTTTCCCACATCCGATCAAAGTTTTTCCCCATTCTCCAGCTTTGATAAATGATGTAGGAAAAGGAGACATCACACCTATATTTTATGTAGCAGTTGCATAACATATGAACAATATATAAATGTGTATTCATAATTAAGACATCCGGGGGATGGGGGGATTGGCAGCTAGGCTGGATGGAGGGGTCAAGCAAGAGCTGAGCTTGGTGTTATTACACAGCTGAAAACAGCTTAAGCATGACCTCCCCCAGAATCCATGAAGCTTTATCTGGTCCTTCCCAGAGGAAGAGAGTTTGGTGAGATTCTTGTAACATAGGTGCTAAACAATAAAGTTTGAAATCTTATTCATGAGTGGTTTTGGTTGCTTGTGCCTGACAGAATTTAACCTGATTAAGATTCTTAGCTAATGAGGGACAGAAATTTTGAAGTTACACATTTGACACTGATACTTCGTAGGTGTCCTATGGCAATTGTAATATGTAAAAAAGTCCTGAAATACAGAGTAAACTCTTAAACTGAAAATAATATCTAAGAACAACCATAGAACTATAACAGCCTCTGTTTCTATGACTTGTCCTTTGATATAGATTAAGGGCCTGTGGATCAGAGGTGGTATTCAGCAGGTTCTGACCAGTTCTGGAGAACCACTAGCGGAAATTTTGGATAGTTCGGAGAACCGGTAAATACCACCTCTGACTGGCCCCACCCACATCTATTCTTCCCTGATCTCAGCTGATCAGGAGGAAATGGAGATCTTACAGTATCCTTCCCCTGCCACGCCCACCAAGCCATGCCAGGCCCACAGAACCGGTAGTAAAAAAAAACACCACTGCTGGAGACTGTGCTGTGGAATCTTCTCCCCACTTCTTGAGGCAAGGATGGCTTCATTGCTTCTAAGCTTTTGGGGGAACTAGATATGCTGGCAAGTTTGGGGACTCCAGCAGATGGGTGAAATGGTCAGGTGGCTCCATTACTATTAGCAACCCTTCGCCTATTAATTTTATTAACTTGTTTTTATAGTTTTTTTAACATTTTAATATTGGTAATAATGATTTTAGATACTTTTTAGTTTTGTTGTATGCCTAGAATTATTTGCGACATGGGCAGCTCTATACATGAGATAAATAAAAATTATAAACACTTGGCTATCAAATATATGTGCTTGTTTGACTGATGAAATGGGTTTTTAATCAGTGGGTTTTTAAAAAAAATTAAGATACCAAAGTCTGGGGAGTCAGAAATGCTGAGCTGCTACTTTGTCTTTTTCTGAGAATACCATTCATGTATCCTCATATTATGAATGGGACAGAAGCTCTGCTCTCAACTTTAGCATTAGTCTGAAAAGCTTTTTTAATTCCCTCACTTTGGCTAAACTGCTTCAACATGTTTGGCTGTTGCACAGAATAGGTTTTTCAACAGGATCCTCGAAACCACACCTACACGAGATCCTGCTGAAAGGATCTCATTTCAGAGCCACTTTTAAGCCAATTATCTATTAACATCGTGATGTCCTTGACATGGGTTGTGCTTTATGCAGGCGGTCAGATGCCTACAGGCTCTGAACTTTCCTGATTGTGGCGTCCATTCACGAGGCGGTTTGGGTGGAAGGAAGGGGCCTTGGTGACGCTGCAGGAAGATCCTTTCATCTTTCTTTCTGGTGCAAAGCTACCTCGCCCTCCTGAGGCACAGCTTGGGAAGCATGCAAGCATGTACCACAACAAAGCTAGTAAATTGGCAGCCAAACTACTACTCTGCATTAGCATTGCAATCTCCTGGCTAATGTAATAATGCCATACAATACTAATACCAATAATAGTAGTAGTAGTAGTAGTAGTAGTAGTAGTAGTAGTAGTAGTAGTAAAAAATAATGAAATATTTAATTTGCAAATTGAAGTTGAGCGATTGTGGAGAAAGAAATCAATGATTGAACCAATAATAATAGGAGCCCTGGGAGCAATACCAAAAAGGGCTGCCTAGATACATGGAAATTTTGAACTGGTTAGACCTGAATATTCTGACTTTGCAAAAACTCAACTTACTTGGAACTGCCTACCTACTCACATGTTACCTTAACAGCTCTTAGGTCTTTGGTTAGGACTTGAACTGTTAAGTTTTTACCAGTCCCAGACTGTGAATCGAATTGAAGATTAAATCAATCATCATCATCATCTATTCTGCAGTTAATAAATACTCTATTAAGGACCTACATATTAAAATGAATGCTATGAAAATCTGAAGAAAAAATAAGTTTTAATAAGAGCTAATAACAATGTCAAAAATGCTAAGAGCAAAAGGCACTGAATTGTACAGTTCTTTATGTGCTCTATTGTACATGCTAATTAAAATAAGCATTAACAGGTTTTCTACATGGAAAATAAATTTCTGATATGCTGAAGAACCATATTTTAAGGACCGCATCATCTCTATTCTCTTCTTTACATTCTGCAAAGCAGCTGTCAAATCCATAATATATGGAACACTTTACACTAATTTATAATATTTACAAAGTTAAAAGGTGCACTAAAGGCAAAAAAAAGGAAAAGAATAAAAGTTTCTTCTCAGCTTTTAAGTACATTTATTTTTTGGACGATAGCCCGATTTCCTGTACAATCAAAAATACATTATGTAACATATACATCTATAGTCTTAAAACCAGGCTTCTATGCATATATATTATATGCATATATTATATTTTGACATGAATGTACCACAAAAGATGAAGGAAGGTGGCAGCAGCAGTTCACTTAGTAGCTTTTCCCGAAGAAGTTGCATGTTTTTACAAGTACTAAGCTTAGATTCCCTTGTGTTAGTTAATTTTTCTCAAGCAGCTAAAGAAAAGATGTAACGGTTGTTCAAATATTGACAAAAGCTTTTCTCTTCAAAGAGTCTTTATTGGATTCTTGTTCAAATTCAGTATATATTGCATGAAGGAGCCCCTTCCAGACTGGTCTAATTCCCACTTGGATGATCATGATGCATTTCTGGTGTGTATGTAAGTAGAACAATCATGACCCAAAGATGAAGCAGGACCTGACAAAAGAAAAATAGGAATAATGAATGGCACTTTAAATCAAAATAAACCAAACAATCCGATGGGTGCACATTGGTTGCTAGGAATACGACTGATCTAGAAAGCTAACCTTGAAAGAGTTAGAGAATTAAGAGGGTCAACCACTGGCTACTACTTGAATGGAGAACTATCTGAGAAACCCATGGCTAAAGTGCAGATTAGATTGGGAAGCCCAATAAATATTATTTTAAAAAGGCAGCAGCAAACAAAATTTCCATTTCATGTCAAGAAAACTACATAGAAGTGTCCATGTATCACTAATTGTATTGGATTTGAGAGTAACTTTGGCTTTTTAATACAAGAACTTGGGATTTGTTGTTGTTAGTTGCAAAGTTGTATCCAACCCATCGCTGGGATTAGTGGTATTCAAAAGAGTCAGATGGTAGAAGTGGCATCATGATGTAAGCTCTACCCTTTTTGTGTGTTGACAGATATCTGAAAACAGGCTCTGTTAAGTATAAAGCAAAAAAAAGCTTTACATTTAGCAAGGACCTAAATATCACTATCCAAAATGCTGTCTGCTGCCTTCATTGTCACGCCCGATTTCCTGCTGGGCTGTCCTATAGAAAAGCACTCATATGGAGAGACAGATGACCCACCCATCCTGTGTGCTGAAACCACTTCCGAATAGAAGTCATCGACTTCTGAACTGTTGAGTTCCAAATATTCAATGATACAAACAAACCTGTCTGAAACTCCAACCTAGAATGTTCCAGAAGGCAGAAGAAAGCAGAAAAGAGTGAATTTACAGTGTGCCGCATATGTACACTTGGCAGCGTTATCATGCATTGAGAGGTCCCTGGACACTGCTCTCTCCTGTCTGCTCACTGATTTTGTGGGGTTTAGTTCACAGTGTTCTTCCTTTATGTAGTGGGTAAGGTAAACATTGGATATTTTTCATAATTGAACGAACAGTCTCGTGGAATGGAATCTGTTTGTAAGGAGAGGGCTGCCTGTATTGCTCTTTCACAAGCAAGACTGAATATCTACAGTAACCATGACTGCCATCAGTTACACTTTGAAACTAATGAGCTATGGTGTCTATAGAGATTCTCAGTCATCCAGGTCATGGATGTCCCAAAGGTACTTTTTCAAAAGGCAACTGGACTTTGTTTTTTGTTGATGATATTTCGCTTATCCGAGAAGATTCTTCACAACTGAAGAAACATCTTGGATGAGAAGCAAAACGTCTTTTTGAAAAAGCACCTTTGGGATAATGAGCTACAGAATTTTAAAGACTTTATTGCTTGAAATGATAGTGACAAAAACAAGAGACAAAAATACAAAATGTTCTTTAAAAGGCAAACTTGCATTAGTTCTGTTAGTGGTACTAGTGCGATTAAGCACTAGCAATGAACCCCAGGTCGAGGTTATAACAGAGCAACCCTGTAAAGTATACGCAGCGTGCGATATATAAAGCAACCACACTGAATAATGGATAGTAAAGTAACAAAAATAAACTTTACTTTCTGAAGAATATAGCAAAATCCATAAACACAGCCAAAAAGTCATACACAGAGAAAAACAGTCCAATAACTTACACACAGTAAGTAGTAGCAACAGTAATAACAGTTAGACAGCAGTTATCATACATCAATCAAGAGAGAGAGAGAGAGAACATCAGCTGCAATTTATATGCTGTAATCTACTAATTAGTAGATCTCCTCTCTTAAAGATATATAACATGCCTTGTGCAATATATTGTCTACCCAACTTGTTGGTTACACCCTAACATTCTCCCCTTTGGGTAGATCAATATATCCACTCACAATGTAAGATGATAACCTTCACATGATGAGGTGCTAAACTAGTCGCCATTTTTATTGCTGCCTGATTATCTTCATACACAGTAAAGGGTTCATTCATACTTAATCCTATATCTATAAGCAACTGCTTATAATATATCAGCTCAGTACATGTCAACGACAAACATGAAAACTCAGCTTCCATTGTGGATAAGCTTATGTGTTTCTGTCGTATCGACTTCCATCCAATCAGTACACCACCTAGCATAAAGGCTATGCCGGAAGTTGACTTCCTATTATCTATAGCAGCTGCAAAATTCGCATCAGCATAAACAGTCAAAACTAAATCCCTATTCGGTTCTAAATATAATGCATAGTGGATAGTTTTCTTCAAATAACGCAGCACACGCTTTGCTGCTTGCCAATGCCTCTCTGAAGGACTATCATTGAATCTAGCCAGTTGGTTCACACTAAATGATATATCTGGTCTAGACCAATTACTTAGGTACATTAGGCTACCTATCAAAGATTGATAGATTCCCTTATCAAAACCAGTACCCTCAGTAACCTCAGGTTTAAACCCCAATGCCATTGGTGTCTTTGCAGTCTTACATAGCTCCATGCTATATTTCTTAAGCAAATGATTAATTTTACCAGCCTGTGACAGCTTAAAACCTTTACTGGTTCTAACCACATCTAAGCCCAGATAATGCTTAATTTCACCCAAATTCCGGATTTTAAATTTACTCTCTAATTGTGAAACAATGTCAATAGCTTCCTGCTCAGACCTAGTAATAATAGCTATATCGTCCGTGAACAAAAGCAACAACGAGATCAAACCATTTTTCACCCGTCTAAATAAACAAGGATCAGCCAAACCTGGAATAAATCCCATAGCTTTTAGTTCATTTACTATGCATCTGTTCCACTCAAAACCGGACTGTTTTAAACCATAAAGGCTCTTTTTAAGTCTCCAACAACCAGTCTGGCCATTAGAATCCACACCTGGTGGCATCTTCATATAAATGGTATGCTGCAATGGAGCATGCAGATACGCTGTTTCAACATCAATATGGGTAACATTACACTGATACTTAGCAGCCCACACCAATGCTGCCCTCAACGTAGAGGCTTTCAAGCTCGGAGCAAAAACCTCATCGTAATCCCTCTCAGTTTGGGAAAACCCTTGAGCAACTAAACGAGCCTTATAAATAGCATTGCCAGCAGCATCGTTTTTAATTTTAAACACCCATCTACAGCCAATTGCACTCTCCCCTGAAGGGAGCTTAGCTTCTTCATAAACTTTCAATTCCTGTAAGGATTTCAACTCCTTCTCCATAGCTGCCTTCCACAATTTCTTTTCCTTTTCAGGATACAGCCTTAACTCTGCAAAACTAGAAGGTTCTATGCTAACTTGCAATACTGCACTGGCTTGGTATCTGTCGGGTGGATGCCTGTCCCTAGTAGACCTCCTAGGCAATACAGGACTTGCAGGATCATCCTGTTCCACCTCACGAGTAGATTCTACATCTACATCTTCCTCCCTTTTCAGAGTAATAGATGGACCATCCTGATTCTCTAACTGCTCATTTGGTGTATCATGATTAACCAAACGATCAACATCTATATCATCACAAACCTTGTGAAACTCTTGTTCTAGCTTCTCCCAACCAACATGTTCTGAAAATTTAGCACTAGCACTGTGCATAATTCTCCGAGTTCCAGGTTCCCAGAACCTAAACGATCTATGATTGGAATTGTACCCAACAAAAACCATCTTCCTAGCTCTGCTTTGATCCTTCCGTCTAGTCTGTGAGGGAATATGCACCCAAGCAGGGACACCAAATGTGTGTAAATAACTCAATAGCCTGGGCTGTATTATATCTTAGGCAGGAGTCTTAGCCACTAGGCCACAGGCTCTCTCCTTATCAGTTGAGCCAGGGAAATAGGTATGTATTTGTGTTACAATCCCTGGTATGCCTAATCTAATACAGCCCAGGTTCAAATCCCAGTAAGGGTATGGCTAGCTGATGAGAGCTAATTAGCTCGAAATAGATCTATACTAGTCTCCCTTTATTTATTTATCAGTAGAAATACAACACAAATATAAAAAGGCAACATTAAAAATAAAAATATGGTTTTCTGCCTGCATGGTCTTCTGTGATGAGCCGAAGGACAGAAAGAGGGAGTAGTGACCTTCCTCCCATATTTAGGCATACCAGGGGTTGTAACACAAATACATACCTATTTCCCTGGCTCAACTGATAAGGAGAGAGCCTGTGGCTTAGTGGCTAAGACTCCTGCCTAAGATATAATACAGCCCAGGTTCAAATCCCAGTAAGGGTATGGCTAGCTGATGAGAGCTAATTAGCTCGAAATAGATCTATACTAGTCTCCCTTTATTTATTTATCAGTACAAATACAACACACACACACACACACACACACACACATATATGAATCGAATATTTAGAATATTTTGTTTAAAATGAAGGAATAACAATTGCAGTTGAACATATGATGTACAATGATAACAACGTATCTATGTATATTTGATGGATAATCTGTGACTTTATATACAACTGAAAGTGGTGATGCACAAGTAGAAAATGTTGGAGAATTTTTTCATATTGCAAGAACAATAGAATGTGATACTAGAAAGACATATTATTGCTAAATAGACTAATAATGATGCAATGGGATGTTGGTATATACATGAATCTAATCTCTAGAATATTTGTTTTAAATGAAGGAATAACAATTGTAAACTGAACATATGATCTATAATGATAATAACGTACCTATATATACTTGATGGACAATCTGTGATTTTATATATAGTTGAAAGCGGTGATGCACAAATGCTTGTAACCAAACGACATGCTATATGTATATGTAATTGATGATGGTTTTATGTTTCATGTTTTGTTTGTCTTTGTTGGTCTAAAAATAAAAAACTTTTATACAAAAAAACAAGAGAGGATGGCATGCCCAAAGTCACCCAGCTGGCTTTCATGTTACTTAGCTTTATAGTGAAGGGTTACGATTAACTATACTTCACCTGTTTTGTATATTTCATTCATTGCATATCAGATCAAGATGAAATAGTATATAATGAAAATGGCATATTTTGCATTATGAGTACATTAAGCAGACTCACCATGTAAATGATTACAAATACCCTTGCAATAGGATATCGACGCAGAAAGATTCCAAGTCGAATGCTGTAACCAATTACAATAAAAATATTAGAAAATACCCTAGCATATATGGGCACCAGAGATTTTCATAAAGACATGATTACATTGCAAGTTTTATTGATAATTCATTTTCCAAACATCCCAATCATTCAGATTTTTCACAGGATCCAGATATTGGTTCAACATTTTAATCAAGATACCCACTGCAATATCAAGATTTCTTTCAAAGATCTTCTCTATGGAGCTAATTGCTTCTTCCAAGCAATTTTTCTATTCTCTGCCTTCTCCTCACCTGAACTGGTCTATAGTACTTGCAGCTTTGCGAACCTTGCCATACATTCCCGCTGCATTCACATCGAGATCACCAAAAAGGACAGGAACATTTCGCATGCGAGTGCCTAGAGGAATAATAATAATTTAAAAAGCAATTAGCAGCAGTAAAAACGATTCATAAACTACAGTAAATATTCATTACATAAGGTGTGATGATATTATGAGAAAGCAAAGTAGAAGCAGACCAAATTAGATGTGTGATTTTATAATGTTTTGCATTTTATCATGACCGCTTTGACAGAATGGAAATTTCAAACATATTTAAAAGGACGTTGCATGCATCTTGTGAGGATTTTGCATTCATTTCAATTTTATTTTAATGAAATACTCCACAGGTCAGGCAATCTACTTCCGTAAACATCCTCACTGCAGAACGCAGGTTGCAAAGCTATTATCAGAATTACAGTGGCCTGTTAAGAATCAATGTCATAGCAAAAATCTTTTGGGAAAACTCTCTCAGTACTATAAAATGAAGCCATTTGAGGTAAACTGTAATTTTTCATTGTAACCTGGAGCCCATTGCTGTCTCTATTTCACAGGTTTTCAGATGTGAAATTCACTGCTTTTTTTGTTTCATTTTATTTGTTAATGAAGTTTTTATGCCGCCCACCTCTCCTAAAAGGTGATTGTGTCCGGCTTTTCTTATGTAACAAAATGGCTCATGTACATGCACGGCAGGAAGATACTAGATGGGGAAAAAAGTCAGAAAATTTTGGGAAGGCAGAAGGGAAAAAGGAAGGGAAACCACACAAAGACTGAGAATATCAGAGGCTGTTGAAAGAAAGAAAAAAGAGGAAACTATGAATAAAGGAATGGAACAGAGGATGGTCGATTGGAAGGACTGATTGGTGTCATGGCAGGAACATCAACATGAATGTGTTAAGCCAGTGTCTCTCAACCTTGACAAGTTTAAGATGGTTGGACTTCAACTCCAGAATTCCCCAGCACAGCTGGTTGGGGTTATTCTGGAAGTTGAAGTTCACCATCTTAAACTTTGCCAAGGTTGAAAAACACTGCGTTAAGCTTTCCAATCTATCGGGATATACATTCTCTCACGATAAACAGTTCATTCCTCATTTTACCTTCGCTGTTGTCAACTCCTGCCATATTAATGGAGGAGCCATTGGTGGAAGCTCCCTGGACAGTCTTCAGCTGCTGCTCCAGTCGTTCCAGCTGATAGACTAAAGCATTTTTTTCTGTGCTGAGATTCTCCAGCATGGTTTGTTTCTGAATTAGTGTCTCTGTCAATTGATGCAGACGGTTTTCTAACTCTGTTTGGCTACTGCTGCTCAATGTTTTGTTCGTTAGCTGCAGAGGGAATAAAGTAACATTGGAAGAGGAAACGAGTAAGCATCTTCATTGGGATGAGTGTGGACTGAAATAAATGCCTTCACTTGCATTTTGCTCTATGTTTTGCTTTAGACTGAAGCACACAGCCCGGCGTTCTTTCCAGAGGTGGCATTCGGGCGAACCTGTAGCGGCGGTTGTGGGAGGCTCCGCCCACCTGCCCCGATCTAATGTGTGAGCACTGTGCATGTGCAAAAGGCAGTGCACATACGCAGATGTGAAGAGTGCGAGTAATGCACACTCGTGTGTGCAAATTTGCGAAGCGGTAGGGAAGGTAAATGAATCCCACCGCTGGTTCTTTCCCTTGGAAAAGCTGGGAGGATCAGGACTTGCTACCAAAGAGACATAAATTGCTATTAGGAAGCAGAATTTGACAGGTCTCATTCCTTCACCCTCCCATTTTTGGAAAAAACATGGCACAGAAAAGTGGCACTGGACTGCATAAGGATGAGCAGATTCCACACAGCAGGCTCCACCCAGCATTTCCACCACCAACCTAAATATGAGAGGTCAGGCTTAGCAGAAGAAAGAGAAGTGAACACATTCATGTTTGTGTTAAAACTTTGTCAATCTGGAAGCATAAATCCAAATGTTAGATATATACTCCATTAGCTTTGCCTCCAAAGAATGATCTCCCTGAGGTGGCATAACTTTGAAATAAAGTGATTGCCATTTAACTGTCTTTGTACCCTTTATTTTAAGTTTTTTTCTTTTTAATTTTTTTTTATTCAGAAATGATAAATTATCATAATTTGAAAGAAATCAAATAGTTGAGCCAATTTCACTTCAAGGTTAGCTGGTGCGATGTTACAGGGGCATGGTTAAAAATTGTGGGTTTTTTCAGAAATGTATGTTGACTGTAAAATTGTTAAGGTAATCCATTACCTGATTTCTTAGTTTCTGAATCTCCTCCTCTCTATCTGTTATTCGGCTTTGCAGAGAATTCTTTGTCCTGTACAATTCTTCCTCAGTATAGCGTAATTCCTGGAAAATAAGCAGGTTCAGCAGCCATTAATATATTAAACGATAAAAGCGAAACTTGATGGTACTAGTGTGACCTATTTGGGTTTACAACTAGACACTTACTTTCTTTTCTGCAATTGAAAAGGAATTGCCGAAGCAGTGAAACACTATATTAAGACCATAATGAATATTTAGAATTTCCTAGATACAGGCAACTAATTGCAAAAAGCGGTATTGCTAGCGGGGACCAGTTTCAACATTTATTTGGAATGTAAAAAGCTGACAGTTTATAGATATTCCTTGGTTTGTTTCTATAGGTAGTCCTCGACTTACGACCACAATGGAACCCACTATTTCTGACGCTAAGCAAGGCAGTTCTTGAGTGAATTTCGCTCCATTTTGTGATCTTTCTTGCAACAGTTGTTAAGTGAATCACCGCAGTTGTTAAGTTAGTAGCACGATTGTTAAGTGAGTCTGACTTCCCCGTTGACTTTGCTTGGAAGGAGGTCACAAAAGATGATCACATGACCAGGGACACTGCAACCATCATGAGTTCAGTTGCCAAGCGTCTGGATTCTGATCATGTGACCAATGGGGATGCTGCAATGGTCCTGTGAAAAACGGTCAGAAGTCCCCTTTTTTCAGTGTTGTTGTAACTCTGAATGGTCACTCAATGAACTCTTGTAAATTGAGGGCTAACTGTATTTCTTTCAGTTGTTATATCACAGGGGTGTCCAAACTTGAGAACTTTAAGACTTGTGGACTTCAACTCCCAGAATTCCCCAGCCAGCTGGGGAATTCTGGGTTGAAGTCCACAAGTCTTAAAGTTCCCAAGTTTGGACACCCCTGTTATATGATCTCTGTGACAATCAGGAAACCTTCAGAATTATATAGGTAGTCCTCAACTTACAATTGGTTGATTAACGATCTTTTGAATTTATGACACATTTCCCTAGGGCTACTTAAAACCTGGATTTGGAGTTCTGATGGTGTCCCCCCCCCCGCCCCCCGCAGTCATGTGGTTGCCTTTTGGAGGCTCAACAACCGGCCTGCATTTATTACTACTGGTATTTGCAGCGTCCTGGTCACATAATTGCGACTTACGTTTTTTGCTGGACATCAGCATTTATTTCTGCCTTCTGGGATTCATTTAACAACTATGCTGATTCCTTTAGCAACCGCCACAGAAAGGTCATTCAATGGGGAGTGTAATGTGGTGACCTACTTAAGAACCAGCACAACACACAGCCATAATTGGTGAATTCCAGGGATGAGACTGTATATTATAGTGGCTTTGACTTAGCAAAGGGATAAGAGAAGTTTGGATGTTGAACTGCAACTTCTTTCGTCCCAGCCAGAGTGACTAATGGTGATGGATGCTGTGAGTTCCCCAAATGTAAAACCACATTCTCCACTGACTTAAAAGACAGCACTTCTGTTTAGACAGGCCAGGAAGCATTTTTCTTTCGTCTCATTTGCTTTTCCAGAATAGAATGGCGGACACAAAGTAATTACTTATGTAAAATGAACAAAAACCCAGTGTACCTGAGTGAGCAGAACCCCTATTTACTTACTGCAAAGCCATTTCTACATAACCACGGAAGGGGGGGGGGGGGAAAGCTACTCTTTTAGTATATCAATCTTTCAAAAATTAGAAATACAACCTGAATAATTGCAAAAAACGTAAGATTTAAGGAAGAGTGATGGCAGATCTACAGTAAACAAAGGACAATCCCATATGGCATTAATGCTGAGGACTCAGCAAAAGTATTGCAACCGTGATAATTTTTATAGATTAGGTGCTACAGCTCGGCTTCTTTCTACGAGCCTTAAAATAAGCAAGAGGTTTTCTCAGAGACAGAATATTGTTTTTGTCTCAAACCTCTCTCGATCTTAATTTTAGCACTGTTTCAGCATGAATATATTTGTTCTTGTATCATTTATCCAACGTGTTACTTAGCTCCGCTAGATGAATAAAACAGGAATACTTGAGGGAATTAGATCTAGTGCTTATATGGCAACACAAACAAAACAGATGAGATTCAGTTCAGTTCGAAGTATTTTTATCCCAGAACAAAAAAATGGGTTAAACATGAAGAGCTATAATAAAACACCGCCATATGGCTTCAAGATATAGAATTAATATTATCTTTTGAAAGCAAGCATGGATCTTTTGCTTTTTCATTAGTTCAATTCACCTCTGTCCAATTAATATGGAGTTTCTTGTGAAACAGGTAATCCTCCAACATAAATAATCAGGAAAAGCAAATTAAACACCTTGCCTTTGATGGCTTCATCTATGGCAGCTGTTTACAATAAGAATAAAACCACTGAGTACAAGAAAAGAGACCTATTTTCAATCAAATAGAATTTACAGGCATTTGTGTGGAAATCCAGTTGTGACAATTTCTAGACATCAGTTTTGTCAGATAATTTTTCATTAGCTGCACCCAAGTGAAAAAATTGTGATTTAGTTTACCCAAATAAGCAGCTATGTGTATCAGGAGTTCCATAACACAATCCTTAATAAAACAATGATAACTCATTTCTAATCTGCACATTATCCTGAGCTGATTGATATAAGGATGCTTAGGGGCAACTTTTAACTAGGCATTTGCAAAAATAAAAAATAAAAAATTGGTGAACAAGAGAAATACTTGAATATGAATTGCTTTTAAATCCAGTCAGCTATTGAGTTAGATACAAGTTTGTTTCAAAAAGATATAGATAAAATTATGTTCAGAATCAGGCAATACTGCTAAACACAAAATATCAAAAAAAGCCACATAAACAATGTTGCTTGTTTACAAGTAAGTTTCTAACTATATAGATATTTTCATTTATTTAGCATACGGTACGGTGCCTCCCCACAGCCTGTTTTGGATCCCAGGAGGCTGTAGGGAGGCCTGCTAGGCCCAAAATGTGGGGCACAGGATTCACACGCATGCATGGGGGTATGGGGGGAGCGTGGAGGGACGTCATACATGATGCGCATGGGGGAAGGGCGCATTGCATTATGGATGTGGACACACGAGCATGCGCTATTGCGCACACAATTTTGGCACACAAGGAGAAAAAGATTAGCCATCACTGACCTATAGCTATGCTTTTTCAAACTTGTTGACTTTAACATGTCTGGACTTCAACTCACAGAATTAGGAGTTGAATGAATTCTGGCTGGAGAATGACGAGAGTTAAAATCTGCACATCATACATTTTTCATGTCTGAAAAAACACTAGTTGAGGCTTTAAAAAAGGCAAACCATTTCTATACTGGTGTAAAACAAAACCTGCACTGATGAATCTAAGTCACCAACACTGAAGATGACTTGACAGAACTTTTTACCTTTATTGTTGACTTTCTAAATTGTATTGATGCTAAGAAAATTTGTCACTTAAAACAGAATCCTTTATCTGTCTCCCCCTTAAGCTAAGAGGCTATTTATGCTTTCCTTTTAAAACAAACAAATAAATAAAGCCCTGCTTTAGGAATAATCCCTTTTGGTCTAAAACATATATTTGTCCTTTGTGTAGCACACTGCACTAAAAAAATACAACTGGGAGTCAAAGGATGCACAGAAGCACTGATTAAGGAAGGGTACATATGATCTATCATCCAGTATTTGGTCAATAAGAATACTAACAATGTTGATACCCATCATTACACACATATGGCCTTTCTTTTAATTATGTAGTTCCAATATATATCTTCCCCGTATATGAGCCCCCAAATATATCAATACATACAGAGAACTCCTGAAATACCACTCAGCAACCCATTTCAACTCTTCCCAATATTTACCTGTTTCTGCCTCTCTAGTTCAGCCTCTACTTCTTGTTTGGCTGTCTTGTGCGTTGCAATTTGATCGTGCAAATCTTGAATTTGCTCTCTTGTGGACTCAGCTTCACTTATCTGCTGCGCTTCCGTATCCTGCAGTTCAAGTCTCAATTGTTGCACTTGGCCCCGCAGCTTCTGTACTTCTTCCTTTTGTGTGTCCCGTTCATGCCTCAGTTCCTCTAACTCCATAATGCTTGCCGTTTGACTATCCAGACCTTCAATACCGGAGCCTTCTTTCAAACTGTTTATCAACTTTTCCTTAGACTGAGATGCAAAGGCAAAATTGAGGGTAAGTGAAATTGCATTACAATCCTTAGTTTGTTAACTGTAACCAAAAGGCAGAATGTAAATACAGCAATGGAACCCTATTTGTGCTCAGCATCAATTCTTTGCTTTGGAACACAGTTTCCATATCTAATATTAGTAATCACCTAAATGTCAAGGTGAGGAATTTATGGACTTCTAACAGTAATTGGAATTTTAATCTCTCATCACTCACTATTTCTGCTTGTGGAGGACAAAATTGATGGGAATTGGAGTTGAACCCCCATTTGAGTTGGACCCATGATCCCTATCTCAAATCAAATATATGGCAAATGTGAGCAAAAGTACATTGCCTGAAAACATTATTTAATAAAAGTTATGTTAAGAACTTGTCAAATTGAATACAAAATTGTATCAAATTCAAAACTTCCTTAACAAGGGTTTTTCAGTGATGAGTGGTTTCTATTAATATTCTTTAGTCCTTTCAAAACAAACTAAAACACAACACCTAACTAACAACTGTTTTATATTTTATTATTTTATTAACAAATTGCATCTCTTCTTCACTTGAGGCTTCAGGACAGCCTGTCCCATTTGTTGGTTTAACAATGCCAGGAAGACATTGTTGAACTAGATTACTGTGGTGAGTTACCTGGAGTATGCGGGTAGCTTTCTGCTTGTAGTCCACCAATTCTTGCTTAGCAGACTCCAAGTTAGTTTTGGCTACTTTAATTTGCTGTTGAAATTCCTCTGATTTCCGCTTCTCTTCCACATATTTCCTCTCAGATGCAGTTATGGCTTCAGCCAAGTTCTGACGTTCAGCTTCCATTTTACTCAGGCGAGTTGCAAATTCATTCTGATTGAGGAAGTTTTGTTTGGTTTTAGTACAAAAGAAAGAAATAAATGCTTGTATTTGTTATTTTAATTTATTCTAGACAAACATAATAACGGTATAGGGTTTCCTGCCTAGGCAGGGGGTTGGACTAGAAGACCTCCAAGGTCCCTTCCAACTCTGCTATTGTATTGTATTGTATTGTATTGTATAATCAAGAGAACAGTTTGGACTAGTGGTTAAGACACCAGGCTAGAAATCAGAAGACTGTGAGTTCTAATCCAACTTTGGCTATGAAAGCCAGCTGGCTGACTTTTGGGCCACTCCTTTCTCTCAACCCAATCCACCTCACAAGGTTGTTATTGTGGGGAAAATAGGGGGGAGAAGGAATATTAGGTATCTTCATTGCCTAGTGTTATAAAAAAATAAAAATAAAGGCGGGATATAAAATGAACAACTGCCAATGTATTCATGCATTCAAAACTATTTTATGACAATCTACCAATTAATAACTGAATAAGATATTAAGATAAGGTAGTGCTGATCATAGAATTCTAAACCTAACATAGATGTTGTGGAGCAAGGTTGAGATGAAGAAGTTCAGCTCTCATAGTCCTAGTTGATGTCTCAGTTGCTTTTGATACCATTAATCATGGCTTCCTTATGGACCATCTGTGAGGACTGAAGGAAGTACATTTGGCAGTGATTCTTTTCCTTCTTTGGGCAAGGGGATAGATAGGAGATACCTAAGGCTTGACAGAAAGGTAGGCTTCCACTTGATATGACTAGCCAAGTGTCAAACTAGTAACAATGCCCTACATTTTAAATCTAATACTAGGTGTTACTGAAGCTTAGCAAATTTGCACAGGAGTGGGATACCTTTGAAGTAGATCGTGACTCAAGCAACGAATGTATTGAAAGATATCTGAGCTTTCATTCTAAATGTCAGCTTGTAAAAGCATTCCAGGCCTGCTTTCGAGTTGCCATAAGCAGGAGGAGGGAGAACTGACGGAGCTGCTCGGCTGCCTCAACCTAAACCACATTCCACACATGCCTTTCTCTAGATTGCATCCCTGGTTTTCGGAGCAAGCAGGAGGGGTGTGGTTTCTGCAGCCTGCAAACGTATTCCGTTGGAGAATGTGATTCAAGACACACTCCGGGCCAGATAGGGTCATAGGGGCCGGTAAATTACTTGAGGGCAGAGCTGACTCCTCTTGGGTAATTGCTGAAATGCTGCTCCTTTAAATGACTGGATTTCTTTTGAAACTTGACTGGAGGCTCATGAATTAATTAGGGGACATTAAATACGTATTTGGCTCTGGTTGGTGGACCTTGGGAGTCTGGTCAGAAACAATGTTGATCTAATAAATCTGAAGTGTCTCTGTCTCTATTATTGAGATATAGTTCTTCAATCAGTGAAAAAAAAAATTAAACAGCATTCTCCAGATCTGCTATCTAACCTGCATCTGCTTGTAGTTGTCTTGTTCCCGCCTAAGAGTGGATTCCGCTTCATGCAACCGCTCCTGAAAAGTCTGAAGGGCTTGATTGTGCAGACTGTTGCCTTCGCTATTATCCTTTATTATTCTGTATAAGCAGAGGACAAAGATTTAAGGAAACATCTTTTAAGATCCATATCCATCTTTGGTGGCCTCCTGCATATATTACTTCTTTGTATTCTGCAATGCTTGCTCCCCATCCCTTCACATCCTCTTGCCATTCCCAACATCCGTGTTGGCATTGGCTTACAGCTTTTCTTTTATATATTGTTTTTATCTTTGGGTTATAAGGATAAGGTTATAAGAGTGTCCAGAGTTTGGGTGAAGTTGGCTGGCCATTTAAAAAATCCTTGCAAACCTCTTTTCAATTATTTGTAAGGTTGTGACACAAAATAAGGGACTAGCCTTGCTCACCATCTCATCAGAATACAGATATCACCTGAATTTCTAAAATGCCTTCTTTCCCTTCTATTTTCATGGCATGATATGTCAACATAATTTTTCCTATTTAAAGTCAGTGGTGCAATAAACAAGAGTACAGAAAGAAATGAAAATACTTAAATCATGCCTGGGATTATATATTTTAACTGAGTAGTTTTGCTGCTTCGATATACTATATATTTATCTGAACTACACCCTTTTTTCAGAATGTAAGCAAAGTATCCCCAAAAAACCCTTAAGCAATAACTTCTACCAAATGAAAGAAAATAGACAATTCCTTCCCCTTTTGCTTTTCAAGAAGAAAAAGCATAGCATAAAGAGGTACTGTATTTTTCAGAGTATAAGATGCACCAAGATTTTGAAGAGGCAAATTAAAAAAAAAAGTTTTTGCACTCTGCAGACCTCTCAAAAACAGCCCATTTTTCACGAAAACAGCCCTGTTTTTTTTTTTAAAAAAAGGGCATGCATAGCCTTTAGGAAGCTTGTAGAGTGCTCCTGGAGGTGGGGGGGGGGATGAGCAAAAAACGGCCCATTTTTCACGAAAATGGGCCCATTTTTCGTCAAAAAAGGGGCATGCATAGCCTTTAGGAAAGCTTATAGACTCCTGGGGACTGGGGTGGGTGGGTGGGGCAAAACTGAGGAAAAACGGCCTAGTTTTTTTGCTCATTTCTGCCCTCCCCAGCCCCCAGGAGCACTCTGCAAGGCTCCTAAAGGCTATGCACGGCCATTTTGGTGAAGGGGCGGGGTTTTGGGAGGCAAAAAAAATGCTGTATTCATTGTATAAGACGACCCAGATTTTCAGCCTCTTTTTGAGGGAAAAAGATGCATCTTATATTCCGAAAAATATGGGATCCTCTAATGAATCCAGTTTTCCAGATGTTAACACATACCTTTGCTATTAACGTATTATTTAAAGTAAATGTTCCTTAATATGAAGAATTAAGATTAACACACACACACACATGGGCACCGAGCTTAAATTTTAAAAAAATACGAGATGTAAACATAATTTTAACAAACAAGAGGGATGAATAGCCAATACCCTTAAACCTAAACAGCCTAATCTCTCCAATAAATACAGTGACACGATGGACGCTGAATACCTGGATTTTTCATTCTGTAGTGTTTCCAGAGCTTTATTACGTGAACTCAGAAGTTGATCAGCCTCCTGTAATCTCACTTTGAGGACAGCCAATTGGGAATCCTTGGCAGCAGCAGCTTCAGTCAGATCATCAACTTGAGCTTGAAGTTCCCGAACATGTCTGTCACTGCTTGAATTGTCAGCATTCCATTTTTCAACTCTTGCCCGGGCATTGGTTAATTCTATAAAGTTGACGTTAGTAAATATCAGTACGTTTATAGTCCATATTATTATGTGTGCAACGTGATTCTGTCAGTGATCAGTGGTTTTTATGTTGACCCACTAAGCCAGGTTTTTTTAAAAAATATATTTTGTTATTTAGAATATATGTCCTGGTGCTTAAACCATAATGCTTAAACCAGAATGTCTAGATTTACATATCCAACCAATTCAGAAACAAACTTTAATTATCGCTTAGCATAATACATAAACTCAGTTGTGTTTCCAGTTATGTAACTATGGTAGGAAAACCAGCTTGGTGTGGGGTTAAAGGAATTCCAAGAATGGAAGAATGTGAGTTCTAATCCTGCCTTAGGCATGAAAATGCCTGGATGACTTTGGACCTATCACTCTCTCTTAACTCTAGGAAGAAGGCAAACCACTTTTTAAAAAAAGTTGCTATGGAAATTGCATGGAATGGGAAACAAGATTGACTTGAATGCACAAACTATACAATATAAAACAACTACAGCTGGGATATGAAATCATATTGGAAGCAATCATTACTCCTTTTATTCTTCCACAAACCTACATGAGTTCTTCCATTTTTCTCCTGAATTTGATCACTGGGTTTGCAATGACAGTAATCTTTGAAAATATCAATCAGCTTCAGATCCTGCTTATACAGACAATCCTGGTTGTATTAAGGCTTATGCCAATTGAAGCAATGGTCTATAGAAAAGCAAGCAATGGAAACAAAGGAAGAATTCATGTAGAAGAGAAGTAGATGAAACATGGTGCACTTTCTATCTCAAATCCTAATTAGAAGGAATATTACATTTAAGGCTAACATGGAATGCTCACTACTCATGATTTACGTGTATGAAACACTTGGCTCCCTCCTTTTGCATTTCTAGTTAAGGACAGAGAAAAAGGTTAATCTCCCTAAGAGGGGCAGAAGGGAGCAATAGCATAATCAGGGATGGGCAGCTGCTTTACCGGGTGCATACAAAACCAGTAAACCACTAGACAGGCAGAAGTAAATTAACCAAATGAGACATATACAGGAGAAAATGAAAAAAGCTCATCCAAAGGGTGTGTGTGTGGGGGGGGGGAGGGATACTTTTATAAATCTCTTATTTAACACATTTCTATATGTTCATCCCAATAAGAAAATATAGAATGTAATTTGGTCTACTTCAAAGCCATCATTAAGCATTTAACTTTGCTATAGAACACAAAACACCTTGTTTTGATGAATATCACTATTTTTTTTAAAAAAAAAAGATGGTTCCCATTTGGATTGAACAGATTAAAAAGACTTCTTCAACTAGCAGCCCACCAAAGGATCTTTTAAAAGGTGCAAACCTTCACTCTACCTGTTTGGGTTTCTTTGGCTCGCTGAATTAATGATGCCATTTCTTGATTTAAAGATTGCACTTCGTTACGCAGTAGTTGATTTTCAAGGCGAAGATTGGACAGTTCATGTGATTTACCGTCATTAAGAGTAAGGTTGGGATTAATTTCTGGGGTTTGCAATGAATCCTTTTTAATATCCACATCCGTCTCCAATCCAGAACTGGAACTATCAGACGTCTCTATACAAAGAGATTCATATTTAAGAAACCCGACACTCTGTTCAATTTCTATGACAAACTATATAGCTATTGAAAGTGTCATTGAGGTTAACGGGATTGCTATAATAAATAATTGTACATTAGCTTATAAACAGGGAGATTAAAAGATCATTATCAAAATAATTATAGCACTATTATAAACACGAAACACCCTTACTTCACATATACTATAAACAAATTAAACATCTGACATTTTAAAAATAGGAGATCAGACATTGTTAATTTATGACCCACAAAATTAAAGCTGTTCAAATGCTGAATAGGTCTCCCATCTTGCAAAATGCAGGCAAAAACTGCAGGTTACATATAAGTGCCTATAAATGCACTTGTGTGCAAAGTGGTAAGTCTAAAACAACACAACTGAATGAACTGTGTTCATTTCAGTATACTGAAAGCCAAGAACCCCTGCTGTTGGCTGGGTCTTACATTGCCTAATACAACCAACTTTGCAATAATATAGGTAATGAACAAAGTCCGTCTTACAAGTAGAAATGGAAAAAAAATGATACCTTCCAGATATTTTGGATTATAATTCTCACAATTCAGGGGCAATTTCCATGCTGGCTAAAGCTGATGGGGGTGGGTGGGGGTGAAATCCAAAACTCTTTCAAGAGTGCCCATCTGCCTATTGCTGTCACGTCATTTTTGTCAGTACACTAGTAAAAAGAAACTATGTAGTTTCACAGGTAATTAAAAGAGTTACTAAAATAAGCAATCCTGACTGTTTGCTTCATTAGTTCAGTTCCCACAGTATTATTTATTTCATTTAGCAAAGAGTGCCTTTGTGGGGATAAACAAAAGTTCAGCAAGGGTGAAAACCACTTAGAACAGGGGTGTCCAAACTTGGGAACTTTAAGACTTATGGACTTCAACTCCCAGAATTCCCCAGCCAGCCATGCTGGCTGGGGAATTCTGGGAGTTGAAGTCCACAAGTCTTAAAGTTCCCAAGTTTGGACACCCCTGACTTAGAAATATCATGCATTCTTATCATAAGGAAAGATGCCACCTACACGAAATAATGAAATGTAGTAAAATGGGAGCCAGGGAAGTCTTAAAAAGCTGTTATACGTTTTGTAGTATTATGGACCATATTAATAAACAGATACATTTGGATTGGTATTTTAAGTACCCATACCTCTGTTTGCAAGAGGCAAATAAGGCAAATGAAAACAAGTTTCAGAAGTGCTTCGTGCATTTTACAATTTGCAGCAATAATTTTAAAGAGAGAAAAAAAACAAGACAAAGCCTTTAGAATTAAGAATGCAACACTGACTTGTCCATACACACTAAGTATGGATTTGAATGATTAAATATTTAATTTATTTAAATATTTAAACTTGCATCCTCCTCCTCTCAAGGGGCAGGGACTTCTGGAAAATTATAGAAATAGTACATTCAGTGAACCTGCACCAAGGAAATAGAAAACTCTGATATTTCTACATTTGCTCCTCATGGACTAACCTCATTATTATTATATTTACTAAGATTACATCACCTTCTTTGATCCTTGAAAATCATTTACATGGAGGTCAGTCTCTACGCCTTTGTAACTTATGAATGCTGTTTATGAAACAAGCATTAGGAAATCAGACAACAATTTATAATTTACCAAAGAAGTTTTGTATGAATGAGTAGTAACCTATACCACTGTATAGTTTACAATCTGGTGTTTTTGTGTGCACTTCCCAGAATGGGGACTTGGAGAGCTTTTGTATTAACCCATCGGGAGGATAAGTAAACATGGCTTTTCAACAAACTATCCAGATGGATATAAGAGACATCCTAAACTGTGACCCATATGCTTATATAATCTAAGTTTAGCCAACACAATCAGAATGGCGCTGAATGATCATCAATATCAGACCAGGATCCTGTCACTATTAATACCCTTCAAAAGAATCCTTAAAAAATTCCTTAACATCTGTAGTTATGCTTAACTACCATTGCCTTGACTTTGAATGGAAGGGTCTTCCCCTGTTTTCATGCTGTGTGAACTTGCTGAGACAGAGCTAATACTTGAAGTCCGAGAATGATTTTGAACAGTGGCTGCTTTGCTCTTCTCCCTTTTCAGGTCCTTTTTCCCATTAGGTTCTTTTTCAGAACTATTCAGAAAGTCAAACAGGAGTTCATCGTTTGGTTCAGATTTTTTCCTTCTCACAAATTGGAAAGAGGGTCTGGACGCAGAAGCTGTTTCTACGGATGGAGAGCCTTCCACAGGAGCCCTGGGTACTACCTTAATATTGGCAGTTCCTGCTAAAATTGTTGCCTTCTGATGTTTAATGTTCTCTGCTGCTGATGAAATAAAGCTTGATGCAAATGACGCATGACCTTCCTGTTCTCTGGTCTTATATGGATTGGGATACACATTGACATCATCCACCTGGCTACCAACATAAGTTATACCGCTTGCATTTTCTTTCTTGCTTAAGGCAGTTGCAGCTCCTTGGTCCACTCTATTGAGAAGGTCCTCTGCCTTGCCAGCCAGGTCAGTAAACCAAGACATGATGGAAATCAAAGAATATATGGAATTTTATCATCCAACATTCAACCTGGGGGAGGGGGAGGGGGGGAGAGAGAATACAAAGAACAGAAAAGTTACATCACACAGTCACTTAAACGCCAAAAAACATTATCACAATATATCTTCTGTTCTTCGAAATGTAGTTATGCAATTAATATAGTTTGCCGTTCCCATTCTGCATTACATGTGTTCACACATTTTTACAGACAACCCAAAATGAGATAAGATCCGTTGGTACACCATTCCTGGAAACAAAAGTAGGATGTCAAAAGGAAGATGAAAAGCATAGGTTCAGGCTGGTAAGAAATGCACACTTTTCTTTATATTTTAGAAGAGGACTGTAGAATAGTCAGCTATCAGATGGAAAGGTTCAATTCACATCATATTTATTTTTTGATTATAAATGAGAACCCTTTATCTTGGATTTCTAAGAGATTGCGGCATCTCTTTAAAGCATAACTTGCTTTACACAGGAATCGGTGGTTTTAGTAGTACAAATGATTTGCTAGAGGTTGATTTGGGGTACTGTAGTAGGCAACTGGTTAGTATGAGGCAATTACTAGGAGACATGCAGAACACAATCCACTTGGAATTTTTCTCTGCAATTTCCCCAAGCTACACAAGAAACAAACGTGGATGTTCCTAATTTGTTAAATATAGGGAGAAGGCTGGATTCAGATGGTTCATTTCCAAACAGTTACATCAAGAAAATATGTAGAAATTAATACTGGTGACCTTTCTGTATCTGACAAATGCATATATCTTACTACTGGAATAAATGGCCAGAAATATGAATAGAATTCAGTCAAAAACATTAAAAAGTTCATTTGCTTTAGCTTCAAAAATAATGCAGGAAATTATGTAACATCCATTCATTTAATAAACTATTAAAACAATTGTGATTTTCCTTTCCGATTCTTATCTGCATTCTTACTTAATCTATAGGTAATCTACCCATGTTACATTATTATAGTTATTAATTCTTATCAGCAAGCCCAAAATGCATACTATTTCCTAAACATAAAATTAGTCAGGTGTAAAAGATTATGTCCACATCTGAAGACTCAACTAAAACTGATTTACTGTATTCATGACAATACACAAAAATAGTCTCACCTAATGGTTAGCACCTGCTAGGAGTTAGATAAGGACCAAAGGAATTTGGGGGGTTGGTTGGACTTATGGCTATGTAGAGATTCTAGGTTGATCCCTCTTTCAACTCCATCCCTCTACAAAATCAGAACACAATGATCTTTCTGCCAAAAACAAATAAGTTCCTTGGAGCTGCTACATTTTTCTGATTAATGTATTAGTCAAACTAAACTACTCCTTGTTATGTTATTCCTGGGAGCCAGAGGTACATCATCTCTGAAAGGTTTATTCCTAGTCAATGTCCAAGTTCAAAATATAGTATGTTTCCTTCTGTTCTACAGTCCCAGGTCATTTGGGACTCAATATGTAGTGAATGGGAGTGTAGTGATCTACCTTTTCTTATTATCCTCTTGGAAGAAATTATAAATATGTGCAGCACAGACATCTCAGATTACCTTCTGCCATCAAATAGATTATATTTTACAATTGATCACATACAGTAAATGCATATGTGAAAACAGTTGTATTTTGCATACAAAAGAAAAATGTTAGAGTACACTAGGCTCAATATTATTGTATGCTGATACAGTACTGATGATGTTACCTATTTGGGGTAATGAAACACCTGCAAAAGTAACAAGCAAACTCAGAGAGCAGCAAGGAATCCTCATTTCAACCCTGAGCTACAAATATTCTCCTTTAAAGGAAAAATATATATCCGAAACAGAATTTTTGGTAACCATTGAAATGGCATGGCCATATACCATGTTTCCCTGAAAATAAGATAGGGTCTTATTTTCTTTTGACCCTGAAATAAGCACTTGGCCTTATTGTTGAGGTGCAGGAGGCGGTGAGTGTGTTGCAATATTTTCAGCTTATTTTCCGGGGGAGGTGCAGTGCATGCACTCAAAAGCCCGATTGGGCTTATTTTCCAGGGAGGTCTTATTTTTCAGGGAAACAGGGTAATATTTACAAATACTGTATATTGTTCGATGCCACCCCTTAAGAAACTAGGCCAAATTGGTAAGAAAATGGAACAATAGCACAGCATTCCAGAGAGCTGAAACAAGGACACTTGTTCATGCATTTGGTATCTTTGCCATTAGTCTACTGTACTCAAATTTGCCTATTCTTTCGATTTACTCTTTAAAAAGAGCCAATCCATGCATTCAATCTTATTCTGGTTTTCTCCTTTCTACCTAACATCCTCATTTCGGGCCAGATGCCCTCCCGTGTCCTCTTAACTATCGTCAACTTTTCTCTTTCTTTCTCTTTTTCTCCATGAGAAGGAACACTATCCGTAAACACCCGGTTAAGGCTGCTCCTCTTTTATTCGGCTGGGTCTCTCTTGTCCTCCCCAGATTCACGGCAGCCTTTCAACAGGTAAAGATCTCCGCTACTTCTGACCGATGACGCTAGCAAAAACCTGCATCGCCTGAAGCTACCCTGCAATTCGTGGGGATTCCCTGCCACAACAAGAGCAGGAAGGGAGGGGGGGGGAAGGGAGCGAAAGAGACGACAAGCTCGAGTCCAAAGACGCTCTAAAGAACTCTCGGGGGGTCTTTATTCCTCTCCCCGCCCCTCCGATCTCCTTCATCTACTCAGACGACCACCATCCACATTACACACACAAACACACACACCCCTCTCCGGTCTTTTAGGCCTCTGCTTACCCCGGGTTTCTGTCGCCAGCGATTCTGCCACGAACCCTTCAATCAGGAGTCCAAAGCGGACCCGGAATACCGAGACAGGGTGAAAAGGAGGCAAAGGGGTTGCCTTCAGCCCGCAGAGGCATCCGGATCAACCTTCCGGGAGACGTGGCCACTGGCAGGCGAGCACAAGGACCCAACGGAACTTCTCTCCTACAAGGTTTGCAAGGCGCCGGCGCGGAAAAATACCTGCCGGGAAGTGACGTAATCACGCATGCCCGATTCCGAGCACTTTCTGCAGAGAGAGAGAGGGAGAGAGGGAGAGGCGGAGGAAGCGGGGTGGGAGGGAGAGGGGAGGAAGGAAAGAGAGAGACAGGAAAGGAGTAGTACGAATAGGAAGCTTTTTTATTTTTATTTTATTTACTTAGTTTGTCACTCATGTACAAGTTAACAGGAATAAGAATAAACATGAATAAGAACACAGTAAATGGGTACACATTTTTGAATGGAAACGCCGAGGTGATACTGACTACACTATGTGTGGTGCAATCCAGATTCATATGTAAAACTGTGTTTTTCAACTTTGACCTCTCTCTCTCTCTCTCTCTCTCTCTCTCTCTCTCTCTCTCTCTCTCTCTCTCTCTCTCTCTCTCTCTCTCCCTCCCTCCCTCCCTCCCTCCCCCCCCCCTCCTCCCTCCCTCCCTCCCTCCCTCCCTCCCTCCCTCCCTCCCTCTCTCTCTCTCTCTCTCTCTCTCTCTCTCTCGACGTCAACTCCCAGAATTCTGCTGCCGTCATTGGTGGCTTAGGAATTCTGGGAGCTGAAGTCCATACACTTGAATGTTTCAAGATGGGAATCACCAATCTAAAATGTTGCACTATACCAATTTACATTTAACAAAATCTTTAAATTACTTTTCGGTGATTTCATGGAAACGTCCGATTTTTTTTCGCGTCAATGCAAAGGATTTGCTGCTGCAGTTTCCAGAATGTTTATATATTATTTCACCATTCAGACTAGTTTTATGATTTCTGGTGCTCTCCCATCAAAAACTATCTCGTTCCAACCTTGATTGCCTTTCTGAGCGCAGCCAAAATTGAATGACAATAGTAGCTTTAGGAGAGTTAGTGTCAATCGTTATGCATTTTCAGATAGTATTTCCAAGATATTCTTTGTTTCAAGAGGTATTGCTTTTATTAATACATGTGATTAATACAAATAACACAAGTGTGCTTTAAATATATGCAACACGCTTCTTATACAACAGCATCTCTACAGAAAATTCAGTGTAATTGTTAGGCTTAATTTATGTTTAGATATTATACACATAGGAATATAAACATCTATGTAATATATTTTACAATTATCACTGCAATTGTCTGATTATGGAAAACTTTTAAATTAGAGCTCAGGACTTTTATTCTGTATTAAAATATCTTGGGAAGTATATGGCAAGATAATTTACTTTACTAGGGAGAATACTTATTTATGTTTATTCTCCATATAATCATAGTTAAAATAATAAAGATGACTAAGATAATGGAATCATCTTTGAAGTAGGAAGACATGGGGAGTTCTGAGTTTAGACAACGTAAGTTTCAGATTTGAATGTTAGCCTCAAGGTAATGATGGAATTTTAGTTTTCATCCAGCAGAGGACACTATCTGAAAACTTTTACTCTCTTTTAAAAATGGGTTTTGGTTGGTGAGAAAAACATATATAATAAAATGTGAAATATATTCACAGCACTGGGGAGTAGCTTTTCCCTCCTAAACCATTTCATGTACTGTGTTTGAATTTTAGTGTTTTACTGTATAAAATTGAGTTTCCTGGTTTTTAGAAGATTTCTTGTTTCAAGAAACTACTATTTTCCAGACAGCAGAAATGGAAACATGTTTAAATTAGGGAAGGATTGTGAGAAGACAGTGATACACACACACATTTAAGGAGTAAAAAAAAGGAAAAGGTTGAAAACAATCTTCAAATCAATGGATTATTGAACAAATCAATTCAGCATTCTCACTGGAAGCACAAACGACCAGGCTCACATTATCCAATTTAGGACAAATTATATAAAGACCTAAGAAGTTTCTAAATCTGGGAAAGATGGAAGGAAAGCGAAAAAGAAGACAACCAAATGGACTTGATCACTGTGGCAATGTATGCACCATTGGAAAACCTGCACTAACAGGTTAAAGGTCCCCAACTTGGCAACTTTAATAATTGTGGAGTTCAGCTATGCTGGCTGGAGAATTCTGGGAGTTGAACTCCGCAAGTCTTAAAGTTCCCAAGTTTGGGGACCTCTCAGATCATTACAGAGAAAGAAATCTATGTGGCTGCTAAGAATAGGCACTGACTTGATAGCACATAATCAGTGATTTTCAGAAATGACTGTAAAGGTAGATACTCCATAGGTAAAATCTGTTTAGGGCATATTCAGGTATTCATCTGGAGAATAAGTAGGATGAAATATGGTTTACTAATCTATGGCTCATCTTAAAATGCAGTCATTTATCACCGCTATTTTTCTAGTTAAAAGAGGTTTCTTTTTCTTCTACCAATTCCTTTGTAGGATGTCACAATGTGTGCAATTTGATTCCATTTTTAAAAAATGAGAAAATATACGAGTCATTGCTGCGGAAAGGCAGAATGTTAACCAGGAGAAATACGAGCACATTCAGAAGTATTTTTTCTGCTGCCGTCAATGAGGTTAAATCTCATATACGAGTTTCTGTAGGAATGCGACCTTTGGGCGACTTGTATAAAAAAGGGAAACTCGTTCATCCGGAGAAGCCGACGGAACCCTTGAGCAAACACGCATCAGGCTGCCCAGATGGGAATCCTGTTTGCGAGAAGCTTCCCTTCCTCCCATCACTAATCCAGTCGCAGCCTCGACTACCCACATCCACAGGACCTTATCCTCGGATTGCTATCTCCGTTCCCATCATGCAACGCTCTCTCACGCGACAGCCTCCATCCCGAGGGATTGCCATCCTGCGCACTCGGGCCTGGATGCCTTTTGCTGAGAGGCCAATGGTAGCAAAGTCCGCCAATCACGCGCCTGCCCCACCTCTTGTTTTTTCTTCTCCCCCTTCCCTCGCATAAAGAGCTCCGTCAGTCGCACAAACCTCCAACGCCGCCGTTGGCTCTCTGTTTCCCGACGGAACGGAGGTGGAGAGGACGGATCGGGCGGGAGCAACCCCCACTTACACCACCACCTCGTTTCTTCTTCCAGCGTTGGTAAGAGCCCACTTGCTGAAGGTTAAATGTTGCTTGGCGGGAAGAGCACGTGGAATGGATGGGAGGTGGGCATTAGCTTGCAGAAAGACCCCACTCGGGCAGCTTGCAACGAAATTTTATTTTAATGCATGCCGATTAGTGTACATTCCAAGTGATAATGAAATTATTCCATTCTATTCTTGCTGGCGGGGACGGGACGGAATTGGGATTACATTTCCCGGACTTCATCCGCCCCCAACTTGAAGGGACGAATGGCTCGATTAAGGTCCCAAGAATTGCTGAGTTGGATCGCGAGCTCGAAAGGATCCGGCACTTCGCCCTGCCGAGGGTCACCAGAACGACAACAGCCATTTCCTGTTGTTGGTTTCGGGATGGACAGGTTCGCAACCAATAGTTGTGGCTGGGAATGCCCGGCTCCTGCTGCGTCAGGTGTGGAGAATCGATGGATTGATTGCTTTCGGGCTTTGATGTAAAATCTAGTTGATCAGATTAACAGAGTTGGAAGGGACCTTATAGGTCATCTAGTCCAACACCCCCCACCCCACCAAGCAGGAGACCCTACACCATTTCTGACAAATGGCATCTCTGATTTCATAAATAGAGTGATCCTCAAATGTGCAGCCTGGGCAATGATAGTCTCACTAGCCACATTTGCAATGACTTCCTTCCTCCTTTTGTCACTATACCTAGATTTCTCGGTGTTGGGTGTGGATGAAGCAGTGTTGAGGCCGATGGTCTGTCTTTCCAGAACTTGAAAGAAAATCTGCTTTTCCCAGAATTCAGTATTTCACCAGAGAGTTATTTATCTTGTTTTGCTCTGGGTATAAGGATTTCTTCAGGTTTCTCAGCCCATATTCTTGGTAAATCCAGTAGTTACTGGAAGAAATCTTATTAGAATTGGAAGTATTTAGCAGTATTTATTTATAACTGTTAGTATACTCAAAACTTTAAATGCTAGTTGGCTAAAATGTGGAGCAATACTGAATTATGTATTTAGAACTCTGTGTAGTTGGACCCTAGTGGTTAAAGATTAACAGAGTTGGAAGGGATTTTATGAGTCATCTAGTCCAACCCCCCCTCCCCCCCTCAAGCAGGAGATCCTACACCATTTCTGACAAATGGCAGGTGCAGGAAGCAGATGGGTGTATTTCTTTTAGAAGAGTAATTCTTAAATTGGAATGTGAAACTTAAAACAGATCAAGATAGTGGATATGTATGGCTTCATACAGTTGTCAGGAATCAAGCCTGAAATCTATGACACTTATCTAAATTATAGTATTAGAAGATTAGTATCTTGCCTACACATGTCTTGGAATCCTTTGGTGAAATCGAATGACCAAAATACAATTATCAGCAAAAATAATACAACAGCAGTTAAGTATTCGTTTCTTTTTTTGGCTCTTTGTTTAAAGTTCATTGAAACTGAAGGGGAAAATGTTACAAACATTTTAAAACTTAGAATGGATGAAATAGAAGACTTATCAGAAAATAAAGGTTAATATTTCTTTAGGAACAGTAAGTTTTATAAACTCCTTGTCTAAAAGCACTTAAGGGCAGCCTTAAATTTTAAGAGAACCTGAGTAGCTGTGTTCACACAAACCACAAGCTACCTCACTGTAGATTGTTGACACAGTAAACCACTCATAAACTACTTTACTGCTCATTGTTTTGTGGAAACCCAGATGTTGAGTTAATGAGTTACTTATTCTGTACAGTCTAACTACTATAATATTTTTCGTGCTCCAGTTTCAAAGGATTCCCTTTGATACTTATATAACTGGTGAAAACTCAAGCATGATTTCAAGTGATATGTAGGAAGAAAGTTATATGTATTTGATTGTTTCCCATGCCAGCAATGGAGGAAATGGAGAAAAATTTAGTCTCTAGAGAGTTCACTTATATACTAACGGCAAATGAATTTATCATTTACTTTTATAGTCAGATGCTTCATAACAACATGGGAGGTGTCCCTTCCTTATCAGCAACAGACATTAAGTAAATTCTGTGTATGTGTGTGGTCATGTGAGGGTATGGAAAGTGTCCCAGTGGCGGTAGGAACATTTGGGGTTGAACCTCCTAAGCTGGGAGGGTGGCTCCAACAGATCCAAGGAACAAAATCAGAGCTCTCTGTCCAGAAGAATGTAATGCTAAGAATAGTTAAGATGTGGTACAGAACCCTCAAACTCTCTTGGGCTCTGATGGAGGACCCAACATTAATGTCTATGGAGATTCTGTCATCCAGGTCACGGTGATCATGGTTCTCCCAAAGGTGCTTTTTCAAGAGGCAACTAGACTTTCTGGTTTTTCTTTGAAGATGCTTCGCTTCTCATCCGCCTTCAGAAAGTAAATAGGGATGGAGCTGACCACACTTTGCGTGGGGGGAGGAGAGTTCCATAAGAGGGGCATCACTGTAGAGAAGATTTACCTCCTCAACCCACCAAACATTATTCCCTAATAAGTAGGACCTGCAGCATGCATCTTCTGGCAGATCTGATAGAATGGGCAGATGTAATTGGGGCGAGGTGGTCCCTAAGATAACCTTGTCCCATGCTATGAAAAGCTTTAAAGGTTAAAACCATCACCTTGAATTGGACCTGGAAGCAGACTGACAGCCAATATAGCATGATAAGCAAAGTATAAATATACAAACTGCCTGCACTACTGCATTTTGCACCAAGTGAAGATTCTGGATACTTCAAGGTTCTTCAAGGGCAGCCACATGTAGAGCATATTACTGTAATCCATTTGGGAGGTTACAAGGGCCTGGGTGGACATATGTATGTATTTGAAATAATGTAAAATTGGGGCATTAAAACTTTGACATATTGACATAAAGTCAATGATTCATGAGAATGGATTATTTTTGGGGTTACTGTTTTTGTATTGGCTTTTATGTTTTTGTAAGCCACTTGAAGTCACTGAGAGAATTGGGGGCCACATAAATTTTCATAAATAAATTGGTGTTTTGCATTTGAAGTATTCAGTGGCTGGGCATTATATTCTGTTGTTGTTAGTTGCGAAGTCGTGTCTGACCCATCGCTATCCTCCTGGCCTTCCTGTTCTCTACCATCCTCTGGAGTTCATTTAAGCTCATGCCTACTGCTTCAGTGACTCCATCCAGCACCTCATTCTCTGTCATCCCCTTCTTCTTTTGCTCTCAATCTTTCCCAGCATTAGGCTCTTCTCCATTGAGTCCTTCCTTCTCATTAGGTGGCCAAAGTATTTGATTTTCTATCCTGTTCTAATCAAGTCTAGATAATGTCACTGTTATCACTAGTTAACGAATGAAAGAAAATGAATGTAACTTTTTGAAGTAGAAGTAGATAAATCTCCATTGATTCATTGCTTTCAGCTGACTTGCAGAAATTTTGTTTTTGTGAGATTTTTCTGATTATTGGGAGGTATATAATGGTTTCTTTTCCTATTAAGTTTGCTTCAAATCAGATCTATGGATCCCTGATAAAACATGTGGTTTTGACCCTGGCATTTTTAGGCAATGTGTCACAAGTTAATGAAGTGCTGCTGTTGATAATAGAATCAGGACAAGAACTTTTGAAACGTTGAAAAATTCCTGAAAGCTATATGTAAGTTATGAGATACTTGGTTACGCTGGCTCCACTTGTAATCACTCAGCCATGAGTGTAATAGTGATGCAAGAAAAACTAGCTTAAGTTTACCAGTTAAGAATTTCAACATACTGAAGAGCTAATCTTTTCAATACAGCATAAAAGTCAGGGTTTGAGGAGCACTAGTGGTCTGGAAGAAGGATGAAGAGTGGTAGATAAGGTTTCCCAAGTGACACTTTATTCTCCATTGCTTATCTTTCCCTGCCAAGCATGACAACAGGACCGGAAGGGAGTTGGGTGTGTTGGGGGCCACCTTTAATATGAGACAGGTGTGTGTGACTTAACTGGCTTAGCCAGAATCCTAAATGGGTTGAGTGCATGTACCTAGAACTCCGATGCTCTCAGAGATTGTTGGTGGACAAATCAACACAAGGATATTAAAATCAAGCCCTTTCCTTCTCTTAGAAATGTTAATAGATCATTGGTCGCCAGCTTGGATTGTCTTTATCTAAAAATGATGAGGCTATTTAATAAAATATTTCCTTAATCCGTCATTTTAATAGGATGGCTTTAATACGGTTTTTACCTATCAGAAAGTCTCACAAAAGCCTGCAGATTGATTAAAAAAACCCAGATGTAATTAAGTTCAAAGTGCAGCACACTGGGTATAATTATGTACTCAGAGAGTTCAACTGCATATACTGGAATTTTTCATATGTTTGAAAAGTTCCTATGATTTCCCAACTTCTCTGCATAAGGAGAGTCAACACCATAATACCTTGTGATTCTGTGTTGAAAGAGGCCAACTCCCTGATGTACTCATTTTAAGTCACTGTCAGCCCAATAAGCTAGGCCAAACAAAAGAAAATCCATGCCAGAACTGCTTCCCATAAAGTGAGAAATTTAAAAGCAAATTGCTGCAAAGTTGATGATAAAGGGCTGAATTAACACAAGAAGCTTTGGAGGAAAAAACATGCCTCTTCTTATATGACGACTTTCATAGTAACAGATAGAATTACACCATCTAGACCAGGGGTATCAGACTCACCTCGTCACGGTGGCATCACATGATGTATTGGGACTTTTTTCCCTTTCACTAAACCGGGCGTGGGCATGGCCAACGCATGAATCATTTGACCCGCGAGCTAGGAGCTTGACAGCCCTGGTCTAGATATGTAGCTTTTTTTGTTCTCTCTAGAGCAGGGGTATCAAACTTGTGTCGTCATGTGACGTATCACAATTTCCCCCCTCCCCACTTTACTAAGAGGGTGGGCGTGGCCAGCACATGACTCATCCGCTCTGCGGGCTGGGAGTTTGACAGCCCTGATCTAGGCATGTAGCAGTATCTGCACTCCATGTTTTTTTTGTTTTCTCTAGAGCCGGGGTATCAAGCGTGTTATCACGTGATGTATTACGTATGACGTATTACAACTTTCCCCCCCCCCTTTGCTAGGCATGGCCAGCCTGCGACGCCTCTTGCCCCCTGGGCCATAAGTTTGATACCCCAGCTTTAGAGCCTCTAAAACAGTAGTCTCAACCATCCATTTAATACAGTTCCTCATGTTGTGGTGACCCCCAACCATAAAATTGGTGTCTCGGTTCCTAAGACCATCGAAAATATGTGTTTTCCGATGGTCTTAGGTGACCCCTATGAAAGGGTCGTTTGACCCCCAAAGGGGTCCCGACCCACAGGTTGAGAACCACTGCTCTAAAACTTATTCTACTGATATTGTGCCAAATCACCAAATAATAGAGGTATATAATTCCAATTAAACAGGCACAAATACCTTCTATCAAGCCTCCATTAAATTAAGTGTGCCTAATTTACTTTAAAAAAAAGAAAGATCCTAATAATTAGGGGATTTTAGTTTTGCTTCCTTGGGTGATGTTGGCACTGTGTTTTCTATAGCCAAAATTGTTGAAGCAAAAATATTTTTCTGCTTCTGACTATATTTAGATCCCCTCATCCTGATGGTTCATGTTCTAGGATGCATCTCACTTTAATTATTAAAAGCTAGAGAAGCACTAGGGCAATCGCTTTATATTCAATACTAGCTGGATCACTGGGTGATTTGTGGAAGTGCTAAACAATTTTTAATGCCTTGCAGTAATCTTTCGCCTTTTTATTGTTTTGTATAAACCAAAAGAAAAAAAGGGGAAGTAGTCTACAGTTAGACTATGGTGAACAGCAGATTTATGTAACAATAAATAGATCAAATTTAAAAAGTTTTTGCTGTAGCTAAATTGGGGACAAATTACGTTGTCAGTCTGGTATAGTATGATACAGAATACTATACCAATATAGTAATGGTGGCTAAAGCATCAGCCATGGATCAAACTCTAAGCAATTAAGTATAAATGCAATACAATAACAGATCAATCTGTCAGTTAATTTCAGGCTTATATGCCTAGTTTAACTAAGTTCAAAATAAGTCATATTATCCCTTACTGCACACATACTGTAAGTATGTGAATCATTCATTGTCTTTGTAAAATCCTTTTTTGCAGGCATTTTGCTACGGCTTCGTTTTATAGCTTGTTTGTTATCTTGCCTCCCAGTTCTGGTAGGTCTTGAATAAAAAAAGAAGAGATGGCCTTGAAGGTAGCTGTACTTCTGAGCTGTGTGCTGGGAATTAGTACTCTGAACCTGGAGGACCCTGAGGATGGAGGCAAGCATTGGGTTGTCATCGTGGCTGGTTCCAATGGCTGGTATAACTACAGGCACCAGGTGAGAAGACTTTGAGTTCTAGTTGAACAATAACTGGGTAAACTGAAGACTTCGTGCTGAATTGAATGGAATTTTTGAGGACTCCCTCTACCTAGCTAAAAATGTCAGTAGACTGCACTGAAAATGAATGTCTTGTTTGTTGAGGTTTAGCCTACTCAATGCAGGTTTTTTAAAATAATACTATCCAGATCAGTGGTGGGTTACAGGCTGTACACCCCAGTACGGGTATACCGGAGCCTGCCCGGAGCACCAGGTACTGTTCCAGTACGATGCTCTGGAGGGTCCCGCCCGAGCTCCTTACCGGTCTTTTAAGTCTTTGGCACTTCCACGCACACGCACGGTGGGTATGGCGCCTGTGCGATGCCCCGCTGAGCAGCTGGAGCGTCACGGAGGCATTAAGATGGATGCACGCGCCACACACGTCCATGTGGACGCCTCCGGGCCCGTTCCAACCCTACTGGTTGGAACGGGATCCGGAACCCACCACTGATCCAGATGTATAATAATAATGAAATAATCCAGAGCTAAGATGTTTAAGCCTGAGCTCCCCATCAAAGTAACTGAGAGCCATCACTGTAACCAATCTTCCATACTTCAGTTTTCAAATATTTATTTTTACAACTTGAAGAAACTCTGTATGGGTGCAATATGGTGGAAGAAAATGTTCTTGTTACTTGTCTTAACTGTCCTCTTGAGTAGGAAAGCAGGATACACATTGAATAAGTAGAATCAAAATATTACTACCATTCTGCTTGTAGCACAGCTTATTTAGATTTATTTAGATTTCCCAACCCATCCAGTCACCAAGTTGGCACGAAATCTTAATATTTTTAGCGAAATTTGAGACACACTTAAGATGTTCGTTGTTTGTTCTTTCTTTGCTGTAGTGCAGAGATAGAACAGACATTTCTTTCTCCTCATTTAGTGGCTGCATTCTGTTCCATTGACTTGGTCATTAAGTGATATTATCACTAAGTGAATACGTGAATAAGAGAAAAATGCTGCAAAGATCACTGGTTGCTACCATCTCAATTCAAATAAACTTCTCTGGCACAATGTCCAACCTGTTTTTCCCCCCTTTTCCCCCCTTTCAGGGTGGAGAGTTGCTTAAACATGCTTTCTCTTCCTGAGCTGCTTCCCCCCCCCCAAAGAGCTTCCCTAAAAAGTGCTAAAGCAAGTTAACAAGCTCAGCACCCTGATCTTAATTAGTTGATTAGAACCCTGCTGCCTGAATCTGACCAAACTTTAATCAGTTTCACTGTCAGAAAATTTTGTAAATGTTTATGTAGGTCTGAAATGATTTTTTAATTACAGTTTTAATCTTTATATTTGTGCATGGTTCTTGCTAACTAAGATAGTCACCAAGCAAAAAGTGCTGTAAATAAGGCAATCTGGTTACGTTTTGCAGTTCCAGTTCAGTTTTGTAAACATTAAGTACAAGCCAGGTCAAAGGGAAAGAGACAGAAAGATATGCATGGAAGAGGAAGCTTTAGGTAAGGAAAATTTCATAAACAATCACGTGAAGAGAAGTTGCAACAGAAGATGTAGAAGCAGCAACCCTCAGATTCTGCAGAGGGACATGTTTACCTTTTAAAAAGACGCTAAATAAAAGCAGCAGTGATTTTTATTGTGAATTCTTCCTCTTTTTTGCACCAAACTTGTTTGTCCTTATTGCAACCAGAAACCTGTTGACAGAGGATGGAAACTGTACTAAACTGCAATTGGCCAGAATAACCAGATGTTGCAGAAAGAGTCAGACTGAAATTTCCACCAAAGGAAAAAAAATGCCCATGGTAGAAACTTTCACCCCAGCTTTCTAAGATGCCGTCCCTGAAAGTTAAACGTTGAGTAATATATGTTTCTTTCTAAACAAGGAAATTAGACGACTTCAGACATTGAACAGCGTCCAACAGTAGGAACTTGGACAATTGTTCCTTTGGCTTAGCTATAGGTTTAATTTCTGGTTTAAAAGAATTTTTTGAGTATTTTTTTAACCATATAGAAACATTCACAAAATAAGTAAGAAATTCTCACCACTTTTTCCTGCTCTTTATTTGGAATAAGTTAGACGTACTACAATAGAGTGTCTCGAATGAAAAAGTATCTATTGTTGTGAGCATATAGAGCAGCGATGGCGAACCTTTTTTGACTCGTGTGCCATAAGTGGGGGTGCGCAGGGGGTCATGTGCAGGCGTGCTACACTCATAATGCAATGCGCGGCCCCCCAGTGCGCATGCGTGCACTACAGGCACTACCCCCCTTTTTACATGCTTTTTCCGTCCTCCCCAGGCTCCAGAGGCTTTATAGGAGCCTGGGGAGGGGAAAAACAGCCTCCCCCGTCCCCCAGACGCCCTCCAGAGGCATCAGGGAAGCCTCCGGATGGTCCCTGAAGCCTTCGGAGCGCTCAAAACGACCCTCCAGTTTGCTCAGAGGATCGTTTTGAGCGCTCTGAAGGTTTCAGGAACCGTCCGGAGGCTTCCCTGACGCCATCGGAGTACTCAAAACGACCCTCCGAGCAAACCGGAAGTCACTCGCGTGCCCTGACAAATGGCTCCGCATGCCACCTGTGGCACGTGTGCCATAGGTTCGCCATCACTGATATAGAGGTTATTTTGAGTATGACTCATAATTTTGCAGGTGTTGGCTTGTCCTTCCCAAGCAGTGACCCCACGCAGCAAACCACAGAAATTCAGTGAAGTGTGAATGCTATAAAAATGGTCTCAATGTTGGCCTTTCTGTCTTCAAAACTCTATTGCTAGATATGCTAACATTATAAGCTGTTGCAACTGGAAAGTTCCAGAATTACACCTGCAGTTTACCACATCATCAAATCTTTATTATGGTCAAAGACCATCATAAGGCGGGTGAAGTAAAGTCTATCAAAAAGCATAGAAAATACCTCAGAGTCTAAAGTATAGTAATTGTAAAAAACCTAAAACAGTGATGAAATTCAATTTTTTTTACTGGTTCTGTAGACGTGGTTTGGTGGGTGTGACAGGAGAAAGATACTGAAAAATCTCCATTCCCACCCCACTCCAGGGGAAAGATACTGTAAAATCTCCATTCCACCCCACTCCAGGGGAAGGATACTGTAAAATCTCCATTCCCACCTGTTCTGTCCCGTGATTCCAATGAATATGCAGACACAGGCTTGGCTGTCTGCCACGACTAATTACATAGATAAAGCCACCCCTTGGCTAGGAGACTAGAAAGTTATCTTCAAGAACCCAAGATTAAACTCACAGAATGCTTTCTCAACGGCTCGTATAATAAACTGTTGTTTCCTGCAAAGATTCCCCTCCCATCGCTCCACCTATAAATTCTTTTGGAGGGGCCACATCCTTAGCCAGCTGTCCTTCCTTCCTTCTATGACGTCTTCTCCACAGCTGTTCCTTTGTCCTATCAATTCTACGCATACGCACATCAGGGATAACCTCCCTCTGTTCTTCCTCACTGCTCCCTGACTCAGATGCCACCTGGTCAATAGGCTTCTCTAGTTCCTACTCTGACTCCAAACACCCTCCAGAGTCTTCCTCATCCTCCAGAGCAGTCCCATAATGGTCTGAGCTGTCAGAGTCCACCAACAGCTCAGCCGGCCGCTACTGGGCCACAACACCACTCCACTCCAGGGGAAGGGTACTGCAAAATCTCAATTCCCTCCTACTCCAGGAGAAAGATACTGCAAAATCTCCATTCCCACCCCACTCCAGGGGAAGGATGCTGCAAAATCTCCATTCCCACCCCACAAATGAGCTCCTCTGTGCATTTTAAGCAATGCAATCCTCCTGGGTTTTCTACTGTTGGTAGAATGAAGGACTACTCCTACATACTTGAAAAAAGAGACATGCTTAATCTTCTGGCCATCTATTGTCCAGGAGTGGCTTGTATACCTTTTAGCAAATGCCATCATTTTGGTTTTCTGATAATTGAGTTCTAGCTAGACTTCCTTGCAATACTGTGTTAGAATCTGTAGCATATAGGAGCACAGACAATGCTACTGGAATTATGCACAACTTATATTTGGTTCTGAGTTTAACGTTAATTCAACTCAGAGAATCTATGATAGAGGCTGTATTCGCTTCTAGAAGAGGTGTCCTGAGCACCAACAAAGTAACTGTTGGGATGAGTGACCTGTTCCAAAACAATGTGAATACCATTTTCCTCCCTATTTTGTTTTGTCTGTGTACGCTTGCTGATGCCACTCACTCATTTTCATACCTGTTTCCTTAGTTATTTCCTTTAGATGGCACTATCTTTCTCTCTTCCCAATGTGTCATCCAGTCTGCTATTTTCTCCATTATCCCATTGCCAGACTTTCACCCCAGCACTGTGCCCAATATTTTTCTGCTATGGATTCTTGCATTTCCCATCTGTTTTCCATCCATATCATGCAACAGTGATCCTTCCTTCCTTCCTTCCTTCCTTCCTTCCTTCCTTCCTTCCTTCCTTCCTTCCTTCCTCCCTCCCTCCCTCCCTCCCTCCCTCCCTCCCTCCCTCCTTCTCATAGATGGACTTGCCATGTGTCACCCATCATCTTTTCTTTGGAATCTGCCCAGAACTGCATTCATTCCATCTTTTCTATTCTTCCTGTGCTGTCTAAGGTTTCACTTTTAGGTGATGCTGCTATTAGTTCTTGGGGTGTGTTTTGTCAGGATATTCTAATCCCCTTGGCATTTCTCCTACCTACAGCATGTTTCATCTTCTCTGAATTTAGGAGTTTCTCCAAATAAACCTCTAATTTCACAATAACCCCATTTTGGGTACTGTACAGTGAGTAATCATTATGTTGATAGTTTTAAAAATAGGGATATGCATGGGAAATTGAATAGTTTCACAAAAACAAGGGCCTCAAAACTAAGCATAAAGAGCACACATAAAGAGCACCACAGAAATGAACCTATTAGTATCATATCATTGTTTTCAGATTTGGCTTGGTTAATTCAGTGTGTGTGGCTCAGAGCCGTGTTGGATTATTCTTCTGTGAATGTTTTTTTGTGAGAGGTTCCTCTTTGATTCTCAGCGGACAATCATGTTCCAACACTATATTGTGAGAAACAATATATTAAGCAAAATCCATATAATGTCATACTGTCTTAGTTGAAAAACAGTTGGTAAAGAAAACTATCTAATATCTTTCAGGCTGATGCTTGCCATGCCTACCAAATTGTGCATCGGAATGGTGTACCAGATGAACGAATTGTTGTTATGATGTATGATGACATTGCTTTTAATGATGAGTAAGTAATAAACATTTAACCACAACAATGCTACAGTAAAGTCACAAGGTTTTTTTTTCCTTATAAAGTCTCAATGTCACAACTTTCCATTTGCTTACTGTTTGAATGAGTTTCACGTAATGCTTTCAGGCATGTCCACAATCAACTCATTTGGGCTTGTCCAACTGCCTTAACATCCTATTTTTTTCTCAGGAAAGAAAAAGACAACATTGCATTCCACTGGAATGATCAATACAGATAGTTCTCGACTTATGACCAATTGTTTCATGACTGTTGACCGTCATGACAGGCTCAATATGGATACTTTACAGCCCTAAAGCACTTTCAGCCATCATAAAGCCTTGCACCGGGTCCCCTAGTCCCATAAGTGCATTTCGAGTGCTTGACAACCTGTTCTCATTTACAACTAGTGTCCTGCAATTGTCTCTGCCAGCTTCCCCAAAAAGTCAATGGGGAAGCCAGTAGGGAATGTTGCAAGCGAAAGGGATGATGGATTTGAGATCTGTTTCCCCAGTGCACCAAGGAATTTGCCCTCCCTTCTGCACTTCCACTATGCTGGAGGAATGGACCTCAAATCTGGCAAAATTGCTAGTGAATTTCAACGTTCTGGAAGACTCACAATACTGGAATTTACTAGTGTTTTCTCTCTGGAGAGTCAGAAACTAGTGAATGCCAGTGTTCAGAATCTTCCAGAATGATGGTGTTTGCAGTCATTCTCTCTGTTGATCTTACTTAAGATCCTGCTTATTTTAAAAAAAAAACCTTGTACCTACTCCATGATACCACCTAAAAATGCGGCCAATCCGTGATCTATAGATAAGGGAAGGATAATATTTTTCATAGGGACTGAGTAAGTGATAAGATAATGAAGTAATGTTAAGAATCCCCCCCCCCCCCGATTTTTTTTGGGGGGGGTTATTACCTCAGCATACAAGATATGTATATCTAAAAGTCTGGAAATGCTGTGTGTATATTTTCTTTCCTTTCCTTTTTTTGTTAGTTGTAGACTAATATCGTCATAATGAAATTGGAGGAAAAAGGAAATTAAAGGGAGAAAGTTTAATCAACCAGGATGGGAAAATTGGCTTCCCTGAAGGAAAAAACTAGATTTTCTCCAAAGATTAGAATTCTTATTTAGCATTAGATCTGCTTTATAGAAGGTTCTCCTTTCTATAGCAGTTGATGTTGTGAAATCTCTGGAGACTGTGATATTTTATGCATGTCTGTAATATTCACACACTTTCCATTTCCAGAAATCCAACCAAAGGCATTATTATTAATCGACCCAATGGCACAGATGTATACAAAGGAGTATTAAAGGACTACACAAACGAGGTAAGTGTCTGATTTCCTTCCATGTTCATATTGGAACAGAAGAGCTAATTGGTGATGAAACAGTGCTTGTTGCTATAAAAGCAGTATTTAAACCCAAATTTAAAAAATAATGTATATCCAAATAGCAAAAGAATGCAAACTATGGAAAATGCTATTTCATTTTGGCTTTTACGCTCCTGGAGGCCATTTTAATCCTGGACTCCATACCTAGTTTTGTTACCTCAGACCAGTCAGTTGGCATGTATTTTCTCTGCTCTCATCATTCTCTCAAACAGACTTTTTCTTTAAGATAGGAGTCTTATCCCTCTGGTAGAGAAACATTGTTGTCGCTTAAGCATAATAAAGGTTTTTTTATATTACATATAGCAATAAAGGCAGGATATAAATACATTAATAGATATACTGGTTGTGGGTTGCTTGCTACAGATCCAGAACGTAGAGCTCATTTTGGTTTTCAATTTGTACCGATCTGTAGGATGTAACACCAGAGACCTTCCTTGCCGTGCTGAGGGGTGATGCTGAAGCAGTAAAGAATAAGGGATCAGGAAAAGTATTACGAAGGTAATGGGGAAAAGGACAGATTAGGTTTCCAAAAGATGACTTTATTGCTAATGTAATTTTACAGAGACTGAACATAAATAAGTGATTTGTTCTTTTTTATTTTACAGCGGCCCCAAGGATCATGTATTTGTTTACTTCACGGATCATGGCGGCCCTGGAATTCTGGCATTTCCAGATGATGATGTATGTTTTTCCACACAAAATGCCTGCCTATGTGTCTGCAAGGAAATCAGAAAGAGGAGGAGGGGAGAGAAATCTCCCGGGTGTTTATTTCTTTGGTGCTTTATGAAAAGGAAACCAGAATATCAATTCCTGAATTTGACATGGAATCCTTGAAAAAATAGTTTCTGAATGTTGGGGGGAGGTCCGTGTGTACGTATGAATAATAGTATGAAAGAATGCATGCATATTGGTTGAGAATTGTAATGAATTTTCCAATTAGTATATATATGTATTAGATTCACTATAAAAATTGAGTATAAATAATAATTGCTTTGATTTCTGAATTTATATCTTCTTTCTCTAACGTGGATATATTGAAATTAGATAAATTATAAGATTTATTTTACTTCCAACAATTTGATATTACCGAAACGGGGACTAAACTCAAAAATCAACCTTCTCTTTAATCTCATATTCATGGATAATAATGCTAGTATATTCTCAAATTGTAAGGGTTTCATATAATTTTGGGAGAGGAATATGCACTGTATGTTTCTAATTTCATTTGCCTGAGAGCTAATTGTGAACAATTTGTTTTCCAGCTCAAGGTGCAACACCTGAACAAGACAATTAGGTATATGTACCATCATAAAAAATACCAAAAGGTAAAATTCTTACTCAAGATATAAAAATAGTGTAGAAGATTTCTTTGTAGCTTCATCTGTAATTTTTACAAGAGTTTAATGGAATGGATGACACTATAGAAAATTAGAAGATTGTGTTACCAAGTATGAGGAATTATATTATAGCAGTAAACCTACAAGCTTTGTTATTTATTGCAATTGACTGCATGAAAAATCTTGGTTTTGAAGTGCCTGGGAATCATATAGTATTCAGTTCTATGCTGTAATACAATAAATTTTACACTAATAAACTGCTTGGAATGTGGCCTTGTTCACAAGATTATGAGGAAAATGCAAGGGAAATTGATGTTAAATCTGGGCTCAGTTATATGCAGGCTTCTTTTTGTCAGTACTCTTGCTGCTATAGATCTGGTATGATACAAGTAAGAGTTAATTTGGGATATAAAATGTAAATAAAATAAGAGCAAACTCCACTCCTTTTTAGCACTGATGATTTTACCTAAACATCTGTAAGATAACCACCAAGCTCAGAGAGCATGAAGGACCCCATCGGTCAACCCTGAGCTACGAATTCACTTTAAAAAAAAAAGTACAATGGAAAATTCAGTGCTACATAGCTAAGCTGTCATCTGTTTTCAACGTCTGAATTGAAACCCAGATGCTTAAATTATTCTCTGCTTGATGTGAATGCTCATTTCCAGAGAAAAGGATAAAATATAACCCCTTTTCTTCAATTCTATTAATCCAGAGATTCCTATGTAGGACTTCGTTGATGTGTCCAATTTATATTCCCTTTGCAATGTCTTAGAGACTTGTATAATAAATCATCAAATTTGAAATAGAGGTTTTAAAAATAATTGTGTTTAAATGTGCCATGTTTTCATGTAAACAGTTTGGAAAGAGTTTGAAACTGCCTTTCTGTCAGCTTCTTACAAAATTTGTCTTTGCCAACATATGTGAGAACTATAACTCCCACAGTCCCTAGCCAGGATTCCCAATCATTGGGAGTGCTGATTAAGAATTATAATCTCAATGTATCTTGAGGATTCTAGATCAGAGAGGGCTGGTTTAAAAGGCAATATACTAGAGAGAAAAAGTGAACCTACCACTGCTAAAATATGTCTAATGAAGTCTTCTGTAAATTACAGATGGTTTTTTACATTGAAGCATGTGAGTCTGGATCAATGATGGAAAATTTACCTAATGATATTAATGGTAAGTGATTAGTCAATGTTTTGATCTGGAAACCAATAAGTAACATTAGTGAAAACTCAGTTCAAAGGAACATTTGAAGGACAAATTCTCAATCCTTATAAATCCAAATTTATATCATAGACATTAATTTATGAAATTATAGTAATTTGCAGTGTCACATAATTGACACTTTCATATAATTTGTGCCCATTTATTTGTTGATGCAATTTGGGTGCCACCTCACTGCAGTTGATTTTGGGAGGCTCACAAAAATCAATAGCATGAAAACCACAGAATACAAAAATAACCGAAGCAAGTACAAAAATAAGTTCAGAATAAGATGGCAATCCAACAACAAAGGAAACATTTTAAAAAATCACAAACAGGGAAGTCTCCACCTTACCCCAAAGTCTGGGAGATCAACCAGGTGTTGAAGTCCTTCTGGAATGCTATATGGATCTCAGGGACTTTGTTCCAAAGGGGAGATACCACTACAGAAAAGGCATATGCTTCCTGGGTCCCGAAAGATGACACTCTTTAATTGAGACGCCTGGAGCATGTCCACTAGGCTGGATTGTACTGGATAGCAGAAACCGTGGGAGACAGGAAGCCCCACAGATATCCAGGCCCTATGCCATGTAGATTTTATAGATGATAACACAGCTTGAATTGCACACAGAAGCACTCTGGAGCAGAGGAGGATGGACATTTTGGACTAATTGAAGCTTCTGAATGCTTAACCACTGAGTTGTCAGTCCAACTATGGTTGATAAACAATATCTGTAATTCTTTTCAAGTGTTTAGAATCACTGACTTTGAAATTGTTGAAGAACCATTAAGAATGTGCAAGCCACACAAATTGTTTGTGGTCAGAAAGAATTATTTGCATTATTTATGTGTAGGAAAAGAGGCCTTATTCTTCAGACTTCTTCCATGCCTAGATCAAACTTTAAATGGCCAGAATGAAGACCAAAATAAGTTATTGTTGGTACATTCTTCAAAGATTTAAAATGTAAAGCTGTATTTAGTCAAAGTTCTCCTCAAATTAATGCCAGCACATTCATTGACATTTAGGATGTGAGATTACCTAGTCCCTTTTGTAGATTCTAAATATATGAATAAAATTTATGTTCAATTGAGAACTCTAATTAAAATTGAAAAGGCAAATTAAAATCTCAGATACCATTCAAGCTGAGATGGAAGACTAACAGCTGAAAGAGAGCGGGAGAGTGGCTCCGTTGGATGTGGAGGAAACTGGGGAAGGCAAACTCAGGCTGGGCAGAGCAGGGAAAATGTAGAACAAGGGAGATGGAGTTCAGATGAAGACCAAGGCCCATCCTCTCCTCATCCTAGGGCACACAGGGAAGAACACAGAAGAGAGCGATGTGGGTTGCATGGCTTACAGGGAAGGAAAGGGCCCCGATTCCCTTCACAAGGCACACCTGGGGATGGAGTTTAAAGGAGAGGCAGTTGGGAGAGGCGTTTGTCAGGAACAAACACTGAATTCCTATAGTGTTGAGAGTTGTGGCCTGCATTCCTGGCATTCCTCTGGACTGTTTGAATTATTTCCACCCTTCTTTGTGCTTATCTTGTCTTGCTGGAATGTTTCTTTGCTTCTGGGACTCATTATCTTACCCTGCTGGACTGATTGATTACAGTCAGTCTGCTTACAGTGTTTGAACTGGAGTATCTGCAGGTTTGTGGAAGAGCTTTTTTCCAGGCCGGAGAGTAAAAGAGATGTTGGAGGGCAAAGTTGGTGCCAATAAAGGGACTCATACTGGTTCTCTGGCTGTGTTGCCTTCGTGCCATGCCCCGGGTCATCACAGGACCATTTCTCCTGTGTCAGGCTGAAATTGCCAAATATCTTAGAAGTTTCATTACTGATTGATTACCTTGTTCAGTCTGTCCTTTTAGTTTATTTCATTTGATTTAAAGTGAAAAGATTTTTAAAAGACTTTTCATTGTTATTGGAGCAAGCTACCTTAAAATCCCAAGTGCTTCAAATGGTATCCCTGGTCAGGTTGTACAAGTATAACTGACTTCTGTCCTGAGCAAGTCAATAGGGCTTATCCATTTTCTTCACAGTTTATGCCACAACAGCATCTAACCCTGAGGAATCTTCATATGCATGTTACTATGATGAAAAGAGACAAACATACCTGGGGGATTTGTACAGTGTCAAATGGATGGAAGATTCTGATGTGGTAAGTTGCCAAGATCTGGTATTTACTTGTGCAAGGACCCATGTTAGGGATTACATTGTGTCAAGATGAAACATAGATATTTATTTGCTTTTATTGCATCTGCAAATAGCCAGCTGGTGGCCCCATTCCAAATGATCTATTCCTATCTGGAGATGCCCTTGTGAAAAGTATTGGCATCTGGGGGATCATGTTACTTGGATTTGCTCACAGATGGACCTTGACTAGGCTGGTCCCATTAATGTGATAAAGGCATGGCCAATTATCTGGGAATTAGTGGATTCTCAAAAAGGTCTTTTGTGGAAGTGGACAGGATCTTTTAGGCTGTTAAGCCAATCATCTGACATGAGGTTGAGTCTATGAGGTGTCAGCCTTCTTGAGAGAGAGAGAGAGAGGTTTATTCTGTTGAAAGAGATCAGTATGCCCCATCTTCAAAAGGCCATTTATCCATCATCCTAGGCCAGTGGTCGGCAAGCCGCGGCTCGCGAGCCACATACGGCTCTTTACACATTTTAATGCGGCTCTTCTGTGTGCCGGGCGCCCGCTCCCCTCCTTCCTCTCGGGCACTTCAAAACAAGCGCCCCTTTCCCTTTTTTCTTTTTGACCCACAATGATTAGGGAGGATCCTGAAGTCGGGCGGGGACGAGAAGCGAGGAGGCAGAAAAAGAAACGGAGGCTAAGGAGCTTCCCCCCCGCCCCCTCCCAGCAAAAATCTAACCGGGGAGCCGGGCGGGCAGTAGCAAATTAGCCGATCACGCCGCGTGATCGGTTAATTTGCTACTGCCCACGCGGCGTGATCGGCTAATTTGCTACTGCCCGTCCGGCTCCCTGGTTAGATTTTTGCTGGGAGGGGGCAGGGGGGAAGCTCCTTGGCCTCCGTCTCTTTTTCTCCCTCCTCGCTTCTTGGGGCTCCACCAATGGGGGAGCAAGGCCCGCCCAGCGCCAGGCTTTGGGCTAACACAGAGGTCTGCAAAGTTGGCTGTTTTAAGACTGGTGGACTTCAATTCTCAGAATTCTGGGAGTTGAAGTCCACCAGTCTTAAGAGCCAATTTTGCAGATCCCTGGGCTAATATGATTGATGCCCTTGGTGGACTTCAATTCTCAGAATTCTGGGAGTTGAAGTCCACAAGTCTTCAAGCTGTCAGGTTTGAAGACCCTGGGTTTTTTTTTTCTAAAGGGTTTGGGGTGCGAGGGTCTTGCAACTTGACAGCTTTAAGACTTGCATGCTTCAATGCCAGAGTTCCTGAGCCAACATGACTGAAGGAGGAATTCTGGGAGTTGAAGTCCATAAGTCTTAAAGCTGTCAGGTTTGAAGACCCCTGGGTTTTTTTTTCTAAAGGGTTAGGGGTGCAAGGGTCTTGCAACTTGACAGCTTTAAGACTTGCATGCTTCAATGCCAGAGTTTCTGAGCCAACATGACTGGAGGAGGAATTCTGGGAGTTGAAGTCCACAAGTCTTAAAGTTGTCAGGTTTGAACACCCCTGGGGTTTTTTTTCCTAAAGGGTTAGGGATGCAAGGATCTTGTAACTTGACAGCTTTAAGACTTGCGTGCTTCAAATGCCAGAGTTTATTGAAACTAAAAACAGTGTACCATCCTATGTATTTTCGGTTTTAAAAATGTGGCTCTCAAAATAAATTTCAATCGTGGTTTTGGCGAGATTTGGCTCAGTTGAAAAAAAAGGTTGCCCACCACTGTCCTAGACAATTTTTGTTTCATTTCCTTGTTGAGAAGATGGTTGGGTTACAGCTGCAGACAGCTCTGGAGGAAGTGGCTTATTTATATCCTGAATCAGTTGGACCGTCTGGAGGCTTCCCTGACGCCTTCGGAGCGCTTAAAACGACCCTCCGAGCAACCTGGAAGTCACTTCCGGTTTGCTCGGAGGGTGATTTTAAGCGTTCCGAAGGCTTCAGGGACCATCTGGAGGCTTCCCTGACGCCTTCGGAGCGCTTAAAACCACCCTCCGAGCTTGGAGGATCCTTTTGAGCGCTCCGAAGGCTTCAGGGAAGCCTCCGGACGGTCCCTGAAGCCTCCGGAGGGCCTCCGGGGGGGCGGGGGAGGCTCTTTTTGCCCTCCTCAGGCTCCTATAAAGCCTCTGGAGCCTGGGGAGGGCGAAAAAAGCATGTAAAAATGGGGGGGGGTCGCGCATTGTGCACGCATGCACACTGGGGGGTCGCACATTGCATTATGGGTGCGGTACGCCCGCACATGACCCCCCTGCGCTCCCCCCACTTGTGGCACACGAGCCAAAAAAGGTTTTGTTAGGAATTTCAGAAAGACACCTATTTTTTCTCTTGTGATTATGATTTTCATCCATAGACAATTTTTTGTGGGGGGGAGGAGATTAACCTATTTACACAGTAAGGTAAAGGTTCTGGTTCCCCTCACACATACAGTATGTGCTAGTCGTTCCGAACTCTAGGGGGCGGTGCTCCGTTTCAAAGCCAAAGAGCCAGAGCTGTCCGAAGACGTCTCCGTGGTCATGTGGCCGGCATGACTAAATGCCGAAGGCTCATGGAATACTGTTACCTTCCCACCAAAGTGGTCCCTATTTTTCCACTTGCATTTTTAACTGCTTTCAAACTGCTAGGTTGGCAGAACCTGGGACAGGTAATCGGAGCTCACTCCGTTATGCGGCACTAGCGATTTGAACCACCGAACTGCCGACCTTTCTGATCGACAAGCTCAGCGTCTTAGCCACTGAGCCACTGTGTCCCTACATTTACACAGTAGATAATGTTAACTATATAGGCACCCATTGTTGGCCTATGGCAAGAATCCTGAGAAATTTGCACTGATTATCAAGTACACTGTTATTGCTTTTAGTTCTTTTATTGTTGTTTCTGGAAATCAGGGAGGGGGAGAAGGAGAGGGAGGGAGAGAAATAACCTCAATGCACTTCTGGATACCATTAGTAAAGTGTATTGCAAAAATGTCTAAAAGAGGCATATTCTTTCATTTCCTTGAATATTAATCAACGGTCCTTGCATGTTCCTCATAATTTTTTTTCAATGTAAAACAAATGATCTGTCATGAGTTTTATGGAAATTCCTCTTGAGCTTAACACTCTAGTGAATAAATTGTCACTTGGGACATTTGTCGGCATTTTTTTTTAAAAAAAGATTCTTTTATAGAGATGCTAACCAAGAACCAAAACTTTGGAGAGAAACTGTGTGTGAATATTTGTTCATAAAAGCCTTAATCGCATTGTTTCTTTTTCATTTTGCAGGAAGATTTGAAAAGAGAAACCCTCCACAGGCAGTTTGTGCTAGTAAGGAACCACACCAACACGAGTCATGTGATGCAGTATGGAAACATTGTGAGTAATTAATGGTAGGGAAGTGTTGAGACAGGTTTCTGTGATAGCAGCCTTCTACCCAGAACTGAAGAAGCTTCTTGAATGAGAAGTGAAACATTTTCAAAGGAAAAAGCAAGAAAGTCTCGCTGCCTTTTGAAAAAGCACCTTTGGAACAACCATGACCTGGGTGGTTGAGACTCTCCATAGACTTCCACGTCTTCGGTAAAATTCATGTTAAAAGCTACATTAGAAAAAAAAAAAAGGTGGGGGGAAACCATGGGTGTTACATTGTTGAGTATTCTTATTTACAGCTCCATGCAAGGAATGCAACTTTTAAACTGCCAGGCCTTTGAGTTTTGAAAGATGGAAAGAAAAAAGGAAAAAAAGAGGGAGGGGGATAGAGAATCCTTTACCTTCCTGGTGTTATAGTTTCTAATTAAGATCTAACTTTCAATAGATTAGCCCACCACAGTCGGCATGGTCCTGGCTTCTATGAGGATAAAGATTGGCCAACTCGCTTCCCTAACATAAGTTTTCCAAATTAAGTTCACACGAGGGGCAGACTCCTTCCCAGTTCTAGGATTGGGATGATGCTGGGAGTTATTTAGCATAGGGAACAGGGAATAATGGAAGCTCACAATTTTGCTGAACTTCAACTCTCAGTAATCCCATCTGTAGTAGCATCTAGCTTTCCTTTGCTTGTCTTTTCTGTGCCAGCAAGACCAATAGGGACCATGTTTTGCAATGATCCATGTGACCAAGGATCTGCGGGCTCACTTGGTCCCCAGTGAGCCTACCTGATCAATAATTTTATAAAAGAGCCCCCTAAATGTGCTTCCGAATGTTTTTTCTTTTCTTTTCAAGTGCTTGTCTTTTTATTTTTCCACTTGCAGTCTATCTCTCACATGAAAGTAATGCAGTTCCAGGGCTCAAAAGGGAATTCCAGCATCCCCATTTCATTGCCTCCAGTCGATCACTATGACCTCACACCTAGCCCTGATGTGCCCCTTGCAATTATGAAGCGAAAACTGATGGCCACCAATGACCTCTATGAAGCAAAGGCAATCGCAAAAGAGATGAAGACACATCTGGAGGTAAGAGTGAGGAAGAAATGTAACATGTGGAAAGGGACTGTCTTGGGTTTCTGTGAAAAGCATCTCCGTTAGAACAGAAATGCCCCGTTCACGTATTGGGCTAAGCTAAGACTGAGCAAGCTGAAGCCACGGGGATTCATACCAAGCCTCTGGAAACCCTTTCATTGACAGTGGTTAAAAAAATAATTAGCAGCATGGCTTTCTCACCTTTTATAGTGGGAAATATATAACGTTTATAATGCATGCTTTACAGAGAGGGACCTTGCCTCAAACAAGCAAAGGAATATCCTGCTTAGGGCTGTGATACACCAACTGTATTTTTCGGAGTATAAGACGCACCAGAGTATAAGATGCACCAAGATTTTGAAGAGGCAAATTAAAAAAAGTTTTTGCACTCTGCAGACCTCCCCAAAACAGCCCATTTTTTGTCAAAAAAGGGCATGCATAGCATTTAGGAGGCATGTAGAGTGTTCCTGGGGGCTGGGAGGGGCAAAATTTAGCAAAAAACAGCCGTTTTCTGTCAAAAAAGGGCATGTATAGCCTTTAGGAGGCTTATAGAGTGCTCCTGGGGGCTGGAGGCGGGCAAAAAATGGCCCGCGTTTTGCTCATTTCTGCCCTCCCCAGTCCCCAGGAGCACTCTGGAAGCCTCCTAAAGGCAATGCACAACCATTTTGGTGAAAGAAGTTCAGGAGGCCATTTTGGGGTGGGGTTTCGGGAGGCCAAAAATGCTGCATTCGGTGTATAAGATGCACCCAAATTTCCTCCCCTTTTTAAGGGGTAAAAGGTGCGTCTTATACTCTGAAAAATACGATACTTTGCATCTTGGCTCTATCTACTCTGCCCCCTCCCCCATATGTAAAATGTTGCTCCTGGCAAATAATTGCTCATCTTTATAGTAAACCATGCTTAATCCTGATTTATTAGTAAATCTCAAACTGTGTGATAAGTTCACACAATGCATTAACTAAATAAACTATATCATGATTTAACATGATGCTTAATTCATGCTACTATCTGCCCAGGGGGATTAAAATGAGCTATTAAATGTATTTCATTATTTAGAAAATTCTGCTTCATTGTTTTATTTGAGGGGAAAACGATGCCTTTGAATTGTGGTGCTAGGAAAAAAATCAGCTGATAATAACCGTACCATATTTATTTGACTAGTAAAACCACCTATCTCAACAAGGCGCAACATAAAACAAAGGTTATTTAACAATTAAAACAGTACAAAATAAAATATATATGACGCCATGTAAAACTGTAGCTCTGAATACATCCAGAATACAGGGTCCTTAACACACGTAAGGCCTGTGGCCCAAGAACACAGCCAGGTCTTCACTGCAGGAAAAAAAAATCATTGCAAAAAAACCTTTTTCACTAAAATGGAGGTGTTTTCGCCTTCTCCCAGCTCCCAGAAGTACTCTGCAGGCTTCAGCAGGAGCCAGCCGAGCGCAGCTTCTCGGAACAGCACGCCTCCCTGATCACGCACTTTGGGGATCTCCCCCCCCCCCCAAAAAAGGCAGCAAAGAGCTCTGGCCTGGCGCCCTCCCCCTTTCAAAACTTTTCACCACCGTTTCGGTGGAAATGGCTTGGTGAGGGGGTCATGTGATTGAGTATGCATGAGTCAAGTTGGCCATGCCCAGTCAGTCATAGGCACCCCCATCTAGCCACGCCCACCAAACCGGTAGTAAAAAATTTTGAAACCCACCCCTGAGTCCTCCCTATATAGCAAGTTGCTAAACTCCACACGGCCTTGTCTTATTGTGATATCATTATACTTTTTTTGTTATGTAGAGCTTTAAAGTCTGGGACCAGAAGCATTAAGCTTGAATGTTTTATTGCATGGAGTTTGGCAGGGATATTTTTAAGAATAGGGACTGTAAACAACCAGTGAGCTTAAAATAAATAATAAATAAAGACAATGCAGACTTCATTTCAGCTGCCAATGCAGACTTGAAATATCCTTTTCAAAAAATGTATTGGGTTCAGATTTAATCCGGTTTAAAAGAAAACATTGCAAATGTTGAGACCTAAATCTTAAGTATATTTTGAGTGTATTAAATTCCATTAACTTAATGGTTGTAGTCAAAGAATGAATTACTTCTTACAGAAGTGACTGGATTGTATATTGTTGCATCATAACTATGGAATTGTGACCAAGATATTTGCAACCATCTACCTAATTATAACCTCTATTTTCAAGGTTTGCAGAATTGGGAAATTCCAAAAAGTTTTAAAAATGCATGAAAAGTCAGCCTGAACGAGGAGGAAGATAATACTAAGAACTTAAGTGTTATGAATGACATGGAACCAGATATTTTCCTAAAATTTAACTTTGAAAAGCTATTACGATGACTGTAGGCAGGTTGTAGGTGGGAAAACATTTATGTGCAAGTGAATACAGACAGTTCTCATTTAATGTCTGTCTTATACAGCAGTTCTTCGCAGTTACACAGTGATGAAAAAAATAACTTTGCAACCAATCCTTGCAATTACGAAATGAAATTTTGAATTAAAATCAGGAAATTGTGATGTTTCACTTAGCGGTTGCTGTGTTTCTACTCTTACTGGTGGTTGCTAAAAGCCTGTTCTTGTTTTACTTTATCCTGAAAGAAAATGAAAGTTGATTCAGCATTCATTCATTCTTCTGGTGTTTTCGAGGAATTCTTGTTGTATTTCTAAGAGCCTAAAAAAATCAATTTTTCCTGTATTTTTTCTCTCTTTTAGGCCAGACAGGTGATTCAGGAATCAATGCACAAGATTATGGTTTTAATAACGGGCTCTAAAGAGCATGCAAATAAAATCTTGTCATCTAGACTGAACCTCAGAAATTATGACTGTTATGAGTCAGCAATGGATCACTTTAAAAAACATTGCTATAACTGGCACAATCCTTTGGTAAGTTAACTCAAGGTATTAGGCAAGGTAACAGGGATTGGAACTGGTTTTACATGGACTGCAAAATTGAAAAACTGGTCTGTCTATTTGTATAGGAAGTAAAAGTTCAGTTTGGTTATTTGGTTCACCGGGATTGTGAATATTTGCATTTTTGTTTTTCCACTTGAGCAAGAAGTAAATCTTACAGTCTTAATAGAGTTGTCTAGAATTGTCAAGCGCTCGCGTCAAGGTACTTTGATTTTGCATAAGATAGCATTGCAGCAGCCTTGGGAAAGCAGTGTATTTTATATCCTGTTCTAAGATATGTTGGGCATAGTGTTTCTGAGCTCCATTTCTTGCATCCTTGACTGTTGGCCTAGTTGGCTTGGGGCAGCTGGAAGTTATAGCTTCTTCAAGTCTGAAAGATCAATACAGTCTTTATTTGCTGTGAAGTGTGACTTTGTTCAACGATGAAAAAATTACTGAAATCGTCCTTTATGAAAAAAAATGTTGATATGGTGTGTGCTTACTTCATAGTAGAAAACTGAGTCCTCTGCTGGATCCAACTATGCCCATAAATAGGTCAACCTTAGGTTGAATCTGCCCACCTGAGGCCATCAGATGAAGAAGGCTTGTTAGGGGTTCCACTTATGAGGAAATACCAACAGAGACCCACTGCTGAGTTTTTCAGTGATGGAACAGTGAATCCCATTATTTGGATGTCCATTCCTTTATTATGCTTCTGAAGAGCTATGACAACATAGTTCTTGAGAAGAGCATTTGAAAATGAGTATTACTCTTTCTTTAAGGGATGGTGCATCAGATTGGCCTCAGTTAAATAGTAACAGTTTTGCTTTGGGTTTTACTGTTGTTATGTTGGTTTGCTGTGAGTTGCTCAGTTTTCAGAAACTGAGCAACTTAAGAAAACAGATGCATCCATTGAAAAGGAATTGGATTTTAAAAATCTGGGAAAATCTGTTAAACCTGAAGATTGAGTGATGAAAAGTCATTTTCTTCTTTGTCTTCATTTTCAGTATGAATATGCTCTGAGACAGCTGTACGCCTTGGTCAATGTTTGTGAAACAGGGTATCCCATTGACAGGTAAAAAGAAGCACATGTGCATTTTATCTATTGATCTGCTGAAAGGCAATATTTTATAATCAAAGGCCATTTTAAAAAAAAGGCCTGAAAGCCATAAAGAATATAGCAGTGACGTTCCTGGATGGAATTTTCCTCCTCTTCATGTGACCTTAATTTTTTTTAAAAAAATTGCTTTCAAATTTCTATAGTGTAATCTCAGTGGGATTTCAAGAAAGAGAGGCACATATGTTGTCAGTCCTTGACTACTGCTAGCTCTGGTAACTTCCACATGTAGACATTTTTATTGATGTGCTGTGAAAATGTGCTTTAGTGGTTGGTACGTCATAAAATTTTGATGTATAAATATAAAACATTAATGCTGCCAAGGTTTTAATAATTTACCATTGTTTCCTCTTGCAGAATACAGTTGGCCATGAATCAAGTGTGCCTTGGATAACTATCCGTTCCAGTAAAATCTACCTCCTTTCAATCAATTAATCAATAACCATGACATTATTCTGGAATAATCAACAAGGAATTAACTCAAAGCAAAATCATTTACAGGCATATGTTACAAAGCAACAAGCCCATGTTATTTTTAAAACAAGTGACTGGGTCCTACACTTTAAAGTTTTCACAGTATGCGGTGTTGTGATCCCACCCAGGTCTGTGTTTTACTCCAGGAGCTGCTTCTGGATTTCAGAGCCCTCCTAGTTGCCACCTGGATTGCTCTGGGTCAGCCTGTGATACTTTTATTTGTAATACTTTACAAATGGGCTGACTTGCAGAAGCTCTTCTTTTGAATTGAAATATGTTTAGTTATAATCCTTTTACAGAGGCTTTGGATGTCTCAACCATTTACAGGTGACCCAATAGATTTCCCAAAATTCCCTTTTGTGAATGTAATAATCTTGGTTTTTTATAATTATAGGTCAGTGCTTTCATGATTTGAAGGATACATTATTAATTTAAAAGTTTACATTGCATGGCTCAAGAATAAAAAGCCATCCATCTCTCCCTCCCCATTAAACCTGGCTTGGGGGGATGGGAACGTGCTGCAATGCTTTAACATGATTCAGCTTCATTAAGGAATGAATCACGGTCTCTAAGCTCAGGAGTGATGGAAGCATTATTTTGCAGCTTCTCCTGAAAGAGAATATATATATATATTGTGTTTGTTTTTAAGTCTGATGTATGTTTACAAAAGTTTATAGGAGACATTGCCGTATTTAGGGCAATCTTTGAATTAAAAAGTTGATAAACCATTTGTGTGCTTATGTAGTTTTTGTGTTTAAATGGACAATATGTTATTGCATAAGAATTTCTGTCTGTAAGCTTTTACCTGACGAACCTGAAGTGTTTTCTGGAATCTTTGGGGTTCCCCAGGATTTTAGGAAATGTTGCTTGAAGAGAAAATTAATAGTGCCAGGGAAGTTAGCACGAAATGAAGTTTTTCCAATAAAACTAATCTGGAAATTATTCTGCTGGCTTCCTGAAGCAAATAACAAAGTTATTGTTTGCCCTTAAACCCGTACAAAGAAGTCAGTTGGGGAGAAATTTTGAACTTTATTTTAGCATTAATCACCGTGTCTTTTGTAGCGCTTGAAGATAGAGAACCCCAGCAGCCAAGAGTTTCATGTTGAAAAATAAGGGCTTTTCATTAGTTAGCTTAGTAAGGAGGAGGAATCTGGAAGTCTGAATTATTTGAGATCTGCTGTCATTAAAATATATCCATTTATGCCAGGGGTGTCCAAACTTGGGAACTTTAAGACTTGTGGACTTCAACTCCCAGAATTCCCCAGCCAGCCAGCCAACCATGCTGGCTGGGGAATTCTGGGAGTTGAAGTCCACAAGTCTTAAAGTTCCCAAGTTTGGACACCCCTGATTTATGCCAATCTTGTGAGTCTTGGTAAATGGCATTTACCCCAAAACCTAATATTCATACTGATTGTTTCCTTGATCCAACTAGTTTTTATCTTGCTACTGAAAGCATGGATTCCGTCAATATGGTGGCCATGAATGATGAGGGCATTGCTCTTGTTACAACTATTTCACATGTGATCCATGTAAAAAGAGTTCCAATGGTACAGTTGTGGTTGCCATTTTGACTTTTTTTTTTAACATATACCTCCTGACTCAACTGAATGGATAAAATCTTAGCCAGCAGGTGGGTGGAGGTGGGAAGGTATTTCCAGACCTGTCTGGGAGACTATAGAAAATGGGATGTTAATCATATGACTTAGCAGAAGTAGTTGGTCTAGGATTTGGGGACTTTTATTGCTTTAGCAAGTGAAACAAGTGGTTTAAACTTTGCACAGGAACTAGGTATTTATTCTGTCACTTAAAATCCCCTTTCCGGGAGACCCAAATATTATGGGAAAATCTGAGGGCTGCAAATGAAATGTTGGTGTTTGCCCACTACATTTTTTAAATAAAAAGTTATATCTAATCATACAGGTACTATACAGTTCCTAAACCTTTCCCATACTTTTATCCCAGTGTTTCTCAACTTCAAGTTTAAGATTGTAGACATCTTAATTCTGGGAGTTGAAGTCCACACATCATAAACTTGCTGAAGTTGAGAGTCACTGCATTAGTTGTGCTGTGTTCAACATACAGTATCTTTGATGCTTCATTTCTAATGCCCTGTGAAAACATTATTTTGTATCAGTAGTTAAAACATTTCCAGAGAATATTAGAGGCTTTCTGACAAGGAGACTGATTGTGAAAGAATACCCACAGCATGTTTTCACAGTTTCCAGTTCAAAGAAAAGTTGTGACTTATTCTTTTTCACCACTTTCCCCCAACCCAGTCTTTTCCTCTTAAGCATTTACTGGCCTGCTTGTTTGCTTCTCTGATTTCCTTTTGCTTCTAGCAAATCATTAGGCAACAAAGAATTGCTGAGCTAAGTAACATGGTTAGATCCTGTGACTTCTGTTCTCTAAAGACCTTAGTAAGCTAATATGCTTTCCTGCAGCTGCTAACTTTGTCTGAGTTTTAAGTGACTTCTTCCTTAAAAAACAAGACATTGCACTTTTTCCTTCCTCTGATTATGTCTCCCATCCTTCAGCTTTCAAGGGCAGTTGGAAATTCATTGCTTAGAGTCTGAATTAATTAAATTGAAGTTTAACTACTAGGATAGCACTGGTTTCCAAAGGTGGTTGATAACGTTTCTTGTTTTTATTCAGATTTCCAGGCCAAAATACTCATGGAAATTTCTACTGAAACATTATTGAACCAAGTAGACTTGATTCTCTAACTTCCAACTCTATGATAGATTAATGGAAACCAAACTACTCAAGGTTATAAGGGCTAACTTATATGTTTGTCATCGTCCTGGAGATCTCCAATATTTAATATGGTATGGGGCATCCCAGTGGTACCAAATTGAGCTAGGAGTAGTGTTACAGAGTTAGGAGTTTGTCTTTGGTCTTTGCTAGAAAAGTGCACTTGGAAGTTTGTTTTCAGCTGAGTTTAGAAACCACAATGATTTCTCATTGAAGAAATGCCTTCCTGGCTTCTGAGTTCTGTGACTTTATGGGAATGGATACCTACGTTGTTGTCTACTCCCAGAGAATGAATACATTCACTACACAAATCAGATACAACAACTTCATGTACTCTCTAGCCCAGGGGTCCCCAAACTTGGCAACTTTAAGAATTGTATAGCTATGCTATACTGGCTGGAGAATTCTGGGAGTTGAAGTCTACAAGCCTTTAAGTTGCCAGGTTTGAAGACCTGCTCTAGCCCCAGAAATTCACTCTGCTGGCTAATATAAAGCCATTTATGAAAGCACATTTTTCTGTAGAATGGATAAATTGCTATTTGTGGAATCTTGCATGTGTCTCAAATATGAATCCAGTTGGGTTCAAGGATGCTTATTCCCAGGTAAATGATAGAATTCCATTTTTAAAATTTCTTAACACCAGTAAATCATACCTGCTGAATCAGACGGTCTTTGAAACTTTGGAACCACATGAATACAAGACATGATCCTTCACTTCTACTTTCTTCCCCCTCCCCCCTCCCACTTCTGCTATTTGGCTTCCACAGGGGAAAGTTTTCCTTCAAATAATGCTTGACTCCTGGTGACTTCACAGACACCTTCATTTAGTTGTCATGGCAGCAATACAAGAGGGGTATTGCCACAGGTTTATCAGACTGTAGCTCAGACTCAGTAAGATAAAAGAGGGAAAATGTTTATTGTGGACCTATACTTTCTATCCAGGGCCCCAGAATCCTAAAGAGTCTAGAATTGTCAGTCCAACTTTTCCATAGTTGCTTGGTGACACTCAGTTGAAACTCTTACTTGGGTAGACAATTTGCCCTTTCCAAATAACATATTTTCTAACATATAAAATTAGGAAATAAATGGAATGCAAGATTACTTTGCCACCTAGTAGTTCATTGGTTTCAATGTATATGAGAGCTATTCAAGACTTATTTATTCATGTATTGCCTTAACACCGTGATGGTGAACCTATGGCATGCGTGCCAGAGATGGCACACAGAGCCCTCGCTGAGAGCACGTGGGCCATCGCCAGCTGGTCTTCTGGTTTCCAGCAGGCAGATGCGCGCCAGCCAGCTGGTCTTTGCGGGCACTGAAACGCTGGAAAACAGCCTGAAAATGGCTTGAAAAACAGGCCGTTTTCCAGGCTGTGTTGAGGCCACTTTTCCGGCTGTTTTTGGGCCTGAAAATGCCCAAAATACAGGCATGCACACACCGGCCAGCTAGTCTTTGGATTTCTGGCGCTCTGACCCGTGCATGCACACACATGCACGCGCGTTCCAATTTGGGCATTCAGTGCCGAAAAGGTTCACCCTCACTGCCTTAGCTAATACTGTACACAAGGATATTCAATAATGTTTGCATAACAAACCCCAATTGTTTATGTCTTTGAGTGCTTTCACAATCATCTATGTATGCATTAGAAAGGAGTAAAATATTTTGAAAAATAAACAGACTTTCAAAACTAAACAATTTCATTGTTTCCCTGCAACATCCCTCCCCCCCCCCCAGTTAATTTTAGTACTATATAACCATGTGAAAAAATAAAATTCCATCAGCTGAGTTTCTGAAACAAGATCCATCGAACAGCAACAAAGCAGTTCCCAAAGCAGATGGGGGAAACACGTATCTACATTGGTGTTTCTCAACCTTGGCAACTTTAAAGTCTTGTGAACTTCAACTTTCAGAATTCTGGGAGTTGAACTCCACAGGACTTAAAGTTGCCAAGGTTGAGAAACACTGATCTAAATGGTAAACAAGCTCGTTTCAAATTTCTCCCTTGATATGTGAATTGAAAGTGAAAACCTTACACATCTTTACAGGTGCATTCCTCTAAGTCAGGGGTGTCAAACCCACGTGGTCACGGCAGTGTCACATGACATATCGGGACTTTCCCCCCCCTTGCCCAAACCGGGCATGGGCGTGACCAGCACGTGACACATCTGGCCTCCAGGCCGGGAGTTTGACAGTCCTGCTCTAAGTTAAAAAACAGTTTGCTAGGAGCCCATCTTTCTTCATCCTCTTTTCCTTTGAACTAGCTAGACTTGTCACTGTTTCCTTGCATGAATCTAAGATTAAATTCATATCTTAAAAATCAGGCTGTTTTTAAAAGTACAAGTTCCGATTCATTAAACAAAATCTTGTCACGCATCAGCAAAGGGTCCTGAACAGGAAGAGCAATGGGAATCCCCATTCAGGGCATGGCTGATTTATGTGCCTGAGATGAAAAGAGCTCTGCTTCGTTCAGTGGTGAATGGTGAAGTCTTGATAGAACTTTTATAATGAATTATGAATCTTTTCTGTGAGATTCTCCCACTTCATATGTGAAAAAAAGAAGAAACAGATGTTGATCCAAATTACACAAGGTGACTAATTCAGAAGGGCAGAGTTCTCAGAAGCTGAATGAATTTTGCACCCTCAGCTGATAAGTCATGTGAATAATCTAAGTCACTAGAGGAATGTTCCACCTAATTTTTCACATGACAATGGCTTGTGTCAACAAAACTGCTGTTGCTGCTGCTTTAGTTCCAGAATCCTGGAAAGAAGTGTGCAACTTTTTCTGGGTCAAAGGCCATACTTGTCCTTTGGATAATCCCCTGAGACCTGCTTCCAGACAGCCACAATTTGAGGCCAAGACAAAAATGGAATCTGACATGATTTTTTAATATACTGTATATTTATAGTCAGTAAGTTAAATATAGTTTATATGATTATCTTCCGGTCAAGGATATAATAGTCTTCTCTTTTTGTCTTATATAAATGCTATTTTCTAAAATGTTGAAACCTCCTAGAACCTCACTTAAAGCTTTTGGGGCTGCCTGATTGGGCCTCAATCCTGATCTATGGAGGCAATTGGAATATTCATAGCCTTCTTCATTTCATAGGTATCTTGAAACGCTTTAATCTTGCGCCAGAGATTTTCCACTTGTGACAACTGGTAAAAGACACAAATTTGCCTAAAATTTGCACTTGCTGATTTGTATGTTTATGCATAAATCTTAAAAGTATGATAAAACTAAATAGAAAGCTATTTTTGTTGGATGTTGGGGAAGGCAAAAAGAGAAGGGGACAATATGATGGGATAGTTAGTGTCATTGACACATGAACATGAATTTGGGCAAACTCCAGGAGACAGTGGAGAACAATAGGGTGGTCGGGCATGCTGTGGTCCTTGGAGACACAAAGAGTTGGTCACAACTTAGTGACTGAACAACAACAAAGAAAGCTAACAGATCTCAGCATAACAAGATAATGTATGCCTTCTCAGTCTATTTTCTAAATCAAGGATAAGTAACCTCCGGGTCCTGAAATCTCTATGAGGCCACTGGAACCCATCTCACCATGAGTCTTGGAAACTGAAGGCACGTTTTCTCACAATTTTAAATTAGGAAACACTGAAAAATTATACTTAAAATCTTGACATAGGTTAACAGTTAGCAAAATAAAGGAGATAAGCTTCTCTTCAATTTATTGATCCTGGTCCTGACTAAGTTTAAATTGCACTTAGACTAAATAGACATTCAAATAGATCATTTCAAATAAAACTGATGCCTCTTCAAATTAACTGTCCTGTATTAGGTAGAACAAATTATCACAGCCTCCTCTTGGTGAGTTGATATTTTTCCTCTTCTACGAGAATCTGTCCTGTCTTTATTTCTAAGCAAAAACAAAGAGAATTGCTATACTGTCTGAAAGCACAGAGTTGAATCTAGAAGAATTAGGTCACTCAAGGTGATTCCTCATGACCAGAAAAGATTATCTTGGCACGAGTTCACCACATGAGAAAAAGAGAAAGACTTGGTGTTCAGTTTCCACTCACTTCCTTGCTGAGTCTCATACAGAAAATGGACCAGGTGTAAAGATTGTTTAGGTCTAAGACTGATCCCCAGCAAGCAATTTGGGCATGAAGCTATGATACATGGTATAGTACAAGGTATAGTACATGGTGTCCATGTATCTGAATGGAGTGCTTTGGACTGGCTTTTTCTTGGTTGCTTCTCTCCTCTGTTTAAGACTTATACCTCTCTATTCTGTTTGAAGTCCAAGGTTATTTTCTTTCTTCTTTTCTTAAATCACACTTCAAATCTACGACCCAAGGACTCATGGCTTGGTAGCGCTAGGTACCAGTCACTCTGAGAATATTTCCCTTAGTATCCCACTATGCTTCCTGTCCCTAACTTGCTAAAAAAGATTCCATAAATAAATGGAAAGCTGCCATGTTATCTAGTTTGAAAATGTGCCCACCTGTCCAGAAAAATAAAAAAGAGAAAGATAATGGAGAGATCATAACATCCCATGGAATTACAAGAATCAATCTCATTAATGTAATAAAGCAAATGTAAATCTTTTGAATGGGAATTTAATGGCAAAGTTGACAATAATAGAAAACAAACATATCTGGGAGGAGGAATGTCCTTAGACAACACATGATTTATATTATAAACTCACACAATAATGCAGAATTATTTGAAAAGATAGACAGTCCATACAAGTAGCCACATCACTTCTAAACCCTGAGTACAAAAGGTTAACTTGTGACCTTCTAAACTGCTTCATCGACTGATATAAGAGGACTGAAGACAGGCTATCTGGGTGACTAAAGCTTTTCCACTCCCAAGTCTTTGTTAACATGGTTTCCATTACCTTAAAATACACAGTATAAATCAAGAAAATAAATACATTTCTGAAGGTCTTCTTAGAGCACAAATCTTATGAAATGCTATGCTAAAGATGACACATTTCTCAATATCAGATTTAAAAGAAATAATACATAACCGGAAGGTACACTTTTTGTGTGGCAGAAAAGGCCTCTTACACTGAGACCACAATATATTAGTCCAGCAGAGCTACCTAACAAAACTATTGATTTCAGTCTCTGCCAGAGCAGTTTAGCATCTTAACTGATCAATGGTAAGCCAAACAGCTGCCAAAATTAGATGCCAAACAAGATGGGCAGATAGGCAGATAAATATAGGTATTCCTTGATTAATAACAGTAAATGGGACCGGAATTATTATAGCTAAGTGTGATATCATGTGACAGCAATCCTGGTACTTCCCCATAGTTATTCTTTGGTGGGGCTTGCAACTTGCTAAATGAGTCCCAGGAGGCTCTCAAGCAGACCAGCAGGCAGGTAAGTAGCTGCTGCCCAGAAGGTAAGGGCATGTAATTAGCCCATAAGGCACAGTGCAAGTGCAAGGAGGCCGCTGGGTGGGGAATGGTGAGTGTGGAGCAGGTGGAAGAAGAGTGCAAATGATTGACCATAGTGACTTGCAACATTCCCTGCCAGCTTCCACATTGATTTTTCTTGTGGGAAGCCAATAAGGTAGGTTCCAAATGGTAACTAAATGGCTATGAGATGCATCATAAGTGCAAACAAGCTGCCCAATGCCCAAATCACTATCAAAACTTCAGGGACAGTTGCAAGTACAATTCATTCAGTACCGTCATAACTTTGAATTATTGCTGAACAAGTAGTCCTTAAACAAGGACTGTCTGTAGATAGATGATAGAGAGATAGAGAGATGATAGATAGAAAGACAGACAGACAGATAGATAGATAGATACCCTGTTTTCCTGAAATTAAGACCTCCCCGGATAATAAGCCCAATCAGGCTTTTGAGAACATGCGCTAAAATAAGCCCTCTCCTGAAAATAAGCCCTCTTCAAAAATATTGTAACACAGCAGCAGCCATAAAATGACCAACGCCACCTCCTGAAACTCAAAAATAATAAGACCTCTCTGAAAATAAGGACAAGCACTTATTTTTAGGGTCAAATAAGACAGGGTCTTATTTTCAGGGAAACACGGTAGGTAGGTAGGTAGGTAGGTAGGTAGGTAGGTAGGTAGGTAGGTAGGTAGGTAGATAGATAGATAGATAGATAGATAGATAGATAGATAGATAGATAGATAGATAGATAGATAGATGACAGACTGTATAAATCAGCATTATTGGATGCCATCACAGATTCATATGCTAAAAACATAATCTTCATGGGCTAATACACAAGGTATGGCTTCTCATGACCAGGTTGTGTGTCTGGCTTTGTATTGTTGTGGAGAGCTCTGAAGAGCCACATTCTGTACCCAAAGTGAAATGTTCAGAGGACCAACAATAGAAGACAACGATTCCTCAAATCAACTGTTTTTTCATAGCCCCTATTATAACAACAATGAGGAATCATATGACAATTTAAAGACACAGATAAATGAAGTGGTCTGTGATTTGTGAAAACTTGTTATAATGTTCTTTTACTTTGCTCTCTCTACTCTTGTCATCTCTTCTTATGCTGCTGCTTTCCTTCTTCATCCAGGTAGAAAGGCGGTTACCTTATGCAGAGTTAGAGTCTGGCACACATTGCCAGAGTCTAACTCTAACTACCAACAGTTCTCTCTAGTTTTTAACAGGTATCTTTGTCAGTACTATATAGAGGATTTGACATTTAAAAATAAAGCTTCTACTACATATACTTCTCCTTTCAGAAGTAAACTACTGATACAAAACTCCTTTCTGATACACTCCTAAGAATGAATTTATGAACAATAATTGGGATAGAGGAGACATGAAATGAAAATGTTTCTACATTAATTTATAGCCAGACTCTTGATTGTCAATTGTATCTTCATGGCAAATTATTTTGTACCTGAAAATGTAAAGATGGGTGTGAATTGGCTGTCATACAATGTGTGCAGCTAGAGAATATAACAAAGACATAGAGAGAATATGAGAGATGGCCACTCAGATTTTTTTTTGTTAATATCAGTAGATACTGTATTGATACACTGAGATTTTATGTAAGTGCACAGATCTCTACAGCCTCCCATGTCAGTTTACCATTAGATGGGCATTGTGGGCCATCTCAGGCGGGATATGTGAGAATCTAATCACTCTGAGCTACTTAATTCATTATTATTTTTTGTTCTAAAAAGAAATCCAATCCATTTGGATTTTTTGTGATGACCATCCAAAACAACTTACGCTCTTTCTGTTATATATTGAGGAGATGATGCTACAATGTCTAACAATTTGCCAGGAGGTCCATAACTTCAAAACCATTTACTTTGTGCCAGGGAATCTGGCACTAACACTACATCATCCATCCATGGTTTGAGGCTCCAAACTACTATTCAAGTGTGGCTTTTTTCCCCTTCCAAGAATGAACTTCCCTTTGATATTCTATTTATGACTGCAAATGAATTATGTCAAGTAAATGCCCCAGAGGAGGATTGCATAAGCTATCCATGTCACCATCCAGAGAAGAAACTGTATTTTGGAGAGTTTCTTCTGCTGGAGGAGATGATTTGGAAGAAGAAACATCTAAATCAAGTTTGCTTCAAGAGGGTAACTTTGCTGCTACAAGGCATCTGTGTCCTTGATAACAGGAACTGGTGATTCTTCTCCACCAAGTTGTTTATAAATAAAGCAGAAAGTCAGCCTGGGCTCTTTGTTCAGGAGATGGGATTTGATCTGATGAGGAAGGGCATCGTCATCCATCTGCATAGTTTTATTATCAACTTGGACAAACAGCCTGTAGTCCTGAGGCTCTGAGACTTCAAATTTCTCAGCGCACTGTTGAATCAAGTGATGAGTCGTGGAGTCAGTCCGATATGCCAGTGTCCTTGTTTTGGCATCAGCCTCCATAAAAGAAATTGCAATGAAATCCTGGAAAAAAAGGAAGATCACTTTTGAAATAACATTAATACTCCTCCCGACTCTATTAAAATGCAACTCTATTTATGCAGAAAATTCCTGTCTGGCCTTTTCACCACCAAAAACCGGGATGCAATTAATTAAAAACTAAACAAACTGCCTTTAATAAATTCTTAAAAATTAAAACGGAAATAATACTACGGTAAAAATGTGATTTTAAAGGTTTAAAAATGTGGAAGAAAACATTAAAATGTGGGACAAGTATATAAGAGTTGATACTGCAGAGGTTCAGCAGTATCAGCTTTAATACAAGCCTGGATTAAGATAGTTAAGTAATCGAAAGTCAGGACCGATAGGGAAATGTGGAATTAATTAATGATTTTTAGTTATATGATCTGAGGAAGCAGAGAGTGTGTTGCATTTCTTCAAAAAGGTTAAAGATTCTCACATGTTCTAAGCTTTCATGAAACCAAGTAATGAATGTTTTCCATGCAAAAGGCCCCAGATTTAACTCCACCTCTGACAGGGCTGGGAAAACCTCTTGCCTGAAACTATGAAGCAGGGGAATTCCTTTGGAGCAGGGGTGTCAAACTCAAGGTTCGGGAGCCAGATCCAGCCCGCTGGGTCCTTAGATGTGGCCCGTGGGGCCACCCTAGAAACCGCAAAGGACTGACCTCCTGCCACCCTCTGCCAGTGAAAACAGAGCTCGGGGGGGGGGAGGGTGAACGTGGAGGGCGCCCCTCCCCCCCGAGGACTGCAGGAGGCTGTTGTGGCTGAAAATGGAACTCAGGAGCCTGTTTTCGCTGGCAGAGTGCTTGGGCCCAAGCGCCACCACAGATGCCCCCAACACGAGTAATGTCCAAATGGCCACGCCCACACTGGCCACACCCAACCTGGCCCCCAAGGTCAAACACAACCCTGTTGCAGCCCTTAATGAAATCGAATTTGACACCCCTGATTTGGAGGAAAACAGCCCAAAAGTATACAGGTAATCCTCAACTTACAACAGTTCATTTAGTGACTCTTTCAAAGTTACGACGACATTGAAAAGGGACTTATAACAATTTTTCTTGTTTATGACTATTGCAGCATCCCCATGGTCACATGATCAAACTTCAGATATAGTTCATAGTTATAACAGTTGCTGTGTCCTGATGTCATATGATCACCTTTTGTGACCTTCTGACAAGCAAAGTCAATGAGGAAGCCAGACTCACTTAGCAACCATTTACTAACTTAACAACTCCAGTGATTCACTTAACAAATGTGGCAGGAAAAGTCAAAAAATGGGGCAAAACTCACTTCACAATTGTCTTGCTTAGCAACAGAAATGTTGGGCTTGATTGGGGTCTCAAGTCGACCACTTACTGTGTGGTCTTGTAGCTTTTTAAATATAAAGTTTTATATATATTTTACAATTTAATATTTGTTAAAGTTAGAAGAAGAATATTTTAGGGACATTGGCATTTTTAAAGTGTTGATTATCAGGACTTTATCAATATTATCTGTTTAAATTTAGAGAGAGGTTGCTATATGGTTATTTTCTCTGAACTAAAAGAAAGTTGAAGGTCATATTCGTTAGAAATTTGGTTGCTGAATTTTTTCCCCCGTCACTTTAACTTTGTTATTCCATTCTCCCTGCTCCCTTTTTGTGTTAGATTGCATTTTAATGTTTGATCTTGAAATTTAATATTTAACATTGGTGAATAAAAGGAGCTGCTAATCAGGGTAGACAATGCATAGTAAGATACAAGATAGGCAAACGGTCTTCAGATAAAACCATTTGTTTTTGTTTTCATCAAATTCCTGGTAGCTGGAAAAGATTTGAGATTCAGAAGGCAACTTTTGATTGTAATATCTGAAGAACTATTTGCAATGTGTACAAGTAGCACAAAAGCAAGATACTCCCTAGATAGAGACATGCAAAGCTTGTTATTTGAAGAAAAAATAGTGTTTGCTGCCACCCTGAGGTTGAAAGGCAGGAAATCTTAAATAGTAAACTGCATTAGGGCAGCTCAAAAGTTACAAATATGGTAGGTATCACTGAGTCAGGTTTCATAATAGTTGCACCATCAGATTATCACTACCATTGTCTGTTTTTTTAACAACAACACATAACTATTCCAAGGACTTTTGATCAGCCTTATCCATTGTTTTTCCAGGCTGTGAAGTGCCTTGGTTTCAAAGGCAAAAAGGCATTTCAGACCATACAGTTGGTGTTCATATAAGACTGTCCTAAACTCCTTCAAAGCAGGGCCATCTTTACCCAGAATTGGATACAGCTCCTTTTCCACCTGCAGCATCGTCCCAGGAAAAGATGCATTTGATTTAAAGGGTTGATGACAGATGCTATATGTATCCACACAGCAGTGGTGGGTTTCAAAATTTTTTAGAACCTCTTCTGTAGGTGTGGCCTGCTTTGTGGGAGTGGCTTGGTGGCCATGTGACCGGGTGGGAGTGGCTTGCCAGTCATGTGACTGGGTGGGCATGGCCAACTTGTAAAATGTGGTGAAACTCACTTAACAACGCTCTTGCTTAGCAACCAAAATGTTGGCTCAGAAACTCTGGCATTTTAAGCACGCAAGTCTTAAAGCTGTCAAGTTACAAGACGCTTGCACCCTAACCCTTTAGAAAAAAAAACCCCAGGGGTGTTCAAACTTGACAGCTTTAAGACTTGTGGACTTCAACTCCCAGAATTCCTCCTCTTGCTCTTCATCTTGATGATGTGCGGACAGGCGGGAGGAGGGAGCTGGAACCGGTTCTAAACGGCACTGTAGATTTATGGAAACTCTTCTATAGAAGAGGTTAGAACTGGCTGGAACCCACCCCTGCCACACAGACTAATAGAATTACAGAATGACAAAAAAAAGAAGGGACTTTGGAGTTCTTCTAGCGCAGCCCCTGCTTGAGCAAGAGACCCTAAAACCAGTGGTGGGATTCAAATAATTTAACAACTGGTTCTCTGCCTTAATGATTTCTTCCAACAACCAGTTCACCAAACTGCTCAGAAAGTTAACAACTGGTTCTCCCAAAGTGGTGCGAATTGGCTGAACCCCACCACTTCCCTATTCTCTTCCAGGCAAATGGCCATCCAAACTCTTTTTAAAATTGTACTATGTTGGAGTAACCATTGTCTCTGGAGGCAAATTGTCCCAATAATTAATTGTTCTTACTGTTGGAAATTTCTCCTTAATTCTTGGTTGGATTTTTGTTTTCATAATGTTCCATCCATTACTTCACGTCCTGCCCTCAGAAGCTTTGGACTATAGGTTGACTCCCTCTTCTCTGTGGAATATTGGAAGACTGCCATCATTACAGCTCTAATCCTTCTCCTTGTTAGACTAAACATACGGAGTTTCCACAATCATTCATCGTACAGTTTCTTCTTGAGACCTCTAATCACCTTTGCTCCTTGTCTCTGCACTTTTTCTACAGTCTCAATATCTATTTGCCTTCAGATAAAAAAAACAATGGGGCCCTATTGTTCCCCTTTTATTCCTTTGATGTAGTTAACCATGATCACTTTTTTTCTAGTCTATCATCTTGCCCATTGTACACCTAAAGTGGATGAATTTCTTTCTGTTGATCATTGCCTCAAGGACAGCAGCTTTTATTTGACCCATGACTATTGATTGGCTGCTTGCAGTCCATATTTTCTTAGGAACCATCTTCACCTCCATTATTCAAAAGCATCTATCCTTTTCTTTGACTATCTTTCAATGCCAGCCTTCATTGTATTTTATTTATTAAATTTATATGCTGTCCATCTCATTGTCCAAAGCAAATCTGGGCAAATCTTCTATGGCCATAGAATTGTTCTAATTATTCTAACTTTTGTTCTCACTGAAGTATTCTTATTTTTCACACTGTTTGTCATGGTCTTCCTCCAGTTTTGAAACTCCACTTATATTTTTCTAATCCTGCAATTCTTAATATATGTTAAGTATATAGGTTGAATAAATCAGGGGAGGGTATACTGTACAGTCATGTCACATTCCTTTGCCAATCTGGAACCAGTTTCTTTCAACATGTTCTGTCCATTCTGTGGTTGCCTGGCCTGTATACATGTTTATTATGAGGACAATAAATTATTCTTGGATTCCCATTTTTCTGGGCACTTTCCATGGCTTGATATGACTGACACAATCAAAGGCCTTTCTATAATCAAAGAAGCATAAAATGACTTGTTTGGGGTACTTTTTCTCAATTATCCGGTATGCATCAGCAAAAGTGTCTTACATTCCTTGGCTTTTTCTAAAACCAGGCTGAACATCTGGCATCTCTTTTTCCACACAGGGCTCCAATCTTCTTTGGATGATCCTAAGTATTATTTTGCTACCAGGTGGAATTAAGGATATTGTACAATAGTTTGCACACTCTGTTAAGTCTCCTTTTTTTTGGAAATGGGATGTATCTTCCAATCCGCTGGGCACTGTGTTGTTCTCCAGATATGTTGATATAGTTTGGTTAGAACCTTCATTGATTCTTCTTTTGTTGCATGCCATCTTTCAGTTGGCATTCTATCAGCTCCCGTAGTCTCCTGCTTTGGTAATGACCAGAGTGCTGATCTAACTTGATCTTCTAGTATTAGAGGTTCTTATAAAGAAGGAATATCTTCTGAATATCTTGGATTGTGACATATTTACTGTACAGTGCTTCATTATACTCCTTTCATCTTCCTTTGGTCTCCTTTGACTTGGTTACTATCGGCCCACTGACTTAGTTCAAAGTGTGCTAAACCTTTTTCTGAATTCAAAGATCTTTAGAAAGATTTTCCTTGTTTGTCAATGTCTGTTTCGATCTTCAATGTCTTTACCACTGTTTTTATAATAGCAATAGCACTTACACTTATATACCGCTTCACGGTGCTTTACAGAGCCGTGGTGGCACAGTTATTAGAATGCAGTACTGCAGGTTACTTTTGCTGACTGACAGCTGCCCAGAAGTTTGGCAGCTCGAATCTCACCGGCTCAAGGTTGTCTCAGCCTTGCATCCTTCCAAGGCAAATAAAATGAGGACCCAGATTGTTGGGGGTAATATGCTGACTTTGTAAACCACTTAGAGAGGGCTGTAAAGCACTGTGAAGTGGTATATAAGTCTAAGTGCTATTGTTACAGCCCTCCCTAAGTGGTTTACAGAGTCAGCATATTGCCCCCAACAATCTGGATCCTCATTTTACTGACCTTGGAAGGATGGAAGGCTGAGTCAACCTTGAGCCGGTCAGGACTGAACTCCTGACAGTCAGCAGAATTATAGCAGCAATATTGCATTCTTACCACTGCGCCATCATGGCTTCTTTATGTTTATAATGTTACTTCTTTTTTCGCCTAGCACTCTTTGTAACTGTTTGTGAAGTTCCTTCTGAAATTTTTTGGGCTTGTCTTCTTGGCAATTTCCATAGTTTGTTCTATTCAGTTTGTTGATATTTTGTCTTCTTAAAATTCAACATTAGCCAAGATTGTTCACTGTTCATTCACCTTCTTTCTATATAAATGTTACGGTTTATAAAGGGTTTTCACTATCATTACTACAAGTTGTTTTATTTTTATTTGCCTCTAGCAGATTCTTTTGTGGTTCTTCTGGGTTATTACTACCTTAGCTGTAAAGTTTACTGTGATTTTCCTAATATTAGAAATATCTATCATTTCTTCTTTCTTCTTATTGTTCTCTGTTTGTTGACTGACATTCTCTCCTTTTTTTGCTTGATGTTGGAAGCTGGCATGCTGTTATTGCTGCCCCAAACAGGTTATCTTTTGCGAAAGTTGAATGTACTGAATCTGTTCCAGACATGAAATGCTCCTAATTTACTACCAGTTCAGGAATAAGGAGAAATTTCCTGACAGTTAGAACAATTAATCAGTGGAACAACTTGCCTCCAGAAGTTGTGGATGCTCCAACACTGGAAGTTTTAAAGAAGATGTTGAATATCCATTTGTTTGAAGAGGTGTAGGGTTTCCTGCCTAGGCCGGGGGTTGGACTAGAAGATCTCCAAGGTCCTTTCCAACTCTGTTATTCTATAACTATAAGCCAGTTTACTCTAGTGCAGGCATGTCCAACTCATGCCCCATGGGCCACAAACAGCCCCGGATAGCTAATAATGTGGCCCCACATGGTAATAACAAATATTTAAACATAAAGAAAATTTGTTACTTATAAACATTAACTATATGATATATTTAATATGCAGTCCAAGACAATCCCTCCTCACTTAATGTGGTCCAGGCAAGCCAAAAGGTTGGGAACCATGGTTGAGGAACCAGGCTAGAAACCGGGACTCTAGTTCTAGTCCTGCCTTAGCCATAAAAGCCAGCTGGGTAACCTTGGGCCAGTCATTCACTCTCTTGGCCCAACTTACCTTACAGGGATTTTGTTGTGGGAAAGTAGGACGATGAACGTGTATGTTGGATATGTTCACCGACTTGAGTCATTTATAAAAATAATAAAGGCAGGATGCAAATAAAACAATAAAAAATTAGAAAATAACCTCTTCAGTTTAAAAGAGTCATGGGGGTGCAGTGATTCAAATGCAGTATTGCAGGATAATTCTGCTGACTGCCAGGAGTTCGATTCTGACCAGCTCAAGGTTGACTCAGGCTTCTACCCTTCCAAGATTGGTAAAATGAGGATCTAGATTATTGGGGGTTATTTGCTGACTTTGTAAACTGCTTAGCGAGGGCTCTAAAGCGCCTCCTAAGTGCTATTGCTATTAAACTGATGTCAGGAGTAGTTTCTTAGAGGTTTTCTAATAAAAGGAAACTTAATATAAACATCAGAATAGAATAGAGCTAGAAAGGAAGTCTTCTAGTCCATTCCCCTGCTCAGATAGGAGACCCTATACCGTTTAAGACAAGTGGCTATCCAACCTTTTCTTTAAAATGGGCAATGATGAAGCACCCACAACTTCTGAAGGCGAAGCTGTTCTACTGGTCAACTGTTCTCACTGTTAGGAAGTTTCTCCTTAGTTCCAGGCTGCTTATCTCCTTGATTAGTTAGTTTCTAACTGTTATTTCTTTTTCTGTCCTCTGGTGCTTTGCAAAATAAGCTGCCCCCCTTCTTTGTGCCAGCCCCCCAAATACTGGAACACTGCTATCATGTCACCCAAGTCCTTCTTTTTCTAGAATGGTTACTGGGATGGTGATCAGAAAAAGAACCTTCTTAGTGATGGCATTCTACTGATAACTCATTCTCATCCACCCAGCACAAAGTAGAAATGCTTTTATTCCCCCAAGCTTTAAAAATAGTTATCATAAAAATCCTGTCATTCATTGTATGTTATCTAGGTACTTGAGTCTTATTTATTTTCCAAAGCTCTGCTTATTAGATCTTACGCTTTACAAAATTGTTAAGAAGAGTACTACCAACTTTTTCTGCTTTTAAACTCTACTGAAAAAAAGACACGCAGTTCTTTTAAAGCCAACTGAGATGATCAATGCATAAAAGGAAAGATCCACGCTTTCCTAACCTGAACAGACGATCGAGATGCCCGGGCTTTGTTAAGTGTTCTCCGTCTCTCCCAGCGGTGGATCGAATCTTGAACTTCACTGCTTAGTTGTCGAGTGACCGCAATCTTATCATAGCTTTTGATAAGCTCCACTGCCCCATAAGTAGTGATTAAATAATAAGAACCTAGGAAAAATGAAGAAGCATAAACATACACTGAGCAATTTTTATTCATTTGCACTTCATGTAGCTTCTTTCATTGTATATAAATGGCGAGGAGGTGAAGAGGGTTGGTAGTTTTAAATTTCTGGGCATTTATATCTCGGAGAATTATGGACTATGAATGCTAACACGCTTGCGAAGAAGGCACAGAAGAGGCTGTACTTCCTGAGAATGCTCAGGAAGATAAATCTATCTCAGCATCTACTTCTGTCCTACTATAGCAGCACCATTGAGAGTGTCCTGACATACGGCATTCTTGCATGGTATGGGAGCAGCTCTGCAGCGGACAAAAAAAGCTCTACAGAGAATTGTTAAAACTGCCCAGAATATCGTTGGGCTACAGCTACCAGCCCTGGATGACATATTCACATCTTTCTGTTTGAGGAAGTTGCACAACATTCTCGGAGACTCCTCCCATCCTGCTTACAATCTTTTTGGACTGTTGCCTTCTGGCAGAAGATACAGAACAATTAAAACTCAGACCACAGGTCTTCTGAATAGTTTTTATCCCAGAGCTATAATTGCACTCAACAATGAACTAAAGGGCTACCATCAGTGAGCCGTTGGACAGCATTACTTGGTCTGTTGTGTGGATGCTTGGGTGGTTTAGGGGTGGGGAAATTCTGGTGTGTATGTGTGGGGGAGGGATTGTCATGTGCGTTGGGACTGGTCTCTGGGTGTTATGTGAATTTCATTGTATGGGTATATTGTGTACATACGTACAATGACAATAAAGTATTCTTCTCTTATGTAGCATTTCATGCTGTCTCTCCCTATGGCTAATTTTAATACTATCAAAAAGCTACCGGTTATATAATGGCTATATAAATGTTTTAAATTAAACAAACCAACCAACAAAATTTAAATATGCAAGGGAGCATTTGTGAAAACATAGCATGGACACACCTGGGGAATCATTCTGGTTGGGATAGAGAGAAACACGAGTTTGGTTTCTAACCAATTCACTGGGTTTAAGAAAATGAAACTGAACAACAGATGGAACTCTTACAACAGACAAGAACTGAACAACAGATGGCACTCTTACAACAGACAAGAAAGAAAAATAAGAATTGATGGGCACTGAAATATTCCTCTTTCAATCTCTTTTGGGAAGCAAGTTAACCTTATATGGTGGTTATTACAGAGATTTTTCAGTTTGTTAATTCTGATATTTTGGATATTTGCAACCTTTTGCCTTGATTGTCCTTACAAACATGTTATAAGGACAAGTTAAGAGACACTGAAGGAGGCATTAAATCCTTGTTGCATTTGTCATTTCAAATAGATCCAAGGAGCTGCATTCCCTCCCGTTTGTCTTCCCTAAACCAGCACTCTTTTTTTTCCCCTTCCGAATGATTTCATTTACTTCCAGAGATGCAAATATTTCCAAAACATTTGGCAGACAGGTTTGAAACGTCTCCATCCCAACTATTTCCTCATTCTTTGAACGTCTCCCTCTTCTTTTCATAAATTGAGTTTGTGCACCTCCATCTGTTCATTGGAAGCATTGCCTAGCACTTTTGCAGTACTGCTGAAGGGGAAGTAAAGGAGTATTTTCAGCCTCGTCCAATTTAGTATTGCACCATCTACATATTAAATTAAGTGTCCTCTTGCGTGTGAAAACAACTTCCAAGTATGCAGATATATCTGATATTGTCAAGCATGCCTCCTTCAATATCCAAGAAAGGAAAACCTCAACTCCATTTTAATAGAGATAAAGTACTTTTACTAGATATGAAGTGAAAACAGCTAAAGGAAAGCAAGATCTGAACCAGAAAGGCGGGAACATATACATATCAAATGTTTACCCAGCACCCTCCCCCAAAATTCCCCAACCCATTGTCCAATCTGCAACTCCCTAAGGTGTCATGTGGGGTGCATCTTCAAACAGCCTCATCAAGTTGGTATGAGGAACGGTTGGCCTTGACCAAGTCCAAACACCAGTCCCCAGCATGCGCAGAAGATGGTGAGAACAAGACTCCCCCAGTACAATATAATTCCCTTCCCTAATACTATGCACCCCCCCCCCCCGTTCCTATGGCAGCCGATAGCAAGCAAGTGTAGCCAGCAAAACAGAGGCTGACAGATATACTGTATGTTTATGCAACATATCTTTCTTCATTGATGCAATACACTTATATGCCCACCAGCAACAAATATTCTACAGTTGACTAACAAGAAAGACAAAACAATATATTATAAATATGCAAAACATCATAGCAGAAAGCTGAAAAAAACCCTCCTTCCAGCTAATAACTACAGATAGTCCCTGCTTAGAACAGTTTGTTTAGTGAGCATTCAAAGTTGCAGTGGCATTGTGATAAAGTGACTTATGATCATTTTTCAGACTTATGACCGTTACAGCATCTCCATGGTCATGTGATCAAAATTCGGATGCTTGGCAACCGGGACGTATTTATGGCGGTGGCAGGGTTCTGCGGTCATGTGAACTGCTTTTTTGACCTCCTGACAAGCAAAGTCCATGGAGAAGCCAGATTCATTTAACAACCGTGTTACTAACTTAACAACTGCAATTATTCACTTAACAACTGTAGCTAGAAAAGTCGTACAATGGGGCAAAACTCACTCCACAAATGTTTCACTTAACAACAGAAATTCTGGGCTCAATTGTGGTCGTAAGTCGAGGACTACCTGTATAGCATAAGACTAATCCACCAAAAAAAGAGTCCCCCCAAAAATCTGTATAAGAATATTTAAAGTCTATTAAATCTTACTCATCTTTTGGCTTTTTCTCCTCTTTTATCTTTTTAAAAATGTATTAATATCATTATTTTTGTGGGAGATTGTAAGGTATCTTCCATGTGGCTCTCTCTTAATTTTATTCATAGCAACAACACCGTTGAAGCATGTTGGACTAAGAGAGAATGACCAGCTTCAAATCACTTAGATTGATAGCAGTGGAGGATGGGCTTTTGTGATCCCAGGCTAATCTCTTAACCTTTCTCACCACTGAATTATTCCTCCCAAATCCAGGCCTTGTGGTTATCTGGGCTGTAACTGCCCAGGTATAGTAGCAATAACTGAACTACTGCAAAGAGAAAATATCAGACATGTCTGTATTCCTGGCAGTCTGGCATGTTTTTGTTGTTATCATTATTTTCAGAAGAAAGATCTGTTTTCACATTACTGCAGCCAAGCTGTTGGGAGAGCGACTTACAATTTCCCGAAAGGAAGCTGTATTTGTACTTTTGCAGTGAAAACAACATCCTCAATAGAATATTAGAGACTAACTAGGAATCCTGTATAAGGAAGTACATAAGGGAAATAAATTTTTCTAAAGTCAGTAAGATTTTTTTTTCCTGAATAGAAAAGGGCAGGATTGTTTGCTAGCAGTTTTCGTTAATGTGAAGGGCTCTGGACTGATAAATCCACATTACTTTCATTCTTAAAGTGCCATATGATTTGTTTTTTTTCTACTTCAATTTCATTCCATTTTCAAGTGCACGAACTCCCTTTGAGCCATGATTAAATATTACCAAGGCAAAAACATGTGCCTAGTGCCTCTACAGGGATTTCTGGGGCCCATGAGTAGGGGCCAAAATAATTTGTCAGTGTCATCATAAAAACATGAAGTAACAAACCTGGGCTGCAAAAATTCAAATTACTAACAGCAAAGACATAGAAAAAAATTATCTCTCTTTGCTGTTTACCAGTGATCTCTAGTGATATTACAGTAGACCAGATCAGGGAGGCCCAATAAGGCACATTTAATTTTCAAAGACATACTGAATGAGGAAGATGTATATTCTTGAAATAAAACCGATTTTATGAAGAATTATATGTTATTTTTATGCCGCTATTTATTATTTTCATTTCATTATTTTATTTTATTTATGCAGTGTCCTGGGATCATGTGATCATCTTCTGCAACCTTTTGACAAACAAAATTAATGGGGAAGCCAGATTCACTTAACAGCTTAACAGCAATGGCAAGAAAGGTAAATAAATGGGACAAAACTCACTCAACAGATGTCTTGCTTAGCAACAGAAATTTTAGGCACAATTGAGGTAGTAAGTCAAGAACTCTCTCTACAGTACTCTAAAAAGAGTTATAAAAATCCAAATAATCACTCAATGGAAGTAAAAATCTACAGAGAATTCAAACATTTGTGCTTTCCAGATCAAATCTAAAAAATGTCCCTATAACTACATACATAAAAATAAAATGTACAAACACCATAGAATACATAGAGAGAGGGAGAAAGAGAGGGGGAGGGAGGGAGGGAGGGAGGGAGAGGGAGAGGGAGAGGGAAGGGGAGAGAGTATATCACAGAAGTGAGTACACCCCTTCACATTTTGTAAATATTTAAGTATAACTTTTCATGTGAAAACACTGAAGAAATGACAGTAGGCTACAATGTAAAGTAGTGAGCATACAGCTTGTATAGCAGTGTAAATGTGCTGTCCCCTCAAAATAATGCAACACATAGCCATTAATGTCTAAACTGCTGGCAACAAAAGCGAGTACACGGCTAAGTGATAATGTTGGTTGGACACCCCTCTACTGTAAGGCATAGTGCTTTTTTAATGACATCACCAAGAAATATGTAAAAAAAATTCTTTTTGGGAATAAGTATGGGAGGTTAATGTGGATTAAGTTTATCTGAACTTTTGTGCATGAATCTTGTTATTTTTTTAAAAAAAATCCTGGAAATCTACCAAATGTTTGTATTTTCCATTAAACGTGCAATGTTGATGAGATCTAGTGGGGAGTGCAAGAAAGGATCTGGATAAGCCTCATGTGGCTGCAAACTGGCCACTCCTGCATTGCATCAATACACTGGAGTTCTTTCATACCTTCACCCAGCTGCAGAGCAGGGTCCATAAGTTCCATCATATACTCTACATTAAGAAACATCTCTATCAGATCACTGCGGGCCAGAACATACATTAGCACTGGAAGGAAGTCATCTGCTCCATGAGGCTTTCCTAAAAAGAGAACAGAATTGATTCACTCAAAAGCATGTGAGAGACAACAATTGCTTGAACTTAAAGGAAGCGTAACTTAGTTGTGCAATCCAAATAACCTGTTCATGAATTAACCAGTCTTTATCCAAATCATTGTAGAGCATTCCAATGGCCAAAACATGAATTAGAATAAATGCTACGGATGATATAAACATACAAACTGATTTGGCTGCAATCCAGATTTCACTATCTTCATTGTCTTCATCAGACTTGGATAAATTGTCTGAGGTGTGAGCCCAAGAATAGCACAGTTTGATGACTCCGAAAACCGTTTCTATAAATGCCATCTAGACATTCTGAGGATTTCATAAACAGGACATGAGAAGATTCATCCTCCCCTTCTTCTTAATGACGAGTATGCCATTCCTTGCATTTGGTTTCTATTTCCATTAATTTCTTTCTTTCTTTTTAAAGCTAAGCTGGTAGTCACTACCTCATTTCATGGCAGCAAATGAGGTATGCTTTATGAAGAAAAAGTACGCAGTGTTTTGTGTCATAAAAATACACTTTTGCAGAGTAAGAATGCAGCTGTAACAGTGCTCCATTACAGACAAATATAGCATGGGGAAAGGAATAGAATTCTGACCAGCTGGTATACCGTGAAATATGGAAAGAGTTATTTTATAATGTAAGGGAAAAAAATGAGCATCTAATTATGGAAAGAGATCTGACCAGTTGAAATGCTTACTGTGCAGAAGTTTACACAAAATATGACAGTCAAACTGAGTTCAAAAGTGTACCAATATTGAAGTGATATGCTATGAGATAATCTTCTGTTTCCAGATGTTCTCACCAATCACGGTCCAAAACAGATTAAATCCTGCTTAAAGCCCACCGTAATCAATAGGCTTAAGCATGCTTAAGTGGATTTTAGAACAGAGCCATTGGATTTTTAAAATATTTCCCTATATGTCAGAAAACCTCAGAATAAATTGCTTTTCAAGCTGAGACACTCAGATGCAGCCTTAAATACACTTTTATGCAAAACTCAAAAAAAATCATGAGAATAAATGATAAAAGGGAAAATCCCTAGGTTAGGTGGCAGAGTTTACAAGCATTAAGGCTTCCTTTATAAATTGAACCGTATGGTATCGATAGAATTTCATAATATTCAATCACCTTGTTTTGCAAAAACATAAAATAGGATCGCTAAAGAGAAGACAGACTTCATTATTCCAATAATTTTTGGTGATTTTTTTTTCTTAGTACTATATTTCCACATTCTGTGATTATAGAGGAAGCTTTTTTGGGTGTGGAGAGAGAGCCAACAGAATGAAACAACAGTACTTGATACGAGGTGTTATAATGTTATAACGATAGGAGACAAATAATAGAGTCATTGACTCTCCCCTCACTCCAATATTCCCGAATATTAGTACCTGGGTTTATCCATCATATATTTGAACAGAGAACTAAAGCAGAACTGGAATGTGCAATTTGTTCTCTTATGCAATAATTGTACTGATTTTGATCATTTGAGAACAACTAGAGAAATTCACTGGGAAAAGAACTATTAGTGGTTGCTAGTTTCTGTAATGGAAGTTTTGCTCCCAGAATTTCAGCCATGACTTAAATACCAGCTGCCAAAAACAATAATGAAAGCCAGCTGCGTGACCTTGGGCCAGTCACTCTTTCACAGCCCAACTCAGAAGGTAGTTGTTGTGTGGGGGAAATAGGAGGAGGAAGGTGTGTTGGATATGCTCACTGTCTTGAGTTATTTGTAAAAAAAAATAGATCAATCAATCAATCAATCAATCAATCGATAGAGAGATAGAGATAGAGATGGATAAGAGGGTGAGGGAATATGACTGCTTTTAAACTTGTTATTTCTTTTCCTTTTCTGAGTATTTTTAGTGAATTGAGATACCTATTAGAGTTAACTATAATCATTGTTGGTTTTTTTGGTTAGTCTTCTTTAAGACTTCCCTACCTCATTGCTCTTTTGTAAATCATTTTGAACTTCACCCAGAGAAAGTTGCAATTAGTCATTGGGCATTTCCTCACAGTCATGTTGGCATAATTCTTCCCATCCCTGATTCCATAGTTATGTATACTGGCATAAATTACATTGCACAGATGGCTGAACTATATTCTGTTTCAGTGATAAGGCTTGAAAGGGGGCAAAGGTTCGTTTTCCAAGTGGTTTCCGAACATTTGATTACCCGACTAGGTAACATCTTCAATGGAATTTAGGGCATGTCAGTGTTCCTCTGTTTATAAGGGCTTCAAGTGTGGGTATGTCAAGTGAGGGTCTTGTGATGAGTCAGCCGTCACAAGATCCACCCACACCTGAAGCCCTTATAAACAGAGGAACACTGACACTGACATCTCCTAAACTCTACAGAAGATGTTACCTAGCTTGGTAACGAAATGTTCAGAAACCAACCCACAAGCTCAGGGAATGAATCTTCACCCTCATCCTATACCCGAGCTATAGATATTTGCCACTATTGCATACCGCTTGAAAATAGGTTGGTCCTTATAGTTTTAATATGGGATAATTTAAGAGCAATAATTGGTGGACTCCCCTGGCTGCATCTTCTCTTCAACCAGCATCACCTGTGGGCAGAAAAGGCCACTTCCAATTGCTGCTCTTAACATATAATGGGACAGACCTGTGCAATTGTGGGCAGTTTCCTGGGAGGGAGACTTTAGCCAGCTTTCAAGATGCCCTACTGATGTTGGAAAATACACATTGTTGACCTGTTGCTCAGGCTGTTTGTGAACATTGGTCTATTCTTCCAGTAGATCATTACATCTTTGTCTCAAAATAGCTTAGTTGACAGATCAGTGGATCAAAGAAAGGGGTTGGGAGACATGGGATGGAGCTACACCTTCTTTTTTTAATAGACACAACTCTTCTCCACCTCAGTGACCTATCAATCAGGATGGAGGAGTAGCAAAGAGCATCAGCTGATCACCCTCCCATGTCCCTCTGCCATCTCTTTGAAGTGTTGTCTTGGGACAAAATTCAAATTGCCATATTGCTATGGGTTGTTATATATTTTAAGCACAAAGCATACATGGTGCCTTTCCCTGATGCAGAGCTGAAGTGCACCCATCCTTGAGTCTTCAAAAAAACAATTATCATTACAAAATTAATGTCTCTGTTGACAGTCCTTCTGAGGAATACTGCTTCTGTTTCATTACTAGAATTACTTGATGTCCCTCCATAAAACCTAAAACATTTCACACATTTTGAGGTTGTGGTTAGATGTGTTAATGTAAAGGAGGAAATGATGCTTCACCACAAGCGCAGCGAAGAATCACTTAATGCTGCCTCACTCATGGGCAGTGGACAAGATAAAGTCAGTGGCATGGAAACACATTTGAATTTTTTTTAGTGCTGGTAAATATGTTGTGGTTAGAAGAAAGGAAGGGACCACAAGTTATCTAGAACAAAATAGAAGTTTTATATTATCTTTCCCAGACTTGGGTGCCCAGATAAGGGGGAGTCTCGAACTAGTTCAGGCAGTTCATGGTTTTAAACTATCTACACCAGAGGTGGTATTCAGCCAGATCTGACAGGTTCTAGAGAACTGGTAGTAGAAATTTTGGATAGTTCGGAGAACCGGCAAATTGGCTGGCCCCACCACTGTTGCCTCCTTGCCGATCTTCTTTGTTGCCCTGAACAGGAGAACGGAGTTGGAAAGCAGGTTAGTGGGGTGGGGAGGGAATGAGAATTATGCAGTAACCTTCCCCCAGGAGTGGGGAAGGAATGGGGATTTTGCAGTATTCTTCCCCTGTCATGTCCTCAAAGCCATATCCACAAAGCCACACTATGCCCACAAAGCCACGCCCACAGAACTGGTAGTAAAAACGTTTGAATTCCATCACTGATCTCCACATAGCAGTAGCAATAGCATTTAGACTTATATATACAGTCTATATATATAGTCTTTACAGACCTCTTTAAGCAGTTTACAGAGTCAGCCTATTGCCCTCAACAATTTGGGTCCTCATTTTACCCACCTCAGAAGGATGGAAATCTGAGTCAACCTTGAGCTTGGTTAGATTTGAACTGCCAAATTGCAGACAGCCAGCAGTCAGCAGAAGTAGTCTGCAGTACTGCATTTTAACCACTGTGCCACATATTAGAACCTCAGATGTGTCCTGCTTGTGCATGGATCAAACCAACTTGTCCAAGCAGGGGGGAGGGGGACCTAAAATGTGTCTGACAGGAATTATGCTTTGTACACACTAGTAGGACTGTACTCTGGGCTCTCTAGAGAGCTATTTAGTTCAGGCAAAGGGGAAATGACTGAAGCTTCTACTATGGTTTAATTGTGTGCAAGCACATCTTGTTGGCACATCTTGTGAAGTGCAAATCTAGCTGGTGAGTGGTAGATTGAATGATGCTAGCTTATGGAATGTGCTGGAGAGATAGGTTGTAGTCTCTAGTATTTATCAAGCAAGAAAGGAAAGAGAAGAATCTATGGAAATCTACCTGAATTCTCGGTCTCCTGCGACCTCTGACCAAATTAGCAGCTGTAAATCTTTGAAGGGATTCTTTCAGTGACATTGGAAACAGCCTCACTTGCTCAAGGTGGAATTGCCTTATTCTAAATCCAGCTTGTCTTCTTTTTGGTTTTTGTTCAAAGAAATGAAACATAGTTTCATAAATATCTATAAGAGGCGTAAATTAAACACTTTCCTCTTGTGCTGTAAAGCCCTGTGCTATTACCATCTCCTAGTTAAACTCTGCTGGGTCAACCATTAATTATGATTGCGAGACTCGAAAGAAAGAGGTATTTAATAATTGAATGCAGAATTTAGAGGAATTGGAATCCTTCCCAGATGTCCATAAAGGAATGAAGAATCTTTCCTCACTTATGGGTAAACGGGAGTCTCCCTTGGTGGAATGGACACGTCATTAATGGAGTAGATAGCTAAGGCATTGATTTCTAAATCCTTTACAAAATAGTTAATCAAACTATTCAAATATTATGCTTTTCAGGAACAACGCAACTTTTCTAAAAATAAAGGATCTTGTCTTTTATAGTACAGCAAATTCCCTATACCACCACGCTTGTAATTCTGGGCTTGGACAATCTGGAACTGCGGCTTTTGTGTACTAAGCATAGTACACAAAATTGTCTGCTACAACGTCCTACCTGTCAATGACTATGTCAGCTTCAACCACAATAATACACAGGCAAACAATTGATACAAACTCAAGGTGAACCGCTTCAAATTCAATTGCAGAAAATACGACTTCAGCAACAGAGTGGTCAACACCTGGAATGTTCTACCTGACTCCATTATTTTAAGTAACTTAAAATTACTAAAATAATCTCAAAAGGTATTTTACTATTTTCCCATATCCTCCCATTAATTGGGAGTCCACTTTCATAAACCCAGAGCAGGAAAAAAATAAATTAAATTAAATTGTGATGGGATATAGGGAGAAGAAAAAAGTGTGGTGTGGGGAAATTCAAATGAACATTCTGTTCCATATCTTCTCAATGTCCTTAAATAGCCTCGGATAATTAGTGGTAGATCAAAATTATATTATCAGTAACACATTATTATAATATTGGGTTATTTTCTTTCATTTTCAAACCATGGAGATCCATAAAATTCCACATCTATGGATCCCAGTGTCTGCTGGGATGTGTGTGTGTGTGTGTGTGTGTGTGTTGTATTTGTACTGGTTTTCTGCCTGCATGGTCTTCTGTGATGAGCTGAGGGACAGAAAGAGGGAGTAGTGACCTTCCTCCCATATTTAGGCATACCAGGGGTTGTAACACAAATACATACCTATTTCCCTGGCTCAACTGATAAGGAGGAGAGCCTGTGGCTTAGTGGCTAAGACTCCTGCCTAATATATAATACAGCCCAGGTTCAAATCCCAGTAAGGGTATGGCTAGCTGATGAGAGCTAATTAGCTCAAAATAGATCTATACTAGTCTCCCTTTATTTATTTATCAGTACAAATACAACACAAATATAAAAAGGCAACATTAAAAATAAAAATATGGTTTTCTGCCTGCATGGCCTTCTGTGATGAGCCGAAGGACAGAAAGAGGGAGTAGTGACCTTCCTCCCATATTTAGGCATACCAGGGGTTGTAACACAAATACATACCTATTTCCCTGGCTCAACTGATAAGGAGGAGAGCCTGTGGCTTAGTGGCTAAGACTCCTGCCTAATATATAATACAGCCCAGGTTCAAATCCCAGTAAGGGTATGGCTAGCTGATGAGAGCTAATTAGCTCGAAATAGATCTATACTAGTCTCCCTTTATTTATTTATCAGTACAAATACAACACTAATATAAAAAGGCAACATTAAAAATAAAAAAAATATGGTTTTCTGCCTGCATGGCCTTCTGTGATAAGCCGAAGGACAGAAAGAGGGAGTAGTGACCTTCCTCCCATATTTAGGCATACCAGGGGTTGTAACACAAATATATATATAAAAACAATGTTTCTTTGACAGTCTGTGCTAGTGCAGAGGAATAGCACTAGTAAAAGTTCTAACTCTACCCAAGTGAGTGGTAAACTACTACAGATATTTCTCCCACCAGTGATAGTAAAAAAAACAACAACCCACAAAATAGCTTGGTCTAACAGCTCACTAGAAGTAGAGAAGAATCGTTTGGGAATTATTGGGAATACCCATTTTATTTTCTTAAAATAAAACAGTACTAATTCTACTAGCTCAAGGACTGCCAAAAACATAGCCTAATGTGCAATCTAGGAAAAATATTTCTTATGTGGCTTTTATTGCTAATAGTGCCATAATTCTTACAACTGTCTGATAATGTCTAGTGTAATTTATTACACTTTAATTCAGCTGTTTCTGTATCTGCTGAGATACTGCTCTCGTTGTCCATGAATAAAAATTCTGAAAGGTCTGTTATAACTAGCACAAATCTACACTAATCATCATTGTCACTTTATCAGAATAGCTATTAATATTAAAAAGAATGGCTGGATTTTTTAAAGCTTTTTTTAATAGTACCTGGCTTTCCTTGTGTCATAGAATCATAAATGAGTTTGCAAGACTTCAGTAGAATGCTGATTTTCTTTTCTGGAGAATAAGCCTTGGTCATGGTTGTGAATTTATGGAGTATTCTTTCTAGCAGAGCAGATTCAGGCACACTAGTGGTGACTCCCAATTCAGTTGTAGTTGTATTTTGTATGACTTGCTGGTTTTCCTTTAGGAGTTTGAAAGATCCATCTTTGTTATGGATTTCCCGTAGATAAGTATCAATGGGCATTTTTAAAGGCTTCAAGACACATTTGTGCAAAGCTGATTCTATTATCACTTCTGAAAAGGGGGAAAATAAAACATGTCAAAGGAATATATGAGAAAGCAGCAACATAATAAGACTGGCATATTCAGACTTTGGAACCCGTAGAGATTTACATCAACACAGGTAATAATGACTCTGTTGTTTTATCTGCCTTGATCCTGACCTCAATTAACTTTCACAGTAAGATGTAATTTTTGGTTCTCTGCCATCATTCTGGGCACCTGTGCTTATTTATACAAATTCCATTAGCCAGTTTATAATCAGATTTGAGGGACTAGGCTTTGGTGAAGTAAGAGATAGGTCTTCTCTGACAAAAGACTATTTGTAAATAAAATAAACACCACATTTCATCAGCACTTTAGCTAAGACAGAGCTTTTGTCAAGCACCATGGAAATCAGGACATCCAGGCGGTTCAAATAGGTAGAAAGATTTATTACACCCTCTCTATAAAAATCTGAACTACTAACGGTTAAAGCAATTTGACTGTGAATAAGAAATTCACAGTGAGTTGAACTTAGATTTCTTATGGGTGCGAAGGAACTCATGGCTGATGACGCATTTGACCCCTCCCTTGGGCTCAGCCTGGTCATCTCCCACAGCTTTAGTGAACAGATGCAACATATCTTTGTGTGTGTGTGTGTGTGTGTGTGTGTGTGTGTGTGTGTGTGTGTATGTTTCCTCATTTAAGAAAAATGTTTTTCTGCTGGGAATACTGAAATTCTGGACTTGATTAGTACAAGTCTCAAAATACTTTAAAATCCTGTTGCTTAGATTATATTAAATTAAAAAATTAGGCTAGGTTTAACATGTAACAAATGCATAAAGAATCAGTCTTGCCTGCAAGTTTACACATACTTTTAAATTCTTACCAGGGCCTTTTTACAGAGATGGGGAAAAGGAAAGAATTTCCTCAAACCATTCTCCAGGAAGGGGCTCTAAACAAAGCGTTCAATGTTTGAGATAACCAGATAGATAATTCACTTAAGGAAGTATAGATAATCAATTAAAATAGAACATCAAAGAAGTTGCTTTAAAAAAAATATTTTTAGTTTTTCCACATGCGCCTGGTTTCTGAGAATTGAATGAAGTAGTCAAAACATAGTGAAGAAAACATAACATGGACATTTAAGGCACTGAGTATAGAGTAGACACAAAGAAAATTAAATTCACTTGTCTATGGGCTATGGGCTAGAAGATTTCTGTCATTTGCCAAAAGAACTTAGCATTCTTTAAGAGATGAAAAGGTATATTTGGAAAACTTTAAGTGAGATTTAGTCTAGATGTAATAAGGGAAGTAATCTCAGGGATAGCCTCAGCATTTTTTCCAAGCAGTTCCAAGTAATTTCCCAGGGAGTGGCATATTGTGAAGAATTGGAAGCTTTCTATAAAAAAATATGGGGCTCAGTTCCTGATCAGAAGGAAATATCAACAGCATGACTGTGTAAATTGATGATTCCTTAGGAAGTGTATATGTGATGGAGCAATTCTTTAAAAACTTTCGTTTCCTCATCAGACTCAGCGTTGTTTTGATATCTGCAATAGAGGTATTTTGCTCACGGAGTGCAATCCTAATGTTAAATGTCATAATTCATCATTTTATAGCTCTTATTCTACTGAAATTATTGCCTAAGGTTTCCAACAAATGAGCAAAGTCCCAAGTTTATTTTTGCAGAAGTTCAGCAAGTTGCATCACACTGTCTTGTCTCAGCTCTAGTGTGTTAACAGTCCAAATCAGTTCGTGAGATTACAGCCAAAGTACTTGATCTTCTTTGTAGCAACCGGGTAATCAATGACATATACATACAAGATGCATCTTTTTAAAAAGGTACTTTCATACAAATGCAGTGATGGCTTCCAAGACAAACTCCCTCGCTTCTCTCAGAACTAATCAGACCAATCTATAATTTAATTCACAACAGAAACATTTCTGTGATACTAATTTACTAATTTACAAACTAACATTTCAGTAATACTAATTTACATTCAATCATAGCATTTATGGATTCCCAAGATTTAATCAGAGATAATTTCAATGGCTTCAGTAGTGTTAGTACCAAATTAACGGGCATAGCAAAATAGGCATTCCTGATGCTCTCAAAATGCTTTGGAATGCACTCCCACAATCCCTTGCCCCCCCCCCGGGGGGTTGATGGAAATTGAAATCTGTAATATTGTTAATGTAACACGTGCATAAAATTATATCTTTAAGCTAAGTAACTCAATAATTGTAGGCTGTACAATAATAAAGAGTTAGATAGTGAAAGTGGGATACTTAATGACCTTAGAAATTTCAATTTCATAGAACTGACATTTCTACCCATTTTAAAAGCAGTCTGAAATGAGGAAATTAGTAGAATAAGCTTTCTCCATGTATTTATATCAAAAACAGTCTCATAGGTTAGATACCTGGATACCAAAGTGCATGATAATATTATAAAAGAAATGGACAGATTTACTTCCAAATGAGCCACAATCAGCTGATGTTTTGAAACATGTTTTTTTTTTTAATCTGGGGATAATTGTGTGTATGAAATTTACCATTGAATAGGGGGCATTGACCAAACTTAACAAATGGCGCTTTGCATCTTCTTTTCTGTCAGATATTTTTCTGGAAATATCTAGTGGTGGGATTCAAATAATTAACAACTGGTTTTCTGCCCTAATGATTTATTCCAACAACCAGTTCACCAAACTGTTCAGAAAGTTAACAACTGCTTCTCCTGAAGAGGTGCAAATTGGTTGAACCCCACCACTGGAAATAACTACACAAAACTAAGCTGAGGATAAAAAAGTTAAAAGAAATATTCTTCAGAAACCTACTTTCTCCTTACATCCTCTGTGCACCATGCTTGTCCTTGTTTCCATTCATACTGTTAATTTACAACATGTACCCTGGTTTATCCCCATGTGAAATAAAAATAATAAAAAGGACTATGGGAAAAAGTGCAGTCGGAAAAAGGAATCAACTTTGATCGATACCTGTCTCTACATTATCTCCATGTTCATCCTGTTAAGTTGATGATTATTTTTGTTGAGTGCATACAATTGAAAGTGCTTTAAAATTAAGGATAACTATCAGCTGTAGCTGTATGCTGAGATGCAGGGAATGGGGTTCAGAAATAAAAACATATTCTTTAATTCAGGGCAAGTGACACTTTTTTTCTCCATCCAATTTTCTAAAATACCATTCCAAAAAGGGAAGGAACAACAGAAGCATATTCTTAATGCTCTTTTGGGAAGAGCATCACAGGCTGGGTTGGATCTGGAGAACCACTAGATGATAATGACTATACTACCTATTAGCCTAGCCATATGCAATGAAACTGCATGCCATTCTTGCTTATTGATCAAAACACTCACCTAGCTTCTCATCTGTGTGAACAGTTGGGTCCATTAAAGATTTCAGCTCGGTACTTTGAATTAAGTAACTTTTCAATTGTGTCATCATTAAGCGAATCTCTTGTAGCATTTCTGTGCTGGAGATCTGCTTTGCCATCATCTCCAGACTGTAGACTTTATAGTCCTGTACCAAGTTGCCAAAGTAAGAGTCGTTATCCTGGGCCAGTTCCACAATCTTCTTCTGGAGTTTTCGGTCAGAAGAGAGAAATGCTGTGAAGACATTGCTTAGGCTGACCATGGACAGGCGACGCTTGGCCCTGCCTAAAATCATAGAATGGGTCTTCTTCACTGTAGGCAATTGACCGGTCCCCAATTCGAACTCATCTTCAGTGCTACTTGTAGAATAAGAATCTGGCTCAGAGGCAGACATTTGAGCCCCTGCATTGCCTACAGGAGAATGCAATGAATCACTTGAACGTTCACAATCTGATATGCTGACTAGCTTAAGATGAGATTTTGATTCCTTTTTGGAAATGGAGCGAGTTTTTTCTACAGTTTGTTTATTTTCTTCTTGAACTTCTGACTCTTCAATGTTTTCGTGCTCCAAAGAAAAAGTGCTGGTAGATGATGACTGTTTAAAGAACCTCTTCTTTCTTGGTGGTGGGATGGGAGGCTGCAAGGGTTTTCCTGATGATATGTTCTGCTGCTGTTCCGTAAGTGCCTTCTTGTCCTCTCCATCAGGTTTCATGTTTTGAGCATTTGAGGCAGATTTCTCTGTCACTTCCACCAATATATCTGGAGTTTTATCACTCTGGTGATCGTTAGTTAAAGTTTCGTTCTTCCTGTTCTGTTCTTCCACTTGTTTTTCTTCTGGCAGTTTCTGACTTTTATCAAAGGAAGAGTTTCCTGAAGTTCTCTCAGAGGAACATCGTCTTGGTGGAATGAATGGAGGAATCTTCTTTGAATTTGTAGATGGAAGGCTGTGAGGAAAAAGGAGCTCTTGTCCGCTATCTTCCTTGTCTTTGCTAATTTCAGTTTTCATCTCCTTTTTGGTTTTCTCCAAATTATGGAATTGATCCTCTTTGGAAGGGGTCATAGAAGATGTTTTGGCTTGTTTCACAGCATGAAAGGACAATAGAGGTGGTGGTGGTGGTGGTGGAGGAGGAGGAGGAGGAGGAAGAGGAGGAGGAGAAAGAGAAGGAGGATGAAGAGAAGGAGGAGGAGGAGGAGGTGGAGGACGTCGAGTAGGAGAGCTCTTTGGAGGTTTTGTCACAAAGTTTCTACCACCAGAAGGACTCTCCCTGACGATCTCTGAAGGAGAAACATGTGGGGGAAATTGATAGCTGCTCTCCTCTATAAAAATAGGATTTACAAACCACAGCTTGTCACTTCCTATTGACAGCTCAGTTTCACATGAACAATTGTTCGTGCCGCTTGCAAAAGGCTGGCTTGGATTCTTTCCTTTTTTGGCTTGAGCTGTGATGTAAGCAGGATCTTTCACAGAATGGAGAAGGCTTTTTCCTTGTCTTTGATGTAAAGAGGAGTTCCAGAAACCTGTGAATAAAGAAGCATAACCACAATAATAGTCAACCAAAAGCAATAATGTTTTAATGCTACTTGCGCTTTTTAATATTCCTTAAAAAGTAGAATTATTCTGCTCCAACTGTACATGAATATATCACAGTGTTTCAAAATGATCCAATTAATGTAAATTAAGATAAATAGTGTATTGATATTATAGGAGGAAAGGAAGCTTTCGTGAATATATAAGGATAGAGAACATTTTTCTCAATGCAAATTTCCTGGATAGGATGAGACCCATTACTTCCAAAGCCATTTGTCACCTTAATTTTAGTGGGCATGTTGGTAGCTGTGCTTTCAAAGCCATTTGGAACATTATTACTCAATTCTATTTCAAACGGTGCCACTGGGCCAACTCATAGCACAAATTGCTTCCATTTTAATGATAGAATGTTAATCTGCAAATGAATATGGAAATATAATGCAAAAAATATTATTTGAACGTTTATGAGATAGGTCAAACATAGATTCACTTCTACCTGGAAGATTGTGTTTTATAAATGATTAATAAGTTGTTGGGTGTCCATTTATCAGGAAAGGTTTAAGAGACTTTTCCTTTCAACAACAAAGACCAGATTATTTGAATTCCCTTTCAAATATATGATTGTAAAACAAATTCCTTGGACCCCAGGAAATACACTTCAGGCTACTTTTGGAATGCTTTCACCAGTGGTGGGTTGCTGCAGGATCGGCCAAAACAGTAGTAGCGGTGTTGGGAGGCTCCGTCCACCCGCCCGGACGCTTCTGCATACGAGCGCATGTGCGAGTGCACTCAAATTGGTAGTAAAAAGATTAGCAACCCACCTCTGGCTTTTACCTACGTGTTTGAGAATATCATTAAGGAAATGCAACGCCCAAAGCATATTTGACACAGAATATACTTCTAGCAACTTTTTATTCATTGGATACACAAATGGAATACAAATATGAAATTATTTCTCTTTCAACAATTTGTATATGGCAAAATCTGATGATGGCATTACAAAGGTGTATATCCAAGGGTGGGCTGCTATGGGTTCGCCCAAGTTTGGGAGAATCCATAGCTAACATTATGTCCAGTTCAGAGAACCTCCAAATCCCACCCCTGGCTGGCCCTGAGCATCCCACCCCACCCCACCCCTCCCCGGAGTCTCCACATGGCCCGTTTTGGATGTGAGGTAATTTCAAGGTCCATGTGGAGGCTCAGGGAGGGGGAAAAATAGGCCTCCTGGAAGTTCCGGAAGGCCAGAAATGGGTCTCTTTCCAGCCTCCAGAGGGCCTCTGGAGCCTGGGGGGAGGCAGTTTCACTGTCCCAGCAGCTCAAAGAAAGCCTCCGGAGCCTGGGGAAGACAAAAACAGCCCCCCTGCCATGCTGCAGGAGGCCTAGATCACACCCACTGTGGCCACACCCACTCAGCACCTGGGCAGAGAACCCGTTGTTGAAATTTTTGAAGCCCACCCCGTGTATATCCTTGGGCTCTTGAAGCCATCTCTGCTTGGATTTAGATGATTATACTTCCCTTTTAGCAATAGTTTAGCTGATTCTGGAGTAGAGGGTTTATTAACAGTTTAATAAATGTACACACAACTGGTTGTAAATTCATCATCTGAAAGGAGGATGGTCTATAAGAAGAGGCAAAGAAGATGAGTTAATGGGGCTAAGAATAGCCATTACCACTGTATGAAACTACGAAAGCTTAGTTGCATGGAGTCTGAGGTTTCCAAAATGTTTGCATGACTTTGCACTTGGAAGGGTTCTATGCTCTCTCAAACAACATGCAACAAGCACAAGAAATAACAAGTGTAAAGATTTCTGCATGAAGAACTCATGGAAACAAGATTCAAGAATCTCCTGCATAGTAGTTTATTGTAATGGTAGAACTATGATTCTATTGGAATATTTGCAGGGATTACCTAATTGATGCAGGGAGAGGTTTCCTGAGTGACCAGCTATATCAGCCTCTTCCGCCTTGTCAGTAATCAGTAAGTTTTACAAGGATGCCCTAAAATGACGTGTAAAAAAGGAAAAGGAAAGCCATTCCACCCCCTGCTAAAAACCAAATCACTCTATTGTGGTGGGCAAAATGAATAGTTAATAAACTATGTCAAGGCCAAATTATGAAGAAAAACCACACCAGAGACAACTCTGCCCATGTCTGCTTCTCAATACATACAATACAATACATGGAGTGTCCTTCATGTTTACAATAAGCAAGCCTACACAATGCATAGAGTGAAAAGGCTGAAAATAATTTTAAGTCACAATGGATTAGCTGTGCAATGGTTAGCTATGTGGCAGCAGCATTGGAGCTAGTGGTGTCAGGAGGCCTGAAGGCACTTGCCAGCATGTCTTTTGGGACAGTACTGGCAGATTCTCATTGGTGGTGACACCATTTGATTTACCAATGATGGATTTACTGCTTCAAAAAATGCCAGTGAGCCATATGTTGTGCAAGCTTGCTTTAAGTATGCCAATGCTACCACCCTAATCCTAACCTTTGAATATGAGTTTGGGATGAGGAGAGATTGTCGTTTGCTATAACGGCTTGGTTTGGTCTGAAAAGCTATATTACCATCTCTTTAGAAATCAAAAGTTGCTCCTAACAGAGAGCACCTTGTATAAATTACATGTACTAACATGTTTTACATGTATGGACAATTGTATAGAATTGTGTTACATGTACAGAATAGCCTATTTCAATCTGCAAGAGTTTTACGATGTCTATGAAGCAAACTGGTGACGTACTCAAAGAAGTTGCCCGAGCTTTCTAACTGAATACGGCAAAACAGAATTCCCTGTATCCAAAATGCTTTCTGCATTAGAATGGTTTTTGTAATACTACCCATGATAGATTTCATGCCTCAGTGTCTGTTTTATTTTATACCAGAATCTGAAAATCCTCTAATACAATTTTACCACCAAATAGAGGTATAGAACAACCTACGCACAATGCAGAGGGTTGTTTAGAGAACTGAAAGTGAGATTACAATTCTTTAATGGAAAAATTCACTCCCCTAGTTTTCCTGGGTACCTTCATTTAGAAAAAATACTAAAATAATAGTAATAAGTCACTTCACTAAACAACTGGGAGTTAGAAAAAAATATCATGCAGACAGCTGCTAAGATTCTGACCTAGATTGTAGTCTTCTCTGTCTTAGATGAGAGATCACACTCACAGATACACAGGCAATACTGAACATTTTCAGACGGTAAAGCCAGCACATCTGATGTTGTTTCAATTTTGACATTATAATCCAACATTACATCTATCTGTTAACTGGTATAATATCTGCCAATCTGAACTTGGACAGGAAATGGGTGGCAATATTTTGCAGTAGATACAGTTCAGAACATTGTGTACAGTTGCAGCCATAACTTATATAAAACTATGGGCCTAGGTATCACATATAGGCCATGTGGGTTTCTGTTCCTAAATGAAACAGAGATTACTTACTTTTACTTTGTAGAGGGAGCATTATTTTTGAGAATATAACTGTCTTACCTTTACAGTCATCAGAAACAAATAAATGTCCCCAAAATAGAAAGAACAGACCTGCTTGAGGAAAATTGCCTACTACCTGCATACATGACAATGAATCTTGCAAAGGAGAAGAATTCCTAACTGAATAAGGCTCACTTCAGATCTTTTGCTCTGAATAAAAGTGGTGAGAGTACAGTAATTTTTAAGTTCGTTTCCTAAGTTTAGTTAGAGTATTCAACAGAATCTAAATTGAATGAGAATAATTGCACCGCGTCCTGTTGATAGCTTATCCTCAACCACTTCATACTATTCAGCAGGAACTAAACAAATTAGAGTTTTAGATGACGTCTTTGTGGTGAAATTCAGAAATGTTTGCTGCATGTAAGGTTGACTTACTAGGGTTCAAGAGCCAACACGCCTAGAGTTAAGAAATTGGACTATCACTGGGGAGACCTATGTTCAAATCCATTAAAAACATGGTGTCATATAGACCAATTTTAACCTAATCACTGTTGCATAGACAAAACTACTTTTTGTAGGGGAAAAAATGGGGGATGGAATTCTAATTCCACCTTGATCTGAGGAAAAGTGGAAAATAACTCTAAAATCTAAAAATCTAGTATTTGATGCTGTGAATGTTCTATCAGTCCTTTTCAGAAATGTACTAAGCAAAACTTTGTTACATTTCATATTCTTCCAGGGCACATTTTTGAGAATGTATTTATTTATTTTTTGTGTTTGCTAATTTTGTTATATTAAACCAGGTCCTACAATCACAAATTCTGTTAAAATCTAGACCTAAACTGAAAAACCAAAGCACTGTCAGTCTTATCCCAATGAGAGAGATAAAAAAACCCAACAATTTAGCAATGCCATTTTGATAGAAACCACATTCACTACAGAAGGAACTGCTAATGCAAGTTGTCTGTAGGACGATGTATATATCAGTTTGGAAGACCAGTGCAAAATGGGGAATTCCACCTCTTATGATTCCAGAGGAAGTAAGTCAGTGTTTTAGATTATGAAATCTTTCCTTTTTAGGAAAGAAACTATGGCTATACTACCTATTGTTACCTCCTCTTTATGTTGGTTAGCTTTCCTAAAAAATACGATGGACTACAGTCTAGTTATGCCCTTATTTAGTATGACTTTTTAAAAAGGAAGGTTTAGTAAGAATTATAGCTTAATGAGAAAGCACATGCTTTGAAACAGGAAGTTCAAGGTTTAGTCCTGAGTATTTCCAGGTTCCTTCCTAAAATACTAGAAAGCAACTGCTGGTCAGTCTAAACAATATTAAGCTTACCTGGCTAATATATTTGGTACAAGGCAAATTTACTCTGTAATTGAAAAAGTATTTACAAGGGCTCATAGACTACTGTGCAAATTATTTTAATAATCTAAACAAGTGGCCCCCAACCTTTTGAGCGTCAGGGACAAGTTCCATGGAGGGCGTTTTTTCCATGGCTTGGGGGTGGGGGGGGAATGGGTTTTGTGCATTGCCTGGATCCCATGCTTATGCAGACAGGGCTTTGCTTGCTTGCACAGTCTAGTACCTGGCAGGCCATGAACCAATGATGGTCTGTGGCCCAGGGATTCAGGGGGCCTGATCTAAAACACTTTGGCATATTCTTTACTGTGAGAAAAATGATATGTGGCAGAACATATTAATCTCATATTATAGATGAGTTGATGAATCCCAGGGAATCAGACCCTTGCAATTCCAGTGAAATTGCAGTTTAGGTGAAATCTGAACCCATTTATTCATACCTTTTTCTCAAATACACTGCACTTATTTTATTTAAAGTAAATAAGAATAGACTTACAAACACAAAGATAAGTATATATACTCAGAAATGAATATAGCTTCCATATGAAAGCAATATTAAAACAGTGGGATTGAGCTGGGCGTACTGAATTCCTTCTAGAATTCCTTCTGGTCCTATCTTTGGAATTTTTGATAGAGATTTGCATGGTTTTTACCATTGTCCCTGCCCCCCTTAGGTAGGTGATGATGTGATTGAGTTCTGTATATAACTTTGTGAAGAGAAGCAAATTGTCTGTACTCAGAGCTGAGTTGACCCTGGGACAATCTTAAAGTGTTGGGTGCTCCTCTATTTCAAAGGTAAGGAATGTGAGGCCATCCAGATGTATGTTAAACTACTATTCTCAGCATCTTTCACCAAACGTCATGCTTGTTAGTGTTAACAGAAATTGTAGAATAGCAACAGCTGGAAAACCACATGTTTCTCCATCCCTTAGGTAGAATTCTAATGTGGATGTAGTCAAGTCAGACATATTTAAGTTTAATGCTGTAGCTCTTCTTAGGCCCTACAAGTAATATTTATACTCCTTTTTTTAAAAAAAAAATCCTTCCTACCCATTTCTTCCCTTCAATTACACAAGTTTAAATCTGTCAAAATGTAATTAGCCAATTGACATATCCTCTGTGTGAAGCTGTGTTTGAAGACAACTTGGTAAATGTCCCCAATTAGTGACAGGGAAAAGTCAGCCTAGTCATATTATTTCCATGCTGGAGGCAATTGTCATTGGTTGCCTTATGTCTCTGAGACCAATTCAATATATGAAAACACCAAATTAGACTTTCCTATCCATAATTTTGGGACAACAGCTTCTAGTACTTCTAGACAGCATGGCACGAGAACATTACAAGCCCATCAAAGTGTGGATCAGTATAATTCCAATTTATGCTATTCTTCCTGTACAAAAAGTATTCTGCTTCATCTCTTTTAATGATTTAAAAAACAGAAATGTCTAAAATTAGTTTTGTTCCTTCACATAAGGAGCATTTAAATCCAGCTTCTCCTAATGTACAGTATATAATTGTAAAAAGAAACCTATTGTTTCTCTCTTTTTACGTAACTAGCAATGTTGTAAGCATCAACCAGAAAGATCTTTTTTTCCCCCCGATTTATGTCTTCCCATAAATGTGTGGGGGAAGTTGGTACAGATTTCTGATTACATAAAGATGAGTCCAATGCCTTTCGATTCTGCCATTTATCCACCAATAAACAATGAACAAAGTGAAGCAACAAAAATGACTAATGCCTACAACTCAGAATTTCTTTACATGAGCCATAAGCAAAGACACAAGCAGAATGTCATGCTGATGCAGTGTTTCTCAGCTTTGGCTCTTTTAAAATGTGTGGACTTCAACTTCCATAATTCCTTAATTGCACCTAAAGAATTCTGGGAGTTGAATCCAGCCATTTTAAAGTCACCAAAAAGTTGCCAAGTTGAGAAACATCATGCTAAAAACTAAACCAACCCACAAGCTCAGAAAACAACACACCTTCACTAGAGGTGGGTTGCTCCTGGTTCGGCCTGGATCAGGTGAACTGATAGTAGCGGCGGCAGGAGGCTACGCCCACCTGCCTAGACACTTCTGCGCATGTGCAGAAGCATCGCGAGTGTGTATGGGAGCACACCCAAAACGGTAATAGAAAAATTGGCAACCCACCCTCAACAGTTTAAAATGTTCCTTAACCATTATCAGAAAACAAAAGAAAATAGAACCCAGGTTTGCAATCAAGTATACTAATGCCCCTGAGAATAATAGCAGAAATAAATGATTCTCACCCCACCCCCCATCTCCTGTCCAATTACTGACAGTTGATTAAACATTCAAGGCTCCTGTTATCCCCTTTAATGGTTCTTTAAATCAGAGCTGAATTAGACAATGTGTCAAAGAACAGGATCCCTTCAATAGCAATAGAATTGCATAGCACTAGCACTTAGGCATCCACTTAGGATGGAAGGCTGAGTCAACCTTGAGCCGGTCGGGGTTGAACTGTCCAACTGCTGGCAGCTGGCAGTCAGCAGAAGTAGCCTGCAGTACTGCACGCTAACCACTGTGCCACCAAGGCTCTTCAAATGGAAGATAATCCTTAACAGCCTTTCACACATTTCTATAAAGCATTTTCACAATGGGGAGAAGGAACAGGTCACAGCAATCTGGAATGTATTTTTCTTGGAGAAATCTATAGCATCATATAACAAAATCCAACCAAAATCAAAAATAAGAGGTGTGTATTTGTAGGTATATTGTATCAGTTTTCAACACAACTTACCTGTCCCCAAATCAGAGATGGTTTCTAATTCCGTGGCACTATTGGCTTCCAATATTGCTTGTGGCAATCTTAGTGTGTAGGGAAGCAGATCTCTAGAGAATAAAAAAAGGAGAGAGAGAGAGAGAGAGAGAGAGAGAGAGAGAGAGAGAGAGAGAGAGAGAGAGAATGAGAATGCAATACAATGTTTGCTCTGTGTGTGTCAGTATATTTCCTGTATCTCTGAGTTATTGTTTTTTTGTTTATTCAGTTTGATGCTGCCTGATTCCAAACATTTCTGGGTTATTGAGTTGTGAGCAATAAAGCATTACTGTAATTTGCAAGGTTGTCTCTTGATATGATCCTTGACATAAAACCAGGCTTTAATTTGCTTGTGGTTCTTTTTAGAGATTTCTATGAATTACAACAATATATTATCAGCACTGATGATGTTACCTAGTTTGGGTAATGAAACATCTGCAAGACAACAAGCAAGTTCAGAGAGCACCAAAGCCTCCCTCATTTCAACCCTGAGCTACAAATATTCTCTGTTAGCTAACATATGATCATTTGGGCAGAATTGAGACAAATGCTATTAGTGTTAGTAAGGAAATGATGAAAAGAAGGTTGAAGCATTGAAGAAGAATAAGCTTCAGATATAGAAAATGTACCAAGAGAAATGTGAAAACATGAGAGTCCTTTGCTGATGCAGTGGCTGTCTGACCTGTTTAACATGCACCAAGTTTGCATCAGAATGTAATGATTGGAAGAAAGCTCTTTTTCAAAGGGAAAGGTGACAAAATTGAATGGAAGAACTACATGGGGATTAGTTTCTTAAATGTGTTTATCAAGGCATTTTGCAGGTTTCTGAGTGAAAGGGTATAAAAGGCAGACGAGGAGACAATTGCCAAATTTTGGAAGTATATTGCAATTTTAATGGATATGCAGACCAGATTTTGGCACTTTAGCAGTCATTTAGAAATGAATTTGGGAAAGAAAATGTGCTGTATTTCTGTTCATTTAGAGGATGCATATGATGCAGTGAACAGACTTGAATTTTGGGGTAAATGTTTTGCATTACTATTGGTTGGTTGTTGAATTTGATAATGTCATGATGGAAATAAAACCTGCATGAAAATCATTGGAATGCTTAGGGAATTGTTTCTGCAAGTAACATTTAGGAGGGAGTCAAAAAAGAATGTGTTAAGTCGGCTTCAATGTTCAATGTATTTGTGGATAAATGTGCAAGAGGTGCTTACACATGATGATTTAAGAAGATGAGGGTGTTATATTCAGAAGTTGCCTTTTATAATAACTTTTGTCAAAAGAAGTGAAAAAAGATGTAATGGGTATGTTTCTGCTCATTTCCTTTTCTTATAAGGAAGTGAGAATTCAATGTGTTGGGGGAAATATAAAAATTAGCTGAGTGCAATAGGAATAGTGAAGAGTAGGTGGCTATAGGGATTGGATCACAAATGACTGAGCATTAAATCAAAGTGGGTGGAAAACAAAACTGAGAGACAAAAAAAAAGGCACAGTGATTTGTATAACAGAATAACAGAGTTGAAAGGGTCCTTAGAGATCTTCTAGTCCAATCAAACAAATGGTTGTCCAATATCTTCCTAAAACTTTCCAGTGATGCAGCATCCACAGCTTCTGGAGGCAAGTCCTTCCATTGATTAATTGTTCTAACAGTCATACCGTTATTTGGTTACACAGAGACAATACACGAGGGACAAATTATAACCTGCATAAATGAAGGAAGTGTAAAAGGGTCAATAGGAAGGGCATATATGGTAAAAAACCATGATAAAATGGGAAAGAAGAAAGAAAAAGAGGAAAAAAAGAGGAAAAGAGAGCAAATCAATTTGTAGGCAAATTTTTTCAGGACAAGAAGAATGTGAAGTAGATACTCTTGGGATAAAGGAATTTTACCTCTTTCCTTACTTTTGTCCTTCCTACTGCCCTTAACTTCTCTCTGCATTACTATTTCTTATTTCTTTTCTATGCACCACATGGTATTGTTTATACCCCAAAAGGAACAGTGTGGCAGCTGTGTGTGTATGAACATAGAAATAAGACCATGGGTGGTCCCGTAAAAAACTTTTTTTATTAATTACTTTTTTTGTCATAAACATAGCACTAAGAGGTGGCCAACTATGGCATCTTTACAATCTGCAGACTTCAATTCCCAGAATTCCTGAGTTAAAATGGCTGGCTCAGGAATTCAGGGAGTTGAAATCGTCAGGATGCCATAATTGTTCGCCCCTGTCTCAGAGTCTTTCTATACTGCTCTGCTGCAGCCCCGAGATGGCATAAAATTTCCAATCCCATTGCTGTCGTTATCACCCCTCTTCTCAGTCACTACCAGTCTTTGATTCACTTTAAGGCAGGGGTGTCCAAACTTGGGAACTTTAAGACTTGTGGACTTCAACTTCCAGAATTCCCCAGCCAGCCATGCTGGCTGGGGAATTCTGGGAGTTGAAGTCCACAAGTCTTAAAGTTCCCAAGTTTGGACACCCCTGCTTTAAGGCAATGCATGGCAAAATTTGCACATTTGTATATCCTGAAGCTGTCCTTAGACAGAATCAGAATAGTAGGAAAACAACTTTAATGCAGGCAGAATTAAGAACAACTTAAACCTTTCTCATATCTTTCTTGGGCTGTCAATGAATTGAAGGCAACATAATGGAAACTGAGCAGAAAAACAGATGTTGCCAAGGTATATTCCTGCCATAATTAGTTACCACTTTGGAAGGGTCCTTATTCAAGATCCTCACTTGTTATAATTGCCATTTCCTTATTAGGGATGTATAACAGTATATAGCATCACACTACAACTGCTGGGCCAATCAAGCATGAAGAAGGTGTAATATAAACACAAGAATGGTTGGTGATACCGAAAGAACATAAATCAGGAACGATGAAATAGTCATAATGTCTTCTAGAGTTATCCACCCACTATTATGCTGATATAATAGTAATGAGAACAGGCTCTGGATGGTTGAGGAATACTTTAAAGGCATTAATGGGGAAGACTTCTGAAGTACATGCTCTTCATAAGACGTCATTGACTGTTGTTAATCACCAACCGGTTGCAATCCAGATGTAATAGGGCTGCAACTACCAAAGTTCTCATTAGGTATAGCTAAAGAGTACATATTGACTGATGCTATTTTAAAACAATAAATAAATTGATTAACTGACTGGTGCTATCATTGATCACCAATCTATATCCACAAAGAGGGTGTCCAGCTTATTCGGCAACCTGCTATTCATGCTAGAAAGTGATCTCACTTAAAATGTCACAAGATGCAGCCATAGAGCTCTTAGCCACCAGATGAACAGTAGTACAACATGCACATGTATAATATGCTTCTTGGGACGTATCATATTCCCAAATTGTGTGGAATTCTGGACAGGATCTCTGTGCTCCAACCTATTAGTGACTATATATACATGTCCTTTCAGGAGATTAGGGACACAAGTTAGATTTAGCTATTATAAAGGGCCAGGCAGCAAAATATTCTGAAACCACTGATGAAGACTCTTTGTTCTTATTCCCAGACTGAGGTCATTCTTTAAAAAAAACAGCTTGGAACAGCAAGTTTAATTTAATATATGCTAATAGAGCTTGGCTGAAGCTTCTCTATATTAAAGGAAGTCGTTTTTGTCACACAATTGGACAAGAGTTAAACAAACTGCTTGTCTTGGCAAATCCTAAAAAAGGGTAAGAGATGAACTCACCACTGCCATCCACCCACCCATTCGATTTTGCTGACACTTCTTTTGCATTAGTCCAAATCCTCCACATTAAATTTTATTTAGCAAGTGATCCTATCCAAGGCAATCTCACTTACCACAAACTTTCACAGGAATATTTAGGATAACTGAACTACTTACATCCAGCAGTCACTTAATTATATGCAGCATTTTACTTATTGTTTTAAATATATATATAAAATATTTATAATTTAATTATTATAATTTTATATACCCCTCCTGCTGAGTGGATATATAAAATAAAATTGTTAGGTAGCAACCATTTTGGGGTTCCCAAAATAAAAGAGATTCTTTCTGCTATGCAAAAATGGACAGTTTTTAGAACCAGGGTCAGCGACAGTCATATTCATGTTTAATCATGTTTAATGAAAAAAAGGATTAGGGGTGATATAATGGTAGTGTTCCAATATCTCAGGGGCTGCCACAAAGAAGAGAGAGTCAAGCTATTCTCCAAAGCACCTGAAGGCAGGACAAGAAGCAACCAATCAAGGACAGAACCAACCTACAACTAAGGAGAAATTTCCTGACAGTGAGAACAATTAATCAATGGAATGACTTTCCTCCATAAGTTGTAAGTCCTCCAACACTAGAGGTTTTTAAGAAGAGATTGGACAAACATTTGTTTAAATTGTGTATGGTTTCCTGCTTGAGTAGAGGGTTGGATTAGAAGACTTCCACGGTCCCCTCCAACTCTGTTATTCTGTTATTCGAATATCTCCATGAACAAATCAAACAAGTTCCATCTAAATGACTTATAGTATTATGAGGAACTTGTTCATGCTCCCTCCTATTCAATTTTAAAAAATGAAGTTGATATTCAAATAATTAGTTCTTCAGTAACATGTGAATTTCTAGAAAATCACCAGAACATCTGAAGGAGGCAGCTCTTTTCTCCTATTACTTTAATGCTACCACTCAGTCTTTTGCTGGAGGTGACCATCTTGTCCAGTGGTGGGATTCAAAATTTTTTACTACTGGTTCTGTGGGCATGGCTTTATGGGCGTGGCTTTGGGGCGCGGCAGGGGAAGGTTACTGGAAAATCCCCATTCCTTCCCGATCAGCTGGGACTCGGGAGGCAGAGAATAGATGGGAGAGGGGCCAGTCATAAGTGGTATTTACCAGTTCTCCAAACTAATCAAAAGTTCCGCTACTGGTTCTCCAGAACTGGCCAGAACCCGCTGAACACCACCTCTGATCTTGTCTCTTTTGTTCACACAATAATTGGTTTGGCTTTGGGGCCTCAAAATATCTCTTGCTTATGTTTTCCTAATAATGATGGGTGGGGAAAAAATGAGACATAATAATTTTATAACAAGATTGTCTCAAAGCATAAGGTAACTTTGGATACCGGTAGTGCCAAACTATTTTTCCCCTCTGTTTTTTTTGTAGAATTTCATATATTTAAGATGTATGTAATTATAATGCAAAGCAGGTGATGGGAAGAAACAAAGAAGGTAGAAGGGGACTTTTTACAAAGAAAGATCTGTTCTGCATACAGAATTGCTCTGAGTGGGTGGAATATAATGGGCAGGATTCATATTATTGATTGCAGATAGGGGATGCCCATTATGAATGCTCCTTTAAATAAAATACTTCCTATGAATAGAAAGATATCATCCCAAATTTGTCTGATCTGCTTGGTTAGGCTTTTTAAACATTAAGTTAACCAAGAAAGCATTACTAAATGTAATTTCTATACTGCCCAGTCCATAGCTTGAAATAACATTTTACAAATTGAATTTTCTTATTCTGTTTTCCTGTGCAAATTATGCCAGCTGCAATGTTATAGACTACTCGACAATTCATGTCCCACTGGGTCATCGTTTCAGAGATATTTCCTTATCTAAAGAGAGAAAAAGAATGACCAAAGTTAAAGAAAAAATGTTCTATGTTGGCTCTCTCCTTGATTGGTTTCCATCCATTGTTTCTTGTTCTGCCCCCCCTTTTTTGCAGCAGCCCCTCAAATACTGGGATAAGCAATCGGAGTGTGAGTGAATTCTGACTTTTTGCTTGGCTTCCCAGTTGAGCTTCTTTAAGGGGAGTTTGGCAAGGAACACTGGAAATCCTTCCTTCCTTCTTCCCTCCCTCCCACCCATCCTCCCCTTTCTAGCAGGTAGGTAAGTTGCTCTTGGATGGGGCAGTGAGGGATTGTGAAACTGGCTGGGAAACTGTCATAGAATATTGGAAAGGAAGATCATGTAACCGGACCAGAGCTAGTAGCACAGAAACAATCACAAATTCCCCAAATATCATTCCCTTAGGAGTCACTAGTCCTGCATTTTGGATAAATTCTGTAAGTTAGCCCATTGAAGTATCTTGGTTCAAAAGTGGTTGCCATATAATGGTCTCTTTTACCCAGTTAAAAGTCATAACAACAAGGATTTTAGTAGATAGATGATAGATAGATAGATATTGATAGATGAACAAGGAATTCCATTCAGGTGGATAAAGTAGGTTTTTCCCCATCACACTTCCCTCCTTTGTGGGTTGAGGGAGAGTGCTCTCCATTCCACCTCAACCAGCCTCTTGAAGACTTTTTTTTCTTGCAGGCTAGTCATTTCTACAAGCAGATTTGTAAGGTCACATGGCATCATGACTGGAAAATATCTATCCAACTTACCTACTGACACAGTAGAATGCCACCAGTTTGAAGATGTCTTCAAACACAAGAAGAGATCCTTCCAGGTGCAGTACTGATGAGAAATAAGAAAAATATTCAGGGATTGGTCTCACTGTGGTATATCAGAGAGATTGATGCATGATGGTCTCGTTCTGAAATGGCCACTTCACAGCAGGAGAAATGGCAAAAATTGGTGACGTGTCCCATTTCATTGGTGCTGTTCAAATAATAAAATATACAGTGACAGATAACAATTTGACATTTGCCACAAATAATTTGCTGTGAAGTTGAAATGAAACTTATGAGCCAGAATCAAAATTGCTTACACTGTGCTGTTCCACTTCCTATCAATTTGTTTAAAACCTCCTTCTCAGAGCAAGGATTTTATCCCATTGCTCAAATCTCACTTCACTCAGAGACGGAGCTACAAATCCTGCACACTGATTATGCCTCAGCAACCTCTGATACGATTAAACAGAACAAAGCATTCTGCAATGAAAAGAAACAGAATAGCTTAGCAAAAATAGTCCAGTAATTGGCAGAAAGCACAACATTATTTGGTCTGGAAAACAAGCACTGTGACTTCTCCTATGTCTATTTGAAAAGAACAACTAGGAAGCTCTCTAGAGCGAAGAGATAATGTAGCTATGGAATGACTGGGAATGACAAGTTAAAAATTAGAAGACACCAAAATGGGGAAAATACATAAAGCAAAGTATCCCTTGAATGAAGACTTACTATATATACTTGCTATGCGGACAGTCTCTATTGGGTTTTTTTTGCAACAGTATAGAAATGGTTTGCTGTTACCTATTTTTTTGTTTTTTAATTGCCCAGTCCAGTCTAAACCCTGGAAATTTTGGCAGTTTTGCTGAGCCCAACTGCTGACGTTGTGCAGTGACTCCAATTTAAAGGGAGAAATATGATTCAGGTAGTTGTGAGTATGCATGTAACAATTGTCAGCACCTCCTTAAATTAATCTTCTTCTTGGAATTCTGTACAAGACCAGAAAGGATGTCATTGTTTACGGACTTGCTACAAGGTACTATGGGTATGCCCACACATACTGTAAATTACTTTTTCCTTAGCCATTCCAAAGCGGGTTGGTTCAGCTTTTGGCCAAGTACAGTTATAACAGGAATATTTGGAGGAAAGGAAGGGAAGGGAAGGGAAGGGAAGGAAAGGGAGGAAGGAAGGAAGGAAGGAAGGAAGGAAGGAAGGGAAGGAGGGATTTCCTTGTTAAACTTGATTTAAAACAGGAATATTTGGAGGAAAGGAAGGGAAAGGAAGGAAAGGGAGGAAGGAAGGAAGGAAGGAAGGAAGGAAGGAAGGGAAGGAGGGATTTCCTTGTTAAACTTGATTTAAAATTTTAACTCAGGTGTCTGCAGGAGGGAAGAGGGGCAGGTCAAAAATTCAAGATGGTTCCACAATTATGCAAGTCACAGATCTGCCCTATTTTTTTTTGTATGATATGACAAATCATCTCATCACACTTAACTCACTCGCGCATATTGGTTGGGTTTTGTTTGTGGATGGCCCTTAAATTCCATCCTGAGCACTGGTGGGATTTCTTACCTTCCCTACCGGTTCACAAATGTGAACTTGCACACCGCCTTCTGTGCATGCGCAGAAGGTCAGGCATTATGTCAGGGAGGGTGGGTGGAGTCTCCCGCAGCAGCCGCTACCGGTTCACCCGAACCGGAGAGGACCAGCTGAATACCATCTCTGATCCTGAGTATGTGTTCTTGTAAAATCTATAAGCTTGCTCACTGTTATGTGACAATTAAGACCCAGCTTCACTAAAGCTCCTGCATAACCTTTGTTTCCACAGTTAGTCTGACAAATACGTATTCTAAAACACCCCCACACTCTGGAGACAAGACAAATAAAGTGCCTTATTCCAAAAAAATACAGAAGAGAAAAGAGGAAATGGTGACCCTTTGCTAGAAGCAGGCTTTTCCAAGAAGCTCAGCTGAACAGGAAGAGGATTTAGCTTCATAATGGAATTTTTTTTAATGCATGCTGGCTATCTCTAGCTGTGCCTCAAATAGCCAGGGTGGAGCTAACATCAACTCTATTATACCTTTAATCAGTAACCAACTTTGACCAGGGCGTGGAAATGACCTTGATTCAGGAAGTCCGGTCACCCTGTCAATAGCAAATTAATAGTTGGAGAACCCTGACTCAGGGCTGTTTCCTCCCCTACCCTCCACTCTATGCCATTTTGTGTTTTCCTTTGTATTTTCACTGTCCTTAACAAAGTGAAAAACACAAATAGATTGCAACCCGAATAGTTAAACTCAAGGGTTGATAGTGGCCAGCACCATCTGCTGAAAAGTTTATCCAGTACAGAAGAAAGGCTCTGCCTAATCAGTGCTGGCCAAAAAAACCCTCATTTTCTGACACCAGCTACTCCTAAAAGGCATTCCCCCTACTTCTATGAATTCCAACCCTTTAAAAAAATCTCACTGTACCACTAAGTCATCATCCCTCCCTCTGAAATAACACAATGCATAGTGTTACTAGAGATGTGTCTGCTCACTGGGCTGTTTAGATCTATTCCTACCATATAGAACAAAAATAAGTGGTTAAAACCAAATCACCCAGTGATCTTCATGGTGGAGAAGGGATTTTAAATCCAAAGACTCCAAATCAGTGTTCATTTCCTGAGTAAGAACTTTGGCTCCAACAGCATGAAGTGAGTCCAAATTGTGACAAATATTCACAGGAATGTTTCTCTGGTACTGTGCTTCATTCTTGGTTGCATAATTCTTTAATCTGCTTTTTATATTAGCCTAACTTTAATACTTCTGTTTGTAAAAGTCAAGCAATCTAAACTGAATCACAGTTCATCTCAATAATACCCCTTTGCCTTTCACATTTAATCTACTTATAGTGCTTTCTGAAAACTGCTAAAGCAATAAAACTATTAAAGCCAGGCTAGACTTTCCAAAACTGACTTAAGAAATCTATTAGACTGTCAGACAGGTCTTTGCTTCCCTCAGAACATATAAATAAGATAACATTTATTTTTAATTACTAGAACTCGCTAATAGATGGGCAACTTACCCAAAATATGGAAAGACACCAGAGGCACGACCCTGAGCTTACTCCTCCAATGTGCTGTGGTCACGGTTACTAAATATGGAGAACTGACACAGCTATCTTTGGCACATTGCTGGAGCTAAAAATAAAACCAGTGACCATGATTGGAAAGCAACATCTCCAAGGCTCCACTTTGTTTATCTGTGAGACAACGTCTTGGCACTTTAAAGCAGTGTTTCTCAAACTTGGCGACTTTAAGTCCTGTGGACTTCAACTCCCAGAATTCCCCAGCCAGCTGGCTGGAGGATTCTGGGAGTTGAAGTCCACAGGACTTAAAGTCGCCAAGTTTGAGAAACACTGCTTTAAAGGATCGAATTTGAAAGCCTGCAGTAGTTGTTCTTATGCTACTTCTAGAGCTGTTTGATTCTCTGCTGTTGTTGGGAAAAAACATTCTGCCCTTTGATCATACCAACTTCAGAGGGAGTAGTGATTGAACAACCAGAAGGTAGGTTCCTTTGTCCCCAAGCTGCCGTCCCCTAAAAGGTACCCTGGCACCAGCAGTGGGATTTCCTACCTTCCCTACCAGTTCGCAAATGTGAGTGCATGTGCCATGTCTGTACATGCACACCATCTTCTGCGCATGTGCAGTGATTGCGCATTATGTTGGGGTGGGTGGGCGGAGCCTCCTGCAGCCGCCACTACCAGTTCGCCTGAACCGGAGAGAACTGGCTGAATGCCACCTCTTCCTGGCACTCATTCTGAGAACAGACTAGGAAGAAATCTCATGTCCTCTTGTACTACCCATGTTATAAAAAAGTAAATATAAAAGCAGTATTAACATATTTTTTAAATCAGAAAACAGAATTAAAACATTCTTAGGGAACAGTACAACAGAGCTATAGTAATCGCTAAAAAGTATACAATCATAGTAAAGAATCACGAAAGCAGTTAACTTCTAACACCAAAATTGTTCTGAAAATACCTGAGAAATAAAGACAAAGATTTGATTTGTTGCCCCAAAGTTCATAACTTTAGCATCAAATGAGCTTTTTGGGGGAGGTTGCACTTCCTCAAACAAGGCTCTTTTTCTGACAGACACTAGCATTTCCTCATTATTAAGGGACAGCTGGAGAAGAAGCTCAGATGAAGTTTTTATATACCTAGAAGTTAAATATAGCAGCAGTCATACCAGTTGTGAGACTTTTTAACAGAAAACTTGCAGTAGATCTCATTACTGTGCCAGTCCTTTATGCTATAAATGCTTAAGCATTTTAACACCAATGCCTTAGGAATGAGGTCCAGTGCTGCTTAGGAATTTACGGTTTCCATGTCCCAGATTATGTCAATCCCTAGTCATACATTGGTGATTAGCAGTTTAAATCAGAACAAATGGTGTGTGGATCTGAAAATGGGAGACATTACTGTTAGTTTTGGGCCATGATCAGATTGATTACTTTCTGGTAAAGCTACACATTACTGTTGCCTACAACTGTTGTCCCACCACCGTAGAAGTGGTAAGCGGAAATGTATCTCAATGGCTTCCTGTAAGCACTTGGGAATTTTCCGAAACCTCTGGAAGGCATTGCCACTCTGTACCTAGTTGCCTACTGGAATAAATATGAGATACCAGAGGGTTCAATATCTTCTCATTGCTCTTTAGTGACTACATGAACATCCTGGCAGGGGACATCTATTTTGGTGTGTGTGTGTGTGTTGTGTGAGGAAGGGAGGGAGAGAGGGAGAAGAGAGAGAGAGAGAGAGAGAGAGAGAGAGAGAGAGAGAGAGAGAGAGAGAGAGAGAGAGAGAGAGAGAGAGAGAGAGAGAGAGAGAGAGAGAGAACACATTACTGATATTAAATTGTACATTGCCATCCCAAACCAGAGATGCCTATATAAGTCCTAGTTCTTGAAGCTGTGAGAAACTGCATGAGTAGAAATAACCTAAGCCTCAGTCCTAGCAAGAGGGAGTGATTGTCTTATCTGGAACTATTCTAGTTCCATGACTGTTCCAACATTAGTTCTGGACAGATTTGTTCTCCCCATAAGAAAAATAGATCTTGTGGCCAGGGACTCTTTGCTCAGCTGAGACTGGTGAATCAGTTTTGGACTACTTGGACTAGGACATACTGGCAACTGGGATCCATGACTTTATACTCATCTTTAGCATGTTTTATATGAAGCTGACACAAATTATTCAAAATGGGTAGATTGCAATGAGGCTTGGAAAACTGTTTCCACCAGATTGTGAGCTTCTGTGCTTTTTTCTTGCAAGGATAAGTACAATGGGAGCAGGGTCCAGTTGATGGGCAGTGTCCTTCATATCCTATTGTCACCATTCACATGCTTGAGACTTGTTTTATTTTAGTCAGAGGAAGGAGCAAAAACCAGTGTGTGTGTGTGTGTGTGTGTGTTTTCCAGCATAACTCTGGAATGCCTCGAGCAGTTTCAACCAAACAGACATGATAGCAGTGTTCCAATATTTCCGGGGTTGCCACAAAAAAGAGGGAATCAAACCATTCTCCAAGGCACCTGAGGGTAGAACAAGAAGCAATGGGTGGAAACTAATCAAGGAGAGAAGCAACTTAGAACCGAGGAGAAACTTCCTGACAGTTAGAACAATTAATCAGTGGAACAGCTTGCCTCCAGACGTTGTGAATGCCCCAACACTGAAAGTCTTTAAGAAGAAGTTGGATAGCCATCTGTCTGAAACGGTATAGGGCAGTGATGGCGAACCTATGGCACGCGTGCCACAAGTGGCACGCGGAGCCATTTGTCAGGGCACGCAACGCGCTGCCCTGTCAGCTGGCCAACGCGCATACGCGTGCTGGCCAGCTGAGTTCACCTTTTTAAAAGCTATTTTTCGCCTTCCCCAGGCTCCAGAGGCTTTATAGGAGCCTGGGGAGGGCGAAAAGACCCTCCCCCGCCCCCCCGGAGGCTTCAGGGACCGTCCCTGAAGCCTTCAGAACGCTTAAAACCACCCTCCGAGCAAACTGGAAGTGACTTCCGGGTTGCTCGGAGGGTAGTTTTAAGCATTCCGAATGCTTCAGGGACTGTCCGAGGCTTCCCTCACGCTTTCGGAGCACTTAAAACGACCCTCCCAGCAACCCGGAAATCACTTCCGGTTTGCTCGGAGGGTGGTTTTAAGCGTTCCGAAGGCTTCAGGGACCGTCCGAGGCTTCCCTGATGCCTTCGGAGCGCTTAAAACCACCCTCCGAGCAACCCGGAAGTCACTTCCGGTTTGCTCGGAGGGTGGTTTTAAGCGCTCCGAAGGCGTCAGGGAAGCCTCCGGACGGTCCCTGAAGCCTCCAGAGGCCCTCTGGGGGGTCGGGGGAGGCTCCTTTCGCCCTCCCCAGGCTCCTATAAAGCCCCTGGAGCTACTGGGGAGGACAAAAAAAGCATGTAAAAATGGGGGGGTTGCGCGTTGTGCGCGCATGCGCACTGGGGGGGTCACGCGTTGCATTATGGGTGCGGCACACCCGCACTCGACCCCCCTGCGCTCCTCCCACTTGTGGCACGCGAGCCAAAAAAGGTTCGCCATCACTGGTATAGGGTTTCCTGCCTAGGCAGGGGGTTGGACTAGAAGACCTCCAAGGTCCCTTCCAACTCTAGTATTGTATTGTATTGTATTGTATTGTATTGTATTGTATTGTATTGTATTGTATTGTATTGTATATGACCAAATTAGGTACAAAGATGACTTACTCTCTGGAAAAAATACTGTGGGGATAAGACACCCCTAACACCCCTTGGGGGGGGGTGTTCTGTTGTGACTTAAAATGTCTTCTACTGCTGTAAAATGGCTTCTACTGTACAGTGCAGTGGAGTTGCCATGGTAATGGCTTCACAGTACTCCACAAGGGGGCTCCCTCTGGTAAGGGGGAAAATCCAACATTAGAAATTACGTTTGGTCCGGACATTTCCCCCCTTATAAATAAATACTTGGGCAACATCGGGTTATCAGCTAGTATAAGATATGGCTGAGATATATCACCAGGAAGGTCTTAAGCCATATATTCCAGGCTGTTCTCCAAAAGATTTATCCCTAGCCCTCTCATGGCAGGGGTATCTGCAGTTCAGTCCACAGAGTTACAGGAGGCCCAGATGTAGGAGATTACAAATTTAAACACAGATGAATAAATTTCAAGGATTACTTCTGATACTTGGGCAGGAATGTGCCTTGACTTCAGATATTTTTACCACCTACAACTGTAGATGGCTTGGCTCCACCAGATCAGAATCTTGGGTGTACATGATCTTTATTTATTGTCTGGACCAGCCTTCCAACCATTCCCAGTATCCTGATCCTGCTGGTTCTCCTGCTCCAATCAGTCCTCTTTCTAAGAATCTATCATTCTTTCTAAACTGTGTCTGATGGTTGGTATTCTTTACTTCACTCTCGGGCCTTCAGAGAATGTTCTGAAGTCCATATTGGAAGATAACTGGAATGCTTCCATCAGTCATTACTTCTCCTCCTTATGTAATATGCAAAATTGCAATCGAGAATCTACACTCCAAAAGCGTACAACTTGTAGGAAGAACACTGCAGGAGTAATCAAAGGAAGGACAATAGGATCTGGAACAAACTAGAGAGAACAGATCTCAATAAGTGCCTAGGATCTGTTAAAGTGATGGACACTCTCATTAGATAAAATTCTCAAAAAATAGCATGTGCCCAATATTTGTTGGGAGACTACCTGGAAGACAGCCATCCATTAGCTTGTTTCACTTCACCTCTCTTCTCGTTCAATTTGGCCTCATCTAGAACTAGCAATGAGATCTGATTGGAACCAACAAATATTTGATTTCTTTGGGCCCAGAGCTGCATTTGGCTACATCTATTTTCCCAGTTGCAGCAAAAGGTGGTGTTCAGTCATCCTGGCTGAGATCACTCCCATTTGGTTCCAGCCTCCCAGAATGATTTCATACGCAGGCTCCATACAAAGGTAACCTCAAGGGGCATTGCTGATCCATGTTGCAATTAATGTAGACATTTTTCATGAACTGTGTTAAAATATGCTCCACTGTATTTGGAGGATTAATGATGTTTTGCAAGGGATACTGAATTACAATCCATTTCCAGATAAATACAGAAACAAGCTGAAGCTAAATTGAAAGAATAAAGCTGTCTTTTCTAAGCCTCTGTCTTGTTTTTCTCTTTCCATTTACTCATTGGTTTCCATATGAATGGTGCAGAAATGCAGCAGTGATGCCATACCTCTGTGATTGTTCAATCTAATTTAACTCTCTCTGAATCACGATACCAGTTGTATGTCATAGAACTCATGAATATTCCCCAAGTATTTCCATAGTTCTAGGCACAGATGCATGTCAGTGCAAACTATTTGGAGAAATGTTTGCACTTTTTTTTTTACTTCTTTCCAAAAGTAGCTGCTCGGCAAACATGAGGTTGTGCAATGCTGCTTATCAGAAAATGAGATCAAATGTTCTGAGGAATCAGTCTTTTACACAGGTTTTTTTTTTCCGGAACAGGACACTGTGAAGTTCAAATTGCTGAATGCTTTGAAAGCATGTGTAGATATGCCTTCACTCCCCCCACCCCCACCCCCACACTTTTAAAATATTTGGCTTCATTGACACAACTCATTACACTTGAGAATGTGGCTTCTGAGAATAGCTGGGACAAAAGAATTAATCTGCAAGAGGCCACTGTGAGCCAAGTCACAGAGAGCAGCATTCTAAATGTTTTAGTACTCTGGAATAGCCATTAGCATTTGCATTCACTTAATAACCTTATTACCAGGAATTGGGAACAGCAATGAAATGAAAAGTAACCTGGAAAATTGCCAGAGAGATGTGGTGATTAAGGAGGGACACACAACCCATTTCAAAACTCAAGGAAGGAAAATGTCATCTCCCTTTATGAGCGACCAGGTAAAACTAATGTAGCATAGTGTGTAACACAGGTTCACCCTTTTTCATGAATTGTTATATTCTGAACATTAGTATTACTTAGAAAGACAATGCTTTTGTGGAATTCCCTATCAGCAGCCATTCACCAGTGTAGATGAGGTTGCAAAAGGAACAGGTAAAATTACATAGATTTTCTAAGCTCTATCTATCTAGCCATAATCTTGTGCATTATGACAAAACGACCACAGGCCATTTGATCACAATCCCCCTCAGATGGTGAAATGTATTGTTTTTCCATTTCAATCATAATAACTCTGCAGTTCCATTTTCATTCTTCTTTTTTTTTGCTGATGGATAAACTTCCACCCAATGGAAACAGTGAGCTGGACAGATGCACCAAGACAATCAGCCTACCATAACCTGGAAACAATTCTTATTATTACTACCAGATGCCATTTTATCTAATGCTCTAGTACCTGGTTTTAAGTATTGGTCAACCAAATACCAGTGTTACTAACTGGTCCATAAACAGAGCACAAAAGCAAATCCTTTTCTTTAGTGTAGGACTCCAGCATTTGAGAGAAAGCAATATACTACCCCTGAACCTTCAATATCCATTTAGCTATCATGGCTAAATAACTTCTGATGTGCTATCGTCTCTGAGTTTGTTTAATATCACCTTGCTAAAAAACACCAAGGAAGAATCTCTTCCTCTTTCAAAGGACAGCACTCCTGAGAAGATATACTTCAGTCCTACATTTCAGAGACAGAGGAAAAACAGAATAACATAGTTGGAAGAGATCTTGGTGGTCTATTAATCCAACCACCTACTCAAGCAGGAGACCCTATACCATTCCAGACAAATGACTATCCAGTCTCTTCTTAAAACCTTCCACTGATGGAGCACCCACAGCAACTTCTAAAGACAATGAGTTCCACTGGTAAATTGTTTTTACTGTTAGGAAAATTTCTCCTTAGTTCTAGGTTGCTTCTCTCCTTGATGAATTTCCAACCATTGCTTCTTGTCTTGCCTTCCGGTGCTTTGGAGAATAGCTTGACTCCTGCTTCTTTGTGGCAGCCCCTCAAATATTAGAACAATGCTATCACGCCACCCCTACTTCTTCTTTTCACTAGACTATATAAACCCAATTCCTGCAACCTTTCAAGCCCCAGAATCGGAAGTTCCTCGCAAATGTATATGCAGTCAAATATACTGTAAATATATGTACTGAAACAGATCACAGAGGGTATAGTGTGCATAAATATTACAATGTGTTTCAAAAAGGGAGATAAACTTACAAGATTTTTCTTCTTTTATCTTGTATTCTAGAATGTGACACCCCTCTTTCTGGGCTGGAAAATGAACTAACAGGAATAGATTTTTCAGGGTCTCATCTTTCCGAACCATAAATATCTAAACAGAAGAAAAAGGGTAAATGAGAATATATGAGAATATAAAATATTTTTTGTCATTTAATAATATCATATTTGAACTGTAAAATGAACTCATAATTTTATTACGTCCTTATCAAAATTACAGTTTGACATATTGTTCATGATCAGTTTACTACTGGAAGAAATTTTTGGGATTGTTTTTAAATAAAAGTTTGGCGTATAGTTTAACATTTAAGCATAACTTGTACCCCCATGAATTCCTTACTTTCTTCCTCCTTGAAGAAGGTTGAAGAAGAAAAGCTGATGTGCTTTTACTCGGAACATATAACATTATTACAGGTTCTTATCATTTCGAATCAGATAAACTGAATGCATAAATGTGCAGGTATGCATGGTAAGGAGATAGACGTGAATTTCTGTATTCTTGGTATTGTATTCTGATTATGTCAATCATTGCTCAGAGTCAATATAAATTTGGGTGCCTTGTAAAAGAAACACTCCTAGTTGATGGGATATAGGCAGCAGTGTCTTATAGGCATATAACTAAAGTTCCTTGTTTGCATATCATAACAGAAGCATGCTTGGGATAGAATTCAGTTTTGATTGCGCTTATGGACTGTATGCTCTGGCCAAATGTGCCCAGTACTGTGATCAGGTGTAGCACAGAATGCTGCATGTGGGGTCACTATAACTAGTAAGTTAGTCTATTTCTTCTGCGACTTATAAAAAATCTTTATCTGAAAGCTTTACTTGAAGAAATCCATAATGTCAGGTAGAGGTCAACATACATGGGCCAATCTGGTGACGACATCCAAGATTGCAATTTGGTATTTAAGAAGAGTAAATGGTAAATAATATGACTTAATAAATGAAGTGAAATAAATATGGGCCTAGAAGCCAAGAAGGCTGGAATCAATGATTCTCAGACAAAGCCATTGTGTAAATGTGAAGCAGATGTTTCTGATTCTGAAGGCTAGAGGAAAAAATGACCCAAAGTCAATTTACTCAAAAAAGTCTAGGAGTTAAACCCTTGAAATGAAACTTGCATGAGAATAAATAAAATGGTTAGCAAAAAGTCCAGCATTGTAGAATGAAGTAAGAGAAGCAGTTATGGGATTCAAATAATTTAACAACCAGTTCTCTGCCCTAATGACCAGCTGGATAGGCATGGCTGGGTGGTCATGTGACTGTGTGGGTGTGGCCAACTTGACATCACTCACATCGAGGGGCGCTCCTCCTCACATGGCCTCTCGTGACTGTGAGGATGCTGCAACAGTCGTAAACGTGAAAAATGGTCATGTCACTTTTTTCAGTGCCATTGTAACTTTGAATGGTCAATAAATGAACTGTTGCTAGTCAAGGATTACCTGTAAAAAAATACAAAAAGCTTCTTTGCTTGCAAAAAGCTGCCCTAAGTACCAACCATTAGATTAGAAATACCTGCAAACCAGAGTTACAAATCAGGCAGGGTGCCAGAGCACCTGGAGGAATTAAAATAGTTAAAATGCAATGATTTCTTCCAACAACTGGTTCTCCAAACTGCTTAGAAAGTTAAAAACCGGTTCTAGCAAATAGGTGCGAACCAGTTGAATCCCACCACTAAGGACAAGGGTTTCTTTATGGTTATTATTAAGAAATGTATGAAGTGATATAAAAGGTGTCCTGGTTGGCGATATGAATGACATGTACTTTACTTTATAGATGAGGTCATGCTGTTTGCAAGAATCCAAATTATTTAGTGCTAATGCTAGATAGAATGATAAAACAAGAAATATGGATATGAAAATTAATAAAGATCAAGGTAGCTCCATTTGACAGGTTAAATGGAGAGAATTATAGAAAATTACACAGAAGTAATGAAAAACAAGAACAAGTAGATGAATTTATGATACTTGAAAAATTGTATACTAAAGATGAGAAATCAGATGCAGAAATTTTAAGATGCAGAAATACTTTTGGAAAGGCAAAGCATACCATATTTTTTTAACGAGGAATGAAACATTGTTGAAAAACAAAAAAAAAGATATTCTCTCTCTCTCTCTCTCTCTCTCTCTGTGTGTGTGTGTGCGTGCGTGTGTGTATGCAGGATATATCCACATGGAAGTCTGAGTATATCAAAAGAAATAGTTGAATGAAAGTTGGAACATAAATGTATGTAAGTTGAATCAATGTGTGGTAATACAATAAGAGATTGGGTGAATGGATTCTAAATGCATGGATTCTGAATGAACATGGATTGAACACTAATGTTAGGGACAAATAGGGAAGAAGGAGGTTCAGGTGGCTTTCACACATAGAATGAATAAGGATAAAATTGCCAAAACAGGGAATAAGGACTGAATGAGAAGTCAAGGGAATTGTGGTTGGATAAAGTTAATGAAATGAAAAAGATGAGAATGAGAACAAAAGGCAATGGATATAAACCTATTGAACGTGGGAGAAGTAAAGTGCTTTGCCAAGATTGCTCTGTTTCTTCACTTTGCAAAACTTTCCCTATAAAGAGACAGTATAATGAGCATGCATTTGACTGAGGGCTTGATTGTTGAATTTATAGCCGCACCAGTGGTGGGTTCCTAACCGGTTTACTACTAGTTCGCTGAGCGCGTGCTTCATATGCTTAATTGAGCGTGCACAATTGAATGAAAATTTCTAAGAAAAAAAGGAAAACAGTTGAGGAGCAGCAGATCAGCTGGGCTTCGGAAGCTGGAATAAAGGTAAGTATAACCCAGGGCTGAGTGGGTGGGCGGGCGGGCCCACGTTTAAAAAAACACAGAGAACTGGTTGGCTCTCCGTTTGAAGGCAGCACTACCAGTAGGAGCCCACCACTGAGGCACACATTCCTTATGTATATGCATTCCTTAAGCACTAGAAACGTTGGTCACTGTATAGCTAACTATACACGCTGATTCAGTAAAATGAGTACAGATTCCCAGCTTCTGCCATAGATTAAGTTTAACTGGAAATTTATTTAGCCTCACAACAATCTGCAACCCACTCTGGATAGATGAACCCTAACATGGAAGGTGAACCCAGCTGAGAGGAAAATGTGGGAAAGTATTTGTAAGAGAAAATATCAGCTTCAGGAAAGGTAGGAAGAACAAATGTCAAGGACCTACAAAAATGCCTCCTCCTAATGGTTCTTCATGCCAAATGGATCAGAAACCATCCCTCTATGGGAGCTTGGTCTTCCTCTAGGTCCTCTCTCTTAATGAATATCAGAACTGTTACATAGATGAATGATCTCACTTTGTAGTCACAATTCTGTCTTAATCCACTTTGGGGGAGATTCTTAATGGATTCGAGATCGCCACCTTCTTAATGGAGATGGAAAAGAGGATCTACTCCTTTCTTCATTTCCTGTATCATAGCTGGAAGAGTCTATTGCTTCTCAGTCATTGATTAACCTGCTTTGACCTGGAAATAATATTGTCCAAAATGTGATCACAAATAGGAAACAGGAAAAGTTTGGAAGTATTGAAAGCTGCTTTGTTTTCCACATAAATTTCAAGTTTATTCATTTGTTGCTAATTTTGCTCAGGACTCTTGGAAAATGAGTTATGAATTAATATAAACAAACAAACAAATGTTTTTTAAAAACATTAATATGCCTTTTCTTGGAAATTTAATTTCCCTAACAAGGAATTAAATGCTTCTTTTACTGCCCCTATATTCCCTACAACTCTAACCTGTCACAATTTTTTTTGATAAGGTTTGCTTAAGTAATAATAACCACTTTGACCCTTTCTATAGACATCTAATTAGACCCTGAGCTCTAATTATGACAAACTATGTTAGCTTGTCCTTAAAATAGAAAATGAAGCCCTTATTTATTTATCGTTCCCCACATTTATTATTTATTTGTTATTATTTATTTTTTATTTTTTATACATGACTCAAGGTGGCAAGCATACCTAATACCCCTTCCTCTTCCTATCTGATCCAAAACAACAATAACCCTCTGATTTTGGATTGGACCGAGAAAGAGTAACTGACCCATAGTCACCCAGGCGGCTTGCATGCTTAAGGTGGGATGAGAAGACGTATAGCTGACATTTTGCCTTGGGCCAAATAGAATGTCAAGAGCTTTAAAAATGGACTAATTATAGATTAATTATAGACTGCTGCTCTTATGACAAAAATGGGAAGGGTAAAGCTAGCAATGCTAATGATGCAGTGATATGCAACAGCATGTAATAAGTAATAGGAAAAAAATAATTTACTGGTAAAAGGAAATGAAAGAAACTTATCTAATAGATGGCAAGGCAAAATTATCACCTACTAAGGTATTTTCATGGAAGTAAAGTTTCACACATTTTTGACTCTAATGAAATCAAACCCACAAGTTTCCAGAGAACAATGTTCCCACTCTATCCAATCATTATAACGATAAGAAAAACTTCCATATAATTATAACTATGGATTTATCCCAGAGGCAGGTTCCTCCCGGTATGCACTGGTACGGCCATACCGTTAGTGGAAATCGGCCGTACGTTTGAGGACCGGTAGCGTGGTGGCCTGGCCACACCCCTGTACTGGTATGGTCCCCTGGCCTGCCCCTGCTTGCTCCCCCTACCAGCCCAGTAGCCACTCTCTCTCTCTCTTGGCCCGCCTGTCTGCACCATGCTTGCCCCGCCCACCCACTCCACAGCTAAAGTAAGATTCTTTGTCGTGTTAAGGAATGGACAGATCAGTGCTTTCCTGATGTTATTGTTCTTAAAACATGCTTCATTATTGTTATCATGTGGTTGTCTTCAGTCCTGCACCAAATTTAATTTCTGAAGCATAGCACAGCACTATCAGATAAAGCAAGGGACAAAACGTAAGTGTGTACTCCATGTTTACTCCAATACCAAGATCATGAAACAGCCTTAGAAAGTTTTCTATCTTGCTTTCTCAAAAAGCGCCATGTGAAACCTCAGCCACATCATATTTTCAGCAGAGGCACCTGCAGGATTTATCACTTCATCAAAACGACTAAGGCAGCACACAAACCCTGCCTCTTTTTACATGGAAGTGACATGGTACACTTACACAAGAAGATGCACTTACAAATGAAGAGCTGCAATCAGTTTTCATCTGCTCTCCAGTTCCTATCAACCCCTTCTGTGAATGTCATTGCCTTCAACACGATTCTGAAGAACAGCAATAGATTCTTAAGGCATACCTCTTAAGACCTAGGTGCTATGGGAAATACAGAATGCTCCAGCACCCGGAAACTATATCTTCGATCACAAAAAAACCCCATGTCATGGATTTGCATCTTTTCCCTCCATCAATCCCTAGCCTACAGTTTAATTTTTGTTTTACCCTACCGATGGTTTCAATCAGGTGTCCAACAAGATCCCAACATTTATTTCAGGGGAACTGAAAGTCCATTCAAAATACATTATTTAATATATGGAATCTTCCTCGTGTAACCCATTTACCTACAGTTCCTTCTAGAATTTTGTAAAAAAAAAAATACGGTACGTGCCTTGCATTTTATTACTAGCATCTGAAAATTAGACTGCTTTCCTATTCCCTGTGATCCAGTTCATTTGAGACTAGCATAAATAACCTGGTTGAGATACAAAAGCTGCTTCCATTGTGATTATCCATTCTGCTTTTAGCCCTTTCATATTCTCTACCAAGGCCTGTCTTTTGTAAAGAGCTGCCTCTAGAGTGGGGAAAATTTTTTTTGGAAGTTAGAATGACACAAAAAAGGAAGCAGAAGTGTGCTAGAGGGAATGGCTGCTAAGGACAGAGCCACTGGGACTGCACAGCAACACAAATGCAAATGGAGTTGAGTTTAGAAGAAAACAGAGATGAGATATGTAAAGGGATAAGGAGATGAAAGGCTCTCCCCAATCTGTTGGCCTCTAGATAGCAAAGTTGGGAATTCTGGGACAACTGAATCGGGAAGGCTGATAAGCACCAAATAAGAATATATGTGTTAGCAATCTGCTGTGGTATTTGTTTCCTTTATTCAAAGATAGCAGCTGGTACTACAAAGGAATAATAAAAGACGAGAGATTTGGTAAATGGGAGTTGAAGTGCAATTTTGTATTGCAGATTTGAGTTATTTACAAGCAACACATGCCGAATATTAATGAGCAACAGCCTTTATGTTTTTTTCAATCATGTCACAGTTATAAAGCATTTTATGGTCAACACAATTGCTACAAAAAGTTACTGTGGAAATAAATCCAAGGTGTATTTCTCTTTTCATCCCTGAAAGCTGAAGCAGAGCAAAAGATAGAACAAAATCCCCCAACAGATCTCAGTACAATTTCGCTAGGTTTCCATACATGCATATGCATCACACAATACTTTTTTTGGATAAGCTACATTACATAAAGCAAAGGAAAAGTGAGGAATGGTAAGCCAGAGAAATTAAAGTTAGGAGAGGGTCAGTCATTGACATGCTCATTCATGACCAAAGCTCCCCAACATACTTTTGTATTCAACTTTTGTATTCAATCCACATTCATTCATCCAAGTGCAATCCTTTTATTATCAATAATTAAAAGCTCCCCCTCCCTGGTCAAAATATGATTGTTATAATGAGAAAAATTCAATCCTTTTGTGCCAAATAGAAGAAATATTTGGGCTAAGCATGTATTCAGAAGCGGATACTAGTTTCTGAAATGTTTTGCACACTCTCCTGGGGAAAAAAAGTTTGCTTGGAAAAAGCTGTGTATGAATTTTTAAATAAATAAAATGAATAAATCATATGCTGTATCTGGCTCGGAATAGCCCACCTGGAGAGGCTAGTAAACAACAACAACCTGTCATTCCTGGCTCCTGCCACTTCCACGCTATCCTGCATTTTCCAACTTGATGCTTCTAGATGATTTGGGAATTCATGTTGGTTGGGAATTCTGATGAGGGACAAGCTGATTAAGGCTGGCCTGTACTACTTATGCCTGCAGTGCTACCTTACAATCAGTCCTATGAATATTTGAGGAAGTGACAGCTCTATAGTGGGGAAACAAAGCCATCGATCAAATGCAGATTAGCTGAAAGAGCTGATTCAGGATCAGATCGAGGTTTGAGAAAGAATATCTAGTCCCTGAAGAACTGGGTTATTTGAAGAAGCATAACTGTACCCCCGATGGTTCCTTGCAGAGGATGTCAGAAGCCTTTTCCAGGCTGATGCCAAACTGGAGCCAAACTGGGCAGGTTTTGATGAGTTTCTCAAGAACGCTGTTCCTCTGCAGGTGAAAACAATTCCTCGGAGCAATAGGCTGACTTGATGAACCTTTATCTTCCTCCTCCTCTCCAGTCTCCGTAGCAGGCCTGAAGAAATAAAACAAACCCCAATCAGATTGATAATGGCAGTTTGCCTTTAATAAAAATGGTATATGCTTCTCTGTGTGAGTGTTTTACGCAGATGATGAAAACTTGCAGTGATTCAGCTGGGATTAACTTCAAATATTCGGAATTTATGTTCCTTAAGTACATAACTGAATCAGTGCAGAAGTTAATGGCTGTAGGATTAGTATAATTTAAATCTACATTATTCTCCAAAGGAAGGTACACATTCAAATGCAAGCGTGTGTGATCATGGAGGAGAAAATGTTTTAAAAGTGAAAATAGTATAAAACATTCACAAATTATTCTGGAAAGCTTGGTGAGGTGTTTCTAGGACTTTGCAAAATGTAAATATCTTCTATTTCAGTGGTCCCCAACCTTTCTGGCTTTGTGGACTGGCAACATTGGCAGTGAGTGGGGGGGGGAGAGGGGATGGTTCCACATAAGCAGTGGGTGAGCACCTTCATGTGCGCAGCTCCATTTGCACAAGCAGTGGAGGGAGTGTGAGCACCCGCCACTCATGCAAGTGGAATTTCGCTCGCTTGCCCGCTGTTTGTGTGGCCCAGTTCTGAACAGGCCGCAGCCCGGGAATTGGAGACGCCTGCTCTATGTTACCTCAAGATCAGAGGTGGTATTCAGCCAGTTCTGACAGGTTCTGGAGAACCGGTAGCAGAAATTTTGAGTAGTTTAGAGAACTGGCAAATAGGCTGGCCCCGCCCTCCACTGTATCCCAGCTGATCTTCTTTTGTTGCCCTGAACAGGAGAAAGGAGCTGGAAAGCAGGTGAGTGGGGTGGGGAGGGAATGTGGATTTTGCAGTAACCTTCCCCCTGGAGTGGGGAGGGAATGGGGATTTTGCAGTATAATTCCCCTGCCATGCCCACCAAACCACACCCACCAAGCCACATCACACCCACCAAGCCACACCCACAGAACCGGTAGTAAAAAAAATTGAATCCCACCACTGTTCCAGATCAATTAAAATCATTAACAACAACATATCTAAAAATAACTTACTACTTCTAAATCAGAAGTATAGAGCACATTCCCACCAGAACTCTCCATATCTTGTTGTATTACAAGTTTGTCAGGTATCTGTTTTGTTTACTCAAACACCCATTGGTTTGTTGCAATAGTTTCTTTGCTGCAAGCAAAGCAGTTTGCTGCTTCCACTTTCACGTCAAATTGCATTTTGAGATGATTATCAGAGGGCAGGTTTCAGCAGGCCAGAACTTAAGCAAATGAAAGTGTTAGTGAGTCCCCATAGTGACTCTGCAAAAGGATCATTAGCAAATTAAAAGTATTTAAGATTGTTTTCTATCTAAAGTTAGATTTGTTCACAGATGCAGAGCAGGTGGAATGGCATTTGCAGAGAGTGATATTTTAAACACCCCCTATTATTGCAAGAAAAACCACTTTGTGGTACCAGTAAACAATGATGCCAAACCTATTGAGGAAAGAAGGGATTTGGAGCTGAAAGATAATGAGGGAGGACCTCAAAGGATGGTCAGCATTCTGCTTTATAATGGACAGTCCAGTATTTCAAGAACCAAACTAGATGACAGAATTTAACACTGGCTGATCTCAACGCAGCTAAGAATATTTGGATTTGGTCAGTATCTGCACAGGAAACCATTCTATTTGTGCCCAAGGAACCTACACTGATATGGCCATATGGTCAACAGAAATCAAGCTTGACTCAAATAAGCTGTTTTACAAATTATAAGGAGACCATCTATAGTGGCTCAGTGGCTAAGATGCTGAGCTTGTCAATCAGAAAGGTCGGCAGTTCAGCGGTTCAAATCCCTAGTGCCGTGTAACAGAGTGAGCTCCCATTACTTGTCCCAGCTTCTGCCAACCTAGCAGTTCGAAAGCATGTAAAAATGCAAGTAGAAAAATAGAAACCACCTTTGGTGAGAAGTTAACAGTGATCCGTGTGCCTTTGGTGTTTAGTCATGCCAGCCACATGACCACGAAGAATGTCTTCGGACAGCACTGGCTCTTCAGCTTTGAAATGGAGATGAGCACTGCCCCCTAGAGTCAGGAACAACTAGCACATATGTATGAGGTAACCTTTACCTTTACATTTAATGAATAAATCAAATAAATAAATCTTCATCTAAAGGACTTTTCAGTCCATGACTGGCTCAGGTAAGTTTTCTGAGCATCATCACCATCCTTACTGATTCTCACTCAGCTTGTGTCCATTTCCAGCATCTATTTCCAACATGAAGGAAGGTTATAATTTTTCTAAAAATTCTAAAAATTCCTGCAACCAGCAGGAATGGTCAATTTTAAATAGGAGGGGTTTCTTATCACATCTGGTTTCTTTTTCTGTCAGTCAAAACACCCCATTTCAATATGTAGTAAAATGTCTTCCACTTCCTCTCCTCAACACATGAAGCTTTTAATATAACAGTGTTGTTTACAGCATCCTTAAGCCACCCCACTCCAATTTCACAACTTGCTGCCATGATGACTGACAGCCACTAGAAAAGGCTCTTGAATGCTCCCAGTGTTACATGGGGAGAAGCTTTGATTGCATGATTGAGGTTGCCATCTTGACTTTTTGACTCAGCATCCTCCATAAGTACACTTGCAGCAATAAGAAACTCAGATTCTGTTAATATACCCTTGATATACTGGCAATGGCTGTACTTCTGTTGTGAATGGATTTTCATTGAGCTAAGTTAAACAAAACATGTGCCTTCTCCTTCTTAGCAAGATTGGGAATGGATGGGGGATAGAAAGCCAGCCCTGCTTAGCATCTAAGCCAGAACAAATAATACCAATATATACTATCAATTTGCTCTTGAGCTGGATCATTTTGTGTTTGTGACGTAAAGCAAAAACTGGAACCAAACTTGCAATAAATTTGGAACTGACTTTTCAAATTTAAATACAGTAATTAGGTTTGGAGCATATTAAGTAGTAATTAAACTTGCATGCTGGATTTAATTCAGAATATATGTGGAAGAATAATTTAGGTAATGATATGGTACTATTTCAAGGTAAGAGGTTTGCAGACTGGATCAGGCATTTATTTAATCAGGCTTTGGGCCTGGGTTCAAAATGTTGGCATATTTGTTTGCTCGATCATTTCACTTCCCATTTGCTGCAGTGGGCACTGTCAAGAAAGTGATGGGTCTCTTCCCAATTGACGTGAATGATGTGAATGAATGAAGATTTTTAGCAGGAGTGTTAAGGTGTTAATAAAGCCAAGATGGTAACTTGATGGTAGATTTTACATGGATAGTAGGAAATACATTCAAATATATATACATATAGTAAAGGAAATGTGAAAAAGAAAAATACAGATAAAAGATAGATAGATTCTGCTTTTTAATTTTCTTTTTCTAACTATCTATCTATTATCTATCTAATTATCTATCTATCTATCTATCTATCTATCTATCTATCTATCTATCTATCTATCTATCCATCCATCCATCCATCCATCCATCCATCCATCCATCCAGTGGTGGGATTCAAATTTTTTTACTACTGGTTCTGGGGCGTGGCTTGCTGGGTGTGGCATAGCTTGGTGGGCATGGCTTGCAGCAGATAAAAAAGCTCTACAGAGAATCATTAAAACTGCCAGAATATCATTGGACTCTACCTACCAGCCCTGGATGACATCTTTGCTCTCACTGTTTGAGAAGTTGCACAACATTATCAGAGACTCCTCCCATCCTGCTTACAATATTTTTGGACTGATGCCTTCTGGCAGAAGATACAGAATGATTAAAACTTGGACCACATGTCTTCTGAATAGTTTTTATCCCAGAGCTATAATTGCACTCAACAATGAATTAAAGGGTCACCATCAATGAGCTGTTGGACAACATTACTTGGTCTGTTGTGTGGATCCTTAGGTGGTTTAGGGGCGGAGAAGTTTTGGTGTGTGTATGTTGTGTGTGTGTGTGTATTGTCATGTGTGTTGGGCCTGGTCTTTGGGTATTATGTTAATTTCATTGTATGGGTATACTGTGTATATATGTACAATGACAATAAAGTATTCTTATTCTTGGTGGGTGTGGCAGGGGAAGGACACTGCAAAATCCCCATTTCCTCCCAATCAGCTGGGACCTGGGAGGCAATGAGTAGATGGGGGTGAGGCCAGTCAGAGGTGGTATCAATCAGTTTTTCGAACTACTCAAAATTTCCACTACAGGTTCTCCAGAAGTGGTCAGGACCTGCTGAATACCATCTATCTATCATCTATCTATCTATCTATCTATCTATCCATCCATCCATCCATCCATCCATCCATCCATCCATCCATCCATCCATCTATCATCTATCTATCTATCTATCTATCTATCTATCTATCTATCTATCTATCTATCTATCATCTAACTATCTATCTATCTATCTATCTATCTATCTATCTAATCTATCATCTATCTATCTATCTATCTATCTATCTATCTATCTATCTATCATCTATCTATCTATCATCTATCTATCTATCTATCTATCTATCTATCTATCTAATCTATCATCTATCTATCTAATCTATCATCTATCTATCTATCTATCATCTATCTATCTATCTATCTATCTATCTATCTATCATCTATCTATCTATCTATCTATCTATCTATCTATCATCTATCATCTATCATCTATCATCTATCTATTTATCTATCTATCTCATCTTCCTCTTGGCAGTTATATATACAATTCTAATCAAACCTTTCTCCCCAAGATTTTACTGTAATTCCCTTCTTCGTATAACCTATTCTTTTTCTTATTTACATTTTATACGCATTGTATGTGCAACACATGTGGAAAAGGAGCAGAGCTTCAATCATGAAACCGTGGCCAACATCTTGACTATAACAGTATATAGCCTCTCTCAAGAACAATGGACATTGAAAAAGTGGCACATTTCCTCCTCCCCCACTGCTTTCATGTGTCTGTCTTCTGCATCTGATTTCCAGAAAATACAAAGTGGGTATAATGCGTTCATGAGATCTCCTAACATTCATATCCATGAACATCCAAATCACGTTTTGTCCTTTGAATCTTGATCTACATTCTGTACAGCCCTAATATATATCGTACAGCCTTCTCCCTGTTCACCCCAAATGATGAAGTTAATAAAAAAATATCTTTGCTATTACAGTGATCTCCGTAACTTAAATAGTAAAGTACGAATGGCAAACTGAGCTAGAATCCCTTGATTCACGTCAGAGTGGCTAAAAGTGAGGTCCCTTCAGTTTTAAAAAAGATTGTTGCACTTCTGTTGGATTATGTTCTGTTTATTCTTAAACCGTTTTACTTTAAGGTGGTTTTCTGGGCTTTTAAAACTATGCTCTAGTCTAGACTTTGAAAGATGCTTTGCACATTTGCAAAATAATTGTGGTAATATTAAAAATTAATAAGGAAACAAATAAATAAATAAGCACTAGTAGTTCACTCTACTTTTTTTCCTGTATATTATGTACACTGTAGCATTAAATCAAATTTTTCAAGTAAATAAAACACAAGATTACTTCCAACACCAGTTAAGCAGATTTCAGCTCAAGGATAAGATAGCTTACTATTCTTCTGCTTGGAACTTCCCTGCGTGCATTCCCTAGTCTGCTCTGGAACATCTCCAATGTTTTGAACAAATTTGGGGATTTATGGGCATGAGATTCGGGTTCTATTTACTGGCAGAACAGTTGCTAGACTTGAAGTAGCATTATGAGTTACAAACTTGGGTCTCTTTTCAAAGTTTATTAAAAAGCCGCTTGAGCCGCTTACTTGAAGAGTCTAATAAGTCTATAGTTGCTGCAAAAACCACAATTCTAAGTTTGTTGTTTGTTTGTTTGTTTGTTATTTGGCCAGCAATGATTCTGGGAGTTATGCAAAATCAAAACAGTGCTTCCACAGTCCAAACCGCAATGTCTGAGGTTAAAACAATAAACTCAATTGATCAAAAAACAATTTCAACTAAAGTAGAGTTGGGAATCCCCAGTGGATCTTCTTCCCTTTGCTGAGTGCATGTTGGTCTTAAATCAGGTTGGTTAATCCAGCCTGTGGAAGTAGCATTGGGCCTATGCTTTGCTCTCAGTAGGTCAAGTGTACAGAGTCCAAGTTGTGAAAAAGCTTAAGCAGCTGTTTGATTGGACTGCACTGCAAGGATTCACAGGTAACCGCAGAACAAAAAGGAAAGTAGAAAATGGGTTAGCTTTGGAGTTCTGATGTCTTTGCCAAGTTTCAAGATTAGGGTCAAGAAGCAGATCATTTCTGTTTTGCTTTGCATGCATTCTACTTTGCACATTGCTTTGATAGCACTGCAGGTTGACAGCAGGGAGTATTTCCCTCCTTATCAAACAGACTTTTTTCCCTCAAAAAACTTCTTTTTTAAAAAGACAGATTTCAAGTGATCGCAGAAGTAGGGCCAAATCTATATGTAGGGGCAGAAGTGACAGGAAGGAGAGCTACAACTGTGCAAACCTGGTCCTCTAATTTTTTCCCCCAAAAAAAATTCTTTTCCTGAATGTTCAGTTTTCTTCTGAAATTAAAAATACAGGAAACAATAGCAGAATTGGAAGGTACTTTGGAGGTCAACTAGTCCAACCCAGTGGTGGGTTGCAAATATTTTTACTACTGGTTCAGGCACGCTCTCCCACGCGCTCCTGCATGTGCAATGCTTCTGCGCATGTGCAAAGCATCTGGACGGGTGGGCAGGGCCTCCCCCACCGCTACTGCTGAACCAGGAGCAACCCATCACTGGTCCAATCTCCTGCTAGTAGACTGCAGCCGAACTGCTCAGTAAGCCAAGTCCTATATAAATGGATGTAAACTTTCAGAAATTCCTTCAATTCAATGTTGAATATTTATTACTGAGCATGACCAGTACTCCATTCAAGTGTCACCAAATAGTAGAGGGTAGAACAAATTTAGTAGATGCAACTGCAAATTTAGAAACACATTAAGAACAATAACTAGACCACGTAAAACACAGGCTTTCACTCTCTCATCACATTAGTATACTCTTTGAACGCCAGATGTATAGAAGTATAAGAGGTTTATGGTGAATTTTAATGAATTTATAGCAGTTTAGTAGCAAGTAGATTCTTTGCTACCTGCAGATACATAGTCTGGCTAGCTATCATCTATTTCCAATCGTCTTTTATCAATTTTTCCAAAATTCCTGCTCTGTTGTGAAAATATTTGCGAGGTCCAGTGGTTTAACTTTTTCTCTCTTCTCTTAGCACAAAATCTACATCTGCCCACAGCAGGAAGAGGCTTTTGGGAGAGGCCGTTCCTATTCTGTGGCACTTCATGAAAAGACCATATGATTTTGCACACAACCTCTGCTGAGAAAATTGCACTGCTTAACACAGAGTTCATTTTTCCTGAGAAAAGGGGAAAAAATCAGTTGGCACAACTAAGTAACTAATCGCCACTCTGTAAACAAGGCAGTGAATTTATATCCAGGTTTCCTATTAAAATTCTGGATATATTAAAGTATTAGAGCACAAATCTGTCCTGCAAAGCCGGAAATAAAACAGACCAGAATTACCGATTCTATTTCAGAGCAGTTTATATGAATACCCTTACATAGCTTCCAGCTAAAAAGAACTTTTTATATACAGTAATCCATCTGCTGGACATTTGGCTTGTAGAAAGAACTCAAAGAGTTGCATAAAAGTGTCATTACTGCCATCTAGCTGACATACAGATTTTTACACACCAGATCTGATAGCCCACATAAAGTTGTGTTTCTGGAATGGAAGCGTTGGAAGAAATGTCCGTCTGGGTTCAGTTCCAAGTGGGGGGAAAAGACACTGAAAACATGGAGGCTGTGTGGAAAGATGGTTTAATGGTGGACAGGATCACATGTCTTGGAGCTCCTGGGTGAAAGGGGAAGAAATGCTGAGAGTGCCTGTATTTTATGCCCTCTCTGGGCTTTTGAATTTGAGCTTGTATTGTGATTGGTTGTCTCAGACTCCTCTGGGGCCATGCAGGGGTAACTCAGTTGGCTGTCCTGAGTTCCAACTTGGTTGAGTCTTGCTGGGTGATGATGTAGTGAAAGGGCTTTGGGCAATTCCTACTATGGCTCTGCCTGAAGGAGAGATCTTTGTTATGTAGAATAGACTGGCTCAGGCCTTAATGGCCCATTGACAAAGGTGACGGGGGGGGGGGGGCTGAATTTCTGCCTCCCTTTTAGGGGAAATATTCTGTCCTTTTAATATTTCCTAAAACATGTCATTTTCCAAGAAGAGGGGTGGGTTTCTTCCTACAGAAGAAAACAGTTTCTAAATGTGGTTGACTAATAGGCACCATCCTATCCATGAAACAAGTAATCTGTCCTTCTAATCACTCTGTCAGGATTCCAAGTAACATCTGACACACCCATAGCAAAATATACCTCGCTACAAATCTACAGATCAGAGAGCCCAAGGTCCCATTCACAAAGAACCTTTTCCTGGCGGTCACATTTTTCAGAGATGCCTGGTATTAGCAGAATAATTGGTGATATGGCGCAATTAATTGCATAGTAAACCGCATGGAAAAGTGCTGTAATTTATATGACACGAGTTACAAAGTGGCTCAGCTGGAAGCAAAAAGATCTGGCATAATCATTTACCTTTGGGATCTTGTAGTATCAATGCAATTAGTCAAATCAATGTACCTTAACTTACTTCCTTAGGAGTAAGCAGCTAAATTGCATGTTGATTTACACCCTGTAGAACCCCCTTAGTCCCCTAGAGTCACTCAGTGTTGTATACCAGGAAGTAGGAAAACCTTTTCCCTGAATTGTGCTATGATAGTAAATGTTATTCACAGGCAAGTTAACAACCTGTAGTAACATGCTTCAGAAGGAATAGATTCACAATCTACATATAGGACAGAAATATTAAATGTTTAAAACTGCCCACAAACTATAGTGCAAAGGAGAGGTGTGAAACTCATGACCTACGGGCAGGATGTGTGACGTGCTGGCCATGCCCACTCCCAGTTTAGTGAAGGGGGGGGGAGTTGTGATATGTCACAATGCAACAATGTGTCAAGCAACTATAGTCCTTTCACTTTTCTTTCTCTTTATCCTTAAACATCAAAAGACACACCTGTTAATTTTTGAAAACAAATGAGAAAGTTCTTTTCCTCTTTGCTTTTATGTCCCTTAATTTCTACATCCATAGAGAAAAATAAATCTAAAGCATATATGAACAGGAATTTATTTTGATTTTATTTGTTTACTTATGAAACTTAATCGATTGTCACCTACCAAAAATTGGCAGCTTCCAATAATTTGAAGGTGTTTGGGTACAAAAGTTACAAATGTCAATAAAATTCCTAATCCTACATCATGTCAAGAGTGGCAAATGACACATACTGTATGTACGGAAAAAAATATCATATGGTAGTCTTCATGTTATCAATATTAAAACAGAAAACACTGTCATCTTTTCTTAGATCTTAAGCTTTAAAATGTATCCTTTTTTTGCAGGTCAAAATTATTAATTGAAATTATTGTATATTTTTAAAAAACTAAGAATAATTAAAAATAAAGCTTGAGCCAAGTATGTATATATATGCATATACAGTAAATTTAATTTAAATGACATATAATATGCCATCTAAACAGTAAAAAAACATTTTAGGCATCCATGTTCAATATTTTTTTATCTAGAATAGTGTTTGTGCAAATTAAAACAATCAATTAGAGAAAATATTGTTACTATAGCCCATGCGTGGCAATCAAATCTAAATTAATCTTTTTTTTTTGTTATAACAGTTTTTTTTTTAGCTGTTTATTGCTGGATCAATTTTTCTGCCAAAGCAATTTCCCACACTTAAATATCATGCATTCAATTTAAAATGTGTTTTTTTTAATTATTATTTTTTTGCAGTAACTAACCTGGCAAATTACAAAAGTAATAACTTCAGAGCTGTGGTGGCACAATAGCCATAGGAACCCTGGGGGCAAGTGACCATGCAATATTGGAATTCAACATTATCCAAACACAAGTAGTAGAACAAAGTCAAACTAGAGTCTTGGACTTTAAGAAAGCTAATTTCAATAAACTTAGAGAGAGCTTGGGAAAAATTCCATGGATGAGAATCCTCGAGGGGAAAACAACTCAAGAAGCTTGGGAAATTTTGAAAAATGAGATTAGAAAAGCCCAGTCTAACACAATACCAATGAAGAAGAAAAACAACAGCTCCCAAAAGAAACCAGCATGGCTGCATAAACAACTATCTGACAAACTGAAAGACAAAAAAAGTAAGTATAAAAAGTGGAAGGAGGGGGACATAACTAAGGCAGAATATCAGCAAATAGCCCGAGCCTGTAAAGATGAAGTGAGGAAAGCTAAGGCTCACAATGAAGAAAGGCTTGCCACAAAAGTAAAAATTAACAAAAAAAGCTTCTTCCAACATGTTAAAAACAAGAAAAAAGTTAAGGAAACAATTGGTCCATTGCTAGGAGAAAGTGGCAAGAAGGTGACAAGCAACAGGGAGAAAGCAGAACTATTTAACTCATGTTTTGCATCTGTCTTTACACAAAGGGATAAAACAGTCCAACCTATCAAAAGCAGCACCACAAAATTAGGAACACAAATTGAAATAGGGAAGAAAATGGTAAGTGAGCACCTGTCTACCCTAGACGAGTTCAAATCACCAGGACCGGATGGATTACACCCCAGAGTTCTGAAGGAACTAGCAGACGACATCTCAGAACCACTGAATTATATCTTTCAGAGATCCTGGAACACCGGGGAACTACCAGAGGACTGGAAAAGAGCTGATGTGGTTCCCATCTTCAAAAAAGGGAAAAAATTAGATCCAGGAAACTACAGACCTATCAGCCTAACCTCAATACCAGGAAAGATTCTGGAAAAAATAATCAAGCAACGAATTTGCGAACACCTAGAAGCAAACAAAGTAATAGCCAAAAGCCAACATGGATTTGTCAAAAACAGATCATGCCAGACTAATCTTATTGCATTCTTTGATAATGTGACAAAATTAGTGGACCAGAGGAATGCCGTTGATATAGTTTACTTGGATTTCAGTAAGGCTTTTGATAAGGTAGACCATAACCTACTACTAGATAAAGTAGAAAAATGTGGGTTAGACAGCATCACCACCAGATGGATTGGTAACTGGCTGACCAACCGCACTCAACGTGTAGTTCTCAATGGAACTGCATCTACATGGAGGGAAGTATGCAGTGGAGTACCCCAAGGCTCTGTTTTAGGCCCAGTACTCTTCAACATCTTCATCAATGATTTGGATGAGGGAATAAATGGGGAACTCATCAAATTTGCAGATGATACCAAGCTGGCAGGAATAGCCAACACTCCAGAAGATAGGCTTAAGATACAGAAGGATCTTGACAAACTTGAACATTGGGCACTATCTAATAAAATGAAATTCAATGGTGAAAAGAGTAAGGTTCTACATTTAGGCAACAAAAACGGAATGCACAGGTACAGTATAGGTGATACCTTACTCAGTAGTAGTAACTGTGAAAGGGATCTTGGAGTCCTAGTGGACAGCCATTTAAATATGAGCCAGCAGTGTGCAGCAGCTGCCAAAAAAGCCAACACAGTTCTAGGCTGCATCAACAGAGGGATAGAATCAAGATCACGTGAAGTGTTAATACCACTTTATAATGCCTTGGTAAGGCCACACTTGGAATACTGCATTCAGTTCTGGTCGCCACGATGTAAAAAAGATGTGGAGACTCTAGAAAGAGTGCAGAGAAGAGCAACAAAGATGATTAGGGGACTGGAGACTAAAACATATGAAGAACGGTTGCAGGAACTGGGTATGTTTAGCTTAAGAGAAAGAAGGACTAGGGGAGACATGATAGCATTATTCCAATATCTCAGAGGTTGCCACAAAGAAGAGGGAGTCAAACTATTCTCCAAAGCACCTGAGGGTAGAACAAGAAGCAATGGGTGGAAACTAATCAAGGAGAGAAGCAACTTAGAAATGAGGAGAAATTCCTGACAGTGAGAACAATTAATCAGTGGAACAGCTTGCCTCCAGAAGTTGTGAATGCCCCAACACTGGAAGTCTTTAAGAAGATGTTGGATAGCTATTTGTCTGAAACGGTATAGGGTTTCCTCCCTAGGCAGGGGGTTGGACTAGAAGACCTCCAAGGTCCCTTCCAACTCTACTATTGTATTGTATTGTATTGTATTGTATAATAGTTAGAATGCAGTATTGCTGGCTAATTCTGCTGACTTCCAGCAGTTCGATTCTTACAGGCTCAAGGTTGATTCAGCCTTCCATCCTTCCAAAGTCGGTAAATGAAGGCTCTAAGCCCTCTCTAAGCTGAAGTAGTATATAAGTGGTATATACTGACATGAAGTGGTATATAAGTCTAAGTGCCGTTCCTATTGCTATCAATTTCTTACATTGCTTCCATTTATGAAAAATCATTGACAAATCAATAGCAGGAATCATTTTGACCATCTGATTTAATAATTTTTCCAGTTATGGCACAGTCACAAAGTTGGTACACAAAATATGTGCTAATCTGTTTGTAATTTCATCAAGCTGGTCTACAAAACATATAATTAGTATGGTATATTTTTAGCCAATTTGGTGTAGTGGATAAAGGCACCAGTTTAGAAACTGGGGGGCTACATGCTAGTGATACCTTAGGCACAATGCCAACTGGGTGATTTTGGGCCAGTCACTCTCTCTCAGCCCTAGGAAGCAGGCAATGGCAAGCCATTTCTGAAAAACCTTGTCAAAAACACTACAGGGACAGACTACAGTTTGTCAGCAGAAGCCTACATTGACTCAAAAGTAAATACCCCCACCCCAAAAGATGCATTTGCACAGAATTATTTGTGCATTATCTTGATGTTTATTTTTTTCTGATGACATTCTGAAATGAATATAAAAGAAACTCTGTGTCTACAACTACATTTGCTTCCTATTATATTTGTAAAAAAACAATGTTTGCTATGAAAGGTTCTGAATGATTCTTATATAGATATTGCATGTGGTTTAAGCAGGTCATTCCAAAGATAGATTCGGTTGGCATTAAATTTAAATATATGCTTTGAGAGGTGTGACATCAGCAAGTTTATGATAATGAAGAAAAAATATGGAATAACTCAGTACAAAAAATAATGTCAAATCTTCACCCTGACCTTTGGAATAAATACAATTACACTTTTCAGTTCCTAAATATTTTAGCACTTTACATTTTTATGAGTTTTAGGCAGAATATAATTTAGTCTATTTTTAAATCAAGATCAGTACGAGATATTTCTGGATATATTAAACCTTTACTCACAGGTTAAAATCTGAAAATTATAGTGGAAACAGGCAGGTTTTTAACTATGGCTATAAAACCAAGCACTTAGCTAATAAAGTTTATATATAGACACATACACGGTTATAATATTCAGGTTCATAGGGGGATGCCCATAGAGGAATGTCAAAAACTCAGCAGCTGTGATTATGTAATTGAAGCTTTCACTCTCCATCTTAACATTTTAGACACATACACACACAGACACACACACACAGAGGCACACACAACCCTTGGACACACACCTGTTGTTGTCCTTGCATCCATGAAGTTCTACTATGGTTAAATTGGTTGTCTTACAACACTACTTGTTCATATACTGCTATTATTTATGTACAATAAACTTTAACAGTAGTCATTAATTTAGTGACTTTAGAATTTACTGGCTTGCTTAGTATGTTGCTATTCTCAAGATAATGTCCAGTCATTTCTTGATTTGAAATGCAGATGATGTTTAATAGAGTCACACATACCCAGAGAAATATATTTTGTTAAGTGCTGCAGCATCTATCAAAAGTTGGGCCATGACCTGCGGCGCTGCAGTTGCCAATCTGTATTTCATCAAAGACAGCAAATAGCAAGTGCCAGCAGCAACTCAGAAGACAATGATAAGATTCAGCTTTAGACTCACCCACCATGGCCACGCCTACCCAGCAACGAGGCAGTGAACCCGTTGCTGCAATTTTTTAAGCCCATCCCTGAATAAATGTTCCTTGGATCAACCCTGCCTTCTATGGTATTATGAGCAGGCAAGACAGGATATTCTTCAGGCACACCCAGAAAACAATCAGGATTCATTAGCTGTCTGGATTAGACCCCTTTAACTGATCCTGAATCCTCACAGAGTCTTATAGCTGCTACCAGTCTTAAAATTGACCACATATTGATCTGTACTGAAAGCAAAGTTACAGAAAGCTTTTCTATTTTAAAGTAACCCACCCAGACTGAACAAAGTACAAAACTGGTATGGGGTCTGCTTGCAGGCACAGTGCTGGATATAATTGGGATAAATCCATCATCCTGATGGTGGACTTTAGATCCTGAGCCATTTCTGACTGGCTGACCTCAACCTGGACATTCCTCAGGGCAGAAATACGGTTGTCATTGTACAGAAACTGTGGGGTATTTCTTCCCTCAACTCTATTTCGTGTACTTTTATAGACTCCAACCCTGCAACCCAAATTCACTTTTGGAGCGGTTTATGAGATAAAGGTTCCCCTCGCACATATGTGCTAGTCATTCCTGACTCTAGGGAGCGGTGTTCATCTCTGTTTCAAAGCTGAAGAGCCAGCGCTGTCCGAAGAGGTCTCCGTAGTCATGTGGCCTGCATGACTAAATGCCGAAGATGCACTGAACACTGTAACCAAAGAGGATTCCTATTTTTCCACTTGCAGTTTTACATGCTTTAGAACTGCTAGGTTGGCAGAAGCTGGGACAAGTAACGGGAGCTCATTCCGTTATGTGGCACTAGGGATTTCAAACCGCCAAACTGCCAACCTTTCTGATCGACAAGCTCAGCGCCTTAACCACTGAGCCACCGCATTTATAAAACTTAATAATAAGAAAGTTCTTGTGCGCAGATCATCTTAAAGAAAACAAGAGAAAAAGAAAAGGAATTGGGAGGCAGAAGAAAGTCGAGATTTAAAAAAGATATCTTAACAAATTTTCAGCTATAAACTGGGTTAATAGATTTTGCTGCACTGTAATGTGATTTATTTCCTGTTTTTACATATCTTATAGCAATATAGTTTATAAAATGGCTGCGATTTTTGCTTTATAATAGACACAGCATATTTATTGTAATTAAATATATAAACTTCCACCTAGGACTGGGCAGCAATTCAGATTTGAAGTAAAAAGGTGATTTGTTCTGCATTTGGGTGCATACATCACACCTACCAGCATCTTCTTAAATCAAAGTATCTTTTGCTGAAATCACAGCACACCCATGAAAACGTTCAGCTTCTTTCCATGAAGTGTGATGCGTATGTCCACACAAGCTCTGAATCACCTGTTTTCCATTCAAATTTGAATTGTTGCGCAGCTTTACTGCTCCAATTGCGAGCTTCATGCTTTAAATAACTGCTGCTTCCGTTCCTTTTGTGTTCTTCTTTGCCTTGTAAGATATTGGGAACTCATCTTTCTCCAACTCACTGAAAGGATCCTATTTCACTACAGAGCGTAGAAATGTGCGAAAATGGAAAAAGGAATTTTGCTCCAAGTATAGAACAAAAGCATTGTGCCTTTGAACTTAACCCAAACTATTCCAGCCACATAATGATCCTGCCAAAAGCAAAGCTCAGATAATTTAGATTGATTTGGGGTTTTGGTTGAGCCAAAATCTTAAGGGGCGAGTAGAGTACGTCTGGTGCACGCTACCACTCTCTGCTTTGCTCCACTTGGTCTGTGCATCAGCCTGCCCAACAATCATCCCAGCTCCTTTCTCCTCTGTGTCTTCCATTACACTTTCCATTACACTTTCTTCCAAGCCCTTCTCCACTCTTTATTTTCCCTTTCTTCCCTGTTGTTGTCTAGCACCTACTTGATGGACCTGACTATCTTTCTATTGCCATGGACTTTGCACCCACTCAGCACATCTGCTCTATTTCTCCACTGAAGTGTGTGCTGATGTTCTTTTTCTCATCCATCTGCCCACTGTGATGGGGCATGTGGAACTGACAGATATCTTTGGAGAAAGATGATCCCCACAAGTAGCCTGACCTCCAGCCATGTAGGACCTTAAAGATGATAACTAACCCTTTGAATTTCACTGGAAAACATACAGGCAGCTTGTGTAGTATGGTGTGTTATATGGATGAGCTTTAAAGACTGCACATAATCTGCATTCATAGATGAAACTTCCAAATAGTCATCAAGGACAGCCCCATGCAGAGCACATTGCACTAATCTATCCAGGAAGTGAATAACTGAACAAAGCTTCCTAGTCCAGGAACTTACACAACATGCACACAAGATGACCCATGCAAAGCTCCCCACTCCTGGCCGTGGCTGCCACCAGCCCTTTCGGGACTCCCAATTCACTTTGGAGAGTCGGGTCTATGGGAATGCCAACATTATAAGAGTTAAATTGGCCTAGTGTGTGTGTGTGAGAGAGAGAGGAGACTAATAGCTAAAGTCATTTTGTATTGCCAGGGTTGTGCTGCAACCTGCAACAGATCCTGTGATATTCCTTGATTTATACAAAGAATGAGTTGCACATCATTCCTGCAGTAACTACCGTGTTTCCCCGAAAATAAGACAGGGTCTTATTTTGTTTTGACCCCCGAAATAAGTACGTGGCCTTATTTTGGGGGCGGTCTTATTATTTTTAAGGTGCAGGAGATGGCAAGTGTGGTCACCTCATGGCTGCTGCTGTGATGCAATATTTTTGGGGAGGGCTTATTTTCGGGGAAACAGGGTAAGTACTTTTGGTAAGCTTGGCTTTACTCAAGGGTGATTTCAGAGCAGCATCCTAGATGTAAACACAATCTGATTTAATAGAAATCAATTTTTTTTCTTGAATCCAAGAAGAGAAACTCATACCATTCTCCCATCGATAGCAAGGATGTTTAAACTTCCATAGACAATTTTCTGTCCTTGAGGATATGCAAATAGTTTGCATCATGTCTTTTTTTTTCTCCATCTGTTTTCCTTCTTTTCTTTCTTCGTCTGCTGCAATTGCTTATATAGGTAGTCCTGAACTTATGGCCACAATTGAGCCCAAAATTTCTTTTGCTAAATGAGACGTTGTTAAAGTGTGCTTTGCCCTATATTAGCAAAACTCTTAGCAAAATTTCCTAATTATAGAATCCATGGTAGAAAAACCAAACTCTGAGTCTAGGACTTTTCTTGCTACAGTTGTTAAGTGAATCACTGCAGTCGTTAAGTTAGTAACACGGTTGTAGAGTGAATGGTTGTAAAGTGAATCTGCCTTTCCCGTTGACTTTGCTTGTCAGAAAGTCACAAAAAGTGAACACATGACCCCGGGGGACACTGCAACCGTCATCAATATAATTGCCAGACCTGCAAGCCATCTTTTCTTGTTGGACTTCAGGCGGGCTACACTTTCTATTGTGGGAAACTGGGAGGGGGGATTATGTGGAGTTGGGTGATGTGTAGCCATAATAGCATTCTTCTCTGAAAGTCAAGGTTGACTTTGTCTCTTCACCTGGTCGGATCTGGATGGGAGGAATCTGTCTTCGTGGCAGTGAAAATTGGACCATGTGATGAACTCGTGGGTGTTGGGGCAGGATCTTGAACTTTTAACAGGGAGGGAGAACCTGGAAGCTTTCAGATTCATGTTTTCCCAGATGTGCCAACATGGCTCTTTTAATAAATTGGAACCTTGAGGAATATCTCGCCTCGGATTCTTATTTTATTTTGGATGCTATTTGGAACCCTGACATATAAGTGTCAAGTGTCTGAATTTTGATCATGTGACCATGGGGATGCCGCAAAGGCAGTAAGTGTGAACAAAGTTCATAAGTCACTTTTTTTCAGTGCCATTGTAACTCTGAAGGGTGAAATGAAATGAATTGTTGTAAGTCGAGGACTACCTGTACTCTTAGCAAAATTTCCTAATTATAGAATCCATGGTAGAAAAACCAAACTTTATTTCTAAGTACTGGGCAAAACTTTAATCACTGATGGTATTTCCTTGGAGAGTAGTTTGAGTGTTATTCCCTATGACAACGAACAACCCACCATTTGTCAAATGGCAGCGCAAATTGTTTGTCAGCCTAAGGGCTGGCAGCATGAGGCAATTAATAAATTGGGACTTAAAGGCGAAGGGAGAACTGCATAGGTCTTGCAGCTACCCAAATTGCAGAGATATAATTCCTAATGTCTTTTTGGAGGGAAGTTTCAAGGTGACTCTGTTTCACTTGCAGAGTTCTTATAAAGTGCATTTCCCACAAGACAGTTGCTAGGCAAAATTTTAAGAGCAGCTCAAGCCCAACCAACTTTCCATCTGTGAAATAAATACAACGCGGAGAGTTATTTCTGTTTCCCTTTAACAAGGACTTTGTGTGGAATCATCCCAAAAGAATGTGTCCCTCACTCTCAAGGAAAACAGAAACTGTTCACCACATTAGATTGTGCCTGAACAGATGGTAAATTGTTTGGATTTATTATTGCTAACTAATGGAGTGGGAGGTGGGGGGGGGCGGGGGGACAGGGTGGGGGGGGGTCCCCGAGTTAACCCCACACTTGCAATATGATGAAGTGATATGGTGAAGGCAGCATGATGCTTTAATGAAGATTAGTGGAGATTTCTGAGCTGGGACAGTAATAAGTTTGGTTCCTCACTCCAGTCTCAAGTTTTTTAAAACTTTTGCTAAAGCTGTCCAATTTATAAGCGACAGTCTTGACTGTCTGTCTCCAAGAGTCTGTAATATTTTTTTTTTACACATTGTGCCTTTGCGATAAATTTGCAGGATGCCTTTCCAACACGTGGTTAAACTGATATTTTAGCCCCCTCCTTTAAATTTCTATTACCTAACTAGGAATGCTTAGATCAGTAGACCCGACCTAGCTGGAGAGAACCAAATTAGAAAATGCAGTCTAAGAAATAAATTGTTCAGCAGATGCATCTTCTCTTTAGTGCACAGGCATTCCAGATAAGTTAATGGCTACTAAAGCATGACTGAAGTGAAGGAATCCCAGAAGAAATATTTGAGAGATTTCTATGGAAAATACTATGGGAGCGCCAGAATGATGTAGTGCAGGAGTGTCAAACTCGATTTCATTGAGGGCCCCATCAGGGTTGTATTTGACCTCAGGGGGAGACAATGTGAGTGTGGCCAGGGTGGGTGTCAGTTCAACACCCAGTTGTGGGCACCAGTGGTGGCCTGGGTGGGGCTGCGGGGCATCCTCCTGCAGCCCTCTGTCAGTGAAAACTGAGCTTTGGAAGGGCCAAATGTGGCCCTACTGAGCTCCATTTTTACAATACAATACAATAGTAGAGTTGGAAGGGACCTTGGAGGCCTTCTAGTCCAACCCCCTGCCTAGGCAGGAAACCCTATACCGTTTCAGGCAAATGGCTATCCAACATCTTCTTAAAGACTTCTAGTGTTGGGGCATTCACAACTTCTGGAGGCAAGCTGTTCCACTGATTAATTGTTCTAACTGTCAGGAAATTTCTCCTCAGTTCCAAGTTGCTTCTCTCCTTGATTAGTTTCCACCCATTGCTTCTTGTTCTACCCTCAGGTGCCTTGGAAAATAGTTTGACTCCCTCTTCTTTGTGGCAACCCCTGAGATATTGGAACAATGCTATCGTGTCTCCCCTAGTCCTTCTTTCTATTAAACTAGACATAGCCAGTTCCTGCAACCGTTCCTCATATGTTTTAGTCTCCAGTCCCCTAATCCTCTTTGTTGCTCTTCTCTGCACTCTTTCTAGAGTCTCCACATCTTTTTTACATCGTGGCGACCAGAACTGACGAATCCGAGTATCTAGACTCACGCCAGTCCGGCTTCCAACCTGGGCACAGCACAGAGACAGCCTTGGTCGCGTTGGTTGATGATCTCTGGAGGGCCAGAGATAGAGGTTGTTCCTCTATCCTGGTCCTATTAGACCTCTCGGCGGCTTTTGATACCATCGACCATGGTATCCTATTGCGCCGGTTGGAGGGGATAGGAGTCGGAGGTACCGTTTTGCGGTGGTTCGGCTCCTACCTCTCCGACCGGAGGCAATGTGTGTTGACAGGGGGACAGAGGTCGACCCCGAGGCCACTCACTTGTGGAGTGCCACAGGGGTCGGTCCTCTCACCTCTCCTGTTCAACACATATGTGAAGCCGCTGGGTGAGATCATCCGTGGTTTTGGGGTTGAGTATCACTTCTACGCTGATGATACTCAGCTGTATATTTCAACTCCAAACTACCCCAACGAGGCTGTCGAAGTGATGTCCCGGTGTTTGGAGGCCGTCGGGGTCTGGATGGGGGACAACAGACTTAAACTCAACCCCTCCAAGACTGAGTGGCTGTGGCTACCGGCACCTCGGTTCAGCCAGCTGATCCCATTGCTGGCCATAGGGGGCAAACAATTGCCCCCTGTGGAACGGGCACGCAATTTGGGCGTCCTCCTTGATGCCCGGCTGTCAATGGATGACCATGTGGCAGCGGTGGCAAGGGGGGCGTTCCACCAGGTTCGCCTGGTGCGCCAATTGCGCCCCCTACTGGACCGGGATGCCCTATGCACGGTCACTCATGCGCTGGTGACGTCCCGCCTGGATTACTGCAACGCTCTCTACATGGGGCTGCCCTTGGGATGCGTCCGGAGACTGCAGTTAGTTCAGAACGCAGCCGCGCGGGCTGTGATGGGGAGTACGAGGTACTCCCACGTAACACCGCTCCTGCGCGAGCTGCACTGGCTGCCTGTGGTTTTCCGGGTGCGTTTCAAGGTGCTGACTACCATCTTTAAAGCGCTCCATGGCACGGGACCTAGTTACTTGCGGGATCGCATCCTCCCACATACATCCCTGCGGCCAATTCGCTCACACAGGGAGGGACTTCTCCTGGTGCCGTCCACTAGGCAATGCCAGCGGGCGACACCGAGGAGTAGGGCCTTCTCTGTGATGGGCCCAACCCTCTGGAATGACCTCCCCCCCGACATTAGAACCACTTCCGACCTCCGCTCCTTCCAGCAAAAACTGAAGACCCACCTGTTCCGATTAGCAGGCCTGGCATAATTCAACTGTCCCTCCTGGCAAATGTATTATATCTGGTTATTTTAGGGATTTTTTAATTCACTGTATCTGTTTTTAAGGGTTTAAACTTATAATATATTTGCTTTGTACAGTTCTTTTAACTGCATTTTAACCTCCTCCATGTCAACTGTCAACTGTACATATTTAATTTTATTGTATCTTGTTATATTTTGTATGAACTGTACACCGCCCCGAATCCCTTTTGGGAGAGGGGGCGGTCTAGAAGCATTAAATATTATTATTATTATTCCAAGTGTGGCCTCACCAAGGCATTATAAAGTGGCATCAACACTTCACGTGATGCAGCCTAGGACTGTGTTGGCTTTTTTGGCAGCTGCTGCACACTGCTGGCTCATATTTAAATAGTTGTCCACTAGGACTCCAAGATCCCTCTCACAGTTACTACTATTGAGCAAGGTACCACCTATACTGTACCTGTGCATTCCGTTTTTGTTGCCTAGAACCTTACTCTTTTCACCATTGAATTTCACCATTGAATTTCACCATTGAATTTCATTTTATTAGATAGTGCCCAATGTTCAAGTTTGTCAAGATCCTTCTGTATCTTAAGCCTATCTTCTGGAGTGTTGGCTATTCCTGCCAGCTTGGTGTCATCTGCAAATTTTCACTGGCAGAGGGCTGCAGGAGCCCATCAGGGCTGAAAATGGAGCTCAGGGGAGCCACAGGAGGCCCACTCGAGCTCCATTTTTGCTGGCAGAGGAACTGCAGGCTGGTCCTTCGCTGTTTCCAGGGAGGCCCTGTGTGCCAGATCTAAATACCCCGCAGGCTGGATTCGGCCTGCAGGCCTTGAGTTTGACACCCCTTATGTAGTGGTTAAGTCATCAACTAGAGATCAGGAGACTATGAATTCTAGTTTTGCCTTAGGCACAAAGCTACCTGGGTAATCTTAGGCCAGTCACTATTTCTCAGCCCTAGGAAGAAGGCAATGGTAAACCACTCCTGGAAAATCTTGCTTAAAAACTACAAGGTCTTGTCCAGGCAGCTGCCAGGAATCAAGACTGCTCAAAGGCACACAAAATGAAATTCAGTAATATGATGAAGAGTAGAATTGAACCAAATGCTACAAACACTCATACTCAAGGGGTAAAAAGATTGAAAGGAAGTAAATGCTGTGAGAATATAGAAAAAAAGGGTAAGATAGAGGTATAGATGCTAGAAATGGGAAATCTTAAACTATGCATGTGGATTGCTTGTGGAATGGCTAAACATCTTCTTTAATGTGTGGGTGAGGGTGACATCTGTGTGTAGCAACTGGAAAAAAATGCTGTTATTGTTCTCATACGAGAACAATTGAAAGGTAGCAAGAGGGAATGAAAATCTACAGGGAAATTAAATTGCCCAGAAAGGTCTTTGAAAGAATTCTGATTAAAAGGTTATGAGAAGTGACAATGAGCAACATTTAAGTGGAGTCATTTTTATGCTTAGCTGGAGCTGTGCAGATTGAATATTTGTTCTTTAGAAAATCTTTGAGCAGTGCATGAGTGTGAAAAATAAAGTTTACAGTATTTTGTAGATTTAAAGAAAGCGTAAATAAAGTGAATAGGATTGAATTACTGCGTGTTTTGAACAAAGATGAAATTGAAAGTTACTTGCTGAATGCTGTAAGCAGTGGCGTAGCGTGGGGGGTGCAGGGGGGGCCGGCCGCACCGGGCGCAACATCTGAGAGGGGCGCGCTCGCACTCGCCTGCCTACACCTGCGGCTCGTAGCTCTCACGGTACTGCCCGCTCCTCCGCCGCCGGTTCGGCAGGAGGAAGGCGGGGTGTCCAGCAGTCTGAAAACGGGGCGGGGACAGCGCCTTAAAGACACCGCCAGCGCCTCCGTACGCCAGACATTTGCCCCTTGTCGGTCCTTCGTGGCCGCTCTTGGCCTTCCCCCCTCTCCCCCCCCCGACGGACCTCCTGCGCCTTTAAGGCGATTGCAGAGCTGCTACTTTTGGGGCCAACTTAGATCTGCTGGGGGGGGGCTGAAATCCACTCGGTAGAGCTTTGCCCTCCCGTTCACGCAGCTCTTCGAAGAATAGAAGTCGTGCCAGGGTGAAACATGTCTGTCCCGGCTGACCTTTTTCTCTGATACTAACATAATTTGGGTTCCGCTAAATGTTTGTGTGGGACATCAAAAGTCTCTTGCATCCCTCAAGTAATCTGGAAGAAACCAAAGCGGGCGAACATATTTATGCAGCTGTGTAAAACAGGTGGTGGTTTGCTTACTTGTGGCTTGTAAATCAAGATGTGCATTTAAGTCACACGTTATGTGTGAGCGGAGACAGGTCGGGCTTAGCGAAATAATTAGGAGTAAGCAAACTATGGATTTACCTGGGGGGGGGGGTTGAAATCTGTTTCCATGAAAAGCCATAGTTGGCTTAGCTGTGGTTTGTTGACTAAATTGCATTCATACAAATTCATGCCTAATTAAAGAATAAGACGTGTGCAATCTGTGGATTCAGGAGTAAAGCAGTATGATTCTAATAAAAGAGAAATATTTGTACCTCAGGGTTGATATGAGGGGTCCTTGGTGCTCCCTGAAGTTGCTTGCGTTTCATTACCCAAGCTAGGTAACATCAGTGCTAGTGACGCCACACTCCTTACTAGCACTGATGATGTTACCTAGTTTGGGTAATGAAACCTCTGCAAGAAAACAAGCAAGCTCAAAGAGCACCAAAGACCCCTCATAATATGATTCTTCTGCAAACAGGCATGTTTGACCAATCTTGGCAATCCAGTTTCTGTTCTTGGGAATTTAAATCAATAGTAAGCAAAATAAAGTGTTTGGACATTAGGATGGTTTTGTGAAAGTCTCTGTGTTTGGGAGTACATAAAACACAGCTGCCATTGAGTAATATAATCCTAAAGTTGCAGACACAATAACTGGAGCATATTAAATTCCCTTGCATTTATTTCTGCTGTTATTTTCTGAATCTGTCTAAATCCTTCTTAGTGTGATGCTCTAAATTGTACACAATAATTCAGCATGCGATTTGGCCAACACAGAATGAAAGGGAACACTTCCTTCCTGTGATTTGAAAAGTATACAAATTGTGCTTGCCTTTTTTGCAGCCACATTGCAACATTCACTCATATATTGTATGCAATTATTTTATCTTTTCAAAATACTTGCATAAGTTCTATTACCAAGACATCACCATGTCCTCCATCCTATACCTGTAGATTTGATTTATAATTTCTAAGGGAAGAAATGTGCATTTGATTCTGTTAAATATCATTACGTTATTTTCAGGAAGAAAGTATTCAAGCAAGGAATATAATTATGTAATTATACAAAATACTAGATAATTGCAATAGAAAATACCTAACTTTGATGACTAAAAAGCAGAGGCTGACATCTTAATTAGATGCAATACTCTTAAATAATAAATTCTTCCTAGCCAAGTGCAAGGTAGAATGTAGGAAATGACTAAAGAGATTCAAATTAAGCACTCTCTGTTAATTGTGACTGTATACAGAACTCCCTCAAAGGTCATTATGAAAATATTAACAAATATCTATACCTAGTGAGACAGACTGAAGTCCTTGACTTACAACAGTTCATTTAGTGACTGTTTGACGTTACAACATCACTTTAAAAAGTGACTTATGACCATTTTTCACACTTATGACTGTTGCAATATCCTCACGGTCACATGATCAAAATTCAGATGCTTGGCAACTGACTTGTGTTTATGACTTGCAGTATTGTGGGATCATGTGATCCCCTTTTACGACCTTCTGACAAGCAAAGTCAATGTGGAATCCAGATTCACTTAACAACCGTGCTGCTACAGTGATTCACTTAACAATTGTGGCAAGAAACTGGCCGCAATTTCTTAACATAGGACAAAACTCACTTAACAAATGTCTCACTTAGCAACATAAATTTTGGGCTCAATTGTGGTTGTAAGTCAAGGACTATCTGTAATACTTATAAAAGGTAAAGGTTATGTCTGATTCTAGGGGCCAGTGCTCATCTCCCTTTCTTAGCCGAGCGAGCCATCATTGTCCAAAGATGCTTCTGTGGCAGTGGCGTAGCGTGGGGGGTGCAGGGGGCCCCGGCCGCATTGAAAGGAGGCACGCTGGTCATTCTGCATTGAAAGGGGGCACGCTGGTCTCTCTGCATTGAAAGGGGGCATGCTGGTCATTCCGCATTGAAAGGGGGCACGCTGGTCATTCCGCATTGAAAGGGGGCACGCTGGACACTTAGCAGGGCATAGGCAGGATCACTAAACTCAATAAAGTGTTTGAAAATAAACTTGTATTTAGATGCATTTTACTTTAATTACATCAGTATTTTCATAACAAACAATACATGTGCTTAGGGGTAAGGGTTTCTTTAACTAATCTAGTGGAAGAGACTCGAGTGCTAAAATCCACGGGTTAGGGGGCGCAAATTACTTGCCTTGCCCCGGGTGCTGATAACCCACGCTACGCCACTGGCTGTAAGAGTGGTATATGCTGGAAGTAAAATATGTGAGAATAATTAGAATGCTTAGTGAATGATTTAACACTGATCAGAGAACACGACAAGAAAGCATGATGTACCACTGGTTGTTTAAGGCATTTATGATTGAGTGTAAAGATACACATATAAGGGATACTTACATTTCAGGTCTGGTGGTGGGGAATGTCAACATATGTATAGTTTTATATGAAATTGATCTTGTTTTGGAGCTGTGAATCCAAATGATTTGCAGTGAAGGTTCATTTGCAAGTTACATATACATCATAAAAATGATAGCAAGAAGATCATGGTGACCAGAATTGGATACCAAAAAGATGTTGAAATTTAGGAAGAGTGCAGAAAAGAGCAACAAAGATGCTGGAAGGTCTGGAAGCTAAACCATATGATGAACAATTGAGGGAACTAGATATGTCTAGTTTAATGAAGAGAAGGACTGGGGCTGACATGCTAGCAGTCTTCCAGTACTTGAGGACCTGTTATAAAGAAGAAGCAACTTATTCTCCAAAGCACCCAAGGACAAGAAGTAGTGGGTTGAAGATCATTTAAAGAGAGATCCAACCTAGAAATAAGGATAAATGTCCTAATAGTGAGAACAATTAATCAATTTGCTCTGAAAGTTGTGGGTGCCTCATCACTGGAGTTTTCAAGAAGAGACTAGAAAACAATTTGTCCAGAATGGACAGGAAACTGGACCACAAGACCTCCAAAGTGCCTTCCAACCCTATTATTCTATGTTCTATGACAGGGGTGTCCAAAGTTGGCAACCTTAAGACTTGTGGACTTCAATTCCCAGAATTCCCCAGCCAGCAGAGCTGGCTGGGGAATTCTGGGAGTTGAAGTCCACAAGTCTTAAAGTTGCCAACTTTGGACACCCCTGTTCTATGAAGAATGTATGTACCTTGGTGTAATGTTTATTATTACAGATAAAATGAATGGAGATATTTTAAGATGTGAAAATGCTGGTGGAAAGATATGTTACCAGGAATGAATGTTGAGATGAACGGAATAGATTGTGAAAATGTCAAAATTTGCAGAAATGGCAAGAAATTTCAGAGAAAAAAAACCAAAACTTTTCTGAACGACTGGAAACTTTACATGGACTTTTTGCTGGAAGTATAAAGAAATTAAATGATGATTTATGGATTTGAAGATTAAGACAGACTTGGATTACATGAGGGGCTGAAGGGATTTAGCATCTAAGAGGGAGGAGGAATAATAAGATTGCAATTATCTCTTGAAAAGGTTAAAAGTCACATATATATTTAATCTTTCTTTCTCTCTATCTGTCTTGTCTCTTATTCTATGCAAAAATCCTTAATCAATATTTTAAAAAACAGAATGAATATTGAGATATGCAATTGTGTCTATACACAAGAACACCCCTCTGCCCATTTTGTTATATGAAAGTGAGAGTTGTATATGTATTATGAGAAAAATCAAGCAAGCCAAGTGTAGTAGGAATGGGTCCCAAAGGTGTTTTTCAAAAGGCAACTGGATTTTTGCAGAATTTGTAATTCTTCTGAGGTGACCAGAAGTAAAAGAAAGCAGGATAGTGTCTTCTTACAAGCTCAGTTTGTACCATGCAGTCCATGGTGCTCTCTAGGCGTGGTTGTTTTCTTGCAGGTGACAAGGCAATACCATTATCATCATGCTAGCACTGATGATGTTACCTAGTTGGGTAATGAAATGTCTGCAAGAAAACAATCAAGCTCAGACAGTTCCTGAGCTACAAATATTCTTTCTATTGGTGTCAGTTTGTACCTTTCAGAGATTCAAAGATTAAGTATGACGGAGTTGGAACTGATGAATTAAAATGTAATTACTCTGGTTGCTCCTCAGATAGTTATAATGGTGTTGCATTTAAATTTCTCTTCCTGTGCCTTAACCAAGCCTACAGTCCTGACCAAAGGAAGACAAAACAACTGTGTGATCACTGTAAAAGCAGCAGCGATGCAGAGAAGCAGGGAAAGAAAGCTTGTGGCAAACATTTGAAACTCAGGCCATCCGTTTTGTCTGACCACAGCAGTTTCCACATTGTCTGGCGAGATACTTACATGATACCTTTTATTTCACAGTAGAAACAAACTTGCTTTTTAAAAAATGGCTGTTTGTCATAGGTTGGGTTCTCTGTCTGCAGCAAAGTCCTCAGGGAGGATTTCTCTTACCTAATGTTGGCCCTGTAGACTATTTCAAGCATAATAGATTAAGATGGCTAATTATTGCCCGTTCTTAATAAACAATAGACATCGCAGAGCATTTGCTCTGGCTCAATTCAACAAACCCTCACCCCTGCGCATGCACCCACCCCACCCCCACGCATGTGCATGCACCCTGCTCCATGCATGCGCCCCCCACACGAGTGGATGCACCCCCCGCACGCCCACGCTCCCTGTGCATATGTGGCAGAGAACCAAAGACCAGCTGGCCAGCGAGAGGCGCACACCCATACGGGGTGGAGCTGAACTGGGGCAATGGCTTGCATGCCCACAGAGAGGGCGCTGCATGCCACCTCTGGCACACGTGTCATAGGTCCCCAACCTTTCTGGCACTAGGGATCAATTTCAGGGGGAAAATTGTCTTTCATGGATGCAGGGGGGGGGGGATGTTTCACATGCAAACTAGATCCCGCAGGTGCACAGATGAAGCTTCACTTGGACCATGGATCAGGACCAATCTGCGGCCTGGGGGTTGGGGACCCTTGCCATAGAGGGTATTCAGCATGTCCAGTCCATTTCTAATTGAATCTGCCTGAAATATTAATTCAGCCTCTCTCATAATGGAATTCCCAGGGAGAGCAACCAACAACGAATGGTATGTCTCCTATCTTTTACCAGACCATAAAACACGATCATTCATAAAATAGCCAAATTCTGCTAGTAGAGTGAGGCAATAAGTATTGTTCATAAAAAGGCATTTCTTTGATACCTTCACTTTTGTCTCTTCTCCTCTTTTCCTTCCTTCCTTCCTTCCTCACTAACTTATTTAACTTTTTTAATTCGTTTTTTTAAATGTATATTTTACCAATTTTATGTGTGTATGTGTATATATATATATACACACACACACACAAACACACACACACACAAAAAGATTACAATAAATGTTATTATATCACACCATTCCAAGAAATCAAGACTTTTTGCTAACATTTGAGGGCTATAGTGGTCTTTCAGTAAAAGCCAAATGACCAAAAATACAGGATGTTGGGAGAAGGGGTTTCCTTCTTTTTCTCTCTCTTTAACTGTTGTGTCATTAACAGTTTGCCACTGTGAAAATAATTCCCGTAATACAGGGGCGTCAACCTCAAGGCCCGGGGGCCGGATCAGATTCATGGGGTGCTTAGATCTGGCCCATGGGGCTGCCCTGGAAACAGCAAAGGACCGGCCAATGGTGCCTCTGCCAGTGAAACAGGAGCTCGGGAGGGTGGTGGGTGGCCCCCCCGAGCTCCATTTTCACTGGCAGAGAGTTGCAGGAGGCCATCACAGCCGAAAACGGAGCATGCGAGGGTCGTAGGGAGTCCAATTGGTGTTCGTGCACGCGATAGCGCCAGAAACCAGAAGAACAGCTCCCTGGCACGTATGCACATGCCGGGAAGCTGAGCTTCCAGTTCCTGGCATGTGCTTGCATTCTGGACAGCTAGTCTTTGAGCATGCATGTGCGCCAGAAACTGAAGACCAGGTGACCGGCATGCATGCACATGCCAGAAACCAGAAGCTCACCTTCCCAGCGTGTACATGCACGCTGGGGAGCTGCTGTTCCGGTGCATGCACAGACGCACTTCCATTTCGGCACTCGGTGCCAAAAGATTCACCAACACTGCTATAAGCCATGAACTAATGATCTAGATCAGAACACTACCAATAGCTATTTTAGGCATGTCTGGGGAGGAATATTTAGCATAATTTTCTTTCCTTTTCACTTAGATTGCAAAGCAGTTTTTCACTTCCATGCAACTATTTGGGGGGAGCAAGGTTCAAGTGAGCTACATGACTCTCTCCCAAATATTTCTGAAATGTTTTTGATGGTCACATCTAATCAAAGGGGAGGACATTGTGGTATCTTGGATGCTGCTGATATACAGCTGCAAGCAATCTATGTCTGCTCTAGAAAGTGTACATTGTTGGTGTGACTACAACATCAAATCAGACACAGAAGCACCTAAGTTGACAGTTCCTACTGTTGATAAGGAAACAACTGAGAATGCCTACAGTAGCTGTCACTGTTGCCGTTAATGAAAATAGCTTTTCCGTCTGTAAAATATGATTCACATAAAGCCAACAGAGATGAAAATTGGTGGAACATTCAAAGAGTTTCCTACAAATTTCACACTTTTGTCATTTGGGGCTTCCTGAGCATTGACTAATGGGAGTTTATGTATGAAAGTCACAGTGGAGAAGAGTTGTAGGTAGAGATCTAACAAAATACTCAGCAGCTCCAATGCTAACAGTGATAGGGATTGAAATTCTGATGATTTAAGTTGTACTTCCTAAACTTAGAAAACTGCCTATGTTTGTATTTGCCTTGATTAGGATGGGATCCATAAATCATCGTACTTGAAAAATTGACACATCCTATAATACTTTACATGCATTCGTAGAAAAATAAACTCTGGCCAGGTAATTTTAAATAAAAAAACTCATATTACAACTCTGCTTGGACAGAGGTCATGGAACAGAAAGAAATGCATGTGAGTAATCTATGGTTCCAAAATATTGTCTCAGAGTTCTTGAAAAAAAAACTTCTGGAGACATTTTTGGTTTAGAGAAGTCCATGCATTTCTATAGATGCAATTCTCTATGCAAAATTGTATTCGTTTTTCTATTCTGGCACTGCTTTGATTTAAATTTATGTGCTGGTTTTTGTAGTTTGTAGTGGATAATGTTAAAGTATAAAACAAAAAGATATTGAAGAGGCCCTTAGACAAATATGTTTGTTTCTCTAACCACTGAATAACCTTCACATGAAAAGTATTAGGAGGAATAACTACTAATCAGAAGGGAAAGATTTCCTAATGATAATTCCCTCACCCTGTCACATTTGTGTACCCCACAAGGTTTTGTCTCCCCATCTTTTGCATCCTTAAAGGAGAGAAGTGAAGCAAAGTCAAATATCATTTATCCCAATATATAAAATTATCTCATTATCACTTATGGTCAGACTTGGAAAACTAATATGAATGGGCAAAAAAGAAACTATGGGATAGACATACCGACTCTGACAAAATATATTCCTGTGTTTGCTGCCAAAGTAATTCTCGGTGAGTCATTGCAAAATTGTTCATAGATAATACTTAAACTGATATTCAACATGTTGCATACTTGATATGTACCCTAACCTAAAACCTTCCAGAGGTGCCAAATTCCTCAATCAATAGAGAGTTGCCATGTACACATCTGGAGGGCCACTGCAGGGTTGTGGAAGTCAACTGTACTCTAAGACTACTCTGAAGTTGGCACACGATAAAATTACCTAATCTTTTTCTCAATCATTAGCCAAATCTTGGCAGGATCGATGCTTAACTAATAATTTCCTTAAAATATTCAAATTTGTTCAGAAGCAAGAATTAAAATTAAAAGATAATTATGCACACTTTGCAGCAACTTTCCTGGCTCCAATTATGCTGTGCATGATTTTGTTTGCTTCTTATTTCCTTCTCTTTATTTCCTTCCATCATCCTGTTACTGTCCTCAGAGGAGATAGGACTGCCGAGCCCAGAGGCACAGGGCTAGGGGTGGTCCAAAAACGTCAAAGCAGAACTATTGTAAATAAGGGGTAGGGGTTCCTCAGTGCCATGGGTGCCATCTTTTTTTTCTTTATTCCCTTGTGGAGACCCTTAGTTGAGTACAGCTGGATTTCCAAACACATTGAAAGAGCTATAACTCCATGATGGATTGCAATCTCACGATGGAACATAGACACCGGCCTTCAAAAAGGCAGAGTGGAGAAAAAATGTCACAAAGCTGTGTCTGGAGAAAAAATGAATACTAGGTTAAAATCTCTTCAGAAATACTGGCTGGGGAATAGGTGGTGTGCTTCTGAGTCAGATGTCAGGTTGCTAGGAGAAAAGGTTCATATAGACTGAACCTTGCAATTTATATCACAGTTGATAAAACATACTTATTAAAAAGCAATTCCCAGTGAGTGCTTAATTTTTTTGGGGGGGGGGAGGGGGAGAGATCTGCTTAGAAAATGCTACATATGGCCTAAACATTATTCTTTGGTTGTACCAAAAAAAGGCAGTTTGATTTGAGTCATTTACATTGCTAGGGTAATTCTATACAAAGCAAGAAAACAATTATATACACAATATATATGATAACATAATGTATATAATTAATTTATAAATACATTGTATGATGATAGGCAGGCAGGCAGATATGTGTTGCAATTTCATCTTGACAATTATGCCATTTTGCCAATTCCCTGTAAAATTGTGTCCCCCTAATTCTGCTTTATGATAAAGATTGAATTGCCAGATGTAACTGAGAGCAGCCATTGAAATATTACAAATATGCATGTGCTCCCAATCTTTCTCTGTCAGTTCAGATCTATCTCTTATGTACTTTGTTATGCTCTCTGGAAATATTTGTATAGGAAATAGCTTTTAAGAGTATGTAAAACATATATTTGTAGTGGCTGGTACTCTATACTGTTCTACAAAGTGCACTTATAAATAGTGATGTCATCTTCTCGGGATTGTTTTTACTGTAATGTATTAGAAAATAATATTACATTTGAGTTTCACTCTCAGATGCATGGATTACATTAAGCATAGAGATTGAAAGTTCTCCATTTCCATATGTAATTCTCCCATATAAAGAATCCTAAAATTGCTGGGTATCCTGTCCTTCCTTGCAAATTATTTATATAAATACTCTCCCAATTGTACTTTACTTCACTGAAGTTATTCTACAGTCTAATCTAAATTCATGAGCTTAAAATCTAAATTCATGAGCTTAAAATTACACAACCTGCATACAATATTATAGCTTTAACTACCAAGGAATTTTGAGATGATGACTCTGCCAGAACATTTGGGATTTATTTTACTGTTGTATTTTTTTTCCTCCTTATCAGTCCAGTTTTGCTCACCAAAGCTATAGTTTCTTGAGATGTTTGTGGACTTAATTACTTCATAGAATCCAGTTGCCATGTGGATTTCACATTTCAATTTATTGTAAACACATCTCTGTGAAGTTGGAAAAAATGCCTTCTAAATTCAAGAGAGATTGTGGTCTGCTCACTTGCAGCTCCATTCTTCTACCAGCAAGTCCTCCCTTCTTTTCAGAAGCTGCTATATAATACATCTGCACAGCAATAAGAAACATTGCATTTGCTAGTAATTAACAATCAATTAGCCTGTGCATAAAGCAATGTAGGAAGAAATATAAGTAATGCGATTTTGCCTACATATAAGCTAATTTTGTTATGCTGTTTTTCTAAGGTATTGTTATTCTAAGGTTTTGAATATACAGGCAGAGAAGGAGCAAGCTCATAAGCAGCAATACATCCACTAACTTTTCACTTTGCATCTATGAAACTTTCTGACGCCAATTGTTAGATCAGGTGAATGGATGAGGCAGGCTCAGGCTAACATTAACAACAGCTCTTTATTAGTCAACACTATGTACAATCCAGCAAAGACTCTGTCTGGCAGCAGCTCTTTTATAGGGAGCTGTCAGATGTCTTAACCAATCACCTTTGAGTATTTTCCCGTCGGATCAGAGAACCTTGGTGGAAACTACCATACTGTTTATCAGTACGTAACACCAATTATCTTCATCTTTTAAAACAATCTTTTAACTAAAAAATGAATGGCAAGCTGAAAGACATTTCAGGCATTAATAGGAAATGAAGATATGGTTTGTTTCAAATGAACCCACCTGCCAAGAGAAAGAAGGTATGCATTCAATGCCAAGGGGCATCTGTTTTGTGACTGGCCATGCCCAGCATTGACAAAACTTTGTGAAGCCCATCCAGTCATGGCTGCCAACAATATGCTCTCCATGTTCTAAATGTGTCCAAACATGAAGTATCTCAGATGCAGACAGTAGCTTCTAGTACTGTTGGCTTGCCAAAACTAGAGTTTCATGGATTCAAAGAAAGTGAAGAGAATCGAAATAAATCTGCAACTAAGTCCAATCCATTGCTAGAATGGCTATCTATTTTCTGTTCAGAAACGTACAGAGGAGAAATCCATAACTTGATCCTAATGACTTTTACTATCTCAAAGTTCTTTTTCATATTCAGACTAAATGTTCTTTGTTTTATGGTTAATATTATAGGAAACCTTTCCGCTGGAGATATCCTTCTAATAAGCACATAAACCAAGTTGTGTTATAAGGAATATATATATATATATATATATATATATATATATATATATATATATATATATATATATATATATATATATATATATATATATATATATATATATATATATATATATATATATATATATATATATATATATATATATATATATATATATATATATATATATATATATATATATATATATATATATATATATATATATATATATATATATATATATATATATATATATATATATATATATATATATATCAGTTGAATAATCTCCCTGAAACCGCCCCCCAAAAGCTGAATCATCTGCTTGAATCCCTCCCCCCCAAACAATCAGTATTAATACACTAACCCCAAGGAGCACAGGAGGCAAAAGTGATATGTGCATTTTAGAACAATCAAACTATTGATTTTTTTACTTGAACCAACTTTTCCAACTAGCGCTGGAAAGTATGCATAGTTGCACAAATTCTTTGTTTTACCCATTCCATTTTATTGATTTGTATATACATTCAGTTTACTAAAAAGACTCTCTTAGACATTTAGAAGCATTTGTAAAAAACAGGCTAGTGGTTATAGTGCTTTTATTAGGGTTAGCTGATAAGCTTGTGATTATGAGCATCATTTCCCCATTCAACCTGAATCCCTCTCCCAATACTTAACATCCCTGGTTTCTCCAAAGCTTACCACATTAAGTGGAACCATGTGTTTATTTATATATGTCCAATTTAGAAACTGCCCATCTCCTTCACAAAGCAATTCTGGGCGGGGTACAAATAAAATCAAAAGCATTTGTTTCCAAAGTCAAAAATTTGCCATAGCTTTATTTGTCTTCACCCTGGACCACACCAATGGGATATGTAGTATTTGTCCACAGTCTTAAAGTCTGCATATTCAGTGGCAAGCTATTTAGATCATATTTTTAGTAATGCGTCTTTATTAGGTCCAAGTAATAGCAGCTTGGGGTGCAGAAAAGTTTTTCTGACAACGCAGGGCCAAAATAATGGGAAAACCTCATTTGGATCCCAAGCAGAGGTTGGCTACAGATGAACACCAAGTTACAGACAAAAGTGTCATGTGCACGTTTTGTCATTTTTGTCATTTTCCAGCCGCTTCTGGTGAAATGATGGGAAAAATAAAGCCCCCACCCCACCCCACCCGGATTCACGAGTATGTTTTGCTTTAATTCCAGACATCGACCATGAGGGTATAAAAATAACTCCTTCACCTCCCTTCGCCTTCATTTCCTCTCCATTGTAATGCTCCACACACCCTTCCCCCTCCCCGCCCCCCAACTGCAGTTGTGTTAAATCGGCACTCCGCTGAGGAAAAGGCTGTGAATGTTGTCTTGGAAGTTGCATTTCTGGCGTCTCTACATAAAACCAGCCAGCGCTCATTCAAGAGAGACAAATTCTTGAACAGGCAGCCTGAGGCCGAGGGGAGGGGAGGGGAGGGGTGGGGAGACAGAAGCACCTTCCCTTTGGAGGGAGGGGAGGTAAAGAAAGTATCGCTCTTAAGGTTTCAGGACTCACCCTCTTCCCTGGTTTCCCATCGATGTTTTCATCACCGCAGCCAGAATCTGGGACTTCTCCTTTCAGAATCCTTGTAAGTTTTCCTTGTGGAGAAAGTTATACCTTGGCATTTCCGTCAAAACTTTCACGCCTCTTGACCGCCCCCGCTCTCCCCCCTCCCCCAACCCCGGATTAAAAAAGAAGAAGAATTGCAGATGATGGGTTCGGTGCAATAGAAAGGGAAGCTTTTCCTCACTGCTCTTTCAATTGACTCCCAAACGCTCTGAAAAAGAGCATGATCTTTCTCTTCTACTTCCTGTATTTGTGTGAACAGGGGCCGTCAGGAAGAGGCTGTCCTTGGTGGTCAAGGGTGATTTGTTTTCTTTCCTCTACTTTTTTTTTAAAAGCAGGCCCATTTTTAGTCATAAACTTTAACTCTGATGGTTAAAGGCAAAAGGCCCGTGATGATTAGCTCTGTACCTGCTTTTTCTTTTAAGTCAGAGGACTCCATGAGTTCATCTGGCTTGCAGGTACATTATTGGAAGAGAGGCACTGACTAGCTACAGTAAGTCCCGTAAAGGGTTTTCTACAGCAGAGCAATAACCATCTGCAAATTCCTGAGCCGTGTATGCAAGGGTGTAACTGGAACCAGATGGAGTCTGGAAACCTTCATGTTGTTTACGTAGGACCTGTGAGAATGAAGCTCTTAATGCTGGGATGCCACTTTTCCAATGATGTTGCATCAAAATATCTGGGCTTGCTATTGCATGATGAACTAGTATACCATTAGCAAAAGTCCTGATCTGCAGCCAACTAGTGCTTTTCTTTGGAATTGTTCTGAAAGTGTTACACAACCTGGATGGCAGAGAAGGATGACCCACTCTCATGTGCCAAAGCCACTTGCCCTTCCCCATCCCTATAAAGCTTTTTGAAGTCAAGTGTGATCATCTTCATGACCACTGACGTTGAAACATTATTCAGTGGAGCAGTAGAAAAGAGCAAAGAACAGCATTCACCAGTGGTGGGATTCAGAAATTTTTACTACAGGTTCTGTGGGCATGGTTGGTGGGTGTGGCTTGGCTTGGTGGGCGCGGCAGGGGAAGGAAAAGTAAAATCTCCATTCCCATCCCACTCCTAGGGGAAGGTTACTGCAAAATCCCCATCAGTTGGGACTCGGGAAGCAGAGAATAGATGGAGGTGGGGTCAATCCGAGGTGATATTTACCAGTTCTCCACAACTGGTCAGAACCTGCTGAATACCATCTCTGGCATTCATCTATTCCCATCCTGAACCACAGCCAGTCCCAATATCTCATTCCCCAACTCACACAAACGGGAAAGCAATATAGTCTTATGACTATATTATAGTCAATAGAATATAGTCTATTGGATTCTCACTGAGGGCCTGGTGCTCTTCTTTAGTTGCAATTTAGCTCAAGGCTTGCTCCCATAAAGGCTTGTATGCGATCCTGCCAATTAAAGTACTGACTAAAATTGGCCTCTTGAGATTATTCTTAGTAATCTTAGTTGATAATTCCAAGAATTATTCTCAAACATGAATTATTATGGCTTGCCATATTTGATGATGTCAAGGACTGAGAGAGTCATCCTAGAGATTAAGCAGCAGGTCCTTGGCCTGAAACTACAGAACAATAGGAGCAAAGTTCCTTATTAGAAATACAGGCTATATGTTGAATCTTACTAATTGCTTTTGTACTTTTGTCATTTAAATTGCACTTAAATGAGATTTTTTATTAGCCAAAGTCAACATTGATGGCAGTAAGAACCCTGTTTGGAAGATGGGACCAAGCAAAAATTCCCACCAATAGATCAGCAACCCTATCCCACCCCTAAACTCTCTGGAGTTTCAGAATTTCAAACATAAAGATACTCTTCAGTGCCATTTAAAATATCCCGCAACAGTACCAGAAATAAATTGAATTAGATAAAGGTGGAGGCTCACACAAATATAATGATAAGGCTGCGAGGAAGAAAAAACTCTGTGAAGAAGTAACTCTAGACTTTCTTTCACATGATAATTTGATTCCCATAACCATCATCTTGCTATAGCTGTATCTCACACAATCAAATGTAAAATGAAATATCTTTTTTCTCTCTTGTTCCTCCTGAGTATCTCCATTACCCCCAACTTGATTAGATTTATAGAGCATGCTAAGGCTAAAAGGTGGTTTGCTAGTTCGTGTTTCACTGGATCCTTGAACCCAATCAACTTTTAGTTGATTGCTGACTGCACTTAAGTGCGTGCTTTGTGCATTCAGTAAAATAGTGTAACCAAGATTTAGAATGCTAAATATTAAGAGAATCGCTATCTGATATGAATATTTTAGAGGGGAAAAATACTTCATGATCCCAACAGGACTTTACAAACAACAATTAAACCAGTTAAATGGGCTACTTTGGGGAGAACTGCCTGAGAAAAAGACCCACCTGCAATTATGCAGTTTGTGGATGGCTATCAGATCAGGAGGATCAACACAATAAATTCTCTAAATCCATCTCTCCATTCTTTGCTGCACGTAACACCTTCCAGGTTAGCTAAGAACAGGTCAGTGAAAAACAGCTGTGGTCAAGGACAATTTGAAAACATGCAAGTAAATAAAATAAACCACAGATCATGCCACATCTTTCGCTGTGGTTCCCTTATTGTATCTTGTAACAACATCCTCATTCTGGAAGGCTCACAAAGGCACAGTTTAATCTTCTGCTAAATGATTCAGAGCACAGTTGAACCAATTGTAGAGACCTATATCTCCATGAAATCTACCACTTTTCACTGTTAACACTTGCAGGACAAATTTCATTATATACTTGACCAAGCCAGTTTTTCCAGTTCTTTCAACACACTTTGTGCAGTGAGACAAGTTCGGTGATTCTTCATCTCCACAGCTGAGGAAATTACTCATCTCTAGCTGTTCCTGTTTTCTGTTGTCCAGAAAAAATGTTCCCCTCTTCTTGTGACACAAGTTTGCCCTTGGATTCAATATAATACTCTTCATCATTGTGATTACCATTGCAGTTAGGGGCAGGCATCTGTTGCCCGTTTTAGGCTGGCAGTTTCTTACTTGGGATTATCTTTCTAGAGTGGTGGCCCTGTTTAAAAACAAGATTAATGCTTTTTTGAGAACGCACTACTGGGCGTTACTGTACAGCTGTGCTGTACATAACCCAGTTTAAACCAGGAAAGAGAACCAGGTTTTGAAAGCTAATTATTGATGCTTCTGTCACTATTTGTGTGTGTGTGTGTGTGTGTGTATGTGGGGGAAATTATAAGTTTTCCAATACTTCTACCATTGTGTGTGAGTGTGTGTTTCACATACCCATCGCTTGGTTTTTTTTGTTATTGCATTTGTATTTTTCCTACCCTCAGTTAGGGCAGCAAATTCAGGGCAGCATAATTATTCTTGAAGAGATGCACTTTAATGTGGGTACTGGTTCTGTACTGCAGAGGTTCCCAACCCCCTGGTCCATGGACCGACACTGGGCTCCGGCATGCCAGCAACCAGGCTGCACATATAAGTGAAGCCCCATCTATGGGATGCAGGCAGCACATGAAACTACGCCTCCTTGGGTCCACAGAAAAACCTTTCTCCATGGAACTGGCCTCTGATGCCCAAAATGTTGGGGGCTGACAGTATCCACACAGAGCATTTCAGATTATAATTCAAAGTCCCAAGCAATATTCAGAAAAACAATTTGATGGCCTGTTCTGCAAATGTTGTTAAACTATATATTTGTTTGTTTGGGGCTTAATACAATGGCCACCTTTTCTTTAATTTGTTCTTTAAATGTTATTGGTGATCTACTCTAGAGCCTCTTCTTCAGCATAACAGAGTTCCCCAGAGCATCATGGCATTCCTTCTAATATTCACCTGATTTTCCTTTCTTTTATTTTCAGCTTCCTTTGCTTTTGACAAAGAGCAGGTTCTCCCATGTCATTTCTCAGAGAAGCTTTACCTGACTCTTGGAAGGTAAAGAGAAGCAACAAGCAGTTAAGGATGGACAGAGGCATGCAGAGGAACTGTCTTCATGCTGCTGCCCTCCTAATTCTGTGCCAGGCTCAGTTGCCTATCCAGAACCCATTGGTTCACAATGGTGAGTGGAAGATGCTGTGTGTTTGTGTATGTGTGTGTGTAGCCCTCTCTGATATACTTGCACTGTAATGGGTAATGAATGAGGATTTCTTCTTATCTGCCGTAAAAATTCTAGTCCAGCTGGGCCATAAATCTTTGCCAAGTCCAGCCGAGAAGCTGAACTAAGACTTCTATGTCTGGAGATCAGTGATTTTCTGCCAAGCCCCGAGGCGAAACTGACAAAGGGGGTGTGTGGATTGGCAGGGCTATCCTTTATTTAATGTAGCTCTGTGCTAGCCAGTGAGTTGATACGATTGAGGGTATATATATCAGGAAGGTACATTCACCGGCTAGCACAGATAAATCAGGCCAAAGGGGCCATTCTCCAAATCAGCATTTTACTACAGGGCAAGTTTTGCAGCGTTCTTCTAGATACATTTTTTTTAATAGCTCAGATTCTGTAACTTCTGAATAACTTTTAGGATCTCTGTTTGCAGGCATTCATTTACAGTATTAATCTAAAATGGTGGTGTGGACTCTCTTAATTCTGGTAACGCCTTACCTTAAAGCAGTCTTGACTCTACCGAAGTAAAGGCTATCCTAAGTAGCAAGAGTTCAGATTCTTGAATTCCTGCCTACAGTATAAAGATTCCCCTTGGATTTGCTCTCATGGTTGCCCTGAGAGCCTTTTCCAGGCTGAGGCCATTTAGAAGAGGTAGGCCATACTTCTGATAATTCTTAGCTATGAGGATGATGATGATGATGTAACTGGTGATGAAATTAATGTTCTCCTTGAAATAATGTCAGCTTGCGAAAAAAATAATGAGGCACCTTACTTCTGAATATAGGACACTAAACAATTCAGTGATTTTTCCAAATATCTGAGTATACTTTTCAAAAAAAATGACACCACTTTCCTGTTGTTTTTATACATTTTATTAACGGCGTACGTATGTATGTATCTTTTTTTCTTTCTCCTGGCAATACTGACTGCTAGGTTTATTATTTTAAATATAAATCTTCTGTTTACAGTAACTACTGGGTTCTGTCCCTGCTTTTCACAATAAAAATAATCAATATTCATGCCAATATTGTCTAATAAATGATCACATTTCAATTTTTTCAGTATGACATATAGATCTGTACAAAGAACCCCATATCACAAAAGCATTCACAGTGCATAAGGTCACAGTCATTGAAAAAATAAATAATAATTATATATCTCTGTAATTCAATTTACAAAGTTACCCTTTCTATTCTCCCGGCAGCACTAGAAAAAGCGCCTCATCGTTTTTTTGGGGAGAAGTAGTAGGATCATCATTCCCCCCGGACTGGGATGAACGGGCTACAAATGCTCACTTGAGAGTGAGATGGGTGCAATCCAAATTTGATAAATATATCAAAACAAAACCTCTCTGAATCAGGAATCATTCTGTGCTCGTGAAGGTCTCCAGTTTCTCTCCCCCAACAAAGAGAGACTTTTATGGAGAAGCTTCTAGGAAGAAAACTGTTGTTTTCTGAGGAACTGCACTTTTTTTTTTACAATTTTACACACGTTTGATAAATACAAATTATATTCCTGCTGTAAATAACAACAACAATAGCAGCAATAAATTTCCTGACCCTGATCTTCTTTGGAGGATATGGCTCTACTAGTATTTTTAGGTTTCACCACAATTCTAGGCTACTAATATTGGGTTAATATGCTTTGGGGGGAAATTAGATTCTCGCCAGGGACAAAAAGAGATCAGCAATTACTATTGTTTGCTTAAAGTGCTTTGAATTTCAGGACAACAATGGCTGGAGGAGGAAGGAATATGTCATGCATCACAAAGACAATGTAAAGCATAAAAAATAATCATCTGCAGTATAGTTAAACCCCAAAGACCTTGCTTCCATTTACTAGTGCTTGGGGCTTGAGGAAAATGACAAAAGCAGTGTTGTGTGGTTGTCACGCAAGTTCTGCCCCTCTTCCACGTATATTGGAAAGCTACACACTCTTATGAAAAGGCTGGCGCATTGTCTCCCAACGGTGCAATGCTGCCTTTGTCTCTTTGATGGAAACCTTCAGTCCTGTGATAACTTTGTTCTTGGGTTGTGGTTTTTAAGCAATCTTCCACAAAAGCAAGGATTCTTCAGAAGTTCATTTGAAGTTAGTTTCAGAAGAGCAAATTAAAAGATTGGAAAGAATATACAGTGCAAGCTTCCCTGAGAAATGTTGGTTCTCTTATTACCAATCTATTTTCTAGCCAATGTGTAGCTGCAGGAAAATTAGGGTATCCTTCAAGTTGGAGGTTCTCAAGAAGGTGTTAAAATTATTCTTCTAACAATGATGGTCTTAGAATTGCAACTTATCCACAAGTTCCATTCAGGTTTGCAGAAAGGTTTTTGATTAGATGAGAATATATGTAAATAATTCCCTTCCTGATTTTTTGATGACAGAAACTGGGCTTGCTATCAAGTTCAATCCTAAAGCCCGAACTGGGACAGAATATTTAATTATCCTTAAAATATCTCACTTAAAGGGGGTCTTTCTTAGTACCTGCCATTTGCAAGCAGCTATTCAAAATGCAGAGAATATAATATTTTCCTCAATAGAGAATAAATCTACTATGACAACTAGTGATTTTTCAAATAACTTGGGGGAAGTTTAAGATTTATTACTTTATTATTTAACACTCTTTGTTTACAGCATATTAGGCTCCTTCTCACACTTTCCGATTCCCTTCTCCCATCCGCCATCCTTCTCCTCCAATTCCAGATATCTGAAAATGTGTTGAGATTCATTGCTGGATTTGTCAATATATTAAGGATCCTCTGATAGCATGAAGTTCATCCATGCTATTTAGAAGTTCTGAAGGTAGTAATAGAGACTACCTAAATAGGGCATTTTTAGGACAACCGAGCTGCATATATTATTCTTTTGCTAGATTTTTCTAGATCAGTAGTTTAGATCTTGTCCCCCACTCCCCCCCCCCCTTTTGGCTCGGTTGAGGTTAAATGGCACAAATAGCAAAGCTGAAACGACTTAGCTTTTATATTGTGAGTTATTATCTAGATTTAAATTTAAAACAGATATAACAATTGAATTCGAAATAGCTAACTCTGTGGATTATGAGAGCCTAACCTGATTTACAGTATGTCTGTATACAATCCACTATTTTACTAAGGTTCAGGCTGTACAAACTCTAGCATCTTTAAATATGGCAATCACACAGTTTGAGATAGTTTGGAAATGAAGTAGCAAAGGAAGCCCTCTGCAATTTAAATTTTAAGGTGCTGTAATTTTAATAGGGTAGGTCTTTGGTTCACATGGGTACAAACATTCATCTTTTGCTTAAAAGTATTTCTTGCATTAATATAAACAAGACAGTATTTATAATTAAATACTAATCCAAAGGTCTACAGAAATCTAATATCTTCATTTTGTTGAAAAATGACAGGTAACTGAACATTAAAAAGAAGCAGCAAAGACAAGTGCCAATTGTAATATTCACAATTGGTGGATTTTGGTAAAATAAATACAACTTTCAGAAGCACAGTCAGTATCAAAATGATTTTTAAAAATATATAAATGGAAATCTTTTCATAATTTTGTTTTTTTTAAATTCACTTAACAAGGACACACATCTTTCCCCCCAATATATATATATATATATATATTTGTTTTGTTGTTTACATTTCATTAACCACTGTGAATTTTTCTTCAAGTAGCAAAGCAGAACTCAAATCATACATAACATTAAGGTTAAGTTGTTGCTTGGATGTTATAATGAATATTAGAAATAATATCAGAAGAAACTTGGTATGACAACATATGATAAAGAAGTGGGGAAAACTGAGCAAATGATAAGTGGACCAACTCTCTTCCAAGGTGACTTGCAATCCAGGATTAGAAGGCAAATCATCACAAGTCAGGAAATGAAACACAACTCTAAAAGCAAAGCCTGGTCTTGCAGTACTTGTCCAAATATGATGTTCTTAGAATGTGAGGACAATTTCCACCCGAAAGATTAGAGTCAGGCCTCTAGCAGCAATTTTCAACAAGAAAATAACAGCACAAAACATTCTGATTTGCTGATTATTTTGAGATAGCTGAAGGTGAAAACATACTGATAGGTGAGGTATTTTAGAGAGAGAATTGAAGTGGCTTGAGAGACAAACTTCCCCTTCCTTAGTGCACAGATTTTTATTTTGTCCCATTTTGATTCTGTTCAAATTGCTTCTTAATGTGTCTATTCATACACTCTGATAACTGCCTTGAAACTAACATGAAAAGATATACATTTCTGAAAGAAAACTATAGAAAGAAAAAACAAACAAACAACATTCTATTTACTGGAGACAGTAACAACAGGAATATATACAGTAAGCACAAGCATATCTGTTTTCTTAGAAAACTGTCCACAAGGATGACAGGAATAAAAATATCTTAAATCTGTGTTATTGTAAAAGGGCCATAATTTAATTAATAATATGGTGAAATGAATGTGGTTTCATTGAACAGTGAGCTTTTGGTAAGAAGTTCATCCAGTGATGAGTTTGTCCTTATTGCAAGTAAAAGAAGTTCTTTCTGGTTTGTGAGAGAAAGTGCAGCAAAATTATTGGTATTACATTGTGCTGACAGGGAAAAAAAGTCAATATATATTATATTTCATTTTTAGATCACTAAAAATTGCATAAAAATGGCAAAGCAAGAATTTGAGACCAACTTGACAATCTATTTTAAAAATATGGGTATGCTTGGTGTTTCCAAAAACTCACAATGGTCTTAATTGTATGGATTGTTTGTAATCACATAATTTATTCTGAGAACTAAAAAATAAAATTATCATATATACTTTTCTTCACTGTCATATATATTTTCAATTTGGCAAATCATATGCATGTGTGAAGGAGGAATAAAATGTATTGCAGGGGCTATTGAGAATGAAAGTAGTTTGGCAACTGAATTGATTATTTCGAAGGCTGGTGAGCTCTAAGTTGCTGGAGATCTTGAAGCAGAGCCTGAGCGCCTACCTCCTGGATGTACCTTAGTTCAAGATACTCTGTGTCAAGCGGACAGGTGAGCATAACTCACCTCAATGGTTTTATGTTTACAGATATGGCAAATACATATAATAATCTAGGATTAATCTATCTGTATTGCTATGTGTCTAAAAGGAATCAGCAATATAACAGACCAGGTATAAATGAGGACAATAAAGTCTGTGGACAATAAAGTTTTGTGATCCAAACTAGAACCAAGGAGAAATTTTCTAACAGTGAGAATAATTAACCACTGGAATAGCTTGCCTTCAGAAGTTGTGGGTGCTTCATCACTGACTCTTTTAAGGAGAAATTAGACAGACATTTGTCTGAAATGGTATAGGGCCATGATGGTGAACCTATGGCATGTGTGCTGGAAGTGGCATGCAGAGTCATCTCTCTGGGCACACCAGCCATCACTCATTGCTCTTCTGAGTTCTGGTTTTTGTGCCTGCGGGAGCACCGGAAACTGGAAGAGCAGCTCTCTGGTGCACATGCGTGCATCAGTAAACTGAGCTTCCGGTTTCCGGGCGTGCATGTGCGCCAGCAGCAGGACTTTGTGCATGCATGTGTGCCAGAAACCGGAAGACCAGGTGACCAGCATGCATGTGCTTGCCAGAAACCAGAAGCTCAGCTTCCTGGTGCATGCATGCGCACTGGAGAACTGCTCTTCCAGTTTCTGGCGTTCCCGTGCATGCGCACCAATGAACTGCTCTTCTGGTTTCTGGCGCTCCTTCATGCACACTCCCAGTTTGGCACTCAATGCCAAAAAGGCTTTCCAACACAGGGTCTCCAGCAGGGGACTGGCCTAGAAGACCTCCAAGGTCCCTTCTGTTATTCAGTAAACTAAGATTTCTTAAAGTGCAATTTCTGTGTCATTTTGCCACAACTAGTTAGATTTGTGCCTAGAATTTGTAGCTTGTTAGAGTATTATTAGGCTATGAAGCTGAAGAAGAAAGAAACAGGCAAACCTCCCCCCCCATCTTTTGTTTTCTAAAATGAGAGGACTGAGCAAGAATATTACACATCTTGTTTTCACTATTCAATCTTGTTACGTCTTTCACAGAAAACATGAAGCAGAAAGTCAGTTACTCAAGGTTAAATATTGTTTAGAAGTTTCCTCTGATCCTATTGTGCAAAACCTCAGTTTTGTGAATAAGGAATATTTGGGGCATTACATACAGTGTTTATAATAATTTATCCAAATGAAAGAAAGAGGCAGAGGTATTGTAGTCTGATCTATTACTTCATATATAGTGCAATATAAGTATCCAAATGCTTATACATTCTGTTCAGGAAGACTGCTGTCCCCTTGTGTAAAATGCTGAAAATACCAGGTTAAAATGCCAATAATGAAAAATGATCAACAATGCTTTTCCTAGTATGAGGAATTATATTTACAGATTTTTTTTTAAAAAAGAAGTTGCTTACTTCGTGTCAGAAAGGGTTGTATTCACTTAAACCAAATGTAAATGGTAATTTATTGGCTTTTGGGGGGGGAAGGAAATCCTTGCCTGTTATTTTTCCCGACATAAAGGGCAAAGTATGTCATTTCTTGCTTGTGCCAACACTAGGAAGAAGGAAATTCTTCAGACACCTATTACTATACTAAAGCTAATTTGTGGGTTTCAGTTGCTATCCCTATCAATACTGATATTAATTATAGAGAGTAAAAGAAGATTCAGAATTTCTCCCTTTGCATCCTATTCAGAATGAGGGGTCTTATCAACTGACAGCATTTTTTGGAAAAATAATCTTATTTACACAACATTTTTTAAATATCATAAATGTTGCGTGACTAATTTTATTTTGTAAATGAACTGTGATTCTGCGTAATTTGAATGCACAACGTCTATAGAAGAATGGGAAGAAATAATTCAAATGATATGACCAAAAACAATGCCTTTGAACCTCTCTCTCCCAATACTATCTGCATTTACTATCTCTCTCCCAATACTATCTGCATTTACAGATAGGTAAATGCCTCTGGTCTGCTTCAGACATACATGCACAAATTTTAATTATAAAGCATCTTACCATTTTGAAACTAAATTTTCAGCAATTTCACATTGTGCATTGTTAGGTTTACCTTAAGCATGTGACCATGATAGCCAGATATATAGAAATATTATCAGAGGCTGAAGCTATGAATATGTAAACATGATCTTCATACATTTCACCTTATGGAAGACTGGGTTTTTTGCTACTGCTGCAAGCATGTCACGTCATGTGAAACAACCCTGAGATTGGGCTCCCTTGAGAATTCTTGTGTTTGAGGTTAAATCAAATGAATCGGATGGCTCGTTTATGCTGAGTGCATCAGACAACAGACTAAGGGTTATAATCAGTGGTGGGTTTCAAAAATGTTTAGAACCTCTTCGGTAGGTGTGGCCTGCTTTATGGGAGTGGCTTGCCGGCCATGTGACCGGGTAGGAGTGACTTGCCAGCTATGTGACTGGGTGGGAGTGGCTTGCCAGCCATGTGACTGAGTGGCCAGTTTGAGGCAGCTGATCTCTTCTTCCTCATCTGAGAAGTCTTCTTTGTCATCTTCTTCGTGGTGGACAGCATGGCCGCTGCTGGCAGAAATCTCTGAATTTCTGCGGTGGATTTGTCTCACATTTCATATGCCGTGGCTTCATCCACGGCTGCCTGAAGGCTCAGCTCTTTTTGTGCCAGCACGCACCGCTGAGGTCTGAGGTCTTTGATACCACAGATCAGCTGTTCTAACAGGGCATCATCCAGCACAGGAAAGCCACATTGCAGGGCCGCTGTTCTCAGGGAAGCCATGTAATCGCTCACAGATTCCCCTTCTCTCTAGGTCCTCTGCCTAAAAGCATAACGTTTGGCTATGCGCGAGGGAGTTGGAGAGTAATGATTTTTAAGTTTCTCCAAAAGAGTTTCCCAAGGCATTGAATGGATGGATTGAGGAGCTGCTAAAGCCCTGGCTGTTCAAAACATCTCGTGGCCACATGCGCTGAGAAAATATCCTCTTTTACGGCCACTGGACAAACCGGTGAAGTCGTTTGCCTCCAGGAAGCACTCAAACCGCTCGAGGTAGGCATCCCATGTTTCAGTGGCTGGGCTGAATGCCGTGAATACCGGTAGATTAGCTATCCTTAGAAGGACGGAACTTGAGGAATTAGCCTTGGAGCAACTTCTCGTCGCCTGTGACGTGAGGCACCTCTTAGTTTTTCGCTTTTCCTTTGCCTCAGTCCTGATCCCATCCTCGTCGCCAGTGTTGTGTAGGGAGAACGAGGCAGACAGGAACTGAGGCAAGGCAGGTTGAAGCTAACACAACCTTTAATAACAGTATAACACGGCAAAATGTAAGGCAAACCTCGACCTGGCAAACAGCAACATTTGACAGCTGACAGCCCTTTTTATACTAGAGCTGTCAGACGCTGAACCAATAGAATGGCTGCATTCTCCCGCCAGCTAGCTGCTCGCGTCTCAACCAATCAGGGGCTGGCAATGATAGTCAATGGCGTCGTAGCCTCGAGGACTTAACAGGAAGGTATTTAAGGGCAAGGCTTTTTTCTCCCTTTCATATGTTTCCTTCTTTTTGAGAAGTATTCCTGTGGTTACTGTGAACTCATGATATTGAGATCACATTGAGATTCGCTTCATCACCGTATATTGTTATGTGAATTTGTATGGTTTTGGCTTAGTGTAAATTTAACCACCGGGAATTGTAATCCTTAGTTTACGACCTTAGTTTATAGTCTAACATGTTGTATGAATCCAAATGTTTGTGATTTAAATAGTCAAAGATGGTTTAGTGTGTGAATTAGGCAGCATGGGATAAAATGAAATTTGACCTCTGGGAGAAATATTAAACTCTAGCAGCTTAGGGACTTTTATACTGGGAGCATCATGATTTGTGAATAGAGATATTGTTAATTTGCTGGAGTATCTGTCCCATCCTCAATAAATGGTAAGTGATTATTTACATTTTTAAATTCCTTGTGAAAAAAAATATGTATTTCTTTCTGACAGAAGTGCAATGCTCTGCTCTTTGGAACTTTGCCTAATGCTTATGCATGCAAAAATAGATTTAATGTGGTTTGAAATTCATATTCTTCAGCCATTCAATATATTTTACTTAGCAAAGAAGATTAAAAAATAAATTATGTACAAAGGTAACCTGTGCTTCTAGAAATCTCTGCATTCTTCAGCATTTTAATAACATTGTAAAAGTGGTAATGTTAGTGATGAATGAGATGGAACCTTCACTGTTGTCTTAGAATTGTGAATAAGACATGTCTGCAATTTCCATTTCATCTTTCAGTATTTCTCATGAAGCTTACAAATTGAGGCAGTGGGTAAATCTTGGGAAAGCTCATGCTCTTATGTCAGGTTTTATATAAGAGAAGCATAAAAAGAGAAATGGGATTTATCCTGTCTCCCTGCTGCGTGAATATCCCAAATCTTCTGAAATTTATATTTTATAGACTGTGGTTTCCTTTCCATTATATTCATAAATAGCCAAATATATTTTATTTGTGAGAGTCACTAGCGATATGGGAAAAAACAGATTATGACTCTAGCGAACTAAGTTAACTCAGAGATAATGTAATGACAATGACCGTTATTGCATTCTTGGAGATATTCTGATTTTTTTGTTTCTTTCCATGCAGTTGGAGATTGCTTAAAGTGAAAACTTTCAAATTTAATTAGTTTTGTCTCAAACATTTTACTGGACAAATAGTGAAATATGTAAGAGTTCCCAGGATCAGCTAACTCAAGATTGTCAAGACTTGATGAGAGACTGAGCTTTTGATCAAAAGGGGATTCAAGTAAGTTATGAAGGAAATGATCTGTGCAAATACTCAGTGCTTTGAATCAACCCACACTGATTCAAAGCATCAGATTAACTCAGTGAATTGAAGGAACATAAATAAGATACAACTAAATCAATTTACATTAATTAGATATTTTCCTCACACGTGCACATGCACTTTAAGGCCTGAATTGGTCCTAATAGAGTCCATTCCTATTGGAGGCTCTATTTGAATTGATTTAGGTGTCTGAATCAAATTTATCCTCTGAAATAATGTAAGCATTTGCATTGACTCACACCTCACTCACACACCTCAGAAGAATATCTGTGCACATTGAACCATGTTCTATAATTATCCCAATGTACATGCAGGTACTGGGTTTCCAAAAGCTAGCAGAATTTTTTCCATATTCTGCTGGCCAGTTTTCATGCAATCCACCTTTCAGATTTTAAAATAAGATAAAACGGGGGATTGTACAATTATTGTTTGGTGTGTGTGCACATATGGACGCAAGCAGATAGATAGATAGATAGATAGATAGATAGATAGATAGATAGATAGATAGATAGATAGATAGATACTTCCAAATTCATAGTTCATTTATGAAAAGTTGGAAGGCATCTCGATATACTTTTCCCCCAGATCATTACCATCACAATCAATTATTGAGCACCCAAGGTTTTCCATTTTCCTCTAAGATTAGAATATGCACTTACTGTGCTGGTCCAATTTTCTAACTTGTCAATTTAATATTCATACGCATTTATTCTAGATATTATCCATTGCTCTTCATTGACTGTAGAACAATTTGATCTTTTTGAAGCACAGATATTTATCCAGGTTGCCATATTTTAAGTTCCAAGCTTTTTTGAATTACATGATCATAGTATTGTATTATCATTTTCCATCTTTTTCTTAGTAAAATTTTTGTATCTTTCAAAAACACTTTTAAAAGATGATAAATTACTATTGAAGATGATCTCCTCAGCATTGTTGAAACTTCTGTATAAATAGAGATTTAAAGAAGGAAAACCAAGGTTCTTCATGCATATAAGCATGTAATCACATGATAGCTGAGATCCTCGAAATGAGCCAAAGTAGAATCTTGAATCTACTCTCTTTTCCTCTTCTTTGAAGACCCATATGCCATCAAATGGAAAATGTGTTTCCATGGCAGACGTGATGTCAGTTTGATATAGATGATGCTCAAATCAGAATGGAATCTGAAAGGGGGCACCATCCTTTAAAATCTCATACAGAGCTGCAGGAAGCACAGCTGAATGAGGGTACCTGATGAAGAAAGAGGAGGAGGAAGAACAGATGACAAAGCTTTAGTAGTCTTGAGCTTTGTGTTGTCAAAGAAATATGTTCTTTCCTCCCAGGTAAATTGCTTCTAAGTTGAAGCAGGAGAGACATTGAGTTTTGGAGTTGAAATGTAAAAATGTCTCCTGACACTTATAGCAAAATAGACCCAGATGACACCTCTTCGCTTTACTTCTCAGTCATCTTCTCGGCACATTGGGAAGTTGACAAAAGTGAAGACATTAAACTCTATCAGTATCGAGAAACACAAGAAAATGGTATAGAGGGTGAGCGCATAGATGCCCAATTTCCTGTCAAGTTTCCATTTATTTAAGTGGATCCCGCCAACCTGTAAGAACATGGGGAATGAATTATTTAAGATTGAAGGCAATATACGCGGTAGGCTAAAAAAAAAAAGCACTTCAAATGAGAATTTCAGAAATCATACAAGGAAACTAATTTCCATGACCTCTACAACTGGAGAAACTCTAAATCCTATAATACAAAATGTTTGTGGAAAAGTTATTACAAAATCTAAAGAGGGAAACAAGTGTTTTTGAGTCATATGCTTAATTGTTTTTTTAATAATAATAATAATAATAATAATAATAATAATAATAATAATAATAATAATAATAATAATAATAATAATAATAATTTTATTTGATTAGCCGCAACCCTCTCCCGAAGGACTCGGGGACTCTTTTTAATTAGTTGACAATCTAGCATGTTGCTTTAAGTGTTGTACAAATATCAAGAAAAAAGTCTCTTGGGATGCTTCGTGGATTTCAATTAAGAGTTAGTATAAAAAATTGCTAAGCTACCTGAATAAACTCTGTAAGAATTCTAACTATTATATCTGATAGCTTCACTCTATTATCTGACACTATTTTTTAAATTCATCAAACTTTAATTTTATTCCATCCTTTTTTCCACTTTATATGGTGTTGTGGGTTCTTCTCTGTATACATATTGGACCTCAGTTGAAAGGATACAATAATTGTCAGTTTAACAGACAGTTTACTGTCTGTTAAAGTGAGGATGTGACACATTCTAGTGAGAGAGACGTTCCCTGAGGATGAGCTCCAGCATGAGTCTATAAGCTTAGAAGACTATACCTTTGGTCCCAGTGATTGACCCAGATTGGATGTGACTGCTAATGGTTGTCTGGTAAATCCATGAAATGCAGAAATTCTGGCACCATTTATGTCATTTAAGTATTTTTTCAAATGACATAAATTAATAGGACATAAATTCAGGTTCAACAGACAACATACCTGTGTTTCTCCAAAAATAAGACCCAGTCTTATAATTTTTTGCCTCCAAAAGAGGCACCAGGTCTTATTTTTAGGGGATGTCTTCCACTGTCTCACTTCGCGGTGGTGGCACTGACAGCCCCACCCAGCATGGGAGCATGGGTAGATGCTACCAGCCCACTTCTTTTGCGGCTATTTGCCGCTGCTTGCAAGTGGCATCTCCCGGCCTCCATTTTGCCCTCAGAGGCCTTCAGGAAAGGCCTCTGTAGCTGACAAAAGGGGTCCTGATTGACACACACAGCACACCCCAACCTCATTTTGCTGTCAGAGTTCTTCAGGAAAGGGCTCTGCAGCCAATAAACAAGCTCTGGATAGACACATGCAGTGCCCCCTGACCTCTTCTTGCAATTAGAGGCTGTCAGGAAAGGTCTCTGCAGCAAGAAATGAGCTCTGCCCCTGCCTCTGATGCTGAAACAGAGGCAGTGACGTGCAGTGAGGGTTATGGCTGGGGAGGCTGGTGACGTCATCAGGAAGGCGGAGAATGGAACCACATGTGCAGACCACGTGTGCAGACCACGTGGTCTCGTTCTCCGCCTTCCTGAGTGAACATTAAGGGGACCGCGGCGTAGCATTACTTCCTCCACCGGCACCAGTCCCTTTCACCCCGCTCAAGCCTTGCCGCCTGCAGCCACCGCCCACCCTCGCTGCTCCTTTCATTGCTTGCCCGCCCGCCTCTAAGGCACGCCAAGGCCTCCTTCGTCCCCCCCCAGCGCGCGCCCTTTTTATTTCCCGTGACACCCCCCCATTTCGGGAAAGCTTTCCCCATTGCCTGGGGGGTGAGGGGGGCGGCTCCTCTCCTCCCACTCCCTCCGTCCCTGCCTCTCTCCTCAGCCCCAAAGCTCCGTCCGCGCGACTCACTTCCAAGGCGGTGGCTGCTCCATCCCGCTCCGGCTCTGGAAGCGACCGAAGATCAGGCTGCGTCGCTCGCTCGCTCGCCGGACTGCTTCGGCGCCATTCTGGCTGCCTTCGTCCATCCACGCCCGGGAGATGCGGAAGCAGTCCGGTGGACGAGTGACCGAAGATCTCGCTGCTATCGCTCGCTCGCTCGCCGGACTGCTTCGGCGCCATTCTGGCTACCTTCGTCCATCCGCGCCCGGGAGATGCGGAAGCAGTCCGGTGGACGAGTGACCGAAGATCTCGCTCGCTCGCTGCCTCGCTCGCTCGCTCGCCGGACTGCTTCGGCACCATTCTGGCTACCTTCGTCCATCCGCGCCCGGGAGATGCGGAAGCAGTCCGGTGGACGAGTGACCGAAGATCTCGCTGCCTTGCTCGCTGCCTCGCTCGCTCGCTCGCCGGACTGCTTCGGCGCCATTCTGGCTACCTTCGTCCATCCGCGCCCGGGAGATGCGGAAGCAGTCCGGTGGACAAGTGACCGAAGATCTCGCTGCCTCGCTCGCTGCCTCGCTCGCTCGCTCGCCGGACTGCTTCGGCGCCATTCTGACTACCTTCGTCCATCCGCGCCTGGGAGACGCAGAGGCAGAAATGTTGTCGGCGCCTCCAGATGACGAACCAGTCGCTTGCTTTCGTCATCGGGAGGCCGATAACATTTCTGCCTCCGCGTCTCCCGGGCGCGGATGGACGAAGGCAGCCAGAATGGCGCCGAAGCAGTCCGGCGAGCGAGCGAGCGAGGCAGCGAGATCTTCGGTCACTCGTCCACCGGACTGCTTCCGCATCTCCCGGGCGCGGATGGACGAAGGTAGCCAGAATGGCGCCGAGGCAGTCCGGTGGACGAGTGACCGAAGATCTCGCTGCCTCGCTCGCTGCCTCGCTCGCTCGCTCGCCGGACTGCTTCTGCGCCATTCTGGCTACCTTCATCCATCCGCGCCCGGGAGACGCTGAGGCAGAAATGTTGTCGGCTTCCCGATGACGAAAGCAAGCGACTGGTTCGTCATCCGGAGGCGCCAACAACATTTCTGCCTCCGCACCTCCCAGGCACGGCCGGACGGATGTATATAATATTATATATATATAGTATATAATATTATATACTATTATTCCATGAAGAGAGGTGAGGCCCTGCCTCCCTTGCCTCTACTGACCGCACGTCACTGAACAGAGGTCAGGGGGCATCATGCACATCCATCCAGAGCTTGCTTCTCATTTGCAGAGGCCTTTCTTGAAGGTCTCTACAGTGAAACAGAGGCCAGGGAGCACTGCACACATCAATCCGGAACTCTTTTATCGGCTGCAGAGCCCTTTCCTGAAGGCATCTGATAGGGAAATGGAGGCTGGGGGTGATGCGCGCAAGTGGCGGCAAGCGGCTGCAGAAGAAGTGGGCCGGCGAGGCAAGGTGTACGAGGCCTGGCTGCAACTATCTGAAGGTAAGCAGCTCCATGCCCCCCATCCCCACCATAACTTGATTTTTACCCATGCACCTTGCCCCACCCCATACAACAAGTCACAACAGAGTGGGCGGGGTCTTAACTAGGGCTTATTTTGGGAATAGAGCTTATATTGCGCACACGTGTAAAAATCAAGCTAGGGCTTATTTTCAGAATAGATCTTATTTTCGGGGAAACATGGTAACATCTGAATGTTCTATTAAACTAGGGCTTTATTTTATACAAGCTTTTTAATACACATATTTTTGCAAGTTTTAAAGCAATTCATTTTTTTCAATCAAAGTTGTAAATTATTTTTACAAATGTAAGTTTCTTAATAGTACAACTCATTTGTAAAGTCTGTTAAAGGGATATGTTGACTAAATAATAGTAACTTACATTTTGCGTAGCAAATATAAGTTAACTATAAAATAAGCTTTATCTCATCTCTAGATATGTTGCATTAATATGACTCGATACAGAAATAAATTAATTCATTAGTCTACTTACGGTAAGAGCTACAGATCCCAGGAGAAGCACAACAGAATAAAGTAGTCCTTTGCTGTTTATCTTAACCTATGAAAATCAGAAAAGATAGTTTTAAAACACTTGCTACATCTCAAGAAAACAGTAACTAGAAAATATAAGATAGAGGGTATAAAAACAATACTCATAATTTCATCTCCAATTAAGTTCAACAGGCGATGTCTGTTGAACAGAAGGAAACAGACATTTCATCTTGCAAAATAGGTTTACTTCAGAGGGAAGATCCATTTAGGAATCCAAAATGCAAAGGAAACAGTTGAACATTTTTGAAGGGAGGGCATTGGTTATGATAATGACAACATTAGAGAGAACAATGTTAGTCAAAGGTAAAGAATTATAATGAGCATCTAATGCAGTGGGTCTCAACCTTCCTAATGCCACGACCCTTTAATACAGTTCCTCACGTTGTGGTGACCCCCCCAACCATAAAATTGTTTTACGTTTTCCATATTTTTTTGAAAATATGTGTTTTCCGATGGTCTTAGGTGACCCCTGTGAAAGGGTCGTTCGACCCCCCAAAGGGGTCCCGACCCACAGGTTGAGAACCACTAATCTAATGGCAGGTGGAGAGGCCTTAAGAGACACAAGAAACAATTAAGAGATTTTTGTGAGATAGCATTGGTTCCTACTGGAGGTTCTTGAGAAATATAAAACACATTGCAGAGACCTCTGTGTACCCATGCTTCTAAGATGTTTTGCCATCTTATTTCAGAACCAGCTGTAACCCTGGCCAAGAAAGAGGTATATATTTTGTAAAAATAGTTTTATAGAATTTTTGTATATAGATTTGTGTAAAGATACTTAGGATAGCTTTCTGAACCTTGGCACAATTCCAATATGGTCTTACTTCAATTTCCAGCATAATTTCATTGTATACATGATTTACAATGACAATAAAGGCTATACTAATTGGCCATCATGGTCAAAGTCTTGCTGAATACACTGAGAGTTCTTGGCCCAGCTCACAATGCATTTACAGATTATCAAGCTGGGGAAACTCAATTTCAACCAAACCATACCAAAATAATTGTTTTCTTCAATCATATTTTCTGTGACAAAAGCTTTGAACAGATTTATTTACATCTGGATACATACGTATGAGCCATAATGAACTGCCATAGTCTGTAAACCCCATGGAACTCCAAGCCCCACAAGAATGTCAAAGACGTTGCTTCCAATTGTATTGGACACGGCCATGTCACCTAATCCTGAAAAATAAACCGTTCACAATTCATGCCATTTTGATTTGTAAAATGATTTATTTTACAACAAGCAAGAAGCAGGGAGGATAAGCCTTTCTCCTGTACCAAAAGGCCACATCTCGAGGTAATGAATGTAAATTGTAGACCATAAATTGGCCAGGATTCCCTACAATAATTCTTCACAGGGCTGATTATTTTTAATTGAGGGAGAGAAAAGGCATGTTATCTGTAAACTGTAAGTGGGCTTAAAAACAAAGTATGTTATAGTCCTGAGACACTCAAAGCGTTGACTTCAGATGAAGGTCATGTACTATATTTGGAATCTCAAAATGTAACTCAATAAAATTAGTTCTGTTGAGCATACTTTAGTTTAGATTCCCACAGAAAACAAGGGGCCTCTTCCAACATCATGGAATTCTGTGTGGATTCCCACATAAAGCAACACACCTCTTCCAATGTAATGATCCCATGAATTCTAATAAATTCTATGTGGAATTATTATTTTTTACAAATATCAAATTTGACTGTTTATTGATAAAGCACCAATACAGACTCATAAAGAAAAAATGGATAAAATCTAGTCTATTTTAACTCTTGAGACGGGAATAACAAGTGGATGGTGAGTTTGAGATTACTGCATTGATAAATAAAGGGATTAAATTTACATGAAAGTGTAAAACAGAGATTCCTGATTAATGAAGGGCAGCTCCCAAGCTTATTTTTACTTAAATATTTTTGTTTAAGCACCTGAGATTTAAGCAATTAAATCTACACAGGATTAATGCTAGTGAAATAAAACACCCTTTGATTATATATTACACATTACATTTAAAGTAAGGAATCTTTAAAAAAAAATTATATAAGAGAAGGGAGGATAGTGTTTTAAATTGGTGTTTGTGATCCAAACTTTAGTTATGAATTTGCATTACAAATAATAGATACAGAATAAAATACTGAGAAGGCTAGCACACCCTTATAAAAGGTGTACTAATACCTTCCTCTCTTGGAGATCTGTGTCATTTCTCTCCCAACTATTAGTCAGTCCAAAGAATTGTAAATAGACTAGCTGTGCTTTTCAATTGATTTGAATGGAATAGTGGGAATTGTGGATCACTGCATCTGGATCACCCCAAAATTCTTTTTCAAAAAGCAAATGGACTTTCTTTCTTTTCTTTGAAGATGTTTCGCTTCTCATCCAAGAAGAGTCTTCAATTCTGAACTTCAATACTTCAGAACTGAAGAAACTTCTTGGATGAGAAGCGAAACATCTTCAAGGAAAAACAAAGAAAGTTCGGAAAAAGCTCTTTTGGGACAACCATGATCAGGATGACTGAGAACCTCCATAGACATGCTGCTGGATCAGTTACCGTATTTTTCACCCTATAAGACGCTCCGGAATATAAGACGCACCCAATTTTAAAGGAGGAAAATCTAGAAAAAAAAGATTCTGAACCAAATACTATAGTAAAATATTTTATATCAACTGTATAAAGTTAACAGCAGTTTAAGAACAATTTTATGTCAACCATGTAACACAGGGGTGTGCAAACTTTTTTCAAAGAGGGCCAGATTGGATGAAGTGAACATGCTGGAGGGCTGAACATTTTTCCAAACATTCTTTGAACAATAACAATTAAATGCAAATGAATTATTTTATGCCAAGTTAATTGCAAATGGCATACTTTTCATTTCATAACATTAAGATCAACTGACAGCTGAGTTTTCACAATGTATCCATCTTTTCCCTGAAGACTCGTGTTTAGTACATTCAGATGCTTTCTTTCCTCTTTCCCTCTTACTTGTCTATCCTTCCTTCCACCCTCCCTTCCTCCTTCCCTTCCTTCCTGCCTCCCTTCCAGTTCCCTCCTTCCTCTTTCCTCCTGCCTGCCTGCCTTCTTTCCCTCCTGCTTATCTATGCTTCCTTCCTTCCTTGCACCTCCCTCCCTTCTGCCTGCCTGCCTTCTTTCCTCTTTCCCTATCCTCCTATCCTTCCTTTCTCCCTCCCTCCTTCCCTGCCTCCCTTCCAGTTCCATCCTTCCCTCCTTCCTTCTGCCTCCTTCCTGCCTGCTTGCCTTCTTTCCTCTTTCCCTCCAGCGTGTCTGCTTTTCTTTCCTTCCTTCCACCTCCCTTCTGTCCTCCTGCTTTCTTTCCTCTTTCCCTCTTACTTGTCTATCCTCACTCCCTCCTCCCCTCCTCCCCTCCTTCCCTGCCTGAGCGGGCTTCTTGCATGGCCCCAGCCCTCCAGCCGGTGGCTCATCTAAAACTTTTAACTTCCCAATCTAGCGTTCTCCACCCACCCACCCCCAATCCGCCCAGATCTGTCATGCAGCAAAGAGATACAGTAGCTGGGCGCAATAGCAGCAATAGCAATAAGCAGATCCGGAAAGATTTGGGGTTGGGGGTGGAGAACGCTAGATGGGGCACAATCAAACTTGATTCAAAGGCTTTCGCTCCTGAGATCGGTGCGCTGCCATCCAAAATGCTATTACTACGATCTCTGCTGCCTGGAACTGCCCGAGAAGCGGCAGGTAAAGCGGGCGCTGCAGCGATCGTGGTACCAGCATTTTGGATGGCAGCGCACCGGTCTCAGGAGCCAAAGCCTTGAGGCACCTTTCGTTTGCAGGAGGAGGGCAGCTTAAAGCAGCACCCCAGCAATGTGAGGAGCCGCTGCCACCGCCACCACCGCCTAAGCCCTCTCGGGAGCCCAGCCGAGCGGGAGCTCTGAAAGTGAAACCTCTCTCCTTTCCAGCCATCACGATCTCTGCAGCCCCCTCTTTGCCTGCCCCATTTTCAGATGACCCAGTGGCTACATTCGGCTTACAAGACGCACTCAGATTTTTACCCTCTTTTTTGGAGTAAAAAAGTGCGTCTTATAAGGCAAAAAATACGGTATTCGATTCAATTTTCATTCCTATTTAGATATACATCACTTCTTACACTGCATTCATCTGTTCATTTCCTATAATATTACATTTTCCCCAACCACAGCCTAGTCTTCAGTTTTGCCATTAGTTTGTAATTTTTTAAAAAATGTGTGAAAAATATCATGGATTTTTAAGCTCACACTTTCATTTAGAGAATTTTATGTATTTCCAAAGCACAAAACTGTACAGTGGTTTCCTCCTACACAGTATTTTCTCCCGGGTGTCCCTTAACACAGACATATTTGTATGCAGGTTTTGCTAATCAATTTTGTACACATTTTAATCACAGGACTGTAATTTAAAATTAAGAAAATTTCAAAAACTGAAGGATGCCTCCATTCTGATTCAGGTATTAATTTAGGCAATTCAAATTATATTAGACTGTGTTGAAAAACCTGAATGAAATGAATGTGTTCTTAACAATCTCAGCCCCATCTCTACATCAATAATATAAGATCTCTCTGCTTACTGATGTAGAAAGCAAGCACAGCATTTATCTGAAATCAGTGCAGGCCTTACCTTGTCTTGCTACTATTAAACTGGCCATGCAGTCTGGTACACTAGTCCCTGCAGCTAGGAAAGTAATGCCCATGATAACATCAGGAATCCCTAGAGTATAACCAATCACTGTTACCTGTGCAACAAAGGAAAACAAGTTGTTGAAAACAATAAGAGCATTCTGACTCTTAGACCTTCTTTAACTGCTTGAGCAAATGAGTGTTAAAATGAACCAAGACGCAACCAAACACAAGAATTTCTAATGCTACAACAAATTAGCAGCCATAAATGGACTATGTAGAACATGTTCCTAAATCTAATATCTTCCATACATGTTGAATTTCAACTCATACTTGCAAAGGTCATGCCTGCTAGCTGTGACAGCAACTCTAGGCCAATATCTACAGAAGGCCAGTCCTAGGACACAGTAAAAATGTTTTGCAATTTCTAGGGAGAATCTGTTGTGTATATGTATTGATATGTTGTCTGGATTACCCTCTCTTAATTGCCATGTAATTCTTTTTTTTTTTACATTAATTTTATCACAATTTTATTTACAGGGTATTTTCTTTATTTTGGGAGCTGCCCAGAGTCGGTTGGAATCAAGCAGTATCAAAACCAAAGCAATAAAAACAGAGGACAAAAAAGTTGGGGTTTTTTCCCTTTCCTGTTTCATTTTTTTTCTTTTCATTGTCCAATGAATGTGCATATTAGGAATGCAGAAACAATGCACGATCATAATCTGTACTTAGTTATGTCTAAAGTGGTTCCACTGGAACTTCACTGGAACTTCAAAATTTCAAACTATTTATCTTCAAGGAATATTTTTTTCTCCTCCATGAAGCAGGAATTTAAAGAAAGCATTGAAATTAATGTACATGGGTAAATCTAGTAAAATTTGAGTTCAAGTCCACACTTTGTCATGAAGTTCACGGGGTTGATTATAGATTAATCCCAATATTACATCCAAAATTACCACACAGGATTTACTTCTTTGAGGATTAAAGTAGCAAGAAACATTCATATAGGCCAGTGATGGCGAACCTATGGCACGCGTGGCACGTGGAGCCATTTGTCGGGGCACGCGAGGCGCTGCCCTGTTAGCTGGCCAGCGTGAATGTGCGCGCTGGCCAGCTGAGTTCACCATTTTTAAAAGCCATTTTTCGCCCTCCCCAGCTCCAGAGGCTTTATAGGAGCCTGGGGAGTGCGAAAAGTGCCCCCCCCGCCCCTCATGGAGGCTTCAGGGACCATCCGGAGACTTCTCTGATGCCTTCGGAAAGCTTAAAGCGACCCTCCGAGCAAACCGGAAGTGACTTCCGGTTTGCTCGGAGGGTCATTTTAAGTGCTCCAAAGGCGTCAGGGAAGCCTCCGGACGGTCCCTGAAGCCTTCGGAACGCTTAAACGACCCTCCGAGGAAACGACCCTCATTGCATTATGGGTGCGGCACGCCCACACACAACCCCCCTGCACTCCCCCCACTTCTGGCACGTGAGCCAAAAAAGGTTCGCTATCGCTGATATAGGCTCTCCTGTGTTGCTTGGATTAAACTGGAATCAATGAATTGTTACAAATTGAGATTAATAGTACACAGTTTTCCTGATGGGATGCTCCATGAGTCCATATTTGGTCTCTAATTCTAAGAATTCCTAACAGCATGAGCAATAACTATCTGGGCTTTTCTAGAATTTGTAGATCTAGCATATCTAAAGGATACCAGATTGAGATTAAGACTGGATTAAAAATCAAATAGTAATCCAATGAATAATCCCACCACCGTCAACTGAGAAAAGAAGGATCTCCACCTGGCCTTGCCTGAAACCCAAATGTGGGACTGTGATACAAGATTTATTTTTCCTAGTTATTGAAAAACATGCCAATCAGGTTAATGTCTGCCTTTGTGAGTTGATTAACAGATTTTTTTTTAAAAAAAAGATACAGGGCAAGATACAGTGTTTTCCAGTAACATAAATATTTGGTAGGTATGTTAGAAAAATGAAGGAAAAAAGTTTTTAAAAAAGGAGGTTAGGTTTTAAGTGTCACAATGATTTCTTTAATAAAAGACATATTTGAATGCTGATATTGCACACATCAAACATTTGCTTTGCTTTCTTTCAGTTAGATTCAAATAGTCATGTTCTTCATTATTAGTGTTGTGGCCCACTGACAGCCAGCAGAGTCAGGAGGTTGGGGAGGAACATGGGCCAGTCCTGGGGGTTGAGGAAAGCTCAGAAGTGCATCTGAGGCAGAGAGGGAGTTAGATAGCAGTGAGGCAGAAGAACAGCTGGAGCCTGTTCCCAGTGTGCACATGCACAGAGCTGCCAGAAGACAAGAACATCTAAGAAAGCAGGGTCGACTTAAGAGTAAAGCCACACCTTGGAGGTGATTGGCCCCTCCCAGAGGAAACACAAGAGGAACGAATGGAGAGTGGGCTTTTGCAGGAAACAATTTGTTTATTTGGTTCGGAAAGTTTGGTTTGTGATTATAAGAGACTCTGTGCCAAGTTTTGCTTTGCCCTGTGTTTGAAAACTAGCTATCTGGCAGCGCTCTAAACAAGATAAGGCAGGGGTGTCCAAACGTGAGATAAGGTGTGTGTGGATAAACATTCCTCAGAAAGACTGTTTGCTAAAGCCTTGCTGACTGAATGAAAGGAATTCACAGTCCTGTAAATAAAAGAGGTTTTGTCGGGACCACGATTTTGCTTCTTGCTTTCTAAGGAAGCCTGGATCAGAACAACTATTGCCTTTGTTTTCTACCTAACTTCATAAAAATGTTATCTTAATCAACCTCCCCCCCCACAAAAAAAAATATCTTTGCAATCACTCACCATCCACACCATAAAGTAGGAAAACAAAGCAATCCATAATGTGGAAAAGAGAAATGTCACCATGAAAAATTTTTCCCAGCGTGGCTTGCTGCAGTTTGGGATGGTGAAAAAGAGGAGAAGTATCAGTGGCCAGGAGAGGATCCATTTGACTTTTTCCATTTTTCCTTCTGGGGAGCAAAAGAAAAGAAAAGGGAACCAGTTTGTTGATGTACACTACTGTACTCATATGCGCTAGAGCAGGTTAGAAGGAAATAAAGCCAATATTGTAGTTGTGTATTTTAGTAGAGAAGAAGGTATAGGAAGAAAGGGGACCCAAATCCTATTCCCAGTTTAATGGAGTTTGCCTGGGGAGAGGAACAGCATGTCTGAATTGTGCTACATTGACGGCTCCTGTTTTTGCAAAGAGAAGTGGTACTTGTAGTAAGGACATCTTGAAAAGCAGGCAATTGACATGCTTGGGATTACAGGTACCGGTAGTCCTTGATTTATGACCACAAGTGAGCCCAACATTTCTGTTGCTAAGTGAAGCATCTGTTAAGTTAATATCTCAAGACCTAAAATGGACACCTAACATCAAAAATGTCATCAAAAAAGCACAACAAAGAATGTTCTTTCTGCACCAACTCAGGAAGCTCAAACTGCCCAAGGAGCTGCTGATACAGTTCTATAGAGGAATTATTGAGTCTGTCATCTGTACCTCTATAACTCTCTGGTTTGGTTCTGCAACTTTCAGACTTCAGAGGGTAATCAGAACTGCAGAAAAAACAATTACTGCCAACCTGCCCTCCATTGAGGACCTGTACAATGACCCTTCGCATTCTGGACATAAATTGTTTCAACTCCTACCGTTAAAACGATACTATAGAGCACTGTACACCAAGTGAACTAGACACAAGAACAGTTTTTTCCAAATGCCATCACTCTGCTAAACAAATAATTCCCTCACCATTGTCAAACCACCCACTAAGGCTGCATAACTATTAGTCTTCTCATCATTCCTATCACCCATCTCCTCCCACTTATGACTGCAGGACTGTACCTTTGTTGCTTATTATTTATTTATTTATTTCTTAGATTTTTAGACCGCCCCTCTCCCAAAAAGGGACTCGGGGCGGTGTACAGTCAATAATAAAAACATTCATAATAATTAAATACATTTAAACTACATTTAAGATACATTTGGAGGGGGAAATAGGCTGTACTAAGAAATAAATAATTCTAATCTTAAAACATCACAATTAAAACCCCAAACCCTAAAATAAAATAAATCCCTGGGAGGTGCAATTAAGAAAGTGCCAGGCCAGCTGATTGAAACAGGTGAGTTTTTAACTTTTGCCGGAAGGAACGGAGGTCGGTGGTAGTTCGAATGTCTGGGGGGAGGTCATTCCAGAGGGTTGGGCCCATCACAGAGAAGGATCTACTCCTAGGTGTCGCCCGCTGGCATTGACCAGCAGACGGCACCAGGAGGAGCCCCTCTCTGTGTGAGCGGATAGGTCGCAGGGACGTGTGTGGTAGGATGCGATCCTGCAGGTAACTAGGTCCACTGCCATGGAGCGCTTTAAAGATGGTGATCAATACCTTGAAACGCACCCGAAAGGCCACAGGTAGCCAGTGCAGCTCGCGCAGGAGAGGTGTTACGTGGGAGTAACGTGTACTTCCCATAATAACCCGCGCGGCTGCGTTCTGAACTAGCTGCAGTCTCCGAATGCGTCCCAAGGGAAGCCCCATGTAGAGAGCATTGCAGTAGTCCAGGCGAGACGTCACCAGCGCATGAGTGACCGTGCGCAGGGCACTCCGGTCCAGTAGGGGGCGCAATTGGCGCACCAGGCGAACCTGGTGGAACGCCCCCCTTGCCACGGCTGCCACATGGTCCTCCATTGACAGCCGGGCATCAAGGAGGACGCCCAAATTGCGCGCCCGCTCCACAGGGGACAATTGTTCGCCCCCTATGGCCAGCGATGGAGTCAGCTGGCTGAACCGAGGTGCCGGTAACCACAGCCACTCGGTCTTGGAGGGGTTGAGTTTGAGTCTGTTGTCCCCCATCCAGACCCCGACGGCTTCCAAACACCGGGACATCACTTCGACAGCCTCGTTGGGGTGGTTTGGGGTTGAAATATACAGCTGAGTATCATCAGCGTAAAGATGGTACTCAACCCCAAAACCACGGATGATCTCACCCAGCGGCTTCACATATGCGTTGAACAGGAGAGGCGAGAGGACCGACCCCTGTGGCACCCCACAAGTGAGTGGCCTCAGGGACGATCTCTGCCCCCCTGTCAACACACATTGCTTCCGGTCGGAGAGGTAGGAGCCGAACCACCGCAAAACGGTGCCTCCGACTCCCATCCCCTCCAACCGGCGCAATAGGATACCATGGTCGATGGTATCAAAAGCCGCCGAGAGGTCTAATAGGACCAGGATAGAGGAGCAACCCCTATCTCTGGCCCTCCAGAGATCATCAACCAACGCGACCAAGGCTGTCTCAGTGCTGTGCCCGGGTCGGAAGCCGGACTGGCGTGGGTCTAGATAATCGGATTCGTCTAGGTGTCGTGGGAGCTGCTGCGCCACCACATTCTCGACAACCTTCGCCAGGAAGGGGAGGTTGGAGACTGGGCGATAGTTAGCTAGCTCCATTGGGTCAAGCGCAGGCCTCTTGAGCAAGGGTCTCACCACCGCCTCTTTCAAGGCGGTTGGTAAGTATCCCTCACTCAGTGAGGTGCTCACCAGGCCCAGGAGCCAGCCTCGTGTCACCTCCCAGGCTGCCAGTACCAGCCAGGAGGGGCACGGGTCCGATAAACAGGTGGTGGGTCGCAGCCGTCCACGCAGCCTGTCCAAATCCTCGGGGGCAACAGAGTCGAACTCCTCCCAGAATGGTCTCTCAAGACTCGCTGTTGGCGGCTCGTCTGGTCCACTGACGGAGGTCCACCCGCTCCGGATCTGATCGATTTTGTCCTGAAGATATTCTCCAAACTCCTCTGCTCTACCCTGTAAGGGTGTCTCCCGCGCCCCCTGCGATAAGAGGGAGCGAGTCACCCTAAACAGGGCGGCAGGGCGGTTATCCGCGGACGCAATAAGAGCAGCACAATGTCTACGTTTGGCTGCTCTTATTGCCACAAGGTAAGTCCGCAAATAGGCTCTTACCTGTGTTCGGTCAGATTCGGAGCGCGAGGATCTCCACCTGCTCTCTAGACGTCTCCTGTGGCGCTTCATCACCCTGAGCTCCTCAGTAAACCAAGGAGCCCGGGTGGGTCGATGCCGCAGGAGAGGTCGCAACGGCGCAACCCGGTCCAAGGCCCCAGTCGTCGCCCTATTCCAGGCAGTCACTAGGTCCTCGGAACGGGAGCGGGACAAGGCTACAGGTATTGGCCCAAGCTCCGTCTGGAATCTATCAGATTCCATCAGGTGCCTGGGGCGGTACCAGTTTATAGAGTCTGGTTCCGCCTCCTCGCGGTGGGGGATAGCGCCAGGGAAGTCCAGCCGGAGGGATGAGTGGTCTGACCATGACAGGGGCGTGATAACTAAATCCCCTATTCCCAGATCACTCGTCCACTGTTCAGATACAAAAATGAGGTCCAGTGTGTGGCCCCCTTCGTGAGTGGGGCCCTGCACTAATTGGGTCAGGTCCATGGCCGTCATGGAAGCCATGAACTCCCGAGCCACCTCGGAAGCCGCTCCCGTTGACGGCAAGTTGAAGTCCCCCATGACCAAAAGTCTGGGAGTCTCAACTGCCGTCGCTGAGATTAGCTCGAGGAGCTCGGGCAGGGCTGCTGATGCATAGCGAGGAGCCAAGTATACAATCAGCAAGCCCCACTGCCTCCCTGGGCTTGTATCCTTACAATTTATATTGATATTGATTGTTATGCAGCATATGCACCAAAGACAATTACACTTGGCCAATAAAGAATTCTATTCTATTCTAAGTTTTGCCCCATTTTATGACCTTTCTTCACACGGTTGTTAAGTGAATCATTGCAGTTGTTAAATTAGCAATACAGTTTTTAAGTGAATCTGGTTTCCCCATTGACCTTTGCTTGTCAGAAGATCGTAATAGGTGATAACATGATCCAGTGGTGGGTTGCAGGTGGTACGCCCCAGTATGGGCGTACCAGAGCCAGCCCGGAGCACTGGACTGGCGCTACCCCCCACCGCGAGGAGGCAGAGCCAGTTTGTCCAAGCTGGTACCGCCCCAAGCACCTGATGGAACCAGTTAGGTTCCAGACGGAGCTTGGGCCACTACCTGTAGCCCTGACCCGTGCTCGGTCAGAGGACCTAGTGGCCGCCTGGAATAGGGCGACGGCTGGGGCCTTGGACCGGGTTGCGCCTTTGCGACCTCTCCTACGGCAGCGACCCACCCGGGCTCCTTGGTATACCGAGGAGTTGAGGGTGATGAAGCGCCATAGGAGACGTCTAGAGAGCAGGTGGAGGTCCTCACGCTCCGAGTTTGACCGAACACAGGTAAGAGCCTATTTACGGACCTACCTTGTGGCATTGAGAGCGGCCAAACGTAGACATTGTGCCGCTCTTATTGCGTCTGCGGATAACCGCCCTGCTGCCCTGTTTAGGGTGACCCGCTCCCTCTTGGTGCAAGGGACGCGGGGGGCACCCTTACAGATAAGAGCAGAGGAGTTTGGAGAATATCTGCAGAATAAAGTCGCTCAGATCCGAAGCGGATGGGCCCCATCCAGTGGTCTGGATGGGCCGTCAACAGCGAGTCTTGTGAGTCCACTCTGGGAGGAGTTTGACTCTGTCGCCCCCGAGGATTTAGACAGGTTGCGTGGACGGCTGCGACCCACCACATGTTCATTGGACCCGTGTCCCTCCTGGCTGGTACTGGCATCCTGGGAGGTGACACGAGGCTGGCTTCTGGGCCTGGTGAATGCCTCGTTGGGTGAGGGATCCTTACCAACTGTCTTGAAAGAGGCGGTGGTGAGGCCCTTACTCAAGGGGCCTTCACTTGACCCAATGGAGCTAGCTAATTATTGTCCAGTCTCCAACCTTCCCTTTCTGGCGAAGGTTGTTGAGAATGTGGTGGCGCAGCAGTTTCCACGTCACCTCGATGAATCCGACTATCTAGACCCACGCCAGTCCGGCTTCCGACCCGGGCACAGCACAGAGACAGCCTTGGTCGCGTTGGTTGATGATCTCTGGAGGGCCAGAGATAGAGGTTGTTCCTCTATCCTGGTCCTATTAGATCTCTCAGCGGCTTTTGATACCATCAACCATGGTATCCTACTGTGCCGGCTGGAGGGGATGGGAGTCGGTGGCACCGTTCTACGGTGGTTCAGCTCTTACCTCTCCGGCCGGATGCAATATGTGTTGACAGGGGGGCAGAGATCGACCCTGAGGCCATTCTCTTGTGGGGTGCCGCAGGGGTCGGTCCTCTCGCCCCTTCTGTTCAATGCATATGTGAAGCCGCTGGGCGAGATCATCCGTGGTTTTGGGGTTGAATACCATCTGTACGCTAATGATACACAGCTGTACATTTCAACCCCAAACCACCCCAACGAGGCTGTCGAAGTGATGTCCCGGTGTTTGGAAGCCGTCGGGGTCTGGATGGGGGACAACAGACTCAAACTCAACCCCTCCAAGACTGTGTGGCTGTGGCTACCGGCACCTCGGTTCAGCCAGCTGACCCCATCGCTGGCCATAGGGGACGAGCAATTGCCCCCTGTGGAACGGGCGCGCAATTTGGGTGTCCTCCTAGATGCCCGGCTGTCAATGGATGACCATGTGGCAGCCGTGGCAAGGGGGGCGTTCCACCAGGTTCGCCTGGTGTGCCAATTGCGCCCCCTACTGGACCGGGATGCCCTACGCACAGTCACTCATGCGCTGGTGATGTCTCGCCTAGACTACTGTAATGCTCTCTACATGGGGCTTCCCTTGGGACGCGCCCGGAGACTGCAGCTAGTCCAGAACGCGGCCGCGCGGGTTGTCATGGGGAGTTCTAGATACTCCCACGTAACACCGCTCCTGCGCGAGCTGCACTGGCTGCCTGTGGTTTTTCAGGTGCGTTTCAAGGTCCTGATTACTATCTTTAAAGCGCTCCATGGCACAGGACCTAGTTACTTGCGGGATCGCATCCTCCCACATACATCCCTGCGGCCAATCCGCTCTCACAGGGAGGGCCTTCTCCAGGTGCCGTCCACTAGGCAATGCCAGCGGGCGGCGCCAAGGAATAGGGCCTTCTCTGTGATGGGCCCAACCCTCTGGAATGACCTCCCCCCCGACATTAGAACCACCATGGACTTCCGCTCCTTCCGACAAAAATTGAAGACTCACCTGTTTCGATTAGCTGGCCTGGCATAATTATAATTGTTACAACTGCTACCTCCTGGAAGTATACTCTCAACTGGTTATTTTAAGGGTAGTGTTTTAAATCTAATTGATTTTAGGGCTTTTAGAGCCATATTTTATTCTTCTGTACAGTTCTTTTAATTCTTTAACCTCCTCCATATGTATACGTATATTTATATTTATATTTATATTTGTATTTATTATCTGTTATTTGTTGTGTGGACTGTACACCGCCCCGAGTCCCTTTTTGGGAGAGGGGGCGGTTTAGAAATGCGAAGAATAAATAAATAAAATAAATACCATTCTGGTACAGTGCTCCAGAGGGCCCACCCGAGCTCCTTACCTGTGTTTTAAAGTTTCTGCGCTGCCTGCGCGATGCTCTGCGGAGTAGCTGGAGCATCACAGAGGCGCTAAGATGCATGCACACGCTGCGTGCATGTGCCCCATTCCAACCATACCTGTTGGAACGGGATTTGAAACCCACCACTGACATGATCCCTAATGTCATAAATATGAGTCATTTGCCAAGCGACTGAATTTTGATCACATGACTATGAGGATGCTGCAATGGTTCTAAGTGTGAAAAATGGTCACAAGTCATTTTTTCAGTGCCATCGTAACTTCGAATGGTTACTCAATGATCTATTGTAAGTTGAGGACTAGCTTGTATATGAAGAAATATAGTAGCCAGCTAAATAAACAGTCTTCCTTCCATTCTCCACAGTGGTGGGATTCTAAACTTTTTACTACTGATTCTGTGGGCGTGGCTTGGTGGGCGTGGCAGGGGAAGGTTACTGTAAAATCCCCATTTCCTCCCGATCATCTGAGACTTGGGAGCCAGACAATAGATGGGGGCGGGGCCAGTCAGAGGTGGTATTTACCGGTTCTCGAAACTACTCAAAATTTCCGCTACTGGTTCTCCAGAACTGGTCAGAACCTGCTGAATACCACCTCTGATTCTCCACATTTATTGTTAATCATGTGTTTCCTTCACAAAATCTACTTCATCCTTTGGACTTTGATATCCAGAAAAGTGTAGATTTCATTCCTTTCCCCCCCTTAAATCACAATCCTTAAATTATTATGGTTGGCCATACAATATGATTAAAATAAATGGTTGGTCACACAGTCAACCAGATGTTTAGACTGGATTTGGCATTTTTATCATATTATTATTATTATTATTATTATTATTATTATTATTATTATTATTATTATTATTATTATTATTATTATTATTATTATTATTATTATTACTACTACTACTACTACTACCGGTATTATTACTACTGCTGTTGCTACCATTATTACAAAAAAAACCTACGACATTTCACATACCTAAGTACTCTCTGCTCTAACAAGCAAGCTAATCTTCCTAAGAAAACTACAGAGACTCGTGCAGACAGTCACTAGGAATCAAGACTGACCTGAAGGCACTAAACAAAAACACCCACAGATCCTTTTAAAAAACCTGTTTATTTAAGCCATTTAAAACCATACTGAAGATATTTGGAAGAACACGAGAATAAACATTTGGGAAAAGCAAAGAGAAAATAATAATAATAATTGTAATTGTGATGCAATTGCAGTTTCAAAGGAAAAGAGTGTTACAGTTTGGAGTGATTTAGAAAAAGGATCCCTCTTCCCAACCAATGGTCCTAGAAACAGAGAAACCTTTTCCAAGACACTTGCCAATCGAGGTCATAATGTCTGACCAGAAGAGGCAATCGTTTAAATAAGCAAGACCTTCTTTAGGATGTTAAAGGGTATTTAGGATGCTAAAGAATAAAACCAGTAAGTATTCTTAACTGAGACTAGGAAATAAACAGCAACCAAGGAAAAACATCCATTGTGAGATAGATGGGATTTTGATACAATCGGCATCGTGAAGTTTTTGCAGGCAAAGTGAAACCATTCAGTTAATGAACAAATATATCTTCCTACTGGTTAACTGTGTGCATAGACTAAGGTCCTTTTTGAAGAAATGCTTCAATCTGGCATTGCTTTGGGAGTAGCATTGCTCTGAGACAGGGGTGGGTTCTGGCCGGCTTTACTGCCAGTTCGCTCATGCTTGTGCTTTGCGTGTGCGTGCAGTTCAATTAAAATTGTTCTGCGAATGCACAGAACACAAAAACAAGATGGCGGTGGCAACTGTGGCAACTGGGAAACCAGTTTGGGGGTATGGCAGGCCTGGGTTGCTGCCTGTTAGATTTGTCTAAACTGACATAAATTGGATCTAAAAGGAAATACAGAAAATATAAGATCACAATGGCCAAAGTAAGCTCATGGTTCTCTTTATATCTTTCCTAACATCAGTGTGCTTCTGCCAGGGAATTTAGCTGGGTTACCCACTATTTCTAGGTATAATCTGAAACTTTAGTACCTGGCTATGATCAATTTTCCAAGCTGTCATTTCTAACTCGAGACTATAGTATTTTATAAATCAATAGCTACACCAAAATTATCCAGGAAGCAGATTGGGGCCATTTTCTAACAAACAGAAGTGTTCTAGGAAATGTTTTCATATTCTCCTCAAATTCCTAACGGTTCCTAGCACTTTCTAAAACGTTCAAATGAAAAAGAAATAGTTTTACCAAGATTCCATATGACTGTTTTCTCCCTGTTAACTTGTTCTAGTTAGTCAACAGATTCTTCAATGTCCAATTTAAGGATGGGGATAATTATTTAAAAAGCCAGTAGCATCCTGATGATTCAGTTCCACTTTTCACAGACATAGAGCATTTACATACAAACCTTTTAAAAAAGACCCTTTACTAGAGGAAGAATTAAAGCACAAATCTATCTTTTCTCTTTTCCAATCATGTTCTGATCAGAAAATATAATAAATCTTAATCCATGGTCACTATAGTAAGGTAGATTTCCCCAGAAATAAATCTCTTTATGTTCAGTATGTAGCATTTGATATAATATCAGTTTATCAGAGCAGTTACTTTGTATTAGAATTGTATGCATTTTTATGCAGTTTGTATGCTTTTCAATAGCTGCCTTGCAAATTTTGAGGCATGCACATTCCAAAGAGTAGCTTTGTTCCCCAAGCATTCCTAATCATATCCAATTGCCTGGATCAAGGGTACATGAATTAAGGGCTACTTGTTGCAAGCAGCCTCTAAAAATCCTGGCTGCAGCCTCCACATAATTTCGCCATTCTTTACATTCCCACCAAATTAAAATGCCTATCCTGGCAGAAGAAAATTGTTGAATATATGGGAAATAACTTTCTGAAGTCCATTAAATCAAAACAGCCACTTATCTAGCCTCTTTCCCAAACCCATATTCTATTATAGACTAAAGTTTAACAGTTGCTCTTGAATGTTGTCAGTGACACAAAAAAAATTCAAAAGTACGTTAACAAGTAATATTTTAAAAAATACTGAACATCAAATAAAAATATGCTAGCAGTATAAGCCAGCAGCTACAGTCATAATTTAGTCTACTACACTTTCTGAAAACAGCAAGATGGGGAAAAATGAAATGTCTCCCACTTCGAGGACTCTAAACAAATTGGGGAAAAATGAAATGAAACAAGAATTAGATACCAACAAAGCCATTTGTTATGTTATGTATAGACCGAGGTTCAATCATCAGCCAAAATTACAGTTTGATTTTGAATGTTGCTAGTAATTACTTTCAACCTTAAAGTGCTGCAGAATGTTTCCCTTTTTTTTCCTGCCACTTCACTACAGTGATTTGTTTTGGAGACATTATGTACATACCATTTTATAGCTAGGGGTTACACTGGCTCAAAAGAAGCTGAAAAACATGAATTCTTGGAGTTGAAGTCCATACATCTTAATGTTTCTGTGGTTTAGAAACACTGTTCTAGAAGACCTAAGAAATGATTCTACAAGCCTGTCCCAAAGGGGCTTTTTCAAAAGGCAACTGGACATTCTCTTTTTTATATTCCTTGCAATCATCTAGCCATTAAATCTTTCCATTCTCCACCATTCAGTCAGAACTGAAAAGCTTCTTAGATGAGAAGTGAAACATCTTCAAGGAAAAACAAAGAAAATTCAACTGCCTTTTGAAAAAACATATTTGGGACAACCATGACCTGGTTTATTGAGAATCTTCATAGATATTCCATAGGTCAACTCCAGTTTTCCACTAAAACAGTGTTTTTCAAACTTGTCAACTTTCAGGTTTGTAGACTTCAACCCCCAGGATTCCCAACACTAATGGAAAAAATGGCATTCTTTTTCGCAGCTCTAATTCTTTGGCAGGGTTTTCCTAGAGAAATGTTCTTGCTCTCTTGTTTATTCCATTACATGCCTTGAATATTTACCTGGTGGTGAAAATGGAGACTGGGCAATGTGTCCTGCTTCCTCTTGGTTCTCAGCATGGATGGCCCCATTTTCAATATTCTCATGTCTTCCATTCTGAATCAACTGGCCATTGGAAGAATGAATTAGACGCTGACGCTAAAATGTACAGAAAAAAGCCCAATGACTCTAAGAGCAACCTGCTCTTTAAACACCTGGATGCGGTTTGTTTATTTATTTACCTGGGCTTTTAAATTCTAAGAAGTTAGTATTCGAATTATTATTATTAAATAATATTATAATATATTATTGAATAATAATAATAATATAAATTATTATTATTTATTATTAGCCAACAGTATTGTTACATTAGCCAGGAGACTACACTGCAATTGCAGAGTAGTAATTTGGCTACCAAGGTACAAGCTCTGTTGTAGGAATCAATTGTGCACTTCCCATAGTGTACCACACCAGAAAGAGAGATGAGTGGCTCTTCCTGCAGCATCATCCTCTCCCTCCACCAGAGCTGCCTTGCAAAGGAGTGGCTCAGAGGGCAGGAAGGCTCAGAGGGCAGGAATCTGACTGCCTGCATGGGGAACCAGCTCATCCACCCACCAAAGTGGTACCTATTTTATCTACTCACATAAAACATACTTTTGAAATGTTAGGTAGACAGAAGCTAAGCGAGTGATGGGAATTCACCCCGACTCATAGCGCTAGGACTCGAACCGCTGGAGCAGAAACCATCTCCAGCATCAGCCACTCCTGTGTATTTTAATGGTAAGTCCTTACTTTTGAAAAATATTTTCCCATCAACCAGCATGACGATTTCTTTCTTTTTCTTTAATAGCTTCAATTTATAAATTGAAATTTTCAATGAATTTTATCGAAATGTATGTAATTTCAATTTTATTTAATTGACTTTGATTTTAATTTCAATTGTTAATGTAATTCAATTATAAATATAATTCACGAAAAATTTCAATATGCAAATTGAGAGATAAATACATGCATTTTTTTGAGAGCTCTGAATGTCTTAACTATGAATTAATTACTTTAAGAACAGAACATAGTGAGAATTAAATGACTAGGACTCGTAAAAAGTAATCCACTAAGCTAGACAACACGTTAATTATTTTCTCCACTCTGGACTCACCTCATTAATAATTAACCTGCTTGCCATCCGTAGTCTGGTTCTTGGCCCAAATTTATTGGTAATCATTATTCGCAAGCCAGCTTCAGGGAAACGGTATTTCGGAGGACTGGAACAAATAATCTCATCGACCATCACCACAGAATTGCGTCCAGGCTCTTGTGTTCCTTTCACTAGTGACCACAATGCCAATTAATAATTACAATTTTCTATACTTTTGGCCGCATTTGTTTATAATGCCCCTTTTGTGTAACTCAGAGGGCGTATAATCTGATGCTTTAAAAAAAAAACACAATTCAATTTCTCATCTGTAGCCAAAATAGGATTCAGGTCAAATAGGACATTTTGCTATATTTGTTGTTTATTTTCAGAAAGTATACTGGCTTTATGAGAAAATAAATTGTTTTCCTCTTAGACTGTGTTCCTTGCTCTTGAATCTTCTTGCTTTATATTTCAAGAGTAGTATTATTACAATGATTATCTCTCTGTATAAACATTATGGCTATATGCTTACTCTATGCTGGCTACATAGCAGCTACACAATTTCCTTAAATTTCTTAAAATGTAACATTTCTTTGTGATAATCAAATAAGCAGATTCATTAGCTTCATTTCCTTAAGAATCAAGTATCTAAACTTTCAGGTTATATTTAAAAGAAAACTGTCTGTTCTTATGTATCTACTTAAAGGTAAGTAGGGTTAAGCCCCATTAGTACTTGGAAGATGATACCAAAAACAACAACAAAAAACCCTAGAAATAAGACAATAATAACTACTTCATTATTTCTGCCAAGAAAACTCCTTTATACTATACTGACTTCTGTTGTAGGCCAAGAGATGTAACATGCAGTTGTAAGTATTACTAAAAGTAAGCAACAACCAATGCACGGAAACAAACAACAAATGCTACCAGCTAGAAAGAGCGAGCACCTTAAGGCTGAGCAGACAGGAGACACATGTGTTAGAATACACATTGCAATACACAATCAGTTTATTTATGTTAAAAAGAAAAGAATTAGTTTGCTAAAACCAACCAACCATTAGTACATAATAATCAATTTGAAGGCATGAAAATCCGAGGAAAACATTCATTCAAGCCACGCAATTAAAGACGATTCTCCAGAAAAATCTCACACATGACAACTGCAGGTCTGTGATTTCAATAGAAAAAAGACAGAAAAGGTAATCAAGGAAAGTGCTTAAAATTATTATTTTCTTTTGTTTTATGATTTATGATTAGAACAATGTTTTCCACACCTTCACCATGAATTCTGATGGCAGGTTCCTGCTGTTGCAATGAGATTCAGGCTTGGGCTGGACAAGTAAGCAAGGAAGATTCCAGAAGATCACATTCATTTTTGGTCGTGTATAACCAATTTTTCACTTGGCTAAACAACTAATTCCCACAACACTTTCAAATTATCTACTAAGACTGTATTACTATTCTTCTTCTCATCCTTCCTAATACCTATCTCTTCCCACTTATGACTATATTCATCTTGCTTGTATCTTTACAATTTATATTGTTTTATTTGTTTCCTAGTATGATTTTATTGCTTATTGGTAACCTATGACTATCACTAAGTGTTGTATCTTATGATTCTTGATGAATGTATTCTATTTTATTTTTCTTTATGTACACCGAGAGCATATGCACCAAAGACAAATTCCTTGTGTGTCCAATCACAATTGGTCAATAAAGAATTCTATTCTTTCAAAAAATTAATTTACACTTGCAGGTTAATGAACATGAAGAAATGGGACTTTAGCAACCTGAGGATGAAAAATTTGTGAGCTGCTGAGGGAAGATTATCCACTATATAAGCCATTACATAATTGCTAGTATAATAGGAAACAGGACTAAATATTTCAGTTTTCCATTTCCCCAGCTCACACATAAGCAATGCCTTTGGAATGAGGGTACTGATACTATGATTTGTAAACAACCTGACATACGTACAGGAAAAGGTTAGTATATGCAGGGATCAAAAGCATTTTTGTTGGGAGAACAAGCCAGACGTCGCGATGACACAACGTGCGGTCTCGACAGTCCGAGACCGCCGTTGATTCTTTTACCTGCTGCACGGTCCATAGGGACCTAAACCGTCCCGGAGAGACGGTGACAGGAAGACAAATCCTTGCTGGTCTCAGGGACACCGCAAAGTCCCTGATTGACCCAAGGGAAGTTCTCCAAGCCGGTGGTAAACAAACAGCCCCCAGGCTGACAAAGTCGGAGACGGCTCCGGAAAGAAGGTGAAAGTGAGTCCAGCTGGTGAGGTTTTTTTTTCTTTGAGAATGATTGCCCAAAGAATTTTTTTAAAAAGATAAATTAGTCCTTTAAGCAAAAGAATAAAGCGGCGAAATTTATCTTTATTGGACTGCCTTAGAAAGTTTTTTTTCCTCTTCTATGTAACAGCATTTTGTGGATTGAAGTGATTGGAATGCTTCCTGTTTCTCCTCTTAAGTGAATGAATTGATTTTTCCTCCTAATTTGTGCTACCTTTATTTTTTGGCTGATCTAAAACTTTTTTCACTTTAATAATCCTTCCTCTCTCTGACTATTAAATTTTATTAAAGACACTTAGAGATCTTTGTTCTCCTTAAGCTTGATACGAATAAGAGAAAGTTGAATCTGCCATTCGGAAGCGAGAACTTGGTTTTTTTTCTCCTTTTGAAACAAAGTATCCTTTGCTCTATTTTCTCGGAATTTGTTGACATTGTAACTAGAGGGTTTGCAGCTTGTCTGTAGAGCTGAACATGAACTGTTTCTCTTGCAGGTGTCCTTGTGGAATATTTTGGACAAGGGAAGGGAAAGAAAAGAAAAGATAGAACCCTCATTTCTTTTTTCGCCTTGAAAAAATTAAAAGGATCTTATGTTTAAGCAATTTTAAAACAAAAAAAATTATACATAAAAGAGATATTGAAGGAGAGAGTGGCAGTGGATTTCAAACTTTTTCTTTTCTTCTGGGAAATATGCATACATATACAGATGAAGAAACCCTAAGCTACCAGGATTTTTTGGATGGAATTTTAAAGATATTGGAAGGATTTGAGAGGTTTGATAAGAAGCTAGATGGATTATTGTCTGGCTCAACAAAAGATGAAGGGACTGGAGCCTCAAAAATTAAAGAAAAGAGTGAAGATATAGAAGATAAAGACAAGATAACAGATGAACCTAATAATGGAGCACCTAAGAGTGAAAGTGGAAAGGAGGGAACACGGAAAAGTGAATTTGATTATTATTACATACTTGAAGATTTGGAGCTCTCTCCCCCCCCCCCCCCGGTCAAGATATGGATTTGATGATGGAATTAAGAAGTGAAACAGCCTTAGAAAGACATTGGATAATTAAAGACATGCCAATTTTAATACTAATTGAAGGGCAACAAGACTATATGAGAGATCTTTCAAGCAAAAAAGTGCGGAGAGAAGTTTTTAAAAACTTTATAAAGAAGTTTATAAGAGAATTGACACAACAACTGGCTAAAGAGATAAGACAGTTTTGTTCCTGGAAAGACACAGGCTGATGATGAAGGTTGATAACTCAAAACTGTTAACTTTTGGTGATTAATAAGTAGGATTTCCTAGACACTTTTAGAATGTTTTCTTTAAAAAATTTTTTGTTAATTAATAATTCATTATGATAATAATAATAATGAAGTAAAAATCTCAATTAGTAAAAATAATTTGGATATAAACTGTAAATTGCGACCTGGGGAAAAGATTTATCAATTCCACGAATATATTTTTGTTTAGCTTTTATTATAAAGATGCAATTTTTCTTGGGCACTTATAAACTCTACTAATAAACTTTTGGTTAGACTTTATTATAAAGATGTAATTTTGGGGGGGTCGGTGGGGAGGAGATGTGATATAAATGTCAAAAAAAATCTTTTTTTTTAGATAATTATAATAATAAGAAAATGTTAATGGATAATGTTTAATGAATTTTATATGTCTTGGCATTGGTAAAAGCAATTAGATATAAGCCTTAGATAGTGAGTTTGGAAAAAAAAAGGCAATATGCTATAAAAGGGTAATTATTGGAGGTTTATAGGAATAGCTAATGAATGCCAGTAGATGGTTGTGTCTTCAAGTGCAAATGATTCTAGATAAAAGCATATTTAAATAATTACAGCTAAATGAGAATGATGGTATATTGATGGTAAAATACATAAAGTTCTTCGATTTTAAAATGTAAATTAAAAATATGAAGGATGAATAGTAACGCACGAAATTCATTTGTAACCAATCAACATGCTTTCTACAAGATGTAATGAAGAATGTTTTTTTTTTGTATTTTTGTTTAATTAAAACAATTAAAAAAATTCAAAATAAAAAAGCATTTTTGTCCAGCCTCTTTTGGATTGGTTAACAATAATATCGGCTATTTAAAAAGATGCTCTATGGTTGGAAATGGCATCTACCCATTTATTTGCAGAAACAGGTAATTACAATTATGGAAACGTTCCAAAAAGACATATATTTTTGCTTTAATAATTATACAATGGCTTTTGACTGTGTATACTATGACAGTGGATAAATCACCGTGGATAAAACATGGGTGTACTGGACAAATTCATTAGCCTGCTGAAGAAGCCGCAGTTCAAATGAATCATGGGGCAATGAAATGATTAAAAATTGGAAGAGGACTACATTTTATTTATTTAACTTATCTGCAGAATATATCTTAAAAAATGCTGAATTAGAAGACAAATATTTGTTAAATGGGAGGAGGCAAGAGACAGCAAGAATATTAATATCTATAGATGACTTGTAGGCATTTATAAGAAATCTTATTAAAATTGCTGGAGAAACATCAACAACTTTAATATGCTGATGATACCACTTTAATGGCTGGAAATAAGAAAAACTAAACAGGACTTTATTAAAGATGGAAAAGAGTGCAAAAATGTCATTTTTGTCTCAATATTACAAAAGCCCCTAAGAGTAAGTCAGTATACAATGTCAATCTAGTATAAAAAAAGAAATTTTACTTTTATTTTACTTTTTTAGACCCAAAAATTCACTGCGATACTAGTAGAAACGGTGAAATAGGGGAGTTGTTTGCTACTTTAAGGAAAGACTATTACAGATACAGAAATATATTAAAACACTCAGATTCTACTCTAATAACAACAAAGTTATGTATTATCAAGGCTATGATTTCCCAATTGCAGCATACTGCTATGAAACCGGGAACTTCAAAAAAAGCTGAATGAAAAAAATAGATGTTTTTGAACTATGGGGTAGAGAAAGTAGCTGAGAACGCCTGGACTCCAAGAATAAAAAACCTCATTGCTAGATGATATAGAATTTGACTGCTCACTGGAAAAATTAATAATGAAACAAAAACTTAAATATTTTGGAGCTGAAAGGCAAAGGCAAGAATCATTGGAATAGACAAAGTGATGAGATTCAATTTTTTTTACTAACGGTTCTGTGGGCGTGGCTTGGTGGCCATGGCGTGGCTTGGTGGCCATGGCAGGGACACTGTAAAATCTCCATTCCCTCCCTATTCCAGGGGAAGGATACTGCAAAATCACCATTTACTCCTGATCAGCTGGGACTCGGGAGGCAGGGAATAGATGGGGTCAGTCAGAGGTAGTATTTACCGGTTCTCTGAACTACTCAAAATTTCTGCTACTGGTTCTCCAGAACTGGTCAGAACCTGCTGTAGACTTTGATGCTGAAAAAATTGAAGTTAATTGAAAACGAACCCAACTGAAGATAAGTAGATTCTATTACTGATAACACAAGTATGAACTTACAAGACCTTAAGGAAGCAGTTACTGACAGACAATCCTAGTGCCAAGTCTGAAGCTGACCTTTTTGAAGCCATCTTTCCCTGCCTCATAGTTGCCACAAACTTTGAAAGGGCGAAGGGATGGGGAAAGTAAATAGAAACTCCAAACAAAAAGTTTTCTTGTGGGAATCAAGGTCATCTCAACAGGTAGCTACTGAAGGAGGAGAGGAGTGACCAAGCAGCCTGCCAGCTATATTCATTGGACAATGTGAACAGTGACATCTGGGAGGGGGAACTTTTGCTCTTTTAATTAGTTGAAAACCGTGGGAACTTTTAGAGCTGGTTTTCACTAGCTGTGCCAATATGATGTTTCCAATAAACATGTTCTTTGAGGAAACTACCTGCCTCAGAGTTCTGCTTTTGGTGGATTACTTGGAACCCTGACACCCAGCTTAATGATGTCTACCTGATCATAAAGAGTAGGAAGTGAATGAAAGATTGAACAATAACAGGAAGACTGCCTTTCAAGGAGGAAACATGCTAACCAATAGATACCAGAAGATAAAGAAAGCTGAGAATAATTCTATAATCTATATTCAGAACACAAAACAGAATCACATTGGTCATCAGTAAATCTATAAGATGAAAGCCCATTTGCACCTCATTTAATCTTTGCACTACCGATCCACAGTAAGTTGGCTGAATCTTAAGAGATGAGTCAGGAATTCTGAGTGTGAATTTGGCTAGAAACTTTCTGAAGCACTGTTGGAGATGCTCCTATCCTTTAACCACAGCCCTGATGCTTGTTAAGTGGAAGGAGGCAAAAGAGAGCAAGAATATTAATCCCTATAGATGATTTGTTGTAAGCATTTATAAGATAATACAAAGCACTCCAAACATTGAAATCCACTTTCTTTAATTTGAATTCCATCATTCCAAGTCAGCATGAGTCCAGAATTATGGGACCCAAGTTAGTTGAAGTCTAACAGATCTGGAGTGCACCAGATCCGGGCATTAAGTTAGATACATCTAGTAGAGAATGTGTGGCATGTAAGAATTATTGCAGAAGTAAGTGCACAAAAATCTAGTGGATAAACATCTTACAGATATGGCCCAGTAGAGAATAATTAATGGCATGGAAGCCAAGAGGCATACTCAACTGTGTGCTAAAACTTAAATGAAAACTTCTCACAAAGAGCTTGCATATTGCAAAGTGGTTTATTGATAAAACCCTTAATGGACTTCCTGTAGAGCTCCAATATTTCATCACTGCGCAGAAAATAGTTTCAACAGCTGAGCTTTTCTTATTTCCACCCATCAAGAGCTGCCTGCTAAAATGCCCTTTCCAGTTTTCCTTTCTCTTCTGGTCATTTTAATATTTTTGGAATGAACTTCAACTGACAAAATGGCTTGGGGTCATGAAAAAAAAGTTGTTGGAAGAAATGTCCATCTGGGTTCAGTTCCAAGTGGGGAGAAAGACACTGGAAACAATGGTGACTGTTTGGAAAGATGGTTTTAATGGTGGACAGGATCACAATGTTGGAGGTCCTGGGCAAAAAAGAGAAGATATGCTGAGAATATCTAGGTTTTATGCCCTCTCTGGGCTTTTGAATTTGAGCTTGTATTCTGATTGGTTGTCAGACTCCCATGGGGCCATACAGAGGTAACTTTTGGGTTGTGTTTGTGAGTCCCAAGCTTGGTTGAGCTTTGCTGGGTGATTACGTACTGAAAGGGCTTTGGGCAATTCCTACTATGGCTCTATCTGAAGGAGGTAGAACTTTGTTATGTAGAATACACTGCCCCAGGCTTTAATGGCCCATTGACAAAGGTGTGTGTGTGGCGGGGGTGAGTTTCTGCCTCCGTTTTAGGGAAAATATTCTGCCCTTTTAATATTTCATAAAATATTTCATTTTTCTAGGAGAGGGATGAGTGCTGACTTCCCATAATGTCATGAAATGGAGAAGATAATCAAGCAACGAATTAGCGAACACCTAGAAGTAAACAAAGTAGTAGCCAAAAGCCAACATGGGTTTGTCAAAAACAGATCATGCCAGACTAATCTTATTGCATTCTTTGACAAAGTGACAAACTTAGTGGACCAGAGGAATGTCATCAATATAGTTTAGTTGGACTTCAGTAAGGCATTTGATAAGGTAGACCATAACCTACTACTAGATAAAGTAGAAGAATGTGGGTTAGACAGCATCACCACCAGATGGATTCGTAACTGGCTGACCAACCGCACTCAACGTGTAGTTCTCAATGGAACTGCATCTACATGGAGGGAAGTATACAGTGGAGTACCCTGAGGCTCTGTTTTAGGCCCAGTACTCTTCAACATCTTCATCAATGATTTGGATGAAGGAATAAATGGGGAACTCATCAAATTTTCAGATGATACCAAGCTGGCAGGAATAGCCAACACTTCAGAGGATAGGCTTAAGATACGAGGGATCTTGACAAACTTGAACATTGGGCACTATCTAATAAAATGAAATTCAATGGTGAAAAGAGTAAGGTTCTACATTTAGGCAAGAAAAATGAAATGCACAGGTACAGTATAGATGGTACCTTGCTCAATAGTAGTAACTGTGAGAGGAATCTTGAAGTCCTAGTTGACAACCATTTAAATATGAGCCAGCAATGTGCAGCAGCTGCTAAAAAAGCCAACACAGTTGTAGGCTACATAAGCAGAGGGATTGAATCAAGATCACGTGAAGTGTTAATACCACTTTATAATGGGTTAGTAAGGCCACTCTTGGAATATTGCATTCAGTTTTGGTTGCCACGATGTAGAAAAAATGTGGAGACTCTAGAAAGAGTGCAGAGAAGAGCAACAAAGATGATTAGGGGACTGGAGACTAAAACATATGAAGAACGGTTGCAGGAACTGGGTATGTCTAGTTTAATGAAAAGAAGGACTAGGGGAGGCATGATAGCCGTGTTCCAATATCTCAGGGGTTGCCACAAAGAAGAGGGAGTCAAACTATTCTCCAAGGCACCTGAGTGTAGAACAAGAAGCAATGGGTTGGAAACTAATCAAAGAGAGAAGCAACTTAGAACTGAGGAGAAATTAATCAGTGGAACAGCTTGCCTCCAGAAGTTGTGAATGCCCCAACACTGGAAGTCTTTAAGAAGATGTTAGATAGCCATTTGTCTAAAATGGTATAAGGTTTCCTGCCTAGGCAGGGGGTTGGACTAGAAGACCTCCAAGGTCCCTTCCAACCCTGCTATTGTATTGTATTATGAAATATTTGTTGTTTGTTAGGTTAGGGTACCACTTTTTGTTTTTGGTCAAAAAACAAAACAAAAAAACCCTTAAGAGGCTGGTCCTCTGGAATGTGGACACATACTTGAGGCATTTGATCTGGATTCAATACAAGTCTGCTCATGTATTTCATCATTCTGAGTTTCTATTGACTGGGCCAGGTGCACATAAACAATTTTGACAACAACAACTGAAGCACTGTGCTGTTATTCTAAAAGCACAAACATTACTTGCAAAAATACAAGTCTTCTCTTCCTGCATGGAAGACTTGTCTGAAATTGGATTTTCCACTGGCTGAAGAGCTTTGTGTATATGAAAACCTTGTACCAGAAGGTTTTTTCCCCCCTAATGTTTTGCTCCTTGTAGCTCTTGAAAGCAATAAACTTACAAGCTTCAAGATAGCAGTCTGAAAACCTTTCTTTTATCTGTACCCTCAAGTAATAGAATTCCTGCTATCAGAACACGGAATGTAGTCGGCAGAGAGCAAGTGCCTCTTTTACAGGTGATAATCAGTCTCTGAACTCAAACAATGGAGAAGGTTAGGATGAGATCTGAGCTTTGCTGACTCTGGAGAGATATCAACAGATATCCTAAGCATCCTTGCTGGAAGCAACCCTCAGAGCTAAAAGCTTTAGAAGTCTGGTTTAGCTGATGGTTGATCTAAAAGTAAAAAAAAAAGCTATAGAAAAGGCTTCAGCCATAGCAGTTTATCAATCCATGGCATGTTTCGGTTAACAGAAAGAAGGCATCTCTCAGCTCTTGAATGGCACAAATATAGATGTGTGTTTTATTCTTTATGAATATAAAGACCTTCATTTTGGTTACAGATATGCAATGCCCTTTCAAGATACGTATTATAGCACACTCTGTGGATAACAAGCATTTGTTATGCAGTGGTTAGAATATTCCCCCTTGCAGGGAAAGCAACAAGGCAAAACAAATGCATAGCGATAAAAAGTAAAAAGCAGATTTTTCTTTTAGTACTTTTATTGCTTGCAAATCTCATGATGGTTGTCGTATGTAAGAGAATGATCTTATTTTCAGTTTCAGAAGAAAGCAGATCTTTTAGAATTATTAAGAAGAACCAATGCTCATTCTTCCATTTAATATTAGTTTAAAGAAAAGTGGGAGCAGAACCATTCCTTTCCTAAATGGTTAAGAATTTGATTAATTATTTAATACCAGGGTGGATCAAAATTGATGCTTTTTTTTAAAAAAATCATTTTTTTATTTTTATCAAATTTATTTTGATAAAATGTTTTTGGAGTAAAAATCTATCTAAAGATAGTTTTCTATTTAAGGTATATTAATAATTTAGTTTATTTAGTATGAAATGGAGTTTAGTTATGTAGCATGAGGCTGTATATTCTGCAATATTTACATTTTTGACCAACTCATTCAATGAATCCAAGCTCTGCAAGCTGAGATAACTTGCACTGCATTGATGCATTCACACAATTTCACAGTAGCCATGAGATAAATCATAATATTAAACAGCACTTGTCATTTCAGATCTATCATGGCAGTGCCTGTTAGCGGGCATCCACTCACCTGCTGCCTGCTACATCCCTAACCTTGTTGTGTCATTGCCACATCACCAGCTGTGCCATTGAAGTGAATGGGACTGTTGGTGAGTCAACAGTGGGTCAGAGGAGGCCGCTGCAGGACAGAGATGACAATTGCTCTTTTAAAATTGTGATTTAAATCGAGTTGATTTAAATCAAGCCTTTTTACTAGTGATTTAAATCGTGATTTAAATCGTGATTTAAATCGTGATTTTAATCAGCTTGATTTAATCAAGTCCACCCGGTTTGATACAAAAACTGATGTTTTTCAATGTGAAAGTCAGACGTCCAGGGCAAAAGGGCAAGCACTTCCATCTATACTCTATATATCCTACATCCAAGTTTCTCACCTATATTTTGAGGTGGCAGTTTCATTAAGAAGTCTTCTCCTTTGGAAATAACGTGATTCTCAATTACCAATTCTATCTTTCACCCAGCAGGATTATGATGATCCTGAAGATCCTCATTCTAACATTAACTCTTAATACTAGAAGAAATACTTCTTTAAATTATTAAAAAATGCTCACCTTCTTAGAACTTCCTGCAAAATCCTGAGCATTGCTAAAGGGTCCTTTTGAGTAATCTAACCTTAAGATTCATCTCAAGAAGGGTATCACACAGATATGATAGGCCCTATTATGAGCCATGATGGCACAATGGTTAGAGTACAGTACGGCAGGCTACTTCTGCTGATTGCCAGCTGCCTACAATTTGGCAGATTGAATCTCACCAGGCTCAAGGTTGACTCAGCCTTCCATCCTTCCCAGGTGGGTAAAATGAGGACCCAGATTGTTTGGGACAATATGCTGACTCTGTAAACCACTTAGAGAGGGCTGTTAAAGCACCATGAAGCGGTATATAAGTCTAAGTGCTATTTCTATTTCTATTACTGCTCTGTATTAAAAAAAAAACATGGACCAGAATATGTAATTACAGAGAAGGATGAGGGGCCCTGGATTGCTTGCATTTGTCCAGCCCATTTATTAAACATAAATAATATTTTATCTTAAGATTGTGGAAGTCTGCCATCAGAGTTTGAATCACTAATAATGCATAGCATTGCTATCAAGATCTTCTGCTCAGCTCATGTCTGCTTAGCCTTACCTTTCCGTAGCAATGGGATGGATGGATCATCACGACTAATGTCATAGTGTTTATTACCATCTTCCAGTTCACTGTTCACAGTGTTGCCATTACCAACATTCATACTTTTGATAGTAAAGAATTTCTGCATCTTCATGTTGAATCTAGAAGTATAAAGAGAAAAATGCTAAGGTTTCAAAGAACAGCTCATAGCTCCGGCTCTATTCTCTTCTGTTTCTGTTGCTCACAACCATTGGGAGCAAGTTGGATTGTGAGACATGAGTTTATCAAGTGCCATCTAATTTGAGCATAACTGGCTGATGATTACATTATAATTAGGCCCTTCATGATCTGGCCAAAATGGAGCCTTGCTAGACACTGCTGTCAAGCCTGAATTTTAAATGGGCATGAGATGGTTTGTATCCTGGGGTGTTCTAACGTTAATTCAGTTTGACACAGCTTTCAGCTGTTGAAGGATGGAGCCTTCAGTAACCACAGCAAAACAAACCAATGAGTCGTGCACATTTCAAAGGCTCGTTAGCTGGAGGAGGAGGCAAGTCACGAAGCAACCAGCATCCTGGTTGGATATTGTAACTGACTGTTTTGGAAACTTGGGAAAACTGAAACTTATATTGGGGTGAAAAGCTCGGGAACTTTAGTTCTGGTTTGTCACCAGTTAGTGCCAATATGGTGGGTCCAAATAAAATTGTACTTTGAAAAATCGGAATGTCTCGGAGTTCAGTTTGTGATGGATGCATTAGTTGGAACCTGACACCTGCTAGTTTCAATGCATACATGGGTAGTCCTTGATTTACGACAGTTCGTCTAGTGACCATTCAAAATTACAAAGGCACTGAGAAATGTGATCTAGGACCATTTTTCACAGTTACAAGCTTTCCAGCATCTCCACAATCATGTGATCAAAATTCAGATGCTTGGCAACTGGTTCATATTTCTCACTTAACAACATAAATTTGGGGCTCTTATGACCACAATAGAGCCCCAAATTTATGTTGTTAAGTGAGAAATTTGTTTAAGTGAGTTTTGCTCTATTTATTTCTCTCCCACTAAGAGCAAATGTGCTTGTATTGTCATTCGGATTATACAAGAAATGGGAATATTACAGAAATCTATGAGTCAGGCAATGGGATTGTCATATTTAGGTTATATATAGAAACTAAATTGTTGCAACATGTTCTCGATAAGCCAAGGCAGTGAGGGACACTAGATTTGCTTAATGACTGCATGCTTCACTTAATGTGGTGATTTATTTACCATGACAAAACAGATCATAAAATAGGGCATGGCTCACTTAAAAATGGTCTTGCTTAACAATGGAAGTTTTGATCCCAATTGTGGTCGTACGTCAAGGACTACCTATATTGCTTTTTCAAAATCTATGTTGCTCTGATGGATAGCAGCAGAGGGAGGCCTGATTCACCAGTCCTTCAGAAGAGGCAATTATTATTGAACCCAACATAACTTTACAGCGTTACCTCTAACTCTGGTTGCATGATCCCAGTGACAGTGTATCACAGGAAAAAAAGGCTTTTGAACTATTTCTATGCCCCTCTCTGAAATGTTTTCTAATTTGGATATAATGATTTATGACACTGCTGTAAAATAATTATGTTGATTATTTCTATAGCATTGCAAATACAAATACAAAAGAAAAGCCTTTATTTCTTGCAAGGGTAGCTGAGGAATAGCCAATATAAAAACTAATTCAAATTCTCCAAAGCCAAACCCATAAATGCAAGCATGCTTCCTTTTGAATTAAAGCTTTCTTTGTGCAATCTTCCCCACCCCGCACCCCAATTACTTACCTTGGCTGCTTACAATGCTTTTTCAAATGGGCTATTTGGAATGTGAAGAAACAAGCAGAATATTTCTGATATACAGCTGCTTCCTTAGTTTCCTTGGAAAATTACCTCTCTTGGATGCATTCCATACTCTTTGCTCTTATAATGCAACATTGGACTTCAGTACCCATTACCTCAACCTCTACTGCCAAAGGCTGTGTTGGCTAGCGATAATGGAAGTGGCTTCCAACACACTGGAGGGCACTAGGCAGTGAAACACTATCATAAAGACCGAATGTTCTCGTTCATCTTCAATTTCAATAGCCCAAGTGTCGATCCCATAAGAATGAGCCTCAAGTTATTGCAGACAATATACATTTAAGCAGAACATCCACTACTAGTTGGGGAAATTAAAAGCAACAAAGCAAGGAAAGTGAGCTATTCTTAGTTATCTAGCAAAGTACATTGCAAGCTCATACGCCTATTAGCCACACATATTTAAAGCGCAGAGGAGAGGTTAAGAGTACTTACTTCATGATAAGTATATAGAAGAGATACATAATGATGAGTATAAGGCTTTCCCACCTCAAATAAATAAAAGGAAGGAAATTAGTAGTATGGCTACTGCCATTTGTAGTAGTGTTACATATTTTTGTGGAATATATCAGTAGAACTCTCATAAGCACTTTCCCCCCACTTCTAGCACTTCATATATTAAACCAAAGGAGTTGTTATATCTATCTGTTCTTTGCACCTCTTTCTACACTCCTTCCTGCAGCCAGTGGCAATTTGTTTTTCTCTTAATGCTTCATAGTGCTTGTAAATCCAATCAGTCCCTACTTTTTACCTGTACAACCAGTCTCTCTCCCCCCCCCCCCACTACACACAACTATTTCTCTTCTGGAAACCACAAAGAACCACATCACCTAAAGATACTTAGGGGCTATCTTTCCTTAGCTGGGAAATTGGCTGAGTGTCTGCAAAACGTGAAATAAATAAATCATTTGAAATAAAGGTTTGCTAACAACATAAAAGCCCCCACATTTTAGAAGGACACTAGATCCTTGAAAACTCTGCTGATAGTTTTCCATCACTGATGAGGGGAATGAATCATAGCGTGCCAGGAAACCATTAGAAATAGCTATGAGATTTCCAGATCCAAAAACCTCTTGCTTTACTGACACATCAATAAAACTGATCCACAACTATCGGACTCTACCTGTAACAGAAAGAACAGAATAGGTCCCCATTTTTCTATCCTAATTACAGAAAGAATCCAAGTTGGAGGATGTGCTGGAAGTTTTACAAAAAATTATTCCATCCAACCCCAAGGGCAGATTTGCTCTGCATGTCCAAGTTTACTTCCCTTAATCAAACGACATGAATAAATGAATAAAACCACTTACCATACAATTTTCTCATCATATATAAACTAAAAAAGAGTGAAAAGGAAAGGGAAAAATGAAATAATAATATAATTCAGGTGAAAAGAAATGTGGCTACATTATAGAACACAGTGACATGTATAGATAGAAAGCTAAGCATAGAATGGTCTCCAGGCAGAATCAGGTAGGAGTTTTATTCTCAGTTACTACTGATCTTTGGTCCTGAATGTAATGAAGGCCAGTGCCACATCAAAATACTGGTGCTTGGCAAAATATATAGTAGCATTTTTTAGATAGAGCAAGTTTAGCAAATGTGGGAACTTCCTGGTATATTAGGATTACTACTCCAAGACTTCCAAGTGAAGAGAATTGGAGGTCAAGTTGGGAAGTTTGTTGTAGACCGTGATTAAATTATATGGTGGACAGAGCTGCAAAGTCCAGGTTAAGAGGCCATGAATTAGAAAGCACTGAAGATGCTCAGAATGAAGTAATTCCTGTGAATAGAAGATCCTTAAAATAAAAAGCAGCATGCCATTTTTGCGTTTCTAACTGTACAGGATAAATACCTCACTGATCGAAAACTCAGTACAATATGTACTAAGAAAAAAATAAATATATAGTTTAACTTAGTCTATAGGGAAGGTGGCATTTCTGCATCACATTTGGCTGCCAGTTGTCAAGATTTGGCCGCTTCAGGTGGCTCATTTGTGGAGAGTTAATGGATTTTTATCACAAACAAAGCCAGCCCTAAAATAATTAAAAGCAATTGTTCATAATGCTAAAAGCAACTTTTAACATCCCTGGACATCTCTCAAAGTTCACAGCTGGTGTCTTTCCCAGGTCACATGATGGCAGGGTTAAGCAGTCATTTAAATTTCCTAATAATCTCCTAACACAGGATCATATTGCAGCTTAGGAATTGGAAACGATAGCAAAGCCTCTTCTAATATTGCTCCTGGTTGTTTGTCATCACTGCCAAATGGGACCATTGGGACTGAATGGGAATTTGCCTATGTAGAAATTCGAGTTAACTTCAAGTTGTCCTTGATAAACACATGAAAGAATGCAGAAGATTCGCTGCCCTTGCTCCATCTACTAATGGCCAGATGCACTTATTTATTTAATTGATATACATAGACATCCCTCTCAAGTAAATTATCATGGACAGCTACAACATTAAAATAACAACAATATTTAAAAACATAAAACCAAGAGCATAAGAAGATGCTTATGTGTTTGAATGTATCTCTTAATTCTCAGCTAGCATGGTCATTCCAGGAAGTTGCCTTCTCACCTGAGGTACCAGGTTGTGGGAGACTGAAACATACACATTTAATATATATTTATTTACTTTAAACATTTATGTAGTCACCCATCTTCTAACCAACTCTGGGTGGTTTCCAAGATCCTTTGGGTGGGATTTTTTAAATGGGAAAATCCACCATATTTGTCTTTAAGGAGTCCTTCCCTAAGGAGGTCTATTGAGAACCAAAATATCAAGCTCAGCTATTTTCAAGAACATGGTGAAGAAAACTGACAAAGCTTACCACAATAAGGACTATTACAGACAGAGTGTAGTAGGCAGAATCCCTGCACACAGACCACCAAGTTAGACGGACCACCTAGAAAAAGGATACAATTATTCCATATAGCAAACTCTATCTAGGATGCTTGGAAACCAATGCTTGGATTTTAGATTTTGCCACAGATTATGAAACCAAGCAGTGCTGATGAAATTAGGTTCATATAGGCATTCACATCTCACTACAATCTTATCATTTACCAGTTAGCATTGCTATTAATTAAAAGTTATCCCTTTAAGGAAGAAGAACATTTATATCTGAACCTGCATTTTTCTATACAATCTTGTTCTATCTTAATTTCTACTTTTACATTATCAAGATCATGCAGTGCAGGCAGCTTACAAATCAAATAAATAACTTAATCAATCAGCCAGAGAGAATGAAAATGTAAGTACGCTATTGACTGAGAAATAAGTGTGTCAGTCTCTGTTAGAAAATAATGTGGCATCTTAAAGAATGAGATATTTGCTGTAGTGTAGGATTTGTGGTTTGTAGCCCATATACATAAATAAGAAAGTTCATGCCATTCTAAATTATGAATATATAGAGACATTTATGCTTATGTGTGGGAATGGGTATTAAACGTTAGTGCTCTGTATTATCATCCAACAATTAATAACCAATTTAATTACAATAACAATTAACAGGATTTTTCCTACCTTAAGACTCAGATAACCTCACGAGCATCTGATTATAGACTCTCCCAAAGTATCACACAAAAAAATTGACTTTCAGGTGACACAAAGCCTTTCTTTGTTCATCAATCACTCTAACCCTAACCCCTAATCCTAACCCAAGAGGAACAAGAATATTATATCATAAATATTTTTCTTGGCTTATTAGCATCTATTTACACATTCTGCTAAACTACAGTGATTTTTGCCTGGATTTGCTTAACACAATGTGTGAACACGGCATGCTCAATAAACCACAATTAATCATGGTTTAGAATAACATGCAAAACGTATTTCCAAATAATTACTGGGGTGAAGGAGCAAATAAATAGCTAAGCTTATATAATAAACCTTAACCTCCAGAAGAGATTCTTTTAGGATTATTATCTACTGAAAAGCTCCAACAGAGAAAAATATGTTTACAGAACAAGTAATACTCCAAAGACATCAGAAAATAGTGATCATTCAAAACCTCTTCCCATCAAAAAGAATGCAGTTGCACAGATACAGAAAACAGGAAATTTAGACCTTTTAAACAGGAAAAGAATGGCTCCAAACGGATGTAAGAAAAGTTCCCAACAAGATCTTCATTCCAGTGAATCAAAGGAATTGCGTAACTATTCTGCAGCATGTTGCTTAAAGAGTACATTTAATTGTTACTTAAGTAGCAATTACTCAATTTTCAATGGGATTACAGTGAGAGGACAGAAACAACTTTGCTTAAAGTCTTCAATTTAAAAGTCCATCTCCTGAAAGAACAAAGCTAAAAGTACTACGGATGTACGGATGTGGTAAACCACTTTACACATCGTTTAGAAACAGAAAATTAAGAAAATCAATGATTGTAGTGATTTTTCATATGGAAGTAGAGCAGGGGTGTCCAAACTTGGGAACTTTAAGACTTGTGGACTTCAACTCCTAGAATTCCCCAGCCAGCATGGCTGGCTGGGGAATTCTGGGAGTTGAAGTCCACAAGTCTTAAAGTTCCCAAGTTTGGACACCCCCGAAGTAGAGTAATAAATGAAGCATACACAATCTTGCTAAAGTGAAGGCCTTTAATAAATTCTGGTAAGAATAATTCCAATCAATCTGTTTATGTTTTTTTTAAAAGAGAACAAAGGCTAGATAGGGTACCTATCTAACCACAATTAAAATGCCCATAAATCTATTGAAATGTAAATAACAGAACAAAGAACAAATTCAAATTTACAAATAAATGAATAAATAGTTACCGAAACTTTGTTAAAATAATTTCTTTGTTTAACAACCACTTGAACAAAGTTTGACAGCCTCTACTGAGACTAGAATTAATATTTATCTATAACTCTTTATCAAATAAAGGCAGTAAAACTTTGGCTGGTTTAGTCCTGTTGTTTATTACCGGAAACATATACATTTTCCATGAAGAAAAAAAAAGTTATTTGGAACCTAATTTAGAGATTAAACACGAGTCTGCTTTAGCTCTACAATGCTCATAATGGTGGGGCGGAGAGAGCAAAGGACTTTTATTTATTTATTTACTTGCATGCTTGTTTACTTATTTACTAGGGTTTATATGGCACTCTAATCCATGGAGACTCAGAGAAGCTTACAAAACACTCTCCAGTAGGAGGATTAAAAACAGTACATCAAAATAACAAACAGAAAAAGACGAGGCAACAGATTACAGTGCAGTATCCGAAAGGAATAAGCAAACAATAAGAAAAGGGACTCCCTTCCTACTGTAGTTCCTACTCCAAACTTTTAAGAATAGCCAGACCTTAAAATGGGGTTTTCAGAACGCAGAATTAAGAAGGAAGAAGCTGGTCTAATCTCAAGAGGAGGGCAGATGAAAGGGCTCATCTGGGAACTGTGTGTTTGTGTGAAAACCTTTCCAGCCAAGGCTGCTACCTGCTCCTTCAGCAGGAGTGTGAGTCCAGAAAGGCCCACAGATTACCAGCCAGTTTTGAGTGGGATAATACAATCCTATCACGAACCAAAGAACCACTTTTCTGGGATTAAATTTGAGCCTGTTTTGCAGTTGTTCTTTCATCCTTCCATAAGAAGGATAATTCAGGTCATTTTAAAGAGGGTTGATAAATGACCATCTGAGGATGCAGTCAAAGTGGAGACAATATTGGCCTTTGGTCATTCTTATCGCTACAGTGTACACTCAGATCTCAGCTGTTACGCATGTCTGACCACACTTATTTATTTTTTTGTCTTATTTCAAGTTAGTGGGATTCTATTCTCTTCTCTTTGGTCGCGTTATTTCCCATAGTACCTTGGTAAATTCCCTGCAATCTATGATCTGGGAGATGTTGCTTGGGTACACTCCTATCTAAGGCTGCTATCACCTCTGTATTCCACTTGGCAACTAAGGCCTTAGGAAAACTGCCCACCAAGATCTCGGGAAATTCCCCAAAGTTCTCTGGAAATCACCAGAAACTGACAAATTACTAGTTCCATTCTCCCTCAAAATTGATGACCCCAAAAAGCAGTCATCTGACCATAACAAAAGCCAGGCATTAACTATCACATCATGTTGTATCTGCTCAAAGACAAGAACTAGAGCTGATGTGTGGCCTCCCACTTGGGTTAGCCAGAGGTGTCAAACTTAATTTCATTAGGGGCCGCATCAGGGTTGTGTTTGACCTCAGGGGCTGGGGTGGGTGTGGCCAGCTTGCCATCACTCATGTTGGGGACATCTGTGGTGGCCCAAGTTCTCTGTCAGCGAAAACGGTCTCCCAAGCTCTGTTTTTCAGCTGTGATGGCCTCCTGCCACCCTCTGCCAGGGAAAACAGAGCTCGGGTGATGGTGTTGTCATTCCCTCCCTGAGTTGTTTTCTCTGGCAGAGGGTAGCAGGAGGCGATTGTGGCCAAAATAGAGCTCTGTTTTCTCTGGCAGAGTTACTGCAGGCCGGTTCTTTGCTGTTTCTAGGGCAGCTCCGAGGGCCAAATCTAAGCATCCTATGGGCTGGATCTGTCCCCTGCCAGGCTTTGAATTTGACATCCCTGGGTTAGACCATGATGACTTAGGTTAGTAGGTAGAGTGGCCCTGAACTCCCAGTCCTCTCAGGGAGGGCAAGAAGTTTCAGAATCACAAAACTATAATGAAATATTCTAGTTCATTTGGACTTCGTGTTTTGAACAGCTGTTTGCTAGGTAGGAGAAAAAAGTTTTACCTGTTTTTTTTTTAAAAAAACCAAGAAGCATGCATTATTTCATGCTGATTGGAAATTCTGAGGTTTTAAGCCAACACATCTACAGAGCACCTGGTCAGAAAAGTTACTTTAACTCTCTTATCTATGAAAAGAGAAGACATGCATGATGCTTAAATAGGTCATTTCCTTTTGCATGGATATTTTAAAAACATCAAAAACTTGCTAGAGCCATCATTATTTATTTAATTTGTATCCCAAAGATGCTAGGCAGTTAATGCCCTTCAAGATCAGAACAATCACTTGCCGAAAATATTTAAAACATTTTCCTTCCTCACTTCAAATGCCATTTGGCATGGGAGGATGGGAGATTATGATTAGAACTATGGTTGAATAGGAAAAAGTCCTTAATTGTTTTGCAACAGACAGGAAAGAATTTTTCTTTATTCATTTGCTGTACTCTTAACGCCAATGTAAACTGTAAAGATTCCCACAGTTTTCCTCAGACATTAAAAATACATATTTTAAAAGAATAATATTTCCTAAAGCATAGTAAAATAATTGTCAATATTAAAAACATAGTGATTCACCTGATAATTTTTTTTGTAGCTGATTTCCTTTATAGAAATATGCTTTCTTATCATTATTAAGTTAACATTATTATGTTCATTTCTGTTGTTCAATAAAATGCACATGTACACACAGAATCCCAACTGCCACAGTTCTCTAATAAGTCATTGAGGTTACTATTCTTCAGCTTTAAGTTTGTTTAATGTACAACACTTAAAATAGTGGAACTGTGCAAAGAAGTGAATCCCTTTAATGTGGGTTCCTGCCAACCACAATGTTTGGCTGCACTGTATTGGAGGAAGGAAAATAGAATTTTCTCAGGCTAATATTTATATTAACACATGTCATGATTTATCTACATATATTATAAAACTATTTCAAGTTGATTCATTTGCATAAAAACTAAGCCTGAAGTAGAATCAATGGATGTTCACAATATCATATATATAGAACATATTATGTTTGTAAGTAAAATAATCATATTCAAGTACTTTCTTTTCTATATACTGTCTTCCCCTATATAATGGAAAAATGAATGAATGAATATACTCTACTAACCTGCCCAGCAAAGATTCCACAGACACCAATAATGCAGAGGATATTGAAAACGGCAGAACCAACAATGGTTCCAACTCCTACATCACCATGAGTAATAAACACACCTGGTTGAATAGACAAAAAGAGACAGAGTGGTGAGAGCTTTAGTTTTCACTTGGATTAGAAGAATTTGGAAATGTATTACTCATGTCTCATGTCCAACGTGACAGTGCAGTCAATTCTGTAAGAAAGCGGTGACCTCTCCTTCCCAAGGTAGACATTTGTCAAGAATCTTTAATGGAGATTCCAACAGTGAACTGGTTGGCAAGAGTGAATTTGATGGCCTAAATGGTGTAACTCTACAATTCCCTGAGAAAATAACCTACTAGACTGAAAAAATGAAGGGAGCATTAGTATACTATGGAAGTGACTTGCAATCTCACAGGTCTTCCAAAGAAGTCCGCATGTCTATCAGGCCTGCAGATGTGGTGTGCTCTTTCCAGCTGTTTGCTAGAGAGAAGGCTTTTTAAAACTTAATTGAACATGGGAGAAGAGTGACATAACCACTCAGGATATCATATAGGTAGTCTTCAACTTACGACCACAATTGAGCCCAAAATTTCTGTTGCTAAGTGAGAAATTTGTTAAGTGAGTTTTGCCCCATTTTACAACCTTTCTTGCCACAATTGTTAAGTAAATCACTGCAATTGATAAGTTAGTAACATGGTTGTTATGTGAATTTGCCTTCCCCATTGAATTTGCTTGTGAGAAGAGTGCAAAAAGTGATCACATGATCACCTTTTACACCCTTGGGATACAACTATGGTCATAAGTATGAACCAGTTACCAAGCATCTGAATTTTGATCACACGATCATGGGGATGCTACAAAGGTTGTAAGTTTGAAAAATGGTCATAAGCCACTTTTTTTCAGTGCCATTGTAACTTTGAACGGTCACTAAATGAACTGTTGTAAGTCAAAGATTACCTGTACAATCCCAAACTTCTAGACTACAGTAGGTAGATGGAAAGTGTATGGAATTGCACCTTCCCGCATCTTCCTCCCCTTTCCTCTGCCCCAATTATTCTTTGGCTCCATTAGGACCAGGAGGAAGCTGTTGCTAAGCAAAACTACTTCACCGGGACAAGGATGAAATAGAGGCATTTTTGTGTATGCAAGTATATGCTTGCACACAAAAGTGGTTTGCCTGGCTTCACTTGCATTAGAATTTTGTTTATGACTGATATCTGTTAGATCAATGGCCCCCAACCTTTTGGGCCAGGGACTAATTCTGTGAAGAGAAGTATTTCTGTGGACTGTGTGGGAGGGATTTCCATACTGTTTGCATCTTGTGGGTGGGGCTTCGCTTGTTTGTGTGGCCTGGTTTCTAGCATGCCGTGGCCCGGTGCCAGTCCACGGACTGGGGGTTCGGGACTCCTGTGTTAGATAATGACTCCATCAAGATTACACTAACAGCAGAAAACCTTTTCAGATGGCTTGGGCTTTACTGGTATTTATATTGTAGGATGGGGAAGGAAGACAAATGAATATATGAACTATGGAGACCAGATGGGCTGTGCAAGGATACCTACAATAACAAGCAAATGTATACTTGGTGGAAAGATACACAAGTCTATTATTATAATTATAACATGACAGACAGGGCAATTATTTATAGGCATAATCACATTAACTGCATTTAATGTTAATTTGACAGATATAAAGTCAAATATAATTATTTTCCTGATGTCATCCACACCCTGGTAAACCATGCCCAGGTATGCTTTAGTGGAAGTGGAAGACTCCTAACAATATCCAAAATAGCCACTGGTACAGTTATTCTAAAAATCACAGAAAATCAACTGTAGAGTAGCTGTTTTTGTGATCTGCCTATGGGAAGAATTTGCATATCTTGTATATTCACTTACCTATGACTGATGCAAATAACTCAGGGGTTGAACTTCCAGCTGCCATGAATGTGGCTCCTGCAACATCTTCACTCAGATGTAGTTTCTGGGGGAAAATAAAGAGAAGAATTCAACGTTTCACTAGCTGTAGCCCAGCTTAAAGAATCTATATAACTGATGAAGAAGGGGAAGCGAAGCCAAATATTTTGTTTGAGATTTAAACGTCTGAGGAGATATATTCTCTCTCTCTCTCCCTCCCTCCCTCCCTCCCTCTCTCTCCCTCCCTCCCTCTCCCTCCCTCTCTCTCCCTCCCTCCCTCTCTCTCCCCTCCCTCCCTCCCTCCCTCCCCCCACTCTCTCTCTTTTTGACGGTGGAACATTTCAGCTCTCAGAAGTAATCATTTTATTTTATTTCTTCCTTTTTTATTAATATAAATAGATAATAAATAGAAATAGAAAGAGCAACATGTTCAAAATCCATATAGCCAGTGTATTGTCTGGTTACAATCCATTTGACTAATATTCATCACAGTAATAATAATAATAATAATAATAGTATTCTCTAATACTAATCTCATAATAACAGTGTTTTTCCCTCATAATATTAATACACATTAATTATTACTAATTGGAATTAATCAAAATACGTTACAGCAATCAACCCTAATAATAAAATTAATCTTTCTCTTGTACTTTTAAAAGTTCTAACTCCTGTTTCTCTTATTTAACCATCTATAAAACATATCCCATACATCAAAATATTCAGTGTCTTACTTTTCTTTAATTTCAAATGTTAATTTATTCATTTCTGCAATTCTAATATTTTTGTTATTATCTTTTCCTCTGTGAGGATCTCCTTGCCCTTCCAAAGTTGTGCAAACACAATTCTGGATGCTGTTGACACATGTATTATTAACTATGCATTCCTTTTACTGCATTGGTCTGGTATGATGCCCAACAGAAATATTCCTGGTTTTAAATCTTTAGCATTTTTTCTAACTACGTGTGTATTTTAGTCCAGTATTTTTTATTTTATTTTTTGCTTTCGGACATGTGGTAATGCAAGCCCTGTCTAAGGAGATTCTCAATCTTTGTTTGAGATTGAGTTGTTTAGAGATTTAAACATCTTTCATAATAGAATTCAACAAATAGGAGTAAGCTATCCATAGGGCAACATGTTAACAATCTGAGGGCTTATTTGGTCAGCCTGCATCCCTTCAAGGTGTCTCTCTTAGCATATCACAAGCTGATTTAGAAATATGAAAATTATTTTCACATACCTCACAAATTTTTTCTAAAGATGGAACAAAGAAATCATCACATACAAGAGCCAAGGCATAGAACATATACAGAGCCTATAGAAAAAACACACAGCAGATATATTCATTAAAGTATTACAAAATAAACTAAACACAAGTAGTATAGGCACAAGAAAACACTGGCAGCCTCATATAGTCTTTTGCATCCTATTGTATTTTTAAACTACAAAACGTTCAGCCTAGATATTCTTTGGAAGCAGCCCATCTCCAATGTTAAGTGGCTAAATGGAATGCAAAATTAAGCTTTGTTTTGTTATTATACTGTACTGCTTTTCAAGTCACAAAGTTTTCTCAAGATTATTATTTTTTTTGAGAAAAAAAGATCAAAGGTGAATTGCCAGAAATATAAACCAAAATCTTTAAGGAGCAACAATAAAATAGAGCAAATGTTAAAAACTTTAAGCAGATGGTAAGGGCCACTTGCAGGCAATGGTTTGATGTCCAGAGGCCACAGATGCAAAGGAAGGTTGGATCATAGTAATTAAATGAGGAAATAACTTTTGTTGGATGAATTTGCCCTGAACAAATCTTGGTGATTTTTCTCTCTCTATTAATCTAAACGATCCAGGCAGTGAAAAACAAAATTCAGAGGAGTAACAAATTATATGAGTTGAGCTTGGAAACACACCAGTGGATTTGCACCAGTTGAAGGTTGTGAATTGTCTTCTAATTTATTTAAATATATTAGATTCATATATATTATGGATACATACGTGAATTGCCAATCTTCAGAACATTTTTATTTCTATCCTACTCTTCCTGCAATAACCTTAGGCTATTTTGCTCTTCTCTTAAAGAATCTAATATCATTCCTGTTAAACCTAATCTTTGCCTGAATAAAATGTATGTTTCCTAAGCCTTCTGGAAGAGATGGATATGGTCCCCCTTGTCCCATTCATGTTGGAGGCACCATCTGGGTTGAAAAGATTAGTGACATCACCATTGCCCATGGAGGCTCCTTTCATATCACCGTCAAGGAACTGCAGCAAATGACTGGAGGGTCATCCGAACACGCAGAAGCACTCGGGTCTTGAACACGGGCTTGGTAACCTCCAACTCAATATCCTAACCATAAGAGCCACCACGCTCAATGTAAATAAGTAATTGAGGAGTATATTTTGCACATGCTTCAGATGTCCTAGGAATACTTACACCAAGAATATGAAGCAATATTGCTCCTTGCTGCCTTTCTTTGTTTTTGAAAAAATCCTGAGGAAATTCATGAATCGCTGAAATAGAAAAAAAAAATTGTATTGAAACTGTTTAAAAAACTTTAGAAGCCAGAAAATGTTTGGGTTAGCTGCACGCTGCTTCTCTGGAAGAGAAATAATATACCTGAAATATAAATAAACCACAAATGCAATTAACTTTACCATAGGAGAGATTATAGCTTCAGTGCAAGAAAACGTTTGGTCTAGTGTAGTGAGGGCGAACCTTTTTGGCACCGAGTGCCCAAACTAGAACACATGCGTGTGCGTGCACGTGTGTGCACCTGAGCACCAGAAATCCGAAGACCAACTGGCCGGTGCCCGCATGCATACCGGCCAGCTGGTCTTCGGGTTTCTGGCGCTATGGTGCATGCAAAGACCAGCTGGCTGGTGCGCATGCACATGGCAGAAACCCGAAGAGCAGCTGGCGACAGCGCACATGCCCACAGAGAGGGCTCTGTGTGCCACCTCTGGCACATGTGCCACAGATTCGTCATCACGGGTCTAGTGGTTAAGGCACAGGCTAGAAACCAGGAGACTGTGAGTTCTAGCCCTGCCTTAGCCATGAAAACCAGCTGGGTGTCTTTGGGCAGTTACTCTCTCTCTCAGCCCAATTCACCTCACAGTGTTGTTGTGTAGAAAATAGGAGGAGGCAGATGTATTGGATACGTTCAACGCCTTGAGTTATTTGCAAAAATAATACAGGCAGGATACAAATAAAATAAGGAAAGATAAACAATCTGTACACAAAATATTCCCTTCCAATTTGTGGCCTAGTGCTAACAACATTTGTCCGACTTCAGGTCTAAATTAAAAGTCAACTTTCTCTACCTGCAGCTACATATGGCAGCAGTTTGAAGCCTCCCGCAAAGCTTAGAAATCTGTGATTACTACTGTTTTTGTCCCCTAAATTTCTGAGTGGCTGCAAAGAAAAGTTATTGCTCTAAGATTTGCTTGTATTTTATGAGGACATTTTAGTTCCACTGAAGTGAATCACAGACACTGAGAGCTTTTAGCACAGATTCTTTTGCTTAACTCCCAGGATAGCAGGTATTACTGTGGACTATCCAAACAGTATGACTTCCCCACCATCTCTGCAGGTGCTCAACTATGATGGAGCTGTATTTCAGCAAGATGTGGAAGCCACAGATGTTCCCATCTTTTGCTTTATGTCACGGTTGCAAATCAGGACTTCTCCCCTGCCCAGACCACTTTGTATGTTTCTTTCCTCTCTTTCTTTCCTTTGGAATTATTTACTTTTCCTTAACACCGGTAAGACATTTTAGTGTTAATAAACCCGGGGAACTATCTTGAAATTGTGGATTCTTCATCTTGTAATAAGGCTTTCAAATCAGAGGTGGTATTCCACTGGTTCAGACCGATTCGCCCGAACCAGTAGCAGAAATTGCAGGTGGCCCTGCCCACTCATGCCTGGCTCTATGGCATCCCATTTAGGCCATTTTTTTCACAAAACCACATGCGTGGAAGGCTGTGCACATGCGCACACTCACATTTGCAAACTGATAAGGAAGGTAGGTGTATATCACCCCTGTTTCAAATGTATCTCAAGAAGCATTTATGCTCCTCATTTGATTTATGATAAGACCTGAAGCTTTCTTGATGCACCAACAAGTAGAATATATGGAGGATGAAAGAGAAACATGCTGCAGTCCCTTCCTTATCAACGTTCCCTAAATTAACTGAAGATCCATAAGGAGGGTGTGGCTGTATGCAGATGACCATGGCAATGCTCCTCCAATCCAATAAAACAAACAAACAAACAATGCAGACTCCATGCACTAAATAAATGTCCCTCCATGGTGTCTATGGAGCATCTCAGTCATCCAGGTCATGGTTGGCTCAAAGATGCTTTTTCAAAAGGCAACTCGACTATGTTTTTCCTTTGAGGAGGAGGAGGATGTTTTGCCTCTCATCCAAAAATCTTCATCAGGAGTTGTGGTGGTGCAGTGGTTAGAATGCAGTATTGCAAGCTAATTCTGCTGACTGCCAATTGCCAGCAGTTCAATTTTGCCCGGTTCATGTTTGATTCAGCATTCCCTTCTTCTGAGGTTGATAAAATGAGGACCCATATGGAGGGCAATATGTTGACTCTGTAAATCGCTTAGAGAGGGCTGTAAAGCACTATGAAGCAGTATATAAGTCTAAATGCTAGTGCTGTAAGAACTGATGAAGCTTCTTGGATGAGAAGCGAAACATATTCTTCTTCCTCAAGGGAAAAAGATAGCCTAGTTGCCTTTTGAAAAAGCACCTTTGACATAGCCTTCCATGGCCTTTTTGTGGCGAGAGAAGAACCTATAAAGAGCTTGCTTGCATACCTGCACATTTGGAAGAAGGGAAGAAATCTTCCTTTTCAGGGATAGAACTGCAAAAACAAGACTTATCTGGTTTTGTTAACCACCACTTTTAAAACTGCCAACTGCTAACCACTGTTTCTAAAAAGTTCAGGGTTAATCTCTAGGATTTCTGGCATCCTAACCAAAAGGTACTAAAATAAAGTCATGCTAATGATGCCAACTACATTAAAGAACTGAATAATGTATAATGTAGTCTGGAGCATTGCTGATAAACCACTCCAAAATTCAATAAGGCAACAGGGAACAGCACATAAAATGTTATTTAAATATAAATCTGACTTTTTCCTGTTGCATTTTTTATGCTCATTGGCCCAATGCCAACTCTTCGAAAACCCTAAAAGCAAAGCTAAGTTTTTACAAGTCAGTTTTATTCAATATAGTTTTTCAACTGCTAATAAACCACAATATCATCTTCTCTTAAAATATAACAACTATTGTCTTCTTCTCATATCCCATTTTTATCTGTAAAGAAATCCTTCAAGTCTTGTCATTTCAGTCCCAATTAGCAAAAGTCCAGTAAGGATTATCAGAGATAACAACATATTTATTTCAACTTTGACCAAATAATCTAACTTTACATTTCTTCCCTTTACTTTTACAAACTTTGATATTTGGTCCTTTCAAATAATGTCCTAGAATTTGATTTTTGTATTATTATTTTTCTTGGTCCCCTCACACATATTTCGTCAAAGTTTTCACAAGTCTCTTTTGTAAATCCAATATAGGAATATTATTTAGGTCTCTCTCTTGGTTTGTAACTTGTATATCTTTTTTAATTATCAAGGCATTATCTGGTTTCTTTTCTATGTCCAGTATAACATCTTTTTCCATGTCATTCTTGTAGCTTGTCACTCTCACCATCAGCCTCAAGTCAGAGAGACAGAGAGAGGAAGGGGAAGGGAGGGAGGGAGGGAGGGAGGGAGGGAGGGAGAGAGAGAGAGAGAGAGAGAGAGAGAGAGAGAGAGAGAGAGAAATACAGTAGGTAGGGAGGTAGGGAGAGTGCAGATAGGGAGGTAGGGCGGTAGGTAGGTAGAGGGATAGAGAGAGAGAAACACAGTAGATAGGTAGGGGGAAGAGAGAGTAGGTAGGTATATAAGTAGAGGGAGAGGGAAAGAAAGAATACAGTAGGTAGGGAGGGAGAGAGAGTGTAGATAGGTAGGTAGGTAGGTAGGTAGGTAGAGGGCTAGAGAGAGAAAGAGAGAGAGAGAGAGAGAGAGAGAGAGAGAGAGAGAGAGAGAGAGAGAGAGAGAGAGAAATACAGTAGATAGGTAGGGGGAGAGAGAAAGTAGGTAGGTAAGTATATAAGTAGATAGAGGGGAGAGAGAGAGAGAGAGAGAAATACATTAGGTAGGGAGGGAGATGGAGAGAGTAGGTAGGTAGGTAGATGTTTCCAGGTGTATTTATCCATGTGCTGGAGAAGGAAATAGCTGACAACCTGTAACACCTAAAACTTTGTTTCTGCTGGCACAGCACTTGACCAATGTAATTCTCATTAGCCATTCTAAGTAAACAGCTTTCCGAAAGGGGAAAAAAAGGTTTTGCACTCTACAAGCCTCCCCAAAACTGCCTGTTTTTTGAGAAAACGGGCCCGTTTTTTTCAAATAAAAGGCATGAATAGCCTTGGGGGGGCTTGGGGGCATGGGGGGCAAAAATGACCAAAAAAACAGCCAATTTTTTGCGAAAACAGGCCATTTTTTTGTCAACAAAATTGCATGCATAACCTTATGGAGGCTTATAGAGTACTGCTCAGGGCTGGGGGACAAAAATGGCCCATTTTTTGCTCATTTCTGTCCTCCCCAGCCCCCAGGAGCTGCCTGAAAGACTCCATAAGGCTATGCATGGCCATTTTGGTGAAGGGGTGGGGCTTCGGGGGGCAAAAAATGCTGTATTCGGTGTATCCAGATTTTCAGCCGCTTTTTAGAGGAAAAATACGGTATGGTTTGGCCACTTTGAATTCCATTGACTCTTATCTACCGCCCATTTGCTTTGACCATTAACAGGTCAGATTCTTGTAGAGAGCATAAGCTTGCAATAAACCTTTATATTTATTTGAACTGCCTGGATTTCTGGTTTTCCAGTCATTTTTAAATCCACTTTAAGTTCAGTCTCAATCTTGTAAGGTAAAACCTGAGTTCCCCTTCCATATCTTGTTAACTTTATCTATAGAAATAGACACTTTTGAGGGCATTGTTCAAACATATTCTTCAATATATATCAATATTAAAATACTTTTCTTTATTTCGTATTCGTAAGTCAAGTTTCAGTATTCTTCTCCTTTAGTTGTAATTTTTTATTTCCTTCAAGTTCCCTCTAGTGTCCAATTTTTAGAATCGTACATTTTTTAAAAAAGAAGTCAGAACAAAAGCATTTTCCCATGGGATGGATTTTTATAATTAATTTCAAAATCTTATTTCAAATTTATCTGGACCCTTAGTCCATTTGTAACTTTCTAAAATCCAAGGTTTTTGCTGTTTATTCAAAAAGACTTAAGTCCTTCAACCTGTATTTAAAACTTCTTTTAATTGGATTGAAGGAAACTCATTCAATTGAGTGCTCTAAAACCTGGAGATCCAAAGGTTCTTAAAAGCTGAAAAGCAGTTAACAAGCAATTTCCAAAAGTGATTAGAAAAGGAAGTATGAGTGCCAAATGTCCTTTTTGATGGCATCAAATATGGTTTCAGCAAAATGGCTGTTTGTCATCTCCCAGAACTCTAAGTCCACTAGAGACTGCAGTCTTGCAGTCATCTGGAACATTTGTGGGTGATCTCAAGTCCTCTTTTTGTCCAGGGAGGAATTATGAAGAACCAGTCTACCCACCAGCTTTTCATTTTGTTGTGATCGTAAGCTCTGCTTTTAGCAGAGCATCTTCAATTCTCCATTACTTCTCCAGAAGGTAGTTGCCTCATGTTCCACATATGATGGAAGTCAGCTTGATTTAGCCATATATGCTGCCACTAGGTATAGAAAACTGCAAAATCCAGAGAACGTTAGAATCTCATTGGTGCTCCAATACTGGAAGTTTAGAAGAAGAGATTGGATAACCATTTGTCTGAAATAGTACAGGGTTTCCTGCCTGAGCAGGGGGTTGAACTAGAAGATCTCTAAGGTCCCTTCCAACTCTGTAATTCTGTTATTCATCTTTCATTTAAAATAAAGAAAATAAATTAAATTCCTAAGTTTCATCATGCTGAAATATCATGAACGATTGAAGTAAACACTTAAAACAAATGCCTCCCCCTGCAAAAAAACTCTCTTCTGTGAACTTTCTTGGGCCCTAGGTTGGCAGAAGCTGGGACAAGTAACAGGACTTCACTTGTTACGTGGTGCTACAGATTCGAACTGCCGAATTGCTGACCTTTCTGATCGATAAGCTCAGAGTCTTAGCCACTGAGCCACCCATTTGAATCCTTAGTGCCACAGAACAGAGTGAGTTCCCATTACTTGTCCCAGCTTCTGCCAATCTAGCAGTTCGAAATCACATAAAAATGCAAGTAGAAAAATAGGAACCACCTTGATGGGAAGGTAACAGCGTTCTGTGTGCCTTCGGTGTTTAGTCATGCTGGCCACATGACCACAGATATGTCTTCGGACAGTGATGGCTCTTCGGCTTTGAAACGAAGATGAGCATCGCCCTCTAGAGTCGGGAACAACTAGCACATTTGTGTGAGGGGAAAACTTTATCTTTATCTTTGTAAGCCTCATCATACTGAAATATCATGAACAATTGAAGTAAACACTTCAAATGGCTCCCCCACACACACCAAAAACAAATGGCTCCCTCTCACACACAAAATCTCTCTTCTGTGAACTTTCTTGGCTCTCAGGAGAAAATGTCTTAGTTTCTTGATCATGGCCACTTTTTCTGCTTCAAAGCTACTAAACACACACATGCTTTGAGCACAGCTGGAAAGAGATTGAAGGAAACTGTAAAACAGGTTGAGAAACTGCTGATGGCCCCATAATGTTCAAGAGATGCCATGTATTTTCACAGAATGAATGCTTGTTCCTGAAAAGCTGAGGGGGATAATCTATAAAGCAGCTGTTGACGTGCAGTAATCTTCAGTGGGTGTTGTCAATTTTTCAAAACAGTCAGAATTGTTCCACATTACATAAAGCTCATGTTATTCAATCACGCAGCTCCTTTAAATCCCTCACAGCAGAGTCCTGTGTAGTTTCTGTCTCCTTGAATCCAAGGCCTCTCCTTTTTAAGGGACCTGCTATTGTGAGGGATTGTCATAATTGGTACCAGAGGAAAGAGCCACAAAATGCTCTGGAGTCTTTCTAGTCCTCAACCGGCCAACCCTTCTGAAATCTTGAAATGATACATCATGAAATTAATTTTGTTATAACATTTCTTATTATGGCAGAGGGACGTCTAAATAACTGATAAAAGCTGTATATTATAAAGAGTTACAATGTGCCTTCTGTGAATTTGATCTGCCTTTCCTCTTCATTTTTTTCAGTATGATTGATACCGGAGAGCAGATTTTGTTTTGCTCCCATCAAATATTATTGAAATAATGGCAGCTTTTCACCTGTATGAATATTAGCAGAGTTCATTTAGGGCCACTACTAAGAAGCAAACTCAATTCTTGCATTTAACCTCCCTTATCATTCTCCTTTTTAGGCCTCAATGAGGAACTACTGGGATCACTTAAATGTACAAGTCTGATAGTAATTAGGGAGGAAACGTTTTTCTCTGTCATATAAGTTTGCAAATAGCTTTATAATTTATTTGTGCAAGCCATTTGTATGCCGTCTTGACATTACTGTTGTCATCATATCTGTTCTATATGAATGAATAGAAGAAAAATGTTAGATGTGCACAATAGTTTTAACAAGGCTGGGGGAGCAAAAAAACAACCTGTTTTTGCTCATTTTTGTCCTCCCCAGCCCCCATAAGCACTCTGGAAGCCTTCTAAAGGGTATGCATGGCCATTTTTGCAAAGGGGTGGGGTTTCTGGAGACAAAAAAATGCTGTATTCAGTGTATAAGATGCACCCAGATTTTCAGCCTGTTTTTTGAGGGAAAAGGGTGTGTCTTATATTCCGAAAAATATGGTATACACTGTTTACATTATACAGGTAGACCTTACTTACCCACTGCTTTGTGCAGTGATTTTAGGTAGTTACAATTGTGATAAAAACACAACACTGTGAACAAAGCATGCATTTATGACCTTCACAGCATCTCTCTTAGTCACATGTTTTCCTTTTCAGTCAGTTAGATTGTATGGTCATATGCCAGACCTGTTTTATTCTTTTTTTTTCTTTCCTTGCAGAGTGAAGAAATTGGAGAGGAAGAGATTACAAGAAACTAAGAGAGCACACAATGGAGAATTCATATTGAAAGGAATGTGCTAGCAGGGGTGTCAAACTCATCGAGTTTGAGGGCCACATCAGGGTTGTGTTTGACCTTGGGGGGCAGGGGGTGTGGCCATGGTGGGAGTGACCAGCTCGATGTCACTCGCATCAGGGCGCTTGTGGTGGCCCAAGCACTCTGCCAACGAAAACGGGTCCCTGAGCTCCATTTTTGGCTGCCACGGCCTCCTGCAATCCTCTGCCAGTGAAACGGAGCTTGGGAGGGCTGCGTGCACCGCGGCATGGTCCTTTGTTGTTTCCAGGGTAGCCCCACGAGCCAGATCTAAGTACCCTGTGGGCTGGATCTGGCCCCCAGGCCTTGAGTTTGACACCACTGTGCTAGAGAGTAAGCAGGCACATAAGGGGGAATGCACCAGCTGTTTGTGTAGCATGCTTGGGGATGCCAGTGCCACCACATTCTTTCCAATATGTATTTCCCATTGTGTGCCTAGCTTACTCTCTTGCAATTCCTTCCTTTTCAAGGAATGTAAATACAAACATTAATTCCCTTTTGGCTAATTATCTCACCACTGGAGTAAAGGATGGGGGAGTGGAGAAAAAGGGAAGCTGAAATAAAATTGTAAGCACAATTTTTCCATTTGGTGACTGCATCACTTAGCAACCAAGTTGCTGGTCCCAATTATGGAATTGGGACTGGAATTTTGGTTGTTGAGCAAAACAGTTTTATGCAAGACATCATGTAACTGCTTCATTTATTGACTGTAACCCGGGGATAGTCCTGGTTGCAGTCATTAAGCAACTGCAGGAAATGACCAGGCTGAGCCTGAGGGAGAAGTCAAATGGTTCATCAGTTCTGAATCTCTGCACACCCACAAGAGATCTAAGTCCAACCCACTTTGTCAACTCCCACCAATTTCCCTTGACCATTAGTAATTCATATCCTTGTAGAGAGCTTAAGCTTGCAATTAATTTTTCAGGCAATTGCCTGAATCTCCTGATTCTGAAAGTTTTGGCTACCTTATTAAGGAAAGCTGTGTTGGAAAGAGAGCCTCACAAGACACGGATCGGAATTATTTCCAAGTTCAGGTATTTAAAATTATACTATAAGTTGTAATTTCAGCTTATCTTAATAATTGCTTAAGTGTTAAGCTTTTAATCATGCATTTTCAGAAGTTCAAATATTAGTTACCAAGGAGCTTTAATTCTTCTGCTGTCTGCAGAATATACATCCCATCTTAATTATTTTTTTTACAAATAATTCAAGGCAGCAAACATATACAACACACCTCCTCATCCTATTAAGGATGTGTGTGTCAGCGTTCCAAATATCATGCAAAATTAAATCAGAGTCCAAGGCAGAGCTATCCTTAAAGTTCCAATTTAATAAGACAGACATATTGGCACAAACTGTGGAATCCCAAATCTAAAAGCTTCCTGGGATTCCACCCAGTTGAAAGTTGAAAGTTCATGATCTTATCCCCACACCCATAAATCTATCACATGGCCCAATCTTCTTCGGCCACACTGGCATCTCCACCCAGCTGGTTCCGGTCAGATGCAGAGATGTGGAGACAAAAGATGACCTTGGGCTTCTAGAAAAGAATGACAACACATTCCGCAATTCTACTCCTTTCTATTCCCCCTCCCAATTACTGCACTAATGAAACAGCATAATGAAATAATAGACAGTGTGGCAGGCCAAAGATCCTAAAAAGGAATATAACTGCAGGCCTGACAGGCGGCCTCTCCTCAGAAAAAAAACATTTCCTGAAAAGAGAATAACATGAAAGTTAACATAACAAAATTAACCACCTCTCCCCCGCCCCCAGGGGGACCCTTTGGCTTATTGGGAAACTTCTCATGGAATTATTTTACTAACCTACTACAAAAATGTTGTCCCCCACACAAAAGGGGTTTTGGAGCGAGCGGTGTTTATCAGATTGCTTCTTGTAGGCTTCTGCCGCATCTGCTAGAGCTTTCTTCATACTTTCCCATCCTTTCTTTAGTGTGTTCATCCATTCATTCAGAGACATGGAGGAGGGAGGTTCTCTAGGCAACTCAGGCATGGCAACAAATTCCATGACACTGGTAATCTGGAAAGGAGTTAATTAAGTGCTGCTATGGACCGTGTCGTGGTATGTCACTTCAGCGAAGGGTAGCAAGTCCAACCAGTTGTCTTGCTGATAGTCCACATAACACTGGATGTATTGTTCCACCACTGCATTGGCCCTCTCTGCTGCGCAGTTCATGCTAGGATGAACCTCTGAGCTCAGTTCTTGTGTGGACCCAATGGCCTTCAGAACCCCTCTCCAGAACTTGGCTGTGAACTGGACTCCGCAGTCTGAAATGATCCTCTTAGGCACTCCGTGCAGGCGATAAATGTGTTTCACAAACATTTTCGCTAATTTCTTTGCGGACGGCAACCCTGAGCAAGCGATGAAGTGCACCTGCTTGAAAACCAAGTCAAAACTGTCCAGTTTACTCTATTTCCATTGCTGTCTGGGAGTTCCACGATGAAGTCCATTGCAACCTTTTCCCATGGTCAGTTAGGGCTGGCCACGCATTGTAGTAGTCCAGGGGACTTCTCCAGCAGTGGTTTCATCGTTGCGCAAGTAGCACAGCTTTTTACGTAATCTTCCACCTCTGTTTTCATCTTTGGCCACCAAAATTGATGCCAGGTGAGGTGGAGCATTTTTAGGAATCCAAAGTGCTCCTAGTTCCGCCTCATGGCTTTGCTGTAGAACTTCCAGCCCCGACCCGCGGGGATGTACAGTTTGAACCCCTTCCAGGCTAATCCATTTTCCATCGTTAGGATATCCTGGTTATTGTTGAGCCACTGGTGTGTTGGGAGTGCCAATTTCATAGCTGCCATCAGCTTATCCTGGTTTCGGTTAGTGTCTTGGGCTGTCTTTTGGTGGGAGGAAGAAATGATGGGGTGAACTTCTCCCTTCTTACTGTCATACTGTGGTTTTCTTGACAAAACATCCCCTAACAAGGTTTTTGGTACTTGTTGAATCCCTGGGGTTTTTGTCTCTGCTGCAGGTGCTGCAGGTTCTGGGCTCTTAGGTTCAATCCTCCCTGGGTGGCCCTTTTCCTTCACTGGTGGTAGCGGCCCAAAAGCAATCATCAATTTCCTACCACTGTCTTCCCACTTTATCGTAGGCTTCCACTTGTCAAGCCATGCAAGCCCCAAGATAATATATTCCAGCATCTCAGGAGCCACAATGAATCTGAGAAGCTCATAGTAGCGGCCCACTTGTAACTTCACCAGTTCAGTTATTAGCGTGGCTGGGCCCCCTCCAATTAGCGTTCCATCTACCTGCTCAACCCGAATAGGACAGGCTAGAGGTCTTGTGTGTATGCCCGGTTGCTTTACAATTGACGTGCTGATTAAGCATCGAGTGCAACCGGTGTCCACAACTGCTTCAACTTCCTCTTCCACCCACATTTTCGGTACTTGGATGTTGACTTGGAAGGCGAAGGGACAGATGAGTGTACTCACCATTGGGTCATCTTCGGCATTTTCCTCCTCCGAGGCCTCCCCATTGGTAGGACTCTTCGTCACCTTAGGTTGGGGATCCTCTTCCAGAGGTTGTTGCCCCAGATGACTCTTTTCTGGTGGCATCTGGGGTCTTCTCTTTACCGCCGTGGCGGTTGGTGTGCACGTTTGTGGCATTGGGGCTGGAGCCCAGCACTCTGACACTCTGTGGCCAAGTTGACAGCAATGGTGGCATTTTATTGGCCCCCACGAGGGAAGGAACCTAGTTACATCTCTAAACTTAGAAACTGCCTCATCACATTGTTCCGCTATCCATCCTGCAGCTTTCCCCTTTTTCATCCTTTCTTCCATTGTCGAGAACTCTTCTCTGTAGGAAGGTGGGGCAAGAACCTGTTGGGGCATTGCAGGTGAGACTGGCCTCTGTGGGGAGGGGGGGTCAATCCTTTGGTTGGCCACTGCCCAGTTATCTGCCATGGTGCCATTTGCTGAGGGAGGGCAAATGCCCACTGGCATCCCTTCCATCCATGAACTGGGGTTAAGGCCCATCCCGAGGTTGCCTGATTCACAGGTTGCAGTTCAACCAACGATGGCTGTCTGCGGGGGGGGGGGGGGTTAATGTGCCAAGGCCCCCTGTGCTGGCTTGGAGGATTTTCCTATGTTGATGGCCAAGCAGGTGCCCACTGGCATCTATTCCATCCATGACCTGGGAAGAAAGCCCAACCTGGTGGTGCTTGATTCACAAGCTGCAGCCCAATTTCCAGTGGCTGGCTAGTGAAAGATGCTGGCCAAATCCCTTCTTGCTGGCTGGGTTGAATTTCCCATTTTGATAGGGAATCTGTCTTCAACTCAGTTGCAGGGTAATGGGTCATTTCATTTATCGCTGTTTGGAAGGAGTAATTATCTCCACTCGTCCTCCAGTCCATTGCAGCTTTTACTAGTGAAGTGGGGGAAAGATTGACTCACGTCTGGCTGAAGAAGTTAGTCTGGGATTCCAAACATCTTGTTGTTTCCAGCCATGTGTAGAATCTTTCCCCCACTGCATTTATCCAGATGCTATAAATCTTCAAATAGGAACTCCTTCACACTCCAAGACTTTGCAAAGAAGCTTCAAACAGAAATTCCTTTGGACTCTGAAGTTTTGCAGAGAAGCGTCTTGTCCAGCTCATTTTCTTTGCTGATATTTTACACTGACTGGGTCAGTCAGCGTTGGGAAATCAGCACTCCTCGCCAGCCCCCTTGCGGGGTTTTGCTGGTGATTTATTTTAAAGGGAGATTTGGGATAATGTCAGCATTCTAAATATCATGCAAAATTAAATCAGAGTCCAAGGCAGAGCTATCCTTAAAGTTCCAATTTAATAAGACAGACATGTTGGCACAAACTGTGGAATCCCAAATCTAAAAGCTTCCTGGGATTCCACCCAGTTGAAAGTTCATGATCTTATCCCCACACCCATAAATCCATCACATGGTCCAATCTTCTTCGGTCACGCTGCAATCTCCACCCAGCTGGTTCTGGTCAGATGCAGAGATGCGGAGACAAAAGATGACCTTGGGCTTCTAGAAAGGAATGACAACACATTCCACAATTCCATTCCTTTCTATTCCCCCCCCCCCAATTACTACACTAATGAAACAGCATAATGAAATAATAGATAGTGTGGCAGGCCAAAGATCCTAAAAAGGAATATAACTGCAGGTCTGACAGTGTGTTGCTTAAGCAAGTTCTGGTAATGGAGTATCAACTGCTTTGCGAAAGCCAAGAGGAATCTGTCCATTTGACTGACACTTTTTTCAGCTTCTTTCAGTGTTTAGCAGATGGTGATTTTGATTGATGTTTTAGAAAGTATAATCACATTGCTGTTATATGCCCTGACTATACTATTCAAGGCAGCTTGCCCAGATACTAAATTTCCAATTTTTGTTAGCCTAACAAGGAATCTTTTCATCCAATCTCCTGTTTTACAGCCATTCCCAGCATGTGATATCTGCATCTCATCATCAGATGATCTATCCAGAATGACCAGAGATCCCTAAGGGGGTAATGATTGTACAGCTCAGTTTAGCGCAAAAGCTAAAGAGATTCTTTTTCCAAATATTTTTTTAATGTGGTATTGATTTTATGACATCTTAATATATGCACGTTGTAAATTGCAGAGTCGCTTAAGCCAGCAGCACTGCAATCAATCAACCAACCGATCATTGTAACCCATAAACAAATGGTTACACATAAAGGATCTGTGACCTGGCTTTTTTGAGGCAGAAGTAATGAATGAAAGATCTGTGTGTAAACAGGACTGATCCAGAAAGGAGGGAAGAACACAAAAGAGGATTGCCATTAGGTTTTCTTTGATTCCAATGCTGACAATCACAAATATCTTGTCTTTGTGCAAGTTCTTGCCCAATTGCCTAAATTTTGAATTTTTCTCTTTTTGCAGAAAGTAATACAAAATCATTGCCTAAATGAAACAGTAGGCCAAACTGACAATATTGATTAAAGATGCGCCCATGTATATTTTTTGGAATTACTAATATTACATAAAATATTTATTCTCTTAACAGCCGCAGTGGCACAATGGTTGGAATGCAGGCTACTTCTGCTGATCACCGGCTGCCAGCAGTTTGGCAGTTTGGGTATCATTCACTCACTGGCTCAAGGTTGACTCAGTTTTCCATACTTCCGAGGTAGGTAAAATGAGGACCCAGAGTGTTGGGGGCTGTTATGTCCCAGCTGTCAATCAGCACAGCTTTGGACATACATTGGTTAAACATGGGTTAAGCTGTGTTTCTACTGGTTAACGTTAAGCTGTGTTCTTATTGGTTAATGGGTTGACAGCTGTGGGTTTAAAATAAACTGTCAACCCAGAGTTCGTTGTATTCATTCTGAAGCAGTGGTGAATAAACCGTTCTGTTAAAAGCCTCCGACTCTCACATTGAATACCCGTCCAGAATATATAAAAGGGGCAATATGCTGACTCTGAAAACCACTTAGAGAGGGCTGTAAAAGCACTATGAAGCGCTATATAAGTCTACGTGCTGTTGCTATTGCTATTCTCCAGCCCACTTGAACTTCCTCAAATCTAGTGACACAATTGAAAGACACTGGCTAGGTTAAATGAAGCATAGTGACAGTATACACAACCAGAGGTTAGCATTCACTGGCTAATCTCAAAAACCTAAAGAGGATTGAACTTGATTAGTACATTGATTGCAGATCACTAAAAAGGTCCAGGATTATCGGCTACCTTTGGAAGTTGAAAAAGCAACTTGGAAGAAAGTACAACTCTCTTCCCCCTTCTTACCAAGTAAAGTACATAGACGCATCCATGAAACTCCAGGAAATGAGTTACACTCAAATAAGATTTGTCCTTAATGACAAGAGATATATTTCTAGGTTGTTATTTTGATGTTCACTAAACTTCTGGCAACCAATTCTTTTCCTCTTGTTAATAGGTGTCTGTGCAGATTCTCAGTCACCCAGGTCGTGGTTGTCCCAAAGGTGCTTTTTCAAGAGGCAACTGGATTTTCTGGTTTTTCTGTGAAGACGTTTTGTTTCTCATACAAGAATCCGAGTCTTCAACTTGGATTCTTCAACTCTGGGATTTTGCTAACAGGATCAATTAATTAACTCCTTTGCACAATGTGCCATGACTGATATAAGCAACTGAGAGAGGTGACCTCAAGTGACCTGTATTACCAGGCATTACATAGCTTAATAGTGTCAAATAGACGTTTAATAATATAAATAAGGCCTCTCCCCAGCCATCATTAAGGAATGTCAATATGTGACCAAAATTATTGTATACCCTGTCTTGCAGATTCTTTAGGAAATATTTCAAAATATATAAACTCAAATATCAGCAATATAAGCCTTCATAGGCTATGTGGCTGCCATGCTTTGGAATCTACTTCCTAAGGAAGTATACTTGCCTCCAACTCTCTCAGCATTTAGAAAAATGGCAAAAACTATCTTTCCCCTAAGCCTTTAACTGATTATTACAAATATATGTTTGTAATAATAAATATAAGTACTGTATATATTGCTCAGATGTGGTATTCAGCCCATTCTCTCCGGTTCAGGCGAACCTGTAGTGGCGGCTGCAGGAGGCTCCGCCCACCCGCACCCACATAATGTGTGAACACTGCGCATGCGCAGAAGGCGGTGTGCATGTGCAGAGGAGGCGTGTGCGCACATGCTCACATTTGAGAACCAGTAGGGAAGATAAGTGAATCTCACCGCTGATATTACTAATATATTAATACATTATACTTATTGGATTTTAAAGTGATATATCGCATTGCTTTTTAACTACTGTCAGTTTCATTTATTAGATGTATATTTCGCCTTTCCCTCAAAAGCAAAGACAGCATACTGTTCACAGCATCCTCTCCTCTCGTGTCCCCCAGCAACAACTCTGCAGAGTAGGTTCAGCTGAGGATGTCTGATCTCAAATCACTGAAGTTTTGCAGTTCAGGAAGGATGTGGCTTCTGAGCGCCAGTCCAACCTTTTAACCATTACAGCACACTGGCTCTTAACTGGTTCTGAGTGCTCAAACAGACAGAAAAACAGGGTATACATTGAATAGAAAAGAAATAACATTAGCGTGAAATTAATCGTATCAGGCATTTTTGTAAAAACTCTGATATTTCCCCGCCCTCAAATTGAGCAAAGCGTGGTCTGTGATGTTTTTAGAAACATCGTGACACAAGCCTTAATAAGATGCAGAGCGCAATCATGTTTTGCCATGTGATCCTGCACAGTTTTCAAATTCCCTGAGAGCATCTTCTCCCTGTCTCACCATAAGAAGCACATCTAAGAAACGTTAAACCGTTAGAATAGGGCCCTCTTGATGGCAGCCCCCAGGGTAACCAAGCTGGTTCCACCATTTGTGCCTCCTGCAAATCCATAAATGTATTTTTATCCAGGTGAGTTTTTGATAAATTGATTTGCCACTGAAGCTCACAGAATATGAAGGTAAGAAAAATGATTACCAATTGTTATGCTTCCCTCATTGCTTTCATTTCTGCTCAGAAATGCACTTAACACAACTTTTCATATTTGATGTCTGCATCAGACCCGGCTTTATTACTAGCTTTATTTAAGCCAGTAATGCTGGTTTGTTTTGGGGATGCTGGAGAGCCGGGTTAAATCTCTCCAGCAGAGACTACCGACCATTTGAGGATCATAAGGAAGTCTCGCTCGCTCGCTTCCTGTGTGAAAAACATTCTCTAGACACAGCCCATATCCAGGCCGTGAGGGGTGTGTATGGTTTGTGTAGTCCTCTGCCATTTGTTGGGCTGCTCTGACTCATTTTGCACAGCCACTCCTGCCGACAGAGGGAAAATAATGTGCTTTTTAAAGGTCTTGTAAATAAGTCTTTATAAGGGAGGATGAGACAGATTGGGAAAGGACAAGAAGGGTTATGAAAACCCTTTTCCGGAGCAAGGGTCAGGAGGCTCCAGTGGATATAGTATTGACACACCCATTTGGCCATGAGACTGGGATGAAGCTGAAGACACGCCTCTGTGCTCCACACTTTCTTCTCCAGTTCAGTCCAGCCAAATAACGAGTCATATTTTAAACTTCTCCTGCGATTTCTACCTCTACTGGAACCTCCTTGCCTCTGCAGCCTCTGAATCTAGCTCTCTCCTCTATCCTGTAAGAAGATCTACGTGGTTTTCCTTCCTAACCACCAGAGAGTGTTACTTTGTATCCCAGGGATCAGAGAGAGCGCTAGAGGTCACGGCGGCCATTCCGGCATAGCCAAACACGTGGCGCCGAACCCTGGGGCTTTCCTGTAATCGGGAGGCTGGAGGCTAGGGATTCCCATCCCAGAAGCCCCCCCCCCCCATTGCTCCAATCTACTTCTAAATGGCTTCGGCAGCTGGATTCGAGCCGTGGCGAGTGCGGAGCGCTGAGAAGAGCGCAAAGAAGCTTCTTTCAAGCCGTGAGCGCACCGCAGAGTGGAGAAGAGCTAGCAAAGCTACTCGAGCTGAGGCAAGCCTCGGCGGCAGCCCCCAAACATACCACTCTCGGTGTTGAGGCAGGAGCTGCCCAGAAGGGGAGAAAGCAGCATCTCACTGAAATGGATTTCCCCTTTAACTGTTTACAGTGGAAGAGAGGGAGAGCCAGGAGGCTGCACAAGGAGGGTGAGTAGTTTTTTCCTTATTTCTCTTATTCCCTCACGTGGCCAAGATGGCGGAGGAGGCTGGAAGGTCCCCTTCACCCCCATGCTCCCCTGGGGACGGACCATCAACCAGGCAGCGACCCACTGCTTCTGCCAGGGCCCTAAAGGCTACCAACCCCCACCCCACTCATGCCACCCAGAGGAACAAACTGAGGAGGCACAAGGCCCTCTCAAAGACCTTTTCCAGGGCAGAAAAACTGAGGGCCTTGCAGGGTAGGCTCAGTGCTTCCCCCCCTGCTCCAGATCTCCATTGGGGGGTGAGTTCCAGCCTGGACACATTCCAGGTTCCCCAGATTCCCTAGGGAGATTTTTGGGGGAAAAGTCTCCTCCTCCTCTTTCCCTGGAAGACCAGGACATGGACTTGGAAGATTCCTAAGCCCACGTGTATCCTAGAGAGGATCAGGCCCTACCCAGGTCCACACTAGCTCCCCAAGATGGGGTAGCTCAAGATCCAGAGAATTCCGGCTGGGATTCTCTGGATGTAGATAATCTGCCAGGGGGGCTGCAAAATCTCATTGAAAGAGCAATTGCTTCCGGAATTGCGCATGGATTGCAGCAGCAGACTGCTCTGTTCCTAGCACCAGATCAAGGTGGAAATCCTAGGGCCAGCTCATTCCAGGCTCGCCCCCCCACCTGATCCAGTGAGATGCCCTGCCTCCCCTTCCCTGATTAGTGAAGGCTCAGTAGCAGGGGACAGACCCCAGAGAGATCCTGACCTATTTGAGGATGAGGAGGATGACAAGCCGGTGCCTCCGACATTTCCTGGACTATTCCCCCCCAAATTTATTCTAGTCTCTTCTATGCAAAGCACGTGCTACTGCACAGGTAGGAGGGGGATAGATGGAGCTAGGGAGGGGGCTAAGGAGGGCGCTTCAGACAGGCCTGCAGCAAAAAAGCTCCGGGGCCCAGTTTTTTCTGAACCCAAGGTGGTGAAGGAGGAGATTCCTGCCCCTCACCTCTTCCTGGAAGTCGTGAAGAAACAATGGGAGAAGCCCACTGCCTTCCCAAACCCTGGGAGTAATGACAAGAATTTTTATACTATTGAGCCAGATTTCTCCCAAGCATTACAGCTACCCACTGTGGACCCACCTGTGGTGGCCCTGGCGTCTCCTGCATCTCTGGTGGCCAAGGACGTAGAAGACAACCTTAAGGCAGATGACAGGAAGGCAGAGATGACCCTGAGGAAGACATTCCAGTCTGCGGCCTGAGCCATCAAGGCAGCAGCATCAGCCTCATTCTTCAATTGCACAGCTATCCTGTGGATGGAGAAGATCCAGGAATGCTTTCTCTCAGAAGATGTGCGACTGCATCAGGACTTAAACAAGTTAGTGGCAGTGGCATAGTTTTTGGCTGATGCCACACTAAATGCAATGAAGTTTGCCTCCAGGGCTATGGCGTCATCTGTGACCTCTCGTTGCCTCCTCTAACTCAGGGCGTGGCAGACGGACAGCAAGTCCAAATGGCAGCTGGCATCGGCCAACTACATGGGGGGGGCTCCCTCTTCAGGGCAGCCCAGGAACCGCTCCTCATGGAGGATAAAAATAAGAAAAAAGTCTTATCCACCTCGGCGAAGAAGGCAGAGCAGAGGTCAACCCCGTTTTATCGCAAGCCCTCATACCAACCCAAGGAACAGGAGGCTCATCAGAGCAGGTACTCTTTTCCCAGGTCAGAGAGGCCATCTGACCGCAACTTCAATAGGAACACATCCCGCTTCCAGTCTCAGAGTAAGCGGCCCTTTCGAGGGGGAGGGGGCGCCCCTACCACCGGGGCAAATAGGTTGAACCTGACCTCACCCATTGGAGGCCGCCTGGCCCTTTTCTCTGAGGCCTGGGCGAGGATTTTCTCTGATGCCTGGGTAACCAGCATGGTCTCACACGGGCTTTGGCTACAGTTCCTCTCCATTCCCCCGAACTACTTTTGCACATTTCCCCCGGCGCAAAATCTAGACTAGCACAGATGGATGCGTCAGGCTATTCAGCATCTGCTTGACATTGCCTCTGGGGGTTGGAGAGCTATTCTCGACTTGAAGCTCTTGAACCAATATCTAGTTTACTGCAAGTTCAAGATGGCCTCGCTTAAATCCATTCTAACAGGCATACTAGAGGCGGACTACATGGCATCTATAGACCTCACGGAGGCTTATCTCCATATTCCCATCCTCCCACAACACAGGCAGTTCCTCCGGTTCTCCTATCTGGGTCGCCATTACCAATACAGGGCCTTACCCTTTGGGTTATCCGCTGCACCTAGGTCATTCACTAAGGTACTGGCGGTGGTGGCAGCCTACCTAAGGGGTTTCCCCATTAGGCTGCATTGCTACCTGGATGACGTCCTCGGCCAGGGGGCATCCCCGGGTCAAATAAGGATGGACCTCTTGCAGGTCATGGGCACCCTACAGGGGCTAGGGTTCTCCGTCAACTTTGAAAAGAGTTCCCTCACCCCGTCAACTAGAATTCTCTATTTAGGGCCGGTTATAGCCTCCCATACAGGGAAGGTTTTTCTCTCCTCGGACCGCAGGGCCAGTTTGGTTAAGATGGTTAAGCAGGTCCGTAGGGACTGTTTTGTTCCCATAGCCTTTCTATCCAGCTTGTTGGGAAAACTCATATCCTGCATCGAGGTAATACCTTGGGCATGGTTGCACGCCAGGACTCTGCAGTGGCGACTCCTACCGTTCCAGAGGGCCAACATCAGCAGCTCGCCGGCCAAGGTTGAGGCCACCCCTCAGGTACTGATTTCCCTCAAGTGGTGGCTGTCCCCAGCCTTGCTCAAGGAGTGCGAGTTCAGGGATCAGGAGCGCCTTGTTCTCACCATGGATGCCAGCCTGTTCGGCTGGGGGACGACCCTGGGATCCCAGTTGGCGCAGGGCTGGTGATCCTGGCAGGAGCTCTGACACAACATCAACTGGCTGGAGCTCCGGGCAATCCATCTGGTGCTTCGACATCACATCCTGGTCCTCACCAACAACGTGGCGGCCAAGGCCCACATCAATCGGCAGGGCGGTACACATTCCAGGGCACTGCACACCGAAGCAATGTTGCTGGGCAGCTGGGCAGAGAGACACCTGCAGTCAATCCGGGCAGAGCACATCACGTGGATCGAAAACCATCAGGCCGACTGGCTCAGTCGAGGGACAGTGGACAATGGAGAGTGGAGCCTGTCCCAGGAGCTGTTCAAGAACATTTGCCAGAGGTTCAGATGGCCAGTAGTGGATCTCTTCGCCACTCCGTCCAACGCCCAGCTTCCACGGTTCTTCTCTCGGTTCCCAGCTCGGGGAACAGAAAGGGTCGACGCCCTTCACACAAGGTGGCCAAGGAGGCTACTGTACGCTTTTTCTCCCCTTCCCCGCCTTCCCAGGGTAGTTCAGAAGCTAGTCAGGGAACAGACAGAGCTGATCCTGGTGGCTCCTCACTGGCCAAAGAGACCCTGGTTCACGGACTTCAAGATCCTGTCAGTCCAGCCTCCATGGCAGATTCCGGAAGGGGGAGTAGAGCTGCACTAATGCAGCTAATGCACCAGGAGCCACACTGGCTGCAACTAGCAGTGTGGAGATTGAGCAGGAGTGCCTATAAGGAGCTTAATTTTCCCTGCGGGTGATTAAAACCATAGTGGCCTCACGCAGAAATTCCACCTCGAGGATCTATGATTCTACATGGGTTTCCTTTGTATCCTGGTGTCAGGCAAAACAGGTTGAGCCCACCACGCCCTCAGTCCCGCAAGTCTTGGAATTCATCCAGGACAGCTTAGACAAGGGACTCACCCGGGGTACTGTGCACAGGCAACTAGCTGCCCTTGCCACGATCCTCCCAGGTGAGGGCCTGGTCCCCCTCACCCAAAAACCCATTGTGAAGAGTTTCCTTCATGGGGGGTCTACAAGCTGCACCCCCCAGTGGTGTATAGATTTCCCTCATGGAATCTTCCCACTGTGCTATGGGCTCTCATGGAGGAGGCCTTTGAGCCATTGAGAACGGTTAGCTTGAAGAACCTAACCCTTAAAGTGGTATTCCTAGTCGCTATCACGTCGGCTAGAAGGGTGTCAGAGTTAGGAGCACTTTACTCCAGGGGGTACATGTGCATGTTCCACAACAACAGGGTCATGTTGAGGTTAGACCCAGCCTTCCTTCCTATGGTGAATTCCATCTTCCACCGTTCCCAGGAACTTGTTCTCCTGGATTTCTGCCCAAATCCGGCTAGGGAACAGGAAGAGCAGTGGCACCAGTTGGACATACAATGGGCCCTGCATATTTACTTGAAGCGGACGGCCTCGTTCTGGAGGTCAGAGGCACTCTTCCTATCCTTCCAACCTTCGTCTCTGGGTAAGAGGGTAACACCTTCCACCATTAGCCGGTGGATCCGCTTAGCCATCTCCCTAGCATACGAATCTCAGAGGTTGCCGGTGCCGATGAGGAGCACTGCCACCTCGGCAGCTTGGGCCTCCCAGGTCCCGATAGACGACATTTGCAGAGCTACATGGGCATCCCCATCGCCATTTATCTGACATTACAGGTTGGATGCATTTGCATCGGCTGATGCGGCGTTTGGGCGCAGAGTGCTACAGCAGGTTATTGCAGAGCATGAGTTCCCCGCCCATGGGACTTAGCTTTGGTAGGTCCCATCCACTGGAGCTTCCTGTCCCTCGCTCCGGAAAATGGCAGTTGGTCTTACCTGAACTGCTATTTTCGGGGCTCAGACAGGAGGCTCCAGTTCCTGCCCTAGGTAGTAGGATAGCTGGGGTGGTGGGAGTTCTCTTTTGTGCCTTGTTTTCAGGTCTGGGGGGAGCTCACTTCGATGAACTGGAGAAGAAAGGGTGGAGCACAGAGGTGTGTCTTCAGCTTCATCCCAGTCTCGTGGCCAAATGGGCGTGTCAATACCATCCACTGGAGCCTCCTGTCTGAGCCCCGAAAATAGCAGTTCAGGTAAGACCAACTGCCATTCTCTTTTGTGTAAATAAATTGCCCAAGACTTCAATATTTCAATAACACAACTAACAAAGTAGCTTATAGAGCTGACACAGTATATGATATTTACATGCTATGTAAGAAGCCACACAAAGCTCTTGGTTGTTTTTGCCACAAAAGACTAACATGGAATGTCCCTGTGGAATAATCAATTTATTATTTCCAAAACAACCATCCTTTTCTTTTCCAACCCTTAATAATAGGTGAATACCACCTGCGTTCATCCTCTGCTAAACTAACCCCAGGTTTTAAGCACCCATTTACTCAAAGGAGAAGATAGCTTCCAAAGCTACACTAAGCCTGTACTGAATGAATTCTTAAGAAGTCATTTACCATTCAATGTTAATCAACTTCCCTGCTGTGGCAACAGTTAGTGCTGAACAGGCTCCTTGTGTGATACAGCTCTTAAAATACTTACAGGGGGTGGATCCTTGCCTTACTTCTGAGTATTTTATTTTAATGAATGCAATCAAAATCAAAGCTCACTTTGTGGATGGAACAGCACATGGCAAATTGGAGAATAAGCCTGTCCAATCTGTTTTGCTCTTTTTCTTCCCATTTTTCAAGCAATAGCAAGTGCTAAAATATTTAATGACAGCAATGAATTAATTTGATTTGCTTGGCTCAAGAAGGAGAAAGCTGTGAAGTGACTGAGGACATAAATGACCACCTGGAGAGCCTCTTGATCCAGGAATGGGTACAGCAAGGGCTTTAGATGAATCTGTGCAAACAACTTGCTTGCAGCTGTTACCTGCTCTATGCATAGAGCTATGAACGGAAGAAATCTCCATCAGATTGTGCACCTGTCTCAATTTGAGAAGTGCAACCTCAACCAAGACAAAAGATGGAAAGTTCCCAAAACCCCAGACCTATTCATTCTTCTCAGGATTGAGCCAGAATCTGTTCTCCTCATATAAACCCACAAAGCTTCTAGACTTTGGGATAAGAGATTAACAGCATTGCTAAGGTGGCTTGAGGCTGAGATATAAGATTCGGTATGATGAAACCAGCACCAAAATCAACAGGAGACTTCATGTAGATGTTAAACAGAAGTGATGAGAAGAGTAAGTCCACAACCCTCCCACAATCTCCACCTTTCCCCTCCTATCAATACTGGCTTGAACCATAGAGACAGTCCTCATTTCCAAACCCCACACTTGGTCTAGAACAGGGGTGTCAAACTCACGGCGCCACATTGTCATCATGTGACATATCACGATCTTTTCTCCTTAGTTAAACTGGGGTGGGTTTGGACAGTGTATGACACATCCAGCCCACGGGCTGCAAGTTTGGCACCCCTGGTCTACAAGGATACCATCATTGAAGATATCAAAACACTATTGAGAAATCAAAGAGAACCGGGCAAATTGTGGCTATTAGTTTCCCGCTGCAAACAATACCAAAATACACAAATAGGGCTCTCCCCCAAAATATGAACTGCTCTGAGTTCCAGCCTCGCTTCTTCTACTGCATTTTACTTTATTGATATGGTGGAGGAAAGAAGAGCTCCAGGGACAATTGAAAAATTCTCATCTGGCCTCTAAAAATAAAATTTTATTCCTGTTATAACCACATTTGCTTCAGTTGGTTTACACAGCCCTTGTTCTCCAGGGACTAAAGGGGAAGAAAGTGTATTTACTTTAGGGAAGAAGAGCCCGTAGATACAGCCACTAAAATCTCTTATGTGTCCCCCACAATAAGACAGAGAATTAGTTAGGTATCTCCCCCTCCCCATAAAACCACAACTCTTAACTGAGAACTCTGAATACCACCATGGAAATTGCAGCATACACATTCAAAAAGAATTCACCACCTATTTTCAAGGCTCTAAACTTTGTAGAGGTGGGAGGGGAGAGAGAGGAAAAGAAATCACATCTTAAAATGGAAAACTTCAATCAGCAGTTCAGCAAGGAGTGAACAGGCTCAGGGGATATATGGATTGTTGATTGTGGTGGAAAATAATGGGAGGGATGGAGAATTGAACAACATGGGTTAAAAGTGCAGATATTGCCATTTTATCGCACTGTACGTCCCCTATGAGAATGCTTCTGGATCAATACCTCATAGAGCTAACAATTAAAAATACTCCATCGCTGTTGGGTCTTCTACTGCTTAATGGATTTTTTTGTATAATTATTAAAAAAAGAAGAAACAGTGGGAAAAAGGCAGAGGGAAAATAAGTAGACCACCATGAATGGACATTCAACAAAATTACATGAAAAAGGGAAATTACACTGTAGGAGCCTCATCAGGAGGCATCCCTGAGGCCTCCAAAATCCCTTAGTAAATTCATTTTTAAAAAAAGAATGGATTTGAAATAACAAGCTGTCACAATTATAAGAAGAAAGCAAGACATGTTATTGATCTTGCTGCATCATCTACAATTGAAAAGCACTCCAGTTAAATAACAGAAGCCTACTACTTTGTGGATACAATGCAATTGTGTCAAAGTGACACCAATACAAATTGTGTAGTCATAAAACAATTAGAAAAAAAGTTGAAATGCTTTTTGTTTAGCAAACCTTACAGTTCTAGGATCACTTTGTTACTTTGCAAACATAAAGTATATTGCACATAATTTGATTTGCTTATAAAATGAGTTAAAAAATCATTATGTACACAGGTTAGAAGAAAACATTAATGCATTGTATCTTTCAGTAAAGAAATATGCAGTTTTCAATTGTGCCCAAGTCCTGTATGCTTCCAATATAGACTCATGGAGAACAGAATTGTTACTTCTAACTTTAAAACCTTCAGATGTGCCAATGTAGCCTATATTTATTAAGAAGCAGGGCAATCAAATATCCTGCTTCCAATATACCAAGACCCAGATGCAACCATTAATTATTGTCTGCTATCATGTGCACAGGATTTGACTTGGATGCCTCCACCCCTCTTCCCTAATTTAAAATGTGTGCAGTTGATATATTGGTTTCTGAAATGAGAGCTCAAACTTTTTGTGCATATGAATACCGTGTTTCCCTGAAAATACGACCTGTCCTGAAACTAACTCCTTGCCACATTTTTCGCGTGGGCAAAAATATAAGCCCACCCCCGAAAATAAACCCCCTGGACAACCCCCTCTCCGGCCAGGCACAGCACCGCTCACTGACCTAGCGGTATTCTGAAGGCACCAAGCCACGGGAGCCGGGAGGGGAGGAAAGGCGCTCACATTGCTTGCCACCTTCGGGATAGCACTAGGAGTGGGGAGTGGCATTCTGCCTGGCTGGAGGGGGGAGTTGCTGGGCAGCTGCTCCCTTGCGAGCAGGCTCCCGAAGAGCCGGGCACAGCCTTAGGGGCGAAGCAGCCATGAGGCACACGAGCAGCTGTGTGGCAAAATCCCCTCTCCAGCCGGGCAGAGCACATTCACTGACCTAGGGGGTATCACTAAGGCGTCAAGCCATGTGGCGCTCTGCTCGCCCCCCAGCTCCCGCGGGCTTGGCACATTCGGGATACCCCCAGATCAGTGCATGGAACTCTGCCCAGCTGGAGAGGGGGGCTGCACAAGCGCCTGTTCCACCCCCAGCCTCACCAAGCCCTTGCGCAGCTTTCCCAGGGCACTGCCCCGGCTGCCGCCACCACCACTGCCATGCTCCGAGCATAACTTCCAAACTCCAAAACTCCACTGCCGAGTCTTCCAGCATCAGCCACTCTAGGAGTGCTTACTATGGTGGGCCGGCTGCTGGAAGACTTTCTGTCCAGAAGACTCACTGTCCGGCAGCCGGCCCACCATAGAGAGCACTCCTAGAGCGGCCGATGCTGGAAGACTCAGCAGCGGAGTTTTGGGGTTTGGAAGGTATGCTCAGAGCGTGGCGGCAGTGCCCTGGTAGAGTTGTGCAAGGGCTTGGTGAGTCTGGGGTTGGAACAGGCGTAACTCCCCTCTCCAGCCGGGCAGAGCTCCATGCACTGACCTAGGGGGTATCCCGAATGTGCCAAGTTGCGGGAGCTGGGGAACCGGGAAGAGCACCACATGGCTTGGCGCCTTAGTGATACCCCCTAGGTCAGTGAATGGTGCTCTGCCCGGCTGGAGAGGGGATTTGCCGGGCGGCTGCTGATGAGCATGGTTACCTCATGGCTGCTTCGCCCCTGAGGCTGTGCCCGGCTCTTTGGGAGACCGCTCGCAAGGAAGCAGCCGCCCAGCAACCCCAAAATAATAAGCCCTCCCTTGATAATAAGCCCAAGGCCATATTTCGTAGGGCAAAAGAAAATAAGACCCTGTCGTATTTTTGGGGAAACATGGTATGTGACATAAAATCTGGATCAATACCTCTTTTAGGTAAAAGCAGCTTTAGAGAAATGATGCTAATCCTTTTTTTCCCAATATTTTCCACTTTGCTGGGTTCCAGGTATATTTTTTTCTTTGTAAACCCAAACATTTAATCCTTTTAATTGTTACGTTAAGGTGCTTCTTTGTCATTTTATATTTTGCATTTTATATTTATATATTGCACGTTTTAAAATTAGGGGGTGTTATTGTTTGTTTTCGTGCTATTTGCTGCCCATACACTATTTGACTTTATAAATATAGTTGATAAGTTTCTGTAATTGTTAGGAAGGATCAGTGGAACAGTGTAACTTAGCTTTTAAAGAAGATATAAAAATCTTCTAAAAAACATCAATAAGTGATAGGAAATGAGAAGATATTACATGCTATGAAGAGCTTTTTCCTATATTAGACATTAATTGGTAGAAAATTAAGTTATTCTTACTTCAAATTAATGTCACACCAAAGACTTTCTGACCAGTATAGGACCAATCAAAAACTCTGTAGCGATTCTCAGTCATCCAGGTTATAGTTGTCCCAAAGTTGCTTTTTCAGGAGGCAACTGGACTTCCTTGTTTTTCTTTGAAGGTGTTTCACTTCTCATCCAAGAAGCTTCTTCAGCTCTGACTGGATCGCCACCATCCCATCAGAGCTGAAGAAGTGAAATGTCTTCAAAGAAAAAACAAGAAAGTCCAGTTGCCTCCTGAAAAAGCACCTCTGGGACGACCAATAAAAGAATACCAAATATTTTGTTGTATTCTGTATAAGAGCAAATAAAGTAGATCAAAATCTAAACCTCATTACATTAGAATGAGGCACATATTCAACTACATCAATTAAGCAACTTGGAATATTTGTGTAGAAATGGCAAAAACTGCTAACAAAACAAATGTAGCTTATCAAACTAGCAATATTCTCAATATTTAAGTGCACATTCACTACTTCCACATACTGCATATTGAGTTTCATTTATAAGATTAATAATTTTTAAAAGCCACTATTCATCAGAAAGTGGCAAGAAATAATGACTTTGTTCAACTTCATGTGGTTGGTAAGAAAAATAACTGCCAAGTGAGAATGCTGCTATTTTAGGAACGTCAATTTATTTACATCTACACAATCTGGGATGCAAAACTAGAGAACTGCTGGAGGAGAGCAAAATGATTTCTGTATCTTATTGTATCTCATCTTGTGCTTCTTTGGATTTCCGCAGTTCAGATCAAGTAACTTTAATGTTATTTCTTACTTAATTTTTACTTCATTGAAATATCACTGGAGTTAGAACATTCAATTTCTTGTACAGTTATGGTTATTATTTTAGGAACAGAAGCTGCCTGGGAATAGGAGTCTTTTTTGTGATCTTACTTCTACTAGCCAACTAATGATTGCTGATATAATCCAACTTTTTTCTCCCAGTGGAGTTTCCAGTACAGTTCAACAAAGATATGCATTAACCGATTTAGCATCCAGGATGGGCATCCTGTTTGTCTCTGTCATCAACATGGACTTAAGATAAAAACTTCCTGTACATTTTTTATGTTCACAGAGGTTCACAATGGCCTCTTGTCTTCTTCCCATTGATTGATTTATGGTCTCAAACTAGTAAAACACAAGTACAAGACTTCAAATACAGAAAGACCAAACCTGAGACAATTACTGTATATGATACTGCACGCCACAGTTATTGCTAGAAAATAGACAACTTTTCTAATGGTAGCCCAAGTTAGGCCTGGTTGAAGAATTGGGGATATTCAGACATGAATTAGGACAACTGCCAAAATTCGGAACATGGCTTGGTTCAAAATTAAAATATAATGCTGAAAAATTATCTGCATTATTGCAATAAGTACATGCAAATCTCCAGCTCTTCTTTTTCCCAATTCTCCTCCTCTGCTCATGTGAAAAAGAGATTGAACATTTCCACTTTAATTAGGAAGTAAGCATGGCGGCTGCAGCAATCACATTTAGCTCTGAAAATATGGCCAAACAACTGATAATTTTTCTTTAATTACCAACACTAAAATAAAAAATAACCAGGAAGAAAATTAGGAGAAAAGAAAGCATTAAAAAAAAAACAGGAATAGAACAAACAAGATATAATAGCTTGCTGAAAGTAAACATCTTGTCCCAAAATTGTTTAGGGCTTTATAGGTCAAAATCACCACCTGGAGTTGGGCCCAGAAACGATTTGGAAGCTGGTGCCGTGGATGGAAGGCTGCTATATTATGTCGACAAAGGAGGCATCAAAATGCTCCATTCTGAACTGGCAGCAGTTTACAAACCCTCTTGATTTCAGAACTATCCTATACAGAACACTTTGCAGTTTCCAAAGCAATCCTCAGGCATAGCTAGCTCTGCCATCTCCAGAACGAAATTTAGCAAGACCATCATTTGAAACCTTGTGTGAAGCTTTTATTGTTACACCCTGACGAAACAGGCTCAATGCCAGTGTTTTTCAAATCCGTAACACTGGCATTACAGAATTGCTTTTCAGGATAGGTCAAATTTAAAGTGTCCTAAAGGTGCTTTTTCACCTAGGAAAAACAAAGTCCAGTTGCCTTTTGAAAAAGCATCTTTGGGACAACCATGACCAGGATGACTGTGAATCTCCATAGACATTTTCCAAGTGTCAGATTAGAATATCTCATGAGGAGGAGAACTATTCAGTATATGCTGCCCAATAAGCATTATTGTGAAAACTTGGTAGTGGAAAATGGAGCTACTCTTAGAATCATGCCAACAATTCATTTAGGGTAGAAGAGCTTGTGCACATAACCCACATTAACTGGATGCACCATCAGAGGTGGTATTCAGCAGGTTCTGACCAGTTCTGGGGAAGTGGTAGCGGAAATTTTGAGTAGTTCGGAGAACCGGTAAATACCACCTCTGACTGACCCCATCTATTCCCTGCCTCCCGAGTCCCAGCTGATAGGGAGGGAATGGAAATTTTACAGTATCCTTCTCCTGCCACGCCCACCAAACCACACCCACCAAGCCATGCCACGCCACAGAACCGGTAGCAAAAAAAAATTGAATCCCACCAGTGCATCATGTATAAATATCCAACCCTCTACACATCTCTTCTCCTGTTTATCCTGAAACAGGCCCAAAAGGAATCATTAGTGGTCCCAATTGCAGCAGTACAGATTTCTAAGCTCCTTTTTCTATTCTTACAAACTGATATTGGCTCCTCAAACATAATAGCCATCTGAAAAATGTGTGCCATTCCCTTAGCAAAGCAAAGTAGCTGAAGCTCAGTTAAATGGCTCATGTAAAGGAACAAACCATCCCCTCTGGAGCTGATAGCCTTCAAGAAGTAAAAGGGAACTGACAGAAAAATGTAAACTGGAGCATTGCAGATGAGCCATTGTTTCTGCTCCATATTCCTGGGCATGATCTGTTCTGCTGCAATCGGTAAGATTAAGGAGACTAAGGGATTACAGTGAAAGTCATCAGATGATCCAGGATGCTGGCAAAACAGAAGAATGGGTACATACGACAGCTGCCAACTGAGAATTTTAGGCTTCTTAATTAACTGAAGTGAATAAATATGTCTCCTGCCAGATTCCCCTGGCCTAGCATCCTAGCTCTCTCCCCATGCAGGTTCACTGCAGGACAACTGAAGTGTTTGTCCCTCTGTTACAACTGGAGCATCTTTCTACCAAAGGCAAATTATTTTTGCTCGGCTGCTGCAGTCCAAACATTAAAGTCATGGGATCTCAGACTTAATTTTTTAAGGGAAATACAAGTAGAAGCCAGTCTGCCTGGCATAAGGTTTGCTACTGTACACTATGATGGCCTGGAGAAAAAAAAATCCACAAAGTATAATTCAAATCATATGTGAGTAAAATGGCCAGAAGTTTATTATGTTCAACATTCTGCATTGTTTAAATATTACCCACTGTCTACCTCTATCTCCTGACAAAATCGTCTTAGAACTACCTTTTAGTTTGCTTTTTCCTCTTCCAGACAGGAAGTTACCATATTTGGATTGAACAAATCTGGGTGGCCACTATATAGCAGAGAGGAAATGCAGAAAAATCTAAGTCTTTGCTGGCTTCTAGTAGCAACCCGAGTATAGTACTTTATCATTCTAAAATCAATCAGTTTATTTTGAATGAACAGCAGGAAGAATTTCCTAAGGGTAAGTAAGGGCTGCTGAACGATGGAAGAGAAAGTCTTTGAAGATGGTGAATTCTCCTTTGCTAGTGGCCATGGGTTGGGATGCTGCAGTAGTTCTGCATGGGGGAAGAGGCTGGATTACTGTAGCTGATGTCCAAGATACATTTTGATGCTTATATTCTAGGTAACAAAGAGGACAAAAAGGTCAAAACCACGATGTGGGCATTAGCAGCAAGAGGGAAGGAGTTCTTCAAAGAATTTGCCAGGCAACAGAAAATTGCTATCCAATGCTATAAAATATCTAAGTATTAAGTATTAAAGGTTTAGATGTCAGTCTGTATTTTATTTCTATTACTTTTTTTAGTTAGAAGAATTTTATTTTTATAAAAGTCACTCCTAATAACTGTTCTTTCTTTCGGCATCGACTTCTTTCTTGGGATATTTTAATGGCCACCTATGTGTTAGATGAACGAGGAGAAGGTGCATCTCTTTAACTGACTGCACTTTTCTGAGATATTTCATAGAGTAGCAGCTGATTTCATAAGAGGCCCAGCATATTAACAGAAAGTCCTGTGATTCCAGCTGTCAGCTTGATATCATAAGTCTCAGATTCATCTGGTGTTAACAATGATAGAATCATAATGGTCAACAGCAGCTGCATCACAGTTCATAACTTCGTTTTGGTTGTGCTTATGAGCATTCCTTCATTCATTTTATATGGCCATCCATCTCAACAAATGCAACAGGGTGGCAAACAATAATAACATAAAGCAAAAAATAATAATCGCCATTGCATACAATCCTAATTGCTCTAGCCAGGTGAAGACTTGCTATTTGGATCAATGCACATACCATATTATTAAAGACATGAGTACCTTCCATAACTCTTTATACTCTGGGGAAACATCTAGTGATCCCTTCTCTTAATTCTCTATTGGGTAAGAGAACTAAGCATTGGAAACCACCCATAATACAAAACAAAATTATTGCAAGATGTTTCCTAATAATTTGGCCAGAGAGCCTAACGAAGGATTTTGGTAGCATGTTTGCAGATGCCTAGCATATCAACAGTTAAGAGATTTTCAGAATTTTTCAGCACGCCTATGGATCTGAGCAAAACCACAGCTATGGTGGGATCACAATGTTCTTTCCTCATGCATTTAGAAGAAGAAACTATCAAAATTCACCCGGAAACATGAAGCATCCAATCTCATTTTAACACATGTTTGTCCCCAAATCTAACATAGCTGTTTCATTTCTATGCACAGCAAACCTTCATATTAGCTGGTAACTTGTCTTTGCTAAATTGCAATTTGAAAGAAAGTACAGAGCCATGAAAGGCCTTTTTTTTAATTGCATGGTGGGCACAAGTAGTTCAAAGCAAGATGTTGGGCTTGGCATCTAACTTGGTCAAAACTGATGAGGAATCTAGCTTCTCTGTCTCATTTCTATTATTTTGTCCATATATTTAGAGGCCTTCCATCGCCTCAAACACGTCACTGAAGATGTTTAGTAGAAAAGGGAGCCTCCTAAGTGGAAACATTCAAGCAGCCTTTTTGCAAAATTATTGCTATTAAAACAAAAGGTCTAAAGGAATTTAGAGATGAAATCAGTAGGAAAGAACTGTTAAGGAGGGACTTGGAGAAATGAAGACATATCCAGAGATCAAAGCAAGTGCCTGAAAGAAATGCAAACTCTACCTTGTTAATAAAAAAGCTGACAGAGAAATTTGAAGAGGCTGTTACTATACTACAATAAAATAGCATTCCTGGAGCATCTGCAGTCTCTGTTTCTTGATCTGGTCTACCTTGAAGGACTGAGAGGATGTGCAATTGAATAGGAGGAAAGAAAGAGAAAGCAAATACATTTTCCCCGCTAATCTTTTCTGAAGGTTCCTATATTTAGCTCAACATTATCTTTTTAACTCTATGATGGGATCTTCCTACTGAACAGAGATCTGGTCACTCCGGTTTAAGAGGGCTATTATAAAAATCTAAAAGACCAAACAAAATGATTAGTGGGTTATAAGATTACTGCAGTTGGGACTCTGCTTGACTTAGAACTAAAGACAGTTAAAAATAAGAAGATATGACCCAGGTATATCTAATCATGCATAGGACAGTGTTACAGTTCAACATCATTTACTGTAATTAAATTCAAGGAGACATAGGACTGGCAGAAGGAAATGCTTTTTCACATAGCAGTTAGCTTAATTGGAATTAGCTATTCACAATTGTGTGAACGGTAGCAATTTTGATCTTTTTAAATGGGGACTAAGCAGGTTAATGAAATATCAGGCTACCGATGGCTGTTTGCTACCTCCTGAATCATAGGGAGCTTGCCTTAAAAAACTGGTAGCGTGAAAATGACAATGAAAGCGGACTATTGCTCTGTAATCCAGGGTTGTGAGTCTCCCAAATGCACCAAGTGTGCATGACACAGAATGCTGAACAAAATGGGGCTACTGCTTTGACTCATTGTTTTTCCTCTGCCAGTTGGCATCATTGTATTTACTAAAGCCTTGAAAGAGACAGGTTAGTCAAGGTTAGATTGCCTCTCTGCTCCCCAAGTTAGAAAATTTTAAACGTATTTTTAATTTTTCTTCCTCTGTTCAATTGAGTCTGATTCTTAGAGACTGCCTGGACAAATCCCTGCAGTTTCCTTGGCAAGGTTTTTCAGAAGTGGTTTGCCATTGCCTCCTACACAGTTGTAAATGCCAAATAGGCAAAGGTCGTAATAACATATTGAAGTTTAAGTACCACTGGAATTTAATTAAACACAACTGCCCAAGTCTGAATATAATCTTTGAAACTCTAATTGTAAATGTAGCATTCAACTTGCTATAGTTGTTTGTGTCAGCTATGGAGAACTGAGAATTCTTTCAAATCAGAAAAATACAAAAGCTCCAACCTCTCCAAATGTTTTTTTTCATATATTAAAATGATGGAACCAACCTCTAGTTGAATCCCCCAAAAAACTGTTTAGCACTCCTTCCAAATATAATTTAAACATTTCCAAAATTACACAAGACCATTCAATCATGTACGATAAGAACACTTAATTACAGTAAAATACTAAAATCTCACAAGAGCTCACAAGACCAAGGGAGACATGATAGCAGTGTTCCAATATTTGAGGGGCTGCCACAGAGAGGAGGGGATCAACCTATTTTCCAAAGCACCTGAAGGTGCATGGATGGAAAATAATGGATGGAAACTGATCAAGGAGAGATTCAAACTAGAAATAAGGATAAATTTTCTGACAGTGAGAACAATCAACCAATGGAACAGTTGTACTTTGCCTTTGGAAGTTGTAGGAGCTTCATCACTGGGGGCTTTCAAGAAGAGACTGGACTGTCATTTGTCAGAAATGGTGTATTGTCTCCTGCTTGGAATAGATGATCTACAAGGTCTCTTCCAAGTCTGTTAATCTAATCTAATTAATTAATCTAAACTAGTTTAAAATTGAAAATATAGTTATATACATAACTATATAATCTCACAAACTGGGAAGTAAAAAAAAGAAAGAGGTCCTCATTTCATAGATATTGTTGTTGTTCTGTATCCTCCACCTGGTATTCTCCAAATCTGTTAAAATTCAGGTTCCTAGTTATTAGGCATTCTTTGCTGCCTCATTATGGTCTCCAATATGCCTTGCAGGGATGAGAAAAGAGCACTGGGTGGCAGGGGGTGTCTATGCCAAGTGTATATGCTCCCAACAGGTCATCCCAACTATGAGCTAAACTCGCAGTGTCATGTTGCTGTCACATGACATTTCACGATGTGTTTCCCCTTCATGGAGCTGGGGTGGGCGTATCCAGCCATGGGCCGCCAGTTTGACATCCTTGAGCTAAAGCAAGGAAGTTGCTGGAGGCTTAGCATCACTTTAATGACAACAGCGAAGTCATCATTTCATACTGCATAGGAGAAGAAAATGGCAAACATTTCCTGTGTTTTACCAAGAAACCCATAATCATGGAGGGAAGTACGCAGTGGAGTACCCCAAGGCTCTGTTTTGGGCCCAGTACTCTTCAACATCTTCATCAATGATTTGGATGAGGGAATAAATGGGGAACTCATCAAATTTGCAGATGACACCAAGGTGGCAGGAAGAGCCAACACTCCAGAAGACAGGCTTAAGATACAGAAGGATCTTGACAAACTTGAACATTGGGCCCTATCTAATAAAATGAAATTCAATGGTGAAAAGAGTAAGGTTCTACATTTAGGCAACAAAAATGAAATGCACAGGTACAGTATAGGTGGTCCCTTGCTCAGCAGTAGTAACTGTGAAAGGGATCTGGGAGTCCAAGTGGACAACCATTTAGATATGAGCCAGAAGTTGCAGCAGCTGCCCAAAAAGCCAACACAGTTCTAGGCTGCATCAACAGAGGGATAGAATCAAGATCACGTAAAGTGTTAATACTACTTTATAATGCCTTGGTAAGGCCACACTTGGAATACTGCATTCAGTTTTGGTCGCCACGATGTAGAAAAGATGTGGAGACTCTAGAAAGAGTGCAGAGAGGAGCAACAAAGATTATTAGGGGACTGGAGACTAAAACATGAAGAATGGTTGCAGGAACTGGGTATGTCTAGCTTAAGAGAAAGAAGGACTAGGGGAGACATGATAGCATTGTTCCAATATCTCAGGGGTTGCTACAAAGAAGAGGGAATCAAACTATTCTCCAAGGCACCTGAGGGTAGAACAAGAAGCAATGGGTGGAAACTAATCAAGGAGAGAAGCAACTTAGAACTGAGGAGAAATTTCCTGACAGTCAGAACAATTAATCAGTGGAACAGCTTGCCTCCAGAAGTTGTGAATGCCCCAACACTGGAAGTCTTTAAGAAGATGTTGGATAGCCATTTGTCTGAAACGGTATAATTTAGGATGCAGCTAGAATAAAGCCTTTCGGATGTCTAGTTGCTGATGCCACCATGCATGAAAAGAACATCCAAAGTTGCAAGAACAGAACTACACTGGAAACTTGAAATGTAGAATATGCATAAGGGAAAACACATCAAATGAAAGGCGAAACAAGTCAAGTATAAATTGATTTCTTAGGTATCAGAGAATTAAAATGAACTGACGTTGGACACTTTTATTTAGAAACGTATGCAATTTACTATGCAAGATATAGATACATGCACACAAAAAGAAAGAACAGCATTATATTCATTGACATGAAGGACATAACAAATAGAATGCCCGGGTACAAGGCAGTCTAACATCAATTAAACTTCACCAACAATCCTTTAAAATGACAGTTGTGCAAGTTCATGCTCCAACAACTGATGCAGAACAAGAGAAGGTTGATGAGTGTTATGGTCAAATTCAATCTGAAATCAACAGAGCATTCAAGCAAGATATGCTGCTTATGTTAGAGAATGGAATGCCTAAATTGGAAATGGTATGGAGGAAAATATTATTGGACTTCATACTTAAACTGAAATAAAGCAGGACGGTAATTTATAGGTTTCTGCCACTCCAATGACTTCGTCACCACTAAGTCTTGAGACAACCAAAATTCTTGAGACAATCAAAATTATAAACATAGATGTCACCAGACCAAATATACAGAAATCAAATTTACAATCTTATTGTTACTAGGAGATGGAAGAGCCAACAGCAAATATGTAGCAAGAAGTAGAATGGAATACAAATTATTCTAATGCAAGTTTCAAGTTACACTAAATAGGAAGAAGAAAATTTTGTTGGGCAATTTTGAAAAAATATCTACCATTTTCAAGGAGACCATTATGAACTGTTAGAACTGTTCCTATCCTAAACTTCATGGATAGGAAACCAGGAGAACTGGGAAATGGACTCAAAGAAGTTGTTAAGGATGGATATGAAAAGAGACTGCCAAAAGGTCAAGTAAGAGAAGAAAGCAGACTGTCAGAATAAATGGTGGAAAACTGCCATGAAAAGAAGAGAATCCAAAGCCAAGACTAAAAAATCTCAGGAAGGACTACAAAGAATTTCAGAGAGCTATTAGAAAAGCAAGAAACAGCATTACACTGACACCTGTAAAGATCTCAAAAAAAGAAAGAAAGAAAAGACTTCTAAAAGATCTTGAAAGTCAAATGGAGATTCCAAATTGGAATGCTAAAAGTCACCAATGGATAGGCAGTAACCAATTCATAGATGATCAAACAAAGATGGAAAGAATATACTGAAATTCTGTATAATAGAAATGCCAACATCAATAGAAATATGGTAAGCAACACAAGAAGTTTCTAGCCAATCTATGCTTACAAATTTGGGGAATGATATAGTAGCCAACGAATTTGAGAAGGTCGTTTGACATTCCACGCCAAAAATAGGAGATTTAACAGATTATATAAACTACTGTATATTATCCTTAATTTCACATGGTAGCAAAATCAGCCAATGCGGATTAGAGCCCTAAGGGAGATGCCAGATGTTCAAACTAGTTTTAAAAAGGGCCAAATAACAAGAACCATTATTGTTGATGCATGCTGGATAATTGAAAAAGCCAAATAATTACAAAAATAAGTCAATATGTGCTTAGTTGATTACAGAAAGGCTTTTGAATGTGTCAAATGCAACCCAGCTGTGAAATGGTCTTAGCAAAACTGGAATCCTATAATATTTCATTACTGCATGTGAAATATACATAAGACATATACTCAGTCTACATTTAGCATGGTGACAGAATCACGCCAGACTGGCAAAGAAGTGAGACAAGCCCATATTTATTCAACTATGTACTGACAATATATTGAATGAAGCTAATTGAAAGAAAAAGAATGGCCCTTAAAAATGAAATATCAATAACCAAATGCTGATGATTCTACTCTGATAGTTGAAAATGCAAATGATTTACAAGCTCTAGCAATGAAATTCAAGGAACAGTGAGAAAATGAAGTAGCAAAGAAGACTAAAATTTTGACAATAGATAGAGCAACCAGCCTTAACACTGACAAACAAAATACTGAAGTGCTAGACAGTTTCTGCCTTTTAGGATAGATTATCTAAAAAAAGGAAACCAGCAGTCAAACAATAGTAATTGGTAATTTCCCAGATTATAGATCACAGAAATGTAGGCTTGAAGGGAACTTGGAGGTCTTCTAGTCCAAGCCCCTTGTCAAAGCAGAGTCCTTATACCATCCCAGTCAAATGTTGTCCAGTCTATTTTTGAAAACTTTCAGTAATAGAACACCCACAACTCCAGAAAGCAAGCTATTCCACTGATTAATTGTTCTCACAGTCAAAAAAATTCTCCTTACTTCTAGGTTGGATGTTTAACAAGTTCCCATCAACTCTTGTCTTGAATCTGGTGCCTTAAAGAATAAGTCAACCCCCTATTCTTTGTGATAGCTCAAGTAGTGGAAGATAGCTATTATGTCCCCCCCACACAAATCCTTCTCTTAGATATACCTAACTCCTCCAACTATTTGTCATAAAATTTAGCTTCCATACCCTTTATCTTTGTGGCTCTTCTCTGCACACTTTCCAGGGTCTCAGCATTTTTTTTTAAACAGAAATTTTTATTAGTTTTACAAAAAATTTCAGGAAAGGGGATAATGGATAAAGTTACAAATTTTGACAGCTACATTATGCAGGAAATGGCACTCCCCCAATTCTCATAACTTTCACTTATTAATACATTAAATAGTTACTACTTAACAGTATTTTGACAGCATATTTTCACCTTATATCTTCAAGTAATTTCAATCTATTTTATATGAAAAACAGAAAAATTTCCCTGTATTAGCAATTGCATCATTTTTCTAATTCACTTTTGTGATCTAAGTTTTCTCAGTGTTGCCTCTTCTCCCCCCCACCAGCAAGGCTCCGGCACCTCCCGTGTCTTATGTATCCCGTGTAGTGTCATCGGTTTTATCTAGGAGGACTTTGTTTTTTTCCATGAAGGCCTCGGCCTCCATAGTTGTATTAATTCTAACTCTGGTGTCTTCGCAGAATATCAGCATACCTTCTGGCAGAAGCCACCGAAACCAAACCCCTTTCTGGTATAGTTTCTTCGCTAAAAGCAAATATTTTTTTCTTTTATCTCTCACTTTCTTTGGGATTTGTTTCAGGATGACTATCTCTCTATCCTTGTATTTTAACACTTGCCCCCTTTGTGCACTCAGAATCTCATCTCTTGTAGTCTTTCTAAGAAATTTAATGTGAACCTCCCTTGGAACGTTGTGTGTTCTAGCATAAGCTGAATTGACTCTATAGACCAGGTCAATATCCCATCCCAACTGTTGTCTGTCTTTTTTAATATATTCAGCCAATAGCTTTGTCACAATTTCCCTCAAATCTTCATCATCAGCCTCAATTACATTTTGAAATCTAAGGAAAAAAGACATCCTTTCAAACTCCATTTTTATCTGATGGTTCTCAAGTTCTTGGTTTCCTCTCTGGACCCCCCCCCCTCACCTCCCCCCTCATCTCGGCCGTCCCCTCCTCCAAAACCTCCAGTCTTTGTGTATTTTGAGCCGTTCGGTTTTGATTTTCTCTGAGCTGTTCGTTCATTTCTTTCAGTTGGTTCTTCAATTCCTCCTGCCCCTTTAAGATCTTTTGGAGCATCTGTTGAGTTAGGTCCTCCTCCGGTGCCTTGGGCTGTAACAGAGATGTTAATGTCTGTTGCCCGCTGGGGCTGGACGTTGAGGATGTAGGGGCAGAACCAGCAAAGTCTGGTTTCCCAGGTGGTGGTCTTTTCAGTGCCATTTTGATAAAAAAAACTCAGAGATATCTGTGTCCATACAGTGAAAAGGCAGCTATAGAAGTGGATAGCCAAGAGAGATCACGAGGCAGGCAGTCCAGGCAAATAAAGATCTTTTCTATAGTTCAAATCCAGACAATAAAATCCATTGTTCCAAGTCCAGAATATAGTATATCAAGAAATATCTCTGAGTGTCACGGAGACAAAGACAAAATGCCAGCAGTTTCCATGGGTGGAGTCAAATTTCAGAGTGCATGAAGACAGCGGAAGTGTGCCATCTTGCCTTGCCAGCACTGGGATCAGAAGGCAACAAACCAAAAGTTTTCAAAGTTTTCAAAAAAGTCAGATCATCACCTCATTTTCACAATTGCAACAAAGTATTCATCTGTTGCTTGCTATGAGAGTGATTTCATTCCAGAGCTCTCCCCCCTCCTCCTCCTCCTTCGGGAGTAGAGAGCAGTTCCAAGCTGCTTTTCCAAGGGGGGGGGAATCTCCCTCCCTCCAATCACACTTCCCAAGTACAGATTGAACGCTTTAAGAAGCTGGCAATCCTTCTTTTTAAGTCAGAAAAGGGAACGGGGAGAATTTCCACCTCACATTGCAGCTGTAGCCTTCCAATTGTCAAATACGCCCAGCTGTCTCGACGCGAAAGCGCGCAGGAGCTCCTCGTGCCTCCCCTTTTGCCTCCTGGTGCCTAGGGCAATGCAGGGAGCCCCTTCGCGGCCACCGCCGACGCAGAGGACCCCCAGCTAGCCGCCCCCTCGGCAGGGGCCCCTACAAGGCTCCCTGTGCCCCCCCGTTCAGGGGGGAGCCCACCAAGAGTGCGTGGGGCGAGCAGAACACGCCCATCACTCTCCACAACCGGAACCGGAAGTCCGGGTCTCAGCATTTTTTTTGTATCATGGTAACTAGAACTGGATGCAATATTCCAATATGCTCTCACCAGTGTGGTATAAAACAGTACTATCACTTCTCATTGTCTTGATGCTATAACTCAGTTGATGCAGCCTAGGACTGCACTGACCATTTTGAAGTTGTAGCATACTATTGGCTCATACTTAAGTAGTGATCCACTAGGACACCTAGATCCCTCTCACAGTTACTACTGTTGAGCCACATACCACTGATTCCACAGGTGTCAAACTTGATCATGTCATGTGATGTCATGTGACATATCAGGATGCTTTTTGCCTTTGTGGAGCTGGGGTGGGCATGGCCTGCACATGATACATCCTGCCCACAGGCTGCCAGCTTGACACCCCTAATTATTCTACTTCTATGCATTTGATTTTTCCTACCTAAGTGCAGGACCTTACTTTTCTCACCACTGAGCTGCTAGGATAGGACCGAGCTCAAGTCTGTCAAGATCCTTCTGAATCTTGAGTCTACCTTCCGAAGTGTTTATTTATTTAATTTTAAGTTGATTTAGACCAGGGTTTCCTAAAATGGTCAACACTAAATCCTAAGAGTTGATGGGACTATCCAAAGAGTCATAAATGGCTGGGGTCAATTGGTGGTTGATAACTGATGGAAGCTAGATTAGCAATAGCAATAACACTTAGACTTATATACTGCTTCACATTGTTTTACAGCCCTCTCTAAGTGGTTTACAGAGTTCAGCATATTACCATTGGCCAACAATGCATTATACATACAGCACAATATCCCACTGTGTTCTCTGTTTTAAATAGCACGTACTGTTGTCTTTTCTTGTAATACAATACAATACAATAGTAGAGTTGGAAGGGACCTTGGAGGTCTTCTAGTCCAACCCCCTGCCTAGGCAGGAAACCCTATACCGTTTCAGACAAATAGCTATCCAACATCTTCTTAAAGACTTCCAGTGTTGGGGCATTCACAACTTCTGGAGGCAAGCTGTTCCACTGATTAATTGTTCTCACTGTCAGGAAATTTCTCCTCAGTTCTAAGTTGCTTCTCTCCTTGATTAGTTTCCACCCATTGCTTCTTGTTCTACCCTCAGGTGCTTTGGAGAATAGTTTGACTCCCTCTTCTTTGTGGCAACCTCTGAGATATTGGAATAATGCTATCATGTCTCCCCTAGTCCTTCTTTCTCTTAAGCTAAACATACCCAGTTCCTGCAACCGTTCTTCATATGTTTTAGTCTCCAGTCCCCTAATCATCTTTGTTGCTCTTCTCTGCACTCTTTCTAGAGTCTCCACATCTTTTTTACATCGTGGCGACCAGAACTGAATGCAGTATTCCAAGTGTGGCCTTACCAAGGCATTATAAAGTGGTATTAACACTTCATGTGATCTTGATTCTATCCCTCTGTTGATGCAGCCTAGAACTGTGTTGGCTTTTTTGGCAGCTGCTGCACACTGCTGGCTCATATTTAAATGGTTGTCCACTAGGACTCCAAGATCCCTTTCACAGTTACTACTACTGAGTAAGGTATCACCTATACTGTACCTGTGCATTCCGTTTTTGTTGCCTAAATGTAGAACCTTACTCTTTTCACCATTGAATTTCATTTTATTAGATAGTGCCCAATGTTCAAGTTTGTCAAGATCCTTCTGTATCTTAAGCCTATCTTCTGGAGTGTTGGCTATTCCTGCCAGCTTGGTATCATCTGCAAATTTGATGAGTTCCCCATTTATTCCCTCATCCAAATCATTGATGAAGATGTTGAAGAGTACTGGGCCTAAAACAGAGCCTTGGGGTACTCCACTGCATACTTCCCTCCATGTAGATGCAGTTCCATTGAGAACTACACGTTGAGTGCGGTTGGTCAGCCAGTTACCAATCCATCTGGTGGTGATGCTGTCTAACCCACATTCTTCTACTTTATCTAGTAGTAGGTTATGGTCTACCTTATCAAAAGCCTTACTGAAGTCCAAGTAAACTATATCAACGGCATTCCTCTGGTCCACTAATTTTGTGTGTATAAAAAGTCTCTCTTCACACCTCACAAATCTTTACTGTGAAGTTTTATTATCAAATGTACGATTTAGCATGGTATTTTAGCTTATGATGTAACAGGGTTCCATTAGTCTCCACATTTCAAACCTTAAATATTTAATTACAATACTATACTTCTTTGCTAGTGCTTTTTATCTTAATATATAAGGATGATAAAAATTATACTTAAAAAAACTTACATCTTTAAAATAGCAACTGGCTCTTTTTAAATAGAATAACTGCATTTAAGTCTCATGCCGGTTTGAGGGTCTGGGAGTTGAAGCCCACCAGCGGTAGGATTCAAAAAGTTTTACTACCAGTTCTGCAGGCATGGCTTTGTGGGCATGGCAGGGAAAGGATACTGTAAAATTCCCATTCCCTCCCAATCAGCTGTAACTCAGGAGGCAGAGAATGGATGGGGGTGGGGCCAGTCAGAGGTGGTATTTACCAGTTCCCCAAACTACTCCGAATTTCCGCTACCACTTCCCCAGAACTGGTCAGAACCTGCTGAATAGCATCTCTGAAGCCCACATGTCTTAAAGTTCCTGAGGTTGAAAAGCTCTGAAACTAAGTTGACTTACTTGAAGTAACAACTTTTAAAGATTATCACCCCAAAAGTCTAGTATATTTTGTTTCTTAGACTGTATTAAAAATATATCATAATATTTTTGGTATGCTTTTTAATGCAATCTAACTTTATATTTTGGCTACTTTTTTGTTTTATTCCAATTGGTACATCACATTAGAGACAATCCTCTTTTCTATATCATCTCAGTTGTTTTACTCACAAACCATTAGCTAAAGGGAATTTAAAGTGTTTTTATTTACAGAATATATTTAGGCTGGTTTCCTGCTAGAATATATTCAAGGTGTAGCTACTGCAGTAGCAAGTCAGATTAGGCTGAGAATGAGCATCAATTTATTAAACGTCATTAAATTCATACACTTGAACAGCCTTGCAGCCAATTCAGATTAAAGTAACTAAGGAGAGATAAGCTACGTAGCAATTAGGGCGTCAATGACCATGCATCACTCTGGAGGTGATTAATGAATTAAGACAAGACCTTATCTCTCCCCCCACCCAATCTTGCTCACTTACTCATCTTTTTATTGTAAATTATGGCTTCTGTCGCACAGTCAGACACATATTGACTGGATTTGGCATTTTTGTCCACCTATCCAGTCCTTCCCAAGGACCTGGAACAAGCAGGTGTTCATGTTTGATGGTGTTAAAGGTATCAGCTCAGGATGCAAGCTGTTCTGAATGAAGCCGCCTTTTTGCAATTGACTGAGGGTAACTTTGTCAATGCCAATGGTGCTCCAGTTATTATGGGGTTGCCCCCAAGGCGCCTATTACTGTTAGTGCTACCTTTGCTTTCTTTTGCCACACTTGTTCTATTTCTATTTGCAGGTCTTTGTATTTTGTTATCATCTCTAATTCTTTTCTATTCTCCTGTCTCCAGATATTGTAATGTCCGCTATCTGGACTTATTTGCCTTTCTTATTCACCATTGTTAAGTCAAACAATTTATATAATTGTTAATTATTTCTACTTTTAACAACCTTGATTTTTAGACCCTACAAATGATGTTCTATTATTTTATTTTATTTTCCTTTGTGCCTTTTGTAAATCCAGTGTAGGAAGATTAACCAGATCACTCTCTTGATTTGTTTTTTGAATATTCTTTTAATTATTAAACCATCAACTGGTTTCTTTTGTATGTCTAGTGTAAACATCTTTTTCTATGTCATTCTTGTTATCTTTAAATCTACTTTTAAAATTTGTTCCTCTTCCATAACTTCTTTTAAATACCGAGGCACTGTTAAAATTAACTTGTTCAAAAATTTCATTCAATATGTCTAATTTTAATATGTTTTGCTTCATTCTGTTTTTATATGTCAAATTTCAGTATTATTCTTTAACTGTAATATTTAGTTCCTTCTAGGGTCCAATTTTTAAAGTCTTATGTTTTTACAAAGAATTCAAAAAATAAAAATAAAAATGCCCATGGAAGGATTCTTTATAGTGAATTCCAAAATCTTATTTCAAATTTATCTGGATCCTTAGTCCCTTTGTAACTTTCTAAAAATTTTAATCACATTTCTGCTGTTTACTTTCTCCAAAACAAACCTTTTAAAAAAGTCCTTAAACTTTTATTTAAAAGGTTTTTTTCCCTCAGGATTGAAGGAAAACCACTTGGTGATATAAAACTCATGGATCCAAAGGTCCCTAACAGTTAAATAGCAATTTCTGAGAGTGATTAGAAAAGTATGCCAACATTGACTGTGGCTTCAGCAAGATGATGACTATTCCCTCGTCTCCCACAGCTCTAAACCCCTGAGTCCCTTCTTGTCTGGAGAGGAATTATTGAAGAGATTCACTGGCTATTCATTTCACTGCAGTCCACCATTTCCTCCCTGGAAATCTATGATTTGTAATAATTGACTTAGCTATTGTTACATACTGAGACTGGAGCAATAGGCTCCACCAAGGTGGGGAAATACTCAAAGCTGTTTGGCTGAGTTGTCTGCCTATAAAAGGGCTAGCTGCCAGACAGGCCAGTGCTAGATGTGTATATAGTTATGGAATAAAGAGCTGTTTATTGTCACTGAAGCCTGAGTCTTGTCTCATCTGTTCACCCTATCTAACAGCTATAAGTTAGAATTCATGCCTAATGCAATGGTATAATTCTGTTTCCTTTCCCTGAAGTGTACACAGAAGTTTCTGCATACTATTTCCTTCTATTATAGAAATGTTTATTTCACATTTCACTAGGAAAAGCAGTTATAAATTTCATAATAATACACAATAAATAAAGGATTATCTAAAATACATTTGGTCTCTTTTCTGAGTTTGGTCAGATGTAGCAGCTTTACCGAAAGGGGGACTACTAGGACTAAGCCTATCAGGATTTGAGATCACCTGGAAACCAGATCTCAGGTTCAAAAAAGGCAAGAGAAAAACACAACTCTATGCCTGGGAAGGTTTCAGTTTTAAAGTCATTTTCTTCTTTTTAAAGGCAGGCATAAAGCAACATAACAAACGTCATCTTCAACTCCAAATGAAATATGGTACACACAAAAGCATACATTAACTTGCTCATTACACCATCCTTTTCCAAGAAGAAAGGAAGTTTGTGAAAAAATGTATGAACTACACAGACAACTGCTTTTTCAAATTCAGCTTCCATTATGACACAATTGGTGAGTTTCTGAAGCACTGATCCGCTTTATCATTTGCACCAACTCTACAGTTTCTAGAATATCTTTATTGGCTCTTTGGATGAACTTGGTGGCTTTCCAAAAATAGTAGGCTGCCCTGTTGTTGAACCATCACATGTTTGAGACTTGATCCTTATCTGGCTTCCCAGTCAGGCCATTTCATATTGTTGGGGGCAATATCCTGACTCTGTAAACTGCTGGGAGAGGGCTGTAAAGCACCATGAAGTGCTATACGTATAAGTCTAAGTGCTATTGCTATTAGTATCATGGGACCTTACTACGAAAATTTCTTTTTCTCTTAGCTGTTACAAAGAGAGAACAGTTATATTATGCTACTTAGGAAAAAAATCATAATTAGCCCAGTTACAGGTTGTGCTCAAAACTCAATGGTTTGGTCTTCAAAAGCCTTGGGTGCAGACTTCCGGTTCCGGCGGCTACGGCGACAGGCAAGCCTTTGCCTGCTCCCGCTCTCCCGGTGGGCTTCCCCCGCTTCTGGGGGGGCACAGGACGCCCCGAAGAGGCGTCCTGCCGAGGGAGCGGCTCGCGGAGGGCCCCTGCATCGGCGGCGGCTGGTGGGGGCTTCTCCACTTCGCTCTAGGCACCGGGGAGCAGTTTTGGAGGGCGCGCACGCGTCTCGCTCCATGCCGAGTGGACAACGTACTTCTGAAGGAAGCAGCGGCGGTATGGTGAGAGGCTTCCTTTCTTCATTCCCTGCCTTTTGAAATAATGGACCTTTCAGCATTTTTAAAAAGCTAAACTTTCGGATTCTTGCTAGAGGTGCGGCTAGAGGGAGGGGGATTTTCCCCCCCCTTAGACAAGCGGCTTGAGAAGATTTTGCTTTCGCCCCCAGGGGAAGGAGGAGGGGGGAGAGCCAACTAATGATGCCTCACCCCTGTAAAAGTGACTTTCATTTGATTTAGCTCCAGAACTTATGGGTGAACTGAGAACTTTCTGAACTTTTAAAATTTTATTATGCCTCTGAGCCCAAAGCTGGCAGGGCAAGATGGCACACTTCCGTTGTCTTCATGAACTGTGAAACCTGACTCCACCTTTAAAATTCAGGCTTCCGGTCTTTGTCTCCGTGTCACCCAGAAGAATCTCTTGTGGATTGCTATTCCATGAACCCTCTGGAGAGAAAATTTTCCTCTATTGCTAGACTGACCAAAGAAATTCCCAGCTGTTTGGATCTTCTGCCTCCTGAACTCATCTGCCTGCTCTATCTCTTCACCTGTCCAGTCTCTACATTGACTGATCTCTCTGCTTTATAAACTATGTCTCCAAAAAGACCACCACCTGGAAAACCTGGCTTTGCTACCTCTGCACCGACATCTGCAACATCCAGTCCTGCTACACAGTCAAAGATTACAGAACTGATGCAACCTAAGAGTACAGAGATGGATTTGCAACAAATGCTTCAGCAACTCATACAGGGCCAGGAAGAAATTAAGAAACAATTAAAGGAAATGAAGGAAGAAATTAAAGAGAATCAAGTCCAAATTTATAAGAACTCACAGAGACTGGACCTTGTGGAGGGTGGGGTGGCGGAGGCGAGGGGGGGGGGTAGAAGCTTTGCAGAAGGGTAACAAAGAACTTGATATACAACAAATGAAAACAGAATTTGAGAGAATGTCCTTTTATCTTAGATTTCAAAATGTTATAGAAGCAGAGGGGGAAAACATAAGGGACATCATGACTAATATTTTAGCTGAATATATACACAAAGATAAACAACAGATGGAATGGGAGATAGACCTGGTCTATAGAGTGAACTCAGCATATGCCAGAACACACAATGTACCCAGGGAGGTCCATATCAAATTTCTTAGGAAAAGCACAAGAGACATAATTCTGGGTGTACAAAGGGGGCAAGCATTGACATACCACAACAGGGAGATAACCATCTTGAAGCAGATCCCCAAAAAAATTAGGGAGAAAAGAAAAAATTATTCGCAATTGGCGAATAAATTATACCAGAAAGGGGTGTGGTTTAGATGGTTGATGCCTGAAGGGATGCTGATATTCTGGGAGGAGACAAGAATCAGAATCAATACACCCATAGAGGCTCAGGCCTTTATGGAAAAAAATAAAGCGAACCTAGAAAAAACAGAAGACTCTACAACGGTCACACAGGACACGGGAGGGGCCGGAGCTCTGCCAGCGGGGGGAGAAGGGGCAACACTAAGAAAGCTCAGATCACAAAAATGAATAAGAAAATCACATTGTTATAAACAGACCGAAAGTAATAATGAAATTATATCTAGACTATATATTATAATATATAAGCTGATTGAAATTTTTTTATAGAATTAATATGCTGATTTTATACGATTTTGTATTAATGTTTTATACACAAATGTATCTTATGAGTTTGGAGGGAGGGGGCGTCTGCCATACTTGCAACTGCCAAAATTTGTATACCATTCCACCTACCCTTTTCCTTATAAATGTTTTAAAAAACCAATAAAATTTTCGGAAAAAAAAAAAAAGCCTTGGGTGCAACCCCCAGAGCTCCTTCAAAAACGAATACTAAATTAAAATTCCAAGTGTGGCAGAATAGGAAAATTATCCAAAGCGAGGAATAATGAAGCTAAATCAATTCAATCAAATTCATTGTTTTACTTGGTTCCACCTTCTCCTTTATCCTGACTCAATAAAAACCTTGGAGAGCAGCCCTTGGCGTGTCAAAAGCCAAGTATGCTGCTTAACCAAAAATGTCTGACACCCTCTGATTTACAAACTACTCAGCAAGATAACTCAAAACCAAATAAACATTGTATATGAAGCTCAATATAGGAATCTAGCCAAATTCTAGAATAAAGGCGAGAGCACATTGGAAATTAATATATATATATATCATGGGGCAGCTTCTGAAAAGCTTCAGCAGTCTATTTGTACAACAGCCTGCAAATACTTATCACAGACCCTGTAACTCTTGGTAGTTTTGATGGAACAGCTCCCTCCATTGGTGACTTCATTTGTTCTTTTGCTTTCCATGAACCTGGCTGGCATCTTCTCCATCCCCCACTGGAAAAACTAATATGTATGTGCATAACTCTTTTGCATCTCAGTCTTCTAAAGATTGGGCTTATTTATGATGAACCCTTCAACCTTCAAGGCTAAGTAACAGGCAATTGCCACATGAGTTGCTTCATCAAAATTATTCAGGAGGCAAGGAAGTATATGATTTTCCCCTTCATGAGAAATTATTTATTAATTTATTTACATAATTGATACCCTGCCTGATATCCCATACTTCATGCATTTCAAAACAGGGTTCTTTTAAGTAGCATCACAAAATGGGTATTTCAAACCTTACAACACCTCTGCTGCTATGGTTATGCATGGTAAACAATGGGTAGCCCAAAGAGAACTGCATTGGTCCACCCTAATGCAGGCGGAAAGTCAATGCAGGATTCAACCCAGTGGGAGCATTACAGTAAAAACAGCTAAATCACAGGACTGATTGCAGGATTTGTGTTTGGCTAGTCTGCGGAAAAGAAGGACTAGGAGGGACATGATAGCTGTATTCCAGTATTTAAGGGGCTGCCACAAAGAAGAGGGAATCAACTTATTTTTCAAAGTACCAGAAGGCAAGGCAAGAAACAATAGATGGAAACTAATCAAGAAGAGAAGCAACCTGGAATTAAGGAGAAACTTCGTAGCAGTGAGGACAATTAATCAGTGGAAAAGCTTTGCCTTCAGACGTTGTAGGTGATTCACCACTGGAGGTTTTTAAGAAGAGTCTGGACAGTCACTTGTCTGAAATGGTATAGGGCAGGGGTGTCCAAACTTGGGAACTTTAAGACTTGTGGACTTCAACTCCCAGAGTTCCCCAGCCTGGGGAATTCTGGGAGTTGAAGTCCACAAGTCTTAAAGTTCCCAAGTTTGGACACCCCTGGTATAGGGTCTCTTGCTTGAGCAGGAGGTTAGACTAGGAGACCTCAATTCTTATTGAATCAGACTTCATGCATGCTTAAGAAGTATTGTGGGGATACTGGTTGCTAGTAAAATAAAAACAGGTGTATGAACTATTGACCTTACGACCTCCTTCTGTTTGGTCATCATGGTAAAACAATGGTGGAATAAATAGCTATTTTGTTTGGTCCAGAAGAGCCCAAAATTTGCTATGATCAAAAAATAACAAACAGCAGAATGAGGATATACAGTAATACTAAACTGCTGCTGCAAAACACACACACACAAATACTAAGAAGCTCACACTGTGGTGAACCCATACTGGAAAGTAATGAAAGAAGCAATGTATGAAAAACATCTCAACTCTTAGGATGTCATGTAGTTCTCAACAGGGACTCTAAGTTGCTTAGAGCTTTGAAATGCCGAAAGCAAATAGGTTTGCATTTAGAAAGAGGTCAGATCCCACTGCTTAGCATATGTACATTATCCCTGTTGGGAATAAAATTTAATTTGGCTTTACCAAGGATAATTAAGTCACATCAATAAGAAAAAAAATGATATTACATGGCTTCATTAGCAATTTCATATTAACTGACAAAAATGTAGTTGGAATACTTTCTGCGGTCTTTGTGACTAGTTCATAAAATATATACATAATGCCAGAGAATCTCAATGAACACAATTAGTCCTTGACTTACAGCAATTCATTTAGTGACTGTTTGAAGTTACAACGGCACTGAAAAAAAGTGACTTTGGACCATTTTTCACATTTACGACTGTTGTAGAACAGGCTCCCTGTGGTCTACCGGGTGCGCTTCAAGGTGTTAGTTACCATCTTCAAAGCGCTCCATGGCACAGGACCTAGCTATCTGCGGGATCGCATTCTGCCCCATACATCCCTGCGACCAATTCGCTCTCACAGAGAGGGACTCCTCCGGGTGCCGTCCACCAGGCAGTGTCAGAGGGCGGCGCCCAGGAATAGGGCCTTCTCTGTGATGGGCCCAGCCCTTTGGAATGACCTCCCCCCAGATATCAGGACAACGACCGATCTCCGCTCCTTCCGCACGAAACTCAAGACCCACCTGTTCCAACTAGCCAGCCTGGCTTAACTAGAACTTTCTAACCTCCCTGGCAATTTTAATATTTTAATATTTTATACGTAAATTTTGGGGTTTTTAACTGTTTTAATTGTTTTAATTGATTGTTATTTATTTGAACCTAGTGGCTTCCATTTGTATTTGACTGTTAAATATTGATGTCACCTCCTCCATTCCACACTTGTATTTTGATTTAATTGTACGTCGCCCCGAGTCCCTTTGCGGAGAGGGGGCGACTGATAAATCGAAATAAACAAATAAACAAATAAACAAATAAATAAATAATAAATAATAAATAATAAATAATAAATAATAAATAATAAATAATAAATAATAAATAATAAATAATAAATAATAAATAATAAATAATAAATAATAAATAATAAATAATAAATAATAAATAATAAATAATAAATAATAAATAAATAAATAAATAGAACCATGATCAAGATTCAGATACTTGGCAACTAGCTCACATTTATGATAGTTGCAGTGTCCCGGAGTCACATAGATCAACTTTTATGACTTTCCGACAAGCAAAGTCAATGGAGAAGCCAGATTCACTTAACAACCATGTTACTAACTTAACAACTGCAGTGATTCACTTAACAACCGTGGCAAGAAAAATTGTAAAAAGGAGCAAAATTCACTGAACACCTGTCCCACTTAGCAACAGAAATATTGGCCTCAATTGTGGTTGTAAGTCAAGGACTAGCTGCATCATCAGTTGTAACTCAAGGACTAACCATATAATTAGGAAGCAACTTTCCTAAGATGTAAGGTTGCACTGTAAGACAGGACACATCCAAGAAGGCTACTGTCTAAAGCAAATTAAGGATTCACTACTTATGCCATGAGGAAAGTCCTCAATCCAACCAGCTTCTGTCATTTCCTCTACCACCTTCATCTTCCACCCAATAATCAGATAGCTGCTCTCTGTCCATTTATCCAGAATCTTCCACTTAGTTGTTCAGGACTACCACCTATGCTATGAATACTCTCATAGGCAAAAGATGAGCTTTACTGCACTTATTTCAAACCCATCTCTCAAAATAGCTGGAATGTTTTGCTTGATCGTTTGCTGTACCAGGTACTTGGCGGTTTCTGAAAACTTATGGTGGCGCAGTGGTTAGAGTGCAGTACTGCAGGCTACTTCTGCTGACTGCAGGCTGCCTGCAATTTGGCAGTTCAAATCTCACCAGGCTCAAGGTTGACTCAGCCTTCCATTCTTCCGAGATGGGTAAAATGAGGACCCAGATTGTTGGGGGCAATAGGTTGACTCTGTAAACCGCTTAGAGAGGGCTGTAAAGCATTGTAAAGTGGCATACTAGTTTAAGTGCTATTGCTATTATGGTTATTCTTGTATCAATGCCCCACCATTTCTCTTAAAAACCATCCTATTGGGTTCTCCCCTAATTTTTCCCTGACTGTAACAACCACATTGACTGATGGAGAGAGAATCTGACCTAGCAGTGAGCACTGCAGTAGAAATGTAACCGGCCCATGTGCAGCTGTACTACTATGTTAAGGTACAGGATCATAGAATCACATGTTAAGAGATTTGCTGGATTTTTTAAAAAAATAGCTATTTGAAATAGTCTGCCCTCCCCCCCTTTAAATACTGCCACTTTAGGTCTTCCAATTAAATTAACTGCTATGACTTTTGATAAGTAGTAAATTTCTATTTGAATTTTGTATTTTAAAATCCTTTTTTTTTTTTTGCATTTGTGTTATTAAAACCAGTTTCTTGCTATGTAGTTTACATTGATACATGCCTACCAGAATTTAATTGCTTTCATTTCAAAGTCTACAAAAGGAATATTATTTGCTCATGCAAATAATATTCCTTTTGTCAACTTTGTAATGAAAGCAATTTCATTAATTTCTCAAATCTCTGTCTTCAGAGTTAGTCAGAATGTTTGGATCATTTCAGAAGTTCATCCACTGTCGGGCTAGTAGAAGTCACAAAGGCTGCTCTAAAAGGAAAAATCTACAATTATCATGTGCTGATTAGGGTTTAATAAAAAAGCATCTTGTTGTCTACATTGGGGAGAAAAATCCCCACTGGATTGGGTGGAATGCTGATCCTCCTAGTTTTTCTGTATTTAAAATATAGCGACCGTATCTCCATTATTATAAAGGACAGTTCCTTCTTTCAGAAAGCTCCCCTTTTATATTTATTTTTCAAAACACATTTTTTCGCTTTATTTTGGTTATTTAACTTTTACCATACAAATGGTATCAGTTTTTTTATGCCCATGTGTACTATACAGAGACTGAACTTTAAAAACAAATAAATTTACATATGCTGTTTGATTTTAGATATCTTTCAGAATATGCATTTTGTAAAGTTCTGGTTTGTTTTGAATTTTTCTTTGTAAAGCAAAGTTATAAACATAAACAATTGATTTTGGATCCTCATGCATCTTTTTCAATATCTGCTCCCTTTTCGAGTTTCTCTTTTGTTTTTCCAAGGAAATATTATCTGCATTAACTTTAAATGAGTATTTTGCACTACAAGCCTCTATGCTGAAGGAAATACCTTTATACTGAATGAAGGTTTTTTTTTTTTAAATCTGATGTAATTAAGTCAAAAAGAGCCAAAGCCTCCCACACAAACACAAACCAAACCTGGAAACATTTTGTTGGAGGAAAAAAAACTTCTGAATATTTATTCACAGATCCCTTCTATAAATATATATATATATATTTTAAAAAAATATCCTAATTAATTCAAATAATTACTGGCTTAAATTCTCTTTGAAGTCTGGGATTGTAAAAAGTTATGTCAGTTTTCTGTTTTTAAATTACTTTCAGGATGTTATGTGCTCAGCTGTCTCTTGTTCGGTGGAAAAAACAATGCACCAAGTGATTCCATAAAAAATGTAAAGTTCCCACAAACTCTATATGGTGGTTTCCAGCTTAAAATTCCTGTCTTTTAAAAAAACACGTTGTAAAGTCTGAATACCAGACATGCATGGAACATTTGATTGAATATAGTATGCAAAGCTCGGTTTTTGACAAGAGGACCAACTGTTCTATAGGGGAGAAAAAAACTGGTTATTCCCAGCTGCCTTCCTGGTTCTTTAACATGTATTGTTTACAATGAGATGTAGGATAATGGCTGAACTACGGAACCTGTTTAATATCTGAAACTCCTATGCAGCTATGAAGCTCATCAAATGGTTTTGGCCTATGTGACTCATAAGTGGGGTTAGACTGCTAATTGTGTCTCCAGTCATTTTAACAATTGAAATGTTACACTGATCTTCTCGGAGAACCATGCAATAAAATGTAAGCTGAAAGAGAAATGTTCTGAACTTCAATCTTAAATAGGATAAAATATAATAACATATATAACATTCGATATAACACTGCAGATATTAGAATCCATGATGCACCATTCCAAAATTGAATTGAAATGCTGGGCTAAATCGTGTTTTAACTATAGTTTCTTGACCACAGTGCATCATGCTACGCTATAAACCAGTTTATTTATCAATAGCTTTATTGATATAATATGACCAAAGTACATAAACTACTTTTGGCCTAAGCACAACACAACTGAATTACCTGATCACCTTAGCTTAACAATTTGACTGGAAACTTTCTGTAGATCAACCAAGTGTTACATTTCTTAATATTCATTATTCCAATAACTCAAGAAAGGCTATGTATTTACTACAGATATACTACTTCTCTTATGACCACAAACATTCTGAAAAGTTCCAGGCACAAAACTGTGATCTTGTTCTCCCCATATATCTACAGAAATTAAAATCAGTGACACTTTAAGTAATTAAAAATAAATATAAACAGGAGTGTATGGTATGCAACAAAAACACATATAACATGGGTAAATCACATTTAGGAAAGCCAGTTTGGTGTCACGATTAAGGCACCAAGTTAAAAACTGGAAGATCCTTGAGATCTAGTCCCATTTTAGGCCCAAAGTCAGCTGGATGACCTTGAGTCTGTCACTTTCTCTCTAGGAAGAAGGAAACTGCAATTTACTACTGAAATCTTGCCAAGAAAACTGCAGGGACTTGTCCAGGCAGTTACCAGGAGTCAACATGAACTCCAAAGTACAAAAGAAAAAAAAACTTGGCAGAGAATAGAAATGTTCCAAAAGGTTCTATGTAGATTGGTTAGAGAGTAAGGCAGGCTAAAAATGGAAAGGAGGGAATGGAAGAGCAAAAATCTGGACTTAGCAATTATAGAGCAAAGCCAACAAATTCTAATCTCCTTCATTATGAATGTAGCCGTCTTCAACTTGCAGCTGCTGAAACATATTTACTGACTGCAACAGGTAAGTAAGCTTAGTAATGAAGTCAAGAAGTGGGGTATGATATACTGTACAGGGCAGTCTAACAACACATGTACTACAGACTCAATATTGTCCTAACACAAGCAAAGGCAATTCTGGAAGGGAATATTGTAATATCTATTTATGTAGCCATAGAGGACAGGGACTCAAATTGTACAAGTGTGAATCTATACATATAAAAGGCAAATACCACTCACTCATCATAAAATCTCCAGAACCATAAAGCCTACCAACTTGAAATTTGGCACATATGTTCCTCTTGACTTCTAGGTGCTCGCTGAGAAAAGATTTTTCGAAATGACCATCAGATCATTAGTATTTCTTATACAGTAATTAACGTGCTCTGATGCTAAGGAGTTCTACTCCCCCTCCCCACCTGAAAAGAACTCTGTTCCAACTGTCAGTTGCCTCATATTCCGTTACCTCGGCTCAAACTGGCAGACATTCCACTCCTTCACTCAGGAGTGGTCTGGGCCTCCTTACAGTACTAAACGTCAGTACCTCACAAAAATGTCTACGCCTTCCACCTATGGAACTGCTTCCGGACTCAAGGTGGTGGGAGTGATATTCCCTTATGTGTTTCAATCATCGACCACCACTGAGCCAAAAGATTGTGAACTGAATTTCTCCTGCATAGCCCAATCACATAGTTTCATCACGAAGCATGGGTATCCAGCTAGTATCCTTATATGTGGGGCACAAAGATTATAATAAAAATATCTAGATACGATAAATAAAGCCTCTGCAAATTCATAGTAATAATGTGAGTTTTTAGTTTAAAATTTTTTTATATTGAGGTTCAAGACTCTCAACTTAAATTCTACAAAAGTTGTATCAAGACCAGCGATGGCGAACCTTTTTTGGCTTGCGTGCCATAAGTGGGGGGAGCGCAAGGGGGTCGTGTATGGGCGTGCCACACCCATAATGCAATGCCCGACCCCCCAGTGCAATGTGCAATCCCCCATAATGCAATGCATGACCCCCCCCCATTTTAACATGCTTTTTTCGTCCTCCCCAGGCTCCAGAGGCTTTATAGGAGCCTGGGGAGGGTGAAAATAGCCTCCCCGCCCCCCCAAACGCCCTCCGGAGGCTTCAGGGACCTTCCGGAGGCTTCCCTGAAGCCTTTGGAGCAGTCAAAATGACCCTCCAAGCAAACTGGAAGTGACTTCTGGTTTGCTTGGAGGGTCGTTTTGAGTGCTCCGAAGGCTTCAGGGACCATCCGGAGGCTTCCCTGACGCCTTCGGAGCGCTCAAAACGACCCTCCGAGCAAACTGGAAGTCACTTCCGGTTTGCTCGGAGGGTCGTTTTGAGCGCTCCGAAGGCTTCAGAGACCGTCCAGAGGCCTCCCAGACGCCTTTGGAGCGCTCAAAACGACCCTCCGAGGAAACTGGAAGTGACTTCCGGTTTGCTTGGAGGGTCGTTTTGAGCGCTCCGAAGGCATCAGTGAAGACTCCGCATGGTCCCTGAAGCCTTTGGAGCGCTCAAAACGACCCTCCAAGCAAACCGGAAGTCACTTCCGAAGGCTTCAGGGACCATCCGGAGGCTTCCCTGACGCCTTCGGAGCGCTCAAAACGACCCTCCGAGCAAACTGGAAGTGGCTTTAAAAAAGGGTGAACTCAGCTGGCCAGCGCGTGCATGCGCGCTGGACAGCTGACAGGGCAGCGCCTCATGTGCCCTGACAAATGGCTCCGTGTGCCACCTGTGGCACGCGTGCCATAGGTTCGCCATCACTGATCTAGACCCATAGGGAAGTAGCACATAAAACAAATCCAAGCTTATTTGCTTTTTTAAGGAGGCAGTATAACTACCCAAAAGGGTAAGCTCACCAAGAACTCACTCCAGGTTTAAGGTAAAATGTAGGTAGGCCAAATCTCAGATGGATCTCAAAACACATAGCCAAGCTCCAACCAAGACTGTTTGTTGTTGATCAAAGAACACAGGAAATAGCTTTCCAAAAGATGGATTGAATACTTCCAGTGTAAGAGGGAATGTTGTAGCCAGAAGTAAAGTAAGCAAAATCATTTTGAAAATACAACATCCATTTATTAGCATGTGTACAGTAAGTGTACATTAAGATCCCAGCAAAACACTGGCAGCTTGCTGAGCAGCCCTGAGCAAAAGCATAACCATAACCTATATATTGTAGTCTACTATATTACAAAGAGAAAACAAAGAAAAAGCAGACACAGTGTAAATTACAGCGTGATGTTGGAATGCTTTTGGTAAACCCATCTAAGTGACCTTATTTATATCATCCCCCCTGGGTCCATCATGTCAGACTTGCACAGAATTGCACACCATGTATCAGCAAGCTTAAACTGTGAATAATTTGATTGCTACAAGCGCATTGTGATGTCTTTGTGGTTGCAAACTTGACAATCTTGTTAGAGGCTCTTTTGTTCTTATTGAGAGCTTATCTATTTGATGATTTTAGATAGTTGGAGAAGAATGTTTAAATACTTGATTTACTCAATAGGTTTATTAGTGCTTTGTCAATTACAGGAAAACTTGACATATCCTTTAGTGCAAACTAAGACCTTTGCTTTAGCATAAATAATGTCTAGGGGTTTTTTTCCCCTTAAAACAAAAGAATATGATTGCTCCTAAGCATCTGTCAAGACTAACCGTGATGCTTGTTAGTAGAAGCTCACTAATCATAATGTATTTTCAGGAATTCTGTGGGGAAATTAGTGCTACTTTATTATTCTTCAATTAGGAAATCAATTTGAAACTAGTAACCACTCAGACAACTCAGAGATTGGAAGAGTTAGATTTTCTCCTCTGACTAATGTATGAAATAGATTGTGGAGGTAGTCCAGGTGGGATTGAATTTTTAGAGCTGGAACTAGCTCTAATGTCTATACATGATATACAAGACATCAGAACAAATTAAGGTTTGCGCTGAGTACTGCTTGCTGGAACTATTCCTGCTTTCCCAAGAGACAGCTTAAGATCTTAAGTTTCCAAGTTTGCTGCTTCCCGGGAGTTGTGAGAAAGTGTTAATTACTTGAAATTTTTTCTGGAAGAATAAAAGGAGATGAAAGAGTTAAGAGATCCAGTGTGGAAGCTTGCCTGTTATTTTAAGGATTGTCTCTTGTTATGAAGTCATTAGTTGGTTTTACTTTATTGTTGGCACAGTGCCTGCACTATGAAGTAGGGAGCAGAAGCTTCATTGACATTGGAAATCCTGGATTGGAAGAATTTGAAAGGAAGTCATGTAATTCCTCATTCTGTCTATTATAAGGGGAATTGCTGAAGTTAAGATACTTCAACAATTAAAGTTAAGTCAGAGTTAAATTAAACTTAAATGGAGTCCTAAGGCTGTCTGTATTAAGAAGCCACTCAACAGCATCCAAGTTGGGAATTGCGGTGGGAAGGAGCTGGTTCAAGGACAGGGCAATTGTTTTGTGGAAGGCCTGTCAATCTGAACTGATGATGTCGTCCAAAATTATAAGTATTATTTGAGCTGGTTGAAGCAAATCCTTGGAGATATTGAAAGAACAGAGAAAGATGGGTTCCTGCTTCTTTGGATGGTGATAAGTGAGATCTCTGATTAACAGAGGCCAACATATATTTGAGAAGATAATTTGGGAGCAGAATGAGTGCTAAGTTTTTCATTAATTGTTGCTATATTAAAACATATCAAAAATATAATTTGATTTGTCAACAGATCAGACTGGGAAAGAAGTGCTGTTATTTACACACCTTTTTACTGCCAAAGCTATTCAATTATCAGTCTCAGAGCAGAAGTAAGGGGAGGTTTGGATCCTGGTTGTTTGCTATTAGACTCAATCTCCCTTTCTTTGCTTTGCTTTTTAAAATAATTTTATTATATTTGCAATAATAAAAACTAACATAAATAAAAAGAAGAAGAAAAGAGTAGAAAGAACAAAATGCGCTAAGAAAAAAAGTAGAAGAATGAAATGACTTTCAACTTTAATCACAAGTGTAAACATTTTTAGTAATTTTTCTCTTCATCCCATGTTCCTTCTCTCTCCATAAACAAATCCAGAAAATGTCATCATTTCAGTTCTGGAGTCAGCAAAAATCCAGACGTGTTTGCCAGAAATAATAACTTATGTATTTTAAACTTGATCAAGTAAGCCAATGTTTTATTCCTTCTTTTTTACTTTTAACACTTCAGGGACAAGTTGCTAAAAGTCAATATTGAATTGAAGGTACTTTTTTTTCCTCTCTGTCACCAATTGCCAAACAACTGATCAGTACATTGGTAGCTGCAATCCAGTTCCACATGCACCACCAGCCTCCTTGTTCAACACCACTCGCTTTAATTGCTTGTACCCAGGGCAAGCACTAATCCATCTTTTTTTTTAAACTTTTCTTTTTTTATTTTTTTTATTGTTTTAATTAGACAGAAAACACACACAAAAAACACTCTTCGATACATCTTCCAGCTAGCATGTCGATTGGTTACAATTAAATTCCGTGCATTACTACAATCATTCTTTATACTTCATTCAAATTGAATTGTGCATTTTAAATCAAAGGATATACCAACATTATCCTTTAACTGCATTTGTTTGAAAGTACTTTTATCCAGAATCATTTGTATTTATATTATCCAATGAATAAACATTTTAACACCGACAACAATCTATAAGAGCTACCACATTCTGCTTATTTATCGCCTAGGATTCCTATTTCTTTCCTCCATCCACCTATACCATTTATCCCATATCTGATAGAATTCTGATTCTTCTTTTCCCTGGATTTCTTTAGTTAGCTTGTCCATGTCACGATGTTAAAAAGTTTGCTAGGCCTGAACTGAATGAATTGACACTCAAGAGTTAAACTAAGAAAGAGTTATTGCGCAGGTCATAAAAGTTCTTATCTGAAAGTGATTTATTGCGCATGCGTCACACATTCCAGAATTCCTTTCTTCTTTGTTCGGCTGCCAACTCTTTGTAGGATTGTCCATGGGCATAATTTGGAAACTGCAGCTGGTCTCAATGTAATCATATGAAGAGTTATCTCTTGATTCTGCAGCATTACTCCTAAACTGAAACAGCAATGCTGGTTCCAATGGCTTTCCAAGCCCAAATCTAGATGTTTAATTCAATGTTCAAAAACTTTCAGTTTAGGTAAGCTAGGTTACCTCTAGGACTATCCATTTTTAAGAACAAGATCAAGGCTAGGCTATTCTAAGTTTCTTTCTGACCTTTCTCCTTTCCCAAAGTTAAGCAACTATTTGTCTTTCCTTCTTCCTTCTCCAGAACTAAATTTTCACTCACAATTTCAATAGAATATATGTTGCAGATTTCATATCTGGATATGTCTAATATATTTATTTGTGAAAGTCTTAAAGTCACATCCCCTTTAGCAAGCTTTTGGCAGATCTTCTAACTTTTTTTCTTCTAGCAAAATACTGCTTATACAGTATCTTGATAATCCTGAGAACAATTGCAAAAACTAAATATCATGGCACTTTGAAAACTAATGGTAAATATGTAATAACAAGCTTTTATGAGCTACTGTTTACTTTATCAGCATATTTAAGCTTGTCACATATATATATTTGTTTTTAAGATTATCATAATCCTTTCTGTGGTTTCTGTTTCAAAGATTAATCTGGCTACCTCTCAGTATAAGTCTTATACAAATTACTATTGCTGCTGTTTAAGTAACATTTTACACTTTTAAAAGTGTAAAATGACAAATGGAAAGAGGAGAACATTTATCATTTTTCTTCGCTGCATATGCCTACCTTTTCCATAAAGGAAATGCAAAAAACAGAGTAAATACACAATCACAAAATTAGGAATTATTCATTTGTTTGTCAGTTTCATGCCTTTTCTTCGGGAGCTCAAGATGATGCACTTTCTCCTCCTAATTTTTTCCATGCCAGCCCTGTGAGGTAGGTTGGACTGTAAGACAAGTGAGCAGTCCAAAAGACTCTGCCAGCTTGGTGTCCAAGGATGCACTTGAATTATGCCCTTCTCAGTTATTGTCCAACACACCAACCACTGTGCCACACTCTTTTTACATTTAGCTGGGATGGCTGAATTAATACACCTACAGGCCAAATGCTGACTTTCATTTTTATATAATTATACTGGAGACATTCAGTGATTAAGTCATTTTCTTCCAATGTTTTACATTTGTTTCTGGGACACATTGCAACAGCTGATGAAAAGGATGACAAAAGGTACTTGAACATTTGAGCTCATGTTGAAATGGCCAATTTGCCTTTTACTTGGCACTAGAGATTGCAAATACAGCCAAGGAGAGCTTTGGAGAAGATACAGGAAGTCAAGGTGTATTACCCTCCCTGCTTTTGCTACTTCAATCCATGGCTTTACACCTGCTCCCTATTTCAGATGAGCCAGTTCTTCGTTTTTCTCTCAAATCTTGAGCCGGTTCCAATTGTCTACTTTTTAAAGCTGTGGTTAGAAGGAAAGTGAAGAGCCTTCTAATTTGCAGAAGATTTAAACTGCACATTTTCATACTGGCCAGACTGAACTTTCATTTAATAAGCTAGTGGTCCTGAAAGGCAAAGAACAGCTGCCACTCTCCTTAGCTGCAGCCCTAAAAGAATCGGTCCAAAGATAGTTTATGATTTAGGAAGAACTCCTAATTAGGACAGCCAGTTTGGTCTAGTGCAGTGATGGCGAACCTTTTCAGCACTGAATGCCAAAAAGTGACCGCACGCTCGTCTGGTGCGCAACCCGGAAGTGGAGCTGTCCAGGGTGAAAGTGTCCTGGAAAATGAACTTCCGGTTTCTGGTGCGTGCATGCAGGCCAGCCAACTAGTCTTCTGGTTACTGGTGTGCTTGACGATCAGCTGGCTGGCACACATGCTCACACTGGAAAACAGAAGACCAGCTCTTCCAGTTTCCGGCACTGACACATGCACAAAGGCCAGCTGATCATCGTGCAACCATACGCGGCAGAAACCCGGAAGAGGAACGGGCAACAACGCACATGCTAGGCGATATGGCTCCTCATGCCACTTCAGGCACGTGTGTCATAGGTTTGCCATTACAGGTCTAGAGGTTAGGGCAGCAGGCTAGAAACCAGGAGACTGTGAGTTCTAGTTCCACCTTAGGCAAGAAAGCCCAACTGGTGACTTTGGGCCAGTCACTCTCTCTCAATTCAGTCCATCTCACAAGGTGGTTGTTGTAGGAAAAATAGGAGGACGAAGGCATGTTGGATATGTCCTCTGCCTTGAGTTATTTATAAAGTAAAAATAAGGGCAGGATATAAATAAATAAATACAATATATCTCTTCACTCCCAACACCAACAGAAACATTTCCCCCTAACGCAAAATGTCACTTTCAGGTTTTCTTCAGAAGGGGAGGAAAATGTTACATTTCCAATTTCATTCTCCATCTTTCCCATTTCTGCATTATGTCTCTGCCTCACATTGCAATACATAAAGCTAATGCTACTTACAGTTTTCAAAACTAGCATATTAAATGCAATCTTGCAGTAAATGACAGTTCTCATTTGGACCTGTGACATTGCTTTGAAATTACCAGTCAGACATTTTGGATTAGACTGCTAAAATGAGCATATTGCTCCTTGAATATCCATTCAAGCTCATGTAGTACCAAACATAGCTTCGTGTAACCATGCTCCATTAAATTTATTGGCTTAATGACCCCTTTCATGAAATTATTCTTACCACAATAATATACAGTGGTATGATACAAACAAAGGCATTGCAGGAAAGATCCACTGTCCATATGTATCCCAATTAATGTATCCATAAACCAGACATTTATCCCAATAAATCTCATGGAAACAGCTCCTGGAAAAAAAAATATTTTAACCGCTAGCACACAGAGCTAAATCTCTTGACCGTATTCTTTTGTATAAGCCCAACATAAAGCAGTGTTGGGTATTTAGCAGCTCAAGGGCCAAATGCTTTCTTCATGTAGCCTTTGCCTTAAATTCAAAATTTTCTAGTTTAGGTTCCTTATAGAGCTATCCTTACCTTAGCAACAGCCTATTGTTTGCAGGGAGAAAGAATTTGTTCTCAGTCTACTTTTTGCTGGGGCCTAATTTATGCTTCAGAGATTGTATCATGCAGCCTCTTATGGATAGGCTGCAGGATGCCTCAATAGGAAAATGGGTTGCCTATCTATTATGCAAAGGATGTAGACATTTCAAGGAGCAGTCAAGGATGCATTCTGCATATGTTACCTCTCTGCTAGAAATAATGACTGAAAATACAAGTATGCTAGCCAGATACATCAACAATACTGAATTGCTCACCTTGCTTTCTGGAATAGGAAGCAAATGTTGGATAAACCATGCAATAAATTGCTTCCAGTAATTTGGAAGTCAGTTCCCAAATTGCTCATCTGTCGTGAGATTATTGGACTTGAAATTCAAAGTATCTGGAAGGCAGAAGTTTTTCTACATTTCATCCATGTACGGAGAACATATTCATTTGACAGGAAGACTTAACAGTCTTATTTCTCCATTCAGTTCAGAGTTGAGAGTCTGGTGCTTCACCAACTATTTCTTATTGTGTGAGTTGTTTAGGCTTTCCATTCCGTTTTAATTGCACTGAGTAAAACAGATTCAATTTAGGCAGTGGTGGGATTCAAATAATTTAACAACCAGTTCTCTGCCTTAATGACCAATTGGTTAGACAGAGCTTGGTGGTCATGTGAATGGGTGGGCATGGCCAACTCAATAACACTCACATCGATGGGCGCTTCGCCTTAGCTGTTACAATGTAATAAGGGTTAACCAGAGAGGCAGTTTCTGTTAACAGGGAAATAAAGATTAAGCTATAAACAACACCAGAATGTTTCCTCCCTGCCTTCCATACAGATTAGCCTTGTAAAGTGGGAAAAAACAAAATGAGATTTCTTCCAACAACTGGTTCTCTGAACTGCTTAGAAAGTTAACAATCGGTTCTCCCGAATAAGTGCGGATTGGCTGAATCCCACCACTGAATTTAGGTTTAAGTGAACTTGCTCCAGGAAGCTAGCAATGTAACCAAAAGAGCTACCTTGCCCAGTCACCATGTATATGTATGTGCATTTACTGAATAAAAGGGTTCATTAAGTTATATATCACTCAGATTTAGCAATGACTTATTAGACCATAATGGAAATTCATATATAATGATATGTCTTTTATTTCATAAGGTTTAAAAACTGGGCAGCAGTTCAAACTCCTGGTTTGATATGTGCTTACTCTGAAATAAAACCACTCAGCTTAAAGAAAAACTATGTTCATTGTGTTGGCCCATTAGCATTTTAAAACAATCAAGAAAATAATACAATTGTTAAGATCCATCAAAAAGTTACAAAAAACTCAGCAACCTTTCAAATGATTCTTCAGAATCTAAACATTAAAAGAAATACAGAAATAAAATGGGGACTCTAACAGATATGACTCAGTATGGTGAACCTTGTAATTTCATTATGCAAACAAAATCATTATTTTATGACACATTAAGACACCCTCCTTGATTCTATGAGGCAGTTAAAACAATTCTGTTCCATCTTGCTTTCAATTAGGGATGATCGTTTTGGGGTACACATCTTGGAAGAATGGAGGCTTTTCTTGTGTAATATGGTTTTAATTGTAGGAGGATTTTTATATGATGATGATGACATACCCCACTCAGCCTACAGATTGAAATAAAATGTTAAAACTGTAGGATGAGATTGTGGGATCTTGATGGAAAGGTCTTACAATGTTGAACTAGCGCCTGAAAGGTATTTATTTATTTCCCACCTTTTTTATGAATAACTCAAGGCAGCAAACATATCCAACACACCTTCCTCTTCCTCTTTCCCTCACAATAACAATCCTGTGAGGTGGGTTGGACTGAGAGAAAATGGCTGGCCCAAATAATCATGCTGTAATCCTGTATCTGAGAAACTTCTTTTTCAGAATATTTCTGACATAAAACGAGAGAAGATTTAGTCTCAGTAACTGAGAAAGAAATGGGATTTGTATGTTCCTCTCATGATGAAAGGAAGAAAAACAGCTCCAACATTTGTTTTTGTACTGACTACAGAAGCCTGGAAAAGAGGAGGAATTGGTTATCTGGATCATTGGCTTCAGAACATTTGTTGCTGGGACTGTAGTTACCTTCCTTGAAACATCTGTTTGCTAATTATATTGGCATGTACCAGATTTATGATCAAATATTTCTCATACAAAATTTATTATGGAACTTCCAGGGTTACATTTAAATCTTATCATTTGTTGTTGTTGGTGTTGTTGTTAGTTGCGAAGTTGTGTCCGACCCATCACAACCCCATGGACAATGTTCCTCCAGGCCTTCGGGTTCGCTACCATCCTCCAAGTCTATTTAAGCTCACGCCTACTGCTTTGATGATTCCATCCAGCCACCTCATTCTCTGTCATCCCTTTCTTCTTTTGCCCTCAATCTTTCCCAGCATTAGTCTTTTCTCCAGTATCATTTGTACAACTTGGTACAAATGCAAATGCATTGGGATTATAAATGTCAAAATTCCCAGCCTATCATACTCTTAAGAATGATAAACTTACATGTATGGAGGACATCCAGTTAAGGTTGATCTAACCAGTCCTTCCAGAATTCCATCCTGTAGCTATTTTTTTAATACATTGTGGCATTGCCAAATGGAAAAATCTTTAGCAGAAATTTTTGTGGGCTAAAGTGGATTCCTAGCCAAAAATTCAGGGTTTACTTTTGTCAAACAGCATGCAGGACTTAATGTAAAATAAAAACACAGTGTAACTCTAGTTAATCTTATAATTAGAAGAGATTTTCAATCATAGCCAAAGTCTTAGTTCAAATCTGAAGTTATTAAGTAGCCAAAATAGAAAGCCAGTTTGATGTAGTGATTAAGGCACCAGGCTACAAACTATTGTAGGCGAGTTCTAATACTTTCTTAGGCACAAAGCCAGCTGGGTGATATTGAGCCAATCACTTTATCTCAGCCCCAGGAAGCAGGCAATGGCTACCACTTCTGAAATCTTGTAAAGAAAACTCCAGGCAGCTGCCAGGGGTTAACACTGACTCAAAGGCCCACATACACAGATATGTCATCAAAATAATACATTTATTAAGTCAAAAACAAACAACATTTTCAGTTCAGAACACTGACCCAATCATATTGAATATACAGCTGTGTGAAAAAGTCCTACATGCTTTACAGTTTATGACATTTTTTGAGTAGGCATTTGATTTTATGATATTTTACGCTAACTGCATGAATTTTCTTGCATGCTTACAATGCATGCTTTCAATGACTATGAAAACAGATTAACTGATGCATACCCAGTGGCATATGTGTTGCAATTATTAAGGCCGATGCTAGTGTTTTGTTAACATTTTTATTGTTTGTGGCTCTGCAAAGGACCATTTAGGTAACCAAATATGGTTACTAATGTGAAATTGGCCAACCCTTATTGCTTATCACCAGGCGGCATCGCTTCAGCATAGACTGTATAAGCCTTTGCATATGATCTTTGGTGACAATGTGGTGCCAGGCTGCAATGATGGATTCAATCAGCTCCTGCTTGGTCTTTGGATGCTTCTTGCTTATTTCATAACCAATCTTGGCCCACAAGTTTTCAATTGGGTTCAAATCCGGGCTCTGAGCTGGCAAATTCAGGAGGTGAACACCATGCTTCTTCATCCACTGCTGAATGGACTTGGCTCAATGACAAGGAACATTGCCATCCTGGAAGTAAAAGTCCTTCCCTACAAGTTGCTGAGCTGAAGGAAGCATGGTCTTTTCCAGGACTTCAACATACTGCTTGGAATTCATGATTCCCTGCACGATTTATATCCAACCAATACCAGAAGCAGCGATACAGCCCCAGATAATCACATGAAATGGATGCTTCATAGATAGATTCAGTATGGCCTAAATTCTTCAGCTGGAAATCTTCTGACATATTTAATTGCATTAATTCCCAGTCAAGTAGAAATTGCTCTCATCACTGAAGATGTTCGTTGGTCCACTTGGCATACTTCTTGGCCCACGCACGTCAACGAGAGCGGTAAGCATCTGTGAGCAAAGGTTTACTTCGAGCCCTGCAGCCTTTTGAGCCCTCTGGCAAGCAGTCTGCAACGCACTGTGCTTGCGCACACTTTTGCATCACATGTTTCACCCCAAATTCTTGTAATCTGAGGTGAGGCGAGCTTCCTGTCAACCATCAAAATGCACTGCAGAGCCCAATCTTGCCATTTTGTCGACTTTCTTGGTCTTCCAGAGCAGAGCCTGTCATCAATTGAACCAATTATTTGGTATTTTTCAACCACTCTGCTCACTGTGGTGCGATGGCTTTTCACTCTCTTGGCTATTTCTGTACAGGAGTAACCCTCTTCATGAAGCACAATGATGCAATGCCGCTGCTCAGTAGTGGTGAAAGCAAAGGCCTTCATACTTGCCCGCAGCCAGAGCTAAATTAAATTTCTCAATGCTTTTCATGCCTATTTATAGTCAGAGAGTATGACAACATTGATTGGCTCATAAATTTAGCTTCTGTGCATTTTGATTGGTCAGCCAAAGCTTGCTGCTGATTGGCTACTTTCGATCCTAACATTCTCGAAAATTCAAGTTGTGTTTGTTTCAGCACATAAACTCACTCAAGACCTTAAAAAGACTTTGGCTATATTAATAAAAATTATTCATCTCAATCCAACTACAGACATTTTCATCAAGGTACTAATTTTGTGTGGTTTCTATGAGTGAAAAGTTGATTAAACATATAAATGCAGCTTAAAACTGAAAGTGTGCAGTACCTTTCCACACAGCTGTAATTCAATATTCAAATTGAATACAACATTATATAGTTAAAAAACCATCCTCATCTTCTCCCTTTTTCAACTTCAGTGCTAAATAAGACACTCAATTGAATGCTTTTTAAGTAATGCTTAAAGTATTTAAACTTCAAAATATTTTAACAGCCGGGCAAACCATTTAATATCAAGTTATCCAATTGCAAATGAAAGGGACATTTTTAGGGGTTTAACTAAATCAGCTTCAACTCTTTATCACAATGAAAAGATGTTATCAGATCCAAATCAATAAAGACAGGAATAGTAAGCCGATGCCCTTATAAATACCCTCCAAAAGAATTCCTGTCTCTTTTAAGACTGATGGCCATTTGATATATTTCACAATTCTGAGATTGACTCTTTTTTTGTCTAAATAATTTATATGAATGCTGAGGTGAGGCTGCCCTGTACCAGTTCTAAATATATATTTCTTCCTACTTTCAGTCAAAACAGTTGCACATATTTATTAATTGCCTGTAAGTTAGTTTTGCTGCACAAGGCTTGTTGTTTGAGAAGAGAAAGAGTTTAGACTAAAATATGAGAGTAGGCCCATTTCATAGACTATCTTGCCTCCAGGTGCAAAAGATATGTTTAAAAACATAAGAATATCCATGCAGGATCAGCAAAAAGTTAACCTTACCCATCACCCTGCTATCCAAAACAGCCCCAGGGGTTTCTGTCAGAAACCCACAAGCAAGGTGTGTAAACAATATCCTCTCCCACTGCTGCTCTCAATAACTCTTATTCAGAATCATGTCAACTTTCATCTCTATATGTCTACACTACTTTTGTTGAATCACAACTTGCATAGTACTGCATTCTAGTACTGCATTCAGTTCTGGTCGCCACGATGTAAAAAAGATGTGGAGACTCTAGAAAGAGTGCAGAGAAGAGCAACAAAGATGATTAGGGGACTGGAGACTAAAACATATGAAGAACGGTTGCAGGAACTAGGTATGTCTAGCTTAAGAGAAAGAAGGACTAGGAGAGACATGATAGCAGTGTTCCAATATCTCAGGGGTTGCCACAAAGAAGAGGGAGTCAAGCTATTCTCCAAGGCACCTGTGGACAGAACAAGAAGCAATGGGTGGAAACTAATCAAGGAGAGAAGCAACTTAGAACTGAGGAGAAACTTCCTGACAGTTAGAACAATTAATCAGTGGAACAGCTTGCCTCCAGAAGTTGTGAATGCCCCAACACTGGAAGTCTTTAAGAAGATGTTGGATAGCCATTTGTCTGGAACGGTATAGGGTTTCCTGCCTAGGCAGGGGGTTGGACTAGAAGACCTCCAAGGTCCCTTCCAACTCTACTATTGTATTGTATCGTATCGTATTGTATTGTATTGTATAGTACAGGATGCTGAAATAATATGACAGCTATATTTTGAAGCAGTTACCATTTCTGAACAACTGCCATACAGACTACGCCCCAAAATGCCTTTACATAACTCAGCATAAGAAGCAATTTACAGGAAAGAAAACAGCAGGGAAATAAAAAGAGAGTTATTAGAACGAGATCATGGAGAATATAAGATGAATCAAGACAGTAGCTGGCTGCAGTGGAATTTCGTTTTCAATGTTTTTGTACCCAATTAAGAGAAAGATTGAAGGCAGATAATAGACATTTAGAACTGAGCAGTAGAAGACAGAATTTGAAGTTCAACCATGTGAAAATCATGAACGTGTGTTGCTAAAATGTACAAACCTTTATTGAAATTTGAAACATAAGAAAGAAATTGTGTTATGATAAAATGGGCTACGAACTTTGGACAAAACATATTGATGGAGGGGTGGGAAAATATGGGTTTAAAAGAAGTGAAATTCACATTATATTTTAACTTAAAACGTAATTTTTACAAAATAAGGTACCATGGCTTTATGACTCCAGTTTAAATGTCTAGAATTGTCTAGAATTTATAGAAGCACTTCACATTTATGTTGGAAATGTGGACAATATAACATGCCTTTTTTTCGTGCCTGGTGAACTTGGGGGAAAAAAGCCAGAAAATTTTAGCTTCAAATATAGACCTTGATACAAAAATTTTAAAGATCAAGATAAACCAGAACATGCCTTATGCAAAATGGAAAGACTCTGGAATATCCACAATGGAAGATTACCAGGTGAAGATGACGGAAGCAGCAGAGATGGCAAAATGAACTTGTTTGATCACAGAAAGTTCAACAACTACTTTTATTAATGGCTAGAAACCCCTTTATGGGCTTTTTTCTGAAAAAGAGAACTATAAACTTGTGATTTATGAGTTTGAGGATTAGAAACCCTAATTTATGGAAAGAAGGAAATTATTGTGTAACCAGAGTGAGAGAAAGTGTGTGTAAAGTAAAAATGTATCTATATCCGCAACCACTATTTTATTATCTTTCCTTTCCCTTTTTCTTTTCTATATCTTTTTCTTTTCTGTATTTTTCTATTTTCTTTTCTCACTGTTCACTATTTTTCTTACTATCCTTGTTTTCTCTTATAGCTTTTACTATGATAAACATGTTTAATAAAACTTATATGTATGGGTTCCAGAGCTGTCCATTTTTATAACACCAACTTGATCCGCAAAGCATTGCTGCATCATCACCTTCCTCATTGTAGGTGCTTTCCAGATGTCTGAAATTTACATTTTACTCTCAAGATTCCACAGCAAAGTCCACATCTGGTTAGCCTAGGCTGGGAAAAACCAGTCTAAAAGGGATTGCTGTTTTTTTTTCCTTTTAACAATCCTGTAATTTCTTGTATCGGGGTAGAATAAATGGAGCTGAGCATATACTGGCCGAATGCCCTTCCTGACACCTATGTGGAGTTCACAGCAGATATTTTCTCTTTGCTCTCAGAGAGAGAAATATCTGCTGCTACTTAGGATTGAACTCCCAGCCTCCTATTGTGAGGTGAGAGCTCCAGTTCTAGGCCACTACGTTTCTCCCTAAAAAGGATTACCGTAAATGGGATTAAATGTAGATGAAACTACATGATTAAGCTTGCTAGGAAGATTGCTGCTAGCGCATAGCAACATTACTGGTGAAAAATCACCTTCTTGGACAGCTATCGCACAAATAAAGGGAAAGTAACCACCATGAATGATAGTATCCTGCTCTGGTTTCCCACTTGGGGCCTTTCTAATCTCAAGAGCTGGCCCTGCATTAATATTAAACCTTCTAGTTTGATCCCTAGATATATACCACGAGAAAAGACAAGTACCGCCCTAAATTGACTTCATTATAACCCACCCACCCCAGCATTCCCAATACTACTTTTCAGAAGTTCCATTAGGTGCCTGATACTACCAAATGTGATAAATTTCCAAGGAACTTGTCCTCACTCTAAATGCATTCTCCCACTTCAGGTTTCTCACCACCACCGTCATTCCAGCTTAGCCACAAAAATGGTCCATTTTACAACCACTGCACAATTATCTATCGCCTGAAGCAACTTGTAGAGAAAAAAAGACATGGTGACAATTCGCTACACTTGCTCGGGGAGCTATGTTAAAGGCCAGGTTGCTCTTTTCCCGATACCTGCTGCTGTTGAAAGGAGAAGCTGGTTCAAAATTGTGCAAGGAGAAGCATACAGTTCCACACACCAGAGAACTCATGACAGGTAACTGAAATGACCAAACAGACTGAGAAGCCCAGCAGTCAAATCTACTTTAATGCCTTCTTTAATATTTAACCATGATTCTTAATTCAGGGGTTATGTTCTCAGAAAGTGGTTGTTATGGATTAAAAGGAAACATCCAAGGAATCCAGGCCATCAAGTAAGGCTTGATCTTACACTGGTCTCCGTACTGAAGTATGGATTAATGAGCATATAGTGGGGATGTAGAATGTCTTTTCAGCTTCCAGTTTTCAGGTACAGTTGAATGAAGCATCATTACCAAACCTCATGATATTGAGAACTAGGAAGAAGACATTTCTCCACATGATTGTGCCAGATATAAAAGTAAGTGCTGCAAAGATAACGCATAATGATATAGCTGGAAACTTATATTACAAGGCAACTAATATAAGCTATGACTAAAAGCATGGGATTGCATGTCTCCCTCCTATGTTATAAGGAGTATGTCATATTAGCCTGAACAACTAAAGAAGCTTCTTAGATGGGAAGCAAAAAGTTTTCAAGAAAAAACTAAGGAAGTCCAATTGTCTTTTGAACAGCACCTTTGGGACAGTTAGCCTCTTTTATTAACCGGAATACATTGATAGAGCTCTGTCCACCTAGCTGAGCACAGAATCAATCCCTACAACATAGAACTCAAGTGGCAACTGTCAACAAGGAAGGGATCAAAACAAGATGTACAGAAGAAGAAATCAATAGCAGCGCATTTATGGAAATGAAAGGTTTGCAGGTATTTAAAAAGCTATTTCAAAATAACAAGGAGGTATCCATTCTTTATAATGAAAATGCTGGTTGAATATATACATAGCATGTAAGCAATGCTTAAGCCAGGTCCGCAGGATTGTCTGGGATACTACACATCCTCTCCATGACTTGTTTTCCTTGCTACTTTCTGGGAGGAGGCTTCGTGGTATCTGAAGCAGAACATCCAGATTCAGTTTTGTTCCATGTGGTATTAACCTTGTGAACTATAAAGTTTTCTCTTTCCACTAGATATTCCAAATGGACAATAATTTAGATAGATAGATAGATAGATAGATAGATAGATAGATAGATAGATAGATAGATAGATAGATAATCTCTCTCTCTCTCTCTCTCTCTCTCTCTCTCTCTCTCTCTGTGTGTGTGTGTGTGTGTGTGTGTGATAGAATTTCATTTTTTCCAGTGTGCTCACAGTAAAAAATTACTACAAAGGTTATCTTAGCTTATTTTATCTGAATTTACATGACACACACATACATACTTAGCAAGGGCTACCATGTTTGGTAGCACTACAAGATGGCAGCAAGGAGAGTTTTCTACATCTCTCTGCTGCTCTCTAATGGCTATCAAGAGTTCTGCAGACACTGCAGAATAAACAGCCATATAGTATTTACAGCATTCTCCTGCTAAAAGCCATTCTATATGGCATTTATAAGGCTTCATTGTGCTTCAGTTAAAGGGGTAATTCAAAGAATACATCAACACTGACCAATTTAGAAACTGTACCTGAAAGTTCTAATAACCAATGTAATAATATCAATTACAGTCATCAGTGGGATCTTTGCTGCCACTGCCACAGACCACAATGCTTTTTGTTGGAGAGTAGGGGACTCAAGTAAATAGGTTTCCCAAGCTATTTTAATCCTCTCTCCAAACATGCCAAAGAACTCTTTGAATTATGCAGTGTGGAGAGAAGCCCTAAATAAAATAAGATCTCAATAAGAAGCCTTGTTAAAAAATATATATACTATAACTGAGCACTCTTTCCAGTTCTGTTTATAGAGAGATTCAAAAGACGAAATGAGCCCCTAAAAATACAATTTGTCAGTGAAATTAGCTATGTACTTGTTGCTATAGAGAGGAGGGACTGTGAGCAGGTGCTCAAAAAAAGTTGCAGATTAGACAACTTTATATTCAGGAAAGTGTTTTTCCTTTAAAGAAACTCAGTTTCAAAGTCCATTACCTCATCAGTCAGACAATATTCCTAATACCTTTAACAACCAAATTTTCTTAGAAAAAAATAAAGGACAAATTTAAAAAGGGGGCAAATCTGAAAAAAGTTCTATAAGGATGGATGGATGTGTCTTCTGTTTGTGTGTGTGTGTGTCAGAGGTGGTATTCAGGTGGTATTCTGGAGAACCGGTAGCAGAAATTTTGAGTAGTTCGGAGAACTGGTAAATACCACCTCTAACTGGCCCCGCCCCCATCTATTCTCTGCCTCCCGAGTCCCAGCTGATCGGGAGGGAATGGAGATTTTACAGAATCTTTACACTGCCACGTCCACCAAGCCCTGACACGTCCACCAAGCCTACCTGTACTACCAAGCCTTCTGTACTACCACAGAATCGGTAGTAAAAGTTTTTGAATCCCACCACTGGTGTGTGTGTGTGTTTATATACTGTATGGTTATAGCTTTCTTTTACAAAGAAAAATTCAAGAGCAATTTTACAAAAACACATACTCTAATAAAATAATTAAAATGAAGCGTAAATGTAAGTTTATCTTTAAAAGGTAATTCATTTCCCCATATTGCTCATAGAAACGTAAAAAATTGTGCATTAAGAGGCACCATGTGTACAATAAAAGTTAATGACTAAAATAAAAAAATGAAAGTGGGTTTTTGAAAAATAAATAAGTCTGAAGGATAATTTTCTGAGATAAGAAACTGTCCTTTATAACAACAGATATATTGTCACTCTACTTCCATCCTTGTAAGATGCCTGAATATATGGCTGCAACCTGAAACTCTTTCGTTGCAATAGCTCTGCGTGCCAATGATTCCTTGTTCAATACCTGGCAGCTCTGACTAAAAAGCTCAGTAGCAACTGATGTGAAAAGACTGTGCCAGTGACCTTGGGCAGCTACAGCCAATGCAAACAGGCAATCATGGGCTATAAATCCTAGCCAGTGTAAGTCAGCTTCCTAGCATCCCTTTAAGCTTCTGCTCATTCTTTTCCCAAAGGAAATGCTACTTAGGAACGGTTTGGATTCTGTTTCCAAAAGGTGCTTCAGAGTACACAGGGGGATAAATGCAGCATCTTTCTGCAAGCCTTTGTAACAAGGGGCTCCAAACTTTTTTCAAGCTGAGGAATCTGTGGTTAACTAAAAAGAATGTTTTGGATTGCCTCTGATCAAGAGGCCAAATCTTAGAAATGGAAAACTGGCAATAAAACGAAACTGATGCTTCTTGCAATTCATTTATGCTATTCCATTTATGATCAGTATCAGGTCTTAGAGGTAAACTGCAAAATTAACATTATAGTAAATATATTAGCATCATTAGGTAAAGGTAAAGATTCCCCTTGCACATATGTGCTAGTTGTTCCCGACTCTAGGGGGCAGTACTCATCTCCATTTCAAAGCCAAAGAGCCAGCACTGTCCAAAGACATCTCCGTGGTCATGTGGCCAGCATGACTAAACACCAAAGGTGCATGGAACGCTGTTACCTTCCCACCAAAGGTGGTTCCTATTTTTCTACTTGCATTTTTTATGTGCTTTCGAACTGCTAGGTTGGCAGAAGTTGGGACAAGTAATGGGAGCTCACTCCATTACACGGTGCTAGGGATTCGAACTGTTGAACTGCCAACCTTTCTGATCGACAAGCTCGGCATCTTAGCCACTGAGCCACCGCATCTCTCTCATCCCTTAGCATCATTCCTGTAATGCATTTACTGTAAAACGTAAATGCAAACATTCCCATTTTAAATTCAAGATTAAACCTTGAATTTCACAATAATTTGGGAGGCTAATGTTTTAGTCCAATCAATGTTCAGTGACTGGGAAAGGATTGCTTTTCCCTAGAATAATAGCTATGTATGCTTTTCGCTGCATTTGAGTGATTATTCTCTCTCACACACTCTCTCCATCTCCCTCACCCTTAGTTTTTTTTTTTATGGAATCCCATCAAGTTTTGCAGAACCCTGAGAGACGACTTCCGGCAGCCGAAGGAGACTTTTCGCTGCTCCGGTGGGCTCCCCTGAAGTCTAGGGGGAGCACAGGGTGCCTTGGAGGGGCGCCCTGCCATAGGGGCAGCTCGCTGGGACCCCCTGGAACGGCGGCAGCCACGGGGGGTCTCCAGCCTTGCCCCAGGAGCCGGGGAGCGTAGGGAGCACGCGGAATGCCACCGCGTGCTTCTCCGAGCGCAGCCTGGAAGGAAACAATTAATTGGAATGAAACAGCTGAAGAGTGGTGAGCCGAGGGGTCTCCCCAGGTCTTGTACTATTTTTACACTTTTGACTGTTTTGCAGTTTTCCTTTTGGGACTTTGTTTCAACTTCTGGAGGAGCTTAGATTGGGGTGGGGGGAAATTCCACCCCCCTTGGAAAAGCAGCACTTGAAAAATCTCTCCCTTTTATGGGGGAGAGAGAAAGTTTGAAAACTACTTTCACTTCCCTTAAATAAGGGGGGGGGGTTTGTCTACAATTGCGAGAGAAAGGATGGCTGAACTGATTCTTCTCTAAACTATCTATGGGAACTTTGACTTTGTTGTTTCCTGACCACCTGTACTGGCTGAGCCAATATGGTAACTTCCTCCTTCTTCTTTGTCTTTGTGAATGAGACTCCTCCCCTGGAAAACTTTATGGCTTTCAACTAATTTCCACCCCAGAGACTTCCAGGAACCTCTTCAAATACGTTATTCCCCTGGATTTGGAATATTTTGACCCACCTATTTGCTCTAGTTCTCTACTAGAGGACTTATTCTCCTTTGGACTTGTTTGTTTGGTGATCCCTACCAGCTGTGCTCTCCCACAGATGCCATCTCTTTGTACAGAACAACAACTATCTCTGAGCCTCATGATGGGTCCAAAGAAATTACCGCCTGGTAAAGCCTCATCGGCCCCAACATCTTCTACGTCCAGCCCTGCTCACCAATCACAACTGGGATCTTTTCTACAACCTAAAGCCTCTGAAGAGAATGCAAAGGACTTGTCTACTCAACAGATGCTTCAAATCCTCTTAAAGGGACAGGACGAAATTAAAAAAACAACTGCAGGACTTAAATGAACAGCTCAGAGAGACGAATCAGCAAACCACACGGAATGAACAGAGGATAGGTGTGCTGGAGGAGGGGGCGGTTGGGATGAGAGATGAGATGAAGACAATCCAAAGGGGGAATGCAGAATTTGGAAATCAGATGTTAAAAATGGAATTTGAAAGGATGTCTTTTTTTCTTAGGTTCCAAAATTTGCCAGAAGTTGAGAATGAAGATCTTAAGGCAGGGGTGTCCAAACTTGGGAACTTTAAGACTTGTGGACTTTAACTCCCAGAATTCCCCAGCCAGCCATGCTGGCTGGGGAATTCTGGGAGTTGAAGTCCACAAGTCTTAAAATTCCCAAGTTTGGACACCCCTGTCTTAAGGAGATTATGACCACAATACTAGCAGAATATATTAATAGAGATAAACAACAGCTTTGGTGGGACATTGATCTGATTTATAGGGTTAATTCAGTCTATGCAAGAATACACAATGTTCCAAGAGAAGTTCATGTCAAATTTCTTAGAAAAACTACAAGAGATGAGGTTCTAGGAGCTCAAAGGGGAGGACCATTAAAATATAAAGATAAAGAAATAACCATTCTTAAACAGATCCCAAAGAAAGTAAGAGATAACAGAAGGAAATATTCCTTCTTGGCAAAAAAAAAAAAAATTATAATGGGGTTTGGTTCAGGTGGTTGTTTCCAGAAGGCATGTTGATTTTTTGGGAGGGCAGCAGAATTAGAATCAACACAGTAGCGGAAGCAGAGGCTTTCACTAAAAAACATAGTGCTCTCTTAGGTGAAATGGGGGATGTTACACAAGAAACAAAGGAGGGAGGGGCTGAGACTCAGCCAGTGAACAGGAGGGAGGAAGCAACAACTACAAGACTCAGATCACAAAAGTGATTTGGAACACTATTGCAATTGTTGCTACAATGTACTTTCATGGAAGTGATACAAAACAAATGGTTGAAACATACTGATGATTTTGTGTTAAACTTAAAACTGCTAATACTTATGTAAATGTTGATATTTTTCAATCTTCGTTTGTAAAAGTTGCAAGGCCTGGGGGGTCTTCTCCCCCCCCCCGCACGATGTAGCTGTCAAAATGTTTTATAACCCTATAACCCCTTTTCCTTGTAAAATTTTTTAAAACTAATAAAAATTTGAACAATAAAGTTTTGCAGAACCCTAAATCCCAGACAGTACAGTTGAAAAAAAATCCTACTCTAAAACAGCTTGGCCTGCTTTAAATCTCTTGGGGAAGCAACAACTGTGTTCCAAGGAACTGTCCAAAGTTCTGCAGAAAACCCCTTTCCCTTTCAGCAGACAGCAGATGCTTACCATTATTACTTCCATCATGTTGTACAGTATTAGTTAAATGCCTCCAGATATGGCAGATAGCAACTCCATGCATTCTCCAGTTATACTGGAATGTAAGAATTCCCAACTGCTTTGACTGGGAGAAAATTCTAGAGATTTCATTTTGACACATGTAAAAAATACCAGGCACAGGTTATATCATAGGATTGTCGATTGGAAAGACTCTTAGTGATCATTTATTTTAGCTCTTCTCAGTATAGGACCTACTAGAGGAGGGGTCCCCAATTCCCGGGCCATGGGCCATTATTGGGTCATGCCCCTTTTGGAACCAGACCATCTGAGTGGCTGGCCTGTGCACGCACACACATGCATAGCTTGACATGCATAAGTGGCAGCTTAGTGTGCATGTGTGCACAGCTCAACTTGCGCAAGTGGTGGCCTGGCACGCACACACATACATGCGCAGTTTGGCTTGCGCAAACAGTGAACCAGTTGCCCTCTCCTGCCCCACTGGGCTGCCAAGCCATAAAGAATGGGGACTGCTGTGCTAAAGCATCTCTGACAAATGAAGAAGTCCAGTGAAGAAGAACACACCATTTAATTTAAAAAATTTTTGGGGGGTGCACAGCATACAGTATATACCATTAATGCAATAGCAGATACAATAGCAAAGTTGGAAGGGACCTTGGAGATTCTTCCTAGTCCAACCCCCTGCCTAGGCAGGAAACCCTATACCAGCGATGGCAAACCTTTTTTGGCTCGCGTGCCACAAGTGGGGGGAGCGCGGGGGGTTGTGTGCGGGCATGCCGCACCCATAATGCAATGCGCCCCCAGTGCGCATGCGCGCACAACGTGCCCATTTTTGCATGATTTTTTCGCCCTCCCCAGGCTCCAGAGGTTTTATAGGAGCCTGGGGAGGGCGAAAAGAGCCTCCCCCGGCCCCCAAAGGCTTTAGGGAACGTCCGGAGGCTTCCCTGAAGCCTTTGGAACACTTAAAACCACCCTCCGAGCAACCCGGAAGTGACTTCCGGGTTGCTCGGATGGTCGTTTTAAGCGCTCTGAAGGCTTCAGGGAAGCCTCGGGACGGTCCCTGAACAGGCACGAGACGTGCGTCTCCATCGCCCGGGCCCGGATCGCCTCCGCCGCGCAGCGCCTCAGGCTCGGCGTCCTTGCGCCGCTCCGCCCAGCCTCTGCGCGCTCGCCAGGGCCCGGCTTTCACATCGCTGCCGCCGCCACCGCCACTAGGATAGGCTCGGCCTGTCAACCCATAATTACCCACGCGGCTGCATTCTGGACCAACTGCAGTCTCCGGGTGCACCTCAAGGGGAGCCCCATGTAGAGAGCATTACAGTAGTCTAGGCGGGACGTCACCAGCCCATGAGTGACTGTGCGCAAGGCCTCCGGGTCCAAAAGGGGTCGCAATTGGCGCACCAGGTGAACCTGGTGGAACGCCACCCTCGCCACGGCTGCCACATGATCTTCCATAGCCAGCCGGGCATCAAGGAGGACGCCCAAATTGCGCGCCCGTTCCACCGGGGCTAATTGCTCATCCCCGATGGCCAGCGATGGAATGTGCTGGTTGAACCGGGAAGCCGGGAGCCACAGCCACTCTGTCTTGGAGGGGTTGAGCCTGAGCCTGTTGTCACCCATCCAGACCCGTACGGCTTCCAGACACCGGGACATCACTTCGACGGCCTCGTTGGGGTGGTTTGGGGTGGAAATATACAGCTGAGTGTCATCAGTGTACAGATGGTATCCCACCCCGAAACCACGGATGATCTCGCCCAGCGGCTTCATATATGTGTTGAACAGGAGAGGCGAGAGGATCGACCCCTGTGGGACCCCGCAAGTAAGGGGCCTCGGGGTCGACCTCTGCTCCCCTGCCAACACACATTGCGTCCGGCCAGAGAGGTAGGAGCGGAACCACCGTAACACGGTGCCTCCGACCCCCAACCCCTCCAGACGGCGCAATAGGATACCATGGTCGATGGTATCAAAAGCCACCGAGAGGTCTAATAGGACAAGGATGGAGGAACAACCCCCATCCTTTGCCCTCCAGAGATCATCCACCAACGCGACCAAGGCCGTCTCCGTGCTGTGACCGGGTCGGAAGCCGGTCGCCTTTTTCCTCCTTTGTCTCCCAGCCGGGGCGGCCCGCTGCCGAGTTGCGACTATTGCCGCCGCTGCTGCCGCCGTTCACAGGACCCGCCTCTCACCCTCTTCCTCCAGTCGGCAGGCTCCAACTCGTTCGCTGCCTGTCGGGCCCCAGCGCCGCGTTCGAGCCAGAGGGGGAAAGGAGGAGAAGGAGAAGGAGGACAACAAAGCCCCCTTCGCTTTCCCCGTCCCACCCCTTTCGCCTTAATCCTTGCGATGGCGCGGCTAGAGGAGGAGGAGGAGGAGGCGAGGGCGGCGCGGCCGAGGCCTGACGGACTTCCCTTCGGCGAGCCCGTCCTAGCGGCGGTGGCGGCGGCGGCAGCAATGTGAAGGCCTGGCAAGCGCGCAGAGGCTGGCTGGAGCGGCGCAAGGACGCCGAGCCTGAGGCGCCGCGCAGCGGAGGCGATCTGGGCCCGGGCAATGGAGACGCACGTCTCGTGCCTGTTCAGGGACCGTCCCGAGGCTTCCCTGAAGCCTTCAGAGCGCTTAAAATGACCATCCGAGCAACCCGGAAGTCACTTCCGGGTTGCTCGGAGGGTGGTTTTAAGTGTTCCGAAGGCTTCAGGGAAGCCTCCGGACGTTCCCTGAAGCCTCCGGGGGGTGGGGGAGGCTCTTTTCGCCCTCCCCAGGCTCCTATAAAGCCTCTGGAGCCTGGGGAAGGTGAAAAATAGCTTTTAAAAAGGTGAATTCAGCTGGCCAGCTGACAGGGCAGTGCCTCGCGTGCCCTGACAAATGGCTCCACGTGCCACTTGTGGCACGCATGCCATAGGTTCGCCATCACGGCCCTATACCTTCAGACAAATGGCTATCCAACATCTTCTTAAAGACTTCCAGTATTGGGGCATTCACAACTTCTGGAGGCAAGCTCTTCCACTGATTAATTGTTCTAACTCTCAGGAAGTTTCTCCTCAGTTCTAAGTTGCTTCTCTCCTTGATTAGTTTCCACCCATTGCTTCTTGTTCTACCCTCAGGTGGAACACTGCTATCATGTCTTCCCTAGTCCTTCTTTCTATTAAACTAGACCCAAGGATACCCAAGGAAGTTTATACTGGTTTTTACACAGAGTAGTTCTGGTAGCTTAAGATTGTTAGTTCATTTTATTTACTCATGAGCACTAACCACAGTACATCACAGGAGGTGAACTAGCTTGCACTCTCTGGCTAAAAATATGTGGGGACTGTCGGGTCTTCCAATCTTTCTTCTCCTGACCTTGCCTTGTATCCAGGCAGGGCGGGCGACAGCTCCCACTTCTCCATTGAACATTGCTAGCTTTTCCTGCCAGTGTGGTACCTATTTATTTACTTACATTTTTACATGCTCACACTTCATGTGATGGTCTAGTTCAAGGTTCCTCCTGATGTCTTGCCCGAATCCCTTTCCTTTAATGTCAATTCACTGGTTCCAGTCCCATCCTTTAGGTCAAAAAAAGAGTAAGTCTTCTTCTTCCTCCATGGGACAGTTCTTAAAATACTTAATGCTACTGGCACACCTTCCCTCTGTTATCTCCTCTAGGCTGGATCTTTACAGTTTGCTTTATAATGGCTTCAACACTCATTATCTTCACAGCTTCCTCTGAACTTGCTCCAACCTATTACTGTGATGTGAATTTAACGAAAATGTCTTATTGCCTATTACCTGCCAATAGTTTCAGATCCAATGTAGACACATTCACAATAGTTCTCAAGCCCAGTTCTGGAACTATTCAGAAGGCTATGAAATCCTTTAGTATAAGCAACAAATCATTACCTGAAACAGAGCGCATACTCCAAAATAGTCTTGCCAGGTAGCATCTCGATCTCAACTCCCAGCAGCATCTGCTTCCATAGCCTTTCACAGCTGGTTAAATAAGCTCAACATACAGTATGATCAGGAGGAAATCCTGTCATCAAAAGAATTTGGAGATATATCTAGTCCAATGATTTTCCAGCATACAAAAGGTTTGCTCTTTCTAGTGAAATTGTTTTTTCATGTCTTCTTCAAACAATGTTAACATTGAGCATGGATTCTCATGTCTGGCATCAAACAGAAGCTAAATTGGAAACATTCGCTTAAATATTGGCAGCAATTTCCAACCTTGTGATTATACATTATTCCATTTCAACTAAATAAGGAATGAATGCTTTCTAAAATAATTTGTTCAAATATCAATGAATGTAAAAAAAGATGTTTCTGCCTAGCTCTACTTTCTCCATTTTTATTAATATTAACCTATTTTGCAGATGTACCTTTTATTTTGTTTTTCTCCATTATTTTCTCCATAACTTCAGGTTTATATTACCTTTTTTTCTTCTTTTAATAAATTGCTAGAATTTAAAAGAACTCTTTTGTGTTCCAAAGCATAAGTTTCTGAACCATATTAAGACAAGAATTAAGAAAAAAACAAAGTGAAATTACGATTTTACTTCATACTTACTTGCTTTCTAATAATTTGGAGAGTTTTTCCCACTGGGTCCCCTCAGACTGGTAACAAAATAAGTTATTTAAGAGCTTTTAGAATAACCTTCCTTGCAGGAAGTTAAGAAACTTGAAATATGTAATGAAGATACAGTTAGTGAACTAAGGTCCAGTAAAAAATGGACTACTGTAATTGTACATTGACATTCAGATTCATTCACAATATCAGGAAATCTGTAAAACTATTTTAATTGAATCATCCGTTAGTGGCAGTAGAGTAAACCTTTTTTTTTAAAAAAAAACCATCGTTTTGTAGCTCAGAAAAACATTATCTGCTCTAATGTTAATCATTAATTCCTTGAATGTTATTTTTAATTATTGTTGCTTGACTCATAGGTGCACTGTATATATCATATTTTCACTGCACAAATGTACTGTTCATTTTAAGTCGCTGTCAGATCTGAGTCATGGCCAAAAAAAGAAGATAGATCAGAATAAAAACAGTTCCTATCATATGACTATTTGTGCAACATACCTATTCAAGATGAAATGTACCATAGTTGACTCAATTAATTTAATCTTCTGGATTCACATAAAATACCAAATCACTTCGTCTGGCTGCATTAAGCTAAAACATAGTTAGCTAGTTTATGGCTTAATACGGTAGGGGAACATAGGCATTCATTGGTATTTTAAGCTGCTGTGTTTTTAACTGGTATCTTAGCAGATGTCACCCCTAGGCCAACTTGGCCTGTGCTTTGAAGCTACACAGGGTCTGCCTAGGACTGCTTAATGCTTGGATGGGAGACCACCAGATAATTCTGGTTTGTAAACTGGACTGACAAATCAATATCCATACATTCTAGAACAGTGGTGGCTAAGGCTTTTTGTCATCGCGTGCCGAAAGTGCGTGTACCCGCACCCATAATGCAATGTGTGTGTGTCACCCACATGCACTCCCCCATCTCCCCTGCATGCACACGTGATCGCCACACGATCACCCTTCCCCCGCACATGCGCATGTGACCCACCCGTGCTCCTCCCTCCCCCACACATGCACACGTGACCCTCCCATGCCCCATTTTAGGCCTAGTAGGTCTCCCCTGCAGCCTCCTGGAAGCAAAAGCAGCCATGGGGGCAGCGCAGCCCATCCTGCACCCAGTTTTGGGCCTAGGACTCCCTGCAGCCTCCTAGGAGCAAAAACGGGCCACGGAGGGGCCGCACCACACCTCCCACACCTGCCGCGCATGCATGGCAGAGACCCAAAAACCAGCTGATCATCGAGAGGCGCCCGCGCATGAACAATGGAGCTGAGCTGGGGTGACAACTTGCATGCCCTCTGTGTGCCACCTGTGGCAGGCATGCTGTAGGTTCGCCATCCCAGTTCTAGACTAATGCAAAGTCAGATGACTTGTATCATTGCCAAGAAAGTGACAAAGGCAGCTGAGCCCAACTCAAAGGCAATTTTACAAGGCTACCAGATATGGACTACAAAGCTCCAGACAACCATTAGATGACAGCACAGAAATAAAGAAAATCTCTTTCTTGTCATTTCGTGATCATTCAGGTTTTTGCAAGCCTAGATCTTGAGCTTTTAGTGAAGTCGTTCTTCGATAGATTGGAGCGATGGGAGACCATCGGGCTGGAAATCCCGAGCCTCAAGCCTCCCAATCGCCAAAAAAAAAAAAATGCTCAGAATCAGTGCCACGTGTTTTGCGGTGCCGGAATGGCAGCCGCAACCTCCAGTGCTCTCTCCGATCCCAGGGATACAAAGTAACACTCCCTGGTGGCTAGGAAGGAAACCACCTACAGCTACTCACAGGCTAGAGCAGAGAGCTATTCACAGAGACTGCAGAGGCAAGGAGGTTCCAGGAGGTTAAAAATGCAGGAGAAGTTTAAAATAGGTCTCGTTATTTAGACGGACTGAGATGAACTGGAGAAGAAAGGGTGGAGCACAGAGGCGTGTCTTCAGCTTCATCCCAGTCTCGTGGCCAAATGGGCATGACAATAGCATCCACTGGAGCCTCCTGTCTCTTGCTCCAGGAAAATGAGCATTTATTTATTCAATCAGTTTGTATAACTGTCCAACTCAACGTGTCATTCTGGAAGGTGGGCAATAACAAAATAAAAATCACAACAAATTCAGAATTTAAAATACATAGCAGTTGAGGAAGTATTATAGCTCAATCACTAACATATCCAAGAGATAGGTCTCTTCACATACTTAGAACTCCAGGGCTGGCTATAGAACCAATGAATAAAAAAATAAATTAATTTAAAATTAATTGAAATTAAGGAAAAGCTGCATGAAAAAGTTTGTAATGAGAATCTTTTTTAAAAAAAAAAACCATTAAGATTATCCGGATGTGCAGGAGAATTTGCCAGGAGATTGTGCTAATGGGATTAACCAAAAAGCACAATCCAAAAATGTATTGTTTTTGGATTGTGCTTTTTCCCTCTCTTAAGAAATATAAAGATACATTGCTGCTTTATAAATGTATATTTTAAAGGTTACGATCTCATCTATATAGTATAAGTGCCACTGAAAGCACCACAGTAATCATTACATTAATTCATTGAATTAATTCTTGAGCATTTGTCTTTTGAAAACATCATTTTCAGAAGTGACTTTTATCTTACACATTTATTACTGCAAATATAATAACATCTAATATCTAATATGTGAGATAGTTAGAAACAGCTTCTGGCTATTCTGTGGACTTGCTTGTTCATACATTTATATTCCATTCTGAGGTCCTAAAAGAAACCATTCCTGTCGCATCTCACATAAGAAACCAAATAAAAAACAATAAAACTGAAAACCAAATACAGTACACAGTACAGTCTTGTCTTTGGGGGCCTCTGAAGATGTTGCATTTCAACTCACATAACTACCAGCTGCCAAGTCCAAGACCACTTAAGCTAAGAACTGGGTACATTAATATCCTATACCTGTGATGGCGAACCTATGGCACCTATGCCTGGCACACGCAGTGTCGACCATTCCTCTTCTGGGTTTCTGGCGCACATGCGAGGGTGACAATCAGCTGGCCTTTGTGCCTGCGGCAGTTCTGGAAACTTTTCCGGCATGAGCACGCGTGCCAACTAGCTGATTGGTGCACACTCGCCAATACCCAGAAGACTTGCTGGCCGCCACACATGTACATGCTAGAAACCAGAAGTTCATTTTCTAGTGCACGCATGCACTGGAAAATGGGTAGCTCCTCTATTGGGTAACAGCCACAATGAGCATGTGCTCCCTTTTTGGTACTCGGTGCCGAAAAGGTTCGCCATCATTGCCCTATACATCTGGAGAATTATTGATTGGGAAAAGCTGGCATGATCTACCAGTACACAAAAGAATGCTGCATGGGGCTAGCAATTGATGGAATGGTGCATCCAAATCCAGAGAGGAAAACTACTAGTACCTGAGAACTGAAGTGCCTAACTATTTGCCTGCCTGTCTTCATTACTTTTCCCATTTCTCTTCTTTTTCTACATACTTAAACTGAACCTGGAGAAATATTGCTCAGCTTAAACAAAAATGCATGTGCTATCCAAAACCCAATGCTTTTCTATCAGAAACAGCACTGCTGGTGTTATGATATCTTTCTTCTCTCCTTCATCCATAAATCACATTTATAGGCTACTCAAATCACAGCAATTCTGCAGGGCACAGATTGTAAGAAGAAAGTGAGCTAGAGAGACATTTTTTTCATTCTGAAAAGTTCAGAAATTAGATTCATCAAATAAGATTGAGTGAAAATAGATTTAGGCAGGTGGCTGCAAGTGGTTTTTCAAATAACATATAACAAACTTACACAATGTTTTGTTAGAAGATATCATTATGGTAATCACATTAGGTAGGTAGCATAGATAATTTGAAAAAGTGGGGGGGGGAGCCAGTTCATCTACAGTTATTAATCATGGGGTAAACAGTACCTATATATGTAAAAGTTGAATGGCAGGAAATCAACATTGTGAGAATAAATCACACAGGACAACTCTTGCCTCTGTGTTCTCTTGTGGGTTTCCCAAAAGCAGTTGGCTGGCCACCGATGGAAACAAAATGCTGAACTAAAAGAGTTCCTAATGTAATCTTGCATGGCTACACACACAACACACACAAACCACAGCTGATGTTCCTCCATATAGAAACTCTGAAATGCAAGGAGTCAGTACTCAGAAAAATTTCTGTCTTTTAAGCTTCCTTGATTGCTCTTTAAGAAACTAAACAGAAAATGGACAGGGAAAAGACCCTAAGTATAGAATTCTGGCAAAACCCCAAAGCTGGAATCTGTGCTTGGTAATATTAATGGAACTGATGAGGCTTTCTCTGGGGAGTAGATGCCATTTTCATTTACTGAGGGATCAGGAGTCATCATGCTTTCTTGGTTTTCTAAAAATCTATGCTCTGCTATATGAATGTTAAGGTCCCAGCTAAAATAATGATTGGATTTATTATTTTGAGGAGTACTTTGTACTGTGCCTTCTTAAATGTCTGTTTTGATGTTGCTTTTATTACTGTTTGTCCCTTTTATATGGGTAAGCTCCCTTGGGAGAGCTTTTCACCATAAATGTAGGCCAGAAATATTTTAAATAAATGAAAATGGCATCTCTTATTATTGAACTCTTTTGAAAAACCACTTCCTGATTCTTCTTGGATTGTCAAGAATACTAGAACTTAACTTCTACCTGGCAGGGGGCTGGGATAGATGTACTTTATAAAAACCCAAAAATTACTTATTCTCCTCTCAATAGCTGTCAAACTGAAGTAGAAAGTATAATCATTAAAAGTAGTTATGCCAGAATCAGAATTATAACATTAATCTGGCACACTAACAAAGGGCTCCTAAATTCAACTACTTTGAAAAAATATCTGCTTCCCCCCCCCAAAAAAATATATATATATGATAACAATATAATGGCAACCCTTTTCCCATCATTCAGATTTCTCTGTTTCTAAATAGTTTTCAAATACATGTTTTCATTTTTAAAAAATCCAAATGTGGAAGTTAATTTATAAAACCGTCAACCCCAATAATACAGAAATAACCATATGCTGAAAAGTGTAGGTGTTTGTTTGGCTCTGTGCAACAAAAACAAAGGCATGAAAAGAAAAGATGCACCATTTCAAAGTCATCAACTTTCCTCAATACGTAGATGATACAACCAATTGCAACAGAGAAGAGTTTCCCTGCAATTCATCATGAAGGTTTGGGGATATTTTGTGTCCCCGAAAATGTACCTTTTCTCGCGGCTGTGCAATCTTTCCAATTCTCTGACAGTTCTCCCTCACCAATGTATGCATTCATTAACCCATCTTCCTGTCTGGCACAATCTTCCAACTCTGCTCCAGGTCTTGCCACAATAAGATAGAAGTGAACGGTATCTTTATTTCTTACCTGGCTCCGTGCAGTTCTTTTTGTGTGACTCATTATGTGATGCCATCAATTTTCTATTCCTCCATAATTCTGACAGAACACTTTGGTTGACAACAGCTGACTCTTGTCCTGCACAAAGACAGACACTGCATTTGTAAGGGCAAAAAGGACTTTGGGTTATCCATATAGATATTTTTTTTTCCATTAGAAAACCATAATTTGAGACATAAATGGAAGTTGCCTCCTACTGAATCAAACCATTAATACATCTATCACCGGGAATTCTCCACCATATTAGCTGGAAAGGAGTCTCTGATCATTTTTGACACATATAAATTATATATGGACTGGACTGGTGCATATTAGAGAAAAATCCCAGAACAAGAGGGAGGATAGGAGGGTGACGAGGAAGAAAGACAAAAAGTGCTACAGTAATTGCAGTATTGGCTTCAAAAATCAGGATGTGCAATGGAGGTATTTTTGTGACCTTGTACTAATAGAATATAGAATATTCTTTATTGGCCAAGTGTGATCAGACACACAAGGAATTTGTCTCCGGTGCATAAGCTCTCAGTATACACACAAGCCACAAAGTGATAAATCATAAGATACAAAGCCCTCATATAGAGTTGTGAAAAAGTAAGATTTGACCATTAGTACTAATAATATGCAGAAAGTTCCATCCTGATCATGTGAGTGCGCAACACAGCCCAGTTAATCATTTAACCGTAATGATCAATAATGCAACATGGTAGACAAACATGGGACTATCTACGGAGGGACATCCAGGCAATAGAATCAAAGAATCTCAGAGTCTTTTCTAACCTGCTGCTCAGGGCAGGAATCTAACAGGCAAATGGCTGTTCAACCTTTGATTGAAAACCTCCAGTGATGAAACACCCCCAACTCCAGGAGACAGACTGTTCCACTGCTAAACGGTTTTCACAGGCAAACTCCTTATTTAGAGTTTGTATCTTTTTCTGTAAAGCTTCCAAACCCATTGGTTCTTGTCCTACCCTCAGGCACTAAGAAGAATAAGTTCACATCCTTGTCCTTGAAACACAGTCCTCCATGTTTTGGAAGTCCCTTAGTCTTCTTTTCTTTAGACTAAATACAGCCACTTTCTTTAACTGTTGTTTACAGGATACAGCTTCCAAAGCCCTTACCATCTTTGTTGAATGCTCTTTGTATTCTTTCTGGTTCTTCAGCTTTCTTTTTGTATTATAGCAACCAAACCTGGATACAACATGGGCAGTCCTCATTTATTGACAGTAATTGAGACTAGGAACTTCATCACTACGCGATGTGGTCATAAGGCATGGTGTCATTTGATCACGCTGACTTACAATGGCAGTTGTGGGATTGCCATTTGTGTCCTCCTGCCACTTTCCCCATTGATTTCGCTTGTCAGAGGGCAGCAGCCATGGTTGCAAAGGGCAATTACAGGCCCATGGGGTGCTTCAATGCCATCATTGCAAGCTGGTCACTCAGTGGCCAAATCATGATCATATGACAATGGAGACACTGCAACAGCCACAAACATCAGGTGTCGTAATAAATAAACCTCTTCCGGGCCACAATTTGGAACAGTCGCTGAATGAGTGACCATTAAGCAAGGACTAGAATATCTATATTGCACGTACGGTTTGATTAGTACAGGGTAAAACTGTCTCATGCTTAATCTGTGGTTTAAGGTTCCAGCTCCCTCTTCGAATACTATTGCTAAAACAGGTACTATGTACCTTATACCTGTGCATCTGGTTTTTCTTATCTAAATGCAGAACCTCACATTTCTCAACCTCACAGTTTTTTGGATGATGTTCAAGACTATTGAGATCCTTCTGAACCTCGAGCCTTCTTCTGAGGTAACAGCAATCCCACCTTTCTTTGTGTCATTTGTTGAGTATCCTTCTATTCCCTCATCTAAAATATTTATACAAATGTTGAAGAACTCTTAATAACATTTAAAAAAACAGTTCTATAGTCCTCAATGATAGTGCCCTGCACAAACAAAATTGGCCGAAAATAAGAACAATAACAACAAAAATGAAATAATTTAAGAAATGGGAGGAAAATGAACATTTGCTTCACTGTTCTCCTTCAGTTCAACAGACAGGCCACACAGAAGTAATAAAACAATCTACAAAAGACTTGTATTGTTCTCAGTTAATTGATGATTACTTCAAGAATCTCTTTCAAGTATGCTATGCAGAGACAATTTCAAATAAGCCTTTATTCTAAAGATGCCCAGTAGGAACCTGCCATTTAAATTCTCATAGAAATGCTAGCTTTAGAAGCAGAGTAATATAGGCCCCCTGGGCTCATTCATACAGGTCAGGCTTAGAAAATAAAATGGGAAAAGTTCATGGGGTGGGATTAATACCTTGTAATTTAGCAATCTTACAGTTACATAACTGAAAAAGCAAAAGATAAAAAATACCTGTAATGCAACGCACTTATCATGGAATAGTTACAATCTTATCAATGGCAGTGATTCACTTAACAACTGCATCAAGGAAAGTCGTAACATGGGGCAAAATTCACTTAACAAATATTTCACTTAAGAACTAGAAATTTTGGGCTCAATTGTGATGCTAAATTGAGGATTCCCTGTACTATCCCCAGCTCATTGGGGATAGTAAATCTTATAGTCTAACACATCTGGGATACATCACATTGGGAAAAGCAAATAAGTTGCCAATGTTTACATGTCACTGCTGGCCAAGTGAGCGACCTCAACTACTGATAGCCTCATCTTGTGTGCTGGGAAAGCACAATCTCTGGTGACCTAGTCAGTTGGGAGCAACCATTTTCAAAATTCTCCCAGGATCTGGCCAAGGGGGTTGAGTGACTGCCATTTCTTCTGTTTTGTTTTTTAATCAGAGCAATTTTTTTAAAAATCCACAGTGGTCTGGTGCATAGAAAGCCAGAGAGATGACCTTGAAGAAAGACTCCAGAGACCGTTGAGAAGCACCAGGTGCAAATAAAACAGGTGTTAAGTCCAGACTGGTAGGAGAGCATTACAAAATGACTCTGACTAGTTCCCCCTTCTTACCTTCCAGACTCCTTGGTATAAGAGGGAAGGGAGGGAAGATACAAGCAGGCTTGCAAGTTTCTTTACTACATAGTAGCTTATCTCAGTACAGTTCTAGTCTTCTGTAGAGTCTTTTTTTTTTTTTAATGTGGACCATCTTCAAGGCTGACAGGTTATTTTTTTCTAGTTCAAATTTGGTGAGACATGGTCAACCCCTTTATTTTATTCCTGTTTTACCCCATGCAGGCTGTGGAAAAGCAAAAAATAAGACAATGACAGACATCTAATTCCTAGAAAAGTCTCCTTTTCATAGATCTATCTAGGATTTGTACTCAGATGGGTCAGATAATCCCCTGATCTATTGTTGTGGATTGTGGGAATTAAGCCAATATGTTTTTTTTCTTTTTACATTCTTCTTTCCTCTTAGCAACTTCTTCATACAGTATGTGAGAGGGTACAAATATGTCACTAAGACTGAAATTAAAAATTGATTACTAAAACAATAGGAGACAAGTATAGAATCCCAGCATCTATCAAACAAAAAAGAAAGAAGGAAGGAAGGAAGGAAGGAAGGAAGGAAGGAAGGAAGGAAAGTCTTCACAAATATTAATAAAGTTCACAATAGGTGAATCTAAATTCTGTAATGGAGTCATATTTATATCTATGTCCTCCGCTTTCCTTTATATGGAAAGAAGTTTCAGCGTCAATATTTTTTTAAATCCAGTGAAAATAACCAAGAAACCAGATAATGATGGATGGTCAACTTCATTGAAATTTGGGGTTACTTTTTGTCTTTGTACCTTAATTAAACATATCCATTTTGTCCTTTAACATCAAATGAGGGAGGGGGAGAAACAGCCCAGTTTGATTGGACTCAGTATTGGGTATAATTTAATGAAAAGAAGAATTAGGAGTGACAGGTTAGCAGTGTTCCAATATCTAAGGGGCTACCACAAAGCCCCTGAGGGCAGGACAAGAAGCAATGGGTGGAAACTAATCATGGAGAAAACCAATCTAGAACTAAGGAGAAATTTCCTGACAGTTAGAACAATTAATCAGTGGAACAGCTTGCCTCCAGAAGTTGTGAATGCCCCAACACTGGAAGTCTTTAAGAAGATGTTAGATGACCATTTGTCTGAAACTGTATAGGGTTTCCTGCCTAGGCAGGGGGTTGGACTAGAAGACCTCCAAGGTCCCTTCCAACTCTGTTATTCTATTCTGTTAAATCTGTCATATACGTTCATCCCAAGAACCTAGGATGTCATAATGTATCAGCAGAGTATATGTGCAGTTTCAAACAGTGTGGCTTTTGTAATTGACAGATGGAAATTTGGCTAATGTAGATTTTCTAAATGCTATCCAACAGCTTTTGGAATGGCACCCAGTGTGCTGATAATAACTATAAATAATATTATTTATGTGAGGCCATAATTCAGTGCAATATAGCATGGAAGATCTTTTCCTGATAACCTGGAAAACGCTACCAACAAGCTGTTCATTTTCCTGTCTTAAAACATTTACTTCTCTAGTAAAGGCCTGATATAAAGAGAAGCAGCGTGGCATTTAAGTTATACCACTGAGAACTGAGTAGTGGGTGATACTTTCCAAAGAGAACAGGATTCATGGAATTGATTGATCCACTTAATTTCTTTGTGAAAGGGCTTTGGGGTTCTTGTTTGATCACATGCCTAAGAGATGAGAATATTGCATTATTTCTAGATCATCCTCGTATAACATAAGCAGTGATGGTGAACCAAACCAGAACGTGCATGCATGCACGTCTTTGCACATGCACTGGAAACTCGAAGACCAGCTGGCCGATGTGTGTATGCCTGTTTTTTGGCCCTTTTCAGTCCATTTCTTGGGCTGCTTTCAGGCCGTTTTCATGCTGTTTTCGGGCCAAAACAGCCCGAAAACAGCCTGAAAACGGCCTGAAAAACAGCCTGTTTTTTTCAGGCCATTTTCCTGTGCCCCGGCACCCACATAGACCAGCTGGCTGGCACGCATGTGCATGCCGGAAACCAGAAGAGCAGCTGGCGATGGCGCATGTGCCTACAGAGAGGGCTCTGCATGCCACCTCTGGCATGAGTGCCACAGGTTCGCCATCACGGACATAAGCCAATATATCTTTACTAGGAAGCCAGTTTTACTGTTTGACCAAGCATTTTCCCTGGGACTGCAGCCTCAGCCTGTCTGAATGAGAGAAACCACACAAAAAATAGTTTATATAATTCAGTGACTACATATACCACATTTTTTCTTAAGGCAGCTTTTGATGCTGTATTTTCCCCCCTCACCTATTATTAGTGAAATGATAATGGGAGCCCTGGCTAGCCCAAGATAAGAAAAACTGTTAGTCTCAGCTGTACAGGTCATTCCTTTAATAGCCACCTGGCAGCATAACAGTTGAGCAAAGTAGTGTTTCTTACTTCTTATTAGAGTGAAACCACTGTACCTGCCAATTCTCTCTTTTTTTAAACAAAAAAGTCATTTTGGTGTGTCCTCTTAACAGCCTCTTTTAATTTAGAGGATTGGCTATAGTGCAGGGAGATAACATATCCTTTAGAACATGACAGATCATCCTAGCTTCTGATCTCGTAGACCCTCATCAAACTCCATAGAAGAGACGTCAAAAGTCCATAGCTGATCATTTCTAAACATTGAATGGCAACCTTACTTACTTTCCACCTGCCCATTTTGGAACATATACAAAGTGAACAGCATAAAAGAAACAGAAAACACGGGAGTGGTGCAATTTCTGTTCACCAGCTTTATGTAACTCAGTTGGCAAAGGACTCTCCCAAAGGCAGGGATGGAGTGAATTAAATACAATCATCATCGTTTTCCAGAACACATCTCCCCCGTTGAGAGCTCACTTAAAGGGACTGTTGGCTTTCCGGTACAATTTATCAAGAAATGCGACAGTCACAAATAACTACTTGCAATAGCAACCAACATGATACCGCAGATACTTCTTTTCCTCTGCTCTTCCTCTAATTTCTTAATCAGTATTAATTCAATTCATTAACGTTATTATGCAATCATGAAACTCACTCCACAGTGACATCCTAAACCCATACCACTCGGAGAAATGTTGTTCAGTTACTAAGTATCTCCAGTTTGATTTTCAGATTCACTTTGGTTTAGACGAGTGGTTCTCAACCTGAGGGGTCAGGACCCCTTTGGGGGTCGAATGACCCTTTTACAGGGGTCACTTAAGACCATCAGAAAACACATATTTTCGATGGTCTTAGGAACCGAGACACCAATTTTATAGTTGGGGGTCACCACAACATGAGGAACTGTATTAAAGGGTTGTGGCATTGGGAAGGTTGAGAACTGCTGGTTTAGATCACCTGAACAATTCTAAAATGAATACATATTAATATAGGGGGTTTTTAAGGAAAAAAAATACACAAATCTTCTTGGTATTACAGACTGCTACTTGTTAAAACAAAATTACAGCTCTATATTATCTGCTAAACAATAATGAATCCCTTATGTATTGGTTCCCCTTGAGATCAATGACCCTCTCCCTCCCCAGTTTTTGCCTGAGATATAATACACAGCTCTACACTGTAGATCAAGAAGTAGGGCACATCCTTTCTATAAGTAATACTGTAACTCTAAAAATACTTATTTAGGAAAATATCAGAAACTTCAAAATATATGGAAGGATCGTAAGGACTAGCTAGAACATTGCTACTGCATTGACAATAGTTCAAGCACCAAAATAGAACAAAACCATAAGGAAGTACTTATTGTACACAGATTATTTACGGAACTGCTGTGGGTCACTTGCACATTATTCAAATGGATTACACAAACCCATTGGACACGGTCACTATTATAATAGCTGCACTGAACTTTCATGGGCCACAACAGGTGAAACCTCTTGCTTGTATGTTTTCCAGAGAGTGCCTCACCGAACAGGGAAGCAGGCCATGCAGTTCCCGCATCCCCGTGCACTGAAATTCAGGCACCAAGAACCATTCCCTGCTGAATCAAATGGCAAAAATCACTGTCACCTGAACAGATTGGCAAGAATGACATACAAGAGGCAGAGATGCCCTATTTATTCCACATTAGCTGTTTCTCCCAGTATTCCCATAGCCATGGGAATGTGTGTGCAACCCACCTGCATATCCTATAGGTCACTGGACGCAAACGCACACACACAACATACACATACACGCACAGAGGGCCACCCGCCCACCTACCTAGCTTGGCCATGCACCAAACAAAAAAGAGGATCCCGCAGACGAAGCCCAGTTGTTGCAGCAGCATCTCCCGCCTCTTGCGAACTTTCCTCAGTTTGGCGAGCGGAGGCTTCGAAGGGACGCTCGGCGGCGGGACCTGCAGCCCCATGGCGAGCCGGGGCGGTTGAGGACGTCCTCGGGGCGGGGCGGGGGCTGCGGGAAGGCGAGTAGGAGGCGAGGCAGGTCCTCGCGACTTGGCCGGAGGGGCTCACTCGGAGGGGATCCCCGCGGAGGGTTTCATAACCACGACCAAGGACGACGCGCACCTCCGAGAAAGGGAGGGAATCCCGCGAGAGGGGACCGGCAGCCGCGGCCAAAGCCTCCTCGGCGGCGGGGGCGACTTTCTCCGCCCGGGCCGAGCCCTCTCAGCCTCGCCGCCACCGGGCAGCGCGAGTGAACGGCCGCGCTCCTGCAGGCGGAGGGCAAAGCCGAGCCAACGATCCCCGCCGGCGGCAGAGAAGTAGCTGGAAAGGCGGCATCCGAGGGCGCCGAGCTCCGGCAGCGGAACAGGCTCCAGGCGCGCCTGGGCGACTGAGGAGAGCGAAGCTGGAGGTTAAGGCGGCGAGGGGGGCAGCCCGGCACCGCTCTGCATCCCACTGGAAAGTTTCAGATCCCCTTCCCGTTCTTCTCTCCGCCGTTGCCGGAGGCAGCCAAGGCGGCGGAATCCACGATCCTCGTCGCTGGAAGCGGCGGCAACGGCATCTCCCCTGCCTCGAGTCGGACGCTTAAGTGCACCGTCCGCCCACGCCGCGCCTGCCTTTGATCGGCGTTCCCGGGAAGGCAGCGGAGCAAATTCCTGCGCGGCGCTTTCCTGCGTGGAAATTGCCCCGGCGCAACCTTCGTCCACCGTTCGATTCCCGGCCAACTTTCCCAACCGAGCACCTGAGTCCTCCTCCCCCCCACCCCGCCGGCAATACGCATGCGCCTCTCTCTCTCTCTCTCTCCCTCTCTCTTTCTCTCCCCCTCCCTCCCCCAAACTCCCGGAGGCCGTTATCTCCTTGATTACCACACTATATGATCCGTGTGGTTTTCCCGCGGTGGCCAGGCGGCGGGATGGAGATTAACTGGCCAAATTAATCTTTTCCCGTAAATAGCGCAGGGCATTATCCCTTCGTCGTTTAGCGCCAAGCAGGGCTCTGCATGCGCTGATGAAGCGTGCAAAGAGCATGTGCTCGTGAGACAGCGCCGGAGTTCTATTCAGAATCACGCGCAGACTACTTATATATATATATATATATATATATATATATATATCCCAGACTGCACATGCTGTTGGCTGAAAGAATGCAACGGAAATCATAGCAAATTTAATTTTAATATTTCAGGAATGCGGTAAACTTTCACAAAGGATACACTGTAAGTCATTAGAAGCCACGCTATGAAAATATTAACAACTTGACTGCCTTGATACTAATGTTTATGTTTATCATTTACAGTGTATGTTAATTCCAATATAGAATTTAACAAAGGTTTCTGTTGTCACCAAGTTTTTAAAAAATACACCTGCCAAAAGGAAGGCTGAAATTATTATTCTTGCTTGGATGAAAACTCTAAATGGCTAATCAAAGTTTTGTTGTTCAGTGCTAGATGTAGCAAATTCTTTAATAAACATATCAAAACTGAAATGATTGGTTATCACTAACTGCAAAATAAGATGCAACCCAGGAGCAACCTTCCTTAATCCTGCAGATTTATAAAGCTGAGATGCTTTAGAGTTCAAGTTTGAATCCAGACCCAGGTTGTTGTACTGGCTCTAGCAATTAAAGACATTATGCTCACCGCCACTTCCTTTTTCTTAAGCTGAATTCTGGCATTGAAAACTGATTCGGAAACCGACCTTTGGCTCTTAATCAGCATTGCTTTTTATGGAGAGAATAGCCCCAGTGTTAGTGCCATTTAGCAGCTTAAGATGATGCCAGCGTGGTGACATTATTTTGCTGTACCCTTTTGGATGCATTTGAAGAAGCATTACCCAGATGCAAACTTTTAAGCGCATGGGTACATTTAAGTAGGGCATCTCAGAGTGCTTGTGCCAGGGAATGATACCTACCATCAGCCTATCCTTGGGTGGAAGTTTGACCTTATTTGTTCTGAGTGGGTTAATAAACCCATATGCTAAAGTTTAATAAAGAATTAAGTGTTTTAAGTATGTTGAAGCATGCTTTCTGGTCACTTGCAAATAACTTTAGCAAGTTATTGTACCCCTAATTGTTTCAGATACCCATTTTTAATGAGCTTCTATGAGCAAGGGATTAGGAGAAAAGAACAAGAATGCCTCCAAGTTGAAAGATGTCCTAGTATTTGTTGACATAAAGAAGAGAGCCACATTAGTTTACGATAGGCGCAAATCATTACCTTTTCATGCTAACATATTAAAAGGCATAAACATCCGAGGAGCAGCTGCAGCTCACAAAAGCTTATCTCTTTTCATACTATGGGTTAGTCTGAAAAGATGCTATTAAACCTGTTTTGTTTTCCAGTAGTTATTGAAGAACCTGGAGCTTGGTAAAAATGACCACCATCTCAAATTACAGAAGGCAATATAAATCAATGATAACGATGCTTAGTTTGACTAGAAACAGATCATGGGTTTGAAGAACCTTGATGCCACAGATACATTTTGTTCAGCCCCAGCATTTTAAGCAGAATACATCCTCAGAAATGGCTTTGACACCTGATTGTGTGCCAAATGAACTCTAAGGCCTGATTGAATCATGTTCATATCCATTTTGCTTAATGTAAAAATATCTGCAATAAGCTGCTTTGCAGTATCCAAATAATGCGGTGCTCAAACAATCCTGCTTGAAAGCAATTATGCCCAGCACCAACTAAAGAAAGCAGAATGATGGACCACAGTGCACTCTTGAATAAGAGAAACAGTCAGATGTCCTGAGGCTGGGGAGAAGTAGGCTCCCTACCCTGTGGGCTGGCTCTCTTTCTTGTTGATTGTGTCATTTAAATACTGAAAGCCCTAAATATTGAGGAACAGATGGCTTTATATTTCACCTTTCTCAGAAATGTTTGAGCCATGTCACCATGGAAACTCGGAGGAGGCAGAAGAGCATGAAAGCGCCATATTCCATGTGAAAATACCTAGAGGTGCTCTGGACTAACATCAGCTGGGAAATAAATTATTATGTAATTGCACTGTCAATTATTTTATTTTTGTCACATAAAAATTTTCTATGAATCAGTTGCTCAGTATAGAAAGAAATGTATTCAACAGAAGAGACTGTATTGCTCCTGAGGAATAAAGTACAGCAACAAAAATCTACAATTTTGGAAAGATGTGGTTATATTTTTTTAAAAAAAATACATTTCCATACTTCCTTTTGTCAATCTGCAGGAATTTGAAGATTAAGTTTTCCATAACAGCTGGAGAATGAGAAATCATGGTTCCATAAGAAATTATCTTGATTCTGGTTTGATGTTTTAGAGCACAATTGGAAATTCAGAAAGGAAGACTACAAAAAGATAGTAATACACTGGATGTATTAACACATCATACTAAGTTAATGATGGCTTTTACAATGGTCTGTCAAATAATTCCCTGTGGTTCATACATGTATTTAGCTGTAAATCTTAGTTTACAGATTGCAAGTAGCTATGTCATATAAAGTAAAAAACAACAACAACCAAACTGAAACAGAACCAAAAAACCAAACCCCTGCATAATTGGTTTTAGGAACTTAGTCATTAAATTCTGTTAACATACTATATCTAATATCAGGGTTATATTTAAGAGAATGATCAGCTCTCTAAATTGCTTGACATTTATTTTGTTTATTTAAGCTACATATGTGGATGCATAGCTGTGCTCATCAACAAAATATTGTATGATTTCTACATGTTATGAAATGCCAAAATAGGAATAGGGTGTTAAGGTCAGGATGTGCTTCAAGGTATTTAAAACGAGTAAAAATTAAAAAAAAAATCACATTTCTGGATTTCTATCATTCTCCCTAAAGAAGTTGCTTTCTACTTATCTCCCATATTACAGTGCATACATTATTACATAATACAAAATTTAGGAAGAAAAAGCATGATTAGCTACATCTAAGCAGCATGCAATTCTCTGTGAGAATTTGAACATGTGCTGAAATTCAAGCTCTGTATTGATTTCCTGTAGAAAATTGTCTGGGTAATTTTTGCCCTTGTTTTTCTTCCATGTATTCCCTTTTCCCAACATCCATTCTTTTTATACTTAACAGAATTGTGTGAATAAGGTATTTCTCATTAAAACCTTTCTTTCATTGCTACACAATTCCTCTGAGTTTGTTTGTTTGTTTGTTTGTTTGTTACTTCTTGGCTTTGAATACCAAGACCTGAAGTATCCATCTTTCCATTTTTTCCTCTGTCCTGAGCTGAAGGGAGAAGAAGTCTTTGGCAGAAGAATTCCTTAGTTAGATAGACAAGTTGAAACTCCTAAGATGTGTCCAGGGATTCAACCTGATCGATGGCAGCCTATCATAATTGCAGTTTATTTGAGCATCCTTGGATAAAAGGAATGCTTTGATTATCCCCATTTTCACCTCAGCAACAAAAGAAGTACAAGCAATATGATATCTGCTTCATGAAAATTACAACACATGTTCAAATGCAGGTTCAGAGGCAGTTTCTCAATAGTTTATTATGAAAGACATTTGGGTCTTTTCCTCTCTATAATGTTAGAGGGCATGAAAGGAACCCAGATTTAGAGAGGAAAACCCATATTGCAAATAAACAGGAAGATCAGGTAGATCAACTTGAAAACAAAGATGGAAAAAATAGAGAAAGAATCTTCCTGGGGCTCTCATCAGCTGGCACCCAAATTTATGTAAACCAGGGGTGTCAAACTCAAGACCCAGGGGCCAGATCCAGCCCGCGGGGTGCTTAGATCTGGTCTGCGGGACCACCCTAGAAACAGCAAAGAACTGGCCCACAGTGCCTCTGCCAGCAAAAACAGAATTTGGGATGGCTGTGCGTGGCCTTCTTAGCTCCGTTTTTGGCCATGGCAGCCTCCTGCCACCCTCTATTGGGGAAAACAGAGCTCGGTGTGTGCGCACCCCCCCCCCCCGAGCTCCATTTTCCCTGGCAGGGGGCACCAGGAGGCCATCGCAGCCAAAAACGGAGCTCAGGAGTCCATTTTCGCTGGCAGAAGGCTCTGGCTGCCAGACACCCTGACACGAGTGTTGTCAAGCTGGCCACGCCCACCCTGGCCCCGGAGGCCAAACACAACCCTGATGCAGCCCTCAATAAAATTGAGTTTGACTTCCCTGATCTAAACATTTTAACTGTATCTGTATAATATTCTCAGCAACAGTTTTCGCGCCTTCTTCCTTGTCCCTTTTTGGGAGAGGGGGCGGTTTAGAAATGTGAATAAATAAATAAAAAAAAATAAAAAATAAAAATGGGTTTGCTTTCCTTGCGCTTGCAGAGATGCTCTTGTCATTACTGCTATTTGAATGAGTCGAAGTTTCATTCTTTACCTTTTGATGTTCACAACAAACATAGCTCTCCCAAGTGCTCACATTCCCACTGGCATCATTCTCAGAGACACTGAAGCTGCTATGTAAAGTTTGCAGTCACTTGCATTTTTAAAATTGTTGCTCCTGTGGTGCCTAACACCACTTGTAGATCTCATCAAAATACTGCCAGATTCTAAAGAAATTTAAATACTAACCTGGAAATGCTTAAATGTTACTTTTTATTTATTAGAACCCCCCACTTGCTCTGTCCAGTTGCTTGGCAATTTACATAAAGCACTAAATAATTGCTTCTACAGCATTTCCTCAAATTCTAAGACCTAATGAAGCCCTTATTTTACAGCTTTCTGACTGATTCCTTGTTCTTAATATTCCAAGCATGACAACTATATTTGCTCAAACTAGGTCAATCTGGGGAACTATATTGCAGATAGTTTCAGTGTAGGAACTCCTGCATCCTGGACAACATTCATTCTTTAGTTTGCCTAGTGATATAACTGAGAATCAAGACAGCAACTATGTAGCATGCCTACATAGGACAAACACATATATTTACCCAAATAAAAAAAACTGGTTTATGTAATTAGCATTAATAAATGTTAAATGTAGTTTTAATTAATGGAGCATTAATGGATTCATTTATCACAAATGAATATTATTTGTCCTACACACTATCCATAATATACTTCACAGTGGCTTGCACAAAAATAAAAAAGCAGTTTCTCCTTGCTGGAGGACATATCCCATAACACGAAGAGTATTGTTATTGATCATCACACGGTCAACCAGATGTTCAGACGGGATTTGGTATTTTTGTCTAGCTATTGAGTCTTGACCAAGGATCTGGGATAGGCAGATCTAGATGTTTGATGGTGTTACAAATATTGTCGCAGGATGGTGCCTATTTGTTTGACTACTAAAGTCCCAGAGCAATTTAACCTTCATTTTCTATGACTTTCTCTATTTTATGGTCCCACCAGTTATTGCTTGCAGGTAAATGATATTTCTTACAGATCTTCCAATGTGCTAATGTTGCTACTTTGTCATGCCGCTACTTGTAGTCAGTCTGGGCAATCTTGCAGCAGTTTACCAGGTGGTCCACTGTTTCTTCAGCTTCTTTGTATAGGTGATACTTACTGTCTGTTCCTATCTTCTTAATTCTGGCTTTGTATGCATTTGTCCTTAAGGCTTGGTCTTATGCAGCCAGAATTCGTCCCTTTGTCCCTTTCTTCAAATTTCCTGCTCTTAGCCATTGCCAAGTCTTGTTATTTTCTGCTTTCCCTGGTATTTTTTTAAATGTACTGTCGTGAAGTGCTTTGTCTTCCCCTGCTTCCATTCTGTTCTGCATTTGGTCTTTCTTGTAGGCCAGTTTGATCTCTCCAGTAGTCAGTAACCCTTCCCGACATACTAACTTCAGTGCATTTTCTTCATTGTCCTTCAGATATTCTTCCAAAACCCTTTTTTCTTCTTCAACCATCTGATGTACTTGCAACATTCCACACCCTCCTATTTGCCTTGGTAGGTAGAATCTGTCAATGGCACTGCAAGGATGAAGGACATGATTCATTGTTATTATTTTTCTGGTCTTCTTAGCCATTGCTTTTAATTCTATTTGAGTCCAGTTCACTATTCCAGCTGTGTATCTAATGACTGGAATTGTCTAAGTGTTGATTGCCTTGATGGTATTTCCTCCACTGAGTTTGATCTTCTTTACTCTCTTGATGTATTCACCTCTAATCTGAAGATACTCAGGTATTTGTAGAAATCATCTTCATCAATACTCTTAATGCTGTTTATGATGGGGCATCTTGATTCCTTCAGTTTTCACTATTTTTCCTTGTTTGATGTGGTATTATTATTATTCTTTCTGTTGCTATTATTTATAGTTGATTGCATACTCAACCAAATGTTTAGACTGGATTCAGCATTTTTATCCATCTATCATATCTTTGTCAAGGACCTGAAATAGACAGTTGTTGTTGTTTGATGGTGGTACAGCTATCATAAAAATAATATATATTTTTTAAAAATATCCCTGATGCACTTTGCAAATCTTCTGAATTGTGAAACATAGTTTATTGTTCTTGGTTCAGATGGTTGCCACTGCCTTAAAGAATGAGCTGGTCCCTAGGCAGAAGTCTTAACACCTGCATCCCTATCAGTTACTCTGCTATTTACCTAAGTGATTGCACAGCAAAATGCCCAATGGGAGCTGAAATTCTTGTCTAAAGAAGGCAGGGAAAGAGAAGCTCTGGGTTTTTTCCCTCTCTCTTAGGTTCCAATTAATGCGATTCATTAACATGGTAGACATTTTCCATAGATCTATTCTCGTTCTCTCATTATTCTGTGGTATCCACCAGGTGTGCTTTGTAGCTACAGTATAGTTCAGGGATATCAAACTCAATTTCATTGAGGGCCATTTCAGGGTTGTGTTGGACCTCGGGGCTAGATAGGTGTGGCCAGTGTGGGTGTGGCCAGTTTGACGTCATTTGTGTCAGGGGCATTCCTCCCAGGCTCCATTTTCAGCTGCGACAGCCTCCTGCAGCACTCTGCCAGCAAAAATTGGTTGCACACGGCCCTCCCGAGTTCCATTTTCACTGGCAGAGGCACTGTGGGCCAATCCTTCACTGTTTCCATGACAGCACCATGGGCCAGATGTAAGCACCCCATGGGCCACATCAGGCCCACTGGCCTTGAGATTGACACTCCTGGTATAGTTAGTTATCACTTAACAACAGTAATTGGAATAGGCAACTTCATTGCTAAGAAATTCTGTATTAAAACACAACATCATATGACTGCCCCAATGGCAGTTCAGGCAGTTTCAGTTGTAGGCATTAAGTAAATCACACATGGTTGTTAAGTGTAATATTACATGACCACAACTTGCACATGAAGTGTTAATACCACTTTATAATGCCTTGGTAAGGCCACACTTGGAATACTGCATTCAGTTTTGGTCACCACGATGTAGAAAAGATGTGGAGACTCTAGAAAGAGTGCAGAGAAGACCAACAAAGATGATTAGGGGACTGGAGACTAAAACATATGAAGAACAGTTGCAGGAACTGAGTATGTCTAGTTTAATGAAAAGAAGGACTAGGGGAGACATGATAGCAGTGTTCCAATATCTCAGGGGCTGCCACAAAGAAGAGGGAGTGAAGCTATTCTCCAAGGCACCTGAGGGTAGAACAAGAAGCAATGGGTGGAAACTAATCAAGGAGAGAAGCAATGTAGAACTGAGAAGAAATTTCCTGACAGTTAGAACAATTAATCAGTGGAACAGCTTGCCTCCAGAAGTTGTGAATACCCCAACACTGGAAGTCTTTAAGAAGATGTTGGATAGCCATTTGTCTGAAACGGTATAGGGTTTCCTGCCTAGGCAGGGGGTTGGACTAGAAGACCTCCAAGGTCCCTTCCAACTCTGCTATTGTATTGTATTGTATTGTATTGTATTGTATTGCATTGTATTGCAACTTTCCTGCTGACTTCCTTGTTGGAAGCTGGCAGTGAAGATCACAAATGGTGAAATAACAATGGGATTTTGCAGCCTTTGCAATTGTGTGCTGGTGGCCAAACACCCAAATCACAATCACATCACCATAGAGACGTTGCAATGGCTTCAACTCTGAATAAATTTCCTCATTCAGCATCATCCTAACTTTGAAAGCCCACTAAGTCAGTGATTGCTAAGCAAGGATTGCCTGTAATATCTATGTGGAATTCCATTTCACCACATATTCAAAGAACCACTGGACTTACTAAGATAACATGCCTAGCTGACAAAAACGAGGACATGTATGACAAGAACTGAACAAGTTCAAGAGGAAAGAAGCAAATCAGACGTTATAACTGTTAAATACACATAGCTAAAAATCTCATTCTACATTTTTTTAAAGGTGAACATATAAGGGATTTTGTTAGTTGTCCAAACCAGTATAGATCTATTAATGTGGGAAGTGGGCACACTAGAATAGGAGCAAATGGAATCAAACAGGGGTGTCTTTATGAAAATAAGTTGCTCTCAGCTTGTGTAAATCTCTATCTGAAATAGATACACTGATCAAAGCAGTGATGTTACTCTTACCTTTCTAATATTCATCCTATATTTACAGAGTTTTCTTTGGATTGTGGATCCTCAATCACTGAAGAGTTTTTGTGATAGGTACGGCAATTCTTATTGCACTCTAAATTGCCTGTCCTCCCATGCTTCTCCTAACTGTTTCTAAGCCAATCCAGAAACTCCAGTTTGGATTTCAATGGGTGGCCATAAGGCTAGGCTGGTACATGGACAATGACCATCACAAGATGTTTGTTTTCTGGTTTTGATCTTTCCATTCCATGAAGAAAAGGAAGACCAGTCATCTAATGACTGCCTTTTTCTTTCATGGATTCTTTCCTGTTCATTAGTCTATGTGCCAACACCCTGCCAACAAAAGTGCATATAGTCAAGGCTATGGTTTGTCCAGTTGCAATGTATGGCTGTGAAATTTGGACCATAAGAAAGGCTGAGCGCCAAAGAATTGAGGCCTTTGAACTATGGTGCTGGAGAAGACCCTTGTGAGTCCCTTGGACTGCAAGGCAATCAAACTGTCCTAGGGGAGATCAACCATGACTGCTCTTTAGAAGGCCAGATCCTGAAGATGAAACTCAAGTACTTTGGCCACCTAATGAGAAGGAAGGACTCACTGGAGAAGAACCTAATGCTGGGAACAATTGAGGCAAAAGAAGAAGGGGACGACTGAGAATGAGGTGGCTAGATGGAGTCACCAAAGCAGTAGGCGTGAACTTAAATAGACTCCAGAAGATGGTAGAAGACAGGAAGGCCTGGAGAAATATTGTCCATGGGGTTGCGACTTTGCGACTAACAACAAAAGACCATGTGCCTTTCTTTTTCTTTCCCCCATATGGGCACATGTGATGTCTTCACAGACTTCTTTCCACATCCTGTTTTGACCTGACACAGAGCCTTCCCTTTTTTCTTTTCTTCCCTTATGGTACAGTCATAGCTACAATGTTCTAATAATCAGAGAAATAGCTAACAGCTGTTACTTCATGCCTAAAGTCCATGGAAACTTTATAGCTAGGAAAAACTGATAGTTCAACTTCACTGAAATTATGTTCTCAAGGACTTAAGATGACTCAAGTCAGAAAACAACAGCTTTTAAGGGAAGCTGGAAAACAACCCTAGCTTTTAACTTTAAAATACAATTAGCCATTTCTAAAAGGGTCTCTTCTCTAATTTCAAATTAATTTCCTTCTACTGGATTTAAAAGAGGAAGGAAGGAAATAGTCAAATATGTAACTTCTGGAGTTTGGGCCATAATAAAATTTAAGAATGAATAAATGAATTGATAGGTAAATAATTTGATGCAATCAATCATGTCCTACCTCCAACTAGGTCATATGCTTAGATTCTCACACTTTGTGCTAAAATTCATGACTAATCAGATGGACAGTAGCAGGTCTTCTTCTGCAATATATAGACTTCTGCCTTGCAAAAGGGCAACTAAGGTTTCATTGAGGTTCATGACTAGGGAGTTATTTGAACCCAGGCCTATCAACCCCAATTAATAATTCTAATTATGCCTTCCTCCGGGTACACTTCTGGGGTGTGAGAATGCTCTAACCCCAACCATATTGAGAGTTTTGAAAACTGAAATCCAGATGTGCATGTGTACTTGTGTAAATCCATATGTACAGAAGGGAGTGCCTCCAACACAACATAAAGGTTTGTGCACTGATAAGAGATCAGATGGCGTACAAAACTGGGGTGCCTACTTTTATAGGCGATTGATTTGAATCAGCAATCATTAATGCATTATATTCATTTTAATTTAATAAAAATTGAATGTTATGACTTGGTTCTAACCAGTCAAAACTACCTTGTTTTGCAGGACTCTCTAGAATTAGTTTCAGTGTGACCTGGTGTTCCTAGCCAAAAAAGTAGAGAAACTGGGTGTACATGATTTTTATGTTGGCTCATTTTCTTTTTCTGGTTAATCTTTATTTGGGGAGGGAGGGAATCTCATCATAAATATAGGGCCTTTGACATAAGGCAAACCTCTATCCACACTGAAAATAATTGTCATAACATCATATCAATTGACCCAATTGAATGCATAGGTTTTTTTTTTTAATAGATGATGAACCCTTCCCCCTCTGCAGAATAAAACCAATATAACCAATAAATAACCAAACCAATGCCAATGTGGTCAGTAAGTGAACATACAGTAACTTGAGCAGGTTGGCAAGTTTTCTTTTACCCCATTTTTCAGCTTCCTTTTGAAAAGGCACGCAGAACTGAAATGGAGAAAGACAGACTCAACCGAGGCATTTCCAACATGAACTTCAGCCTCAGAGGGAGCGACACGGATACCCAGGTAAACTGCTTCTCCTTTATATAGCAGTCGGCTAATTAGCACAGAGCCTGCAGTTTCACCAAAGGAGCTTTAGGCACATCCATTGATGTGCACAGACAAACAAGGACCTAGAGAGGAAGAATGCTGTTTTGCGTGGGTTTCTCCCCCCCCCCCACCCCAGCTCAACAACAGTTCCAAATGGTAAAGAATTTTAGGAAAATAAAAATATGGGGGTAAACCAAAACATTTGCAGGCCTTTCTTTACTGTAAGGCGTGATGCAAAAATTCAGCCATGCCTTGACTGGTTTTTTTTTAAAATCATTGATGTTGTAAGAGGTTATACCTGTTGAATTTCTTCATGTCATTGTCTACTTGAGGGACCATCGCACACCACTGAGTTTGGCCCGCACCACTCGTGCAGGCAGAGGAGGCATGCTGAGAATCCCGCCAGCCCAATTAACACTCCTATCTTTTTGTGAGGGTTTAAAGATGTGGCTGTGCCAGTCGGCTTGGGGGTGCCAGTGGGGGAATCAGCGTAATGGGTGTGATTGATTGAGCAATAACAGATCCCACCTCTCCCACCCTCTGCTCCCGCCCTCTCCCACGTGTCTTTGATTTTAATGTCTGGTTTTAACATTTTTGTTGTAACTAAGATGTAACTGTAAGCCACCCAGAGTTAACCTATAGGCGTCCAAAAAATAAATCAGTAAGTAGGTAGGTAGGTAAGTCAGTCAGTAAGTAAAAATGTAAATAAAAAAGTCAGTCAGTCAGTAAATAAAATAAAATAAATAAGACATAAGAAAATAAATAAAATCAACAAACAAACAAATAAATAATAAAAGCAGAAGACACATATTTTTTATTAGGATAAACTGTGCAACTTGCTGGGTAGAGCTCTTCAAATTACCTCTTCTGCCTGCTCAGGATCACCATTGATCTGTAAGGACCTTTGTGCACAAGTTTTTTTGCCACCGAAGTTTCAAGTTATGTCATATGTCAGCTGCTGCCAGGTGTTTCCTTCTCTTTTTATTTCTACACCTCCATGTGCACCTGGAGTTGTAAGTAGATAGGCTTCTTCCCCATAGCTGGTGCACTGGGCTATTACTGTACCCATTGTTTGGCATACACATCCATGTCATGGTGCCTTTTTGCAGTGCACAACTTGCAAACGTATGCTTGCAGTGGCCCTACACATACCACTTCCAACTGGAGCATTCTCAATCCTGGTAGGATGTGATGGAACATGAACCTAGGGAAGGAATGCAGGGTTGTTGTTCCTAAACATCAGCAGAATAAGTTTTTTTTTCTCATTTATATAAAATTGTTTTCTGTGCCAAGCCTCAGACTCAAGAAGGAGACCGTATTGTTAGGGGTCCTCAGAGACAACATTCAATCCAAAATGTCTGTCAATAATGACTTGACAATAATGAATAAAAATATATATTGTAGACTACAGGAACCAGGAGCACTATTCAAGTGACCCTGAGGACACAGATATACCTCTAAGTGCTTCAACAACTTTCCAACAGGATGCAAATAACCAGATGTCTGCAAGGAGTATAAATCCTTCCATTTCCCACCATCCAGTCAGAGCTGAAGAAGCTTCTTGGATGAGAAGTAAAACATCTTCAAAGAAAAAACAAGAAAGTCCAGTTGCCTCCTGAAAAAGCACCTTTGGGATAATGAATTAGAAATGAATAGTGTTTAGCATGTCACATTTTTAAAAAAAAATCATGAAAGAGACATTATTTTTCTAACCATTCACATTCTTAGTGCATACCTTAGAAATCATAGTTCAAAAGTCATGGTGCCACATTTTGTCTCGGTCTTATTTTTATGTATCTGCCTCAGCAAACAATGTGTCCAGTTCAGAGGTGGGTTGCCAATTTTTTTACTACCGGTTTGGCTGCCCTCCGACCTGCCCGCAATGCTTCTGTGCATGCGCAGAAGCATCCAGGTGAGTGGGCAGAGCCTCCTGCTGCCGCTACTACCGGTTCGCCCAATCCAGGCCGAACCAGGAAGAACCCACCTCTGGTCCAGTTGTCCTAAGAGATATGGCCAAGAGGGAACTCCAGCCTCCACGTGTCATTCTTTTCACCAGCTGTTATGGGACTTATGATAGTCACTGCATGGTTCCTATCCAAAGTAATAATGAATGAATTTGTGGCTTAATAATGTGTTGCTATTATTGCAGCATAATCCCTATGTATACCTAACCTAGGAACTATGCAGATAAATGCGACTTGATCTTGTATTTGTATTTATTAGTTTGTCAAACATGTACAAGATAGCAGGTATAAAATGGAACTGCATCTACATGGAGGGAAGTATGCAGTGGAGTACCCCGAGGCTCTGTTTTAGGCCCAGTACTCTTCAACATCTTCATCAATGATTTGGATGAAGGAATAAATGGGGAACTCATCAAATTTGCAGATGACACCAAGCTGGCAGGAATAGCCAATACTCCAGAAGATAGGCTTAAGATACAGAAGGATCTTGACAAACTTGAACATTGGGCACTATCTAATAAAATGAAATTCAATGGTGAAAAGAGTAAGGTTCTACATTTAGGCAACAAAAATGGAATGCACAGGTACAGTATAGGTGATACCTTGCTCAGTAGTAGTAACTGTGAAAGGGATCTTGGAGTCCTAATCGACAACCATTTAAATATGAGCCAGCAGTGTGCAGCAGCTGCCAAAAAAGCCAACACAGTCCTAGGCTGCATCAACAGAGGGATAGAATCAAGATCACGTGAAGTGTTAATACCACTTTATAATGCTTTGGTAAGGCCACACTTGGAATACTGCATTCAGTTCTGGTTGCCACGGTGTAAAAAAGATGTGGAGACTCTAGAAAGAGTGCAGAGAAGAGCAACAAAGATGATTAGGGGACTGGAGACTAAAACATATGAAGAATGGTTGCAGGAACTGGGTATGTTTAGCTTAAGAGAAAGAAGGACTAGGGGAGACATGATAGCAGTGTTCCAATATTTCAGGGGTTGCCACAAAGAAGAGGGAGTCAAACTATTCTCCAAGGCACCTGAGGGTAGAACAAGAAGCAATGGGTGGAAACTAATCAAGGAGAGAAGCAACATAGAACTGAGGAGAAATTTCCTGACAGTTAGAGCAATTAATCAGTGGAACAGCTTGCCTCCAGAAGTTGTGAATGCCCCAACACTGGAAGTCTTTAAGAAAATGTTGGATAGCTATTTGTCTGAAAAGGTATAGGGTTTCCTGCCTAGGCAGGGGGTTGGACTAGAAGACCTCCAAGGTCCTTCCAACTCTACTATTGTATTGTATAAATATAAACATGGACATGAACGAAAGAAATGAATACAAATAAATGGGGACAGTAGGACAGGGATGGTAGGCACGCTGGTGCGTTATGGAAGCCCCCTTTACGGACCCTTATGCAAGACCCCCATGGACCTCACCCCCTTTACATTCCTCTTATGAATGGGGTGAGGTCCATGGTAGGCAGTTTAAGGTTGAAGCTATGAGGATTAGAGGATGTAACAATGGAGTCAGGTAGAGCATTCCAGGCATTGACTACTCTGTTACTGAAGTCATATTTTCTGCAATCGTGTTCAGATTCATTATCTTTGGTTCCAGCAATGAATGTAAAGTTCTTTGAAAGGTTTGCATGGATTTCACTTCAAGCTTTGATATGTTTGATCACCTTCGTCACCAATGTTCCCTCTAATTTTTTTTCAGTGTGAGCAGAAAAGTATAGTGTTTGAGTGGCACATTTTTATGCCTGAGCAGCACCTGAATTTTTTTCACAGGTGTCACCTAAGACAACAACGAAATCAGTATTATTTGAAACTCAAAGTTATGTTTCTTCAAGGTACCCGCTTAATTAAAAGTGTTATATAGTATTACTTAACAACGCTCCTGCTTAGCAACCAAAATGTTGGGTCAGAAACTCTGGCATTTGAAGCATGCAAGTCTTAAAGCTGTCAAGTTGCAAGACCCTGGCACCCCTAACCCTTTAGAAAAAAAAACCAGGGTCTTCAAACCTGACAGCTTGAAGACTTGTGGACTTCAACTCCCAGAATTCCTCCTCCAGTCATGTTGCGGTGACGTCATCTGCGTGGATCTGCTCCATCTTTGGTTTTTTTCACAGGGGGCGGGGCTGCTGCTGAAGATGCCGACGAGCCCCTGCCGCCACCAGAATAACAGCTGCCTCCTCTTCCTCCTCCTCCTCCTCCAACAGCACCACCACATTTGGAGTGAAGCCGCCAAAGCTCCCGCTGGCGCCTCCGCCCGTGGCAGCGGCGGTGGTGCGTCCCCCTCCACTCGGAGCACCTGAGCTGGGCACCGTGTTACCCCTGCTGCCCCCTCCTCCTCTGCCGTGCTTTTGAGAAGCCATGAGGCTTTTTTTTCCCCCTGCTCCCCTCTGCCGCCTTCCTACTGGCTCCCGCGGCCTCATGGCTCCTCAAAAGCACAGCAGAGGAGGAGGGGGCAGGGATAACACGGGGCTCAGCTCAGGTGCTCCGAACAGAGGGGGAGGCGCCGCTGCCATGGGCGGGGGCACCGGCAGGAGCTTTGGCGGCTTCACTTCTCACTGTCAGGAAATCTGCCGCAGTGTCGGGCAGCAAATGTGGTGCTGTTAGAGGAGGAGGAGGCAGCAGCAGATATTCCGGTAGCGGCAGGGGCTTTGAGGGTTTATTTTAGCCACAGCGCCGGGCGCAAGCAGCTAGGATTGGCCGCCCACAAAGGACCTCCCCGGGCTTGCTTTGCTGAACTAGCGTCAGTCGCCCCGCGCTCACCAAAACAAGTCCGGGGAGGTCCTTTGCGGGCGGCCAGTTCTAGCCATCTGCAAAGGACCTCCCCTGCCTCCGGCGCCTGTGACAGTACAAAACACTGTGCGGCAGTTGGAAACTGCTGCGCGGTGTTTTCTTGCCACCTGCGCGGCCGCACAGCTGCGCACCTTAGAGGGAACAGTGTTCGTCACCTTTTAAAATGCTAATAACAAAGCCTAAAATTTGAGGCAACAATACTATCAATTTCTGACTCCAGTTCCAGAAACATGTTAGCTATTATCTTGCAAAATGTGTCACATGCTTCCTGAATGGCAATTCTATTTTAATAACCCTTGCCACTGCACTCCTTCACCCAGTGAAAAGGGCTCTTATTTCCACAATATTTTATATTCATTTTAGAAGTACAGTATGCTGCTTCTAACCCTTTTTCTTGTGGAAATATGAAAAGTTTCACATTCATGCATACAAAGAAGCAAAGTTATTCACTTTATCTATTCTTCTAGAATAACATGTGCTTTATGCCTACCATATTTTTCGGAGTATAAGGTGCACCGGAGTATAAGATGCACCAAGGTTTTGAAGAGGCAAATTTTTAAAAAGTAGGTAGGTAGATAGAGGGATAGAGAGGGAGAGAAAGAGAGAGAAATACAGTAGGTAGGAAGGTAGGGGGAGAGAGTGTAGGTAGGTAGGTAGGTAAAGGGATAGAGAGAGAGAAATCTATATAAATAAAATGTAATGTTTGTTTGTTCAAAATCTCAAATCTCCGAATGTTCTTCACCGATTGCTTTGAACTTTTGACACAACATTGCATTCGACTACACACATGTTTTTTTATATATATATATATTATATAGATGTCACACCTGTGACAGGTAAAAACATGCTTTTTTGTAAAAACATGCTTTTTTGAAAACCAGCGCCATCTGCTGGACGTAAAAGCAACACACGCTATACCATAGCGTTCATTTCTTGAGTATAGTATAATCGGAACAGGTCAGCCTCTCTCCAGCTTCATCCCGATGGTCCCTTTATATGTGTGGCTGGGCTGCAGCTGCACCCTTTCCCCTTTCTGTCCCTCCTCCGACGAGCTTCGCCATTTCCACCAATGGGAGCCAAAGACTTTTGGCCTCCCCCTCCCCTCTCTCTCCTCCCCTCCCGCCAGGCCTTTGGTGTCTGAGGTGGGGCCACGCCTGCCCCATCCCTCGGCCACCTCCTCCCACCCCTAAGCCGGCCTCCCCCCGCCCAGCCCAGTGGAGCTCCAGAGGAGGTGGAGGCAGAACGTCTCCTCAGCCTCGCCGGCTGCGCGCGCTCTCCATCCCCCTCATAGGGAGCCAGCTATGGCCTCGCCAAGGCGGCTCCGACGGGGTGGCGGCGGTGTCAGCCTGAGGTGCAGCGGGGCTGGGGCTGGGGCTGCCGCTGGGTGCCCCATGAGGCGGCGACTGCATCAGCATCTCTGGATGGGGCCATGGCCAGCAGGGGCTGCCTCACATCCACATTGCCAGGGGCCGCTCCTTCCTCCTCCTCCTGCTCCTCAGGGGACGCTGGCTGCCTCCTCTCGACGCCACCGCTGAGGGAAGCCGGGTCGGGGGCGGCAGCCTCCTCCTCCTCCTCTCCTCCTGAGCTCGACCAGGCCAGGGCCTGTGGGAGCATCCTCCATGGCGGCTCTTGCAGGGGCCACGGTGGCTCACTTCCATGCGGGGGCCACCTCTGCCGGGGGACTTGCGCTTTCTCTTTTCTTTCTTTTCTTTTCTATTTAACCAGACTGGGCCACAGCAACGCGTGGCTGGATACAGCTAATATATAATATATGTTTGTGTGTGTGTGTGTGTGTGTGTGTGTGTTGTATTTGTGCTGATAAATAAATAAAGGGAGACTTTGGGCATACCAGGGGTTGTAACACAAATACATACACACACACACACACACACACACACACACACACACACATATATATATATAGAGAGAGAAATACAGTAGATAGGTAGGGAGAGAGAGAGAGAGTAGGTAGATAGGTAGATGTTTCCAGTTATATTTATCCATGTGCTGGAGAAGGAAATCATTGACAATCTGCAACACCTAAGACTTTGTTTCTGCTGGCCCAGCACCTGATCAATGTAATTCTCATCAATCAGTTAAAGAGCTTTCCAAAAGGGAAAAAAAACTTTTTCAATCTGCAAACCTCCCAAAAACGGCCCGTTTTTCGCAAAAATAGGCCCTTTTTTTTCAAAAAAAGAGAGGCATGAATAGCCTTGGGGGGGGCTTGCAGTGGTCCTGTGGGGGGGTCAAAAATGAGCAAAAAACCTCCCATTTTTTGTCCAAAAAATTGCATGGTAGCCTTATGGAGGCTTATAGAGTGCTGCTGGGGGCTGGGGGGGGGGGGGGCAAAACCAGCCCATTTTTCCTCATTTCTGACCTCCTCAGCCCCCAGGAGCTTTCTAAAATCCTCCATAAGGGTATGTATGGCCATTTTGGTGAAGGGGGCGGGGCTTCAGGAGACAAAAAATGCTGTATTCGATGTATAAGATGCACCCAGATTTTCAGCCTCTTTTTTGAGGAAAAAAGGTGTGTCTTATACTCCGAAAAATATGGTATTTAACAGTTCCAATGTTTAATAAATTCAACCACTTGAGTCATAAAGCTGCCAGTTACTTTTTTCATCCTCTGTACCTTTAGAAGGAGGTCTAAAGGTACAGAAGAGGGAAAATGTATGTATGTATGTATGTGTGTGTGTGTGTGTGTGTGTGTGTGTGTGTGTTACAACCCCTGGTATGCCCAAATATGGGAGGAAGCTCACTACTCCCTCTTTCTGTCCTTCGGCTCATCACAGAAAACCATCCAGGCAGAAACCCATATTTTTATTTTTAATGTTGCCTTTTTATATTTGTGTTGTATTTGTGCTGATAAATAAATAAAGGGAGACTAATATAGATCCATTTCAAGCTATTTAGCTTTGACAGAAGAAAAAAACACTACACACACACACACATTACAGATCATTCAAGTGGGAGAAGATGCCATTTGTCACACTATATTTTGTGTCAGAATATTTTAAGTCATTGTGTGTATGGCCTAACAGTGCTTTGGTTGGTTTTGCAGTGGCAATGGAAACTCTTGTGAAATGATATGCCTAGGAAAGTTACTGACAGTATTCCCATACTGACTTGATCATGTTGAAACTTCATGGTCACGAAAGACTGAATATGGTTAGCGCTGACCAAACAGGAATGGGCACTTGGCAAAGGAAATAATTTTGCCGAAAAGATTTTGAGGAAATGGTGATGTTGTTCTAGCATCAATTATTTCTATATTGCTTTAGGCACTGCCTGCTTAGATAGCACCTCTAGTGAAATGTCTCCCCAGCTCATTAGAGATGGTTTCAGAAATCAATTAATGGGATTATCAGCAATCTTAGAAAACCAAGAGAAGGTGTTTGAATGTGGCAGCAAGCAAGGTAAACAGGCTGAGATTATAGAGTCAATTGGCAATTGAGAATAAAAGATTTCAATGGAATTTTTTGCTTATTAAAACATTTAAGAAAAACAATTGAATGGGAGAGGGGAATAATGCGCAGTAATAAGAAACTGTGCTGGGCTTCAATTGCCTAGGGCTTGGGTACTCTTCTAAAAGTAGTGAGACTTTTTCCTCCTTATCTCTGCCAATGCGTTAAATCTATAGCTGTGGGCTGTTCTCTGAGTGCCCCTTTCTCTGAAGTTAGGTTACTGCTGACTGGGGAACTGCAGTTTCATTAGAAGCACAGAACAGTGGGGAAAGTCACAGAAGGTTTAATTAGCACTTAAAAAGTTCTTTTACGTTGCTTGCAATTTACTGGTGTTCCTCTCTTCCCTGGTAAGGACATCTTTGATTGCAATACTCCAGCTTCAGAATGTCCCCTCCTCATCAAATGCAAATATTTCATAGCCTTTTTGTATGCCCAATCAAACTTGGCCAATAAAAAAATTATATTCTATTCTGATGCAGATCAAAAAGACATTTTCAGGCATTGAAGAAATGTGAGCAGGTTTGGCTTTATGGTTTTGCAGAATTTGAGAGAATCTCAAAAGCCTCTTAGTCCAGTTCATTGCCATCAATGAAAATCATTATTAAAGTATCCTTGGAAAGGAGTCGTCCAGCTCTGTTAAAACCCCTTTACAATCTATAACTTTTCAAGACAATCCATTCTAATGTCAAATTGCTTGTTTTATCAAGAAGTTCTTACTAATATTAAGTCAAAGAGCTTCTCCACACAATGATTCAAGCGGTTAAAACTGAATCCACTTTTTCTTGCCACTGGCTTCTCAGGGGAAAACTGATAATTCTGTGACAAATCAAATCAGATGTCTATAAATGAAATAGCCCATGTTGCCAAAGGAATTTGGGAAAATCAGGAAAACATTGTGCACAAGATGTAAGCAAACAATATATTTACACTCAGAAAGCAGTTGCCTTAATACTTTCTAAAACCACAAAAGATTCACAAATATTTCTTACCTTATGTATACCTTAGACTAGAGATGCTAGAAGGATCTAAAATGTTCTAGAACCTAATTCCTGGATCATATTGGTGAATCGTAAAATCCATGACAATATGCACAAAGTCACAAGATGATCCAGACATGACAATGGGGTTTTTTTGTTATTAAAAATGTCTATTGCCTGTAATTGCAATTTTGGTGGGACTTTCACCATCCCCATCAAGAAACAGAACACATGTGCCAGAACCAGAACTGGGAAGTCAATCAATTCCCTTTTTCATTTGAGAAAAAATAATCCTAAAGGTGAACAGCTAAAAACAATATTGACCTTTGATTCCTTGAATGAGAATTTCTATTTAGAGCCCCTAGACTAAAACTTAGATTCCCAATTGCTGCATGCACTCTAATAAATGTGTTCTAGCTTACACCAGTGTTTCTCGACCATGGCAGCTTGAAGATGTGTGGACTTCAACTCCCATGCTGGCTGGGGAATTCTGGGAGTTGAAGTCCACACCTCTCCTAGCTGCCAAGGTTGAGACACATTGGCTCACACCTTAAGATAGCTATCATTTTAGCCTTTCAGAAAACTGTAAAATCCTGCCTTTTCCCACAACTGGTGGGCTTGGGTGAGGTGTGAGCTGGAAGCTCTATGGTCTGGTGCCCAAGAAGAAAGGCTCTTGTTTTCTGCCCTTATTTCTAATTAATTCTTATCATCATATAAAAAAGTGGCCTTATGAGTTCATCAGTTATATGTACCCAGGATGGGTTCAGGCAGGCACTACTGCCTGTTTGCGCATGTGCAGTACAATAAAAATGGTTCTGTGCATGCACAGAAGCGAAAAACAAGATGGCGGTGCCTATGGTGATGACTAGAGAACTGCCGTTTCCAGCGACGCAGGCCACCAAACCACTACTGGCCAAACTGGTCCGAACTTGTAGGAACCCACTACTGATATGTACATACAAATGTAAAACATGAGCATGTACCTGCCAATAGAATTGCATTCTATTCCATGATCTTTCTCATATTTCCAGTAATACATTTTTTTCCTGGCTTTTTCAGACTGGACTTTTTTGTTGCCTAATAATAAAGTTCACATTTAAAACCAAGAAAAACAGTTTAGATCACACACAAAAATCCAAATAATTAGATTTCAAGCAATACCGCATAACCTGTCTCTCCAGATAGCAATGTATTTCTATATTTAGGTCAGAATTCCTAATCCCTTTTTGTCAACAAATAGGTAAGTTTCAGAAAAAGGAGAGAGACATGAGATCAGATAGCTGGTATAGGGTGGATAATAGAGGAAGCAAGAGAAAACAAGAGATTATCTTTCCTCCGTTGACTTTGTGTGTAGAACACATAATAATGTGAAACATATAAAGACTTACGGGCTATTGTACTGAGGAATCTTTGCAAGGAATAGAAGCTACTGGAAGAACTTAACTTGAAGGAGCAGAATGGTTTGGAATGAAAAAGAGGGTGAGATAAGATTTCATATTGCCTCATCGCTGTTCAACTTATATAAGAAGTAAATTATAAAAATGGCAAGATTGAAAAACCTGATACAGTATTCCAGAATTAAAATAGCAGTCAAAATAGTATCAGTGTGAGATATATGTGAGCAGTACCATTTTGTTAGCTAAAAGTAAAGAAGATGTGGAAAAGCATATTATGAAAGTAAAAATACAAGCTGAAAAATATGGGCATGATGTTAAATAAGAAGGCAGAGTAAGGTCTTCAGAGTAATCTTGCGTGCTTAGTGTATCTATAGTGAATCTCATTAGTAAAAATGAAGATGGCAGATAAATCGCTGGAAAGACTTTTGAAATGCCATGAAAAGTATAAGTTAGGATGGTGTTTGCCCATATAATCACCAAGAGGTTTTAAAATGTACCTGTCTATTTCATAGATTTATATTTCACCTTTTGTTAAAAAGCTCAAGGCATTGTATCGGGGGTGAAATGCTACCAGTTCGGACTGGTTCGCCCATACCGGTAATAAAAAATCAGTTGTGCGACGATCAGCTGTGCTGCGCAATTAGAAATCGCATGGCACAGCTGATTGTGGCACAGCTGATTGTTAGAATTACCGGCTCACCTGAACCAGTAGCTCCGGCGATCAGCTGTGCCACAATCAGCTGTGCCACGTGATGTATTTTCGCTAGAAAGCAGGCAATCCTGCTTCCTAATGAACTAAATCGCATGGCACGGCTGTTCCCCCCCTCGCTGTTCTACTTACCTTTACAGACTCAGAAAAGGCTTTTTAATCCTCCTTTTTTAGCACTGCAGGGTAGTGCCTGCAGTGCTCATGCGTGCGAAGCAAACCAGTAGCAGACTTCAGAGCATTTCACCCCTGCATTGTATGTACTATTCCCGCTTTACATTTTCCCCATAATAATTGTGTGTAGTAGTTTGAGCTGAGAGAGACTGAAAGGCACAAACTTTAATCACTATGCCTTTCGTTAATCTTTATGTTTCCTAAGCCTCATTGATTTCTGTCAATCTTAGCCTCATGAAATATCCAAAATAATTGTAGCCTTAAAGCTGTTGTCACCACATGTAGGTGGCTTATTAGCTAAAACTGCTTAGAGACTTCAAATTGCCATTTGTTTCTGGAATAGATTAGTACAGCTGGACTTCTAGAATTTATAGAAATCTAATAGATGTCTGAGATACATATTTTTGTTTCCCCGGAAATTTCTAAACTCATAAGTCTTCTGAGAATGTAGGCAAGTGAACAAGTAAAATACTGATGCATACAGCATTCAATTTACTTTTATTTTAAATATACAAAGAAAATACAAAATATTGTGGTAACCACAACACTTTTGATATTATTTGTTTCTCTCCAGGCTATTGTCTGTTCTCAACATTGCCTAGTAAGAGGAAAGGAAACAATGGGAGAAAGGGAACTAACAGATTTCATTTTCTGTCTTCTGAATACAGATTTTATTCTAGGGGTGTGTGTGAGGAGGACAGGACAATATTTTTACAAAATAACCAAAAGCATTGGATATCAGGTACTCAAAAATATCTTCTTTCCCAGAACCTCCTCAGATTTAGTAAGTTCACAAGGCATTTTGTCATCAGGATGGTGTATAAAAAGATATTGAGCTGTTCTGTAACACACCTGAGGAAAACATTTTCACATTTTATTTTATTTATTTATTTATTTGATTCAATTTATCAGTCGCGCCCTCTCCGCGAAGGGACTCGGGGCGACGTACAATCAAATATAAAGGCATGTGGCATGGAGGAGGTAAATACATCAACAATTAACAATACAAAAAGTAAAAGCCACAAAGTTAAAATAAATAACAATAAAATTAATACAATTAAAACAATTAAAATACCCAAAAGATTTAAATATACAGTTTAAAATTGCCAGGGAGGTTAGAAGTTCTGATTAAGCCAGGCCGGCTAGTTGGAACAGGTGGGTCTTGAGTTTCGTGTGGAAGGAGCGGAGATCCGTCGTTATCCTGATATCTGGGGGGAGGTCATTCCAGAGGGCTGGGCCCATCACATAGAAGGCCCTACTCCTGGGTGCCGCCCTCTGGCACTGCCTAGTGGACGGCACCCGGAGGAGCCCCTCTCTGTGAGAGCGGATTTTGAAACACATTACAATGAAGTATAACAATAGCAGTAGTACTTAGACTTATATATTGCTTTACAGCACCTTACAGCTCTCTCTAAGTTGTTTTACGGAGTCAGCATATTGCCCCCAACAATTTGAGTCCTCATTTTACCCACCTCGGAAGGATGGAAGGCTGAGTCAACCTTGAGCCTGGTGAGATTTGAACTGCCAAATGGTAGATAACCGGCAGTCAGCAGAAGTAGACTGCAATACGGCCCACTAACCACTGTGCCACCACGGCTCAAGGTATATAAGAATACATGGTGGAAACACTTGTTTATGTACATGCAGGGTCAGGGTCCTGTTCCAATAAGGACTAACTATAATTATGCCCAATGTTGCAATAATTCTTATTGAACTTCTAGGTGCAACTCAAGGTGATTATAATCTACAAAGCACCATCTGGCACAGGGCCAGGTTATTTGTAGGATTGCCTTTCTCCAGTTATTTCTATCCCTCCTCCATGCCCTCTAAGGATGGGTATGGTCCAGGACCCTGTTTGAGCCAACGTCATCTGATGGGATCTAGGAATGTTGCTTCATCTGTTAGGAATGGTTAGCCTTGCATACAGTTTTAAAAACGTGACTTTCTCCTAAGCATTGGGCTAAGCAGGTAGTTGCTTACAATTGTACAACCTTTTTCCTCACAGTTATTAGGCAAAACACTAGAGTTGTTAAGATAATTGTGACCATTAAGCGGATCCAGTTTCCCCTACTGACTTTGCTTGTCAAAAGCCTCCTGGGAAGGTCACAAATGGTGATCACATCAATGGTGGGCTCCAGCAGAGATTAATGCCTGTTCGCTTAGGGGTGTGCAGTGCGCATGCATGCACAGTACAATTAAAATTGCTCTGCACCTGCGCGGAAGCAAAAAAAACAAGATGGCGACACCTACGGCGCTGCCAGGAGAACTGGTTCAGGGGTGTGGCAGACCTGGGTCGCTGCTGGTTCCAGTGACCCAGGCTGCCAAGCTACTACTGGTTTGGCCCACTTCTGGATCACATGACTAGGGATGCTGAACTCTACAAATGCATGTCAGTTGCCAGACAACTGAATGTGATCATGGGGATGCTGCAATGGTTGTTAACTGTGAGGATTTATTGTAAGTCACTTTTTTCAGTGACTTTGAATGATCACTAAATGAATGCTTTTAAGTGGAGGACTACCTACAGATGTTCTGAACAGTTGTTAAGCCCCGGATTTATGTTGTTGATATATTAGCCTATGGATCATATTTTACAGTTTTATTGCAATATTTTTTTGTAGGGAAGGAGGGAGGAAGAGGTTATTTGATGTATGCGGCTAAATTGCAGTTACATGCTTTGGATGCACCATAAATTTTTAATCAAACAATTAATCAAGCCTTGTCTGAATCGTCATGTGGATGTTATGGAATCGCTTGATTCCAGGCATATTCTGTATAGCAATAGCAATAGCACTTAGACTTATATACCGCTTCATAGTGCTTCTACAGCCCTCTCTAAGCGGTTTACAGAGTCAACATATTGCCCCCAACACTCTGGATCCTTATTTTACCTACCTCGGGAGGATGGGAGGCTGAGTCAACCTTGAGCCGGTGAGATTTGAACTGCCAAATGGCAGCTAGCAGTCAATTGAAGTAGCCTGCAATACTGCATTCTAACCACTGCGGCACTTCGGGTCTTGGTATACTGAATTTCTTCTTGCTAGTTGGTTTAATCTATTTGTAATCTATTTTTATTTTAATCCTTGAAAAGTTTCAGAAATAATTTTTAATTGGAAGGTATAAAACTAAAATAAATAACACAAAGTCTACGAACAATATAAACCCATATTCTTTCAAAATCTGGGAAAAGGGGAAGGAAAGCAAAACCAAAGCTGAACCATTCATCCTGCAGACATGCAAGAGAGAATACACTTCAAGTGGCAAGTGAAATATACCACAGTACCAGTGGTGGGTTCCGACCGGTACGCCCCCCCATACGGGCGTACTGGTGCCTGCTGGGAGCACCAGGTGCCATTCCGGTATGGTGCTCTGGAGGGCCCACCCACCCGCCTGCTCTCCTTACCTGTATTTGACCCAACCAGGCCATTTGCGCATGAGCACAGAGCGTATGGCGCCTGCGCGATGCTCCACCAAACAGCTGGAGCATCGTGGGTGGTGGGTACACATGCACGCACTGCACGCATACATGTGGTGGACGCCCGGCCCCGTTGCAGCGTACTGGTTGCAATGGGATCTGGAACCCACCACTGCACAGTAGTGTATGAGGAGAGGAATTCAAAGAGCAGTTGGAACAGAGGTGAAATCCTTCCTGTTCAGCCAAACTGGTAGTAAAAAGAAAAAAAGCTTCTGAGGATCGTGCGGCATAGCTGTGAGCCGCGCAATGGTCGGAAGCTTTCCCCCCGCTTTTTAAAGCATTTTTTCCCTGCCGGTTTGGGCGAACCTGCAGGGAAAAAATGCTTTAAAAAGCGGGGGTAGGGGGGAAGCTTCCGACAATTACGTGGCTCACAGATGATCCATACAATCGATGGAAGCTTTCCCCCTACTTTTTAAAGCATTTTTTCCCTGCTGGTCTAAAGAACCAGCAGGGGGAAAAATGCTTAAAGCAGTGGGGTGGGGGGTATTGCTGCAAAATAGAGAGAGAGAGAGAGAGAGAGAGGGAGGGAGGGAGGGAGGGAGGGAGGGAAAAAGGAGAGGGAGCAAGGACCACCAACCTGGACGCAGCTTCAGAGGTTACCTTGAAAGAGCACAGCAATCCAGGGCTGGAAGGGACCTGGAGGTCATCTAGTCCAACCTCTCCCTCTGCTCCAGCAAGACATTGTTAAAGTGAGTTTCTGTCTTTTGACACACACCCATCACATGACTACATAGCCACGCCCACCCAGTCACATGACCCCCCCTACAAAGCACGCCCACAGAACCGATAGAAAAAAAAATAGATTTCACCACTGAGATGGAGATACAAAGAAAACCACCCTACAACAATGATAAGATAGTACAGTCCACTTCTTGGAACACATAGCAATATTTTGTCTTCTTTTTATCAGAAGATTTTGTCAACTTTACCTTTCAAACAAAGTTATGCATCAGTGATAATACAGTAAAAGACTATATACTGTGTTTAAAATAAGGAGGGGGGGGAGAAAAGAGGGAAAATTTAAAAAGAAGATTGATATTAAATTCTGTAATACAGGCTGCAAGAGAAGATTGTGTGGCCGAAGCCCAAACATCCAATTGAGTTTTCTCCTTTATTGCTTACACCAAATGGACAGAATCTCACCTGACTGCAGGTATAACCTTCTAACCTAATAAATATAACCTGGGAGATTCTAGGATGAACCTTATTCTTTCTCTCTCCAACGCAGTTGAAGACTATAACATCTCTTGTTTAGGGCCCTTCTTTGAAATAGGCTGCCTCCTCCCTGGGAAGCCTATCCTAACAGTTTCCTTCCATGCTGGGATGGTAGTTCTCAGTTAAATAAAGACGCAGGCCACATTCAGTAAGTCCAGCACTCTTACTGAATGTGACCTGCCTCTTTATTTAACTCCCCCGCCCCAAATATACACACCTGTCAGTGTTCTCTTGTGGGGCTTCCTGCTTCTGTCTCCTGTCCCTTTGAGTGCATGGGAGAACATGTTATAATTTTATTTTATAATCACTCTTTGGTTGGCAGGGCCGCCTATTCTGTGGTAAATGCTCATTAGGTGTGCTCCAAACACTGTGTTATTTACTTGAGAGACTGTGTCTTGGGTCAATGCGTAATCAGGCATGCTGCTTGCCCAGGAGACCAAGTAGTTCCGGCTTCTTCATTAAAGCTGTAATGAGGCTGTTTTTGAAGACTATGTACCTTGTGTATTATCTTCAGTAGAAGGAAGAGGCATTTTTATGTACATCCCATTATCTCTTCATTGGGCAACCAGAGGCTCTGAAAATTATTCCCCTCAAATATGTCAGGGAATTAGGCAATCTTTCCAAATACTGTAACACTGATATACAATACAATACAATACAATACAATACAATACAATACAATACAATACAATAGCAGGTCTTCTAGTCCAACCCCCTGCCTAGGCAGAAAACCCTATACCATTTCAGACAAATGGCTATCCAACATCTTAAAGACTTCCAGTGTTGGGGTATTCACAAGTTCTGGAGGCAAACTGTTCCACTGATTGATTGTTCTAACTGTCAGGAAATTTCTCCTCAGTTCTAAGTTGCTTCTCTCCTTGATTAGTTTCCACCCATTGCTTCTTGTTCTGCCCTGAGGTGCTTTGGAGAATAGTTTGACTCCCTCTTCTTTGTGGCAGCCCCTGAGATATTGGAACACTGCTATCATGTCTCCCCTAGTCCTTCTTTCTCTTAAGCTAAACATACCCAGTTCCTGCAACCGTTCTTCATATGTTTTAGTCTCCAGTCCCCTAATCATCTTTGTTGCTCTTCTCTGCACTCTTTCTAGAGTCTCCACATCTTTTTTACATCGTGGTGACCAAAACTGGATGCAGTATTTCAAGTGTGGCCTTACCAAGGCATTATAAAGTGGTATTAACCCTTCACATGATCTTGGTTCTATCCCTCTGTTCATGCAGCCTAGAACTGTGTTGGCTTTTTTGGCAGCTGCTGCACACTGCTGGCTCATATTTAAATACCAGATTGGAAAATCCATCTTCTGGGGTAGGCCAGAATCCATGGCTTAGAAACTGAATATTAATTAATAAAAAATATTTCAGATTTTACACTCTTTGAAGTTAAAATTTCGGAATTGATCTATCAGGCACAGCTGCTATACAACACCCTTTGATTCAAACTCAGTGACATATATGATTCATGTATGTAAAAGAGAGTGTATCTCTGTGCACACGGAAAACATTTTTGCCATATTATGGGGTAACTCCACAAACCTTGCTGTGGCAAAATTAGATGTTCCAGCTGGGAAGTATTTATTGGGCAATGTTGTGCCTCAGCCCTCTTAATTCACATATTTATTTAATCAATTTTATATGGCTGCCCATATCATCAGGAGTGACTCTGAGTGTTGAACAACAATCAAATAAAATAACACAGTATTAAAAAAAACCATGATTTAAAAAAAATACAAAACAAAGTTTAAAAATGCTATTAAAATTAAAATCTATAAACCACAAGGCATGGAGAGAGGTATTTTATCGAATTAATCAACAAGCAACCCCTTTGGAAATAAATGGAAGTTTCCCAGCAACAGGGTTTAGACAGAAATTCTTGTGCTACATGGTGCCATACTGGTGCATTATAATTAAAAACCAAGCTGGCATTTTCTTCCAAACTTTAGCAAGATTAAAAAAATCTAGCTTTATCACTTAAGTAAGGCATTCGTCCACTCATTAAGGCATCTATGAGAAAGAGAATCAATCAACACAGAATCCCATTTTAATGTGCCAACTAATAAATTAAGAATAGGATATACTTCCCTACATTCTAAAATACAGTAACCTCAACATTGTTTTCTTCCAGACAGGAAACCTAATTAATGAAACTTTGTGATTCTACGTTCCTTGGCCATGCTTACAAATTGCCATTTACATACAGTTGCCATCCTCTAGCCATATTCCCAATAGTGATTTATAACATCTCCAGAGCATCACCCAGTATTAGGGAAGTGATATCAAATCTGTCTGGTTATTTTTATTTTGTGAAAACAACAGTTGGATAACTCTAGAAGACACTATAAATTACTAATGGGAAAATTACTTCTGATCATGAACATTTATTCCCAAATAAATCTTCCTCAAATTCAAACCTTGCTATGGAATGTTTTTTCCCAATAATTCTTCTGAATCATTCCAATCCCTTTGCCCATGAGGATAAAGAGTTTTCAGAAACTTCTTGCACACAGTTTTAGACCAAGCGTATCCCAAGCCAAGGTGGGCAATACGTCATCTTCCACTGTTGTTGTACTGTAACTTCCTTTATTTTTCGCCACTAACTAGGCATGCCAGGGTTTTCATTAGTGTTCAAAAACATCTAAAAAATCATCAATTGCTCATCTCTCATTTGGCCATATTTGGACATTTGTCCAGCTAATATATTCAGATGGTTTCTGAATGACATATCAGATGATCCTTGTTTAAATTTTTAATAGAATGTTTTGCCTCTCAAATTAAAAATTGGAATTGGCCACAGATTTATGTCATCTGCGGTCTGCATTGCAGTTAGAAATGTAGTGATTAAAAGATTTAGATCCTTAGTCCATTTTCTACTTCCTTCTTTCCATTATGTGAAGATCAACTCTATGGAGAATGCTGAAAAAGGTAGCAGAAAAGAGAAGAGGATGACCAACAGCCAGGAGAATGGATTTATTCCAGTGGCAATGTCTGGAACCATTGGAAGAGAAGACCTGAAAAAAAAACAGTTTAAGGATACATTGTCATGGAGAAAATCTATATAACTGCTAGGAGTTGAAAATGATTTGATGGTATATAATCAATATATAATCAATCAATCAATCCTTCAATGAGATTTTTCTCTGTGTGTGAAAACCTCCTGATTCTTTTTCCAGACTTACCACCCAAAACTACAGTTTATATATCTGGGAGATCATGTGACAGAATGCCAGGTGGTAGGATTTTAATAATCCTGACTTAGCATTATAAATAAACAGAACCAATAACAGTGGTCTCAGCTGCTGTTTTGAATTTATGCTTGATTAATAATTCTCATGCTGAAGTTCATCTGGCAGGCACAGTACTGGAGTATGCTGATTTAAAGGAACAGATGGATGTAAACGTCCAGTAGCATTTACAAGAATAGTAAGGATTGAAATGAAAACATCATACATATAATCTTGTGCAGAATGCACCCAAGAATGTGTACATGGGACTGTAGTTCATAAAAACCCAAAGGAAATTCCTTTGATATCTACTGAGCTCCTTGCCCCACCTGGATTTATGCTTCTGAGATTAATTTATGAAAAATTAGATGTGAAGCTAGCATGCCAGAAAGCAAAACATTCTTGATAAACCAGTGCTGACACCTGTCAGATACTGCATTCTTTTCTAAATATTGAAACCCCATGCCTAAGCTTCAATACTGCACCTGGATAGATTTATATAAAATTAGATTCACTTATCTGAGAAAATGGCACATGTTCAGGATGCGCATAGAGGCAGAAACTATTGAATACGGGGCATTGCCTTGATAAATTAATCTGGTATCTAGGTAGGGTGTAGTTGTAAATTTTGAATAGGTATGATGATAAGCCTCCAATGACTACATTCCAAAGGAAACCAAACTGCATAAATACCTTGGATACTCAGGACGTTTTGCTTAACAAAAGGCGTGTCTGGACCCATCTTCAAAATATGTGAATGTATATTCATATGCTTAGCAAATACTTTGAAACAGCCCAATTGAAATATAGTTCTGTCGCAAAGTCTGAAAATAGATTTGAATTGTGAGTTATTGCTCTGTGTTCAAAAAGCTTCTAACGTGACCCTATTTTTAGCTGTCAATTTATCAGTTATCGGATCTGATTAGAGAAGGAGAGGAAGACCAAGAAAATCATGGTTGGATGGAGCTGATGAGAGCTTCAAAAAGAGAGGGATGAGAAATTTAAAAAACAAATGGATTTGATGGAAGCCAAGATAGAGTAGAAAGATACAGTGGATTATATTGGAGAAAACTAGACATATTTCTTTTCTTTTTTCGTATCACCTTTTGATTATTTTGTTTACTATTTCTGTCACTTGGTCTGTGTTTTGGATAATATTGCTTAATGAAATGTGTCTCCTGAGATCTTAGATGCACAGTATTTTTCTTTAAATAATTCTCTGAAGCAAAATGCCTTTCTTTTATTTAAAAAAAATTGCAAATCTATTTTAGGTTAAAACAGGCTAAAATAGCGCCCGAACATCACCAAAACAGATTAGCGTAGAATACCATTCACATAACCCAATCACTAATTAATTTCTACATCACAGCATATAAAAATAGCTGCTTAGCACATCAAGACATAAACAAGAGGAAATGAGCTTTCTTTTTCAGATGGTTGAAATGGCTCATGCATTAATTCCTTGTTACACTTGTTAATTTAATTCCTTATTTCATATTAACAGCTCATGATTGACAGATAGTGTTTTTTAGTTAGCTGTCCATGCATCTCTTTCTCCAAATGCTAAAATATTCCTAAAATAGTCAAACATTTAACAATGCATGTTTTATTGCGATAGCATAATTCATTATACTTGATATCTATACATTATTTTCTGTCACCTTCTTTTACAATTCTGTCACTTCTGGAAGTCTGATAAGAACTGCATATTCAATTAAAGATGTTGACATTTTACATTTTCAGAGATCTTATAATCTTTAGATTTTTAAGTGACATGGCATCACTAGATGTTAGCTAAAGGAACATAAGTTGTGGTTTATCATATTCATAGTTATTCTTTCACTATTTCTTTGGAGACACACATGCATACATATAGGACCCTAGGTGCAGACAAGGCAGAGAGGCCTCAGAGAAAGCAAAATATGCGTGAAATGAACCAGTACCAACCGGTACAGGAACCCACCCCTGGTCACCACCCTCAAACTCCCAGACCAAAGTTGAGGAAGACGTATACTACCCATGGGGGTGATAAGAGAATTTTAAAATCTGTGTGTATGTGTATTTGATTCACTACACTCATTACAAAACCAGATGGTGTTTTTCCCCCAAATTAATTCAATATTTTTATCCTCCTACTATCTGTGTATCTCAGCGACTGTCCCCTTGGTTACTGAAAAATTGGGGGAAATGATTCCTTACCCCAATGTAACAGTGTCATGACTTTTGGAATCTCTCAAGGTATGTATGTCCTGGAGAATACACTAGCAATGCATATTCACATATTTTAAGATCCAAAATGTATCCATTTGGACCTTATAAATTGTTGTGAAAAGTGTCTATGGCAGGGGAGGGGACATAGGTGTGTACGTGGCCTTTGAATGCCATTCTTCGGAGCTTAGAGCTCTCTATTAAAGCTGGTAAGATCAGCAGCTCATTTTCTCACCAGTTTAAGTAGAAATCACACAGAAACGGAAGAATAAGTAATCAAACCTATCGTGGTTTCATAAACAAATGAATCCTCTCGCAACCTGATTAAAAAAAAAAAGGGGGGGGGAACCCATCCTTCTCCCCATCCTTTTATATATGACATGACTGCACATGTTTTATATCATTGCTCTGCCCATCACAGCCATCACTTCCCCAAAAATGTTAGGTGCAGCCCCATTCACAAAAAGTTGGCATACCTCCTACTATAAGGTACTTTTCCTATTATATTTGCAGTTCCAAGCATATATCCCATCTAAAAGGGCTGAATAATGCTTTTCTGTATAGTTCTTCCCCTTTCCTTTTAGGACTGATAGTTCAACTAGATCAAAACTTAAAATAATCTGCCAACCCTACTGCCATTGTGACAGCCAAGTGTGTAAGCCGAAATGAATTTTAGTGGCCAGAGAAGAAATGTACTTGCATTTCTTAAGACTCCACCTAGCTCTGAAGGTTGATTCTAGTTGGGAGTAGCTTGATGGAGGGGGAAATCATTTAATGATCCATTGCATCAAGTCCCCATATATATTTCACATATAGCTTTTTTTCCAAATCACATTTTGCTGTTTTTGACTTAAAGAAAAGTTACCTCTACCTTCACAGGTTTTGTGTGCTTTTAATAATACACAATCATTTCAAGGGTGCTATAAATGTGAGCTCCCATTCTCTTCTCAATATAGCCAAACAGTTTCTTGAAATTGAAGTCATGTGGAAGGTAACACAGTAGGATTCCTGTATATTATTATACTGGAGAGTGTAAGATTATATTTCTTAGATTTCTCTCTCTCTTTTTAAAGGTCTTTTAAAGCTTTTGAAGATGAAGGACCTTTGCATTTTGAAACATTACACAAAAAGCTTCCTAAAAAATAGAGTATGTGATCATTCATTAAGTTTTTCCTGTGATTTGGAAAGAAGCTGTAGATATTCATTCTTCTTGCTAGTATAGTAAATTAGGCCTATAGTGTTGAAAAAAGGGGGAAAGTTCTAAGTGCTGAACTCAGCTTTCAAGGTAAAATGTGAATCTTTGTTGTTTTGAGCATTTGATGAGGGGCAGAACATTCAGTTCCTCACAAACCTCCTTATAATTCAGATCTTCCCACAGTCAATTTGAAACAAAGAATAATTACCAGCTGGCTTTATCATGTTTAGTGCTTGGTGGAGAGTAAATTATGTAACTGTTCTTTTATTAATGTTTTATAGCAGCATAATATCAAGTACCATGCAACTTTTATTTCAAAAGTGTCTGAATTCTTTAATAGCAACCATGGAGTTTTCTAGTAATTAATATTCCGTCATTATGAGATGTTTTTAGGATCAATTATTTAATAATATCAACCACTGAACATTGATCACAGTTAAAAAAATGAATCAGAAATACAAGATGGCTGAAAGAGACATGATACAATTTCGAGAGTTCTAATTCAATTGTTTTGTTTCTCCCTCCTCCACAAAGTTATAGTCTGCCTCTGGCTTACTTGCAGAGCTAGCATAGGTATGCTATCAACCAAGACCATCACACCTCACCAAACACACAGCAACATGTCAGGAAACACTAAGGCCTCCTCAAATCTGGGAGCTAGCCATGGTCATTGTGAATTAATACATTTGCAAAAAGAAAAGTTAACCACACTTGGTCTAATTAGACTCGACTAGCACATTTGACTAATTTTAACTTAACTGCCATAAGAGCTATAAGGAATCTCTAGGAGGAATTAAGTTCAGGTAATTTTTTCCACTATCAATTTACAGAGGCTTCTAAAATATCCAACTGTTGTTGCATCAAAATAACATCAATAAGTACAGAAGCCTCCAGAGGAAGAAAAATAGCCCTACGGGCAACCCAGAAGTCAGAAAACAGGCTGTTTCCAGCTTCCAGAGGGCCTACAGGGGGGTAGGAGAGGCCGTTTTTGCCCTCCATGGGCTCCTAGAAAGCCTCTAGAGCCTGGGGAGGGTGAAAAACAGGTCCACCATGCCATTGCATGCCAAAAGCAGGCAGGAGGGTGGGGGGGTTGCACAAGCATGCACGGGGGACGGCACATGCATGCATGACACCCTCCCTCACCTTGTTTTTGGTACACAATGGCAAAAAGGTTAGCCATCATTGCTCTAAGTCAATAGTGAAGAAATGGTCACAACTGCCTGATATACGGCAATAAATGACAAAAAAAATAGTTTATGTATGTACATACATGTATTAACTGAGGATAATGATATGACTATTAAGTGTTGTACCCTACGATTCTTGATGAATGTATCTTGTCTTTTTGTGTACACTGAGAGCATATGCACCGAAGATGAATTCCTGGTGTGCCCAATCACTTGGCCAATAAAGAATTCTGTTCTGTTCTGTTCTGTTCTGTTCTGTTCTGTTCTGTTCTGTTCTATTCTATTCTATTCTATATGTATTAACTGAGTTATGAGTTATGTGTTAATTGTTCAGTGTATCCTGTGATAAAATGAAAATTGCTTACTTGAAGTAAGTATTTACATATAACACAGCACAGGATGCCCCGAAACATAATTACTATATATTTTGGTTTGGTAAACTATCTCATTATAGGTACCAAGAGATTCAACTGTAAGGTACCAATTCCTTAGGTGGTCTCATAAAAGCATTTATTTCTTATCTGAAAAGATCCTGAAAAGTCCATGTTTAATAGAAATATCTAGTAATTGCCAATTTGTTCAGTGATTCTAGTACACTTACTTCAAATAAGGGGTGCTCCAATATTGCAAAGAACTCAAGAGAAAGATCCAGAAATGAGACTAATTGGCGCCAGAGTGTCTTTATGATGCCTCCTGCTGCAACAAGTTAGACTTTCCTCTTAGGAAACTTTAGTTTTAATATTTCATTGTATATTTCTAGGGATACAAATAATATATTTACATTTCATTTGTACATATGCATGTCAAACAGCCCTATGATACCACGAAGGCCCTACTCATACTTAACTGAAATTCCCTTTCTTAGTTAGGAGTCACACATATTTATGATGCCCTTCTGGCCTCCAAATGGATATGGCAGACAAAGGTGGAAAGATCTACTACATTAACCATCCCTTGGGGTGGTAGTGGAAGTACAAGACCCAAACAGAATGGCAGAAAGCATGGGAGTCACTGTATGAAGCTGTGAAATGCTACTCTAATTACATCCAAGATTAAATTTACCTGACAAAATATTTTATTCATTTATCATATTTAAGAACACACTAACAGTCTTAAGCAGCCAAACAACTACTCTGTATGAACACTGTAGTCTCCTGGCTAATGTACCATCGTCATATGCTTAATAGTTATTAACTTTGACTTATTGTAATGTATTATATAGAGGGACGCAGTGACTCAGTGGCTAAGATGCTGAGCTTGTCGATCAGAAAGGTCGGCAGTTCAGTGGTTCGAATCCCTAGTGCCACGTAACGGAGTGAGCCCCCGTTACTTGTGGCAGCTTCTGCCAACCTAGCAGTTCGAAAGCATGTCAAAATGCAAGTAGAAAAATAGGGACCATTTATCATATTTAAGAACCACCAATCTCCCCCACAGAGGGAGTCTGGACAGTGTACATTAAAATATTAAAAGCATAAAGACAATATGTGGCACAGTGATGGTGCAGTGATTAGAATGCAGTATTGCAGTATTTCAGGCTAATTTTGCCACCTGCCAGTAGTTCGATTCTCACTGGCTCAAGGTTGACTCAACTTTCCATTCTTCTGAGATCGGTAAAATAAGGACCCAGATTGTTGGCGGCAATATGCTGACTCTGTAAACCTCTTAGAAAGGGCTGTAAAGCACTGCGAAATGGTATATAAGTCCAAGTGCTATTGCTATATAAAATTTTAAAAGAAAAAAATCAAAAGGCAAAGAATTAATTAAAACACGAGGAAGGGTTTTTAGGGCACTAACCCAGAGGAGCTGTCTACTCTTCTGTGAGCCCCAAGCAAAGCCACAGTCATGTTTTGATGCCCTTTTAATGCTATTTTGAATGGAAAACTGTTGTATGGATGAAAAGAGGTAAATAATAACTCTAGCGGACACGTGACCACACCAGTTCTATCCTCGGTGGCGCCATCTTGATTTTCTGTTCTGCACATGCACAGAACAATCTTCATTGAAAAAATGTAATTCTTATTCCTTTTTAAATGTTGTCCGCATGCACAGACCGTTTTAAGTGCAAATGTGCATGCATGCAGCCCACAAAATTTTTCAGGCACCGAACCATTAGTAATGGCAGCAGGAACCCACTCCTGTAAATACTGAATAGCAGTCTCATCTGTTTGCTCTTTGTATTTCCTTTCTAGAAAGCTATACCTGTCTCTGTAATCATGCTGCCTCATTTCAGCTTCATCTCTTTTCTACTTCTTAACTGCACAAAACAGAGAAGGCAGAATCAACTCCTAGCACTATTACAGCGCTACTAGATATTCAACAAGCAACATATCCAAAAAGCAAGCAGTGCCATAGATAAAAACAAACACATACAAAACATCCATTCCATTCTTGTGCTTATTTACTTGTGCTTCTCCCAAGTGATATATCTTCTAGTTCTATATATAGAAATATGTACCGTATTCATGCCATTTAAATGATATCAAGAGTGGAAGAATAAATGAATTAAGATAATAATTTGTTTACATTAACAGTGTTTATTTCTGTTCTTGTTATTAATTTATATTACAATTGTAATCATATTATAATTATAATTAATTCTTATTTTTTGTTGGGAAAATAATGACACTTTGTTTGGAAGTACAAATTCAACCAATTCTGGACCTGCCTGAATATGAGGCATCAGTGAACGGAAACACCCTGGATTGTGCTGTAGAATGCTGGTAGATATTTGGAATGCAGAGTTATGTGCACTTCTGGATAGCGTGCATAAACCAAACACACTAACAGTCTTAAGCAGCCAAACAACTACTCTGTATGAACACTGTAGTCTCCTGGCTAATGTACCATTGTCATATGCTTAATAGTTATTAACTTTGACTTATTGTAATGTATTATATAGAAGGACGCAGTGACTCAGTGGCTAAGATGCTGAGCTTGTTGATCAGAAAGGTCGGCAGTTCAGTGGTTCGAATCCCTAGTGCCACATAACGGAGTGAGCTCCTGTTACTTGTCCCATCTTCTGCCAACCGAGCAGTTCGAAAGCATGTCAAAATGCAAGTAGAAAAATAGGGACCACCTTTGGTGGGAAGGTAACAGTGTTCCATGCGCCTTCAGCGTTGAGCCATGCCAGCCATATGACCACGGAGATGTCTTCGGACAGCACTGGCTCTTCAGCTTTGAAACAGAGATGAGCACTGCCTCCTAGAGTCAGGAACAACTAGCTCATATATGCAAGGGGAACCTTTACCTTAATGTAATATATGTCTTTTACGTTATGTTGCAAACCACTTTTGACTGAAGCAGCAGAGGGACATTTACAAGAAATAAGGCAAAATGGCAGTGGTAAAATGAAGGAAACTGTTGTCCATGAGAAATATGGTATCATAATAATGTTGTTTTGCACTGAGCCCAGAGCAGGCAAGAGAACTTTATTCTTGGCTGGTCAGAAAGGCTAATCAGGATTGGACCAGGTTAGTACACAAGGAGGGCACAAGGAAACTGAAGATTATGGGCTAGCTTGGGAAGCAAAATGGAAGAAGCCAGAATGAACTGATTCCACACTGTTTTCTTAAAAACAATTCAAGGTAGTCAATAAAAGTCAAGATTAGCTTGCATGAGTGTTGCAAAATATTTTGCAATGTTGTAAGGTTACAGCTGGAAATTCCAGTAGATTCTGGTAGTCCAAGAAAAGCGCTAGGAAAAGACTGTGCATGTGTTGCCCAATGAAAAACAGCTGATGGGGTCTTTGACGCAATGTGATGTATCCCTGCTTCAGTGCTAGAAGTGTTTGTAGGATGGGGTGGGTTGGGGGATGTTTTGCAAATCAGCTTTAATTTGCCAAATCTTAAAGTTGTCAAGGTTGGATGGACACCCCTGATCTACACAAGTGAAGCATTGCAGAGTCTAGTCCTATTAGATATTTGGACTGCTGTTGATTGCTGTGATTCCTTAGTTCCAAAGAAAACTCAGACAAAGGTGCTCCACGAACACAGTTTGAGATGTAACAGGAAGCAATTAAGTCCTGAAGCTTCTCTATGAGGAGCATTAATGCTGCAACTTTATCTAGAGTAATTATGACATTAATTTTAAAAATGCTCTTTCTATGTGTCCGTCTGTCTGTCTGTCCATCCATCTATCCATCTAATCTGCCTCAACACAGTACAGAATCTACAATCAATGAAACATATAACATAAAAACAGGAAAGTTGATACTAGTGTGCATGTTAGACTGCAGTCTGACCCTATTTCTTCTGTATCATCACAAGTTGTTTTGTTTTTTAAACAGCTGATAGGGAGAAGAAATTGCTAACCAAGGTGAAGCTAATTATAAGCTGTTCTGGATGATGACTGTTTCATGCTTGCTTAATCATGCATTAGTATGATTAAAACAAAGATGAACATATGCCAAGAAATTTCACACTCCATATAAATTACCAGTCCAGTGGAGAAAATCACATTCTTTAACTTTTCCAACCAACTTTACATAATCATTATCGACTGTGACAAGGATACTAGCTAATCAGTTAAATAATTCACTAATTGCTGATTACACATTCTGAGGTTGCAGTCTGAGATAGGAAGAACCATTTTCAAACACAGATGTATTTTCTAGAGCTTCTTTACTTAGCTCATATCCTACTAAAAATTTCTGTAATTTCATAGCCTCATGTATTCATTGCCTTTTTGATCTGTGCCCCAGTACATCCTGAGATTCATTTAAAGCTGGTTACTCTACAAGAAAATCAGTGGCAAATGAACTCCAAAATGAAGTTTGATAACAGATGTTACAGTGCCTTCAGAAACCTAAATTAAACCTAGCCCTGTTCCCCCAAGTTGTTGGTAAGCAGGTAATTGCTGCCTAATGCTGCCCCTTTTTGTTGTATCCTTATCAGATATGTTTTGCCCAAAATTAACCAATCTTTAATTTTACCTCCTTGTAGTATGTTGTTAAATTGCTTGGCAATGCAGTGTAGATCAGTCAGATGTTTCAACCAAAACCATGCAGTTCATCTTCAACTGGTGATCAATTCTGGGTCTTCCTTGTCATTTTTTCCACATTTCTGCTGTTATTGCCAGTTCTCTTTTTTTCTTCGCCACCTTTTGTATTGTTATATTTCTATGCCCAGAACTGCAGTTTCTTCTTTGCAGATGTTAGCTGCTTCATTGACAAATTGTAGTAACATGTTTGACTGAACAGAAATTGCTTGTAGTGTGCAATTCACCTTTGTATTTGCTGATTTTCTTGGCTATAGCTGCCATTTGCTGCTTCATTATTTCCAGTACTTCCTTGATCTTCCTTGACTCTAGGACTAGGTGATTTTTTTAATCAAGTATTTTTGGTCTTGTTATTCAGCTTCTTTTCCTTCATCTGTTCTAGGTTTCTTGCTCTGAACTTAGCCTGCTGATCTTATTTTCCAACTTCTCTTCCATTCTGGGAATGCACTGTTTGGGTCGTCGTCCCCCCTCCCCAATTTGTTGATCTCGCATCCAAGATCTTCAGATGTAACTACAGCTGTGCTGCACATCAGTTGGTTGGTTTCTTGCAGCGAGCTAGTTATTTTTGCCATTACATTATTATCATGTTTTAAAATTTGTGCTTTTTTTTGTAACTAAGTTCAATGTTGATCATCTTATTCTATCATTTGTGTGCTGTTCTAAATGCTCGGTTATTCTTTGTTTCAAGTCCTCTTGTTTTTCAGCTAGAGGACTTGTTCTTTCTGAGAAGGTAAGAGAGGGTGCCTGGTTTGGGAATGAGAATGGTTCAATAGCTGTGCTGGCTTCCTCCAATGCGATTTCTCCTGGTTTGCCACTAGTCTGAGCTACTTCTGGGAAGGCTTTGAATTCTTTGCCTTGGGCAGCATGAAACAACGAACATTGAAACAATGTTCATTACCAACATTGCTGGGATTATAAAGGAAGAACCATCCCTTGAGGTGAATAAATTTCTGTTTTAAAAATATAAAATACCTGTAACTCTATACAAGCTGGTCAAAATAATTTTCATATTCAGGACTCTGCAATTTACCTCTAAAGTTGCAAAACAAGAGAATCTGACTCCACAAGATGGAACTCATTGGAAAATGTTTGCTTGATGCAGGAAGATTTGGTGAACTGGGAATCAAGATTGTAGAACTTACTTATGCATTGTTAATTTACCTGACCCACCATACTGACCTTGGCAGTTCTCATCCTTTCTATCAAACATCCTCTAAAACACAGCTGTTGGTTGCAAAGGGTGATGTACAAGAAATTATTAATTAGACAAGTTGAGAGAAGAGTGCATTGCCATTCCTTTTTTACAAAACTGTCTGAATGAATAAATGAAAGCTGCAAACCTACAAAATATTTGATGTGAGAACAAGCTCCAAGGATATTCAATGTGTTCAGTTCTCATAAATGATATTTCATAGTAGCTTGCAAAGCCAGATTATTTATTAGAGACTGTTGTCTCGTCACATGATATTGTTTCTAGTTTCAAGCTGCTAAGATTGTTTTAAATAAAGATAAAATACACAGGGGGAAAATGTGTCATGCATCTAAATACCAGGAGCAACATACCAAAAATTTAATTCTAAAGACTGGTTGGTACTGGCTACATTTGTCTTACTGAACTGTTTTTACTTTTAAACTGAAAAAGGAACTTATACAAATACCCTTAAAATCTTAGAAAAATCAATCTCCTAGGCCAGAGGTGTAAAACACATGTCATCAGAGCAGCGTCACATGATGTATCAGACTTTCCCCCCTTCCCTAAATCGGGCATGGGCGTGGCAAGTGCATGACACATCTGGCCTGCGGGCGGGGAGTTTAACAGTCCGATCCTAGGCCATTAACCCTGTTAAAACTACGTTTAATTTAAATTTGCATTCTCAGCCATCTCATTAAAGAAATATGGGATATCATGCGGAAGGGCTCCAATGGTGGTGAATTCTTCTTTTAGTGAAAGAGTTTTTCCTTTATCTCTTAAGGAGGCCTTAGTTTGTTTCCTCCTAAAGAAGTTGTGGATGGATCCCAAAGTATTGAACAATTTTCATCCAGTATCAAATCTCCCCTTTTTGAAGGAGGTTATTGAGAAAGGTGGTTGCACATCAGCTTTGGAAGACCTTGGGTGAAGCAGATTACCTGGACACTTTTCAGTCTCCTACATATATTTCTAACATGAAAATAAATTATAAAGGCAATAACACAAAGAAGCCTTTAATATGATATTGCTTCACAATAGAAATACAATTATTCAGATGTTCTTCTTTTAGAAGCCAGGCACTTAGGAAATAAAGAGGATTAAGAGACAGACAGGAGTGCTTTAAGAAAAATATCTCTTCAAGTATTCAGTAAGGATTAGTGTAGTCTTGTATTGTTATCCTTAAAAAGTGGGCATCATTATAATATATGGCCTCTATTGGGAATGTTATCTGGACAAGAGAACATAAGTATTTCAATGTATTATATCTGAAATCTGAATTGCCAGTACAGGGCAGTTGCTAAAGAGGTTAATGCTACATTAGGCTATATTAATATTAGTGTTTCAATTATAAGAAGCAATACTTCCACTTTCTTCTGTTAGTCAAACCATATCCCAGGATACATATTTTAAAGTCACTGAGAAATGAGAATTCATAATTATAAGGGTAAGAATGTAAAGGATCTGAACTAAATGGCAAAAAGCTAAATAAAAATTTGATGTTATAAAATTATAAATGGACTAAGCAGCCAGATAAATTTGAAATACTGAAACTTCTGGAATACGATTTTGGAAATAGTTATAAAAAACTTCTCATGGGAAATACATTTTTTTTGTGAGGGTTTTTTTTTTTAAACACAAAACAAAGATATGCAAATTTCAAGATTTGAAAAACTGGACACTAGAGGGGGCCAAAGATTTTAGATAGAGGAAAAATTTACAAGCTTGTAAAGTATTGCAAAACATAACAATGAGAAAATAGTACCCACAACAACAGTGCCAGGCATTTGAATCTTTATTATCAAAATCATCTGCAAAATTGAATGCTTTTCACATTCTGACATTAATTCTAAACTAGTCTTCTCAATAATAGCAGTGCTAAATGCAAAAGAAAGGTAACTGCAGGGATAACTTTATTTATTAAATTTATATGCCGCACATTTTACTTTGCAAAGCAACTCTGGTTAGGAAGAAGATAGGAAGAAGAAATCTTTGTACTCAAAATTTTGTGAGAAGCTGGAATAAAATATTTTGGTGGATTTTCAAGAATTAAGCTTAAACGATCTCTGATTTTCTGGAATTCAACTTTTCATCTCTTGCAAGTATAAGAGCTCTGTGCTATTTAAAATCTTCACAGTTCACAAAAAGCTGCAGTTAAACTTAGTTATATGAATTTAATCTTCTACACATTGCCCCAAGAAAAACTAGTTGATTATGTCAACAGAATATAAAAAAATCCTTTCTCCATAAAGTATCAGATTGATATGAACTAGAAAAATAGCTGTCATAGAACATCTTCCTACACTATACCTACTTAAGCTGATGGAACATCTCTATCCAAGTTTTTTTGTTCAAGCCAAACTAGGACAGTCTGCAATAATTTTTCTTTTTCTATAAGACAGATGGCACCCTGTACTTCCAGTATTCGGTATATTTTCTATTTAAATTAAGAGTTCTGATAAGTTCTAAATTTGAATATTATAAATCTAATCTGAAATAAGATAATTATATTCATTGCTTCTCTAGTTTCTCATCGCACAAATTTGTAGCATTATGAGGAAAGACCAGCATAATCAACCACAGGCCTAAAATAAAATGCCTTACACCAGACTTCCCCAAACCCGTGTCCATGAACCGGCACTGGCCAGCAGCATGCTAGAAACTGGGCCACGCATACAAGCAAAACCCCATCAGTGGGATGCAGGCAGTGTGCCAAACCATGCCCCTAATGGTCTGCAGAAAAATCTTTTTCCATGGAACCGGTCCCTGGTGCTCAAAAGGTTGGGGCCACTGCCTTACACTACATAGCCATTGTACAAGTGCCTATGAAGTAAAATGTACTGGTAGAGGTGAGGAGAATTTTACTAATTCTTTGGCTCTTTATAACTGTATGAGCAATAGCTTGAGTTTATAGAGATTGGTAACTTTTTCCAGACTGAGGAGACTTTCAGCTATTGAGCGGATTCCAAGGACAGTAGTCCAAAAAGTGATTGAAATTAAAAAGTAAATTGATTTACATTTTGATTTAATTAAAATTAAAATTTTGCTGGTAAGATGACTCTCATCTCACATATTTAACTTTCCACTTCTGTTGTTTAAAAAATTATAATTTGTGTAAATTTTGGAAAGAATCATTCTAAAACTTTTAGAGGTAAATATCGTACTGGAGTCTCAGGCTTATACTCTTTGTATAAGGGATATAGAAAGTATTTCATGTGCTCATATTCTCTCTATTATATGCATTAAGCTACTTCTAACATCAATGTTAAAATTACATGAAAAATCTGTGTACTGGAAATTGATTGCAGGATAACTTCCTTTCAGTCAAAATATTTCCTCCTTCTGCAACTGCAAAAGCAGCTGAAGCTAATAATATTTCTTAACCTGCAATAAGTAGCTGATTAAAACTAGGATCAGGAAATCTACTTAGTACTCGCAGAGATTAAAGCAGGAAACAAGCAACTTCACTCTAGCAAGCAGCACAGAATTCTGTTTTGAACTGGGAGAGATCAAGCACACCTTTACCAATACCAGAAGAGATGGTTTTAAGAACTATATTTTGTTTTACAATTATTCAAAGGAGCAACATTGTATCAGCTTATTCTTTGCTTTTATTCAAGTAACTGAAGGTGGGATTGCAGCATTATTACATGTTTTGCTGTCTTGAGTCACTTTTCAATTGTCAGAAAATCCTTGAAGTAAACTTCCAAAACTAATTGAAATTCAGTACTAAATGTAAAACCTGTTTGTCCTACCATGCATCATTTCCCAATCTAAATTTAACAACTTAACATATATTTAAAAACTTTTTTTACAACTGAAAATAAAGAAACATGTAGTATCTTTGGAGAACATATTTTATCAGTGAGTGCCTGTGAATGTATGTATGCTTCAATTTAGCTATCAGAAACTACGTTCCTATAATGTTCAGGATATATTAATTCAGCATTTAGTTTTATTCAGGATTTAATTCTAATTTTAAAGAACAAAGTATTTTAAGGGGTGCAATGGAAACAGTGAGAAAGACTGCAGGGGTTTCCAATACTACAATATACCGTAACTGAACTTGAATTATTTTCAGATGGATCCTGATAAAGATACTATACCAGATTTGATAGCAGAGTTAAATACTACCAAAAAGAGGGGAAATAAATTTAAAAGCCAAGCATATGCTATAAAGGTATATCTATTATGTTAATATAATGAAGCTATTATACTCTTGAAGCATTGTGAAATGCTATCTGATCAGAAACAAGAAATTTGACAAGCCTAATGTACAATGCTTGATAACATTATAAAAAGACTTTTCCATGAAATGTTTAAACACTCAGCATTTTTAAATATGGCATGAAATGTTTAAACACTCAGCATTTTTAAATATGGCAAGCTTATGTGAAAAATGGCTAAAATGATACAAATACCTTTGAAACATTGAATTCTATGACATGGGTTTCAAGAACTACAAGAAGACAAAACTACATTAGTTGTTCAGCTAAGTCCCATTCTAACATTAGCAAAGGGTTTCTCACAGACTTCCAAGCAAATATAAAAACCTTGCTGGATTTGTGATTATTCCCACATATTGGAATATGTTCTTCTGCTAATGGAAGCAGCTATCTATTAACATAGGTACCTTCTAAAATATGTCAGCAAGTACAGGTATATATTTTGAAAATATTTAATAGTTGTATTTTAAAGTCATTGTACTAGCTTTTTACTGTGGTAATAAGACCATTTTAGAAACCATTCATTATATAGGAATTTTGCTCTGTTGTCTTTTTTTCTGCTTCATTTATATTGTTCTAAATAGACAAATTATTAAGAAAAATTAGTTAAGGAGTAAAGCTTTAGAGGATGGTGAGAGAAGAATTATTCTGAAGAAACAGATTCATTCTCAATGAATATTCACTTTGCTTTTATCAAAACAAAAATGCACAATTTTCTACAAAAATCAAAGGGTGGACATAAACATTTAGTTGCAAATCAGAGACATTTTAAACATATAATTATTTTATATTTTTTAAACATAACCTTAACTTCCCACTGAAAATAATGGAAATCTTAATCATGCCAAATCCCATTGCTTTCAACAGACTAAATGCAAATTTGTCAAGATCAGATCTCAAAAAATTATGTAAAATGATCTATCTGCAAGTTGAAAAGCTACAACATGAAAAGTTGTATTATTATGAAAAATATAACCAGCAAAATATATGGGCTATTTATATAGAGTAAACTTTCTCGGACTGTATCAATACTGGTTCATCAACTAGAGAGGTTTAGTAATGGCTACTAATTATTCTTATGCATTCTGTAAAAGAATCTGATAAAAATAAAACAAGTCCATATATATATACACATGTATTTACATTTCTCCTTATACAATAGCATACTGTTCATATAAAAGGTCTCTAATTTTATAGAAATCTTCACAGAGACAACCTTCCAATCCAATACGTCCAGTTTCAGTCTGTAACAAAAATATATATAGTTATTTATTTTTTTGAAAGATTTCCTACAATTGATACATTAAATGTACACACATGTATGTTCCCTATATACTTACTCTGCGAACAGCGACCAAGTTATTACACACTAGAACTCCTCCCACAAATTCAGCTTGGACTCCTTCTCGTAATAGAACTTGCTTAAAATCAGACAATCTTGGCTCATTCATGAAGACCGACTGATGTCCAGGAACCTTTTGTCAAGAGGATACAAGCCAAAATAAAATTTCAATATATTTCAAATACCTAAAGCATACAGTAAAGTTATTCTATTTTTATATAACAAAATTCATACACATTTGTACATGGCCATGTTTCATAGGAAAAAAATGGCCTGCATGTTGTACATCATGTCAGAATTTATTTTATTAAAAGCCTCAATTCTGGTCAGGGATATATAGCATAAGCAATTTCAAAATCTTTAACAAACATACTCTTAGAAGTGGCATGGTATTTGCTGCCCTTCTTGTATTGAAATAACTCATTTCATTTGATTCAGACACATTTGAGGCTTAGTGATTTCTTTTTTTAAAAAAAAGCTCAGCTTTCATTTAGAAAAGAAAAAAAATCCTGGGAGAAAAATGCTACTTTTTAATATTTAATATGTACATGAAAGACAGTAGCTCTTCATTTTTATTACATGGAACTGCTTTTATTTTAACAGTAACAGATCTACAATTTTAAAGTAAAAACCTGGGTTCCTGTCATGAAATGTATTTCAATAATGTCTTTATATAGAAGACCATGTTCCTAATGCAGTAAAAGTTCACTTTTAAATCTTACCTCATTGGGTGGTAAGGGCTCCAAAGTAGGAATAATTTCACTCTCCTCACAGATTTCTTTGTCATCATCACCAAAGAGGCTTTTAATGGCCTTTTGCTGTGCCACAGCACTGGAATCTGAAGAGGGTGCATCTACTTGCATTTCAGTGTCCTCACCATCATCTCTCAATTCCCCTTCTTCCAAAATTACCCCTGTGTCTACTTTTGATACTCGCATATCCAGAACTCCGTCTATCCATGCAAGTTCTGCATCTTTAGCTTTACAAAACTGAAGGGAACTGACTAGGGAGTCTTTTAACCTAACCTAAAACAGAATTAAAAAAAACTGAAATAAACAAACAAGAAAGAATTTACATTCTAAGTAGCACTGCTTGCAATACATCAATAGCCAAAGAAGACAGTGTGAAAGACAATAAAATCACACCATCAAGACATTGTTTTTATTTTTAGTATTTATTGTTAAGGAGTGCATTGGTTTAGCAAATAACCATTCAGTTACTGGAGCCAGAGAGCCATTTATGTCCCGTAGTGGACCAAGCTTACTACTTACTGCACTAAGCAATGATTTGGCACATTATGTAATTTATTGAAAGTACACAATTGCCTGAGTCTTTATATTTCAGTAAGCCAGAAATCACTCTAGCAATCACAATTAATTCCTATAATACTCCAAGTTAAAATCTAAGGAATGATGCAATGACTCAGTGCAAGGTTAAACAATAGGAAGGCCTTGTAGGGAATTATCTTGTTGGATTTTCGAACAGGAAAGTACCAGCCTTGGGGAAAGAGCACACTTAACAAAAGCAATCAAAAAGGAAATATTGGCTAATTGTAAAATTAACCTTGCTAGGAGTGGACAAATGTTTATCATCTTATAAATCAACTTAAAAGTATTTATAAACCTTTCTTTTATAATAAAAATACATCCAAAATATATTCTGTAAATTATATTAGACCACTGAAGTACAAGATATAAATAACAGTTGCTAATAAGTACAGTAAAAATTCTATAATAGTAATATAGCTAACACAGTAATACAGTTCAATAACATAAATATATGCAGCAAAAATCATACCTTATTATCGGAATATAAAAGCTCTACCAACCCATCACAATCATTTTTAAGGAAACACCTAAAAAAACCAAGCCTTTCAAGGATCTTTTTAAAAGGAGCCAGTGAGGAGGTCTGACATTTCCTATCAGGTCAAAATATAGATATGGTACTATTGCCCACTCTGCCCCCCCCCCCCCCAAATATCTTCCTGTGCTTTGTCACACATTGCGGATGGCCATGTAACGAGGCTTCAAATGCAAATCTCAAAGTAGGGCGGACTGATAGAATGATTGGAGTCCCTCAAGAAATGAGCCCAAAGATCATTCAAAACTTAATACCAGAACTTTAAAATGCCCTAGAAATGCATTGTGAGGCAGCTCAACAGCATACAAATCCTTTGAAGTAGGTTCTTTGTAACATGTAGGAGGAGCATGTCCAAATCATTTTTTAATCATTAAAACAGTGGCATCTTGTTCCATGCTTATACATAGTATATAGTAGTTCTGGAAGGTGTTGCCAGGTGCCTCCACATGCATATCCACCAGGGCCACCTGGATACAGATGGGAGCAACTATGTGCCTCCATGCACATGGTAATAGTCAGGAGCAAGCTCCAAAGTAGACCTACAAGCCTGGAAAAAGATGTGGCTCCTTTAACAATTCCAAAAAGTGGTTTGTATATACTGTTGCATGTGCTAAAGTACATCTTGCAAGTGTTAGTCCTTTTATAAATACTTGGATATGGCTGAATTGTGCTAAGTATCCCTTGTCATACAAACATGCAAGTCTTACTTGATATATGTGAGTCTCACTGGTTGCATCTACGGTTTCGTGCAGTTTGGGCATGTAAACTTTAATGTCTTTCCCCCCAAAAGCTCTACAAGATTCAGTCAGATCTTGACTGGCCTCAGGAGGTCCATGGACGATAATCAATTGCCGTGGCTTCATCTGATTAATAATTTTTTTAATGGAGTCTCCATCAGAGCGGCCTTCATAATCTATGTATGTAACTCGAGCTCTAAAAATAAGGTAAAGGAGAAAAAAATAAGAGATGAAGAAAAACAAAATCTAATCTTTACAGGCTGAGCTGAATATAAACATGTCACGACTTAGCTATCATTTAAGCATACTAAACTGTAATCTTGCATTTTGTAACTATAATGTTTGCAAATGTTTTAATAATAATGCAACCTTTAACTATTAAACCAGATGGTGTTATTTAAGAACTTTGCAAAATGCTGAACTTTTACATTTAATAACAAAAGGCAGCAGTTCCATTTTTTAAAATGTGCATAATTCTGCATTGTTAATAATGTTTTTTGTGAAGTGAAAACTTGTATCATTAACTAATTAGAAATTTGAGGGTTGCAATCAAGATAAAGTGATGGAAGTGATCTACATATTTTAAAAAAATATGCTTAGGCCTGTGAAAATTAGTCATCAAGAAATAAAAGGTCAACTATTTTTATAGATCAACACTATCTTAAAAACAGTGTGGGAACAGAAAATAGGAGTTTTTTACTGCATAAAAAATTGAATTCTCCTGTATTCAATATTTTTATCAATTATTTAGTTATGAAGATCAGCAATTTAAGTACTGTGTATACTCATTAACTCTCACACAGAAGAGTTCAAGGTGAATGTGTCATAAAAGGGAATGGGATTCCTGATAGCTGCATACACAGATGCATCCATTAAGTTTCCTTGGCAACAGCACAGAAGCAACTTATCATTGCCACCTTCTGGAATTTTTGTTTTGTTTTTACCCAACCTATAGCCATAGAATTCCCTGTTACTTGCACTCCTTATGTGAACATGTGTCTGCAATGTTCTCATGTTAATATTGGTTAGTATTAAAGCAGACACATATTCTCTTGTACATTTTTATACACACTATAGGAGAAAATTATCAGCCAAACAAAATAGTAATTCTGTAGAAAGATTATTCTCAGTTGTTTGTCTCCCAACTGATGTCAATAGATTTAAAGTGTCTCATTACTATAATTTCTTCTTTGAAAGTTTTGCAATAGACTTTTATTAAACATCATCTGTACATCATTCTCCTTGGTTATAGAGACAAAAATATTGTTTTGGTGTGTTCTTACTATAAACCAGCATACTTTTTAGAACATTGACAAATTTATTCATTTGCATTTGGGGGCACAGATATTTTTAACATATTGTAAACTCTTTTTCTCTGCATACAATTTGGCCCATTCTCATATACTCTTTTAAAAGTTTAATATCATGTTCCACTGTATCTTTATCTTAGCTGAAGGGGGAAACAGGGTTGCAAAAGTTTAAAACCCTGTTTTTAACTCTGAATTTAACAATGCAGATCACCTTTTACAACCCTCATTTTGGCAGTTACTTTTATCCACTGAGATTGTTCCTGTGATATTTTAAATTTACTGTACTCAGCATTAATTTACTTGCAATTAAACAAACTTATAAATCAAATGAAATAAATGAATTTCTCCCCTACTATTTAATCACTCTAATGTAATACTCATTACAATTTATTTGATCAATGTACGTTAGTGTGTTTATTTTCCACTATTCTCCCCCAAGAAGCTTACTTCTAATGTTTTGTGTCCTGCTTTGTATCCTATACATTGTCAGCTAGAATTTTATTTTATATAATATCATACAGTTCATCTCACAGTATTTAGTTAGAAGAAAAAACTATTTTTAATCTGCTGAACAACTTTTTTTCTTCACAAATTGTGATTATGTAATGTCTCATTTAACAACTGCATCACTTAATAATTAATTTTCCAGTCTCTATTGTGATCATAACCTCAGGATAAGCTAGTTATTTTATAGAAAAATGAACAGTAAATGCAGAGTGAACATTTTCACAATATTAAAAACTCAGGATCATTTTGATATACCTACAAGAGATATGAGGCAGGCTCAAATAGGGTAAAAGAGATTGCAAGAGATTAATACACATCACACTTTTTGCTAATATCACCTACAACAAATCTACATGCACTCACTTTATTTCCATTGATTCCATCGCTGAAATGCATTTGGTAGGAACATCTGATAAATCTTGATCCATAGGTTCGTCTCCATTTGTAAGGCCAGATTCTAATTTGTTTTTTTCTTCTTCTGTTGCCTGAAGTTCTGGAACGAGGAAATCCTCAGGTCTAAATACAGGAGCATTATTAATTTTATATTCAGGAACATTGTCAAGAAAACCTGTGGCACTTTTGGAAATTAAAGTATTATATATACTCTTCATTTGCAACATGTAACAAGGATTAATAATATGTTGCTAGCATAAATCACTGAAAAGCTATTGATCCAAATGTGGGCATCGCAATACATCCAGAATTCTACCTGCGAAATGGCATTTCCCCTCAAAGCTGCTTGTTTCCTTTCCTCCAAATTTGCTTTAGATAGGTTTCCTGTCCTCTGGCAGCATAAAGAATTGTAAAAGAGCCAAATAACGTGTTCTATAAAAGGTGTTCATTATTTGGTGAATTATCAAGGTTCGATACATACATTTAAATATAGCATGTTTTTTTTTTCCAGAGAACTATTCATTTTATTTGAGATAAAAATGTATTTGGAAAATGTGCATTTTAAATGAAGACAGCAAGTCAGTATATACTAAAATGTAAGAATATTAGAATAATAGGAATTCCCTCATCTCTCGCTTACTTGATAATCTCTCCATATTCATCCCATTTAATTCTCTCTTCTGGAGCAGGAAACATAGGATAAGATTTTTTGGCTTGTTTGAAGAAGCTTCCTTTGCGATTTCCTTCACCTTTCATCATGAGATCATGTTTGGTCTTATGAACAGATGGTTGATCAATATCCTCTTCAGCATCACTCTCATCACTGGAATCTATATCTGCTCTAAAGCAGGAATCCAGAATAAGTATACATATGAAGCAAATCAACAAAATATGTATATTCTGATTAATTCATTGGCACCTCAATTCTTTGTTATAAAGGTAAAATGAACTTGCAAAATATATTCTACATAGCTATTGTAGCTAATGAAGCTAACAAACCACAAATTACTATGTTTCTGCTAAGGAGGTATTTACTTTTAAATTGCAGATCATAAACCATATTTAAAGGTAAATTTCATTAAAATCCAAAGTAAAGCCTCCTCTAAGCTGAGATCAGTTCCTGATGACTTTTCAAGTATCTGTCCAGTTTCCTTGGCAATGTTATAGAAATTACCTTCTTGCAGAATCCTTTTTTCAGGTTCCCAATCAAGATCACAAATATGGAATTCCTAAGTGGTTCCCTGTGAATTCTAACCAAGGCCAGTCTGGTTCAGCTGTCTAAACCATCCAAGACTGTCCATATGCTGCTCCCTTCTGGGGCAGTCAATAAAGCCATTTCAAATATGTTTCCAACTGGGCTATTTGCATTGTAATTCAAATTGCTTTACTAGTGTAATGAAACTGGAATACTGGGAGTTCTAGTCCCACCTTAGGCAAAAGGCCAGCTGTAAGATATCAGGACAATCATTCTATCTCAGCTCTAGGAAGGCAATTGCAAACTGCTTCTGAAAATCTTCCAAGAAAGTTGCAATGACTAATCAAGGCAGTTGCCAGGAGTTCACATTGACTTGAAATCAGAATCAAGAAAAATCAAGAAAATCTTAAATAATCCTGAAACTAAACTGGATGTGTTGGAGGATCCACTAAGAATGTACATTAATGAACAAGGGTCTATATTAATGTATAAGAGTCTTGAAGGAAGGTAGGTACTCACTCTTTTGATTGCTCTAACTTTTTTGCTGCCTCTTTTTTAATTTTTTCTTTTTCCAGGTATTCTTCAAGTTCTTTTCCTTCAAGTTTTACACGTTTCCTGAGCTAAAGAAAAAGTATACATTAGTAACTCTTATATTCACCTACCTTACATGTTCAGATTTTACAATGAATCCTTAAGTAATGATGGTGGTATGCAACGGCAATATTCAATAGTACATATTGGATAAGAGTTCAATCTGCAATAAAATATGCAATGACTTCTAAAATTATTTTGGTATTATTTTGCCTTGCGCAAAACAGACCACTTAACAACAATGGAAAATTCTTCAAGAAACTCAGGAATTTTTATAAGTATGTGTGACTATGTTTCTACATTTTAAATCTCAAGCAAATACACATGCGTTATATAGCCACAGTTAGCATGGAATGCTTATGCCTCTTCACAGCTAACTAATCAGCAATTCTATCATTTTTGTTTTCTTCAAAGCATGAGCATAATTTATATAATTCACAAAAAAACCCTGCACAAAAGTTTGCATTGCATATGCACTGCCCCAATGTGCATATTTTTGAAATTAATTTTCCACTAACAAAATTCAAAATACTGTAATGCATGCATGAATTTATGGGTGGCTATCTAGCAGTACTTTTATTGCTTTGCTCTGCTCTGCTTTGAGTCGAGGCAAACCATTGCACAAGATCATTGTGTTGCTATTCTTACACTAAGTTAAATATGCAATATTTTTTATTAAAAAGTACTGCATTTACTTACCTCTATGTCTATAACTTTTTCAGAAGCATTATCTATTAAAAACCGTGCTAGTGTTCCAGGAGTTGTTCTGTATGTCAAAATAATAGAGTTTTTGGGATCCTGACACCATTGTATAAAGAGATCTCTTGAAAATCCACAGTCTAGATCTGGCTGGCTAGCAAGAACAACTTTGGGACTAGGAACACGAGCCAAATCTGCAAGTCCATGACAAAGAGACAGATGACGAAACTGGAAAGGATTGTTTCTCTTATCTTCAAAGCACCTCATTAGCTTGTCACTCATCCATTCCACCTGTATATTGAGAGAGAAGTACAGGTCAGTTGCCTTTTTTAATACTAAGTGACAACAAATTTACACCAACATTTTAGACAGTGATTTGGAAGGACAATTGGGTTGTTTTGCAAAGCATGCTTTGTATGGCCCATACCTTATAATATCCATTATCTTATTAGATGTTATGTTACTTGATATATAAGTCTAAAATACCTGCTTTTCAACATGAGTTTTATTATAAATAACCTGCGAAAACAAACCTGAGATTTTGAGAACTCCACAACGTTGTAGCTGACATTGTTTAAAAGTGCCAAGGAATAAACTCCTAAACCAGCGTCTTTTGTCCTCCATATCTGATCAAGCAGTTGGGCAAGTTCCAAAACTCTCCCTGCAGTGTCCACAGCTATTAGGACATTTCCATCACCTCTCAATGTTTCCAAAATATTTGCTAAAGATAAAAAGACAACGAGTTACAATATTGAAACCCTTATATATACAGAACTTTCTTGTTAATAATCAGAGGAAAAACCAAACGGAATCCACACAGAAGTAGCAATTTGATGCCTTAACATAAATGACCCAGCTACAAAACCTTTTAAAATATTTTTTTTTAAAAATCATGCAGCAAGACAGTATCTAATTAAAAATCACTAACCATACAACACGTCAACTAAATGATAACTGAGGTTATCATTTAGTACTTTACATCAAGCTAAATTACTAAAAAGAACCTAACTCTTTTTATGGTTCTGGAGAAAGAATCTTAAGACTATTTCTTTTATAGATTTCCAAAGCTTTAAGACAGAAGGCTACATGATTCCATACTTAATATGAAGATTGTCAAAGAAAAGTCCTTAGCATATTTAAAATTTTATTTTAACGAATGCCAAGAATGGATTTTCATAGCTAAAGTAATATTCATGTCAGGAGAGGCACCTTTTCAAATAACAACATCCAAAAAAAACCCAAAATATATTCTGAGTATCCCTCAGAAACATAGTATTTCCATTAAATCAATTTATGAACTAAAATCTGTCATGTATCACTTAAAATATGCTGTACACAGCCCCCTTTCAAATTAAAACTGAAATCATTCCAATTTTCTAGGTCATTACCAATCTTATCCAAAAATCATCCTGTACATTTATAAACATTACATAAATGAGAGGATGAAATCCTTGTTAAGAACAAAAACCCATCCTGAATTCCATACTAAATTGTTATTTCATTTGTGTCACAAAATACATACTTAGCAGTTGCTCATCTCTTTGTTTCCGCCTTGGCTGTACATAAGTAGCATTGAATGAATCAGTGATGAGCAAAGAAGGTCTACTTAACATTTCCAAGGAACATCCATTTAAATGACTGAAAAAGAAGTTATATCAATTTCAGTGTATAATTACACAAATATGACAATTAAAACTTGCTGAAAATAAATGATTCTCTAATTTTCAAAAATGTCAGTTTTTACCAGAACACAATATAATTGCAATCATGAATTTAAATGTATTTATAAATGTAAATACATTTATATACAAATGTACATGGTGCTATAAAAATTACGGATATAAAAAAGTCAAAATTCTCTGCTGCAATTTAAAAATAAATAGTGGAAGGAAATGGAAATAAACAGGTAAGATGGATTGGTGCAAGGAAATACACTTACTAAAAAGTCACTAGAAGGCTATGCTTCTTGTCACATTAGTTTGGTTGGTGTATTATTTACCATATCCCGTGCTGCAAGTAAAAACTCATGCTATTCTATATGCTGCAAATATCTGAGCTCATGGGTAGTTCCTTAACAATAAGAATATAGTGTAAAAAACAAAGCAAAGAAGGAAAAGCCTATAGAAAAACCAATTTATTTGAAAACAATGTTTTAAAGTTCATTCTTTAAAAATAAACAAATGTTATAAAGAGATTTCAAAACATATCATAATTAAGAATAATTTAAATTTAGCTTTTTCCTCCATGTCAGATTTCAAATTAGTTACACTTTTGTAACATTTGTGAATTCTCAAAATAAAGGCATAATGACATCCTAAAGAAATGAATATAAAACAATGCAATAGTCTATAAATAAAATCTGATCTACCACTGTTGACATTATAGACAGTTCCAAAGATAAAATATAGAATCTACTTCTAATTAAAGCAGAGATAACACTTCTATAATTAGAACATGGATGACACTGTAACACATTTCTAAATTTATTGCCTTTTTTAAAAATTAAAATTAAACACTAGGAAACTTATTTTCCCTCTCCCAATTAGATAGCATATTTTAAAAGGAGAGTTAAAGAAACCATCTTTAATTACTTAGTAGAGCTGTGCGGTACTTGTTTCAGAAGGAAAAACCACATATAAGAAACTCGATAAACCACGTTTTTCATGGAATCATACTGCACGTAAGGGTTCGTCACACAGTGCTAGGAAAAGACTTAGGTGACTTATGAATTTGTTGACAGGAGAATCCTCATGTGAAGCATCTTTTCTCCTTTAGGTCAGAATTTATTTTGAAACTGACAACTGAACAATGGCATTGCAGAATGTAGGATATCTTTGATTGAGGAACATTATGCATTTCTTAATGCATTTTAAACATCGTCTAGTAATTTAAAAAAAAGGAATTTCTCCAGATTTCCTTACCCTCAAATTTAATTTCTGCATGTGCAAATCCTGGCACATATACAGGATTCTTAAGATTATGAAGTATGGAAGAATAAGTAAACAAGGTTCCTCTGTAGTACTGATTTCAACTAATTGATTTTTCCACTTGCAACTAAGACAAACCAGGTGTGCAAGTTCCAAAAGTATCAGAGGTGCAAACTAACATGGGAAGTTCTCCCCAAGCAATGCCAACTACTTTCACACTACTGCCAAGACAATTTTATTTGCATGTTCACTAAATCAGCAGAAATGATTTTAAAAGACTACTTTCACTCACAAAACCATCCAGTACCGAGTGTCTTTAGACATCAGAAATGTTAAGAAGCTGTAGTAGGAAAGTAGCAACATCTGTGTACATACATCTCCCTCTTGTGGTTGAAATCAACTGCATAAACAATTTCCTCTTCTCCATCTTTAACTATTTTCCATATCGTACCTCCTATCATGTGGCCTGCTGGTAATGGAGTGATAGACAAACCATGCCCTTTACCTAAAGAAAACAAATTTTTATTCACCCCGATTACATAATAGATAATTCAACACCCACCACATAACGTGGCTTCAATTCTTCCTACTAATACAATGTATTGAAGTATTTTTTCTATTTTTGCTAATGCAATGCATAATAACAGAGCCTACTTCTAAAGAAAAATGGGAAGGAAAACCTTTCATATTATGAAATATTATCAAAATAATGAACAGGCTCATGGAACAATCTGTCTCTGGATATTAAGACAAAAAAATAAAGTTCTCCAATAAAATGTTGCCATATGGGGTACTTCTGATCAGGATTCTAGCAATTCTTTATTCCTTACTCCCGTATGTTTTCTCTTACCCATTACTGATTCATCCCACTGACCAATGATTCTAAGACCTCACACAGCCTTATATCAAGAGTTGTTATAGCTACTCCCTCTCCCATCTTGTTATTACTTGATCTTCCATGCATTCATGCAACATTATGCTTTTGGACTCCACCCCTTGTGGCCTTTTCCCTTGATATTTTTTTTATATATAGATAAACATTTCAGGATTTTAGCATTTTTAGAATAAAGTAGTGATTAGGGCTATGTAGCCACAAATCAATATCACAACGTCTGGGATCAGAGACACAGAACTGATAAATTAAAATAATAATAATTAGAATGTTATGTACTTCAGTTAGCTTGACATCATGCAATTGTATAACCATTTGCTAAGTTTAAAACTGGAAGATTTAGATTTTATAAAAAAGAAACAGAAATCCCAAAACAACAGGACATAACAATGACTTTAAGAGTGTTTTTTTCACCTTTCAAATTGACAATCTGAGAAAATTTTAGTTGTTGTATTTTGTCAAAAGCTGCATCCACATCATCCAAAGTAAACAAGGTGAAGTCTTCAGTATTATGGCGTGACTAGTCAAAAGAAAAGGAAAGGAAAATATTCTCAGTTAAAATTAGCCACATTGGGGAAAAGTTTAAAATCATACCTCTCCAAAAACTGAGACATGAGCTTTACCTGATAGAGATCATACATGAACATCTGACCCATTTTGTATACAGGAATAGTTGCATAAATAGCACAGTTCAACCCCATCTTTCCTACTGCATACGGGAGAGCACCCAAGTGCAGAGGATCAGGATGTGAAAGAAGTACTGCATCAACCTGGTGAACATGTCTATAAAACAAGAACAAGGGGATAAAACGCTCCATTCCACTATTTAAAAAAACACATATTTCAATGGCAGTATAGTGTACATTATTTGAGAACTGATACTTTTAACCTAAAATAAAATTTGGGTCTAGATTTCTATTTTTAAGGAGAAATTTCCAATGAAAAAAGTTCTTCTCAGAAAATGCTCCCTTCAATAGATAGGAAAATGCTCATTTCAATAGAAAGATCTTGATAGTCTCTAATATCTTGCTCTCCCAATATGCTTTACAGAACAGTATATCAAAACAAAAGGGATTTTTTTAAAAAATGCAGTTGCTATAACAGGACATTCAACTGGACTAAAAGCATTCATAAATTGAAGAAATCGGCCATAATAGAAAAACACTTAGAGATCAAGCTTTTGCTTCCATGTTTCACTTAAAAGGCCTACTGCAAAAAAAAAAAAAAAAAAAAAACAAAACCAACCAACAACCAACAATCTTCTAGTAGTAGTTCTAGTGATGAAATTGAATTTGGAGAACAATGTTCAAACACTATCTTTTAATAAATTTTATTGATTCTGTCATCCAAGACTAAATATGATGCAAAGAAATGCAAAATCTACATGTATTACATTATTACAGTGTACATTCAAGAAACCAAAGTTAATGAAAATCTTACTCTGCAGATCTACTCTTATCAAATACAATTGTGCATGCAAAATCTCCACATTGGGAACTCTGATCAAATGGCATTGTTTCTGCATTTGAGAAGTACAATAAACTGTTCCATCATCACCACACTTTTCTTGCATTTGTAAGAAAATAAATGTAATTCCAACCTAAAAAGTAGCACAGACTATTCTTTGTAGTTTGATTCTGCAATTGTTGTCCCTGTCTTCATGAACATTTAAAATATGTTATTAAGTAAAGCAATTCAAAGGTCAATATAAAGTAGAACTCTTCTACCTATGCCTAGCAAGCAAATTTCATATATAGTAAGAAAAAAATTTATACAAATAATTTTGTACCAGAACTTTAATAATCTAAACAAAAGTGCTTTATGTTATATAAATATGCTATAACAAAAAAAGCATTGCAGTACATTTTTCAAGGGTTCAGCACTTTGAGTCAGATTCTACTTACTTCCTCAGAGAATCAATGATGTCCATAGAAAAATTTTCATCCCAGCCACAGTCCAACAAAAAGCGAAACTCATCTACCTGAAGTAAGTAGCAGAGAGCAGATTCTTCCTGAACCCCTGAGAGGGTTGTTAGCTTGATAATTGATGTCATTTTTCATTCCACAAATGTTCTCACCAAAAATAGTTACTATAAGGAATAAATTTTGTTTTAAAATCCTTTTTGTTACAGTTTTCATATACAGCCATGAAAATGTACATATACTTAATATTATATTATTTTAGCATGTTTCATAGATATGGTCAACACAAGCAAACTGAAAATTTCCCCAAATCAATGAATCAATCCATGATAATCAAGACTTCAATGTGATTGGTTTAAATTGTGAGGTTAGAGATAAAATCAAATGCTTTCTTTCTTAGAACAACTGTATCACTTTTCCTCAACATGACAAACAGGGTTACCAGAAGGGCAGGGTGCAAGGCGCACTCACCTCAGAAAAAAAAAAATTCAGCACTTACTGACAGGTATTACAATAACCTGGTTGTCACTTTAAAGTATGATTCAACATATGAACAAGGCTCAGATTTATCATGGTCTGCTCTGCTCTATTTTGATACAGCCTGAGAACTAGAAATTTTCAGTGTTTCAACATAACCCTACCTCGGGGGTATCAAACTTGCATTATGTGACGCCATCGTGCTGTATTGTGACTTTCCCCTTTGCTAAACTGGGTGTGGGCATGGCCAGCGCTTGACACATGCAGGCTGCAAGTTTGACAACCCTGCCCTACTTATGTGTGTTCCTCTACTCATATCATTTTGTTAAACATTTTTACTTAATTCTGACATTTATGGTAGCTATCTACATTTTTATTTCTTAATGGCTGCTAACCTTATTATATTTTTTTATTTCACCTTTATTTTTTTTAAGTATAATAACTCAAGGCAGCGAATATTCACAGTACTCCTTCCTCCTATTGCAACAACCTCCCAACAACCATCCTGCAAGGGAGTTGGGTTGAGTGTATGTGACTGGCCCCAAATCATCCATTATATTTTTGTACCAGAAGATAAAGTTCATCCAAAGCATGTAGCTGATACTTCGGAGCTATCTCTAATTTTACAAAATGACGTTGGCTTTTATCCATAGCAGTGGCATTAGAGAAGTCAGCCAAAGATATGCAAAATAACCAACCAAAAGTTAAAGATGAAATTATATTGAAGCCATTCCATCTCAAAGAGTAAAAAAGAAACTAACAAAGTCATTCATTGAAACCCGGGTGGCTCGAACAAAATTACATCAAACCGAGGTTGTACACAAAGCAGAAACTACTCCATTTACTTAGGACAGGTCCTCGTTTGACAGGTGCAGCCTTTTATTACACTCTTGTTCGTCTTTGGAGCCGAGGCCTAAATCTAAAGAGGGCTTCATGGAATCCTGCCTATCAGCCCGAAATTCTCGGTGTCTTAAGTTGCAGGGAAGTCTTCCTTTCACAAGCTCGAGTCCAGCTGTTGTATCCATCTCCTTAATTCTTCGTCGGAAGGAAAGCGGGGAGTCATGAGTCGCGTTCATTGAGGACTGAGCCGCACTAGGGGAAAGCCAAGTATCCCTTAAGCGGCTGCCCTCCGACACACTTACTTCGTTCTTACCTGTTTAGCACCCCCTAGTTACCTCCGGGCACCCGCATTTATTCGGGAAAGGGAAAGGAGAAAAGAAAAACCCGCACGTGCCCACACTCAACCACCCTGAGCCCTGCCTCCTGCCGCCGCCGCCACCATTTTGGAGTAAGAAACCGGCAAGCTCGTTGGAAGAGGAGGAGCCGCCGGGAGGAAACGGAAATCTGGATTGTATTATCTATGCAGTTAAGAGGGGGGGGGAAAACACCGTCTATGGTGTCGGGGTTTTTTCCCCCCCGTCAGTGGTATCGTGATACATACATATATCATTGGATTTCTAAATATGCTTTAAGGAAACACAACACAAAAGATATTGACTCCCAAGGGGATGCGTGAAATAAAATAGCGTTATCCGCCCTTCCTTTCCCGCTCGTCTTAATGGTTCCTCCCGGAGGTATCCGAAGCGGTAAACTGAGAGGTCGTCTAGGATTCAGTTGACCCTGGATGAGGCCTAGGTCGCCTGGACTGGTAAGATTAGGGTTGTGGTGAACGGAGAGGGAGCGTCAGAGAGGGATTGATGAGGGTGCGTCTGATGTCTTCAGGAGCCTGGAGGCGACACATCCAATAGTGGATGTGTCGTGTATCAAGCCATACACGTTGGAAGACCTGGGGCTTCTATCACATTAATTTTTCAACCACTAATTGAGACTGGTTGCACATGTAGCTTAGTATCACCTGAAAGGGTGGCCACCTATGCCCAAATAAGGGGTATTCCTGGGTTAATTGCTCAGGGTGTACAATCATATTCTGGGCAAAATACGTTGGGGAAGGGGACTTCTTTCTAGTACTGTATAACTTTCTCCCATGCGAAAGGATTTAGACATTTTTTTGGCATCTGGAGCAGGCTGGGAATTAAATATCCATTTCAGAAAGCTACAGCTCTGCAATAGAAAAGGAATTCCCATAATAAATCAGAAATATTGGCCTGTCCTGGCCAGTGTCACTTTCAAGCAAAGCATTGGGCTGCAGCCATCCTTTTTTTCTTTAACTTTAGAAGAATACACGTGGAACCTTTATTTCTTAGAAATAAAGCTGATTGATTCTATGTATATAGACACCCCCCCTCATATAACTACAGTTCTTCTGGATGATTTGCAGTTAAAACATAAACAATACCAACACACTGGGCAAAACTGACGGACAGTGGCCTTTTGGTTTTGTAGTTCCCAGATTTTTTAAAGTTTTTTTTTAATTGGATGAAGCAAGTTGTTAAGGGAAATGTTTGCAGTTCTGTTTGAAGGGCAGGTTGGTGATTCTTTTTAATGACACTTCAAAGTGTTGGTATTATTAGCAGTTGTTTTGGCCTTTTCATTAACCTATATTATACTATAGTAAATGACCCATTTACAAAATGGAATATAGTAAATAACATCAAAATACATATGTATTTTGTAATCCTATTTGGGATTACAAAGTTTTGGGATTTGTGCACAGGATTTGCACATTTCAATTACATTCATTTTTTTTACCAAGTGCAATTCCTTTGATTTGTTTCACTATTATAAGAAAGTCTTTAATGGGCAAGCCTGGCAAATGATGGATACATTTGATACAAACTTGGCTCCTTGTGTATTTGCATCATATGTAAGCGGAAAGATTCCATTGTGACATCCCCATTCATGTTTCATCATTTTACAAATGCCAGCATACTTCCATACAAAATTTAAGTTGCAATAAAAGATTTTCCACATAAAATGTTATGTTTCCTCTATAATTCCACATCAATCCAATAGGACTTGTTTCACAATAACAGTGAACTAACTTGCAGCCAAATAGGTCTCATCTTTCATTATAAGCGATGATAGTCATGTGGAAATATGCCGTTACTTGTAATCCTTTCTTTGTCCTTTTTCTTAGTAACTACCATGACTATTATCCACTTGGTGCGAGATCACTGGCCTCTTACATTGTGTCCCATAGGATTCTTGGTTGGATGGTACTTTGACAAGAAGCATGATGAGAAACTCGCACTATTTAGAAACAAGAGCAAATTATATCAAAGGTTAATTATTTTAATTGATTTCTTACAAGCACTTTATTCTTTCTGGATGATGAAATTGCTTCTGTATAGTTGAGGAAAGTATTGGTAAATATAGCTGTTACTGCATTTTCATTGATGTGTAAAAATTCACAATCATTAAATTATTCCTTTAAATAATTTATATTGTAATATGTTATAGGTAGTATTGCTACAAATATGATTTGAAGCTATACATAATGCCGAATATGGTTACTGTGTTCCTAGATATACTTGACAGATGTTTATCCTTACTGATTTATACCAAGGCAGATGAAAAAGTTCACAATGGAAGCAGCAGTTATATAATATTATCTGTGTGTGTGTATACGAACATATATAATAATATATAATTAAATTCCATAACTTCCTTTGCTTGTATTATCCTATTGATTTTAAGTTTATCTGTAAAGAAAGATTTGCCTGTGTTATTTTTCCAACTCTAGAATTTAAAATAAAGTATCATTGCCTCTTGCCCTATCTGCAAATGCTGCAGATTTCCTGAACTGTTTCAACTTTTATATCAGATTGTTTAGTGTTTTAAACAATCAGTTAGTAAACTGTTCCTCAGTTAGTAAAAATAATAGATGATTTAACTTGTACTCTCGGTTACACAGTTAAGAGAATCAGTTGCCCCAATTATATCAGGAATAGCATCTTAGACAACATTGAAGTTCATCTTTTGGTGGTTATCTGAATGCTATTCCTATTGCTTTACAATTTGGGGGAAATGTGAGCCAGCTGAAATCAAAGCACTGTACATTGAATGGAGGAAAACTTACTTTTCCTGTCCTCATTTTGTTCTGCGTATGTGCAGGTGTGGGTGGAAGGGGTGAAATAAGTTTTGCAGCTGGAAAATTCAAAACAATCATTTTTTCTGGATGTATACAACATGGGGAACTCAGACTAGAAACTGGGAGTTCTAATCCTGTTTTAGGCATGAAAGCTGGCTGGGTGAATTTGGGCCAATCTCTTTCTCTCAGCTCAACCCACCTCAAAGGGTGGTGGTTGTGTGGAAAATAGGAGGAAGAGGGTGTGTTAAGTATGTTTGCTACCTTACAAAAAATAATAAAAGTGGGATTAAAAAAATAAATACCAAACAGGGGAAACTCTTCACAAATATTTGCAAGAACAAGCTAATTATGCATATAATTGTTATATAGGGATTACCTATAAACTCTATCTTTGCTTTCCACTTTTAAAGCTAATTATTTAAACCTATTTTCAAATGTATAATGTACTAATCTGTCATAATTTATTTTTAAACTTGTAATATTTTTTTCTTTTTATAGGGAATTGAAACCTGGTGAAGATGCTACATGGAAATAATGTGTCAAATGAGAGTTGATCCCCCTACAGTTTAAATAAGTGATTGCTGCATAAAGAAAATAGAATCTAGTATTACCTTTGTTCATCGTATGAATACTAAAAAAGTATGTAGCCCCAACTATATAATGTAATTCAAACAATTTGATGATATAGTATAAAGAAAGTTGGTACAGTTTGTTCCTGAGAAACTGTTTGTCTTTCTGAACCTGAACCTTTCAGTCAACTTCAGAGGATATAGTTACATCCTATAAACTATAGGATTGTAGTTGGAGGGATCAAATACAATTATGTATATTTTTTGCATAAATTATTCTGGAATTTATTCCCTGACAATTGATCTTTTTGTGCATTTAAATAAAAGTACCTTGAAATAGATTTAAAACATGTATTATTATTTTTACAAAATATTGATACCACCTTTGAGGGGTTATATTTTATGGTGACTGTAATATTTAGTTCCTTAAAATATTTAGTTTCTGTTTCTTATATACCATATTAAATATGTGTTTATAGAAAACTGTAATGTGCTAAGCTTTGGCACGTTATAAATCCAACCAATTGTAATTACTGAAAAAGCCTCAGCTAAGTGTGTTTTGGATGTCAGGCAAACTAACATCTATTACTCCATTCATTATCACAGTTGATTTGGCTGGCTAGCAGTGGTGGGTTTCAAAATTTTTTAGAACCTCTTCTGTAGGTGTGGCCTGCTTTGTGGGAGTAGCTTGCCAGCCATGTGACCGGGTGGGAGTGGCCAACTTGTAAAATGTGGTGAAACTCACTTAACAACACTCTTGCTTAGCAACCAGAAACTCTGGCATTTGAAGCATGCAAGTCTTAAAGCTGTCAAGTTACAAGACCCTTGCACCCCTAACCCTTTAGAAAAAAACCCCCAGGGGTGTTCAAACTTGACAGCTTTAAGACTTGTGAATTTCAACTCCCAGAATTCATCCTCCAGTCATGTTGGCTCAGCAACTCTGGCATTGAAGTGTACAAGTCTTAAAGCTGTCAAGTTACAAGACCCTTGCACCCCTAACCCTTTAGAAAAAACCCCCAGGGGTGTTCAAACTTGACAGCTTTAAGACTTGTGGACTTCAACTCCCAGAATTCCTCCTCTCGCTCTTCATCTTGATGATGTGCAGACGGGCGGGGGGAGGGAGCTGGAACCGGTTCTAAATGGCACTGTAGATTTGTGGAACCTCTTCTGTAGAAGAGGTTAGAACTGGCAGGAACCCACCCCTGCTGGCTAGGCAGATGTCCTTTTCTTCCAAAAGTAGTCTGTTCGTTTTCCTCTAAGTTATAGGAGGGGTGTCAAACTGGCAGCCCGCGGATTAGATACGTCACACGCAGGCCACGCCCATCCCAGCTCTGCAAATGGGAAGATGCCTCAAAATGTCACATGATGGCAATGTGATGCAATGAGTTTTGACACCCATGCTCTAACCTGTTCTTTTAAAGTCTTCCAGAGGTGCACTCATCGTACTATAACTGAGCATCATCCCACAGAAAGATTATTTTGATTTTTAAATCTAAGGCTATGACATCTTAGTTGCCAAAGTTCTGGTGATCATTAAACAGAAAGAGAATAATATGAAACTACATTTGGCAGCCCATATTTGGTAGCCCTGCACATCAAAACGAAAAACCGACAATATAAAATCGCAGTGATAGCAAAGCATTGCCATCGATTGTTGATCATTCCAACAATCAACCAATGGAACAGCTTGCCTTCAAAAGTTATGGGTGTTTCATCACTGGATGAATCAAAAAGAGACCTGACAGCCACTTGCCAAAAATGACATTAGGGCAAGAGGGCTTCAAACTTAGCAACTTTAAGACTTGTGGACTTCAACTCCCAGAATTCTCTAGCCAGCTATGCTGGCTGGAGAATTCTGGGAGTTGAAGTCCACAAGTCTTAAAGTTGCCAAGTTTGGGGACCCCTGGTATAGAGTCTCCTGCTTGAGCAGCGGGTTGGACTAAGTGGCCTCCAAGGTCCCTTCTAACTCTGTTACATTCTGTTATTATTCCGACCCAAATGCAGTAGGCAAGTAAAGAGTTGCGTTCTTTTCCTATCGTTGCGCTTCCTATCCTCGTTTACTCTTGAAAATGCCCCGCTGGCGGTACGACGCCAGCCTGCCCGAGCGGGGTCCCTTCCTGCGCTGTCCGCCGTCAGGAAACGCCGGAGCAGGGCAGCAAGAGGCGCGCAGAGCGTTGCGACGGACTACTACGGGGCGTTTGTTGCGCTGATCGAGGCGGGTCAAGGGGAGCACGGCGGAAGGCAGAAGTAGCCTCGCGATTGGCTGCAGCGGGTCACGGAACAGAGCGTAGCTTGATTGGCTGGGTGGGATCATGTGGTGTGGAAGCCGATGGTGGCGGTGGGAGACACATAAACATGGAGGCCATCTTTCACGAGAGGGTGAGTGAGCCTCTTGCCTTCCCTTACGGAAGGTGGGTGTGAGGTTAAAAAGAGGGCGAAGCGAGGGGAAAGGAGAACTTTGCCGTTTCGGTTCCTTGGTCGTTCAAAAGCTACGAAAATCCCTTTTTAGTCTTTTATACTTTTATATTCAAACCGCCGAGGGGAAGAATAAGAATAAAGCCCAATTTCTTGAGATTCGGAGGTACTTAGAAAAGGCAAGGCGGGCGAAGAGTTTCCAATAGGGAAGAGAGGATTGTGGCTATTATACGATAAAGGTGTGAGCTTTGAAACATTGTTGCCTTTCCCGTCGCCTGCCTCGGGAGGCGAAGCAGTCACGTTTGTTGAAAACGGACGCCTTACTCTTTAAGATGATGCTTTTAAAGTATATTCCCGTAGCTGGGTGGTGCAAGGAAGCGTTTCCTCTCCCAGGCTTACTAGTGAACCGAGCATCATCGGCCCCTAACCATGCTGGCAGGATCAATGATCAAGAAAACAAGGAAGTGGGAGCTGAACATGGAGGACAAGAACACATGAATTGGTGTTACTAAACCCTAACATTTTATATGAGGTGCTGCATGTATATACCCTCCTTGTTTCCTTTCAGCTATTGGTGTGTATACATGCAGAATGATACAGTACATGATTTTGTTTCCTGCCTTACTTGATGGAACTGGTTGTTTTGAAACTCTTTGCGCCTCATGTCTGCCATTAATATGATCCCTTTTTCCTTGACATCAACATTATGTATAACCTGAATAATTGCTGCCAGGGGAAGAGAATACTTTGGGTTTCTTCTTAATCTTTCTTTTGTGCAGTATTGAAATCTCTAGATATACATTTTTTGGGGGAAGATAAGATGTTACATTTGATTGATTCTGAAGGCAATGATATATTGTCATTTTCTTATCAAACAGGTTTTCTTTGAGGTTTTGGAAAGAGGGCAGAGATTTAATAGCATTAAGTATCCAACTAATATAGCTATTAAGGAAGAACATTTTAAAGCACAAGACAAATTTGCTAATTGCTTCCCCCTCCCAAGAGTTACACGTCCCTAAAAACATCCCAGAGGGTTGGTGATTCTGGTGTGAAAAATTTTTTTAAGCTACCCTGGAATATATAGAAATGCTTTTATTAGGCATGTTTTGGTCAGAGAATAGAGAAAGAGCTGTATTAAGAAGGTAGTCCCATTTCTTCAATGGGCTACCAAATACCTTCAAGCAGGATGTGAATGTAATAGCACTTTGCCATCTATGTTGTTTAGCAACTGACACTGAGAGGTATTTAATGCTGGAGAAGTTTGGTCTAAGACTAACTCATATTGATTTAAACCAGTCAGGAAGACTATAATAATTTAAACATTGTCAATAATATTCTGTTGTTGATCATTATTTCTACTAAAGTTCTTCTGCTTTGTTACAACCTTAATCCCTATACTTAAGTCCTCATAGATGCAACTTTTATGTTTAGAAACAGATATGTTATAATTATAAATTCATACTTCTGATTTTCTTATGATTAAGTTTACATTAAAATTGTTATTTAGCACTAAACCAGATATATCACACAGCTGACTGGTGTGCATTATTTCTTTTGATAATAGGTAATAAAAATAGATTATAGTCAGTATTATGTAAGGCTTAATGTGATGGAACAATAAAAACGCTATATTGGAAAACTAAGGACTGTGATTTAGGAAACTTAAATGATAACCATTATGAATGTGTTTGTGCAATTGCATGCAGAACTAGTTGGACTTGTTTGGGTACATACTTATATATAAATACTGTATGTTCAAGTACATATGCATGCATAGGCATAATTTTAGCTGAATAGTTTAATGGAAACAATGAGCTTTATTTAAAACACTTCCATGTACAGTGTATTCATTTAATAGTTCAAATTGATATAAACATTAAAATATAGTGCAAAATATGTTAAAAATATAATCATGAGGGAGACTATCGCAATGTATCTGTTTTACTATCTCTGGTTAACACATAAGCAGGGTAACTTCAAGGATTATATTTACTCTAGTTTTTGAACAATAAACATGAAAAGATCATACAATATTGTATTTTTTTAAATTCTTCATACTTTAGCAAGAAGGTTCTCTGTGTGCCCAGCATTGTTTGAATAACTTACTGCAAGGGGAGTATTTCAGTCCTGTGGAACTGTCTTCTATTGCACAGCAGTTAGATGAAGAAGAGAGAATAAGAATGGCGGAGGGTGGAGTTTCTAGTGAAGAATATAGAACATTTTTACAGGTAACAGCTCTTCAGGTGGTTTTACATTTATTTGCCAGTTTTTGTTCTGCATATTTTCTTACTGAAAGGGCTTATATTGAAGCTGAATTTCAGAATGATGAAATGTAAAGTTATTTATTCTCCTTCCTAGAGTAGCATCTCCAGATATACAGGTAGTCCTTGACTTATGACCACAATGAAGCCAAAATTTCTGTTGCTAAGTGAAACATTTGTTAAGTAAGTTTTGTCCCATTTTATGACCTTTCTTGTCATAATTGTTAAGTGAATCATTGCAATTGTTAAGTTAGTAACACGGTTGTTGACTGAATCTGGCTTCCCCATTCACTTGGCTTGTCAGGTCGCAAAAATGGATCAAATGACTCCTGGCTATTGTAACCATCATAACATGTCAGTTGCCAAGTGTCTGAATTTTGGTCACATGACTATTGAGATGGTGCAATGGTCATAAGTATGAAAAACAATCATAAATCACTTTTTTCAGTGCCATTATCACTTTGAACAGTCACTAAATGAACTGGTGTAAATTGAGAACTACCTGTATTAGAATTACAGTCAATTTCTCAGTGACGCTTCTGTTTAACATTTCTAAAGCTTTTCTTTTTTTTAAAAAAAAAGAAAGAAACTGGAGAACTTCAGGTACAGAATTTATTTTGTCCCAAGCTACTTTTAAATTGATGGCCACAAATGAGTGTACAAAGATCAACATGAAAAAGGCTACTATACTAACCCCTAGGTTTTTGTATTTGTCTGGTGTTGTTTATCTGCTGTTTTTCATTGACATATCCCAGAACGTTACCTTTGTTCTCATGCCTTCAGAATGGTTCAATAAAAATATTTTTAGAGTGAATAAAGTTTAAGATTAACTGAATTTATTCTCTACATATAATTTTCCAAAAGCTCCTGTAGCACATAATGTAATCTTCTTTCCTTTGCATTCTTTGTTGAACAGCAACCTTCAGGAAACATGGATGATAGTGGTTTCTTCTCAATTCAAGTAAGCAGTTTCTAAGCAGTTGCTCTATAATTTGTGCAAACTTTTTTAGAATACAACATTTGAAAATGCTTATTGAAATTCCCTGGGCTCCTATTTAAGAGCTGTTTAGGAAACAGCTGTGCTCAGTGACTATATTTCTTAAAGTAAATGTTTGCCTCCCAAAATGTACAAGGAGCAAATCCATGGTTACTATGTTTCAAACCTACATTGTGATTGCAATTCTGTAAATAGCTTCTATGCTTTTACATCCCACTGATTTTCAGTAGAATATTAGCATTCTAATAATTTATATAATTTTTCTACATAGGTTAGGATGGGATGGAAACATTGGCAAAATTGATAATGTAATACATTATTTCACCCCCCCCCCCCCCTTAAGCTGACCTTTGGGATTTAAAAAAAGTTTGCATTAAGTTTTTTTCTGGACAAACAGATGAGCTTATTTATTTATAATGATGTAATTAATAAAACTCTTCCTTTGTATTGTACATCAAGGATGGTGGAAATGTACTTTTTATAAGGTATATGTGTAAAGTTTTCCAAATAAATCATTACAAAGTGAAAAGTTGGCATACATACACATATGGGAATGGGATATGGGAATCCACATGGGGATGACTTCAGGAGATGGAGAGAAAAGATGCAGCCTAGAGGATGATCAAATAAGAGAAGGCATAGCTTGCAACTGCATAATAGGCAGAGAGAGACTCAGAAAGGAACCTCACCAACTTCTCAAGCTGTAAAAGAGACAGCGGGAGATTGATATTGATTTTTTTATCCTACCTTTATGACTTTATAAATAAACTCAAAGCAACAAACATGCTTAATTCTCCTCCCTTCTCCTAGTTTCCTCATAACAACAACCTTATAAAGTGAGTTGAGCTGAGAGAGAATGATTGGCCTAAAATCACTCGGCCGGCTTTCAAGCCTATGGTGGCATCAGAACACAATCTTCTGGTTTCTAACATGGTGCCTTAATCACTACATCAAACTTGCTTCCTAGCTAAAACTCCCTCTGTGTGCAAATATGTGCTCACACATGCATGCAGAGTTTCTATTCAAAATTGATGTCAGCATTTCCAGATAAGACAGGAAACATGACCAGATGAGCTAATTCTACTTGATTGTGAGGTTACATTAACAGAATCTTGTAAGTTTAATAGTTCAAACCTTCCACTTTCTCTTTGGCAGTATCTCTTCCACTCCCATATCCAAGCTTATCTCCACATACTGTTACAACATCCCCCTGTAATTAATTACAGACTATCCTTAACATACAGTCACAATTGGGACAGTTGCTAAGCAAGGCAGTTATTAAGTGAGTCATGCCCAATTTTACCTTGTTAAAGAAATCACTGCAGTAGTTAAGTGACTCATTAAGCAAATCTGGCTTCCCCCATTGAGTTTGCTTGTCAGAAATTGACTGGGAAGGTTACATATGATGATCACACTGCAGCCATATATATATATATATATATGTATATGTATATGTATATGTATATATATATATGCCAGTTGCCAAGTGCCCAAATTTTGATCATGTGACATGAGGATACTACATCAGTTGTAAGTGTCAGCACTAGTTGTAAGACACTTTTTTCACTGCCATTATAACTTTGAATGGTCACTAAAGAAATAGTTATAATTTGAGGAATATCTGTATTTATCTTGTTATAGTAGGCTGCTTTGGGATAAATTGTTGTATGTAATAACTAGGCTAAGTAAATAATAACTAGGAACAAATACTTCAGAGCCATGTAAGTTATATAGTATATACGCTCTGCAAAGTACAGTAGTTTGTAACAACAAAGTAAACTTTATCCAAAGTTGACTATATTTGTATCAAGTTTGAAATCACTGAAGCTGGCAGACTTAATCTGCAATTTTTCATTATACTTGTCTATAGATTGCTTTTATTTTTTCCTCTTCTACAAAATGGGAAGCAGGGTGAATTTCTCTCTTTAATTTCCCAATAGTTGACAAACAAGTTTTATACTAATAATATATTTCAATCAAGAAATTTAAGAACAAATATATTCCTTTGTCCAAAATATGCAGAATATACTGAGTTTTTATAAGACTCGGTGATGTCCAAAAATATACTTCTCATGCAAATATTCACTCAACATGTCTATGGAGATTCTCAGTCATCTAGGTAATGGTTGTCCTAAAGGTGCTTTTTCAAAAGGCTGCTGGACTTTTTTTGTCTTTCCTTGAAAGCATTTCACTTCTCATCCAAGAAGCTTCTTCAGTTCTGAGTGAATGGTAGAGAATGGAAGGATTTATATTCTTTGCAGTTAGCACTTTCTTTAGGAGTTGTTGAGGCTACTTGGAGGTTTATCTGAGTCCTCATTATCACCTTAATAGTGCAAATGGATGTGGAACCTTCTTGGAATTGCTGATAGGACTATGTTGTAAACAGTAGATCATTGGTATCATGTGAGAATATTTATAGAAATAGAAATCCTTCCATTCTCCACCATTCAATCAAAACTTGAAGAAGCTTCTTGGATGAAAAGTGAAACATCTTCAAGAAAGAACAAAGAAAGTCTGGTTTCCTTTTGAAGAAACACCTTTGGGATAGTTACTCAACATTTAAATTATTTTACTGGCATTTTAAAGTGGTTGTGAACATCTTGCCCTTGAAAAAATGAATGTCTTTTATAATATAAAATAAAACTGTAGATTATAAATCTCATTACAGCAGTCTCATTCACAAAGAACTAAATTTCTGTAGTGATTTACAGCATTTGCATCACGTAATTTGGGTAAAGTCATAAATCATGCATTCTCACAAATGACACTTATCAGTATAATAATGTATTATGTGTTTAACAGATATTCCTGAATTAGGGACACTTCCTTCCTAAAATAGTCAGTTGAAATGGAATTTCACTATATAAAGAATTAGACCAGTAGGTTTTAAATATCTTACCAGCTACACATAATGACCTGACAGTCAGAATAAAATTGATGCTTCCAGAGCAAATACAACTCAGGTGTATAATGTGACTTTGGGGGGGGGGGGAATCAAATTGTTTTTTTTTTCTTCCTATCATTTCCCCTCCAAATGCAATTAGTTTTTTTGAAAGACCAAATTCGTTTTCAAATTGTATATTTGTTATCCTCCCTTAAATGTATTTTATATGTGGCCTGCTTAATGTAGATTCATGATGGTTAATTCTTAATTAACTTAGCCCAGTGTTTTTCTTTTAATGAAATATGGTTGTTCCCCCACTCTCACTTTAGTTGAAACAATAGAATGGGTCCAGATTTAATCAGAGCAAACAAATTAAACTCAATGTGACTTTAGTCCTGACTACTGAAGTTCCATTGATTTCAGTGGTCAGTTCTGAGTATGACTTTGTGAATTTAGTTAATATATTTGTCTTTATAGTTCTAAAATGGTTGCATTGCTTACATTTTATAACTGACTGATTTATCTCATGAAAAGTGCTGTTTTTTGACAGGTTATAAGCAATGCCTTGAAAGTTTGGGGTTTAGAACTAATCCTCTTCAACAGTCCAGAGTATCAGAGGCTCGGGATCGAACCTATGTAAGACTTTATTTTTTAGCTCCCTGCTTCCATTTAAAGAATAATAATAGTTATGCAAAGAAAAAAAAACACTTATCCTTTCCTTCAGAACTTCTTTTGAAAATTACTATTTCAAGTTCTGGTTTTATCCACTCAGCATTTTCTGTTTCATATTATTGAGGCCTTACATCAGTGATGGCGAACCTATGGCACGCGTGCCACAAGTGGCACGCAGAGCCATTTGTCAGGGCACGCAAGGCACTGCCCTGTCAGCTGGCCAGCGCGCATGCGCGTGCTGGCCAGCTGAGATCCCCTTTTTAAAAGCCATTTTTCGCCCTCCCCAGGCTCCAGAGGCTTTATAGGAGCCTGGGGAGGGCGAAAAGAGCCTCCCCTGCCCCCCGGAGGCCCTCCGGAGGCTTCAGGGACCGTCCGGAGGCTTTCCTGAAGCCTTCGGAGCGCTTAAAACGACCCTCAGAGCAACCCGGAAGTCCAGTTTACTCGGAGGGTGGTTTTAAGCGCTCCGAAGGCTTCAGGGAAGCCTCCGGACGGTCCCTGAAGCCTCCGGAGGGCCTCCGGGGGGGCGGGGGAGGCTCTTTTTGCCATCCCCAGGTTCCTATAAAGCCTCTGGAGCCTGGGGAGGGCGAAAAAAGCATGTAAAATGGGGGGTCCATGCGTTGTGCACGCATGCGCACTGGGGCGTGCGTGTTGCATTATGGGTGTGGCACGCCCACACACGTTCCCCCTGCGCTCCCACTTGTGGCACGCGAGCCAAAAAAGGTTCGCCATCGCTGCCTTACATGTTCATTTGTCCCCTGAGCCTTCATGACATCTCAGTATCTGTAGCATAATAGAATGCTGCTTTTGAATGGTATCTGCTTAATAACATCAACAGTATGTCTGTATTTATCAAGCATATATAATGATAAATATATCTCTAAAACAATATTATTAAATATTCTGAACAATCTGTGGATGAAAAGTTCACATAATCCAAATCGTAGCTTTAATACTACAGTATGATGTTTCTAAATGCAAAAATGATAACATTGATTAATATTTCTGTGCTCAAATATTTAATTCTCTGAATACTTTGTGTTTTATTTTCAGAAATGAAAGGTCTTTTATTTGTAACTATAAAGAGCACTGGTTTACAGTACGAAAATTAGGGAAACAGGTAAAGTTCTTTATTTTCCTTCTTTAAAATCAATGTCAAGTTTGCCATTGTAATTGGCTATAAGTTCAGTCAAAATTTAGTGCGTGTTTAATGACAAACACTGCATTCATATATAGATAGGTAGATGATAAAAAGACAGACGGATCTGACAGACAGACAGATAGATAAATAAATAGATACAATTGATGAAACATTTTGGTTCTATTCTATTCTATCCCAGAGCGGGTTTGTTCCTACTGTTCAGTATTTCCATTCTGAAGCTGGAACAGATTTAAAACGTTGTAGTTTAGTGATGGCTAACCTTTTTGTCGTTGCATGCCAAAAGCGTGCGTATGCACTTTTGCTATACAATGCGCATGCCCCTCCCGGTGAGCCTTGCGCATGTGTGCGTGACCCCACCCTGTGTGCGCCCCATGCATGCAATTCCCCATGCTGTGCATGTGCACATGACCCCCGTGTGCATCCCACCCCCTGAACATGCATGTGTGACCCCCCCCTGGCATGCACCCCCACACGCGCGTCTCCCGCATGCATGGCAAAGACCCGAAAACCAGCTGGCTGCTGGGAGGCGCACATGCATAGTGGAGCTGAGCTGGGGCGACGGCTCACGTGCGTAAAGAGGGCTCTGTGTGCCACCTGGGGCACGTGGGTCATAGGTTCGCCATCACGGTTGTGTATTAAACAACCTACAACCTTTTGGATCATCCTTTATCAATATTTTCTTATCTAAATATAAAACAACCATGGGTGGGCAGCAGTGGGAACAACAGTGGGAACGAGAGTGATTTCCAATTTCCTGCCAGCTTCCTCACTGACTTTGTGAGAAACTGGCAGGGAGCACTGGAAATCACAATCACATGGTTGCAGCTGACTGTGCTGCTGCTGCTGCTACAGCTGCATCTTAAGATATTTGAAATTTCGATTCCCTGGGAGTAATGGGTCCTGGGTTTTGTACACATTTTTTTCACTTAACATATTTCAGGAATCTTGATTCACAAATTGTTGCCCTATGATGCATCATTTTGCTAATTGAAAGTTACAAGAGACAAACAGGAAAGGTTTAGCAATATGTAGACTAGAGAGTAGCAGCCAGATTTTTTCCCCTTGATGTTTCTGATTCATCAGTTTTTCTAATTTAAAACCAGGCGTTTGCACTGCAATAGATGCTTTCACAGCAGAAATAGCAATATGTTAAGTTTCCTGCTAAGTATTGAAGGCATTCCTTTGATTACAGCCTTGTTTTTTCCCATATAACTAAATGCATCCATTAACTTGCATATACTATCTGAGAATGACTAGAAGAGACTAGGAGTTTTGTATCTGAGAAGCTGTTTGCAGGCCATCATATTTATACAAATAATATTATCCCATGGTATATCCATGTTATCCCGAAAATAAGACCAGGACTTATTTTCTTTTGGGCCCCAAAATAAACATTACGGCTTATTTTCGGAGGGTGTCTTATTTGCCCCCCCCCCTCCCATGAGGTACTGGTGCCATAGCAAGGCAGGTGTCGGGGATGGGTAGCCTGGCTGTGGGGGTCCTGAGGTAAGCCAGTCCGGAGTGTGTGAGGCAGCTCCACCCCCCTGCCTCACTTTGTGGCTGCGGCACAGCAAGCAACCAGCTAGAATGGTCAACTGGCCAGCTGTGCAGGGTCTCAAGTAGGGCTTAATTTGGGGTAGGGCTTATATTAGGTGCACATGCAAAAAACATGCTAGGGCTTATTTTAGGTATAGATCTTATTTTCAGGAAAACAGGGTAGTAAGTAATACAAAATAGTTCTTTTATTTATCTTTGGTTGCATATTCCGTATACTTACTTAATTTTTTTAAGTAAAACAATTTTTACTGGTAGTAAGTAGATGGTTTGCTATGTATTAAAATATATTATTAATAATCACACTGCATGTTAATTTTCTTTCTTTGAACAGTGGTTCAACTTGAACTCTCTCTTGACCGGTCCAGAACTAATATCTGATACTTACCTTGCACTTTTTCTGGCCCAGCTACAACAGGAAGGTAATCTTACTTTTCAGATGCTGACTGCTGTAATAGTGCTGTAATATTCATCTAAGGAAACACTGATCCTATGTTGTTTGACTGAATTATGCAGAATACATAACCAAATTGCCCCCTATTGATAAAGAACATTTTTCTATCCTTTAGAGCCTTGCCCACTAACTGTATTTTATATTAATTTTTAGATTATCTTCCTAATCTGTTCATATCCTTTTATCTTTCAGGTTATTCAATATTTGTTGTAAAAGGTGACTTACCTGATTGTGAAGCTGATCAATTACTGCAAATGATTCGGGTGCAGCAAATGCAAAGGCCAGAATTAATTGGCGAAGACACACTGCAATCAAGAGATCAAAGGTAAGGTAAATAAATGCTTGTATTTTAATGGATTCAGTGTAAGTATTTTTGAGGCCTGATTATGAACAAAGAAAATGGGAGCTAAAAAGTAGAAGGTAATATTATGTTTACACATGGAATAAACCAAAATATGTGTTTGCCTATAATAAAAATATTATCTATGTCTAATAGGAGATATACCAAATACAAAATAAGTTTTGCATAATTTCTGTATATTTTCTTAAGAATTGGGAATTTTTAAAAAGTAAGTCTTTAAAAAAAGGCTTGGACTACCTTCGTAGCTATCTGTGCAAATGCAGCTATTAGAAGAATTATTAAATATAGATAGTGTTAGTGGTGCTATATATAATTTCACTGACCTCATTAACAAACTGTGCATGGGTATAACAAGATCCAGAGACTTCTGGCTTCTATTTTTTGTGATTGTGGTAACATGGAGACGGCAACACATACAGTATGTATACCTGCCCTTTGTGTCTCGATCAGTGTACACTAGACTTCATGGCAGCAGCACGACAGAACACAATGTTGCTAGTTTCTGGGCAAGATCTGTTTAATTTGGAGATATATTAATCTTGTATTTAATATTTTAAATTTTATGTCATATGGTATGCTTTATTTTGTGATGCTTCTGACATGAACAAATTGCAGGAACTGGGTATGTTTAGTTTAAGAGAAAGAAGGACTAGGGGAGACATGATAGCAGTGTTCCAATATCTCAGGGGTTGCCACAAAGAAGAGGGAGTCAAACTATTCTCCAAGGCACCTGAGGGTAGAACAAGAAGCAATGGGTGGAAACTAATCAAGGAGAGAAGCAACTTAGAACTGAGGAGAAATTTCCTGACAGTTAGAACAATTAATCAGTGGAACAGCTTGCCTCCAGAAGTTGTGAATGCCCCAACACTGGAAGTCTTTAAGAAGATGTTGGATAGCCATTTGTCTGAAACGGTATAGGGTTTCCTGCCTAGGCAGGGGGTTGGACTAGAAGACCTCCAAGGTCCCTTCCAACTCTACTATTGTATTGTAAATTGATAGCCATCTTTTTTATGCTCACTGTATCTTTTAAAAACAAAATCCTTCTCTCTACCACTCATCTAGATATAGCGTAGCATTTGGCTTTGTAACAAGAATGGGTTTTTTTTCTGTTTTAACTTTTCCAGGGTGCAAAAACCAGACTTAGAACAAGCACTAGATATTAACCAATCCTTGGATAATACCAATATGTTAGATGAAGATGAAGAAAATTTCCAAAAAGCACTTGCACTCAGCAGACAGGAAATTGATATGGAGGATGAAGAAGCAGATCTCCGGAGGGCTATTCAACTTAGTATGCAAGGTAACAGATTATATTTTGATTTAAAAAATGAATTGATAGTTTGTATGCTTAATCTTATTCAAACATAATACAAGCAACAAAAACTACACTAAAGCTTTTTGTGTGTGTGCCTTTGAGTCAGTGTTGACTCCTGGTGACCTAGTACCAGCAGTTTTGTCTGCCAGACATTGGACATGTTTGCCATGACTTTCTTCCTATTCCTGAGAGACAGCGATTGGCCCAAAGTGAGCCAGTCACCCTTACACCAAATTTTCTGCTCACAGAAGCATTATATACCTTTAAAATGTCTTTAGAGATAAGATTTGCACACTTTAAAAATGAGAATTTATTTAGACTTAGCATAATCTCTAAATCAAAAGTATTTATTCCAAATCATTTTCAAACACTTGCACAACCGTAGTAAATAACAGTGTTTCATCTAGTGTGCTTTGGAGTACCGTATTTTTCAGAGTATAAGATTCACCGGAGTATAAGACACACCAAGGTTTTGAAGAGGCAAATTTTAAAAAAAAGTTTTTGCACTGTTTTTCGCAAAAAACGGGCCTATTTTTCTTCAAAACAAAAGGGTATGAATAGCCTTTAGGAGGCTTATAGAGTGCTCCTGGGGGGTGCCCCTCCAAAAAACGAGCATAAAAAGGTCTGTTTTTCATGAAAATGGGCCTGTTTTTTTCTTTTAAAAAAAGGGCATGGGTAGGCTTTAGGAGGCTTATAGAGTGCTCCTGGATGGCTGCGGGGGAGGGGGGGCAAAATTAAGCAAATAATGGCCCATTTTTCACTCATTTCTGCCCTCCCCCAGCCCCCAGGAGCACTCTGCAAGGCTCCTAAAGGCTCTACATGGCCATTTTGGTGAAGGGGCAGGGTTTCGGGAGGCAAAAAATGCTGTATTCAGTGTAAGATTTTCAGCCTCTTTTTTTGAGGGAAAAAGGTGTGTCATACTCTGAAAAATACGGTAATTTCAGTTTTTCAGACAAATTTATTCTCTGGAGCAGAATGGGATTCTTTCTGAAGGTATCAAATGCTAGGATTTATTCTCAAGTTTGAATGATTTAATACTAAGTTTGGTGAAGAAAGAAAATAGAGTATTTGCAAGAAATTATTTCTTTTATACTTTCAAACATATGGAAGTGTGAGGAAAGTTGAATGATAAGGAACAATTTACTGAGTTCTGCAGTTTGATGGCAGAAGGGTGGTTAAGTGTCAAAATTAGTTTCTTGCTTTTCCCATTCCATCAGAGTAAAAACAAAAAGAGTAATCTTACTTTTTCTCTTAATTCAGTAACCAAATTCTGAGGTCTAAGGTAGGAATAATAATTTCAAAATACTGTGTCTCACATTGATATTATTACAAGGTGACAGCATTTCAAGACTGTTTTAGGCAGTTATTAAAAGATTTAACTATCTCTTTCTTTCTATCTGCTTCATGGCAGGCTCAAATTCCTAGCCCTAACAAAGGTCTTCCTAAGGGCCTAAATGGAACTAGCAGCTAGATACAATACATTTAGAAGAGAGAACATATATGAACACATTGAGACTAGATCTGTAAGAGTTGGCTTTGTTGCTCACTCAAAGAAAATTGGTCTTATCTTTTGAATTAAAAAATGTGTTCCTGCAAATAAAGATTACTAAGGCAGGACTAGACCTCTTGGTCTCCTGGTTTTGAAAAGCAGTTCTATTAAAAGAACTGAGGTCACAGGTGAAAGTGTTCATTTTGAGCTTCCATTTATTCTACAGTCAGGATAAAAGCCAGGATCTTGTCCTGGTTTGTGGAATGTCCTCCCTGAGCAGGTCTAACTGGCACCAGCCTTTTTATTGCCAGCTGTGGAGGAAACCAATCTGGGGGTGTTTTTGGTTTGATTTGGTTTGTTCTATACTTTTAAAGTATAATTGGTGACAGTTGCTTTTGTTCCTTTTTTAAAACAAAAGATTGTTCCTTATTATTACTGTTTAATTTTTCTATTATATGATTACTATTATACAAATGTGTATTGTAGATTGCTTTTGTTATTTTATGCGGCACGTAGTAAATATCCTGGTTAACTTAACCTTCCCAATAAGTGGGTGTGTGTGACTTTTAGGAGAACATCGAAGTGGCTTCTCAGATTGTTGCACACAGAACATTCCACACTCATCTGCAACAGGCCAAACTGAATCTCTCCCATCAGAAGAATTGCGGCGTCGAAGACAGGCCTATTTTGAAAAGTAATGTAAACTGTGTAAAGCATAATTTGTGAGTGGCAAGCCCCAGAAGCCTTTGTTAAATTTATTACTTGATGTTTTTCAGGTATTTTGGATTACAATTCCTATCTTTTCTAATACCAACTATGCTGGGTAGAACATAGAATTGTAGTCCAAAGTACTAGGAGAGTGCTGAGGTGTCGTCCCCCCTCCCGAATTAACTCACACCAGTGTTTAACTGGTTCTTAAACTCCTGAACCACTCACTCAGTTTTGCAAATATCTTGATTCTTTTGGCTTGATATTATAGTACAAGACTGAGGCACCATGCTGGCTGCAGATAGCAGGATTCCGTTCTTGGGCAAATCACGCTACCTACGTAACTAATTCATTGGTCAGTTATATAGATGATTGTTCCAGTTTGAAATGCAAATGAATGTATGATGCTTTATCATGATGACTTAAGTATTTTTTTTTAATTTAGGGCAGTATAGATTATAATCTAGTAGCAAATTGATAATTGATCTCTAGTGCCATATTTATGTGTTCATTGATTAATTCTTGGCAAACTTCATGTAACAGCAGTGTTACTATTTTTAATTGAAAATACTATACTGCCTGCATCTTGATATCATTCTTTTTAGTGCTTCTTTTTAATAAGACCTTATTTCACAATTATATTACTGAATCCATCTCTTTTGGCTTGTTCTAGACTATAAATTAATTTGGATATAGTACCAAAATACATCTCCTTATTATGTAATAGTAAAATACATTCATTAGCAATTGGTACTCCTATAATTCTTATCTACTTTATGTACATGTATAATTATCATCTGTGATTATCATTTTTATTTTGAAGAAAGTTTCTATGTTGCATTAATTCAAAGAAAGGTAATAACTGAAAGTGCATCAACAGGCAGACTTACTTTCCTCTAATAATCATCACTATAATTATTGACCAGAAGCACATTCAACCATAGTAATGTGCCAAACTCCATATCCTGATCAGAAAACTTTCAGGTGCTCCTGGGAATATTTTTTTTTTGTTTCTTTTTTTCTCTGAGAATGCACTGGTTTAGCCTTTTCAAGGATGGCTTCTCATCTCCTGGCTTTGGAATTAGATGTAATTCCCAATAGTCTGATCCGAAAATATTTTTGTGTTGTATATTCGGAGAAAAATGGAATCTAGGAGAAAAGACCAAAATGTGGTGTTTTGTCAACAATTGTTAATAAGCTTATTGGCTAATTCTCTGGGATCAATATACTTTAAATATTACACCTACCTGATCAGTTTTTAGAATTGGATATTTTTAACATTCATACATACACATACATGTGTGTGTTAATGTGTGTAGTGCAAAAATTGAAATATATCGGTCCAGCTTCCTGCACTGTGAACTTTTCAAATATTACTTCATTATTTAATAGGAAAAATTAAATTGGATGAAGAAAGGCAAGGAATCATAAAGTTATAGGCTTTCCTACATATAATAATAATGCTGCATATTTCTTTGTTTTAGACAGCAGCAGCTGCAAAAGCAAGTTCAGATTCAACAATTCCATGGTGAAGCAGCTACAAATTCACATGCACTAGTTAATGACATAGGTATCGCTTTTATTTGCCAGATTTCAACACACTTTTCCAGTTATTCTTTCAAATGATTAGCCAAGGATATCTTTTACTTTGTTTAATACATTTTACCAAATATCTTATTAGCTTTCTGTATCATTGGTCAGCATATCCTTCTGGGAAATGCCATCTGACATTTAGACAACTTGTTTCAGAAAGCACTGATGCTCTGCCCTGTGGCAGTTCCATTGGGGGGTGGGGGATGTCTTCCAAAATACCATTTTGTGTTTTGTGATTATCTCGAGCCATCTACTTTTTAGAGGTTATGTAGAGAATAGCAATGAAGTACCATTGTGTGAATGATGCCCAGTTCTGTCCTTTTTCATCAAGTACAAGCATGGTAGTACTTGTTTGGAATTGATGCTTGAGTCTGGTAATAGATGAGGACTAATAAACTGGGAAAAGAATCTGTTCAGTTTACTCTAAATTGGATCACTCCTCGATTAGATTTGTAACTTGGGACTGCTCGTAGAATCAGTTCTAATTCTAATGGTCTCAATGGCACAGGGTAAAATTCACCCTTGATCGCGAACCTATTTGGATGCCATAGATACTTCTCTGCCATTAGCCATATGTTGAAAATCTGTGGCTAGGGTTCACAATGCTTTATATATGAGACTAACTTTAGAAAACTCCACTTTGTGCAGAATGCACATTGGAATTAGCCATCTTGAATATCATCATTGCAATGTTGTGTTAATTGCAGAGGTGGCTAGCATTTTTTCAGCATCACTTCTTATTCAACCTTAAAAGTGTAAAAGGCTTGGGGACAGATTACCAGAAGCAGCAAATACATTTTGTGTGAAGGATGTTTTCTGGTATTTATTCAAAGAATGACTAATGAAATAGAATAACTAACTAACTAGGCCAAGGGTGTCCAAACTTGGGAACTTTAAGACTTGTGGACTTCAACTCCCAGAATTCCCCAGCCAGCAGAGCAGAGCTGGCTGTGGAATTCTGGGAGTTGAAGTCCACAAGTCTTAAAGTTCCCAAGTTTGGACACCCCTGAACTAGGCCAATGAGCCATTGTGGTGTAGTGCTTAAAATGAACAAGGCAGGCTAGAAAGACTCACATTCAATTCCTCACTGATTGTAATATAGTTGGTTTCTTTTAGCCCAACAGGAAATGTAGACTGTAAATGTAATAGAATAAATATTTGCTGTTTTTTTTTCTTTTAGAATTTATGTCAGCTTTATTATTTTTTGTTTGGTTTAGTTTTGAACTTTTCTGAAAACCTGTGGTAGTTCTGCAGTAAATGTATAAGCTAAATGTTCAGACACATCTCAAAATATCTGAAAAAAAAAGATGGGCATCTGCTAACTTTGGTTCGAGGCTTCCTAATTTATTTATTTTTATTTTTAATATTAAGCCAAGGGCTTTCCTGTTCAGAGGAATCTGTAGTTGAATGCAATCTAGTCTTCTCTATCAATGTACCAAGGGAAGGATAAATAGAGGGGGGGGGGAGAAATGACCCCAGTCCTCTTTACCAAATTCCTAAACCTAGAGTGGAGAACTAGATTTACTTCCAAGTTAATCCAAGTTCCTACCTGACTTGAAAACCACATGGCATTGCAGAGGTTTAACTTACATCAGTCAGTCAGATCATCATCTGACTCATTAAAAACAAAAGACAAAGGTAAAGTGGATCTGACTGCCCATACTGCACAATTGGTAGCAGAAAGCAGGAAAGGGTTAATAGGTCTTTTGGTAATTCCTGGATAGGCCTGTCTGACAGCAAGAAGTTTCCCACTCCTGTCTTCAACTAGTAAGCTACGAGCATCAGAACTAGATCTTTTTCTGTCTTTTTAAATTTTTATTTTCTAGAACTAATATATCTTATTTTCTTGTTTCTTCTCAGGAGGTGATATCAGTGAAAATGATATGCTTCAAGCCGCTATGAATATGTCTTTGGAAACAGTTACAAACAGCTTGAATACAGAGGAAAAGAAATGACAAATACTTATATTTATTCTAATCTGAACGCTACATTCTGTATTAATTCTGTGTGGGTGGCATAAAGGTAGGGTTCATTTCATTGATGTACCAAAGCAAGATACAGTTGTGAGATTTCAGACTGAGGATCAGAATTAAAAAAAAACAATTTGGTTACTATACAATAAAATCTCATTAGTTTATGGTTATACTGTTGGCCTTCTGGGTAATTTCTATTCAGTCAGAACAGTGAGAAAAGGAGTATTAATATTCAATAAAATCTCATTCAATATTTTTCTGATCCATAGATGTTCAGGTTGAGTTTATGGTATCTGCAGATCTTTGTATGGGGAGCAGCTCTCTCAGTTGTGATAGCTTTTTCTTGCAGGATGTATTCTTAACAGGAAGATCGAGCATCACCTGATTATAAGAGTAAGGCTTGGATTTTTGCTAAATAAGATGATGTGAAATCTAAAAATTTGTAGTTTCACATGTATGCTCAAAGGCGTTCTAAGTATCATGTTTACAGTGCACTTCAAAGATTCCAGATTAAGAGACTGAATATAACACAAATCACCTTCACTTTTGTGAGATATTTGAATTACATGCATCAGCTTAATTCCAGAATTTAATCAGTTAACAACATTTGACTAAGAATAGCAAGAGATTTGCAGACCATCAAACTTATTTTGGAAGACTGTGCTAGAGTATTAAAATCATCATCATAAAATGGAACATCCTGCTTTTATTCTCCTGCTCCTCCAGATCTGCCTCCATGCATTCCAATCTTCCAAAGCTGATTTGATGGGCACACAGGAGGAACCCGCTCCAATAGCAGACTCAAGACTTCTTCCTTGTTTTGCTCTAAAAATGCCTTTAGTATTTTTTTTACTAAATGTTGGGCCAATACTGGCTATGATGCACTGATCTAGTATATATATTCAGCAAAGACCTAGAATCCAATTAACTGAAGTCAAGTGTTGGATATAGTTGATAAATGTTGTTATAATTCTTATTTCAGTTGGTATTAATATGTTATCTTCTGTTAGATATTTCTGTAAGTATTAATACTATCAAGATGGACATAAGTTACCTTGTACTGAATCAGCTTATTGGTCCACTTAGGTTAGAATTACCTACTCTGGCAGTGATTCTCCAGTCTCAAGCAAGAATCTGCTACCTGAATTGCTTTTAAAGGAGGATAATTAGAATTAAACCGGGACTTCCTACATGTGTATCACATGCTCTGCCATTGAGCTATATAGCCTTTCCAAGATTCCATATTAATTTTGAAGTGAGGAAGTTAAAAAAGATTTTGATGCCATGATTTCAGTGCCACGTTATTAATATGCATTAGTAACATCTGAAATGAACCCTGCACAGTTACTTAAGTGTTAAAAATGGATATACATAAATGAATGTGTATGAGTATGTATTTTATCAGATATTAATGAATGTCTTCTTGTAACAGATTTGCAGCTTTTCATGAATGGTCTTCATTCATGCACCTTACTGTTTATTCTGTTTCTGTTACCAAGGGAAACTGGGAAGCAAATTCTGTAAGCTAGTTTTATTCTGATAGTCAAATGTTACATAACAAATATTGCAGGATGACTGAATTTGGCATTTTGTATTAAAAATAGTTCTTTTTTGAAAAAATGCTTTAAGCACACATTCTGTTTACATATACATATTAAGGCTATAGTTTTGGATACAAATGATATTAAACCTATGGATACTTGCCAGATATACAAAAAATCTTGTGAAATTGATTAGGTTTTGCAAATTATTTTGAAATTATTATATTGCACCATGTTGATGTGTCATTCTTTGCTACTGAATGATTAGTAAATGTACACAGATTATGGTACTATAAAAATAATACAATATTAAAATTGATTTTGATAATATCTGTTTACAAAAATTATTTGAGAGAGTTAAATATGAAAGCCAAATGCCTCTTATTTTCATGTTTCATATGTTGTTGATTTCTGTGAAACTATTACAGAAGTACAAGCACTGCGATTTGGTCCAGGGATAAATACTATAAGAGTGTATCTAGCTTTGCCAATTCAGTAAACTGAAGGTAGCTATTTTAGATCTGCCTAATTTATTTATTAACAAAAAATTACCATATTAACTGCACGTTGTTTTGGGGAAAAAACAGCATTTATTACATAAAGCCACATGCATTCATTTTAATTGTGTTTAAGCTACTACTTGAAAAGAAATATATGAAAAGATGTATAGAAGTTATGAAATGAAATCATACTAGTCTGTAAAAACCATAGTTTTATTTTTTCTTATTTTTCCAATAAATTGTGTCCTTGTGGACAAGTTGAATCTGGATGAATTTAGATCCACTTCTTTCAAATGTGTATCTTCCTCAAAGCAAGTTATCTTTTCAATACATATACAATATAAATTATGAAGCAAAGTTTTAAAAAATATTTTTCCATTTAACATGTACACTTTAAAAAGGTGGTACCCTTCTTTAAGTGTCAATTTGTGGTAAAATGTTTCGTGGTTTACATAAAGTTAATGCAGTAGATTTTGGGAGAGATTTTTAGTAGTTTAAAATTTTCTCTACTTAGGCATTACATTAATGCACAGCCTTGAAAATTGTCCATTTGTAATGGTGAACATTCCTAAAACTGAAAACTTATAGAATCCACTTTTGGTGGAAGACCTGAAAAAAATCTGGATTTCCTTCATAGCCAAGGCCTTTTTAAATTAATATCCTCTAAGAGTTTTTTATTCCATTGGCATAACCAGATCAATGCTCTAGAATTTATTTATCATACTTACCGTATATGCCCCCATCTCGCAAACATGATCCTGAGCAATGTACAATAAAAAAAACAAAGTCACAATATTGAAAATTATTATTAAAACTAAAATATATATTTAATTTCATAATTAAAACATTTAATTGCTAGAAAAGATTCTTAGATGTTACAAGCAATGTAGCTACCTTATTAAATCACCACTTCCTTGAGATCCCAAGCCTATCGACAGCCAGGTTTTGGGGGACTTCTGCAAGGACATCAGAGATGGAGCCAATCTCACTCCCCGGGAGGGATGGCATAATATTCTATAGGGCAAAAATTGCTTGGTTCATTGTCCTCAGTCAGTAGGTGCTTGGGAAAATACATGCTGCAGATATAGTCCCAATCCTGTAATCTGTAGCTGTCCAGAGTTGCCTTATAAGATGGGCAGCATAAAAATTTAATAATAAAATTGTAAATATGTTGTGATACAACAATTACCTTTGTATAAATAAGAACAAGCTGTAATTTGAGGGCAAAGCAAAGCCCAGCTTATCTTCAGCTCTGTGATAACTAATGGCTCCTTTATGAACTTTTTGAAAATAATAGTGCATCACACAGGACAAAATAGATTCTCAATGTAAAATAAACAAGCAAACAAAGGAGTATGGCCACTGGGCCCAGGAATATGATGTACTATATTATGGCCTAAATTAGCTTATATACCGTAAATTAACCCTGTTGGCTTCAGAATGGGTTTTGAAATCTGGTTATCCCACTGGGCATTGGCCCAGGAAGAGCACAGCTCCATGGGGAGTGAAGTATAAATATGAGCCAGGGCACATATGATTACCAATTGCTTGGGTTTTTTTTTTTAAATTGGGACTGCTTTTTTTGTAAGCCACCTAGAGTTGAGAGAAGAATCATCTTCATCAGTTTTCTTACCATATTCCCTTGCATTATTATGCGTGTTCAGGTGCAAACATGAACTTTTAAAACCTTGGCTACATTATGCATTTTCATAATGGGAAAAAAAACACTGCAAATGGGGACTTTTAAGGAAGAAATGGCAAACTGAAGATAGAGCTGGCAACCATGGTAAAAGAACTAAAAAGTAGACTGTCTCTTCATAATTCCTCTTTGGACAGAGAAGACACCAGAAGTGCTCCGTACAGTACTACTTGTGAGGAGAACGTCAGACAGTAGTCTCTGATAGGTTTGGAGCTCTGGCAACGAGAGAATAGCCATCTCTCAAACCAAGTTAGGGCTTTCCAAATGACTCTGGGTTTACACGCTTACTTTTCTAATCACTTTTAGAAATTGGTTGTTAACTAAGCTATTAGGAACCTTTGGAGCAACCAGTTTTACAGCATCAGTCTTACCAAAAGATGTTTTAAATCCAAGTTTAAGGACTTAATTTTTTAAAAAGAAAGTGCTTTTGAAATTAACAGCAAAAGGCGATTAGCACTATGATTTTGGATTTGAAATAATATTTTTCAATTAATTATAAGACTCCTTCCTGTGGGAAAATTCTTTGGTTTTGAAGTACATCTTGAAAAGAAACGTGATATGATTTGAATATTGAAAAAAGATTACAATTAAAAAAACATTTAAATTTGACTTCCTAATAAAGAATGGAGCAAACTATTTTAACATTGGACATACTGAAGGATATTTTTGAACAATGGAGCCGGAAGTTAATATTAACAATGTCTGCCTCTATAAATAGACTGTTAATGTGATGGAAGAGGAACATATTTTATTGGACAAGACTGACACTACAAAGTTCAAGGCTACAAAAACGATACAGAAAAAGATACTATATTGGATATACAAATGAAATTGGCTGATGTCTTAATAATGATCAGGGATATACAAATAACAAACCAGTGGCCTGGATAACTTTCCAATACTTTAGCAACCATTCAAAATTACAGCCGCGCTGAAAAAAAGTGACTTACAACCGGTCTTTGCACGTATGATCGTCTAAAGATTTGGGAAACGGACTAAAAAGGAAGACGGCATCTATTGCGAAAGTATTTTTTTTTAATCGTACTGGAACTGAATAAAAAGTGGTCTTACTGTTCATAAACACTGATGAAATCACAAAGGAGGGGCAGCCACAAGTATTTCTGGATACCTTATAATCCTGTTAAATATTTCACATTTGTCTACGCGGGGAAAAGGTCTAAGATCAAAGAATAGGAATACAGTTGCATGTCGAGCTGGGGATTAGCCAAGGTAAAATGGATTTCCAAAAAGCGTCGTGCCTGCGCCGCTCAAAATTTTGGAAGGACTGGGGGGGTGTAAAGCCAGGTGAAACTAAAGCTACCTTTCCGGTCCTCCTTAGGCTGAGAGAGCGCAACCTTTCCGCCCTCCAGCGTCCCGTCGACCTTTGTTTCTTGAGACGCCAACAGGGCGCTCTACCCTGTGGTGCTCTATGATGAGCTGGAGGTGTCATGGCGGCCGTTGAGGTGGCAGCTCGATCTGGAGGCCTTACAGCTGATTGAACAACCTCGGTCGTGACGGCTGGCCGGTAGAAATCCTACGATAAGAGCTTTTTTACACCCCAAAAAGTCACCCGGCAGCTTGTTGCTCTGCTTGAAGCGGCTAAACCGAAGGGACGCACCCGACTTGGGTGGGGGAAAGCGGCGTCGGAGACCCCAGCTGATTGTTACTGCCGTGCTTTCTCTCTTTCCCCGAGGACTGTGTTGAGCCTGGACTGGGATGTCGTCGTGGCTGGGGGGACTCGGTGCGGGTTTCGGCCAGTCCCTGGTGGGACAGGTCGGAGGCAGTTTGTCGACACTGACCGGGCAAATCTCCAGCTTCACCAAGGATATGCTGTTAGAAGGGACAGAAGAGGTGGGAGGTAAGAAAAGGCGGCGATGGGGATGGGGTGGGTGGGTGGGTTAGGGTTAGGATCAAGTGGCAAAGACCCAGAAGGTTAGGATATGACAGGTTAGAGGTTTTCGGATTTGGCAATGGGGATTCTTGTCCTGCAGGTGGAGAATGGTGGCATATGTTTCCCTTATGTGGGAAAAACAAGGAAGAGATCTTGGACCAGGTACTTCTGAAAGACAGGAAGGCAGTTGTTTTGAATGTAGGATGTTTTCTTTTTTAATTCAGCCTCTGTCCCTTAAACAATAACAACTCTGAATGTTGCAAACAAGCAAGCAAAAGAATATTTCTCACCTGGTATACTACAAAGAACTTGGAACTGCAACTTTCATTATATACTTATTTTTCGGAGTATAAGACACACCAAGGTTTTGAAGAGGCATTTTTTAAAAAAAAGTAGGTAGGTAGGTAGAGAGGGAGAGAAAGAGAGAGAAATACAGTAGGTAGGTGAGAGAGAGAGAGAGAGAGAGAGAGAGAGAGAGAGAAATACAGTAGGTAGGGAGAGAGAGAGTGTAGGTAGAGGGATAGAGAGAGAAATAGAAAGAGAGAGAAATACAGTAGATAGGGAGAGAAAGAGTAGGTAGGTAGGTAGGTAGGTAGGTAGAGGGATAGAGAGAGAGAGAAAGAGAGAGAGAGAAATATAGTAGGTAGGTAGGGAGAGAGAGAGGGTAGGTAGGTAGGTAGATTTTTCCAGGTGTATTTATCCATGTGCTGGAGAAGGAAATCGCTGACAATCTGCAGCACTTAAGACTTTGTTTCTGCTGGCACAGCACTTGATCAATGTAATTCTCATCAATCAGTTAAAGAGCTTTCCAAAAGGAAAAAAAAAGTTTTTGCACTCTGCAAACCTCCCCAAAACGGGCCTGCTTATTTTCCCAAAAAATAAGGCATGAATAGCCTTGCTGGGACTTGCAGAGTGCTCGGGGGTGTGTGAAAACGAGCAAAACAATTGCATGCATAGCCTTATGGAGGCTTAGAAAGTGCTGCCAGGGGCTGGGGAGACAAAAAAGGCACATTGTTTGCTCATTTCTGCCCTCCCCAGCCCCCAGGAGCTCTCTGAAAGCCTCCATAAAGATATGCACTGCCATTTTGGTGAAGGAGGCGGGGCTTTGGTAGACAAAAAATGCTGTATTTGATGTATAAGACGCATTCAGACTTTCAGCCTCTTTTTGAGGAAAAAAGGTTCATCTTATACACTGAAAAATACGTATTTAAAATATTTATATACTGTAGCCACTTGACTTATATCAAACTTTGGGTGTCTCTCGGTCAACAATGAAAGCAACCTAATATATATATAAATTAAAACTATCCCAGAACTTTAAGGAAGGCTGGGAGGGTAAAGACTGCCACGGAAAATATTTACTTCCTAGAGCCATAAGATGGCAATATTTAAGGGAAGGGACTAGGAACAGGACTTCCCTAGTCCCTAGACCCTATCTAGTCTAGTAGGGAGTGGCAGTCTTGCAGATTACCTGACCTCGTGCCATATAAGCTTTTAAAGGTAATAAGCAGCATCTTGACTTGCATCCAGAAGGAAACTGGGAGTCATTGCAGCTCACACAACAGAGGTCTCATATGGGTAAACCTAGGGGCACTGATAACTTCATGCACCACCATTTTCTGGACCAGATGTAGCTTCTGGGAAGTCTTCAAGTGCAGCCACATATACAGCATGTTGAAGTAATCCATATGGAAAGTGGTCAAGGTTTTACAGTCCACCTTACACACCAGATGAATCTGAACATAGACAACCTCCCCCCCCCCCATAGCAAGCTATATAACAACTGATGGGATAAAAGAGAGAGAAAGTGCCAAAGTCCAAAACCTGTATTATAAGTATTATTATGGTATTACATTCATATAAGACAATAATTCCTGTACAGATTAGTGTTTTCTTCCATATGGATTACTTTCTTTTAAGAAAAGCTGCTAATTAATATACACAGTATACAGGTTATAGAATAGATTCTATTCTCCATTTTAGGATCCAAAGAAAAGGCCATAGGTATACAAGGTAGTAAACTGTCGCAAAGTAATTTCTTGAAACTAAAAAAATAATAGGTTCTTTCTGTACCTCATTATTTGTATAGTACTCATTCTTTTCTTGCATGGAAGTGGCCTTCCCAACAATTATGTATTAATAAAGTCACCTCTAAGATATCATAATTTGATGTAGAAGTTCTTTATTTTATTCTGAAGAAATAAAGTTGGTTGGGAGGGCTTATATAGCCTTCTGTCTTATCTGCTTTGGGCTTGTTTTGATAGTTGTCCCTGTAGGGAAATGTTGTTTTTTCTATAGTCTGAGTGTTACAAATATGATGCCAAACAAGAAAAACAGTCTGGATGAATCTGTACGCCAAAGAGGCAGACCAGATGATTGGCATTATAGTTCCAGATTTGAAATTAATCTGGCAGATTGGTTAGAAAGGACCTCAGTAGCTAAATTGAAGATTAATTGATGGATTATGTGGTCTTAAGTTTGTTTCCTCTCTTTGCAAACATATAGATAGACTTTCTTCAGGATGCTCTTGTCTTTAGTCTGGCCTTTTAAAGTTTCTCAGTGATGTATTCAATAATACAATACAATAGCTATTTTACAATTGCTATTGTAATCAGCTCCATCCTTCTTATTGCTAGTTATTGCTAGTTACTCTCTTAGCCTCTTTCTTTCTTCTTTTCCCAATGTTATGGATTTATCTGGGGATGTGGGTCTTTGCATAATGCATCCAAATTCTTACAGCTTGAACCTGGTCATTTACACCTTGACTAAGAATTCTGATTTATTCCCTGATCCATTTGTTTGTTTTCATTGCTATTTATTGTTTTTCCAACCCCAAAATTTAGTGTTCTTTCTATTCTGCTTCTTCAAAGGTCAATCTTTCACATCTATGGAATGTCACAAGGAAAGCCAATGTTTATATGATTCTAATCTTTATAGATAATGACATGTTATAGCATCTGATTATCTTTTACAAAGTTTATTTGGAAAATATAATCAGATGCTGTATATTTCATTTATACCTGCTAAGTTCTAGCTTGTAGTGTTTTGTTTTTACTGATGGTTCCTTTACTGTAGAGAGCTGATCCTAAAACAGAAAATATCCACTATTTCTGTGTCTTCATTGTCAGTTCTAAGGCTGTTTACTGAACCTATTGACATGGTCTTTTTAATTAACTACAGTCCTAGTTTTTCACTATTTTATTACTAGATCTTGCAAATAATTTGAATGATGATGATGATGATGATGATGATGATGATGATGATGATGATAATAATAATAATAATAATAATAATAATAATAATAATAATAATAATAATAATAATAATGGAGAACTGAGAACTGAAACAATGGAGAACTGAGTTGGCAGTAGGGAATGAGAACTATGGAATGGTTAATATCAAGCGAGGAATTTTCCAGGGTGATTCACTTTCACCTCTTCTCTTCATCATCGCGATGATCCCACTATCAGTAATCTTAAAAAAAATGAAATTAGGCTACCAAACAGCCAAAGAAGCTGAAAAAAATTCACATTGATTATATATGGATGATTTGAAACTCTATGGAAAGTCAGAAATAGAAATCCAATCACTGACAAACACAGTCCGAGTATTCAGCACCGATATTTCAATGCAGTTTGGCATGGAAAAATGTGCCACTGTATCCATAAAAAGGGGCAAAATCACTACATGTGAGGGAATTGAAATGCCCAATGGCCAACTAATTAAATGCAACGAAAATGAAGCCTACAAATACTTAGGCATTTTGCAGTTGGATAACATCAAACATGGACAAGTAAAAAATATTGTCAGGAGAGAGTACACCAACAGAGTTAGGAAAATTTTGAAATCTAAATTAAATGGTGGAAATACAATCAAGGCCATAAATACCTGGGCAATACCTGTTATAAGATACACAGCTGGTATAGTTAACTGGACACAAGCTGATTTGGACATTTTGGACCGAAAAACCAGGAAACTAATGACAATGCACTACAGTTTACATCCACGTGGTGACACTGATAGACTATACCTGCCCCAAAATCAGGTGGCAGAGGATTATTACAAGTGAAGCAAATAGTTGAAGAAGAAAAACATGCACTAGCTGATTATTTAAAAGAAAGTCAAGAACATCTATTAATCACAGTAAAGAACAAAAATCTACTGAAGGCCCAACAGACGAAACAAGAATACAGAAAAGATGTGATAAAATCAAGAATGGAGAGTTGGCAGAACAAAGCCTTACATGGTCAATTTCTGGAAAAAATAAAAGATAAAGTGGACAGTAAAAAAACTTGGTTATGGTTAACAACAGGTACATTAAAGAAAGAAACAGAGTCACTAATCCTGGCTGCGCAAGAACAAGCTATCCGAACAAATGCCATTAAGGCCAAAATTGAAAAATCCTCTGATGATGCCAAATGCAGACTCTGCAAAGAAGTTGTTGAAACTGTTGACCACATACTCAGCTGCTGTAAAAAAAATCGCGCAGACTGACTATAAAATGCGGCACAATTCAGTAGCACAAATGATCCACTGGAATTTGTGCAAAAATTATAATATTAAAACAACAACAAACTGGTGGGAACATAAGCCTGAAAAAGTCACCGAAAATCAGATGGTCAAGATCCTGTGGGATTTTCGTATACAAACAGACAAAATACTAGTGCATAACACACCAGACATCACACTGGTTGAGAAAAAGAAGGTTACAATCATAGACATCGCAATACCAGGTGATGGCAGGGTTGAGGAGAAGGAACATGAAAAAGTCGTGAAATACCAGGACTTAAAAATTGAAATCCAACGATTATGGCACAAACCAGCAGTGGTAATTCCAGTGGTAATCGGCACACTGGGTGCTATTCCAAAAGCACTGGAATTACATTTAAAACAGTTAAAACTTGACAAAATCACCATCAGTCAAATGCAAAAAGCTGCACTGCTTGGATCTGTACGTATATTACGAAAATACGTTACGACGTCCTAGGCCCCTGGGTGGGGCCCGACTAGTAATCAATGCCAAATCCGGCGAATCAACTGGCCGCTGTGATACAATCGTATAATAATAATGGAGAGTTGGCAGAACAAAGCATTACATGGTCAATTTCTGGAAAAAATAAAAGATAAAGTGGACAGTGAAAAAACTTGGTTATGGTTAACAACAGGTACATTAAAGAAAGAAACAGAGTCACTAATCGTGGCTGCGCAAGAACAAGCTATCCGAACAAATGCCATTGAGGCCAAAATCGAAAAATCCTCTGATGATGCCAAATGCAGACTCTGCAAAGAAGTTGATGAAACTGTTGACCACATACTCAGCTGCTGTAAACAAATCGCGCAGACTGATTATAAATTGCGGCACAATTCAGTAGCACAAATGATCCACTGGAATTTGTGCAAAAATTATAATATTAAAACAACAACAAACTGGTGGGAACATAAGCCTGAAAAAGTCACCGAAAATCAGATGGTCAAGATCCTATGGGATTTTCGTATACAAACAGACAAAATACTAGCGCATAACATACCAGACATCACACTGATTGAGAAAAATAAGGTTACAATCATAGACATCGCAATACCAGGTGATAGCAGGGTCGAGGAGAAGGAACATGAAAAAGTCGTGAAATACCAGGACTTAAAAATTGAAATTCAACGATTATGGCACAAACCAGCAGTGGTAATTCTAGTGGTAATCGGCACATTGGGTGCTATTCCAAAAGCACTGGAATTACATTTAAAACAGTTAAAACTTGACAAAATCACCATCAGTCAAATGCAAAAGGCCGCACTGCTTGGATCTGCACGTATATTACGAAAATACGTTACAACGTCCTAGGCCCCTGGGTGGGGCCCGACTAGTAATCAATACCAAATCCGGCGAAACAACTGGCCGCTGTGATACAATCGTATAATAATAATAATTATTATTATTACAACACCTAATAAAACACCTGGGCAATACCAGTTATAAGATACACAGCTGGTGTAGTTTACTGGACACAAGCTGATTTGGACATTTTGGACCGAAAAACCAGGAAACTAATGACAATGCACTACAGTTTACATCCACTTGGTGATATTGATAGACTATACCTACCCCGAAAATTAGGTGGCAGAGGATTATTACAAGTGAAGCAAATAGTTGAAGAAGAAAAACATGCACTGGCTGATTATTTAAAAGAAAGTCAAGAACATCTATTAATCGAAGTAAAGAACAAAAATCTATTGAAGGCCCAACAGACGAAACAAGAATACAGAAAAGATGTGATAAAATTAAGAATGGAGAGTTGGCAGAACAAAGCATTGCATGGCCAATTTCTGGAAAACATAAAAGATAAAGTGGACAGTGAAAAAACTTGGTTATGGTTAACAGCGTACATTAAAGAAAGAAACAGAGTCACTAATCCTGGCTGCGCAAGAACAAGCTATCCGAACAAATGCCATTAAGGCCAAAATCGAAAAATCCTCTGATGATGCCAAATGTAGACTTTGCAAAGAGGCTGATGAAACTGTTGACCACATACTCAGCTGCTGTAAAAAAATGGCGCAGACTGACTATAAAATGCGGCACAATTCAGTGGCACAAATGATCCACTGGAATTTGTGCAAAAATTATAATATTAAAACAGCAACAAACTGGTGGGAACATAAGCCTGGAAAAGTTGTCGAGGGTCAGATGGTCAAGATCTTGTGGGATTTTCGCATACAAACGGATAAAATACTGGTGCATAATACACCAGACATCACACTGGTTGAGAAAAATAAGGTTACAACAATACCAGGTGATAGGAGGGTCGCCGAGAAGGAATATGAAAAAATCTCGAAATACCAGGACTTAAAAATCGAAATTCAACAATTATGGCACAAACCAGCAGTGGTCATTCTAGTGGTAATCGGCACACTGGGTGCTATTCCAAAAGCACTGGAATTACATTTGAAACAGTTAAAACTTGACAAAATCACCATCAGTCAAATGCAAAAGGCCGCACTGCTTGGATCCGCACACATATTACGAAAATACGTTACAACGTCCTAGGCCCCTTGGTGGGGCCCGACTAGTAATTAATGCCAAATCCGGCGAAACAACTGGCCGCTGTGATACAATTCTGTTGATGCAATAATAATAATAATAATATCATCATCATCATCAACAACAACAACAAAAAAATTGTATGCCACCCAACTCTCAATGACTGGGTGGCTGTGCAATTATCTAAATTACGTTAACCCCATGGGGAAGATTATTCATGTTTCTTTCTTCAGTTTTAAAACTATGCTCATCGTTTCCAATTCATCTCCCTTCAATATACAGTATACAAGTATTCCTTGCCATATGACCAATATTGGGGCCAGAACATTTGTTGTTAAGGAAGGCGGTCATTAAATCAGGTTCCACACGAGTACCAGCTTCCCTATGATGTAGCTGTCAAAATTTTTCTCCACATTTATGTACCCTTTTCCCCAAAATACTTGAAAAAACCAATAAAACTTTTTTTTAATAAAAAATCAGGTTCCACACGATTACATCTGATTTTATAAACATTTGTGCCATGGTCACTAAGCAAGAGATCACATGACTGTGTCTTACAACCTCCTGGCAGTTTCCCTGTTGACTTTTCTTGTCCAAAACCAGCTGGGAAGGTTGCAAATGATGATCATGTGACCCTGGGACACTGCAAACATCATAAATACCTGCTGGTTGTTAAGCATCCAAATGATGTTCAGGTGACCACAGCAATGTTGTGATGGTCCTAAGTACAAGGATTGGTCATAAATTGCTTTTTTTAATGCTGTTGTAACTTTGAATAATCACTAAATGAATGGTCGTAAGACAAGGACTACCTGTATTTAGAATATAGCTTGAATAAATAAGGAGAGAGTATGCAGTCTTTCTTATTACTTGACCACACTAGAGCCAGTCTGTTTTGCCATGTTCTGTTTGGCTTGTGGCTATCTGTCCTGCACATAGATTTGGCATGAGGACAGTATAATATTCTGGGATTTCCTTTTTCTTAAGGACATTCTGAGAGCTGACGCAACTCAAAGGTTTTGTGTAGTAAGTAAAGCATATTTTGACTACTTTTGAGGATTTTTGGCTTTCTCATTTATACAGCATGCCTCTGCAATAATGTATCTTCTTTCTCAGTTTTTTCTAAAGACAGTTTGAATGTCTAATATTTCCCTTTACCTAGAGGACTCAAATCTACATTGGACGAACCTAAGTATTATATTTCTCTAGCATGAGAAATTAGGATATTATGCAATTGTTTGTACAGTTTGTTAGATTTCAGTTCTTTGCTATTGTATGCAACCTGGTCTCTTCCAATTTTTGGCCACTGTGGCTTTGCCAACTGAAAGTCCAATTGAAATTAGCCTTATAAACAGTATCCAGAAGCACCTGGAATTGTGAAGCTGCTAAATTCTCAGTTGCTTTTGTGAAATGGGATGCTTGAAATTGACTTATAATTGCTCAATCTTCTGATGCAAGGAGATGTTTCTCCAAGAGTAGACTTATAACTGCTTTTTTAAAGCAGGATGGAATATACCTCACCTCATCTAAAGGAGATATATACAGTAGATAATCTTCCTTAATTTTGGGTTGAGTCTTGCCTAACTGATTTAGTCATTCAATCATACAGTTAGAAGGGGTCATTTAGGCTATTGCGTCTAACATCTGTTCAATGCAGGAATACCAGATGGATTGCAGTCTAGCCTTCTGTTGAACAAAAAGAGCAAAATGAAGAGGAATTTATGAAAGAGGAGCCTGGCACTTTGTTGGGTATTTGGTTCCACTGTCACACTGTTCTTACTGTTGGGCAGTTTTTTTGTTTTTTTGTTTTCTTTTTTGTTTTGGTGATATCTAGTAAAGCTTCTGTGTTGGAACTTTGGAATGAGAAAGAGCAATTCTTGACCTTATGTATGACATCATTGGGATTTGAACAGTGCTATTGTATCCCCCCCATTTGGATATATTTTTCTAGATTAAACTTGCTCATCTCTTTTAATGTCTTTTCATAGGACTTAGTTTCTAGTCCCCTAATCATTCTTATTGATTGGTCTGAACCTATCATAAATTTTTCTGTTCAAAAAGTGCAGGACTCAAGGGTGGAAATCTATTTAAAGAAAGATACAGTTGAATAACTATTTATTGTGAGTTCCACAATTCTATTTGTTTTGGTGCATTTGCATTTTTGGAGCCACATCTCACTGTTGGCTTAATGTTGAAATGTAAAGGCAGATCTGTTCAATGTTATCTGCAAAAGATATTAAAAGTCATTTAAAGTGAGGCACTTTCATCTCCCTAGAATTAAACAGAAATCCCATGTTTGGTACTTGTGGTGATGTAATGAGTGTGTGTACGTGTGTGTGTGTGTGTGTGTGTGTAGGTGAGAGGGGGGGGGGGAGAGAGAATGAATATATAATATCTTCCTCTTCTGTCCCTTCCTGCTCTTTTCAGGTGCTGCAGTTGATTTTCCTGTATCTGACAATAGTCTGAGAGATGTAGAAAGCCTTCATTCCACACTGCGATCAGAGGTAAGATGCTATTTCTGAAAAACAAATAAAAGCAAATAGAAAAAAAATACATATTTGTTCTTGTGTTTGGGAGTCAGACCTAGTATGTACTCTGGGTTAAATTAGTTTTAGGCTCTTGTTTATTAATGTTTCAATGCATTTTTCTCTAGAACGACAGGTTGAAAAAGTTTTGTAATGACCTTGAAGAAAAGAACGAAGTAGCAGAGCTTCAGATAAAGCAAAAATCTATAGATTACCGCAATCAGCTACAGCAGAAAGAGGTAAATGATGGCTCAAACTAGTTGAACAACATTTAATTTTGTGACTTTATATACAATAGGATGGCAACCTATTTTGTAAAGACAGGCGTGCAACATGGCTGTTTCTTGTAAAGGTGTGTTATGTGGCATCAAACCTTTCTACAAGTCATACTTTACCTTGAATTGTTAAGAATCGGCATAACAAGATATTCTTTATATTGTCTTTATATTGTTCTACTCAGTGACGTACGGTGAGGTTTATGGCTGGTGAGGCTGGTGACGTCATTAGGAAGGCGGGGAATTCTTAACAAGGTGCCGGCCACAACACGGTTTCCAGGGTCCTTTCGCGAGCGAGCTGGCAGGGAAACGGTAGCCGACGGTCTGAAAAGTCTGTCGCACTTTCTGCTTTCGCGAGCAACTTCCCGTAAACCTGCCATTGCTCAGTGCGAGGAAGGGAGCCGCTCGCTCATGCGCATTCGCCCTGGAACATGAGCTCTGGCGTCAGAACCCGACAGAAGGCGTGGAGTGGGACCACATGTGCAGGAGGGAGGCTGAGGCTAGAGGAGCCTCCTGCACCTCCCTCTGTCCTGCACACGTGGTCCCATTCTCTGCCTTCCTGAGTCAACATGAAGGGGACCGCGGCTCGCACAGTCCCATTCCCCGAGGCTCCTCAGCGCCTTTTCCCTTTCCCCCCCTTTTTTTTTTCATGATGAGAGCGGTGAGGCTCTTCCTTCCCTGACCGCACGTCCCTGGTTCTACTTATGTTTAAGGAAGCTTATGGTTCATTGGTAATAGAATTTTTTTTGAAACAGGAATTTTCATACTGTTCTTTATGAAGTCCTGAATTAGTTCAGGGAGATTGTTAAAATTTCTCTAGAGTATTGAACCCTAGTAATATGGTATATAGATATGTAAAAACCAGTACAGCATAGACTATGTTTCAACAACTGATATGCGGTATTCCGGGAGGCAGATCCAACCGTGAATCAATTGCTTGTGCTAAATCAGGCTGTGCAGAAACTGACGAGGCTGTTTGCTGTTTGATACAAGGAGGCAAATTACTGGGAGGCAGAGGCAGATTTTTTTCCTCCTTGTTTCCTCCCCAAAACTAGGTGCATCTTATAGTACGAAAAATATGGTAATTGATTTCATGGAGGCATTATTGTAGGATTCTGATGAAAAAATAATCACATAAGTGGTACTATTCAGCAGCCTTGATGATATTATTCATATAAGATTGCTGTATGGTTGTTGGAACTGCGTATGTCTAGTCTGATGAAAAAGGACTAGGGATGACATGATAACCAATTCCGTTGTATACATGAAGTACAATGACAATAAAGACTTTGAACTATGATAGCAGTCTTCCAATATCTCAGGGGCTGCTGCAAAGAAGAGGGAGTCTATTCTTCAAAGCACCTGAGAGTAGGACAAGAAGTAGTGGCTGGAAACTAATCAAGGAGAGAAGCAACTTAGAACTAAGGAGAAATTTCCTGACAGTTAGAACAATTAATCAGTGGAATAACTTGCCTCCAGAAGTTGTGAATGCTCCAATACTGGAAGTTTTTAAGATGTTGGATAACCATTTGTCTGAAGTGGTTTCCTGCGTAAGCAGGGGGTTGGACTAGAAAACCTCCAAGGTCCCTTCCAACTCTATTATTCTAGTCTATTATGAACAAGATAAGTAAAAGTGGCTTGATTAGTTTTCAGATGGGAGATAACCAAATCCGATCCTGGGAAGCCAGAAATAAAAGTCTCAAGAGTGTAGTGTATAACCACTACGTTGTTGACAAAAACTGACAAGGACATGCTCATGTAATTGAAAGAAGTTGGTCTTAATTTAAGGGATTCCTACAATGAAACAAGAGAAAATGGTACAATTAATGAAATATTTTAATGCAATAAGGATAATTTTAGTATCTGTTAGCTAAATTAAACAATATTTAAAAGAGAAATTAAAATTAAAAGTCACAGTTAATGTTGGATTGAACATTTTCTTTACTGAAATGTACATGTCTTGATCTAGGTGGAAATCAGCCATCTTAAAGCCAGGCAGAATGCTTTACAGGAGCAACTACAGAAAATGCAGTCAGCTGCTCAGTCATCACAGTTAAAACCAGTTGTTTCTCCATCAGCTTCTTTTGTTCCTGTTGTTAGACATCATTCTTCTGATTTTCATAGAGATGATATGGATTTTGGAGATGTGATCTGGTCTCAACAAGAAATAAACAGACTGTCCAGTGAAATTTCTAGGCTCGAATCTGAAGTTGAGCATTGGAAGCAGATTGCACAGGTGTGTCTCTTCTCAGATTAACATAATATAGATTACATATATCAGGGGTGTCAAACTCAAGGCCTGGGGGCCGGATCCAGCCCACAATGAAGCCGGATTCAGCCTGCATGCCATCATGGAAACTATAAGGTCTGACCCGTGTCTCTTCGGCCCGGCCCACTCAATCCCTGCATGCGCGCACAGGGTCAGTTCTCCATCGCCAGTAGTCTATGGGACTATGGTAAAAAAAAATAGTTCAGACCTTCCAACATCACGAGATCATTTTTTTTCTGTGAGAAGTTGGAAGATCTGAACTATTTTTTTTACTGTAGTCCCACAGGCTACTTTAGTTGCCGGAGCTGGAAAGCAGGTTAGTGAAGAGGTGTGGAATGGTGGTTGAGGGTTTGATATGGGTGGCCTGGCTGCAGGGCCCTCAGGTAAGCCAGGATGGGGCAGCTCCACACCCCCTGCCTTGCTTCATCCTCCCCCCCCCCCCCACTGCCTTTCTTCATTCTTCGTCACTTCTCCTTGCTTGCCGCCATAACCTAGCAGGAGACTAAGCAATGCACTGGTGCAGTGGCCACAAAGCGAGGTGATGGGGAGTTGAGGACTAAGTTAGGCAGGGGGCGTGGAGCTAACCTGCACTAGCTTACTTGAGTGCCCCGCCAGACAGGCACTGAAGCGCTGCAACTACCGTTGCAGGGAGACAGAGGGAGGAGGGGGGCTCTTCAAACTGTGTGGGTGAGAGAGAGAGAGACTGCGATCCCTGATTCAGCTGGGGCACTCATGCTGCTAGCAGTGGCAGGGGCAGCAGGAGTCACCTGAGCAGCCATGATCCCCCCCTCCCCAACCAGCCAGCCCCGCCTGACCTGCTCCCTGGGTCTTGCCATTCTTCTCCTCTTCCTCCCCACTCAAGTAGTGGCAGGCTCTGCGGGACAGCAGGGCCTCTCATTTCTCTCCCGGAGTGATGAACTCCGGCTTCAGTTGGGGCATTCAAGCTGCTGGTGGCGGTGGCAGCCACTTAAGCAGTCATGATTCTCCACTCCCCAACCAGGCAGCTCCACCTGACCTGCTCCGTGCCTTTTTCCTTTAAATGGCAGTATGACTTAGTAAGAGAGGTATTATTAATTATCTCATTTCTAAATTCAATATTAATGGAACTTGCCTGAGTTCCACAGGCAATTTCCTGTGACAGTGTTCTTTTTAACATTTGATTCAGAGTCCACGATTCTGCAGGTTTGTATTGTAATTGTATATCATTACAATTTGTGGCAATGAATAAAAAATATACAGGTAGTCCTCAACTTGCAACAGTTAATTTAATGACCGTTCAAAGTTACAACAGTACTGAAAAAAATGGCATGACCATTTTTCACTTATGATTATTGCAGCATCCCAGTGGTCATATGATTTACATTCATATGCTTGACAACCAACTCACATTTACTTAACAACTGTATTACTAATTTAAGAACTGCAGTGATTCATTTAACAAATGTGGTGAAAAAAGTCGTAACACGGGGCAAAACTCACTGAACAAATTTCTTACTTAGCAGCATAAATTTTGGGCTCAATTGTGGTCGTAAGCTGAGGATTACCTGTACCAACATTGATAACTATGTTGCAGCTCCCCCCCCCCCAGCATCAGGATTTCTGAATAATTAGCTGTGTATATTTCTGTAAAAGTTTCATCTTTCAGCATAAACATGAATCATAAGTTTATATTGGGAATGCATTGCTTCAGTATGTTTAATGGGGCAGTGTGGGAAGAAAAGGCAAATTGTAAACTGCTGCACATAGAGTTGAGCTTTAGCTTATGAAGCTCCTAAATTATTGACTGATTTGAAGCTAACAGATGTAATTTGTATAACATAAGACACATGTTTAATCCTTGCGGTGGGTTCTGGTGTTCACTTCACTAGGCCACACTCATCATATAGCTTGAAACTTTTGATTTATTATACACCGTTCAAGAATAATTTTCTTAAGATCCTGCCTTGTTGCTGCTGCACACCATTTTTTAAATTTGTTAAGCCTAAACTACTTTCAGCATTTTAAATCTTTTTTCTCCATCATCGCATTTAGTTTTCTAAGCCTCAAGGAGAAAACAGTACAGATCAAAATGAAATCTGCAAGCTGCAAAATATTATCAAGGTAAAAAACAACAACACCCACCTCTTTTCCTAAGTGAGATCACTCATAATTGCTATGGATAATCCTCTAATGCAGGGACATTTATGAATGCTTTTTGAAGTTATTTTGAATAAAATATTTGAATATGACTATGAATATAAATATACATCTTGAAATATTTAGAAATAATGCTTTCTTATGAAGGAAAGCAACGATTTGCATTGTATCTCTTGAGTGTTCCTTAATAAAACAACAAGGTACAACATCAGAATCACTCATGGACATTTTTTTTCTGAAAGTTTAATTTTTTCCTTTATAAGTGAGTCAGTCTTCAGATATTTTGCATTGTTAATGAATTAAGTATCCCAGAATGAACTTTAAACTTTAAATTTAAAATTTAAAACCATAATGAACTTTAAACTTTCAAGTCATGACATTTATTTTTCATTAATTACACATTTTAGGAACTGAAACACAAGTTGAGCCAAGAAATAGACGAGCACCAGCATGAGCTTTCAGTATTGCAAGATGCACACCATCAGAAATTAACCGACATAAGCCGACGTCATAGAGAAGAACTAAGTGAATATGAGGAACGAATAGAAGAATTGGAGGATCAATTACAGAAAGGTTTTGTTTGTTCTTAAGAATTCCAAAAGGATTTTTAAAAAGTTATTATCATATTAAGCATGTAAAAAGAGTACCTGATTTCAAGTATAATTTTATTCCAAGCAGTAGTTTGTATAATTTGAAAATTCTAGACTGCTGAGCACCCAAAATGAATAATATCTTCATAGGTATAACCCTTCTAACTAACCAGTACAGTTCTCGTAAGAAAAACTGGAACTATAACATTTGTGAAACAGGAAACATTCGTTATAATCAGTGAAATGATATGGCCAGTTAAAATCCTTGGAAATATAAATATGCCTAGTCCTGAAGCTGGAAATGCTGTACTTCCAATGCTAGAAATATTTTTGTAGTTGGGATTATTTCAGAGATTTGATGCTACCATACAAACATCTTACAGAAAACAAAGATTTTGTCAGGATGATGAAATATCTATTATAATGTTATGATACATGCTTTGCCTGTTAAGTACCAAAGTGCAACATTGTGACACAAATACTAAAAAAATTAGTAAAAGAGAGCTTTATAAATGTGGGAATGAATGGACACCATGGCCACATTGATGGTTGAGGTTCTCAGGCTTATGGTCTTGTATAAATATGATAAATATATGAATGAATAAACAAACCAACAAACAAATCTATCTTTCTTGAGCATGAAGTTGGAAATAGTTTAGGAATTCATGGCTACTATTGCAATTAAGGGTCTGACTTGAGCCATTGAGTGTGTGAAGTACATTGAGGTGGTGGAAGTAGAGCAGGATCTCAGAGTAATAGTGGCATATGTGGATGTAGGAAACATTGATTCTCCTGTTAGCCTTGGAATTTCATCCACTGGGATTCAGATAATCCCAAAACTGTTGGCCTTTTGTAGAGTTGTGAAAGCATGCTTTTTCTCTTATATATTGGACAGGATGGGTGGTAATTGAGCCTGTTTTCCTGTAGAGTGATTACCTCTCTCATCCATCCTTAACTATTTTTATGATCGTTGTTGATATTTTGCTTTTCTATTACTTTTCATTTTTTGTTTCATTTTGTCTATTTTTTGTGTATATAGCTCACCTAGAGTCATAACTATGAGTTGGGCAACCTTACAAATTTCATTCATAAATAAGATTTTTACATAAAGTGAAACATTGATAAAATTAATGGATGATCCTTCAGTTAACTTCTTTAAAACTTAGGGTATAGTTGTTTGGCATTAATGGCATTAATGATGTTGGTACTTCCTAGTTCTTCATATTCATGTGTTCTCCGTTTTATACTATTAAAGATATCCAAAATATCTATGGTTTTCTGTGTAGTTTCTCTACAGTGCAAAAGAGGAAAAGTAATGAAGATATGCATGCGGGACATATTATGTCTGTTTCAAGTATTTAGCAATATTTGCAAATCCAAAAGAAAGGCCTTGCAATGCATCTCTCTTCATGTTATAAACACAGAATGCCTGCTGTGTTTGTAATGACTACTATCCATTGTAACTACTAATGGAAAAGTATCCATTAAATCAGTAGGTCATGAGAAATAAAGCTTAATTTAAAACTATGAGAATATAGACAATCCAGACATTTTTGTAGTGCAATAAGCAAGCAAGTACATTGCTTCCTTATCATTGGCAGTGAAAATTCTAATTTAACCAAACCCTGGCTGTGAGTTTCTATAAATAAACTTTGACAGTACCAGTAGAAATGCTGCAAAAAAGCTTTGCAAAATACTTGTTTTTAATTTTCATGCAGAAGAAATTAAGAAATATTTAATTTTACAAAATATTTTAATTAATGTTTTAACTTTGTTATTTTTATTTATGTACCCAATATAATAATTATAGCATTATTATGCAGTGCTTCTGGGTTCTAATATAAATTTATGTTTCCTTGCTTAGTTGGTGGAAATACTGAAGCGTCTTCTGAAATAGATCTACAAAATGGATCAAAACCACCAAACCTGAGTGACTTACAAAATAAAGTGGAATGTTTAAGTCAACAATTGTCTTCAGCAGAAGAGGAGAAAGATATTCTCTTGAAAGAACTTGAATTTGTAAAAAAAGAGAAAAATCAAGTAAGAGAAGAATACGAAAGTCTAAAATCTGAATGCCAAATATCTATTCCTGAAAAACAAGCCAGTGTAAAAGTAGAGGAAGTCCCTAGTTTTGTAGAAGAACCGTTGAAGGCTGAAGTGGAACGATTGCAACAAGCACTACTTGGTATGAAACCACTGCAAATTCACCATATGATATATTGTATGTTAGCATCTGAACACAGTTCCATGAAACAAAGATTGGAGATTTATGCACAAAGTGCTTCTTCATTTAGCAGTGTTCTATTCTGGTACTTTCCTTTCGTGGTTTCCTCTGCATCTTTCAGCATTAGAAGCTGCTGCTCAAAGAAGAAAGCTGAACAGTGGTCGATTCCTATACTGCTCTTTGATTCCTAGCCCAAGTATTGTATGTGAGGAAAATATTCATACCTAAAAAGAGATGATCAAGCCTTTCTAGAAAAAGAAGTTTAAGGGGGAACAAACCCCAAACCCATTGGCCTATTTGTATTACTGTACTTTATTATATTGAAAAACAGTTCTTTTGGCTGTCTTTCTTCCTACCCCAAATTGTTTTGAAATGATACAAAAGATGATAATAAATTGACTTGTCATATTTAATTGTTGCTGTACTTTTATCAGTATATTTCAAGAAACCATCACTTGACTCCACCTATCTGGACAATTTTTCATCTAGTTTCTCACCTCCCCTTTTTAGGGAAGGTGGTAGAAAGGTGGTCACATTGCAGCTCCAGAGGATCCTGGATGAAATGGATTATCTAGAACCCTTCCAGTTGGGTTTCGGGCCTGTTTGATTAGTTTGGGACAGAAATAATATTGGTTGCATTATACATGATTTCTAGCAAGAGTGGGATATGGGTAGTGCCTCCATCTGGATCTCTTTGATCTTTGGGCGGCTTTTAGTATCATTGACCATAGTATCCTTTTGGGTCAGCTGCAGCATTTGGGGTTGAGGGATGCAGTTTTCTGCTGATTCAGCTCCTTCTTCCAAGCTGGTCCCAGTCAGGGTTGATAGGGAGTAAGAGGTCTAGCCCATGGATTGTCCTTTGTGGGGTGCTGCAGGATTGCACTTGCTCCGCTTCTTTTTAGTATCTACATGAAACCACTGGGTGAGATAATCGGACACCGTGGGACAAGATATCTTCAAATGATGCTGAAGTTGCCCTCATGGTGCTGGAATTTGTAGGGGTCTAGATGGGGACAATGGGCTTCAGCTGAATCCTGGTAAGAGAGAGTGACTGCAGAGTTTCTTGGGATCTGGGAGTTCATCATCTATAGTTCTAGATAAAGTTGCACAACTTGGAGTCGTCCTGGAATTACAACTCTTGCTTGCACCCTTTCTTGGATCGTGAGAACATGCACTCAGTCATTCATGCCTTAATCACCTTCCCTTTTGGACAATTGCAAGGAGCTATCCATGAAGAGTGTTTGGAAGGTATAGTTTGTGTAGAATCTGCCACTGGCCATTTTTAGCTGCTCCTAGAGTGGTACACATAACCTCCACGTTATGAAGTATGTCTATATTTGAGGTCTACCTGGGTTGAAGTCTGCTCCCATATTTTTGGCTTTCTGGAAAAGAGATAAAACCTAGCTCTGCCTGTTATCCAGGGACCTTAATGGGAGTGCTCCAAGTTGGAAGTTGTTAGTGGATTAACTGAGAAGATGCTACTGCCTTATTGATCTTCCTTTTTTTCCCTGCTTCTCTTTGTAGTTAATCTTTATAATATCTGTTATATTTATAATTTTAATTGTAACCTGCCCAGAGTCACTTTTCAGAGTGAGATGAGCGGCATATAAACTTAATAAATAAAATCTGAAGAAATATTTTATTAACAACTTGAATTCTCTGTTTCAATGAACTTTCTGCTTACATTTTTACAGATGCAGAAAGTGAAATAACAAAACTGAAAACATTAAATCAGGTAACTATGTAAAAGGTAATATAAAAATAATAAAAAATAATGTTCCTGAAATTGTATTATTATTGTATAGGAGTAAATATTTGCTATATGAGATTAAGCTTTTGAAATCAAGAAACCTGGTTCTATTTTGATTATAGTAAAGACAGTTGTTCTCAGAAAATAAGACCGAGTCTTATTTTCTTTTAGACTTGAAGCTTATTTTCGAGGCGGTCTTACTTTTTTTGAGGTGCAGCAGGCTGGACTTGGTGAGCTATAAGCGGCCCAACAAGCAGAAGCACTGCGCCCAGAAAGAGAAGGGCAAAAGTGGTATTTGCGCTGCCACAAGGAACCAGCGGGCTGCAGCCAGACAGTTTCCCCCCTGCGCCGCCACTCATGCTGGCCACACCTATCCCCCCAAACTTATTTTCGGGGTAGAGGTAATATTAGGCCCACCCCCCAAAAATTAGGGTTGGGCTTATTATTGGGGTTGGTTGTGTTTTTGGAGAAACACGGTACTACGTATTTTTTAAATTGGCACTACTATTGTTCTTATGAATAATTATTTGTATTCATATAAATGCAAGCTTTAGTTATCTATATTTTTGGTCTGTAGTTCTTGCTTTACCCCTTTTATCACACTATAAGTTCTACTTCCATGCAAACATGTTGCTAATTATGTTTAATTAATTTAATTGTTTTAATGGGTTTTATGTTCCAATTGTTAGTTTTATTGTACACTGCCTAATGTCACCTTATGTGAGATGAGTGGCCATATACATTTGATAAATGAAAATAAGCACTATATGTTTATTTTGTTGTTTGCCAATAATTATAACATTTCTGCATCAAATGGACTATAGTGCAATATAGCATGCAAAAACTATGCTGTAAGTATAATTAGATTTTTGTTACATTTTAAGATGTTAGGAAAGCTAGTGTTCTTATATAAATAAAAAATTGTTAGAGCAACAGTTGTGAACCAGTAACCTTCCAAAACTGATAACTAATATAACTATATAACTAATCACTTCAGTCTGAATTAAACAAAATCATATTGATAGACTAAAATAAGATAAAAAGAATATTATTAATGTAAAATTACAGAATACAGGAATTAAAAAACATCAGACCCTATCAAATTACAAATACTTTTACAATGAATTATGTAAATGCTATGAGATGTTAGATCACTATAAAAGGACATAAATAATACTAAAATTTATAAAGCACTACAAGAACAAAGCTTTTTTAGGATTTCTTAAGTTAAGACAATTATAGTTCAACCAATTATGACAAAAATCAAAAGTAAATATTAAATGTAGCTCAGTTCTATATCAGAGCTACAGTATGAGTAAACATAAACAACTCCAAGTAATGTGCCTTACTTTGGTTTCTGTAACTCAATATGTTTCCTCTTCCCTCCCCCTTTTCCCCCTTAAGTATACACATATCATTTAAGAAGTCATTGGCTTACATTTTCCACAAAGGTATACTCTTTTATTTTCAATCTAGCATCAGGCAAATATTTGAACTTAAGTCATTTTGGAATAAGGCAAGTAATTCAGAGGATCAGTTATTGAACACACAAAAGTCCTTTTTTAATAGTAATTTTATTAAAAATTGCAACTAACAAAACAAAAAAGAAAAAATGAAGGTGCAAAAGAAAAAAAGAAAAAAGAAAAATAGAAAAGAAAGAAAAATAATATAATAAAATGGAAGAGAAAACAAATATAAAGAGAACAAATATAAAGAATTTTAGCAAGTTACCACCTTTTCTTAAAATTCAACAAATGATATTTTCTTCCCATATTCCATCATTCCATAAATTACCATTCCATTAAAAAATACTTAAAAACCTCATCATTTCAGTCTCGATCAACAAAAGTCATTAAGGGTTACAAAAACAACAATATAGCTATTTTAACCAAATAAACCAACTTTATATTCCTTCCATTTACTTTTAGCAATCTGAATCTTTAGTCTTTTCATATAATGGTCTAAAATTTGAAATCTTTTCATTTTTCTCTTTGTCTTTTCTAACACAATTCTTCAAACTTTAACATCCCTCTTTTGTAAATCCAGTATAGGAAAATTAATCTGATCACTCTCTTGGTTTGTTATTTGAATATCCTTTTTAATTATTAAGGCATCAACCAGTTTCTTTTTTGTGTCCAGTGTAGCATCTTTTTTCATATCATTCTTGTATCTTTAAACCTTCTTTCAGATCAGTCTCAGGCTTTTTCAATAGAACTTTTTCCTCTTCTGTAACATCTTTTAAACTCATCATATCTCTACACCCTTAGAATTCATTTCTGGATCTATTGTTCAAAAATAACTTTAAATATGTCCAACATTAAAGGTCTATTGTTCAAAAATATCCTTCAGGATATCGAATGTTCTTCTCCTTTAATTATAATATTTTGTTCCTTTTACTTCCCTCTAGTATCTAACCTTCAAAGTCCCTTCCTACCATGTTTTTCCAACAGAAAGGATTCTTATAATTAAGAATCCAAAAGCTTCTTTCATATTTACCTGTCCCTGAGTCCATTTGAAACTTTCTAAAATTAAAAATGTAATCACTCCTTTGCTGTTTATTTCAGAAAAAAAAAGTCTTTAAACAATTATGTTCAAATTGACTTTATCCTATTAAATTTAAGATCTTTTTTGTGTCTAAATTAAGGGAGAAGTTAACCAAGAAATGGGAAGTTTACAACCTGTTAGTACTATGAAAGGACAGAACTTGGAAAATCAGCTACAACACATGCTAAAGAAACAACAACAAAGTGAATTGAATGAAAGCAGTGCTGAAAAAGAAACTCTAATAGCGGAATTGGAAGAACTGGACAAGCAGAACCAAGAAGCTACCCAGGTGAGAAATGTAAGGGAGGGGCAAGAATACTGTGTAATTTACAAAAGATGTGCTTTTGTGTTTAAATATTTGTGCAACAAAACTATAAGAGTTTCTAGGCTTTCCTGGTCAACTTTTTTTTTAATATTTCAAAACCCCTCTTCAGACCTCTTAAGTAGTATAATTTACTTTTTCCTGGAAAGAGAGGAATTAGCATTTTTGAAAAAAAAAGAAAAGATGAAAAGATACATTGGAAAGGGGGAAAGCAAAAAGATAACTCCAGTAATTTTTGACTGTGACTTTGTCTCCTCCCCCATATAACCCCTAACAGATTTTCTTGAAATAATACTCCCTCCCCTTGCTCTGATTGAACAAGTTGAACAAATGCCAGTATCATGAATTGGGAATTAATGAAACCCTGAATGTCAGTCTTCTGTAAAAGAGGAGGCAATTTTTCCTAGTTAAAGAAAATGGTAAAATGAAGTGTTGCTAGAGAGTTTATTTCTTTGTGGAATGATATTGGTACTTTACAGTAACATAAATACAATGCTTTGAAAACATTGTGAAATAAGAGTATTTTGACTTAAAGCTTTACTTGTATGTCATAAATAAAAAATATTTTTATTTTATTTTAGCACATGATTATGTTAAAGGAACAACTAGCCAAACAAAATGCAGAAGCCACTGAAGTTATCAGGCAGCTAAAACGGGATGTAAAATCTGGGGAAAAAACAATTTCTATGTTGGAGGCACAGAAAATGGAAATGAGCAAAGAGGTGCAAAACCAGAAAGAAGCATTGAATCAATGCTCACTTGACCTTAATGATTTGCACATGGCTAACCAACACCAGGAAAATAAAATAAAAGAGTTAACAGAGCAACTTAAAATATCCCAACATTATAGCTCCAAAAATGAACAGGAAATTATAGAATTAAAGAAAAATCTAACTGAAAGAGAAGAAGAATGTTCTCTTCTCAAAAGTGAATTAACCAAGATATGTCAAAAATGTGATAGTTATCAAGATCATTCAGTCACTGAAAGAGGAGAAGAAATATCAGACCTGAAGCAGCAAATTTCTAAAAATAAACTAATAAATACAGATTTGGAGAAATCCATCATGAATCTTCAAACAGAAAAGGGAAGACTTCATTTAGCATGTGAGGAACTTAAACAGCAGTTGCAAATAGCTAATAGTGAGAAGAGTAAAATTGATTTTGAAAAAGGTACTCTGCTGGAAGCTTTGAAACTTGAGAAGGGACAGTTAGAAAGAGAATTAAACCAGACTGAAAAACGATTGTTGGAGCAGGCTCATAAATATGAACAGACCATTGAAGAGTTATCAAATGCACGTAACATGGATACCACTGCATTACAATATGAACATGAACGGTTAGTAAAACTTTCTCAAGACAAAGACTTTGAGATAGCAAATCTCAAAAGGAACATTGAACAGATGGAAATAGATCATGAAGAAACTAAAGAGATGTTAACCACTAGCTTAGATGGGCAAAAACAACTGACAGAGCTCATAAAAGAGAAAGAAGTATTTGTTGAAAAATTTAAAGTCAGAGTTTTTGAGTTAGAGCAGCAACATGAAGATTATATTGAGAACATGAAAAGAATTGAAGGACTGAAGCAGAATTTAGAGGAAAGGGAGAAAAGTCTTTCAGCTATGAAAGAAGAGACCAGTCATTTGAAAGAAGAGAATGAGCGATTAAAAGAACAACAAAGTAGGTCCCCTCCTTTGGCTGAGCGCAAAACCTTGGATATCATCACAGAACTTGAAGCAGAAATAACACAAGTAACTATACTTAAAAATAATCTGGAAGAAGAGGTGAAATTAAACAAAAAGACATTTGAGGATCAGAACTTGAAAATGGCTCAACTGCAGCAATCCCTACAAGAATACAAAAAGGAAACAGAGGAATCCAAATTTCAGCATGAACAAATGAACATAGTACATAGGCAGGTATGCATGGAGAAGGATGAAGAAATCCAAAGCCTGCAGAGAACAGTAGAACAAATGAAGACACAACTAAACAACCAAAGAAAGGGAATTCAGCAAGACCCTCCTGATCTTTTTCAGGAATCTAAAGTTCAGGCACTCAATGGTGAAAATGGGAATGAGAAGCATGACCTATCTAAGGTTGAAATTGAAAGGCTGATAAAAGGCATTAAGGAGAGAGAAAGGGAAATCAAGCTTCTGAATGAAAAGAACGTTTCGCTAAGTAGACAGATTGACCAGTTATCTAACGATGAAGTTGGCAAACTTACCCAGATCATTCAAGAGAAAAACTTAGAAATACAAGCACTGCATGCAACGGTTTCCTCCCCAGCTTACAAGCAAGATGTTCTTTTCCTTCAACAGCAATTACAGGCCTATGCCATGGAAAGGGAACAAGTGCTAGCAGTTCTTAGTGAAAAAACTAGAGAAAACAGTCAGTTAAAAACAGACTATCATAAATTAGTGGATATTGTTGCAGCTAAGGAATCAGCCATCAAAAAGTTACTAGAAGAAAACCAAAAACTATCCAGCGAATTTGAAAGTAGCAGTCATGATATGTCTCGAGAAACTATAAAGAACTTATCCCGTATCATCCGAGAGAAAGATATTGAGATTGATGCTTTAAGTCAGAAATGCCAAACTTTATTAACTGTCCTGCAGTCTTCCAATATAAACTCAGGCAGTGAGTTACAAGGAATTAATAGTAATCAGTTTGAGGAACTTTTGCACGAACGTGACACACTAAAACAGCAAGTAAAGAAAATGGAAGAGTGGAAGAAACAAGTAATGACTACTGTTCAAAATATGCAGCATGAGTCTGGTCATCTCCAAGAAGAACTACAAAAACTTCAGGTACAAATTTCAGTTGATAGTGAAAACAATTCCCACCTACAGCTAGAGTACAATGGCTTAATACAGGGCTATGAACAAAATGAGAAAAAGTTAAAAACCTTTACTCAAGAATTAGCCCAAGTTCAGCAGAGCATAGGAAACCTTAATAATACCCGGGATATAATTCTTGGAAAGCTTGACATGGTAACACCACCACCTTTGGTAACTTCTACTGTTGAGGGGAAATCATTCGAAGTTCCCAGTAATACTTCTTCTCAGATGTTTGACAGTGAGTGTAAATCAGTAAACGAGGGGCTAGAATTCATGAAGAAAACATTGCAGGAAAAGGATTCGCTTATCCAGACTTTACAAGAAAATAATCAGAGACTGTCTGATTCTATGGCTGTATCATCAGAGGTCGAAAGAAAGTGTCAACAGGAATTTGGCTTGGAAATAAAGCAGTTAAAGGAAAAATCTGACATTTTACAGATGTCCCTCAAAGAAAAAGATCTGCTGATAAAATCAAAAGGTGACCAGTTGCTTTCTCTGAGAGAAAATCTTGGTAATAAGGAGAGTGAAAATGAGCTGCTGAAGCAAAGCGTCACTAACCTGAAAGAGAGAACGCTGATTTTAGAAATGGATGTTTGTAAACTGAAGGAAGAAAATGACAGAATAGCAGCAAAAAGCCAGGAAAAAGACACAGAATTCCGAGCACTACAAGAGACCAACATGCAGTTTTCAATCATGTTAAGGGAGAAGGAATTTGAACATAATTCCATGAAGGAGAAAGCGCTTACGTTTGAAAAGATGTTGAAAGAAAGAGAACAGGTATGCGATGAGTTTGAATTCTTCTGCATCAAAGTTATATGATAGGAAATGTGACTGCCATTATGTCACGTTACTTCAACTCTGATGTAGGATTCCCATTTCCTATGCTGAATTCGGAAAGTGAATTCAGAGCATAGGTAAGGGAAATGGGGCCTGGGAATGGCCACCTGACTTGAATTATTTTCTGGTTGGCCATAGGAGAAACAAAATGGCAAATTTAGATGGGCCTTAATTGGATGTGATGGACATGCAACATATAAATTTAATAGTCAACTTATGACCACAATTAAGCCCAACATTTATATTGTTAAGTGAGAAATTTGTTAAGTGAATTTTGCCCCATTTTATGACTTTTCTTGCCACATTTGTTAAGTGAATCATTGAAGTTGTTACATTAGTAACATGGTTGTTAAGTGAATTTGGCTTCCCCATTGTCTTTTCTTGTCATAAAGTTGCAAAAAGTGACCACGTGACCCAGGGGCACTGCAGCCTTCTCATGAATAATATGAACTAGCTTTTAAGCCTCCAATTGCAAATCATGTGACCATGGGGGTGTTGTAACGGTCAGAAGTGTGAAAAATGGTCATAAGTAACTTTTTTCAGTGCCGTTGTAACTTCAAATGGTCACTAAACAAACTCTTGTAAATCAAGGACTATCTCTATATTATTTATTATTATCATCATGATCATCAACTCCTCACAGGGCTGTGCTTATATTCTTAAGGTCTTTTAATTAATTTACATGTATGGGAAGTTGGCATAATGCAAAACTTCAGTCTGTCAAATCAATTTTACTTAAAAGAATGTTTTGGGAATCCACGTGAGCTGCATAGGCAACAGCAGAAAATAAAATTGGTGGGTGGCCACATTTTTTTTGAACTCTTGTCTTCTGCCTGTTCAAACAAACAAAATCTGCTTATCTTGACGTGATATCCCAGAGCTTTAATCCGCTTGTTATTTTTATTTGTGAAAGGGAAAGACAGGAGAACTAAACCAGCTGCTAAATGAAGCCAAGTCAATGCATGAAAAAGCTGTTGCCTTTCAACAAGAGCGAGACCAAGTCATGTTGGCTCTCAAACAGAAACAAATGGAGACTAGCGCGCTACAGAATGAGGTAAATAAAGGGTGCAAGAAAGTAGGGAGTGATTCATAGATGACAGTAACATAAGGAACTGAAAGAATATTGCTTCAATCCACATGCAGGTGCAGTATTTACGTGAGAAGGAGCAGCGACTAAATCAAGAGCTAGACAGGTTACGCAATCATCTTTTGGAAAGGGAAGATACCTCCACACGTGAAGCTTTAGCCTCTGAGGATCGGGAATCAAAGCTAAAAAAGAAAGTCTGCGATTTGGAGGAAAAGCTTCAGTCTTCATCAACCGTAGTGGAAAATGTCAGGTAATAGTTTGTCTCCTCAGTAACTGCTGTTTGCATGGATACATATTCAAAAAACGGATGCAGGACATGTTACTTGGCCCAGTCATAATGGACTCTGGGCAGAGTATAATAAAGGCTCCTCCCCAAACATTTTAACTACGCATGCGTGTAATAAAAGATAATACCAATTGGAAATAAAACATTAGTATTTCTAATACTATTTATATTTTATTTGAAGCCATCAGGCAAGCATGCAGGTGGAATCTCTGCAAGAACAATTGAACCTTGTTACCGCACAAAGAGATGAGACTATGCTTCAGCTAACACTTTCCCAAGACCAAGTTAAACAGTATGCCATATCCCTCACAAACCTGCAGATGGTGCTAGAGCAATTTCAACGGGGTAAGTTGAAGTATACATGGCCATGATTGTCTTTCCTTGTAATCTAAAAATGTAACACTATTTTATTACTGGTTTTTTTTTTCTGTAGTGGGGCATTTTAAAATGGAAGTTCCATCCCATTCACTCTAGGGGCAGGGCTAGAAAAGTTTCCTTCCTGTAGCAGCAGATGTCTATGTTCTCTAATTCCAACACTTCCTTTTTTGTGGCGATTAGACACATTGTGAACTCTGCCGAACCTCCACCTGGAAAGTTCACCTTCGTTACACATTTTGCTTGTTTGTTTTTTCCATTTGCTGTATTCTGGGCTTCCTTTAGAATAACCTCAGGTCAATGACTAACAAAGTAAAGGCAGAAATACACTGTCCAGGAATTCCTTAAAAGTTTTACGGCATCATGTTCCCTTATCTCCCTCTTCTTATTCCTTCAGAACAATGCAATCAAACCAAAACTCCCAAGTCAAACATTGCAGATTACTTTGACTCTTTCTGATTTGGCAACCATTTAAGTCAAATAAATTAAAAATCACGTGCCTCTTATCAGTACTGGAATGTTTTATGGCTTGGGCACCAGAGGAAATGAAAACCAAAGGCACCAGTTTTTCACCACCACCTCCTGGATCTTTGCCATCAAAATGGCAATACAATTAATCTTCAGCTTATTACCATAATTGAGCCCAGAATTATGGACTTAAGTCATGCCAGTTGTTAAGCAAGGCATTGTGTGTACCACGATGACCAATTTTGCTATCTTCTTTGCAGCAGGCATTAAATGAACTGCTGTGGTTATTAAGTGGTTAAATGGTTGTTAAGTGAATCCATTGTCTGCATGGACTTTTTTTGCCAGAAAAAGGAAGTAAATGCTGGCAAAAATGTGGCCAGGTTTTCCTGTAAATGAGGACTAGTTGCCCAAAAGGCGATCACATGACCTCAGGGAACTTCAGAACTGGATTGTAAGTAGCCATGGGGAGGTCCATCATAACTTTGAATGGTCACTAAGCTACCAGTTGTAAGTCTAGGACTACCTGTAGTCCCTTGTGAAGCATCAATGACTTTCTCTTCTCCAAAGAAGTGAAAGCAATAGGTTCCTAATATCAGAGGAGGTCCAACCCTGTGTCCACACACTCTTGGCAGAAACTGGAAAAGCAGAATGTCCAGTCTTGGGACCTGTAGCCAGAGGAGCAAGTAAAGAGGAAGTAAGGGGAAAAATATCATACCAATCCCTCCTGTGTGTCCTTTACCTTTTTGGATCTTTCTCATGACTCCTGCTGTAGAGGGTGAAGATTGTAGGAAAGAAAAAAGTCACTTGGTAGGGGCAAGGACACCTAATCACCACCCACACACACACACATACACTTCATTCCATTCAGAGAAGTCTGTGAGAACTTAGGCCTGAAAACACCAATCTTATTTTTCCACAAGGTCCCTCTTGGACATGCTAGCTGCAAAGTTCTTCCTTGGTTTAGGAAGGCTAAAATCAGTTCATACATGCCGACAGTGAAAACATTTAAGGATGCTAGGATTATCTGTTTGATTTAATCATATCCCTGACTGGCAAGATGGTTGCATTGCTGACAAGATGGCACAGCTAGCTTGGCTCTCCTTGACATTTTTGACACTCTGGTAACATTTGTAGGATTGTTATCTGGTATTTGTGCCATTCCTTATATAGCTCTATGTTTAACTCTTGGCCAAAAGATCTTTTGCTAGGAATGTACTTCAGAAAATACTCCAGCAGAAAAGCCAGCTGCCTCCTCAGAGACTGATATCACACACACACACACACACACACACACACACACACACACACACACACAGCTATGATATGCCCCATTTCAGAATTCCCTGGCTTCACTCTGAAAAAAGGACCTTCATGGTAAGCCCTGTGTACCGTTTTGGTGACACTAAATCTGTTGAACAAGCTATTCTCTCAATATCTGATTTTAATAATGAATGTGTTTTAAAGAGCTAAATAAGCATATTTTAACTTTAGAAGAGAAAGCCATGTATTCAGCTGAGCTACAAAAAGCCCAAAAGCAGACTGCAGAATGGAAGAAGAAAGCAGAGCAGTTACAAGACAAAGTGGTTTTGTTGCAAGTAAGTTGAGATGATTCTCTAGCTCAGCTTGTTTATTCAAACTGACTCAGCAAAGAAAAAGAATCATAAATTTTTTAAGGAACAGTAACAGTTGTTGTACAATGCTGTTTAAAATGAGTGAACTCTTTTTAATTTTGAATATTTCTGCACAAATACAACATAAAACATGATCTGTTCTCTACACGTCCTAACACTATGTAAAGACAACCCAGTTAAACAAACAAAACAAAAGTGTTATACTTGTTCATTTATTTATGGAGGAAAATGATCTAAGTTTACATATTTATGTGTGGCAAAAGTATGATTTTTCTTTCAGTAACTGGTGTGGCCCACTTGGGCAGCAATAACTGCAACTAAATGTTTCCAACAGCTGTTGATCAGTCTAGCACAAGGGTGTCAAACTTGCGGCATCACGTTGGCATCACATGACATATCATGACTTTTCCCCTTCGCTAAACTGGGGGTGCGCATGGCCAGCGCGTGACACATCCGACCCATGGGCCGCGAGTTTGACACCCCTGATCTAGCACATCAGTTTGAAGGAATTTGAATCCCTTTCTCCTTAAAGAGCAATTTAACTCGGGGATGTTGGTGGAGTTCCTTGCATAAACTGTCTGCCTTGAGTCCTTCCCTAACATTTCTATAGGATTAAAGTTAGGACTTTAACTTGGCCATTCTAAAATATTAACTTTTTTTCTGCTTTAGCCAATCTTGAATCATACAGCTTGCTTGTTTTGAGTTGTTGCCTTGCTGCATGAGCCACTTTCTCTTGAGCTTCAGTTTTCAGACAGATACTCTTGACATTTTTCCTGTAGAATTTGCTGGTACAATTCAGAATTCATAGTTTTATTAATAGTGGCAAGGTGTCCTGGTCCTGAGGCAGCAAATTAGGCCCAAAATATTATATGCTAACCACCATGCTTCACAGATGAACATAATAACTTTATTATGCTGGAAAGTGGTGTTGCCTTTTGTTAACATAATAGTTTCCGTTCAAGCCAAAAAGTTCTATTTTAATCCATGTATTTATTCAGAAATATTGAAAATTCAGAAGGGCTCATAAACTTTTAAGCGCCACTGTAGGAAGCAAGATGCTAGATGACAGATTTAGAAAGAAAGAGTAAACAGTGTATGAAATAATTTGTGAGAAGGATGGAAATGTCTCACTGCTTTCTTGCACTCACTGCCTATAACAAGTTATTTTAATAAAATTAATACATGTGTTTATGTGTGATCCATAAGAGTGAAATATAAGATATTTTTTGTTTGCTCTGATGACCATGTAAACTTACTTTAACAATCCATCTCATCATACAGGAAAGGTTGGATGAAGCAAATGAAGCTCTAGGTTCTGCATCAAGATTAACAGAGCAACTAGATCTGAAAGAAGAACAAATTGAAGAATTTAAAAGACAAGGTAACAAGATTATTTTTTAAAAAATTGTAAACAAAGTGCTAGTATGTAAACTATCTTCTATTTTACTAAGGTTAAATGTCAGTATAAAGCTGTGACTGAATCTTCCTCTTTAAAAGTCATTTTACTTTCTACAATTAATGAAAAAGAAAATAAGTAGCTCCTTTGTATTTGTACAAATATTTCTTCCTTCATTAGTATTGTAGTGGATTCACTGATCACAACCACAGTATGCCCCATGTTGTTCTTACTCCAGTGAGGCAATTCTAGAACCAGAATAAGACATACTGTAACAGTTTAATTTAACAGATCAACAGAGTTGGAAAGAACCTTGGAGGTCTTCTAATAGAAACCCCTGCTCAAGCAGGAATGAGCTAAGTGTTTCCGTGTTACGCTGCCTTTGAGAATGTATAAGAATGCGTGCTTCAATGATGAAGGTTGTTCAGAACATGCAATACTAGCCTTTGACTAGTTTTCTGAACATGGCTGCCAATAAACTTCTCCTTGAATCCCGAGATGTCTAAGTCCTGTCATTTTCTGCTACATTGGAGAATAGGTTGACCTCCTCTTTTCTGTAGCAGCCCCTTAGATATTGGAATACTGTTATTATATCACCCCTGGTCTTTCTTTTCATTATACTAGACATACCCAATTTCTGCAACAATTCTTCATATGTTTTAGTCTCCATTTCCCAAATCATCTTTGTTGCTCTTTTCTGTACTCTTTCTAGAGTCTCAACATCTTTTTTTATATCGTGGCGATTAACTGGATGCAATATTCCACGTGTAGTCTTACCAGGGCATTATAAAGTGGTATTAACACTTCTCATGATCTTGATTCTATCCTTATGTTAATGTAGACTGAGGCTATGTTAGCCTTTTTGATAGTTGCAGCACACTGCTGGCTCATATTTAAGTGGTTACTATTATTATTGATATAATAATAGTAATAATAGATAATAATACTATTTTTGAGCCAAGTACGACCTATTCTACGCATTTGGTTTTTCTTGTCTAAATGTAAAATCTTACTTTTCTCACCACTGAATTTCACTTAGTTAGATAGGGTCCAGTGTTCAAGTCTGTCAAGAATCTTTCTGTATCTTGAGGACGTACAATTGAATTATTTCCGTATACTTTGATGAATACATTAATAGAAAATAAAAAGATCCTTTTTGATTGCTAACTTTTCCCTGAACACCATTAGAAAATTACACATATTTTCTGGACATTGTTTATTTTTATTAGAAAACTTCCAAAACAACAAGTAAGGTAAAATAGTTTCCTTAATTATGTACTGCACATAAATTCTATTGATCATTAAAATTAAGAATTTTGTCTTTGTAAGAAAATGGGAATTGGAAACTTGCTTTGTGAGGAATATAATCTGATCAAACTCCAACAATTTCTCATAAATAATATTTCATCAAAAAGTAAATCCTCTGTTTTCAACTTTTTTTATCTTCTCCAAATACAAATATTTAATTTCTTCATTGGGCAGATGAGAGCCAAGAATATTGCTACAGGTAAGGTGTGTGTTAATTTGGTTTGAGATTCATTGTACTTGTGCCATAGTGCCGTTTAATCCCTGCTCCCATTACATTCCTCTGTCAGGAAATACATTCCAGATACGTAAAAAGTATACATACCTTTTTCAGAAGTTGAAAAGACCCTATTAATATTGTTCCTGCTACATGAAGTGCTTTCATTAATTTAAAGTTGGGTCAGCAGCCTGTTACCTTCCATGTGTTTCTGAATTCTATTTTCCAGCATCTGTCATAATTGGCCATGTTGGTTAAACAACTGGATTTGAAGCTGAGAGAAATGTGGTAGGGCCAAAGGTAGTACACAGCTGCTAAAATGTAATGACAATTACAAGTATCATATTGATACAATGAAATATGTATCAATATCTCCTTTCACAAGAAGAAACGTGTACTAGGTAGCTTTTCTATTCAGAAAATACAAACTTCTAGACTAAAAAACAACCATTTCAAGCACGCACTTGGCTGTACAAATATAGTGAATCCACTTGTGCATATTTGCCTTCAACTTTGCCTCCTTATTTTTGGACTAAATATACTGAAGTGTTGATAAATGCTGTCATAATATATTTTATTTACATCTTGGCCAGACGGTAGAAAGATTTGCCAAGAGAAACATTTCCTCCCCCAAAAAATGAAGCTAATTCTGCTTATCTTAGTATTGCAAATATATATGTAAGAATAGCAGTGCAGACAAACTTATTTTGCATAACTCAGATGGAGATTGTTTCTTAATAGTGCAATTTACATGTACTCATATGGACTTGTATTTTAATAAAATGTAGCTGAAATTCTCTTTATGGCAATATTTTTTATAAAATAAATATGCCTTTAAAGCTCTCCTCTCATGGCAATCATTTGTTATTCTGCTGATTTCCTGAATGACGATTCTGGCAATCCAAAATGAGAATATTTACAGGAGAAAGAACAGCATGCAAAAAGCCAGATTGTATTTTCATCATTACTTAATAATGCTCTCAAAAACATTAACTGTTTTGTTTATTGTCCTTTAAAGAAAGCAGTTACCTCTACTAAGAAAAGTGAATAAAATCAAAGTGCTTTACAATAATCAGAATCAGTTCAAAGCGTATAAACCGTATCTGGGTTATACTGAGCAAGATACTATTTCACCTTACTCTCATGTAATGGACAGCTGCTTTGATCATTAGATGTGAGAATAGTATTTGTGGTCTGTAAAGCAGTTGGGGATGTGGAGCAATTTGGGATTTGGCCACATGAGATCAGCAGCCACTGCACAAGAAACTGTGATGTTTATTGCTTAATTGCATAAACATTGCCCTAAATTCCAGCTGTGTGCTTTCAGTTTGTACTTTAATGGGATATTAGCACGTAAAGCACATAGTACATCCTGCAGCCAAGTTTCACTGTGCTTCATACCCATTGTTTTACCTTTGAATTGCCCTCTTGTAATTGGCATGCACAGCATATTTTAAGTTATGGGATATTCTTTGCCATATCAAATCTTATTCTGAGATTTGTAGATCAGCATGTCAATATTTTCAGCAAATAAAGTGGCTGAAATTTCGTTCTCAAAAGCAAGATCACAGAACAGATATATGGCCCGGCAAGTTGGACAGGAGGGAACGTTCTGTAGTAGAACGAATCAAGCCAGTTGGAGATGAACAGCTCACTGATATGGATGTGATGAGGTCCCCCTTTCATACACCTTATATTGCCTTTTGTTGGCATAAGAAGGAACGTTTAAAGCACTTTTGGCCTGTCTCAACAGTAGTATTACATTGAAATGGACATTATGATGTTACGTTTCCTGCAAATGGTCAGTGAAGCAACTTCGTGCAGCAGCAAGCAGAACCTGTGCCTGAACTCAGAGTTTGGCAGCTGTCAATGCAGTTGAGCTATTCTATTCTGTAAGGAAGTTATTGGCTTTAAGTCCAAGGAAAAGGGCAAGTGCTCCTTTTGAATAAACAAATATTCAGGGCACAGGACAAAGTTTATCCCACAGAGATATGCCATAACTTTGCACTCTATAGGAAGAGGAAATTTGCAAAAATACTTCAGTAAATTACTGTGTAATAGACAAAGGAAGAACAATACTCCATCTAGCCTGTTTGTTGATAGTTTCAGAGCTATTAAAATGTACCAGAGAACCCATGCCCTAATGGGCATTGTTTCAGAGATATTACCTTATCTCAACAGCTTCAATCAGCAATGACAGGCAAAAACCAGTGGGAACAGAAACTGGTAGTTCCTGCCAACTTCTCCATTGAGTTTCCTTGTGGGAATCTGGAAGGGATGATCAGAAATCTTCCCTGTTCCTTTCCCTAAGCCTAACACTAACAGTTGTCAGCAGGCAGGTAAGTGGCTGCTCCTGGACGGCCACATGAGATCAGCAGCCACTGCACAAGAAACTGTGCAGTGAGGGAGCAAGGGATTGGGTGATTGGCTGGGAAACTCTCAAGGAACGTTGAAATGAAAGTTCCAATCTCAGTTGGTCACCAGGACCAAAGTTTTATTCTTCCAAGTTTTTGGGTTCATGCTGGAACCCATCCTCAGGAAACTTTTCTCTCTCTCCAGAATATGTGCACAGGACAGTTCTATTTGCACATATTCTGGAGAGAGAGAATTTCCCTGATGATCAGCTCAAGCACGAGCTCAGAGCTTAGAAGAATAAATATTTGGTCCCGCTGACCAAATCATATTGGATCCTGGAACATTATCCCGGGACACGTATATGTACCGTCATTCACTGAAAATGAAGATCACATGATCGCAGCAACAGCCAATAGCACTGAAGCATTTACAATTTCCCCAAATTTCATTCCTTTGGGAATTGTGGGTCCCAGATTTTGGACATATTCTGTAACCCCTTTAAGGTAACTTGGTTCAGAAATTATTACCCTATGACACACCGTTTCTCCCTGTTAAAGGTCATGACAATGATTGGAGGTTAATATCTATCAAATCTTACCTTTAACTAGTCTACTTTTTTTATTTTCTCAAGTAATGGAGACTTTATTCAAAGACTATTATTTGCACAAGAAAACATATAATGTCGTGTTGAATAGTGGCCAAAAACATTCCTAGACAAGGTTTTCTTGGCGTGAACTGCTGAAGGATTTTTAAATTGATTATTTTGGCACCAGATATTACAATTGTGGAAAAACAAAAGACATACTAGATTTAGGTTTTTGAATTTCCATAAATGGTTAACAAATTGAAAGACAATATTTTAAGCGTCTGGGTCAACAGAAGTTTTGAAATTTAGTCCTGTCTAAATCAATTTTGTCATTGATAAAGTATTATATCAATTTCTGAATTTCGTCCTGTGTTAGAATAAATTGAGGTAGGCAGATACTTATTGATTAGATTAATTCACCTTGTAAGCACAGGGCACATATAGAATTGTATTATCTAAAATTTACAGGAGTCAACTACAAATCTAAGTATTTTATTACTCTTTGTTGTTGTTAGTCGTGAAGTCATGCCCGATCCATCGCGACCCTATGGACAATGTTCCTCTAGGCCTTTCTGTCCTTTACCATTCCCCGGAGTCCATTTAAGGTCACACAAACTTCTTCAGTGATTCCATCCAGGCACCTCATTCTCTATTGTCTCCTTCTTTTGCCCTCAATCTTTCCAAGCATTAGGCTCTTCTCCAGTGAGTCCTTCCTTCTCATTAGGTGGCCAAAGTATTTGAGTTTCATCTTCAGGATCTGGCCTTCTAAAGAGCAGTCAGAGTTGATCTCCTCTAGGACCGACCGGTTTGACTGCCTTGCAGTCCAAGGGACTTGCAGGAGCCTCCTCCAACACTATAGTTCAAAGGCCTCAGTTCTTTGGCGCTCAGTCTTCCTTATGGTCCAACTTTCACAGCCATACATTGCAACTGGGAAAACCATAGCCTTGACTATACGCACTTTTGTTGGCAGGTTGATTACTATTCTAGAGATGCATTGTTTATACTGCTGCACTAGAGGTATTGTCAACTAGACTTGTTTGGAACTCAGTTGGGACTCGACAGCTCCTTCATCTCTTTGATCATGTGTCACTTGACTTTTAGCAATAGCATGGATAGATTTTTCCCCATGACAGCCTGTCCTTAACCTGGTGTTCCAATGACACACTCTTGCCACTATTTTAATACATTGTTTATGAAATGCAGTATGTCACCCTTGACCACATTAGCTTTATAGTTATGGGTTTTAGGGTGGTCTTTTTTTAATGACTTTGTTAGAACTGTGAACTTTTTATTCTATGATTTATGAGATTTTTAAAAAATCTCGCTCTTGCTTCATGCAGTTTTATTTAATGCTGCCAACATTTGAGAATCTATCTTCTCAAATAACAATTCTCCACTAGATAGGGAATGGGTTATATCTAGTTGTGACATTGGGTAACATCTGGAAGAGATTGGACGTGCACATGAAATGGGAAAAAGACAATTTCAACATCACTAATGTATTTAATCAGAATCACATTTTTTATGGAGGGAACTTAATTTTCTCAATTTTAATTCATTTAACCAAAGCTGAATGGTTTTCATAATTTCACACCTTTAATGTATACCCTGCTGTTTGACAGAATCTGACAGATTCTAGACAGTGAAAAAACACAGCACAAAAACAAATCTAAGATAATAAAATGATTAATAGAAATTGTAAAATGTGCTTGTATATGGTAGCTTTTACTTATTCCTATTAGTGCATATCTCATTGTTAGAAATCTTTTTCCTGCTGAAGACTCAACTAATGCATCTCTTTTTCTTTATGTCTTCCTTAATACAATAAACGTAACTTTTTTCTCTAGGTGCACTCAAACAAGAAATGTTGGATGATGCGCAAAATAAATTAATGAACCTCATAAATAGCACTGAAGGAAAAGTAGATAAGTGAGTATTTGCTTTTCCACATTGTATTTTACTTGTAGATGCAAATTCTTTAGTTTGAGAGCCAGTACGAGTTCATAAAAATAAAACCGAACTAATTTTTAAATGGTCTTTATTTATTTTTATTTATTTATTTATTTTATTAAATTTGTTAGCCGCTCCCTCTCCACAAAGGGACTCGGGGTGGCGTACAATAAATAAAAACACATAAAATTACACATTGTACGGAGGAGGTATAAAACACAATACAATCATTATAATAACATATAAATATTAAAATAAGTTAAATTAAAACCCCAATGGAAATTACAAGTTTAAAAATTGCCAGGAGGAATAAAATGGAGCTATGGTTGAGCCAGGCCTGCTAGTTGAAAAAGGTGGGTCTTGAGTTTTGAACGGAAGGAGCGGAGGTCGGTGGTAATCCTAATATCCGGGGGGGAGGTCATTCCAGAGGGCTGGGGCCATCACAGAGAAGGCCCTACTCCTGGGCGCCGCCCTCTAGCACTGCTTAGTGGACGGCACCCGGAGGAGTCCCTCTCTGTGAGAGCGAATTGGTCGTAGGGATGTATGGGGCAGGATGCTTTAAATATTATACACTATTAAATACATTATTCAATATGTCCAATTAATTAAAGTGCTCTTAATGGGAGTGATGACAATAATTTAAACAGGAAGAGAGAGGACATTTTTCTTCAATGTAATATTTTATTAACAGGGAATAATTTAAGAAAACTAATTTAAATAGTTTAATTAGTTGAAGAAATAAAGCACTGCAACTTTAATCAATACAGAAGATTTAAAAATTAGCTGTATTTTATTTCTGCAGTCTTGTGCTGGTGCTCAGAATAGAACTTTTGTGATTTCCGGCTTATCAATGGCATATGCTAATCCTGTCATGATCTTTTAAGGATCATTCTTTTGGAAAGTTATTTAGCATTAAAAATATTAGTTTAATTTTTTGTAATCTGGACCAGATTATTTGGACATACTGTATGTTACTTTCTTCCGTAATGACTACTTTTACATAAACTTGATTAATTGACAAAAATCAATCAGCAAAATAATTAGGTGTCATTACTGGTACTCATGATTACATGTTATTTTGCCAATACCATAGTGCTGATGTCTGTATTAAGATGGTTGAGAAGGCACAGGGCACACATAATCACTTCTAGGGTATTGTGTTCCTACCTAATTTTCATATCAAATGTGATGTTTGTTACAAGTAAATATATGCAAAGCTCTGCATGGAAGTTCTTCATATTTTTCATGATAGCCGTTAATTTTAGTGCAAGTGGGATAAACTTGCATTTTTCTTCAAATATTTTCCCTCAGGCTAATACATTATCAGTGGCACAGAAAAGATGAATTAGGGTTAGTGTATAATCTTATGACATGAAACAGGCTTTTCTATCACAAAGTCAATTGTGATAGAGCAATTTCCTCTTGAAATAACGTGCATCAAATAGGCGACAGTATACAAGAATAGTATATGCACTGCTTCCGTTCTGTGCTTGACACAGAATAGGAGAACACATAATCTTCATCCTTCATTCCCTATCAGGGTCAAAATTGCTTTCAAATATATCCATGTTCTAATCTCTTATTTAGAAATCCTTTCCATTCCTCTTCTCTCGCCTCCTCTTAAAACTGCCTCCACATTATAACTGATATTCCTTTTTATTTAAAAATAGCATTAGGAGAGATACACAATCATGGCAAAATACATATTGTATGCGTTCCCCATCTTCTTTTCTCAGATTTAAACCATTTGTTTTATTTTCATTTTAATAGAGTCTTGATGAGAAATCTTTTTATTGGGCATTTCCATACTCCAAAGAATAAGCGTCATGAGGTACTAAAGCTAATGGGAAGTATCCTAGGAATAAAAAAGGATGAACTGGAGCAGGTAATTTTTTTTATCTCTCTTGTGTTTTGTGTATTTAAATATCAACAATGAATTGTTATTCGTATTTAAATGCTGGGCTAAACCTGATGAATCTAGTGCCACACATTGAATTAATTATTAGTGAGAAGAAAAAAAGTCCTTTGAGACAAATGTTCTTCCACTTTCTAGCTATAGATCCTGATAAACATGGGAGAACAATAGTATTCCATATGGAAGAGTAGATTTTGCAATCTGAAGCAATGTAGTATTTCCATTCTTTAAGCATAAATTGTTTTTTCTTGTCAATAATGAAAAAGAAAAGTCTAATACTCTACTTGAAAAATAGCCAATTTGTATTTTTCCTTTTGATTTAAATTGCTTTTTAGTTACTGACTGAAGATCACAAAGGTGTTACACAATGGGTGACTGGTTGGTTTGGCGGAAGAGCTGCTGAATCTAAAAGTGTCCCCAACACACCTCTCAGACCAAGCCAACAATCGATTTTCAACAGGGTAAGTATGTTAAGTAATTCCTCTATAGAAAATGTAGAACATTTTATGCTGTAAAAGCTGATGTTTGAGCCATTGCTCTTAGACTTTAAGGGTTGAAGCTCTACTTTTATATTTTTATTTTACATTTACATTGTTGATAAATTTTTGTTATATACAATTCATCCAGGATTTTGCTCCAGAACTTTCTTCTTAATGTCTGTTGATTTTTATTTTTTTAAAAACACAAGGTGACAAAGATATTGTAATTAATGAGAATCCCAGCTGGTTCTGATTTTCTGTTCATAGGCTCTATAATCATGGTGACCTAAATTGAAATATTATTTCCATAATAATATCCTTTTAGAGGGGGTAACATTTATAGGTTAACTGAAAATCTGGCAACAGAATCAAGTATTGAATAGAGAGGGAATATCATAAACTCAGGTTACTTTCCTTTCAAGTAAATATACTGGTAGACAATTTGATAAATTAAGAATATTCTTTTGGGCATTGGCCTTCATATGATCCAGGAACTTGATTGATTCCTAGGAATCAGCTACTAAGTTGTCAAAATTTTAATGAAGGTGTCAAATTCTTAAGCAACTCATCTTGAATTGATAAGTATCAATTCAATCAATATGCTGATGATACCCAAGTTTTCATCTTTACCCCAAACCACCCAAACAATGCCCTCGACGTGATGTCCCGATGCCTGGAGGCTGTGTGGATCTGGATGGGGAGGAACAGGCTCAAGCTCAATCCCTCCAAGACTGAGTGGCTGTGGTTTCCATCATCCTGATTTGTGCATCTTGTTCCATCTTTGATGATAGGGGGAGAAATTTTAGCCCCCTCAGAGAGGGCCCGCAATCTGGGAGTCCTCCTGGATACGCGGCTTAGTTTAGAACAACACCTGACAGCCGTGACCAGGGGGGCCTTTTACCAGGTTCGTCTGGTACGTCAGTTGCGCCCCTTCCTGGATCGGGATGCTCTGTGCACAGTCACTCATGCCCTCATCCTTTCTCGCCTGGACTACTGCAACGCTCTCTACATGGGGCTACCCTTGAAGAGCACCCGGAGGCTTCAGCTGGTCCAGAATGTGGCTGCGCGGGTTATCATGGGGGTACCTAGGTGCTCCCATGTTACCCCCCTTTTAGGCGGCCGTAATTGGTTGCCGGTTGTTTTCCGGGTGTGATTCAAGGTAGTAATTATAACCTTTAAAGTGCTCTATGGCTTAGGTCCATGGTACCTGCGAGACCACCTACTGCCACCAGTAGCCTCCCACCGTCCAGTGCGATCCCACAGAGTTGGCCTCCTCAGGGTGCCGTCGGCCAGACAGTGTCGGCTAGTGACCCCCAGGGGGAGACCCTTCTCTGTGGGAGCGCCTTCCCTCTGGAATAAGCTGCCCCCAGAGCTTCGCATAATCCCCGACCTCCGGTCCTTCCGACGCGCCCTAAAAAGTTGGCTTTTCCAGCAAGCCAGCCTAACCTGAACAGAATAAAATAAATGATTAATTTAATTGTTAATTTTAATCTAATTTTTAAAATGTTATTGTTAATATTAATTCGGTTTGGTTTTGGATACTTTATTTAATTTCCTTTTTAACTTTTGTAATATGTGGTTTTTTTATGTTGTAAAAAGTCCTGAGTCCTTTGGGAGAAGGGCAGCATATAAATCCAATAAACAAACAAACAAACAAGTGAAACGCATCATGTCTTGTACTGAACTGTTTGCAGTACTTTAATTGGGATCATCTTTTCAGTCTTTCTCAGAACTGTTTGTGAAGTTCCTTGAAACAGAATCATGCCCAACTCTCCCCCCACCAAAACTTTCTCTTGATAACATGAAGCCTTTAGGAATGACAGGAAGTACTAGTCCGTCCAGCAATGTGGCAGGTAATGTCTCCCATTTTCATAAATGTTATATTACATTGAATTTTATAATATTATATTGGATTTTTAAGGCTGTATTTGTTTAAATGGTTGCAGAGCATAAGGTGAAAGGTGAGTAGATTTAGACATGCTAATATGACAATTTTTAATACTCTATTACCTGCACTTAGTGTGATATGAGCTCATAGAAATTATAAATAAATTCATTATAAATGAATTTTCTGATTTTTATTATTATTACAGGGTCATGAAATGATCTGCATTTCAAAGGCAGCAAAATAATACACAGGGTATTGAATATAGTTTTTAATGTGACATTAAAAGCTTGGCCCTGTAAAAAGAACATTGCTTGTTGCAGAGTTGCTAAAGTTTAGCACTTGTGAATGTTGGCTTTAAATTACTGTAGTAAACTTGAAAGATTTCCAGTCTGAAACCTTATCTTGAAAGTTTGTATTTTCAGTCATTTATGTTTTATATTCCTTTTGTTCTCTTGTTGCTGTTAGTATAATAGTGAAAGAGCCCTATTTTGCTTGGCGATCACCCAGTTTTCTTGTCTGGCTAAATCTTTGGAAAGACAAGTTCTATTCCAGGAATTGGATTGTTGCCTTATAGAACCAGACATATACCCTCTCTATCCCTTAATTGTTTGGAAATTGGATTGCTTTTTATATTAACAGTAGATTGTCAGCCACAAATACATTTCTCATATCAATTTCTATGAATGAAAGATTTGTGACTGGTATTTGTGAATTCTGTTTGTTTTAAAGAAAACAAAGTTTATGTTCGGATTCTTTAGAGAAAGCAAAGCTAAAGGCCTCAGTGGCAAACCTTCATACAAATGTACGAAGCTCTGAAGAAGCTTCTTGAGTGAGAAGCAAAATGACTTCAAAGAAAAGCCAAAAAGTCTAGTTGCCTCTTCAAAAAGCACAGCTGGGACAATAAATAAGTTGTTTCACATTTTAGACTTGAAAGCTGACTTGGTTTTATTGGTAGGGCATTTGGACCAGAAAATGGACAGGGAGAATGCAATACAAAAAACCCACCTCCGATTGTCTTGGATCTCTTAATGGCATTGTGTAATAAATAACTTCGACATGAAAATATTCCGATTCCAGAAACATAAATGACTAGTTTCAAAAAGACTAGACAAACGAGGATTCAGACAGAAGTCCAAAATTAAATTGTTGGCCAATGTAAGTCTTGTATTAACTATCAGTATCATTATACAATCAATTTTTTTATCAATTTCATAGTAATAGAATCACCAGAAGCATTTAACATTAACTTTACATTTTTCATCAGGTTTCAGCATTACAAAATTACAATTCAATTTCATAGTTAAATTTTATATGATTATATTTTTTAAATGATACTTTTTTTGTTAATTCACTTTTCATTATTCATTATTTTCTGTACATTTAGTTATATACTTCAAATAGCTGTAAAATAAAAGGTTTTTTTTACTTTATTATGATTTGCCTGTATATGTATATGAAATGTATATTGGTTTTGTCCCTCATATTTTTGGTGCTAGGAAAATCTTTAAAGGTGTTTCTTCTTTCTCCCAGGCTTTAAATTAATTTACTGTAAAATTTATAATTTACGTGTTGTCATTGTGGAGGTATTTCTTTATTTTTTGCATACCATTCTCAATATTCAAATGGAAATGTGAGATATAAACTAAATAAATAATAATAATGTGTTATTAATGTCCGCCTATTAAATCTTTAGAAAGGATTAAATTGGTCTTGTGGTGGATAAAAGAACAGAATATGGAGTTGTAAATTGAAAACAAAGCAGTTGTGAAGAATGTCTTGTGTGTTGTTGAATAATTAATTGTATTACTGTGTTTTGTATTAAATGCAACAGGCTCAACCAGTCGAAGACAAGATATAAATCCATTCCTTGCGCCTCGATCAGCAGCAGTCCCATTCATCTCTCCAGCTAATCTTGGAACTAGCGGATCTGGGCATCTGCTTATGAAACCTATTTCAGATGCCTTGCCCACCTTCACCCCAATGCCAGTAGCACCTGATGCTAGTGCAGGTGCAGTTTTAAAAGACCTATTAAAGCAATAGACTTGGATGGATTGAAGAGGAAAGCACTTTAAATATACTATACTGTATTGATCACAAAGAGGCCTTTTGTAAAAGTTGTTAATTTTCAATAACTTTAAAAGTAAACCATTGTACAGGTAAAAACAAAAAAGTATTGGCTATCTAAATCTTTTATTCATAATTCTTCAACTATGCAACACCAGTTTCTACATACTGCTGTCAGTCTAATCACAATTTTTCCCCCTTTCCCTTTCCTCAATAGGCATCTGCTGTTTGTGTTATTTTAATGTGTCTTTATGTACGTATAAATCCAGTTCGATGGTGATAGAAATAGATGGTTTGGAAGACTCATCTGGTTTAGTAAAATACCACTGTAGCTATTCCCTCTCACACCTTAGAGGGCGTGGAATGTTCAGGCAGGAACTATCTTCTGCTCCATGTGACATCCCAATTCAGTCAGATTCTGATCTAATCTGGAGCAGAATTCTGTTAAATGAGGAATTGCACATTATCCGATTACAGAATCAATCTGGAATATTTTTGTGATCGGAATTGGATTAAAAGAAATTATAAAGGAATATGAATCAACTGATCAAGTGTATTTGGGGAGCATAAAATATTAAAAACAAGATAGTGTCATCTCTGGATGGCTAAGTAATATGAGATAGAACATATACATTAGGAGGTGTTAGTTTTGTCTTCATTCTCTCTCTGTCTCTCTCTTTCCGTCTTTGTCTCTGTTTCTCTGCCCCCCCTCAAACTCACACACACACACACACACACACACACACACACCATTCTTGAACTCTGATATAATTGGTTGTAAAAACAAATGCTTTCTTAAAGTTCTGCAAGAACTATAAATGCCATTATTTTTTTGTGCAAAATGCTTTTGAATTCTTATTTATGAGTTGCCCTTTCCAAATGAACATTAAGAGCATTAAGGAGATTGTGGACATTTTTCCGTTTTCTGCTGACCATATTTAGTTGTTGACCACTATTTAGAAACCTGATATGTAAATTCCTGGTGTAAGAATGTTTAACATAAAGTACTGTAATGACTTACAATGTATATTTAAGAGATAATCATTTATATTCATAAGTTTCAGTGAGAATTTAAGTATGAATATATGTATAAAGCTGCAATGAGGGATGATGCTTAATCCAAATATGTAAATAAGCCCAAATAAGAACAAATAGATTTCTGCAAAACTATCTGTACAGATTTGTTCTTTTCCTTTTGGAGAAATTATTTGAGACCCACCACATTTTTACAAAATGTCTTTTTCCCATAAAACTATGACATTATTCTTATGATTAGGATTAAATGAAAAATTTGCATCAAATCCAGTTAGTTATTCTTGTTGTCAAATGGCTTATACCAGCTGAAGAGGGGTATCCCTCCCCTTCCCCAAAACCCCTTATGTTTCAAAATATATAATGGTGGAGTAAATGGGATTGGTGGGTGGTAGAACAAGGGGAAGGAAGTAGAAAACAATGTTATGTTGAATGAACAAAAGTTCTTTAATAAAACCTTGGATTTGGGGTAGGTGGTTTTTTTTAATTTAGAGCCTTGTTTTCTGCCATGCTTATTTTCTTCTCTGTTGTTTGAATTGATATTTAAATATAAAGTGAATCATGAAATGTAGTTAGATGCATCTAAATGCTTTAGTTTAGATGCTCCCAAATGCACGGGAAAGCCTTTTGCTTCTATTTAGAATTCCACATCCTTACAAATTTGCCAGTCTTGCAAAAGTGACCATTAATAATTTTCGTTTTTTTAAACTTTCATTTTCAGAATTTTTCATTGGTTCTAGTTTTTTATACATTGGAAGGGGATGTTTTATTTCAAACAGAAAGTCAAGAATGGATTGTGGCTTAGGAACTTTATACCAATTTCTGAAAAGTTAATTCTCAATATTAATTCATAAGCAATTTTTACTATCGCTACCTTTTTCCAATATATTTCCAATATATTTTATATATCTATATTCTTTTGCATACATTTTATATCAAAGTTTTTAGCATAATGCCCAGATTGTTTATTGCTTATGAATGTAACAGATGGTACCTAAGAACAAGTAGAAGCTGCATTTATATACTAGTTCTTTTATTAAGAATTCTATACATTTCATATTTACGTATTCCAAATACATAAATATGGCTACGTTCAAGTTGTTGGCATTCCTATTTAATATTTAAATAAAACTCATATGCCTTAGCATTGTCAAGAGGGAGATGAAACCTTCTCTACAATAGTCCAAAAATTAATTTGCAGAATTTCTAAGATAACAAATGATTTATGAGATTGAAATATTTATTTTTTTGCATACAATTTAGTGCATGCAGTCCTTTATTACACATAGTCCAACCTGTTGTCCAATAGCTTATAAAAAATTATTTAGAAGCATTAAATGAAAATACTAAAATAATATCATGGTTATATTAAAGATAAATTTTCATGTCCTTTCCTGAAATAATGCTTTTTATCATAACACAGGACTTGGTATCATTAGATCAGATCTTTGCAATCCTAGTTCTAGTATTTTCATTTTCCTTTGAAGACCTTCTATATATGCAAACTTATGTCTGATTGTGGCTTAACACTGCTACAAAATAATGTTCATTCTAATTGAAAATGAAACAGATGGATGACTTCTGGATTCATATCTGTGAGTATTAAAATACCTATACATACATAAATATTGGGATTTAAATTTAGGTGCACCTCCATAGGGAATGTATGGGTGGTAATACATAAATATATCTCATGAGTGGCACTTTATAATTATTGTAATACATGCAGATATACACATGATTACATAAAGGATGTGCTTTCAAGTGGTTTCAGTGAATTTTGTTTTTTGTTAACAATAACATTAAAAACAGTTTAGGAACTTAATCTAAAGGGCAGACAGATGATTTTAGGAAAGGCTATAGTGTACTGTTGTGGCCCAGCAGGAGCCGTTGGAGTTGCCACCAGACTCCGACAGCGAGGTGTCCTCTGAGTCGGCTCAAGAGGAGGTGGGGGACCCTGGACAGGGTTCCGACGCTGAGCAGGGCGCAGAGAGGCTGGTTGGCCACAGGGGGCGCTTGAGGCATGGAGCAGTGGTGAAAGCCAAAGGAAGGGGGCTCCTGATGTCATGCCTTGGAGCAGTGGGGAGGAGTCACAGGACAGTGAATCAGACATCAGCAGTGAGCTATTAGATGCTCGTTACCGACGTGCTACCCGTAAGGAGCAATTGAGCAATTACAGGAGGTAATGGCTCTCAGCTGCTGATCATTAGACTCCTCTCCAGACTATAAAAGGACTGCTTGTGGACACACCCTTTGCGGGAATCAACTGATCATTGGAGTTGGAGAAGCTCAGATCTGTGTCGTACTTTGGCAGGCTGGATTGCTGCTAAAGGGTTTACCTGGATTGCTGTCAATCTGTTCCCTGGACCTTGGCAGGCAGGAGTGCTGCTAAGGTGATTATCTGGAGCTTGGTAGCTGGATTGCTGCCAAGGGGTGTCGCTGTAGCTGGATTGCTGCCCAGAGTGCTATCTTGACCTTGGCAGGCTGGATTGCTGCCAAGGTGGAACCTGTATGTCAATAAACATCTTTGAAGAGACTTTGTGTCGGAGTGTCTTGGTATACAAGAGGAGGGGGTCAGAACAGTGTACTATAGTATATTTGAAATTTGACAATGATAAATTGTTTTTAATTAATGATTAATTTACAGACATTTGTTTATAAAGTCACTTCTTGCAGTTACCGTAAATTACAAATGTTTTAAATAAAACTGTTTAAAAATAATAATGTTTTAAATTTAAAAAATAGGGCAAATTTTCCTTTTCATTATGCCTAACTATCTTAACTATAAGTTTTACTTACTTTATATTAGTTGGATAGTTTGTCACTCGATCGGTTTTCCTTATACTCTATCCTTCATACAGAACAAATATCCTTGTTTGAAAGTGTCCTGAGTGATGCAACTGGAAGGGCTGGGATGGGTCCAAAATGCTAAACTTATAAAAATATGAAATTGCTTGAAAGCAAAATAACTAAGATTCACATTGGAGGAGGTTTGAGGTTAATATGTCTGAATAACAGAATAAAATAATGATTTGCTCACGTGCTTTCAACGTTCTTATACAGTACCATCAAAAATATCTTGTTGAGTTCTCTATTATTTAGTGTTAATTTGTTATTGTTGTTTGGCTGCTACATATTAAATTAATTGCACTTATCTACATTTAAAGAAAGATGCCATGTTTTGGCTAGGTAAATGTCATTTTATAACTTTTCAAAATCAATGTTATGAATACAGCATAAAACATTGGTATTAAATGGTACTCAGTCCAGTGGTGGGTTGCCAATTTTCTTGCTACCAGCTCAGACATGCTCCCGCGCTCACTTGTGCTCAACGCTCCCGCCACCTCTACTACTAGTTTGCCTGATCTGGGCTGAACTGGCAACAACCCACCTCTGACTCAGTCCCTTGGAGTATTCCTAGTTATTTCTATTCATACATAACAAAGAGACAATATTGGGAATAAAGATGTGACAACTGAAGAATAGCCTCTTGGCAATGTCCCTATTATTGTAATCCACATGCTTAAATAACCATGAATCTTCAAATAATTGGTACATTCATTCAATATGCTATCCATGATTTACAAATTATTCTGGCTGGATTAATGCCTTACACTAAGCCACAAACAAAGCAGTTTGGTTTTGTATATTGTGTGAACCTAGTCAAACTCAAAAGTGGGGCGATGAAGAAGAAATTAGTTATCCACCAAGGATAGAAAATCTCCACATTTCCTTCCAATGTTATGATTCTATAGTAATGATCAGAAAATCAGGAGAGCTTGGAATTATAGTCACTTTTCCTTCAGGTAATAAACACTGGTCTGCACTTATTCCAAGAATCAAGACAAACTTACTGTGATTTATTTATTTATTTATTTATTGAATTGTTGAATTATATTGCTGCCTATTCACCCATGGCAATTTAAGGCGGCTTACAGAATATATTGCAATAATATATTATAGAATTTATACTTACAGAAATTAAAATGTGCATGTGGCTTATAAGCGTGCTTTAAAAGGTGAGATCATTTGAATGTGTTACAAAACAGTTGCACTAAGCAGCTGAGATCCAACTAGTGTCATTTAATTGTTTACTTTATTGTTTGGAATTATTTGTATGACAATGTTAATATTACCTAACATTGCCTATTTATATTTGGCATCTTCCTTGTTTTTGTTACTTTACTGAAAGATTATCAATATAAAAAGAAACTGAAGATGACCTCTGTGGCAATTAGAACTCTAGCAGTAAAAGAACAAAGGATAAAAATATATCTATAAATATAATCCATATAGAGTAGAGAAGAGTATAGAAATGGGGTAAGCATTTGACTGCTTTTTCAGGTAAAATGAACATTTAAAAAATTCAAAACAAAGAATTTCTCAAAATTCATTTTAAGATAGAATTATAGTAAAATTCAATTAATGAATCAATTTATGTCTTTAATTATAGTACCTTAATACTGACTTGATTTTCTCCATCAATAGTTAGTGGTTGTTAATCCACAATTTATTGGCATCGGTCAGAAGAAAATATTAATTTAAGTTTGATGCCAGCGGTAAGATGTTCTTTGCTATAGAAATAACAACCAAAGTATTCATTTCATCATATTTCTCATAGAATTTAGTTGAAGTGTGTAATTATTTAAAATTTCTCCTATTGATTATTGTTAATAGTCCATAAATGCTTTTAAATGGTTGTTTCAGAATTTTCATGAACATTAAACATGTGTTTTGTAAGTAATTTCAGATTTACCTCTCATAAAAAGCGAGTAGCCCACAAATGTTAACAAAATGAAATTAAAACCACAAAACCTGGCTTCAAACTTCAAATATTTTGACTCGAGGTGGATGTAATTCTTCATTTCAAAGTTCTTTCAAAATGTTTCTTTTAGATAGACATCACAACTCCCAGTGTAAAAATAAATCATCATGGCATCATAATACTTTGCCCAAAGCAGTACATATTATGGAATGTAAAAGATGAGATTTTATATAATTCATAAAATGTCAGTTGGTCTTACCTGAACTGCATGTCTCGAAGATGGCGTGGGAGTAGTCACACATGGGTATTAACACAGCCCTTTTGCCCTGGAGACTGAGGTAAATATTGAGGCCACACCTCCGTTCCTCCTCTGACCTCCCCAGATTAACCGATGGTTCGTAGCAGAGCACCTGGAAGGAAGGAACAGAAAAAAACACACACACATCCTGCCTGGCCCTGCCTGACCACTGAACTACTCAGGCCCCTGGCGCGGGGCGCCCTAAAAAGGGGGGGGAAGTGACTACTCCCACGCCATCTTCGAGATATGCAGTTCAGGTAAGACCAACTGACAGTCTCCGAAGTGAGGCGTGGGGGGAGTCACACATGGGACATACCAAAGCTAGATGTCCTTGGGAGGGAATCGATGGGCCTGAGCCCCCCGAGAGTCCAGGACTCCCTGAAGAACCCTCCTCCCAAAGGCCGCCTCCGTGGAGGCGTACACGTCTAGCCGGTAATGCCTGATGAAAGGCGATGGAGAAGACCAGGCGGCAGCCCTGCAGATCTCCTCTATGGGAGCCTGAGTGGCCCAAGCCGCTGAGGTGGCCGCACTCCTGGTGGAGTGCGCTGTGATACCCCCCTGGGGCTTGGAGACCTCATGCCTCATACGCTTTGGAAATAGCCACTCTGATCCACCTGCTAATGGTTGCTGGGGAAACCTTGTCTCCCTAGGTGGAATTCTGAAAGAAGACAAAGAGGGCTTCTGAACGCCTAAAGGGCACCGTGCGCTTCAGGTAGATGCGCAGGGCTCTTCTCACGTCCAGTCGGTACCAAGATCTTTCTCTATCCCTGGAAGGCTGCGGGCAGAAATCTGGCAGAATTTTCTCTAGTCCCCTGTGGAAAGGGGAGTTGATCTTGGGCATGAACGCGGGGTCCAGTCTGAGGATGACCCGGTTCTCCAGGAAGGAGCAGAGGTCCTCCCTGCTGGACAGAGCATTAAGCTCGGATACTCTCCTGGCTGATGTGATGGCAACCAAGAAAACGACCTTAAGGGTCAGGAATTGGAGGGAAACCTCCCTCAAGGGTTCGAAAGGTGCCTCCATCAGTGACTGGAGGACTGTGGGTAGATCCCAGGTAGGGAATCAATGGACCACAGGGGGTTTCAGATTCGCCGCTCCCTTAAGGAAAAGCCTTAGGACCGGATGTTGTGACAAAGGCGGGGAGTCCACACACACCCAGGACCGTGGAGAGGGCAGAAACTTGCCTCCTGAGGGTGCTGGGGGCCAGACCTTTTTCCAGTCCCTCCTGTAGGAAGTCCAGAACCTGGGGCACGGAAGACGAAGCTGGGACAATGTCTCTTGTTTGGCACCAATCCGTGAAAGCGGCCCAGGAGGCGTTGTAAATGCGAGTGGTGGACTGCCTCCTGGACGCTTCGATGGTCTTAATGACCTCCGCGGAGAAGTGGGCCCCTCTCAGTTGTTCCCGCTCAATCGCCAGATGGTCAGATGGAGCCACTCCGGGTCCGGATGCTCCAGCGACCCCTGGTGCAGGGACACCTTCCCTAGCGGAATCTTCCAGTGGGGAGCTGATGACAGCTCCACCAGGTCTGATAGCCAGGGACGGCATGGCCAAAAAGGAGCCACTAGAACCATCTCTGCTCTTTGTGACACTAACTTCCTCAGAACCCCGGGAATGAGGGGAAAGGGAGGGAAGGCATAGAGGAGCCCGGTCGGCCATCTGCAACGAAGAGCATCCGTGTCCATGGTGCCTCTGGACAGGAACCTCGACACGAAGGTTGATAGCTGGGCGTTCGCTGGTGTTGCGAAGAGATCCACCATCGGGCGTCCGAACCTCTCGCAGATCTGTAGGAAGATGTCGGAATGGAGTCGCCACTCTCCGTTGTCGACTGTCTCCCTGCTGAGCCAGTCCGCCTGCTGGTTCTCTGTCCTGGAGATGTGTTCCGCTCTGATGGACTGGAGGTTCCTCTCTGCCCAGTTCCCCAACCGGAGGGCCTTGTCGCACAGGGCTTGGAGTGGGTGCCTCCCTGTCTGTTCACGTGGGCCTTGGCTGCCACGTTGTCCATCAGGACCAGGACATGATGGTCGTTCACCGTAGTCTTGAAGTGGTGAAGAGCCAGATGGATGGCCCTGAGCTCCAACCAGTTGATGTTGTTGCGCAGGTCTGTTGGAGTCCAGCGGCCCTGGGCTATCTGGGCCTCCAGGTGTGCTCCCCAGCCGAACAGGCTCGTATCTGTTGTGAGTACCTTCCTTGCTGGTTCTCTGAAGAGTGACCCCTTGTCTAGGGCTGGGGTCAACCACCAACAAAGCGAGGACCTGGGGAGACACTCGGACCTTGAAACTGACGTCGCTTGTCCTGGCTTTCTGGTGTGGGAGCAAAAACTACTGGAGCTCCCTGGCGTGGAGACAAGCCCAAGGCACGATTTCTATGTAAGAAATAAATTTCCCAAGGAGCCTGGAAAGAAGAACTACAGGGACAGAACGTAATTTGCATATCTCCTGGACCAGCTGAACGATGCTGTCCCTACATTCCTGGGAAAGGAAAACCTCTCCAGACACCGAATCTATGATGGACCCTAGGTGCTGGAGTCTGGTAGATGGGGCTAGATGGCTCTTCTCAAGATTGATCGAGAACCCCAGGGACCTTAGCGTGTCGATGGTGAGCCCCAGGTCCTGCCTAGCAGTATCTGGGGACCTGGCCAAGACTAGGATGTCATCTAGGTAACAATGGAGTCGGACTGGGAAGGAACGAAGGTGGCCCGCAGCCACGGCCAGCACCTTGGTGAAGGTCCTGGGAGCTGAGGCCAGCCCGAAGGGGAGGGCTCAATACTGGAAGTGGCTACCCTCATGGGCGAATCTGAGGAATCTCCGATGTTCTGGGGCGATTCTGATATGCAGCTAGGCTTCCGTGAGGTCTATGGAGGCCAGATAATTGCCCTGTCTGATGCCCTCTAGAATAGACTTCAGCGAGGCCATCTTGAACCTACGGTAGACCACTCTGGAATTGAGCAGTTTAAGGTCCAAAATGGCCCTCCACCCCCCTGAACTCTTGGGGACCAAGAACAGGTTTGAATAGAATCCAGAACCCTTCTCCCCCTCTGGTATCCGCTCTATAGCCCTGATGTCTAACAGGTATTTGATGGCCTTGGCCTTAAGGGCCCATTTGGCCGGATCTGTGGAGGAGGCGAAGGTGCGGAATCTATTCGGGGGCTGCAAGCGAAACTCCAGCTGGAGTCCGAGCTTAACCGTCTGGAGGACCCACTCGTCTGATGTGGCACGATTCCAGGCATCCGCAAATAAGGAGAGGTGACTGCCTATGGGATGATCCATGGTCGGATCACTTGAACCTGTGGAAAGGATGGCCAACCCCTCCTCGAAAGGGCCACTTACTCTGCTGCTGGCCTCTGAATCTGTCCCTTGGGAACTGTCTGTCCCCCTGCCTGTGAAACCTGGGAACCTCTGATTCTGGGGGCCCATGTCAGGCGGGCGGTAAGATGCTCTCCTGGGGTACGGGGCCGGTCAGTGATCTGACCTTCTGGTCGTGGCCGGAAAGACCTTCCGCTTATTCTTGTCCTCCACCAGGATTGGATCCAGCGAAGAACCGAACAGCTTGTCCCCAGTGTAGTCAGCTCCTGCCAGGTGCCACTTAGCTTGAGACTCTGCCTGCCAGTGACGCAGCCATAACAGGTGCCTGGACGCTACAGAGGACAACAAGGCTCATGAGGCATACTTAACTGCATCCATCGTGGCATCTGCCGAGACCTGGGTGGCTGCCAGCACCTTGGAGATGTCCTGTAGTAGGCGTACATCGGTGGCCGGGGTCCTGTCTCTTAGCTGTCCCAGCCATAGGACTGTTGACCTGTTAAAAAAGGAAGCAGTTGCGGTTGCGGCTGCCCTGATAGCCCAGGTTATGGCCTGAAAGGACTTACGCATAACCATCTCTGCCTTCTTGTCTTCTGCCTTGAGGCAGTTGGCTATGTCTCCAGTCACCACTGCAGACGCTGAGGCCAAGCTGGCGACCGGAGTGTCCACTGAAGGTACCTGCAGAGCTTGGGCAAAGGTAGAATTGAGATTATAAAATTTACGTTCATTGCCCCCCGGATTGGGAAAAGACCCTGGCTTAATCCACTGGGACTTAAACACCTCTAGGAACATCTCTGGAGTGGGGATCTCCTCCTTCGCCACGTGGGGCCTGTGGAAGGGCCCCTTCTTGTTCCCCCCGCTAGTGCTGGGGATGGCAGACATAATACTGGGCTCTGGAGGGGTATCCAGGTCTGCTGTGGCCCTGGCCTTGCTCAGTAAGGAGCTAAACAAGGAGGGGGGGGAAAGCCCGGTGATGTTGGGGGTCTTAGGGGCCTGGGCATCCTCATCCTCAGAAAACCCCACCTCTTTCAATTCCCCTTCCTCCAGATCTGAAGCCTTACTGGCAGTGGAGGGGGAGGGTGACCTGGGTTCTCTGGTGGTGGTGGACCTAGGGCGATCCTGACGACTCCTGGCCTGGTCCTGGGAAGATCTACTCCTGGAACCCTGTGACTGGTGTTTCATCACAGAAGCAATCCTTTGGGCTATGGCCCTAGCTAGCACCTCCTGGAAACTCTCAGGAAGCTCTGGAAGGGAGGGCTGCAGCTCTGGGGGTTGCAGAGACTCCCTTGGCTCAGGGGATTACGGTGCCAGCCGGTGTCTGGCAGAGCTGGGGGCCTTGCACCCAAAGGGGTCTCCCCTAGCCTCCGATGGAAGGGCAGGCGATAGGGGGGGGCAATAGGGAGCTGTGCCCTCTGTCTGAGCCCCTTGGAAACCAGGGGATGCCTCCCTGGTCTCTTCCAGAACAGGAAGCCTGTGGGGGGAGTGAGATCTGGAAGGGGAGGGGCTGATGGTGTCCCTGAACCTTCTAGCAGAAGCTCTGGTAATCCGAACCTCTTTCCCAGAGGTTCCCTTCCTATGGGGCCTGTGAGTGCCTTTCTTGGTGGGGGACCTCCCTCTGGTGACTGTGGGAGCCCCCTGGAGGTCCCCTCACCTGGATCCGAATCCCCTGGGGATCTAGGCCTGGCACCCCCGCTCCTCGCCGCCTCCGCCATAGTACTCATGGTTACTGTACCACCTCCTCTCTCCCTGCCGGCCTCTTCTCTCTGTGTGGCTTGATCTCCAAGCCCCATGCTGTTCCCAGGATTGGCAACTTGATTGCCGGCTCACCGCTGATTCTGGGCCCTCCCCGGATTGCCAGCAGAGTTGAGGCCCCCTCTTGTAGCCTCTTCCGGCTACAGCGGTGTCCTCTGAGTGCTCTCAGCCTCTGTAGAAGGGTCACGCGCTCTCCCACGTCCAAGATGGCGGGGAATCCAAAATGGCCACAGATCTGCTACCCGATCTCCGAGGCTCGGGAACGTTGGAGGAAGGCCCTGGCTGGTTCCTCGATCGCTGGCACCCTTGCGGAGGTCTCCTGGAGGTCCTGCAGACGTCCCCGTGGATCTCGTGGCGCAACGGCTACTTTCTCCTTTACACTGCCGTCCGGCCGCTAGGGAGTTGCGCTGGTACGCGGCGAGGGTTGCCTGCCAGCAGCACTGGGCACGGCTGGACAGAGGAGCACATCCAAGGTAAAACCAAAAAAGGAAAAAACCTAAAGGCCTAGATAGAAAACCTAGAAAACTAGAAAAAACCTAGGAAAGAAAAACCTAGAAGTCTACAAAGTGAGGGAGAGTCAGGCTACTTCTGGGCCAGAGACTGAGGTTAATCTGGGGAGGTCAGAGGAGGAACGGAGGTGTGGCCTCAAGATTTACCTCAGTCTCCAGGGCAAAAGGGCTGTGTTAATACCCATGTGTGACTCCTCCCACGCCTCACTTCGGAGACCACACATTTTTGAAGAGTGGTATTCAAAAGAGGGTACAGGTACCCCTGTGTTTCTCTGCAAATACTAGAGTACAATTATACATAGCCTAGGACTCTGCTGTGCTTCAGTCCAAACATCATTCAGTCCAACACTTATTTTCCAAGTTACTGGTGTTTACCATAATAAATTCATCAATTAGCCTAAAATGGTTTCAGCTGTTGTTGTTGGAAGTAGTTTACTAAAGGCAAGATCTTGAATGGAATTTTTATAATCATATATAACTAAACACCTCAGAATTACCAATGTCTACTATATTAATGTTTTCATCTACTTGCAGTGCAAATTGTCTCTAAAATTGGAACCTTGCAAAACACACAGCAGGTTTAGTGACTTAAATAGAAATGTTTCAGTCACACTCTTATGTACACCTTATCATAGTTTACATCGATTTAGTATGCAATTTGTGGCATCCTAGATGTTGGTTACCTCAGAACTATGGTCACTGATGATACAATGATAATGGGAATACAATATTTGCTTAACTCTGCTTTTGTGCAGTGTGTGCACAGTCAATATTATACTTTTTCCATATATCTCCCTCTGTGCCATCTAGTACCCAGCCAACAGACTTTCATACCGTATGTTGCAAATATGTTGGGATCTTTCTGGAAGGGAGGAACGAGTTTTGGCTTAGAAGAAGATAAATCATGTGATGTAGGGCTATCATATCAGGTTTACAAAAATCCAGGGAACCTCAAAGTGGCAGCAAAGAGACTCAGAACACCACCACCACCACCACCACCACCATATAGTGGACAGATTTTAGCCATACATATATGGTAGCATATATCTGTAGTGGACAGATTTTAGCAATACATATGTGATGTTAATCCTGCAAGGAAATGTTCACATGACTCCATTTTGGCAAAGTGAAGTCTTCATCTCAGACTTTTAGAGTATAAAATTTCTTCAAACATTTTAATTTGTTGCATATTTTGAGTAACATACAATACAATAGTTATTTCTGACCCTTGAAGAGGCAATTGACCAGAGGTGGTATTCAGCCGGTTCGGACCGGTTTGCCGAACTGATAGTGGAAATCACAGGTGAGTCCGCCCACCCGCCCCGGCTCTATGTCGTCCTATTTAGGCATGTTTTTTGAGGCCGGACACATGCGCGGAAGGCTCATCCATGAGCAATGTGCATGCGCGGAAGAGGTGCGTGCAGCCACAGCGAATCGGTAATAACAAAACTGTGCGCACAGAGAACTGGTGGTAACAAGATGTGAAACCCACAGCTGCAATTGATGTTAAACTTCTAACACATCAGTTGGATGAAGCTATTTCCGCATATTCTATTAGCAACAAATGGCTGATACCGGAGAAGAGAATGAGCCTCAAATAAGGTCTCAAGCAGACTTTCACAACCTGATGCCCTCCAAATATGCTGGGGCTACAATTCTAGAATTCCCAGGCTGTCAAGACTCTAGAGCACGCGTGTCAAACTCACGGCGTCACATTGCCATCACGTGACATATTGCAATGTTTTTCCCCATTCGCGGAACTGGGGTGAGCATGGCCTGTGTGTGACACATCCGGCCCGCGGGCCACAGTTTGACACCCCTGCTCTAGAGGAACAACTCAATATTTGCATATCTCTGCAGAACATCTTGATAGAAGTTGATTGCTCATGACAAGTGTTGCCAAACCTGCAGTACACTGCTTAGGAAGTGTTTCTCTTGCTTTTATTTATTTCATTTTATTTTTCATTTGACAGGCTTCTTAGGAGTGTTGTAAGGAGTCTAGCCAGTTGGTGAGCTCTCTAATCTAAACCAGCTGCTCCTAGATTGAGGCCTCCCATTTGCATTGTTTTAACATACTTAGAAAATGAAGTATTCATTTTTAACATTCCTCCTCCAATTGGTTTAATGCTGAATTACAGAAGAGAACTAAGCAAAACCAGGTGCTTTCGCTGTATTCACTCCAGTGTCTGAGGAGGAGCAGACCTCTCTGATTCCCTTCCCTCTCCTCCCCTCCCTCCTCCTTCCTTCCCCTTCTTCCCCTCATTCTTTCTGTCTCTCTTTCTCTTTCCCCGTTTCTCTATGATTTGGCCTCTCATTCTCTGGAAATTAAATGATGGTGGGTCTGAAGTTCTAGCAAAAGATTTAATGTACAAAAGTATTTTTAGATATTCAGCTGTACGGGCATTATTGTTTTACCTCCTTGGCTTTATTCATCAGTTTTGGACATGACAGCATTTAAAAGGTATGTTCCCTGCATTACGTTACTATTTTGTTTCTTTTTTGATAGTCTGCTGAATGCAATTCTGAGTCAGCTACTTAAGTTATGCATCCCATTATATTTTCAAGAGATTGTGCGGGAGAGGGGAGAAATAATTTTATCCCTTTAGTATTATGTAGATCTAACATCTGACAATATGCCTCTTTGTACTGAATTCAGCTGTTTATCACTGGAGCCATTTACAGAGTCTTTGAAAAGTTTTTGTGCAAGAAGTGCATCAGCATTTATTGTAGACCAAAATCAGTTTACAGCAGCGGACTGTGCTTTAAAAAAATATTTTCCACTAATATGCTGCTGACTAATTCAATTTCTCCTGAGGGAACTATACAGACATATCATATGCTGTGGCTATTATTTTTTCCCGTGAAGGTAACTATCTTGAAGAAGTAGTTCCAGATTGAACTCTTATAGGAGGACTTTGCTCTTATTTTTCAAAGCAGGAAAAAACAAATTGCTGGAAACAAGAGGAAGTAACTGAAATTGTAAAGAAAGATTAGATTAGTTTTTACATTGCTATTTACTATTTCAATAGCTGTGCTCACTGTTCTTTATGGGGTTTCATAAAGGAAAGATCATGGCACTAAAGAATGTACAGTTGGATTTTTAATAGAAGATATGACCGAGAAAGGGATACAACAATAAAAGGGAAAATATCTTGCACCTTCATGCTATTAGATTTACTTTCCTTCAGGTGTGACCTCTTTTTCCTTTTAATGTCTATGAAAATGAGTCCCTGTCAAGCAGTGGACACAACTCAGAGGAATGTGAAAGTAAAATTTTTTAACATAGAGTTTTTCTCTCTCAGGAGGGAAGATTATTTAATGACTGGATATTATTGGAAAGATTCAGGATTCAGCACAACTTTTCCTGCTCTAGCAGAGTAATTATTTACCTTTCTATGTTCCAGTCATGCAAAGTTCTTATGAGATATGACTCTAATCTGTATATGTATATCTAATCTAGATATGAATTTGCTTGTCAGGGTGCCTAGTTTGGTTGCAATGTCCGGTTGAATTGGACACTGGCTGTCGCTTATGCCCAGTGTTTTGTCTTTCTTTCTTTTTGTCCTGTGAAGTGACTCTTCCATGAATAGAACAGAATAATAAAGTTGGAAGGGACTTTGGAGGTCTTCTAGTCCAATCCCCTGCACAAGCAGGAGACACTATACCATTTCAGACAATGGTTAAGATGTTTATCTCATCTTAAAAGCTTCCAGTGGTGGAGCATCCACAAGCCATTGCACTGGTCAATTGTTCTCACTGTTAGAAAATGTATCCTTAGTTCTAGGTTGCTTCTCTCCTTGGTTGGTTTCCATCCATTGCTTCTTGACTTGCCTTCTAGTGGTTTGGTTTCTATTCTTCTCTGTGGTAGCCTCTCAAATATTGGAACACTACTATCTTGTCACCTCTCATCAGGGGTGGGTTCCGGCAGGCTTTACTGTCGGTTTGCTCCAGTGGTGGGTTCCTGCCGGATCGCACCGGATTGCGCGCTCCCTTTCGGCGCTAAACCCGGAAGTACGTTCTGGCCCCGCCCCTGGCGACGTGACGACGCTTGCCTGCGCTCCACCAGCTCGGCTGGGAATGGAGACGTTTCTCTGCTCAGCAATGTCTTCAGTGGAGTGGTGGCAGCCTGGCAGGCTGAGCCTGCGTCCCTTTCAGGCGCTCCGCTCCGCTGAGGAAACGTCTCCGTTCCCAGCCGAGCTGGTGGAGCGCAGGCAAGCGTTGTCGCGTCGCCAGGGGCGGGGCAAGACCATACTTCCGGGTTTAGCGCCCAAAGGGAGCGCGCGATCCGGTGCGATCCGGCAGGAACCCACCACTGGTTTGCTCGTGCGCACGCTGTGTTTGCATGCACAGTTCAATTAAACTTTTTCTGCACATGCACAGAACTTAAAAACAAGATGGCGTTGTTGATGGCATCAATCAGAGAACTGGTTCGGGGACGTCACAGGCCTGGGTTGCTGCCAGTTCCAGCGACCCATGCTGCCATACCACTACCGGTTCGGCCGAATGGGGCCGAACCGGTAGGAACCCACCTCTGCCCCTCGTCCTTCTTTTCACTAGACTATACACATCTAATTCCTGCAACTGTAACTGAAAAACAGTTATAAAGGAATGGATGAAAATTCATCTGAATTGCAGCCACTTTTGTCCAACAATCTCCTTCAATGTGCTACCCTCTAGAATACTCAGACTGTAACTCCAAGAATTCCTGACCAACAGGATACCTGAGGTTTATAGTCCTAATCTCTCTAGGGGGAACTGCTACTGGAGGCTGTTCTGTTGGAGATCCAGGTTCCTCAGCTATGGGATCATACGTTTTGTCTCTGAGCTGTTAGTCTCCTGGCTATTTGAGACTTGATTTCAGGCTCTTTTATGTATAACGTTTATATATAATTTGAAATTACCATAAATTAAAAAATGGCAAAATAAAAGAGACCGATACAGAGTCAGTGTTCTTGGCAATTTCAGCCTCTATTATTCTGCTGTTTGTTTGTGTGTTTGCTTGCTTGCTTGTTTATGGCAGGGGTGTCCAAACTTGGGAACTTTAAGACTTGTGGACTTCAACTCCCAGAATTCCCCAGCCAGCAGAGCTTGGCAAGAGTTTTTCAGAATTGGCTTGCTTAAGGTTGAGTGTCAGGCTTGTCCCATCTAGGGCATTTAGGCAAAAAAGACCTTTGACTCCATTTGTAGCAAACATATATTTAAATAAAGCCAAATGGTTACAACATAAGCAAAGTTGGATCTCAATATTCCCATTCAAAACCTGCCTTTTCCCTATTTTCTGTGCCCTCCCCCCCCCTTTAAACAGTTCATGAGTGTCCAATGATATTCAAATTTGGTGTTTTGGTAACAGCTTTAAGGTTTGACGCCTCTTTGGTGTAGTTTTGCATCCCGTTCTCATGCTCATGTCCTTGGATACGCTGGCCTGTTCTGGATTGGCATCTCTGGTTGCCATCATCTTGTTGTCCCTCCCCCTACATTCTCTTTCTCCCCATTCCCACATTTTTTATGGAAGTATGCCAGCAAAGCGAAGCAGGCTGGAGCGTTTTGCATGGCAGACCTGACACTGAGAGAGATTGAGTAGCCCAAGGTCACCCAGCTGATTTTGTGACTAAGCCAGAATTCAAATTCACGGTCTCCCAATTTCTAGCCTGGTGTCTTAATTACTACATCAAACTGATTCAGTTCTGCCATGTCAACTATACATTATTGCAGGTATTGTTATATAGTATCAGAATGCAGTACTGAGGTGTTAAATGGTTGGGAATCTGTGGCCCTCCAATTTTTTGTTTTGTTTTTTAGATTTTTTTTTAACCCTGTCTTTATTATTTTTATAAATAACTCAAGGTAGAGAACATACTTAATACTCCTTCCTCCTCCAATTTCCCCCAAAACAATTCCATGAGGTAAATTGGTCTGATAGAGAGTGGATGGCACAAAGTCACCCATCACAGTCTCCTGTTTTCTAGCCTGGTGCTTTAATCATCAGATCAAATGGACTCTCTTGTTTTTTGTTTGTTTCAAGTTTGATGCATTGTCTATGCATTGTTTGTTGTATTAGCAATGTCCATTGTGCTGTCTGGGAACTCGTGTTTCAGCCATATTAAATGTTATGTATTCCCACTCTTGCTTTAGACACACTTTTTTCCTCATGTAATTTTGGAAGCTTTGCTATTGTGTTTAAAAACAGCTGGTTTCTCTATACTCCAAATTGCTTTGGCAAATATACATATAATAACTTTGTTATACCTCTTGCAGGTTAATGCCCATTTTCATGGCTGTTGGTTGCCTCATTGGTCATGGAACGACACAGGTGAGATACGAACTGTGTGCAAAAGAAAGAAAAGGGTTACATGGGCTGGCATAGGGGAAAGAGAACAATAACACAATATTAAATTTATTATAAACTTTATCAAATATAAAAAATGCATGTGGCTGTATCATCTCATCTTGCTAGCTTTTGTTCAGTTAGCGATTTAGGTTTTTTCATGTCTATTGCCATCAAGGGAAAAAGAAAATATGATATTCCCTCTGATTTATAATTTTGCATTCTTCCAATTATTCATTGTCTGATCCTCTTTTCTTTTCTGTTTAGCAACAATGCTCAAATGGGTTTGAGATGGATCGTGTGTCAGGCCAATGCTTAGGTAAGATTTTAATTATACCAGTTCCTCTGAGCTAATAGTGTACCACATGTTATAAGCAAGGTGTGCTGGAAACTTTGGGTTATGTTTATATGTATTATAAAGTATGATTTATTAATTACATCTTCAAATCAATAAGACTAGATTCAACTAATTAAATTGGGACTAACCATAAAAGGGAAGAATCAATGTCTTAATTGCTGAATTTGAAATATAACATCCAGTACGTATAGCTACAAAAAGACTAATTCTGAAGTTCTGCTTTATAATCAAGAAAATAAAACAAGAGCAAAAAGTAAATAGAACTACTGCTATTGAAAGTCTGAAAATATTAAATAGAGATATAGAACAAAGACATTACAGAGCTTATGGAGGAAAAATTATTTATTTGTTTATTAAACAGATTTATATAGCTACCCAACTCACATACAATTATTCTTGGTGACATACAACATCAGTTAAAAATTTATATCCACAATGGTAACGACATAATCGGGCAAACTCTTTATTAAACAGAGCAATTTATAGAGCAACATATTTAGATAGTTCATTGATTCTGATACAAATCTAATAATCAACAAAATGACAGCTTCCTTCCTTCATCACATCAGTCCCATTTGTAAATAGTGGAATAATTCAAGTAATGCCAATATGACATAAGTGTCTCTAAATACTATCTAGCATGCGTTGCTAACTTAATATCTTCCAGATGTATGGCCTGCATATCTCATTCTTATTGCCAGCCAGGCACAACAAATATCCATCCTGTTTACAAGTGATGGCAGTTGTCATCCATGACACTGGGCAGGAATTAAGTTCGGAAAGTTTGTCAGCAGTTTAGAAAAGTTAATTCTCTGAAACAAAAAGCCCGAAACTCAAGGACCACAGGAACTTTAGGTACAGTACAGCCATGAGAAGACCTCTAAACAGCATGGCCAAATCATAATCATTTCACAACAGAAAAGGAAAACTAGGAAATAATTGTTTTAAAATATTTAATTAATTAAAAGCATTGGTGATATTTATTTTTATTTATTTATTCTTCGCATTTCTAAACCGCCCTCTCTCCCAAAAAGGGACTCGGGGCGGTGTACAGTCCACACAACAAATAACAGATAAAATACAAATATAAATATAACTATAAATATACGTATATATGTGGAGGAGGTTAAAATTAAGAGTACTGTACAGAAGAATAAATATGGCTCTAAAAGCCCTAAAATCAATTAAAATTAAAACATTAAAACATTACCCTTAAAATAACCAGTTGAGAGTATGCTTCCAGGAGTGCATAGTTGTAACATTTATAATTATGCCAGGCCAGCTAATCGGAACAGGTGAGTCTTCAATTTTTGTCGGAAGGAGCGGAAGTCCAAGGTGGTTCTAATGTCGGGGGGGAGGTCATTCCAGAGGGTTGGGCCCATCACAGAGAAGGCTCTACTCCTTGGCGCCGCCCGCTGGCATTGCCTAGTGGACGGCACCTGGAGAAGGCCCTCCCTGTGAGAGCGGATTGGCCACAGGGATGTATGTGGGAGGATGCGATCCTGCAAATAACTAGGTCCTGTGCCATGGAGCGCTTTAAAGATAGTAATCAGGACCTTGAAACGCACCCGAAAAACCACAGGTAGCCAGTGCAGCTCGCGCAGGAGCGGTGTTACGTGGGAGTATCTAGACCTCCCCATGATAACCCGCGCGGCCGCGTTCTGGACTAGCTGCAGTCTCCGGGCGCGTCCCAAGGGAAGCCCCATGTAGAGAGCATTACAGTAGTCTAGGCGAGACGTCACCAGTGCATGACATTAAAATGTCAATTATATTAAATCCAACTCATTTTTTTTTCCTGGCTCCATCCACTTCTTTGATCTGTCTCACTGGTTTTTGGAGTACGACCATTCAGAGTCAACATTTGGCTTCTGGGTCCCTTTGGCCCTGCCTGAACAATGCAAGAGACTTGGTGGTCTCCTCTCCTAATCATCCAACCATTTCAGTTTGTGAGTGTACTCTTTCTGCACCAAATACTACAAGGGAGTTTTGAGAAATTTCAGCCTCCTATTTCTTTCGTTATTGTTGTTCTAGGCATCTTTATATGCCATTAAATGTAAATCAAACATAAAGACAAATTTATAAAGCATTATTCAACTCTAATAGCATCTTATCTCATTCAAGGATCATGCTGAATAAGCTGTTTTCTAGGTCTCTGCAGCAATTACCCAGAATCTGCTTTTCTAAGAGTTATGTTATAAATCATATCCTAAAGGGACAGAATGCACATCTCCTGCTGTGGAAAAGAGGTCATGATTTTCAAATGCTAATGATGCTGCATGTTATAGCCCAAGTTTTGCATTCTTTCTCTCAAAGGGGACACACAGATGCATGCATGTTCAAATAACAACATTGGTTTATTATTCTAAATGGGAATAGCCTTTGTTCTCCAAAATGGCTGTTGCTCTCTGATCTTATTCTTTGGTTTGTTCATGCCTTTCTGAGGTCAGTTTACAGTTTAGTACTCCATGAAAGTGCCTAAAATGTTGCTGAGAGCTAACAGAAGAATAGAATAATGGAGTTGGAAGGGACCCTGAAGGTCTTCTAGTCCAACCCCTTGCTTAGGCAGAAAACCCTACACCACTTCAGAGAAACTGATATCCAAAATCTTCTTAAAAACTTCCAGTGTTGGAGCATTCACAACTTCTGGAGGCAAGTTGTTCCACTGGTAAATTATTCTGTCAGGAAATTTCTCCTTAGTTCTAAGTTGCTTCTCTACTTGATTAGTTTCCACCCATTGCTTCTTGAACTGCCTTCAGGTGCTTTGGAGAATAGTTTGACTCCATATTTAATGATTTAAAATCATTTAAGATCTTAAATGAATCTTCACACTCCAACATTTTGCACCGTTTACACAAAAAAGAATATAACACATGAAATTCTAGATCAAGAGCCAGATTTTAGATATTCAGATAGCCATGGCCAACGATAGCCCCATTAGGCAGCCAGGCACTTCCAGGGCTCAAAGCCACTGAAGTAAATTGAAAATGAAAAGCAGGATAAGTAATTTATTACGTGATTAAATGCAAATACATTATTTAATTAATTAGCTGACTGCAACAACAAGCAATTAATCAGACACAAACTATCAATCAGCAGAGACCCAAAATGATATTTACATTTCTATATTATTTCAGATGTTGATGAATGCCGCACTATTGCTGAGGCCTGTAGAGGAGATATGGTGTGTGTCAATCAAAACGGGGGCTATTTATGCATTCCACGAACAAATCCCAACCAGCGATCCCCATATACGAATCCTTACGGACCCAGTTTGTACCCACCGCCTCCAGTTCCAGCTTCTGTTCCAAATTATCCTTCTGTTGGAAGAGCACCTCCCATTTGTCGGTTTGGGTATCGAATGAATGAAAACAACCAGTGTGTAGGTAAATAGCAAGATCTATCATTTATGCCTGTCCTGTGTAGTTTTTTAGCTGATTGCCATGATGGCAAACCTATGGAACGCATGCCATAGGTGGCACACAGAGGCCTCTCTGTGGGCACACAAGCTGTCACTCCAGCTCAGCCCCATCGCGCATGCGCATCCGCCTCCCGCTAGCCAGTTGTTTTTTGAATCTCTGGTGCACATGTGCATGCGCGGGGGTGTGTGTGTGCAGCATGCACCCCCCTGCACCCCATTTTTGTTCCCAGGAGGCTTCAAGAAGGCCTACTAGGCCCAAAATGGAGCACCGGGGGTGGGGGGTTGTCACAGCGCATGCGCAGGGGGGCGGGACACACGGGGGATGTCATGTACGCATTGTATTATAGGTGCAGGCATGCTTTCGGCATTCGATAACAAAAAGGTTAGCCATCACTGGCCTATTACAATTTGCTATCTGAACTGTGTGTGAGAGAGGAGGGAGATTGACAGATAGAGGGAAAGAGAGAGTACAGGTAGTCCTCGACTTACATCCATTCATTTCGTGACCCTTTGAAGTTACAACAGCCCTGAAAAAAGTGACTTATGGCCGTTTTTCACACATACGACCTTGCAGCCTCCCCAGAGTCACGTGATCAAAATTCAAATGCTTGGCATCTGACTCACATTTATGACGGTTGCAGTGTCCCAGGGTCGCACGGTCACCTTTTTCAACCTCCTGACAAGCACATTCAATGGGAAAGCCATAGTCATTGAACAACTATATTACTAACTGAACAACTGCAGTGATTCATTTAACAACTGTGGCAAGAAAGGTCATCAAGTGGGGCAAAACTCACTTAACAAATATCTCACTTAGCAATGTAAATTTTGGGCTCAATTGTAGTCATTAGTCAAGTTTTGTAGCTTGACTTATACCAGGGGTGTCCAAACTTGGGAACTTTAAGACTTGTGGACTTCAACTCCCAGAATTCCCCAGCGGCTGGCTGGGGAATTCTGGGAGTTGAAGTCCACAAGTGTTAAAGTTCCCAAGTTTGGACACCCCTGACTTATACATTGGTCCAGGTTTTCGTGACTGAAGAGGAAAACACTGGCAAAATGCCTGCGCAGCATTTTCCTGCTTTATTGTGCCTTGTTTATCTTTCAATAGGTCAATGGCTTCTGTACCACATTTGAATTGCTTATTCTGCCAAAGTAAGATATTTATCATGGAGAAATGTTTGTTTTGTTATCTTGTCTTTTGGACTATTACCTTACACGTGAGGCACGTAGATTCATGCTGATGGTTCTGACTGCCACATTTTTTGAACCGTCTAATGGGGGATAAACAGCGGTGAAATTCAATTTTGTTTTACTACTGGTTCTGTGGGCGTGGCTTGGCGGACATGGCAGGGGAAGGATATTGCAAAATCTCCATTCCCTCCACACTCTGGGGCCAACCAGAGGTGGTATTTGCCAGTTCTCCGAACTACTGAAAATTTCCACTAACGGTTCTCCAGAACCTGCCAGAACCTGCTGAATTTCACCCCTGGGGATAAATAGTGAATATACTTCATGTGCCACCTGCCTTCATGATGAGCTGCGGTGGCGCAGTGGCTAGAGTGCAGTACTGCAGGCTACTTCTGCTGATCACCGGCTGCCAGCAGTTTGGGAGTTCAAATCTCACCAGGCTCAAGGTTGACTCAGCCTTCCTTCCTTCCGAGGTGAGTAAAATGAAGAGCCAGATTGTTGGGGGCAACATGATGAATCTGTAAACTGCTTAGAGAGGGCTATAAAGCACTGCTATTGCATTGCTATTGCTATCAGGAAATACATGATTCTGAGTGTGCTGTTTTCTTTCAAACATCTTTGTGATTTGTTGCTTTAACAGCTATTGATTTGGGCAATTGCCACTTCCTTGCATTTTTTTAGTATACAGGTAGCCCTCATTTAGCAACCACAATTGTCACTGGCAACTTGGTCATTAAGCAATATAGTCACTAACTGAAACCACAAGTGTACTTATGGTTTTCATTTACCGTATTTTTCGCCCTATAAGACGCACTTTTTTACTCCAAAAAAGAGGGTGAAAATCTGAGTGCGTCTTATAAGCCGAATGTAGCCACCTGGGTCCACTGTTCCCTCTAAGGTGTGCGGCAACAAAACACCGCGCAGCAGTTTCCAACTGCCGCGCGGTGTTTTGTACTGTCACAGGCGCCGGAGGCTGGGGAGGTCCTTTGCAGATGGCTAGAACTGGCCGCCCGCAAAGGACCTCCCCGGACTTGTTTTGGTGAGCGCGGGGTGACTGACTCTAGTTCAGCAAAGCAAGCCCGGGGAGGTCCTTTGTGGGCGGCCAATCCTAGCTGCTTGCACCTGGCGCTGCGGCTAAAATAAACCCTCAAAGCCCCTGCCGCTACTGGAATATCTGCTGCTGCCTCCTTCTCCTCTAACAGCACCACATTTGCTGCCCGACGCTGCGGCAGATTTCCTGACAGTGAGAAGTGAAGCCACCAAAGCTCCCGCCCATGGCAGCGGCGGCACATTTGGAGTGAAGCAGCCAAAGCTCCCGCTGGTGCCCCCGCCCATGGCAGCGGCGGCGGCGCGTCCCCCTCCACTCAGAGCATCTGAGCTGGGCACCGCGTTACCCTGCTGCCCCCTCCTCCTCCGCCGTGCTTTTGAGAAGCCATGAGGCTTTTTTCCCCTGCTGCCCTCATCCGCCTTCCTACTGGCTCCCGCCCGTGGCAACGGCGGCGGCACCTCCCCCTCTTTTCGGAGCATCTGAGCTGAGCCCCGTTACCCCTGCCCCCTCCTCCTCTGCTGTGCTTTTGAGGAGCCATGAGCCGCGGGAGCCAGTAGGAAGGCGGCGGAGGGCAGCAGGGGGAAAAAAAGCCTCATGGCTTCTCAAAAGCACGGCGGAGGAGGAGGGGGCAGCAGGGTAACGCGGTGCCCAGCTCAGATGCTCCGAGTGGAGGGGGACACGCTGCCGCCGCTGCCATGGGCGGGGGCGCCAGCGGGAGCTTTGGCGGCTTCACTCCAAATGTGCCGCTGCTGCCATGGGCAGGAGCTTTGGCGGCTTCACTTCTCGTGCGTCCCCCTCCACTCGGAGCATCTGAGCTGGGCATCGCGTTACCCTGCTGCCCCCTCCTCCTCCGCCGTGCTTTTGAGAAGCCATGAGGCTTTTTTTCCCCCTGCTGCCCTCCGCTGCCTTCCTACTGGCTCCCGCGGCTCATGGCTCCTCAAAAGCACAGCAGAGGAGGAGGGGGCAGGGGTAACGGGGCTCAGCTCAGATGCTCCGAACAGAGGGGAAGGCGCCGCTGCCGCTGCCACGGGCGGGAGCCAGTAGGAAGGCGGAGGAGGGCAGCAGGGGGAAAAAAGCCTCATGGGGGACGCGCCGCCGCCGCTGCCATGGGCGGGGGCGCCAGCAGGAGCTTTGGCGGCTTCACTCCAAGTGTGGTGGTGCTGTTGGAGGAGGAAGAGGAGGCAGCTGTTATTCTGGTGGCGGCAAGGGCTCGTCGTCAGCATCTTCAGCAGCAGCCCTGCCCCCTGTGAAAAAAACCAAAGATGGAGCAGATCCACGCAGATGACGTCGCCACAACATGACTGGAGGAGGAACTCTGGGAGTTGAAGTCCACAAGTCTTCAAGCTGTCTGGTTTGAAGACCCTGGGTTGTTTTTTTTTCTAAAGGGTTAAGGGTGCAAGGGTCTTGTAACTTGACAGCTTTAAGACTTGCATGCTTCAATGCCAGAGTTCCTGACCCAACATGACTGGAGGAGGAATTCTGGGAGTTGAAGTCCACAAGTCTTAAAGCTGTCAAGTTTGAAGACCCCTTGGAGTTTTTTTTCCTAAAGGGTTAGGGATGCAAGGATCTTGTAACTTGACAGCTTTAAGACTTGCATGTTTCAATGCCAGAGTTCCTGAGCCAACATGACTGGAGGAGGAACTCTGGGAGGTGAAGTCCACAAGTCTTAAAGCTGTCAAGTTTGAAGACCCTGGGTTGTTGTTTTTTTTCTAAAGGGTTAGGGATGCAAGGATCTTGTAACTTGACAGCTTTAAGACTTGCATGCTTCAATGCCAGAGTTCCTGACCCAACATTTTGGTTACTAAGCAGGAGCGTTGTTAAGTGATACTATATAACACTTTTAATTAAGCGGGTACCTTGAATAAACATAACTTTGAGTTTCAAATAATACTGATTTTGTTGTTGACTTAGGTGACACCTGTGAAAAAAATTCAGGTGCTGCTCAGGCATAAAAATGTGCCGCTCAAATACTATACTTTTCTGCTCACACTGAAAAAAAATTAGAGGGAACATTGCCTGGGTCATCTAAAAATGGGGGACATAAAATTGTTCTTAAACTGCTGTTAACTTTATACAGTTGATATAAAATATTTTACTACAGTATTTGGTTCAGAATCTTTTTTTTCTAGATTTTCCTCCTTTAAAATTGGGTGGGTCTTATATTCCGGAGCGTCTTATAGGGCGAAAAATACGGTAACTTTTCTTTTCGGTTTGTAGACCTGCAAAGGTTATAAATGCAAAGATTGCTCATGAAATTGCATTTTCATCTCCTTTATAAGTACAAACGGACACTAAACGAGGCATTCACTAAGTGAAGACTGCCTGTAATATGCTTCATAGTCGCCAGTGGCGTAGCGTGGGGGGTGCAGGGGGGGGCCGGCCGCACCGGGCGCAACATCTGGGGGGGCGCTCGCTCGCAGCTCTGACGATGCCATAGGTCCCTTCTCTGATCCGGTTCAGCTTCTCGAACTCCTTGACTCTCCGGCATCTTCCCAGCTGGAAGGAGAGCTGGTGAGAAGGCCGTTTCTGCGGCTTGGGGGCGCGGGGGGGGGGGAAGCAGCCGGTGTGTGTGTGTCGGGGTGGGCTGGGGGAGCAGCTCCTGCCTGGATGCAGCACCAGCGCCCGGCAGGTGAGCGCGGACTACACACCCCAGCCCGGGCTCTTGCTCCGCCATGCTCTTCCCTCCGCCGCCTCCCGCTTCCGCACAGGCCAGCTGGAAGGGGCAGGCCAAGAAAGCCTGATGGGTCGCCCCTGCCCGGCCCCGCCTGCCAGCCAGGAGGGCTTGCTTCATTCCTGGCCACTGACGCTCTTCTCCGAACAGGGGCGATGGGCACCTGGGCAGCCCTTGCCCAGTGCAATTGGAGGGAGGGGGCTCACCAGCCTCCCGGCCCCACAAGGCAGTCGGTCTATTCCTTCTTTCCTCAAAAGCAGGGACCTCCCCCCTCGCCTGGATCCAACTCCATGCCAAGAAGCCTCTTACTCACTTTAGGAAGTGAAGAAATTCTAAAAGTAGGGCTGCTGCACCTGAAATTATAGCCCCAATATTAATTGATCTGTGCAGGTTCAGTTCTGTTCTTGACTTACTGCATTTAACAAACACAAATATTGGAAGAGAAGTTACAGTTCCCTCATTTACCTCTGGCTAAGCTTTGCCATTCCTCCTTCTCTTCCCCCACCTCCAAATGTGGCCATGAAGGTGGATTTCCATTTATGGGGGGTGGGGAGGAAATATAGCCCCCTAGGAAATATAAAAATGCTTCTTGCTCCTGACGGTCAAAAGAAGGCTGGGAGACCAAGAGGGAAGGCATGGGGGGGGGTGATAAAAGCTGCATGGACCTCTCACATTCTGTTGGGAGAATTTCCTGGGTTCCAAGGAAAGAAAACACAAAAAAACAGTTGCTTGGAAAGAAGTTTCTCTATTTTATTTGGGTCTAAAATTGTTCAAAGCTTGTTTCTAGGACAGCTGACAACAGACTGGCACATCAGCAAGGTTTATATACCTTTTTTAGCCTTTGGTGTGAGTGAAATACGTTTTTATGACCACGAGAAAGCAGGAAATATTTTTATAGTTAAAGGAAATATTCTGCTTGTTACCTTCTTTATCAGCAGAAACTTTAATAACTGCATAACATTCACCATTGGAGGGAAGCCTCTCATTTCAGCCAAATACAAAAGGCACCGGCAGTTTTAAAATTTCACACACCTCCGCTCCCTTTGCAGGTGCAAAGCAACCAAGGACGTCAGTGGCTGAAAGCTCATCACCTGCAGCCCTCTTGGAGTCCACTTAGCCGACCGTTATTGACCCTGCGCCCGCACGGCGTTCAGATGAGACTCCAAGGGCATATCTGGGATGTATCTGCACACTACACTCCCCAGACACGCATCTGGGGTCTCTTCTGAATGCATGGCCGACCCGTATGGGCACAGGGTCAAGGCTACCGCTGCGAGCAGGGTCACATCGGGGGTGCGGAAAGAGGGTGCGTGGCAGCTGGTCTGAGACCGGGTTGGAGTCTCCAGGGGACTTCCAAACCCGTCATCCCCAGCCAGCCAATAGCGCTGCCTGGCAGTGGCGTAGCGTGGGGGGTGCAGGGAGGGCCGGCCGCACTGGGCGCAACATCTTAGGGGGCGCAAATTACTTGCCTTGCCCCGGGTGCTGACAACCCACGCTACGCCACTGATAGTCGCAGTACAATCTGTTTTGTTTGGGGGACATTAGTCAGGGATCCTTGAATGCACATTCCTTATCCAGGCAATTTCAACTTAAAGAGAGTTCCATCCATTTTGTAAAACTGACTAAAAGAAATAAAGATTAAGTATGTTGACATATTTGGATTATGAAAGTAGGCAACTCCGAGAAAAAGATGGATAGGAGAGAGCACTTTGTTCTGTTCCTCAAAGGATGCGCAGTCAGGAAAGAATTCTTTTCCCCCCGCTTTAACACATGAAAGAATGAACATGTAGATATTGTTTATTGAATTCGATTTAAATAAGACCCCCCCTCCCGCAACAGCCATAGTAGATTCTGCACCCTGCAAGATGACTGCTGATCATGATGCCTCATTCTGAGGGAAGACTCTATTTTTGGTCCTATGAATTGTCTTGATTATTGAACAGATACAGTAGCAGTTGCTGAGGATTGTCATTAATGGTTCCTTACTGGCATTATCATGGGTTATCTTACAATGCACATTTATCCAATTAGTAACTGGAAGTCTTTCAGCTAAAATTAATTCATGATAAAATTATGTTTTTGAAAGTTATTTTGGAATAAGCTATTTGTTGTAAGAGAGGATTGAGAAGGAGGAAGACTAAGGGAATATGCTGATAGTGAAACCTTGGCTGGATAACTTTTTGGAGGTGGTTATTCTGTCCTATGCCAGATGATGCCGATAATGCTGGTTGCATTTCTTGTTCTTTCTTTAAAATTAGACTAATACAGATTGATTTGTTCTGAATGTTCAAATTGACTATACAGTATACTAAATTAATGCTGATTTGCTTTCTTTACATTGATTAGCATTTGACTTGGTAATACGTACCTCAAACAACTGTAAAACCTTTAATTGCATCTGCACTGGATAAACTTGTTGTGGTTATGTTTACTTATTATGCGTGAGCCTCTGTGAAACTATATTTTAATTGTGTGATTTTGATTTATTGCTCATTGTTAATTCATTATCAGTTACTTAAAGATATATTTAGGAAAGGGATATGCTTACATCATAGTAGCATAGAAGCATCCTTGTCAGAGTTGTTATACAGCATTATACCTGTGACCTCCCTTATTGTTTGAGGGTTATTGTCAGGGGTGGGTTCCTGCCAGTTCTAACCTCTTCTATAGAAGAGGTTCCACAAATCTACAGTGCCGTTTAGAACTGGTTCCAGCTCCCTCTCCCAACCCGTCCACACATCATCAAGATGAAGAGCGAGAGGAGGAATTCTGGGAGTTGAAGTCCACAAGTCTTAAAGCTGTCAAGTTTGAACACCCCTGGGGTTTTTTTTCCTAAAGGTTAGGGGTGCAAGGGTCTTGTAACTTGACAGCTTTAAGACTTGCGTGCTTCAAATGCCAGAGTTTCTGAGCCAACATTTTGGTTGCTAAGCAAGAGCATTGTTCAGTGAGTTTCACCACATTTTACAAGTTGCCCATGCCCACCCAGTCACATGGCTGGCAAGCCACTCCCACCCAGTCACATGGCCAGCAAGCCACTCCCACAAAGCAGGCCACACCTACAGAAGATGTTCTAAAAAAATTGAAACCCACCACTGGTTACTGTGGTCAAAATATTAGCCAAATATCATCCTTGGCTAATTCAAAAAAGCTGCTAGGAATTCAGCATGGACATTATGCCTCACAAAAAATAATTAATTAGTCATTATAACTTCTTGAGATGTTCTGGAGATGTTAGTTTACAGAGAAAAGTAGAAGGGTGATACAAAATTAGTCCCAGAACACACAATATCAGAGAATCACTGAAGTGAAAAGAACAAAGTATGGCCCGCTAATCTAAGATATGAGAGAAAGATCAAAGGTAATGTCCCCTTTTTCATGGAGGTAAGATTTGATCTCTGGCAGCCCCTAGACATGAATTGATTGGACCACGGTAAACTGGAAAGATGACAGCTGCATTGAAAAATCTCAGCTGTATGAAAAAAATCCAAATTTCAAGCTGGCAACTAAAAAAAAAAGTTACACATCCTACGCAGCTTAAATATAATCTTCCTAAAATACAGCAACCCGAATACAGGCTCTTTGGCTAGATTCCTTCCCTTTTACACCGTTGCAGGTGACTGCCTTTCCCTGTGAAATAGGTTTGGTGTATTAAATCAGGGGAGCCCAATCCCCGGTCTGCAGACTGACACCGGTCCGCAGCATGCCAGCAACCGAGCCACACAAACAAGCGAAGCCACATCCATGGTATGGAGGCAGGCTGCAAAACCACGCCCCCTCTGGGCCATGGAAAAAGCTTTCTCCATGGAATTAGTCCCTGGTGCCCAAAAGGTTGGGGGCCTCTGCATTAAACGCATCAGTGGTGGATTCACATTTTTTTACTACCAGTTCTGTGGGCTTGGCTTGATGGGTGTGGTGTGGATTGGTGGGGATGGCTTGGTGGGCGTGGCTGGGGAACGATACTGCAAAATCCTTATTCCCTCACCACTCCTGGGGGAAGGATACTGCAATATCTCCATTTCCATCCCACTCCTTGGGGAAGGATACTGTAAAATCTCCATTCCCTCCCTACTCCATTAATCTGCTTTCCAGCTCTGTTCTATGCAGGGCAAAAAAAGAAAACCCAGCCGATCAGCTGGGACTCAGGAAGCAACAAATAGATGGAGGTGGGGCTAGTCAGAGGTGGTATTTGATGGTTCTCCAAACTACTCAAAATTTCCGCTACCGATTCACCAGAACAAGTCAGAACCGGCTGAATACCACCTCTGCTATGCATGTCATGACAGGTACCATGTCTTCTTGCATAAAGATTGATGGAAAACAATCAAGCTGACCAAGTACCTGGTAATCCTTCCCTAATTATTGTTCTTGCTTCTTTGGAACAGCCTTAAATTTTCAAAATTTAGTGTGGTTAAGCTAAAAAGTGAACACATAAAGGATTTCCCTCTCTTTTAGTTCTAAGTCCACACTCCTACATCTCTCCCTAGGTCTCCTTAGAAATGTTTCTAATTTTACATTGGGATGGTGATTCCCTGCCCAAAATTAGCTTTCCCAATTTTTTAATCCCTCCACATCAGTATTCTTAGCACTTTATGCTTCGCAGTTTCCCCCCCCCCCCTTATTCTTTCTACAATCAGCCTTTGGATTCAGCCATCCTATTTTTACAGATGTAGAATTGAAGCTGAGGCATAATGTTTTTTCCCACCCAATGAGTCCATTTTTATGAGCTGGAATTTGAACTACTATTTCAAGTTCCAAATGTAACACCCTATCCTTTGGCTCTTCTCTTTCTCCATTTGTTTTTCATTCCTGATTGTTCCTCTGGGACTAGAAACACTAAATTTTAATATGTGTTGTCCCTATTCTTAATCATTTTAGGATGCTTTTCAGTGTTGAAAGCATGGAAAAAGCACCATCTAATTCCAAATTACAGATTTATTGATTTTTTAAAAACAGTTTCTTGGTTTTTCCTTTGCTTGCAGATCTCCCTTAGTTGTATTCACTTTTATAAATGTGCAGTGAAGAGTTGGTTTCTCATGACATTAAATTCCATAATTAAAAGCCACTTTGCCTTTCATTGGGCAACACAATCCTCACAATGCAACTTCCTGTCATTTGGGCTAGTTTATCAATAGTAAGAGCAGGTCTGAACTGGAAAAAAACCTCATTCTCAAGACATGCAAAATTTAATTATATATTAAATTTTTGTTCTACTTTTCTTTCTGAGAAATTAGAACAGTGTTCATTTTGCACATTGCCTTTACAAAAATCCTGAGAGAAATGTTAGACTAAAGCCTAAAGCCAAAAGTTTCATTTCTGAGCAAGATTAAAATCGAGATTTGTTCAAACCTTCCATTGTAGCAAATGGAATTGATTATCATGTATATGATTTAGAGTGATGTGAATGAACCAGAGGTGGGTTCCTGGCTCCACTACTGCTGGTTCGCTCAGGGATGCGCTGCAGGCGTGCAGGCGCAGTACTATAAAAAATGCTCTGTGCATGTGCAGAAGCAAAAAACAAGATGGCGCCGCTGATAGAACCAGTTCGGGGGCATGGCCGGTCAAGTTACTACCTACTTGGCCGAACCGGGCCGAACCAGTAGAAACCCACCTCTGGAATGAACCTCAGAGTAGTTTACTTCCTTCTCTTTCTTCACCAGTCCAGGTTTGCAATTTACTATGATTAAAAATATGAAAAAGAAAAGTAATGGATTTTTCTTTCTTCTGACTTCACCCAAGAGTAAACAAGAACAGGGAACTATTATATCTGGTGCTTAATTTAAGATTATGTCTAAATGAAGCAAGTAGCTCTTTCATTTTTTGCATAGTCTCTTTTTCAAATCTCTTACCTGGCTTTCCTTTCATTGCAATATTCATTTCTGTTAGATTGGATAATGGATAGGCACACACAGGCTTAACGGTAACAACAGCTCTTTATTAAGTACAACAAGTGAGAACAATCCAGCGAAGGTTGAGTCTGACAGCAGCCTTTTTATAGGGAGCTGTCAGACCCTTCAACCAGCAGGAACAGAGGACCTTGGTGGAAACCACTGTAGTTGGTATAAGTATCTAACACCCCTCCCTTCTTAGATGGAATAATCCTACTGGTAACGTAGTTACAGAGATAGGCGGGCTTTTGGGTAGCTCTGTCTGACCTGCGCAGTTCAGTAGGAGGGGTTTCCTTGGACAGGTCAGACACACCTGTTTGCTCTGCAGATCCACTTGGTGGAAACTCTTGGAACCTTTCACAGGCCGCGGCTGGAGCTTCTGGAGCCAGTTCACTCGGAGCTCGCTATGGGCCTGCAACAAAACCAGATAGGTTTCCGGTACCCTCGGGCTTGAGCTGACTGTGGAAAGAGTGAACGTTTGGTCCATTTAGGTAGGGCTTTGGCTAACTCATGCAGGAGTTACCTCTGGTTGTCTAAGAGTGGAGTTGGAGAGGCAGCCACGGAGTTGGTCAATGTGCCTTCTCCAATTCCTTCTGTCCTCAAGCTCTAGGAGGTAAGAACGAGGGCCGGTGATTCCCAGCATGTGGCAGGAATCCACAGAGTTCCCCCAGCGTAGTTGTGGGCGTATACTGAATCCCCTACGCTAAAAGTCTGAAACTTGCTTGTGGAGTCTGGGGGCGATGAGGCAGAATAATTGGGGTGTAGCCGGTCTAAGTGGGACCTTAGCCGGCGACCCATGAGAAGCTCGGAGGGGCTTCTCCCAATAGTGGCACTGGGCGTGATGTGCTGAATTAGTAAGTAATGGTAAACCTGTGTTTGCCAATCTCCCGGGCCCATCCTAGAGAGGGCCTCTTTTGCAGATCTCACCATTGTCTCTGCCTGACCCTTGGAGGCCGGATGGAATGGCACAAGCAGAGCATGCCTGATTCCCTGAGCTGCCAGGAAGGTCTCAAATTGCATGGCCATGAATTGGGGCCTGTTGTCAGAGACCAAGACGTCGGGCAGGCCGTGCATGGAGAAAAGTCTCCGTAGCACCTTGATGACTGCTTCTGCCATTGTGGAGGTAATCAGGGCTATCTCTAACCACTTCGAGTAGGCGTCCACAACTACTAAGAATGTCTGGCCATGAACTGGGCCAGCAAAGGCAATGTGCACCCTAGACCACAGTGCTTGAGGTCGCTCCCACTCCTTAGCGGGCACCTCTCGGGGAGCTGGTCTGGACTCCTGGCACGGTGTGCAGGTAGCCACCCATTCTTCGATCTCCCTGTCCATGTTAGGCTACCACACATAACTCCTAGCCAAAGACTTCATCCTGACTATTCCAGGATGCCCTACATGTAAAGCCTCTAACACTGCAATGTGCAGTTTGGGTGGAACAACAACCCGGTCCCCCCACAGTAGACAGTCATTTACCACCAATAATTCACCACGTTTAGCAAAGTACATTTTAAAATCAGCCCCAACAGGCCCCTTGGGCCACTCCCTCCACACCCAGTTCAAAATTTGCTTGATGGTGGAGTCCTTCACAGCATGACGGGCAACGTCAGTGGACGAGACAGGCCCAGTCTCCAGGCAGTCAATAAGGAGGACTGGCGTCTCGGGGGTAGGGTCAGCAAGAAGTTCAGGCAGTGAGCAGCGGCTGAGAGCATCAGCATGCCCCAAAATGGAGCCATGTCGGTGGATAAGGCGGTAGGAGTAGGCAGCCAGGAAAATAGTCTATCTAGTCATGCGGGGTGATAAAGACACCGGGGTAGGATGGTCCCCAGCCAGTAGACACAACAACAGCTCGTGGTTCTGTAATCAGTTCGAAGTCCCGTCCATAAAGGTACTCATGGAACCTTTTTACTCCTGCCACAGCAGCCAAAGCCTCACATTCCATCTGGCTGTAGTTCCGCTCTGTGGCGGATAGGGTCCTGGAGTAAAATGCAATAGGGGCTTCGGTTCCGTTGGGCATGCAGTGGCTGAGGACGGTGCCGACAACGAACGGTGAAGCGTCGCAGGTCAGCACCAATGGCAAGGTCTGGCTGTACTGGACAAGGAAAGGACACGCTGACTGTAGTCGTTTTACTGTGGCAAATGCGGCAGCCTCGGCTTTTCCCCAGGACCACTTTGCGTTTTTGGCCAGGAGACGATGTAGGGGCTCAGCAACGGTGGCTTTCTGTTTAAGAAAGATGCTGTAGAAATTAAGGAGCCCGAGGAACGCCTACAGCTTGGTTTGATTGCGAACTGTGGTGGTGTTCTGAATTGCTTTGATTTTTTGTGTGGTTGGGTGAATCCCAGAGCCGTCAATCAGCCGTCAATCAATTCCCTAGGAATTCAACCCTTGGCACGTTAATTTGGCATTTCTCCTTTTTGAGACAGAGGCCCTTGTCTCTAATTCTAGCCCAAACTCCTCCTACTCGTTTTAAAAGTTGCGCTTCATTTTCAGCCGATACCAAGATGTCGTCGCCCTCTGAGTGCCATGATGGCTTCTTCCAGGCCCCTTGGCTGGGCCTCAGTTGGAGGCTTGGTGCGCCTCTATGCTGCTATGCTGCTCCTTCAGAACTCTCGGGCTCTGCGGCCTCGCGATGAACATGTGTGTTTTTCTGCGCTTCTTGGGGTGCACTTTGGCGCTGCAGAGTTTCAGTTGATTTGACGGCTGATTCTGATGCCCTGGCTTCGTCCAAGGCAATCTGCAGAGTGAGGTTTGATTTTGCGAGCAACCTCCTCTGTAAATTAATGTACCTATGCCACATATTATGCGGTCCAGAATCAGTTTATCTAAGTCTCTGAATTCGCAGTACGCTGCAGCCTTATGGAGCGCAGCAACGTACTCGTTAATTGACTCGCCCTCCTTCTGATTCCTGATATTGAATTCATGCTGGCGAACGTGCTTGGATGGCTTGGGTGCGTAATGAGTCCTAAGCGTCTGCTGGAGCATGGACCAGGCAACTGATTGGAGTGGTGTCGGCTCAGAGAGGTCTTTTGCCGCATCGAACACTTCCCAGCCACAGTACCCGAGGAACATGTTCTTCTTGCAGCCTTCAGAAATGCCCATGAGGTCGTTTGCCTTGAGAAAGTAGTCAAATCATAGCATGTACGAGTCCGTGCTCAGTGACTGGGTCATATGGAGTCGGTGGGGTGTGCATGGCCATTTTGTGTTCTGAGGGCGTTTTGAATTTGCCGCTCAAAAATGGCTGCTCGAAGCTGCGCTGAGCTCCGGGCTGGATGTACTTGCTGGATCGCTACGTTCTTTTCAGTTCACCTAGTTGCCTTCCAATCCCACCTTCGTTGCCAGTGTTAGATTGGGTAATGGATAGGCACACACAGGCTTAACGGTAACAACAGCTCTATATTAAGTACAACAAATGAGAACAATCCAGCGAAGGTTGAGTCTGACAGCAGCCCTTTTATAGGGTGCTGTCAGACCCTTCGACCAATAGGATTAAACGGCACAGAGGACCTTGGTGGAAACCACTGTAGTTGGTATAAGTATCTAACAATTTCTCTCTCTCTTTTACCACTGGCAAAATATGAAATTAATACAGGTTTTAATATTTCCAGTCTATTTTAATATAATTTAGGATAGGAACCATTTCACTTACTCAATAAAAAAATATCAGGAACAATTAAATTACATTGACCATTAGTAACCTTTGGTTATGTGCCATGAAATAATTGAGACAAAACCATCTGTACAGTGCACCAAAAGCTTTTGCACATGTATTTATGCAGGGATGGGCTTCAAAATTTTTAGCAAGGGGTTCTCTGCCCAGTTGCTGGGCAGGCATGGTCAGGGTGAGGGTAGCCAAGTTGGCTTCCTGTACCATGGCAGTGTGGCATTTTTGCCCTCCCCAGGCTCTGAAGGCTGGAAGCGGGACTGTTTCTGGCCTTCCCGAACTTCCGGTAGGCCAATTTTTCACCCTCCCCAAGCCTCTGCGCGCACCCTGCACTTACCCCCATCCAAAGCGTGTGTATGGGGCCAGCCAGGAGTGGGATTTGGGCGTTCTCCAAACTGCACAGAAACTTAGCTAGAGGTTCTCCCAAACCCCGGCGAACCCCCAGCAGCCCACACCTGTATTTATGGCCTTGGATTAAGTTGGAGAAGTGACAGATAGTCCTCAATTTACAATGGTTCATTTTAAAATGGTTTGAAGTTACAACGGTCTTCGAAAAAATTGCATCCTATGAACCATCCCTCATGGTCATGTAATTGCAATATGCTTTCTCTGGGATATATCTTCTGTCAAAACTCTGAGAAAAAAGAGCTTGCAACGAAGGCTGTTCCAAGCTGCTAGTTTGGGTATTTTCCATGTTACTCTCCACTATGGAAACTTTCCTGAAGTCTCCACATGCCTTCTGTCATGTTGAAATAGTCTTCAGTCTTCTGGAAAATCGTGCTGTCTTAGCTTTGATATAGCATCAAGAGATGGCAGCACTGTTATTGACACATCAAACTGATTGCTATTCTTGGCTCCTAGGTTTCTTGGTTCAGATTTATTTGTTCTCTTCATTTTGATTCCAGATCTACATCTGGCCGCATTTCTATGCTACAATCAAGATGTTTGGCCAAAATATATAGAAATATGAATTCGTTTATCAACATTTGCAGATTTGCCAGACAGATTTTTCAAATTTAAAGGGCACAGAGTTGGCCAAGGCTGCTATAAGGAAAGGCAAACTTTGCTTTATTATCTTGTCTTAAGAACAAATGTATTTTGCCTTTTAGAAACATAAATACTGCATTTCGCCTTGTGGATTTTTAATACACAGTATCTAACCTACTTTTTTGCTGATTCTTACAGTTATATTCTTCTACTGAGCCTCTTTTCACATTATATATGAAATGCATACATGCATACATATGTTTTGTAAATGATCCAAATATTTAAAGTGTAACTACAACTAGAAATATCAATATATTTTTCATATAAGAATCAATACTAACTGCGATATGCTGTTGATTGTACAATGAGTGGTCAACAAAAGATGTAACATGATATGGTATTTAAATTTCACAGGAAGCAATCTTCTTTTCCTTTAAGTGTCCTCACAGTCTGGGTAAGCTATAGATATGCTATTTGTGATTTTATTGCATAAGACAAATGGTGGAGTGTTTAACTATTTAGATGTTAAGGCATGCATCTCATTTCAATTTTAAGTTCAGGAAGAATCAATATAGGCATATGGAATTATTTTTAAATATCCCTATTTTTCCTGTTCCACCATGAGCTGTCCTTAATTTAGGATTTCTGCCCCCCCCCTTAGTCAGTCATAATCTGTCCTCCTGCCACTTAAACCATTATTTCATGTATTCTACTCTAGAAAGAGAGAACAGATCTTGATGTTCTTCCATGTGACAACCTTTCAGATATTTGAAGAGCATATCACAGTTCCACTCACTTGTCATTTCTCAAAAAAATGTCACACTCGGGTCCTTCAGCCTTTTTTTGGGGGGTAGGGCTTACTTGCTCACCCTCTGATCATTGCCCTTCTTTGAACCTGATCTGATTTATGTAAATTCTTCTTGAAGTGTGGTCCTCAAAACTGGTCATTGTACTTGAGATGGGAGCTGACCAAGGAACCCTTACTACAAATGATTGGGAAATAGTATTCTGATAAAGCTGTTAAGATTGCAACGTCTTCTTTCAGTTCATATTGTTATCGTAATCAGATTGCAATTGAATCGTATTCCAAGATCATTTTTTTATCATTACTATTATCAAGCCCAATATTCCTATACTATATTTGTGCATTTGGGTCTTGTTTCCTAAGAGAACTTTGCACCTCTTGTTAAGTTTTATTGCTATTTTCAACCCATTTCTCCAACCTATCAAGATCATTTAAAAATTTAATTCAGTATTCTAGGATATAAATTTTTCCATAACATTTTGTGACATTGCAGATTGAATAAGAATTCTATCTACCTCTTCTTCCAAATCTTACTACTCCAATTTGATGAGCATTTTTGAGACAACTATGTAACCACTTTATTGCCATGACATCCAGCTCATAAACTAGTTTCTCTAATCAGCGTTTAATGGGGTAGTTCATCAAACGCTTTACTACAATCAAGATGTAATGTTTATACATGCCTGCCATCTAATAAAAATGAGTTAAGATATAAAGATTACAGTATACACACATTTGCACACAGACACATGTGTTCAACATAGGAGCCAAATGGGATATGGGTCTAGCCCACAAATGGAATATTTCTTACTACAAAGCATCCTGTCTACTTCCTCAGTTTGCACAAATTCAGAAAAATATCAGATTACATTACAAGATATCACTGTATGCATATTGCATGGCTCTGCCCAAATGTTGTTTATCTCTGAGTGAACATGACCAATTTTATCAACAAAGAAATGAACAAGACCATTGCAGTGGCTTGCAGGCTTCTTGCCCCTTACATCCCTGTTCCTCTCCAAATAGTTTGTATCATCCTGAACAGAGTTGTTGGGCAGAAATCTCTGGACACAACTTTATTGCAGTCTTACAATAACGTAGAATTAGCCGTCTAGTTATATTTCCTGTCTGATTTATCTGGGAGGGTGGGCTTAATGCTTTGTTGCTCTGAAGTGCTTGTCAATGGAATAACGATTCTGAGAATATTTCTGCAAAAATGATTGTCTCCAGCTCACTCAAATACTATTTTGCATTTCCCTCAAAAAGCTACCTTTTTGAACATTTTATGGATTAATTATGGCCCAATTCTACTTCCATTGTCATTCTACCCAATAGAATTATGCCTTTCACAGTTACTTAAATATGCCTTGTGACATTTCTTTTTATAACATCACGGTGTTGTTAACATTTCATGCCAAAGCAGATGATTTCTATGTGAACAGGCCCTGCAGAACTATACATTATATTATGTGTTATCTGCAGCCACATTCTATGAAGTACCAAGTCCATTTTCTTTGACTTTGACAATATAGCAAATATGATTATTGCAAAAAAAAAAAAAAAAAAAGAATCTGCAAATTCCAATTCTGAGACCAAAGACACAATAATAAAGCAACTGGCATGGAGCTTATAGAAAGAACTCAACAGTGCAAGGATTAAGCCTATTCTTCCCCTCAAGCTCCAGATGTGGATCCTTGAAATAGCCAAGGGATTCTTGAGCCAATATTCTTGTGTGCAGAAATAGTTAATATCTAGCTTGATCCATGGTGTGCAGTGATATATTATTGCTTCAGTTGATGCATTCACTTCATGTAAAATGACAAAAGGATTCCTGCATGAGATGCTTATAATCTGAACCTTTGCATGAGAGGCAACAGTGGAGTGGTGCAGAGATTAAAAGCAGAGAGAACATGCATTCAGATCATAGATACATGCCATCACAAAGATATTAGCTCTGTTGCAAATTTACCATTTAGTGTACAGCCCTGAGAATAACCATGATATTTCATTTTGTTCCTTTTCGGCTCTTTTCAGAGATTAGGATCTGGGCATGCTTATATATAGAAACTATCAGATGATCGCCTCTAGTTTCTTTTGGCCAGTAGCACAGAGAGCTATCACCCATTCAATATCTGTATCTCTGCCATTAACTGACTGTCTGAAATCTGACCCCTAGTTCATGCTTACACTCCCTCTCCTTTTTCACCTGATTATATGCTTCCAATCTCTTCAAATTCTGATTCTCCAATTCATAGGCTTTATTATTTTGGGAGTACCATCATAATAATTCTTAGATGCATAAACAAATAACAACATATGCACATGTGGAACTAATGAAGCACTAGGCTATTTTATTTTAAACTAAAAGTCATGTAGAAGTGAACAATTATTCTGTGTGCTTCTCTGCCAAAAGGTAACATAGCTTTGTTACTTTATCCCACTAATTGCCTTCTTTAAATGTTTCAATACCGTAAAACAGTTTATCAAATGAACTACTAAGGCTAAACTACACTCAACTAAGTATTACATCATTTGTTCATGTTTTAAAGCACATTTTTATAATAAGTACTACCGGTAAATTGCAGCATAAATGAGTTATTCTTTGAAGCATTTCTAAATAACTTTAGTACTTGAAAGAAGTAAAAGGGGATAAGGACTTTGTAATGTGTACATTTGTAAAAACATTACATAGACTCTATCCATTTAATGGCAATGAGGACACAGCTGCTATATTTTTCAAGCCAAAACCACTCAAGGATGTTTCTCCAGTGTTGGCATTTGTCCAATACATCTTCTTTGCTTAGAAAGAATCCCCAAAGCCACATTGCTTAGAGAAGAATTAGTGTAGCTTTATGAGGGTTGCACTTGGAGCACAGCTGGCTAAGGAACAGACCCAAAATTTAATAACGTTTGAAAAGCAATTTACTTTCCCCTGCATAAGCTGTCTGGTTTCAGCAAAGCCAAAGATCACACATAAAGAATGGACGATCTATCGTTTTCCAGAACCTATCAAGATTTTTCCCAATGCAACTGACAAGATGGCGGGTCATAGACACCAGTGAGAAATTCATCTTTCCCGCCAACTCTCTTAAAAGATTCTTGTTATCTTTGAGCTAAAAGAAAATTCTTAAATATCATAAAGCTCATGAAAGCTTATGCTTATAATTAAAACTGGTTAGTTTTAAACAGCTTTAAACAAACTCTTTTTTAAAAAATCATGCGTTGCCATAATAGTGGGTATCAGTTGCCAAGGCCCAAACACCTCTTCTTCTGATGTTTGGAACTAAGTCTGTTAGTCTTAGTTCTACAGGCTACAGAATGCAAATGAGGCGTGCTGTGATTCAAGAGTTTACAATTTATATAAATATAAATTATAAATATATAATAAATTGTAATCTATCTGAGTTTGTTCCTGGGCTGGTTGTTATAGAATAAAGCATGAAGTTGTACAGGCAGTCAGTAGTGGGTAGTCTCAGAATAGCTTCATTTGTGCCCCATCAGTTGTTCCTAATGAGGAGTCTGTCCAAAAACAAAATTCTGGAATATACCATTTGGTCACCTCACCTCGAAACGGATATCCTAAAACTAGAAAGCATGCAGAAAGGGTCAAAGAAAACAAAGCTCAATGTCATTTTAATATTCATCTTGGTGGAAAGCCAACAAGCATTTCCAAACATTCAGTTGGGAAAAAATCTTTTGTGGGAGATGAGAAAGATTCTGGAATGTTCACATGAGGGTGGGGAAGAAACTGACCATGAACTCTGGTCTAAAAGGACAAGCACAGGGAGAGAATAAGTATATCAAGAGAGATAGACCATTGCAATGTTACAAGACCAAAGGCAAGATAAAGAAGCTCCAGTATTAGTATAAATGAAAGCTAGAGGTTTGCTTTTATTTGTTTAAGGAATGCTTTTAATGGGGATGGGGGTAGGCAATTGAACAGCTAAACCAAGGAAAAAAATAAATACTGTAGAAGATTGAATACACAAAGACACACTTTTCACATATGGGGATGGCTAAAAGAAATGTGGATTGATAAATGGGGATTGATGAATCTGAACTTGATGTATAGGAATATTTTGCTGATGTGTGCTGTTTGTCAATATTTTAAATAGTCTATGTTTTTCAGCCTTCCATATTCAAATGCTGATTAAGGTGCTGTCATTTGCCTTACTTCTTCTGGACAGTAATTTTTTTAAAAATGCAAAATACTCTTAGCAATCTCCTAATTTTCTTCTATTCTCCTGCTATTCCAGCTGCTGTTATGGTTGACGTCTTGCTTCTGATATATTAATATTATGAATGTTTTGGTATGATTGCATGGTGGAACAGAGGTTAGAATGAAAGTACTGCAGGCTAACTCACTGCGCACTGCCAGGAGTTCCGTTCTCACCAGCTCAAGGTTGACTCAGCCTTCCATCCTTCCGAGGTTGGTAAAATGAGGATCCAGATTGTTGGGGGCAAGATGCTGACTCTGTAAACTATTTCGACTATAAAGCACTGTGAAGTGGTATATACAAAATCTAAGTGCTATTGCTATTATTACTATCATCATTAAGACAGGCAGGGACTGGCCAATCAACCAGACATTATGATGGTAGACAAGGACCAGAAGAAAGCAGGGGTGATAAATGTAGTGGTGCCGAACAACGCCAACATCAGGAAGAAAGAGTATGACAAGCTAGAGAAGTACTAGAGCCTGAAGGAATAACTAGAAAGGGTGTGGAAAGTAAAGACTAAAGTGGTTTTAATGGTGGTAGGAGCACTTGGGGTTGTAAGCTCAAAGCTGAGATAGTGGTTCCAACAGATCCCAGGAACAATATTGGAATTGTCTGCCGAGAAGAGTGTAATATTAGGAACAGCTAAGATGCTGAACAGAACCTTCAAACTCACAGCCTTTGATGGTGGGTCTGAGACTGAGAAAGACACATACCACTTATAGGAAGTCCCAAAGGTGCTTTTTCAAGAAGCAACTGGACTTTCTGTTTTTTCTTTGAAGACATTTCGCTTCTAATCCAAGAAGCTTCTTGGTTGAGAAGCAAAACATCTTCAAAAAAATGCCAGAGACTCCAGCACCTTTAGGACAAACATGACCTGGATGAGAATGAGAATCTCCATAGTCACTCGTAGGAAGAGAAGGTTTTTTAATTTATTTGCTGTATTATATTTTTATTCAGACTGATTTCATTGTATACCACCCAGAGCCAATTCAGAGTCATGTGGTGCCTAAATGGAATAAACTAAATGAATATGAATGAAAAGCAAAGGTTGCTAGCTTGGCCTTAAGAAAAAATTCCAAATCTGTATTAAGTAGACCATTTATTAGACCATCTTTACATTATAATGCCTAATGCAGGCTTTGAAAGACTTAAAATGCTTTAAGAGGACATTTTACACATTTTTACATCTTTAGTTGAACTTGAAAATTACTGTCTTTTTAAGGATTTTAGATTTTTTTATATACATATACAGCCATTTTTCATGAGTATCCTGCTGATTGTTTGCATTATCAACAGTATCTGGTTAATGTATTTGGATTTCTTTGTATAACTAATTCCAAAATGTCAGGAATCTAAGCATAAATTTAAACACAAAGTTTGCATAGAAACACAGCCTTAAAATCTACAGGCAGACTTGGACTTAGGTGGGACAGTCATTAAGCAAGTCATCACATAACCTGTTAGATTGGATAGTGAGAAGGCAGACACAGGCTTAACGTAACAACAGCTCTTTATTGTAATGCAACAAGTCTGTGCAATCCAGCAACTTCTTGGTCTGACAGCAGCCCTTTTATAGGGAGCTGTCAGACCTCTTAGCCAATAGGATTCAATCTCTGTTCCCGCCTGAACAGAGGACCTTGTTGGAAACTATAGCAGACAGAGTTAATATCTAACACCCCTCCCCTCTTAGTTTCTATTGGTCACGTAATCACGTAGGTAGGCGGGTTTTTATTTAGTCCTACCAGACCTGCACAGTTCATTTGGAACCGGTTTTTTGGTCAGGTTGGACGGGCCTGTCTGCTCTCCAGCTCTGCTTGGTGGAACCTCCTGGAACCTTTCCCAGGCCATGGCTGGAGCTTCTAGGATTTGCTCATTTTGAGCTCGCTGTGGGCCTGCAACAGATTCAGATAAGTCCCCTGGTACCCTCGGGCTTGAGCTGGCTGTAGAGGGAGTGAGCGCTTGCTCCTTTTGGGTAGGGCCTTGGCTGATTTGTTTGGAAGTTGCGTCTGGTGTTCTGAGATTGGAGTGGGAGAGGCAACCACGGAGTTGGCCAACATGCCTCCTCCAATTTCTACCATCCTCTAGCTCTAACAGATAAGAGCGAGGCCCGGTGATGCCTATCACTGTAGCAGGGATCCATAGAGCTCCCCCAGCATAGTTGTGGGCATATACCGAGTCCCCTATGCTCAAGTTTTGAATTTTGCTTGTTGAGTCGGGGCGATACGGCAGAGTAGTTTGGGTGTAGCCGGTCTAAGTGGGACCTTAGCCAGCGACCCATGAGAAGCTCGGAGGGGCTTCTCCCGGTAGTGGCACTTGGCGTGATGTGTTGGATTAACAAATAGTGATCAATCTGTGTTTGCCAATCTCCCGGGCCCATCCTGGCGAGGGCCTCTTTTGCAGATTGCACCATTCTCTCCGCCTGACCATTGGAAGCCAGATGGAATGGAACAACCAGGGCATGCCTGAGTCCCTGACTTGCTAAGTAGGTCTCAAATTGAATGGCCGTAAATTGGGACCCGTTGTCAGAGACCAAGATGTCGGGCAGGCCGTGCGTGGAGAAACTCGATGACCGCCTCTGCTATGGTGGAGGTCATCAGGACTATCTCTAATCACTTCGAGTACCCGTCCACAACTACAAGGAAAGTTTGGTCATGAACTGGGCCAGCAAAATCTATGTGCACCCTAGACCAAGGTGCTTGAGGATGCTCCCACTCCTTAGTGGGCGCCTCTGGGGGAGCTGGTCTGGACTCCTGGCACGGTGTGCAGGTAGCCACCCATTCCTCTATCTCCCTGTCCATGTTAGGCCACCAGACGTAGCTCCTAGCCAAGTACTTCATCCTTACAATACCAGGATGCCCCACATGTAACGCCTCCAGTACTGCCTTTCGCAGTTTGTTTGGAATAACCACTCGGTCCCCCCACAGCAAACAGCCATTAATTATAGAAAATTCATCTCGTTTTGTAACATACAATTTACAATCAGCCCCAACAGGCCCCTTGGGCCACCCCTCTACACTCAGTTCAAAATTTGCTTGATGGTGGGGTCTTTTGCCGAAAACCGGACAACGTCATTGGACAAGACAGGTCCAGTGTCCAAGCAGTCAATAAGTAGGACCGGTGTCTCAGGAGTGGGATCAGCCAACAGTTCTGGAAGGGGGCAACGGCTCAAGACATCTGCGTGTCCCAGGGTGGAGCCGGGGCGATGGATTAGTTTGTAGGAGTATGCTGCCAGGAACACAGTCCACCAGGTCATGTGCGGGGATAGCGAAACTGGGGTAGGTGGGTCCCCAGCCAGTAGTCCCAACAACAGCTTGTGGTCGGTCACAAGTTCGAAGTCCTGGCCGTAAAGGTACTCGTGGAATCTTTTGACACCCGCTACTGCAGCCAGAGCCTCGTGGTCCATCTGGCTGTAGTTTCTTTCTGCTGAAGACAACGTTCGCGAGTAAAAAGCAATAGGGGCTTCTGTGCCATTGGGCATGCGGTGGCTGAGGATGGCACCCACGCCAAAAGGTGAAACATCACAGGTTAACACCAGTGATAGGGTCTGGCTGTACTGGACTAGCAAGGAATCAGCTGTCAGCAGTCGCTTGACCGTGGTGAATGCAGCAGCCTCGGCTCGGCCCCAGGACCACTTGGCGTCCTTAGCCAGAAGAGGGTGGAGCGGTTCAGCGATGGTGGCTTTCTGTTTAAGAACGACGCTGTAGAAATTAAGGAGCCCGAGGAACGCCTGCAGCTTGGTTTGCATGCGGCGTGTGGGGGTTTCCTGGATTGCTTTTACTTTTTGTGATTTCGGGTGAATCCCAGAGCCATCGATCATGTACCCCAGGAACTCGACCCTCGGTACATTAATTTTGCATTTTTCTTTTTTAAGCCAGAGGCCCTTTTCTCTAATTCTAGCCAAAACCATTTGAACCCTTTTTAAAAGTTGCGCCTCATTTGTAGCCGATACCAAGATGTCATCAAAATAGGGGACGACTCCTGGTATCCCCTGCAAAAGTCGTTCCATGATGCTTTGGAACAATCCAGGGGCGATACTAACTCCAAATTGCAGTCGGTGGCATTTGAATGCACCCCTGTGCGTCACAATGGTTTGAGCCTCTGCTGTAGCACCATCTACAGGCAACTGTTGGTATCCCTGCGCCATGTCCAATTTAGCAAAGATTTTTCCTGGGCCTAGCGAATGTAGTAAATGCTGTACAATGGGTACAGGGTACGCACTTTGTTGTAGCGCATTGTTAATTGTGCATTTATAGACCCCTCAGATGCGGACTGCCCTGTCAGGCTTGACTTGGGTCACAATTGGAGTTTCCCAGCGAGCGTGGTCAACTGGTTCCAGGATTCCCTGGCTCACTAGCTTGTCAATTTCCCTATCAATTTTCGGGCGGAGAGTGAAAGGCACTCTCCTGGGCTTCAGCCTGATCAGTGCTATGTTGGGGTCCAAGTTAAATGATATTGGCATCCCCACATACTTACCAAGACCGGGGTTGAAGACATCCTCGAACTCCTTAAAGATGGCCTCTGCACCGTCTTCTTTCACGGAGTTGATTCTGGTTACCTCCAACCCCAGGGCTTGGAACCAGTCGAGCCCCAGGAGGCTCTGCAGGTTGTTTCTGGCCACGATCACCGGAAGGTTGGCGTGGAATTCCTTGAACCTTACGCGGAAGGTGTCCTGACCGACGATGGGGACTTGGTTCCCCTGATAGTCGCTCAGGCTGATGTCTAGGGTGCGAAGTTGCCGTTTCTTCAAACCAGGATTGGCTTGCTTCAGGGTTGACCAAGACATGATCGTTAAGGATGATCCAGTGTCTATTTCAAGGACAGTGATCTTCAGTTTTTTTGGCCTCCTAGTGTGGACTTGTCCTATCGCAGTGTGATAGGTAACCTTTGTTTCTCTCTCTGGGCACCCTTGTGATTTACGCCAGGCCCCTGGGGTGGGCCTCTGTTGACAGTTAGGAGTGTCCTTAGGCTGCCATGTGGTGGCAGGGAATTCTCTCCGGCACACTTTGGCAATGTGCCCCTTTCGCTTCCAACACCTGCAGGTTGTGTCTCGGAATTTACAAGTGGACCAGACATGGTCCCCTCCACAGCTTGCGCAGGGTAGCATTCGCGAGTTGAATTTTTGTGCCGGTTTAGTGCGGCTACTGCACATGCTGTAGCTATCATCTTCTTCGCTGTCAGAGGTTTCTTGCTCAGCAGCCTCGTCATGGACGCGCGTTTGCTTCTGCATGGTTTGCGGCACGTTGTGTTGACGCTGTAAGGCTTCCGTGGACTTGTCTGCAGATTCAGATGCTCGGGCCTCATCAAGTGCGATCTACAGAGACATGTTTGATTTGGCAAGCAAACGTCTCTGCAGATTGATGTCCCGCACGCTGCAGATTATGCGGTCTAATATTACATCGTCCAGGTCACGGAACTCGCAATAAGTGGCTGCCTTTCGCAGTGCCGCCACATATTGATTGATGGATTTGCCTTCCTTCTGATTTCTCGTGTTGAATTTGTGGTGGCGAACGTGCCTCGATGGCTTGGGGGCATGGCGGGTCTTCAGGGTCTGCTGCAACACTGCCCAAGGAACCGCTTGGAGTGGAGTTGGCTCCGATAAGTCTTTTGCGGTTTCGAAAACCTCTCTGCCACAGTACCCCCCAAAAAGGTTCTTTTTCCTGGTGTCCGGGACGCCCATGAGGTCGTTTGCCTCGAGGAAGCATTTGAATAGTAACATATACGATTCCCAGTGTTCAGCCACCAGGTCATACGGAGTTGGCAGAGCATGCATGGCCATTCTCGGATGAGGCGATTCGAATTTTGCCGCTCAAAATGGTAGCTCGATTGCCATGCCAAACTCCGGGCTGTATTTACTTGCTGGATGTCTTGTTGTTCATTCTTCGCCTATCTGCCTCTCAATCCCATCCCCGTCGCCAGTGTTAGATCGGGTAGTGAGAAGGCAGACACAGGCTTAACATAACAACAGCTCTTTATTGTAATGCAACAAGTCCGTACAATCCAACAACTTCTTGGTCTGACAGCTGCCCTTTTATAGAGAGCTGTCAGATCTCTTAGCCAATAGGATTCAATCTCTGTTCCCGCTTGAACAGAGGACCTTGTTGGAAACTATAGCAGACAGAGTTAATATCTAACAAAACCTAATTTTACAACCTTTTTTTTAATGGTGATTGTTAAGCAAATGTGGAAGTCATAAAACAAAAGCCAAAGTTGTAAAGTGAATGCTGTGATTGTTAAGTGGCTGGAAATTGGAAGTAAATGGAGGTTTCTGGCAAAACAATTATAAATAATCATGGGACTACAGAATGCTACAAACAGTCTGGTTGCTGAGTGCCCAAAATGTGATCATGTCATATGGGGTGAGAGGGTGGGGGGAACATCACAACTTTGAATCCAGGTCATAAGTAGCTTTTTTTGAATTGGTTCTTAAGTAACGACTAGCTATACTGAATGCTATACTATATAAGATAGACCAATCATTTCAGGAACAATAGGAATAATTTGTGAAGATTCTCAACCACATTCAATATATTCTTGACTGTTTAAAAGGCTTGCACCAAACATTTTCATGACTTAGAGTAACAATCTTGAACCTTTCTGGCTTTGCTGAATGACAGGGGTAGAAGGAATGGTTTCGTGTAAACGGTGAGCGAGTGCACATGCATGGCTCCATTTGCGCATGCAGCGGGCATGTGTGCCCACTGCTTGCACAAATGGAACTTTGTATGTGCATGCTCACAGGGTACAAGTGGAGCTGCGTTATGTGCACACGTGCTCACCCACTACTTCCGCAGCCCGGTTCTGAACGGTCTGTAGGCCAGTACTGAGCCACGTTCCAGGGGTTGGGGACTCCAGACTTAGTGCAATTGTACCATTAGTAATTCACAAATTAATGGAATATTAAGTGATCACGATTTGGAAAATCTACGAACTGTTGTTGGTTTGAGCTCTGAGCTTGGCGATTTGCTCTCAAACGTTTCATCCCCATTCGAGGAGACATCTTCCGTGCGTTTTTGATTGTGCTTGTCTGAGGGAGCACTGGCCTTTAAATAGCTTTCGGAGTCCTGGTCTGATTTCAGGTTATGTGATTGGTTGGCTATAGTTGCTGAGTCATGAACTGGCATTTCCCCTCATTTCTACTAATGATTAATCCAAGCATCTTCAGGAATGATAGCAACACAAATGGAGTAAGTCCAGCTGGATGTTATCAAAGGCTTGTATTTACATATGTCTTTTGTATTGTACTCTGGAGTTTTAGAATAACTTGCCATTAATTTTGTAATTTTGTAATTTCCAAGTGTTTAAATTATGGTTTTTCCTCATATGAGCAAACCTTTTCAAATAGATCATTGGATGCAAACATAACATCATATATGTGTTTCTGTAGATCAGAGAAAATTATACAAGGTTACGACATACATATGAAGCTGACACTATAGAGGAGCAGTGTCTAAAAAGAAGGGATTTAATTTATCTTAAATATTGTTCATATTCTGCCAAATTTTGTTCAAGACCAGTGTTCTCAGAGAGTTCCATGTGCAAAACAAAGTCAGACTCTAACAAGGAATTAAAATAAAGGATATTAAAATAAATAAAGGGATAGTGAGTACAAGAAGATCATTTGAGTGAAGGACAGTTACTATAATTAACATTGAAATTGTGCTGTTTTTTCATATTAACGTAGAATTAGCATTGCAGACGATCTGCTTCTGGGTCACACATGGTGATTACTTCTAATTTGGCCCATCAGACAAATTCTTTATAAAAGACAAAGTGAAAAAGTTGATAAACCGTATTTGGTTATATATTTCAGGGATGTTCCCAGTTCAAGGCTCTAGCAGCAGATTGGTGGGTTGCATTAAACTAAGCAATTGAATGGGGAAGTTGTGTTTGCATAATACTCTCTGGTCCATTTACTTTGCTAATAGTTTTCCAAAGAACAAAAAGGTGCCAAAGAATGTCCTTGGAACACTTGTGTGTGTAGTTCTTCTCTTTCTCCCTCTCAGCTTTGTTTGATTTGATATTGTTTGGGTTTTGTGTATCTAGCTTCCTCTAGTCAATAAGCCTACAAATTACTGTCTGAACAGTTGTGTTGCTTTTTTCATATTATATTTTTTATTTCATCTCAATCCCCTGTTCTAATTTGACCTCAAGTTAAATATAGGCGACAGAATGAAGAGATGGGCTCAGTTTCTGGTTCTGAATGGTGACTCTCACTAATAGAGGTAGCCCTTGACTTACGACCACAATTGAGCCCAATTTTTTTGTTGCTAAGTGAAACATTTGTTAAGTGAATTTTGCTCCATTTTACGATCTTTCTTGCCACAGTTGTTAAGGGAATCAACGCAGTTGTTAAAGAAGTAACATGGTTGTTAAGTGAATCTGGTTTTCCCATTGACTTTGCTTGTCAAAAGGGGATCACATGACCCTGGGGCACTACAACAGTCATGAATGTGAGTCAGTTCCCAAGTGTCTGAATACTGATCATGTGACCATGGGAGTGCTGCAATGATTGTAAGTGTGAAAAATGGTCATAAGTCACTTTTTCCAATGCCGTTGTAACATGGAATAATCACAAAGTGAACTGTTGTAAGTCGAGTACTACCTGTATTTCCTCCTTTTCCTACTGACAATATTCAGTAGAATATATTCAAGTAAAGCTGCCTTTTGCAATTGACTGATGGTGATTTTGTCAGTGCTGATGGTGTTAGTGGTACTCCAGTTGTTTGGGGATTGTACTCAAGCACCAATTATTACTGCCACCATCTTTGCTTTCTTTTGCCACAGTTGTTCTATTTCTATTTGCAGGTCTTTGTATTTTGTCCATTTTTTTTCTTCTATTCTGCTGTCTCCAGATACTGCACTATCCAGATTTCTTTGTCTTCACTATCAGCAATTATTAATATTATCATTTTATCCTGCATTTTTAATATAAAATTCAAGGCATACTTAATTTTCTTGCCTCTTATTTTGCTCACAACAATCTTCTGAGGTGGGTTGGATTGGTCCAAAATTTGTAATAGCATTTATATCCTGTATTTTACTGTTCAGCCATTGATCACATGACTGAAATTAATGGTAGTAATAATAATCATTATTGCCCACGGTAGTAGTAAGTCAATCAACTCTTAGCATAAAATTGTCACTGCAGTAGAAGCAGCACCAAAAATTTGGATACATAGAGCTGTGTAAGATTGGCACCAAGTCAGGGAAGGAGTTCCTAGTCCCACCATCAGTTATGGTGCTTATGAAGCTATTCCCTCCCAGTGTTGTCTATCCATCCTTTGAGATATGGCAGGAGAGGCATGCTTTGTGTCCTGTCTGTGAAAAGACGTCACCTGTCATCATCCAAGAGGGCGGTAGGTAGCTTTGTGCTCTGACTCACATGCTCTGGAATAACATCTCTCTCCTAATTAGACTTGCCGCAACTATGCTGCCCTTTTGCAGGGCATAAAACCCCCGCTTGGTCATTAAGTCTGATCCCGTGTCATTAGTTGTGAGTTTTCTCAGCTGCTATTTTTATGTTGTTTTTGTTTGGGCTATTTTGGTTGTGTTTCACTGTTTATGTATTCTGTTTTAATTGTGTTTTAATTGTGAGCCGGCAAGAGTCATGTATATAAGATGGGCAGCCTATAAATTTTTATCATTGTCACCAATTTTTCCCCACTGATGAGGATTCTCCCCAAACTCTACCTCATTAACAGTTCTTTGCAACTGCTAAAGCACAGTACTGCTACACTCAGTTTCCTAAATAATGCTGAAGAATGATTTTGCAGCAGCTCTTTCCATCCCTTGGGCTTTCTTCCCTGTAAAAACAAATGTAATGAAACAAGGACAGAAACAGGATGCTGGATGCTGAGTTGGTAGGAATTCAGAAATGTTGTTTTCCAGGAATTGGACCAGTCAATGTAACACGAGAAATTACGAACACCCTCTGACATTGAATCAACTTGATAAGAGACAGAGTATCTGGTGGGTGGAGTACTGTCAATGATTTTGATCCATTCAGATCTTGGCACAGAGTGAATTATCTCCAAGGCCTCAGAGGCATCCTGAAAGCAACTCCAACTTTATTTTGGCATTCCTTTTGATTTATTTAGTTACATGAATCTTTTTGTGCTGTATCATAGGGACGGGGCCCAGAACTTAAAATAAATGTGGCTTTCCTTCTGAATAATCAAGTAATCCTAAATTATTCCCTGCTTTGCAGATGTCGATGAATGTGCAACTGAATCACATCAGTGCAACCCTACCCAAATCTGCATCAACACTGAAGGAGGATACACTTGTTCCTGCACTGAAGGATACTGGCTTTTAGAAGGCCAATGCTTAGGTAGGTTACAATGGGATCGGCTTCTCTTAGAAACGGCTTTCTGGAATTCCTACAGGATTCCCTGAAGAAATACCAGTGACCCTCCCCTTCCAAACCTCTATGAAAGGGTAAGGATAATTTGGGAAAAGATGGGGGAAGTTAACCTTACAACTTAAAGAACGGTTGCAGGAACTGGGTATGTCTAGTTTAATAAAAAGAAAGACTAGGGGAGACATGATAGCAATGTTCCATATCTCAGGGGTTGCCACAAAGAAGAGGGAGTCAAACTATTCTCTAAGGCACCTGAGGGTAGAACAAGAAGCAATGGGTGGAAACTAATCAAGGAGAGAAGCAACTTAGAACTGAGGAGAAACTTCCTGACAGTTAGAACAATTAATCAGTGGAACAGCTTGCCTCCAGAAGTTATGAATGCCCCAACACTGGAAGCCTTTAAGAAGATGTTGAATAGCCATCTGTCTGAAACGGTATAGGGTTTCCTGCCTAGGCAGGGGGTTGGACTAGAAGACCTCCAAGGTCCCTTCCAACTCTGCTATTGTATTATAAGTGGAGTTGAGAAAAGTAGTTTATGATTTCCTTTCAATACAGGTAGTCCTCATTTAGTCACCAAAATTGGGACTGGCAACTTGGTCGTTAAGTGATATGGTGACTAAGTGAAATTTTGACTGTGCTTACCTTATTTCAGCTTTTTTCCATTACAAGTCTGCAAAATTATTTTTTTTCATCACTGTAATAACAGTAAATGGTTGCTCAATGAGGCAGTTGCAAAATGAGTACCACCTGTAATGACTTGAGAACTTCTTGAGAGTGTTTCTTCTTGCTATTACTATTGAATGTTCCTCTCCAGATTCTATCCAAAGTCCAAGAGACATAAACAGCATCAAGAGATTAGCATATTTTCCTCTCTTGATTAGGGTGGAAAACATTCCCTTTACTTATTTAGTTACACAATACCAGCACCTAGCCAGATTATGGTGTTACATTGGCAAACGGTGCTGTCACATTCATGACATGTTTATCAATTGATGAGATCATGAATTCCAACTATAAAGAGGAATTTTAAAAAATGTTATATGAAAGGGCATGAGATTTGGGTGATCTTTTAAGAGCCCCCAAAAACATGTGATCTAGGCCAATCATTATCAAAGGAATAAACTAGCTGAAACACTAGGAAAATTCTATAATGGATTCTTCGCTTTGAATGCCTTGCTTTTGTTGGCTGTGATTGGTTTTTCCAGCCTTTTAGGTCTGCTTTGAACTTTTTCAGTGGTCTAAGTTCCAGCTGATTTCATCAGATGGTAAAATACATTAGTACAGTCTAACAACCTTACTGGGAACAGCAGATAGTTGGCTTCTCTCCCTTCAGAACAATTTCCTGCCACATACTTCTGCTCATCATATAGTCATGATGATCAGACTGTGTATCTGTCTGTCCATCTGTCTATTATCTATCTCTCATCTCTCTCTCGCACACTCCCTCTCATCTATGAATGAGCAAGGAGTTTCTTTTCATTCCTTTCTCTGCTGCATTGCGCTTTTAAATTGGAAGGCATTGTGATTTTTCTATTCTTTCTACAGAATGAAACAAAATCTTTAGAATACTCCACTTATTATTTTCCTTTATATTGGTGCCAAATCTTGCGCACTCATCAGGGCCGTGTTCCGGAAAAGCAGAACTTCTGGGTTCTAGCTCACACGCGCACCCAACGAACAGTTGGCTGGTGTGCATGCATAGGCTGGTTTTTGGCACTGGCCTGTGCATGAAGGGATTGTGCTCTGGAAAAGCCAAACGTCTGGGTTTTGGTGCATGTGCACATCAACAATCAGGTCGCCGGTGCGCATGTGCACACCAGTTTTCAGCACTGCCACACGCGTGAAGGATAGCTGATCATTGCACATGCAGGCTTGCCAGAAACCCAGAAGACAAACAGGCAAGGCCGCTTGCCTGGCGACATGGCTTCTCATGCCACTTTGAGCATGCATGCCATAGGTTCGCCATCACGGGTCTAGGGGATGAGTTCAGGATTTGCTTGGATTTTCATAGTTTCGTGATAACTATGAATTTATTCCAAATCATTATGGGCTCAGCATACATAAGGAGTCACTCTTGAGCTCCAGCTTTAGAATAGTGAGAATGTGCTCTAGATATGGAGAACATCATCATTTTTTGTCATGCTGACTATTCTGTGGTTACTATGAGTCTATCTTCAAACCATTCTTCAAAAGAGACATGAAGTAGGGTGTACTTTAAAAGATGTCTAAAATATTTAGGTATGGTGCCTTGGGCTGTAAAATAATATATGTTTAACTGAATGTATAACATACTGTATGTTATCAACTGCTATGGATTTGTGTTTCTCCAGCTTTTTAAAACTGACCATATTATTTATATATATTTTGTACAAGTGGAGTAGGCACAGTGCTACAATTGGCTTCCTCTTCCCAATTTTATTTTCAGGTGTTTGGATCCAGGCTTTCAATATTCTATGTACCGCATCACCATTTTCTTGTTCTTTGCTCATCTTTGCTTGGGCTATCTGGATGACTAAGTACATCCTTTAACAGTTGGAAGAACAAACGTTGACCAAACATTAGGTGTTACTAGTATTATTAGTCACCAATGTAGGAGAAGAGATGGCAGAGCCTGGGGAGTGGGGGGGGGGGATTACAGAGAAGCTTAGAGTTTCTAGGTTGCACAAGCAGACTAAGTCCAACACATTTTGAATTCCATTAACCCTTATCTAGTGCCAAATTAGTGATAATTATTAGTTGGCTAGATTCTTGTGCATAGGCATGAGCATTACATCAATTTAATTGGAACTTCACATATGGCCTTCATCATATGCCTAATACTTCTGCATTTCTGCTCTAGGTGACAATTCAATTTTTTTTTACTATCATTCAGCTCAGATAACAACGTTATTAACTATGTTTAAAAAAACATATGTGCGCCAAAAGGACAACAATCAACCTGTTAGCTGTTATGCCAAATAATCTATTGGTTATTTATTTATTACTTATTCATTATTAAATCTATTGGCCACCCATCTTACTATTACTTCTCTATTAATTTCATCCATCCATCTGTTATCCCTTTCTTCCTGATTGTGAATATTTGCCAACAATCTTAACACAATTTTAACAATCTGTGACCATTAAGAATTTGTGAATTAAATTTGTGCTAAATAATGCACAATTGCCTGAATTTGCATATTTAACTAAGCCATGCTTTACCAACCACAGATGTTCAATTAGCACAACACGTAATGAACTGTTTTATATGAACTTCACCAGAGTAGATTGAATTATCTAAAGCAGCTATCCTCTACTAGTACATTAGAGTATAACTCCCAGAACGTTCTGTCTACAATCTGGCAGTTCATGAAGATGATCAAAAATGCCTTCCCCTACATACCTTTAAGTCTATTTAGGCATTTCAGTGGTCCTTTCCTCAGGAGTACTTAACAGAATGAAAATAACTGTCTACCATTTGGTTCCTCAATTGTGTCATTGTGTCATCTGGCATGAAATAAGGTTCAACTGCCAATCAATTGACCTCTGTACATAAAAATGGAAGAGTAGCACCATTTTCATTGCCCCCAGGAAGCAAAAAGTTTTGGACTTCATCAGTAGATCATGCAATCAGGCCCTTCATATCTCAGCCCAGCTATGTTATACTTATCAAAAGCTCAAGTAGGTATTTATAAATAATAAATAATAAATAATAAATATTTATTTCTTAGCCGCACCCTCTCCCGAAGGACTCGGGGCGGCGTACAACAAAACATAGGAAATAAATATATCGACATACATATAACAAAACATATACCAAGACATATATACGACATATACAAGGAGGAGGTGAACTGATAGATAAAAACAAGTAAAAACACAATATTTAAAAACCCCTAAATAAATTGAATGCAACTAAAATACCCCAAATAAAAAACCCGTCAGGAGCGATATAGTTGGATCAAAGTTGAGCCAGGCCAGCAACTTGAAAAAGGTGGGTCTTGAGCTTTACACGAAAGGAGCGGAGGTCAGAGGTATTCCTAATATCCGGGGGGAGGTCATTCCACAGGGCTGGGCCCGCCACAGAGAAGGCTCTACTCCTAGGCGCCGCCCCTCGACACTGTCTGGTGGACGGCACCTGGAGGAGGCCCTGTCTGTGCGAGCGGATTGGTCGCAGGGATGTATGGGGCAGAATACGATCCCGCAAGTAACTAGGTCCTGAGCCATGGAGCGCTTTAAAGATTGTTATCAAAACCTTGAAACGCACCCGATAGACCACAGGAAGCCAGTGCAGCTCGCGCAGGAATGGTGTCACATGGGATTACCTAGTACTCCCCATAATTACCCGCACGGCTGCGTTCTGGACCAACTGTAGCCTCCGGGTGCATTTCAAGGGAAGCCCCATGTAGAGAGCGTTACAGTAGTCCAAGCGAGACGTCACCAGCGCATGAGTGACTGTGCGTAAGGCGTCCCGGTCCAGTAGGGGGCGCAATTGGCGCACCAGACGAACCTGGTGGAACGCCCCCCTTGCCACGGCTGTCACATGGTCATCCATGGACAGCCGGGCATCCAGGAGGACGCCCAAATTGCGCACCCGCTCCACGGGGGCAAGTTGAATGCCCCCGATGGCCAATGATAGAATTAATTGGCTGAACCGGGGAGCCGGTACCCACAGCCACTCCGTCTTGGAGGGGTTGAGTTTGAGTCGGTTGTCATCCATCCAGATCCGTACGGCTTCCACACACCGGGACATCACTTCGATGGCCTCGTTGGGGTGGTTCGGGGTGGAAAAGTACAGCTGAGTATCATCAGCGTACAGATGGTATCCCACCCCGAAACCATGGATGATCTCACCCAGCGGCTTCATATATGTGTTGAACAGGAGTGGCGAGAGGACCGACCCCTGTGGCACCCCACAAGTAAGGGGGCGTAGGGTCGACCTCTCCTCCCCTGCCAACACACGCTGCGTCCGGCCAGAAAGGTAGGAGCCGAACCACCGCAAAACGGTGCCCCGGACCCCCAACCCCTCCAGCCGGCGCAGCAGGATACCATGGTCGATGGTATCAAAAGCCGCCGAGAGGTCTAATAGGACCAGGATAGAGGAACAACCTCTATCTCTGGCCCTCCAGAGATCATCCACCAACGCGACCAAGGCCGTCTCCGTGCTGTGACCGGGGCGGAAGCCGGACTGGCGCAGGTCTAGATAATCATTTTCCTCCAGATGCCGTGGAAACTGGTAGGCCACCACACTCTCTACAACCTTCGCCAAAAAGGGAAGGTTGGAGACAGGACGATAATTGGCCAGCTCCAAAGGATCCAGGGAAGGCTTCTTGAGCAAGGGTCTCACCACCGCCTCTTTCAAGGCGGCCGGGAGAGACCCCTCGCTCAGCGAAGCGTTCACTAGGTCCAGGAGCCAGTCTCTTGTAACCTCCCAGGATGCCAGTACAAGCCAGGAGGGGCACGGGTCCAATAAACATGTGGTGGGTCGCAGTCGTCCACGCATTCTGTCCAAACCTTGATGGCAACCAAGTCAAACTCCTCCCAGGTCGATTCCTCAAGACTCGCCACGGACGTCTCCATTGGACCACTAACAGGGACCCAATCCTTCCGGATTTGAGCGATTTTATCCTGCAGATATTTCCCAAATTCCTCTGCTCTGCCCTGTAGAGGGCCCTCCCGCGGCCTCTGAAACAAGAGGGAGCGGGACACCCGAAACAGGGCGGCAGGGCGGTTCTCTGCGGATGCAATGAGAGTGGCACAATATTGGCGTTTGGCCACTCTCAATGCCACAAGGTACGTCCTTAAATGGGCTCGTGCCTGTGTTCGATCAAGTTCGGAACGAGAGGATCTCCAACGACTCTCTAGACGTCTCTTGCGGCATTTCATCACCCCCAGCTCCTCGGTAAACCAAGGGGCCAGGGTGGATCGTTGCCGCCGGAGAGGCCGCAAAGGCGCCACCCGGTTCAAGGCCCCGGTAGTCGCATTATTCCACGCGACCACCAGGTCCTCTACCCAGGGGCGGGTCAAGGTTACAGGAGGTGGCCCAAGCTCCGTCTGGAACCTATCTGGTTCCATCAGGCGCCTGGGGCGGAACCATCTAGTGCTTTCCGGTTCCGCCTCCCCGCAGCGGGAGGTAGCACCAGGGAAGTCAAGACGAAGGAGTGAGTGATCTGACCATGACAGGGGAGTGATGGTTAAGTCCCCTCCTCCCAGATCACTCAACCACTGGCCAGAGACAAAAACGAGGTCCAGAGTGTGTCCTCCCTCGTGTGTCGGGCCCTGAATCATTTGAGTCAGGTCCATGGCTGTCATGGAAGCCATGAACTCCCGAACCCCCTCTGATGCTTCTCCCATCGATGGCAGGTTAAAATCCCCCATCACTAAAAGTTTGGGGGTCTCAACCGCCACCGATGCGATCAGCTCGAGGAGTTCAGGCAGGGCCGCTGATGTATAGCGAGGAGCCAGGTATACTATCAGCAGGCCCAACTGTCTCCCAGGGCCCCATTTCACAACAAGGGATTCACATCCGGACGTCTGTGGTGCAGTAGACTCCCTCGGCTCTAAGTCCTCCCGAATAATTACTGCCACCCCACCGCCCCTTCCCTGGGCCCGGGGCTGGTGAAATGCTCGGTAGCCTGGTGGGCACATTTCCATGAGGGGAAGACCTCCCTCGTGGCCCAACCAGGTCTCCGTTATTCCCGCGAGGTCCGGCTCCCCCTCTAAAATTAGATCGTGAATGAGGGGGGCCTTGTTAACAACGGACCTCGCATTGCATAACAACAGCCTCAGGCCCTGGGTCTGTAACTCTTGACCACCTAGACCGCGGGGATTGGTACAAGCGACCGGGTGTAACCAGCAACCACGGTCTCCCAACCGACTATAAGTTCTTAATCTGTCCTCGTATCTGCCCCTCCCTGCGACCGTTGGAATTAAAGAGCCCTGTATAGGAATGATATCCTCCCCCTCCTCCTCCCTTCCGCTCCTTCTGCTCACAACCACACCTGGAGGCCCAGCTCTCACATCGCTCCTGATCTGACCCACCCGCCCCCGCCCCCCCACCCTGGAGCCCCCTAAAAAGGATAAAAAACATTTCATTAAAAAACCCCTAAGTTTGCGCTTCCTCCACCTCTCTGGGTTCACAAACCCGTCATCAAGGTGGGCCCCGGAGGGGGCAAAGGGCCATGCCTGCGAGAGGGGGGATTCCCGCAGCTGGAGCAAATCCGACCTCGAATACGTAATGGTAAAAAGCTATGACAAAGTCAGGGTGCTGTTGATGTTAAAATCAATAAGCCAGGATCTAATGGGAGGAAAGAAATGTCCACGATCACAACTAGGTGGGAAGATCTTATGTTGGCCAGGTGATCGGTTGGAAGATGGATGGTAAATAAATAGATGGAGGCCTGGGTGCGGTCCATTATGGGCGGAAGAGGGCAGATAGTTTGTAGTAGCTAGTTGTTATAAAATAGCAGATGGCGAGGGTGGGAGGGGGAGAGGTAGTAGGAGTAGCCCGGCAGGTGAAATGCCATAAGTCATAAATAGCAGGAAGTCAGCAGGATACCAGATGTTAAACGGGCAGATTATAGTCATCAGGGGCACCTGGGCACAAGCCATGGCAGGTAGTTTGCAAAAGGACAGTAGATCTTAGTCTGCCAGGGGGGGGGGGCAATAGATCTTAGTCTGCCAGGTGGGGGGGGCTCCTGCCTGTCTCCAGGACAGGCCCTGTTCTGCCCCTACTGCAGAAGCCCTGTTCTGCCCCTCTTCTCCTTTCTGCCTGGTTCCAGCACACAGCACAGCTTCCACAGCTTCCAGCAGCTAGTCCTGGCTTCAACCTGCCTCCTCTCCTGGTCTGGGCGCCGTTCCAGCCGACTTACGGCCCTCTCGAAGGCCTCTCGAAGGCCTTCCGTCGGCATCCTGCATCACGGGCCTCTCTCCGTCCTCGCGCTGCCCTCCGGTGGCCGCCGCCATAATCGGTCTCCAATTCCAACTGCAATCTCCATGTCAGCCAGTGCTTTCTTAATCTCCCTCTGGCTATTCGCCATCCTGACGGACCAAGTTAGGTCTCAAAGAAAACCAGGGTGGTCATTGAGGCTCAATCCCGGCCCAAAAGGTGGAAAAAGGGCCGGCAGCAACCCCTCCTTTGTCAAAGAGCTCCGGAGCATTTTCGGAGCTCAGAAGTCAGCTGCCATTCCCCGGAAGCTCCTCCTCCTTTTTTTTCTTATTGCCAGTCAAAGTTCCTGCCAGAGGATTTGAAGTATGGCCCAAAATGATCTGTGCTTCAGATGAACATGTCAAACAGTTTGATCTCTGCTTGCATGGCTTGAATTAGGCTAAAAGCAAATAGTGTGCAGTTATAAAGAAGGTGCCGATACCACTTGCCCGTAGTAAGCTGCTGAACGAGACTTTAAATGAAAGGAGATTGTAATATGTGATGAAATAAAATTGTGCATGCAATCTGATAGCAGGAACAACAGACATAACTATTGATTACACCATATTATTTAAGGTCTGTTAATAAATACTGTTAAGAGATATTGGCTTCTAATTTTTTTCCAATGTGGCAAATGGTTTCACTTCTAATTCAATTCTTTTACTAGACATAGATGAATGTCGCTATGGATACTGTCAGCAGCTATGTGCCAATGTACCTGGGTCCTATTCCTGTACCTGCAACCCAGGATTTGTGCTAAATGAAGATGGGAGATCGTGTCAAGGTATTGTGTAGAGGAGGGAAGAGGGAGAAAAAGCAGGAATTCATGTCAACATTCATATAACATTCTACCAAGTTCAGAAAGCCCCTCATTTCAACCCTGAGCTACAAATATTCTCCTCTATTGGTACTCACATAACATTATGTATATAATATTAAATGCATTAAACTCCGATCTTTAGGTATATATGCACACTTACAGGCTGGAAAGGCCTAGGGATGATATGACTAATGTTTAATGGGCACAGAAAGCCACTCCAACACGTATATTTATTACTACTTTTTAAATTATATACTGAAGTTGCATATTCCACATTTATTCTTTATGTCTGCTTTTTCCTTTGAGAAAAAATAAGCTCTCTACGCCAGTAAAAATTGGATTCTTTATATAAAATGGTTATTAAACAAGTTCAAAAGTGGGTCATCGGTCATGAGCACTAAGGGAATATTTATTGGTAGAATTCCATTTTATGTCTTGAGCCATAGAATAGTTTTTCAGGGGAATGAATTTGGCTTAAAAATAGAACAATCTTTTGAATGGCTCTGTAATAAATGTTATGAACCATGGCAACTAATAAATATATGGAAATCAGAAGGAATTATATGTGAGTCTTCTCCTTTCCCACCTATGATTACAGGATTTCTGCTCATAAATGGCTCTTTCATTGGCCTGCATTCCCCCTGGGTCCAATACTACATATTTAGTACTTATTTAGTAGTAACTTCTGATAGCATGTATAGTACTTAAGACCACATTAAAGGATGCTTTATTGTACTTGGGGCAATACAATGTGTTTGTATTAATTCATTTTTCAATGCTTGTATTAGTTTCCAATGTTGTTTAGGCATTCACATTGTTAATGTTGAGAAAATTGGGAAAAAAATATTTTACCCCAATCTATGTTTGTCCTAAACTGACTTTTTGAAATATCTGTCCCTAAATGAGAGAAAGAAAAGGAGCACTATCTCTAAAGAAGAGAGATTAAACAACTGATACACATGTGCCAGATTGTAACCATGATTTGTGTGTGTGTCTGTGTGTGTGTGTGTGTGTGTGTGTGTGTGTGTGTGTACGTACGCTGGCCTTGTTGCATTTGGGTCTTTTCCCATGTAAGATTGAGATTGTCTTGGCAACGTTTCGGCTTTAAGCTGAAAACACCAGCCTGAAGATGATGAGTGAGACCTCGCTGAGACAATTGCCAAGACAATCTCAATCTTACATGGGAAAAGACCTGAATACAACAAGACCAGCATACCTATACCCGTGAAAATCATCGAAACGTCATGAAGATACTTCCAATTCTACGCGGGAGAAAACCTGAACAACCAAAGACATACATATATATATATATATGTATGTATGTATGTATGTATGTGCATATGTGCTGTATGTGCTGTATATGCTGTATATGCTGTATATATGTATATATGTATATGTGTGTGTGTGTGTGTGTGTGTGTGTATGTATGTATGTATGTATGTATGTATGTATGTATGTATGTATGTGTATTACAACCCCTGGTATGCCCAAATATGGGAGGGAACTCACTACTCCCCCTTTCTGTCTATCGCCTCACTGCAGAAGACCATCCAGGCAGAAAACCATATTTTTAATGTTGCCTTTTTATATTTGTGTTGTATTTGTGCTGATAAATAAATAAAGGGAGACTAGTATAGATCTATTTCAAGCTATTTAGCCATACCCTTACTGGGATTCGAACCTGGGCTGTATTACATATTAGGTAGATGTATTGGTCACTAAGCCACAGGCTCTCCTCCTTATCAGCTGAGCCAGGGAAATAGGTATGTATTCGTGTTACAACCCCTGGCATGCCCAAATATGGGAGGGAACTCACTACTCCCTTTTTCTGTCTATCGGCTCACTGGAGGAGACCATCCAGGTAGAAAACCATATTTTTAATGTTTTAATATTTTTAACCATATCATTAAAAATATGGTTTTTTGCCTGGATGGTCTCCACCAATGAGCCGATAGACAGAAAGGGGGAATAGTGAGTTCCCTCCCATATTTGGGCATGCCAGGGGTTGTAACACGAATACATACCTATTTCCCTGGCTCAGCTGATAAGGAGGAGAGCCTGTGGCTTAGTGGCTAATACATCTGCCTAATATGTAATATAGCCCAGGTTCGAATCCCAGTAAGGGTATGGCTAGCTGATGAGAGCTAAATAGCTTGAAATAGATCTATACTAGTCTCCCTTTATTTATTTATCAGCACAAATACAACACACACACACACACACACACACACACACACATCTATATTCGTAGATTTATATACACATACACACACAAATCTTTATCAAAAGTTGGTTACTTTTGATTAAAGTTGGTTACATTTGGCTAATCAACAGATGATTTGAAAGGCCAATCAATGGGGTCAACATTTGCTACATTGCTGCAGATACTCATCTGTGGACTAATAGCAGATAAGAACCACAAATTCAGATCTCCTGTATGAAGATTGGAGTACTATGCATAATTACTTTGGAACAGAACCAAACAGAAATAAAGATGAATCCTAGTTTTAGAATTTTTGAGGGTGGGAAGTAATTATATTATTATTTTAAACATCTAAGAGTACGTTTGGATTGCAGTATTCATTGTAGATATTTTTTCAAAGCTGTAAATATTAATTAAAGCTTGAGAAAGATCATTAATTTTCTAAGAACTGACTATCCACAGATGTGAATGAATGTACAAGTAGCCACCCATGTGTACAAAACTGTATGAACACCTATGGCTCATTCCTTTGTCGTTGTGATCCTGGCTATGAGTTGGAGACCGATGGCATCAGCTGTACTGGTAAGTAGAAATTATTGTGGCGCATCTTGACTTGGGAGGTAATAAACCTTTTTTGGAGGGGAATAAACATGTTTATTTAACATTGAAGGTAGGAATTCTGAAACTGTGACATAAATAAGAAAACATATTCTTATAATATTGGGAATATTCTTGCAATAATTAGGAAACAATTAGTAACTTGATCATGGGCATATATTCACTGTTCAATCATTTCAAATAATTCCACAGTACAGTAAATCTAATGTTAGAAAAAGGAAATCAAACTTTGGAGAAGAATGTATTCTGAAAGAAATTTTCAATTGAGAATTGAATCAAATGGAAAATATATATGCATCTAATAATAGTGGGGCAATTTGATGTAGTGGTTAAAGGCACTGGCTTGAAATTGGAAAGTTATGAATTCTAATCTAGCTGAGTGACCTTGGGCCAGTCATTTTCTCTTAGCCCTAAGAAGAAGGCATTGGCGAATCACTTTGGAAGAACATTGTCAAGAAAACTGAAAGGACTTAGCTATATACTGTGGTTACCAGAAGTTTAGATTGATTTGAAGACACATACAAATTAACTGTAAACATATACAAAGAGCATATTTGTTCTTCAGTTCTAAACATAATTTTATTTTGTTCTAAAAATATTTCAGTTCTAAAGATAAAATTATAATCGGTCTGAAGCAGAGGTGGTATTCAGCAGGTTCTGACCAGTTCTGGAGAACCGGTAGCAGAAATTTTGAGTAGTTTGGAGAACCAGTAAATACCACCTCTGACTGGCTCCACCCTCAGCTATTCTTTGCCTCCCAAGTCCCAGCTGACTGGGGATTTTGCAGTAACCTTCCCCTGGAGTAGGATGGGAATGGAGATTTTATAGTATCCTTTTCCTGCCATGCCCATTAAGCCATGCCCACCAAGCCATGCCATGCCCACCAAGTCATGTCCACAGAACCGGTAGAAATTTTTTTGAATCCCACCACTGGTCTGAAGTCCCCATCAACTGAAGAATTGTGTATACATAAAAATACAATTTGTAGTGTATCTGTTGGTGATTAGCACTAAACAATTCCTCCATATAAACAGGACACTCTGACCATTTGTCTGGGAACAAAGCACAAACAAACAACACTGACCTTGGATCTGTGGCATGCAAAGCCACCCATCCATCAGGGCCATCCAGAACTGGACCTCTCCTTTATATCAGCATATTGATTTATTAACTCTATCTCTCTAGTGGGGGGGGGGGTAAGGAGGAATGAGAAAAATTTATACGCACAAAGAGAGATGCACCTCCAATAATCTTCTTCCCTGGTTGGTATAACCTAATAATATTTTTGAATTTTCATACTCAATTATTATTTGTATTTCATATTTCTGACTTCATGTTCATCCCCAGTTTGGGGAATCAGATAACACTTTGCATAACTGATGAAGTGGATTCCAATTCATGAAACTCTATGCCACAGTAAACACATTAATCTTATGCCTCAGGGTTATAGCTGTGTGTATTTTGTTGCACAAACTTTCTCAGTTACAGATTGGTTTTCAGCAGTGAAACTGAAATGCATCAGACACAAAAGCTTCTAAAAATGACTACTTGAGTCAATTAATTCGAGCCCACAATAGCAGCAAAAATTATATAATTATATTTGGAAAATTATGGGGTTTTGGGGGGAGGGTTCACACGAAGCATTTGGTTTAGTATGAAAATGATATCCTATCCACTGTGCTTGTTTAAATGAAAATGTCTACTCAAGCAATGCAAAAAATGAGTATCGAGGCAGAAATTCTCTTTTTTCCAATTTAATATAAGTAACTGTTACTTTTGCCTCCTGGAAGATACCAGAACATGTGTAGAAAGTTATTTTAAACCACTTCAAGATCCAGACCTACAGAAGGACATTTGACTTTTCTTCATCTTCCTATATTAGCATTTTCCCCATGATGTTGCACTGGATCAAGAATTAGCACACCTCATTCTAAACACTTATTTTTGACACATCACTCTAGGATAGAGCTGCTTATTTTCTTATTGGGGCAAATAATAAATATAAATATATCATTTATATTCCTTTTTCCAGAATCTGGTTTCATTAGTTATACAGTCCAAGGATTACTATATTTATGTGTCAAATCTCAATGCTCTCAGTAATTTTTATTTAAAAAAATAATGTAGAACTTGCTCAAAGGTTTAAAACAATGTTCTTTTATTTAGCACTCTTAAATGTCTTTGCCTTCACCCCATTTTCATTCATAAATTTAGGAATTGGCACATATAAATGCCATACTTTCTCAAACTTAGAGTGGAAAGTAAAACAAAATCTATATCAGTATGGTTGTTTATGGTCCACAAGAGAATTGAATTAGGCTGTCAACAATGGTTTTAGGTATGGCATCTTCAGGCTGAAGAGCTTTCTTTCTTTATTACTAGAAAATAAATTTATGCTAGTCAGATTTAATTCCAGGAGCCCAAAAATGAAAAAAAAATGCAATTGACTGTCTTAATTTCCTCTCCCCTATTATTGTCAAAAGATATTAGTGAATTAAACTATTGTCTTTTTCCCACTTGATTTATGCATTAAAATATTTTGGCCTCTTTTCCCTAAATGTTTTAAGTAACACAAATTGCATCTGGATTCCATCAAACTTTGTGAAGATTGCATAATCATCACAACATTGCGAAATTCTTTACTTGAGTAGCCCTTTGCAGAAATGACATTGAATTATTTATGTTCACAAGATTTTTGTGACTTTTCCAATGTGCTTATACTCCAGATTTGCTGAAAATTAAGTTGCAAGAATTGCCAGTTAGCATGGGCACATTAGGAAGGTACCAAGTTATGGAAGCCTGTTTTACAGAATAATTTATACAAAACAGAATCCCTCTTCCAGGAGAGAGAGTTTTAGAAAACGTGTGAATCGCAAATACAAGATATGAATAGACAAAATTTGAACAGATTGTGAATTTATTTCTAAATGAATTCTGTAAGCAGAAAAGAGAAAAATAATTAGGAAGATTAAAATTAGTATTTTAGGAAATTATACTATACTTTATAATGAGGAATATGATGTGGACAAATGCACAATCAAGACTGATAGAACATGGAAAGTTATTTCTTCTTGCAGGCTTATCTAAGATTACATGGTACATTGTCGTTTTCTATGAGCCTGACCCCAATCCAAGCAGTTATGAAGCATCCTTACTGTTAGATACTTGGCCTAACTACAGTGGTTTCCACCAAGGTCCTCTGTTCCAGCGGGAACAGAGGTTTAATCCTATTGGTCGAAGGGTCTGACAGCTCCCTATAAAAGGGCTGCTGTCAGACTCAACCTTCGTTGGATTGTTCTCACTGTTGTACTTAAATAAAGAGCTGTTGTTACCGTTAAACCTGTGTGTCCATTATCCAATCTAACACTTACAACAATTTTTCAGGAGCTTTAATCCCTATTAACTAATAGCAATTTTAGATAACAAGTAATAGCATTTCTATCAAAAATGAACAAACTTTTTTTTTCATATTCTTATATTTGTAGATATGGATGAATGCAGCTTCTCAGAATTTCTCTGCCAGCATGAATGTGTTAATCAGCCAGGGAGTTACTACTGCTTCTGCCCATCTGGCTACGTTCTTGTTGAGGACACTCGATGTCAGGGTAAGACTATTCCATACACTTTGTCTTTTAAATATAATTAGAGGGCAAATAAGTCAGTACTTACTCTTTTGGAAATAGTAGAAATAATAGTAATGCATAAGGGAATCAGAATTTGCAAATTTCATTACAAAAAAATAGAATTGAAAGCTATTACACAATACCACTGAAGCATAACTAAATGAGAAATGTTAATGGATTTTCTGGCTAACCATTTTCCAGAGCAGCTAAAGGTTACCTAATACTTTTCTACACATATTGTATATTGCATCATATTTTGCAATAGGGAAGGCTTTTATGGAGAAAACTGATTCTATACCAATTGCATTCTTATTTACTAGCAGAGGATTTTTTAAACATTCTGCAAGTATTTTGTTGCTGCAAAACTTTTCTTTGTGCATCCAGGGAGCACATTTCAAAAGAACTGTTGATTGACTTACTAAGCTTTTATAACACAATTTCCTTTTCAGTAGTTTCCTTACCCATTTTTGTTTGTTTGCTGAGTTTAAGCTGGGTATACATATAAGATTATTTGGTACATAGCCTTCATGTGGGTATACCATACCAGTAGTTCATAAATTTTCTACTTCGTATTTAGGAAGAGGCCAAGATCCTTAAGCTTGTTGCCTTTCTTCCTCCAAAAAGCAATGCAATTCGCGTAGCTAATGCAACACAAATAAGTAGATTTACAGACAACCAATTGTTCATACATTTATATCCAAACTGAGAAAGGATAGTATAAGACTTGTAGTGAAAACTCAGTTTCTATCAGGGATATCTGCAGGCTATGGTTAAAAGGTCAAGATGTCAGCTATCATGGCATAATCAAAGTTCTATCTGTTTTTGTTTTTTTTATGTACAGGCTTTGATCAAACCATGGTGACCATCATCTTGATCTTTTTTTTTAACCATAGCATGTGGACTCTCCTGACCTCTGATAATATTAAATGAGAGCCAGTCTTGTATAGTAATTAAAGTGTTGGGCTAGGAATGGGTAAACCCAGGTTTTAGTGTAACTTGAAAGATGTAGTGTGCTTATCAAGATTATGAGGCCAGTCACCCTCTCTCAGCCAAATCTACTTCACAGGATTTATTATTACAAGAGATGGTGTAGAAATTTGATAAATTAAATAAAAAATTAAATATTATGGAAAAACATAGGGGAAGTGCGATGCATGCTGCTTTGAGTTCCTAAATGAAAAATGAGATATAAATAACATTTTAATGAAACCAATATGTACTAAATGCTTATTTTTAATATAATTATTTGCTGCATTTCTATACTTCTTTTCATTTAAAAACTTGAAGAAATTATCAAAAGATTATGCTAAAAAGAGAGGGAAATTACAATAGAAACACCAAAACTCTGAAATGATTAAAACACCAAAAACAAATCAATAAAAAATAATAACAACAGTAATTAGGGCATGTAATAAAAAAGAAAATACAGAAACCAATAGAGGGCTTGGGTAAACAGATAAGTTCTTAAGTTATGATGAAACCCATCTAGAAAGGGAAAAGACCAACAGGTAATTGCCCTCACCTCTCCATGCTCCCTATTTACCCCTACAAACTGGAAAAATAAACAAATATATAAACGTACACATCTGCCAAAGTTATATCTGCATGATTTTTCCTAAGATCCTCAAACCATCCTCAAACCCCCATAACTTTGACCTTAAACTGTCTACTGTTGACCTCACCCCAATCCTAAATGGTAAGTAGAGGCGTGCATAAGTGCACCAGTGTGCCTAACGTCCCTGTCCTACTGTTCCCATTTATTTGTACTTGTTTCTTGTGTTCTTATTCATGTTTATTCTTATTCCTATTATCTTGTACATGAGTGGCAAACTAACTAACTAACTAAATAAAATAAGATATCCAAGATAGGCAGAGCTAGTTAACTTACCTGCAAAGAATATTATTAATTGCTCACAACCTATTCCAGCTCCCTCCCTCAAAATATTGATGGAGAAGATCCTTAGCAATGTGTGGAACAGCAATATTGGCTTGCTGTTTGCAGATGCAAAGGAGGCAGAGAAGAAAGCATTTTAATCACTCATTGAATAATTACGGCAGCCCCCAACACGAATCGTAAAGTCCCCTAGGATAATTGTTTTGGCTTTTCCAAAGTACATCTGAGATCGACACAGACAATAAAATTTAGGTGAGAAAAACCATCACAAAGCCTATCCTTACTTACCGTAGTACTATATTATGAACTCACATTCATAATATGCAATAATATGGAATGAATCCGAGTGAGCTCACCTCACAAAGATCAACCAGCCATTAGAGGTTAACTACTGCAAGTCTCCATAAACTCAACTGGTTATATTGACAGACTGGTTGAAAGAGGCCCCAAACATAAGAGGAGGCATAATGAATTATACCATTTACTCATTAGTGATCAAATTACAAAAGCAGGGATCCTTTATTGATGCTTGATAGTCTTCTCTCCTAAATTCTTCTCTTTATAATAAAATCATGTTCAAGTGATGCCTTCAAAACTTTTCAAATATCTTCCTAGAAACTGTGACAAAAAGCCCATACAATTAAAAACTTAGTACAGTTTGTAGAGATTTCAAAGTGGTTTGTGTTATGCTTATTATTTCTACATATAAGATTGGCCTTGTCAGTTTCTACAGTACATGTAATAATTATGACTATATCCATCCCATTTGGTGCATTCCAACATATAATAATCAGCCAAAAGTTAATTCCTTTTGTCAAAAATATACTAGCTTACAAACTGGAAAATATATTTCAAGACTGTGCAGTAGATGAGATTACCCAGATATTTCACAAATTATGCTATAGTTTTCCCCAAGAGCAATCAAGGTCCACTTGGGTTTCTTAAGATTTCATTTCATTAAACCTCTTTAAAGTTTCATTCTTCCAGTGACATATTTCTGTGTTATCCTGCACAGATGAACATTGTGAAATAGGATGATCCTAGATCTACTTTGGCTATAAAAGCCACTAAACATATTTCAGGGACACGGTGGCTCAGTGGCTAAGATGCTAAGCTTGTCAATCAGAATGTTTGCAGTTCAGCAGTTCGAATCCCTAGCGCCGCTCCCATTACTTGTTCTAGCTTTTGCCAACCTAGCAATTCAAAAGCATGTAAAAAATGCAAGTAGAAAAATAGGGACCACTTTGGTGGGAAGGTAACAGTGTTCCGTGCACCTTGGGTGTTTATTCATGCCAGCCACATGATCACGGAAACATCTTCGGACAGCGCTGGCTCTTCGGCTTAGAAACAGAGACGAGCACCGCCCCTAGAGCCGGAAATGACTGGCACATATGTGCGGGGGAACTTTTACCTTTAAAGATATTTCAATTATTAGTTCCCAATGCCTGCCAATGGCAATTAGCAAGAAAAAAAAGGATTTTTGTTTTAGTTTGTTAAAGACAAGAGTGATGATTTTGTTTTAAATGTACTACTCTGAAAAATTATCAGAAGTGAAAGAAGTTATGTGGGGTTTTTTTGTAACCAATGTTAAGGAACCTCGTTAGAAATCTCAAAATCAAAAGTAAAAGTGTGTTCATTCAGTGCCTTTTGTACTGGAGATCCAAATCCAATGGCACATGACCTACAGATCACAGATGAGCAACAGGTGGTAGATAAAAAATAAAGGTCTATATTATCTCTTTATCCCTCTGATTACTCATTATTTAAGAGATTGTTTTATTTATTTATTTAGCGTGTGGCACACAATGTCAGGGAAGTCTACATATACTAGATGCAATGCAGTCCTGACAGCCTAGATTGCTAATTCATTCCATTCGGCGCTTGCACACCTATCCTTGGTGCACTGTGGAGACAAACTATCTTTGCATCAATTAGCTAGCAGTGTTCAGGTTGTTGGCTCTTCCAGGCTCCTCTGCCCATCTCACCTTGCCTCGTCTTGCAATGCCTTGCATCTGGCCAGGTCCAGCTTCCACTTTCTACACAAACAAATGCAGTTAAGTGCTGATCTTCTGCCTTACTTCCTAACAAACTCAGAGAAAGCATTTTTTTTATTCTTCTTCCTATCCTCTGCTATTATAAAATCTGCTGTACTGATCATTGTTCAGTTATTGTTCTCACACATCAGAAAGCTTCATTCTTCAATATTATGCATAATGGAAACATGTTTTATTTTTCCCCATATCACATCTCACCAGCCCTTTGAAGATCTCTAGAGTGTCACACTATAGTGTGTAATTTCATTTTAGTCTCGCAATAGTCACATCAGATGGATGAAGTTGTGGGTGCATAAGCTCCCTAAGGATGCCCAGTAAGCTTCGTAGTGATGAGATTCAAGTCCAAATTTTCATGATCCATTTCCAACATTCCTATCTGTTACTCTCCACAGCTGTGTTAGATTTATATCAGATGATATTGCTAACTGAAAGCAGGAATTAAAATCCAATACGTCCAAGACCACCAAACATTGAGTAATGATTTGGAAAAGACTCCATTAAACATACTAAATGTCATATTATGGAAGGGGACTATCTGATAGGACTGTTGCAAATTATGCAGTCATAAACCTTAGTCACATAAAACTTATTCAAGAGACGTTGCTAGACCAAGCCATAAATCAGTGGCGTTCCATAGTTTGCCATGGAATTGGTTTCCAGGAAAAGGGTTAATCCAGGTAGAATGAGTGGAATGAAGTAGGGAAATACCTATTTCAAGACTCTGTTTTATTCCATAGAAATAGATTAATGTTTTCACCAGGAATCTTACAGCTTTTCTACAGCAATTCATAATCTTGCTCAGTGCAAAGAATAAGCAAAGTGTAATAAATCACTGTGATCTGAATGTTGTATTACAGTTGATTTATTTCCAATACTGAATTTGTGCAGTCTTTAAAAGGGATTAAAGGGAGATTGCCAAGTAAGACACTGCAGGGTATGAACTGGCAGCCCAAATCACCAGGCTGCTATTCAAAGCCAGGAAGGCAGGGCCAGAATATACAGACCCAGAAGTGGGAGACCCCAGACTTTCATCCTATGGGCTCAACTAGAGGTGGTATTCAGCAGGTTCTGATCAGTTCTGGAGAACCGGTTGCGGAGATTTTGAGTAGTTCTGGTAAACACCATCTCTGACTAGCCCTGCCTCCATCTATTCTCTGTCTCCTGAGTCCCATCTGATCAGGAGGGAATGGGGATTTTGCAGTAACCTTTCCCTGGAGTGGGGAGGGAATGAAGATTTTACAGTATCCTTCCCCTGCCACGCCCACCAAGTCACACCCACCAAGTCTCGCCACGGCCACAGAACCAATAGTAAAAAATTTTGAATCCCACCACTTTTTGAATCCCACCACCCTACAACTTTTAAAAAACTTTTGTTTATATTATGAATGAACAATATGCATTAACACATTTATTACAATACCATGTTTTCTGTTTTTTCCCCTTCATTTTAGATGTTAATGAATGTGAAGTTGGGAATCACACTTGTAACGTGCAGCAAACTTGTTTTAATGTCCAAGGAGGATTCAAATGCCTAGATCCAGTAAGATGCGAGGATCCTTATATCCGGATCAATGAAAAGTGAGCAATATATTAATAGAAAAAATTAGGGAAATCATGTTCTCCAGGAAGCACATTTTACAGCATAATGTGGTTACTTTTCAAATTGCACTTCCTATTTTTGGTTGCTAACCCTGTTCAATCTTGATTTTAGAATGTTTTCTTTTATTATTTTTGAGAGAAGAACTTAATATGAAATTGGCCAATGACTGAAAATATTTATTTGCTAAAGATACCAAGGCTTGTATTGTTCAGTGCACAGTCATTTTCAAATCCAGTTTCTTGCTGTTTAACATGTAAAATAGCAAATAGCTAAAAAAGCAGTTTTTATGATATGCACATCTTTCTAAACTAGCATTTTCAAATATACAAAATACTTATCAGCATGGTTTGTAATTTTCCATAGTTTCATTCTAAGCTCATTCCTTCAAGTTTTCTCCTCTCAGAATGGAAATGTTCAATGATAAAAATTTATAAAATAGTTCTTTATTGGGTCACCAGATGGCAGAATATTCACCTATTTACAAGTGAAATAGAAGAAGTGCCTAGGAAACAAGGAGCATTTACCATAATCATGTTCTCCTGTAATATATAAAATTGTCTATAAAATTCAGTTTTTAATTGGAGATATTTTGTAATAATTTTATTAATATATTGCTTATCACCCACCTCTGTTAAAGGCCCAACAAGTCATCTCTTATCTCTTTTCAATGTTAAAAGTGCAGTGTCATATACATAATTAAACACCTAGAGAAACGAAAGAAATGGAAAATAACATTTTAAAAATGTTTCTTCATGCAATGATTTATGCCTGAATTTAGATTTATGAATTCAAACTCTAAATATTTTGACAATAATGTATGCTCAAATAATTTGTGCATACCAAATTAAATAAGTGATGGAATAAACCTGATAAACTTTTTTACTTTCATTTTTTTCTATCATATATATTACATTATAACAAGGATTGTCATCTTATTTTTGAAATGAAAACTATCCTTTTATGTTCTGCAATATTTTACTCTTTATATTATTCTTTATATTTTCACATCATCCACTGACCAAGCCTTTGAGAGGTGTGGTAGCTTAGTAGCTTATTGACACTTTGCTTCAGTGGTTCAAGTACTAACACTTTGTGGCGGGGTGAACTTCCATCACTTGCCTCAACTTCTGTCCACCTACCATTTTGAAAGCATGTTATATGTGAGTAAATAAATAGTAGATAAATAGATACCACTTTGGTGGAGAGATGAGTTGGAACTTTGTGCAGACAGTCAGATTCCTGCTGGATCTGAATCTTCCCAGTTGTGACGCCGTTTGCAAGGCCGCTCCAGGGAAGGAAAGGAGCCTTGGGTGATGCTCAGAAGCGGCTTGTCTTACTTTCTGATATGAAGCCAGCTCGACTTCTTGTGGTGCACCATGGGAAGTGCACAAGCACAAGCATGTGCCACAACATGTGCCACAAGCGCACAAGCACAAACATGTGCCACAACAGAGCTGGTAAATTGGTAGCCAAACTACTATTCTGCAATAGCATTGTGATTTCCTGGATAATGTAACATAATACTCTAATAACAATAACCAACAACAACAACAAATGTTTGGGCCATTTGCAAAATGTGTAGATCAATAAAATACAAAATAAAATATTAAAACATCCAAACATATACATTAAGATTTAACTATCTCAGCATAAAAATAGCACTCATGTGTTTGCTGTTCAGCAACAAAGAAAGTAGCATTCTTATTTGCTTATATTAATTTGATCATAACAGCAAAAACAATAACAGTATGAAATTATGGCTCACATAACAGTTCACCATAATGCACCATAATACATTTGTTAAGCTTTATTAAAACCATATTAAACCACCTGTTTAATCTAGCCGGCTTGGCCTAATTCCAGCTCTCCCACCCCAGCCTGTATTTTTAAATTTTGGTCTTAGGCTTAGTTTTTAATTTTTATAAATTTGTACAGGGGTTTAAAGTTTAATTCATTTTTAAATATATATATGATTATTTCTAAGGTTTTTAAATTCGGTACCTGTACACCGCCCCGAGTCCCTTCGGGGAGAGGGGGCGGTCTAGAAATCAAATAAAATAATAAATAAATAATATTAAAAATATACCACATCCTTGTAAATCAGTAAGTTGACAGATGGACAAAAATGTCAAGTGCCACCTAGACATTTGGCTAACTATGCAACCATAGTCAATAATAATAGTATTCTTCTTTTTGTTCTATCAGTCATTGTATATGTCCAACTGAAAACCCTAGCTGTAGAGACCAGCCTTTCACCATCTTGTACAGAGACATGGATGTATCAGGACGTACTGTGCCCGCTGATGTATTTCAGATGCAAGCAACCTCTCGCTACCCTGGTGCTTATTACATCTTTCAGATTAAATCAGGAAATGAAGGCAGAGAATTCTATATGCGGGTGAGTGAGATTGACGAATAGACCCTTTCATCATCTTCTTTTCAAAATAATCTGTATTATTTTAAGGTTACTGTTTAAACAGTAAAATAACAAAAATATTCATATTATAAAGAACACTAGATGAGTGCCATTTCCTGAGATAAAGAAAAAGACAGTTTCAGACATTCACAGGCAGAGTTGTCTTTACTCAGCAAGTACTGGAGATAACATGTACGTTACTTCCGCAACAACCTGTTTGGGACTTTTTCAGGGAGCCATATGCTAACTGGGAAAATGGTGTTAATTAGATAGTTTCCACCTTATTCATTTTATTTTTGAGCACTATAGAATAGTCAGTGAGGCAGAAGCGAGAGTCTTAATTTACTTCAGAACTTGACACAGTGAATTAAAGTCTTTTCCCCCAGCAGACTATGAAGGGCTAGATGGGGATGCATTTTAAGTGGCCTTTGAGAAAACAATTTCCACCCTCTCAAACTCTTCCATCAGTGGAAAGAAGGAAAGAAGCCAGGGGAACAATTCAGACACCTATTTCTTTGAAACTAAGTTTATACACTCCCTGGAAACCAAGACTGGCTCTAATATTTCATTTTGTGTTTGCAGCTACTGGGAACCAAATCAGGTGAAAAATCAGTTGTTTAAATAATCAGTTATTAAATAAATATGATCCTCCCGCACTATGTTTTTTGACCTCTGCCTCTTTTCTTTTGAGCTATTTCCCCAATCTGTTCCTTCCCCACAAGGCAGGGAAATATCCATCTTATTTACTACTCCAACTCTTGCAGAACATTAGTAGCAGTCAGCAAATAAAGTCAATCAAAAAAAAAAAAGGAACCAGAAAAAGCAGTAGTCAATGTGAGTCACAGTTCTTTGCATTCACACATTTATCCAACACTAGATCCATAGAAGTGAAATGGCAACTTGGTTTCAGTGCAAACTGCTGGTGCAGGATTCAGTTCAGACGCAATCCTCTCTCCCCCAACCAATACATTCTAGCTCAGTACCAACACCACACTCTGGTTTGGCACAGATCTACTATAAGTGTTCTTCACAGTGATTATGGTCACAGCCTTCAGACACCAACAAAAACAAATCTTCCATAACAGAGCCATGATTTGTTACATATATTTAAGAAGACAGCTTTTGGCCACATGCTATGCTTGAAGTGCTTCAACATTTTTCCTTGGCTTTCTCCATGCAGCAAACTGGACCTATCAGTGCCACTCTTGTGATGACCCGTCCTCTGAAGGGGCCACGTGATATGGTGTTGGACCTGGAGATGGTTACGGTTAACACTGTCGTCAGTTTCAGAGGAAGTTCTGTCATTCGACTGAGGATTTATGTATCACAATATCCCTTCTAAACCTAGACTGGCATTGCTTTTTTTAAAACTACCACAGCAGCAGCTGAAAATGGACCCTTTTCTGCCTAAACTTTTTTTTTCTCAGGAGTTAATTCTTCCAACAATCCAACCTGATATTAGTATTAAAACATGTTACAATGGTTCATATTACAATAACTGGATACCTCTTGTGGTTTAAAGACACCTGAGCTTTGAATTATCAGTGGATTCCATAGAGTTATTTTATTTTATTTTGCTCATGAGTGTTTAGATACTTTGGTCTTCCTTTCTAAACTTTTTCTAAAGTGTGATTAAAAGCTTTAAAAACTGTGAAATTTTCACTGTAATGGCAATGCTGTTTAGCCAAGACACTAGAGAAACTGGGAAAAGTTAGCTTCTACTGTTCTGTTTTCTAAAAATGCAAGAAAAACAAGTAAAAATGCTTGTGGGACCAGGAAAGCATCAGCTACTCTCTCTCTCAAAGAAAATTGAATACTCTTACATTCCGAAGCTTGGATCTGATTCAGGGGGAATAATTCCTTATTGGCTTTGCTATATATTTTCCCCCTTTCTTACTTCCAAGCCAGGGAATTGACTGCCTGGAGATCTTAACTAGGATCTAAACCAACCACAGCTATTACGCCTGCTAAGAGAACTTTGTGCTTGTACTTCTTGAATATACCCACTTACCCTCTAGGCAGCCTGTTCTTAAAATAGAGATAATTTTCAAAAACAGCTTTTTGAAACAACATAGATGGCATGTCAAGCTTAATTGTCAACTTTAACAGATTTTTTAAAAAAATCATTTCAGGCACACATAAAATAATTCTTTGGCTATTGGCCATTATGGGTAGTATGCATGTAACTTAATGACATACTTTAAAATATTTACTCAAAAGGAGGCCATTATCTTTTCATTATCTATTCCAGGCTCATTTCCTTAATAGTCTCCAAGCAGCCCAGTGCTGTGTAATGATAGCTCAATATGAAATCAGCAGAAAAAAAAAACACATTTACAGGTCATTTTAGCAACTCTAACATAATTTTATTATGCTTATTTTATATTACTCTTCTTTTTTTCTGCATAGGAAAAGACTTGCATCTGTAATTCAAGAAAAAAGATACCCAGGCTAGTAATAAGGATGGCTTAATAAGAGAGTATATAAGTTCCTAGCTTAGTCCCCAGTCTTTCTAGTTAAAGACCTCAGGAAGTAGAATGGCAAAACCTGATGTAATGCCCCAAGTAACAGCCACAGCCATTAAATTGACTAGTGGTTTGACCTTGAAAAAGGTCGCTTTTTCTGCATATTAAAAAACTAGATGTGCTGTATTCAGTGACCTATGTTCTATATACAGCTAGTCCTTGATTAATGGCCACTCATTCAGTAACAGTTTTAAGTTATGACAGTTTTGAATGGGGCAACTTACAGATGGTCCTTAAAGTTGCACCTGTCGTGGCATCTCTGGGAGGGGGGGGTGTCACATGATCCCAATTTGGGTGCTTGGCCTGGGAATGCAGTGGTTAGAATACAGTATTGCAGGCTAACTCTGCCCACAGTCTGGAGTTTGAGGTTGACTCAGCCTTCCATCCTTCACTAAAATAAGGAGCCAGATTGTTGGGGGAAATATGCTGACTCTATAAACCACGTAGAGAGGGCTGTAAAGCACTGTGAAGCAGTATATAAGTCTTAAGTGCTATAGCTTGGCAACTAGCTTGCAATTATGGCACTACATGCAATCACATGACTGCATGACACGTCCTGCAGTCGTGATTGCCATTTGCAACCATATTATGGTTTCTCGCAAGCAAAGTCAATGGGGAAACCAGCAGGTCGCAAATGGTGACCATGTGACATCATAACAAACACAGGATTTGCCTAATGACTTCACATGGAAATGCCAGGCGACCCACTTTATAACCGTGTTGGTTAGTGATGGACTTCCTCATCTCAATTACTGCTGTTACCCGATGTCTACCTGCAGACATTATATTAAAACATATAGGTAGTCCTGGATTTAAGACCACAATTGGCCCAGAATATTCATTCTAAATTGGTGCAATTATAAAGTAGTCATCTAATGACTGGGCCCAATTTTATGATCATTTTTTATCACGGTCATTAAGTGAGTCACTGGTTATTAATCATGTGGTCAATAATGTCTCTGGAGATTCTCAGTCAACCAGGTCATGCTTGTCCAAAAGAATCTTTTCAAAAAGCAACTGGACTTTCTTGGTTCTTTCCTTGAAAACATTTCGCTTCTCATCCAACAAGCTTCTTAGGTTCTGACTGAACGGTGGGGAATGGAAGGATTTATATTCTTATATTTATATTCTTTCCACCATTAGCCTTTTGAAAAATATCTTTTGGACTATGTGGCCAATAAATGAAGCCAAGTCATCCAGTTGGCTCTGTTCCTAAGGTGTGGCTAGATTTCACTGTTCAGAGCTTTACCAGTAAACCAAACTAGCTCTTTTACAGCTCTTTTATATATAGGAATAGTTTATCTCTTAGGTATTCCAATACATGAATTACTTCATACTTTACTATATTATGAACTTTTTAAAGATTGCCACTATGGATAAGATCACAAGATTAAGGAACACTAACTAGCTATGCTAGCTCTGATTTCTCAATGCATATTCAAAATAATATCTGTGGTCCAAATTTCAACAGCAGCTCAGTGAGAGTTAGATTTTTTTAAAAGCTGATTGCACCTGTCCTGGGATTTGGGATCATAGTTGTGATTGCATTTGCACACATATTTAGGGAACATTTATTTATAGGAGTAAAAATCAAAACAAATCATAGTAGCAATTCTGTCATGTATTTTTAACAGTTGCTTTTCTGCACGTATGCTTTGTAATACTTTCAATAGCTCAAACAACACTGATTTTTAAAAAATTAAACACCTGTATTTTTATTTTTAATTGTTTTAATTTTTCACTGGTTTCACCAGGTTTTCTGGAAGAAAAAAGTATTGTTCAGAACCAAATTGTGAACATACAAGTTCACTAAGGGACTATATTTTTCTGAATGTTCTGATCACATAAGAGGCTCTATTCCTAGTATAGCTGTGCTTAATTTATAAGTTGTTTAAACTTTTATTCAAGGTAAAAAAAGATGTGCAGATTTTTTAAAAAGGGAAATTATATTTGGCAACATATCAAAGTTTGGGCTCTAAAACAGCAGCAAACCTTGGATGACTTCTTCCAAATAATTATAATTACTTCAGACTATGTGAAGATCATGAATAGCTTCCTTGCCAGTTCAAGGAAAGGCTTGAGAACATTTTTTTTCTCTTATCAAAGTTCCAAAAACTTATTCCAAAGTTTTAATGTTGCTCATGCATATAATGCTGAACTATCTTTTTGCTTATGTCTGAAACAGGTATTTTACATACGTGTGTGAAAAATTATGTAATAGTTATTTGATTGTCCATTTTCTGGAGGGGTATTTTTGTACTATTGGTTAATAACAATCAAATGACCATCTACTAGGGCTTTACTGAAATGATTTTATTTCCTGCTCCAGCTCACCCACAAAAGGGAAAAAAAAAACTATCTCCAGTGCATTATATGATGAAGCAATGCAACTGTGTCAGTGTTGCTTCGATGCAAAGGGTCAGAAATACTTTTTCTTTGCTGTATAAAAAGCCAATATTAATGGCAAAATACTTCTATGAAAAATCTGCTGAGGAAATTATTAACCGGAGAAAACCCTGCTGAAATATATGGAAATTATTAAGTAAATAAACTATGCCTGAAGACATGCTTTTGCTTCTGGGTGGTTCTCACACATTGCTGTAGGTTTCCAGCAGAATTTATCAGTAGATTGTGCTGCTTGATTACTATAGTAGAGTTAAAAGGTAAATTCTTCATTCTTTCTTACCAAATGTTTTTTTTTTCATCTTATTATTACAGAAAAACAGAGTTGGGTAATTGAATATTAATTGATTCTTTTATTTTGGAAAAAAAATAGTATTAGCCAGCCATAAATTGTTACTTTTCCATGTGTTGCTGAGGTTAAATACATTACACACACCAGCAAACTGAGTCAGGCACTCAGATAATCCCCTGATGTGGGTTGAGTTGAGAGTGACTGGCCCAAAACCACTCAGTTGAATCACAAAGAGACAGGGACATGTTGGTTTTGTCTTTAAGTACGAATGATTAATTATATGTTTGCCATAATAAAGGCAGAAATAAATAAATAAATAAATAAATAAATAAATAGTACAGTTTCCCTGAAAATAAGACCTCCCGGATAATAAGTCCAATCGGACTTTTGAGCGCATGCAGTAAAATAATCCCTCCCCCTAAAATAAGCCCTCCCCCAAAATATTGCGACACAGCAGCAGCCATGAGGTGTCTATGGTCACCGCCTCCCGTACCTCAAAAATAATAAGGCCAAGCGCTTATTTCAGGGAAATACGGTATTATAATCAGACAGTTAAACCAGTATTTTCCTTCATCCATTCTTCTGTTTCAGCCATAAAGGAATAGGAATCCAGGAGTGATTTATTGCTATCTGTACTAGTATTGCAAATTTAATCCTTTTCCTCCCAAGTCACCATTATGACTCTACAACAGACAGCTATTTCCAACTCTCCTTTCTATCACCTGTAGAGTTAAGTGAAAACATTAATTGCATTTGGTTGGCAGTATCTCAGACTGACAGACCATTATCCTCAATCGTCTTCCAGAAGGTGGACCTTTGGTGCAGATTATCATTTCCTTTCTCTACTACTTTGCGGTATTCAGGCAACTCTGCTACTCTTCAGCCCAAGTAGAGTAGGAACAAACAAGCCTTCAAGCAACTCCAAAGCCTAGTCCAGCATGATTCTCAGTCATCTTTTGTTCTTCCTCATTGTCCTTTTGCTAACCAGTTTAGTCACATTTATTATCTTGCCTGCCTTTTATGACAACTGCTGTCATAATACTCTTATCTCATTAGTTTATTAGACTATCATCATAAAGTGTAGGTCTGATGAAAGAATGGCAGATAGTTCAGCTGCAGTCACCACATATTGAATGCATGCAGTCAATCCAACATAGCAGATAATGACATAGTTTTCTGGTCTGGCCATATATTCTTCATAAGAAAAGGGAATATATTTATTAGTGTTAAATGTTCCTAAGTGCCAAATGGATAGTAGAATTAACTGAGTGATTAAGACCAGATAAAGTATTCCAAATATGTACAGACAAAAGCGATGTTATGCTTAATGAATTATGACAATTCTAGAAGTCTAGTTGAATATATTATTACTGTAGCATAGATTAGCTTGCTTGAGCTTCAAATGTACGTTTCCTTTTCTGAAGTTGTGTATACAATTAACACTATAATTTGTCTTTTATTTATGAATTGAAAAAATGTATACCAGCTTCTACATTCCATGCAGGCCTTCTTCCAGACTCTAGGGCCCTCTTCCCTATTTCCTCATTCTTGTTCACTTATTGCTGCTGCCTTATTTATGGTTTGTTGCAATCATCCAGATGTTTAGTCTGAATTTGGCATTTTTGTATGCCTATCAGATCCTTCCCAAGGATAAGAGATAAGCAGTTGTTGTTTGAAGATGTTAAATGACAACCATAGATTGATATCTTGATGTATTAATTTAGTCACAATCAACCTGAATTAATACTGTTTATCTGGGAGTAAGCCAATGGTAGGTTTACTACTGCTTCGCTTGTGCGCGTGCAACACTTCTGTGCATGCGCAGAAGCATCCGGGCAGGTGGGTGGAGCCTCCCGCTGCTGCCACTACTAGTTCTGCCGAACCGGGCAGAACCACCTCTGGAGTAAAATACAATACAATAGTAGAGTTGGAAGGGACCTTGGAGGTCTTCTAGTCCAACCCCCTGCCTAGGCAGGAAACCCTATACCATTCCAGACAAATGGCTATCCAACATCTTCTTAAAGACTTCCAGTGTTGGGGCATTCACAACTTCTGGAGGCAAGCTGTTCCACTGATTAATTGTTCTAACTGTCAGGAAATTTCTCCTCAGTTCTAAGTTGCTTCTCTCCTTGATTAGTTTCCACCCATTGCTTCTTGTTCTACCCTCTGGTGCCTTGGAGAATAGTTTGACTCCCTCTTCTTTGTGGCAACCCCTGAGATATTGGAACAATGCTATCATGTCTCACCTAGTCCTTCTTTCTCTTAAGCTAAACATACCCAGTTCCTGCAACCGTTCTTCATATGTTTTAGTCTCCAGTCCCCTAATCATCTTTGTTGCTCTTCTCTGCACTCTTTCTAGAGTCTCCACATCTTTTTTACATCGTGGCGACCAGAACTGAATGCAGTATTCCAAGTGTGGCCTTACCAAGGCATTATAAAGTGGTATTAACACTTTACGTGATCTTGATTCTATCCCTCTGTTGATGCAGCCTAGGACTGTGTTGGCTTTTTGGGCAGCTGCTGCACACTGCTGGCTCATATTTAAATGGTTGTCCACTAGGACTCCAAGATCCCTTTCACAGTTACTACTACTGAGCAAGGGACCACCTATACTGTACCTGTGCATTCCATTTTTGTTGCCTAAATGTAGAACCTTACTCTTTTCACCATTGAATTTCATTTTATTAGATAGTGCCCAATGTTCAAGTAAGCTCTATTTACAATAGTAGGATTTATATCAGAATAAGTACAGAATTTATTAACAATAGTTGCAGACAACTTACTTCAGAGACAATTTATTACTTTTAAAAAGTCCACTGAATCCATGAGACTTGCTTTTCAGGAACTTCAGGATTAATTTTTCTTGGCCAATAGTCATTCAGCTTGAATTATGTCCTCTGGTCATTCAGGTTTAAAGTAATCTTAAATAATTTTATGCAGTCTATAGATTAAGAAATTAATGAAGTTTATAAATTTCAAGCACATATTCTGAAATTTTCTATCCATTAGTTACTTCATATTTTTTTTTCAGATTGTATTGTTGCTTACGCAGGAAAACATTTCAAGTTGATCTACATGACAGATTTTTCTCGGAGTATTTTTCTCCACTGGAATGTTCTATAAAGTTTTATGGGGTATATTTGGAATGTAGTTTAGTGTCTAACCCAGTCACTCTCAATCTTCCAGACAGGGTTGCTATGAGGAAAATATCTTTGGAGACTCTCAGTCATCCAGGTCATGGTTATTCCAAAGATCCATATTTTTTTTCAAGAGGCAATTGGACTTTCTGGTTTTTCTTTGAAGACATTTTGCTTCTCACGCAAGAAGGTTCTTCAGCTCTGTGGAGAAAATAAGAGGTGGAAGATATATTGGATAAGTTTCCCGCCTTGAGTTATTTGTAAAAATAATAAAATAAAGTAAAAAAATAATAAAGGGTAGGATATAAATAAATATATAAATAATAATATACTGGATAATAATAATTTCTGGCCTAAATAATTCTGGGAGTTGCACATCTGAAGTGGTGTGGTTGAGGAAGGTTAATCTAACCATACTTATGGTCTCTGGACCTTTATGCATTAAATAAGCCAAGTTGGGTCTCAATATATTAACATGGTCTTTACAAAATAATAACTGTTTATAAATAGGTGTCACAATATGATAAATTAAATACTCAAAAGTATAAAGAGACATGGAATATGCAACTGGAACTTCTAATTAATAAATACCAATGAAAGGCCACTACCAATTATTCTTCATATTTCTATTCATTTAACATTACAATTAATTCAACAAATATTATTTGTTTCTCTTATTTGTTAATTGATCCAACATGGATTTATATGATATGGTGATGTGCTATAGTAGCTTCTTGTAGGGAAGTTATTTCATATATTAATTTTATTCTGGAGCATACACAGTAATTTGTATGGATGTTTAGAGTTTTTGATTATGAGGACTTCTATGCTACTTCACTCAAATGACACTAGGTAACATATAAAGATCAACAATAAATGGCAATATAACAATGCATCAAAAAATTAACTTGCAATTCCCTGTCGTTAAAATCATATCATAGACAATACCTTCCTTCTTTTATAAACAGGAAAAACAATGACATTGCCAGAAAATTCCTATGGCTACTGTTAATATTGGAAAGAATTCCAGAAGCTACACTATTCATGCTTTATCTACCTTATTTAACTATATATTAGATACTGTATAAAATACAGTGTATTTACTGTATAAAATACAGTGGTATCTTGGTACTCAATTGGTTTGAAACTCATCGAATTTGATATTCAACTTATTTTGACATGAACATTTTTGTCCTGGTACTCATTATTTGTTTAGTACTCAATGCACACGCTAGAACGTGTAGTTTTGGCTGCCTTTGACTCACTACATTATTCCTTAACAGAAAAATTTGTTTGGTACTCATCACACCTCCCAAAACCAATTAAGGATGAGTACCAAGGACCTACTGTACCTGCTCTGTATTGAATGTAATCCTTCCTAGTTCAGATGATAATGTTACAAAGCCCTTCATAGGTAATTATCTAGTTCCTTCCCAGTTCATATGAAAATATCAGTTGAAACAGATCATCTGAGTACACTAGTTTGTTGGAATAAGGACAGGTACTGGTAAATAAATAACTAGAACATATGAAGGACTGAAAATCAGGCAATGAGAAGTCAATTAAGTGCTTAAAGATGCGTGCCACAAAATTGCTTTCTGAATCTGGTGGAGGGAATATTTCAACTTCCCCTGTCATTTTGCATATGGCAGGCATGCACTGAAAGTCAAATTGATCTCTAAACTGCTGTGAAATGAATGCCTTCTCATGCCTGAGAATAAAAATAAGGCATTGGTAGCCAGGCATCAGAATAATTTCAACAGAAAGACACCTTCAGGCAATACGATGTTGGTGAATTTGAAAAGGTATTATTTGTTAATGATCAAAAGATAAGTTAATATCTTTGAAGTTGCATTTGTCATGTTTGAACCATCATGTTCTAAATGGATGTTTTAAGAACCTAATCAACTGGCGAACAAATCCTTTTAAAAATGCTATTCTACTTTATTACATTTCAGAAACATTACAATTAAGACATTTTTTTAAAAAAGGAAATGGGAAAAGGAAAATAGAAAATAATCCTATAGCTTAAATCATAAAGTTTTTATAAAAGCAACACATCTATGACAGTGGTGGGATTCAAGTTTTTTTACTACCAGTTCTGTCAGCGTAGCTTGGT